>NC_056665.1:110220676-112620676 GCF_018350195.1 Panthera tigris
ATTGACATGCTTGATTTGGCTTACAAAAAGGTACAATGGTTGCAATTTTAAGAAGGCGCTAGTCCTCATGATAAGCCACCGTCTTTTTACTAGACTCACTAGATGCATATCCCTGACTAAGCAACTCTGTGTCATTAGGCAGGAAGAACAGGAAGAAGGAGGAGGGATGGGTCTTTAGGTAGTGGGGAAAAGGGGTATGTGATCGAGATATGATCTGTGAAGAACAGATAAAAAGCAAGTTGGAAATAAACTGTAGATACCTCTTAATTACCATTGCAAGGATTGAAGGGTTTGGGGACTGGAGAGTGAACATTTAATGTCTCTGAACAGCTTGTTAAATGTTCTTTTTATGCTCAGGTTGTATAGGAACTTGTTTTTAAGTAGAAGATAGTGAAGTTTATGTATACAGATTAAAAATTGAGGCTATGGATTGAGTGTCCGACTCTTGATTTCGGCCCAGGTCATGATATCACGGTCATGGGATTGAGCCCTCCTGTCAGGCTCTGCACTGAGCTTGGAGCCTTCTTAAGTTTCTCTTTCTCTCCCTCTGCCCCGCTCCGCTCCCCTGCTTGTGTGCACTCTCCCCCCCCCCAACTCCCTGCCCCCATTAAAAAAAAAATTGAGGCTAAAATTGGATCTTATTTTAGTTTTATAATATAATGGATAGGGCTTCTAGTGCTTTTAATGTTTTTCTCTCCTTTACCCAAGGTCGACTCACTACATTAATAATATTTATAGTGGGGGGGGTGGCGCCTGGGTGGCTCAGTCAGTTGAGCATCCAACTTCGGCTCAGGTCATGATCTCGCTGTCCATGAGTTCAAGCCCCCCATC
Organism: Panthera tigris; assembly: GCF_018350195.1. NCBI lineage: Eukaryota > Metazoa > Chordata > Mammalia > Carnivora > Felidae > Panthera > Panthera tigris. Next base: position 110,221,508 of record NC_056665.1, read on the forward strand.
AAGCTCTGTGCTGACAGCTCAGAGTCTGGAGCCTGCCTCAGATTCTGTGTCTCCTCTTCTCTCTGCCCCTCTCCCACTCATGCTCTGTCTCTGTCTCTCAATAATAAATAAATATTTAAAAAAAAATTTTTTTTAACCTACAAAAATAAATGGCCAATAAATGGCCAATTTTGTATCACCTATAGCCCCCGCACCCACCTCACTGGATTTTTTTCAAGCGTAGTTTAGGGTATATCATGTCATCTATAAATACGTTAGCGTGTTTATCTAAAAGATAGGGAGTCTTTTAACACAACAAAAATACATTCAACACACTTAAATATGAGAGTGATTCCTTAATACCCGTTACCTAAGTTTTTAATACTCTGTAGTTTAGTTTATGAACTTTAAGTTTAAGTTGTTATTTTATTTACTTTCATTGTTTGTATCCGTCAGGTACTTTTAAACTTTTTCCTTTCAAATCTAGTAAATGTTATTCCCAACATAGTTTGAGGAAACCAAAGTGATGGTTTTTGTTTTTGATACCTTAGCTTGGGTTTCTTTTTTTAACACAATATTTATTTTGAGAGAGACAGAGCACGAGCATGTGAGTGGGGAAGGGCCAGAGAGAGAGAGAGAGAGAGAGAGAGAGAATCCCAAGCAGGCTCCGCGCTGAGGGCTTCCATCCCACGAACCATGAGATAATGACCTGAGCCAAAATCAAGAGTCAGACGCTCATCCGACTGAGCCACCCAGGTGCCCCCATTGTGCTTCTTAAAATCAAAGTGGGAAGCTTGAATAAATGGCTGTCTTCATCTTCAAATTTAAAAAAGCATTCAGGTATATATTATTGAGTTTTCCTACACTGGAATGGAAAACTACGTATACCTTTGTTATAATAGCAAAGTCACACAAGTCACAAAGTGTGATCAAAATTACCCTTCAGGTGCTTTCTAAAGATACCTCGTCTGACTTTACTATTTTTGTTTTACATAGGTCTCTAATTAATAGAAGATGGCAAAGCCCAGCCACAGCAGCTACGTCCTTCAGCAGCTAAACAACCAAAGGGAATGGGGTTTTCTCTGTGACTGTTGTATTGCGATCGATGACATTTACTTCCAAGCACACAAAGCAGTTCTGGCTGCCTGTAGCTCCTATTTTAGAATGTTTTTCATGAACCATCAGCACAGTACTGCGCAACTGAATCTCAGCAACATGAAAATTAGTGCCGAGTGTTTTGATCTCATTCTGCAGTTTATGTATTTAGGCAAAATCATGACTGCTCCCTCTAGTTTTGAGCAGTTTAAAGTGGCAATGAACTATCTACAGCTGTACAATGTTCCTGACTGCTTAGAAGACATACAGGATGCAGATTGTTCCAGTTCCAAGTGTTCATCTTCTGCTTCTAGCAAACAGAACAGCAAGATGATCTTTGGGGTAAGAATGTACGAAGACACAGTGGCTAGAAATGGCAGTGAGGCCAATAGGTGGTGTGCAGAACCCAGTTCAACCGTAAATACACCACATAACAGAGAGCCCGATGAAGAGTCTTTACAGTTAGGTAATTTTCCGGAACCACTGTTTGATGTCTGTAAAAAAAGTTCGGTGTCCAAATTATCTACTCCAAAAGAACGCGTGTCACGACGCTTTGGACGGAGTTTTACCTGTGACAGCTGTGGATTTGGCTTTAGCTGTGAAAAGTTATTAGATGAGCATGTGCTAACCTGTACCAACAGACATTCGTACCAAAACACAAGATCCTACCACAGAATAGTGGATCTTAGAGATGGAAAAGACAGTAATATCAAAGCTGAGTTTGGTGAAAAGGATTCTTCTAAAACATTTTCTACGCAGACGGACAAATACCGAGGAGACCCGAGCCAGGCGGCCGAGGATTCGACTTCAACCCCTGGAAGCAGAAAAAGTAGCACCGTGGAGTCTGAGCTAGCCGGTGAAGAAAAAAGCAGAGCTGCCGAAAGGAAAAGAATCATTATCAAGATGGAGCCAGAAGATATTCCTACAGACGAACTGAAAGACTTTAACATCATTAAAGTTACTGATAAAGACTGTAACGAATCCACTGACAACGACGAATTAGAAGATGAACCTGAAGAGCCATTTTATAGATACTATGTTGAAGAAGAGATCGGTATTAAAAAAAGTGGTAGGAAAACTCTAAAACCTCGGATGTCAATAAGTGCTGAAGAAAGAGGAGGTTTAGAAAGTATGAGGCCCCCTAACAACAGCAGTCCGGTACAAGAGGATACCGAAAATGCGTCTTGTGAGCTGTGTGGACTCACAATCACCGAGGAGGACCTGTCATCCCATTACTTAGCCAAACACATTGAAAATATCTGTGCGTGTGGTAAATGCGGACAGATCCTTGTTAAGGGCAGACAGCTTCAGGAACATGCGCAGAGATGTGGAGAACCCCAAGATCTGACAATGAATGGCTTAGGAAATGCCGAGGAGAAAATGGACATGGAAGAGAATCCTGATGAGCAGTCAGAAATAAGAGATATGTTTGTTGAAATGTTGGATGATTTCAGGGACAATCATTTCCAGATCAACAGTATCCAAAAAAAGCAGTTATTTAAACACTCTGCCTGTCCTTTCCGATGTCCGAATTGTGGCCAGCGTTTTGAAACTGAGAACCTAGTGGTTGAACATATGTCTAGCTGCCTAGACCAAGATGTGTTTAAGAGTGCCATCATGGAAGAAAACGAGAGAGATCACAGACGAAAGCATTTCTGTAATCTGTGTGGAAAAGGATTTTATCAGCGGTGCCACTTAAGAGAACACTACACTGTTCACACCAAGGAAAAACAGTTTGTCTGTCAGACATGCGGAAAGCAGTTTTTAAGAGAGCGTCAGTTGCGACTGCACAATGATATGCACAAAGGCATGGCCAGGTATGTCTGTTCCATTTGTGATCAAGGAAACTTCAGAAAACATGACCATGTGCGGCATATGATTTCTCATTTATCTGCCGGTGAGACTATATGCCAGGTCTGCTTTCAGATATTCCCAAATAATGAACAGTTGGAACAGCACATGGATGTTCATCTGTATACATGTGGAATATGTGGAGCCAAATTTAATTTGAGGAAAGATATGAGATCACATTATAATGCCAAGCATTTGAAAAGAACATAAGTGATTTTCTACCGTACTCACGTTTAGTTGATAGCAGACAAAACACCAAAGCAAAGGATATGAGCTATTTAGAAATTGATTTTATAAGATGAATTGTTGGAGAAAGATCTCAAGGCCCTTTTACCTTTAATATTTTTGTTTAGGATCTTAAGTATCTACATTTTAGGTGTTATTAAATGTTTATCATTTTTGTTATTTCTTCATAGAATTCTTTGATTTTAGTTTGTTTTAGCTATGGTTAAAATTACTTTTCAATGTAGACTACAAGTGGTTGTTACCCCTTCAATGACTATTAAACTTTAGTTTTTTTATCATAAGGTGATGACTTTACTATTTCTATGTGGGTTTTTTTTTTTTGTTTTTTTTTTTTGTAAGGTTATCCTGTGAAATTTTAAATCCAACATCATTGGCCATTTGTGTTTATTTAAAAAAACTTTTTAAAGTAATTCTTGGAAACTATCTCATTTGCTATTAGCTTTTTTTTTTTTTTTTTTTTGGTAAGTTGAACAGTGATTTAGCTACTGTTTATTCCCCCCCCTTTTTTTTTATCAATGAAATCCATATTCCTTAATTGACATGCTTGTTAGGCAGGCTAGGTGCATTGACTCTAAACTTGAAGGTTGACATGGGCTCAAACTTGGCCTAAAAAGATTGATGGACCTAAGGAAATTCCTATAAATGAATATTTCCTATAATTGATAAAATATTATCATTTAATAATCACATTTAAAACTTATATTAAGTGTAAAATCCAATGACTTTACCCCACTTGAGAAATTAGTGGGGACATGTCATTTTGTTTTGTGATATTAAATTTAACTATGATAGTTAATTAAAAAGACATATCTTGTATTCATTTAAAATAATTTAAAATATTCTGATTTCTAAAGTGTATTAGTTTATCAATTATTTTTGTTTATAAATAGACTTTAATAGCTCTCTAGGAATATGACATCTAAAGGAAAATGATTTTTCATCTTTAAAATTACATACTTTTGGAACTTAACTTTGAGATTTGAGAAAGCTGCCATGTATATTGATAAATCAAATAAAATAAAGAAATCAATTACAAACCTGGTTGTTCTATAAAAGTAGAGTGTGCAAAAAAATGTCTTGTGTTTTATACTAAGATTTGGAGGAAATGTGTTGTGGCAAATTGCAGTTTATCGCCATGCTTTATTACTATTTTTTTCTGTAAAGGACTGCAAAATTTGAGGACTATAAAATAATCACAGAGCATATAAGTAGAAATAGCTTATCATTTTTAGTTAAAGGAGTATCATTGTTAGTTGTTGCTGGCACAGGGTCTACATTGAATTACACGTGAATTAAAACACTGGCACAGCCGACACACCAATAACCACATCTACCGAATAGAATGCCTTTTAATGTGAATTACTTGCATTGTCATACCCTTCTCATAACGCAAGGGATTTTAAGTGACGTCTGTATTTAAACATACAATTCTGTAATTATGCACAGTAACTTAACAGCATTGCTCTTTTTGCTTACATCAGATTTTTAAGCTATGCAAGTCCTATTTTTCTATACAATTTGCATACGAGGAAAAATTGCCAAGAGAATTGAGACACTGACTAACACAGATCTAGCTGAAAGAGAAGGAAGTACTGGAGCACAGTGTGAGCTCGGAGATTTGTGGGGATACAAGTAAGAATAGGATAAGTAAGAAGAGGGACAGTGCAGGTGGCATGTGGTATTAAAATAATGGGAAATAGAGACGGGGGAAATACACTAATAGATAAACAGGAAGTTAGGAATTTTTATTTTTTTTTTTTAAAGCCACATAGCAGAAAAAGCAGGAAAAGTGATTCAGCTGAGTCTTGGACACAGTAGTTCATCAAGGAATTAAATCTGGAGTGCCACTTGAAATATGGTGTATATATTACTGATAAGAACCTGATAAAAGCTCTGTAACAAACCCAGAGACCGTCAGAGGGTTGCGTAACGAGATAAGATAAACTCAGCAAATTTCCAAACTATTGATAGAGTATCTCAGTGAACATAATTTTTAGGGGGAATCACTTTTTTCCATGATCTTCACCAATATCGATTGCAGTGGCTTCCCACCATTAAAGAATAGGGTGGTTTCTAAATACTCCCGTGCTGTAAAAAAGGATTGTCTATTCCATTAGGAAAAGGGAGCGTTAATTTAATGTTTTGACATGGACCGACAGCCAACAATTTGCAAGCAAATATATAAACATTGAACATAATGTCTAACTTTACATAACTGAGAAGTTTATGGTTTCGCGAAGCCCCACCTCACCATGTGTCCTTCCAGTTCCATATTACTCAGAACAACTTTTGTTTTGTTTTGGAACCAGCTATAGGGCAGCACAGGCTCCTGTGGGTATAATGTACAAATTTTCCTCATTAAGGCAGAGAGTACATTTAAAAGCTACTTGCCTCTTACAGTTAAGGGGAATGAAAAATGTCTGACACCTCTCTCCAACCCAGTTTCCTCTGACTTCCTTCCTTTCCTGGGGTTACAGAGCTGTAACTCCTTGCTATTGCTTCTTGCCCTCCGTGCTGTGAAGGCAATGAATCGAGGTTGTGGAAGCTACCTTCTCCTCCTGCCTTTTACAATTTATGTAATTAGGCTCCGAATCCAAAAATGAAGGGAAAATCTAGACAGATATCTGTGGAATCTTGTGTCTCATAAACAGAGTCTTGCTTTTAAAGGGCCTTTGTTCTTCAGCAAGAAATCTTAGAGAAATGGAGTCCGTGCCTATCAAAGCTTGTCACCGGTTACGGTGACAACTTGGATGTTTATAATTCTGTAATAAGCACCACTAAGAATCTCAGATTAACGAAGCACAACAGGGTGGCAGTGCAGTAGGACTCAGAAATCTGACTTAATCTCACCCATATTTTTAAAGTAAAACTATTGAGGCAAATGACTCTCATGGCGTAAAATGGTACAAGGCTAGTTTAATGTATGAAGTTCGAATGTGGACAAAACTTAGAAGAAAGAACGGGGATTCTAGGGGCTAGTTATAGAACTAAAAGAATTAAAATAAGGACAAACTTTGCTAGGGCAGTCAGAGCACCAATCAAAAGGAAAACTAATAGACTGACGTGAAAAATCGTATTTAAGTGCTGTAGTTGAAAACAAAAACACGAACGAGATGTAGGAGTTGAATAAAATATAAACATTTGGGATTGTCTTAGGTGAGAGTAGAGATTGAAGTACTTTGGTAGGTTAAAATAATACTGATACATTAAAATAATTACAGCCATAAAATGCCTAGTGAAACAATTGCTGTGAACATGCCAAGGATATGCCTAAATGCTTGAGATAATATACTAAGTTTTCTATTCTAAAAAAGTAGGAAGAAAGGCTAGTGACGGTCGGCAACTTTCTCCCTGGTTAAACAATACTTGTTCCTCTATACCACAAGTTAAGGAACTTCCATATATACTAGATCTCTGGAAAAATCCCCCCTCATAATCAGTTTAACAGTTAAAGTAAACATAAAACTTGTCATTGTTAACAAAAAGGTGAATGAGTACCAACCAAAAGAAAACCCAAATGTGTATCGGTACACGTTGTTGGGAGTAAAGAAGTGTGGCGTGTTTCTTGATTTTTAATGGGTTTTGTGAGTTAAAATTAATTTGTTTTCCATGAATCTACTTGATCAGTTCCTCATCTTTCCTCACCGGGCCCCACCTCCTTTGTAACCAATGTTTGTCTGTGATAAATGCCAGCGTTCCTCAGGCAGCGTAGCAGTACAATGCCTAGGCCCCCAGGGTGCCAAAAAGCTCTGTGGGGACATATCCTTGGGGAATGCCCCCCATCTCCTTGATATTTGAGGTGTAGGGAACGGGATGACAGGATGCATGCCAGCAAAGTGAAGCAAGTAGGGTGCTGTTGGGTGTTTAAGAGCATGAAGATGCCGCCCAGATTAGGAAGCCCTTGATCCATCCATCCTAGAGCTCTCCCTTAGTAATCCTGGCATCCATTTACTTAACGCTCTTTATGCTCCGCCAAGTGCTTTACGTGCACAATTTTAATTAAGCTTCACAGCCTTATGAGGTAAGTATTCTTTCGATTTTCCAGATGGGGCACTGAGGGTCACAGAGACTTGAGTATTTTTCCCAAGATCACACAGAAATTAACCACAAGAGCTAGAATTGAGCCTAGACCTATTTGATTTCTACATGCCTGTAGTTAACCACTCAGCCACATACCTCACCTACCAAGAAGTACAAAGGAGGCCCTTTTCAGCCTAGGAACACGTGTGATAAAGCTCCTATGAAACTCTGTGCTCCATGTTGCATCTGTGATCTGCTGTGCCTGGTAAGGTACCTAATGAACGCATTGAATAATGTGGAAACATATCAGTTGGACACGAAACTTTTTATTTGAATGGGTCACATTCAGAGTGATGTTTTAGAAATAAATCCTGACTATTGACATGTTTTAATTTTCCTTTACTTAAACTTAAACCTTTAGTGGTATAATCAGCCATTTGGGAAGACCCATTGTAAGTGCCCAAGTAAAATTTAATTTGAATTCCACTTCTGTACTTCTACTGTAACTTTTTCCCCTTCTATTTTCCCTATTCCTGACCTTTATGTTTTCATCTCCAAGCAGTCACCATTTTATTGGTTATGAGACTGATGAGTTGAATAATTCCAGCCATTTGAAAGTATTCCCAAGAAAAGCCAGGACCCCAGAATAACTAGTGTCCTCTTTTTGCCTTAACAGATGATGTGGATAAGAAAATTTTCATGTCTTTGGCTAAAAAACAAAATTCTTAATTGGCATATTGTGATTGGTTTGATTACAGAGTGATGTAAGTTGGCCTAAAATCAAAAGTTGGTTATTCTCTTTATAGTTCAATTTACCAAACATATTAGTGTAAACTTATAAACACAGTCTTACTCATAAAAGAAATGAAAGACAGTTTCAGGAAACAACAGCTATTTTTGCACGCTAACCTAGCGGCAAACTTAAAAAAAAAAAAAAAAAAAAAAAGAACAGTTAATGGTTTAAGTGAAACCATCCCCCTCCCAATCTAATCTGATTTTAACTTGATATGTCTATTGCCTGATTTCTAAAAGCTATACAATAGGTTTTACTACTACTGTATTAAATGTACTACTTTAATGGTCTTTCTACCATCTGCCAAATGTTATTTTTTGAGTGAAGAGAATAAGATGGGGAAGACTCATGGATGATGCCTTTATAATTACTCAGGTGGCCCACTTTCATTGCCTTCTAGCAAACTCAAGCACATACTACTTGGTAACAGATCAGAAGAGTCTTATACTAAAACCAGATGAAATGTAGCTACTTATAAATTTATATGCTGGCAAGAAGCAAAGATGCAAGGATTTAAAATGCAAGCCCTTTTATGTCTGTGAGTATTGGTAAATACAAACTAAATGATAATAGCTTGTAAACATGCTAGTTTTGAACCAGTTTATTGCCGCTTACATATTTATATTCAGGTGCTTAGTTGACTTTGTCATTAAGAAGCTTAAATCGTTTCCTTATATCCAGGAGAACCAAATCATTGAGGTCCATTGGTAGTGACAGAATTGTTCATCCTTTCTATCAAAATCTACCACAGATCACTAGGGGGCAGGAAGCCATTAGAATTTCTCATTACGTTACTCATTTGTTGACAAAAAAGGTGGTGTAAACATTGTAGTGCAGTACTTGGCTCTGAATCGAATGTATCAATATACTCATCATCATTGTGACCAAGTAAGACGTCACAGGAAACTCTCAGGCCGGGGGATGACAAATATGTAAAAGACATTTCCTTTCAGAATCAGGAATATTAACAATTTTATGTGAGAAAACTTGCATGACTCTCTGTACTTACCTATGTGAGAAAGAAATAGTTTAAAGAGGACAGCCTAGGAAGCCCCCACTTAAGCTTTATTTCAGAAGTTACTATGTTGTTTTTATTGTACTTAATACCAGTCAGAATCAGCAAAGCTCATTTTTGGATGACAGAAATAGAATTCCATCCAGATTATGAAGGCCATCTTTTCTTTCAAATGCTTATGCATTCCCTGATGTGGGAGAAAATATTTTAAGAGACATATTTTAAGAGACAATCTCTTTTTTTTAAAAAAAATAGGGTAAAGCATTGTTGCAAAAAATACAATTCTACCCAGAATCACTGAGGCAGTTTAGGAGAGTTGTGAACTGAGGAATTTGAAGGAAAGCTCCTTCTCAGCGTTCATGTGTGTACTTTATTTTTGTTTGCAGAGTGTGCAACATTTAATATTTGAAGAAAACAATGTCAGTATGATGGCTGAAGGCACTCAGTAAAGAGAACATGAACTTTTAAATTTGTTAGATAGATCTTCCAATCAGAGATTTGCCATTAACAAGTTAAAATGCATCGCGTGGCACCTGGCTGGCTCAGTCAGTACAGCATGCGGTGCTTGATGTCGGAGTCGTGAGTTCGAATCCCGCCTTGGGTGTAGAGGTTACTTGCATAAATAAACTTTAAAAAAAAGGTTAAAGCACATTGTAAAATTATTTGATTTGAATGAAGAAAGAACTCTTAACTGCTTCCTTTCTCCCTACTTTCCTCTACCTGGCTGACCTCTTACTCTTCGTGTTGTGTGTGTCCTACCCATTTTTGCTTAAATCACAAGAAAAAAGGTGCCCCTAAAGTTGAAGAATTGTATTAGTAATAAGAACACCTTGTATTTGAAGGGTTCAATGAGTTACATTAAGGAAGAAATTAAATAAATTTAAGTCCCAGGAACTATGCTTTTGCTTCCATTCTTTGTTCTCGTAATATTATGCTGGCCTAGTACCCCAAGCCATGAAATTCTGACCTAAGAATTATGTTGTATCTTGTAGAGCAGTCAACTTGTAATATTATTTTTCTTGAGTTTTGTCTTTTTCTGTGTGGCAGTGGTGAAATAGGGCCTTCTAAACCTCTGGAGAAGTGAGATCTGAATTTGGAGAGGACATGGGGAAGAATCAATCTTCAACAGATAATCTTTAAGTCCAGACCCAGGAATATCAGATCTGAAGTGACACCATCTTTTCTGTCTTCCTGACAAACCTCATCAATCCCAAAGGTTCCAGTTTCAAGGATCCAAGAAAACTCAGTAAAGATCACTTTGGAATCACTTTGCTGTGACAAAATTGATTCACGGTGACTCTCCTAGTATTTGTGGAAAATCTGCTAAAGTAACAGAATATTCATATGGCATCAGTGGTTAAAGCTACACTAAAATGAGACTTTATATGCTAATTATCTTCCATGGTCCCTTCTAAAATAAAAGGGGTTGCTAGGCTACTATAAATATATTATAAAGAGATAATAACGTATCTGTGTAAACACATATAATCCTAAAATTAAAATAATCTCAATCACAGTTTACATATTATGAAATGTAGTTAGACAATTAAAAAAATTACACTCCAAAATCTACAGTTTAGAGTATAAATAAAGAGATGTGGGTACAGAGAAAAAAACAATAAGACCAATTTTTTAACAAGAAAAGATAATCTACTTTTTACTCGTTGTAATGTAACATTTGCCCTTCCTCCTTTTTCACTGTATATACTCGTCACAAACTTGATTATTAATATTAATGAAGCTCCCTTTAAGCCTGTTAACTCAAAGGAAAACCAAAGTGGTTATTACTTCAATAGTAGATTTTCATAAATCACAGACAACAAAAAGAATGTATCTTAAGACACATTATTTTCTTCTGAATTTAGCAATATAACCTAATAAGGTAGAATGAGTTTCTGTTAAATATTTATTCTCGGTATTAACATATAATACCATATTTCTCAGCTTTCAAATTTCAAGATAAAATTTAACTAAGTATTGAGTGAAACGATTGATGTGTTTAAAAAAAAAAAAAAACAAAACACCTTTCACCGGGAAATGAAATGTTTGAGGAGATTTTAACTTGGCTTCAAATACTTTGTTTTATATATATATATATATATATATATATATGCTCATACACACATTTTTTAACCATATGAATCTTACAGCCATACTATTTCCTTATTGTGAGATACTCATAGTTTTATTTTTGTTTAACTGTCTATCCAATTCATTATTTATTATTATTGTTTCTTATGCAATATCCTGATGTTATATATTTCCAGAAATGCTTATTTTGCTTTTATGCCTATTTCTTCAAATGTTTTAGTAAAGAATTACACAAAGAAATCTAACTTAGAGTATATATAATAGTATATGCAAAAGTTAAGTCATTTAAAATCTCTAGCTATAAAGTGGGATGATAACTTGAATATTCCTTCTAATAATTAGACTAACAAAAACTTAGATAAAATTAATTAGAATGAAAGTTAATTAGAATGTGGTAGTGGGTATAGGGGCCTGAAGGGATAGGAGAAATAAAGACTTCGAGTTCATACTAATTCAACTGCTTTAAGAGAAATAAGTTTAGACAAGTGTTAGATTCTAAAAAACAAAAACAAAGTAAAAAACTATAGCTAATCTCTTGGGAAGCATATGAACCTGCAGACTTATAACAAGTAGGAAACAGACAAGATAAAAGATTACCTGTAATTAAAGGTGCGAGATCGATACAGTAGAGACTCAACAAATAATGACTGTAGAAGTAGATTTAGAAAAGAAATATGGCTTAAATTTTGACTGTACTAAACTATAACTGTAATGAATTACAATAATTATAAGTGATATAAATGCATTCTATAATGTGATTATTTTCTGTATGTTAGTATGAAATGGAGTTACTGAGTTACATGGAAAATTTTTGTTACATATCTTAATCCGTTGCTTTTACCTAATAAAATTTCCTCCTCTATGTTCAGAAGTTAAACTGTCTGTATATTACTTTTATTTATACAGTATTTCTTCAACCTGGCTCTTTTACAGAATTACTTGTCTGAAAAATTATTATCAACCCCATCCATTCCCTAATACAAAAATAATAAAATATCGGAGACAGCTAATTATTGTGTTCCTGAGCAGCTTAAGAAGTGCACAAAGCAGGGACACCGGGCTCACTCAGTCTGTAGAGCATGCGACTCTTGAGCTCAAGGTTGTGAGTTAGAGCCCCAGGTTGCAGGTAGAGATTACTTAAAATCAAAAAAAAAAAAAAAAAAAAAAAAGCATGCAAAGCAAAACTACAAAAAGTTCTTATTGCCAAATCCTGGATTATTTTATATAGAATGATTAGAAAAGTACTATCTTATGGAAAACACAGGTGGCAAAAAATCAATTAGGTTTCCTCATAATATAAAAAGGAATAACAGGGGCGCCTGGGTGGCTTGGTCGGTTGAGCGTCCAACTCTTGATTTCGGCCCAGGTCATGATCCCACGGTCATGGGATGGAGCTCCTCACTGAGCATGGAGCCTGCTTACAATTCTCTCTTTCTCCCTCTGCCCTTCTCCCCGCTCGTGCTCTCTCTCTCCCTAAAATAAAAAAAGAAATAATCATTTATAAAAAAATGCACTGACATAGTATTTAGTTCTTTCAGAGGGTTAATTTTCAAAATGACAATTTATTCAGAGAAATAACTTCCTTACCAATATAATTCATTTTGTCTATGTTCAGCTTAAGAGATGAAAGTTGCACCCATTCCCCCAAAGTGATCAGCAAAGTGTATTCTCTTCATTGCAGTCCAGTTCCCAAAGATGATTGCCATAATTGCACAGAATCTAGTTAAGTATTAACAATTACGACAATATTGGGTCAGACTATTCCACAAGATTCTATCCTCAAAGCTAGCACTGTACAGAACTGAAGTAAGGCCCAGTTAGTGTTATTGTCACAGATTCACTTCTTTTCTGGAAAAGACTCTCTTCCAGGTGCAGGTCTTAGCTTTCCATACCAGGACGTGTCCTCCTCCAGACCACAGTGTATCTGCAGTTTAATTGTAACTTTTAAAGACTCAGGTTTTTAAGACTAAAATAGAGCAAATGGTGAAATTTTTCCTATAGTGACAGGTGATTGGATAAAAATTTGGGGACAGGGTACTTCCAATGAAGTATAAAATGGAAGTATTTATAGAGATTTTGTTTTGTTTTTTAATGTTTATTTATTCTTGAGAGAGGGAGAGAGACATAGGGCAAGCAGGGGAGGGGCAGAGAGAGAGACAGAGACAGAGACAGAGACAGAGAGAGAGAGAGAGACAGAATCTGAAGCAGGCTCCAGGCTCCAAGCTGTCAGCTCAAACTCAAACTTCCCAAAACCATGAGGTCATGACCTGAGCCGAAGTCAGACTGAGCCACCCAGGCGCCCCTATAGAGATCTTAAATAACCAGTTCAGCTCCACTTTGCTCGTAGGCCCTCAAATTACAGGCTGCTACTTACTACACTTTCTCTTCAGGCCAACATTAACTCCTCAAAACAATCCACAACCTTTATGAAAGTCGTGTCTGGGTAGGGATTGAGAGGATTCCAGAAAATCCATAAGATCCCCCCCCGCCGGTAATTCTGGAAAAATTTCTTCTTATTCAGTCTCCTTAGGGCAGGCCTGACTACCCAAGTACATAGTTCTAGACTTAATCTTACCCATCTTTGTATCTCTAGTACAAGTATTTTCAGATGTGAATTTGTTTCAATTTTTGGTCCTGGTAGTATTATTTAGTACAGAAATGTAAGAGAGAGGCAGAGAATCTTCTTCTTATATGGAAAAAAAAATGAAGTTATTATTTCCCAGTTTTTGGTTAAATAATGTGCCTCAGGCCGCTCTTCATAAACACTGAGCTAGTGAATCACTACTGTGTTCCAGGTATTCTTCTGGGTGGTGGGGATTATTAATTAGAGGGTTTGACATATGTTGAAGCTCTTGTTTTTTCCAGACTGTGTAGAATTTCAGTTTTTGGATTTTAAAAATATTTGAAACACCCCAGTATTTATAATCTGCCAAAGAGATTTTTCCCTTGTTGAAAATCAGTAATGATTTCTATGTAAATAGTAAACTACCAAACTTTGTTTCAATTGAATGTTAATAGTCAAGCTTTAAAAATCCTTGTAAAATTATAGGAAAATTTAGAAAAATTATTGACAATCCTACCATCTAGAGATAATCAATTTTGATTCATTTTCAATATATGTAAGATTATCCTACATACAGAATAGGATACAAAAGTCTTAGATCTTATTTTCCCGTTTAACTATACCAGGAACATTTTCCTATGTCATTAAAAATTCTTGTACACAATTTTATGGTTACGTAATAATTCATCATAGGAATGTATTACACTTCATGTAATCATTTTCTTATTGTCAGATATTTAAGCCATTTCCTTTTTATTATTGTTGTTATTACAAATAATATGCCTGTATGTTCTATTATTTCCTTAAGATTAACCCTACAAAGAGTAATGCTAAATGAAGGGTATGATCATATTTAAGGTAAAGAAAAAAATCTTGTCACATTGCCCTCCAGAAAGAGTGTACTAATTTATATTCCCACCAGCAGCATTTACCTGTTTGGCTGCACCAATGCTGGCATTGATGAATATTATTTGATTATAAATTTGCAAATTTGATCATTTTTAATGGGCTACATTTTAAATGAATTATGAGCCACAATCATCAAAGAGAAAGGAACAAATTTAAAAAATCAATACAAATAAGGAACAATATAAAAATTCTGAGAACAGTCAATATATGACAATGTTCTAGGACTACAAATGTTTACTTCATATAAAATCAAAATGCAAACACTACGTCTATTTGGGAAAAACTCAGATGCCATTTCAAGTATAAAACATAGGGACATCCAGCTGGTTCAGCTGGTAGAGCATGTGATTTGATCACAGGGACCTGAGTTCAAGCCCCATGTTGGGAGTAGAATTTACTTGAAAAAAAGTATAAAACATCGATATACTAGGTAAGAAGAGCAGAAAAAGTATATATAAATACTGAAAATACAGATAAAACTGCTATTGTAGTTTTGGAAAGCAGTGTTAAAGATGAATGTGGAGTTAGACTGCAGGATTTATTTATAATAACTATGCATAGAGTACATAGTTACTATACAAAAGAACCTCTCTCTTCCTGAAGCTGCAATTTTAGTGCTTGTAAGAACTAGCATGTTTATTTTTTGCAGCCTTGCTTTGCTTGAAGGAAGTGTATGAGGGCTGTCTGAACACGAGAGATCTGATGAGTTTGTTTCTCACTGTTCTTTCTGCTTTCACAGTTGTAGCTGAGATCCTGTCTCTAAATCACACTGTATCATCAGTTCTACAAAGAATTTGTATTGCTTTCCAGCCCCCTAATTCCCCTCTCCCCTTTTAATTACATAAAAGGCAAAAATTTCCAAGAATAAAATCAAGAGGTCTGTACTCACAATTCAAGGCAACTTTAATAGAAACTTTTTGGTTTTATTTTGTTTCCCTAATATTTTCTTTAAAAGGTTTCCTAGTCCCAAATCAACTTCTTTCATAGAAAAAGAGATGGGAATTGTGGTTAAAACCAGTGTCCTATGTAACCAATGAGACTAACAAATAGCAAATGTATTTTTTAAAATTGGAAATGACATACACAAGTAGATAAAAGAAAGGAATATTCATTGACTGATTTTATAGGGTTCTGTCAGCATTACTTTTTGGTCACGGATAGCTACGTGTGTTTTGTTTTGTTCTGTTTTGGTTTTTTTGGCAAAAACTCCTCTCCAGCATTGTCTCACCCAAATCTGAAAGGGGCTCTATACTACCAGCCTCCTTCAAAACCTGGATCCCCCTTCCCATGGCCTCAGGAAAAAAATCATGACAGGTAAAGCTCCTAAATGTATCCTGTCCACCCGAAGAGACTATTTGGTGCTTGTGTCCCTCTCCTTATAGTGACACTAATCTTCTGTCCAGAACTTGTATTTGCCTCAGCATACGCTGCTCATAACTCCGCCCATGCCACAACGCATGGAAAGAAGGCCCTCCCTCCTTTCTTTGCTGGCAAACTTGAGCGCCTGGCTCAGCGGTGTCATCGCTTCCAGGAAGCCCTCACCAACACACCCTGCGCTGTTCGGATGTTCCCCTACTTTGTGTTCCCATAGCACTTCTCTCAAATTACGTTTATCTTTTTATTAGAGCCTTAACTTCATAAAAACAGCCCATTTCATTTGTCTTTTTACTCTCACATAATAGGTATCTGTTAAAGCTCGTTGAATGTCTCCAGCTTTCCCCCCTAATGTGAAGTGTTACCGCTGTTTTCGTGACAGCAATTTGGTTACTGTCTTCCTTCAAGAGTCCAAATATAGGGGTCTGCTACCTCCTATCAGCTGGTGCCAGATAGTACTTCCAGACCCATTCTCAAATTCCTCTTAAACATAATAGAATGAATTACATTCCTTTTTCATCTACCTACTCTGAGGGTTTAGGTCTCTAATGTAACGTCAGCATAGCTAAAGATAACAATTTCAGTTGAGCTGGGTCATAAACAAAACTCGGTCATAAACACCAGCGCAAGCTCATGCTGGGGATGAGAGAATCTTGGGGGGCGTCAGCCTAAGTTACTTAGTGGTGCTTCAACGTGCAGGTTTTGATTAATTTATAGATTTTTCCAGTGAAGAACTCAAATTGGGGAATAAAGCACTTAAAACGGAAAATAAGGAAAGCAGTGGAGAGAACCGGGAGACGAAATCAGGGAGCTCTAAGAGGCAGGACAAGCAGGAAAAATGGAGAGCGAGGTGGAGAAAGTTTAAACCCTGGGAGGACGACTCGCAGCCGCTTCCCGATCTCCAATTGCGCAGGCCGCCCGCGCGCGGGCAGAAAAACCGTCGGCCTCTCAGGTCGCACCGGCGGGCTACTGCTGTCCCGCCCGCTAGGCGGTTTTTATCGAGCGCTCACACCCACAGAGACGCTGCGAAGCACGCGAAGTAAAATTCCAGGAGGCCGACGTCCCGTCTCAGGAGCTTCAAAGTCATTTCTTTTTGTCCCCGCCGGAGGAAGCCGCCCTCACGCCCAGGCCACGCCAACTCCGTCCCTTCCGTTTGAACGGCGCAGGAGGAAAAAAAAAAACCAAACCCGGCTCTGGACCTAGTTTCTTAGAGCAACCAACTCCGAAGGAACTGCCCCCACCCCAGCGTGTTAGATTGGTTGGGATACTCGGCTTTGAGACGCATTTAAGGTCTTAGGAACTGAGCGAAGCGCTCAGGTGGCTCTGCTCTCCCGACTCCGCTTCCGCGTCTCCTCCTTGCGCCACGCCCCAGCTTTCCCTTCCCCACCCACTCGGGAGTCCGAGCTGCTCATTGGTTGCATGCCCTGCCAATCCAGCGGACGTTGACGAATCCCGCCTTAGGAAAGGCAAAAAACGAACTAAAGCGCCTACACCTGGCCGGGGGGCGCGAGCCTAACGCTCGTAAGCTGGTGGCTGCGCGCGTGGAAGGGCGGCTGGAGGCCGCTGAGGAGACCCGGTGCGGGGGCTTCATTTGCATAACGGCCGCCCCCGCCTCTGAGCGCCGGCCGGGGTCCCGCCCCTCACCCAACTAGAAATCTGTTGGGCTACGGGCGGGTCACTCCGACCCAGGCAAGCCTGTGGCGGGCGGTCCTGGGAGCCGATTGGCTCCGGTAGTTTCCAGAAGGCGGCAGGGAGGCGGCTATAAGAGCAGGCAGCCGAGCAAGGGGAGTGGGAGACGGTGTCTGCGCTCGCGGTGTCTAGTGCGAGGCGACCGTTAGTTGACGCCGCAGGTTTTCTGTCCTAGGTGTTGTCGCCTAACGTCGCTTGCCTATCTTTCAGTCAGGATGTCTGCCCGCGGCCCGGCTATCGGCATCGACCTGGGCACCACCTACTCGTGCGTGGGGGTCTTCCAACATGGCAAGGTGGAGATCATCGCCAACGACCAGGGCAACCGCACCACCCCCAGCTACGTGGCCTTCACCGACACTGAGCGCCTCATCGGCGACGCCGCCAAGAACCAGGTGGCCATGAATCCCACCAACACCATCTTCGACGCCAAGAGGCTGATCGGACGGAAGTTCGAGGACTCCACGGTGCAGTCGGACATGAAACATTGGCCGTTCAGGGTGGTGAGCGAGGGAGGAAAGCCCAAAGTGCAGGTGGAGTACAAGGGAGAGATCAAGACCTTCTTCCCGGAGGAGATCTCCTCCATGGTCCTCACTAAGATGAAGGAGATCGCCGAAGCCTACCTGGGAGGCAAGGTGCAGAGCGCGGTCATCACGGTCCCGGCCTATTTCAATGACTCGCAGCGCCAGGCCACCAAGGACGCGGGCACCATCACGGGCCTCAACGTGCTGCGCATCATTAATGAGCCCACCGCGGCGGCCATTGCCTACGGCCTGGACAAGAAGGGCTGCGCCGGCGGCGAGAAGAACGTGCTCATCTTTGACCTGGGCGGCGGCACCTTCGACGTGTCCATCCTGACCATCGAGGACGGCATCTTCGAAGTGAAGTCCACGGCCGGCGACACCCACCTGGGCGGCGAGGACTTCGACAACCGCATGGTGAGCCACCTGGCGGAGGAGTTCAAGCGCAAGCACAAGAAGGACATTGGGCCCAACAAGCGCGCTGTGCGGCGACTGCGTACCGCCTGCGAGCGCGCCAAGCGCACCTTGAGCTCGTCTACGCAGGCGAGCATTGAGATCGACTCGCTGTACGAGGGCGTGGACTTCTACACGTCCATCACCCGCGCCCGCTTCGAGGAGCTCAACGCTGACCTGTTCCGCGGAACCCTGGAGCCGGTGGAGAAGGCGCTGCGTGACGCCAAGTTAGACAAAGGCCAGATCCAGGAGATCGTGCTGGTGGGCGGCTCCACCCGCATCCCCAAGATCCAGAAGCTGCTGCAGGATTTCTTCAACGGCAAGGAGCTGAACAAGAGCATCAACCCCGACGAGGCGGTGGCCTACGGGGCCGCGGTGCAGGCGGCCATTCTCATCGGGGACAAGTCAGAGAACGTGCAGGACCTCCTGCTGCTCGACGTGACCCCGTTGTCGCTGGGCATTGAGACGGCTGGCGGCGTCATGACCCCGCTCATCAAGAGAAACACCACGATCCCTACCAAGCAGACGCAGACCTTCACCACCTACTCTGACAACCAGAGCAGCGTGCTGGTGCAGGTGTACGAGGGCGAACGGGCCATGACCAAGGACAATAACCTGCTGGGCAAGTTCGACCTGACCGGGATTCCCCCCGCGCCCCGCGGGGTCCCCCAGATCGAGGTAACCTTCGACATCGACGCCAACGGCATCCTCAACGTCACCGCCGCTGACAAGAGCACCGGTAAAGAAAACAAAATCACCATTACCAACGACAAGGGTCGTCTGAGCAAGGACGACATTGACCGGATGGTGCAGGAAGCGGAGCGGTACAAGTCGGAAGATGAGGCCAATCGTGACCGGGTCGCCGCCAAAAATGCGGTAGAGTCCTATACCTACAACATCAAGCAGACGGTGGAAGACGAGAAGCTGAGGGGCAAGATTAGCGAGCAGGACAAAAACAAGATCCTCGACAAGTGTCAGGAGGTGATCAACTGGCTCGACAGAAACCAGATGGCGGAGAAAGATGAGTATGAACACAAGCAGAAAGAGCTCGAAAGAGTGTGCAACCCCATCATCAGCAAACTTTACCAAGGCGGTCCTGGCGGCGGCGGCAGCGGCGGCGGTTCTGGAGCCTCCGGGGGACCGACCATCGAGGAAGTGGACTAAGCTTGCACTCGAGTCAGCGTAAACCTCTTTTCCTTTCTCTTTTTTTTCTTCTGTTTCTTTCCCCCCTTTGAAATGCCTTTGTGCCAAGTCTGAGGTCTGTTGCTGGAAGTCTTTAGCCCGTGTATGCATATAAAAGGAAGGGTGCAACAACTTAGTTTAATTATAAAAGGTTAGTTCTGCAGTTTGATTTTTAAAACCTTTATTTGAGGTTTCCCTTTAACGCATTTTGGGTGTTTGCTGACTTGAGCATTTTTGAGTAGCTTAGTTTGTGCATGGAGATTTATTTGAAATGAGAAACCTGAAGTTTGCACACAAGTTCTGTGGAAGCTTGGTAACAATAAAACATATAGAAGCTTGAATTGTTTATTTTTATGTACTACTTTAAGATTAAAATGAACGTTTAGTAACGTTAAGGACAGGCATACTTTTTGCAAACAAATGCATAAATACAAATTTAAAGTAAAGCTGAAATCGATGTCAAAATTACTGTCTTGGAGTTTTTACTTTTCCCTTCTTACAGTTTTAAACATGTTGGTCTTTAGGAGATTAGTATGAGGTGAAGTGTGTCTAAGTCAGTCTTGTGTAATTCTCAGATGAGATTCCTGCTTTGAATTACCAATAATTTAAGAGGAGAAGATCTGGGTAAACTTTCTCCCTCCTTTTAATAAAGAAACCGGACAGGTCTGGTGTACCCAGTGTATCCAGACTCCTTAGGCTTGGCTTAAGTGTTCAAGTAAAAATCCACCGGAATATTCCAGCAGAATACAAACTATATTCTGGGGTTAAGTATAAAGTAAACACTGGGGCAGGAGTTGTCCTCTGACAATAGCCTTAGTATGGAACAAGTTGCTTTTTGTGCATGCAGGTGCCTGAAACAAGAGCCAGCAGAGCAAACTTCAAAGCCACTTAATATTAGAGTCCAATGTAGTCAAACTTGTTTTTAACCTTAATTTTCTAGTGAAACAGCTTAACTTGTGAGCTAATAAGGCTGTGTTTTCAATAGTTACCATTACTTGGGGGATAGAGGGAGATAAAGATTTTTTTTTTTTTTCTGATTTGAGAATCCTAATGCTTTTGCCATACCTGCCTTAACTCACTAGAATAGAGTTCTTTTCTAAAAGAGAAAAGTGCAAGATAGTCCTGTGTTTTGTTAATACACAACATATCCATTTTCTCATATATTTGATTTGAGATTGTTACAGATAAGAATATTGTAACCCTTTGGGATCCACTATCCTGGGCTTAAGCTTTAAAATCCACATCCGTAGGAGAAGGGGGTTCATGTTTGTATTTTTTAGCGGAATGACACTTCTGCTTTGTTCTGATTTACTCTCTTTAAGGGGAACTTGGGAGACATTCTGTAAATCTGATTGGAAAGCACAGTTAACCTAATGTGTTCATCACATATAGACACTTCGATATCTCTTTTCAAGTGATGTAGATTTGCTCCATGTTGTTCATAAGATAACAGTGAATTATAGAAGCTACGTTTTTAGTAGTGGACCCTTCTGTATCATGTGGAGAGATTAATATTTTAAATAATATAAAAACTAGAGAACAAATTAGCCTAAAAATGTTGAGCTTTATAATAAGCCTGACCTACAAGAGCTGACTCGTATGTACATTAAGTTTTATTTTTTAATTTTTTCAGCAAAGTCATTTGAGTGGATGGGAGTGAAATAAAAAGGCAATATTGAAATTGTCTCAAAATAAACTTAAAAAATATTTAAGGAAATTGCTCTTTACACTGAAAAGCTGGTAAGTCAGGTATTTTAATGCTAATGCCACATTGGTGGAAAGTTTTCAGCAAAGAGGCATTAAGAGTGTTTAATTAACTACAGATAGCATCACATAAATATTTGACAAATTACCTTAGTACTAACAGAATCAGGTGAATACTAGCATTAGAGTGATGTTTAACATGAATTTTTTCCAACATAATGCTCATTCTATTAACCTTTTCTTAGTCCTTTATTTGTTGAAAGCACTTATCCCTTGCTCTAACTTCAAAATATAATGGAATCTTTCTGTAAGTGCAAAAGGGCAATTTGGTAATAGTATGTTTCACTTTAGACCTTTCTTTAGAAATTAGTTTCTAAAGTATCAGAGAAAATGACCAATGGTAGTCTCTTTGACTATCCTATGGCGTGGCCTCTGGTAACTTGCCATAACACAAATATCAGTATGCAGATACTGCATTTTCTGTTATTCTGAAAAGTAATTTGCAAAACCCCCAGCCTTCTTGAGTGTTTTTAATTTTGTCTTCTCAAATTTATCTAGATCTGAATATTGCAAAGATAAAGGCACCAAACTAGCCATTCAGTGTTTCCATGGGTCATTTGAAACCGGTAACTGGATAACTCCTGGGAACTCCTTAGCAGATGTTAGATCAGCCATAGTCAAATGACAATGGAAAAAGTACTTGATGTTGGATGAGGCTAAATTACAGTTTAAGGAATAATTAGCATCACTTCAACTTGAAAGTAGTGTTACACTAGGGACTAGTCATGTCTAAGGCTAATGCAGTACATACAGAATGCTAAGGGATTAAAAACATTTCTCAGATGGGCACTTAAATCCTTACCTGAATGTCTGACTAATACAGTTCCTGTTTTGAGGCAGTAAGTCTAAACACCTGTCAAAATAAGACCTAGCAGGTTGTTTACAGGATTTGAGACCCAGAAATTTCACAACAAGCTTACTCTAAATTTTTTATTGCATTAGTTTGATGTGTATAGTGGTAATTAATGGTTGTTCATGAGGAGATTTTTTTTTTTTTAAGTTTATTTTTGAGGAGGGGTGGAGGGGCAGAGAGAGAGAATTCCAAGTAGGCTCCATGCTCATCACAAAGCTTGAGGAGAGGCTGGATCCCACGACCGACCACGAGATCAAAACCCTGAGATCACAACCTGAGCTGAAATCAAGAATTGGATGCTTAACCAACTGAGCCACCCAGGCACCCTCATGAGGAGGTATTAATGCTGCTCACATCTTTAAACTTAGCATGCATAATAGGATATTTACTGTATCACCTGTATGATATAACAGGGAGACTTAATGAGAATTTCTTTATCCTATAAATTGAATGTAGTTTATCATGTGCTGTGAGGCATATTCCCCTTGATTTTGAACACTGGAATTAAAGTTTTAAAGAATCTCAAATCCATACATCACAAGACAATTTCTAAGGCAGTATGTATGTTTAGGTTAAGGAACAACAACCTAAACCTAGTTTAGGTTAGGTTAAGGAATATTCAGTTGCTTCTGTATAATGTCTAAATAGAAATGAGAAAACGGTTTTGAAGGGTTATCCTTAAGCATTAAAATTAGATACAGAAAAGTTGATACATTCCTTAAAAATTATGGATCTTAGAAAAAGAGCCCAATATTTATTCTTGAGATAGCTCTCGGAATACTTCAGGGTATATGCATTTCTGAGATTTAATAGGGTGATGTTTAGTGTTGAAATGTCTTTCCCTTAGAACAAATTAAGAAGCCATAGGTTCTTTTCCTCTTTCAGTTTAGGTTGTTTGTGAATTGAAGATTGAGGACATAAGCAACCAAAAATGGAGTTGATCTTCAAATACTGGAATTGCTATTTTCTTACATGTTAGTTTTTATTTAATGTTTATTTTTGAGAGAGAGCATGCGAGCACAAGTGGAAGAGGGGCAGAAAGAGAGAGAGAGACAGAATCTGAAGCAGTCTCCAGGCTCTGAGCTGTCAGTGCAGAGCCCAAGGCGGAGCTCAAAGAAACTGTGAGATCATGACCTCAGCTGAAGTTGGATGCTTAACCAACTGAGCCACCCAGGTGTCCCAAAAATCTTTTTTTTTTTTTTTTTTTTTTTTTTTTTTTTTAGAGGAAGGGAGAGGGGCAGAAGAAGAGAGGGAGAATCCTAAGCAGGCTCCATACTCAGTGCAGAGCCCAAAATGGGGCTCGATCCCACGACCCTAGGATCAAGACCTGAGCTGAAATCAAGAGTCTGTTGCTCAGCTGACTGAGCCATCTGGGCACCCCTCACATGTTAGTTTTTAAAGGTAGAATTATAATACTTTGAAAATCTCTCCATTATGACTTTTTCATATATAAGCATACATTATATTCAGTTAATGTCTTTGGCCTAAAATCTGCGATTAGCAATTTAGTTCTATCTTACATGCTCTTAGTTACATGACCTTGAGAAGTTTCTCTTCATTAGGCAAACAAAACAAAACAATTTCCCTCACAGGACACTTGAAACTGTTAAATATTTAGAATAGTACCTTTATCCCTACTTTATAACATCATGAATTGTTTTTTTAAAGGGAAAACTTTTTGTCATGTTCCTTTTATGTAGATCATTGGAGTTCTCAACTCTTATTTTTTACCTTAATTTTGTACATTAGACAGCTTGAAGTTAATCTATGGTGAAGTATAAAAGGTCTTTGGTTTTCCGTTTGCATTTCTTCATTCACTGGGATAAACTGAAGAGGCTGACTGAAGTGTGGTCTTCCTGATAATGGTTGTGAGGTGAATGGATTCTACCCAGAGTCCTTGGTGTTTCTCAGACCTCTGTGGAGCTTCAGCTCATTTCTCCCTGTCCTCCCCACCCCAAGTGATATACATTGTTAGATGAAAAACTCTTAGTGACTGGGGTTTTCTTACTCCTATTTCAAGTGAGCCATTCACCATGTATAATAGGCCAGTCCTGAGGCCACAGCCTCAAAGCCCCACTGCCAGTGGATAGGTGGGTTTCCATATCATCTGAACAGCAGTGGACTGGAGTGGAACATGAATCTAGCTGATTACAGTTTTATACCACCGGAACCAGTGATTATGTGTTATCAAGTAGACTGGGAGGGCGAGGTAAGGGGAAGCAGTGGGATGGCTACTGCCATACGTTTTAAATTTATGGGAGTAAAGTTACCAACTATTTACTGAGGAACTCTTAACCGTATTAGGCTACGGGGATAAAACAAAGGCAGAATATATTAGGCATTCTCAATAATGTAGTGATATCTAGCATTGCTTACATCAGTGTTGGAAGGGGAAAAAAAATACCAACGTCTGCGTATCTACTCGGTTGCAAGAAGGAATTAGAAGACACATGATTTGAAAAGTGAAAAGCGGACACGTGAAAATGTTATTGAATACTCATGGACACGAAGCAAGTTTTCTTAGAGCAACACTAATTTTGAGTTCGGAAGGGCGGTGCTTTATACACATTCCTCCTTAAAAATCCTCCTAATTCCTGATTTGGGTATCTTCGGACAGAGGTTCAGAGTTGCCTTGCCCTGGGTCAACACATCTAGTTATGCAGTAGAACCAAGTTAAGAAACCTGATTTCCACGCATCCTTCCCTGAACCTCCCCCACACCCCCATCGACTTAATCCCAACCTGGATTTGAAATTTAGTGCTAGTAAATCGGGACAAAGGGATCTTCCCTATGAAACGGGATCTTGGTATTCCAATTACGAACGAAGACAATTCAGTGCTTTGCCTCACAGCTGGAAGGCCAGGTAGAATCGACCCCTGCAGAAATAACCCCTGGGCAGCTACACCACGGATACGCCAAAAAGGCGCCACAGCAAAGGTAGAAAGTAGACGGAGCCCCGCGAGGGCCGGACCGGGCGGAGGCGCCTCCCGCACCGCGTGCGCAGCCTCGCAGCGCCGCGGACCTCTGCCCGCCCGCTGCGTCCGCTGAGCCCGCGGCGGAAGCAGGGTCCCCGCCCCCCTCCGCCCTCCGCCCTGCGGCCACGGTTGCCCAGCGCGAGCGCGCAGTTGCCTGGGCGACAGTGAGGGGCTGGTTGGGAGAGGCCATGCATCAGGTGACGGTGCCGGAGCTTTATTCCCGGAGGAAGCGGGCAGAGGGACAGGGGGCTTCCTCGCCGGAGGTAAGCGCAGCCTTCCTTGGTCGCTCCCACTCCCGAGGCAGGGGCAGGCCGGCCCTGCCGCCTCCTCCCGGCCCGCAGCTCCCGGGGCGCCCTCCACCCCGACTCAGCTCCGGCCGAGCGGCACTCAGAGATGTGGGCAGCTGTGCCTACGAAACCCAAACTATGGAGGTGTACTCGGCCAAAGGGCAGAGTTGAATCCTGGCTCCTCACCGGGATATTTAGATGTTTATGAAAGTTCCACCTCACCACCTCTAATTTGTTGGTTGCAAAAGAAATAGCCTTCCTGCGCAGGAAGCTGTCCTGCTCGGGGGGTGCGATCCGCGGAAAGAAAAGGCTGGTGGGTTGGAAGCTACCACTACTGAAAAAGTAAGCTGGTTCTTTGCCTACTTCCTCTGGGCAGGGTCGGTTCGAGCAGGTTCCCCTGCCTGTTATGAGTGTCTTAACTCCTCTGTTGAGGCTGCCCTGGGCATCAGTTTATTGTGGTCTGAGTCGCACTTCATCGGTCAGTTGCTATGATGAGCCTTGCGACAGTAGTGCAGGCTAAGTGAAGTTTCCTTCCTTCCCTTCCTTTTCCTCCTCTTTCCCTTATTTCTCTCTTCTTTCTTTTCTACCGAAACTACATCTGAAAACAAGATGGGTAAAATCCTGGCTTCAAGATAAAAACAAACCAACCCCACAACACTTGAAGATACTACATCTTTATTGAATAAAGAGCGGCTAGTGGGAATTGTTAAAAGCTCATTATGCCATGTGTATTGTAAATTGAGTTTTTAATTATATTTGCTGCAATCATTTCATTTTACAGCAATTGGGATTACGATTAGGGATGTGGTACTGGAAAGATGAAACCAGAACTCTTGAATTCAGAAGGTAAATTTTATTAAAACTTTATTGTAGCTTTTATAAAAATTGCATGTGCCCGGAGTAAAAAAAAAAAAAAAAATTCAAGCAATACAGAAGAATATAATGAGCAAAATAAATACCTGCTGAAATCCAACCATCTAGAGAAAACCATTTTGGTGAGCAGCCGTCCAGATATCATTTTCTGATAAATTTATCGGCTGCTTCCTATGGACCAGACACTGTGCTAATCAGTTTGCCAACCGTTTCAAAAAGCTGCATGTTCATCCAGTTTTACAGATGAAGAAACTGAAGTCAAAGGGTTAAGCAATTGGAGGAAAACTAAGTGACTTGGCCAAATCACACAGCTCACAGGTGACTAAGATGGTTGAAATCTAGGTCTGTTTGGCTCAGGGTACATACTCTTAACTGCTTTATAAAATTGCCTCTTTGAGTTATAGAAATATAATTGTGCATTAACGGGACCGTATTATACTTGCTGCGCAATAGACAGCCAATTCTACAAGGTAAAATTATTAAATTAGAAAAAACTGGTTTTAATCTCCATTGAGAAAATACTGACTCTATTAAGTGCATAACTAAACTAATAATACTAGCCACTGTCTGCCGTGCTGTGTGCCTATTATGTGCCCGACATTTGCATGTTTTCTGATTTTTAAACAGCCATGGAAAGTGAGCATTATTATCTCCATTTTATTTTATTTTATTTTATTTTTTTATTTTTTTAATATATGAAATTTACTGTCAAATTGGTTTCCATACTATTATCTCCATTTTAGAGGTGAAGAAATAAGGCTCAGGAGACTGAGCAATTGAACCAAAGTCCTACAGCCAGTAAGTAGCAAAACTGACATTTTGAACCACAGTTTGTCTGATGCCAGAGCCCTTCCCACCATAGACAGTGTCTCCCTCCTTTAGACTGTAAGCCCCTCAGTGGCAGGAACTGTCTTATTCATCTTTGTGTCCCTTGAAGGAGCTGTCTGTAGAACTTCACAGAGTAGGCCCTCACCAGATGTTTATTGAATATTTCAATACACCAACTAGATTCAAGTAGAGGAAGGCTAGAGGCAGGGGACCAGTTTAAAAGCTAGCTGTGGGAGGTTTACAGATAGCTGCCCAGGTACGAAACCATGAGTCGGCACGAAGTCCACGTTAGGAGGAATAGAGAGAAGGGTACAGGACCAAGAAATACTTAAGAGGTGGAACTGACAGGATTTTGGATAGAATGGATAAGATGTGAAGGGAGAGGGAGAGGAGGTGCTTAGGCTGACTGCCAGTGTCTCTCTTGGGTGATGGGGTGGCTGCGATTGCCCTTCTCCTGTATACAGAATAACAGACAAAACTGTAATGTGCCTGAGGTTACTATGACACGTTCACATGCACATGTCTCTTAGGCTGTTGGACAAATGGGGCTGGAGGTCAGGAGAGGCTAAGCAGATGTAGTTTATAGTTACATCATAGGTAAAACGACATTTGATGGCAATTAAACAATAATTAAAAAAATCAAATTTTACATTTTATAGAATGTTTGTTTCGGTATTGCTGAGTAGTTTGTCATTTCCAAAGTGGTGATCTCAGTTTTTTTGTCTGCAAATATGTCACAAAATTCTGTTGTCTAGCTCCCAAAATATCACACTCAGTGAGTGTGAGATAGACAGTGAGAAGGACAGAAAGAGCTTTGGGATTAGCCCGCCACGATAATGGAGTCAAAATACAAGTTAAATACATGTTACAACACCAGATAATGTGGGTAGAAATTTTAAGTGCCAAAATGTTCTTTTCTCAATCTTCATGTATATTTAAAGGCCATCTCAGTCCTCTCTTTTTTGATGAACGTGGACCATACTTTTTACTTACTGACATTCTTTGTAAATGAAATTAATTTGCAGTATATTTCAAAGTGATTTTCAGTGTGACTGGTAACTCCGATAACTAAAATCCTTGCAAGTCTGATTTTGCTAGTTTTTTTTTCTTACAGCGTTATTAAAGTTTTTTTAGGCAAATGTAACATTTGAAACTTTTTGTATGGGAAGAGAGGTGCCTGGGTGGCTCAGTTGGTTAAGCATCTGACTGTTGATTTTGGCTCGGGTTGTAATCTCGTGGTTCATGGGCTTGAGCCCCATGTAACGCTCTGCTCTGACAGTATGGAGATTGCTTGGGATTCTCTCTCTCCCTCTCTCTCTGCCCCTTCCCTGCTTGCTCTCTCTGTCTCTCTCTCAAAATACCTAAATAAACACTAAAACAATTTTTTTAAACTTTTTTTAAATGTTTATTTTTGAAAGAGAGCAGGACAGAGCACGAGGGGGGGCAGGGGGCAGAGAGAGATGGAGACACATGACCCAAAGCAGGCTCCAGGCTCTGAACTGTCAGCACAAAGCCCGACGTGGGGCTCAAACTCAAGAGGTGCGAGGTCATGACCTGAGCTGAAGTCCCACGCTCAACCGACTGAGCCACCCAGGTGCCCCCAAAAAACTTTTTGTAATGGAAGATTTCAAGGATATACAAAAGTGGGAGAAGGGTATAATGAACTCCAACATTCCCATGATGCAGCATGAACAGTCATCAAATTAAGATCCACTTCATATCATCCACACCCATCTACTCCACCTCTTGATTATTTTTAAGCAAATTCCAGACATCGTATCATTTCATCTATAAATATCTCAGTCTTTATCTCAAAAAATAAGCACTCTCTTAAAAAATAAACCTTACTGTTTATGCATTTACAAATGGAAATGGTAATTTCTTTATATCATCATATATTCAATTTGCATTCAGGTATCTACTCTTCTCAACCTTTCAGTTCCTGGCTTCTTTCCTGAATGAGTGGCACTGGAAATCTTTTTTTTTAATTAATTAATTAATTAATTAATTTTTAAATTTACATCCAAGTTAGTTAGCATATAGTACAACAAGGATTTCAGGAGTAGATTCCAGTGATTCATCCCCTAGGTATAACAGCCAGTGCTCATCCCAACAAGTGTCTTCCTTAATGCTCCTTACCCATTTAGCCTATCCCCCCTCCTACAACCCCTCCAGCAACCCTCTGTTCTCTATATTTAAGAGTCTCTTTTGCCTTGTCCCCCTCTCTGTTTTCATTTTATTTTTGCTTCCCTTCCCTTATGTTCATCTGTTTTGTATCTTAAAGTCCTCATATGAGTGAAATCATGTGATATTTGTCTTTCTTTGACCGATTTCACTTAGCATAATACCCTCTAGTTCCATCCACATAGTTGCAAATGGCAAGAGTTCATTCTTTTTGATTGCTGAGTAATACTCCATCACACACACACACACACACACTCACTACATCTTCTTTATCCATTCCTACACCAATGGACATTTGGGCTCTTTCCATACTTTGGCTATTGTTGATAGTGCTGCCCTAAACGTTGGGGTGCATGTGTCCCTTCAAAACAGCACACCTGTATCCCTTGGATAAATATCTAGTAGTGCAATTGCTGGGTCATAAGGTAGTTCTATTTTTAATTTTTTGAGGAACCACCATACTGTTTTCCAGAGTGGCTGCACCGGCTTGCATTCCCACCAGCCGTGCAAAAGAGATCCTCTTTCTCTGTATCCTCACCAACATCTGTTGTTGCCTGAGTTGTTAATGTTAGCCATTCTGACAGGTGTGAGGTGATATCTCATTGTGGTTTTGATTTGTATTTCCCTGATGATGAGTGATGTTGAGCATTTTTTCATGTGTCGGTTGGCCATCTGGATGTCTTTGGAGAAGTGTCTATTCATGTCTTTTGTCCATTTCTTCACTAGATTATTTGTTTTTTGGGTGTTGAGTTTGATAAGTTCTCTATAGATTTTGGATCCTAACCCTTTTTCTGATACGTCCTTTGCAAATATCTTCTCCCATTCCGTTGGTTGCCTTTTACTTTTGCTGATTGTTTCCTTCTCTGTGCGGAAGCTTTTTATTTTGATGAGGTCCCAATAGTTCATTTTTGCTTTGGTTTCTCTAGCAACACGGAGATGTGTTGAGTAAGAAGTTGCTGCAGCTGAGGTCAAAGAGGTCAAATCCTTTCTCCTCTAGGATTTTGATGGCTTCCTGTCTTATGTTTAGGTCTTTCATCCATTTTGAGTTTATTTTTGTGTATGGTGTAAGAAAGTGGTCCAGGTTCATTTTTCTGCATGTTGCTGTCCAGTTTTCCCAGCATCATTTGGGGAAGAGACTGTCTTTATTCCATTGGATATTCTTTCCTGCTTTGTCAAAGGTTAGTTGGCCATACGTTTGTGGGTCCATTTCTGGGTTCTCTATTTTGTTCCATTGATCTGAGTGTCTGTTTTTGTGCAAGTGCCATCCTGTCTTGAGGATTACAGCTTTGTAATACAGCTTGAAGTCCAGGATTGTGATGCCTCCAGCTTTGGTTTTCTTTTTCAGGATTGCTTTAGCTATTCAGGGTCTTCTGTGGTTCCATACAAATTTAGGATTGTTTGTTCTAGCTCTGTGAAGAATGCTGGTGTTATTTTGATAGGGATTGCATTGAATATGTAGATTGCTTTGGGTAGTATTGACATTTTAACAATATTTGTTCTTCCAATCCAGGAGCATGGAATATTTTTCATTTTTTTTGTGTGTGTTGTCTTCAGGTTTTTCATAAACTTTCCATAGTTTTTTTTTTTTTTTTTTGTCCATAGTTTTCAATGTATAGATTTTTCACCTCTTTGGGTAAGTTCATTCCTAGGTATTTTATGGGGTTTGGTGCAATTATAAATGGGATTGATTCCTTGATTTCTCTTTCTGTTGCTTCATTATTGGTGTATAGGAATGCAACTGATTTCTGTGTATTGATTTTATATCCTGGGACTTTGCTGAATTCATGGATCAGTTCTAGCAGGTTTTGGTGGAATCTTTTGGGTTTTCCATATAGAGTATCGTGTCATCTGTGAAGAGTGAAAGTTTGACTTCCTCCTGTGGCATTGGAAATCTTACCCTTCAGAGAAGACCTTGCTGTCTCTGTCACTGGCAGTACCCCGAGAGGGATAACTGTATCAGAATAAAACAGGATATCCATAACCTCCACACAAGAAATGGACGCACAGTAATGGGTAGGGAAAGGATGGTCATTATTTCTTTTTTTTTTTTTTTTTTTTTGAGAGAGAGAGAGAGAGAGAGAGAGCACGCAAATGCACGAGTAGGGGTGGGGGTGGTAGAGGGAGAGAGAAGGAAATCTTAATTTTTTTTTTTTCAACGTTTTTTTATTTATTTTTGGGACAGAGAGAGACAGAGCATGAACGGGGGAGGGGCAGAGAGAGAGGGAGACACAGAATCGGAAACAGGCTCCAGGCTCCGAGCCATCAGCCCAGAGCCTGACGCGGGGCTCGAACTCACAGACCGCGAGATCGTGACCTGGCTGAAGTTGGACGCTTAACCGACTGCGCCACCCAGGCGCCCCAAGGAAATCTTAAACAGGACTTGATCCCACAGCTCTGGAATCATGACTTGAGCTGAAATCAAGAGAGGGACGCTCGACTGAGCCACCCAGGTGCCCTAGGCATTATTTCTTAATAGGCAGTTAAGGAAGAGACCTCAAAGAGTGGTTTGCAGGAAGACTTGGGTTCAAATCCTAGCTCTCCCACTTGCTAGGTGATTATCATTTGTCAGGTTACTTAGCCTCGCTAATTATCGGTTCCCTTGTCTATAAAATGAAATCATAATGCCTTGTGAGGAGTAAATGAGAGTATTGCATAACTCATCAGCATGCATGCCCATTGCTTATTTCTTGTTTTAATTTTTTTTTAACGTTTATTTATTTTTGAGACAGAGAGAGACAGAGCATGAACAGGGGAGGGTCAGAGAGAGGGAGACACAGAATCTGAAACAGGCTCCAGGCTCCAAGCTGTCAGCACAGAGCCCGACGCGGGGCTCGAACTCATGGACTGTGAGATCGTGACCTGAGCCCAAGTCGGCTGCTCAACCGACTGAGCCACCCAGGTACCCCCATTGCTTATTTCTTAAAGAGGGAATAACTTTCTTCACAGGCCACCTCTGGGTTGTCCCATGAGGCAGGCTTCTCCCTGACTTAGTGTCAGCAGTCCTACCCCTTCTACTCACAGCTGGGAGAGAACCAGCAGCTTGCTTGCATGAGTCTTTGCCAAGGTCATTGACTCCCCTGAGGACATACAGCTGAGGAAACTATACCTCCAGAAGCCTGAACTTCTCTCATCTTTCATAATGGCCTGAGAGAAGAGTCTAATAACCAACTGAGGAGCTCTAATTTGTGTGGAAGCCAAGAGTGGTCCAACCCTCTGCATTTTAGTGGTGGGTTCTAGGGGAAAATAAGATTTTTTTTTCCTCACTTATTTCAGGGCAAAGGGAAATGACATGATTATGTTGTAATATTAGAAATGTAACAAAATGTGGTCTGAGAAAGGCGCAGATTCTAACGGGGTTGCCAGGTGGAGACCACGGGAGGGCACAGAACGAGCTCAGACTGCTGTTCGGCAGCCAATCAGAGGTACAATTCAAAGGACAGCTTTTAGTTATTACTAGTGACACTTCCTAGTGATTTCAAATGCACTGTGAGCATAGGCTGCCTGTAGAGCTACAGCAGGGCCCTCAAGAGAGAGAAATCCTTCCCACTAGCTGAGGTAGAGAATGACTTCAGTCAAGTGAAATGCCACTCAGACAAGTGTGAAGTAGGGAAGGCATGTCCGAAGGTCAGAGAATAAGGACTAGAGGTTTAGCAGTACATGTCAGACTGTTGGCTAAGGACAGGCACTCAGTGTCTTATTTTAAGGTGCTCTCATCTCAAATCATCTCAGGCAAATAGGGCAGGACGCTTTGAATTATAGGGATAAGACTGAGAAAAGGGCAGGAGACAGCAGTTTTATTGGGTATATCTATCTTCTCTTCTAGAGAGAAGAGAAACCCTGGGAGGGCTGGTGACCTGTGACTTCCTTAGCGTGGGGTAGGAAAGTTAACAGCCAATGGCTTGTAAGTGGCTAAAACCATGTGATGATCCAAGGAAAAATGTGAAAAAACTTTGTGTCCTTGTTTAGGATGGTTATATGAAAGAAGGTGGTACTAATCTGCACAAGGCATCTAGCAAGGAGAAACGGCTTCAAGGAGCCATTAGAAAATGTCAGGATATTTGGGGGATTTGATTATTTTGTTAAAGACTATCTAAATGGTCTGTCGGGGCGCCTGGGTGGCACAGTCGGTTAAGCGTCCAACTTCGGCCAGGTCACGATCTCGCGGTCCGTGAGTTCGAGCCCCGCGTCAGGCTCTGGGCTGATGGCTCGGAGCCTGGAGCCTGTTTCCGATTCTGTGTCTCCCTCTCTCTCTGCCCCTCCCCCGTTCATGCTCTGTCTCTCTCTGTCCCCAAAATAAATAAAAAACGTTGAAAAAAATAAATAAATGGTCTGTCAATATAACATATCAACCATATAGTGTTTCTTTATATGTGCCTCTATCAACTTTTTCTTAGTTATGCAGGTAATAAGTCAATATGTTCTTGTTTAAAAACTCGAATAATATGGAAGTATACAGATTGGAAGGTAGATCTCTTCGTCACCATTTCACCTCTCTGCCCCTTCTGATCCCCTGTCTCTTTCTGGCAGTAGCCATCAACATTTGATATTCTTCCATTTCTTTTTACCCACCCACGCCCTCAGTAGTTCAGCATACCTTCCCAGCATACCCAATCCTTGGAGACCGCGGATAAGAGGAGCACCAGAAATAATGAAAACCTTAGAAATCGTCCACTGACCAGCTCAGTACCAATTGTCTTTTTTTTTTTTTTAAGTTTGTTTGTTTATTTATTTACTTATTTATTTTGAGAGAGTCACAGTGTAAGTGGGGGAGGAGCAGAGACGGAGGGAGAGAGAGAATCACAAGCAGACTCCATGCTGCCAGCACAGAGCCTGACATGGGGCTTGAACTCACGAACCTGCGAAATCATGACCTGAGCCGAAACCTAGAGTCTGACGCTTAACCAACTGTGCCACCCAGGCACCCCTGGTGCCAATTATCTTTAAAAAAAAAAAAAAGTTGAAAAATGCGAAGAATCATTCCCTTGCGGGGACACGATGTATATGCTTTTAGGAACTAACCTCTTCTACAACCTGAACACTGCTAGGAGGTTGGCAGAAACTCCGGGAAGAAGACAGAGTCAAACAGATTAACTTTATTATTCCCATGGAGAGGTATTTCTGTAAAATAATTACTTTGTGAGTAACATCAATCCCAGAAAATTTTCAGATGAAGTTGTTTTATAACTGTTGCGTCAAAAAACAAAACAAAAACACCCAACTGTTAAAAAACACACACAAAACTGTTGTGTCCACAGGGAGATAAAGAAAATATATATGGTTGATATCCATCTTTAGAGAATGAGTAAAGTCTGGGGGAATGTGCTTCCATTACTACACCTACACGTAAGCAGAAAGACAAGAAACTGTGGGCAGAGATTAGGCTTCTGGGTTGTGTTATTGTGGCATTGTTTCAGGCGGAAAAATAAAAATCGTAATCCACGGTGGGTTTCCAAACCAGTGTATTTGGTAGACCCCACAGTTCTCTGTGAAAATGCACGCTCTATAAGGCAGGAACCACATCCTGCTGGTCTACAAAACGTTTTTCTGGGTGGGGAGGGGGGTGGCACCTGGGTAGCTCAGCCAGTTGAGCATCCGACTTTGGCTCAGGTCATGATCTCGGAGTTTGTGAGTTCGAGCCTGCATTGGGCTCTGTGCTGATAGTTGGGAGCTTGGAGCCTGCTTCGGATTCTGTGTCTGCCTCTCTCTGTGCCCCTCCCCTACTCATGCTCTGTCTCCGTCCCTCTCTCTCTCTCAAAAATAAATAAACATTAAAAATTTTTTTAAAAATGTTTTTCTGGGTTTTTCTATTCAGCATTTGCTGATATTCCTAAGGGTCTGTGCATTGACTCTAACAGGCACCATTTTCTTTTCTTTTCTTTT
Source organism: Panthera tigris (assembly GCF_018350195.1). NCBI lineage: Eukaryota > Metazoa > Chordata > Mammalia > Carnivora > Felidae > Panthera > Panthera tigris. The sequence continues at coordinate 110,256,930 of NC_056665.1, forward strand.
TAAAAATAAATTTTTAAAAAATGTTTTATTTATTTTTGACACAGAGAGCATGAGCAGGCGAGGGGCAGAGAGAGAGGGAGACACAGAATCCGAAGCAGGCTCCAGGCTCCGAGCTGTCTGCACAGAGCCCGACGCGAGGCTCGAACTCACAGACCGCAAGATCATGACCTGAGCCGAAGTCGGACGCTCAACTGACTGAGCCACCCAGGCGCCCCACCATTTTATTTTCAATGTCAGAGCAATGTGTGACGGAGTGTGGCCTCATAGTATATGTTTGTTGCTCCGTCGTGGTCCCTTGTTAGCCCCATTACTGCTTAGTAAATGTTTGTACAACTATAGAGTTTAAGACACCCTGAGTTAAGTAAAGGGTCCCGATACCTCCCAAGAGATAGTCAAGGCCCTTACAAGAGTCCACAGCAGTGACAACTGAGATGCTGCTCGGGAGGCCAGATTGCCTGGTAGGTAAGCACATGGCTCTGAGGCTAGAGATCCTGGGCCCCAATCCAGGCTCTGACACATGCTAAGTGATCTTGGTCAAGCTACTTACCTCTTTCTGAGCTTCAGTTTTTCTCATGTGTAAAAGTGGCTATACGAGTAATATTAGAGTAATCATACTAGTAATCATAGAATTGCTGTGAGGACTAAGATTGTGCCTAAAAGCACTTGGTGCACAAGTGCTCAATAAATAAAAACATCTCTCCAAACTTACTGTGAGCTTTCTGTTTCTTGTGAAGTTACTACAACATCTTCAGAATGAAATGTTTCGTGTATGGTGGTATTCTGGAGGCTGCTGATACGTAGAGGCTGAATATAAAGTCTGAAATGTTCATCTTTTTTTCTAGATGGTTGTTCCATATGTAAATACACGAATTGAGGACCTCTGTGCCCAAGATTCTCCTCACACTCCACTCATGACATATGCTAGTCCTGAGATGCCATGAGTTACTGTTGTGATAGCATCAGTCTTCATGGGAAGGTTCGGTTCCTAATTTTCTCATTTCTATTACAGTTTTACACCTGCAGTGGAACTCAAGGAAAAAGGAAAGAAAGGCAAAGCAATACACTTTGCTGAAATTGATGGTCCGGCTTCAGACAGGTACCTTCACTTCCCAACTGTGGCAGTGCTGCTGATAGCACCTCTTAGCAGAATGACTCAAGTGTTTACAAACTCTAAGAAAATGTCATTCCCATTATCTGAGGTTGAAATGCAGATACCCGTTAAGGAAAGAACATGCGCTATTTGACAATTGTGGGAGGAGTTATACCAGCCCCTGTAAATGTATCCCGGTGATAATTTGGCTCTTAGCAAATTTTCAACATTTTATACTTAAACAAATTTTTTTTTACTTTATTTTAGAGAAAGAGTGTGCATAGGAGTGAGCAGGGGAGAGGCAGAGGGAGAGAAGGAGAGAATCTCAAACAGGCGTCATGCCCAGTGTGGAGCCCAACACGGGGCTCAATCCCATGACTCTGGGATCATGACTTGGGCCCCCACCAATAGTCAGACACTCAACTGACTGAGCCACACACGCGCCCCTATACTTTTTTCTTTTTTTTAATCTGAATATGGTAGCTCCACCATAAATACATGATCTTAATAGATGATCTAAATGATCTGTTTCGGATGGAATTGGCATTTACATTTTCTATCAGGTAGTGTGCATTTCTCCTAACCCTAGCATGGTAAATATAATGTTTAATAAAATGCATTCCAAAATTCTCCTACATTAAACCAAACCCATTTTTGGGTTTTGACGTTCAGGCTCTCCTTACTTGATAGTAAAAGCCTCATGCATCTCAGGATCAATTACATACAGTTGAAATCTTTCAAGTCACTGCTAGAGACTGTTCCATTCCAAAACAGGTTGATGGATAAAAAGCTTGCTTCAAGAGACGATAAGTCACTTAAAGCCTTAGAGAAGCGAGGTCAGCAGGGCAACGTGACGCTCCATGATGCTAAATGTGAGTAGCTGGTTCATCATCCACACATATCGTATGGGGGGTGAGCCTCTGAGGCCGCCCTCTGTCCCTCTTTCAACTGTCCATCTTTGCTCCTTTCAGTTGTTGCTTTGTTTTTACTACAAGATAATGAGATGCAGCGGATCTGTTCCTTTACAACATTCATGAGGTATGTAGTGCTCATGAGAAGTTTTATATCTTTTATCCTTAGTTCAAAGTAATTCCGCCTGATAAATGGTGAACAAATCTGGTTTTTGGAGAAAGGGCATGGGACTGGCTCTGTGCAAGCCATCCCCTCAGACTGAGACCAAAGCAATGAGGCCGGAAGTCACAGCAGCCCAAAATAAAGCCCTAGGGCAAGGAGAATGGATAGCATGTTATCAAGAGTCCCATAGAGACTACATTATGTTTATATAATAGTAAGAGGGTATACTCGTTTACTAAAGACCCATTTTCTCCGTTTTTGGAGCCCCAGCAAATACTAGGTGTGTGACTCTGGGTGAAGCTTCTTGACCTTTCTAAGCCTGTTTCCTCAGATATGAAATCGGAAGTCGTTGTGTCTCCCTATGCCTGTGGGTGGAGGGTGCTTCTCAGGGTGCCGCACTTGAGCGTGCTCAATGAGAAGTTCCCAACGATTGGCAGCCCTCCCAGGTTCCCTTACATTTAGTGAAGGCTGTTTGTGGCAAACACCTTAGGCTTTATTCCACAACAGGGGCACACTCCTCCCGACGATGACAGGGCAAGCTGGGAGCACTAGGGAGTCAGTGTCCCTTCGGTCAGTGCTGTGCGAGGAGGGAGTGTTGGTAGAAAAAGATCCTAACTTTCATCCGTCAAGATAACTCTGAGAAGTTTTCCCCGCCAGGACTGAACTACATTTGTCCACGGGGATAACCAACTTGTTAACCACCCCCTTTGTGGGCTTCCTTCCCTTTCCTGTCTCACTTCCCTACCCCACAACTGATGTTTCCTGTGCGCACATCCCACGTCTTTGTCTCAGAGTCTGTTTCTGGGAGAACCCACCCTAGGACAGGGACATATTAATGTCGTGGGAAAAAAATCTGCAGTGCTCACGTTCATCCTGTTGTCAAGGTATAGTTGAAGAAAGAATGTCAGTAAGAATTTCCACTTGCTAGAAAGAAAGTAGCAAAAATCTTGTAAGAGTATTTAGAAAGAAGACAAAGGCTTCTAATTTTTCCTTGTAGGACTGCCTTTGCTGCATGCATCCCACAGTAGTTTTTAAACAAATCAGATTGTGAATCAATGCAACCTTTTCCTCGAGCAAAACCATGAAACTTTAATATGCTCTACACTATGCCCTAGCAGTTTCACTCCGAGGAAGTTACTCAGAAATGTGGCCATCAGGCTAATTACTGCAGCAGTATTGATAACATTTCTAAAAGACCTACATATCCATCAATAGAGGACTATTTAAGTAAATTGTGAGTTATAGAATATTTTACCCAGCTGTTTAAGAGAATGAGGAAAATCGATCCATAGTATCAAGGAAAGAGGTCCATGCTAAGCAGGTAAGTGACAAAAGCAAGTTGCAAAGACTTGTGTGTACAGCGTTATCTTCTTTGCTACCAAAGAAAAATTTAAGGCATATATTCATGCGTGTGTATGTAGGTGTGTTGGTGGGGGAAGACCTTCTATGTAATTGTCTATGCTTTGGAAAGTGTAGAAAGGATTCAGGCCACTCTTAGCAGCGGCTGCCACTTGGAAGTAGGATGCTAGCAAGGGAGGAGAGGACTTTTTACTTTACACATTTGTGTACATTTTTTAAAGAATGGGAAAATATTATTTGTATAATAAAAACTTATTAAAAGTGAAAAGTAATTAATAAACAAAACTATAGTTTAGCATGTGACCTCCCAAAAAGTTTTGGTTACAAAAATCCGATTTCTTACATCTTCAATAGTATAGTAGACAGAATTTTTAAGTTTTTTTGTTTGTTTGTGTTTTTTGAGAGAGAAAGAGCGTACTATGCAACTAGGGGAGGGACAGAGAGAAAGAGGGAGAGAGAGAATCCTAAGCAGGTTCCTTGCTGATCAGAATGGGATCCGATCTCAGGAACCATGAGACCATGACCTGAGCTGAAATCAAGAGTTGGACCCAGGTGCCTCAGTAGATAGAATTTTATTTTATTTATTTATTAAAAAATTTTTTAAAAATATTTATTTATTTTTGAGACAGAGAGAGACAGAGCATGAATGGGGGAGGGTCAGAGAGAGGGGGAGACACAGAATCCAAAGCAGCCTCCAGGCTCTGAGCTGTCAGCACAGAGCCTGACGCGGGGTTCAAACTCATGGACCATGAGATTGTGACCTGAGCTGAAGTCAGATGCTCAACCAACTGAGCCACCCAGGTGCCCCAGTAGATAGAATTTTAAATGGTAAATTAGTTGTGTAATAGGCATGATAACATGTACTTCTATTTATTCTTATGTCATGTGCCCATGTATTTTTATGAGAAGTTTTATATTTGAAATATGTCAGCATTCATTTCTTTCTTTTCTTTCTTTCTTTCTTTCTTTCTTTCTTTCTTTCTTTCTTTCTTTCTTTCTTTTTCTCTCTTTCTCTCTTTCTCTCTTTCTCTCTTTCTTTCTTTTTTAACTCTCCCCATAGGAATAAGAATCTTGACAATTTCCTCATGGCATTATTGTACTATTTATCTCATTACTTGGAAAAAATAGCCCTGGAAAAGAAACCCAAAAGCTGTATGGTGTAAGTAGGACTTTGCAGTGTGCTGTAAAGTTTTATCATTGCCAGTAATAAAACTGACTTTTTTCTTTCAAGCTTTTATTTAAATTCAAGTTAGTTAACATACAGTGTACTATTGGTTTCAGGAGCAGAATTTAGTGATTCATTACTTACATATAACAGCCAGTGCTCATCACAGGTGCCCTCCTTAATGCCTATTCTCTGTTTGGCCCATCCCCTCACCCACCTCCCTTCCAGCAACCCTCGGTTTGTTCTCTTTAGTTAAGAGTCTCTTATGGTTTGCCTCCCTCTCTGTTTTTCTCTTATTTTATTTTTCCTTTCCTCCCCCGTATGTTCATCTGTTTTGTTTCTTAAATTCCACATATGAGTGAAATCTTACAGTATTTGTCTTTCTCTGTCTTATTTCGCTTAGCATAATACACTCTGGCTCCATCCACATCATTGCAAAAGGCAAGATTTCATTCTTTTTGGTGGCTGAGTATAGAGATGATGGAAATTTTTTAATTTTTGGAGTATGCTAAAATATTTACATGGGAGGAGTTCATTAGTTTTTAAAGCTCACTGAATAATTCAAATAGTTATTCTAACAACAAAATATTCCAGATAGTATAGACCAGCACTGCCCAGTAGAAATATAAAGAGAGCCACATATGTAATTTAAAATTTTTTCAGTAGCTAGATTTAAGAAACATAAAAGATAAAGGCGGGGGGTGCCTGGCTGGTTCAGTCAGTAGAGCATACAACTCTTGATCTCAGTGTCATGAGTTTGAATCCCATGTTGGACTTAGAGAGTACTTACAAATAAAAAAATCTTAAAAAAGATAAAGGTGAAATTAAGTTTAATAATGTATTTTATTTAATGCAGTGACTCAAAAATGTCATTGAGACACGTAGTCAGTGTTATTGTATGTTATTGTAATGTATGTTATTGATGACATACTTTGCTTTTTTTTTTTTTTTTTTGTAGTAAATCTTTGAAATCTGACACTTACTTCCTCAGTTCAGATTAACCACAGTTAGTGCTTAGTAGCCACACGTGGCTCATGGCTACCATGTTGGACAGGGCAGATACAGATATTTGGTTTTATGCTTTTTATGCTTAAAACCTGCTTTATGCTTAAAAGCCCTGCTAGGGCTTTTGTAAGCATCTAATGAAAAAAAACTAAGAATTAAGAAAATTAATAGATATGACCAAAATTATATTCCATATTACAGAAGAAAACAAGATTTCTTAGGCTACGTAGGAAGAATTTCACTGCTTTAGGCAGAGGTGGCTCAGAGCTGTATGGGGCAAGAATCTGGGAACTCAGAGTCCGGAGCAGAACAATGCCTCTCAGGCTTGGTGACCTTTTGCAAACCGTGGAACTTTCCAAGTGCCCAGGCTGCCCTCCCCAGTATGTGTGGAATCAACCCAATGATTTAGCTGTTAGAAATGCTGTTAGAGTCATCAATTTGTTGCTGTGGAATGTTTTTAAAATGCAAAATCCTTGTGTACAACCAAGCAGTTTGAAAACCATTTTATGGATAGATAAATATATCTGGACAACAGTTTTGTAAAAAACCAAATAAATAATTCAGACACTGCTGGCCCAGTAAAGCCATCAAAATATACCACATCCGTGTTATTTCAAGGCTGCTTTCACTGCAGAGTGGCCAGAGCTCACGAAGGGTTTCTGTGGTGGCAAGCAAAAGGGCTCAGCTAGCTGTAGGCTCAGAAGGTTTGAGGGGTCTTATCGTCCCCCCAAAAGAACTTATTAGACTGTGGCAGCACATTCACTTATATTTTATATGGTGTTTTCTAATTCTGAGAGTTATTGCTGCTCTGGCAGAGACCTTTGTTTCATTTCTTCATTTTAGAAATAGATTAACAGAGAAATAAGGTCTCTTGGGTTTTTTTTTAAATACACTAAAACATATTAGAGTACAGTGGTATAAGGTAGACTTTTTTTTAGAAGGAATCGGTTACAGAATGACAGAAAAATCCAAGTCTTAAAATGATTGGTTCCATGGGGTGCCTGGGTGGCTCAGTCAGTTAAGTGTCTGACTTCACCTCAGGTCATGGTCTCACAGATCTTGAGTTTGAGCCTCGCATCAGGCTCTGTGCTGACAGCTCAGTCTGGAACCTGCTTTGGATTCTGTGTCTTCTTCTCTCTCTGCCTTTCCCCTGCTCTCTCTCTCTCCCTCAAAAATAAATAAACATTAAAAAAAAAAAAAAAGATTGCTTCTATGGTGTGATTCTGAAATAATTAGAATAACTTTTCACTTTCAGGCCTCCAGTAATTAGTTTACTTACTATAGTAGAAATATGGATTGTATTGAAATATCTGGACTTAAATAACTTTAAGAAAAAAATTGATTTTGGTCAAATTAGTGAGGTATAACAGGGATAATGGTAGTATCCACTTTATAGAGTTATCATCCAGATTACATGAGATATTATCATCCAGATTACATGAGATAATGCATATTATTTTAAACCAGAGGCTGCCACGTAGGAGGAAAGCCTTCAGCCTGTGAGGGGAGAGCTGAAAGGGCTACAAAGACATCCTTTGGAGGGTTTAGACGACTAAAAGTCCCGATTCCAGAGGAAGGAGCCTTTTCCCCATTTTACAGATGAAGAAGCCAAGGCTCAGAGAGGTTAAGCGGCTGGCTGGAGACAACATGGCTCGTTGGTAGTGGAGCTGAGATGGGAGCCCAGATCTAACTCCCAGGCCTGTGCCTAAGCCACTGTGTGGTGTGTCCACACCCCCTACCAGTCAGCTAAGCTCTCTTATGCAGAGTTTATCCATTTACACTTAGGATTTGTGACTTCTGAGCAAAGGCAAAATTATGTAATTTTTGTTTTTCATTTTTTTAAAGTTTGAGAGAGAGCAAGCGGGGGGGAGGGGCAGAGAGAGAGAGAGAGAGAGAGAGAGAGAGAGAGAGAGAATCCCAAGTAGGCTCTGGGCTGTTAGTAGGGCTCAAACTCACAAACTGCGAGATCATGACCTGAGCCGAAATCAAGAGTCAGATAGTTAACTGACGGAAGCACCCAGGTGCTCCCGAATTCTATAGTTTTTAGAACATTGTAAGTATTTTTCAAGTTATTACAATCTTCATAATTATAATTTTTAATGGTGGCATAACTTTCCATCAAGCTAATGTGTGTTATTGACTGATTGACTTACGAGGCAGTATAGCACATATACTGGTTAAGGGTATGGACTTTGGTGCTGGCATAAATCCTAGGGGACTCATATGTTAATAAATGTCAAGTCCTTAAGTGGCACCTGGCTGTATTACTACAGTCTGCATTATTACTACTTTTTCCCTTCCATTTTATAGATTTTTGGGATTTGCCAGTTTTCCTAATAGACAAATAGATAATAATTGAATGATTATTGAATGTCTTCATGCATTAGATTTCCCCCCTTAATTTTGGATAATTTTTAAAGCTTATTTATTTATTTTGAGAGAGAAAGAGCGTGCGTGTGGGAAGGGCAGAGAGAGGGAGAGAGAGAGAATTCCAAGCAGCCTCTGCACTGCCAGCACAGAGCCTGATGCAGGGTCCGAACCCACAAACCATGAGGTCATGACCTGAGCCAAGATCAAGATTCAGATACTCAACTGACTGAGCCACCCAGGCACCCCTGGATAATTTTTTTAAGAAGGATAAATTTCCCAGAGAGGTCATTGGACCCAAGGTTATGATCAATTGTATGGTGTATGAAATTATCAATTTTTTCCCAAAGGATTGTACCTGGGCTTGTTTTAAATGCCAGGCTCTACGCACACCTGCTAAGTCAGGATCTTGGAGAGGGCGTGGCATTAGGAATCCGCACTTTCAGCGAGTATCCCAGGCAATTCTTACATATATTTCGCTTTGGAACCATTGGCCTAAAAGTTTTCAAGGCATTTTTTTTGTTGTTGTTTTGTTTTCAACAGCAAAAGAGGCATGTTAGCTACTGGCAGCTCTGGAAAAGTCGGGGGGAAAAGGGTTGGGCTGGGAGGCTGCTGAAGGAAGCAGGGAGGTGGGCATAGTCATGGCCATTGAGGTGCAAGCGGGTGTGGGTGTAGGTGTTTGGATTATTTGAAATTGGGGCATTTCAAGTTGGAACTCACTTTATTCCAGAAACTCATTTTATTCCAGTGAGTCACAAGCCTTCTCATCACATGTGATAACGTGTTGTGCTTTGAAATATCTCTATTATCCTTTTTTTTAAAAAAAAAATTTTTTTTTAACGTTTATTTTTGAGACAGAGAGAGACAGAGCATGAACGGGGGAGGGTCAGAGAGAGAGGGCGACACAGAATCCAAAACAGGCTCCAGGCTCTGAGCTGTCAGCACAGAGCCCGACGCGGGGCTCGAACTCACGGACCACGAGATCATGACCCGAGCCAAAATCGGCCGCCTAACCGACTGAGCCACCCAGGCACCCGTCTCTATTATCCTTAAACCCCTTCCTCCACAGCATATCCTCATGTGGTCAGTCAGGCTCGTAGTTAACATCAGAAGGGGCAGTAATTCGTCCCTGTTGTTTAGGGTGCATTTCATTGGGTTTAAATCTTTCCGAAAATGAAAAGGCAGATAAAAAGCCAGTGACACTGCACTTTTCAATAGCAATCATTGGAATGTGTTGTGAGTAATGTTGTTTCGTACTATACTGTACTGCACAAACTTCTAAAATTAGGCTCCAGACATGCTGTAACAGGTTGTCTTTTGGAATGTTCATTTGCAATTCAATTGGAACTGGGGCAGTGTTTTCACAGGGAAGCGAGGCTGTTATAATTGATGCCAAAGCTCCCAGATTAGTGGTCCACACATGCTTCCTCAGCAAACGCAGAACTCAGAGTAGGGAAGCGTTGAGTGGTTCAAACACTGAGCCTTTACACTTCCTTGTAACATCAGGAACCCAGGGGAGGCTGCCCTGGGAGAGTCTCCAGTAGCTCTTTCGGCAAAACAGCAGGAAAATGCGCTGCCAGCTGCCTCAGAAACCAGTATAGGTAATTTGTTAGTTGGGCTGCTGGGCTATTTGGTATAAATTAGGACTGCCTGTATGTAACGTTAGAAATACGTAGCATAAAGAATCTATAAAAAAGTGAAAATTCACCATGAACCTGAGATGCTAATTACAATGATAACTATCAAAGCCCTCCCTCTGCCATAGCTCACATCAGCTAAATGAAAAGGTAAGTGACATGTGTTGACTCACTTGTTATTTCTTTCAAAACAGTTCACACTTCTGACTGTTCGCTGATTACTGTTGGCATTTGCCAACATTAATCCAAATGATTAAGTTTTCTTTTTAGGGGCCTTGTAGAGAAGAAGGAGATGGAATTGGTTATAAGGAAGTTAGAAGCAGCGCAGAATTACCTGGCACAGAAGTACTGCGTCCTTGTCCTGGGCTTGGCAATGCCTGATAAGCATCACATGTGCTGCGGAAAGTAAGTGCACATTTACGATTTCAGGAGGTCTCTACGTGTGTGCATATCCATACCCTTGAGACCCTTACATTTGACTTCTGGAGCCCTTGCAAAAGTTTCCTTCCCTGTTGTACAGAATAATTGGGCTCAGGTGAGACTCTGCCCCAAACACACGTGATGTCTCGTTTGAGAAAGCCAAGTGAGTATGCGAAGAACCTCAGAATCGACACTGCTTAGGTTTAAAAGACTTTTCTCTCAGCATATACTGGCTCAGTAGAATCTTGCTCTCAACCTGGAAGGCTTCCTGTGGCCGCCCCGGGTCCCCATGGTGATGAGCCAGTGTCCCAGGGGGCCCTGGGTGTGTCCCCTTCCGCTGCTCATTTTGTAGCAATAGTAGTGGGTGCAAGCTAGTAAGGTGGGGGTTATAAGATGATGCTGTTTGTGGGGAGTTGATCTTTGCCTTAGAAGGATAGTTTATATATTACTGTAATTAAAATTTATCTTTTAAAGTTTATATTGAGAGTGTGTGTGTGTGTGTGCATGTGCACATGCACAGGCAGGGGAGGGGCAGAGAGAGAATTCCAAGCAGGCTCCACACTGTCAGTGCGGAGCCTGGCTTGGGGCTCCATCTCATGAACCATGTGATAATGATCTGAGCAGATTCAAGAGTCAGAAGCTTAACTGACTGAGACACCCAAGCACCCCTCTGTAATTAAAATTTAAAAGCGTCTTATTACAGGAGAGTTGGGAGGCATTGGAGGGAAAACTCTGATCCTTAAACACTGACCCCCTCCCCCCAAATCTCCTCCTCTGAGCAGTTTCACAACAGGCTCGAGGGCCATGCCACGGCCGTGGCCCAAACTCTTATTTTTAACTTTATAGGCAAAGAACACAATTCATGGTTTCTCTCTGCATTCTCCACGTTTTCAAGATACAGATATTTCTATATGCTTTGTTCATGTTCTGTATTTTCTGTATCCCTTATTCTCTTATTCTGCTTACATAATTTCACCTACCACTTTGAATAGCCACTATAGTTACTCTACTGTGTAATACGCCAGTTTGTTTCACCATTCCTTCTGTGCATGCTTATTATGTGGTTTCAGTTTTTCTGCCTTGTGATATTTCTGCATTGGATATCTTTACATAAACTACTTTGTCCATTTGGGCTATTTATTTATGGCTTATTGCCCAGAATGTATTTACCTAGAAGGCATGGACAGTTTCCTAGCTCTTGTTACATATTGCCAGATGTTCTCCAAAAAGGTTAAACCATTTTGTATCACCATCAGCAGCAAGCGTACCTAGCTCTATTAGTTTGATTTTTTTGATAGCTTGCAGTTGTATAAAAAGCTTACAGCTATTTGACTTTTGAATATCTTTCATGAGTTTGGAGTCTGTGCTCTTTTTCTGTATAAAATAACTTATTGCATGATTATTATATTTGTTAAAATTAATTATTGCCGCATTTAGTGTTAACCATTTATCAAGTAGAAACTGGGTATTTGTATAATTTATGTTTCATGTAGCAAGGATTTCCTATTTGTTTTTCTAGTTTGTTGCTTTCCTTTTGATGTTTATGTGTTTACACATTATGAAAATGTTAAGAATTTTTGTTTATTTGAACATTTATACCTTGTTTCTTTTTTTAAATTTCTTTTTAAAAAATTAATTTATTTTTTTAATCTACATCCAAGTTTGTTAGCATATACTGCAACAATGATTTCAGGAGTAGATTCCTTAATGCCCTTTACCCATTTAGCCCATCCCCCCCCTCCCACAACCCCTCCAGTAACCCTCTGTTTGTTCTCCATATTTAAGAATCTCTTATATTTTGTCCCCCTCCCTGTTTTTATATTATTTTTGCTTCCCTTCCCTTGTGTTCATCTGTTCTGTATCTTAAAGTCCTCATATGAGTGAGGTCATGTGATATTTGTCTTTCTCTGACTAGTTTTGCTTAGCATATAATACCCTCCAGTTCCATCCACATAGTTGCAAACGGCAAGATTTCATTCTTTTTGATTGCCGAGTAATACTCCATTGTGTGTGTGTGTGTGTGTGTGTGTGTGTGTGTGTGTGTGTGTGTGTGTATATATATATATTACATTTTCTCTATCCATTCATAAACCAATGGACATTTGGGCTCTTTCCATACTTTGACTACTGTTGATAGTGCTGCTGTAAACATTGGGGTGCATGTGCCCCTTTGAAACAGCACACCTGTATCCCTTGGGTAAATACCTAGTAGTGCAATTGCTGGGTCGTAGGGTAGTTCTATTTTTAATTTTTTGAGGAACCTCCAGACTGTTTTCCAGAGTGGCTGCTCCAGCTTGCATTCCCACTAAGAATGCAAAAGAGATCCTCTTTCTCCACATCCACGCTAACATCTGTTGTTGCCTGAGTTGTTAATGTTAGCCATACTGACAGGTGTGAGGTGGTATCTCATTGTGGTTTTGATTTCTATTTCCCTGATGATCAGTGACGTGGAGCATTTTTTCATGTGTTGGTTAGCCATCTGAATGTCTTTGGAGAAGTGTCTATTCATGTCTTTTTCCATTTCTTCACTGGATTATTTGTTTTTTGGGTGTTGAGTTTTATAAGTTCTCTATAGATTTTGGATACTAACCCTTTATCTGATATATCATTTGCAAATATCTTCTCCCTTTCTGTAGGTTGCCTTTTAGTTTTGCTGATTGTTTCCTTCTCTGTGCAGAAGCTTTTTATTTTGATGAGGTCCCAGTAGTTCATTTTTGCTTTTGTTTCCCTTGCCTCTGGAGACGTGTTGAGTAAGAAGTTGCTGTGGCCAAGGTCAAAGAGGTTTTTGCCTGTTTTCTCCTCTAGGATTTTGATGGCTTCCTGTCTTACATTTAGATCTTTCATCCATTTTGAGTTTATTTTTGTGTATGGTGTAAGAAAGTGGTCCAGGTTCATTCTTCTGCATGTCGCTGTCCAGTTTTCCCAGCACCATTTGCTGAAGAAACTGTCTTTATTCCATTGGATATTCTTTCCTGCTTTGTCAAAGACTAGTTGGCCATACGTTTGTGGATCCATTTCTGGGTTCTCTATATTGTTCCATTGATCTGATTGTCTGTTTTTGTGATTTTTTTTTTTAACAAATGTTTTAAATGTTTATTTTTGAGAGAGAGACAGAGACAGAGAGAGCAGGGAAGGGGCAGAGAGAGAGGGGGACAGAGGATCTGAAGCGGGCTCTGTGCTGACAGCAGGGAGCCTGATGTGGGATTTGAACACACAAACCTGAGCTGAAGTCAGACACGTGACCAACTGAGATACCCAGACGCCCTTGTTTCTGATGCTATTCAAAAGTCATATAAGTTCATCATCAGCTTTCCAATTTCCTTTTCAATCACTTGTAAAATTTCTTTTTCTCATCATTACTCTAATTTCTTCTGTCTGCAAATTGTCATTTCAAATTGAGAAAACTAGACTTTGTGGTTTGTATTAGTCAGCTCGGCTGCCATAACAAATTACCACAGACTGAATGCCTTAAACATCAGAAATTTTATTTTCTCATAGTTCTGAAGCTTGGAAGTCCGAGATCAGGAGGCCAGCCTTGTCGAGTTCTGGTGAGGGCCCCCTTACTTGGCTTACAGACAGCTGCCTTCTCACTGGGCCCTTGTTGGTGGTCACTGGGCCCTTGTTGGTGGAAAGAGAAAGCCCTGGTCTCTCCTTCTTTCCTTTTTTTTTTTTTTTAACATTTATTTATTTTCGAGACAGAGAGAGACAAAGTATGAACGGGGGAGGGTCAGGGAGAGGGAGACACAGAATCTGAAACAGACTCCAGGCTCTGAGCTGTCAGCACAGAGCCCGACTCGGGGCTCGAACTCACGGACCTCGAGATCATGACCTGAGCCGAAGTCAGCCGCTTAACCGGCTGAGCCACCGAGGCGCCCCAGCCTTCTTTCCTTTTTTAAATGTTTATTTACTTTTGAGAGAGAGAGAGCAGAGGAGGGGCAGAGAGAGGGAGATAGGATTGGAAACCAGAAACGGGCCCTATGCTGATAGCAGAGAGCCCAGAGAGCCCCATATAGGGCTTGATCTCACAAGGCCTGAGCTGAAGTCAGACACTTAACCAACTGAGTCCCCAGGTGCCTCCTTTTTTCTTGACACTAATCCCATCATGGGGATTCTACCCTCATGATGTCATCTGAACCTAATTACTAAGACCCTACCTCTAAATGCTATCACAATGGGGGTTGTTAAGGCTTCAACATATGAATTTGGGGGTGGGGCTGGGAGACACAAACCTTCAGTCCACAACAAAGTTAAAAAAACACCTACTCTAAAAAAATAATTGAATTGCCAATATTTAATGTTTACTCTTTAAAAGCACATGTGCATGTAGTAAGACTAATTTTGAGATTAAAAAAACCCAAACTATAAATAATTATATCATAATTAGAGATTTTATCATATCTTTTACTTCTGTGGATATAGAATCTACACTTAAGTTATTTTTTTTAAGATAAATTCTCTCTTTTTTTTAATGTTTAATTTTGAGAGAGAGAGAGAGAGAGAGAGAGTGAGCAGGAGAGGGGCAGAGAGAGATGGAGACACGGAATCTGAAGCAGGATCCAGGCTCTGAGCTGTCAGCACAGAGCCCAATGTGGGGCTCAAAATCACAAACTGCGAGGTCATGACCTGAGCCGAAGTCAAGATGGTTGACTGAACCACCCAGGCATCCCAAGTTGTTATACTTGGAATGGTACATTTTTATTACAATCTAATTTGTATACAAACTTTAAAAGAACTCATTATGTTTGAAAGATAGTGATTGCCTTAGTTTTCTACGAGTTAATCACCAGGAGGTGCTGGTCTTTTTGCAACATCACCTGCTTTTCTCCTGCCTGCCAGATAGCAGTTTGGAGAAGAATCCATTTAGAGCTTACCACCTACCATTCACTTAACAGATTCCATACAGGTCAAAGAGACAAACAAAGGATATTGAGGAAAACAGATTATAAGCATGTCTTTGCCAGTAAAAGTTGTTAATTGGCCATGGGTGTTGATTATATCCTCCAGTGGAGTTTTTATTGTTCTTTGGCTATTTTTTTATTTTTTATTTTTTTAATGTTTATTTATTATTGAGAAACAGAGAGACAGAGCATGAGCAGGGGAGGGGCAGAGAGAGGAGGAGACACAGAATCGGAAGCAGGCTCCAGGCTCTGAGCTCTTAGCACAGAGCCTGATGCAGGGCTTGAATTCACAAACCGGAGATCATGACCTGAGCCAAAGACGGGCTTAACTGACTGATCCACCCAGGCGCCCCTTTGGCTGTTTTTATGTAGAAGATGAGGACAGTTTTTGCCAGTTAAGAGTGATTTTAACATATCTTTATTTCACTTCCAATGTGAATAAGTTAATATTCTCATGAGAACATCTTCATGTGTATTTTCTGACTTTTTTTGTCTAATATATGCACACTTAATACTGGACTAGGACATCTTACACTATTTGTCTCTGGAGTTAAATTAAAGACTTCAGAGGAACCAGCAATTTGGGGGCTGTTAATTTTGTGCTTTCATGTTTCTTGAGAAGTAGGAGGACATGCCTTTCTATTCTAAATACATCTGTAAAATCCTGATATCGAGCAGGCTTTGGCACGATTTTGATGAACATATTCAGTAAAAGATCTCTGTTTTCCAAGATAGATAAGAAAACCTCTCTCTATGTGGCTCCCGCCATAGAATTAGACGTATTCTTTGGTTATGGCCAATTTGGGCTCCACCCCCATCTGTACCCTAGGATTTCCACCTCCCTCCTTTGCAGCTGGCACCTCATGGCTGACCAGAGAGGCTGGTGTGCAGATGAGCATAAGGAGAAAGGGGTTCATTAAAGCTCAGTGTATAAATCATCCTTAAGCCCCATTCCCTATTCCCACCCCCCCAGTCACATGCAGTAGGGTCTCTTTCCCCTCCCCCCAAATACAT
This sequence comes from Panthera tigris, assembly GCF_018350195.1. Taxonomy (NCBI): domain Eukaryota; kingdom Metazoa; phylum Chordata; class Mammalia; order Carnivora; family Felidae; genus Panthera; species Panthera tigris. Next base: position 110,272,959 of record NC_056665.1, read on the forward strand.
TCCTTTTATATTTCTCTTCCTTTGTGCAGACTAACCCTTGACCCTCCTTTAAACCCAGTTTCACCCAAAGCAGCACGGGGAATGGGAACATAACATGACATAAGTGGGAATCATAACTTTTCTTCTCTGGGGACCAGAACCCTTTAGGTTTGGCCCTAGGCTTTTTTTTTTTTTTTTCCAGGAATGACTAAAAATATGATCTATTTTCTTCATTTTGGCTTAGTGCTAAGAGTCTAATGTAGCAAGAAGGAATAAGAAAGCATGCTAATAGGCCACTGAAAATCTGTGGATTTATCGCCAAGCTGGCTTTCCCCTCTTTCCTTTGGAGCCTGCCCTCGCAGGTGAAATGTGCAGCATTTTTGCTGACTAGCTTGGTAGCAATTTGCCACATGTGGCTGTTGAGCCCTTGGAATGTAGCTGGTCCATATTTAAAGGTGCCATAAATGTAAAACATACACTGTACAGAAAAGTCTAAAAATGGATGAAATACCTCATTAATCATTCTAAAATATTGATTACATATTAAAATGATAATATTTGAGGGTTTGGATACAATAAATGTATTGTTAAAATTAATTACACATGTTTCTTTTTACTGTGGCTACCAGAAATTTTAAAATTACATTTGTGGGGGCACCTGGGTGGCTCAGTCAGTTGAGTGTCTGACTCTTGATTTCGGCTCAGGTCATGATCCAGGGTCGTCGGATTGAGCCCCGTATTGGGCTTCATGTTGAGTGTGGAGCCTGCTTAAGATATCTCTCCCTCTCCCTCTCTCTCTCTCTCTGTCTCTCTCTCTCTCTCGCTCAGTCGGTTAAGTGTCTGGCTCAGGTTATGATCTCATGGTTCATAAGTTTGAGCCCTGCATTGGGCTCTGTGCTGACGACTCAGAGCCTGGAGCCTGCTTTAGATTCTGTGTCCCCCCACTCTCTCTTCCCTTCCCCTGCTCATGCTCTGTCTCTCTCTCTCTCTCTCTCTCTCTCTCAAAAATAAATAAACATTAAAAAAAAATTTTTTAGACTCTATTTCAATTTGAGGATTTGGAGTGTTTAAATTTGTTATTTATACTCAGTAAAATTTGAAATTTATAATCAATTTATAATTATTATGTACCTAACATAAAAATTATGAAATAAAATTGAAAAGAAAAACGACTCAAAATTCACTAAGAGATGAATTTGCAGATCAAACTAGGAGGTTCCCAAATGTGCTCATTTTCTGCCTCCATTTCCTGGACTCATTTCAGGTTTATATGCAGAGCTAAATCAGAATGGTAAGAAGAAGCCCGTTATATTTTGTACTTGATTTCCACAGTGTAGACTACATTAGTTTGCTTTAGGCTTTATGGGAGAAGAAGTCCCAGTTTTATGGCAACTTGAGGGGAAGGAGAAGAGGTTCATGGTACCTTCTCTTCTAACGTTTAAAAAGAGAAGAAGAAAAGAAAAGAGGGGAAAGTGTGTGTTTCCTGTGCAATCTCTGTGTCATTTCAAAACCTCACTAAGATGGTGCTGGTTTGAGTTGTACAAACGCAAGTGCTGCTCTCAGTCTTCTCCCAGAAGGCAAGCTGACTTGGTATTCCAGAAACTGAGTTTGGTTGGTTTGTCTGCAGGGTGTCTGGTTTCAGCTGGCAGAGGCCGTGGAAGCAGGGAAATGCCACATGAGCACTCCTGTCAGGTGGGGGCCTCAGGTGGCACAGAAGGACGCCGAGGCTTGTCCCGAAAGCTTGTGCTGGGCTCTGTAGTTTAACGTTTTTATTCTGCAAAATATTCTAAAGGAAAAGCTTTTTTCTCTAGCATTCTGGTTACAGGGACAGTTGTGGAGCTGTGACAGGCCCAAGTTCTAGTACAGACTCTGTCCCTAATTAAATATGTCTTTGGACTTCAGTCTCCTCAGCTGTAAAGTGAGAATGATAATGCTGACTACACCACAGGGATCTTATGAGGGCTAAATATGATCATTTAAATGGTTTAGCATAATGCTTGCCACATAGTCCGTACTTCGTACACGCTCACTGTGTTTATTGCCTTAGCTCCTTGTTGAAGACTTGCACGTGAGGAAACCAGTGTGTGAATGAAGATGCTGCAGGAGGGGAGGGGTCCACCCCGGTAAAAGCTGAACCACTTCTTCAGTGTTTCCCTCAAATAGAGGGCTAACGTAGGCTCGCACAGATCATGCAGTCCCTGTGAGAAGGCTGGAGGTCCTGAGGGGTTTGGGTCTTCTGGCCCAGACCACCAGAGTTCAGGACGGTTCTTGAAAGTCTGATAACAAGGGCCAATCCTTGGAGTCTCTGGCTCTGAAAGCAAGAAGCAGAAGCGAGACCAGAATCAGCTTTGGAGTGCCTGGGTCTAGCGTCGGCCCCCTTGAGGGATCAAGTGATTGAAGGTGCACGGCCCTTCTCCATCAGTTCTCCAGTCCTCCGCCGGCCATGCCTGCTGTCCTCAGGCTGGGAATCAGAACTAGAATGGCCCATCTTAGGGAGGGGGCCAAGCTCAGTAAGCGTGCCCATGTCAGTACAGTATCCTTAACATTGAATTTGTGTTACAAGGACTCCTGAGCAGATGCCTGCCTTTGGGAGACAAGGCTCAGCGTGCATACTGCATCTAGAAGGAAGAGCACACTGCTGTCCCAGTCGACTAGACATTTTTGAAAATATTTTTTTATCATTTTCTTTTTGTTTAAGATTTGATTCTTTGTCTTTTTCTCCATTTTAGCTTTACCCTCTAGTTCTTTATTTCCCTACCTAGTAACACCCCGTGTTACCTCCTTACCACCTTCCTGCTCTCGGAGAGCTTACTCCCCGACGCTCACATCACCAAAAAAACGTTCATTTCCTGCTGTCTTGTTTATCCTGAATTTGCATTGGGTGTTGATCTGGATAACCTAAGAAGTTGAAGAAAAAGATAACTGGGATTCATCAATGCCTTTTGATAGCATTTATGCGGCTAAATAGCCTTGGGGCCACAGGTATTGATCCTTTTGAAGATAGGGGCTTGCCCAGATCGCTGAAAGATTGAACTTCCCTCTCCACGTAGTTGTGATTTTTTGTATTGCAGGGAGAAAAGATCAGATACACAGAAAGACTGGAAATTCTTTGAGGTGAGTCAGTTACCTTTTGGGGCTTTTCTCTCTTATACAAAACATGAAGTAGACCAAGAACCAATAGCCATGTGTCAGGCACTTATTTTTAGTGAATATCTTTTCTTCAAAGGATGCTAACAAGCTGTATGGCATCTCTTAAATTTTCCTCCTGCAAAGGTGAGTACATGTGTAATTTGCCACCACTTTTCAGGAATGTGCAGAAATTGGGTTATCTGGGTTTGTGTCTGCTTAGCAATGTTCTATAGACAGGTGAGAGTTCCTACCACCATAGCTGTGCACTGTGATTCTTGTCTGTTTTCTCTTGTAGTCCTTTTACACTTTCTGTACATATGTAGCTTGGATTGTGTTCCGACGTCAACACTTCACAGAGATTGAGGAAGAAATAGGAAGGCTCTTTCGTACCAATATGTTCAACATTCCTCGGAGGAAGCGTGAGGAGGAAGAATCAGGAGGGGAAAAGAAACGCATGACTTTTGTACAATTCAGGTATGACATTTTGACTTTCCAAAGCTCGAGAACATTTCTAGAAAACTGGATGATGTAACCTAAATGTTACCTCTTCCCACCCAGGAGAATGATGGCGAAACGCCCAGCAATTAAAAAAGCCATTAACATGCGCTCTCCAGTCATGTCTACTCTGCTGCCATCTCTCAGAGAAAAAGCTCAGAATATCTTTGAGAAAAAGTATCATCAAGGAGTCGTCAAACTCCCGGCCCCGATGCAAGAGCACATGGAAAGTCTGGACTCTGTGCTCATGCCAAAGTAAGTGGTCCAAGGAGAGAGAAAGGAGAGCCCTGGATTGTGTGCTAGGTTGGGCTGGGAGGGGCAGGGGTTTTAGACGCCGTGCCAAGGCCAGAAAGTTGAACGAAGATGAAAGCACCACCTTCCTACCCACCCCCTCCCCTCTCTACCTGCTTCCTTTCCCAGGCAGCTCTCGGTACACCCATCTAGACTAGAAAACATTGCTAGAAAGTTATGCTAGCCTTCAAATAGTTCTCATTTGGAGGAGGGAGTAGCAAACTCCATAAGCTGAGGGTTTTCCATTAGAAGACATATCTCTGGTAAGTGTGAAGAGAACCATTACAAAATCTTACTGTGGGCTGCTTTTGGACCCCTATTTAAAATCACAGTGGTAGTTCATGGAAACGGAAAACTTCTATGTGTGTGTGTAATATGTGCATGTGTGTACGTATGTGTGTAGCTTACACACAAGCACACAACCACAGCCATACACCTCATTCTTTGGCCACACTGCTTCAGCTATACCAATAATTCTTTTCACAGAGTTGGCATCTTGGGGGAGCCTCGATGTCAGTTCAACCCCCATACCCTCCTCCCCCTTGTACCAGAAGAAAACAAAAGAATGTCTGGGATACATTCTTCCCTGATAGAAAGAAATAACACGAGGATCCAGGATACACTGGACTTAGTCACGAGAACATTGTCCTCTCAAACAACATTCCCTAAATAACCTGGTACATTCCAGTTCTGTAATTAAGTCCCTGCATTTGAAGTAAACTACTTCAACTTAATCACTTTATATAGGACTAATATTTATTATTATTACGCTTTTTAAATTGTTCAAATTATTTTGTTAAAAGTTCAACAGTGGACTATTAAAAGAAATTTCAGAAAGCTCTTGAAAAGCTCATTTTCCTATATTTACTAGTTTGCTTTGTTATTTAGTTACTTCCTTGGCTTCTATGTGACTATTTAGAGTAACGTATTAGAACGTTTAACCAGTGTTCTAGTAGACTAGTGAAGAGACAGTCTGTTTAGGGGGCGCCTGGGTGGCTCAGTTGGTTGAGCATCCGACTTCAACTCATGTCACGATCTTGCAGTTCGTGAGTTCAAGCCCAACGTTGGGCTTGCTGCTGTCAGTGCAGAGCCTGCTTCGGCTCCTCTGTCTCCCTTTCTCTCGCCACTCCCCTGCTTGTGCTCTCTCAAAAATAAATAAAACACCTAAAAAAATAAACATTCTGTTTATTTGTTTCTAAGTTCATTTTTACTTTATGAGAGTATCTGGTACATTTGAAAATGAAATTTTATAAGGGAAATAAAATGTTTTTAAAATTAAATCTCGATGGCTATATTATTTTTCACGTTGAGATATAAAGTATATCTTGTTCATTTCAAAGCCTTTTAACATATACGTTTCATTCATTCTTTCGTTTACTCATTTGACAACAAATATGTATTGAGCCTCTGCTCTAAGTGTGCCTGGATGGCTTAGTTGGTTAAGCGTCCAACTTCGGCTTAGGTCATGAACTCACAGTTCATGGATCCGAGGCCTATGTTGGGCTCTGTGCTGACAGCTCAGAGCCTGGAGCCTGCTTAGGATTCTGTTTCCCTCTCTCTCTGCCCCTCCCCAGTTCTCACTCAGTCTCTCTCTGTCTCTCAAAAATAAACATTAAAAAAAAAAAAAAAAAGCCTCTGCTCCATCCAAAACCTTGTGGTGGGTTATGTAGGGAAAAGGGATCATCAAGACAGAGACCATATCCTCAGGTCTGGATGGTAGAGAAGATAAATAAAATACACACCTGCTCACAAGACAATTTTAAATGTATTAGAGGCCATGAAAGAGATAAAAACCAAGTGCCCTAAGAGGACCGAGCAGAAGAACAATCACTTCTAGGGGGACTGGGAGCATTCCGACTCGAATTTGGCTTTGCAGGGATTGGGTGACACTAAAGGGGGACTTCCAGTCAAGAAAGAACGTGTGCAAGGACACAGAGATGAAAAAGTGTGCCCTGTGAGGAAAGGCAAGAGCACAGTGGAGCAGAATGCAAAGGACAGCTAAATGTCCACTAGGGAGTGAGTTGGATGTTATCTGGCAGACGACGATTAGAAATCACTCGGGAAAGCACTCCACTATGTGGAATAGAGAGTCACTGGTTCTATGTTACCATTTTAAAGTCCTGTAGGAGTTTCACCTGTTAAAACAACTGGATTGAATTAACCTTTCTGTGGTCACAAAGTTTATCCTCAAGCTTCAAAATCCTCCTCGGGTGCCTGGGTGGCTCCGTTGGTTAAGCGTCTGACTCTTCATTTCAGCTCAGGTCATGACCTCTCAGGTTCGTGAGATCGAGCCCTGCATTGGGCTCTGTGCTGACAGCATGGAGCCTGCTTGGGATTCTCTCTCTCCTTCTCTCTCTGCCCCTCCTCCACTTGCACATGTGCTCTCTCTTGCTCTCTCAAAATAAACATTAAAAAAAAATCCTCCTGTTAGCCTTTAGCTAAAAATGCGTTCATTTCACAGAGAAAACTGGACACCTTCCCCAGATTTAATATCAAGAGCAGAGGCACATCAACTCCAGCCTACGGCTAATGCAGGATGGCTTCAACATACCCTCTGTCTTCATGCTGTTATTCTTTACCATCCAAGTCAATTCTGGTGACGACTCCCATTAAAACTGCAAAGTTTTTATCAAAATTGCGGGCTATGAACTAACTTTTGTTGGACTTTTACGTAGAGAATTTGGTTATAATACACTCCATCATGACAAGTTTCTATCTAGAATATGTTGACATGGTTTTATTTTTGGTTTTTATTTTTTTATATTTAAAAATGTTTAAACATTTTTTAATGTTTATTTTTGAGAGAGAGACAGACACAGAGACACAGACAGAGTGTGAGCAGGGGAGGAGAAGAGAGGGGGAGACACAGAATCCAAAGCAGGCTCCAGGCTCTGAGCTGTCAGCACAGAGCCTGACATGAGGCTCGAACTCATGAACCGGCAGATCATGACCTGAGCTGAAGTCAGACACTTAACCGACTGAGCCACCCAGGTGCCCCTAGTTTTTGATATTTTAAAATAAAACCTGGGAATTATGAGACTTTTATAACTATCTTTCCTAGGGTGTTAGGCTTTTCTCTACCTCCCTTCTGAACAACGAGGCTTTGGTGTACATCATCTATCAATTCCTTCATTTGTTTACTCATTTTTTCATTCCATAGTTGGTATATCCCCACTCTGTGCTGGGCACCATGTTTGGTGCTAGGAATTCAGTGTGGAAAAAATATAGCCAGCTCTGACTTGGAACCAACAAGTCTTGGGGAGAGACAGACGGGAAACATACTCAGATATTGAACTAATCAAGTGGGGATGAATACCGCACAAGAGAAAAAGAATGCCAAGAGTGTGTAACCAGAGACTTGCTGGTATGTGAGAAACGGGCAGGGGAAGGAGAAGTCATCCCTGAGGAAGTAAGACTCGAAGACACACGGGATCAGAGCAGTGGGAAGCGAGGAGGGGAGTACTCCTAACTGTATTAGTTACCTATTGCTGTGAAACAAATTACCCCAAAACATAGTGGCTTAAAAGAGTAACATTTATTGTCTCACAGTTTCTGTGGATCAGGGATCTGGGTTTTTCATATATGGCCTCTCATGTTGAGACATGTTCCCTCTAGACCTACTTTGCAGAGGGCTTTTTTCATGAATGGATGCTGTACTTTGTCAAATGCTTTTTCTGTGTCTATTGAAATTATCATATGGTTTTTATTCTTTCTCTATTATTGATGTGCTGTATCACATCGACTGATTTTTGAGTATTGAACCACCTTTGCAACCCAGGAATAAATATCATTTGATTGTGATAAGTGAGTTTTTAAATGTATTGTTGGATTTGGTTTGGTACTATTTTGAGGATTTATGCATCTGTGTTCATTATAGATATTGGCCTGTAGTTCTCTCTCTCTCTCTCTCTCTCTCTCTCTCTCTCTCTCTCTCGTGGTATCTTTATCTGATTTTGATATCAGGGTAATGCTGGCCTCATAAAATGAATTTGGAAGTTTTCCTTCTTTTTCTATTTTTTGGAATACTTTGAGAAGAATAGGTATTAACTCTTCTTTAAATGTTTCGTAGAATTTGCCTTTGAAGCCATCTGGTCCTGGACTTTTGTTTGTTGGGAGATTGTTGAATACTGGTTCAATTTCTTTGCTGGTAATCAGACTGTTCAAATTTTCTATTTTGTCCTGTTTCAGTTTTGGTAGGTTGTACGTTTCTAGGAATTTATCCATTTCTCCTCGGTTGTCTCAAATTTGTTGGCATATAGTTTTTCACAATATTCTCTTGTAATTGTTTGTATTTCTGTGGTGTTGGTTGTTATTTCTCCTATCATTTGTGATTTTATTTATTTGGGATGTTTCTCTTTTTTTCTTGATAAGCCTGACCAGAAGTTTATCAATTTTAATGACCTTTTTTCAAAGAACCAGTTCCTGGTTTCATTGATCTATTTTATTGTTTGTTTGTTTGTTTGTTTGTTTTAGTTTCCATATCATTTATTTCTGCTCTAATCTTTATTATTTCCTTCCTCCTGCTTGTTTTAAGTTTTGTTTGTTCTTCTTATAGCTCCTTTAGGTGTAAGGTTAGGTTGTTTATTTGAGATTTTTCTAGCTTCTTGAGATAAGCCTGTATTGCTATAAAGTCTCTATTGGAACCACTTTTGCTGTATCCCAAACGTTTTGAAACATTGTGTTTTCATTTTCATTTGTTTCCATGTACTTTTTAATTCCTTTTTTATTTCTTGGTTTACTCATTCATTGTTTAGTAGCATGCTATTTATGTCTATGTATTTGTGGTCTTTCCAGATTTTTTCTTGTGGTTGACTTCTAGTTTCATAGTGTTGTAGTCAGAAAAGATGCATGGTATGACTTTGATCTTTTTTAATTTGTTGCGGCTTGTTTTGTGGCCTAATATGTGATCTGTTCTGGAGAATGTTCCATGTGCACTTGAAAAGAATGTGTATTCTGTTTTAGGATGGAATGTTCTGAATATGTGTGTTAAATCCATCTGATTCAGTGTGTCATTCAAAGCCATTTTTTCCAGGGCACCCGGGTGGCTCAGTCAGTTAAGCATCTGACTCCTGGTTTCAGTTCAGGTCATGATTTCTCAGTTCATGGGTTTGAGCCCCATGTCGGGCTCCACACTGACAATGCAGAGCCTACTCATGATTCTCTCTCTGTCCCTCTCTCTCTGCCTCTCCCCTGCTCTCTCTCTCTCTCTCTCTTTAAAAATAAATAAAACTTTGAAAAAAAAAGAAAAAGAAAACAAAGCCATTATTTCCTTGTTGATTTTGTTTAAATGGTCTGCCCATTGATGTAAGTGGGGTGTTAAAATCCCCTACTACTGTTGTATTATCGATTAGTTTCTTTACGTTTTTTTTAAAGTTTATTTATTTTGAGAGAGGGAGAGCACATGTGCGTTCACGAGGAGAAGAGAGAAAGGGAGAAGATTGAATCCCAAGCAGATCTCTGTTGAATAAATATTTATAATTGTTACATCTTCTTGTTGGATTGTCCCCCTTATTAGATAGTGTCCTTCTTCGACTCTTGTTATAGTCTTCGTTTTAAAGTCTATTTTGTCCAATAGAAGTATTGGTACTCTGGCTTTCTTTTGACATCCATTTGCATGATAAATGTTTCTCCACCCTCTCACTTTCAATCTGCAGGTGTCCTTAGGTCTAAAATTAGTCTTTTGTAGGCAGCAAATAGATGGGTCTTGTGTTTTATCCATTCTGTTGCCCTGTGTTTTTTTATTGGAGCATTTAGTCCATTTACATTCAAAGTAATTATCAATAGATATGTATTTATTGCTATTTTATTACTTTCTGAAGATTGTCTCTGACCCTCTCTTGTCTTCTTTCATGGTTTGCTGGCTTTCTTTAGTGATATATTTTATTTTCTTTCTCTTTATTCTTTGCATATTTATTAGTGGTTTTTGATTTGTGGTTACCATTAGGTTTGTTTATAACTTCCTCTGCACGTAGCAGCCTGTATTATTAATTTGATGGTCATTTAAGGTTGAGCCCATTCTTTACTCCTCTCCTCCCACATTTTAGGTATATAGTGTCATATTTTATATTCTTTTATTTTGTGAGTTCCTTGAATGATTTTTTAAATAGAATATTCATTTTTACTGCTTTTGTGTTTCCGACCTTCAAACTGCCATTTTTGGTCTTTCCTTTCCACTCAAAAAGTCCCCTTTAGTTTTTCTTGCAGGGCTGGTTTAATGGTCATAAACTCCTTTAGTTTTTGTTTGTCTGGGAAACCATCTCTCCTTTTATTCTAAATGATAGCCTTGCTGGATAGAGTGTTGTTGTTGTTGTTTTTATTTTATTTTTTAATGTTTGTTTATTTTTGAGAGAGAGCCAGAGCGTGAGCCAGGGAGGGGCAGAGAGAGAGGGAGACACAGAATCTGAAGCAGGCTCCAGGCTCTGAGTGGTCAGCATAGAGCCTGACTTGGGGCTTGAACCCACGAACTGTGAGTTCTTTCTCTTTAGAGAGATCATGACCTGAGCCGAAGTTGGATGCTTAACCAACTGAGCCACCCAAGCGTGCATGTATAGAGTATTCTTAGCTGCAGGTTTTTCCCATTCATCACTTTGAATATATCATGCCTCGTTTCTGGCTTGGAAAGTTTCTGCTGAAAAATCTGCTGACAGCTTTATGGGGTTTCCTTTGTATATAACTGTCTTTATCTTGCTGCTTTTAATATTTTTTTTAAAGTTTATTTATTGTGAGAGAGAGACAGAAAGAGCATGAGAGTAGGGGAGGGACAGAGAAAGGGAGAGAGAGAGAAAATCTCAAGCAGGCCCTGTGTTGTCAGTGCAGAGCCTTACATGGAGCTCAATCCCGCAAATCATGAGGTCATGACCTGAGCTAAAACCAAGAGGCAGACACTTAACTGACTGAGCCACCCAGGTGCCCCAATATTTTTTCCTTATCACTATATTTTGCCATTTTAATTACAATATGTCTTGGCATGGATCTGCTTTTATTGATTTTGTTGGGAATTCTATGTGCTTCCTGGATCTGGATATCTGTTTCCTTCCTCAGATTAGGGAAGTTTTCAGGTATTACTTCTTCAAATAAATTCTCTGTCCCCTTTTCTCTCTCTTCTCCTTCTGGGACTCCTATAATACAAATGTTATTACATTTGATGGAGTCACTGGGTTTCCTAAGTCTATTCTTGTTTTGCATAATTCTTTTTTCTGTCTTTTGTTCAGCTTGATTACTTTCCATTACTCTGTCTTTGGGGTCACTAATTCAGTCCTCTGCTTCTTCTAGCCTGCTGTTCATTCCATCAAGCAAATTCTCAAATAATCAAATTTTTAAACGGGTAAAGAATTTGAACAGATATTATTCCAAGGAAGATATGAAATTGGCCATAAGCACATGAAAAAATGCTGAACAATCTTAGTCATTATGGAAATGCAAATCAAAACCACAATGAAATACCATTTCGTACCCACTAGGGATAGCTATAAGCAAAAAGCCAGACAAAAACAAGTGTTGATGAGGATCTGGAGTAATTAGAACCTTCACAACATTGCTGGTGGGGATGTAAAATGATGCAGCCACTTTGGAAAAAAGGTTGTCTGTTCCTCAAAAAGTTAAGTATAGAATCACCTTATGACCTAGCAATTCTACTCTTAGACATACCCAAGAGAATTGAAAACAGATGTTTCATAAACACATGTACACAAATGTTCATAGAAATACCATTCATAATAGATTTAAAAAAATGGAACAACCCACATGTCTAACAGTTGATGAATGGGTAAACAATATGTGGTATATCCATACAATGGAATATTATGCAGCCATGAAGAACGAAGCACTAATTCATGCTACAATGTGAATAAAGCTTAAAAAATCATGCTATATGAAAGAAACCAGACACAAAAAGCCACATATCTGTGATTCCAATGGTGTGAAATGTCTAGAATAGGGAAATCCATAAAGACAAGGTAGATTAGTGGTTGCCAGAGGCTGAGGAGAGGAGGGAATGGTGAGTGACTGCTAACAGGCACAGGATTTGATTTGGGGTTGATAAAAATGTGCATCAGATAGTGTTAATGGTTATACATGATGAATATACTATCCCCGAATTGTACACTTCATTTATTTATTTATTTATTTATTTATTTAATTTTTTTTTCAATATATGAAGTTTACTGTCAAATTGGCTTCCATACAACACCCAGTGCTCATCCCAAAAGGTGCCCTCCTCAATACCCATCACCCACCCTCCCCTGCCTCCCACCCCCCATCAACCCTCAGTTTGTTCTCAGTTTTTAAGAGTCTCTTATGCTTTGGCTCTTTCCCACTCTAACCTTTTTTTTTTTTTTCCTTCCTCTCCCCCTGAATTGTACACTTTAAAGAGTGAGTTTTATAGTGACTTATATCTCAATTTAAAGAAAAAGAAGGAAATTATGAGAAACTGCCACATGATGACTAAATGTAATGTAATATAGGGGCACCTGGGTGGCTCAGTCGGTTAAACGTCCGACTTCGGCTCAGGTCACGATCTCACGGTCTGTGAGTTCAAGCCCCGCGTCGGGCTCTGTGCTGACAGCTCAGAGCCTGGAGCCTGCTTCACATTCTGTGTCTCCCTCTCTCTGCCCCTCCCTCACTCATGCTCTGTCTCTGTCTCTCTCTGTCAAAAATTAATAAACATTAAAAAAAATTTAAATGTAATGTAATATCTTGGAAAGAATCCTGAAATAGAAAAAGGACATTAGGAAGAGATTAAGGAAATCTTACTAAGGTGTGGATTGTAGTTAATAGTAATGTATCAGTATTGGTTCATTAATTGTGGCAAATATATCATACTAATGTAAGATGTTAATAATAGGGAAACCGGGTGTAAGGTATACAGGAATTCTCTATGTTATCTTTGCAATTTTTCTTTAAATTTAAAATTGTCCTAAAATAAAAATTCGATTTAAAAAATGTTCGGCAGATACCTCTGTAGGATTCTGATACGTGGGCACAGAGATGAACAACATGCTGTCCTCTATGCAAGTTGCTCTCTGGGCATCAGGGGAAAGATAAGACAAATACAGGTTCGAAAAGGAGACTGGATGTCAGAAATCAAGAAAAACAGTGCACTAGAGCTTAAGGGAGAGAGCCCATCAGGTGGAGGCAGTGAGAGGTGGGCACGGAGATGGGTCTTGAAGACGTAAGGGGTCTGGATAGGCAGACAGGGGTGGAGCGTACCAGGGAATACTTCCAGGGGTTCTCACGGCGCTCAGACCTGGAAACTGCGGGGCCATGAGGCCTTGTATCTTTGAGCTGGACCACGGGGTTGGTTCAGGAATAGTGAGGACTTCTTTACACAGGAAGATGAGGTCTTGTTGCTTAGCCTTCTGCTGATGACTGCAGAATTCTTTTCTGTTTGGTCTTTGTTTTAAAGCTGCCTGCTCCAGGGATCTAGAGCATCTGAAACATCACTATTGCAGGATTCAGCCTGCCCAACCCTATCATCCTATTTTGGACTTCGTTTATGGCATTCTGATCGCCCAGCTGATTTTTATGCAAAGTAAGAAGAATAAATTTGACTCCTCCGGGGCCATTTTCATTCACCCCTCCTGCCTCTGAACAAGTTTCAGGTTGCAGAAGGCAAGCAGTTTCAGGGAACAGAGAGCACAGGGTGAACTGTCCCCTATTGTATTTGCAGATCGTCTCCAGAGCGGCCTGTGTCTTGCAGCGGGCTCATGTTGTTCTTTGTCTCTGAGTTTGGGCACATGCTGGTGGCTTTCTCTCTGGGGGTGACACCTGAGGCAGTCCAGGTGAGCTGTGCCAAGGGCCTTAGTGTCCAAGACCTCTTCCTTTGCACCCTGGCCTTCCTCCTCCTCCTTGTACAGAAGGATTTGTTCTCATTTCCTTTACTTCTCCTACCTCTAACCCAGCTGCCTAAGCCGAGAAAAGAGAGAATGCCCTGGGCCGAGGGCCTCAGCCCTCACCCTGAGAAGTCAGGCCACACTGAAACCTGGCACAAGAGTGGCCACCCGAGCCTAGGACCTTGAGGGGGCTCACCTCTCCTGCCTTCACTGGCCAGCGTCAGAACACTGGAGCTATTTAAAATCAAAATTTTAGCTATTTTAAATCAAAATCTATTTGTGGATGCCCCATATCAGTCCATACTTCTTAGAAAGGCTTTGTAATGACATCAGCCCTCCTCCCCCTAATGTACACAAGTAAACCTTGTTTGGTGTAAAACAAAAACCCTTAGAAAACACAAAGAAACACAAAACCTTAGAAAAGCACAGAGAGGAGGAAAAAAAAAACCTTATCGCCAATGTTTCGTGAATCCGCTTCCAGTCATCCGTGTGCACACACGCACAGACAAAAACCGGGTCGTGCCGTGTGCTGTTGTCCGCACCCCGCCTTCTTCCCGTGGTAATGCGTGGTGCACATTCTCCTACAGCAGCCAATACTCAGCTGAAATATTTTTTTTTACATGTTTATTTCGACACAGCATGAGCAGGGTAGGGGCAGAGAGAGGGAGAGAAAGAATCCCAAGAAGGCTGCGTGCTCAGTGCAGAGCCTGATGCAGAGTTCAACCCCATGACCATGAGATCATGACCTGAGCCGAAATCAAGAGTTGGACGCTTGACTGACTGAGCCAGCCAGGTGCCCCTGAAATACGATTTTCATTGCCTTGTAGTATTCTGTGGTATGAACCTGTCATTGTATCCTTGCCCAATCCCTTATGTTATTTTATACGTACTTTATCACTCAAACTGATGGTGGTTTTCTCAGGATAAAGCCCAGCAATGATATTGCTGCATCAAAGAGCACACTCATCCTCCAGACCTTATTATTACCCAATCTCCTCCGGGAAGGCTGGTCCCAAAGCACACGACCTCCATCTCTGTGTGAGAATCCTCACTGGGGCATTATCATTTCTTTGAATCATTGCGAATTCTATGGCAGTGAAAGATAGATTTGTATGTTCATTCTAGTTTATACTTCCAAATAAGAGTAGGGGTGAATACCTCTTCACATCGCATCTCCTTTCCTGATTTATCACAGGAATCATAATATAAGAAATGACTGTTTCTTGGAGTAAATGCATTTCCCAGCCCAAGGTACTATATTAAGGTATTACAGATAATAAAAGTAACAGCGCCTTGTTATAAATTCTGGGTGAAGGCCAATGGTCTCTCGGTGTTTCTTCTTAATTGATAAAATTCAGTTGTCCGTCTTTTAGCTCAGAATCTTAAAATGCTTCCAGATCCCAGGTAAACTTGTTAAAACACTTTTTAGGTACTTGTTTGTAGGAGTTCTAATCTGCCTCAGCAACTCCTGACCCTCCGGCCTCACCTCCAGTCTGGGAGTGATGAGAGCAAACCAGTCTGAACTCAGGTACCTGGTTATTTACCTAACTCATACACTTTGCTTATTTTTTTATTATTGGACTCTATTTTGATCTTTGTATTATTGATTTGTCATTCTTTGAAGAAATTGCAAATGGCCCTATGAAGAAACCAGGTTACAGAAAAGCTGAATATAGTGAGATCCCATGTGTCTAAAACACACATATATTTATAGAAAGTCTGAAAGGAAATAACTAAATTATTAACAATTCTGCCTGAGAAGTAGGATTGTGAATGATTTTTCTTTTCTTTTTTTAAGTTTATTTATTTATTTTGAGAGAGACAGAGTGCCAGTGAGGGAGGAGAAGAGAGAGAGGGAGGCAGAGAATCCCAGGCAGGGCTCCACACTGTCAGCATGGAGCCCGATGCAGGGCCCGAACCCGTGAAACCATCGAGATCATGACTTGAGCTGAAACCAAGAGTCAGACGCTTAACTGACTGAGCCACCCAGGCACCCCATGAATGATTTTTCTTTAAACATTTTTGCTTACGTGTTCTATTTTTTTACAATAGATTAAAAACTAGCGTCCCCAATGTCTTGCATAGTGGTGACATCTAACACCCACCCCTATCGGGCAGCACAAAGAGACATCAAAAGACATCAAAAGATGAGCAAACGATGTGAGTAGGTAATTAGCCACAGAAGGAGAAGCACGAATGGCCAATATGAAGAGGTATTTGTTCTCACTACTCATTGGATGTCTAGATTAGAACATATGATTCCATTTTCACCTATAGAATTAGCAAAGATTTCAAGAAATGACAATGTCTAATGTTGGCAGGAGGCTGGAGAAGTAGGCATTCTCACACACTGATGGGGAATATACTCTGGAAATCAATTTGGCAGGAACATATTACTTTTTGAACATGTCTGTGTACTTGTATATGCATTTAGGGCTGATTCAAATGTCAGGTTCCTTCATGTCAATCTGTGGTGATTTGAGACTTAATGAGGGGTGGAGCTATATCATTTCATCCAGCCCTGTGACCAGAGAGATACTTCAGAAGTGCTTTGGAGGGTGATTATGATATTGATAAATAGTTTAGCACCCTGAATGTACAAGCAGTCGTCAGTCATTGACGGAAAGCCTACTCAGCAGTCAGTGCCTTGCTAGATCCATGAGGGATTCAAGAAGAATAAGGTGGGATTCCTGTTCTCACAGCTGAACTCCAGAGTCAGGACAAAGCTCAGTCCAAAATGGGGAAGTGTGCAGGTAAGCTCGATTGTGAAGTAGAAACTTAAGGGCTCAGCAGTCCGCCAGCTCATAATCATCCTTGCAGAAATAGCGAGGACCCTGGGGAGGAGGAGCTCCTGTTTCATTTTCCCTGCTCACTCCATCTTCCTCCCGCACTGATGCTTTGGTGAACACTTACCACGCAGCACGGCGGTTGCATCTGAGTTTGCCTTGTTTCCCTGGCAGGCAGTGAACTCTTTCAAGTGTAGCCCAGGGCAACCCAGATAGTTGATGAGGGAAAGTTTCTGTGTCGAAATATTCCAGGTGATAAATGTAGAAGGAATGATAGCGTTAGAATCTTACTATCTTGCAAAACGTCCGTGGAATAGTGGGTCTAGGCACTGATTGCCGGTGGTGGTTAACATTGTGAGGGACATCTAGTCATCAAGTGCCGCCAATGGGAATATGAAACACTACCTATGTAACGTTCTTGCATGGGTGCCTGGGTGGCTCAGTTGGTTAAGCGTCCCACTTCAGCTCAGGTCATGATCTCATGGTTCATGTGTTAGAGCCCCGTATCAGGCTCTGCACTGACAGCACAGAGCCTGGAGCCTGCTTCGGATTCTGTGTCTCCCTCTCTCTCTCTCTCTCTCTCTGCCCCACCCCTGATTGTGCTCTCTCTCTCAAAAATAAATGTAAAGAAAGAAAGAAAGAAAGAAAGAAAGATTCCTGCCAAACCACTCTCCCCAAACCCCCCCAAAAAAACAAAACCCAAATCAGATTGAGCCTCTAAATCTAACATTTAATTTATGGGAAATTCAGGGGAGGAGCAACATGTTAAATAATACTAGAGGAATTCAATCAGAAAAATCCAAAATGGGGGAACTCTATGGAAAAATGTACCTTATTCTTCAACAAGTAACAAGGAGGAAGAAAGGAGGGAAGAGGAAACTTTAGGTTAAAACTTTAGGCATATCAGTCAAATGCAGTATGTGGACCTTGCTTGGATACTGATTTAAACAAACCAATTATTGGGGCGCCTGGGTGGCGCAGTCGGTTAAGCGTCCGACTTCAGCCAGGTCACGATCTCGCGCTCCGTGAGTTCGAGCCCCGCGTCAGGCTCTGGGCTGATGGCTCGGAGCCTGGAGCCTGTTTCCGATTCTGTGTCTCCCTCTCTCTCTGCCCCTCCCCCGTTCATGCTCTGTCTCTCTCTGTCCCAAAAATAAATAAAAAACGTTGAAAAAAAAATTTAAAAAAAATAAAATAAACAAACCAATTATTAAATATATATATATTAAATTATTAAATTAAATTAAATATATTAAATTAAATATAATTAATTTATTAATTATAAATCAATATTTATAAATTATAAATAAATTTATTTTAAATTTATTTTAAATTTATAAAAAATAAAATAAAATATAAATTATACTAAATTAAATATATATTAAATTATTAAATTAAATTAAACATATTAAATTAAATTATTAAATATATATATATATATATATATATATATATATATAATCATGGCAATTTACTACTAAGGGGGCTATCTGATATTAAGGAATTATTGGTGAATCTGTCAGACCTAACAATGTTGCTGTGGTTTTGTAAGCCCTCCACCACCCCGCTTTTTAGAGGCATAAACTTAAATATTTACAGATGGAAAAAAGAAGAAAGGCTGGCGATGGAAAGGGAGATGAGAATAAATGAATAGGTATTAATTCTCCTGAACTACCGGATGTGATTGCAGGTTGACTGGGGAGTGTGACACCCTCTTCCCGATCCTTTCCCTTTGCCACAAGCTCCGACTAAAGCATGCCTGAGACTGTCAACTGAACAAAATGTGCCCTCGAGAAAAAGAACACACTAGCAAAATGCAGTACTTCCATCACGTGCAGAAAACTGGAATCCGCCTCAGACCGTGCCCGCGGCGGTGGTCAGGCCTCCCGCGGATCCGGCTGATAGCACACTTCCTGCTTCAGAGACTGTGTTCTTTTGTGTGGCTTCTCTGAGCCCACCGCCTGCATAAATCTGCTGCTTTCTACCCAGACACTGTTGCTTCACTTGGAAATAATTATCTCCTTCTCCACATGCACCCTGTTCCCTTCACCCACATCCCTTATCATGCCATGATAATCACACACTGAAGCAGATGTAAAAGGCACAAACGGAGCATTTGCTTGACGACTCGAGAGCCTTGTGTCATTGCACACAAAGAAGAAAGTGAGGAGGAGCCCTATCTGCCATCGCAGGACTCACACTGGAACATGTACCCATTAAAGAACAATTGAGTGGATTTTTTAGAGCTAGAATTTTTTTCCCCCATTAGTTCTCGCAGCAAACCAGGAAGAGTGGTAGTTATAGTTGCTGGCTTTTCAAGCCAGGACCCTAAGATACAGAGCTGTTGTTACCAGTCTAGAATTATGTTTGTCTTATGAAATCGTTTGTGAATCCACAAATAATTACTGTGCACCTGCTGGGCCAGGTTCTGAGAATATTACTCCCATTACGAGGTAGACATGGTCTGTGCTTCTCCACATGGCTGGAGCTTCTCTGGGCAGAGGGTGGAACGAGAGGGAGTTAGCAGGGACTGACTAGATGGTTTGAGCTTTGTAGGTTGTAGGGATTTTGTCTAATTGGATGGGAATCCGGTGGAGGCTTGTAGTCAAAGGAGTGACACGGTCCAATTTATGTTTGAAAAGATTATTCTGGCTCCTGTGTGGAAGATGGGCTGAGGTTAGGGTTGGAGGGATGGAGAATAGAGGCTGGAGGTCAATTAGAGATTACAGAGGTGGCCCAGGAGAGGGAAGGTGGTAAGCTGGACTAGGGATGGATTCTGGATAAGGTAGAGTTGGCAGGATTTGCTGATGGATTGGCTGTTGGGGAAGAGAAGAAAGAGAGCAAGGAAGTCTCTAAAGTTTTTGGCCTGAGCAGTTGGGTGTTTGGTATTTCCATAGGGCAGAATGGATGAAAAACAGGTTGAGGGAGAAATCTTCATTTCTATTTTTAGACTGTTAACTTTGAGACGTCAATCAGTCATCCCTGTGGAGATGAGTTGGCATTTGGATAGAGAGATCTGGAGTTCTGGGGAGAGACCTGAGGTGGAAATACAGATTTGGGAGTCAATGGCTCTCGGATTGGTTAAGATTACCTAAGGAGACTGAAGATACAGAAGACAAAGGACACTCTACATGTAAGAGGGGGCAGGGGAGGAGCAAACGCAGCAAATCCCTTACGTGCTCCAGCAGCTCACCCCGCCTTCAGAATGTGCCACAAGCCAGTGAGGTACGAAGAAACACATGACGGAGAGAAGTCATGGTAGACAAGAGAAAAGAGCCTGCCATGAAGTAGGGGTGGCAGCTGGGCAGAAATGCTGCAGGACGAACTGGTACGATAATAACAGAGGTGTCTGCCAGGGTTGGGAACATAGAGGTCAACTGTGCGGGCTCCAAGTGTGGCGCCCCCTTGATGAGGGAGCCCTCTGCCAGAGTTCTTGTAGCAAAAGAAAAAGGAAACCACGATTGGTCAAACTCTGGCAGAGTTTGTCATGAAGGGAAAGGAAGAAATGGCGCAGGAGCTAGGGGAAGATATGCTGTCAAGGAGGTGAAGCTTTAGTGTTGGGTTGTTTGGATCTTTGGCTTTTAGAGATCCGAGGTAATAGAATGAGTCTGTGCTGACACAGGGCAAACTGATGATTCAGGAGAGAGAGAAGGCATACTTGTAGAGAGCTGAGAACCAAAGGTTGGGAAGCGTAGGTTGGGGGTTGCCCTTAGAGAGAAGAGACATCTGTCATCACAGCAGGGAAAGCAGAAGGTGTGACATTCTTTCTCCAAGTCTCTTTGACGCTCAGAGGCCCCTTGTGTGTGCACCACTTGAGCAAGGCCCGCTCTCTGAATTGTCAGTAGAGGAAACCAGAGACCAAAAATTCTCAGCCCAGAGGAGTGCATATAGCTAATGATGGACTTTCAGACACCACACTGGAAAGACATAGCTGGGCTGTGAAGAGTGTCTTGTTGGTTTCCCTGAAGCCACACTTTTTGGGTGATCATCTACGCCATTTAGGTATAAGACTGGCCATGGAAGTTGCATCATTTTTCCCCATAGGATCCCTTAACCAAGTCATGAGTCCTCAAGCATTAAAAGGAATAGCACCTGAGCCCTGAGCTGGCTTCACCTCTGTAGATCTTTTTATTTTTTTATTAAAAAAAAATTTTTTTTTATTAGTTTTCTTCATTTTTGAGAGGCAGAGAGAGAGCGCATGTGGGGGAGGGGCAGAGACAGGGGGAGACACAGAATCCGAAGCGGGCTCCAGGCTCTGAGCTGTCAGCACAGAGCCCAATGCGGGGCCCGAACTCACGAACTATGAGATCATGACCTGAGCTGAAGTCAGATGCTCAGCCGACGAAGCCACTCAGGCGCCCCACCTGTAGATTTTATTTTGTGCCCTGGGGTTGTATTTTAAGACTAAGTTCATTGCCCTTTTAGAATTGACTCCCAGGGGAAAGATTGTGTCTCCCAAAAATTTACCATAATTACTTTCATGAGGAAACAAGAATATTTGACCAATCGTGGTTTCCTTTTTCTTTTCCTACAAGAACTCTCAGAAATAAATGTAATGCTTGATCACAAGAACTTAGAGTTTTGACCTCTTAGGTTTTTATTTTCTATTTTTATATCTTTTCTTTTGTTTCATTTTTTATTATTTTTTTTTTTACTTTGAAATAATAGCAGATTCACATGCAGTTTTAAGAAATAATACCAAAGGATCCTGTGAACTCTTTGCCTGGTTTCTCCCAATGGTGACATCTTACAAGACTATAGTACAGTTTCACAACCAGATATTGATATTGATTCAGTCAAGATACAGCACATTCCATCTCTCCAAGAATGCATGATGCTGCCCTTTTATAGCCACTCTCTTCTGTCCCCACCGTCTCCTTAACCTTTGGTAATTGCTAACCTGTTCTCCATTTCTATAGTTTCGTCATTTCAAGAATGTTATATACATTATGTAACTTTTGGGGATTGGCTTTTTTTCACTCAACATAGTTTTCTGGAAATTCATTCAAGTTGTTGCATGTATCAGTGATTTGCTCCTTTGTGGATGAGTAGTACTCTGTGACGTGGATGTAACACAGTTTATTTAATTCATCCTTTGAAGGGCATCTGGGTCATTTCCAGTTTGGAGACTATCACCAATAAGGCTGCTACAAACATTCATGTACAGATTTTGATGTGAATGTGAGTTTTCACTTTTCTGAGCTTCTATCTTTTCTAGTGAATTGTATTAGGTCTTTTTCTGTGAATGAATAGTATATAATCATCAATAAACAAAGGCCATCTACTTTCTTCTTCGTGATTGCTATTAGCATGCTATTACCCTCTATCTTCACAGCTTCCCAGTCTCTGACTCCTCTCATGGGCTGGAAAAAAGCAGATGAAAGTTGGAAGAGTTACGTAGCATGTTTGTGGGTCAAGTGGAGCCTGGGTTCTGGTATATGGTCTCAACTCCTGGCTTTTATATGAAAGCTGCTGCAGTTCTTAAGATACAGTTTATTTTTATTCTTCTCTCCAGGATTCTGGACTCTAGCAACCATGTTGGTTTCAAGTGGCTTGTGTAGAACAGGCTCAGAGATGTGGTTGGGCATTCTTTCATGTATGTAGGCAATCAAAAGTCCTAAAGGAGATGGAAGCACAGTTGACCCCCTAGCCCTACTTCAGGCTGGGTGTAAGATTTGAAATTAAGATAATCACTTCATGGAACCACGGTTTATACCATCTCTGCTGAAAAGAATGCTGGATTCAAAGAAAGAGACAGAATGAATCCACCATGAAACCCAACCCAATATTTTTGTTGAAGTCACGTCTGATAGACCATCGATGGAGGAATGAAGGATGGGAAAGCACGTGCACCAGTTCATTATCTAGAACGGTCTAAAGTGACGCATACAAGGGTGCCTGGGTGGCTCAGTCAGTTATGGGTCCGATTCTTGATCTCAGTTCCGGTCTTGATCTTGGGGTCATGAGTTCGAGCCCTGTGTTGCACTCTGCGCTGGGTGCGAAGCCTACTTAATAAATAATAAGTAAATAAATAATAAAGTGACACATACAGCTAGATATGGCCCTCACTCTGCTGTACTAGCATAATATCTAGAAGCCAAATTTTATTTGCTCATTTATTTCACTCAACACTCTGCTCACTGGGTGCCTGGTTCGGGTGGGGGCTGGAAACTGAGGAATTAAGATGTTCTTCCTAAGTTCAAGGAGCTCACCGTCCAGTGGGAGAGGCAGATAAATGTTTAGATAGTCATGACATGATGCACCAAGTGCTATTCTAAAGTTTGCAAGTAGCAGTGGTGACAGCAGCAGCCTCCAGTGATGAGGGGGTGGCGTCAGCATTGGGTGCAGGAATGTGGCCTTGCCTGTGGTTGTGACTAATCGTCTGCCCTCCCTTTATTCTTGTCTGTTTTCTAAGCTTTCCTGATAATTCTACCCAGTATATTCCCAGTAAATTATCTGTCTACTTAAATCAACCAGACAGTGTTGATGGAGAGATAGGCCACTGGTCTCAGATTCCTAGGAAAACTTCCAGAATTGTTTTTTTTTGTGTGTGTAAATGCAGCACGAAGCCTTACGTGGTATAAAATGTTGAAATACTTCCTTACGTGGTATAAAATGTTGAAATGTTGAGTGTCAGTTGGCAAATAGACACCGGCTCTACCCCCATGGGACCCCAAACTCCCTGGTCCCTCCCTTCATTCCCTGTCCCCTATGATCTGTCATCTCAAGGGGTTACACCAGGCAGAGGTGCTCTGGTGGCATTCTTCCTGATTGACAGGTGCTTCTGGTGAAGCACCTGAATGGATACAGTATACACATATAGGTGGATGTATGTAAGTATGTGGAAGGTGTATATTCATGACAAATTCATCCCAATGGGGTGAATCCTACTACACACACATACTACTACACATTCTGTATGGCTAATGTGAGATCTTTCCATATCAGCACTTGTAGCCTTTTCAAATGGCTCTTTGGCAATCCATTCCGTGGATTTAACCATAGATGATTTAATCAGTTTGGGGAGGTTTCAAAAAATAGAGATGCCCTGCCCTCATTTCTTAACACCAACTTCAAGATGAAGATTCAGGAAGTCTAGGAAAGGGTTGACTCTGTGAATTTTCCAAACTTTCCAGGTGGTTCTGATTATCGGCCAGGTCTGGGATTTTTTTGGCAGAAGCAATGCATCAGTTCACCCTACAAATATGGAAAGCCCACAAAAAGCCATGAAGCTTCATTTTTTTTAAAGAAGGTCTACCTTCTCCTCTCTGGGGCACAAGATATAAAATAAACAATATAAAAACCTGTGTTGAAAGGCTTCCAATACTTCAGTTCATCATTGCCCTGGCTTGCTACCAGACTGTAAATTTTCTCTGGTTAGCAATAACTAAAAGGAATGCCATTCTGGAAGCAAGATGAGGGGCAGAGACCTCTCAGTAAGTTCCAGATATCGAGGCCAAGCTTTTGCTTCTTCCAAAGAACACTGCTGTCCCTCCTGTATTTAGAATAAATTCAACTTTGATTGTCCTCCAGGAACTGAGCAGTGGCCAAACATCAGTATTTCTTCAGATTTGGAAATGAATTTTGATTGTTTCTTCATAAGTCGGCATAATGCTTAGATAATCAACTGCAGTTCTTGGCAAAGATTAAAATGTGAACTCAGTTCACCACTCCCAGACTATCTGGAAACCAGGAAAGTATATTTATGGGAAAAGAGGTTTATATAAATACTTTCTTCAGTGACCCACATGATGGAGTTGAGAATAAATATCTTGCTTTTGGTGGATGATACCAAATTAGGTGGAGCTGGCAACATCCCAACACTGAGAACTAAACTCAATATGACCCTTTTAGATTGGCCTTGACAAAAAAAAAAAAAAAAGATTCGCACCATAAATACAAGATGAGAAATGGCTCACAAGCACTATAGTAAAAAATAAAATGTTACAGAGTTTCAAAGTTAACAGCTGGTTCGTAACTCCAAAATTAGTCAGCAATAGGGAAAATATTGGGAAAACAAAAGAACATAATGCTGGAATGTTAATGTGGAGAAGATAAGCACAATTTCTGAATACTTTCCCACATATGGCCTTCGTAGGGCCTTAGCTAGAGAACACGCCTATCCAGTTAGGGCCTTCATAATTTGGGAAGACTATCTAAAAACAATTCAGTGGGCCCTGAGAACTGTGGGTGGCTGCGATGACCAGGGGTGGGGTGGAGAATCTCTAAGAGACATTTTAAGCTAAATGGAATTAGTAAACATATCAGAAAGAGAACTCAAAAACGGCCTAAAAACTATCTTCTAATATTCATGGTGTGATTATAAAGAGAGTGTTGAATATCTTTTTCTCTCTTCCACAGAGGGCACACCTGGAAATCAAGAGGTGAATATTAATAATTCAGATTAAGCTAAGTCTAAGGATGAGTTTGCTTGAAGTAGATTAGTGGGCCAGTGTGTCGTAGCTGGAGAGCACAGAGCATGGACTCTGGAGCCAGACTGCCCGGGTTCACATCCCGTTCCACCACTTACTCCCTGTGAGGCCTTGGGCAGGCCTTACTTTCCCTCAAGCTACCTCACTTGTCCATGGGAGTAGTGGGGAAGCCAAGAGCGTCAGCCTTATAACATCATGGGAAGGATGGCATGAGATGATTATGCAAAGCCCCGAGAAGTGTGTGGTTATTGGCTGATGACTATGGATAGGAAAACTTCGAGAACAGGCTCCTGGAAGTGATTCTTGAGTCTCTTCTTAGGCATTTGAAAGACTATCTCAAATTAATGGTTAAATCTGTAGTGCTAATTCGAGTCAACTCTGTGAAGGACACATGGTTTAGTCATAATTTCAAAATTGCCTCATTCTATCACATTCTTATCTCACAAAATTATTAACCTTATATACCCAGCGGTGTCTGCCTTGCACACAATATACATAGTCAATCACTATTCAGTCAGGATTACAAGCCTGAATATGTTCATGAGAATATTTGCTCCTTAATCTTTTGATATTGCAGAAACATTAGCAAATAGTCTTCATAACAAATCATAAAATACGTTCCTCCCTGAATTTTGTCTCAATGAACCAGTTTAATTCAATTTAATTAAATTCCATTCAGTTTAAGTAACCATTATTGAAGACCTGTGTTAGGCCCTTTCTAAAGGCTAGTAATGCTTGTCTCCTGCCTTTAGAGACTGCATAGTCTACCAAGAAAAGGGTGAAAAAAAAACAGTTCATTTTAATATTGTGTGATAGATGGCACATTTCAGGTGCCAACTGCTATGTAGAAGCATAGAGCCTGACTGATGACTTTTGCCTGGGAATCACCAAAGGCTCACAGAAGCTCAGACATTGAACTGAACTTCGAAGAAAGTGGGGAAGTGAGAGCGTTTCTTGAGGTGAAGCTGAGAGGAGATCTAGGAGTGACAGCTTCTGTCAGGTCCAGGGACCGCACTTGGCACGCAGAGTGAGGAACATGGTGGCATGAGGAAGAGGAGGCATGGTGAGGGGACAGGAGCTGTTGCTCCAGGGGCTGATAGCACTGAGCGACACTTCCTGGCTCTGCTGGCACCCTGCCCTGCCTCGGGGTCCATCAGTGGCCAATCGTGGGAATGGACGGGGTGGCCTCTCCCAGTTCCTCTCCTGCCCTCTGTGTTGGGAAGAAATTCATGTAACTTGTAGGGACTCCATATCCTGAATAGAGAAAAAAAAAAGTCCACATTTCAACACTGTGGTCTCAGGGAAGTAATGCCCCTCTTTATATATAAGGAAGAGTTGAACAAACACTGGATTTAGAGTCAGTTTCTAGGCTTGGGTTCAAATCCCAGCTCTGGGGACATCAGGTTGGCTCAGTCAGAAGAACACGCAGTTATTGATCTTAGGGTTGTGAGTTTGAGCCCCATATTGGGTGTAGAGATTACTTTAAAATAAAATCTTAAAAAAAAAAAAATCCCAGCTCTGTCATGTAACTGTCTATTCTGGGTAGGCCGTTCATTGGCACTCAAGTTTTTCTGGACAAGGGCTTAATATGTTCAGCTCAGAGGACCCTGATAAGGATGAGATGAGAGAGTGCATATGAAAGCAGCCAGCTTAAAGTAGATGTTCCATTGACATTTGAGTGATTTTTTGATATTGTTACTGTTTTTATTTTGCCTAAGTAATGTTGGCATAGAGCTATGACATTTCCAAATGATCATGAACATGAAGCAGTATTAGGGGCAACAAGAACTCTGAGGCTAAGGGTTTAAGCTGCACCTCCTCCACTGAAAACTCAGAGTAAGAATCATATGTGTGTGTGTATGTGTTTATCTGTCTGTCTATCATCTATCTATCTATCATCTATTTTTAACCATTCTTACACATTTGGACCAAATCATTTTCAAAACAGTAAATAGTAAATGCCAGAGTAAGACATCTTATCTGTGATAAATGGAGTAGAAGGAACTTTTTCCTCCAACTCTGTTTCTTTTTTTTTTTAAGTTTATTTGTGTGTGTGTGTGTGTGTGAGAGAGAGATAGAGTGCGAATGGAGGAGGGGCCGAGAGAGAGAGAGAGAGAGAGAGAGGGAGGGAGACACAGAATCTGAAGCAGGCTCCAGGCTCTGAGCTGTCAGCACAGAGCCCGATGCGGGGCTCAAGCTCACAGACCATGAGATCACGACCTGAGCCAAAGTCGAAAGCTCACGGACTGAGCCACCTGGGTGCCCCTCCTCAACTCTGTTTCTAAGGATTCTGGTAATATCTGCCCAAATCACAGAAGTATGTTAGAAGAAGGCACTCATTCAGTTTATTTCTATGTTTCAAATTGGTGCAAGTATAGAACACTCTATGGTAAAGTGGGAAAATTTAAGAAACCCCACCCACGCCCTGGATGTTTTTGTGAAACTTTCCATAATAAGAACAATAAGGAGAAATAGTAGGGGCCCCCGGGTGTCTCAGTTGATTAAGCATCTGACTTTGGCTCAGGTCATGATCTTGTGGTTCATGAGTTCAAGCCCTGCGTTGGGCTCTGCACTGACAGTGCAGAGTCTACTTGGGATTCTCTCTCTCCTCCTCTCTGTGTCCCTCCCCCACTTGCACTCTCTATTTGTCTCAAAATAATAAATAAATAAATAAATTTAAAAAAGAAAAGAGAGCAAGGTGGGTGGTGGTGGAGAACACAGACATCCTTGAAGATCCGGGCTTAGAGTAGGTTAGGGGACCTCTTTTAATCTCCCTTCAGACATTGGGGTTGTTTTCTCACTGATGTTTTCCTAAATAATAAGAAGGCAGTTCTGTTATAAATCAGTCCTTGGGGTTACAAGGAGGGCAGCCGTGGTGCCACTGACCAAGTCAGTCCCCACCCAGCAGGCTCAGGATCCTGAGGAGACAAAGCTGCATATATGTTCCTGAGCACCAGCTTGTCTCTGGACATGGCCAATGGCCCCAGCATCATTAACAGGAAGTCTTTATTTTCAAGGCTGGGCAGGAGAGAGGCAGCTGGACAAGGAGTGTTCAGTGCTTTGCTATGGTACAAGGTCAAGGCCTTTTTCAAATCAAATGACAAATGACAGATCGTCCTTTGTCCATCCATTGCTGAGTGACACCCGAGGCCCCAGGAGGAATAGTTGGTGCCCGTCATGAGACGCCAGGCCCTCATCACATGCTTGTGTCAGACTCTAAACTAAGAGGCGATGAGCCGGCCTTGCGGTCCTGCTCCTGATGTCTGGCCAATGTCTCTGCTTTCACCCTGTTCTCTTCTTTGATATCTGGTTTCACAGATGCCAAATACAAACCTCATTGATTCAGCATTTGGGATCACTGGACCTGAACAAACTGAAGTTTTCCCTTGCAACACCTTTAGTGAAGGATTTGATTAAGCAAGCAACATAAAAAGTTGTTAGAGGAAAGGGAGATTTAACCCACTTACAATAATAAATGTATTAAAAACAACTTTAAGTAGGGTTGGTATGTTAGCCTTTGGTGGTAGATAGGTTTTCTATTTTGGCCCTTTTCCATTTGGTTGGCATGATGTTATGTCTGAGTTTATTTAAAATAGTGCTGGAGCGCCTGGGTGGCTCAGTCGGTTGAGCGACCAACTTCGGCTTGGGTCATAATCTCACGGTTTGTGAGTTCGAGCCCCGCATCGGGCTCTGTGCTGACAGCTCAGAGCCTGGAGCCTGCTTCCAATTCTGTGTCTCCCTCTCTCTCTCTGCCCCTCCCCTACTCATGCTCTGTCTCTGTCTCAGAAATAAATAAACATTAAAAAAAATAAATAAATAAAATAATAAAACAGTGCTGTGGTTGATTAGCAATGTCTCTCTGGGCTCATGAAGGATATCAGAAGTGGTAGGAAATAGGCCGGGTATTTGCTTCCTTGGTAGCATTCAAACCTCTTTTAGAAACAGCTGTGTGAAGAAAACAAATAAAATTAAAGCAAATGACATTAAATAAGCATTTGTTATGTTTTAGACCTATGCTAGCTATCATAATTATTTTTTTCATTTGATTCTCATTGTACTCTGAAAATTAGTAATGATTATTTCAATCTTACAAATGGGGAAGTTGAGTCCTATAGTTGACAAAAGTCACATAGCCAGTTAGTGGAGCCACATTACAGATGAAGGTTTGTTTGACTCCAAAGTCTATGCTCTTTCAGTTAAAATAAAAAAGGACCTCTAGTTAACAATACATTAAGAGACTCAGTACAGGGTGCCTGAGTGGCTCAGTAGGTTAAGCTGACTCAGTTTCAGCTCAGGTCATGATCTTGTGGCTTAATGGGTTCAGGCCCCACATTGGGCTCTGCACTGACAGTGTGGAATCTGCTTGGGATTCTCTCTCTCTCTCTCTCTCTCTCTCTCTCTACTCTCCCCCACCTGCACTGTCTCTGTCTCTCTCAAAAATAAATAAACTTTAAAAACAAAGACTCAGTACATTAAAAGATTTCAGTATTTATGGCAACACTTTCAATTTAAAAAGTTTAAGTGGAGGGAGCACCTGGCTGGCTCAGTTGGAGGAGCATGTGACTCTGGATCTTGGGGTTGTGAGTTTGAGCCCCACGTTGGGGGTAGAGCTTACTTAAAAAAAAAAAAAAAGAGAATAAATAAATAAATAAATTTAAGTGGAGGTAAAATGGAATAATAAAAAAAATACTAAATGAATTCAAAAGAAGACAGGGAAAGAGTAAAAAGAAACAAAGAAAAGATGTGACAAATGGAAAACAACTAGCAAGAAGGTAGATTGAAATCCAACATATTCATAACTACATTAAATGTAAATAGCCTAAACCACCCCTAATAAAAGGGAGAGATTATCAGGTTGAATAAAAAAGGCTAGACCCAACTAGATGCTGCCTATAAGAAACACACTTGAAATATAAAGACACAAATAAATTAAAAGTAGAAAGATGGAGAAGGATAAATCATGCTAACAGTCAATCACAAGAATGCTGGTGTGGACTTTAAATACAAGGAGTATTACTGGCAATAAAGAAGTCCATTATATAATGATAAAAGAATAATTTTACCAAGAAGACATAACAATCCTAAATATAAATGTACCTAATAACAGAGCTTCAAAATATCTGAGATAAAAAAAATGATAGAAATGGAAGAAGAAATGGAGAAATTCATAATTATAGTTGAAGATTTCAACACTTTTCCCTCAGGAAGATGGAGTGAGTAGACAAAGCAGATGGTAGAATAGTAAGTTTAGAGAACACTTGAACAGCACTAGTAACCAACTTGACCTAACTGACATTTATAGCACATTCCACCTGACAGTAAATACCCATTCTTTTCAAGTGCACACAAAGTGTGCCCCACTAATAATCTGGACCATAAAACAAACCTTAGCAAATTTAAGAGAATTGAAATCAAAGTATGCTTTCTAACCACAATGGAATCATAAACTAGAAGTCAATAAACTAGAAGGGATATCTGGAAAATCCCTTAATATTTAGAAATGAAGCAACACACTTAAATATCCGATGGGTCAAAGAAGAGATCACAAGGGAAATTAGAAAATATTTTGAGTTGAATGAAATAGTCTAAAGTGCTGACATTTTACAAAGTCCACCTGGTCTGAATTAGTGTGATGTGCCTCCAGGTTTTAAGGCGATGTGCCACTGGGACAATTTTATTAAAACACAGGAGCAAGGACACTGCAGTCTCATCAGTCCCTAAAATGAAAAGCAGATGGGTAATGTCTATACAAGGCCCTCCCCTCCTGCTCCCCATCTTCCTGTATTCCTGGTTCTGCCCTGGTTGCAGATCCCAGGTGAACACATCCCCAACAGAATTTGACTCCAGACACCATACTAGTGTTGTTTCCTTCTGGGGGAGCATCTTGCCTATGATAAGATCACTGTGCAGTGAACCAAGAGGCAGGAGGCTCTCTCCTCAATAAGGAGTCAGCTGTCTTAGTGGCTCTGGGTTTAAATGCCTTTAAATAACAGCACCAAGCATGTGTCCTGCCTCTTGCAACCTTCCGGAGAGAACCAGAGGCCTGTGTGAAATTCATTTCTTCATCATAGGAACTGACGCACGGGACTTAGACAACAAGCAAAATCAACTGAGGTGTGGGGATATGTAGATTCCATGCCACTAACTGTAATCATAACACATAGGTACTGCTTACTCCGGCATTGTCGCTTTGAACCTTACGCAACCCCATGAAGTAGGTCCATTCTGCAGAGGAGAGACTAAGGCCGGTAAGTGGCAGAGCTGGAAGATGGAATCCAGTCTGTTTGCTCTAGTAGCTGAGGACTCTAAGAGGCTTCATACTAACATACACAGTCTCAATGCCCACAAGGAGCCCTGACAGAAGCCTTATCATCAAATGGGGAAAAGGATGCTGGGGGTGTGTCAGTACCCGTACAGAGGAATCAACAGAGACCCAGAGAGGTCAAATGACTTACCCATGGTTGTTAGGCTATTGATGGCAGATCTCAAGCTAGGACTCAGCCCTTCTAATCCCCAGACCAGTGCCCTTTGTTCTACACAGGCCGTCTCCCTCACCAGGGTGCCCCAGGAGGATCATTCATTGTTCTTCTATCCTGGTGTATATACTTTCCAAAGCAGCAGTGCGACCAGCTGTAGATGAAGATGTGGATATAATGAACAGAGCAGAGGTAATATTAGTGGGCACTCTTCTGAGAGCTGCTTGCTGTGGGAGAAGGGGAAAGGACTGGGAATTACTGGGCTGTGTGGATCCATATAATATAGATCTGGTCAGAGAGGCTCAGGTCACACATGAGCTCTCTGAGCCTCTATTTCCTTGTCTACAAAATTGGGGTTAATAGTGCTAACGACCTCATGGAGTCACTGTGAATATTAAATATTAGAGCTAATGTACATAAGGCACTCAATCCAGTGCATGGCGCATAGAAAGTGCCAAGGCGACTTTGGCACACATTTTCCAAGTGTTGCTTCTTCAGTCTGCCTAGGAATTGCTTGAGTGTACCCTCCTATAACTATAACCTCTGGATGGAAAAAAAAAAGTTGTTTTTCTCTTCCTTTCTTACCATCTTGAGAGTGATGGTTTCTACCTGTGAGTCTTCCTCAGGTGCTCACCTACCTGCCTGGGGCTTTGAGACATTTGCCTGTCAAGTCCTGTCCTAACAGTCCAGCTCAGAGCCTCTCTTTTCTTTGAACACACACCACCCAGCTTTTAGGAAGTTCCTCCCTGGATCCAGAGAGGGTGTGTCTAGCAATGCATTCTTTCCAAAGCCCAGAAATGGGAGGATTCTATGAGAACTCTTTGTAGAATATGTATATATATATTTGACAGGGGAGGATGAGAGTGCCTGAAAAAAAGAGCCTGTTATTTCACTTCTGAGTTTTGTACATTCCGCTTCTTCTGGAGAGGGTTAGGGCTCCACTTGACATTTTGAGAGATAGCATCTCTACAGTTTGCTCTGAGATCTGTAGGGAATTATCTCCAAGGTCTGGACCCCTTCCACTGGAAGAATCCCTTCCACTGGAAGAATCCAGCTCTGCACTGTCAGCTGCCCATTGGGCAGATTGAAATGCTAGAATCTCTTCTCCTGGCACCAAAATGCCCAGAAATGAGCTCTTGATAGTAGGTATTAAGAGTCCTAAATACATTTTTTTCTCTGCTCTGATTCTTTTTATTTTTCCAAATGAAGATACCTTTTTTATTTTTTATTTTTAAATGTTTATTTATTTTTGAGACAGACAGAGACAGAATGTGAGTGGGTTAGGGGCAGAGAGAGAGAGAGGGAGACACAGAATCCGAAGCAGGCTCCAGGCTCCGAGCTGTCAGCACAGAGCCCGACGCTGGGCTTGAACTCACAAGCTGTGAGATCATGACCTGAGCTGAAGTCGGATGCTCAACCGACTGAGCCACCCAAGCACCCCAAGGTAGATTTTTAAAAATTGACTTTATTTGGAGGTGTGGTTTGGCTATCTCAAAGTGGTAAATTTACAGATGATTTTGTTCTTTTTCACTACCATTAGAAAGAATTACTTAAGTAATTTGTCCTAAGGAAGTAACCACTTATTCTGACAAAGATGTTTTCACAGCATTATTTATGGAGAAAACTACAAACAACCTACATGTTCACCAATAGGGAATTACTAAACAGAAGTACAATTCCCCTATATAATGATATATAATACATCCACAAAGAGTGACGTTTATAAAGAATCTTTAATATCATGGGTAACACTCATGATAGAATGTGAAATAAAAAAAAAAAAAACAGTCTATGTAAAAAAGGCAAAAACAAAACCCAAAACCAGTATATGTAATGACACAATCAAATGGCTACAAGTGTTCATGAGCGTGTGGAGGGACTGGAACGATCATATCCTACCGGTGGGACTATAAAACAGTACAAATACTTTGAAGAACGCTTTGACTTTTTAAAATGTATACATTTTAAAGTAAAGTTTTATTCATTTATTTTGAGAGAGAAAGCACGCAGGGGAGGGGCAGAGAGGGAGGGAGAGAGGAAGAATCCCAAGCCAGCTCTGTGCCGTTAGAGCAGAGCCCGACATGGGGCTCCATCCCACAAGCTGTGAGATCATGACCTGAGCCCAAATCAAGAGTCAGATGCCTAACTGACTGAGCCACCCGGGCGCCCCTAAAATGTATAAATTGAATATATAAACTTAAATGATTATTTAAAATAAGACCTTATGATCCAGCAACTTTACTCCTAGATATTTACTCGAGAGAAATGAAGACATATATCCACACGAAGACCTGTACATAGAAGCTTTATTCATAGTAGCCCCAAACTGAAAACCATCCAAATATCTATCAACAGATGAATGTTGATAAACTGTGACGTATCCGTACAATGGAATAAACAGTGCTACTTAATCAAGAGGAATGAATACTTAGACCTGCAAAAATGTGGATGAACCTCAAAAACACTATGCTGAGTGAAAGAAGGCAACACAAAAGAATACATACCATATGATTTCATTTATATGAACACTAGAAAAACAAATCTATGATGACAGATAGCTGATGGGTGGTTTCCTGGAGCTGGGGATTGAGGGAACTGACTGGGAAAGAGCCCAGAGAACTTTTTGGGGTAATGGAAATATTTTGTATCTTGATTGTGGTAGGGGTTCTAGAAGTGCATGAAGAAATATTCATTGCCAGTATTTACAATATGATTAAATAAAAGATATGTGTGTGTGTGTGTGTGTGTGTGTGTGTGCGTGCGCACACAGATGTATACCAGATATAACATCATAGGATCTCAACTTTTAAAATAAAAAGGGGTGGGGAGCACCTGGGTGGCTCAGTCGGTTAAGAATCCAACTCTTGATTTCGGCTGAGGTCGTGATCTCATGATCGAGATTGTGAGATCTCATGGGATCGAGCCCCATGTCAGCTCTGCACTTGGCAGCAAGAAGCCTGCTTGGGATTCTGTTTCTCTCTGCCCCTCCCCTGCTCGCACCAACACTTTCTCTATCTCTCTCAAAATGGATAAACTTAAAAAATAAATCAATAAAGATACAAGTAGAAAGGAGGGCAGGGAGAATACTGGAAGCATATTTACAGCAAGGGAGTGGTGGCTAACTCTGATTTGTGCAATTATAAGAGATTAAAAGATTATTTAAAACAATTTTTAGTGTTTATTTATTTTTGAGAGAGAGCACAAGTGGGGGAGGGGTAGAGACAGAGAGGGAGACACAGAATCTGAAACAGGCTCCAGGCTCTGAGCTGTCAGCACAGAGCCCAGTACAGGGTTCAAACTCGGGAACAGTGAGATCATGACCTGAGGCGACGTCGGACATTTAACTGACTGAGCCACCTAGGTGCCCCTAAAAGATTATTTTAACCAAAAAGATTATTTAGCTGGGTGGCCCAGTTGGTTAAGCATTGGATTTCGGCCTGGGTCATGATCCCAGGGGCATGGGATCAAGTCCCCTATAGGCTCTGTGCTGAGCGTGGAGCCTGCTTGGGATTCTCTCTCTCCCTCTGCCCCTCTCCTCTGCTCTCTTTCTCTCTAAAATTAAAAAAAAAAAAAGATGAAGGATTGTTTTAATAATTTTCTGGGTTTTTCTAGATCTTGTCCCATGAACAAATATTAATATAAACGTTAGCAAATACATAAAAATAATTGTTGAAATTATTATTTAAATGAATTGCTTAATTTTTTGCATCTTTAAATATATTCAATCAGTTATATCTCAATACAGCTGGGAAAGAAAATTCAAAGACTTTGTGGTGACATATGTCTGTAGAGAACTAAAAAAGAGACAGCAGACATGTTGTTCTCTAGCTTACTAGCTATCTTTACCAAGTCGGTGAACTGCATGCCAACCATAGCATGTGAGGAAATAACTCCTATAATGCTGAGTAACACATCTCAGTATGGGCACCTCCTAAAAATTTAAAGGGTTTACACGAGGTAAGCGGATTTTGCACAAATGTCCTATCGAGATCATTGGCACTCACTATGGGCAAGGCTTTATTCCACGATCTTCACGGAGGTGGAGCTAATGAGACCTCCGGTTGGTCCTTTGGAGACCCTAACCTCAAAGGGGCTCTGTGGGTGGTCCTCATTCCCGGACCTGGGCCACCCAGTCACATGGGCGTAAGGGATGGACACCCTGGAGTGTTACTCCATGGGGTGCATTACCCTGGGAAGGACTCCTTTTTGGAGAGACACTCCCAAAGCTGTCATCCCCAATGGCCATTTCCCTCCTTTGAGTCCATTTCCCCTCCAAAATTGTGGGAACCACAACTTCCTCCTCTTGGGTACCTCCCACTCCCTAAGCTCCTGTACGTGAAGGTACCCAAGTACTAACTTTCACCAAAGTAGGTCATTTTGATTTAGTTGATTTGGTGGGGTGAAGGGAAAGAAGCCATCTCCCTTAAGAGAGGGTACCAACGCCAGGGCTAAGGGAGAGAGTGGCAACCATGATCCTAAACTTCTCACAGGGTCAGAAATCCCTGGATGCTTCTGTACAGTTCTGGGGAAAGATTATGAAGTTGGCCACACTGTCCGCTGGCCCAGGTCAGAGAAGGTGCTTCCTCATTCTCTTCCTGCCTGCGAGCGCCTCTTCATCCAGGAGATCCATTTTCTCCCAGACTGGTTTTGCCACCAGAACACGTTCCGTGGCTTAGCTTCTGTTCATAAAGAGCTAGCCGTTCTGGTTGAAACCTGGTGCATCTTGCTCAAATGACCTTCACAGTGGCTCCCTATGTGTTTCTAGACCATGCTCTTTGGCCTTATTCTAACTTCTCCACAGAGTAGAGAGCCGAGAAAGCTTGGCATCACTGTGCCTCATAGACTTGCCACCCACCACAGGAAGTGGCTGTGGCACTGAGAAACCAGGCTGGCCCTGCCCACAACACATAATTACTGGGTTGATCTTTGGATGGTCCGAGCCAGTGCCAAGTCTCTTGTACTTGCAGGAGCCAGGACATAACCCCCCGTCCTTTCTTCCAAAACAAACCCAAGGAGCATTTATTCTCTCTGCTGATTTCCTTTGATGAGGTTTTCCAGGGCCTGATGGATGACTCTGTTCCCTCACCTTGGCCTCTAATTACTACCCACACTTGCTTCCGTCTGTTGTGGTTTCTGAGCTAGGAATGGAAGTGTACTTGGATGTTTTATCATTGCTTTGGAACACACGCCGAGAAAAGCAGTGTTCCCTGTAATTTCCACTCCTCTGGATTTCTCTTCAGCCTTGGTTTTTGCTGAAACAGCACATGAGCCAAAGAACAGACAAGGTATGGGCACCTTCCCAAAGTGCCAGCTACCTCCCTGTCTTATCGAGAGTGAAATCAAATGATGGAGCAAGTTTTCACCTTGAATCAGTCATCGATCAGCAAGGAGGTGTGCCCTTACACACCCTGTCAGGGAGCCAGAGGGCGAGGGAGGTTCCCAGAGGTAGAGGCACGCCCTCTGCCCCCAAGGAGTTCGCCTTGTAGACTGTGCACTCAAGGGTATTCTCCATGCAGACCCCAGTGGCCAAAACTGAACAGATCCAGTTCTCAACCCAGGAGAAGACGCAGCGGCAACACGTGATTGAATGTGCTGCGTGTGCAGTGACAGCTCTACACATCCACAGCAACTTAAGGTCACCGTGGACTGGAGGGTTCTGGGAAGGTGACTTAGAAGAGGCTCCTTAAACTGAATCTTAAAAATCAAGGAAGCGTTATTCAGGGGGAAAGGGAGGGAAGAAAGTAAAGGGGCTCCACACTGTGTAAAAGTAAGGGCAAACCCAGTACGTCCAGGCACCTATGCTGTGACCCCCTCCTTTACTCTGATTTCCTTCTGGGCTTTCTCCTTCAACTGGTTTAATAGAATAAGAGAATCCTCTTAGGCTGCAGCCCTATACCTCCAAATCAAGAGGTGATCTGGACCCTGGAAGGTGAAGAAGCCTCTAAATTCCAGCCTCCCCACATCCACCCCAAGTAACCCAATGCACGTATATAAAGTCACTGAAGTGAAAATAGCTGATTACGGAAGCTGCAGGGGTGTGTGGAAGAGGGTGTTAGACCAATGGTGCCCAGGGTTAGTTGGGTGGAAGGTGAGCACGCGCGGGAGACCCAGAAAGGGCTGCTGAAGACCCTGTTGCATTGTGTAAGGAGGTCCGATGGCTTCACAGCTGTGTTTGTCTTGTAGGGTGGATAGAGGGGCAACTGGAAGGAAAGACTCAAGGGTTGGTCTGACTCACCTTCTGGGCTCTGCACGGAGCCTTCATAATCTGAGATTTTCTTTGTGGTGAGAGATGATACTTGCCATCCCTTCCACAGCTACAGGGGATTTCATAGTCAAAAATCTGTGCCTGTAAGGAAGATACCAGGAAAGACGTATGTGGTGAGCCCTGTGACTTTGGGCCCCTGGTCAGTCTCAGCGCCTCTGAAGTATGTCCCTGCAAGTGACCTCCAGTGTCCCAGTTGCCACCAACCCAGAGCCAGCTCTCGCCTCAGCTCCTGGCTTCCCCACCCTGCGCTCCTGGCAGCACTTTCTCCCCCCGATCCCCATGCCACCGACAGCAGCCCAGGCGAGACGGCAGCGTCCTGGACCTGCCCAGGCTCTTCCCCCGGGTCAGCACCCGGGAGGAGGGAGGTGGGGGAAGCAGCGGCCCAGGAAGTGGGAACAATGAACCCAGAGGAGGACACCAGGAGGCCTGTGCCTGACACAGGGGCCCCGGGACTGTTAACCTGCCTGGGAGCTGGCGGTATTTTGGTTTGAGTGTGGGAGTAGTTTTTTTGTTGCTATCCGTGTATTTATTCATCAGGGTTGGAACTCCAAGAGGGCATGTCTGTACTGTTCACCACAGTCTTCTAGCAAGAGGCATCATGATGGTGCTGCCGAGAGGAGGTCCCCACGAAGGTTCTGTCCATGAGAAGAGAACACGAGCACCTGTAGGAGGTTCTGCTGTTTTGTTTCCTGCTGTATCCTCCCTGCTTGCCACATAGTAGACACTAAATAAATACTTGTTTATTGAATTAATTGCTTAAAAATCATGAGATCAAAGCCGGAAGCTTTAAAAAAAAATGTTTTATTTATTTATTTTGAGAGAGAGAGAGAGAGAGAGAGAGAGAGAGAGAGAGAATCCCAAGCAGGCTCAGTGCTGTCAGTACAGGGCTCCACAGGGGCTTGAACTCACCAATCGTGAGATCATGACCTGAGTGGACGGGAACAGTCCGACGCTTAACGGACTGAGCCACCCAGGTGCCCCAAGGCTGGAGGCCTTTTTTCAAGGTTGTAATCTGGGGAGAGCTGGGACAGAAATTTTGCAGAGCCTGAATTCAAGATCCATCCATCCATTTATTGAATACCTACTGTGTGCTACACACTGTGATGGATGTTTGAGGTACAGAAATGAATTAGATATGATCTGTCTTCAGGAGGGTCACAGGAGATTTGAAACAAATTAATGGCAAAAAAAAAAAAGTGCTGCTGGAATTAGGTAGAAACAGAGGAAGTCTGTAGAAGGGGATTGAAGCATGGTCCTGGCCTCCAAGAGATGTTTTATAAAGAAGATTCTCCCAGCCTAAATTTCCTGATCTGTAATGGGGGGATAATAATCTCTTCTGTTTACTCCAGGGGTTGTCGTGAGGAGTAAATGAGCTAATGTGGGAACATGGCTCGGCACAGGGAAAGGCACGCAGGGGCACAGGGTGTAGGGGGTCCCCAGGGAAGAACAACAGGTTTCATGCAGGGAGGAGGTGCTCACAAAAGACTTCTCAGATGGGGCGCCTGGGTGGCTCAGTCGGTTGAGCGTCTGACTTCGGCTCAGGTCATGATCTCGTGGTCTGTGAGTTCGAGCCCCGCGTCGGGCTCTGTGCTGACAGCTCGGAGCCTGGAGCCTGTTTGAGATTCTGTGTCTCCCTCTCTCTCTGACCCTCCCCTGTTCATGCTTCCCAGCAAATAAAGGGGTCCCAGGAGGCCATGGAAGGGGTGCTTAATACAGGAATCACCCTGACCTCTGACGCCCGCCCCTCAACACACAACGCCCATCAACTGGAAGGCTCTGCTCTTTTCCAAGGAGCTCTGTGGTGTCAGCTGTGCATGTAGGGCCTTCTAAGGCATGATTACCAGGATGCGCTTCACCTACATCTGCAGGCACACAGAAGATTTACCCACACAGTTCAGCTGGGGGTGATCTCTTGGAACTGTCAGTCTGCCTGAAGGATGGGCCAAAGACCACCTAACTCTGCTCTGTTCTAAGCGCTTTATCTGTACTAACTCATTTCACCCTCAGAAAAACAAGCCAGCGAGGTAGGTGCGATTACTGGCCCCAGGCTCGAATTGAGAGTGCAGGGGCACAGAGAGGTTAAGTCATTTGCTTGAGGCCACACAGCTGGGACACGGTGGAAGTAGGCTTCGAACCCAGGCAGTCTGGTCCAGAGTTGGAGCTGTTAGCCACCACTCTAGTTACAAACACAAGGAGGGGTGGAGAATCACAGTCCTTACTGTTTCTATGGGTGTAAAAACCACTTAAGTTTGTTTCGGCAGGAGTATCAGAGACCTACAGTTCTAGGGTCTAACCCTCAGTTCTAGGGTCCTGGAGACTAAAACTCTGAAGACTACAGACTCTTCCCAGGAAAGCACACGGTTGCGTATGTAATTCTGGGGGTTTGTGGGTCTCCTGAAGCCTCTCCAAACACCCCTTACAAGACTGTGAATTGGGGGTTGACAGGGCCAAGATTTCCTATTTGGCCTGGAGATGGGGGTGGGGCTGGGGGTGGGCGTGGGGTTTGCTGGAGACACCAAGCCCGAGGCAGACTCCGGCTGCCCGGCTTAGTGCTCTGGGGATGAAAGCATTCATTTCAAACTCTGAATCATCCGGTGCCATTTCTTCACACATTTCTGCAAGAAAAGAAGGCTTTATTTGGAATGATTCACCAACATATAAATCAAGAGACATGCAAACCAGACTTAAAGGAGCTACAGAAACTTACAAAGCCTAGAAACTATGAAAACAAACTATTTCCAGTGTTCCCATCGCAAGGCATGTAAACTCAACTCCGGAGAAAAGAACAAATGAAATCAACTCACTTTTCAAGAGGCTACAATCCTAGCTAATATAATACACAGCTATCTTCTTCTTTGAAAATTGAATCGAGGGAACACATGAATAGGATTAAGAAGTAAAAAAAAAAAAAAACACCCCAAATCGGAAAATCCAGCAATGAAAAGCAACAGCTGTGACTCTTCGCACCTTGAGTCCCAGAGCCTAAAGGTAACTAATTTACCCGCTCTGTTTTTTACTGCTTCTGGGAGTTACCCCTTCTCTCTAAATGATATGCTTGAATTCTGTTGTTCTGCTGTCATAGCAATGGTTTAGATTATGTCACCAGCTCTACGACACCCCCTTCCCATTTATGTATATGTAAACTACTACTTCTCCTCTGCTGCATTCATTGATTAACATTATAACTCTGGAAAATATATACTTAAATCTCTTGATCTTGCTCATTCAACTGTTGACAGTCTCTGTTTCCCTGCTTTACAGATGAGGAAATGGGAGGCTTAGACAGATCATTGCTCGCCCAGGGCCACATAGTTGGTTAAGTGGCGGATCTGGTTACAAGCCCTGCTCAGCCCCCGAGCGCTGAGCGCTGCCGTGACTTGTTGTGGTCCCAGAACCACTGTGCTTGGCACCTATCACCGAAGTGGGGCCACCTGCTATTTTTATACCTGTTACTCTGTAAAGAGAGCAGTCTTCCCAAGGATTCAGCTCCGCCAGCTAGTAAAAATACCCTGTTGGTCAGCGGAGGGGGGTTGTTTACAGAGTGGATTTCAGAGTGCCGTGATTTGGTCCTGGAGGTTGGGGCCCATCTCAGTTTCCTCATTCTCTTGCTGCAGGGAAGCCGGACTAGAAATGGTTCGGTAGAAGCCAGCTCAGAGGTTCCCTGCTCAGCACTGTGAATCTTCGATAGTGGCAAAAGAGAACACAGATACTGAGGTCAGTAGCTACTTGTTCAGGGTCCCAACCAAGTCTGGGAACACAGGGGTGGTCTCACTGGGTATCTCCCTCCTCAGTGGAGCTGTGAAAGACTGGGTTTGTTTTCATCGCTTCTCGATGGTTTCAATCCCAAATCAGACCAGGGCACACCTGATAACAGTTGTTTCTCAAGCTTTTTGTGGTTCATCTGCTACTTTATCAGAACAAAGACACCCGTGTCAGCATCTATGCAATAGCATGCTGGTAAAATCCAGCGGGCACTCCTGGAAGGGGGTGGTGGTGCTGAAGCATTTGCCAGTTTCCAGGGTGTAAATGCTGCCACCATAGTCGATTTCAAGCTACCAGCATGACTTCACTGAACATGAAATAGGCAAGAAATGCACAGTAGCAATTCATTATAAAGTTATTTCCACCATACAGAGGCAATAGATACAAACAACCTCTAAAGCACAGATAATCAGGGTTTTTTTTTTAACGTTTATTTATTTTTGAGAGAGAGACAGAGGGTGAGCAAGGGAGGGGCAGAGAGAGAGGGAGACACAGAATCAGAAGCAGGTTCCAGGCTCCCGGCTCCTGGCTCCAGGCTCCCGGCTCCTGGCTCCAGGCTCCCAGCTGTCAGCACAGAGCCCGATGCGGGGCTTGAGCTCACAGACCATGAGATCATGACCTGAGCCGAAGTCGGACGCTCAACCGACTGACCCACGCAGGCACCCCAGAAGCACAGGTAATCATAAACTAGAGTGAGACTGATGAAATTTGAAGTGGGGTTCATGAGTGAAAAGCTAAGAAAGAATTCTTGAGACTTGTTTTGGTGCAAAAAGGTGATTTTTATGACAGGACCTGTGGGCAGAAAGAGCGGCATGGGATTGTGAAGAGTGACTGATCATACGCTTTTTAATTAGTGGGGGTTAGGGATTGCATAAGTCTCTAAGGAATTTGGAAGCAAGGCTTTCGGGACCTTGACAGGCTAGCAACTGTTAAGGTTAATTTCAGTCTT
The DNA here is from genome assembly GCF_018350195.1 of Panthera tigris. Lineage (NCBI taxonomy): Eukaryota > Metazoa > Chordata > Mammalia > Carnivora > Felidae > Panthera > Panthera tigris. The sequence goes on from NC_056665.1 coordinate 110,315,350, forward strand.
TAATGAAACAGACACATTAAGGAAGTAAGGCAGCCATGAGTTCCTTGAGGAAAGTCACGCTCTGCATGTTTCAGGCGTCAATCAGTGGGCTACAAGCTGTAAGGAAATTTCATTTAAGCTACTTTCTCTTGCCTTTGTTTCCCTCACCAAAATAATTAGGAAATGTTGATTTTTGAACACAGGCATACCTTAGAGATAGTGTGGGTTTGGTTCCCGACCACTGAAATAAAGCGAGTATCACAATATAGTGAGTCAAATGAATTTTTTTGGTTTCCCAGTGCATATAAAAGTTATGTTTACACTATACTGTAGTCTATTAAGTGTGCAACAGCACCATGTATAAAAAAAACAATGTACATACCTTAATTTAAAGATATTTTATTGGGCATAAAACAAATATCCAAAGAAGACACATGACTAACAGACACATGAAAAAATGCTCAACATCACTCATCATCAGGGAAATACAAATCAAAACCACAATGAGATACCACCTCACCCCTGTCAGAATGGCTAACATTAACAACTCAGGAAACAACAGATGTTGGCAAGGATGCGGAGAAAGAGGATCTCTTTTGCACTGCTGGTGGGAATGCAAACTGGTGCAGCCACTCTGGAAAATAGTATGGAAGTTCCTCAAAAAATGAAAAATAGCACTACCCTATGACCCAGCAATTGCACTACTAGGCATTTATCCAGGGGATACAGGTGTGCTGTTTCGAAGGGACTCATGCACCCCCATGTTTGTAGCAGTACTATCAACAATAGCCAAAGTACGGAAAGAGCCCAAATGTCCATCGATGGATGAATGGATAAAGAAGAAGTGGTATATATATACACTGGAGTACTACACGGCAATCAAAAAGAATGAAATCTTGCCATTTGCAGCTATGTGGATGGAACTAGAGGGTATTATGCAGAGCAAAATTAGTCAGAGAAAGACAAATATCATATGACTTCACTCATAGTGTAGAATTTAAGATACAAAACAGATGAACACAAGGGAAGGGAAGCAAAAATACTATAAAAACAGGGAGGAGGACAAAATGTAAGAAACTCTTAAATATGGAGAACAAACTGAGGGTTGCTGGAGGGGTATGGAAAGGGGGATGGGCTAAATGGGTAAGGGGCATTAAGGAGGACACTTGTTGGGATGAGTACTAGGTATTATATGTAGGGGATGAATCACTGGAATCTACTCCTGAAATCATTATTGCACTATATGCCAACTAACTTGGATGTAAATTAAAAAATAAAAAATAAGAAAAATAGATAAATAAATAAATAAATAAATAAATAAATAAAAATACTTTATTGGGGCACCTGGGTGGCTCAGTCGGTTAAGCATCTGACTTTGGCTCAGGTCATGACCTCAGGGTTCATGAATTCGAGCCCCACATGACTCTGCTCTGATAACTCAGAGCCTGGAGCCTACTTCAGATTCATTCTGTCTCTCTCTCTCTCTCTCTCTCTCTCTCTCTTTCTCTCCCCTGCTTGTGCTGTCTCTCTCAAAAATAAGTAAATAAACATTTTAAAAATTATAAAAAATACTTTATTGCTAAAAATAAAAATACTTTATTGCTAAAAAATGCTAACCATCATCTGAGCTTTCAGTGAATCATACTGATTACAGGTCACCATAACAAATACGATAATAATGACAAACTTTGAAATCTTGCAAGAATTACTAACATGTGGCACAGAGATAGGAAGTGAACAAATGTAGTTGGAAAAATGCTGCTGATAGACTTGCTCAGTGTAAGGTTGCCACGAACCTTCAATTTGTAAGAAAACGTAATGTATCTGCCAAGCTACGCTTCTATTTATTACTTTTTGAAAACTCTACAATTTATTTCACTGTGTAATTTAATTTTTTTTATTAAAAAATTTTAATGTTTATTTATTTTTGAAAGAGAGACATAAAAACATTTTTAAAAATTTTACAAAAAAGGGGGGTACCTGGGTGGCTCAGTCGGTTGGGCGTCAGACTTTGGCTCAGGTCGTGATCTCACAGTCCATGAGTTCGAGCCCCACATCGGGCTTTTTGCTGACAGCTCAGAGCCTAGAGCCTGCTTTGGATTCTGTGTCTCCCTCCCTGCCCCTCCCCTGCTCATGCTCTGTCTCTGTCTCAAAAATAAATAAAAAGATTTAAAAAAAAGAAAAAAGAAAGAGAGACAGAACGTGAGTAGGGGAGAGGCAGAGAGAGAGGGAGACACAGACTCCGAAGCAGGCTCCAGGCTCTGAGCTGTCAGCACAGAGCCCAACATGGGGCTCAAACCCATGGACCACAAGATCATGACCTGAGCCAAAGTCAGATGCTCAACCAACTGAGCCACCCAGGCACCCCTGTAATTTAATTTTAAATAATGCCTGTATTTAACAACTGGCTCCTAAGCTTCCTGAAAATTCAAAATCTTGTGAGCTTGCCCAGACCGCTCCAGTGGGTCACTGGCCCCGTACAACTTATGAAGCTGCTGCCCGGGCCTAAGCCAGGAGCAAGGAGGCTGGGATTTAGTATAAGACTATAATATCATAAGTGACCAGACTGGAAAACATAAAATATCCAGGAGGCTGGGCTCTGGTGGCCCAGAAACAGAGGAACAGGAGGCCAAAATCTCTGAGAGATTGAGTGGAGCTGGGTGGAAATCTTAGTATACTCAGATGTACAGAAAAGGGCAACATTCCTTGTGATCGTTCTTACCTTCCTCTACGGACTCTATTTCCTCTGGTGGGTGCAGAGACTTCCACTTGTCTCTTTGAAAGGGAATTCAAAAGACCTCATTTTCTTTTAGTTTAGAATAATCTCTCCAGGCTCGCTCAGCCCCTCTTGGCTATAGATCTAGTCTTTCAGATTTCTCCCCACACACCTTGGGCCTTTAGGAAAGATGGTGTATTAATTTGCTGGCATTGCTGTAAGAAAGGACCACAGTCTGAGTAGCTGAAACAATAGAAATTGATCGTCTCTCAGTTCTGGAAGCTGGAGGTCCAAAGTCAAGGTGTTAGTAGGGTTGATTATGTCTCCCAGTTTCCCATTTTATATAAGGGTACAAGTCATGAACTAGGGACTCATCCTATTCAATATGACCTCATCTTAATTCTATCTGCACCAATCTGATTTCCAAATAAGGCCACATTGTGAGGTACTAGGGGTGTGATACTGCGATTTCTGGTAAGAAGTTTATATTTGGCCTTTGTCCTATTTCTGACACAGAGCTCCTAAAACTCTGGGTATTTCCCAAGTGATGAGAGCAATAAAGGTGTCCTCTGTTGTGTTAATGAAGTTAACCTTGGACCACACCTAAGGATGGGGCTGGTTGCCAGCGAAGCCAACCTTGTGATTTGAGGGCTGGAACTTTCAGTCTGCACCCCCCCCCCCCGCCCCCATTTTTGGCACTAGGAGCAGGGCTGCAGGGTGACTCAATTGCCAATGGCCAATGATATAATCCATTGTGCCTATGTAAAGACGCCTGTGTAAAAACCCAAAAGGATGGAGTTCACAGTGCGTTCAGGACGGTGTGATTCAAGGGCAGTGGTATGCTCAGCCAGGGCATGGGAGCCTTGTGCCCTTTGCTCATACCTCACCGTATGCGTGTCTTCCATCAATAAAATGTTTCCCTGAGTTCTGTGAGCCACTGTAGCAAATTAATCAAATCCAAAAGCGGGGGGTGGGGTGGTGTGTGTGTGGGAGGTCACTGGAACCTCCAATAAGAAGCACGGGTGATAACCTGGGCTTACAATTGGCATCTGAAGTATCGGAGGGAGGGCAGTCTAGTAGGACCGAGCCCTTTACCTGTGGAACCTGATGTTATCGCTGGGTAGACAGCGTCAGAACTGAGTTAAATTGTGGGACCCCCAGCTGGTGTCGGAGAATTGCTTGGTGGTGTGTGAAAAACCCCTCTCGCCACACTGAGATTGGGTGCAGAAATCTTATTAAAGGGTTAGGAATTCAACATATAAATTTGGTGGGGGACGCAATTCAACCCATAACAAATGATATTTTGTCGCAGGAGCGTCCGAGTGGGAATGGCTATGCACATGTCCTCATGAGGGTGGTGGGTCTGGGAGCCATCCTCCTCGTCCTTCCTGGTCTTCTCTGTAGGGTGACTGGTTTGATCTGGCTTTTGAATATCCAGTGCCTGCCAAGTGCTCACTCAGGTGAAGCTGGTCTCAGCAGGCTCTTTGGCTCCCGCATCAATTGTCCTTCTGGTCATTTGGTTCTTAACATTCTGTGGCCTCTCACCCTCCCTCAACTTTCCGTGCTCTACTGGTTCCAAGTAAGTACTTACAGAGAACTGCAGAGTTTAGGGCTCCGTGAGAGCCTCTTGCAGCCCACCTACCTCTTCACCATCATCAGCCTTGGCCACCCAGGTTGGATGCGGACTTTCCCTAAGGTGCCCGAGGAAAGAAGGAATAGCCCACTGCTCTAGGAGTCTCCGAGACTGACCCAACAGGGTCCCAAGCCCAAATAGAGAGTGGGACATGTCCCCCTTCCTCACACTATTTGCTTCTCTTCCTCTTCTTTCTCCCACTTTCTCACACTGGAAATGTGATCTGCTTCTCCCCTAGATGAATGAATATTTAAGTTCTCTCTCCCTATGGCTTGGAGTAAAAGTCAACATATAAAACTCTAAGCAACACTTTTTTTGAATATGGACATATTTGATATATGTGTATATCATACATACGTTTATGATTTTATATATGTGATACTATACTAATGTATTATGTGTTTTATAAAACATATCCCACAATAGGTCTTTTATCTAAAAATTTTTAAAAATTAAAAAAATATTTTTTTAATCTTTATTTATTTATTTATTTATTTTTTTTTTTAATTTTTTTTTTTCAACGTTTTTTATTTATTTTTGGGACAGAGAGAGACAGAGCATGAACGGGGGAGGGGCAGAGAGAGAGGGAGACACAGAATCGGAAACAGGCTCCAGGCTCCGAGCCATCAGCCCAGAGCCTGACGCGGGGCTCGAACTCACGGACCGGACCGCGAGATCGTGACCTGGCTGAAGTCGGACGCTTAACCGACTGCGCCACCCAGGCGCCCCAATCTTTATTTATTTTTGAGCGAGAGACAGAGTGTGAGCAGGAGAGGACCAGAGAGAGAAGGAGACACAGAATCCGAAGCAGGCTCCAGGCTCTGAGCTGTCAGCACAGAGCCTGATGGGGGGCTCGAACCCACAAACTGCAAGATCATGACCTGAGCCAAAGTCAGATGCTTAACTGACTGAGCCACCCAGCGCCCCTAAAAAAATTTGTTTTAGTTTTATTCATTTTTTGAGAGAGGGAGAGAGACAGAGCATGACCGGGGGAGGGAAAGAGAGAGAGGAAAACACAGAATCCAAAGCGGGCTCCAGGAGAGCTGTCAGCACAGAGCCTGATGCGAGGCTCAAACCCACAAACCACAAGATCATGACCTGAGCCGAAGTCAGGTGCTTAACTGACTGAGCCATCCAGGTGCCCCCCACCATAGGCATTCTAAAGGATAAGATAAAAACGAAAATAGAAGTGTTAATATTTTTTCCTTCACCCGATGTGTTGGCACACCCCACTTTTGAGGCCACTGTTCACTACTGTTGTCTTGCAAGGGATTAAAAAAAAAAAAAGAATTTGGCAGGCCAAAGCTGAGCAATGACCTGGTTGTTCTCTTTGGCATCTCCCTTTCCCTGAAGCATGGAAACCTGTTGATTAAATGGGTGGAGAGCCACAGAACACCATGATTTAATCGGAAAGAAAACACACCAGTTTAATATATATTCACAAGTACCATCCCCATTACATGGGAACCATGCCACAGGCTGGCCCTGATCCCCAAGGTCTGAGAACAAAACAGGCTGCCTCTGTGGGGCACACAACATTCCCTTTGTCACCATTGGAAGACCGATGGGTTCATGCCTGTTGTCCCCTGTGCTCTCTGGAGCATGTGTGTATATGTGTGTGCATGTGTGTGTGTGTGTGTGTGTGTGTGCATACGCACACAGGGGGTGGGAGCTGCCAGGAGGTGGATGTGGAGGAAGGCAAGGAATGGAAAGTTCTATGTGCTGGGAATTTAAAAGGACACAGAATCTGAGTCAGGGCTTAGCAGTGCTGCTCACGCATCCCAGAGGCTAACCAGATCTCCCTTTTGAGTAGTACGTTGCATTGTGCAGAAGTCGCTAAGAACGAATACCGGTCCTGATCTAGTGAGAGGAAGGTAAAATCCTTCTCAGTATAGCATCTGAAAATCCAGGAGGTCAGGAGAATGCTTCACAGGTTTCCTCTGCTCTCTGAAACCTCTTGGAGGCAGAAGTGGCCTCAAGTGAAGAAATGGTTGCCATTAACCAGGCGCCCCAGAGTGGCCTTTTCTAAAAACAAAATGTATATGGAAAAAATTTTGAGCATTTCTGGACCCAAAAAATAACCTTTGCTATGCCTTTCTGATACCGTAGGACACATCTTGCTAACGGATGCACAAAATAAATCGAAATAAAGCCCAGATGCTCACAGACCCAGTTCAAAGTTCTGGCAGCTTGATGCTGAAAGGTGGAGGGGGGGATGGGGGGGGGGCTGTTGCTGCAAAACAAATGCTGAGTGTTATTTTTGCTTTTTGTCACAAAAGCAAAAATCATCTTTGGATTTCTTTCAGTTAGTGAAAACAGGTACTAATGTCAGTCTTTTGTAAACGCGAAATAGAAGAACACAGATTTTTCAAAAGCAGGAGATACCTGTGTGAGACTTCTGTCCTTTTATTTAAATAAAGACTTGCAACTGATATTATGGGAACTTTGGAGACTTCCAGTAGCTGGTCACCTCCCCCTGATTTGTGATGTTGGCATAACTGCGTTGTGGTCAGGTAGAAGGGGCAGGGAATTCTGGATCTGGACTTGCATTCTGGATTGAATCCTGGCTAGTGCTTATGAGTTTAGGGACCGTGGGCAAGTAAACTTTGTGAAACCGCGGTTTCCTATTGATAAAACAGCCCAATACTAAACAACATGACGTATACAAAGTGTCTGTTGCCCACACAGCACATAGGGGGCCTTTAACAAACCGAATAAAAGTTAGCTAATATTAGGTAAAGGCTAGACTTATTAAAAGTTTTCCTCCCAGATTTCCTAGCCTGCCTCAGGCTTGTCCCTCCAACGAAAACCTCTGAGGTGTTAAAGTGGCCTGTTTTAATGTCTTATTTTTTATTTTTGAAAGAGAGAGTGCACAGGAGAGAAGCAGAGAGAGAAGGAAACAGAGGATCTGAAGTAGGCTCTGCACTGAGAACAGAGAGCCCAACGCGCGGCTCGAACTCACGAACTGTGAGATCATGACCTGAGCTAAAGTTGGACACTTACCCAACTGAGCCACCCAGATGCCCCAGAGTGGCCTTTTCTAAACACAAAATTTCTAGAAATATTTAGCTTTATTAAAAAAAAAAAAAAAAAATATATATATATATATATATATATATATATATATATATAGGCACACTCCACCCCCCAACATGGGGCTCAAAATCTATGAGCCCAAATCAACAGTCACAGGCTCTACCAACCCAGCTGGCCAGGCACCCCAATATTCAGCTCTCTGATTAACTTTTCAGTGAACATAACTTTGCACAGTATTTTACAAATGTCTTACGTTATCAGTAGGAAACACCAGAGAGTTTCTTCACGTGTGCATGTATACAGTCCCATCCATTCCCCTGAAGCAGCCCCTCCCCCCTTCTGTAGTGTTTATACCCCAGTTTGATAGTTTGATGCCCCCCCCCACACCCCCCGGCTTTACACTTGTAGTAGTAGGAAGCTCTGGAAAACCTGACCATTCTCAAAATCAAAAGAGGTGGATTTCCAACACGGAGACTTCAGGCTGTGTGACAGATGGTAAAAGGAAATATTTATGTGAAGGCTGTGGGCGGGAGAGGAGACACTTGTTACTGTTGAACTTGTAGTAGCTGCCAGCTGGACAAGCAACACAAACCCTCCGTCAGCCCTGAAATGTCTTCCTCATGGCCAACAGCCGCCTCCTGTAGTCGCTTCTTCGGGCACTAGTTTTTCTGACGGTATCCTTCAGGGTCCCCACCTTGGAAGTGTGCCTGCTTCTCCCAGGAGAGTGGCAGCTGAGAGTGACCGAGGTGCTTGCAGAGCTGACTCGCCTGTTTCGCAGCGCAGGTCGTCATAGAGATGGGGCAGCACGCGGGGGGGGTGGAGGGGGGCAGGTGGGGGAAGTGGACGATTGGAAATAATACCCCCACGGGTGTTTCTGGAAGGACAGATCCCTGGGGAGCACCACAGTGAGGAGAAAGGGAGGCACATCCTCTTACTTCTACCATGTTCACGAAAGCCTGCGTTGCGTATTTTTACTAAAATGTTGCAAACATAAACTGTAGGAAAAGACAATACAAAAAAAAAAAAGTATGACACAGGCAGGTGGAATGGTTTTTCTGACCCCACAAATTTGTCTGCAGGCCCCTTGCCAGGCTCTCAGTGCAGACCCCGGCGGGCTCCGCCACTGTGGAAAACACTGCCACCTGCTGGGCCCTTTGAGAATGTCAGCTGACCCTGTGTGTCAAAACTACTCCCAGGCTTTCCGGGTGCCCTGGGTGTCCGCCCGTCATCCACCATCCTGGTTCTCCCGAAAAACAAAACAAACACCCTTAACACGCATGCACACCCGGAATTCTGGCTAGAATGTGCCCAGAAGAACTACAGTCGACACGGTGGAGGAGAAAGGCTACAAGGATTTTTTTCTTGGGCCCCCAGAGGCCACTTTGTCTTGGGCACTTCTAGCCCCTGCTTCTGGCCTTTGAATTTTAATTTGAACTACTGATCGAGGTTCAGATGGGATTTACCAGCATATGGGGGGAAAAAAACCTTAGAAATATACTGAGGGGCACCTGGGTGGCTCAGTTGGTTGAGTGACTTCACCTCGGGTCATGATCTCGCTTCACCTCAGGTTCATGAGTTCCAGCTCCACAAGGGGCTCTGTGCTGACAGTGCAGAACCTGCTTGGGATTCTCTCTCCCTCTCTCTCTGCCCCTCCCTGCTCACTCTCTCTCTCTCCGTCTCAAAATAAATAAATAAAAACATTAAAAAAAAAAAAGAAAGAAATATGTTGAAACAAAACAGAAAATGGAAAGACTGTCTAGAGAAAAGCCCTTGTGCCAAGGGGCTGGGGCGAGAGTGGAGCAGGGGCCGTGAGAGGTGCAGAGAGCCTCTGTTAGGAAACTCTCAGCCAAACATCTGCCAAGGAGCCAGGGAGAGAAGAGCAGGGGAGGGGAGACAGTGAGAATAAAGTTCCGTGGAGCTGGGAAATGACCTCTTGAACCGTTCTTCCTTCCACAAATGCTTTCTCTGTGCCAGACTTGGGGTGAAACGGGAAGCAATAGCCAGATGCGACTTCCTTGGAAGGGTTACCCAGAGCCAGGGACTGCTCCTCGGAGGTTCAAAGTCTTGCAGGATTGTATCTGAGCCCCAGACCTTCATAGGCTTCAGCAAACATCCTCCTGGCATATGTGACAAAGGGCAGCACCCCATTCCCGCTCAAGTTTCTCCGTTGGTCACAGTAGTGTAATCTGCACAAAACATGTGCATGCTGTTTAGGGGGAGACAGAGTTTTGGAGCATCCGGGCTTCAGAATCCATTAACCTAAACATTGTCAGACGTGTACGCAGAACAAACGGAATTGTGTTATGGGTAAAATATAAAACAAGAGCATATCTGATCACCACAAAAGCAGTTAACTGTATCTTGCATTCATGGCGCACAGCCTCAAGACCCAACCCCCCCCCCCTCAAATTTAACCAATCAGGACTCAGCCATGCCCAGCACCAGCCGGCAGAGTTCAGTGACTGAATCACCGGCTTAGCCACTGCCATTTTATAAGCAAATTAAATTAATTGAGAAAGCAAATCATTTGTGTCTGGTAATGGCAATTAAGCAAAGCATGAGTTCACACATTATGAGAGTGAAAATTTTGAACCAGATCATTCAAAGATGAAGCAACTTGCTGACTTTAGCCTTGGGTAGCTATAATAAAAATGAGGCATGGGGTAGGGCATATTGTCTGCAAGTTCCTTAGGAGGCAGGTGGTGTGTGCTTTATTTCTATGCCAATCTAAAATCATAGAAACATTGGCATAGTTAGGATAATCTTTATGTACACTGTGGGGCAGGATTCCACCATGCAATTTCAAGGCAATATTTTATATGTGTTTTATGATCACTTTGGGGCCATGTGATTATCCAAAGTAACAGACTGTAACTATTAATGCAGTCTTTTTTCCAACTAGAGCATGCTGAAAGACCTCTTAAGTTATAAATTAGCTAAACACTGTCTTATGACGGATGGAGAACTTCAGAGTTCCTTGCAGCATAGTGAGATGGCAGGGTAAATCCATGAATGTTAAAATCTCAATGTAGTATAATGGAAGAGTTTGCTGTGTTCCCTAAAAATTCTTTTTTTTTAAAAAAAAATTTTTTTTTTTACTGTTTATTTTTTATTTTTGAGACAGAGACAGAGCATGAACAGGGGAGGGGCAGAGAGAGAGAGGAGACACAGAATCTGAAACGGGCTCCAGGCTCTGAGCTGTCAGAACAGAGCCCGACGTGGGGCTCGAACCCATGAACTGTGAGATCATGACCTGAGCTGAAGCCGGACGCTTAACCGACTGAGCCACCCAGGCGCCCCCCCTAAAAATTCTTTAGTTTTCACCCTGGGCACTCCCTTGCATTTAGGTGTGGCCATATGACTGAGTTCTGGCCAATAAACTGTAAGTGAGAGAGGCCAAAATAGTTAAGGTCAACATCACTGAATAGAGAGTCAGTATACAAAAGTCAGCTTCATTTCGTTATACTAGCAACAAACAATTTGAAAGTGAAATTTCAGGGGCGCCTGGGTGGCGCAGTCGGTTAAGCGTCCAACTTCAGCCAGGTCACGATCTCGCGGTCCGTGAGTTCGAGCCCCGCGTCAGGCTCTGGGCTGATGGCTCGGAGCCTGGAGCCTGTTTCCGATTCTGTGTCTCCCTCTCTCTCTGCCCCTCCCCCGTTCATGCTCTGTCTCTCTCTGTCCCAAAAATAAATAAAAAACGTTGAAAAAAAAAATTAAAAAAAAAAAAAAAAAAAAAAAAGAAAGTGAAATTTCAAAAAACAGTTCCATTATCAATAATACCAAAAAAATATCACCTGGGAATAAATGTAACAAGAGATGTGCAAAACCTGTGTACAGAAAACTGTAAAACATTACCAAAAGAAATTAAGGGATAAAATAAAGGAGTTATATACCATGTTCATGGATTGAAAAAAAATTTGTGCAGCTGTTAACTCTCCTCAATGTTATATATAGAGCCAATTAAATTCCTGACAAAATCCCCACAGACTTAAATGTGTGCATGTAAAACTAATAAGGAAATTCTGAAATGCCAAGTGCCAAGAATAGCAAAGATAATCTTGAGTAAGAATGAAGATGCAAATTACTGATTTTTAAGCTACCATAATCAAAACTATGCAGTATCATGAAAGGATAGAAAATTGACCAAAATAATAAAATAGAGTCCCCCAATGACCCCCACATATATAATCACCCAATCTGCAACAAAGGTACATTGCAGTACAGCAGGGAAAGGGTGGTCTTTTTCAGTAAATGGTGCTGATACAAGGGGTATTCAAATGGGAACCCCTACATCATACCAAACACAAAAGTAAATCATGGCTAAATTAGGGACCTAAATGTGAAAGGTAAAACAATAAAACTTCGAAAAGATAACAAAGGAGGATAGAAGAATATATTCATGATGTTGGGATAGGCAAAGATTACTTTACCATTAAAGAAAAGAACGATACTCCACATTTCATTAAAATTTAAAACTTGTATTTATTAAAAAAACACAAGGCAACAAAACTGCAAGCCACAGAGTGTGAGATTATAATTGCAATTCATAAAATGACAAAAAAAAATCATATCCTGAATAATAAAAAGGACTACCGAGAAGAAAAATAAGCCAAAGACTTGAATGGAAAATTCTCAAAAGAGAATCTTGAAGTGGCCAATGAGCCTTTTAAAAGGTGCTCAATAACATTAGTCATTAGAAACATGCAAATTAAGACTACAAGGAGAAAAATCAATCAACCAATCAATCCACAAGGAGATACCACTACACTCAACAGAGTGGCTAAATGAGACAGATGGACAATACCAAATGTTTGCAGGGATATGGAACCACTGGATGTCTCCTGCAATGGTGGTGGACATGTACATTTGCACAGACACTTTGGAAAAGTATTTGGCAACATCCACTGAAGTTTTCTATACGCATGCTCTCCAACTCAGCAATTCTACTGCTAGGTGCATACCCAACAGAAACGTGTAGATATATGCACCTGAAGACACATTCATAATAGCTTTGTTGATAATAGTCCAAAACTGAAAATAATCCAAATGCCCATCAGCAGAGTGGATAAATGGTGGCATATTCACATAATAGAATATTATACAGCAACAAAAGAGAATGAACTATTGTTTCAAGGCACGATATGGATGACTCTCACAGACAGGCTATTGTACAAAAGAAGTGGGTGTGCCTTGTCTGTGCTCCCTTTCCTCATCTGCCAACTGAATAACAAGGACTCCAAGGACTTAAAAGAGGGTGGAACCACAAAATAGAGCTTAGGGAACCCTGAATCATCACGTGAATGCTTGGCTGGCCAGGACTACCCATTTTGTATTGTGACATGAGTGAAAATAACTTTTTGTGTTAAGTCACTGAGAACTGGGGGTTACTCTTTTTCAGCAGCCAGCATGACTTATCCTCGGTGGCACATGGTGCAATACAGAATTAAGCGGTAACAGGTGATACCACCAGAATGTGCTAGAGAAGCTCATAGATAAAGGGGCCACCAGGAGCTGGTGTTGTCGGGTGGTGTCAGGAAAGGCCTCTCCCCTTTTACAAATGGAGGGTGGGGATTGGGTAACTCAAGGGAGAAATCCTTCCAGGTAGGGGCAGAGGCTTGGGGGCTAATGCTGATGGAGGGTAGATGGAGAGCATCCTGTTCCTGCATGCGGAAGTTGGTCAGGGGCAGCTTTGGCAGGTGCCCCTGTCGTCCACTGAAGGATCTTGGAAGAGAAAGGTCAACAGCTGTTCTTTCCTCGGTAGATCTGCGGCCCACCATTTGAAATGACATATTCAACCTACACGGTCAGGGCAGTTTCAAGCGAGATGTATGTAATTCCTTTCCTCTGACCACATGCTCCGTTGTCTTCTGTTTTGTAATCATCTACTTTCAAGAGAATTTAGGGAGCCTGATGAATAGCTTAACATTTCTTTCCTTGAACTCCCAGAGGTTCTGACCAGATTCCAACTTCCAGTCAACGTTCCCAGCCCTTCACCAGAGTTGTCTGGTAATTTTCTTTTTTTTTTTAATTTTATTTTTGGGACAGAGAGAGACAGAGCATGAACGGGGGAGGGGCAGAGAGAGAGGGAGACACAGAATCGGAAACAGGCTCCAGGCTCCGAGCCATCAGCCCAGAGCCTGACGCGGGGCTCGAACTCACGGACCGCGAGATCGTGACCTGGCTGAAGTCGGACGCTTAACCGACTGCGCCACCCAGGCGCCCCTGTCTGGTAATTTTCTAATCCTCCCTGGGACGTGCCTATTTCCTGCTGAGAGATAAGCAAACAACAATGCTCCCCAAAGGGTAGTATGCCTCAGCCATGAGGCCTTGGATCTCCATTTTAGGAAAAGTGTTCACACGGTTGTAAAGCTCTGAGAGGAGATGGGCCTGTGAGTCTCCCAGGAAAGAATATGAGAACCCACCATAAGGATTTCGCTGCATTCCTCAGCAGTATGGAGCTGTCTAGGAAGTTCATTTTGATTCAAAAATATACCAAAGTGAAAGTGTGTGTATGAGCGGGTGTGTGAAACAGATCTGAGAAAAAGACAGCAAAAGTAAAGGAGGTGGGGGAGATAAGAAGAGAGGTCAAAGGCAAATAGTTTTCTTTCCTCGCAAAAAGACCTCTTCGATGCACTTAATGTTAATTTTATTATGGAAATATTCAAACAAAAAAAAAAATACAGAGAAATAGTGTAATGAACTGCTATGTACCTGTCTTCTGATTTCAATAATGTCAACATTTTGTCAATCTTTTTCACCTATCTGCTCTTCTCCTATTTTTTGCACTACAGCTGGAATTGGCAAACTATGACCCCATGGGCCACATCCAACTTGTCTCTTGTTTTTATAAATAAAGTTTTATTGGAACACAGCCCCACCCTTATGTGTGTGCATTATCTATACCTGTTTTCCCATCACAGAAAGGCTGAGTAGTTGTGACTGAGATCATGCGGCCTAGGACGTCTAAAATATTTGCTATCGGTGGCTCAGTGGGTTAAGCGTCCGACTCCAGCTCAGGTCACGATCTCACGATTTGGGGGGTTCGGGCCCCACATGGGGCTCTGTGCTGACAGCTCAGAGCCTGGAGCCTGCTTCGGATTCTGTGTCTCCCCCTCTCTCTCTGCCCCTCCCCTGCTTGTGCTCTGTCTCTGTCTCTCTCTCTCTCTCAAAAATAAATAAAATGTAAAAAAAAAATTTTTTTATTTTAAATATTTGCTATCTGACCTATTGCAGAAAAAATTTGCCAGGCTCCACACTAGAGTATTTCAAAGCAAATACTAGACATCATATCATCTGTAAATGCTTCAATATGAATATCTAAAAATAAGAGCTTTGGGGCACCTGGGTGGCTCAGTTGGTTAAGCATCTGACTCTTGATTTTGGCTCAGGTCATGATTTCACAGTTCCTGAGTTGGAGTCTCACATCAGGCTCTGCGTCGACAGTGTGGAGCCTGCCTGGGATTCTCTGTGTCCCCCTCTCAAAAATAAATAAACATTAAAAAAATAAAAATAAAGATAAGAGCTTTATTAAAGCCCAATAATAGAATTATCATATCTAAAAAAATTAACACTCAACTTCATCTAATACCTGATTCCTATTTAAAATTCCTTTATTAATGGGGTGCCTGGATGGCTCAGTCGGTTGAATGTCCAACTCTTGATTTCAGCCCAGGTCATGATCTCATGGTTCGTGGGATCAAGCCCTGGAGCCTGCTCGTGCTTTCTCTCTCTTTCAAAATGAATAAATAAACATAAAAAAATAAATAAAGTTTCTTTATTATCTTAAAAACATGTTTTTACAATTGCCTTTTTCAAATCTAAATAAGGCTCACACATTGCACTTGGTTAATATGTCTCTTAAGTATCTCTTTTTTTTGAGAGAGAAAAAGAGAGGGCACAAGCGAGCAAGGGACAGAGAGAGAATGCCAGGGCGGGGGTGGGGGGGGCAGAGGGAGAGAGAGAGAGAGAAAGAAGCGGGGCTCATCCATAACAGTGCTCATGCTCACCCGAAGTAGGACTTCAGATCACCCAATGTGGGACTCAAACTCATGACCTAAGCTGAAGTTTGATGCTTAATGACCGAGCCACTCAGTCACCCTGTCTCTTAGGTATCTCTTAATCCACTTTCGTTTCTCCCTTACCACCCCTTGTTCCACCTTCTTTTAGTGACATTTATTTGTTGAAGGCACCAGGTCATTTGTCCTATGGGATCCCCACATTCTGGGTATGGCTGGTGGTATCCTCACTTGTATCATTGAACATGATCAGAGTGCGTTTTTGTGTCTGAGGATGTGAGGTGACGTGGAGGACTTCCCATTGCCTTTCCACGGTTGGGGTGTGGAAAAATGTGGAATGAGAAATCAGTCTGATTAGATCCAGTTCTTCCCATCTGGGATGTAAAGGAGAGTGTCAGTTATAGTTACATTTAGGGGTCTTGTAATGTAAGCCAGACCCAGGAAGGAATCGAATGTTCCTTAACTGCACTCTGTTGGAGCTTGTGTTGCCCAAGTGGTGAGAATAAAATTGTATTAACCCAAGGAACAACAGTAGAGTAATAAAAGTAAGAAACACAATGCTATCTACAGCAATGCACCATTTATAAAAATTAAAAGTCTAAAAGAAATCAAAACAGTTCTACCTGCTTGACAAGGACCCGGGGCTCCTGAAGGACCCACAATGAACCCTAGAGTGGGTGCCTACAGGGAGGAGGCGGGAAAGGGAGAGACCAGTGACAAGGAAGAGGAGAGACCAAGCAAGAGAGGAGTGGGTAGTGTACTGACCCTTAGGGGTGGTTGCCCTGAACTAGAGAGAATGATTAATTCAACTCTGCACCAAACAAACTAACCCTGAGGGGTTCTTTTCCTTATGGGAGATTCAACTGTGTAGTTGCCAAGAGAAACCAATGCTCATTTTGGAGTCACCTGCCAGTTGTTTTTGAAAAGTGGTGATGGGGGCGCCTGGGTGGCTCAGTCTGTTAAGTGTCTGACTTTTGCTCAGGTCATGATCTCGAGATTTGTGAGTTCAAGCCCAGCGTGGGGCTCTGTGCTCACAGCTCAGAGCCTGGAGCCTGCTTTGGATTCTGTGTGTGTGTGTCTCTCTCTATCTGTCCCTTCCCCCCATCTCAAAAATAAAGAAACATTAAAAAATTTTTTGATTAAAAAAAAAAAGGAAAGAGAAATGATGAATGACCCTCATTCAGTGGGCTGGGCAGAGCCCCCTGTGGGAGGCAGAATGAGCCCTGGGGCAGGACACATAGAAAAGGCAAGTTGCCTGCAAAGAAGGGAATGTGGAGTACAAAGAAGTTGAGAGAAAGCAACACCACAGGACAACCTTCTTTTGAAGGCCTAGGTCTGCAGCTGTTATTATGGGTTGAATTGTGTCCTTAACCCCCAGCATCTCAGAATATGACCTTATTTGGAGAGGGGGACTTTACAGAGGCAGTCAAGTTAATATAAGGTCCTCAGGAGAGTTCTAGTCCAATAGGACTGGAATCCTTATAAAATGGAGAGATTTGAGACATGAACATAAGGAGAACACGATGCGAAATTGTAGTTTTGCTGCCACAAGCCAAGCACCTGGGACAGAGGCCTGGGACAGATCCTTCCCTCCAGGCTTCAGGGGAGCAGGGCCCTGTGGACACCCTGACTTTGGACTTCTAGCCTCCAGAACTGGGACACAACACATTTCTGTGCTTCTGAGTCACTCATCTGTGGTACTTTGTTGTCATAGCTCTGGGAAACTACTTACTCCAGTAACACTTTTCCCCTGTGTTGTGTGAGGGAGTGACAGCACTGTATAGTTAGGACCTTTGCGCGTCCCATGGTTTCCTGCTCTTCAAAGAACCAGCTGACCTTCCGCCGGAGACTGAGGCACCTCCTTGGCAGCCTGAGGAAGATGTGCAGGCAGTTCACAAGCAGAGAACTCTGTCAGGCACTCTGCTGGGACACTGGCCAAGTGCCACATCCTGTGAGGATGGGTCAGTTTCTAGACCCCATCATCAAAGGTTATTGGCGGTGACAAGAACTCATGGTGCTGTCAGCAGAGAAGATTCCTCTGGTCACAAAAAGAGCAGTTGTCTGATTGCCCACCTCGAAGTTTTAAGGGATGATGAGGTAGGAAGGAGGGAGGCTGCCAGACTTGTGTTATATAAAATTAGAACACTCGACCCCAGAGTGTCTTGTCCTAGAATTCTCACAGCTGGACTTACAAAGCTGGAGAATAGGCAGGAGGTTATGAATCTGTGTGTGTGTGTGTTTGTGTGTGTGCTTATGTGGGAGAGACTTTTGGCAAATAAAGACAGACATCAGGATGCAGGGAAGGGCAACTCACAGGAAAACCTTCAGAGAAGTTTAGAAGGAAATATGGTAAAGAAGGTGCAAAAGTCATGACCTCTCACCCTTGAACTAGCGTCTAAGGAAGGAGCACACCGAACAAGTCAAAGAAGGTCGTGCAGATGGACCCCATTCTGGAGACGGCAAGCTCCTCAGAGGCAGGGACCATGACCTTGAATGGCTGGGATTACTGGGTCCACTGCTAGAGGTCAGACTAGGATGCCTAGGCAGGTCTAGAAACTCAAGGACATCCAGAATTTGTTGTTTTGATCTGCCACCATCACCCCTTTACCCACCTCCCCACTGCTTTGAAGGTAGGGGCATGCTTCCTTTTGGCAAGCTCCAGATGATTCTGGGGGAGCTGCCTAGCACAGTCCCCTGCCTTCCCCTCTATACAGCCCAAGAGGTGGGCATGAAACCCAAGCCCAGCCAATCAGAGCCCTTCCTGGGAGTTTCGTCTTCTTCTTTTTCAAAAAAAATTTTTTTGAATATTTATTTATTTTTTGAGAGACACAGCATGAACAGGGGTGGAACAGAGAGGGAGGCCCAGAATCCGAAGCAGGCTTCAGGCTCTCAGCTGTCAGCATAGAGCCTAATATGGCGCTCAAGCCACGGACTGTGAGATCATGACCTGAGCAAAAGCCAGACGCTTAACCAACTGAGTCACTCAGGCGCCCCTGGGAGTTATGTCTTCTAAAGCAGATGTCCTTTTCTTCCTTAGTGATGCCAAACTGGCATGATGTGAGCCTAGAGCTGCCTGCAGCCATGTTGAGCCTGGCCCAGCAACCAAGTCTGGGGCACTACAGGGCAGTAAGAACCCTGATAACAACATACAGGTCACTAAATGGTCCCTGGCCAACGTATGGGACATATGGCCAACATAAGTCTGAGACCTAAGGAGAAAGAGGGCTATGAGTAAAAACAAATTATTTCCATAAACTCTCTATACAACTGTAGGGGAAGGGCAGCACATTGGGGAGGAAAAAGCATCTTTCTGCCACGTCATCACAGAGCAGCTCCTCCCTTTGGTCCAGTGAGTTCCTCAGAAGCAATACTCAGAAAGTAGGGGCAGTGTCTGGTGGGAAGACTTTGGTGCTTGGCCGTGGGCACTGACCCCTGGTGGCAACATGGTGCCTGGCAGGACACGGTGGTATCTCGGAAACCATCAGCAACACCCATGAGAGACAGCAAAACAGCACCGGGGAGATTCATAAACACATGGGAGACCTATCCCCCTTCTCCCAATTCACAAACATACTTTTCGTTTTCCTATTAGGGGTAGTGGGAATGGTTAATTGACAGAAGATCTCAGGTCCAGGTCTTGCTTCACCAGAAGAGGCGAGAGCAGTGAGGTCCAACTGATGCTCTTGCCGTGTTCTCTCTTGTATTTATGGGTTGGGGTGGCCTGGGAAACTCAGGCACATTTGGGTACCCCCAAGCAGCCAGGCCACCTTGTAGCCAGTGTTTAGCTGCACCACTTGCCCCTGACGCCCAGAGATTTAAAAATAACAGTAAGTGTTTGTTATGTCACGTAGGTCGAGTAGTTGGGAGTGGCTTAGTTGAGTGGTTCTGGCTCGGGGATCTCTCAGGATGTGGCAGCGAGCTGTTGGCCAGGGTTATAGGATCTACTTCCTCCCTGAAGCTTGAGGATCCACTTCTAGAAGGGTCACTCATGTGGCTGGCAAATTATGTTGGCTGTTGGCAGCAGGGGTGGGGTTGGGTGGGATGCGGTTTTCCCACACGGACTTTATTATAGGATTGCTTGAGCATCCTCACAACATGATAGGTGACCTACCTGACAGCAAGTGATCCAATAGAATCAGGTAGAAGCTGCGGTGTCTTTCAGGATATAGCCTCAGATGTTCCCCTCCTTCCTTTCTGCAATACCCTATCGTGACACAGCTTGCCCCTACTCAGTGTGGGAGGGGACCCCTCAAGGACATGGATACCAGCAGGCAGGGCTTCTTGGAAGCTGGCTACTGCAGCCTGTCTCAGCATGGAACCATATTCAAAAGGAGCACCAAGTTCACCTCCCAAAGCACTGGGGTCTTCACTGAAGTCTCTAGAAGCAGCAAGGGAGAAGGAATTACATTGCAGAGTGCCCAGTGGCAGTTCTAAAGTTCCTCTTCAGGCGTCTCTGTCTCCAGAGTCACACTTCATCACAGCAGCTACTCTCCAAGATCTCCCTTCTCCCAACTTACTCAAATCTTTGTATCCCTTCTGTCCGCCCCACCCCACCCTGCCTCAGTTGTATAGATCAAGCCAACCTCTCTCAATTCTTAGGTCTCCCCTCTACCTTGAAGCTCAGGAGCCAGGTAGGCAGTCATAGATACTCTTGGGTGGGGCACAGAAGGTGGACGAAGAGGGAAGGCAGGGAAGAAGGACATGTTAACATTTCAGGTCTATATCACATTGATGCCCTAAGTGCCCAGTACAGTGCCTACAACATGGTAGGTGCTCAATAAATGTTGGTGAATTAATGGATGGTGGTAATGTGCAAATTCTAAGTGAAAATGCTAGTATTTAGTGGTAATATTATAGCAACAAGTTTCCACATAGAACGCAAAAGTGGGGCACCTGGGTGGCTCAGTGGTTCAGCATCCGACTCTTGGTTTCGGCTCAGGTCATGATCTCATGGTTCATGAGTTCAAGCCCTGCACTGGGCTCCACACTGACAGTGCAGAGCCTGCTTGAGATTCTCTCTCTTCCTCTCTCTCCGCCCCTCCCCTGCTCACTCTCTCTGTCTCTAAATAAATAAATAAACAAAATGTTTAAAAAAGAACACAAAAGTGATATGGTACTATCTTGTTTAAAAATGTTCATGAGGGGCGCCTGGGTGGCTCAGTCGGTTGAGCATCCGACTTCGGCTCAGATCATGATCTCGCGGTCCGTGAGTTTGAGCCCCACGTCGGGCTCTGTGCTGACGGCTCAGAGCCTGGAGCCTGTTTCAGATTCTGTGTCTCCCTCTCTCTCTGACCCTCCCCCGTTCATGCCCTGTCTCTGTCTCAAAAATAAATAAACTTTAAAAAAAATTTAAAAATGTTCATGAGAGGTATGCCTGGTTGGCTCAGTCAGCAGAGTATGCGACTCTTGATTTCAGAGTTGTAAGTTTGAACACCACATTGGGTGTAGAGATTACTTAAAAAGAAAATCTTTCTTTTTTTTTTTTTTAAATTTTTAACGTTTATTTCTTTTTGAGACAGAGAGAGACAGAGTATGAACAGGGGAGGGGCAGAGAGAGAGGGAGACACAGAATCCGAAATGGGCTCCAGGCTCTGAGCTGTCAGCACAGAGCCCGACGCGGGGCTTGAACTCACGGACTGTGAGATCATGACCTGAGCCGAAGTCGGATGCTCAACCGACTGAGCCACCCAGGCGCCCCAAGAAAATCTTTAAAAAATGTTCATGATAAGAACATGTAGCGTTGCTTTTCTGTATATACATTTTTTTGTGTTCTCCTCTGAATAAGCTTCTTGAAAGTAGGATCTGTGTTTTGTTTATCACTGTGTCCCCAAAGCCTGGCAGTGCCTGGCTTACATAGGCAAGAGTTTATTAACACTTAGAATGTATGCAAGACACTTCTCCAAGGCCAATACATATATTAATTCACTTAATTCTGATAGTGACCTAATGAGGTAGGTTATAGTATTATCATTCCCATTTTTCATATCAGAAAATGAGGCACAAGGAGTTTATGTAGCTTGCTGGAGGGCACAGACCAAGAGCTAGGGTTTGGACCAGGGCAATCTTGCTCTACGGTCTGTGACCACCCTCTCTACGACATCTATAGGGTTTGTGGAATTGACTTCAAGTTGAATAAGGAGATCTGCTAGACCTCTCCCAGGGAAAGCCTGTAAATTTATATAAGACACATCTAGAAAAACACAGAAGTCCTGAAACCACCAGTGTGCTTTAAGGTGGCTCATGGAGAGAAGAGAGGAAGTTGCAATGCTTCTGAAGGTAGTTGTTTTAGTGAAAGATGAAATACGTCTGAAAAATCAATAAGCACAAGGCAGTGAAAATGCTCTGTATGATACTAAAATGATGGATATGTGTCATGATGCATTTGTCCAAACCCATAGAATGTACAGCACCAAGACTGAAACCTCATGTAAACTTTGGGCTTTGGGTGATAGGGTCGTCACTTGTAACAAATGTGTAATTCTGGTGAGGGATGTGTAATTGATGATGCGGGACGCTGTGCCCGTGTGACGCCAGGGGGTAACTGGAAATCTTTATACTTTCCTCTTAATTTTGTTGTGAATTCAAAGTTGTTCTTAAAATATTTGCAAATGACATATAGGACAAAGGGCTAGTATCCAAAATCTATAAAGAGCTCACCAAACTCCACACCCGAAAAACAAATAATCCAGTGAAGAAATGGGCAGAAAACATGAATAGACACTTCTCTAAAGAAGACATCCAGATGGCCAACAGGCACATGAAAAGATGCTCAACGTCGCTCCTCATCAGGGAAATACAAATCAAAACCACACTCAGATATCACCTCACGCCAGTCAGAGTGGTCAAAATGAATAAATCAGGAGACTATAGATGTTGGTGAGGATGTGGAGAAACGGGAACCCTCTTGCACTGTTGGTGGGAATGCAAATTAGTGCAGCCACGCTGGAAAACAGTGTGGAAGTTCCTCAAAAAATTAAAAATAGACCTACCCTATGACCCAGCAGTAGCACTGCTAGGAATTTACCCAAGGGATACAGGAGTACTGATGCATAGGGGCACTTGAACCCCAATGTTTATAGCAGCACTCTCGACAATAGCCAAATTATGGAAAGAGCCTAAATGTCCATCAACTGATGAATGGATAAAGAAATTGTGGTTTATATACACAATGGAGTACTACATGGCAATGAGAAAGAATGAAATATGGCCCTTTGTAGCAACGTGGATGGAACTGGAGAGTGTGATGCTAAGTGAAATAAGCCATACAGAGAAAGACAGATACCATATGGTTTCACTCTTATGTGGATCCTGAGAAACTTAACAGAAACCCATGGGGGAGGGGAAGGAAAAAAAAAAAAAAAGAGGTTAGAGTGGGAGAGAGCCAAAGCATAAGAGACTCTTAAAAACTGAGAACAAACTGAGGGTTGATGGGGGGTGGGAGGGAGGGGAGGGTGTGTGATGGGTATTGAGGAGGGCACCTTTTGGGATGAGCACTGGGTGTTGTATGGAAACCAATTTGACAATAAACTTCATATATTGAAAAAAAAAAGTTCTTTTTAAAAAAAATTTTTTTTTAACATTTATTTATTTTTGAGACAGAGAGAGAGCATGAACGGGGGAGGGTCAGAGAGAGAGGGAGACACAGAATCTGAAACAGGCTCCAGGCTCTGAGCTGTCAGCACAGAGCCCGACGCGGGGCTCGAACTCACGGACTGTGAGATCATGACCTGAGCCGAAGTCGGACGCTCAACCGACTGAGCCACCCAGGCGCCCCCAAAAAAAGTTGTTCTTAAAAAGAAAGTTTAGGGGTGCCTGGGTGGCTCAGTCAGTTAAGCCTCCAGCTCTTGATTTCGGCTGAGGTTATGATCTCAAGATTCGTGGGTTCGAGCCCCACGATGGGCTCTGTGGTGACAGCATGGAGCCTGCTTGGGATTCTCTCTCCTGTCTCTGCCCTCCCCTGCTTATGCTCTCTCTCCAAATAAATAAACTCAGAACAAAAAAAGTTAAAAAAATATCAGCAGGAAAAAGAAATCAATAGCCATGAAATCAATAATCCAGTTTCACCACCACCCCCTTCCCCATGCTGTGGACAGAGCGGGGTGAATATTTGGCTGATGCTGGGTCCATCGCAAGGTATTGTTCTGGTCATCACAAAGCTCTGGTGTGTTGGATTCATGTTCAGTTTCATCTGGAAATTACTGTTTGAGTGAAAAATTCTTAAATCACCATGGAAACCAGGAAGCAACACTCCTATTGAGGAACCAACAAATGGAAAGTTTTATAAAATAAGTAACACGGCTTGTGCTTCAGCACTGGGATTTGCAGTGTCTCCCCCATGGTACACAGTTAATGTCCACTTTGTTTAGTACCACATAAGAGTAATTTTAGCCTTCAGAATTTTGAAACTGCATAATTATTGGGGAAGTTTAAGAAGAATGAGAACATAATAATTTCCCATGTAAGTAAGGAATTTGCAGAGCTGAAGCAAAGGAAAGCAGAGTTATGGAAATAAGAGGCGGTGTAGCACCTCCTCTGGGCTGGGAGGATCTGGGCTGGCATCGGGAAACATGGCTTTGAATTTCAGTTCTGCTATTTACACACTTGGCCTTTCCCCAGAGCACTGAACCTCTCTGAGTGTTGCTTTCCTCCTCTGGAAGTTGAGAGGGTTGTCCTAGATGGTCCTTAAGGAACCACCCAGCCCTAGGTCTGAAGCCAGGGGAAATGTGGTGTGGCTAAGGCAATGGGGCCAACTTCCATACAGTTCGTGTACATGGTGAAACCCACGTTTCTGCCCACGTGGGGCAGCCGAATCATCTGCAAGGGAAACAGCTTCGAACGTGGCAGCACATCCCAGGAGGGGAGAAGACTTGAGCGTGTGCTTGGGGGGGCAGATTCCACCATGCCCAAGCCCCAACCAGTCTTCCCTTCACCCTGGTTCTTTGAACTCTTTCTTCCCCTTTATTATATGTATTTTTTTCTGAACATCTCAAATCCCTTTACGGAACAGAATGGGAGCAGAAACAGATTCATTAAAAACAATCTTCAAAAATGAGTTGCTTCAAACTATCACGGCAGTATCATATGACCCGGCAATGGCACCTCTGGGGATCTATCCAGAAGAACTGAAAGCAGAGACTTGAACAGATAACCTACACACCCATGCTCACAGCTGTATTATTCACAATAGCCAAAAGGTGCAAACAACCCAAATGATGTCCGTCAACAGATGAATGGACAACAAAGCATATATAATGGAATAGGATTCAGCCACAAAACAAGAATGAGATTTTGATACGTGCTGAGACTTGTATAGACCTTGAAACCGTGATGTCAGAGGAAATAAGCCAGACAAGGAAGGGCAAATAGTGTCTGATTCCACTTACGTGAGATACTGAGAATAGGCCAATTCGTAGAGACAAAAAGTGGAGGGGAGGTTTCCAGGGGCTGACAGGCGAGGAGAAGGGGGAGTTATTGGTTAGCAGTAGAGTTTCTGTGGAAAATGATGAAGACATTTTGGGTATAGATAGAAACGATGGCTACCCAGCACTGGGGTGGGGGGGGGGAGGGTGAGTATTTAGTGCCACTGAACATACAAATGATAAATATTATGGGGCACCTGGGTGGCTCAGTCAGCTAAGCATCTGACTCTTGATTTCAGCTCAGGTCATGCTCTCACATTCGTGAGGTTGAGCCCCATGTCAGTCTCTGTGCTGACAGTGCGGATGGAACCTAGTTGGGAATTGTCTCTCGCACACTCTCTCTCCGCCTCTACCCTGCTCGCATTCTTTTTCTGTCTCAAAATAAATAAATAAACTAAAAAAATGATAGATATTGTGTTATGTATGTACAACCACAATAAGAACTTTATTTTTTTGTTTCTTTTTTAATGTTTTACAGTAGGCTCCATGCCCATCCTGGCACTCAGATTGACAACCCTGAGATCAAGAGTCACATGCTCTATTGACTGAGCCAGCCAGGTGCCCCAATAAAAACATTTTTTAAATGTTTGTTTATTTATTTTTGTGAGAGAGTGCGAGTCAGGGAGGGTCAGAGAGAGAGAGAGAGAGAGAGAGAGACAGAGAGAGACAGAGAATCCGAAGCAGGCTCTGCCCTTTCAGCACAGAGCCTGATGTGGGGTTCGAACTCACGAACCACGAGACTGTGACCTGAGCCGAAGTCAGGCACTCAACTGACTGAGCCACCCAGGCACCCCCCCAATAAAAACATTTTTTAAGGAAGGAGTTGCTTTTTGTGCTTCTGTTAAAAATTTTATTTTTTGTATATAAATGGGCTCTCCATGAAGTGAGAAAACGAAAAGAAAGGCAGCTGCTTAAAAATGAAACCTGACTGGAAATCGTAATACCTGAAACGTGTGTGTGCTACTGTTTGTGTGGGTTTGGAAAGATGTAAGGACGTGGATTTTAGAAAGGGGCAGAGAAAGTCAGAAAGACAAAGGGAAAACCAAAGACCTAGTGGAGGGAGCAACTTTCTCACCCAGCAGGTCACGGTCTCTAGACTCCTCAGATTACACAACACCCAGTTTGCTCCTGACTCAGCAGCTGTGTCTCTAATCCTTCCCCCGGAGAAGCTTGGTCCATATTCTTCCAGAGTTTTTCTGCTCCTCTCATCCATGATAGCTCTTCAAATAGGTATATTTCTTCCCCAGACACTAGACTCTGAAGAGAATTGGTAGTGACTTCGTGTCTCTGCTTAGCATCACCGTTGCTCAACCAGGGGTGCAAGCAGGGGAGGGGCAGAAAGAGAGGGAGACAGAGAAGCCAAAACAGGCTCCAGGCTCTGAGCTGTCATCACAGAGCCCGATGCGGGGCTTGAACTCATGAGCTGTGAGATCATGACCTGAGCTGAAGTCGGACACTCAACCGACTGAGCCACCCAGGCGCCCCTGAATAGCAGTGACTCCTTAAATGTGCCCAGTGCCTGACAGCTTAGGGAACACTCTGGTAGGCTGTGCCCCCTGAATGTCAGCTCTGTGGGGTCTGTTTTGTCCTCTGCTGAATTCCCAGCCCAGGAGTAGTCGTGCCACACAGGAGGCACACAATCAGTATTGCCTGAATCCATGACTTGGGGTTGTCGCATTTAGTCCTCAGGACAAGGCTGTGAGGTACTTTTTCTCCTCATTTTACAGATGAGAAAACTGAGTCTCAGCAAGCCTGAGGAATTTACCCAAAGATCTGGGATTATTCGCACGGGTTATTTGGCTACAAGTCCACCGACGAACAGGTACATCAAAATAAATTGTACTTTTATTTTTTTCCATTGTTTCATTTTCATTCAAGTGGGTTTTTATTTAAGATGTAGAAGTCATAAGTTTTATATCCTCAGGCTTGATGTGTATTAGTTTTTAGCTTACTTTTTAAACAGCCATGCAGGTATATGAAACAAATACTTTGAGCCTTTGGGACGACGCTATTGTCTCCTGTTATTCCCCTGTCCTTCTGCCCATTTTTTCCTCGCCTCATGTTTTCCTTCCCTCTCCTTTTGTCCTCATCTGGCACGTAGCTCTCTGCTCTTCCAGTGATTTGAGAAAGCCCCTGTGGGGCCTCACCCTCCTCTCCAAATGGCTGTGAAATAATTCCTTCCAACCGCTCAAGTCTGCTCTCTAGGGGGAGTTCTGACAAACGTAACCTCTTCCGTCCCAACACCTTCCAGCAATATTGTTGTTCCCTTTCTAGAATGGCTGGCCCACTGGCCAAAATGGGATTTGTTGAGCTGAGGGGAGTTCCAGGCTCTTATGGTCTTTCTTCCCAGTATATGACTCCAAGTCCAGGGTTAAAAGTCCCTCTCTGCTGATTAGTAATGGGACAAATTGATGTCGTATGCCTCCTAATAGGATGCCCTGAAAAGAGCACAGTACTATTTTTTGTGGGATTCCTGCCCCAAACATATAAACCTCGAGGAAGCATCAGACAAACTCAAACTGAGGGGCATGGCCTGTGCTCTTCAAAAATGTCAAGCTCTAGAAAGATGAGGAGGGTCTAAGGGACTGTTCTAGATTGGAATAGACGAAAGGAACATGACCACTGAATGCAACTGGGATCCCAGTTTGGGTGCTGGACCCAGACGTGACATAATTAGGATAACCGGCAAAATTTGAATGGGGTCTGTGGGTTAGATGGTATTACTGAATCAGTGTCAATGTCCTGATGTCATGGATGCACAGCACTTACGTAGGAGTCTGTCTTGGATGTGGGGAACACGCCCTCAGGTATTAAGTGGGGGGAACAGTCCCTCTGCCTTTGAATGCAGGATAATAGCAAAGTGGGTAAGAGGACAGGCTTTGAAATACAATCCATCTGACTCACATTGCAGGCTGGGTCTGTGCCCCCACCTGCCAAGTGTAGCAAATACCGTACCTACTTCACAGAGTATTTTAAGAATTTGATGCGATCATGTGCGTAAAGAGTGTAGCCTTGTGCCTGGCACACAGCAAGCCCTCCATAAACTCTAGCTATCTTTATTGCCTGCACGCGTTTCAAGGGGATGAACAACTTCAATCGTAGTGAATGCTGGCTTTCCAGCTTTGTGGCTGGGCCCCCTCCCTGGTTCCCTCCTGGCTGCTCTGCTTTGAGAACATGTCACCGTCATCATGGGCATTATTGTTGTCCTTGGGCCCAGCCACTGGTCAGAAGTATTTTCTTTGGCCTAAATGCAGATTCCCAAGTTAAGTGCTAAGGTCTGAAGGAAAGCTCCGGCCCCGAGCCCTTGCTTCACAATCTGGGCTTCCCGTTCTTGCAGCGGCATGCTGGGGCCAGCTTCTATCTCTTTCTGAACAGCCAGGGGCTTGATTGAATTTCCTCTGGACCTCCAGAGGGCATGACTCTGGATCTGGAGGTGATCCATCTAAATGTCCTTGTTTTGGAAGACCTGGAAAGCAGCTAGTTGACCATCAGTTTCCCTTGAATGTGGGCAGGCTCGGATTAGAGGTGCACAGGGTGGCCAGACCCCTGATGGTCTGGGTGTGTACTAGCTGAGACAGGAAGTAGCATCTTTCCAGGCCAGATATCGGAGGGTGTGATTTGGGCCCTGCTCTGCCTTATCACCTAAAGCACCTGTTCAGGAAATCACCAAGGGCAGGTGTGTCCCTAAAGTAGGTAGGGTGTGCTCAATTTTCATAGGTTTGACAGCAAAGGCTTCATTATCATTTTAATCTTCGCCCTCTTTAGGGACTCTGCCTTTCAAGTATCAAATCATTTCAATAAAAAATTTGGGGGGACACCTGGGTGGCTCAGTGGGTTAAGCAACCGACTCTTGGCTTTGCCTCAGGTCATGATCTCGCGGTTTGTGAGATGAGCCCCGAGTCTGGCTCTGAGCTGAGCACCATGCCTGCTTCAGATTCTCTCTCTGCCTGCCCTGCTCACTCTCTCTCAAAATAAATAAATAAACTTAAAAAAAATTTTTGCACTAAGTCTTGAAGCAAAATTACTTCATCATTTATTATCTCAAGATTTCTACTGATTAACAATTCAGACCAAAGATAGTGATGACCAATACAGCTATTCTCTGCTCTATGATGTCCAAGGCTTCAGATTATGGTTGTTGATGAAGGCTGGGGACTGGAGTCATTCAGAGGCTCCTTTACTTGCATGTACGCTGATTGAGGCTCGTTGCCAGCTAGGGGCCTTTTGGCAGGAACATCCATATATGGCTTCTCCATGTGGCCCGGGCTTCCTCACAACATGGAGGCTTTTTTTCCAAGCCAAGTGCCCAGAGGAAAAGAGAGAGAGAGGTGAAGGCTCTGTTGCCTTTTATGACCTAGTGTATTAGAGTTCTTGAGACAAATAGAATGAATAAGAACCAAAGCTGTAATTCCAAAATGCAAGTTCAAAATCCGCAAAGTGGCCAGCAGGCTGGAGACCCAAAGAGCCAATGCTGTAGTTCAAGCCCAAAGGCCACTGGTTGCAGAATTCCCCCTTGCATGGGGGACATCGGTATTTTGTTCTATTTGAGTCTTCAACTGATTGGATGAGGCTCACCTACATTATGGAGAGAAATCTGCTTTGCTCAAAGTCTACGGTCTTAAATGTTAATCTCATCCCAAAACCTCATCACAGAAACATCAAGAATAATGCTTGACCAAATATCGGGGCACTGTGATCCAGCCGGGGCACTGTGATCCAGCCAGGTTGACACACAAAATTAACCATCCCACCTAGTTCCAAAAGTCACACGGCATTACTTCTACCGCAGTCTATTGAGCAAGGCAGTTACAAAGGTCCACCCAAGTACAACAGGAAGGAACATAACATTCCACCCCCTTAGCTGCGTACCCCTGACCCTGCTCCAAGCTCAACAGAGGAATATCAGGGTCATGTTATAAGAAGAGCAGGTGGAATGGGGTATATATTGGTGCGGCATCTGGAAAATACAAATGTCATCAACATCTAACTGTAATATAAGAGAAAAGGAAACCAGGGGTGCCTGGGTGGCTCAGTCGGTTAAGCGTCTGACTTCAGCTCAGGTCATGATCTCGCGGTTCATGGGTTCAAGCCTGCTTCGGATTCTGTGTCTCCCTCTCTCTCTGCCCCTCCCCCACTTGTGCTTTGTCTCTCTCAAAAATAAACATTTAAAAAAATTTTAAAAAGACAGAAAAGGAAACCAACTTAAAATATGTCTTTCAATTAAAATTTTTTTTTTTTTTTTACTTTAGAGAGAGAGAGAGAGAGAGAGAGAGAGAGAGAGAATGAGCAGGGAGGGGCAGAGAGGGAGACAGAATCCACAGCAGGCTCCAGGCTCTGAGCTGTCAGCACAGAGCCCGATGCGGGGCTCGAACTCATGAGCTGTGAGATCATGACCTGAGCCGAAGTCGGACGCTTAACCGATCGAGCCACCCAGGTGCCCCTGAAATATGTCTTTCAAAATGTAAGTTCTTGGGCGTGGCTGAACTAGAAGTTATAGTGGAGACGTCACATGCCCTGTATACAACACCACCGAAGTTGCAGACTGCCATTGGTCTGTTGTTTGGGAAACTCAAAAAACACCAGTGGAGTTGCTGTAGGTAGTATGATTTTCCAAAATGGGGAAGACTGTAAAATTCTACACAAAAGAAAGTACAGTTTTCCCTCTGTTTACATAGTAGTTGCTTTCCCGGGAGGAGGTGGCTAGTTATGCTGAGCATGTGAGAGTAGACAACAAAACACAGTGTGTTCATGTGTAAAGTGGAGTTAAGTTTCAAGGCTCAAAGCACCACATAGTGGGGCGCCTGGGTGGCGCAGTCGGTTAAGCGTCCGACTTCAGCCAGGTCACGATCTCGCGGTCTGTGAGTTCGAGCCCCGCGTCGGGCTCTGGGCTGATGGCTCGGAGCCTGGAGCCTGTTTCCGATTCTGTGTCTCCCTCTCTCTCTGCCCCTCCCCCGTTCATGCTCTGTCTCTCTCTGTCCCAAAAATAAATAAAAGACGTTTTAAAAAAAAAAAAAAAAAAAAAAAAAAAAAAGCACCACATAGTGGATTGTTTTACCTATAGAAATGCCTCATGGAACATTGAAACATCGTGTGGGATATAGGATGGTTCCCACAGAGCTTTCCAGCACATTGGCGGAAGACGGATTTCTCCCTACTAAAAGCCAATGGTGCCCTTCCCAGCCCTAAGAAAAACAAAAAAGCCTCCACGGATTTCTAAGACACACCCTGGAAGGTAGTAACACCCCTATTGACAACCCAGTGCTATAAAGGAAGAGAACAGAGAAATTCCGAAGATTCCTATGGAGAAAACAAGGAAAAAGTGTGGGGAGTACAGAAATGAACCGACCGGGGTTAAAACAGAAGATAGAAGGCAAAAAGCAACATCTGATGGGTGGGGCCACTGTGTGTGCGTGTTACCGGGGGGATGGTTCAATCCATCCCAGAGACCCCAGTGGAGGCCCCACCCTGCTCCTTTAGGGTTCCACCATCAGCCGGGATCAGAGAAGAGCCCCTTTTCAGGTGTCCACCATCATCTGCATCGAGGGCCCCTAAGTTTGTAGGACATTACTCACACTGGAGGTGAAGCGTGGGGAAAAGGAGCTGAAGGGCCATACGGTGTTCTCTTTTGGATCACTACGCCCCAATAGTTGGGCCTCTCTTCGTTTAAGGATGAAAGAAAAATCTTAGGCCTTACTGGGACTATCTGATAAAAACTAGAAACTTCAAAGTGGCCTCATTTCTTTTTTAAATGAGGCTTCATTCAGGAAGCTCTATGTTACACCTAACGTATCTTTTAAACTTCTACCCCTGGGCCTTTGCACCCACCGTCTGCCCTGTTGGAATGCCATTTCCCCAGCTGGAAGCCTGTGTATCACCTGTCCCACTACCTTCATGAAGTCTGGAGTTCTGAGCCGAGCCCAAGGAGAATTTTCTTCTTCTTCCTCCCTGGCATGACTCTGTCTCTTATGGCTTGGACACTCATCAGACTCACATGTGCTGCATCTTTTATGAGGCTCTTTTCTCTCACTAGTTACTTTCTTAAGGGCAGTGACTAATGTGGATGCTTATGTTTCTTTGTATCTCCCCACACCACCTAGCCCAGTGCCTCCATCAAAGTATAAATATTTTGGATTAATTCCATAGGAATAAAACTTTGTAAATTCTCCCACTTGAAATATGGCAACTTTACCTCCTGAGGTCAAATCAAGCTTTCACCTCACTGGGAATTCATTGCTGACATTTCCAGGACTTCCCTTCTTCCTGTGAGAAGCCGAACAATTAGCCACTGCTTTAGACAATAGGGCATTGGTTTTGCCTAAGTGAATATTGGAAATAGCTTCCAGGAAGAGAAAGCTGCAACGGTCTGAGTCAGGCAGGCAGTGGGCAGGTGAAGAAGGCAGTGCATCCATCAGCCGTGGCCTTAAGGAGGCGTGGCCTCAAATCCCTTCCGAGGAGGAGGAAGCCAGTGTGAGAGTCTCTTCAACTTCTGGAAGGGAGCTGTCAAGAATTATCATCCTCAGACTTTGTAACCTGCTCCCTGCCCACATTTCCAAGTCTAAGTATCTCTGTGAATCATTTCAGACACGGGGGGTGCACCTGTGTGTAGTTTTCACTAATCGCCCCCCCAGTGGTAAGAACTTTCAAAAATCTACTGAACTACGAGAACTTCATTTTAGTTTATTGGGAGGGTTTTTTGTTTCGTTTTTTGCTTGTTTTCTGGCTTTGTTTGTTTGTGTTAGTATCACAGGCCCTGGATTTGATGTTTCAAGAGGGTCCGTGATCTTGTCCTGTGACCTCGTTCAACCCTCAGGTTAGGGATCCCTGTGTTACAGTCTCTTGGCAGCCTGAACTTTCCCTCTTGGCATTTCTAAAAGTGTGTTAAAAAACAATCTGTTTTTTTAAGGTTGTTTATTTATTTTGATTTTTTAATGTTTATTTTTGAGAGAGAGAGAGAGAGAGAGAGAGAGAGAATGCAAGTGGGGGAGGGGCAGACAGAGGGGGACAGAGGCTCTGAAGCAGGCTCCTAGCTGACAGCACAGAGCCCAATGCAGGGCTCAAAGTCACCAACTGTGAGATCATAACCTGAGCCAAAGTCGGACACTTAAGCAACAGAGCCGCCCAGGCGCCCCCCGAAAACAATCTATTTTCTAATTATTTGTTTAATGCCTTCTTTTGCTGAGCTGTATGCTCCATGCAGGCAGGTGGCCAGGTCTGTTCACCACGGCATTGTTGGTTCCTAGCACAGCAACATAGTGGGGCTCAGTGAATATGTGTCGAGTGGGGAAATAGTCTGGAAGTTCCTCAAACAGTTAAACATAGACTTACCGAATAACCTGGCAATCCCACTCCTAGGTATATACCCAAGAGAATTGAAAACATATGTCCATACAGTAACTTGTACATGAATGTTCACGACAGCATTATTCATAACAGCCCCAAAATTGAAACAAGCCACATGTCCATCAACTCATGCGTGGATGAATAAAATGTATTCATACATCCATACAATGGAATATGCAATAAAAGAGAATGAAGTACTGATAGGCACTGCAACATGGGTGCAACACAAGGCCTTGAAAACACTGTGCTAAGTGAGAGAAACCAGACACAAAAGGCCGCATAGTGTGTGATTTCAGTTACGAAATGTCCAGAATAGGTAAATTGTAAAGATATAAAAGGTTTGTAAAGATACAAAAACCCGTATGAGGGTTTTTGTTATGATGGAAATGCTTTGGAACTAGAGAGCGGTTGGGGCGCCTGGGGGGGCTCAGTGGGTTGAGCGTCCAACTTGGCTCAGGTCATGATCTCTTGGTTCATGGGTTCGAGCCCCACGTCGGGCTCTATGCCGACAGCTCGGAGCCTGAAGCCTGCTTCAGATTCTGTGTCTCCCTCTCTCTCTCTGCCCCACCCCTGCTTACTCTCTCTCTCAAAAATAAAGAAACATTAAAAAAAATTTTTTTTTAATGGTGATGGTTGCATAACATAGGAAGTATACTATATAACACTAAATCGTGAATTTAACGTTATGTGAATTATAACTCGATTTTTAAAAACATTGTCGCAAAAAGAACACTATGTATTGGGTGCCCAGATGGCTCAGTGACTTTGGTTCAGGTCATGATCTCACGGTTCTCGAGTTCGAGTCTCACATCAGGTGAGCACAAGCCCCGCTTTGCATGAGTCCTGCTTTTCTCTCCCCCACCCCACCCCCGTGCCCCTCTTGGAATTCTCTCTCTCTCTGCCCCTTGCTCACTTGTGCCCTTTCTCTCCCTCAAAGCAAACAAACAAAAACCCCCAAAAAACTATATATATGATTGTATTAAAAAACTATACATATACATATACATATATATATATAGAGAGAGAGAGAGAGAGAGAGAATGATTCACTGCTGAGAAAGACACAAACTCAGGGTGAACCAGAGCTGGTCCACCTCTAGGCCTTTCTGGATTTTCCTGCTAGCCATGGTGCGTGAGAAAAGCTGGGCTCTAAAAGTTGAGCTGTTGGCACTCTGCGTGAGAAAAGGGCGTGGCTGTGATTCGTCTGTGCTTTGGCTGCCAGCACTCTTACTGGATGTGGTCCATCACCGACATTTTTATCAACTTCAAGAGAGGAAGTTTAGAGAGGCAGGCTATCACCCTATTTTCTCGAAACTGACTTCTGAGGCATGTCAGATTCACAAAAACATCCTAGATGTCGAGGCCAAGCACATCGTCTTAATCGTATGGGGAGAGGGACAGGTGGTGAATACTCAAGTTAGAATTTTGATGTATTTTACTGTAGGAGATACATCAGTACTGTAGGAAATACTGTAGGAAATTTGGAAGTTTACGAAAGAGGCGAAAAAAACAAAACCAGTTGGTGTTACCTGGGGCCATGCTTTGGTGCTGTCATGAACCCAGAAAAATTAGCATTGTCTCCCATTCAAACCCTGGTGGAATGGGCGTAGACAGGGGAACAGACACTCCCTGTGTTAATATATTCAAGGGCCATCAGCAGTTTGGCTGTACAAGAGGACTTTTGGGGGTTTGTCCTTGTAGATGTATCTCCTCTGAGCGAGAATGGAGGACTGACCCTTCACCAGGTCCTCCTTATCGGGAAGCACAGAAGTCCTGAGAAACACCAATTTGGAAGAGAGAGAAACTGTTTTTTTTTTTTCTTTTTAAAAAAAATTTTTTTTTTAACGTTTATTTATTTTTGAGACAGAGAGAGACAGAGCATGAACGGGGGAGGGGCAGAGAGAGAGGGAGACACAGAATCGGAAGCAGGCTCCAGGCTCTGAGCCATCAGCCCAGAGCCCGACGCAGGGCTCGAACTCACGGACTCACAGACCGTGAGATCGTGACCTGAGCTGAAGTCGGACGCTTAACCGACTGAGCCACCCAGGCGCCCCAGAGAGAGAGAAACTGTTTTTGCAGGAGAGAGGCACATACTATTGGGCCTACAATTACCCTCATCACCAGGTCCTGGCCAGGGCCTCTTGGAGGTCAAGACAGACCCACGGTTACATTTATTTATTTATTTGTTTGTTTGTTTATAATTTTTTAATGTTTATTTATTTCTGAGACAGAGAGAGACAGAGCATGAGCAGGGGAGGGGCAGAGAGAGACAGAGACACAGAATCGGAAGCAGGCTCCAGGCTCTGAGCCGTCAGCACAAAGCCCGACGCAGGGCTTGAACTCACAAACCGTGAGATCATGACCTGAGCCGAAGTTGGTCGCTCAACCGACTGAGCCACCCAGGCGCCCCTACATGTATTTTTTTAAAGGTCCTAGTCTAGGGGCACCTGGCTGGCTCAGCCCACAGAGCATGTGACTCTTGATCTCAGGGTCATGAGTTCAAGTCCCATGTTGGGTGTAGAGCTTACTTAAAAAATAAATAAAAAATAAAACCCCACGTATATGAAAATGTGAAGAAATGCACCTCCCTCCCCCGCCAAAAAAAAAGTTTATTGAGAAGTGTGTTGCATTTAAAATGTTTACCTTTGACACACTCATGCTTTTACCACAGAAAATTAAAGGTAATTGTGCTTTTGTAAAAGGCGCTTTCAGGACACAGCTGAAACATACTACACGAAGTGCTCTAGAGGCAGTGATGGAATGTGGGTTGGGAGCTCTACCCTGAAGGTCGCCTTCTTTCAATCCTGTCATCTGGAGATAATGTCAAAAGCCAGAGTGGGGGGCCCTTTGGGGATTGTGAGGCCAGAACCCCTCTGTCCCCCCTTGACCCCTGAGTCAGCCCCACAGGCCCCTGCCGCTGCTGCTGTTCTCTTGGGTTGGAGGCAGCGCAGTCTCGGAAGCCGTGCTCTTGTGCCAAAGCCAGTTCTTATCAAGACCTTTCTCGGGGCACCTGGGTGGCTCAGTCGGTTAAGCGTCCCACTTCGGCTCAGGTCATGGTCTCACAGTTCGTGGGTTCGAGCCCCGCGTCAGGCTCTGTGCTGCCAGCTCGGAGCCTGGAGCCTGCTTCAGATTCTGTGTCTCCCTCTCTCTGCCCCTCCCCCACTCACGCTCTGTCTCTCAAAAATAAATAAATATTAAAAAAAATAAAATGATGAAGACCTTTGTCTTCAGTCAATAAGCAATTTGCTCTTTAGACCTTAGTTCTCTTCCTGGCCAATCCCATATGCTTGTTTGCTGCCACCTTGCCCTGCTTGGATGTTTTTGTCGATTTAATTTTTGTTTAATTTTGGTCAGCAGCAGCAGCCTATTACAAGGGCAAGGGCAATAATCATTCACTCTTCAGCTGCAAGAGATGCAAGTGTTAAGCAGGACCACTCTCTGGCCCTCCTAGGTCTTGCTTGTTCAGCTGGCTCCTGTGAAACACATCGGTGAGGCCTTGGCCTGCTCTGGGCCCCTCATGCGTCTCTCTTCCGGCGGCCTCAAACCCAGATGGGCTACCCTGCGGGGACTCGGGAATGGCACTGTGAGCCCAGGGACCCAGTAAAGACTCACCTTGAGAAATGTGGGAAAGGAAAGTTTGGCTTCACTGGAAGACCTTTAAACATGGGCGAGAGAACACGTAACATAGCAGATCATTACAGAGGTCAGCTGGAGTTCCCTGAAGGACTCCCTTGGATGCTAATTGTCTGTGTGGAGTACTGGTTGTGAATTACCTTGCCACTTCCCAACGGTGGCAGTCAGGGAACATTCCAGAATCCCCATCATGTACCAGATATTCCTATAAGACTTTTCATGGCATCGTCTCATTTCATCTTCACCACAACCCTACAAGACAAGCCCTATTCTTATGCCCATTTTACAGATGAGTAAACGAAGAGTAGAATGGGTAACTTGCCCCAAA
This sequence comes from Panthera tigris, assembly GCF_018350195.1. Taxonomy (NCBI): domain Eukaryota; kingdom Metazoa; phylum Chordata; class Mammalia; order Carnivora; family Felidae; genus Panthera; species Panthera tigris. The sequence continues at coordinate 110,352,448 of NC_056665.1, forward strand.
TCACATCACTGATGAGTAGCAGAGCTAGGATTTGAAAACTGGTCCGTCTGATCCCAGAGTTCAGGATCTCAGAGCCCATTACTTTTCCAAATCAACTTTACTTTCCTCAGGGCCTTTGTGGGAACAGGAAGCCAACTTTGCACTGCAGGTAGCAGTGAAAAGAAGGATCCTACAGCGTGGCTGCGAGTACAAACGGCAGAGACACGCAAAGCTCTGGACCTCAGCTGCTCTTAAAAGAGCTGTGAGCGGTGGGCAGGACGCAGGCCTCTGCTCTTGTGGAGACCAACCTCCTGAGCAGGTCACCCAAGGCTTCCCTGTAGCCTCTTGACAGGGGGCCGAGGTCTGGCAGAGACAGAAAGAGACTCAGGCATCTTGAAGCAGGAAGGAAACTTGATGAGTATTCACCCTCTCATGTTACAGGCAGGGAAACTGAGGTTAGCAGTTTCCTTAAGCAAAGCGCTCCTGCCTGCAAGCATAACCTGGGTCTCCTGGCTTGCATACCAGTTACAAAATGGGCCGCTTGCTAAATTAGGAAGCCAAGGCTCTGAGAGGTGATGTAATTGACCGAAGGCAGGGACCCATACTCAACTCCCTCGGAGTCTGCTACATGCTGAAGTCATAGTGGGCTGTGGTAGGAAGGCATTCTTCCCACCCTTGTCAGATGAATGAATCATATGCATCTGCGGTTCCCCAAAACTTGCCTGAGCATAAGAATCATATGGGGGCAGGTGTTAAAAATGAAAGCTCCAGTCTGACTGTGGGTCCCACCCTTGATATATTGTTCTCGCAAAATCCCTAACCTGTTATCACCAGCTTTTCATAAACTAAAGGGTGTTCTTTTCAGATTTGTTTCTTGCAGGCCCGGACCTGTTGGGATTTTGAGCACACTTCTTAAAACACTGCCTTCCTACCTTTATTCTCAGTAAGGCAGGTTGCGTCCTCTAGGCGGCAGAAATGAGCCACTTGTTCTTTCTTTGGGGCTGAGCCTTCAAAATTCCCAGAAATTTAAGGAGAAAATAAATACCCAAAGGTGGTTGAAAGGAGGCAGATCTTACAACATACTTTTCTCACTAGGTTGAAATGTCCTCTAAGAGACAGAATATTGGTAAGAACTCAGGTTCTGAATTCAAACAGACCCAAATTCATGCATCAAATGTACAGCATGGTGACTGCAGTTCACAGCACTGTACTTTTGAAATGTGCTAAGAGAATAGATCTTAAATGTTCACACACACACACACACACACACACACACACACCACAAGGTAACTATGTGAGATAATAAATGCATCAACTAACCATATTGTGGTAATCACTTCACAATAAATATGTATATCAAATCATCACATTGTATACCTTAAATGCCCACAATATTATTTGTCAGTTATATCCCAATAAAGCTAGAAAAAATAAATAAATAAAAAACAGCCCCAAGTTCATATTCATTCAATCATCTGTCTTTGTGATCCCAGCAGGCTATTTAAATTCATCAAACCTCAGTTTCCTGTCCTGTAAAATGGGAATAATAATACCAGCTTAATAGTATTGTTTGGAGCCTTTTATTGCAATTACTAAAAAAATATTTGCTGTTATTATTACCTCAACTGTTACTGTTGCTCTCCGAATGGCATATGATTATTAAGTCTAGCAGAAAGGTAGGCTCCTCTTTCTCCAACAGTTGGCTAAAGCTCTCTAAAGAGGCATTCAGCCCATTCTTTTCCAGGCTCTGTCCTAGGATGACATTTCACATCCTGGAAACCCATAATATGAACAACACAGAGTCCACACTGGATGGAAGGAAATGTGTTGACTTCCTTAATAAAATCAAATCCGCTTCCTCTGAGGTTGGCTCTGGATGCCGGGAGTATCTCCCCATGGGAAGGATGGCAGGATCTCTTGGCTCTGTATCCCAAGATCCACCTTCCCCTGGAGATTTCTCCCTAATCTCACTGGTGACCCCACAGGTAAGGAAAGCCGCAACCCTTCCCCACCCTGTGAGAATTTCACCTCCAGTGTCAGCCTTGGAGGACCTGGGTTTGATTTCACTGAGGGTGTCAGTAAGTTTCTTTACCCCGAGACTTGACGATTCTCTTCTTTTTAGCTTCACCTGAACTAGCTTGCGATCTCAGAATCCTTAGTTCCTAACTGGAAAGAATAATAACGCTCATAGAGGCTACCATTTTTTGAACCGTTCTTATGCACCAAGTGCCTATGGATTCTCTCATTCCATCTCCACTGCAGCCCAGTGGGTTAGTTCTGGTGACTGCCCTCATTCTGCAGATGGAGAAACTGAGGCACTGGGCAGTTAGGTGATTTGCTCAAAGCCTCAAGGGTGATCAGAAAAGGAGCTTAGGTCTAGAACTCACAGTCTGACTCCAGAGCTGGATTCCAAATCACATGGCAGTGAAGGGAGTTGAATGAACATAGAACCTGCCTTCCCACCCCTCCTGTCCCCTGGAGCAGTGATAAAACCTGAGATCCTTAATTGTACCAGTTTCAGCTAAAGGCTCAACTATAGCCTGGGCTCCCTCTGGCCACCTCGGAGTCAGGTGAAGGTGTCAGTGACATCAGGGAAGAGTTTTCCTCAGGGAGAGAGCCAGCCTCCCACAGCATCCTCTATTCCGACATTTCCTCTTTCCCACCTGCTTCCGCCCTCCTCTCCCACAGCAAGTGCCCTTCCTGCTCGAAACACAGGGGACACTCAGTTTTCTGGGCATGACCCTTTACGAAGGCTTGTGGCAGATGAAGAAGGGGTGTGAGGCACAGTCAGCTAGCAGATGTCCAGCCCAGGTGGGCAGAGGGCCACCTCTGAGGTCTTCTCTTGCCAGACAAATCGAGTCCAGCCCCTAAGCATGGATGCTGTTCCCTCTCACCTAACCTTTCACCTCATTTTTTCACCCTTGTGGAGGCAATGCTCCACAGGGCAGGTAAAGACACCGTCCCCGCCCTGGAGACTCAGAATCTGTCGCCATCACTCTGAGGTGGGGAGGAAATTGCAGTGTTGAGGTTTCTTGCTTCTTCCTTACTGAGAGAGAAGAACCCAACTGTCAACAAACCCCAAAGAATGAACCAAATGGTGCTGGGAGGTTACTGGGCACCAGGGCCCCAGGTGTGGCAACAAAGGTCATGAGATAGCCCAGGCACAGAAAGCGAAGTGACAAAGGACAGAGGGTAAAGAGAGGAGAAAGTCTGAGAAGGGGGACGCTTGAGGGTCAGAGGAGTGAGGCCAGTGTGGGTGGACTCCCCAGGTACCCAGGCTGCAGGGCAGGTAGGACCTGAGGTGAGGAGGGGAGAAGAGAATTGGAAGGAGGCATCTGAAGATGGGGATCTGTGTCCCAAGAGGCAAAAAACAAACAAACAACAAACAAACAAACAAACAAACCCCAAACCACCTTTAAAAGAATCACAAACGTTCCAGAGAAGCAAGAGGCCTAGCCTGCTAAATACGCAGACCCGCTGACCCTGGGGGGGTGGGGGCTTGCACAGGGGGTGTGGTTGCACGAAGGGTCCAGTGGTGGGTGGGGAAGCTGCAGAGATTGCTGCTGGTCTGGATTTGTCCATATAAAGCAATTTGCAGAGAAGGCAGCGTGGGAGAAGAGGAGGAAGCCGAGGTAGTTAAGGAGATATGTTTAAAAGTTTAGTACAAAAGGCTACATAGTGTGTGGTTCCATTTATACAACATTCTGGAAAAGGCAAAATTATGAGGCAGAAAACAGATCGGCGGTTGCCAGGGGCTAAGGGTGAGAGGATGTGATTGTGCAAAGGGCTATGAGGGACTTTTGGGGGGTGATGGAACTGTTCTGGATCTTAATTGAGGTGATGACTACACAACTGTATACATCTGTCAAAACTCACAGAATGTACACTTTATTTTATTTTATTTTTTATTTGAGAGAGAGAGAGCGCATGAGTCAGGGAGAGGGGCAGAGGGAGAGAGAAAGAATCTTAAGCAGGCTTCGTGTTCAGCGTGGAGCTTGACAAGGGGTTCGATCCCACAACCCTGGGATCATGACCTGAGCTGAAATCAAGAGTCTGACACTCAACGGGACGCCCAGACTACTGAGCCACCCGGGTGCCCCAAATTGGGGGAGGTGTCAGAATTACATATTACAACTGCATTTAAAAAAAGAAAAATTTAGCGTCTTCATTTTAAAAAAAATTTTTTTTTAACGTTTATTCATTTTTGAGACAGAGAGGGACAGAGCATGAATGGGGGAAGGTCAGAGAGAGAGGGAGACACAGAATCTGAAACAGGCTCCAGGCTCTGAGCTGTCGGCACAGAGCCCGACCCGACGCTCGAACTCACGGACCGTGAGTGAGATCGTGACCTGAGCCGAAGTTGGACGCCCAACCGACTGAGCCACCCAGGCACCCTGCGTCTTCATTTTTTAGAACCAATATAAACTTCTTTGCAAATACTCTTTCCCATTAAGATTCCATGGGAGCATTTAAACTTGCCAACTAAAGGAAAACCAGCCTCTTCTACTTTAAAATAGCTTCATTGAGGGGGCGCCTGGGTGGCTCAGTTGGTAAAGCGTTCAACTTTGGCTCAGGTCATGATCTCACAGCTTGTGGGTTCGAGCCCCACGTCGGGCTCTGTGCTGACAGCTCCGAGCCTGGAGCTGCTTCTGATTCTGTGTCTTCCTCCCTCCGCCCCTCCCCCACTTGTGCTCTGTTTCTCAAAAATGAATAAACATTAAAAAAATTAAAAGTAAAATAAAATAGCTACATTGAAGTAGTTCAGCCCCTTTTGGATACATATGCGGTCCAGTCCCTGCCCACACTGTTACCTGCTCTCCAGGTGTACCCCTGCTTCTCCTCTCCCTGCGCCCCTACCGTGTGTGTGGATCTGGGGCAATGGCAGAGGGTAGCTGGTCTGTTGGTCTGGATGCTGGACCTGGTGGTGTCCTCAGTGGCCTCTACAGAGCTGTCCTTCACCCACCTGGTCTCCTGGCATCCACGGTGAGGCCCCGGCTGCTGGGGCCTCATGGTGCAATGGGCTCATTGGTCCTGTCTCAGCTCTGCTGGTTCTGTCCATACAAACCTGCCCCTGCTCCATGTCACTGCATGTTTTCCATTTCCCAAGGCCGGTCCACAGGCTCTCAACCCTCCACACCCTTCGTTGCCTAGCAGCTCCAGAAACTTCTGGGTTTCTCCTGGGCCACACTCCAGGCAAGGGGAATTAGGATGGAGCAGGGAGGACATCTAAAGACTCTTCCAGACTAAACATACCATATAGTTGCCTCTGCTTTGCTGCAGCCGTCCCAGATAGACTTAGGGATACATGGCAAGGGTGACTGTCCCAGGGCTCCGTTCAGGGAGTGGGGCACAAGCTGTTTCTGTTTCTGGCATGCTCTCAACCTCTGGGGAGGTTTTCCACTCTTCCCCATACTTCCATCAAGGTTTGACATGAGTGGGAGATCATGGACACCTGGTCTCCCCATCGCCCCTCCTCCAAATACCAGAAAGATCTGTACTTCCTCTTTATGTTTTTCAGAGACTTCCTTTTTATCGTATCTTTCTCCTTTCCTGCTCTTTGGATTTTACTCTAGATGGTATCCACCTTTCTCTTTCCCTAGAACAATAAGCCTCATGGTGCAGGGAGAGAATGTAGCTTAATGATAATGGAAATGCCTTGGAAAGTGTTTCAAAAATGGTACCTCCATTACTATAGGATCTTAGGAATGAAGCAGCCATTTCCAAGGGAGTGCTTTTGCTGGCATGTTGAGAAACTGTCTTTAAAATGATACAGGTTTTCTAAAAATGGTGGAATTCTCATCCGTTCGGGTACACAGCGTATTCTTCGCCTTTGAGACTCCTCCTAGACTACTTCCATTACACCCAGTGCTATCACTGTATGTTCTTTTCCTTAAACGGGAAGAAGTCTTATCTCCGTCCTCTCTCCCATTCCCACCGCTGCCTTAGTTCAGGCCCTAGTATTTCTCACCTGGATTGTAGGAACGGTTTTCTGATTGATTTCTTTTTACCCCCAGACTTGTTACCTGCTTTCCTCTACCCATCCTTGCCACTGGCATGATCTTTCCAAACACATATCAGACTGTGTTGTTCTTCTGCTTAGGACCCTTCTGTTGGGTCCCCATGCCTCTATGACCTGGCCCCTGCTCTTCACTCAAGATTCACCTCCTTTTCTTGTGAACAAAATCTCTACTCCACTCCCAGCAAACCACGTGTGGTGGACTGGCTGTGCTGTGTTCGTCCCTACCTCTGTGCCTTTGCACATGCTGCTCCCTCTGGTGGGAGTGTCCCTCTTCACCTTCTTACCGTGCAACATTCAGCTCAAAGATCTCCTTCTCGTTGAAGCCTTACTTGTCCCTCCAAGCAAGACTCTATGGTTTGAGTCATCACGATGCGAACTTGCCTCTGTTAGGACACTTACCTCAAAGAATTGCATTGTAGCACCAGGCTGTGAGCTTTTGGGGGCCAGTGATGGGCTGTAGTAATCTCTGTTTCCCCAGAATGTAGCCCATTGCTTGGCCCAAGCCAGTGGAATGAATGAATAATGACCAGCATCAGCCATGGAGTGGGAAAAAGACCTTGAAGGTCACTGGGTTCAATGTTTCCATTTTCTAGATGAGTCCCAGAGAACTTAAATCACTAGGTTGACCTCACACAGGTAATTATTACATAACTAAACCTTGTCTGGGGCATCCGGCTGGCTCAGTCGATGGAGTATGCTACCCTTGATCTTGGGGTTGTCAGTTTGAGCCCCACGTTGGGTGTAGAGATTGCTTAATAAATAAAATCTTTTGTTTTAAAGTTCATTTATTTTTCTTAGTAATCTTTACACCCAACGCGGGGCTCGAACTCATGACCCCAAGATCCAGAGTCGCATGCTCCTCCAACTGAGCCAGCCAAGTGCCCCAAAAATAAAATCCTAAAAAAAAACCCCAAAACAAAAAAATCCCAACCAAACCTGGTCCTTTGACTCCAGGTACAGAGCTCTTTCTACTCTCTACAGGGCCTCTAGACACAGGAGAGGGGAGTAGTGGGGGCCAGGGTGTAGGCAGGGGTCAATGAGAAGACACCAGAAGCAAAATAACTCCGAGCTGGTATAACTTATTCTCAAGCAGGAAAATGGGTCAACCCCACAAAGGGGTTTTGTAAAACCCTCTCACCTGTGTGACTGGAGTGATGTACACAATATCACCATGAGCAGCTGGCCTCACAATAACAATGCTGTGGAGGAAATTTAAATAGAAGCCTTGCTTGTTCACTACTGATTTGTTTGAGGCCCGGCCAGCGTATCTGGCCCGATTACACCACCACCATCACAGGGATTTTATCGCTTTATGTCTTTAAAAACAAAACTTAGATTTTATGATTTTATAAAAGCAGCCATGTGTACTAAACTCTCACCTTGTTTATTCCTGGGGCTTTGGGGTCACAGGCTAGGGTGGAACCTTTGATCTTCAGCTTTCTTATGGCACGCTTTAGGGCCAGTCACTTCACTGCTCAGCAGCACCTCAGCTTTCATGTTTGTAAAGATGGAGGTCACGCTGGTGCTCTGCATGGTTGTCATGGGGACAAGAAGAAGGCACTAGAGAAGCAGCCCACAGAGTGGATAAAGCCTGGCCCTGGAGCCAGAGTGCCTGGGTTGGAATTTTGGTTGCACACCTTGCGAGGCGTGTGACCTCAGACATGTTAATTATCTTCTCTGAAACTCAGTTTCATCTCCTCATAGTTAGTGTCCCCGTGGCACTCGGACAGTGCCCAGTTAATGAAAATGGCTGAGCGCAGTGCCGGGCACATAATAGGTGGTCATTCTTTTCTCCTCCTCTCCCAGAGGGAGCCATTTCTGCATCCATCTGACGGATGCACAGGACCCTGGCCTGTCGCACCCTGTATCATCTTGTGATAAATCTGGAGAAGCCAAGCATTCTTCTGAGTTGCGCCAAAGACATGTAAACTTTTTCTTTATTGGTCCCTAGAATCACCACAGGTTGACCCACCCGACCCCGTATATGGAGCCTGCTCTCCCCTCACGCCCTGGTTTGCATGTCAGGGATAACAAGTACAAGCCCAGTCCAGGTCTGGCCCCTATTCCCAGGTCTAGAACAGTGTGGTCTCCTGTCTGGCTTGACTCAGGGTGCTTTGTTCAGTTCTGTGGCCTGGACTCTAGCTCCTGAAACCTCTCTGAGGCCTGCTTGGACCTGTTTTTTTCTTGTGTTTATTATTCTCAGCTCACTTGCTAGCCTCTCAACTCTGCATGCCAGACCCAGTCACCTTCTCCATTTGGACACACCCCAGCCTCTGGGAGGGGAGGCCAGCCTTCTCCACCCACCACCTCCCACCCCACCCCTGCAGCTCTGAAGCTCGCAGAGGGAGGTGGGAGGGGTAGGGGCCAGACTCTGAACTGGGAAGAGGAGGAGCCTGAATCCCACCACTGGTGAGAAGTTGAAAACAAAGACAGTAAAGGTCTACAGGTCCTGCTTCTGTGTCTCTTGGAAGCGCCTTTGTCTTGTGGCAGTTCCAGGCCCGGGATCCCAGAAATAGAAGAGACGTTACAGCTCCTTGAGGCCCACTCTAGCCTCATCCGGAGCAAGAGGCCACATTATGGCATTCAAGACAGGTGGCCCTCTAGGCCCTGTGTGCGTGTGCTCTGTAATAGAGCACTCACTACCTCTGCGCCCTGCCCATGTTATTGCTGAGCCCCTGCACCAGCTGGAAATGCATGTGGCTTCCGGAACTTTGACCCAGTGTTCCTAGTCCCTTTCCTGTACGATGGTCGATTTGAGCAGTTATCCTACTCCATCCCCCTACCATCCTCCACTTCTCCAGGCTAAACACCCTCATGATAGCTCACGTAACATGGTTTCCAGACCCCTCCCCATTCACTGGGCTTCTTTCATGTCCACAGAAAAGCAACTGTAACAATAACAGCAAGAGGCACCTGGGTGGCTCAGTCGGTTGAGCACCCAGTTTTGGCTCAGGTCATGGTCTCACAGAACGTGGGTTCGAGCCCTTCATCGGGCTCTGTGCTGATAGCTTGGAGCCTGGACACAGCCTGGATTCTGTGTCTCTATCTCTCTCTGCCCCTTCCCCTCACACTCTTTTTCACTGTCCCTCATAAAAAATAAAATAAAATAACAGCAGAGCCAGCAAATATTTAGGGACCTATTATGTGGTGGGCATCTCAGCAGGTTCAGTGTGTATGGTGGGGGGCGTGGGGGAGCACACAGGTATCACTGGTCCTCAGGGAGCCGACCATATTGGTGAGAAGGAGACAGCTTGCCCTCACGTTTGCAGGCCAGTGGGGGGCCACCCGCCATATACCTGATATTAAAAGTCTAACAGTTGGGGGGTGATAGCTAAAGGATATGAAGTTTCATTTTGAGGTGATGAGATGTTCAAAAATGACCGCAGTGAAGGTTGTACATATCTGTGAACATACCAAAAGCCACTGAGGGGCACCTGGTGGCACAATCAGTTGAACATCCGACTCTTGATTTCTGCTCAAGTCATGATCTCATGGTTGAGCTCTACTGAGCATGGACCCTGCTTGAGATTCTCTCTCTCTCTCTGTCTCTCTCTCCCACCCCCACCCTGCTCCTTAGCCCCACTCATGGGCACACACACACACACACACACTCTCTCTCTCTCTCTCTCTAGATCTATCTATCTACCTACCTACCTATCTAGAGAGATATACATACATACATACACAAAACATTGAAGTCTCGACCTCAAATGGGAGAATTGTATAGAGTGTGATTTACATCTTAATCAAGCTGTTGAAGATTTTAAAAAGTTTAACAGTTAACTAAAATATATTCTATCTTCCTATCATGAAAGTATTCCTTCATAATGACCCAGAAAGCCAGATTTGAAGATAAGAGTTGTCAGAGTCCTTAGAGTTCTGCACGGGAATATGGCAGCACAGGGAGAGCTGGTCTGGTCTCCGTCTTCCTACACCCAGCTCTGTCCTGTACCCTCAGAGAGCTCAAGCATGCCGTTGGACTCTAGTTCTTGAGTTCCAGCTCCATCCACAGCCCCCCACCCCTCGGCCACCCTTAGGAGTAGGGGTGTGCACTTTGGTGGTAGGGTCTGAGTTGGGAAGTCGGATCCAAGGAAGACATCATCACAGGCCCAAGTGGGCTAGTGACCTTTTGACCAGGGAATTCAAGAGCACGGTCCAGAGCAGTGCTCTACAATAGAACATTCTCTGTATTGGAAATGCTCCATATCTGTACTGTCAGATATGGTGGTCACTATCTTCAGGTGGCAGTTGAGCCCTTGAAATCTGGCTAGTGCACCTGAGGAATTGAATTTTTAATTAAAAATGTTTAGTTAAGTAACCCTGAAATCTAAATTTCACATGCAGCTAGTGCTACCATATTAGGTAGCAGAGGTCTAGAAAATGGTGGAGTGGGGGTGGCTCTGAATGGACGTGTCCTGTTGACTCTCTTGACTTCATCCCATGGGCAGAGGGGGTGGGGGTGGGGGGGTGGTCCTGGAGGAGGATCAGAGCGGGGCTCCCAGGGCTCAGGAAGATACTAGAGAGGGAAATGAGATTTGTTCTCAAAAGGAAACTGCCTTATGAGGCTGCTTATTCCTGGCCAGCCGAGCTCTCTGGATCTCTGAGGAGAGAGAAGCAGATGGCTGTGGGTCGAGGGAGGGTGGGTGGCCTGAGGGCACCCCCAGACAAGTCCTCCTGAGATCTTCACAGGGACCTATTTCACGCAAGAGGCCTGCTTTGGTAGCTCAGGCCTGCTAGTACTGTGGGTCTTGGCAGAGAGAGAAGGCTCTGTTATTTTTTCTGCGGAGGCCATGTGAACGGGGCAGGCCATGTACATAGTTTCCATGGCATAATCTGACTATAAAGCCCTGTGTGTCTGTGGGGGAGGGATGAGGAGAGGCCCTCAGCCTGGTCTCAGTCAGGACTGGGCATGGGCCCAGGAGGCACATTCCCTCCCGATTCCTTCAGGGTCCTGAGCAATGAGGCAGGGAGGGCTGTGCCTGGCTGGCCTGAACCTTTGGAAGCTCATCTGGCCGCTGACTGGGGTGAGGGTGTTGGCTCTTCCAGACGCCTGGATGTGAGGTAGAGGAAAGATAATCTCCCGAGAACCGGGCCGGGTTGAGGCTCAGGAAGAACACAGGATGTAAATTCATGGGGAGGCAAAGCAGAGGCAGGCAAAGGAGAAGCCTCCTCGCCTCCACTTGGCTACCAGCTCCCTCCTGCAAAACAGAAGCTCCCTGCAGGCTGGCTGGGCCCGGCCCCCAAACCGGGTAATTTGCCTATGGGGGTTCTGGGCAGGTTCACTGAGCACCTTTCGCTCCTGGAGAAGGGACACCTCTCAAGAGGCCGCCTTGCTAGCTGCAGAAAGCTGGGACTTCTCAGACAGGAGTCAGGGATGCAGAGCATGGAACAACATTTATTAAGCAACTATTAGGTACTAGGCTTTGTGCTAAGCATTTTGCATTTTTAATTTCACTTGAGACCATATAGATTAATAATCCTCATAATAGCTAATCATTCTTGAGTGCCTATCAAAGTACCAGATTTCCATTTACTGAATGCTCACAAGCCCCCTGTCTAGGGGGTGAGGGGAGCTTCTGTCTCACCTATAATTTTGCTTTTGCTTTGCCTTGTGTCACTTAGCCAGGAAATGTGCCAGTCGGGATTTGAACACAGACTCTCTGACCCCACATCCCCTGCTCTTAACCGTTGATTTTCCCAACACATGTTCTGAATGTAGGTTTTGTGAGGCTCCCCCTGGGAGCCTTCAAAATGGTCCCTCAGCTCTGAATGATCCAGTTTGTCCCAGACCTCTTGCTTTCCTTGTCTGCCCTGGCTCCATGGGGTCTTGAAGCTTGGAATCTCAAAGGCGCCCTGTCCCGGGAGAGTGGCCGTCCCTTTGCCTGCTCTGGGTTTGTTGTGACGTGCAGGGCGGCAGCCCCAGGCCATGGAGGTTGCCCGAGACAATCCCCCCTTTCTGAGGGTGCATCTCAGGCTGCAGCCGGTGCACACAATACCCTCTGTCTCCAGCAGGGCAGAAAGGCGCATTATTGCGGTTGGGTGACTGGGGCTCTGCTGGAGTGATGTCTGTGGTCTGCACGTCCCCCACCCTGTGCCTCCCCACTCCAGCAGATCACCCGAGCCTGGGTGGGGAGAGGGTGAGGGGAGCTCAGGGCCTGAGAGTTCCTTCCTCTTGAGGCTCCTGCCTTGCCTCCATGTCAGATATGTCCCCTCCTCCTCCGTCGCCTCCTGTGGGCTCTTCCCCGGACCCACGTCTCACACTTCTGAGTCTTCGAGTGCTCAAAGTTAGATTTTTCTGGAGAGCACACGACACCGTGCCTGGTACAATAGGCTCTCCCCAAATATGACTTTCTCTACTGTTTTCCTTTTCTGGCTTCTCATGTTTGGACTTTCTGTGCAGGTTGGAGAAAACTTTGTCATCAGGAATTTTGACAGAGACCCTGAAAAACAAGTGTGTTCTTAATTGCAATAATAGCCCTGGCAGGTGCCAAGCACTGGGCCAAACCCAAACCTCATGACAGCCCTAGGAGGGCTGTGCTCCTGCCAGGCCCACGTTAAGTGTAAGAAATGAAGGCTCAGAGGACTCGACTGTCTTTTTTTTTTTAATGTTTACTTATTTTTGAGAGAGAGACAGAGCATGAGTGGGGGAGGGGCAGAGAGAGGGAGAGACGCAGAATCTGAAGCGGGCTCCAGGCTCTGAGCTGTCAGCACAGAGCCTGAGGTGGGGCTCAAACTCATGAACCTCGAGATCCTGACCTGAGATGAAGTCAACTGCTTAACCAACTGAGCCACCCAGGTGCCCCTCAGTTGTCTTGACCAAAGGGGCAAAACTAGTAAATGCCACAGCTGGAAGTCAAACTCGGGTCTCAGGTTAAGTACATGTGCTTGGTCATCGTGTTCCAGTGACCGTCTTAGTTTCCCAGGCCTGCCGTAACAGAGCACCCAAAACTGGGTGGCCCAGAACAACAGACATTTATTGTCTTCTGCTTCTGGAGGCTAGGAGTCTGAGATCAAGATGTTGATAGGGTTGGTTCCTTTTGAGGGCTGTGAGGGAGAGTCTGTTCCATGCCTCTTGCCTAGTTTCTGGTAGTTTGCTGGCAATCTTTAGGGCTCCTTGGCTTGTAGATGCATCATCCTGTCCCTGCCAGATCTTCACGTGGTATCCTCCTGTGCGCGTGTCGGTGTCTGTAACCAAATTTCCCCGTTGTTAGCATACCAGTTGTGTTGGATTACGTCTGCCAAGATCTTATTTCCAAATAAAGTCACATTGACAGGTACTGAGGGTTAGGACTTCAACATCTTTTGGGGACAAAATTCAGCCCATAACAGTGCCCTTCCCTGGAGACCCAGGCTTTTTTAAGACCATCAAGAGGAGATGATGTTTCCCTCAGCTCCAGGGGCAAGAAAATCTCTTGTCAGGACCCCTTTCACTTGCTCACATAGTGTACACACACACACACACACACACACACACACACACACACACACACACACACAGTGGCAGCAATGGTCAGGATAGAGGCTGGACTGCCACATCAACATCTGGACCCAATGCAGTCAGTCTGGCACATCTGGCCAAGCCGAGGCATGGAGGGTGCCAGGTGCTCCGGCGGGATGGGGAGGAAGCAGCCAGCAGTGCAATCACTCAGCCCTCAGGGCGCCGAAGTTTGCACACAGCCACACCAAACCTGTTCTTAGAACATCCCCCTTTCCCTCCAGTCCCTCCACCCTTCCCAGACTCATCCCCCTCTCCCCTCTCCTCCCCTCCCCGGCCTCATGCCCTCCCTGCAGTCTGACCAGGGTGGAGGCAGGGGGCCTGTCTGTCTCTGCAGCTCTAGCTTTGGGCGCGGGAGTGACAACTTACGGGGCATGGAGGGCAGAGGGAAGCAGCTTGCCAGCTGCGACGTGCATGGACTCTCTCAGCTGTACCTCCAGCTGCACCCAAGTTATCCCATGCGCTTAGTGACTGTCCCTGCTGGGTCTCACCCGGTTAGGTGGGCCCAGGTGGAATGTTGGGGTAGGGATGTTGCTTCCTGGGTCCCTGGCTTGAGGAGTGCAGTGGAGACTTGCAGCCCCCCGGGGCGTGGTAGCTCCTGTAGCCATCTGGCCGGCTGCCGTGGGGCCTTCTCTCCCAGCCTCTCCCCTCAGCTCCACCCAGACTGGCCCAGCCCCTGCCCTGCCTTCCCCTCCCACTCCCCACAGAGGCTCCCATTCAACGGTCCCCTCAGCTTTCTGCCCGCCTCAGTGACTGGTTTCCCCCCCATCACGCCTCCCGGGCCTCCGTACAATCACTCACACACATGTGGCTTTACACGGTCGCACGTACACACATTCACATACAACCACACGCTCTTTACACACTCATAACTGTTCACACAGTCACACTCACACACAACCACACGCTTTCCACAGTCACTCACACACATGTTCACACGTTCACATACACACTTTACAAGTCACACACAGTCGCATGCTCACACACTCACACAAGGCTTGCACGCTCACGTATGTGCACACATTCACACATGCCCACATACACCCATAATAGTCTCTTACACACACACACACACACACACACACAGCCTCATACAAGCTCCCAGAACCTCCCTGTTTAGGACTCTGCTGTGCCTAAGCAGGGCTTTCCTTGAGTCAGCTCTTTAGTGGGCTTACAAATGGCCCCCCTGGGATAAAGCACCCATTGCTGGGAGAAGGAAAACTAGACAGGAAGCAGTTGGGCCCCAAGACGGAAGCACAGGGGCTCGAAGCCGGCCTGAATTTCCTGTTAAATCCCAGCTCCCCTATTTTATGTCTGTGGGAACTGAGGTATGTGCTTTATTTCTCCAAGTCTCAACTGTCTCATTTGGAAAATGGGGATTATGTTATGTGTTTCACGGAGTTGTGCTAAAACTACAAAATGGATTTGAAAGATATAGCCTGACATACAAGAGGCATTTGTTATTATTTATTCAAAAATGTACTTGTAAGGGTGCCTGGGTGGCTCACTCGGTTAAGGGTTCAAGTCTTGGTTTCGGCTCAGGTCATGATCTCGCCGTTCATGGGTTCAAGCCCTGAGTCCAGCTCTGCACGGTGCGGAGCCTACTTGGGATTCCCCCCCGGCCCTCTCTCTCTGGCCCTCCCCAACTTGTACTCTCTTTCTCTCTCTCAAATAAATAAATAACATAAATAATTTAAAAAATAAAAGTGTAATTGTATTTACATTTACAAATAAGTTACAGTTACATGATTTAAAATTCAAAAGGCAGAGAAGGGTACGCAGTGATGTTTCCCTTCTACCGGGTCCCCAAACCGCCCCCCCCCACACCACCTTCTTTCCCACAACCGATGTTACCAGGTTCTTATGTTTCTTTCCAGAAACATTTTTATATAATGAGTAAGCGTGCATGCACATATTATTTTTTCTTCCACAAACACTGTTCTGAGTCTTACTTCCCTCAGTTTTGACAATATGTCTTGGAGAGTGTTTCATATCAGTACATAAAGGGCTTCCTCTCTGTTTTATGGCTGCATCAGATTCCACCATATGGAAGTACCACCGTCTACTAACTACATCTCAATGGATGGGACATTTAGGTTGTTTCCAGCCTTTTGCTATTTCAAACAAAGCTGCAGTGAAAAATCTTGTATAGACATCATTTCCCACAGGTCTGAGGGATATCCATTAGTACTGTAAATACTGTTGGGGCACCTGGGTGGCTCGGTCAGTTGAGGGTCCGGCTTCAACTCCTGGCCTGTGAGTTCAAGCCCCACGTCAGGCTCTGTGCTGACAGCTCGGAGCCTGGAGCCTGTTTTGGATTCTGTGTCTCCCTCTCTCTCTCTCCCTCTCTCTCTCTCTCTCTCTGCCCTTCCCCAATTGTTCTCTGTCTCTCTCTCTCTCTCTCTCTCTCTCTCAAAAATAAATAAATAAATAAATAAATAAATAAATAAACATTAAAATTTTTTTTTAATTTTTTTTTAATTTTTATTTTTGAGACAGAGAGAGACAGAGCATGAACAGGGGAGGGGCAGAGAGAGAGGGAGACACAGAATCTGAAACAGGCTCCAGGCTCCGAGCTGTCAGCACAGAGTCTGACACGGGGCTCGAACTCACGGACGGTGAGATCATGACCTGAGCCGAAGTCGGACACTCAACCGACCAAGCCACCCAGGCGCCCCTAAATTTTTTTTTTAAAAGAATATTGTAAATACTGCCAAATGGACACCAAAAAGCCACTTTTCCTGGCAGGTGGGTCACTCCTTCTCTTAATAGGGAAACTTGGGCTGCAAGAAGTCTGATACACTATGCTACATGCACGCCATAAAGCAACCCAGAAGACCCTTGCACTGGCCAAAGAGGCAATCCTTTCCTTTTAATTCTTAACGTTTCAAATGGATTCAACCCACATGTAACGAGCTAACACTGCCCGGATGCACAAGGACAGTGAAAAATAAGTTCTAGATCTGCTGGGGAGAAGGGCATTTGCAAACCAAAGAGCATAGGGCTCATGCTCCATTCCATCAGCACACGTTGGCTGGACACACACACAACCCGCTGTGTACTGTGCTGGGGATAAGACATGTGGAGACAAGACGGGGCAGGCCCTGCCCTCAGGGAGCTTGCAGCATATGGTGGAGTCAGACACGAAGCAAATCATTCTTGCGCCAGCTAGGACGGAAAAACGGGGAGTGGAGAGAGCGTTCCTCGGTTTAGGCCAACCCCAGAATTTCGAGACAGGCAGGGCCCCCCCCCCCCCCCCCCCCCCGCCTTGACTTCTTTTCCAACGCCCCTTCAGGTTTTCCCTGGAGCCACCCGGGAGCCTCAGCCTTCTTTCCCTGGTTATCTTTCTATCTGTCCCCTCCTTTCCCGTACTGGCTCGGGGCAGGTGGAGGCCCGGGCCTGGGTTGGGAGGTGGAACAGCTGGAGCCACGGTGGTACCTCAGGTTCCTCCACTGCTACCTGACACCAGCCTCCCAGGCCTGGGAGAGCTGCTTGGGTCACCGGTGAGAGTGGGAGCTATAACGTGAGGGGAGCTCAGCCATCACCCACTCCAGTTTCTAGGGAGGGCGGGCTCAGGCCACAGCGTCTGCTCGGGGCTGTGCTTATCAGAGCCAACTCGGGCTCACCCTTCCGGACACACAGGAAAGCGGCTATCTGATAAGACTGGATGGCACCTAGCTGTCAGCCACTTAGTGTGGCAGCCCTCCCAGAAATATTTGCATATTAGATGACACCACGTTGAGGGCTTTGCTTAATGCAAAGGAGCGAATTGCTAATTATAGAGGTCGTGCAGGCTGGCGGGTGGGAAGATTTTATTTGGGTGGATCACAGGGGACCTTCCCATTTTGGCAACAGTTTAGTTCCTTTAGGATGGTGGACTCCATGATCTCTGCCCTTATTTGATTGTTGTTTTAACTGTGAGGAATCCGCAAAAAATGACACATTTGCTCAAGTGTGGGAACCCATCATGTTCCGCGCCCTCCTATGCACCAAACACCCAACCAGCTGTCCTCCGCGCCTTTTCGAAGGTCCTCTCCATTGTGACAGTGGACCCACGGGGTGCGTAATGTAGCGTTGCCACACTGAGATAACCATACCCACAGAGTCACAATTATGTAAGCGTGGTGGGTTGGTTTTCAACTTCTGGAATCAATCGACTGTGAAAGAGAAAGATGGAATTCAATGCTATCAACCGCAACAATATAAATGTAGAAATACAGCTGGCAGAAGTTGGGGGCCGAAGGGGACATCTCTGTGGAAAGCCAGGTGATGAACGCATTTCACTGAGCAAGGAGACTGCGGAACATGGACCCAACCAAAAACCAAGCGAGCTTTAAGCATGCTGTTTAAAGTTACAACGATAGGGGTGCCTGGGTGGCTCCATTGGTTGAGCGTCTGACCCTTGATTTCGGCTTAAAAACACGTGACTAAATTTACCATCTTAACTACTGTTAATGTACCGTCCAGCAGTGTTAACCATATTCACATTTGTGAATTGGTTAGATTTGTGCAACAAATCCCTAGAGCTTTTTCGTCTTGCAGAACTAACTCTATAATCATCGAACAACTCCTTATTTCTCCCGCCCCACAGCCCCTGGCAACCACCATGCTACTTTCTGTATCTATGAATTTCACTTAACTTTAGATACCGCATGTAAATGGAAGCATGCAACATTTGTCTCATTTCACTTGGCATAATGTCTTCAAGGTCCATCCACATTGTATCATGTAACATGATTTCCTTCTTCTTTAGAGGTTGAATAATACTCCATTGTGTATATAGACCACATTTTCTTTTCTTTCTTTCTTTTTTTTTTTTTTTTGTTTTTAGACCACATTTTCTTTATCCATTTTTCTATGGATGAACATTTGAGTTGTTTCCACCTCTTGGGTATTGCAAATAATGTTGCAATGAATATGCATGCAAGCTTAATTTATATTTTAAAAAAGGACACCCCAAATAGATGTGGAAACTATGGCCAGAAAAGGCCCAGAATTTGTTTCAAGTCCCTCCTGGGCCAGAGCAAGCCCAGGGCTTCCTGCCTTCACCCTCCTGACAGCTGGGGAGTTGGTCAAGGTCTGACTTCTGGGATGGTCTGTAAGCTGGAGGAAGCGTGAAGCGGAGTCATGGAATAGCATGGAAAGTGCACAGAAAGGAGCCAACTTGGCATAAGCCTGGCATGTAGTCCACTTTGCCATCCATCCACCTCTGCTGGTGCTCCTGCAGCCCTGCCTGAATCTACCCAGTGCCCTGGCCTGGCTTCTGGTAGCTGGGCAAAGCTGTGATCTGAGTTCAGTGGGAAGACAAGTCTCCACCTGATTAACTGTCTGCCTTTCCCACCAGCTCATTTTCTCCTTTTGGTCTTGGGCCTGTGCCTTGCTGTTAATTTGCAGGGCTCATTTAGGTCTCTTCTGGGTTATCAGGACTCTTTCACCTAGTCCCTGACTGTCCTGCTAGCCCAGATCCCTTTCTAGGCTGGAGGCTGTGGGTGGGGCCATGTCACTCTGCTGGCTAGCTTGGATGGTTTCCTACTGTGTTAGGTGACAGATTGTTCTTGGACAGGAAATTATTTAAGTTCAGCTTTTCCTCTGATGATCTGCAAAGCATTCAGTCAACACATGTGGAACTGAAAACCCTTAGGGACCTGACCATTAATGGGGTCCTCAGGCATAGCATGAGATACTTTCCATAGTGGGGGAAGAGTCGTGGGATATGGGGTCTCCCATATCATGGGGGGAGGGTGTTCCCTATGGGTCTATTGCGAGGTGTGGAAGTTACTTCCTTCCTCACTGGATTGTGGCTTTGGAGCCACCTGGTAGCCTCAGATGACCTTTTAGGAGGTTCTTTTCAGAGGCAGTAGCTCTCAGGGGGAGAGGCTAGGTGACAGTTGCCAGAGTTCAGGCAACTGATGTCTGTGTCTAGGAAGGAGGCTGACACCAGGGGTCTTCCTCATTTCCCAATTCTGCGCCATCTGCCTTTCCTGACGTAGATCGTTCACTGGGATGTTCCATTCCAAGTTATCCTGCCTTTTTCCCTTCCAAGCCCTGGAGGTGCATGGAGGAAGGATGTTCTCTAAGACTTAGTATCTAGTCCATAGCCACTAGCCAGAGGTGGCCATCGAAATGTAAACTCATTTCAATTAAATAAAATCAAAAACTCAATTTCTCAGTTGCACTAGCCACACCGTAAGTGCTCAGTAGCCTTATGTGGCTCCCATAATGGGAATTGCAGATACAGAATACTTCCGTGAATACAGAAAGGTCTTTTGGACAGCACTGCCCTAGGTCTCCTCTCGCTTTCTTCCTCTATGATTCTGATCCGGAGTGACTGGTAGCTGCTGCTCCCTTATCCTGGGGCCTCCAGAGCATGCTGCCTACTGAGAATTCAAAAGCAGAGAATGAGCAGTGTAGAAATGCCTTCAATTCCCACCCAATATTGAGTCCAGGGCAGCCTTAGGCTCTGAGATTTTGCTCTTCCTGAGTATGACACCTACTGTGTCCTTGCTCTACAGTCCTACAGTCCTGAAGCTGCCACCCAAGCCCTTTAAGTGAGTTCTGGCCTGCAGCAAGGATTCTGTTCTGCTCATCACCAAATCCATTTCTTGAATTTTCCATGGTATAAAGGCATACCAGCGTAACCCAGTCTTCTGAGCTAGACCCCGCTCCTGAAACACCTACATCCCTTTGGATGTTTATCCAGTTACTAACCCTGCTGCAGTGTCCTGTGATAGATACCTGTTGTCCCTACACAAGCCTTCCTAGCAATTAACCATTTGTTTTCCTATGAAAAGAGTCTAGCTATTAGGGATGGGAAGAAGTGGGGACATGTCTCTACCTGTGAAGTCCATAACAGGGAACGGGGTTTTCCAGAACAATGTTGCACAGCCTTGCCTTCTCCCCCATACTGTCCTTTCAGCCTTTTGGGGGCACCCCAAACAGCACAGGTATTCCCCACAGGACAGCCAACTTTGGGACTCTGTCAGTGAACCTCTTTTACCTCGTTTGTCAGGGATCCAGACAAGGGGGTATGAAGAGGGAATAGGAGGGAAACTTCTACTCTTTCCACTGGGGTTGATAACCTCAGAGAATGTGAATCTCAGGCCCTGGACAGCCATTTCCCTGCCTTGCCATGAGCGCCAGCCTATAAAGTGGTTCTTAGTAGAGTAGAAAAAGGGAGAGAAAACAGAGCCGTAAAATAATATCAGAGGCAGCTGTGCCCTGACGCTCTTGCAAGCTAACATACTTCCATCCCTGGATTTTCTAGTTCTAAGAGACAAAGCCCCTTCTACTTAAGTTAGTGTTGAGTCTCTGTCACTTGCAACCAAAAGAATTCTTACTAATACAGAGTCATTAGGTCTGAATATCTGGGAGGAAGAAGTCTCTGCCTGATGATCAAGTTCAGGTCTTGGCCAAGACACCTGAAAAGAATGACCAGACTGCAATACCAGTGCACCCGAGATGGCTCACCCGAGATGTGCCAGCGTCACACACAGACCAATCCTGACCATAGGTTCGCCTTCCCAGCACTGTCTTCTGCTCCTCATATTTCCTCTCCTCTTCAGCCCCCCCGAAATCCTCTCTGTCTCTCAAGACTCTAGTTAGAGGCCTCCTCCTCCAAGAAGTCTTTCCTCATTACTCTAGCCTCTAGCATGCATAAGTTCTCTGCTCTCTGGCTTTTAGTGCCGTGTAGAATTACCAAAAAAATAGCGAACTTATACCGTGTCTGCTTCCATTGTCTACAATGGCATTTTAAAGATCTTACTGTTAAACGTCTGCAGTTTATCCCCTCTCCCACCTGGTTGAGGTCAGAGATGGGGTCTGATGCCTTTATGTCCTTGACAGGAGCCAACATAATGCCTGGCACATTAACAGAACTGCCATGAATGTGGATTAGAAACTTGTGAGAACAAGTGTGGGAGCTATAGGAGTCAGGTCTGTGTGCAGCTCTTCTCAGTGGGAAATAAACATCCACTCGTGTGCCGGGGGGTCGGGGGTGCACCCCCCTAGTAAGTTCTGCGGTCTCCTCACATCAGGGAGGGAGGATGGAGGGAAAGGAGGAGGAAGTGAGAATGTAGATCTTTGCTTAATGGCTGAGACCTCCCAGGGAAGGGTCCCTAGGACATATGGGTTAGTGGAGACTAGAAGTGACTCTGTGCCTCAGACTTCTCTCAGCTTCTCTCTCCCGGGGGAGGAGAGCAGACCCAGAGGGTGGGTGCAGGTGAGGAAGGGCACAGGGGGAATTGAGTCCTCTCTGGAAATGCCTTCAGAATTGGCTCAGGGGCCACATGGAAGAAACTGGTGTCCTCACCCCACTGTCATTCCTCATTCTGTCATAGCTCCATTTTAATGCAGCTAGAGATTACATTTTTCCACCAGACTTGAGTTTGAATGGCATTTGGCTATTTCCCAAACATCCTACCCCAACATTTGAGGCCCAGTATTTGCCAATACTGAAGCCATTAAAGTAATTTAAAGGCTTTTTGAGTGATGAGACGATCTTCAACATAAGCACATATCCTTATTCTTTAAAAGCCAACACTATTTGAATATGTCTCTTCTGGGTCATTTGTAAAAAGGGAGAGAATCTCTTTCCTCTGTTCAGCTGTGGTAATAGTCCCATCTAAGAACACAGAAGATACCACACAGTTAGGCCCTCGACTATTCTCTAATTGTTTTCTGGCTCTTCTCTTTAAAAAAAGATTTTTAAAAAATGTTTGTTTATTTTTGAGAGACAGAGACAGAGACAGAGCATGAGTAGGGGAGGGGCAGAGAGAGAGGGAGACACAGAATCTGAAGCAGACTCTAGGCTCTGAGCTGTCAGCACAGAGCCTGACATGGGGCTCAAACTCACGAGCCATGAGATCATGACCTGAGTTGAAGTGAGATGCTTACCCAACTGAGCCACCCAGGTGGCCCTGAGAACCAGGAGTGCTGTGGTCAGGAGAAGATCAGTGTCCCAACTCACACATTCAGGCAGAGAGCAAATTCAACCTTTCTTCATTTCTGTGTTCTGTGCAAGCCCTCAATGAATTGAAGGATGCCCACCTAATCCACAATCCACTTTACTCAGTTGACCCATTCAAATGCTACTCTCTTCTGGAAACACTCTCATCATAGACACACCCAGAAATAATGTTTAACCAGATGTCTGGGCATCATATGATCCAGTCAAGTTGACCTATAACCTTAACTATCACACACCCTAACACTTATTAAACATATCCCGGGCAGGTGCTAAGTTCTTTACTGGTTTTATTTCATTCTTAGAGATATATATGAAAATTGCATAAAGAAAAAATACTTACGTTAGGTGACTTCTAGGGTCTCTTTCTTTTTCTTTTTTAAAATTTTATTTTAGAGAGAGATTGAGAGAGAGAGTGCGTGAGTGGAGGAAATGGGGAGAGGGGCAGAGGAAGAAAGAGAGAGAATCCCAAGCAGGCTCCATGTTGAGCATGGAAGCTGACATGGGACTTGATCCCATAACCCTGGGATCATGACCTGAGCTGAAATCAAGAGTCAGAGGCTCAACCGACTGAGTCACGCAGGCCCATAGGGTCTCTTCCAGTTGTAAGATTCTTTGACTTGAAATGGCATTAGGGAAACTAGGATGCTGAGGTGGGGCTTGGGAACCTAACACTTAGAAGCAAAAATACAAATAACATTATAAACTACCTCTTTCTGTGGACTAGGAACCATGTGTTCCTTACAAATGTTTTCTCACTTATTCCTGGAAAACACCCTATGAGATACGTATTACTACTCACCCCGTTTTCAGATGAGGAAACTGAGACAATGAGAGATTAAATGGCTTGACCAAACAGCAGTATTCAGGTATGTTGACTCCAAAACATGTGCTCTTAACCACCATGCTTCCAGAGAGACTGCAAAACCCTCCTTATCTGGTCTGGATGCCCGAGAATGTGCCTTTCCATGAGGTCACAGGGATGTAGGTGAGCTGGGGGAGGGAGCCGGCAGGAGTGTTGTCATAGGAACAGCAAATTCCACTGTGAGGACTGGTAGCATGCAGGCAGCTGGGCTGAGGAAGGTTCTGGAAATAATTCTGCAGGAGTCTCTGAGCCCAGGAGGAAGCCGACTCTCTACTCCCTCCAGCAGGACTTGGTAAACCGCAGCTTTGCTTCCTGTCTCTCCAGGGGCAGGCAGGACAGGGTGTTCTCTGAGTTCTATTCCTGGGGGATAGGCGGCAGAGCCATGATTAGGACTACAGAGTCTGTGCTTGCCAGGTCCTGCCTTACCTTTCAGAGCCAGCTAGCTTGAGAGGTCACCAGTATTTAGAGACTTTTGCTCCCCCCCCCCATCATCTTATGACCTTGAACACATTCCTCCTTTTCTCCCAATCACTCGATATACCAGCCCCTGGAACAGGTCTGTAACTTACTTGTGAGCCTAGCAGGCTTTCCAGTCAGTTGCGAGGCAATTCACAGCAGTTTGGTTCAGAAGAGCAGGGAGGGGACGTTTCTTTCCTTGGGTTTAATTTACTCAAGTTGCTCCCATCTGTTGGAGTTTGATTGCTCCTTGGGAGCCAGGTAAGGTATTTTGGTTGTACAAGTTTCGGCTGCAGAGGGGCCTGGGAACATGTCCTGGGTCTGCTGCTAAGAGCTACATAACCTGGGGCATGTGACTTGACCTGACGCTTGATGTTCTCACCTGTAAAATGGGAGAGAACTATTGCCTCAAAGGATGGTTGGGAGGAAGGAATGAGAATACTCATGGAGCACTTGGCACTGCTCCTGGCACAATACTAACCCCCTAATCTTCCTAGCAGGCTGAGGACAACCACAGGCCTCAGATAAGTGTATTTGGATTATGGAGTCAGGGGGTAGGAAGCCAGATTTTTCTCCCTAGTCAATCAAGCTTGGAGGTGAAGAGGAAAGAGAGCTAGTTGCTGAATGATCCAGTTTGGGATTCCTTAGAATGACAGAATCCAAGGTTTTCGGGACTGGAAGAAGCCCTGACAACCCTCTCGGGCTGAGAAGAGTGCAGTCATGTAGCAGGAGGGTGAAGAGGACAGTGAGCCAGGGTGGTCTCCACAAAGCACCGCCTCTGAAGGTAGGCGAGGTTTCCATGGGGGGGTGGGGGGGGGCTGGCAGCCACGAATAAGATAGGACTGCGTGGGCTCTGTGAGCCTGGTCACTGTGCGGAGGAACGATTATTCCTTCCACCCCTGGATCAGTTCCTCATTTCTCCTGGGGGAGATGCTAGTGACTTAGAAAAATAGAGGGGACTGGGTCCCAGTTGCCCTAATCTGGTTATAACCAACCCATGCTTCCTGCAGGGGCTGGCACAGAAGCCAAAGAAAGAGTATGCTGACCTGGGCCCCACTGGTTTCTTGGAACAACTGCTCTGTACTCTTTGGGCAAGATGGAGAAGCCAGGGCTGAGTCTACCGACAGGTCCCTGTCTAGAAGGAAAACATCAACAACCAAAATTACAGTTAGGAAGAACTGCTTCCATCTGCAAGTAACTGGGCAATTACCTCCTAATTAAGCTCTCATTAATTTGTTTTCCGAGCATTACAGTATCGTACTTCGTAGGTGCACCCCGCCCCACTTGTCACCGAGGTGTTGAGGATGAAGCATTTCACATGAATCAAGGTGGAACTCTTTCATCTGATTACATGTCATAGCCTGATTTGTTCCAACATCGTGAGGTCTTAAGAGTCATACCTTTTTATCTTTGGAGCATTGGCTTTGCAGGGTTTCTTCTATTTCAAGTCCTGGGTTTGGGGAAGGAGGGGAGGAAGAGGAAGGGCCAGGAGGGGAAAAGACAAAAGGTAGAATTCAGATCACTTTTCCCACATGTGGTCTATACATCTGAGTCACTTGCTATTAAAATGCAGATTCCTAGGGGTGGCTTCAGTCCTGCGTCAGAAAGTTCTCAGATGATTCTTATGAATGCCCAGGTCTGAAAATCTCAGCTAGAAGCAGACAGTCCTATGGGATATTAACACAGATAAAGAAGTACACAGACAACTCACAACACCATTTCAGCTAATAGTTTCTGAACCCACCCCAGAAAATCTTTCACTTTAGCATTAAGCTGGGGAAAGCTTGACTGTTCCATGTTTATACCTCATCCATCATACAGGTGATGGTGCAAATAGAAAAACATCTGGCACAAAGGCGGAAAATTCAAGAAGGGACAGTGTGTAAATCAACCCCTAGACCCTTAAAGGCTGATATCTTAGTGCCAGCTCTCTGGTCTCAGGTGTCGTAAATGCTGACTTACAGCTCCTTTATCTGCCGATAACGAAGGTGAACATAAGTGGATCTCCAGAAATGGTTCGCAAGCAGCTCCCAGGTTCTTGAAAAACCACAAGTGATTGGCAAATGTTTCTGTTGCAGACACAAACTCAAACAAACAGCTCATTTCCTTCAAGAGCTCTTCACAGCAGTGGCTGGGAGCCTGAAGGTAGGGGCGGGTGGGGGGGGGGAAGGAAGTCTTCCTATCCCTTCCCCCACACCTTCTTCCCCTTTCTGATGTCAGATTTTTTTCTGACAATACGGGGTTTAGACTTGGGGAAAGAAGCAATTAATAAAGAACTTCAGGACAGGGATTTCAGTTCTCCCCCCTACTCAACCCCCAGGCCTTTGCCCTCTCAGAGTGAGTTACAGACCTTCCATTTTATTCATTTCAGGAAGCCTGGGGGCCACAAGGCTCTGAATCACTGTCTTGTAAGGGCATCGTGTTACATTGAACTTCATTCAGTGTTCTCTGAGAAAATACAGAGCTGGGTCCTGCCTACCAAAGATTCTTGCAATCTGATAGAATTCTATCTGATAGATTCTGATATACAGGCAGTCTGGTAATTCTGGAACAGGTGGTAGGAGTTCACACTTTTTAAAATAAAAATAACAGTTTTGTTGAGATATATTGCACATACCCCACAGTTCACCCACTTAAAGTATACAATTTAATGTATTTTTTTTTTGGTCTAATCACTATTTTTAGTGTCTATAGCACTCCTAAAAGAAACGCCGAACCCGTTAGCAACTATTCCCCATCTTTTTCCAACTTCCCTCCACCCCTACTCCAGCTCTAAGGCAGCCACGAATCTACTTTCTGTCTGTATAGATTTGCTTATTTTGGACAGTTCATATAAATGGAATTGTACGTATATGGGTTTTGGTGGCTGGCTTCTTTCACTTAGCGTAATGATTTCAAAGTTCATTCATGTTGTAGCACCAACCACTACCTCATTCCTTTTTATGACTGAATAATATTCCATTGTACAGATACACATTTTATCCATTCATCATCAACTGATGGACATTTGGGTTGTGCCTACCTTCTGGCTATTGCGTAGTGCTTCTATAAACATTCGTGTGCAAGGTTTTGTATGGACACACTTGGGTACATACAGTAAAACCTTGGATTGCGAGTAACTTGTTCTGCCAGTGTGCTGCAAGATGAACAAACATTTCTAATAAATTTTAACTTGATAAACAAGCCATGTCTTGCAATATGAGTAGTACGAGACGCCCAACGTCACATGATCACAACTGAGCCAATGGTTCTTGAAATTCGCTTTGATATACAAGTGCTTTTGATTACAAGCAGGTTTCTGGAACAAATTATGCTCGCAAACCAAGGTTTTACTTGTATATACCTAGGAGTGGAATTGCTGAGTCATGGGTTCACTGTTTGATCTTTTATGTATGAGAGTTCTAATTTTTCCATATCCTCATTAATCCTAATTATTATATGTGTTTTTGATTTTAGCCATTCTAATGGGTATATAGTGAAATTTCATTTAAAAAAGTTTCTTTGAAAGATTTTATTTTTTTATGTGATCTCTGTACCCAACTCGGGGCTCAAACTCATGACCCCAATATCAAGAGTTGCACGCTCCACTGGCTGAGCCAGCCAGGTGCCCCTTAAAATTTTTTTAATGTTTATTTTTTTAAGCAAGGTCTACACCCAATGTGGGGCTTGGACTCACTACCTGAGAGATCAAGAGTTGGCTCACGGACTGAGCTACCCAGGCACCCCTCATTGTTTTTTTGATTCTATTTCCATGGTGGTTAATGTTGTTGAGTAGCTTTTCATGCACTTATTGGCCATTTCTATATCTTTTTTGGAGAAATGTCGATTTGATTTTTTGCCCATTTTTATTTTACTTAGAGAGAGAGAGAGCATGCATGTGCACTCTAGCAGGGAAGGGACAGAGAGAGAGGGAGAGAGAGAGAGCAAATCCCAAATAGGCTCTGCACTGTCAGTGCAGAGACCAACTAAGGGCTCAATCTCACACATGAGATCATGACATGAGCCGAAATCAACAGATGTTTAACCAACTGAGCCACCCAAGTGCCCCTTGCTCATTTTTAAATTGGGTTTTGTTTTTTTTTATTGAGTTGTAGGAATTCTTTATATATTCTAGGTAAATCTCTTATCAGACAAGTGATTTGCAACAATTTCCTCTCATTTTTTGGGGTTGTCTTTTTACTTTCTCGATGACCCTTGAGGCATAGAAGTTTTAGATTTTGATGACATTTAATTCGTCTTTTATTTTGTTGCTTGTGGCTCACACTTTGAGAAACATTACTAAAATGCAACTTGAAACTCTGGAAGCTTTGAGACCTCAAAGCTTGGCTGGGCTTTTTAGGTCACCTTGGAGGGGATTTCCTCCCCCCATCCCAGTCACCCAGGTTCCTCCTCTGAGCTGGACACAGAGAGCCTCAGGGGACCTTCACCGTGTTTACATCCCCTCCCTCTCCTGAGGTCTACCACAATGGAGCAGCTGAAATGACAGTTTGGAAATGTCCTTTATTGTGAAAACTCAATGGTCTTTGTCTCTGGGATTTGAAATTTTGATGCTGATGTTGGCAGCCAAGAGTTAGGAAGGAGCGGGGGAAGGGTCCGGGAGAACTAACCCATCCACTGATCTCCATAGTGAGTCATTTCAATCGTCTGTGCTGTCTTGGTTTTCTCACCCATAAAATGGGGGAGAACACCTCCATCTCCCCATCTCTGTGGGGATACTGTGATGATGAATTAATCTGTATTCGTTAGAACACTTTGAGATCTTGGATTAAAGGCATTACTGAAGCACAAGGTATTATTATAATAATAAATGATTTAATAGTAGGGAGGGTGCAGCTACTAAAGCAAGAATCTGAAGGGGCAGGAAGTAGGGAGGCTCTAATTGGTGGAGTCTGGGCCCAGACACAGGTCTTTATCCTTAGAGGTGAGATTGTCTGATTTCTCACAAACTGGGTTATTTCATCTGAATTCAGCACTGCATGACAGAGTACTTCCTATATGACTTCTGCCATGAGGAAAGATTACAGCTTTTGTTTCTGTTTTAGGAAATAAGTTATGTATATCAAAACAATTAGAAGCAATGCAAGACATTATAATGAAGTTCTGAATTGAATATAACAGGTGTCAAAAAGAAGGCAGAAAAGATGGTGAAGATCAGCTTTCCCCAGGTCTGTCGCACACTAGCTGTGTGGCCGACCTTGCCTCAGCTTCTTCTGTGACTACAGTTGTTTGTATAAAGGACTTAGGGTTAGTAAGCACTCAAATGTTGGACTTATCTGGGATCTTGTCAGACTCTGCTTTTGCTGGTTATGTAATCTTGGTCAAGTTGCTATAGATACCTCTGATCCTCAGTTATCCTGTCTGTAAACTGGGGATAAGGATACTTAGTAGCTCACAAGGTAACTGTGAGGATAGAGGAAGGCAATGTCAACAGCATAGCACCACTCCCTACAAATGGTAAGCCTCCACTAAATGAGTCATTATT
The DNA here is from genome assembly GCF_018350195.1 of Panthera tigris. Lineage (NCBI taxonomy): Eukaryota > Metazoa > Chordata > Mammalia > Carnivora > Felidae > Panthera > Panthera tigris. Next base: position 110,381,706 of record NC_056665.1, read on the forward strand.
ACTGTCATTGACACTCTTCGCTGTCCTGGCTAAGGCGTGAGGAGTGCACTCAGTAATGGCTTAGCGAAGTCAAAGGCCTTCTTTGGACGCTGGAATTTGAGGTGGGCAGGACGGGATTGGTATGATTCAGGTGATCAGAGAAGAAAGGATCAAAGAAAGGCAGAAGCATGAGGAAGGACTGCCCCCTGGAAGGCAGGACGGGACTTGGGCTTCTCACGGGAGCCTGGCCGGCTGTATCTGGTAGAGCCGCGGCGGCTGTTTACCCCCAAACTCCTTCCGCAATCTCGGCTTTCACCTTCCCAGTCCGCGAATGTAGGGCTCTGCAAGCTTGGAGCAGACCCTCCCTCCCCGAGGCATGTGGGTCCGGCTTCCGGGGCCGGTCAGGCCCAGCGCTTACCCTTTTCCCGGCCGTCTGGAGCCGAGAGCCCCGCAATCTACACCCCACCCTCTGCCAGGATCCTGTTTCAAAGTCACCTGAAAGCCATTTCCTTCCGCTCCCGCCGTCTCAACTCCCCTCCCCTCCCTGTAAATCACCTGGAGTTTGCATTTGCCTGGAGCTTTTTTTTTTTTTTTTTTTTTTAAAGCTTGTTTTCTTTTTGACGAGAACTTTACTTGTCGTTTACTATACACATTTGTCTACACAGAACCTAGTGATTCTGTATCAGTGTCCCATTCCTTCTCCCTAGGAACTGGTGATAATGCCTACCCAGTGGGACCTCTGCTGGGGTCCCACCCTGGGCTTCTCTCCTGCCTTGTGCTGGACAGCATCTTTTGTCTATCTTTCTTGATGAATTATTTTGCATTTTAAAATTTATGATCTTGCTCAAAATCTAGCCTGTCCTTATTGAGAGCCCCCCCCCCCAGGTGTGTGCCTTTCCATACCCATAAGATTACATAAAGACATAAAAACGGAAGGAGACGGGTTCTCTGTCTTCGTTTCACGAAAACGTGGTTCTCTATTACACAGGTTTCCGCATCTTGTTTTACCCACCGAGTTTTGGTGGACTCCCGCCAAGTTACCAGTTTCTTCATCTCGTCAGCTTCTCAGAGGCTTGGATTTACATTTGTAAAGGGTCACAGGGACCGAGCTGCGGTGAGGCATTCTTGACGTGCCTTTCGGACTCCAAACGGCCGAGGTGACCTGCTCCAGCAGGATCGAGACCCCCGATGCCGATCACAACTAATGTCCTACTAGAAAGCCCCCTTTCCTGTCCGCACAATGAGGGATGTTTGGCTATGACACCGGGGTGACCCCCACCACGTGCGTCATTGAATCTACGAACATCTAGGCGGCCGGGGAGCCGCTCGCGTGGGGCGGGACGGTCACCGTCCGGACGGCGCGCTCGCCCCACCTGCGGGGTTAATCATTAGCGGCGCACGATCCCCTTTACCCCGGGCTCCAGCTCGCCGCGTCGCGAAGTTTCCCCGGGTCTCCGCGGAGCCGCCAATTGCTGGATTCCAGCGGCGGGCCCGAGTCTCCACCCACTGGAAAAATTCCTGGCCCGCTCCTCCCTCTCTCCTCCCTCCCGCCGCAGCTCCGGCTGCGCTCGCCCGGCCCCGACTTCCTGCCGGGCGCTGGGAAGGCGCGCGCGGGCTGGGGTCCCCGGGGGCCGCGCCTGCAGCGGGCCGCGTCCCGGGCAGCCGAGGGGCTGGGCAGTGGGCGGGAGCGGCGGGCAGCCTCAGCCACTGCCGAGAGCGACTTTCAAACTCGCGCCCGCGTCGCGGCCGCACCTGGGCAGCCTCTCGCGCCGAGCGTGCCGGACCCAGCGGGGCGGCGACCGTGCGGTGAGTGGCCCTCGCTTCTCCCCTCTCCCTCCGCCAGTGCAGCGCCTAGAGCCCCTCCGAGACCCCCTCCTCCCCACTCCCGGGCCCTCGCTCCAGCCCCCCGCGGGGTGAGGACTCGGTGCGGCTGAGGAGGGCCCGGGGCCGCGTTGGCGCCTTCCAAGGCGACCTCCCGGCAGAGGACCGGAGCGCGGGAGGCTCGTGCACGGAGACATTTTCTGTCCTGTAGCCCCCACCCCGGAAACAAAAGGAGCGAGCGCGCCAGGTGGCTCCGGGAGGCCCCGTTTGAAAGTGGGGAAGCCCGCGAGGTTGCGCCCACCGGCTCCCCCTGCGCGCTAGGTCGCCCTAGGGCTGGCCCTTGCCTCGGACTGTGGGCCCCGGGCCGGGTGGACCCTTTTGCGGAATGACCCCAACCTCTGGTCCAGGGAGCCCAAGGGGCGCCAGCAGCCTGTTCCGGGTTGGTGCCACACGGTGCTCGCTCTTGGGAATCTCTCCTCCTGTACTGAAGGGATTAGAGGGGGTGCCAGAAATGAGGTGTCGGGAGCCGAAGGCATAGAAGCCACTGGCTGCCACTGTCTACCTCGACCTCACCCACTCCTGAAATCTGTTTGGTTAATTTTCTCTCTTCTCAGCTCTTTGGTTTGGAAAGCTAGGATAAGACGTGCAAACTTGAAATTTCAGGACATTTTTCGGTAGCTACTTTTACTCCTTGGCGCTGCTTTTGAAAACAAAAGGAAGAACGGAGTGGGAAATGTGCTGGTAGGAGGCTGGAGAGGTGTGGCCCCGGGGTGGGGGTGGGGAGGCGGTCTCAGTGGCCACGGCAAGGGTTTCATTCTTGAGGCCATTTGCTAAACTGTTGGCTGATGAAGGAGGCTGTCTTCTGCTCCGGAGCCCCTCGTGAGGCGACTCAGACTGCATCATACTACATTGAACCCTAGACTGGGGGTTCCCAGAGTCTCCCCAGCCCTGCCTCTTCATGCAGCCCAATCACATCGACCTTGCTTAAGAAATAGTAAGTAGGGAGAGTAATGACAGCCCAGGAGGACTTCCCCTTTGAGCACATCGCTTGCTTTTCTTTTTGGAAAGTGCCTTTCTAGCACCTTCCTTGCTGGACTGAGAGTGGAATCCTGATTGACTTCAGCTGGGAATGACTTCATTCCAACCATCCCCAGCAGAAAACCTAGAGAGTAAGAATCAAAGGAAGATGTACCCCTTCTGTTATTCATCCCTTCCCGTGATCCTGGGGTGCCTCATCTCGTCCTTCTAAGCCTGCTGTTAATACTCCTGCTGCTGAACCCTTTCCCTTCCCTGAGGGCAGGGCAACCCCTTGGCTCCCTGGATATCCTGCTCTGGGTAAACCAAGTCCTAGAAGCAGAGGGAGTGCTTTAAAAGCTGTTTTGCGGGGCTTTTCCACTGCCTTTTAGTAGACGTGGGCTATTAAGGAGAGTGGAAAGAGCACTAGCCTTGGAGTCCACTTGATCTTAGCCAAGGCCGACAAGCGATGGCCTTGGAGTCCAGCACAGGATTTTGCTTGAGTTTTAATCCTGGCTCTACTGCATAGCATTAAAGATTGGTAAAGTCGCTTGAGCTGGAAGGCACCTCTGACTAGCCTGCTCTATCTACACATGAAGGCAGTAGAGCCCAGAGATGTGAGGTGGTTTGAGCCTTATCCCTGTTGGCCAAATAGGGGCTAGAACTCAGATTTCCTTCTCTGGCTAATCCATGCTTTCTCCAACATGACCTGGGCATGTCACACATCTTTCAGACTCCCGTTTCCACTGGAGTAAAGTGGGGTACTTGCCTGCGTTTCCTATAGGGGCTGTGGTAAGGATCAGATGAAGCCAGAGACGTGGAAAGTGCTCCATGAGCTCCTATACAAAATAAAGAGCTCCCTGTGACTGGGAGGAACTCTCAAGAGCTTTACAGTTACTGGATATGTCCCATATGTGCCATAGGAGATGGCAGATACCAGGATCCTATGGTGGAAGTTTACATCCGTGGCCTGTGATATCAGCTCCAGGGTAAACATTTGGCTTACCAAATCCACAGCTAACCCAGGGTCACTGTGTTTACACAGGAGGAGGCCAAAGGCCATGGCCTGAGTGATGACCAGGGCTGTAGGGGAACAGGGACTGTGTTCCAGACTTGTGGCTGGCCCCTTCACCTCCCCCCGCCCCCCTCCCACCCAGAACTTTGTGAAGGCTCTGGCTCCAAGCCTGGAGGGGTTGCCACAAGCCCAGGCCCCAGTGCTGACTTTGGAGGGTTAATTGTGGCGCCATCTAGCTATTCTCTGTTGTGTTGGGGGTTGAGGGGACTCTTGGCTTTGGGAGGGTGTTGCCTTTGCAGCTGCACTGAGGGGCCTCTTCAGCTCCTCATTTGCCTCCCTCCCCCCACCCCAGGCTGCCCTTCTGGCCCAGGCCTCTGCTCTGTGCCGCCTCTCGCCTCTCTGGCCAGCTGCGTGTCCATAGGCCTTTGTTCCAGGGCTGCCTGCCTGCCCTCCCCAGCAGAAGCCCTCGGGCTGGGGCCTTGGCAGCTGGAAATCACTACTGCCAGCAGGAAAGGCTTTACTGGAGTCCACAGGGGACCTGGCAGACCTTCATTTCCTCTTAATTGGACTCCTCTTAGGGTTCCTAACTTGCTCTCTTTTTCTCATCTCACTTCTTCCCCTGAATGGATGGATCATCCTCTTTTTCTTCTTCCAGTTAGGCTTCTTAAGGTGTATTTTAAAGTATTCATTTATTCAACATTTATTTGGCACCTACTGTATATGAATATAGATGCAGGGGACACACCAGTGAACAAAGGATAACAAAAATCCTTGACTTCATGGCACTGACTTCTAGTGGGGGAAGCCAACAGTAAAGCAAGGTAGAAAGTGAATAGAAAGCATGTCAGTGATAAGCAGAAACATGTGATAGGGAAGGTGGATGCACATTGCCGTGGAAGGGGTGAGATGGCATTTTTAGATGGGGTGGCCTGGGAAGCCTCCTGAACAAGGATATTTGAGATAATGCCTGAGGGAAGTATTTCCCTTTGTCTCTTTGCTTGAAACCCAGTTAAGCAACCCACTGTGGAACTGAGGGGCAGGGTTTGGAATTGGGTGCACCTGGATTTGGATCCCAGCTTTCCAGCTTGCTAGCCCTGCGGTGCTAACCTCTAAGTCTATGTTTCTCACCTGTAAAATGGCATTAGTCATCATTCCTACCACGTACGGTATTGTGTGACCATGAACAATGAGAACCAATGTTCAGTGCTTCGCACAGCCTACAGAGGTGTTCAATACATGATAATCTTATTATTTCTCCAAACAAATTGTGCAGGGGTAGTCCAAGATATTAAATGCCATCGCCAAGGACTCTGGATGAAAGGCTTTGCATTTCAAGTGTTAGGCAGGGGTGGGGAATTGGAGGGAGGTAAAAACAGAAACCTTGGTTAGCGCAGGCTTTCTCGTTAGTGAGACTTTTCTACCCTATCCTAGGTTCCCGATGGGCTGGACTCCCAGGTGTGTGCCTCTTTCCCAGGCAACGGGTGAGCTGGGGGTAGCCCCGGCCCTCCCTTGCTCTGGAAATCCCCCTGCTTTTAAACAGCCCTGATGAATCACACCGTGGTCCTTGGCCTCTCCACCCTGCCTCACAGCTGGGAAGGCTATCCGCCCCTCTCCCAGGGTCCTGTAGATAACTTATGTTCCAAGAGGGAGTGAAAGGGGTGGGGAAGATGAGGGAGGGGAAGGGGAGGCCTGGGCAGATTGCGTAGGTGGCAAGAGGATTGTGAAGGGGGCTTATCTTGGGTTCTGCCTGGACTCTAACTGTTCAGCTCTGTGCTGCATCCGCCTGGCTAGTCTGAGGAGTCTCTTTTAGCTGGAACCACGGACCTCAAAGGGAGGGGCCTGATCTAAGACTGCTGTCAAAGCTGTGGTGAGCGGTTTCCTGGGGGCCCTGCCCTGGCTCAGGAAGCAGGGATGGGCTGTGGGGGGTGAGGCCCAGGGAAGTGGTCATCAGCCAGACCACACCCCCTGAGGGCCCTGTGGCACACGCAGGACAGCAGGCAGGCCCTGTGGTGACGGGGTTTTCTGGGCCTGCCAATTGGTGCCTAGAGACTGCATAAGGCTGGTTATAATCTGGCCTCAGAGAAAGTTGCAAACAGGCATTTTTGTGATTTGGGGTGGCCGTAAGTCAGGAGAAGGAAAACCGGGCAGGGCCCTGTACCCCATAATCAGAAGGAGGTGCATCTGGAGATGCTAGCAGCCGCTCTGGGGGTTAGCTGCCTGGGATGAAGGCCTATCTTGTGAACTGGGTCTCTCAGCTCTCTGCTCCTCATTTTGATTAGAAGCTCTCTGAGGAGAGAGTGCTTGATTCATCTTTGTTCCTGTATAACAGAACCGTATAAAGTGTAATCAACAGGGTGTGATGAGCTTGTGCCGAGGTCCCGTCCTGAGCATAATCTGGGCTTGGTGGTCTCATTTGCTCCTGGTTTTGTTCCATGGGATTTGGGAGAAGAAGGCAGCGGCGGGGGTCAGGGCCCACCTGGGTAGGCTGTTGCCATCTGGGAACACAGGCAAAGGGAGAGCCGGACTTTTTATGGTTCTCTTGCTGGCCTTTGGGGAGGGAGCCCTGGTTTAAGCTCGGGAAATGGGTTTTTAAGGACTCTCACTCTGCTTCCTGCTGAGCAGATTGTGGGGCTGGACACAGGTCCTGACGAAGGTTCCAGTGGGCGCAATGGTGGCCGTCCATGCAACCTTTTGGGAAACACAGTTTGAGAGTCCTTGAAGTTGTTGATTATTGCTGGGGTCCAGCTAAGAATAAAAGGAGGGATGCCAGAGGAGTAAAGTCTAGTTCTTACTGTGTAACAGCATCTCAAGAGGAGAGCTGGAACTACAGGTATTGGAAGCTCTCAAAAATTCATATCCTTTACTCCCCAGGCTGCAAGACTGTGTGTGTGTGTGTGTGTGTGTGTGTGTGCGCGTGCGTGCGTGCGTGCGTAAATTGGAGGTTCTTGAGCAACATTTGGCAAGTGTTGACAAGAAAAGGGAACCAGTATTCATGTAGCCTCTCTCTGTCCTGCACATTGCTACATCCCAATTCCTGCACATTGCTTCCTGCGTCGTAGGATTCCAATAAACACTTGCTGTATAAGTGAACATAAGTAAATATTTGCTGCTGTGTAATGAAACCTTAGGAATTAAAGAAATTTTCACATTCTTCACAAATGTTCTATTCCTGTCTAAAAATGCCTAGGATATTTGGGGAGGTTAACCTGTGGTCAGCTGCTGTGACGGAGGGGCAGGCAGCTCTGTATTCCTGCAGCCTGGAAAAGTGGAAGGGTGCTGACTGGAGTCCCTGGGACCAGTCCTGCCAGGCCCGTGGCAGGATTTGCCCCCATGCAAAGTGGACAGAAGGGGTGCTTGTGGTTTTGAGTATAGTTCATCCCATGATATGTCCCATAATATCCCACAGAAGGCAGTGGGTCCCCTCTTGTGTGCTCCTCAGGACTTGTCCTACCTGTGGTCCTGCTTATCTGCATATAGTCAAGACCTCTAGTCAGCCAGGACTCCATTCCTACGTTTTTCTTCACACCAGCCCCCTCAGACTCTGTTTAACTTTTATGTATATGTTGTGTCATCCCGTTTCCAAGCTGACAGCTGAAAGGAAGCAGCAAAGGAAAGGCTGTAAAGAGACCAGCATAGAGAGGAAAAATGACCACGGAGCAACTGGGAGTTGACAGTAAGAGTGGACAGAGGTCGGAACGGCAGGAAGGGCAAGTACCTGCGTAAGAACTGGGATCTCCTTAGGAGGAATGACCCTTAGGCAGGTGGTCATCATTTTGATAAGTGATGCTCTGCTGGTAATTGTGACCTTGAGTCGTCCAGAAAAGGTTAAATGATGTTCCCTTGACTGTTTCGGAAGGCATGCAAGGAAGCGTGTACCATTTTTAAAAGATTCCTGACCAGATTGACTACAACTTTTAAAAGTGTTGATACTTGAGTAAGAATATCACTACTCCTCTGGACAAGGCAGAATAAGTGGTGTTACCCACTGCCACAGATAAGGAAACGCAGTCCACCCAAGGTTGGAAATGTGTCCAGGAGCACTCAGCCAAGACTTGGCAGGGATGAGATTTGAATTTTTGAGTGACCCTGGGGCACAGGTGCACCGCTTTATCCAAGACTTTTTTCAAACTCTCTTGAGTTTTTTGGCTTTTTGGACAGCCCTCTCCTCAGGGGGTCCATCCGGCTAGTCAAGTAAAGCAGGTCCAGCCCTAATTCAGCTGTGCCCAGATGGCCTGCCAGGTATCCCAAAGGGCACTCGTCTTAGAAACAAGAATGCTTTCAGTACAGTTACAATTTAAGCATCCGCCTGGGTGCCACACAGCACTTTCAGAGGCCAGAAAATGACAGGGAGGAAGGAGCTGCAGTTTCAAACATCCCAGGCCTCTTTCCGAGGGAAGCTTTGTTCCTTTGTTTTGGTTCTGGATGCTGCTGAAAGGTGCTTCCGTGTGTGGCCTTGGTGCCGGTTGTTCTAGTCAGTCTTCAGGTGACGGGCCCGCCCCTGCCTAGGAACCCTGACCCAGCCCCGCTGTGTTCCCACTGTGCAGACCCGGCAAGTGGTAATTGTATCGTCCTTACCTCTCTCATTTATTGCGGAGATAGAATGTTACAGATGCAATCTCTTGGGGAAGTGTTCTTCCCTCCTTCCCCAGAAGTAAAATTCTCCAGACTATGATGTTTATTATTCCTTTGCATGTTTTTATACTTTACACTGTTGTCTATAAGTAGCATATGGCATTGTGTTGTTTTAATTTTGACCTATATAGCATCACGTTCAATGTGTTCTCCTTGAACTTGAATTTTTTATCCAACATTGTTACCTAGATTTATCCATGTGTGTTTTTTTTTATTAATGTTTATCTTGTTGAGAGAGCAAGCAGGGATGGGCAGAGAGAGAGGGAGAGAGAAATCCCAAGTAGGCTCAACGCTGTTATTGCAGAGCCCCACGCGGGGCTCAGTCTCACAAACCGTGAAATCGTGACCTGAGTGGAAACCAAGAGTTGGACTTTAACCGATTGAGCCACCCAGGCGCTCCCGTATTGGTATATTTAAATTTCATGTATTCATTCATCGCTTGTGTGGTATCTGTTGTAGAACTGTATCACCTTGCACTTACTGATGGACATTTTTTTCACCACTGCAAATAATACCGTGTTGAACATGCATGTCAGTCTTCTCTCCCAAGTACGTCAGCAGTGCGATTACTGGGTCATAAGTTGTGCTTTTCAAGATACTGTGAAACTGTCCCCAAATGATTTGTAAACAACTTATATTCTTACCAGAAATAGGAGAACTCCTATTTCGCCAACCTTTTTTTTTTTGTCTTTCAGTCTTGTAGGTATGAGATGGTATTTTAAAATTATTTTTTAAAAAGTGTTTTCTTTTTTTTTCTTTTTCTTTTTTTTTTCATGTTTATTTAGAGAGAGAGAGAGAGTGCATGCGTGGGCACACACGATTGCATATGGGGGAGGGGCAGAGAGAGGGGGAGAAAGAGAGTCCCAAGCAGGTTCCTTGCTGTCAGTGCAGAGCCCAAAGTGGGCCTGGATCCCAGGAACCAGGAGATCGTGACCTGAACTGATATCGATTCAGATGTCCAACCAACTGAGCCACCCAAGTGCCCCAATAAAAGGGTTTTTTAAATTAACACTTTGGGGTGCCTGGGCGGCTCAGTCGGTTAAGCGTCTGGCTCTTGATGTTGGCTCAGGTCATGATCTCACAATTGATGGGATCAAACCCCTATTTGGGCTCTATCCTGACAGTGAGGAATCTGCTTGGGATTCTCTCTCCCCCTTTCTCTCTATCCTTCTTGCACACACTCGCTCTCTCAAAAGAAATAAAATTTACACTTTGATTACAGGTAGGGATGGACACTTTTCCTGTTTATTGGCCAATCATGTTATTGTATGAGTCTTTGCCCTTTACGTTAAAAAATCTTTGTATTTAACTGGATAATATATCCGCATGGTTCAAATTGCAAAAGAGAACACAGTGAAAAGTTTCCCATGCATACCCCCCACGCCTCTCCCACGTGCTATCGGTTCTTGTAGACTTTTCCAGAGTTTTAATTGCCATTGTCTTTTAGGAGTTAAAAGATATATATGTTAAATAACTAATCTTTGGTATATTATATTCGTTACATAGAGCTGTGGGTTGTCTTAACTTTATTAATAATGTCAGTTTTCATAAGGAAGTTTTAATTTTAATGTCAGATTTACCAATCTTTTGTTTATACTTTCTGTCTCTTGTTCAAAAAATCCTCTCCTGCTCTGATTTTATAAATATATTATTTTAAATTTAAGTTTTGCTTCCCGTGCTTACATTTTAAATTCATTTTAAATTTTATATGAAATTGGATCTCAACTCTGGCTCCACACTAAAGCCTTATGAGGAGCTTTAAAAAGAAAGTACTGATGATGTCTGAGTATCACCTCAGATAAGACCAATAAAATAATATCTTGGGGCACCTGGGTGGCTCAGTCAGTTGAGCTTTTGACTTCGGCTCAGGTCATAATCTCACAGCCTGTGAGTTTGAGCCCTGCCTCGGGTTCTGTGCTGAGAGCTTGGAGCCTGGAGCCTGCTTCAGATTCTGGGTCTCCCTCTCTGTCTGCCCCTCCCCCCGCTTGCTCTGTCTGTCTCAAAAATAAATAAAAACATTAAAAAAACAAAAATAAAAATATCTTGGGGTGGGGCCCAGGCATGGTTATGAAATGCCCTAGGTGACTTATGTCCAGGCAAGGTAGAGAACAATTCAACCTTGTAAGATCAAACTGATTTTCTTTTTCCAGAGGAGTAGCCAAATTTTCCAGTACGAGTTATTGAAGAGTCTATACTTTTCCCACTGACTTGTTACTTTTAAGATTCTATTGACTGATTTATAACTTTATTGAGACATTTCACATATCTTAAAATTCATCTATGTAAGGTGGTTAGTGCTTTTTAGTATATTCACAGAGTTGTACAACCATTACCACTGTCCAATCCTAAAACAGTTTATGCCCCCTCAAAAAGAAACCCTATACCTATTAGCAGTCATTTCCATTTTTTCCCATCCCTCATCCCCAGGCAACCACAAATCTCCTTTCTCTCTCTATGCATTTGCCTATTCTGGATATTTCACATAAATGAGTTCATAAAAATGTATTTTATTATGACTAGCTTGATGTTTTCAAGAGTCATCCATGTTGTGGAATGTTATCGGATCTTCATTTTTTTTATTGCCAAATAATATTCCATTGTATGGATATACTGCATTTTGTTTATCGTTTCATCGGTTGATGGACATTTGAGCTGTTTCTGTATTTTGGCTGTTATGAATAACACCCTGTGAATGGTTATGTTCACCTTTTGTATGGACATATATTTTCAGTTCTCTTTAGTATATACCTAGGAGTAGAATTGCTGGGCCATATGGTAACTCTTTAGCTTTTTGAGAAACAGCTTGATTGTTTTCCAAATGAGCTGGACTCTTTTCCATTCTTACCAGGAGGGTGCAAAGGTTCTAATTTCTCCACATGATCGCTAATACTTGTTGAACATTGTTTTTATTTTAGCCATCCTAGTGGTTATGAAGTGGTATTAGCTATGGTTTTGATTGCATTTCCTTAATGCTTTATGATGTGGAGCATATTTTCATGTGGTTATTGGCCTTATGTATATCTTCTTTAGAGAAATGTCTATTCAAATCTTTGCCCATTTATAAATTGAGTTTTATTGTTGTTGTTGTAAGGGTTCCTTACATATTCTAGGTATGAGTCCGTTGTCCAGTATATGATTTACAACTGTTTTGTATTTTTTCCCATTTTGGAATTTGTTTTTTCTCTTTTCTTTTTTTTTCACTTTCTTGAGAGTGCCCTTTGGAACACTATAGTTTTTAATTTTGGTAAAGTCCAGTATATCAGTTTTATTTGTTTGTTTTGGTGCCTGTGCTTTTGATACTTAAGAAACCATTGCTCACCCAAGTTCAGCAAGATTTCCTCCTATGTTTTCTTCCAAAATTTTATTGTTTCGGGTCTTACATTTAGATCTGTGATACGTCTTGCCTTAGTTTTTGTGTATGGTGTAAACCAGATGTCCAGATTCATTCTTTTGCATGTGAATACCCAGTTGTCCTAGTATTACTTGTTGAAAGTCTCTTCCTGTCGAATTGTCTTAGTACCCTTGATGAAAATCATTTGGCTCTAAATGTGAGGTTTTATTTCTGTACTCTCAATTCTATTAATCTATATGTCTGCCTTTATGCCAGTATAGCCAGTCTTAGTAAGTGTAGCTTTGTAGTTAGTTTTGAAATCAGGAACTGTGAGTCTTCCAATTTTGGTCTTTTCCAAGATTGTTTTGGTTATTCTGGGTCTCTTGCTTTTCCAGAGGAATTTTAGGATCAGCTTGTCAATTTCTGCAAAAATCCAGCTGAGATTTTCACAGAGATTGTGTTGAGCCTGTGCATAGATTTGGGGAGTATTGCCAGCTTAGCAATGTTAAATGTTCTGATGCATTAGAACATGAGTTGTCTTTCCGTTTATTCAGATCTTCTTTAATTCTTTCAACAGTGTTTTGTGGTTTCCAGTACGCAAGTCTTGCATTTTCCTTGTTACATATATTCCAAACCACTTTATGCTTTTTGCTATTATAAATGGTATTGTTTCATTTCTTCATTTCATTTTTGGATTGTTCACTGCCAATGTATAGGACTAGAATTGATTTTTATGTGTTGATCTTATATTCTGCCGTGTTGCTGAACTCTTTCATTAGTAGTAATGGTTTTACAGTGGATTTCTTAGGGTTTTCTATGTACAAGATTGTGTCATCTGTGAACAGAGATAGCTTTACTTCTTCCTTTTTTTAGTCTGAATGTCTTTTATTTCTTTTTCCTGCTTAATTGCCCTGATTACAACTCTAGTACAGTGTTGAATAGAAATGGCATGAGGGGACATCCTCGTCTTGTTCTGATCCTAGGGGAAGAGCAGTCAGTCTTTCTCCATTAAGTACCAAGTACCTATAGGTTTTTTGTAGATGCTCTTTGTAAGGATGGGAATGTTCCCTTCTATTCCTAGTTTGTGAAAGTGTTTTTATTATGGGAAGGTGTTAGATTTTGTCAAATATTTTTTCTGGGTCTACTGAGATTATCAGGTGGCTTTTGTACTTTATTAATATCTTGACTTTTGGATGTTAACCCAATCTTGTATTTCTGGGATAAATCATATGGTCATAGTGTATACTCTTTTATGTGTTACTGGATTCAATTTGTTAGTATTTTGTTGAGGATTCTTGCATCCTTGCATTATCCCTAATAAATATTAGGGATTTTAAACTATAGTTTTCTTGTGATGTCTGGTCTTGATATTGGAGTAATATGACCTCTAGAATGAGTTGGGAAGTGTTCCTTCCTCTTTTATTTCTGAAAAAGTTTGTAAAGAATTGGTATTAATTCTTCTTTAAGGTTTGGTAGAATTCATCAGTGGGGCCCTCTAGTCCTGGGCTTTTCTTTATTGAGAATTTTAAAATTACTAGTCAGTCTCTTTACTTGTGAACAGTTCTTGTCAGATTTTCTATTTCTTCCTGAGTCAGTCATTGATTTGTGTCATTTAGGAATTCGTTTGTCTAAGTTATCTAATTTATTGGCATATAGTTGTTTGTGGTATTTCCTTATAATCCTTGAAGATATTTATTTTCCGTCTTCAGTGTTCTCCATTTATACTATGCACGATATAGCTAAATGTAGCCGCCTTTTATTTTATTATTATTATTATTAAAAAAAAATTTTTTTAATATTTATTTTTGAGAGAGACAGAGACAGCATGTGAGTGGGTTAGGGGCAGAGAGAGAGGGAGACGCAGAAGTAGAAGCAGGCTCCAGGCTCTGAGCTGTCAGCACAGAGCCCGACGTGGGGCTCGAACTCACGAACTGTGAGATCATGACCTGAGCAGAAGTCTGACACTCAACTGACTGAGCCACCCAGGCGCCCCTGTAGCCTTCTTTTAAATTTAACTTGTGTGTGCTTTCAATCAGAGGACAAATGTCTACCTTCTGTTCTGGAAAATTCATGTATGTTCCATCGTTGAAAATTGCCTCTCTCCCATTTTCCTTTTAGTTCTGGAACTTTCTGGAGCTCTCTGTTCATATTTTCTATCTTCTCTTTTTGCACTGAAATCAGGATGACTTACTCAGGTTTTTTTTTTTTTTTTTCTTTACATGTCACTAATTCTCTAGCTGTGTTTAATTTTCTGTTTAACCTACCTATTGGGTTTTATTTATTTTTTTTAAAGATTTTTTAAAGTGTTTTTAAATTTTTTATTTTTATTTCTTAAATATTTATTTATTTTGAGAAAGAGGGAGAGAGAGACAGAGACAGAGACAGTGGGGGAGGGTCTGAGAGAAAGAGGGAGGGAGAAAATCCCAAGCAGGCTCTGCCTTGTCAGCACGAGGCTCAGTCCCATGAACTGTGAGATCATGACCTGAGTTGAAACCAAGAGTCCTATGCTAAACCCACCTAGCCACCCAGGCACCCCAGGATTTTTCTTTCAATTTTAAGTAATCTCTACAGCCAATGTGGGGTTTGAACTTACAATCCTGAAATCAAGAGTCGCATGCTCCACTGACTGAGCCAGCCCGTATGTATTGGGTTTTAAATTTCAATATCGTATATTTCATTTCTGTTTAGTACTTTTTCAAAGTCTTGCTCAGAGTTTTCTTTTCTTTTAGCTCTTGGAGTACCAATTTGTTCCATCTTTTTATTCCCTTGTGATGGCTTTTTGTTGTAGGGTTAGTAATGTTCATACTCTGCTCCTCCTCAGTGGTTGCAAAGAGTCGGATGCTTAAAAGTATATTTGGGAAGTCTGCACTTACTGGTGATGATGAGCTCTGGGACATATGAAATGTGTGGGTCGGTGGCTGAGGTGGAGTGGAGGAAAGGATTGTTGGAAGGCTCTTCCCCCAGAACTTTGCGGTGTGATTTCTTCTTACACAGGACTCCGCCCCAGAGTCCCCTCCTCCAAGCCTTCCCAGGCCTCTTGACCAAACAACGCCCCCATCCCCCACTCACACTCTTTTCTCTGCTTTATCTTCTTCATGACATTTATCACTACCCAGAAATATATTAGTCATTTGCCTACCATTTGTGTCCTTCCCACTGGGAGCGTAAGCTCCTTGATAGCAAGGCTTTGCCTTACGTATTGCCATGTTCTCAGGACCTGGCACGCAGTTTATATTGCCACTAAATGTGAGTGAGTTTGAGTAATCCTGTTTTCAGACAGGAAGTCCTCTCAGCCTGGACGCTGCAGCTTTCAGCTGGGTTGGGTCTGACCAGGCAGCAGAGACGAGGTGAACAGCTTGGTTTTCCATTCCCCAACCTTTTTCTGGGCCTCCTCTAGGGAAGGTCTTTTTCTCCCGTAAGAGCTCAGAAAATACCAGCCACCCGTGTGCTTCATTGTGGCCTTTTTCTGGCATATGCTTGCACACCTGCCAAAATCAGGAGTAGGCATTTGAGTGCCAGAAGACCTGGGGGGAAAAGGGTACCCCCCACCCCCACCCCAAGATCTGGTCCGTAACTGCAGGAGGCTGTAACTGAGTTAAGAGGACAGAGCATTCACAGAAGACTCTTTAGGGTGCTTGCCACTCCCTGAGCTGCTGTGCGGATGAGTACCCCTCACTGTGACGGGGTGGAGAAGGGCAGCCAGTGCGCTCGGTCCTTGGGCCATCCCTCAACGGGCACAGAAACCGTTCCTGGAAGCTTCTAGGAGGGAGTTATGAATTCCCAGGTGACTCCATTTTGCTCTCTTTCTGCGGTTGCCCCTCAGTGTAGGAACTTGTTCTGAGCAAAGTGCCTGAGGGCGTTCCCACAAGGTGGGCTCGAGGGGTGTCATCTGCATCTCTTAAGGCCCCACCTGAGGCCACTTCGAGGAATGGCGAAGAGCTCTGGAAGCAGGATTCCAGGAAACCCTGGCTTTCCCCTCTTCCCTCCCTGTTGGGCCTTGGGTAAAGGAGCCCATGGCTCTGGACCTTGAGGTTGTTGTGAGGAGACTACACAGAGGTTTTGTTCAGCACAATGCCTGGTTCACCCCAATAATGTGCCAGTTGGTATTCCAATCTGGCATTTCGGGAGCCACTCAGTTTCCTGATCTGTAAAATGGATAATAATGCCTGCTGCCCACCTGCCTCTTCCCTGTGCTCCTGGCTGTTGTAAGGACAAGGGTTAATATCCTCAGGCTTTGAGGGCCTGGGGTGGGGGAGGAGCCACATAAATGGAGTATTGTTGTGCTGGTGAATGATCTGGCTTTGTTCAAGTGTCTTCAGTATTTGACTTCCTGCAGTTAGTGTCCCCTTGTGTTTAATTGCTTAGATATTTGCATGTCCTCAGCGGGGCAGTGCATACCTGCCAGACTGTGGCCTGGGTCCTCACCCCGCTGGGGCCTGCTGAATTAGGGTGAGAAGCCTCATTTCCTCCGTCGGGGGGCCCCCCAGGCATCAGGAATGAAAGAAATGCAGAAAGTATGACCCACACGCAGAACTGGTTCTGAATAGGACGTTTATTGAAGAGCTTTTGCAGGAGGCGGCGGGCACTTTAATTCCCGAGGCTGTTGGTGGCAGCTCGCTGCTCGCCCCAAGCCTGTTAACCGCTCGGCTGCCGGGGCTGGGAGGGCGCAGCTCCCGGGCCCCAGGTGGCCCTCTCGGTGCTCCGATGGGAGCCCTTTTGAGGAAGGCGGTAGGTACCTGGCTGAGGCCAGGCCAGGGGGTACAAGGGGGCCTGACTGTCAGCTCTGGGCCTCCAGGCGTTTACAAACTACCCCGTGAAAGCTGGCCAGCCTCAGGTTTGGGGGCAAAAGGTAGGTTTCTCCCCTGGAGGTTCAGAAACCGAGGAACCCCATGTAGGTGTCGGAGAGCTGGGGTTTTTTTTGTTGATTTTTTTTTTTATCCTACCCTGGCTTCTAGTGGATTTGTCAACTGTGGCTGGGTAAGAGCAAGAGAGTCCCGTGTTCCTGTTTTAGAGGTGACTGTAGATGGTTCTCCTGGGGGTTTCGGAGAGCCTTTTGATTTCTGAACATTCAGAGTTGGCTGGTTAGAGAAGGGGCCGCAGTGTTGGAGCGACCCAGCACAAAAGCGCTTCTGCGCTGGGAAAAGCAGAGTTAATCTCCCACTTCTTCCTGAAGTTTCTTTTTCCCAGAATCCACGGAGGGTGGTTATTTTGGATAAAATCAAGTGGTGGCAGGTCAGCAAATGAAAGGAAGTTCTCCCCCACCCTGTGTCCTCCCGGATGGACACTGCCAGGCAGGGGCTGTGCCCGCCACTTCTGGATCTCCGGGCCACAGGAGCAGGGAGTTCAGGGGGCAGATTGCCACCCTGACTTGACTATGTTTTTAAATGTTGAGTCAAGGCCTTGCTTTTCCAGGAGCGGGATTGTGCTGCCCGGCCTGTGTTGCACCATGCCACGTGCATCCCCTCACCCCAGAATTTTGGTGACAGCCGCCCCTCCTGTCTGCATTCTGGTCTCCTAACCTCTCAGCTAAGGGAGACGGCTCCTTTCCTCCCACCTGGGAACTGGTTGGATGAGTTTCTTGGGCCTCCTTGGTTGAGGCCTCTTAGAAGGGAAGGGGCCAGGGGGGTGGAGACAGGTGCTGTGGGGTGGAGAGGGGCCCTCCTGGACTCTGGGAGAGGGATCCGGGAAGGGAAATGTATAAGGCCTTGCTGTCTAAAGGGCTTGGCTGCCTTTGAGAGTCGCCATTTGTTGTGAGAGCCTATACAGTCTGCCTTATAGAAGAAAATCCACTTTCTTAACTTCTCTGGGTCAGGCACCAGGCCCAAGATCAGCGTCCTGGGCAAAGAAGGAGGGGTATTGGAGCATTTTTGCTGTAGTGCCTGAGAGACGGGGAAGGCCAGAGTGGTTTGATGGTTGGAAGCAGTTCACTAAGCAGTGTGGTGGGGAGCACTGCTGCTCACATTTACACACTTTTCTGGGTCTGGATGGTCATGCTCAGAAGTAGAGAGGAAGTTGCATTTGGGGTAGCCACCCTGTTGGCAGGTTGCCCCCTGATTCTAATTTGCTTAGGGCGGGAACGTGAGAATTTGGGGAAGGGAAAAAGTCCTCAGGTGATGAGATGTATTCTGACCAGTCCCCAGCCCAGGAGAGAGCCTTTGGCCTGGAACCCCAATGGGACATCCTCTTCTGGTTAAGCCCCCATCTCTCAGTTTTCTTGGTTTCAGAAGCTTCTAATTTACACGAAGCTTTGTGTCTTCACCTTTACTGGGATCTTCCTTTCTGCCCCCTTCACAAGGATTGGAATGGGTCCTGTTCTTTCTAGCAGATGCTTCCCTGGGTCCTTCTCTTTTTCTCCTTCCTGAAGCTCTCTATGAATAGTCAGCACCTTCTTGGGCCTCTGGATTCTTCCTGAACACTCTTTTGGTATATGGACCCCTGCTCCCATAGCCCCACGTGGGGTTTGTCACTTTTTGGGGCATATTCTCACACCTCATCTCCCAGAGCCCTTCCCTTACTGTCCGGTAGTTGTTCTTCCAGGCATGGCTCAGGTGTGTCCTTTCCCGCCATTGCCGATGCCTACAGTCTCTCCCATTCCTGCCAGCCTGGCCTCTTGCTGCCAGCCACCCCAGGTCCTTGGGATGTCCATATCCTTTTGGGACTCAACTCTTCCATGCTGCTGCCTTTGCATCAAGGGCCCTCACGTCCCTTCACCTGCCAAGTAAAAGCTTATTCATCATTCAAGGCTCAGCTGAACTATCACCTCCTTTAAAGCTGCCCAGGTCACCCAGGTGGCACTAGTTATTCCCTCTTCCTGTGGGCACAGTTTATGTATTTGTACTTCTGTACCAGCCCTCAAGGCATTGCTTTATGGATAATTTGTGTAATTTTTCCTTCTAGAATTGGTTCCTCAAAGACAGGGACAAGGTCTTCTTCATTTCAGTATCCCTAGGGCCTAGCATCATGCTCAGAAGTGTGGAATGAATTCCCAAAACTGGAGACAGTCTTGAACTCCCATGCTGCTCATGACCCCGTTCTCTACCTCCTTTTGTTATTGATGGGCTTGTCTTGTTTCTCTTGATAGAGTATCCGCTCTTGAGAGCAGGCTCTGTGTGTGATTCATCTCTGTGTCTCCCACAAGGCTGCCACAATGTCTTTGTGCAAAGTGAGTGCTTGAAAATACTTGTCCAGTGAATTCTGAAGCTCACGACTTAGGAAGGGCAAGGACTGTTATCTCTAAATGAGAGGGTAGACACTGTGGCACAGATCGCTCACTGCCTTACTCCTTATCTGTCATCCAGCTTATTGGGGGCAGAGCTGGGGCTGGTTTTGAGCAGTGCTGGCTGGAGTCCCTGGGCTCATACACTTTCTGCTGCTATGCCCCTCTTTGATATTCTCTGTGATTTAGGAAATGGGTGAATAGCAAGGCTCTTCCCACTACCTGATGGTTTTATGTCCTTCCCATGCCCACCTTGGTGCTGGATTTTTATTGTTTTTTTTAAACCCAAGGACTAGTGAGGCACCTGGGTGGCTCAGACATCCGACTCTCCACTTTGGCTCAAGTCATGATCCCACGTTTTGTGGGTTCGAGCCCCGCATTGGGCTCAGCTCTCATAGTCAGAGTCTGCTTGGGATTTTTATTCTCTCTCTCTCTCTGTCTCTCTCTCTCTGTCTCTCTCTCTCTCTGTCTCTCTCTCTCTCTCCCTCCCTCCTCTGCTCTCGTGCTCTCTCTCAAAAATAAATAAATAAAAACTTAAAAAGAAAGAACCAACTCCGGGACTAGTGTCAAGGATGATTTTTATTGATCTCCTACTTGTGCTTTTGCTACCTTACATTTCCTTAAATTCTGTTCCTGCTCAGGCTTGTTACCCTCCATAGCTCTGTTCCTCTTTAGCTCCCTGGTAGCACATGCCGTCTCTCCCTGTGGAACCCTGAGGAATGTGCCCTGCCTGCTAGAGCAAAGGACTCTGACTCACTTACACTTCATCTTCTGGTTTGTCCTTTCTGTTGGGCATGGATATCAGACTGTTTTCCTTTCCAGCTGAATTGCTTTCTGTTTTTTCATGTAAAATCATGGTTCAAATCGATGTTGGGATTATAAACGATGAATGGTTGGTGGGGGAGGATTAGGTCATGCTGGTTCACCAAGTTTAACACTTTCATCTTTATTATTAATTTGGGATGTGGGTAAACATTTTAGGCACAAATGGGAAAAAAATCTCTTGTCCCAGTGCTTGTGGAACAAACTTTATCAATCCTTGTCATCCTGCCATTTATAGTGGGCTTACTGTGTGTCAGATGTACAAATTGGTTTATTTGTATCATCTCAGTCTTGGAGACCAGTGAGGTTGGTGCTATTGTTCTCATTTTGCAGATGAGGAACTTGAAGCTGTAAGCCCTTGGGGAGGGCAGGTGGCTTGCCCAAGGCTACACAGGGCCGGTGAAGGAGCAGCTGGCTTTCAGACCAGGTCTGCCTGACTCCAAAGCCTGTGAATCCATTTAGCACGTGGAACCTCTGCTCCATGGACTTCCATGCACACGTGCACTTGCATATTCTCTCTTCTCTGCTGGGGACGCAGAGGGACCTAACGGGACCCCCTCTGTTCCCACTTGGTTCCTCCTGAGATTCTCCAATGCCTTTGAACCTGATGCCACAGTAAATGCTGTGACTGTGGAAGGCGTGGCTCCTATTTCCTCCCCTCCCCCACCCCAGCCTGGAGGCCTGAAGTCAAGCAGTCCCTGCAGCGTGGGGGGTGGGGGGGTGGGGAGTGTAGGGACAGCAAGGTGGCTAATTTGCCGGGCTGGGTTCCTGACTTTTGCCAGTAGGCAGTGGAGGTCCTGTGAGCCTTTTTGGCCTAGTGAGGAGAGTGTGGGCCTTTGGGACACTGAATCTATCCATGATTTGTAGCACCAGCTTTAGCTGCTCCATCTTCTGGGGACATTGTGTCATTTCCCTTAGTGACAGGCTGTGCTGGGAGCCAAGTTGACCTACCCTGGCTGTAAGCAATAGCAATTTTTTTTTAAAGTATTATTTATTTATTTCGAGAGAGAGGGAGCGGGAGAGGGAGAGAGAGAATGAATGTGAGCGAGGGTGGGGCAGAGACAGGATGAGAGAGAGAGAATCTCATGACTTGAGCCAAAATCAAGGGTCAGGGATGCTTAACCAACTGAGCCACCCAGGCGCCCCAGGAATGCAATTTCTAATCAACAGTAATTGTTCTCATCTGCCTTTCATATATATGTATATGAGACTTCCTGGGAGGAAGCTTTTCCTGCAATATTTGTAGGGGGACCTTATTGTACTCCCTTCTTCAAATTCCAGAGTGGTTCCTTGGCCACTTTTCCCTTCCTCTCAATTTTTTTTTTGTGACTGGTCACTTGATATGTGGCATGATGGCAGGGCAGCTGTGCCCCTGCTCTAGGCCCTTGTCTGGGGCCAAGTGGGACAGGACTGCTGGGGTGAATGAGCAGTCACTGCTCCTGGTACCTCTCGGCAGATTGGAAACTTGCTGGCCGTGACTAATGTGGAAACTCATTAGTCTAAGAGGAACTGGCTCAGGCCTCGGTTTTGACCAGTTTATCTTTCACCTACTGTGGGAATGGTGAGGGGTGCTTTAGCACAATAGTGCAGGTGTTTATTGAGCACCTAGTATGTGCATTGCTCTCTGAGGGGGAAGGAAGGGCACAGGAAAGAAGGCCCAGCCCCCCTGGGTTTTACCGTCTAGTCCAGAAGAAAAGCATGCACTTACGGACCCCAAGGACCAGCACTTTAAGTGATACTCTGGGTCATTAGAGTTCAAAGAAGTGTGTATGTATTAGTGTCCTGTGGCTGCTCTAACAAAGCCCACAAACTTAGTTGCTTGAAACAGCACGTATTTATTATCTTACAGTTCTGGAGGTCAGAACTGAATCTGGGTCAACGGGGCTGTGTTCCTTGTGGAGGCTCCAGGGGGGAAGGATTGGTTTCCTCACCCTTTCCAGCCTCCTGAGGCTGCCTACATCCTTTGGCTTGTGGATCCTTTCCTCCCTCTGCAAAGCTGGCAGCCTGGCAGTCTTCCAGCCTCTTTCTGTCTGTCCCTCTGCTGTTCTTGGCACATCAGCGTCTGAATCCTGCATCCCTCTGGTAAGGATCCCTGTGATCACATCAGGCCCACCCCGGTAACCTGGGGTAGTCTCCCCATCTCAGGAGCCTCGACTTGATCACGTTTCAGAGTCTCTTTTGCTGTATAAAGCAACATCAGTAGGTTCCTTATAGCCAATGATTAGGATGTGGATATACTTTGAAGGGGGGCACAGCCTACAGTTGTGTGTGTGTTGAAGGGGCTGGAAGTGGTTGAGGAGGCCCTTCTGAAGGAGGTGATTTGACTGAGTTTGTGTAGGGGGAGAGGGTCCGGGATGCGATATCAGGTATGGGAAACAACAGGAGCAAATGTTGGGGTTGCGGGGTGGTGGGAACAGTGAGTGAGGTGTGGTCTTCCCACTGAGATGAAATGCCAAAGGCTGTCTTTCCCCTCCACGGCCAGGCTGAGGAGGTTTTCTGGATTTCAGTCTGTAGGCCCGCATTTCCTCCCAGAATTCAGGTGGGAGGGCTTCATTGGCAGCCGCTCTCCCTTTCCTACCCAGCAGCTGAAGTCCTGCTTTAAGGACCCAGCCACATTTGATGGCCCCTGCTGTTCTGGGGTGGTGGGAAAAGGAATTCACTAGGGAAAATAAATTCATGAGGGGAAATGAATTTGAGCCAGCTGGCCCCGGTTTGTGACCCAGAAACCCTGGTCGCTCTGTTTGCATGGCCTCTGTGACAGTCACGTTGCTCACATTAACACATCGAACCCAGTTACTCCCCAGGGAGCCTCCCGTTGTCCTTTCTTAGGGTGCTTTGGGCCCCTGAGTCTCCGGGGAGGGTTGGGCGGGGCCTGAGTAAGGAAGCTGCTCTGGAAAGGGGCAAAGAGCCAGACCCTCTCAGGGATCCTCCTGTCCTCGGGAAAGCCTCTAGGGCTGTGCTGAGAGCTGTCCTCCCGCTGGCGTGGCCGAGGGGGAGCGGCAAGAAGAGACAGGCAAGAGCCGGGCGTGGGGTGGCGCGGAGCTGTGGGCGACAGCACGGCTGAGTGAGCTCAGCTCCTGTTTGAGATCTCTGAGGAAGTTCACCTTGCTCCTGCCGTGTTTGTCTGGAGAAGCCTTAGCTGCTCTCTGTTGCTTCCTTCTGGTACCCTCTCTGAGGAGCTCCTGACAGGGGAGTTGGGGCGTTGTTCCGGGGAAGGTCAAGGGCACCTGACAGGTTCTGAGAGCCTTTGGAGTGTGTAGGAAGCCCCTGGGGAGGTGGGTGTGCGGGGGATTTGGGAGCAGTCGCCTTTGGGAGAGCGCCCTGCTCCTTTCCTGCCCGCCTCTAGGGCAGGTGTGTCGGGCTTCCGCTTCTTGGGCGTGGGGTGAAGGGCGGCAGGTGAAAGGATGACATCAGCCTCCTCCTCCGCACCTGGGCCCAGCCTGACTGAAGCAAAATGTTTTCTGAGGCGTCTCCAGAGCTGGCCCGCGCAGAGGGCTGTCCAGCGGGTGCCCCTCTCCCTCTCCTGCCTTCTCAGCCCGCAGGTCAAGGAGGGAGGGCCAGAGGGGATGTTGCTGAGTCCTGGGGGTTCCCCAGGACCAGAAAAGGAGAGGTTCTCCAGAAGGTTCCCGGTGAGTGCCTCGCTGTAGGACCATCATTTCTGAAGTTGGCGGGGCAGGGTGGGAGGGTGGGGGTTGGCAAGATGATGTCACTTTTGCCTCAGTGACCAGAGGCTTGAGGACAGAACATGGGGGCTAATTGTGGGTTTTGTCATTTTTTCTGTTGGAGGCAGGGGTGTGGGTTCGGTTGGGGGCCTGGTGCTGAAGCCTGGTGAGGAGGAGGAGGTGTGGGACTTGACCCCCGTTCAGCTGTGCTGGGAATCCTAGAGGCCTGCTGCAGCCTGCCTCCCTGCCTGGGGAAGGTCCTCAGCAGGCGGAGTTGATAACCTGGAGAGGTGTGGGTGGAGGAAGGGTGTGGATTGTTAAATTTAGAGAACGTTAAAAAAAAAAAAAAGAAAAATGAATCTCCATTCCTCTCGTGCCTCTGCCTCCCCCCTCCCCAAAATGTATGTCTGAGCCACTTCTTGGGTCCGTCAAAAAGAAAGGCTTAGGGGACCGTCACAGGTGTGGGACTGGAGAGAGAGTTTTCCAGAAGACTGATTCATTGATTGATGATTGGACTGACTCATGTTGAGGGATGGAACAGGTCATGGCTGGGGGACACTTAGGGGAACTGGAGACTGGGCGTGGTAGGGGGCGGTGGGTGTGGGCATCTGGCTTGGGGGTTTGGCTGCTCTCTGTCACCTCCTTCTCTAGGCTCCCACTTCCCCAGCAGACTGTGTCTTCCAGATGAGTTTGAAGACCTGGGTCTAATCTTGGCTTTGAGGTGACTCTTAACAGTTTGGGGCGATACTCAGGGAAGAGGAAGGAAGGAGAGGTTGCCTCTGCCCAGGGGTATGTGGGCAGTCCTTCTGCCGTCTCTTTGGGAGTCCGAACCACACACACAGTATTGGTTGGGATCAGGCTTTTAGGACCAGAGTGTACTCACACTCTACTAACAGCCCCCCTGTACTCCGCCTGGTTTGCTCTCACGGCCCCACATGCTTGTCATCCTCCCTTTTTGGGTCTTTAAGTTGTTTTCCAGCAAGCTTCCTGTCCTGGACAGCCTTGTGATCCTGGGGCTCCTGGTCCCTGCGGAGCTTGTCTCATGCAAGGAATTATAGTCCGATCCTGGTGACCTCAAGCTTTTCCGCTTCTCTGTGACCTGCTCTCCTTTGACTTGGAATCTGTATTTTACCACATTGTTCCAACTGGAGGGTACGGGCCAGAGGTCACATAGTAGTGGGGTCTAGAAATAGCCAGAAGGAATCTTTAACTTTCATTCCTTTACCTCCGTGGCCTTTGTTAGGATAGATGAAGTATGGCGGTAAAACAAGTCTTTATAAGCCCCCCACCCACGGTTTATGGTGAAGCAAAGCCAATGCATTCAGGTCTGTGACTAATTGTGGCCCTGGCTTGTGTAAAATCCATTAGGGAGGCAGCAGCTGGGGCAGGGGGGCTTAAACACTGGAGCCTTGTGTGCCTGAATTCAAATCCAGGAGCCACCACATGCTACCTTGTGGCCTCAAGTTTCTGTGTCTGTAAAATGGGGGTAGTAATGGTGCTGACCTTGTAGAGTTGTTAGGAGATGGAAGTGACTTGTTTCTGTAGCACTTAGAACGCTTCAGCTCTTGGCTGGTATGCTTTGTCTCAGCCCCAGGGGGACTCCTGGGCATGGGCATGACTTTGAGAATGGGAGCTTGGTTTGCAGGCAGATGACTACGTTCAACCAGAGGAAATTTCTCCAAGGAGAAAAGATGCTTTCGTTTCTGTGTTCACAGGGCAATGGGGTCTGTAAAGAGTGACCCTCAGAAGGCACCCCTTAGAGATTAATCTCCCTGAGAGAGTGTGTTGTGGGGGGAGGGGGGCTGTGGCTAATCTACTTTAAAACTGACCTGGCTGGCTGTGAAATCCATCAGGGACTTGGGCCTTTGCCATTTAGCATCCCCTTAGGGGCCGACTGACCCCAGGTTTGATCTGGGAAAGGTCTTAGGCCGTGAGTTTCTGCCCCATTATTCCAGCTGCTACCGACTGACTGTGGGGAGTGGGGAAGGGGGGGGTGGGTGGGTGCCTGACAGTGCAGCAGGCTTTGAAGGACACCAGAGTCCCACAGGACTGAGGGTTAAGGGCTGGGGCGGAGTTTGGATCTGTGTCTTTCTTTGTGCTGAAATGACACAGCGTTACCCTGCGGGCTGGTTCTGTAGAAAGGCCTAGTTGGTTAATTTTAAAGGCTCTTTTGAGGAGGGAGGAAAAAGGAGCAATGTTGCATTTCCCAAGGGGCTTTCCTCGGCGATGCTCAGAGTTTCACCAAGATGAGCTTGTTAATTAATCCTCCCTTGTTGTGCCTGGAAGGGAGGGAGAAGGCTGGAATGGCCTCAGCGCTGCCACTGTGTCCTTACCTGCACAATGAGAGGCTCCTTCCTATAGATTGCAGAGGAGGTGACACCCCTCCCCCTGCCCAAGCTGAGACCTTCTGTGGCAAAGTGCTGTGCTGGAGAGGGTCCTTGCTGGGCTCTTGATTTTCAGCTCAGGAGAAGCACTGGTTTGTTCATCATTTTCCCTTTGCCAGATCACCTTTAAGGCCCCTGAGCTTAGGTCACTTACAGTCTAGAGGAGGGGATCTCACACTAGTCACAGTCACACAGGGGGTGTAAGGGTAATCCTGGGGTTCTGTAGGAGTAGGTAGAAGGGGGCCTCCAGGTTTGTATTCTGGGGAGGTTTCTAGAAAGAGGGCTGGCTTCTAATCTGAAACCTGAGGATTGGGTATAAGTGACACAGGTTGGGGGGGTGGCATGACGTGGGGTAGATGGAGAGGAAATAATGTCCAGGCAAATAGAACATTTGCAAAAGCAAGAGCTTAGGGCTACTTGTTCCAGGTTGGGGCAGAGGCACAGAAAAGCAGGGGGAAATTCAAGGTTACCGGAGTGAGGCCACCTTCTAGATCCTTCTCATAGCTGTGAAGAGCTCTAGGCTGTGGTCTAGTAATTTCTGAGCCCTAAAACTAGGGGTGAAGGCTTTGGGTTATTGGTAATGAGAGTGATGTTCTAGAACTTGGTTCCTGTGGAAACAGAAATACACGTTCTGGGAAGTGGTGCTGGCGAGCTGCAGTCTTCTGGGGTTGGAGTGGAATGTTCCTCTCCTTCCCAGAGGCCATAGCCCCTCCCAGACTTACTGCTCCAGGTTGGCCTACCTGTGAACAGTACCACCTGCTCAGGAATAAAGTCCACCCGGGGCTGTATTTGCCTTACCTGGGAGCAGTTTCCTGCTTGCTGGCCTTCCTGACTTAGCTGTGCTAAAGGGAATTTAGGGAGACTCATCGGTGGCTCAGCCTTGGGGCATTTCCTGGGCGCTGGGAGCTGGGGTGAGTCAGGGCCTGTGCCAGGTGCTGGGGGTTGGGGAGCCTTCGTACTATCTCCTCTACCTTCCCTGTCAGTATCCAGAAGGTTTCAGATTCATGGTGAAGTCGCTCGTGCCCCAGAGATGGAATCCCGAGGAGATTCTTACTCTCTGGCGTGTGTGTTGTCTTAGGTTTTAAGAGCAAGATCTTTACCTGCCCTTGCTGGTGACCCCAGCACAGGTCCCGACAAGTGGGCACTTGGGAAGTGCTTTTTGACAATTGCTGTTATCATCACTGTTCTGATGAGTTATGGAGCCCTTGCTTTGTGCCAGCCACCGCGCTCAGACCTGTATGTGTTAGCAGGTCCCTGCATCCTCGTGGACACAACCCTTGGGTAGGTGCTGAGATGCTGAGGTTTTGAGAGGCTGGGAGCTTTGCCACGGCAGTGGGGCCGGGCTTGGGATTCCATCCGAATGCACCCTCACTGCTGCTATGGTGGAGATGTCCTCTCTGCTTTTCTGGGCATCGGGTTTCTGAGCCCTTTATTGTCCTTGGATGTGGTTTGCCCATCCTCACCCTGGGAAAGCTTGGAGCCAGGAAGGCATGTTACCTGGGCCTCCTTGTGCCTGTTGGCAGATTCCGAGGGAAAGGACCCCCTCCACATTCAGAGCTGTTGTTTTTAACATTGTGGTGAAATACACAGACATAACATTTCCATTGTAACCATTTTTAAGTGTGTGGTGTTTCAGTGGCATTAAGTACATTCCCAGTGTTGCTCATCTGTCACCACCATCATCCCCCGGACTTGATTACCTCGCAAAATGGAAACTCCGTACCCATTAAATACTAACTCGGCATTCCCTCCTCCCCCAGCAGCCACCCGTTTCCCTTCAGTTTCTGTGAAGATTCCAAGGTTCAATTCTTTGTCTGTCCCACCCAGAATCTCTCTGGAGTGCCCTCTCCAGGCAGCGATGCCAGGATGCCTGTCTCTGCCTCTCTCCGCCAAGAGTGCAGCCAGGAGCGGCCAGTGAGCCTGACCTCCACCACCTCCTCGTCGGGTTCATCCCGTGACAGCCGCGGTGTCATGGAGGATCCCAGTGGCTCCGAGGCTTCTGCTGAGAACGGGGCAGGCTCCCCGCGCGGCCGGCATCCCCCCAACGGCAACCCCAACTCCAGCGGCTGGCTGAGCGTGAGGGGGCCCCTGTCTCCGTTCAGCAGCCGGGCCCCGGCGGCCCCAGCACATAAGCTCAGCTACCTGGGCCGAGTGGTGCGGGAGATCGTGGAGACGGAGCGGATGTATGTGCAGGACCTGCGCAGCATCGTGGAGGTGAGGCCCGCCACCCAAGGGGCTAAGGTTGGGAGGGGGCCCGGCCTCTGGCTCCTGGTGGCCCAGCTCTGTTGTAAACCTGCTTCCACCCCTGGAAGGAAACTTCTCCCTGATAGTTGGTTTCAGAAGACCTGCTTCCCATGGAGTAGTGGGGAGGTCTCATGCGGCCTGCTCTGGGGGAGCCTCTGACCGCTCCCACTGCCTTACAACTTTGGGTCACATCAGTAGCCCGGGCCCACAGAATCTCCTGCAGGCCATTAGGGGGCAGGCACGGTTGGTGGGGAGGGGCGGGGACTGCTGTGCTCATGGAAACTGATCACAGTGAGGACACTGGCCTGGATGTTGCCCACCTGTGCCCAGATCCCTGCTCTGTGGTTGCCTGGCTACGGGGTCTCGGGCACCTGCGTAAGCTCCTGAGCCTCGGGTTCCTCACCTGGGACGTGAAGACGCACCCACCTCGTAGGGCCATGTTGGTGAGGCATTTCACACTGCGGGCACGCAGGAAGGTGGCTGTGTGGCTGCCACTGAGGACGCCCTCTGCTCGCTGCAGAGGGAACCGTGTATTTGTTTCCAGGGCTGCTGTAATAGATAACCTCAAGCTGCGTGAGTAAAACGCAGACACTTAGTCTATCTTGGTTTAGGAGGCAGAATGCGTTCCACGCCTCTCTCCTGGCTTCTGCCAGGTGGTTGCTGCCTATCCTTTGCGTTCCTCGGCCTGTTGATCTATTATCCCGACCTCTGCCTCCACCTTCCTATCGCTGCCTTCTCTGTGTCCTTTCCTCTTGTGAGGACACCAGTCATTGGAGTTAGGGCCCACCCTAAATCCAGTAGAATATCGTCCTGAGATCCTTGACTCATTACATCTGCAAAGACTCTATTTCCAAGTGAGGTCACCTCCTGAGGTTCTGAATGGATATCAGTTGGGGCGTGGGGAACTATGCAGCCCAGTACGGTAGGCCATGTCTGTGAAGTCACACTGTGGTTGTACAGAAATGGGGTGTGGCTGGAGGAAGTGGGGGGACGGACTGTACCTGGGGCAGGGTGGAGGATGGGCTCTGATGCCTCCCTCCACGCAGGACTACCTCTTGAAGATCATTGACACGCCTGGGCTGCTGAAGCCAGAACAAGTCAGCGCCCTCTTTGGGAACATAGAAAACATCTATGCACTGAACAGGTATGGAGTGGGACTAACACATACTGCGTTCTGCCTATGAGGCCCATCTTAGGGCCTAGAAGGGCCCTGGATGGGCCTAGTCTCCTGGGCTGTGACATGTGGGCCAGGGGCCTGATCACTGAGGGTGGGTGGGTAGTGGTGCTCTACCCCTGTAAGGTGCTACAGTCAGCTCCCTGTAGGAGAGAGGGGGTGTGGGGTCATGTGCCCTGGGGCTGCTGTGCCTCCTGTCAGGCGGGGGAGACCATCTGAGGTCATGTGCATGTTGGGGCCAGACTGGGCCAGGCCAGCACCCCCTCAGGGAATGGCTGGACTCTGGCATGTGATGCTCTTCTCTCTGTCCCTTTGTGGCCCTTTGTCTCTTCCATCTTTCTCCCCTTCTTGCACATCCCTTAACTTCTTCATCACCCTCCTACTGACCCCATGGGAAACCAGGGCTCCCTGGAGGTGATCTGACCCATTAGGTGAATGAACAGATCAGGCGAAAGGGGAGGCTGAGTGAGGTCTGGCAGGAGGCTACTTCAGGGCAAAGGGGCTCCTTGAAGATATGGCGTGTGCTGCCTGGGCCCACAGATTCCCCAGGGCGAGGGCACTGGTCGGGGGAGCGTGCTTGAGGGGACAGCATTGATAGGATATAGGGCCCTCTGAGATGGCTGAGAGACTTCCTGCAGTGCAAGCTTCAGAAGGCTGGGAGGGCAGGGTGACTTGGGCCAGGTGCTGGTGGGGGTTGGGAAGACAAATGCATGGGAGGAGGTGACAGGGGAGCGTTGTGGTTAGGGTTTCCCATAGCATCCCAACCCGAATCCAAGTTCAGGCTCTGGGACTCCCCCTCTCTCCCTTTCCTGCATCCTTTTGCACCGCGGTGTGTGTGTCGGGGGCCTTTGCTTACTTTGGGAATCCCAGCCCTCTTCTTCTTCCCCCTTTAATCTCAGTCTGTGTGTGTTTGACTCCTTCTGCTTGCAGAGGAGCTGTCTCTCCTCCCAAGGTGGGTACTCGCATCCCCTTTCTCTTGCTTGCTGAGCATGTGGGGCTCCTTTGCTCCCCATCTTTGCGGCAGTGCTGAATACTCTGTGGTTGCTGG
Organism: Panthera tigris; assembly: GCF_018350195.1. NCBI lineage: Eukaryota > Metazoa > Chordata > Mammalia > Carnivora > Felidae > Panthera > Panthera tigris. The sequence goes on from NC_056665.1 coordinate 110,412,048, forward strand.
CCTGCATGGGGCTCACTCTGAGGGGGGAGAAGCCCTGACTCTTTGGCGTGTCACCAGGGCTGGCTGTGTATCTGGGAACCAGGAGGTTGGGGAGGGGACTTGTTGGTAGGTGTGGAGGCTGTGAGCTGTCTGGGGTCTGACGACCACTCCCCCCTCCCCCAGCCAGCTACTCAGAGACCTGGACGGCTGCAATAGTGACCCTGTGGCTGTGGCCAGCTGCTTTGTGGAAAGGGTAAGAAGGGCTGGCTTCTTGCCTCTTGTCCCACCTTGCTGGGGACTCAGAGGCACAGGAATGCCCAGCAGAGGCTTCTGCCAGGGGAAGGAGGGGCGTTCTGGGGTGCCTCAGGTGGGAGGGGCATTCTGGGGTGGAGCCAGGGGCTGCTAGGTGGATGGGGTGTCCCAGGGAGATGGGTACAAGGATGGATCTGCAGGTGTTCAGGAAAAGGGGGGCAGAGTGTACTCTGGGGATCAGGGCCATGTTTTTGGTATTCCCAAGTTTGCAGCCTCCCAGAAATCACTATCTTTGTTCGGTCTCTTCTTAGAGCCAAGAGTTTGATATCTACACCCAGTATTGCAACAACTACCCCAAGTGAGTAATTGGGGTGGAGAGGGGAGGTAGAGTTATTTGGTGGGCCTGGAGCACCACACGCCCCCATCTAGGCCTTCCCAGGCAGTGACGGCCGCCTCCCCCCCTCCCAGCTCAGTGGCCGCCCTGACCGAGTGCATGCGGGACAAGCAACAGGCCAAGTTCTTTCGGGACCGGCAGGAGCTGCTACAGCACTCTCTGCCCTTGGGCTCCTACTTGCTGAAGCCCGTCCAGCGCATCCTCAAGTACCACCTGCTGCTCCAGGTAACCCAGAGGTCTTCCTGAGGATGCGGGGCCCAGGGGAGAGGCAGGGCCTGAGTCTGGGCCGCCTGAGCGCCTGTCTCCCGCACAGGAAATCGCCAAACATTTTGATGAAGAAGAAGACGGCTTCGAGGTGGTGGAGGATGCCATTGACACCATGACCTGCGTGGCCTGGTACATCAATGACATGAAGAGGAGGCACGAGCATGCAGTCCGGCTCCAGGTGCTGCAGGGCTGGCGGCTGGAGGGACTCGCAGGGGTGGTGGGGCGAGGTGGGGTGGCGCTTGGGAGAGCGCATGTGGCCGCCTGCTGCGGTGAGCTGAGGGCTCGTTTCCCTGTGGGGTGGGCTTCTCTGTGGCGAGCCCTTGTGGCAGCGTGTGTCTGGCGGATGCAGGTGGTGGCTGTGTCTGCAGGAGTTTTCTGGGGCTCACGCAGTCCCCAGAGTGTCATGAGCAGCCTGACTCTGGGGCTCCCTGCTTCTCTGCTGCAGGAGATTCAGTCACTGCTCATCAATTGGAAGGGACCAGACCTGACCATCTACGGGGAGCTCGTCCTGGAGGGCACGTTCCGCGTGCACCGCGTGCGCAACGAGAGGACCTTCTTCCTCTTTGACAAAGCTCTGCTCATCACCAAGAAGCGAGGCGATCACTTTGTCTACAAGAGTCATATCCCGGTAACCAGGCTGCTGTCATGTTCTCTGCCCCTCCACTCCTTCTCCACTTCCCCCATTTTAGTGGGCCAATCTCCAGACCCTTTTTTTTTTTTTTTTTTTAAAGATTTTGTTTTTGGGGCGCCTGGGTGGCTCAGTCGGTTAAGCGGCCGACTTCAGCTCGGGTCATGATCTCGCAGTCCGTGAGTTCAAGCCCCGCGTCAGGCACTGAGCTGACAGCTCAGAGCCTGGAGCCTGTTTCAGATTCTGTGTCTCCCTCTCTCTGACCCTCCCCCGTTCATGCTCTGTCTCTCTCTGTCTCAAAAATAAATAAATGTTAAAGATTTTGTTTTTGGGGCGCCTGGGTGGCTCAGTCAGTTGAGTGTTGGACTCTTGATTTTGACTCAGGTCATGATCCCGGGGTCGTGGGATGGAGCCCCGAGTTAGGCTCCGCACTGGGCGTGGAGCCTGCTTGGGATTCTCTCTCCCTCTCCCTCTCCCTCTCCCTCTGCTTTCTCTCATAAAATAAAAATAAATTAATTAAAAAAAAAAGATTTTATCTTGAAGTAATCTCTCCACCAGTGTGGGACTCGAACCTAAAACTCCAAGATCAAGAGTCACATGCTTTACTGACTGAGTCAGCCAGACGCCCCCAGGCTGCACTTCTTGACCTCTTCATGGGCTCCGGGTTGGTGTGGATACAGCTCTATCCTTCTGAGATTACTCTTCCTGCCTCCCCAGATGGTCTCGAGGGGCTGGGGCCCCAGGTCACTCCCACCCCCCCAGTGTCCCTTCTTGTGCTTGACTGCACTCTCTCTCTGCCCCAGTGCTCCTCCCTGATGCTGATCGAAAGCACCAGAGACTCCCTGTGCTTCACCGTCACCCACTACAAGCACAGCAAGCAGCAGTACAACATCCAGGTGAGGGTTGGGAGGCTGGGGACAGACCTGCCTTCTCAGCTCGCTTGGCTCTACTGAGCCTCAGTGTCTCTCTCTGGAAGGTAGAGATCATTGTGGACATCTCTCAGGCTTGTGTTGGGGAGTTAAGATAACCTCACAGAGGCCCCAGCACAGGCCATCTTTCTGCCGCTGCCCCCCTGACAAGCGTGGCCTACGTTGGACGGCTTCAGTCTTGTGATAATAACACCTGGCTCCCTCTCCCTCGGGTCCTTCCAGGCCAAGACAGTGGAGGAGAAACGGAGCTGGACTCACCACATCAAGAGGCTCATCCTGGAGAACCACCACACCACTATCCCCCAGAAGGTGAGTGCCGGGGGGTACCCCACCTAGCCCCTGATGGGCTGCAGGGAGAGGTGATCCTCAGCCAGGGCCAGGGGCCCACCAGTGCCTCACCCTCTGGACGTTGGCTCCACTCGACAGTGGGGATCAGCCTATGCCCTCGGCCTCAGCCTAGCACTGCGGGTGTCCCGGTGCAGTAAGAGCCGAGCTGGTGGAGCAAGGGAGGCACAGCACATAGTGAGGTGGTAACAGGGTGTTTCCTTTCCTTCCAGGCCAAGGAAGCCATCTTGGAAATGGACTCCTACTGTAAGTGTGCCCTTTCTGCCTGCTTTGCCCCTAGTTGTGCACATCTCTAGGTCACGTTGCATCCTGGGGAAGCTCTGCCTACTGCTTATATTGCAGGGAGCAGAGAGGATGGGAAAGGGAAGCTCCTTTTGTCAAAGGCTAGAGGTCTGCTGCAAGGTCAAGGGCATGGTCCTGTTGGCAGGTGCGACTCCTAGTGCCTCACGTTCCTGGATGGAAGATGGAAGAGAAGGGAGCTCTGGAGGCTTCTGGCCCCTGGAGCTGGGGCGCGCAGCAGAAGTGTGGTCAGGTATAGTCAGAGTCTAGGCCAAGGCTGATTGTGAATCTCGTGTGCAGATCCCAGTCGGTACCGCTGCAGCCCGGAGCGCCTGAAGAAGGCTTGGTCCTCCCAGGACGAAGTGTCCACCCACGTGCGGCAGGGGCGCCGGCAGTCTGGTAAGGGAAGGGCTGTGTGGGCAGAGACGCTTCCTCGGAGGACTCTGGGCCAGGAGGGGGACTGTGTGCAGCAGCATTTGGGGCTGGCTGTCACCTCTCCGGACATCTTGGGAAAGGGCAGGTCCCGGGAGGGTTGCTGGGCACATGTAGAGCACCCCTCCCAGTGCTCCTGCTTCGGGCCCTTCTTGTGCCCCAGGGTTGGGCAGCCCACCTTTTCCCGCACCCTGGGAATGCTGGTTTACTCAGGGCTCGGTGCCCCTTAGCTTTCCCGCGACTGAAACCTTATTCCTTGGCCATTCAGAATCCTGGAGCCCAGCCAGGAGTGACGCTCAGACATCATGGGTGATCCCCAGCCCAGTTCTGGAGCAGAGCAGAGGCAGGACGCGGGGAAAACGAGTTAGATGTCAAGTGGCACCAAATCCAGACAGGAAATATTTACTTTGGGTCTCAGGAAAAGTTCAGTTTTCCTCTGCTGGGTTTTCTTCCATGACTGGGCTTGCTGCTATGTACTTGGAGTTACTGGAATGAATCGTCTGTTGAAAAAGAGAGAGCCTTGCGTTTATTCTTAGCTCTGGGGGTGATAAGTGTGTGTATTCTACGTCTGTTCGTCTGTTTGTACTCTTCAGTCCGAGGCCCAGGGACAGACTTAGCCTCAGCTGGTACCTACCAGACATAGACGAGGTGAGAGTTGGAATGAGAAATGTCTCAGAAACCCCTGGAGAGAAGATTTGGCAGTATGGGCAGCACTGTCCTGGCTTAGATCTCCGTGGTGCACTGGGCTTTGACTGGCTGTGACCCACGGGTCCCCTGAACAACTATGTGGATTGACACGTGGGCTTTGGTTTTCTGGAAGGTGGAACCAAGCGGTCTCTGGAAAGCTTTTGTGATTTTGTTTTGTTATATGTTCCTCCCAATGGACCTTAAACCCTAGGCAAATTTGCTATGGTTGCAAAAGTTTTACGATGTCGTATTGTTAAAAGCCCCAAACTGAGGGTGTTACTTTGTACGTTTCTGGCCCTTTCTGTTTTCCTTTTTTTCTGTAACGTTCTTCCTGCCCTTCTAGCATTCCCCTTTAACCTGCCATAGCTTTGCATTGGAAGCTTCTGGATCATGGAGGTGATGATGGTGGTGGTGGTTGAAACAGCAGTACCGCCTGTCATAACATCAGTGTCCAAACTGCAGCTATCAAGGCACTCAGGAAATGAGCTGTTTTAGAGCTAAGTTTCCACAAGACTGAGACTTTAGCCCGTGAACACGGATGGAGTCGTGTTCTATTTACTTGTGTTCATACTTTAGTTTCAACCATTATGAAACAAACATCTCTCCTTTTTTTAAAAAAATTTTTTTAATGTTTATTTATTTTTGAGAGAGAGAGAGACAGTGTGCAAGCAGGGGAGGGGCAGAGGGAGAGGGAGACACAGAATCCGAGGCAGGCTCCAGGCTCGGAGCTGTCGGCACAGAGCCCGACGTGAGGCTCAAACACTGGGATCCTGACCGGAGCCGAAGTCATACACGTAACTGACTGAGCCACCCAGGCGCCCTGAAACAAACATCTTTCTAAAACATGCTGCCTGCTCTTGAGCCTTTCGGGGTAGAGGATGCTGACCGCAGTTGAACTTTCCCCTTTCTGGAGACTGCTGCGGCCTGTGAACAGCTAGGGCAGTGGCGTTCGTCGTGTGGTGTCTGTCCTTAACCCGGAGCGTTGGTTCTCGTCTGTGGTAGCGTGCTCGCCTGTAGCTCTTCTCCCCACTTGTGTTGTTTGAAATCAGCTGACTGAACTTGTAAGAAGTGTGGGTAAAGACAGGCCGGCAAGGGGCCCCTGGCCATCTCAGTCGGTGGAGCATGCGACTCTTGATCTTGGGGTCATGAGTTTGAGCCCCATGTTGGGTGTAGAGAGTATTTTATTTTTTTATTAAAATAATTTTTTTTGAGTTTATTTATTTTGAGGGGGAGAAAGAAAGTGTGCGTGACAGGGGCAGAGAGAGAGAGAGAGACAGAGACAGAGAGAGACAGAGAATCCCAAGCAGGCTCCACACTGTCAGCACGGAGCCTGACGCAGGGCTCGAACTCCTAAATCAAGGGTCGGTCGCTTAACCGACTGAGCCATCTAGGCACCCTGGGTGTAGAGATTACTTCTAAAAAAGTGTTTAAAAAAAAACAAAAAAGGGGGGGGCAGGAAGTTGCTGAGAGGGAGACACAGGCCCAGTGCTAGCACTGCCGTGACGCATGGAGCCACCTACTCTCTTGCCTCCGGGCCTCCTCCTTCCCGACTGCTGAGCTGGGCAGAGAAGTACACCCTGGATACGGAAGGTGCTGCTGTCATTACTTGTCACTTACGAAATATTCTTGATTACAAGCTTTAAGGTGAAAGAGTAGGGCATTCTACTTTTCTCACTTAAAAAAAACAGTCGGATTAACATTTACTTATGTTGTGCGTGTACCCACACCCACACCTCAGTGGAAAAAACTTCAGTGTGCTCCCCTGCTCGGGAACAGCCCGGAGACCTCGGTAGATTTTCCTTCTGCCCCCCAAGTTTATAGTGGGCTGCCCAGTTAACACCAGTGGGGCAAGAACAGTATGGGCTAAGGTCAAGACTGCGTGGAGCGGTCCCTCGACACATGTCCTCTTGTCCCTGCCTGTCTCAGGTCTGTCTTCAGAAAGGCTGGGGTACACGGTGCTGACACCATCAGCCTAATGGGTGTTGTTTTGTATCTTGTTCCCAGAGCCCGGTCAGCCCCTGTTCAGCCGGGCATCACTCCCCAGCGGGCAGCGAGGCTTCACGGAGCCAGGCCTTAAGGGCCGTAGGAAGTCGGGTGCGACCTCTGCTTTCCAGCCAGGGGTGCTGCGAGGGGGCCGGGCCTCGGGTGTCGCTAATGCGCTGATGTGCTTCTTGCAGGGAGGGTGGGGCTTGAGGTAGAGCCAGGCATCTCCAGAGACGTGGCCGGTTGGTCCTAGGAGGCAGCATGGGGCTCTGGCTCCGGAACTGAGGGCCCTGGGCGAGGTGCACTAACGCAGCGATTGTGGGCAGAGCTGCTCCTGGTGCTGGCTGGGGGTGGCCCGGGCCCTGCTTCCCTGTGCGGTAGGTACGGAGCCCCAGAGCTGAATGGCAGCCAAGCTGGAGGGAACTTTGAGCTGGTGGTGTCGGTGGCGCTGTGAGCATGGGACCGGGGCCAGGCCTGTTTCCAGGCCTGCACTGACTGTCCATTCGCTTTCCTTCTCAGAGCCCACCAGACACCTGCTCAGGCAACTCAGTGAGAAAGGTGAGTGTGAGCATGGCCGGGCCTTCCCGGCAAGCTCTCGGGTAGGGGCAGGGAGGTGTGACACAGGTAGCCTTCTGGGTGGGGGTACTGAGGACAGTTTAGAGGGGACGCTGCCTCCCTTCCTCCTTCCTCCCTGGAGGTGGGCCTCATCCCTTGCTGTCTGGGGAGGGGGCTTGAGTCCTCCCTCCTCACACACTCCTTGCACCCTGTCCTCGGGGAACAGCAGGAGAGAGTGACACACACAGGCCTGTTGCACTCTGCATCTCCCAGGGCCTCTGCTCTGTCAGTCATTCCTTTGAAAGCCCAGGAGACCGGGTGAGGGTTCTGGGAGTGGGAGCCCTTCCCCAGGGGGCTCCTGGCTTCTGTAAAGAGGCTCTTCCTCCTGCTTACCCATCTCTTCTCCCCTCCCCCTTGCCTGCGTGCTGGGACCCTGTGGTGGCAGCAGGTGGAACAGCGGGAATGAAGGTAAGGCCGATGGGCAGAGAGGACTGGCCTGACGGAGGGGGGGTGGGGCTGCCGGGTCAGCGCCCCCGCCCCTTCAGCTCTCACTGTCTTCATGCATTCCATAAATACCTATCGAGCACCTCCTGTGTGCTGGCCTCTGTCTTGAGAGTCACAGAGACGAATAAGCCATGGCCCTTGCCCTGGGGACCCTTCTGTACCCTTTTCCTGGAATGGTACCCTGGTGGTGGCCCAGCCTGGATCTTCTCCATTTTCTCTCTCTGGGGCAGGCAGACCTCGCTGGGTCTTGAGTTCCTGACCAGGCTCCAGGTCCCAGCCTTCCACCTTGAGGAACCCCACCCCCACCCTCACTGGGCCCTGGTGGACACCAGGGGTTGGGTGTTTAAGTGTGGCTTTCTCTGGGTAAAGCCTCCCCACCCCCAGCCGCTGGCAGGAGGAGGGGGCTTGCCCAGAGGCTGGTCACGAGGGGGTCTTGTGCTCTGAACAGCATGCAGGCAGTGCCGGCGCTCTCCTGGACTTTGGGCGGCCTCCTCGTGCTCAGGGCATACAGCCAGAGGCTGAAGGGGCTGCCCGGGAGGAGCAGGAGGAGGAGGAGGAGGAAGAGGAGGAGGAGGAGGTGGTGGAAGAGGAGGAGGAGGAGGAGGAGGAGGAGGAGCAGGCCTTTCAGGTGTCTCTGGAAGACTTGGCAGGGCATGAAGGCAGCGAGAAGGGGGCCAGGCTGGAGCCCCAAGGCTCGGAGGAGGAGGAGGAGGAGGAGGAGAGCCTGGCAGTGGCGGAGCAGGTAGCCGACTTTGCCAGCTCCCTGCTGGCCGCCCTCCACTGCTGGCACTATCGGGCCAACGCTTTACTTTTCTCCCGGGGCGCTATGGTGAGGTGTCTCTTTGATCTCCCCTCCTCCTTGCATGTTCCCTGGCGAGTGCATGCCCATCCGGGAGTTCTCTCCCCTGCCCTCCCACCCCTCCGTCCTGTTCCTTCATTCCTGCCATCAGCACCTAACCCCTCGCCTGCTGTCACGCCCCGGTGAGCCCCTGGCATGTGCTGTTCCAGTACTGGGCGTGAACTAGCTTACTCCCCAGTGAGCATGACTAATGGGATGGGGGCGGTGGGGAAGGGGGAGAAGCCAGCACACAGAGGGGCTGGAAGGGGCAGGAGGGTTGGACTTTCCTGAGGCTGCACACCTGGCAGGGATTTCTGCATCCCCAGACCTTGCAGTTCAGGTTGACTGTGGAATGGCTCAGGTCCCAGGCTGGCTCTCGGTACAGCCCAGCCGCCTTGGGGGCTCAGAAGGTTCTGCCCACGTTGGGCTGCAGAAGGGACGAGCTCCCAGCTGTCCCAGGAGCTGATGATGGCCCTCTGCTTCCTGCAGGGGAAGGGGCGTAGGGAGTCCGAAGGCCCCAAGAGCCGCAGAAGGCCCGGCGGCCGGTCTCCCACTAGTGCTGAGAAGCGCATGAGCTTTGAGTCCACCTCTTCGCTGCCAGAGGTGAGTGGCCGGCAGGCAGAAGGGGGACGGTGCGGGAGTGCCCGGAGCACCTGGTCTGCAGGTGGGGCTTCCAGGCACGGGCTCTCCTGTTGGGCCCGTGGGGACAGATCCCCTCCTCCACACCCCAGGACTCTTTGCCCCTTTAGGAAGCCTGTCTGGCCTGTGAGCGTGTGGTAGTGTGAGCGGGCAGCTCCTTTCTTTGGGCAGGTGCAGACTCTCGTCAAGGGCCATATTCGTGGAAGTGACCAGATTTTAGGTCCCTTCAGCCAGGCCTCCTGGTATAGGGTGTAAGGCCCTGCCCCCGCCAGCATGCCAGACATTTAAGTCACACCTGTGCCCACCTGGGTATTGACATCTGGGCACTTCCTGCTTGTCCGATGTTTTGTTTCTTCCTTCTGTTGCCTGCAACAGCTCAGGTAGAAAGAGGCTGAGAGAAGTTGAGTGACTTGCCTGACATCAGGCAGCTGCTGAGGGGCAGAGCTGAGGTCAGAACCTGTGACTCAGAAGCCCCCCTTCCACTTCTTGGCACGCAGGCCTAAACCATGGGTCCTGCTTTGCAGACTTGGGACTAGAACCATTGGAATTGGGTCTGATTCCTTAGAATGTAGCATGTTTGCTCTTTTTCCCGAAGGTCCCTGTGGAAGGCTGCCTGTACTGGCTGGTTTCGTGGTTCAGATCACCTTCAAGGTGGTCAGGAGGAAGTTCTTGAATTTGCTTCCTTCCTTGCCTGTCTGCTGGGCATCTGCAGAGTTGTGCATAGGGCCAGAGGCTGGCTGGTAGGAGCCAGATGCCGGTCTTCACCCTCTGACAGGACTCTAGCATGGGGTCCTGTTGCACTGTGGACCCTTATCCACACAGGAGGCCCTTACCCCTCAGGGAAGGTGGGTCTGAACCCAGAACAACCCCCATGTGGCCTCTAGGGCCTTAGGGAGCTGCCTCTCCATCAGGCATACCCTGTGTTGTATGCTCCCACCTTGTCCCTCTGGTTCCCAGGCAGGCTGCCACTGAGAGGTGCCAACACCACCCAATATGTGTTCTTAGAATTGTCCTTGGGTTTTACGACCCAAGCCCCCTCGCTGCATGATGGCTGGGGGTCATCACCACATTCTTCTCTCTAAGGACCTGTTTCCCCACTCTTGAGTTGTACTCATTCTCATTGCCTTTGGTCCTAAACTGCATGCCCTCTCACTGAACCGAGAGAGCAGGTTGTGCTGTCCGCTTATCCTTTGGATCTCATGAGGGAGGGTTTTGGCTCACATGAGTTCTGTTATCCCAGGTTGAGCCAGACCCTGAGCCTGAGACAGAGCAGGAAGTATTTGCTGCTGTGGAAGGTGCCAGCATCGAGGAGGTGCCCTCAGACATGCAGTCTCCAGAAGTCCTGGAAACACAGCTTGATGCCCACCAGGAGCTGCTGGGGATGGCCCCCCCGGGTGACATGGTGGACTTTGTGGTGGCTGAGAGCACCGAGGACCTTAAGACTCTGAGCAGTGAGGAGGAGGAGGAGGAGGAGGACGTGGGTGCCACGCAGGAGCCCGAGAGCCTCCTGCCGCCCTCTGTGCTGGACCAGGCCAGCATCATTGCCGAGCGCTTCGTCAGCAGCTTCTCTCGGCGGAGCAGCCTGGCCCTGGAGGATGGCAAGGCCAGCGGCTTTGGGAGCCCGAGGCTGACAAGCCGGAGCAGCAGCGTGCTCAGCCTAGAGGGCAGCGAGAAGGGCTCGGCCCGGCGTGGCAGCACCACCGACGCCCTCGGCTCGCAGCCGCCCCCAGAGGTGGACAGTGGTGTGGGCGTGGCCACGGAGAGCAGCCCTTCGGTCAACGGGACGGAGCCCCCGAGTCCAGGCTGCCCTGCAGAGCCCGACAGGTCTTCCTGTAAGAAGAAGGAATCGGCACTCTCCACCCGAGACCGGCTGTTGCTGGACAAGATCAAGAGCTACTATGAGAACGCGGAGCACCATGACGCGGGCTTTAGCATCCGACGCCGAGAGAGCCTCTCCTACATCCCCAAAGGGCTGGTGAGGAACTCCGTTTCCAGATTCAACAGCCTTCCCAGGCAGGACCCAGAGCCCACGGCTCCGCTGGGGCACAGGAGGCAGGTGGGCTCCCGGCCGGCTTCGTGGGCTATGTTTGACCTCCCAGGCCCCAGCCAGGCGAGCGCTGGGGAGCCGGCTCCTATCACAGATGCTGAGTTCAGGCCGTCTTCAGAAATTGTAAAGATCTGGGAGGGAATGGAGTCTCCCGGGGAGAGCTCTCACAAGGGGCCTGGCCAAGGCCAGGCCAATGGTTTTGACCTGCACGAACCGCTCTTCATCCTGGAGGAGCACGAACTGGGGGCCATCACTGAGGAGTCGGCCGCTGCCTCCCCTGAGAGTGCCTCCCCCACGGAGCGGCCCAGCCCGGCCCACCTGGCCCGGGAGCTGAAGGAGCTCGTGAAGGAGCTGAGTGGCGACGTCCAGGGGGAGCTGGTGGCTCCACTGCACCCGCGCATCGTCCAGCTCTCCCACGTGATGGATGGCCGCGTGAGCGAGCGAGTCAAGAACAAGGTCTACCAGCTGGCCCGCCAGTACAGCCTGCGGATCAAGAGCAAATCTGTGCCAGCCAGGCCACCACTCCAGTGGGGAAAGGCGGCTCCCACCATTCCCTGCCTGCCGGAGGAGGCTGGAGCGCCCTCGGGTGGCAAAGGTACAATGAGGGGGTGGGGGGTGGGCCCTTCCCGCAAGTCTGGGGTGGAAGAGCTTCTGAGGAGCAGGTTGGCTCCTGGAGGAAGGTGACCCTGTAGAACCATGACCAAAGAGAGGGCTGGACTCCACACGCAGGGCGGTGCGTGGCCCTGCTGTAACACCCTCACCGCCCTCCCCCGGCCCTTCCTGTGGAGCAGAGACCTGGGGGAAACGTGGCCATGGGCCCGCTCTTCCAGGGGAGGAAGCTCTCGTCTTTTCCTGTGACTCCTGACCCCACGTCCAGCTGCCTTTTCCTCATTCTTCCCATTGCCCTCCGATAAAGGGGCCGTGGATGGTGAATGTGACTTCTCTGCCATCACAACCCAAACCCCAGTAAGCAGCCTTGCCTGGAGTGGGAGCAGAAGGCAGTTCTGAGTCCTCACTTGCCCTCTCCCCTCCCGCCCAGTGGGTCAGTCAGCTCACTCTCTCCCCACAGGTAAGAGAAAGCCGGTGCTGTCCCTCCTCAACGATGAGCAGACGGTGGCCCCGGAGCATAGCCCGCCCAAGCCCTGCTCTCCTCGGCATTGCTCCTTCAGCCCCACCGCTGCCAGCCCGAGGACCACCTCGCCTGGGGTCCGGCCCTCCTCTCGAAGCCCCCTCAGCCCCTTCGACACTGAGACCTTCAACTGGCCTGACGTCCGAGAGCTCTGCTCCAAGTACACCTCCCACGACGAGGCATTCCAGGCCGAGGGCGGCCGGCCCCGTGGCCAGCCTGTCAACCGGAGCCGCTCGGTGCCGGAGAACATGGTGGAGCCCCCTCTGGCGGGCAAGGTGGGCCGCTGCTGCAGCGTGGGCGCCAAGAGGGGCCGGGCAGACCCAGAGGCCACCCAGCCCCAGCCCCCTGGGGGATTGCCCCAAAGCAGGCCGGTCGGAGAGGAAGCCCTGTATGTCACCGCGGACCTCACCCTGGAGAACAACGGGCGGGTGATCGTCATGGAGAAGGGGCCTCTGCCCTGCCCCGCTGCGGGGCTGGAGGAGGGCAGTGGGCAGAGACCAAGCTCACCAGCAGCCGCGGTGGGACAGGGCCTGGATTTCCAGGAGTCTGGGATTTCCAGGAGTCCGGAGTATTGGCCAAAGGAAGAGGGTCCCAGGGACCCAGTGGACCCAGGCCAGCAGGGCAGAGTGAGAAACCTGAGGGAGAAATTCCAGGCCTTGAACTCCGTAGGGTGACTCTGAGTCCAAGGAGAGGGAGGAGCCATGTGGCTACGGGGGGGACGGAGAGGGACCACGGCAGGCTTGCCCTCAGGCCTGGCTCACCCTGCTCACAAGGGCCCCTGGAAGAATGCTCTGGTGTACCCGGCAAGTGTCTTCACCGGGAACCGGCTGGCGCACCTCTGGGCTCGGGGCGATTTTCCACGGGCCCAGTTGAGCCTTTCTTCCCACCGAGGCCAGTGTGACCACTTCCCTTGTATATAGTTCTTCGGTGAGAAGCTGAATATTTAAGCTCTTCTCTTCCCAGGGAGAGCAAGTCGTGCTCAGGCCTCCAGTGTTGGGCTGACCACTGCCGGGCTGAGGCGCCCACCCGGAGGAGTCGTGGGGAGGTGGCCTGGGGAGGCTTTCCTCTTTGTGTCTTTCCTTAGGATCCAGGCAGGAACCAGGCCCATAATTTATTGCTTCCCATCCCGCGGTATATTTGTGTGTGCAGGTGAGAGTTTGTGTGTGTTCTTTTGTTGTGGATTCCTCTCCCGTGAAGAGTGTAACGCGCTCAGTTCAGGTACTTTTGTAGGTTGTCTTGCTGATCCTGTGGTTGTCACTAATGTATATACATTTCATTATTTGCCAATGGTTCAATAACCACTGCTGACCAACCGGCCTGTGTGTGGCTCCTCACTGGGCCTCACTGGGGTGGGGACGGTTGATCAAGGCCAGGGATGTCTTAGGGAGGCGGGCTGCGGGGGTTGTTGCTGTCACAGTCACTCATTCGTCATCTGTGCTCACAGAGCATAAGGCACCAGGGTGCTCGCCGGGGAGGCTGGGGCAGCAGCGTGTGCAGGAGGGAACTTGTTTTTTGTCTACCCCAGCCTGGCATCCTGTCGGTGGCAGGAGTTGGGGGTGGAGGGACCAGGCCAGGTTTTAGCTTCCTCAAGGACCAAAGTTCAACTAAACAAGGTGGGGGAAATGAATGGAACGTTTTTCTAACAGGCGGAAGTTTCCAACGTCTGGTGCCCTTTTCTCTCCCTCTCTAGTTCCCAAGAGACATCCTAAAAGGCAAGGATTCTAAACTTGGAGCCTAGACATGTCTTGAGGTGGCCTGCAATATTGTGTAAAGAGAGCAAGTGCATTTTTTCTGGGATGGAACCTCAGTTTTCATCCCGTTCTCAAAGGGTCTTTTCTTGAAAGGGCTAGGAATGCCTGCCTGTTTCTAATTGGGCTTTCTTTCTGCCCTTTCTCTGTGGCGCACCAGCCTTGTTTGGCCCTGTTCCTGCAGGCGTGTGTTCCCACAGGTCTTGTGGGTCAGGGCTTCGTGAGCTTCTGATCTCAGAGGACAGACTCGGCCTGAAGGCAGGAGTGCAGAGTCTAAAGAGGCCAAGGGAAGAGTGGAGGCCAGGGGAGGCCTCTCCGAAGCAGCAGCAGACAGGGCTAGCCTGTGTTCTACCCATTGTCTTGAATGTTATGCGGTTTCCGCAGTTGCTGAGGATAGAGGCGTGTGTTGGGGTATGACGCTCAGTAGCTATAAATTTACTGGAGTGAGAGGACGCCCAGGTTCTGGTCCCAACCTCTTGCCATTAACTAGCTGGGTCACCTGAAACTCTTGCTTTTTGCTTATCTACAAATCGAAGGAAATGGATGATGTACAGCTTGTCAGACTCCCTCAGACTTTTCAGGGGGTAGGGTCTGGGAAGTTGCAGTGAACACCTTCCCCAGGTGATCCGTAACCATCTAGGAGTGATGGTGAGCCCTGAACCAGCTCACTGGTTCTCACTACCAGTGAGAATGGTCAGTGGGGCCTTTTGAAAAATAGCGATGCCTGTTTCGCCCCCCACCCCCACCCCAGACCAAATGACCAAATGAAATCGCCCCTCTGGAGATGAATCTCAGGCCAAGTGAGGGCCAAGATCTCTGTCCAGAGCTCTGTGGGGGAAAGGCTTGCTGAACGCATGAACAAGCAAGCGCTCTCGGTCTCAGGCAAGGCACAGCTCCTGGGTGGTGGCCTAGGCTTTTCCAGGGACAATCCAGAGAATCTGTCCCTTTGTCTCCATGATACCCCCTTGCTCAACTACCCCTCCTTGGTCCAGTTCAGAGGGAAACAAAACCAGTCAAATCAGTGAGAAAGATGGAGCATTATTGATTTATTAGAAAAACTAGTAAATGGGTTTTCTCTGGTTGGTGGAAGCACATTTGAGCAGGTGGAGGACAAGGCCCCGCTGGCCCCAGGGCCAGCCCCAGATCGCGTGGTCTGTGCCCAACAGGGCTGCAGTCGTGTGTAGCTGCCTCCTCCTCCCTTGTGTCCTCCCTGAGCTTGCTTGTCCAAAGGACCAAGTCATATGGTCCTGGATCCCTGTCTGCTCCCACTAAAGGGAGGGGAGAGAGAGATCCAGGACCAACCCCGGGGACCCTGGTTGCCCTCCAATAGGCAGGAAAGAGAAATGGTGTGGTGGGGACGCTGGGCCTTCCACAAGCTTCCTGTTACTGGTGCTAGTTGTGGGGGCCGGGGGGACGCCTGAGGACCCTCCATACCCGCCTCAGCCAATCAGTTCAGGCAGGGGGTGAAGGGGAAAGAGAGAGGGAAGGAGGACTGCCTGACCATGCCCAGAAGGAGCTTCGTGTAAGCTGCCCTGGGGAGGAAGCCTGTTATGCTGGTGTGGACGGGAGCTGTGTCAACCTAGTTTGGGAATACCGTTAAAAGACTGCAAAGTAGAAAACGGAAGGAGGGGAAAAAGAAACCTTGCCAGGGCACCAGGAGCTTAGCCCCAGGTGGCACAGTCTCCCAAAGCTGGGCTCCTGTAGGCTCAGTCCTGTTGGTTGAGTGCCTCGGGGCTTGCGTGATGGGAGACGGATGTGTGGGGAGCTGGCAATAGATGGGCCACATGCAGCTGGCTGCCAGTCTGGGGGACCCGGGGTGGTGAAATCCTACCTCTTCCTTTGGGATCCTTCCATTCTTTGGACTATGGAGTCACTTGCCGGAAATGTCTCACCTCAGTTGCAGCTTTGGCACACATGGAGGGGACAGGGTGGTCCTTGGTCTCCCTAAAGATTGGCCCAGGGAGAGGAGGAAGATTCTTGCCACTATCTGCCTTGGAGCAGGACATGCCCTCAGATGCACTAGAGGCCTTCTTCATCACCAGTTGAGTATGGTCACCTCACTGCCTCCTGCCTTGGTTTCCCCAGATGGAGAAAGAGGCTGGTGAATGGTATATACTAGCTTTCCTGTAGATGCAAAGAGGGATGCAGGATTAGATGCAGAGAGGCCAAGTGAAGACCCTGGCTCTAAAGGTGGGGCCACCTGATCTGGGGGTGCTGGGCTCTATTGGAGAACTTCCCTCCTGTTCTTGTCTGCTGAAGTTAGCTTCCCCTTGGCAGGGTGGTATTGATCTCTAAGCTGTGCCTGCACTAGGGGCTCCTGGGAAGGCCCAGTGACTCTGGATGCCTACCCTTGGAGTTGCTATGTGGGCCTCACCCACATCCAGAGGAATCATCTGGGTGTGTCTGAGCCTCCTCATGGGGAAGGTAATGGAACAGCAGCCCCTGGGACTTTTATGGTCTCTTCAGGGGTAATACCTGCTGCCCCCAGCATGACCCCTCTTTTGGACCTAACCCCAGTCCGGATGCTGGGCTGGCACTGTATTGCTTTCAGGGTGCTGGAGGAGATCCTTGTTGGAACGAGTGCCCTCTTCCCTCCAGAAGTCTGGCCTTAACAGCATGGGGAAGGCTATCCCTGGGCAAATAGGTTGTCGCAGGCCTCCTTTAGGCTATGCTTTGGGAAGGGGGGAGGGGTGTTGGACGTTGGGTGACCTCTGCATCCATGTGACTTTCCCACGACCCAAGGCCAGGACCTTCAGGAGAAGTGGAGCAAGGGGTGCCATACCTTCAGGGCCCAAACCCGGCATTTGTCCCAGCTGTCCAGGGGTTGTGTTATATGGGAGGTAATACCCAGGTATGGTTTCTTTTGCCACCCCAGAGTGACAGGTCATGAACTTTGCTGTCCGTCCAGCCAGCACCCTCAGATGGTACCAGCTGCAGACAGGACACACTGGGCATTTGGCTTTGGGCTGCTTTGCTGTAGGTGCTGGGGCATCTTTCTTGTATCTAGGAATCTGTACTGTCTCCCTGAGGGGCCCTGGGGCTGAATCGTACTGTGCTGGTTTGGTGGGGAGGTGGGGAGGGTCCTAGGGTGGAGAGGCAGAGCCCTGGGCAGTGTCCAGGTCTGTCTGTCTCCTTCACCTCTGAGCCTTACGCTGCTCTGTTGTTTTAAGAAGACCAGCTTGAGAGCTTTTACCTCCCTTTTACCACCTGTGGTGGTAGCAGAGGGCACCGGAGGCAGCCTGAGGCCCTTGCATATAAGACCCACCAACCTTGGACTGCACCGTTTTTTTTTGTTTGTTTGTTTTGGTGAGAGAAAGAAGGGGGAAGGGATCAGGTGGCCCTTGAAGTGAGAGTCCCAGTTCTGAGGAAGCCCAGTGGGGAGGAGGCCCATTGTGTCCTCTGGGTCCCCAGGGGCCCCTTGCCTAGAGCTAGAGCCCTGTGTGGTTACCTGAAGCTCCTTCCTCATGCCCCTAAGGGGGAGGTCAGGCGTTTCCAGTGTCCTCTTCTCTTTCCCTGGCTGTGACCAAAGGGGAGGTGGCCCCAAGCAAGATCTGCTTTGGGAGTGGGCAGCATCTGAGGAACCTCTTCTCTCTTTTCCAGCTTTTATGGGGCTTGGAGGTTGGAGGGCCCTCATACTGGAGGAGGGGTGGGGGAGAGGAAGGCCTGTGCCTGGGAAACCATTTCCTGCCACAGGGGTCCCTGGCCTTCCCCCCGGACCGGGACTGCACGAAGGCGGAGGCAGGCGTCAGCCGGAGGGCGGAGGCAGGGATCGCGGCACAGCGGGCCCAGGCCACCGGATCGCAGGCGCAGGCAGGCGCAGGCAGCGGGTGGCCCGGGCGGTGGGCTGCGGGGAGGACTGGCCCGGGCTGAGGCCCGAGGCCCCAGGCGCCCCGCCAGTCCCTGCACAGCTCGGTCCTGCTGGCGGGGCTCCAGAGAGGCTACTTCTTTTTGGGGAAGAAGCTGAATCTCTTCTCCTTGTCTTTCTTGCCAAGGCTGGCGTCGGGGCCGGTGATGGAGGGCAGGGGCAAGCTCTGGGCCTTCACGCGGATGCTCTGGGATTCATTGATGGCGGTGCTCACGCCCTGCAGCCAGGACAGCATCTCCTCCTGCAAGGCAGAAGGGTCATGGGCCACAAAGGAGGGGGGTGCCCCTGGGACTTCTGAGGGAGCCACCTGCTGCTTTGTCAGCAGGAGTCTGGGCTAGGCTGCCCTGTACTTACCTCATCCTTGCCATGGAAGAGCCACTCGCTGCCATTGCTCAGCCTAGGACAAAAAAAAGTTTCCTGCCATGTGGCCACCTCTGCCTGGACAGAGGGCTGGCTCATCCCACAGACCCGAGCCTCCCCCTGACCACAACCCTCAGAGGCAGGTAAAAATCTGGACCATCAGCCTCTTTGACAAATGCTAGGCCTGGAGCTGGTCTCCTACAGGGGCCCCTGTCCAGCCACTGATGCCAAACTAAGCCTGCAGGGAATGGGCATGGGCCAGGAGGGCCTCACCTCAGCTTGAAGACATGCTTCTTCTTCTTATAGTTGGCAGCAATCTCACAGATGGCGTGTCTCAGGGCCAGGGGTTCCTCCCCATGGTAGGGCACCCCCAGGGCCAGGTTCTTGGCGTCCTTGTAGAAGGTCAGTTCGCTGTTCCGGAGAACACAGTACAGGTTGTTCCAGGACCTGTGAAAACAGGCAGGTCCCCCACGGTCTGGTTATGACAGTTCTGTAATGAATTCTAGCTTTACCATTTTGTAAAAAATTAGTATACTAGGGGCGCCTGGGTGGCCCATTTTGTTGGGCATCTGACTCTTGGTTTTGGCTCAGGGCATGATCTTGCGGTTTCATGGGTTTGAGCCCCACATCAGGCTCTGTGCTGGCGGCATGGAGACTGCTTGGGATTCTCTCTCTCCCCCTCTCTACTCCTCCCCCACTCCTGCTGTCTCAATCTCTCTCAAAATAAACTTACAAAAAAAATAGTAACACATTTTATGGTTAAGAAAGGAAATAAAAATCATCTGCCTGTAATTCCACCATCAAAAGCTACTGTTAACATTTTACATATTCTAGTCTTTTCTATTCACACATTCACATTTTCTTCTATTCACATATATAATGAAAATTGGGTTATACTGAATATTTAATTTCATATCCTGCTTTTATCTATATCCTTTTAAGATTAACACTATATCATGAGTGTTTTCCCATATCCTTCAAATCTTTCCCCAAAATAATTTTGAATGCTATCTGGTATCCCACCATATATACAAATAATCCCTTTATTGGTGGGCCTTGTAATTACTGGAAATTCAAACAGTGCAGTTTAAACAGCAATGGGATAAACATTCATGCATAAATGTTTGCTATAGCTCTGATCTTACCTCGAGATAAATTTCTAAAAGTAGAATTATTGAGTCTAAGACCAATAGTGTAAACTTAACCTTGCAAAGCACTTGAGCATCCATTAGCATGTTTGATCCTTACCACACAACTGTGAAGTGAACAGAGCAGGGTTTTGTCGATGGAGATATGCACGGTATACTGCACCAGCACTTTTTAAAGATACATATTTGTGCAAATCAAGACTCAGCTGATGTTTGGGAGATGAGCTCATAAGCTAATGTGTGGGCTGACCTGAGCTCCTTGACTGGCCAATGGGAAACAGGTTGCCTTTTTACCTCTCACAGTAATGAATGCTGGGAAACATTAAGCTTTTCTTATTCCTCCTCCTCTTCCTTCGCCCCCCCCCCCGCCCCTCCCCCCCGCCCGCCTCCCAACCCCCATTGCTCTCTTTCTCCTCCCTCCCTCTGGAAGGCAGGAAGGTGAAGAATTTGGGGGCACATGGGGAAGAAGGACTGCAAGTTCAGAGAGAGAACTTGACCTGTACTGTATAAGCTGGCTGCAGAGCCATTTTTACAGAGCCCAGCTTTCTGACACCCAGAGGGAGATCCTCCAGGAAGGGTCAGGGACCTTTCCTCTAGCCTTCACCACCTTCCTTGAGCTTGTAGCCCAAGTAAGGCAGTTGCTGAGAAGGACCTGGGTCTTATCCTGCCTTAAACAAATGACTTAACTTCTCTGAAATTCTGTTTTTCTATCTGGAAAATAGAATCTTCAATAGCACAGAGCAGTTGTGAAGATTTTTAGCATGGCAGGTGCTCAGTTTCTCCTTTTCTGGTGGACTCTGTATAAACAATAGACTTCTTCAGGGTGGTTGGTCCCCCAAATTCATTTTTGAAATTTGAATTCGTTTTTTAGCCTGTCTCCCCAGTACGGGCTCTGTATGCAGCCCTGGAGCCCTGGGAATGTGGCTCCTTCAACCTCTCAAAGCTGTCCTGTGTCCCTGGGACCCTGGAAAGCTCCCCAAAAAACAGAGGCCCCCAGGGACCTTGGGTAGAAGCAGCTCTGGACAGACCGAATTCAAGGACATAACTGCCTCAGGGCCAGGAAAGGGCACAGCCTTCGAATGAGTTCCTCAGGGTCACAGAATTGCTGTATGACAGCACTGGGAAGGACCTCCAGAAGGCATGTATGCCAACCCCATTCTTCTTCCTCTCCTATTTTACAGCGGGGGAAACTGAGGCCCAGATTTGCTAAAAAGTGGGACTTGGTCAAGGATATGTTGTTAGTGCCAAGACGTACCTACCTGTTACCCAGCCCTGGATTAAGAAAAACTAGTATTATTGAGAACCTACTCTGTGTCAGGCTCAGTATCTGTACCCAAGAGGCATGCTATCATCATCGTTATCCCTGTTTTGCAAACGGGGAAACGAAGGCTGAGTAACTTGTACGAGGGCGTAGGATTTGAACTCAGGACTGGAACTGAAGATAGGCTTTTCCCATCGTGCCAAGTAGCCCCTAGGCTGGCCCAAAGGGGTGCTCAGACCGGAGACAAAGGGCACCCTCTCTCCCAACACATACCCATGCTGCTGAGGCTCTGTTGGTGGAGAAGTCCTTGGGAACCGCCCCCCCCCCCCCCAGCAGGTGGCCCCTGCCTCATACCTGTTGGATGCCTTCTTATTGGGCCCCTCCAGGTCATGCTTTCGGCCCAGGTAGCCCTCCATCTGCACGCTGTACCCGTGGTCCCGCTGGGCTGGCAGCATTGTAGGTTCGTCACCCTCGCTCAGAGGCGTGTCCAGGACTTTATAGAGAGGCTCGGTGGTGGGCCTCTCATCCCCACTGGATTTCTCCTCCTGTGGCCCTGGAGGGGGTGGCGGCTGCAGGTCCTGAGGCCACTGCCTCTCTTCTTCCCCCTGCTCAGGGTCATATGGGAGGAGCACACCTTGCTGGGGGTTCAGACCCAGGGGTGGCTACTGGGCAGGATTGGGAAGTCTGAGGCCCCCTCCTGACCTTGCTTCCTTACTGCTGTGTGCCTCCTGGTTTTCCCTTGATTTGCTGAGCCACCTGGTCTGCTTCTCTTAGACCCCGCCCATGCCTCTGGTTCCATTCCCACTCCCTCACCTTTCAATATAGTGACAGGAGGTTCTTAGAATGAGCTGAGGGGCCTAGGTGATGATTTCACTGCTGGGGGTTTCCAATGCAGCTGGCAAAGCCCTGGATCACTGCTGGTTCCAGGCCCCCCACCCCTGCTTCAGCAGAGGTGCTCCGACTCCAACTGAGTTGTATATAGGCTCTGGCAAGATTGCATAAGAAAGGTGCTATTCAACTGGAGCGTTGAATGGGAACTCTGCTGGTACCTGCTCTGGCTAAGGCCCCAGAGCTAAGGGGTCAGGCCCTCAGTCCCCCTACCACCTTACAAAGGGAGAACCTAGATCCTCCCGGGTCAAGGTGCAGGACCAACTGGCCCTGCTCCCACCACTGGACAGGGATTTGTTGGGAGTAGGGCAGTGTTTCCTAACCCTGGTTGCCTTCTACAGTCCCCAACTTCAAAATACACCCTGGAGTGGGGTCAGCACATTGGTATTTCTGAATAAGCTTTTCATGCTCTCTAATGCTGAAGTGGAGAATCCCCAGGTTAGGAGCCATCGCCCCAGGGAAAAGCTGTGGCTTTTACCTCTCCGCACTTCCCTTTGTAGGGTGGGGTGCTCCTGCCCCTACCCAGCCCAACGAGGGGCCTCCATGCCCAGGAGAAGGGGAGCCGACCTATACCCCAGCCGACCTATACCAACGCAGAGGCATTGGTGATCTGCCTTTGTGCCCTGTTGCAGAAGAGGGGAGGATGGATGAGGATGGATGAGGGTAGCAGGGGAGGCAGCCAGCCTCTCCCTGCCAGGTAGGGCACAGAGGAGTGTGTGCCAAATGGGCACCAATGCAGGCAGCCTAGCTTGAGCCATCTGGCCAGGACCCTGTCTCCAAGGCCTGACTATTGGAGACCTCACAGCACCAGGTGGGAAGGGTCCTATGCCACGTCTGGATGCCTGAAGGACCAAGGACATCACCCAGGAGGATCAGAACCTCCCCACGCAGTAGAGACTGCCCCCTTTTCTACTCCCTACTTCTTGCCCCACAACTGAAGGTGGAGGCCTGGAGTAGCCAGAGAAGAGCAGAGACCCTGTGCTCCCCATTGTGGGTCCTTTAGACCACGGATCAAACCTGAAATAGAGAAATGGAGGATGAGAGAATGTGGACACTACACTGGATAGCAGATTGAAGGTTTAAACTGAAACAGACTGGGTAGGCTTTTCAGCAGATGGAAGTGACCAAGGATTGCCTGAGATGGTACGAAGGAATAGAAGGAGAGGCTCAATGGAGAGGTCTGAGGCAGTGATTGGAGGAAAGATAAAGCTGGTCATGTTTGTATTCCATCAAATTAGGACAGTCCAATAAACAGTTTTAAGTTGGCAGTCCAGTAAGATCTCATTTAAATAAAGGATAACATGACTGAAAAGTTTGAAAACCACTAACCTAGTCTACTGCCTTCAATCTACAAGGAGAGGTTAAGTGAGGTTAAGTGACTTACCCAAGGTCACACAGCTAACAGGTATCAAAAGAGCATGCACTCCAGAATTAGAAAACCTGAGTTTTTATCACATTGTTAGGTCTTTCATCTTTTCCTTAGGGCCCCTTGAGCGCTGTGACTGGTTCACACTCCTCTTTACACATCTGCAGTACTTGTATGTTCAAGTGTCTGCAGTGAGCTAGCACCGGCCACAGGGATTTAGAGGCCTCAAAGCACTGCCTGGGTCATCTAGCAGGGTAGAAGGGCAAAGTTGGCAGGGATGAGCCTGGGAGCCTGGGTTTGGGCTTTTTCTTTGGACTCAATCAAGCCAACCTCTGACTTGGGTATAAAGGTTGGGAGGCGGATTATTAATGCAGAAGGTAAAGCCTCTTTCCACCCCCTACCTCTCCATCTGGCTGCACTGCTCTCCTTCATCCTGGGCCAGGGTGTTCCCTGCACCTGCCATGGGGTGTCAGAGAAGACCCTCTGCCACGTTTGCCTCTCAGCCTCTACCCTCCTAGGACTGGTTTTACTAGGCACTGTCCACATATTCTTCCTATACTTACATTCTCTTAACATTTCTGCACTGTCCTCTGAAAAAAAAAAAAAAAAAAAAAAAAGGCAGATTTTTCCAGGACTGCCTCCCAACTTAATCTCAACCTTTCTTCTGCTTCCTCCTAATGAGTGCCTGACCCACATCCCCTAGCAGGTACGTACAATTCAGAGGACCTGGCCTGTGTGATCAAAAGTTAAATGGCCAGGTCACAGGTTTGTTTTAGAAAATGGGAGTTTCCAATGTATGCAAACATTTCTTCTGTGCCCTTGACTATTCATGTGGAATAGACTGCCCTGAAGGCCAAGGCTGAGAAGGAGCTGAGGGTGAGGGTGAGGGTGAGGGGTAGAAGTGTCTGGCGGCTGCTGGCTGCCTCCCAGGCCCAGAGCTGGCAGTGCTACTCTTCTGGGCTAAGGAAGGAGCCACAGATGAGAAAGATGGGGCGTGGTTTTGGCCAGAGGGACCTTCCTTTCCCAGGCTCCAGGAGGAAATCTTCGTGCTGTCTTCTAAAAGTTGGGGAAGGGAGGGGAGGTGGTGACCATCGTCCTGCTGCTGCCCCCCAAAACCGTGCCATACTTTCATATGGAGATTCTGCCTTGCCCTACAGGGGAGGGGCTGTGGCCCAGAGCTGGCTACTTGTGTGGCTGTAGGGAGAGGCAGGTTCTGCCGACGAAGGGCCCTGGAGAGATGGTCTAAGAGTCCCTTCTGTCCTCTGTGTTGTAAGGTGGAAGGCCTGCTGCTTCAGCCCTTAGATCACAAGGAAGATGCACGGATTATAGCTACAGTGCTGAGGGTGCCTAGCCTGGAAACACCACCCACTGGAGCTGGGGACACTCAAAGAGGGGGACTGGAGGAAATTCTAGGTGTCAGGCTGGAGCAGCTGGGGAGTCTAGACTTTAAGTGGAGGTGACAGCCTGCAGGAGAATGGGCCAAGGTGGGGGCTGGGATATAGGAGGGTGCTGCCTGTAGCATGGAGGTTTGGGGAACAGGTGGGTGAAGCAGGGGCATCTGAGAGGAGGGCGTGTGAGCCAGCTGCTGGGATCATGATGTCAGAGGAGGGCAGGGGGCAGGCAGCATTGGCTGCTGGTAGGGGACATCAGGGGAGGAAAGGCACAGGCAGGAGAGGCTTTTAGGATCTCTCAGGATTGCAGTCAAACGGAGAGGCCCCGGTTCCCGACGGGCAGGAAACAGCCACCTTTTCAGGGTCTTTTCAGCTTGACTTTTTAGCATATTGTCTTCCTAGGAAGCTGGCTTGGGTAGGGGAAGTAGGCAGAGCCTTGAGGGTCTTCTCCACAAAGGAGGCTCAAGAATGGGAGAAGAAGGGGGACAAGATGGGTACATTTCTGCTCTGGACTAAAGGAGATGGAGGCGTGCTTCCATGCCCGGCCGGGGGTGTAGAAGACAGCAGACAGACAACTAACACTCCAGTCCCTGGGAGAAAAATAACCTGGCCTGTGACCACAGGGTGTTTTGGAGTTTCTAGAAGATGCTCAGTGAGCCCAGATGTATTAACAAGCAAGGAAACGCAAGTGAGGGGGCTTGTCCCTAAAGGAGATACTGATAAGTGAGAACCAGGGTGTGAGGGTGCACCCAGGAAGAGGCCATTCCTCCTTGTGATGCGATCGTCTTGCCTGCTGATCTCACGGCAGGGACTCAGCCCAGAGTGTATACGCAGGGGTATCTAGGGAGAGATGCTCCAGGAAGGCTGGTTTGGGAGGGCTCTAGCAATGGGTGTTAGAATTCACATGGAGGATGCTTCATTTAAGAAGATGAAGGACTGTAGTGAGGGACAGACAAAAAATGAAGACTGGAAATAATCTACTAGGTGCCAGATGTTCTACCTACATTCTCTCTTCCAATCCTCACAGTCTGAGGCAAGTATCATCCCTATCCGATTTTACAGATTCGGAAAAGTGGGGTCAGGGAGGAGTAACTTGTTCAGCTGCACATCTAGTGAGCGAGGAGTTGAAGCAGAGCTGTCTGGTCCCTTCCTCCTACGGAATCCTGCTGCAGAAGGGGCGGGGTACTGTTGCTCCAGAGGAGAGAACCTACCAATGTGGTTCCTGCTCTACATTTGTAAGACGAGTCAGAAAACACCTGAACGGGCCAGAAGAGGGGCTTGGTGCTGGACGACACCTACTGCTGGATGCCTTAGGCAACCAAGTCGTGCTTCAACTGGGGTGGGGGGAAGCTGGCCACTTCTGCAGCCGAGAATTGCACTCCCAGTGTCTGATGTCTGGATGCTTGTCCTCTGGGTAAGGGGAGGGAAGGACTGTGGGCAGGCAGGTTGGGAAGACTGTTCAGAAGACAACTGTTTACAAGAGAAGAAAAAGATTGTTGAGTTGAGAGCAGCCAAAGAAATCAAGAGATGGGAAGTCAGGGCGAGCAGAGACAAATGCCTCCAGAGGGAAGGCAGGAGCAGCTGGGGTGGAGAGATGGGATGAGCCCTCAGTCCATCTGAGATGACAACTGGGAAACCAGGGAAGATGACAGGAGGAGCCACCAGGTGAAGTGAGGGAAAAGGAGAGGGGAGTGTGCAGGGTCCCCTCAAACAGGGAGGGGAGGACCTGGTCCACCGCCCTCGTGGATGGGAGGCTTCCTTGGGAGCGGTCTTCACCATTCCTACCACCGGCTCTTCCGGGCCTGCCCTGGAGAAGCTGGTGCCTCCTCCATCCTGCTGTGATTCGGAAAGACTAAAAAGAGTTAGAAGATGCCTCCCCCCCCCCCCCAGATCTTACACCCAGTGGTCAAGTTGGCAGCTTCAAACCCCTTTTCTGAGATGCCTCCAATGTTAACGGAGTTCCGTCCTGAGTCCATCAGTATCTGGGATGCTCTGAAACACAGCTTGGAAGGAAGAATGCAGAGGCAGCCTTTGGAGCAGCCAGGCCAGGAAGATCACATGTGGCTACAGCATGGAAAGCTGGGCACACCCAGTGGTGGACACAGGTCCAGAAAGAGCCTGGAGTATCAGGGTGCAGTGCCAGACTGTAGGCAGACCCCTCCCCACCGCCCCCCACACCCACTGATTCAGGCATCCTGGGGAGACAGGGCCACGCCCAGGTTTAGGGGAAAACAGAGACCTTTCCAGGTCCCTTCTGCTCATTAGGAACAAATAGGATTCGCACAGGCTGAAAAATGCCTGAAGCAGCAAGCAGTTCCTTTGGGCCTCACGGGGCGGGGAGAAAGGACTGGAACACTTGCTCGGGCAAGAAGAGACACAGCTGCTCCACACATCCCCACATCCCTTCCATCCAAGGACGTGGAGCCTGGCCTCTGGTTGCTGATTACAGCTTCAGGTTGCCTGCCAGGAGGGCTGTTCTGAGGAGAGCTTAGGGGGTGGGGGGTGGGGGTAAGGGCGACAGCTGCTGGAGCCAGCCAGGCACCTTCTGAAAGGTATGCCCACTCAGCTCCTGGGGCACGTCCCTCCCATTTCCAAGCGCTGGTTACTGCCCTCAAGCTACAGCAACCTCTGAAATTCTGGAAGGGAGAGGCGAGGGACCTAGACTCCCCACATTTACCCCTAATGAGATGCCCGTCCTCTCCCAGGCAGCCAGCTGCAGGCAGTCTTGGAAGGTCATGGTAAGAGTGACGTCTGTGAGCTGCACTTGGGTAAGAATCTTTCCTGACAACCTGATGAAGGGACCTGATAATGACCAGCACCCAGCAGTTGCTTTCCAGAGTAGCCTCAAGTTCCAGAGGCTGACAGGGCACGACCACATGGTGAACACTGAAGACTGCCTCTTTCTTGTTGTCACAGCCCTTCAGAGCACCAGTACCTCTCAGGGATGCCATTCACATTGTCACAGCTGTCCCGTTGGGAGAATTCCTCAAGCAGGCCCCAATTCCCACCCCAAAGCCAAGAACTGGATGCCATGCACAGAAGACATCCCAGCACTGTTGGCTGGGACCTTTAAGCCTGGAGTGATCTGAAATGACCTGGATCCTCTGCAGTACCATTTTCCCCCGTGAAATCAATCACAACCTTTCAACAATCAACACCTCCCTGCAGATGCACTGGGGATTCTGAGGCACCCAGGGCCTGGGAGATGAGAATGCTTAGCAAGAACCCCAGGCCCTTCCCACAGCCACCCCCAGGATGAAGGGACACATACAGGCAGGGGGTACTGGGGTGACAGTGCCAGGCACTGAGAGGAAGGGGAACGCTCAGCCTGCTGCCAGGCCCCCATCCAGTGCCCCGGGGCCATCTTCAGGGCATAGACTTTGGCAGGAGCTGAGGCCCAACCCTGCCTCTCTTTCCCAAGCCAAGGACAAAGGCAAATACCCCAGCCCTTTGCCTCTTCTTTCCCATCCAGCCTCATACCAGCTAGCACCTGACAAGCTAACAGGCTCCTTAGAATTAAGGATGGGACCAGAGGAAAGTGGGGAAACCCATCTCTCCCAGCCCCTCCCTTTATTTAAGTATATTGTTGATATACAGGAACGTTCTGGACTTTCTGCAATCCCAAAGAGGGCTTTATAAGGGTGAGGAGACCCAGGACAATTAGGTGGTTTGTATAAAATCATACAGGAAGGTTCTAGCAGCATTAAGGACTAGAACCCAATGTCCTGACTTCCACTCCAGAAGTTTGGCTTTTGTGATACCTTATTTTTTTCTGCTTGGCCTCACGCACACACTTACATACTTACCTGTATGAAAGGACCAGATTTTTTTACCAGAACGTGCTGTGATGTGGAAAGGTGGTGAGGGAGGCAATCAATTGTACAATGATGTATTTGAGGAAAAGATGGACGTGGAATGTACTCCAGTCCGTGTGTGTATCTGCGTGTGCTTTTGCAAACACCTGGAAAGGGGGGGTACCGAGCTGGGGCCTGCAGGGTGGCCACCCGTGGTGCGTAGCAGGTGTCTGGTCCACTCCCATCTGTTCCCCCAAGCAGGAAGCCAGCATGCACTAGTGATGGGTTTCACATAAAGCAGCACCACATGGATCGATTCTACAGGGCACCCACACCAGGCCACACACATGGGACAGCGTGAGAGCCACCCTAACCCAGGCCCGGCCGGGGAGAAGGCTCAGCACACTGCCAGCCCTTCCTGGGAGAGGCCAGTGGTTTCTGAAAAGGTGTCCCAGCCTGTGTGGGACCCATTTTCCTCTCTTCTCATATCAAAGACCGACTGGGTATCACACCCTCCCTTGGAGTTTTGTAGATCCTCATAAAACCCAACAAAGGGCTCAGAAAGGAGAAGCGGCAGGAAATTTGTTTCCATGAGGCCTCAGGCCTGGTATTCACTTGATTTGCCATCTGGATTCTTCCTGTAGCAAACACAGGCATCCTCCCATTTGACGGAGTGGCTGGCTCTTGGGAAGGGTCTCAGATGTGGGTTCGTTCCCACCTTCCAGAGATACTCAGGTCCAAGCAGGTTTTATTCCCCCAAACCCAGGGACATTCAGGTGTTGGATGGAGGCAGCTCTGACGCACACGTAATTACATTTGCACAGACGTACATGACACAGACAATGGAGTTGCTCAGGTGGCCACAAAGGAGCCCACAGACCGGGGACACCACTGCACGTAAAGACACACAGGGACGCACAGCCGAAGCACAGGAGGTGCCTGACAGTCCCAGCCCCAGTGTCCACAGTTCGGGCAGCCCTCAAGTTCTCTCTCCTTCCGGCGGGGGCTGTTTCAGGCAAAAGGGGCTGGGACCAAGTCCGCCAGAGATCCCACATGCGGTGATGGGAGCTTCAGAGGGCACTTCTGGGAAGGACCCTCCATTGGGAGCCCAGGAATGCCCTCTGCTGGACATGAAGGGCTGGTGCAGCTCAGAAAGGGACTCCGGCCAGGCTGGAGGCAGCAGAGGGAGCTCAGAGTGTGGAAGAGTGTGTGAGTGTGAGTGTGTGTGGCTCTCAGGGGTGTGAGAAGGGCTGACAGACCTGACAGGGATTGTGCACAGGAAATAATCACTGTATGTGCATTTTTCTGGGGTGGTGCACGTATCAGAAATTTCCACCTAGAATGCCAATTTCCCTTAAAGGTTCAGGCAAGCTTTACCGGGCAACTAGAGAGGTGGGGTGCATGCATTGGTGAGCCATGCAAGGCACGTGCCGAAGTCTTGTCTTCTTCTCCGCCGCTCCCCAGGGCATTTCTCCAAAACCTAGGTTACAGCCTTACCCGGCTCCCGGTACAGACACCCTGGGTCTTTTCAGCTTATGGACCTATTCCTTCCTGAAGACTTGTGCCCCAAGCCTCCAGCAGCTGGTTTGTCTTGGACCCTCCCAACACCTCCGTCAGCCAGGACTCTGATGCACCCTACTTTCCTACAAGTTTGGGGGACTGGCCCTGTGACCCAGAAGCCCTGGTGCTCTCCTTCAGTCCTGCACAGCTCCTTGAAGTCTGTTCCTGCTTCAGAGCCAGCTCCATATCCAAACCCACTGACTCACAGGCATCAGGCCTGGGAGCAGCAAAGGGAAGGAGGCTCTGTGTAGGAGGGAGGGATCTGCTAGAGGGTGGCTGTCCCCGCTCCACTGCCCTAAATGTCTGTGGCTGGCGCAGGCGGGATCAGATGGTCTATTTGTGCATGTGAGAGAGAGAGAGAGAGAGAGCGCGCGCGCGCGCACATGTGCGTGTTCAGGGCCTACTGTGTGAAGGATGGACTGAGAGGGAAAATGGGAAAAAGAATGATGTGTAAAAATAAACCTTCCCTGGATAAACTGTTTCCCCTAATGTAGATGGTGATGTATTTATACAATAAAATTTATTAGACTAGATAATACCAAACTAATAGAGTCATATGAGTGGGCGGGCATGTCAGTTTCTTCTGGGTTGAAGGAAGGAGGCCAATTATTCTAGAGATTAAGGAAACCTAAGTTAAAAAGGAAGACTGATCTGAAGGAGGAGTCTGGAAGGCTGGGCGGTGTGCGCCTGTCCTCGCCTTCTGCCTCGGCTGAGCCTAGTAGGGATGAGCAGGTTCTGGCAGCAATGACTCCCAGGAACCAGACAAACCAGACAGGAAACTGACCGGGGATGTCCTCTCGGTGGCTGCGCGATGCGGACCTCGGGGAGCCTCCCCTGCTGTCTCGCCTTCCTCCTCTTGAGGCCTAGAGAGGACACAGCCCCTCTTTAGAAACCACCTCCCTGAGGCCGATGCCTACCCCCAAGGCACACACATCAGCTATCTCCTGGTCCAGGCCTCCTGGCAACAGGCACTTAGCAAGGAGCTGCTTAATCTGAAGAGTTATGGCAGATACTTCAGAAACGGACATGGTCGTGCACAAAATGGCCTCTCAGGCACGTGTGCAGGTGGTGCCCAGAGCAGGGGAGGTGATTCTTCAGCAGCCACTGCTCTCTACCCATTTCTGCCTGTACCCCTAGATTCGAGGGAAACAAAAGCTCCTCTCTGCCTTTAAGCTACAGACACTCCAGATTTCTCTGGCTAGTGGCCCAGGTGTGAGAGGTCACATGTGCACTGTTAAAACATCAGGGGGCCTGTTTCTGATTAAAAAAGTACCCTCCCTCTCCCTTCCCATCCATCCTCCTTGGCAGAATGCTCCTGCTGGGTCTACCGCCTGGCCCTCGCCATACTTACCCAGGCTCCTCCTCAGGTCTCTCTGGGGTCTGGCGTTCTTTTAGCTCAAGCTAGGGGAAGAAAAAGGCCCAGAGTATCAGAGCAGTCACAGAGAAGAGCTTGCCGTTAGACCAACTTTCTCTACAGATGGCTCCCAATACACCTGGTGTTTGTTCCTTTTGAAAATACTTACCCCTTTTGCCTTTCACATTCAAAAGTACTTTCTACCTCTCCCCTTTCCTTCCCACTCTCCCCCTTGCCAAGCCTCTTACACTGTCCATGGGTGCCTAATAATGGGCTCAGAGTTCTTGACTTGAGATAACCACCTCCCCCCCAGGGGTGGCTGCTGAGAGCCTCCCAGCGCCCGTTCCCAGCTCACCGTAGTGGGCTTCTCCAGGGCCGCAAAGCGCTCCGCCCAGCTGGCTGTGGATTTCTCAAAGGCTTCATGCCTCTTGATAAGCTTTTCCACACTATCCACCGTGTGTCCAAAGTCCCGGCTGGCCAGGTAGGGCTCCTGGGCGATCAACCACGCTTCGGCCACAGAGGCGTCCCTCGAGAACTGGCACACTTCCAGTACTGCCACGGGGAACAAGCCACAGATACCCCCACAAGGCCCAGGGGCCTGTTAGCACCCAATGGGGGGCTGCTCAGCAGACAGGGAGCTAGCGGTCAGGCAGGAGGCCCGCACGGGTGCCGGTGAATTACGCGGACACCCTGCTCCGTGGTGACCTGCGCCAGAAACCACTCTATCCCCACGCCACACCAGGCCCCTTCCTCATCTCTACCCAGAGTTACATTTGAAAAACACGTTAATCAGAACTCAAATTTGAAAACAAAATGTAATTTAGAGGTCTCCTCTTGAGGAGCAGCCTTTTGCCCTGAACACCCTCTCTTCCCAGCCCGCGGCTATCTCACATAATCATGCACAAGCAGCCATGGGCCCTTGTAGGCCTTCCTGGCTTGTGCGTGCCTCCTCCCTGAGTGGCAGGGTTTTCCACCTCTCCTGTCGCCAGCTGAGGAGGACAGAGCTCTTTCTGTGCCTGACACGCCTCAGATCAAACATGCAGGAAGCTCTAGAGCCTTACCCCGTGACCACCCCCCACCCCCAGATTACAGCTCTACAGGGACACCAGCCTGGGACGAGGCGGCAGCACCTTCCCAGCTCAGGTTCTACCCAGACCTGGGCGAGCCCGAGGGCGAGCAGGGAGAAGGCATGCTGGCGAGTGAGAGGTGGGCTTCCAGCAGCCTGTCCACAGGTCTGTGTGGACCCCAGAACCTTGCAGATGAGTGGTGCTGCAGGGGGCGGGGGCTCATCTCCAGGCAGTGAAAGTCACCCCTCTGTGCCCCTACCTCAGCAGGCATCTGCACCCCCTCCCCCGCAGGTTCTGGGTCCCAGAGGTACTCACACATGCGGAGCCGCTCCCAGCGGGCCTCCCACCTCTCGTTCATCTCCTTCCTCCTGTAGAGCACCTGCTTCAGTTTCTCGCTGATCTGGGGGAAGGAAGGGAGAATCACTCAGGCTTTGGGAAACCTTTCCCCTGTCTGGGATGGTATGCAAATGGATCCTGCAAAGCATGCTGGGTTTGGTCACATGGATCTGGCTTCAAGTCTGGCCCTGCCACTTGCCAGCTGTGCAACCCTGGGCAAGTTACTTAACCTCTCTGAGGCACATGTGCCTCACCCTAGGAAATGGGTGTTGCCAATCCCACATGTGTGCATGTCATGGTTGGTTAGGCGGGTTGTGAGACTGCTCTCCACTGCTAAGCTGCCAACCTTGGATGGGTTTGGTGAGGCTCTAATCCCTGGGCCTGCACACAGCCCTGATGCTCCATGAGTGAAAGAAAGAGGAGTCTCCTCAGAGAAACCATGGCCCCCAGCACCTTCCCCAGGAAGCTGTCTGGCCCAGCAAGAGTGAGGGCAAGGACACGGAGGGGCTCATCTTCACCCCACTGTCCTTCTCACCTCCTCCGAGGCCTGGTGCTGCCTCTGCAGCAGGGACTCGCCCAGCTCCAGGCAGGCGCTAAAGTTCTTGCTCCGGGTTTCAATCTCTGCCTTGATGCCCTGGTGATACTTCATGAGCAGCTCCACCGAGGAGACGTCCCTGGGGAAGGGGGGAGGGTCAGGAATCGAGGAGGGAGTTTGGGGGAAGAAGGAAACTCTGGGTGACTCTGGCCTGCCTGATGCCAAGTCCTGACTGGAGAGGGCCACCCCCTGCCTGCCTGAGAGTCTGAACACACTTCCTCCTCTCTCTCTGGGCAGCCTAGCCCCAGCAGGAACACTGATGCCCTGGTGTCTGCCGTTGGTCAGTTGGCATGGGATAGGCGGGGGATTTGGGAACCCCCAAAGAAGCCTGAGAACATTATTTGACAACAAAAAGGAATAAAGTACCGACACATCCTACAACATGGATGAACCTTAGAAAGATTGTGCCAGGTGAAAGAAGCCAATCATGAAAGACCACATAATGTAGAATTCCTTTTCTATGAGCAGTCTAGTATAGGCAAATCTAGAGAGACAGAAAGCAGATTCGTGGTCGCCAGGGGCTGGGGGAGGAGGAAATCATGGGGTGATGACTGCCAAAGAGTACAGGGTCTCTTTTAGGGGTGATGAAAATCTTCTAAACTTGGATTGTAGTGATGGTTGCAAAAAACCCCCCTGGATGGGGCACTTTAAAAGGCTGAATTATACGGTATGTGAGTTACTCCAGGGTAACAATGTTAAATATAAAGGCTTGGCCATCAGGATGGGCACCCTAGGACACAGGGACAGAGGTGGGCTGGTGACCATTGCCTTTCATGGACAATGAGCTCCTTCCTGAGCTCCCCAGCCCAGCACTGGGGGGAAGAGTGCACAGTCTCGGACCTGCCCAGCTTCGGGTACGTGAAGTGCTTTTTTTCACTGACAGCTGTGGTCCTCGCCCTGCCGTCAGATCTGAATGGCAGAGGTCTTCCTCGCCACTCTCAGGGCTCCCTTCACTCTGAAGTGCTTGGTCCCCCCCACTAGAAGCTGAGCCACTCAGTTTCTGCCCAGGCCCAGCCTCAGGTGCCCCCACAGTCCAGGACTGTCTCTCCAAGGAGGAGTAGTGCCCCGAGGGCAGCACACTGGTCCGCCAGCCTCTGGGACCAAGTGGCTGAGGAGAGGGGCTGCCTTGAGGACGTCCCCCTTACCTGGGCCTCTCCTGGGTCTCAATCTGCCGGATGATGCCCTCCATCCAGGAGAGGAGGTCTCGGACCATGCTCAAGAAGCGGAATTTGTCTGCCGTGTCCACCAGCTGGGTACGGCGTCCCGCACAGGCGTCGAGCAGTGCTTGCCACGCAGCAGACACCTCCTGCTCCTTGTTCTGGATGGCATCTGCTTTTTCCCCAGCATATGCTGTCTGCAGGCGGGTGGCCACGTCCTGGAACTGCTGTAC
Source organism: Panthera tigris (assembly GCF_018350195.1). Taxonomy (NCBI): domain Eukaryota; kingdom Metazoa; phylum Chordata; class Mammalia; order Carnivora; family Felidae; genus Panthera; species Panthera tigris. Next base: position 110,446,058 of record NC_056665.1, read on the forward strand.
CTGTGGTCGGGCGAAATTGGACGTTGTTCTCCAGAAAGACGTGTCTTGGGCCTCTGATGGGCAAGGGCAAGGGATCTGTCTCCTCCTGGTCTCCCTCCCCAGGGCTCTTCTAGAAGGCAAGATCTTCAGCCTCCCACCAACACTGGGGGAAAAGGCACCTTGTTTTGGCCTCTATGGACCCATGCCATCCCTGGGGCTTTGAGGAGGATACAGGAGTGGAAGGGACCCTATGCCCTTTGATCTCCCTAGAATTAATGGGAGTAACTATGTGCCAGGCACTGTTCTAAACATTTTCTTATTTATTACTTTCTTAATCTTTACAACCATCTCATGAAAGAGGTACTATTGTGATCCCTGGTTTCGAGACGAGGAAACTGAGGCACAGGGAGGCTTGGTGACTGGCCTGAGGTCATTCACACTAGAAGAGGGGTGCAGACTGGGGGTATGCTCCTGAGTTCCTGTTCTTAACCACTCAGCATGCTGCCTCTCTGAGGAAGGGGCTGTACCGGACCCCCTGTCTGAGGCCAGTCCCAGCACAATGAAGCCTTATTCCTGAGACTTCAGCAGGCTGTGCCCACCTCAGGGGCTCTGGCATCCACAAGGCACAAGAGCCTCATGACAGACCCCATCTCCAGCTGGACAAATTCCTGGGAGGTCCTCTCTTGGGTGAACCAGGGCCCAACCTGCCTTGGCATCCCATCCCTGAACCCTGATGGGTGGGTGCAGGATTCCACAGCTAGCCTCTCTCCCAGTCTCTCTGGAAGGCTGCTGAGGCCCTGGCATTAAGATCCTTTGCTCTCACCCTTTCAATCACATCAAGTTCTGTGGAGCCCTATGGACCTTCAGAGGTGCCTTGGAGGCCTTCCAGTGATGGGAAGAGGGGGGTCTAAGCAGATCTTGGGGTCCCTCCAGCTCCCATAGAGAAAGACCAAACAGCCTGGTGGCTGAGGGCATGGTGTCTACAGCCAGACTGCCAGGATCTGAATCTTGGCTCCACTGTTGATCTATGTGTTCCCAGCCAACTTGTTCACTCTCTCTATGCCTTGCTTTCCTCATCTATAAAATGCAGATAATGTTAGAAGCTACTTCAGGGGGTGGCAATGAGGATTCAGTGCCTAAATAGATTGCTTATACCCATACTGGTGCTAGAAAAGGAACATACATATATGCTCGCTCGTAACACTGTTATACGACCAGAGAAAGAACATTTTAAGGTATGTTTTGCGTTGGGCTTTTCTGAAGATTCAGTTTGAAGAACTACTTCTGAAGCTAAGGAATGTCTGAAAGCCGCAGCTCCCTGCCTTTTTGCCCCGAGCTGTTGCCTTTCTTAGGAGGTGAAATTTCCTGGTGTCCATTCTAGAGGTTTCACCTCTAGAAGCCAGAGAGGCCTCGACGCCCCCGGGGGCCTGGTCATGGGGAAGATGTGAAAGGCAGGTCCCTGGAGCCTGCAGGTGGGCAGCAAGGGACAGAAGGCACCTGCAAGCCCAGCATCTGCAGCTCCCGCTCAAAGGCAGTGTGCACCCGGTGGAAAGACTCGGCAGTGCTGGCGTCCAGCCCCACGTCCTCGGGCAGCTCACGGTGCTTCTCATCGATGAGGCCCAGGATCTCGGCGCCCGTGTAGAAGTAGCGGTGCAGGTCATGGGAGGCGGCCAGCAGCTGCATGCGCGTGTCGATGAGCTCTAGCAGGTCCGCCCACATCTCGTTCAGCCCATCCTTCCACTCGGCGATGGTGGCCGCTTCGCTATGGCCTGCGTCGATGAGCCGCTCGATGATGATGTTCACGTTGTCCACCCGTTCCTGCCCAATCGCCCCAGTCTCCCGGGCAAAGTCCCGGAACTTGTCCCGGAGGAGCTGGACACGGGGTAAACAGAAACGTGGTTATGGGGCTCAGGGGTGGGGTGGTGTCATCACCCCAGCTGCAGACTTTCTTGAGTGGCAGCCAGAGCACCTGGAGCCACAGTCCCACACCTGCCCAGGGCAGCCTGAGTCCACAGTGGTGTCTGCATCTCCGGGTAGCAGTGTGTGCGCGTGCGCGCCCGGAGTGACCGCTCCTGCAACTATGGCATTCGAGGAAGACAGAGAAAGCAGTTGTGAGTACTCACAGTGACATGGTCAAAGTCTTGCCCCATTTCAAGGGAAGAGGCCATCCGCTCCTTTTCCGTAATCCACTGCTCCAAGTCATCCGCCTCCCTCTTCAGCTGGAACAGGTGGTACATGTTCTCCAGCTTCCGCCTGCGCTCCTCCGCCATGTCCTTCAGCCCTGCATACTGCTTGTCCACCTGCCCCTGAAGCCGGATGATCTGTTCCCTGGAATCCAAAACAAGAAAGCACTCAGAGATGGAGGCAGAGAGCCCAGAGCAGCTAGTGCAGGGGAGCTGATGTACTCCTCCCACCTGTGGCAGGGATACATGGGGAGGGAAGGCAGGAGAAATGACAGCAGCTTTCCCTGGGGAAGTGCTGGGGAGAAAAAAAGAACCATCCCTTAGACCAGAATGCCTCAAGGTGCCTCCCACCATTATCCATCACCCAGGGAAGCTTAGAGAGACAAAAAAGAAGCCCCTCCATATTCCTCCAAGGAGGCTGAAGGAGCAGCACTGTGAGCGGGCTCCAGCACCAGCAGGGAGGGGCCTGTGGTCCCAAGCGCTCAATCCCTGGGGCTCCCCTGAGAGATGCTGCGGTGGATGCTGAAACCCCACAGCGGTGTATGCCCTGTGGGCAGCCGAGGACAGGGCTGAGCCCGGGGTGGGAGGTGCAGCCTGAGGTGTGCAACCCGGTGGGCCCCCATCTGTGCAGAACCAACTAGATGGGTGTCGGTTTTCTACCTTCATGCCCACACAATGATTTTGCTGAGACACTGTGAGATCCTGAAGTACCCTCTGGACCATAAAGAGAAAAGCGAAGTTACTCTTCAGTGTCTCTTAGCATAATCTAACTCTACGAAAGATTAGGTCTCTTGGTTCACCAAGAGGGGAGTTTTGCTATTGCATTTTCTGATCTTTTTGCAAATCAGGCTTTAGTTGGCCCCGTTTGAAGTTACTCACACAAAACCGAAACATGAAATGGAATTGGGCCAATCAGCAGTTTTCTCAAACCCACAGTTTCCATGAAAACTGTTGCTATTTTCCCCAAAACTGTTGCTATTTTCCCACTTGGACCCGCAGGGATCCCGGTTGGTGGGGCCCCGGCCAAGTCGCTCTCGGTGCACACGCACCCCTCAGGGTGGCCTGCGGACAGCAGGCTCTGGGCCCTGGAGGCCAGCTGCTTGATGTTCCTCCCGTACTCCTCCACCGTGTGTTGCTGCCTCAGATGCCGCTTCAGCATCACGATGGCGCCCTCTTCATCCTAGGAGGCAGAGGCTGTCAGGGCACCTGCTCAGGGAGGTGCTCGAGACTGGGGAGGGGAGGGGGGGTAGCCAGGCTCACGGGACCCCCCCTACCCCCCCCCCCAAAGAAAACTGTGCATGATTCCTTCCTGTGATTCCTTTCCCACAACATCCTACCTTCCTCTTGGTTCTTTTCTGACTCCTACCCTCCCAGGCCCAGCTCTACCCTTCTGACCCCAGGAGAACTTCCTTAGAGATCCCGCACACCTCATCTCCCATCCCTCCCGTGGCAGTCCATCAGTACAGAATCCATGGCATGAGAAAGGAGAGGAAATCTTGGGTTAGGTCAAATCTAAGTTGGCAGACAGGGCACCTGACTGCAGTGTGTATGCTGTAGCGGGTATCCTCACACACCCGGAGGTACCAGGTGTGACTGCCCCCCACTGCCCCAGCCTGACCCCCCCAGCCCGGGCCGACCTTCGGGGTCTCGTCGGAGATGATGTAGAGTTCCTGCTCACTGATCCAGGCCTCAGCCTCGCCTGCGTCCAGGTAGTACTGCTGTGCCTCGCTGGCGTCCCGCAGGCGCTGCAGCCTCCCGGCTGCTGCCTCCCGCAGGGTGTCCCACAAGCCCTGCAGGCGCCCCAAGCGCTCCTCGATGTCCTGGCAGTCGACCTCCGCCACCTCCACCAGCCGCTGCCCTCTCTGCAGCACGTCCTCCACCCGTGGCGCATGGCCCAGGATCTCATTCTGCAGGGTCTGTGGGCGGAGGGGAAGGGCTCAGAGGCGGGGCTCTCCCGCCACAAAGGGGGGCCAGGCTTGCACTCTGGCACCTTCGCGGGCGGGCTCCTGCACGGAAAAGCTAGTGCCGAGCAGGTGGTGGCCGTAAAAACTGCCCCTGACCACGTGCCAGGCACGGCGCTAGGCACCACCCAGCACCCTCCGCCCGCGGTCAGAGAGGAGCACGGAGGGCAGTGAGGAGCCGCTAGGTGACATGTGGGCAAAGAGTGGCAGCGCGGCATTTGAACGTGGCCCTCTCTGCTCCCTGTGCTTCCTGTGTCTCAGCAGAGCTTGCTTCTTAGCTGTACTTGTTGGAGGAAAGGAAAATAATTTTTAAATGGCCTTGATATCTTATTTTAGCATCTTTGGCTCCATGTACAACAGTTGACAGTTATTCCTTGTTCAGATTTTAGGATTTGGGCTCCCCGCCTCCCCATTTCCATGCCTCAAATCTTTTGTGAACTTTGTATTATTTCCTGTTTAAGCATTTAGCCACCAAAATAGCATTCTCCTCTCACTCTGGTGTCTAGGTCACCTTTTTCCTCAGGGGGCCATGACCCACGTGGGACTTCCTTTCTGGGTCCTGGAGCCCCAAGCCTACTTGTTTCTTGTGTGTGGGCTCTTGGCTCCTTACACCTCCTCTCCTCCCTTTGTACAATTTGCCTGTGGCCTTTAAAACCACCCGGAGGGCGGGGGCAAGAGCTGTACACACAAGTAGTGCAGTGACTGTCAGCATTTAAAATCTACAGACCCAGCACTATCCACAAGTCACCCAGCTTGCTGAAATGCCTTTTTACCCTTTCGACCCGAAATCTCAATTCTGACAATTTTTTGTGGTCTAATTGAATTCAAACAACCCATGGTGTCAGCTCCGTGTGCCTCTTTACTATTCCTGAGATCTTACGACCTCTGCAAGGGATCCTACAAGGTATTTCGCTCCCTCTTTTTAAGCAATTCCTTTATTGGCTCCCATGCAGTGTGCTCACTTATGATGTATTCTTCGTACCTCACGTGACCAACATGTATTTATTATTTCCTGGGTACAAGGCCTTGTTCTAGGTTCTAGGGACAGCCTGGGAACAAGATAAATAAAACCCCTGCCCTCATAAAGCTTACGCTGTTGTAGAGGGAATAGAAGGTGAGCATGCAAATAAGTGAATAAATGTGGACAATGGGTACCATGAGGAAAATACTGCAATGAGATGAAGAATGTCTACTGATGCGTGCTGACGGTTACCTGAGCTCGGGGTGTCAGAAAGGGCCTTCCTGAGGAGATGGCATGAGTTACGAGAAGGAGGCAACCTCACAAAGACTTGGGGCGTGAGTGTTGCCGGCAAGACGGAAGAGTGAGCATGAAGTCCCTGGGGTGGAAGCAAGGCCTGCACTATCTGTAGGCCAGAGACAGGGCCAGGAAAGCTACAATACTGTGATGAGGAGGGCCAAAGTGATGAGAGGTGACTTCAGAGGAAGGCAGGGGCCAGATCAGGTGGGACAGTGGTTCTTAACCCTGGTTGCACATTGAATAATCTGGGAAGACATACAGAGTCAGGGCCCTATCCCCAGAGACCTTAATTAATTTATCTGACACAGAACTGGGCATTCTTAGGTTTCAAATTTCCCTCAGGTGATTCTCATGTGCAGCCAAAGTTGAGAACCATTCATACCTTGCAGGATTTGTTCTAGTTGCAATGGACAGCCATTAGAGCAGTGGTTCTCAAGGTGGGATCCGAGACCCATGGCATCATTATCACCCAGGATCTTGATAGATATGCAAATTATGAGGCTCTACTCCCAGAATCTGAATCAGTAGACCTGAGGTGGATCCCAGTCAACTGTGTTTTAACAAGCCCTCTAGGGGAGTCTGATGCACACTGAACTTTGAGAACCACTGCAATACAGGGAGTGATGAAAGGAGATTTAAACCTTAGCTAGTCTAGTCTAAAGTCGTCTTTACTAGGGCAGCCATGATCTCCCAGGAGACTACCTTTCCCTTCTTGATTAGGGGAACCCCATCCATATTTGTCTTGCTCTTTTCCTGAAATAGCAACCTTCATCCAGGGGAGTTCAGAGTCTTTTGGCAATAACACCAAGGTTAGACAGAGTCAAAATCTTTAGTGTTGCAGGGAGTGATGTTGGCTCATTTTACAGTTGAGGAAACTGAGGCCCCAAGAATACACTCTTCTGTCAGTGTCCTTCTTTTAAATGGAGGTTGTGACGTTAATTGAATCCCCACCTACTACTTTCTGGCCCAAGTCCCTCCCTGTGCCCACTGGAGGCTTTATGACTAGGTTGTGTCAACTGGAAGCAAAGGGTCTGAGAGTTTGAATATAAATCAGACCCCTGCACAGCAGCTGAGCTCTGTGAGCAGATGTCAGCTGCTATTGTTTTGAGGAAGTACTATCTGTCCTGACCTTTCTTCCCCAAGGAGCTGCAATATTGACTGGCATTCTGGGACACACTGCTCTTCTCTGGGGTAAGTTCCCAGGCTCTCATTGCTCTTGGCTGTGCCTGCCCCCACTCCCTGACCCAGAGAGGAGACCGGGCAGCAGGGGCAACTCTCTGCCCAAGAGTTCGGTCTGTGGCCAGCCCATCTGGACACAGAGACACCCTGAGCCCATGCAGCTGTATCTTCTTCGAAGATACAAGAGCATACTTGTATTCCTGATATAGGAGGAAATATGGCATCTGCTCACTTCCAGGAGTCTCACCAGGGCCACAGAAGTAACTAGGGTCATCAGGCTTAAGAAAGAGCAGAACAGCAAGTGGATGTTGTTCCAAAGGTTCAGATACCAAGTTTAGTGGCTTCCTAATGGGGCTTGAGCCCCACAAATATTCTCATGTGTTGGGAGAAATGGGTCCTACTTACCCTGAGGGCCAGGCTCAGCCCTGGAAGAGGGGCAAGTCATTGTTGAGAAAGAAATCAGGAGCTATGGGCTTCCTTTCAGGGAGGCCATGGGATACAGAAGCCTTAAAGCACAATAAACCCTGGGCCAGGGCTTCTGGGTCCTGCACTCATGTATGCTCTGATGGGTCTAAATGCCCCCAAATCCTTAAACATCTGGACATCCCCTGACCAGCCCGGCTCTGCTATGGACTTCCCAGAATTCTCTCTGCCATCACCAAAGCTTCTCTTTTTATGGGGTCTGTGAGCCTCATCGCTACCAACGAGAATAATAATCTGCTGTTGCTGGCTTTCTGCATGTCAAGGCTGGGAGTTCCTCCCTGGGAAGGGCAGGGGCAGGGAGGAGGTGGTGGGTGGTGGGGGGTGGGGGTGGGGGACACTAACCAGGTGAAGCAGGACTCACCTGATTCTTCTTCATGAACAGCTGTACAGTTTGCAGATTCGTGCCATAGTCAGCTGACTGGGCCAGAGGCAGCCTTTCTTCCACCCACAGCTGTAGAGACCAGAAGGCAGGGGCAGCTGATGATGGTCATGGTCAACTTTTCCCCACACACGCACCTGGGTCAGACAGAGCTCTTTCCTGCTGTGTCTTCCCGGTTCTTCCCAACACCCCATGAGGATTTTGCCCCCATTTTATAGATGGGGACAGTTTGATATTATGAGGTTCCAAATGACTTGCTCCTGGTCACACACGGGGCAGGTAACATAGCTGGATTTGAACCCAAGTCTGTCTGCCCCGAAGTCCAGAACTGAGTTACCATTCAAAAAGCATTGGTCGAAGGCCTGGGTGGCTCAGTCAGTTAAGCATCCAACTCTTGATCTCAGCTCAGGTCACGATCTCACGGCTTGTGGGATCGAGTCCTGCATTGGGCCCTGTGCTGACAGTATGGAGCCTGCTTGGGATTCTCTCTCTGTCCCTTCCCCTCATGCTCTCTCTCTCAAAAATAAACATTAAAAAAAAACCCTTAAAAAAAAAGCACTGGTTTTACTATCATATTTAATGCAATAATCACATTGGCTTTCTGAGATAAGGAGATGAGGAGATAAGGAGATGAGGGGACAAGAAATCTTGAAAAACTGCCTAGGGCTGCAGCCAGCCATCCTGCCTCTAGGGGGGGTCTGTACCCACTCACCGTCTCATCCTCTAAGTCCCGGCTGATCTGCAGCTTGGCTCGGGATGACTCCAGCTGCTTCTTCCTCCTCTCCAGGGGCTCCAGGAGGTCCAGGAACCGCTTCTCGATGCTCACGTCTGTGTCTTCTGCCTCCTCTCCCAGTGAGGGCACCTGGGCAAGCAGCTCCCCCAGCTCCTCCTTCCGCACATTCACTTGGTCCTCCACACGCTGGGGCATAAGGGGACAGTGTCAGTACCAACCTTGGCACCTGGATAGCCCCTCATCCTCATCATCATCCGTATCCCGTTCATCTTTAAAGGCCCCACCTCCCCCAGGAAGTCTCTCTGGGTGCCCCCATTCATCCTTCCTGCCTCACAAGCACCTGTCCTATACTTGTGGTGCATGCTTTTATTAACCCCGGATCCCTGTCTTCACTACAAAGGGGTAGGAGATGGGTTATGAACCAGGAGACATTTTTGCTTGATAAAGGCAAGCCCACCTAAGAGGAACAGGAATACTTACTTTCAGGTTGCACATTTGCTTCCTAAGATCTCCTATTCCAACACTCCCAGTCTACAACCCACTCACGTGCCTTCAGCTTAGCCAGCATCCGGTTGACACTGGTCAGGTCCTTGCCAGGGTCATCAGACCGCAGCTGGTCCTCCATGGCACTGATCCACTTGTTGAGGTCGGCGTGGGTCTGTGAGCGCAGGTAGGAGTTCCTGGCAGCTGAGAGGTGCTGGGTCCTCTCCTGTGTGGTGGCCTGAAGTTCATCCCAGAGCCGGTGCAAATCTTCCAGCCTCTGGGACACCAGGGCCAAATAATGAGGCTTCTCCTCCATCAGCTGCTTTCCTTCCTGTGGGGGAAACAGGAGGGCTCACCCTCTGAGGCCAGGCAGCCTCGGAACAGCCCTGCTCCAAGTGGTTGCCAGGGGTTAACTGAGGTCAGGGAGGCAAAGAATCTGCCTAGAACTCAGGTGAGGCTCATCTCAAAGACTGCACCCCCCCCCCCCCCACCCCGCCCCGAGTTATTTTCAGGAGAAGGTGTGACAGGCAGGGGTATGTCTGGGGCAAAGGACTCAGGGAGATTGTAGTATGGGGAGTTGCAGACCCGGATCAACTGATGCTAAATTATTTTTTAATTAAAAAAGATTCAAGATCCATCCAGGTACAAGCAGCATGGAAAGGACTCTACCCTCTCTTGATGGTTTTCCCAGAGGCTATGCACTACGAACCTTTGTGATATGTTTTAGTTACTGAGTGTGTCTTACCTGGTTTTCACCTGAATAAATGTACCCTTTTAGGTGAGTACAGTATAATATGACATAGGCCTAGAAATAGATGTTGCTAATAATAGCCAATAGTTACTGTATGCCCAGTAAGTGCTAAGGGCTATTCTAAGTGCTTTAATGCTCACCATCCCTTGGCTAGGTATTGTTATTACCCTCATTTTTCAGATGAAGAAACTGAGGCCCAGAGAGGTTGAGGAGTTGGACAGTCTGGCTTGGAGCCTGCACCTTCAACCACCATGGCTTCTTCCTACTTTTTCCTGGACAGCCACAGTAGGGAGGAGTAAATGCAACTGATTCTCAGATCTACCACCAGCTACATTTTGACTTGGGTCCTTGGGCAAGCTTGTTATAGGGGGGACCCCTGGCTCCCCATCTATGAGGGGTTGTCCTGCCCAACCAAATAATGAGGGTCAATGGTCCCCTGAGCCACTCTACTCATCTCATATACTCCTTTGCCCTTGGGAGGGACAGTGCTGGTGTCCTGGTGAGAATAATGGAAGGCAAACAGAGATAACTGGTGTCCTGGCACTAGATGCTGAGGCACCAACTCAGGTTTTCTCACTGTCCTGGACTGTCTCTAGACTCAGGCCACCCAGAGGAGGCACCAATTCTGACCAGACCCTACAAGGCTGGATATACCAGGAGCTCTGAAGGTTTGGCTACTATTTAGAGAAGTTTTTCACTTCCAGGTTCTATACCATCCAGTAAGCTTCAGATAGTGTCTATGCCCTGAGTGAAGCTTATTCAGGTAAGCACATCTGAGCAGAGAGCCCCCCACCACTCACCATTTGCTTTACTTACTGCATCAATGCTATCTAACCATCCTTGGTGGGAAGCCAGGTCTGCCACAAAGGCCTGGTGCTTCAGCCACTTGTTTTGAAGGTTTCTCACTTCATCATAGGAGACATCCTGAGATGTTAGCAGCTTGTCATTGATCCAGAGAGTGAGCTGTGGACAGAAAGCAGGAGTCCAACAATCTCTGAGTGTACCTCTTTGGCCAGGGGCTCAGGGCAGGTCCTGATCTCCACCTCTGGCTGCAGAAGAAGGCCAAGGAGAGGAAGTAGGAATACAGCAGAGTACTACTCTCCAAAGCTCTTGGTTCCTAACTCCCAGCACAGGCAACTTAACCTGTGTTGTCTCAGGGTTAAAACATAAGCACCTGAGTGTCTTCCCTAGTAGACTGTGTGCAGTATGACTCCAGGGATATCTATGCTTCTCTCCATATTTCCAGGACCTAGGACAGGGCCTGGCCTATTACAGGAACTCAGTGAGTGTTTACTGGATGGACAGATAAATCCATCCTTTGGCAGTAGGGTGAGAAATCATTAATAAACACAGAGAAAATGTTATCTGAGGAAGAAGTCAAGGGCAGATCCTATATTTAACAATGAGGGAAGAACCGTGATAAGCATCCAATGTTTCCAAGATGTCCTGGCAGCATACTAAGCCTGGTTGGTGCCAAGGGCAGAGGTAGATGAAAACAAAGTTGTTTGGGCAGGGTGGAAAGGGGTATGAGGATGAGAGCAAAAAAGAAGTCAGAGAAAGCACCATTCCACACAGAAGTACTGCCCATGGAGGGACTCAGGAGTATGGCTTACACCAGGCTGAGCAAGGACCTCTGAGTCAGTTTTCCAAATGGGAGGTTTGTTGAAAATGCTGTTCTCTCTCTCTCACCCCTTAAGGTTCTGATTCATCTGGGCCTCAGTGGGGCTCAGGACTTTGCATTTAATGAGGGCCAGGACTGGCTCCATCATTTGCAGGGCCCACTGCAAAATGGAAATGCTCAAAATTATTAAGAATTTCAAGATGGCAACCACAGACCATTAAATCAAGCATGGGGCCCTTCTAAACACAGGTCCTGTATGAATGCACAGGTTGCATGTTCTTGAAGCTGGCCTTGACTAGGGCCCTAGGTGACTTTAATATAGATAGCCCTAGGGCCACTCTTTGAGGAACCCTGCCCTAGACTGTGCAAATTAAAAGATGACTTTGTAGATTCAGGGTTAAAAAAAAAAGAAAAAAGAAAAAAGAGAATTGTAGAACCAAAGATTCTAGAGGATGACCTATGCTATCAAATACCCAGAGTTTCCCTCATGAAATTCCAGACTCCCAACTTGGAATCCTGTGGACTTTTTTTTTTTTTTTAAGTTTATTTACTTATTTTTTAGTAATCTCTACACCCAACGTGGGGCTCAAACCCATGACTCTGAGATCAAGAGCAGCACACTCCTCTGACTGAGCCAGCCTGGTGTACTCCCTGTGGACTTCCTAGGGCACTTTGATCCTAGAATGGAATCTCCTGCAAAGTGACCTGCCTTGCTGCAGCCTCACCTCTTGGCAGTTCTGGAGGAAGTTCTGGAGCTCCAAGTTGTCTCTCAGAGTTGCTGAGGCCTCCTGAGCCTTCTCCTTGTTTTTCCTGTGCCTGGAAGGGAAGCCGGATGCTGCGGTTCACAACATGGCTAAGCCTGGGAATCATGCACAACACCACCAGCCCTACCTGGCTCTGGCCTCATGACCTTGGGGGTGGAGAGTACCTGTCCTCAATCAGCTGCACCTTCTCTAGGATCTTGTCTGAGTAGAGGTTTTTGTCAGCTACCAGCTTGTTTCCAGAGTCCACAGGACTCAAGACCTTATCCTGGTTGTTCTCCATAGACATCAAGAAATCCTCAAACTTCCGGATCCCAGCCTCTGCAGCCTCTAGGGAGTCTGGGGGCTCCAAGTGAGCCAGAGTATATTCCTGTTGAAGCAAGTTTCCAGATAAGGGATGAAGACAAGCTGAGAGGGCAGTGAGGACACTTGCCAAGCAGTAGCACCATGTGCAGCCATATAGGCTACAGCATGAATGGTGACCTGCTGGAGTTGTGCAAGGAAGAGGCAACCCCAGGCTTGGCCCCTGGCACCCGAGGAACAGTGTGCCTAAAACCACATGGAAGGGTAATGACTCAGGGGAAAATTTACAACTCCAGCCTGTAACTGACCCAAGAAGAAGGCAAAGTTTAGGACACAGGGCTGGAAAAGATACATGATATGGAACAAAGAGGATTTCCCCCCAATTGGCCAGAGAGAGTCCCCCAAAATTTGTTCTCTGAGAACATTCACAGACTCACCAGTGCTGTTGCCCTGAGAGATAACCCCACTTCCCAATCCTGAATGCCTCCCTCTACCTGATTGCTGAGGAGGGCTTCAGCTTGCTTGGCATCTCTCTGGAACTCCTGGAAGCCAAGGCACTGGGCGAGCGAGTGGTTGCGGCTCTCCCACATCCGGCACAGGGCATCCCAGCCCGCATCCAGGCCCTCCAGCCTCTGGGCCAGAAGCAGATACTCCGGGTCCGTCTGATCACGGATCACATTCTCTCCGGATACCCTGACATGCTGGTAGCTCTCTTGGTGCCCATCAATTTCGTCCTTGATGGCCGCATGCTGCTGAAGGAGCTGCTCGGCCTCTGGGAGGGACTCGGGCATGTCCTCGGAGGCCACGGCCTTCTGGGCCATGGACAGCCAGGACTGGAAGTCATCTAGATTCTGCAGGAAGGCCTGCAGCTGGCTGGCTTCACCCAGCGAGGCTTCCTGCTCCTGGAGGGCTTCCTGCAGGTCCTTCCACAGCTGCTCCACACATGCCTGCCGCTGGCCAATGTCCATTCTCTGCTCAGGGTGAGATGCCATCAGCTGCTGCGACTCACGCTCCAGGGCACCCACGCGGGCCTGGATGGCGGCCACGTCGCGCTCCAACCCCGACAGCTTCCGCTGGATGGCAATGACGCCTGCCAGGTCCTGGCCCAGGTCCTTTGTGGACCGGACCACGTGCATCTTGTCCTCAATCCACTTGCTAGTCTCTTCACAGTCCACACAATAGTTACGCACCCGGAGGGCTGAGTTTACTGCCTCCCGCCGCTCTGACACTACTGTCTGGAATGCCAGCCACCTGCCAAGGGGGACACAGAAACCCACTTCCTTAACCCTTCCCACAGGGCATCCCTACCCAGATTCCCAGCAGAGTCTCTCTCCATAGATCTTGCACACCAAAGAAAATCATCTACCCAACAAACTGTGATGAGTAAAATTCATTTATCCAATTTTACCCAAGATAATATAGACTGCCAATCGGATATTTCCATCAGGAGGAGGCGAGATTCCAACCAGAAGTTAAGGAATGGCCATGACGCTTAGTTTGGTTATGTAGTTGAATTCTGGGCAAACATATAACCTGCCCAGATTTTTTGCAATGCTGAAAATAATTAGAAACCTTACATTTATCAACTTAAAGGCAATTTCAGGACACAAGGTGCCAGTGGCCCTAAAGGAACCATACAGATGCCTAAGACCATGTTCACAGTGCCCAAGGCCTAAAAAGGTCACCTTGTTTCTTTTTTTTTTTTTTAATTTTTTTTTAACATTTATTTACTTTTGAGACAGAGAGAGACAGAGCATGAACGGGGGAGGGTCAGAGAGAGGGAGACACAGAATCTGAAACAGTCTCCAGGCTCTGAGCTGTCAGCACAGAGCCTGACGCGGGGCTTGAACTCACGGACCGCGAGATCATGACCTGAGCTGAAGTCAGCCGCTTAACCGACTGAGCCACCCAGGCGCCCCAAAGGTCACCTTGTTTCTAAAAGAAAAGAGGCCTGGGGTGCCTGGGTGGCTCGGTCAGTTGAACATCTGACTCTTGATTTCAGCTCAGGCCATGATCCCAGGGTCCATGCTGAGTCAGGCTCCATGCTGGGCATGGAGCATGCTTAAGATTCTCTCTCCCCATCTTCCTCTCCCCTTCTCCTACACACACACACACACACACACACACACACACACACTCTCTCTCTCTCTCTCTCTCTCTCTCTCTCTCTCTCAAAAGAAAATAAAAGTGGCCATATGGAGGAGGAGGAGGAAGAGGAAGGGAGAAACTGGGATTATAATTGAGAAATGGATAATATAATCTTGACCTTAAGATGCACTGCCAGAATGAAAATGGGAAATACGCAAAGGTCTGGCAGATGTTCTGGAAACTGGGGTTGGTCTGCAGCCCCCAGTAAGCTTCTTCTAAAGAGCTGGGCATCAGCATGGGCCGAGGCCACCAGAGACCCTTTCCTTGGACCCAAGTTTACTCATTCTGAGTAATATGTAATAAGTAATATGGAAGCACTTAAGAGTGTGCTGAGTGCTCATTTGCTGAGCTCATCTTTCTTGAATACCCACAGGGTATAATAAGTATTATGTTAGCTGTTGGGAGAACACAGTCATAGTCAGAATGCACCATATGGAGTGTATGATTTAGAGAGAAATTAAGACAAGCTCACAAAATAACTGGTATAAAGTACTATGTACACCAAGCAGAGAGAACTAAGGACACTGTGAGGGTGATGGGGGTGATGGGGGCAGGTTTTGTGGTGGACATCAGAGTTGAATCTCAATGAGCAGCTCTCCAGCACCACCACTGTACTGATCTATCTAAGGATTGGGTCCTTAGTATCTTACTCCTCTTACTCAGAACCTGGGGGAAGGAGGCTGAGCAACTAGGCAAATGGCCTGGGGAGAGGGCAAGGTGGGTACTCCCAAGGTGTGACAACAGCTGCTAAAGAGGGGTGAGAGGTCTGCAAAGAGAAGTGGGAGATAGGCTAGGAGGAACTGGGAATACCAGGACAGAGAAGAGCAAGAGCCCAAAGATTTTGGAGTTTCTCTCCTAGACAGAGAAGTCCCTGATTCCTGGGAAATTCTCTGCCTCCATGCAAGAAGCTCTGTGGTGATTTTCTAGGCCTTTCCTGGTGTGGCCTCACCACAGCCACCAGCAGAGACCACAGAGAGGATGGGCTGGGAATTAAGTCTAGTTGCTCCTGCTGCACTGTCTCTAAGATGGAAGAAGCTGACAGAACCACTCCAGTCAGCCCTGGTGAGGCCAGTCAGAAGTTCAGGTTTGGTCCTGGGCCAAAATCATTAAAAAAAAAAAAATGGAATTGGGGTGTGTAGATGGCTCAGTCCATTAAGCCTCCAACTTTGGCTCAGGTCATGATCTTGCGGTTCAAGGGTTTGAGCCCCACACTATGCTCTGTGCTGACAGCTCAGAGCCTGGAGTCTGCCTCAGATTCTGTGTCTTCCTCTCTGCCCCTCCCCAGCTCGCTCTCGCTTTCTCTCTCAAAAATCAACATTAAAAAAATGGAATGTATACAGCGTATGAAGGTAATCACTTATTCAGTAAGTGCTTGAATGACTCATATGGGCCAAGCCTGGCAGAAGAGATTTCAGTTGTGTCCCTGTTCACTCATTCACTAAATATTTATCATGCAACTGTCATGTGCCTTTTGCCAGGCACTGTTCTAGGCTCTAGGGACATAGCAATGAACAAAGCAAAGTACTTGCTCTCATTTGAATGAGCAGAGACAGATAAGTAAGTCCATAATTCATCAAGTGGTGATAGGTACAATGAAAAAGTAAAGCAACATAATGAGATAGAGGCAGAGGGGCTGGGTAGGAAGTAGGTAGTGATGTTTTCAACTGGGTGGTCAGTGAAGGCTGTTCCAATAAGCTGAGTCTGAATAATATAAGGGAGTAAGCCGTGTGTGTGTGTGTGTGTGTGTGTGTGTGTGTGTGTATGTGGATTTTCGGGCCTTAAATACATAAGGCTTTGTTTTGACATTATTATCATGGTAAGTCCTTCTATCAAAGAATATGGCATACTTCTCTTCCTTTTCAAGTTTTGTTCTGCTTCCTTCACATTCACTTTGCATATTTCTTGTCATTTTATTCTTTACTTTTTTATTTTTTAACATTTATTCATTTTCTTAAAATAATTTTTTTGTTAATGTTTCTGTTATTTATTTTTGAGAGACAGAGACAGAGTACAAGTGGGGGAGGGGCAGAGCGAGAGGGAGACACAGAATCCGAAGCAGGCTCCAAGCTCTGAGCTTTCAGCACAGATCCCGAAGCACAGCTCAAACCCACAAACCATGAGATCATGACCTGAGCCAAAGTCAGACACTTAACCAACTGAGCCACCCAGGCATCCTGTTACTTATTTTTTTCTAAATATAATTTATTGTCAAGTTAGCTAACATACAGAGTATACAATGTGCTCTTGGTTTTGGGAGTAGATTCCCATGATTCATAACTTGCATACAATACCCAGTGCTCATTCAAACAAGTGCCCTCCTCAATACCCATCACCTATTTTCCCCTCCCCCAACCCCCTTCAACCCTCAATTTATTCTCTGTATTTAAGAGTCTCTTATGGTTTGCCTCACTCTCTGTTTGAAACTATTTTTTTCCCCCTTTCCCTTCCCCCTGGTCTTCTGTTAAGTTTCTCAAACTCCACATATGAGTGAAAACATAGGATATCTTTCTCTGACTTATTTCACTTAGCATAATACCCTCCAGTTCCATCCATGTTGTTACAAATGGCACGATTTCATTCTTTCTCATTGCCAAGTAGCATTCCATTGTATATATAAACCACATCTTCTTTAGCCATTCATCAGTTGATGGATATTTGGGCTTTTTCCATAATTTGGCTATTATTGACAGTGCTGTTATAAACATCGGGGTACATGTGCCCCTATGCATCAGCACTCCTGTATCCTTTGGATAAACTCCTAGTAGTGGCCAAGTGGATATTTGGAAAGAGAATATTCCGAACAAAGGAAAGCTCAACTATATGCTTGGTGCTCAAAGCACTGTGGGCAGTAAAGATACTGCTCTTCATTTGCTTCTAGTCTAGCAGGAAAGTTCTTCAGGATAAAAGTAATTATAATGGAAGGTAGACTATAAAGCTCTGAACCAGTACAAAGGAGGGAAAGAACGGTTTTCATCTTGGACACTGGGAAAAAGAGGCACCTGAACTGGTCTAAAGGATGGGCCTGATTTGGAATGTAGAGTTGGACGAGAATGCTCTCTGGTAGGGAGAATGGCAGTGGCATGGGGGTAGGCTGTGGGCAGAGGTGAAGAATCACAGTTGTTTAAAAAATACATATTTGAAGAGCTATCACGTGAAAGAAGACTCATAATAAGTTTTTATTTCTCTAAAGGGCAGGGCCAGAACCAAGGTCTACAAATTTCAAGGAAGGAGATTTCCATTCACTAGGAGGTCAGACCTTCTAACCAAGGGAGTTGCCTCCAAATGGGGTGGGCTGCATGGTGAAGGGGTGAGCTACCCACCCCTGTAAGTGTCTGTACAAGAACAGTGGTCTGGAGTAGTCAGCCAGATTAGATGACTTCGCAGGTACGTTTAAACTCTCAGATTTAACGAGAAAACCATCTTACCATTTCACGCCTCAGGTTTTCTCTCACCTAAGGATGGCAAGTGCCTTGACGTATTTCACTTAGGATGGTTCACAGCTTCAGAATTTATGAAGATCATTCTCATGAAGGCAACAGATACATAACTGACAAGTTCTTCCTGTCTTACACGCACACGCACACACACTTGTACACACTCTCTCTCTCTCTCTCACACACACACACACACACACACACACACACACACACACACACCCTCATTATGTCCAAGCCTAAAGAAGATCAAAAAGTCATCTTCCTCCTCTGCACAAACTTCACATTACAGAGGAATCTCCTGACCGCAGTCTCTGTCATTAGATGTTGAGATAATCGGTCCTGTTCTAGTGACTCTGAAGTATTCCTGTCACCCTCTGCCTCCCACTGGGCCCCCACCAGAGTCTCTATTAGGCTGAGCCTTTTTTTTTTTTTTTTTTTAGTACAACGGGGTCTTACCTAACTCCACCTCCCAGATTGCTTCAGGCAGAGCAAAGCCCCGACATAAGTGTGGGGAAAGGAACTGGGGCAACAGGGAGGTGGTAAACATGTGGTATTGTGTGTGCAGGGCCCAAGGTAACAAAGGGGAACACAGGCGTGCGCTATCCTCAGAGATCCTTGAGGAACTCATGGCAATTATGCCTTGGACAGAAAGCACCCCCTCTCTAAAGGTTCCTTAGGGGCTGTTTTTTGTTCCAGCCACAAAGCGTGCTCAAGGCTTCCTGCTAATTCTCCTGCTCATTCAAGCCAGCCTCATTATAGATGCTGCATTTTGGCACAGGCAGGAGCTCTCTTTTATGGACAGTACTTAAGAGCTCTCAGAAAGCAATTTTTCCTGCCTACGAATGTCTGGGGAAATGTGGCATGAGTGCCTTATGGCCTGATTCTAACTACAAGTGCGCTCAGAACGTTTCCTCCATCACACAGGATAAACCCTACCCTGTGTGGTGAGTGCAGCGCTGTCCACCCCTTGTTGCTACAGTCCATGGTCAGAAGGAGACTGTGACTGAGAAAGACAGGAGCTCGGAGGGTACAAACCCAACAGTGCCTAGCAGGAATCCTGACTTTGGGGCCATACCCCAAGGGTGTGTCAGTGGCCCAGAGAAGATGCCCTCAGCCCCCAGCCCTACCCACACCCCACCTGTTGTTCAGGTGGTCCTGGTACCGCTTCACTTCCCCACTGCGAGGGTGGCTGCTGTCTACCAGGCTGTTGGCAGCAAGGTTCACGCCGTCAATCTGTATCATCAACGTCTTCATCTCCTGGTCCAGGATGTCAAACCTGATAGGGACAGAGAAGATGAGGACTGGGGAGGCAGCCTGGGCACTTGGCCTACTGCCCTGTCTCTGGAACCTGGAACTCTCACTTTCTCCTTCCATCTCCTAAATACATGTGACCGGGTAAGGGGGCAGAAAGGAAAAAGTAATGCTGACAGACTCTATTTTCTGATTCATGGGTCCAATTTCATAGTTTGGCATTTCTTGGACCAGGCTAGTAAACAGCTGGTTGCTTACCACATAGGCCATTGGCTCAATGGAGAGGCAGAGGGGAAAGAAGAGGTGTGTATGTTGGGGTGGGGGTGGGGTTGATCACCTCAAAGAACACCTGCCGTGTCTCCACTGCCACAGCTGCTACTCTTTGGCCCTAATTCCGCTGGCCTTGATACCTTGACCTGAAGGATACCCTCCCCAGCCAGGTGCTCTGTCCCCGGGTAGGAGAAGGGGGAGCCTCTGGGGGCAGGGTGTAGTTATGCAAGCTGACCCTTCTGGGATAAGAGACCAGGTCTCTCCAGAACCCTGGGCCCACCCCAGCACACTCTAGGGAGTGACCTCTCCTCCTCAACTCTTTAGTTCTGTACTTAAGACACTTGGAGTGCCGTCCAGACTGGGGGCATGCTCCCCCATGCCCGAGCGTGGATAGAATCAGAATACTGGACAGGAGAGTGGCCTTACAGACCAGTGGTTTGCAAACTGGTCCCTGTGGCCATTTGGGGCTCTGTGGCTTAGTGATTGCCATAGAGAGCTAGAGGTGGTGAGGCTCCAACTTCTCACCTCCCCCTTAACCAAACAGTTCTACTTTCCTCTGTGTTAATTGTCAGAGGTTCTATATACAATTCATTTGAACAAAGACTGCTGTGGCCGAAAAGTAATTGAATAACTGGACTAGAAAGATCTCCTGTGTTTTATTTTAAGGAAGGCCCCAGGGGGCAAAGTACCCAAAGCCACAGAGCCTGATTAAAACCCATGACTCTGGTGCATGGCCTGAGCAATTAAGGGTATCCCGTCTCCTCTCAGAGAGAGCTCTCCTGATCTAGAGGTTGTTCCTACAGTGCAGGGCCATAGTGCGGGGAGCTGAGGGAGAGAAAGCCAGGCTCTGACCTGTGCTGTGCGACCTCCAGGTCCTCCAGTGTGTCTGGGATTTCCATCTGGGCCAGCCACTTTTCCTTCTCACCCATCCACAGCTCACAGGCATCTGTCTCCCCAAACACCGTATACAGGTCCAGGGCATCCTGCAGCCTCTGCCGACGCAGGTCTGCCTGGGCCACCACCTGCTGGTAGAGCTCCCGAAGGGCCTGCAGCCGGTTGGTCACATCTGGGGAATCCCGAAACTCTTGGGGGAAGTCCTGGGCCTGCTGTTCCAGATGTTCCATCACCCCGCGGCTCTCCTCCAGCTCCTCCAGGAAGTCCTTATGCTTCTTCCCCAGGGCCCGTGTGGCCCCCTCATCCTGTCCCACGTCTTCACCTGAGAGCAGCCGGTGTGCATCTTGCAGCCAGGCCTTTAGGTCATCAGCATCACCCTGGAACTGGAAGAAGTTCTCAGCATCCTGGAGGTTCTTCTTGCGAAATGCAGCCAGCTCCTTCAGCTGGTCCCACTGTGCAGACACCTCCTTGATTCGGGCCTCAATCTGTGGGTGCCCAAATTGCTTACGTGCGACCATGCCCTCTGCCTCCTGGAAGATCTGCTCCAGGTGGGTGTCCAGCCCTCGGAGCTCATCCTCAAAGGCCTTGTGCTTGCGCTGAAGGATGAGCACACTCGTCAGGTCTTTGCCATAGTCCAGGGAAGAGTAGATCTGCTCCTTCTCCTTGATCCAGCTCTCGGCCTCATCCATCTCCCAGAAGAACTTCCAGAGCCGTTTGGACTGCTCCAACTGGGCCTTCCGTCCAGCTGCCATGTTGCTCAGCTCCTCAAAGCACTGCTCCAGGTGGCTGATACGGTCCTGGATAACCTGGGGGTCGCAAGGCTGGTATCCTGGGAGGAATGAAAGAAGGGAAGGCAAAAGAGGTAAGGGTTTTGTTTGTGGGCAAGCCTTGGATCAGTTGCCAGGCTAGAACCACACAATCTAGAACCTGCCATCTCACTGGGGCTTTGGAATTGGACACAGAGTTCCCAGTTGCTCAGAGGACAGGCCAAGTTCTTTATAATTAGTTCCCATTAACAATTCAGGAATAAGGTGGGTCGGCTCTTGGTAGAAATGCGTAACACGAAATTCTTTTTTAAAAGGCTCAGGCACAGATTTCAAGATGATTCTTCAAGGAGGCATCAGGATCTTTAAGACCCAAAGCTATAATTCTAAATGGTCTCTGCTGTATCTTGAACTAGCAGAGTGAATGGAAGGCAGATGATGCCTTATTGGTGTTTAGGAACACCTTCTGATTCTAGATTACTGAAGCAGTTGCCTGCTGTCTGGAGAATTTTTCTCTCCTTCAAGCTTCTCTTTTGCACCTTAGTTGATGAAAGATGCAGAATTCTAAAGCTGGAGGATTTATCCAAGTTGAGGTGCTAGAACGCTGGGCCAGAGCATAGGGCTCTGGCTTCAGAGATCTCAACAGGGAGACATCCGTGGCCTCACCTTTCCCCTCAGTGAACTGCAGGGTGGCCGCAGTGATGGCCTTCACTTTGTCCCCTTGGATGGCGATGTCAGCTTCCATCAACTTGTGCTTCTGTAGCAAGTCCTCGACCTCCAACAAATGCTTCCCAAACTCAGCAGACAAGAGGTGAGCCTGGCAAAGAGGACAGACCGGGTAGAGGGGAAAAGGAGAGGTGAAGTCACATACCTGCTAGGAGAAGAGACCCCTCCAAAGGAAGCATCCATGGTATGGGGGCCTGGGAGTCAGATGCAGCTGGAAGATGCTTGCTGCTCAGCATGGAAGCTATAGAGGACTTCCTAGTGGAAGTGCCTTTCAGAATCATGCATGGAACGTTTTTCAGAAGCTCAAGCCCCACACTCGATCTCCTGCATCTGTCTCAAGGTTTGGGGCCTGGGCATGTGTATTTTTAGAAAGCTCCATGGTTGGTCTGATGTGCATCCTCAGCGAGACCCACTGCAGTGGAGGGAGAGGAGAGTCAGACTTCTTGGTTGCTCCTATGCTGGGAAGTCTGGATTCTAACCAGACTCAAACTGGGATTACTTGGGGCCGGATTCTCCAAGCTCCTGATTCATGTCTATCACTTCTAGGTCCTGTAGGTTGGCACCTGTGCTACCGTAAACCCAAGATGTTTTGATCACCCGAAATACAGTGGACCTGGGTTGGTGACTTGTCTGGAGCAGAGGGAGCCAAGCAGTTGATAGGTGGATGCAGCCAGACACCATACTGCCTCAGTTTCTCCATTTTGGGCCAGGGACATGTTCGGCTGGGAGGCATCTAAGGAAGCACAGCTAACTGCAGGGCCAGTGCTGAGGTAGGGCTGGTGGGGAGGGGTGGGAGGTGGTGGGGGATGGGCAGCCTCCGGGGCCCACCTTGATCTCATCCATCCAGTCAATGCTGTGCAGCATGTCCTGGAAGAGCTTCTGCAGGGCCAGGGTTGTCTCCAGTCGCTGGCGCCGGGCCCTCAGCAGCTCCTGCAGATAGTTCCACAGGCGCAGGATGTTGTCCTTGCGGGCAGTGATGCGCTTCTGGTCATGGTAATTCTCCTTCTCTAGCTCCTGGGCCAGGTCCTCCAGGGCCCTCACCCGCTCCTCGTAAGCAGCTGTGTCGGTCTCGATGGCTTCATGCTTCTTCTTGGCGGCCTCCACGGCTGCCAGGTCATACCCAAAGTTGTCCTGTCCCATGCAGAGGAAAGCAGGTGGCTCAGTCAGGCTCCCCTTGGCCAGTCCCCAAGCACAGAGAAATGGCGGGTCCCTTCAGAACTGTTGGATGGGAAAGCCCGTCCGAGGGGGTGCATTCTGCTGTTTTTCTCAGCCTATCTTATCAAAGCCAAGTTCCAAAGACTAAATGTCTTACAAGAGCCTTTAAAAGAGGCTCATAATTTTATTCACTGTGCCATACACGTGGGTATGCCGTGTCTAAGTGACTGACCGAGCCCTTTTGCAGCCTGCTGGCACTCACTGCCCTGCCTTCAATGGACCTGCCCGATTCTGGGCAGGAAGGAGCTGCTTCTCACTTGGAAGCCATGCAGCTGTAAACAGATGGCTCACCCCCATGCTATCTAGGGTGCACACACACTCTCCAATTCTCTCAGAATGCTGGCTTTCCCCTTCCTGGACATTTGAGTCCAAGCTCTAAATGGAAAGGAACAGATGCTCTTGTGGAGAATCAGCCCTGGGGTCAATTTTTGGCTAGTGAAATATGACGTGATCCTAGAGGTCAGAGTCCACGGAGAGTTCTTCCTCAAACGTGAATGCCGATTTACCCAGTCATGGGGAGCAGGGCCGCAAGGCCTGTGGAGAGGCTTATCCTGCTGCCACTGATAGGCCAGCTGGGGCTGCAGCCCAGCTCACTGCTGGGGCTCTGGAAAGCTTCTGCCTCCTGCCATCCCCAGTGTATCCCCCACTACCTGAGCCACGAGGCGCTGGTTTTCATTGAGCCACGTCTCTCTCATGGCGGCCTTTCTGTCAAAGCGCCGGGCCAACTGCTCCAGCTTCTCCTGCCGAATGAGCTCCTCCCTCAGGGCCAGCTCCCGCCGATACTCAGCTTCCTCCAGGCTTTCCCAGGCCTGTGTGAGGAACACAGGAGAACTCTTGGGGCATAGGGGAACACGTAGGTCTGAGGGTTCTGTCTCTTTCACCCGACACGGAGTGATTTCAGGAATCTAGGCAGAGCCTAGATTAAAGTTCAGTCCATCTTTTGGCTACCAAAGACTTGGGGAGCACTGGTCCTGACCTCGCAGTTCCTTCCTCCACTAAACCTGCCTTAGACTCTTGGCCTAATATAATGTTACTCGCCTCTGTGGGTGCTCAGTAAATTCTCACTGACTAAATGGCTACTTTCATTCTGTTAGGATGTCCAAGTGATGCTAAGCCTCCAAACCTCTGAAGTATCAGAAAGCATTTCCCTTCTAATTAGTTCATATTCATCCCATAGTCAGAGAAACTAAGCTATAAAACTGGCTCCAAGAATGGACTCTGGGCATCTGAACAGGGGGCTGAATTAATGGACAGTGAGTGGAGTCGGACCTCTCAGAACGAGGTTCAGAGAGCATTCCCAAACAGCCAGCATGTGCAGTCAATAACACTACAGAAAGTGGCTTGGTTTAATCCTGTGCAGTAACCATTCCCTGTGCCCTTATCAGACACTCAGTCAACCCACTGGCAACGTGTAACGAAAACACCGCCATACCCGGTTGATGTCAGACACTAGTTTCCCATCGTGAGGTGTATACACTTTCTGATTGTTGGCTCTCATCCGGGACTGGATGGTAAACAGTAGGACTTCCAGATTACCCTTCTCCTGAAACCTGTTGAGAAAACAGAGGGAGGGAAATTAGTGTCGAGGTCCCCATATTTTTTGCTGAAGTCAAAATGGAACACTGGCATCTTGGAGCTGGGATAGCAAAGCATGTTTTCCTTAAAAACAAAAAGTAAAGAGGATGTGTAGGTTTACTTACCTGTTAAGAAATCTATCATACTCACTAACTGTGATCTGCTTGGGGTTGAGTCTTTATAACACAAACCAGAAAAAACACAACAGCCACCACAGTGTTTGCTTATCATTTGCTTCTACAGGGGAATGGCTAACTGGAGTATTCCAATAATTCCTGCAGATACCAAGCTTTACCAATTGACACAAAAAAACTCTTCCCTGTTCTGCAATTGATGAAGGCTTCTGACCAGCTCTTTAGTCAGCTTTTTACTGAGTAAGCCAAATAAACCTTAGAAGCCTCATTATCCATGTAAGAACATATTGTACTGAGAGCAACTTTCACTTGAGTACTAATGAACCAGCCCTCTGGACAAGTCCTAAAGGCCAGATGCATCTGAGTGGGGAGGAAAGACTGGGCTCCAGGATGGTAATAGGTATAGGAGATGAGAACTGACAGCGGGGCGAATGTCTGGAACCGAAGGTCTGAGCTCAAGGTAACTGGGTACTTTTACGTTTCCGCATGTACACAAGTATCTACCTACTTCTGCATCCTCCACGTAGCAGTAGCAGTCGAAGACTGGCTATAAACAAGGTCCCTACCCTGAGGCAAGCCTGACAGAGCTGACCACTCGGTCACTTCAAGAGGGCTATAGCCCAGAGCACCATCTGCTCAGCCAAGAGACAGCACCCCTGTGGTGTACTGCCTGGTAGATGCACAGGGGATGTTATCTGTACTGGATTTAGGACTTTAAAAGTGGGTTAGTGTCAGGCCAGAAACCAGATGCTTGTTTACAGTACATTCTAGACTCCATGTCTCATCTTTCTCTGTTTGAGAGTCATGAATGAAGAGTGTGGGAGGTGAGGGGGAGGAACGAGGCAGAGGGCACCACCAGTGAGCTAGAAATCTGTTTCAGAAGAGCTGGACCAGCTAACAGCAGGTGAGATGGAATGCCCCCGTGTCTGT
This sequence comes from Panthera tigris, assembly GCF_018350195.1. Taxonomy (NCBI): domain Eukaryota; kingdom Metazoa; phylum Chordata; class Mammalia; order Carnivora; family Felidae; genus Panthera; species Panthera tigris. The sequence goes on from NC_056665.1 coordinate 110,471,476, forward strand.
GCGTACCTGCATGCATGTTTTTATGGGTGTGTCTGTATGTGCACGTATGGTTCTGTTTGTGCCTATGTATGCACACATGTGCACAGGCCCTGCACACATTGGGGTGAAGCAGGGGTCTCAAGAGGCAGGCTAAATGCTGTGTTGATGAGCAGTGACAGATGAGAGAGAAACAGGATGTACCTGACGACCAACAGGACCCCACACAGAGAGCTCTGGGGCTGAGAATACAGAGGTCATTATCAGATAGCAAAAGCATGGCTCAGTGCACAGAGGAGAGGAACATTCCAGCACAGGTTCTTTGAAGAGACTCAGAAGTCTGAGATTTCACTCCTGCTCCCCTTCAGGGATCTGGGAAAGTACTTTCTTTGGCTATGAGTTAAGGGTTACTCGTCAGTGCCCATTTCCTACAGGCTGATGGCTTGGGAGCAGGGAGGCAGGGTGGGGATGAAGTAGATGACAGATGTGAAGCTCTCTAGTTTCTAGGATATACCTCCTGGATACACTTCTCAAGGCTCAGAGACTGACTCTACCTTGGCAGTTTCTTAGCACTGATGCCCACCCTCCAAGTGCCAAGGCCCTTACTTGGGTGGCTTCTCCACGGTGCGGTAGGTGCTGAAGGCCTGGAGTTGTTGCTGGACGCCTGTCAGGGAGTTGGCAAACTTGCGGCTGTTCAGGACAGTGATGGTCTGCTCAATCCAGGTGAGCAGGTCAGAGGCCAGCCCACTGTACTTTTCAATCATCTTCTCAGTCTCAATGGCATGGTCAATTACCTAGGGAACCACTTTATTACTTATCCTTATCAGAAGAGCAATGACATCAATGAGGCCACCAATGGGGACCACAATGAAGGTGGTCCTCCTCTCCAAAACTGGAATGTTCCATGTTGGGTTTGTTCCCTGAGCCCAACAGCACTGCTAAGGCAGGAGGAATGGACTGAAAGTACACTGGAAACATTACTAGGAAGCTAGCTGTGCTAGGGCTCAGGGGCAGCTCCACCCTACCCCTGACCCTGTAAAACACTAGTAAAGCTTGCTGTGCCAGGACAGCAGCTACTAGAAAGACCAAGGTCTCGTTTATTTTAAAATGCATTATTAGGAATCCAGGGTTTCTAGAGGCACTGTCTTCGCTAAATGCCAGACACACAAGAAGAATGAGAAATGTTCTCTGCCCTTGGGGAGCTGTGGACCAGCAGGGGAAAGGAATCTGGCATGAGGGTCCATATAGTGTGATGGGATCCTGATATACCACAGGAGCTAAGAGGCCCAGAACCACAATAAACTAATAAATAAAAGCCCATCGTGTTCCTGTGGAAATGTTCATGAGATTTGGGTGTGCCGGTGGAAGATGGGCTCAGAGCTGCAGGCTAGGACATCTTTCAGGACAGACCATCAAATTGCTTTGGAATTCAGCTTGGGAGCCATTAACTTGGCAATGTTTGGCTTCAGAGGAAGTTGGTGGGGAGTGATCTATAACCCCCCCCCCCACCCCCACTGCAGCCAGGGCCTATACACAAAGCTCTTAGAGTAGAAAAGAAGCATCTCGGTGTGACAAACAGGGAAACGGGGGACACTCTGGTTATGAAACGGCTTTGTACCTTGCCGACACGCTTGCCCTCCACTGCCAGCACCTTCATCTTGGAGAAATAGTGATAAAATGCCACCACGTAGGTAATAATGGATTTTTCATCAGGGTTTTCTGTGAAGACATCTGCAAGAGGAAAGGGTGTGCTCGCAGAACCCAAATGGAAGCTGGAAATGTCAGGCTCAGAGGGCTTATCTCCCTGTTCCTATAGCATAAAATTCAACTACAGGACCCAAGTGACAAACAGAGGGGTGAGAATGAAAGAATAAGTGTTTGCAATTTTAGTGAGAGGATCAAATCCATATTAGGACCACAAATGATGAAAGAATAAAAAGAAGGATCCAAAGACTACAAGTGGGCCCCCAGTTGGGCCAGGCAAATGTGGGGAACCACCTTGGATCTGAAGAGCAGGCCCGGAGCAGAGCCCTGGCCCAGCCACTGTCCCCTCACTGTGTCCACGCCTAGCCCAGCACCAGGCCTAGACTCCTCCAGGTGCTCTGCCAGTTTGGGGCTCCCTCCAGCCTGAGCACTGGCTCCCATCACTGCCCATCACTGCAGCGGAGGACTGGAGCAGGTGTAGCTCACCTTCAGGGTCGAGGAGCGGGATGATGCCCAGCTGACGCTCAGCCACATCAAACGCATGCTCAAGGTTGTGTCGTGCATTGGAGTCCTTCAGCTTATCAAAGTCGATCAGGTCAGGCCTGGGGACAAGGCCAGGCTGTTCAAAGGGGAGTGGCCATGGCATCCCCCACCAAGAGGGCTGCCCCAGCACAAAGCAAGGATGCTGGGCAGAAGTCAAAGGAGACAGGAGCAGGAGGGGGCCAGCTGTGAACACTAGTACAAGGGGAGGGGGCAGTGGGCATGACTGAATTTCAGGGAGGCAGGGATGCTGAGGGTGAGAGAAGGCCCAGTGGAGAGAACATTCCTGGGAAGCTTGAACAGGAACCTACACGTTGAGTAAAATGTATCCAAACAGCCCAGGTGTTCTGCATTATTTCCACAGCCCTCTCCTCCCCCTTACCGGTGTTTGTGTATCAGGGCGTTAAAGGCCAGGCCATCCTTCCAGCTGGAGGTGAAGTTGGTTACATTGACTTGGGGGTAGCTGCATCCAAAAGAAACAATAAGACCTAAGAAATTGAATCTTTGGGGGTCTCAAAAAGTGTCTACACCTACAAAACTAATACACAAGAGAGAAATGTATCGATCCCTTCTTGAGCCCCTTCAACAACAGACAGCAGTTAAGTCACAAGAAGAGGCTCCTCCATTAGGGGGGCCCAAGAGACTCACACACCCAACAGACCCCAGACAGAGTCCGGCCCAGGCAACTCTGGAAAGGAATGCTGAATTTCAGGCCTCTAAGAATCAGGTCAGGATAAATTTTGAGTCAGTTACCCCAATGCTGTTACAGTTCTGGGTGATGATACGGGTGTTCCCTGGGTATGGCAGTACTTGGGGGAAGTAAGGGCATGGTGGGGAATGTAGTAATGAACTGATTCCCAGGACATACCCTGCTGTCTTCATCTGACACCATAATAGCAATGCATCCTTGGCCGAGCGTGTCTCACGACCTTCCATTGTTTGGACAACAATGTCCTGAATCTAGGGGTGCAGGAACAAGAGAGGGAGGAATTAGATTTGCATCTGGCTCTGTGCCTTCCTTCTCTCCCTCCCTCTTTCTTCCTTCTTAGCCACCCATCTGCATTGCCAGCCCTGCAGCAACACCACAGCTTAAGGCCCTGCATCCCAGTGGCCCGTTTCTCTGCCTTAGTCAGCTGCACAGGACAGGGATGGCTTCCTCATGTTGGAGGAGACAGCTCTAACCTGATGACTAATGGGGTACTGAGAATAAACAAGATACCCCAAATCCTCCTCTGAGTAACAGTGCCCTACAAGGAACAACATGAATATTGAAAGGGACTGTATGTCTGATTAGTAGCTCCTCTTACCTTTCATTCTCCCCAATTCTGCCATTATTACTGCTTAACTATAAGCACCGACAGAGAGTGAAGTGGGATATCCAAGACCCCTTGGATGAGCTCTTCAGTCTGGGAATTGTGTGCTGTCTTCTTCCTCCCTGCCTTCCCTGCCTCAGGACTAGATTCTTTCTGTCCCATGTGGAAGGCCCTGCTTTCCTTCCCTTGCGCTTTCTCAACTTCCTTACAGATATTGAACCTTGAATTTCAGGGTGGGAAGAGAAAAGTTTCTGATTGAAAAACATAAAATAGATCTTCTGTATTGTTTTTGCAACTTGTGAATCAAACTATTTAAGAAAAACCAAAAAGTTACACATGTCGGGGGAAGGGGACAAAAGCAGATCTTGTGGTCAGATCTCTGCTACTAGTTTCCATATTCTCCCTCAAAAGACTACACTGTTGACTGAACAGCTCACCTTGAGCTTCAGTGACCAGGCAATGTAGAGGACGGTCCCTTCTTCCTATAAACATTGTCCCACAAGACAGGTTTCTAGCCTCCCAGAATGTGCATACTCGTACTTCATTCACCATTTTATAAGATTCCTAAGCCCTATCTGGCCCCTTAAGGCTCCCTCCACTCCCTCTGCCCCCTTGGAACCCACCTGGAAGCGAAGGATGATGGTCCAGATGAGGCCCAGGACCAGGCGGTGGTTGCCATCCACGATGTCATGGGAGCCCATGTTTTCCAGGTGCACACGCTGCTCCTTGAGGAACTGCAGGGCTTTGTCCACGTTCTCCAGGCAGTGGATGCGCATCTTCCCCTTCGTGGGCTTTGGCTGAAGGACAGCATTGGCCCCATGGGCACGGAGGGACCTCACGGTCACCCCCAGAGGTGGTTGCAGCCTAGACCAGTTCCTGCCATAAGCATCCACCCTCCACCCTCCTGGCCAAACTCCAACCCTCACGCTCACTGCTTGCCACTTTTCAACCCCATCCTTTCAGCAAAGTTCAGAGGCTCCCCCTTCCATGAGCATCCAGAGCTCTGCAATTGGGCTGTGTCAGTACAGTTCCAGGGTCTGAACAAAGCCTTCTGAGTATGTAATAAATGACATTCAAGAGCAGTAACACAACAGATAGTTAATTGAGCACTTACTATGTGCCAGGCACATTTCTAAGAACTATTTACTGTTGGTTGGTGATAAGAGTGGCTTTCTGTTTGGTGACTGATATAACAGGGTCTATGCCAGCATCCAGCCTCCTCCTCCATCCCTGAATGGCCCCAGCCAAAACTTAAGGGGACCACCCCTGAGGAGTAGCCACATCATGTGAAGGGTTCCCAGTGGTAACTCTTTCTAGTTGGCTTTCAATACAGTGTAAAAGGCAGCAGCCTGGAGTTGAAAAGGCAACAGAAGAATGTGGTACCTTTTCATTCAAACCCCAAGGATCTTAGTGCTTCATCAGGCACAGGTATCCTTTTATCCATGGGGGAAACAAGGCAAAGAAGATCCTGACTAATAGGCCCAAAGTCATAATGGAAGTCACTGAACAAAACACGAACCTTCATCTGGTTTTCCCTCAGAGACAACATTACTGCCAGGTGGGTTACAACTGAGAGGACATGTAATAAATTTCCACTTGTAAGAGTGACAGAACACACAGGAAAATATCTTCCATGCTTTCCTCTGGGTTCCAAGAAGGATGCAAATTTCTCCAACTGGGTAATAACCCATCTTAGCCTGCATGAGGCAACAGATGGTAGGTCCACTGCAGGCCAGCGACAGATGCCCAGGCCCCAGGTGGACAAAGTCAAGAGCTCTGCATGGCTTCTGGGAGAAGCATGAAGAGGTAGGAGTGGCCATTAGGCAATGAATTCTGAGTACAGGTCAGAGAACTCAGGAAGCCACATGGACATCTCACATCAGTAAGCAATGAAACCTCCCAAAAGAATAAGGAGAAACCTTGGAAGGCCATGAGAATTGGAGATACCCACAGACTATGTCTTTCCTGAAGAGGGGACACGGCACAACCACACGGTGCAGGGAAAGAGGCCACGACACAGAAAGGGGCTTTACCAGCATCTCTCCAGAGAGCACCTCCAGGAGCTTGATGAGCATCCGTCCATCCCGCAGATCCTTGTAGAGGTCAGTGATGCGACAGGGCACACGAGCCAGGTTTGAGTTCACCCATTTTGTGAAGGTCTTCTTCTGAACCACTTCCCGCTCATCTGAGTGGGGAGAAGAGCCTTGGGTGAGGTGCCCGGGGTGACAGTGTCAGTGTGCAATGTGACAAAGGGCTGAGGGGATTTCTTAATCCCAGGGTCCCCTGATCCCTGGTAGAGGAGGCTGAGGTACCTATTTCATCCCTTTCCTAGGAACATTGGCGGTCAGAGTGTAGCCTTTGGGCAACATGGGTCCATGGACTGGGGCAATGAAGAGATTACTTCTACTACCACATTCTATGCCCAGTGGCTAGGCATGCCTAATTCAGCCACCTGTTTTCCTGTGCCTGGCAGAATGCTCTGTCCCTTTGTACCAGTAAACTCAGATTTCAATGCCAGGTTCACCCGTCTACCCATCCAACAAACATTCCCTGCCTAGAATGGTCTCTCTGGCCCTTCCACTCCACCCCACCCCCTCCACCTAACTCCTATTTGTCCAGAAAGCTTTTGCCAACCCCTTGCCGGGGTTAGGCCTCCCCTTGTGTGCCCCACCCCCTGCATATACATTTCTCATTTAGGTCTTGCTTCACATTCATAGTTGGTGAAAGCCTGTCTCTCCTGCAAGCAAAGTCTGTCTGTCTATCTGGTTAACTTCTATAACCCGAAGGCCTAGCGCCCGCTACACGGTAGATATTCCAGAGCTGTACTGTATTGAGTGCACATTTACTCAGCTCCCGTTGGTGGAGGCTCATGCTAGGCCTGATAATACATAAAAGCAAAACCAACTGCCTGCCCTGAAGAAGATCCTGGTAGGCAGAGAAGAATGGTGAACAAGGCAAGTTGGAATGTATGATCCGCACAAGTTTAGGCATACAGGAGGTTTGGGTTGGGGGCCGTCCATTGCATTATGCTGCCTTTCTCACCCCCAGCATACCAGGCAGAGGTTCTCCCTCTTCAGACCTGAGAAGCTGACAGACATCCCTACTCGAAATCAGCATCAGCCCTAACCAGGCTTCTCACTGCACCAGTTCAGGAGAGGTACCTCTTGGCACCTCTGTAAACCAGATTCTGGTAACCTGCACAGTTATGGCTGGGAGCCTTGAACAAGATGCTGGAGAGAGAGAAGCTGGGATAGCACAAAGAATGGGGGAGGAGCGGAAGACAGAAGAGTGGAAGAAAAGAGAAAGGGGGAGAAGAGGGAAGGAGGGTGTACCCTTGTTGTTGTCCCTAGTGAACAGTTTGTGACCACAGGCTTCGGGCGTTTTGGTGCAGGAGCTGGCTGGTCTGACAGTTGCAGAGGAAGCCTGGGGAGGGTGGGTGGGGGTTGGGCACAGCCAAGGCAACTCAGAGCAGCCTAGCCAGGAGAGATGTCAGCCCCTGGGGGCAGGCTTAATGTCCGTTCTGCTGAGCCCAAACCGTGGAAAGGTTGGCCTTTTAAATTATTAAATACCTGATTTAACAACAACAAAAAGAGAAGCCCCGCCAGCACGGCCTCAAGGGTATAATTTTGGCGGTTCCGGAGGCTCACAGCATCAAATTCCTTCCTATTGCACTGCTATTTTAGTGTGAGGAACTCAGACACATTATTCACTTATTCATTCATCCAGCCAATGTTTACTGCACAACCACTAGGTGCCAGGCTCTGGGGGAGATGGGGAATCAAGGACAGGAAAGACAGCCCCTTCCTTGAAGCAGACATACTCTGTTATAAATAAGATGGGCTCCGGAGTCCTATATGAAGAATTCAATGGCAGCCATCTAAATAAGACTTCCATGAAGAAGAAAAATACTACTACTGATTCTATGAGTCTCAGATAAATAAAAAATTAAAATGGCATCCATTCATACCAGGCCACTGGGCAAAGTTTCAGGTGAAAAAAACCCTCCTTACTCTTTTGCTGGCAAGTTAAACCACTTTCCTGATTTCAAGGATTGTTCAGTAAAATGTAACTAAAGTTTCAAAGATATATTGGACAAGAAGCAATTGCATTTATTCTGGGGCATGTTTGGGCTCAATAGAACCCGCCATGACCCCGTGATGCCTTCCCTAGAAACCAGAACTGTTTTGTTTTTAACTTTTTAATGTTTCTTCACTTTTGAGAGACAGAAAGAGAGAGAGCACGAGCAAGGGAGGGGCAGAGAGAGGCGGAGACATATAATCCGAAGCAGGCTCCAGGCTCTGAACTATCAGCAGAGCCCGATACAGGGCTTGGACCCACGAACCCATGAGATCATGACCTGAGCCGAAGTCAGATGCTTAACCAACTAAGCCACCCAGGTGCCCCTAAACCAGAGCTGTTCTTTAAGGGGCTAGTTCTTCTAACTGATGGAGCTTTGAGCAAGGGCTAAAATTTTTAGCCCCCTTAGAGAGAAGTGTGTCAAAAAACTTAAGTCCTTTCTTCATTTCTCCTTTTCCTGTTTTTAAGAATCCCAAAATTTCATCACATGGGTAACGAGACCCATTTATTTGTGGTTGGCGAAGGGTGAGGAAGTGCTTTTAGCTGGGGACATGGGATTTAATTCTCGGCTGCTGGGCTGGCACATATATTGGAACAGATATATCCTAAATTACCCTTAGGTCTCCCCAGTTTTCAACACACAAATGAAGCCTCGTAGACCCCAAAATGTTGGAGCCACAGGTTTAGAGCTCAGGCAGGCAGCTTCTTGGCTGCTTTTTCCTTGAAGACTGGGGTGAAATTGCCCAGAATCACCAGCACCCTGAAACACTCTGCAGTGTTGAGACATGGGAAGGATTCTGAGAGGCTAATGATGATCATAAGGAGAGAAAGCCCAGGAGTGGGGATTAATTTCCATTAGCTGTTTTGCTCTGGCTGCTCCACGTCGGCATGCTCAGCAAATTTACTCCCAGCATGCCCCAGGTGCCCATCAGAAGCCTTCCAAGTACAGGAGAGGCGGGTGGCCCAGGGCCAGCTGGGCTGGGAACCCCAGTGGTGTGGACAGGCTGGGGCAGTGGCCATGTATTGGGCCTGCTGTCCCCAGGGGGCCTGGGCCATCTTGCATGGACCCTCTGTGGAAAGGAGTCCTCAGCAAGGGCTGGCTAGGGGCCAGACCTCATTTCCAGACCCCTAACCCTTCCAGTGCAGGAAAGGGAACAAGTCTACCAGCATGGTCTGACTCAAAGCCACCAGAGCCTCAGAAAACCCTTGTGCCTTTGCTGCCCTCAAGGGTAGGGCCCTCCATTCCTATCTGTTCTTCCTCTCCCTTTCCCTCCCAGGATGGGACCATCTTCAGTCCTTCCTACATGTCAGGGCTTCTCCTAGAAAACTCACCTTCTCTGACCAGCTGGCTAGAACAAGTGTCTGGATACTGTGACCGGGTGATCTTTCATTTACATTCCCTTTCCAAAGTTTGGTTTGAGGTCAAACAGACCCACAAAACTCAGACTCAAATATTTGTCCACTAATAAGTGAGTTTATGGTACCTGGCACACAGAAAGCTAGCCTAAATGTTACCATCACTCTTATTGTCACTACTACTACTATTTTTTTAGTTAAAAAAGTTTTTTAATCTTTATTTATAAGAGAGAGAGAAAGAGACAGAGAGCCAGTGGGGGAGGAACAGAGAGGGAGACACAGAATCCGAAGCAGGCTCCAGGCTCCAAGCTGTCAGCATAAAGCCCAACGTGGAGCTTGAACTCACGAACTGTGAGATCATGACCTGAGCCAAGTTGGACGCTTAACTGACTGAGCCACCCAGGCACCTAAGGACAGTTCATTTTAAAATGAACATACAAAAGCTGTCACAAGGTGACACTGGATTAGTTACCAGATAAATGGCACATACAGTAAATGGTCATGGGCCAAAGGGGAGAGAAGTCATTTCTAACTGGAGTAGGCAAGGGGGTTTCTCATAAAGAAAACCTCTTTGGACAGGTAGAGGAGGAGGGGAGTCAGGAAGAGAAGAGGAAGAGAGATATTCCCAGAGAGACATGGAAGGATGGAGTTTGTTCAGGGGCTGCTGAGTAGCTACAGGTGAGAAGAAAATGTGTGAGGGGTGCCTGGGTGGTTCAGTTGCTTAAGTGTCCGACTTTGGCTCAGGTCATGAGCTCACGGTTCCTGAGTTCAAGCCCTGTGTTGGGCTCTCTGCTGTCAGCACAGAGCCCGCTTTCAGATCCTCTGTCTCCCCGCTCCCCACCCTCCTGCCTCTCTCCTGCTCATGCTCATCTGCTCTCTCTCTCTCAAAAATAAACATTAAAAAAAAAAAGAAGAAAATGTGTGGAAAATAGGTTTTAAAACCGAATATGGAAAGCCTTGAAAGAAAGGCCAAGAAGTTTAGATTTAATCCTAGAAGTAAAAGAAGCCACTGAAGGTATAGGAGGTTCATTTGCTGAATTACTAGTTTGTAAGGCCCTCAATGATGATAATAATAATAAAAAAAGTGTTTCAACTTAAAATGAAATGTGAAAATTTACATAAAGAAACACCTTTATATATTTTTAAAGGGATTCACAATATGTGCCCCATTTTAAAAAATGCTTATTTTTGCGAGCGAGCAAGCAAGAGAACACGAACTAGCAGAGGAGGGGCAGAGAGAGAGGGAGACAGAGGATCTAAAGCAGGCTTCTTGCTGTCAGCACAGAGCCTGATGCGGGGCTTGAACTCACCAACTGTGAGATCGTGACCTGAGCCAAAGTCAGACACTTAACCGACTGAGCCACCCAGGTGCTCCAAGAACACCTTTTTAAAAGTCTCCTGAGGGGGGCGCCTGCGTGGCCCAGTGGGTTAAGCGACCGACTTCGGCTCGGGTCATGATCTCGCAGTCCGTGAGTCTGAGCCCCGCGTCAGGCTCTGTGCTGACAGCTCAGATCCTGGAGCCTGTTTCGGATTCTGTGTCTCCCTCTCTCTGACCCTCCCCCGTTCATGCTCTGTCTCTCTCTGTCTCAAAAATAAATAAACGTTTAAAAAAATTTTTAAAAAAAGTCTCCTGAGGTGCACAAAAGATTTGAACAGGTGGCAAGGCACATCCAAGTCTTGACTAGGAAAACTCAATATGACAATGATGTCAGTTTACTCTAAATTCATTTACATATTGAATATTATTTTAAATATATTTAAATTATATAACTTAAATTGGGGGGGAAACTAGAGAAACTACGAGAAAATGCATTGGAAAAACAAATAGCTAGGAAAATCCCAAAAAGAAGAGTAACAGACCTTCCCAGGTATTTTTTGTATCAGATAATAAAGCACAGTATAAAGGTACAATGATAAGACAGTGTGCTACTAGCATATGAAAAGACATATCGATGGAACAGAAGTAGTCCCAAGCACAGAGAGGCACTTGATAACTGATAAAGGTAGTTATTTCAAATAGAAAGGGGAAAAAAAGGATTATTGGGTAAGCGGTGTGGAAAAAATTAGATGCCATCCAGGAAAAATTAACTTATATTTATACCTCACATTCCAGGATAATTTCATTCAGATAAGAACTGAAAACGTAAAAATTAAATCATAAAAATACCAAAACCAATCATGGTTGAATGCTTTTGTTTTTGTTTTCTAATGATGCTGGTGTAGAAAAAGTCCTCCTAAATAGGACACAAAATTCAAAAGGCAGCAAATAAAAGATTGAAAGTTCAACTACATTAAAAAAAAACTTCAGTCAAAATTTCTGCTCCTATGAATTAAAATTAAAAAAAAAATTTGTGTGGGTTAGAATACCACAAGCAAAGTCACACAAATGACAAAGGATATTTGTAACTCACATCTTTCAAAGAGCCAATTCCTTTAGGATATAAAGAACATATACAAATTAATGAGGAAAAAGACCAACAATCTAATAGCAAAGTGGACATATGTATGTGAACAAAAAGTTAACAGAAAAACTGTAAAATGGTCTTTAATGTGTAGAAAATTGTCCAAGCTATTCACAGAAGTACAAATTCAAAGTATAAACATACACACGAAATTTAATAAATGGCCCTTAATTAGTTTGGACAGATTAATTATAAAAGACATTTTTGAGACAACTGGGAAAATTTGAATATTAAGTGGGTTATTAGATTGTATTAGAGTTGATGTTAATTTTATTAAGTCTGCATTTTTTGCCAGCACATAGCTGTAAGCTAGGGGTAAAGCTAGGGGCAATAGTAGTATTATAGTTAGGTGGGAAATGTTCTTGTTTTTCAGAGGTACCTACTAAAGTATTGGGGTAAAATGTCATGGCAATCTTCAATTCACTTTAAAAATACGTCAACCCCTCAAATAGACAAGCAAATATGGTAAAAAAAAAAAAAAATAAATAAATAAATAACAGTTGTTAAGTCTAGATGAGGATTCATTATACTTTTATCTCTATTTTTTTGTATGTTTGAAATTTTTCATACTAAAAGTCAAAAAGTACAACGAAAGTCCATCAAGACACTGCTTCACTTGTCGGGTGGGCACAGATCAAAAAGTCTGATAAAATCCGGTGTTTGGTTAAGGGTGTGGGGAAAAAACATTCATATGTTGCTAGAGAAGTTATGAGGCAATTTGGCAAGACTGATCAGAATTATATATGCACATACTTTTGAACCCAGTAAATCCACTTCTAGGAATATATCCTCCCGACAAACATATATTTGGGAATTAATCTATATATAAGGTTATTCATTGCATTTTTAAAAATAGTGAAAGACTGGAAACAATGAAAATGTTCACCAATAGGAGACTGGTTAAATTAAAATTGTATGTCCATACAATAGAAAACTTAATTGTTGTAAAAAAAAAAAAATGAGGCTGTTTATGTATTAATACAAAACAATCTTCAATATATCTTGGGTGGAGGAAAACACAGCAATGTGTAGTAAAAAAAAGAAAAAAAGGCTGGGAAGAAGAATAGACCGTTTGCTAATATATGCATAAAATACGCCTGGAAAGATGCATGGGAAATTGAGAACACTAATTATGGGAAAAGAACTAGGTACCTGAAGGACCAAGGTGGGAATAAAACATTTTTTGCCCTTTTATACATCTTTTGAGTTTTATCCCCTGGATGTATATGTTATTTATTCAATACAGAAATCTATTTTTCTTTTTCTTAAGAAAATATTAAACTTTTTTTTCCTCCTCCTCCAAGATGGCCCAGTTCCCTGTGTGTCCTGCTTCAGGGACTTTTCACGAGACAAAAATCACAAGCATGGTTAACCACCTGAGCCACAAGAAAGATGGAAGGGAGAGAGGGAGAAGGTTTATGAGTTGAGGAACACTTCCTACATCCCTTGAGAACAGAGCCCAGGAGGGAGGTCCATGGGTCCTGTGGGCAGGTTTCGCTCTGCCCCCCTGACCACCATGTAGCTACTCTCCCAGGTCTTGCCCTCTGAATATCCCCCACAGGTATTTTAAAGCACAGACCTCTCCCCTGGGGTCAAGGTTCTTTCCCTTTCTTTCTTGTGTTCTACCTTCTCTAGGCTTTTTCTTGGCTCTTCCTTCTGCTTCCCTCCTCCCTTGGCGACAGCACGCCTGCCACTGGCCCCACCTACTCTGGTACCTGTTTCACTTCCTGACATCATGGGCATCCGGGAAGTTTGTTATCAAATTCCCCAGTGTTTTAAAAATAAAAGCCTATTACACATTGGCTGTTCTTAAGCCACATGGTTTAGTTGAAATAGTTTATCTTGGAACCTCAATTACCCAATTCTAGGCCCATTTATCTATTTCTGCCCTAGTTTCCTATAAAATTCCTTGCGTGCTTCATATCCCTCCCTCTTTTGTCTGTTAAAAATCTGCTATCAAGACTAGAGAATAGCAGGTTGTCTGGCTGGCTTGGTCGGTAGAGCATGTGACTCTGGATCTCGAGGTTGTGAGTTTGAGCCCCACATTGGGTGTAGAGATTTCTCAAAAATAAAAGAAATCTTAAAAAATAAAAACAAAAAAGAATAGAGAACAGCAACCTAAATATTCAAAACAGGGGATTATATGATAATTTTGGTACATTTGTGAAGATACTAATAAGGTTGTAGAAGACCTTTCAATGGTAGGAAAGGATATTATAATACATATTAAGGAAAAATACAGATTTTAAAATAACACGTATAATATGACCCCAGTCTTGTAGAGCTATATCCATTTAAAAACAAAATCTTAAGCTAGATATTGTTATAGCTGAGTGGTAAGACTGTGGGTGCCTTTTCTTTTTGCTTATCTGTAGTTTCCAAAATTTCTGCAATGAACATGTATTACTTTGATAATAAGAAACAGCAAATATCATGAAGAAAAATCAGATATGAAGCTCATAAATCCTGAGGAATAAATGACTGATGAAATGTTTAAAAATGTGTTGTGTTTTTTTTTTTTTTTCCAGAAGCCTGCATTTTTACCAGCATGTAGCCCTAAGGTATAGGTAAAGCTGGTGGTCAGAAAGACAAAAGGGAGAAAAGGCACCATAGGAGGCCCATGGATCACTGGCCTGGGTCTGAAAACAATCATTTAATCCTTTGTAGGTTTACAGCTTGGGATTTCTCTACTTCTCATGTCAGGAAGCCAAGAGCTTAAGGAACCTGAATGAGTGATGCTTTAACTCCCATGAACTTGTGACAACATTGAAGATACAGATGCTAATCCCATGAAGCCTAGCACAGGGGCAGACCCTGAGAGACACATCATAAATGATGCTGGTGGCACAAATTCTACCCTACAGTTTAGCTTGGAGAGGAATTTTTTCTTTCAACCAATCAGCTTTCATCACACTAGCATTGTGAACAGCTAGAGCAGGATTCCCCTACATACAAGATTTAAAACTTAGCTAGGGTTGGTTCTAAGCGAGAACTTTAGGATGCTTACTACATGTCTGCAAAGGCAAGCACAAAGTGCATAAGACTGACTTTAAAAGTGGGCAGAGTTGAACACTAAGATGCTGGTTAACTAGACTAGGGTACGTTAATACAAAGGAAGACTATACAGCCATGAAGATGATAATCTATATGTTTGCATGAAACGATATTCACAATATAGTGCTCAGTGACAAAAATTCTAAGATTACAGTATTATAGATAGCATTTTAATATTTATACATATATACACGCAGTCATATTTATAGGCTTGTAAAATATCTATATGGGTCATTAACAATGTCCCCAGTTTTCTCTTTTTTCTCTTTTTCTAATCTTCTCTATACTAAATATATTTTGTGTAACAAAAATATTTGAAGATATATTTTTTAATGTTTATTTATTTTTTAGAGAGAGAGACAGCATGAGCAGAGGAGGGGCAGAGAGAGAGGGAGACACAGAATGTGAAGCAGGCTCAAGGCTCTGAGCTGTCAGCACAGAGCCTGATGTGGGGCTGAAACTCACGGACCATTAGAGCCTGACCTGAGCAGAAGTAGGATGCTTAACTGACTGAGCCATCCAGGTGCCCCTCACCTTATTGTTTTTTAAATAAAATAGGGTCTTTATATATAGTAGGAAAAGAAAACAAGTTATCAGAGACCAGTTTAAATTTAAAAAAATGTTTTTGAAGAAGGCTAGTTTTGATCTGAGGTTTGAAGATGATCATGGTTTTAGAATGACAGAGAAGAAAGGGGGGGGGGTCTTGCTCAAAGCCCTCAAGATGGAAACTGGCAAATCTGTATGTGTGTGCACACAGGTGTGCAAGTTTGGGGGGTGAGGGTGAAAAGCAATGAACTTCCCCAGAGTAAAGAAGTTGAAGGACAGTCTAGGGAATCTGAACTCTACACTTCAGGTAAAGAAAAGCCTAGAGGTTCTTAAGTAAAGCAACACCTCACTAAAATCTGCTAGAGGACAATGCTTCTAACTTCCCTGTGTAAATGGGATTCAATGAGGAGAGGTCAAGGCACCAGCCTGGAGGCAGCTGCAGAAGTCTCTGCTTGAGGTGACATGGCCCCAGCTGACATGTGAACTATGGAAGTGAAATGACCAGAGCTGATCTGGACAACCACAGAACAAGGGTCTGCTGGCCCACAGCAGGTGAGAATATTCAGAGGCTGTAAGACAGAAGTAAAAAGGAATTCAGGATTTTGATCAAAGAGGCTTAAGAAGCTGGTGGTGGAAGGAAAATGAGAAGAGAGGTCTTGGGTGGGATGCAGAGGAGGAGGCAATGCAGGTCTGAAGGACTTTCAAGAAAGCCCAAGTGCTGTAGCCCCAATGGCACTGGGATGATTTTATGATTTTATTATTATTTCTAAGTTTATTTATTTTTAAGAGAGAGAAAGAGTGTGAGCAGGGAGAGGCAGAGAGGGAGACAGAGGATCTGAAGCAGGTTCCATGCTAACAGTATAGAGTTCAACGTAAGGCTTGAACTCACGAACTGTAAGATCATGACCCGAGGTGAACGCTTAACCGACTGAGCCACCCAGGCACCCCAGCAGCAGGATGATTTCAAATCCCCGGGATTCTGTCCTGGCACTTTCTGCTGTACCTCTCCCCTCATCTGTATAAGTGGCATGGTGATACCTATCCCCTGCTTACTTCAGAGTGGTTAAGGGTCAGTTAGATCATCTGGATAAAAAGCACCAGGTATTGTCATGCATGCAGGTGGTGGTCGCAGGGAGAGATTACATTCACTTAGAACACAAGGCCACAGAAGTTGACATGGTCCAGGACTCAGTTTTAACCTACACTTTATTGAGGAGAGAGAATTTCTGGAGAATCTACTGATTTGCTAAAAATCATTGATTCCCTTTCCCTAAGCCAGGAACCAAAGCTCCGTGGTTCAGGGTAGAAGTATGTGGTCAGCGCTACCATAACAGGAGGCTTCTTCCCAGGCTGCTAGAGGTGGAAAGGCCTTGTGTGCATCATCTGGTTTGAGCCTCTTGTTTTACAGGTGAGGAGCAGAAAAGCGACTTGGCCAAGGTCACCTAACTTGGGAAAGCCCACGATAGCAACAGGAGAGGCCAGAAGAATGATAATGTGAGGATGGACCACTTCTCTCTGTCAATGGCCACCAAGCTGGCTCACACTGCCGTCTTCTCTCTCCCAGACTTTTGCATAGTCTCCCCACAACCTGTTGCCCCCACTGAAGTCAGAGTGACTTTTAAAAACCCAAATGTAACCATGCCACTTCCCTGTCAGAGCACTTTGATGGGTGTGGGAGTGGCTCCATCCTTCTGGTCCTCTACTGAAGGCCACAGATCCTGTCTTGAGAGCCTACAGCTCTCCCTGCTACAGCTCCCACCCTTTGACCCTTCAACCCTGCCACCCCTTTGCAAATAATCTCCTTAAAAAACTCTTCAGCCACCCCTTTTGAGTTTCCTACTGCTTCCTGCCAGGACCCTGAAGATACCAATGGCCTGTAAGTCCCTGTGATGTGGCTCCTGCCTGCCCCTCCCATCTCCACCCACCCTTCCCCCCATGTGCTCACTCCAACAAGCCCTACTCCTCCTTGGATGAGTTATAGGCTGTAGGTTATATTAGAAACTCCTAATTCTCAACAAATCCTCATGGAATTTATCATAATTTGTCAACATGCATGTATGTCTATATGTACAGAAACACATGTGTTTGTATTTGATCCACTTCCTTCTCGCTAGACTATAAAATGAGATCCCCTGTTGATCTGGTTTCCAGAGTTTGAAGGCTAAAGGGTTTGGAGGCAAAATGCTCCTAGAGACTCAACTGCTACCAGCTTCCTTGCCATTCTCTCTCAGTGACACGATAAAAAAGGAAAATGAACAATTGCTACAGATGCTTGGAAACAACATTCCTGGCACCTCTTCAGTCAAGCAGCATGCAGAGAGCGCCCAGTTGGAGAAGGGGAAAATGGATGCCGGCTGCTCTGGGAGCCATGAGCACAGTAAGGCCTGGTGTCACAGCCTGCCCTTGGGAATGAAGCCAACAGCCCACAGGAATGTCCCAAAGATGGAGGAGGCTATTACCATGGCTCACTCAGACTGCACTGCATGGGGAGGGGAGAGTCTTATTATTAACCTCAGTGTATTAATATTTGAAAAGCATCTTCACAATGATAGATAGCAGTCACCCAGAGAATTGGAACAGCCTTGGTTCTGCAAAGTGTTTTCAAAGAGGAAGAACAGCTTTTATCAAGAGGGAAGAGAGGACAGTGGGAGAAAGTGTTATGTCCTGGGCTGGGGAAACTGCCTTGGACCACGGCACACTGCCTCTCCTGTGGATCTGTCTGCACAGGTAACTAGCAGGTTTATCTGAACAGTGGCCTGTCTCAGGAAAGCGGGTGGGGGTGGAACTCATAATGGCTGACCTCCGAGAAAAAGCTGCTGAGCCAATTATTTTTTTTTCTGACAGTACACTAAAATGATTGTTGCTGATTATACATATTTCCATGAATAGTATGTCTCCCCAATATATAGTTTCTACATAGAACTCCATTTCGTGTTTTGAAATTAGAGAAGAAAACATTAAAAAAAAACCCTCATTAATGATGCCACCTTTGTTCTCACAGGTAGCTTAACAGAGATATTCAGACCATTAACACCTGATGCCTTGGTCTCCAACAGCTACATCTGAACTTGTCAACTTAGTAGGCTGCCAAGAAGCTGCTGAATCCCCACTCCTGTACCTTCCCCACCCTGCCCGCCACATACTGTGGTGAAATCCTGCTCTCTGAAAGAAATCATTCACCCTCTGGACACAAAGCCCTTCTCAGGAAACTGGGACACCTGGAATCAGTGTCATCCTGGTGCCAGTGGAGAAACAGGCCAAGCATGACCTTTTGCCACCAAAGTCAGGAATCAGCCGATACTACCTTCTCTGTGAAGTTTCCAAGGAGCCAACGGGGGTGGGAAGGGAGCGGCAGGGTCTGAAGGCACCTGTCCTAAGGCTCTGATGGAACATCTGCCAGTCACAGAACTTAACCTTGGGGCCTGGGCAAAGTGGGTCTGGAAGATGTTCAAGGTTCAAAATGGCAGCAACTCTGTGCTTCAGAGCACAGGGACATAGCCTGCGATGCACCCGCTGCCCTGTTGTGTCCTCTGAATTGTCTTCAACCAACCTCACCACTTGACCTCATCTCCAATCTAGTAAGAAGGCAAAGACAGAATGCAGAAAGGAAAGGCATTTCTAGTTTGAAGCATCACTTGGATTCTGACTTAAAGGCAAAGCCAGAGTGGGCTACACAATTTTGTGCACTTTGTTTTAAAAGAATGGCTCTGGGGGTGCCTGGGTGACTCAGTTGGTTGAGTGTCGGACTCTTGATTTTGGCTCAGGTCATGAGATTGAGCCCCATGTAGGGCTCTGTGCTGATAGTGTGAAGCCTGCTTGGGATTCTCCCTCTTTTTCTCTCTCTCTGCCCCTCCCCTGCTCATATGTGTGCACACTCTCTTGCTCTCTCAAAATAAACATTAAAAAAAAAAGCAACAAAAAGTGTTCAAAGGATGGCTCTGTGTTAAATGGGCCACAGAAGATGATGAAGGACACGTTGAGCCATCTCCTCACAGATCATCTCAAGAGGCCCTGCATTGCTCTCTGTACCATGACCTTCCAGATGCCTCTGTGCTCTGAGGAGCTGGAAGTCATGCAGTAGGTGGCACTTGGGATGCCCAGATTTCAATGTGAGTGCATGGGTAAGGCAGGGGAGGCCAGGACACAAGGTTTTATCTTTTGGGGGCATCTTTCTGTTGCATTCCTCCTCTGCCACTTACTTGGGCCACACCTGCCCCAAGTCACTGGGGTACACAGCCAGGTGCAAGAGGGTACACGTGCAGGCAGAGGACCCTTCTGGGATGAGGAGAGAGAGCACCAAGGGCAGGCATTCTGGCTGGTAAATTCCCTGCAGCCTGCAGTGCTTCATCCCTCATCCAGACAGCCACAAATGTTTACCAAATGGCTCCCAGTATGAAAAGGGGGGAGGACAGGAAAGGGGGTGTGAGTGAAGATGAGGGTGGCTCTAGGAGACACTGGAAGCCTTTCTACCGAAACCTGAAGGCTGGAACTGCTTGGAGGGATTAGAAGGTGAGCTTTTCAACTGCTTCCCTTCCTCTAATCTTTCAAAGCAGGTCCTAAACGTAGGAAGGTACCAAAGGCAGTCATCAAAGCAGAGAACGGCCCCTGTTCAGGAAGAAGCCTCAGGGTGACCCATCACTTAACCTCCTCGAGTGCTGCCAGCTTTAGAGCCTGACACTGAGAGCTAACATCTGCCAGGGACCTACTGGGCAAATATTCCTGCTGGGCCCCCACCCTTTCCCTGGGCACTGCCGAGGTCAAATCCATCCCCTATTTGCAGGAGCCTTCTGCAGCACTTTCCTGCCCACCTCCCCCTTCATTTCAGTCAGGCTGACCCACAGTGTCAAATCCACAGTGATTCATTTGGAGAGAGGTCAGGTATTTGTATACCAATGTGGCAGTCTCCACACGGAATAACCAGATGGTTTGTTTATTTCAGTCCAGGGAGGAAGAGCTGGGAATTATTTGAAAGGCAAAATAGGGAGTATTTCCTCTGGAGCTGAGAGGAAGTTGACTTAAGGGGCAGAACAAAACGGAGTCCTGTTAACCAACTGCAAGATTTCTAACCACAGGTCACTATGTGGAGAAGGACCCAGAGAAGCCACACCCGGAAGGACATCTAACCAGCCTCATCATCCTTTGGTTTCTTGGTCCTTCCAGGTCACCCAGCTGATGGCAGAGACACAGCTGGGATCTTGGCTGGGCAGCCTTAAAGAGAAAGATCTACACAGCATGGGGCTTCATCCCTGTGGGCACTGGGTCTCTGGAGACCGAGCCAAAAGCCACAACACAAGCATTAGTGGAGTTTCCCCTGGTCCCTGGCTCCTTCTTCCAACCCTGGCCTTCAGAAACAAAGGAGGGTGGGGTTAAGAAGGAAGAAACTGGCCCTGGAACAGGTCAGGATAACTGGAACTGTGACTGATGATCATGAATGTCTGAAGTTAAAAGAAGGGACAGAAAGATATTACTAAGATTTCCTGTAAATACTAACATTCACCTAGTATTTTATTACTAATAAAAAACTTTCATAAACTTTATCTTACTTGATCTTCACAAGACCCTTGGGGAAGAACTACTGTCCCCATTTTATAAAACAGGAAATTGATTCAACCATCCTCCATACTAGTAGCATTAGAGGGGACAGTAATGCCTTCCTTGCCATCATGTGCTTAGGTGTGGGGGAGTGGCTGTGGAGAATGCAGAAATGATAGGAACTAGAGGTGCTTCTGCTTCCTCAGCCTCTTTGGAAAGGCTGCCAAGGCAGCCCCAAAGACAACACTGAAGAGAAAAACATCCAGAAGTTAAAACTGAGGGAGACAGACAGCCCCTTTCTCTGCTCTGTCTACCCACTAGAACGGGTCCATCTGACCTCTCTACTTTGGACGCTCCCACAGCTTTCGCTTATCCCACAGCTCACTCAGAGTGGACTCTCAGTAAAGTCAGTAGACTGACTTAGGTTTCTGTTTGTTTTTTAAAACCCTGAATGGATCCTAAACTTCCATGGTTACTTGTTAGCCAGATGTTCTAAATTGTTAAGGTCCAGGCATGTAAGTCTATATGCTCGGTGGTCCCCCTCTCCCTGGGGGTAATTCAGATTCTCTGGTAGACGAGATGCAAACTCTTGGTGAGACACAGGCAGGGCTGTGGAACTTTTTTCTCCAGTAACCTGATCAACTTACTTTCACCAGTTTTCTAACCTGATCATCAGACCTGGCTGCCATTCATATAGTCCAACTGGATAAAGTTGTACCCCACCTGCTTGTCAAGATCCCATGCACCCTTCAATTCCTGAGGGCCTTCTCCACAAATGAGTCCCCGATTCCTGAGTCTCCTCCTTTGCTCTCTCATTGCTATTTAATTATATGCCTTTCCTACAGTTCTTCTCTAATTGTACTTGTGCTAATTCATTATGAACATTGTTCATTTCCCTAGTGGATCATAAACTACTTACAGACAGATACTGTGTTGAATTCATCTCCGTGGTTTTCTCTGTCTGGTCATGGGGTTAGCTTTATACATAGTAGGGGTACAATAAATAACTATTAAAATGGAATTTTCCTCGGTTTCTTAAAAAATAGGGTATCTGTAAAACATATCAAAGGATCCCTGCACAAAGACAGTCCCACTCCTCATACTGTCCTTTGACAAGACATATGGAAAATGGAACCCCTCTCCCTCCACCTCTATCACCAGGGTCAATGTAGTCAGGCCCAGCTGGCACGCAGATAGAAAAAAGGTAAAACCAGACTGGCAAGACAAGGGTTCCTAGTTTGCTTATTTAAAGAGGTTAAGATTACATAAGCAAAGCAAGGAATGAATTAGTGCTATTATCTGTCCTCAAGGGAAACCAAGGAAGGAATTTTTAAGGGTAGGGAATGCAGAGGAGGGGGTGAAGGAAGAAGAAAGGGAGTGTCTCACAAGAACAAGAACACAAAAGCTGATGGCTGAGATGTGAGTGGACTCCCCATCACGACAAGGGAATGAGACACCCCATTCCTTTTAGTGTAAGGTAAGCCCAGCTACTCCTAAGGTGAAAGGTCACTATGGTTCCCCTGCTCATGACTCAAGGTTAGCTGAAGTTGGAGGCATCTGAGAGCAGAGTGGAGGGAGAGAAGGTAGAAGAATACTACTAGAAAATTCAGATAGGGCCACTAAGTGATGATGGTACACTGGGAGAATCGCTCCAGAAAGTGCTTATGGGCGAGTCTGGGTTCTTCTTACAAGGTGAAGATGGGGAAAGAAGTCTGATTTGGGTTAATAACTGGTGGAGCAGATGATGGAATCTACCCCCAGCCCTCCCACCCACACGCTATCCCACAGAACTCAAACTTTCTTTATTGGCCAAGGACTTGGTACCCGAATATAGCTACCCTGGGCCAGGCTCCAGGGAAGCAGTGGTCACAGGGGTTGGCGGGAGAAGAAAAAAAAAAAAAAATCCCAAGAATCATATCCCAGCCAGCAGGGGGAGGACAAACTATTTCTGCTGGAGATTTAAGATCTCCCCCTCCCTCCCCTTCTCTCTCTCTCTCTCTGTCACTCACACACACACACACACACACACATGCACACGCACACACACAGAAATCTACTATGAATCTAAGTAAAAATCTAATTCCAGTTTAAGGATAAGAGGTTTAGTCTAGAAAATCCTGCTTCCTGAGCCAGTGTGGGGAGGATGTTACCTGTTCTCAATGTCCTATCAAATCACACTTTTCTTTTAGGACAACAGAGAGGAGGATGATAATTTCTCTATCCAGAACCAGGCAGGAGATTGAGGTGCATAATGAAGCTGCACACCCCTCTGCCTGGCCATCCAGCCCCTCAGACACTCCTTTGCCCAGACTCTCTCTCAGTTCTCACTTTGGCCACAGGTCACTCAGGACAGAGGCAGAGGGCAGGGCCCACCTGGCACCACCTCCCACCTGGGATGAACTAGGGCATGCGTGGGAGCCTCTGCTCCCTCCCAGCAGGGCCAAGTCTCCCTGAGCCATACAGCCATGTCTCCATCACCTCCTGCCAGGGCTCACGCCAATGCACGCAGAAGGCTGACCACAGGCAGGGAGGGGACTGAACCTTGGGACTATGAGACCGGCTCCTCTAACCCCCATGGCCCCAAATGGTACCTGCCAAGGCCTTGATCCGGGACCTCTCAAAGAGCCTGGCTGAGCTGTTGTCATTATCCAGCTCATCGTCCGGGGCATCCCAGCGGGCATTGATCCGGCTGTACGGTGGCTGGTTGCCCACGTTTTCAAACTCCGTGGCCGATGTCATGTCAGCAGGCTCTCAGCAGTTGTGCCTGCCTCAGTCTTCATGGAAGGGTCCCTAGGGGGGAACAGCAACACAGTCAGAGGGTTAGCTACCTCCCCCTTGGACTTTTTCTCAGGGGAAACTTATTCGGAGCATCCAGCAGGGGTAGGTCCTTGTAGGAGGAGCACACCGTGCCATCTGCTGGGCCATGCTTCCCACCTGGGGTCTCTGGGTTATAGAATATTGCAGCAGCAGCAGTCGCCGCCGCCGCCACACTGTAACGGCGACAGTGGCGGCAGGGATGGAGAGCTGCAGGCAGAAAGGGTCAGGACGGCCAGCAGGTGGAGACGTCAGTCGCAGCAAGCCCGCTTCCTCCAAACCTGCGGCTGAGGCAGCTGTGGAAGCTTGGGAGCCGGAGAGGGGAGGCTCTCCTGGGAGCCAGGGGATGGGCGGGGTGGGGGATGGGGGTGGGGTGGGGAGAAGAGCAGCTCAACCCTGTGGACTGGACCAGGACCAAACCTGGACAGGAAGGAGAGGTGAAAAGTTGGAAGTTGGCTGAGTCCCACTCAAACGTGAATCAGTGGGGAGAGAGATGAACAGGAGATGCCACTGATGCCACCAGCCCCAGCAGCTGTGCTGGGGAAAGTGTACTCCTCTCAGAGGCTGCCCAAGATCCCTCCCAGAGCTTTCCCAGCAACAAATATTTAGAAAGCTGAGCTCTTGGTTTTACCTTCTCTGAAGTGCAATCAGGTGCGTGGACAAGGTTGAATCCCAAGACAGACCAAGGCGCCCAGATGAGACTGCTGTCCTATCAAGGCTGTCAGCATGATGGTGGGGGTGGTGGCGAAGGGCTCCCACGGACAGCGGACCTGTGCGTGTTCATCTATGCAAGGTACATGGGCATCAGGAGCACTGTGTTCTTACTTGCCTGTCATTTATCATGTTTGCTCATTCATTCATGATTGACTAAAATATGTACCAAGGCCCAACTAGAGGGCAGACACTATGCGAGGCAATTCTGAGTAAGACAAGAGGTGCCCTGTCCTCATAGAAT
Organism: Panthera tigris; assembly: GCF_018350195.1. Classification (NCBI taxonomy): domain Eukaryota; kingdom Metazoa; phylum Chordata; class Mammalia; order Carnivora; family Felidae; genus Panthera; species Panthera tigris. Next base: position 110,495,805 of record NC_056665.1, read on the forward strand.
TTATATTCTGGCCGTAAGGCACCCAGTGAAATAAGCAATTATAGTAAGGTGTGCTGTGTGCCACCGCTGGGAAAGAATAGGGAATTGTGGGGTCTCATGGCAGGGCTAGATGTCAGGATAAGGGAAGCGTAAGGTGGTTCCCAAAGGAAGCTCAGAAACATTCTGTGAAGGGATAAAGGGGCAAGTCCAAACAAACGGTATAAAGAGCAGGTGCAGGGTTCTGAAGGTGAGAAAGACCGTGGCAAAATTTAGGAAACTTACAACGTAACTAGAGGGTGAGGGCAGAGTCAGGGAGACAAGGGAGATGGGAGACTAGAGGTGCAAGGCTAGGGCCTGAATGTTGTGGGCTTTTGGAAAATGACTATCTTTCATTCAGCCTTAATTTCCTCTCCAGTACCTGCCATTCAGGCATCTCCCCAGGGAACTAAAGGGATTCCAAGATCAAGTCTATAAGATAGGACAGGGAGCCCAGAGCCTTCATATCCAAGAGAACAAAATGGGGTGGGGAGGCCATGAGGCAGACAAATGACAAGTGTGGACAACCAGTGAGCTGTGAAGTAAGCCACTTCCTCTATGAATGTGTGCACACTCACACATTCGTATACATACACCCCAGCACACACACCAGTACTGATATCCCACACACACACACAAACAGATGCATGTTTGATGAAGAAATGATGCAAGCTCACCAATCCAAGTGTAAATGCAGTGCTGTCGCCCTTATTTTTCAGACACAGAATCACTCCAGACTCCTTTTTCCCCAGTCCAATTAATCAATCCCACCACATCCCTTCGAGGTAAGACAGGAGCCAGAATTATCCATCTTAATTGCACAAGGAAGAAAACGAAGGCCTAACACAGGATGAGGGCTCCCCAAGGTCATCTAGGGAATTACTGCTATGGCTAGGGCTAACGGCCAGGCTGTAGCCTGATTCCTCCCCTTCTACCAGGCAGATTTTTAGGGAAGCAGATTCAATTTAGGTGAGAGAAGAACATGGCACACGGGGACAGAAGGTATTCCCCAGTGTCCAGGACTTGACAAAGGTGTTTGCTTCTCAGGGAAGGGGAGATATAAGGTGGGGAAGCCAGTCATGACTCCAAACAAAGCATGCCCTGCAATTCCAGGCCTGTGCCCAGGAAGACCCTCATCCCTTACACAGCCTATCATCTTCCACAAATGGACACACGAGTTCCATGGCTGAGATTTCTCACTCAACTGCTTGGGCAAAGAGAGCTGGGAAGGACTCCATCCCGCCCATGCCTTCCCCCCAACCCCTGCTTCCCTGAAGGGGAGTGACTGCTGGCTCCCAGCTCCAAGCAGGACAGAGACTGACAGGCTGACCACCTCCTGCTGGCCTGCAAGCCTGTCCAGTGGCCCCTGAGAAGAGCCGAGCTGCCAGACGCAGGAGGTGAGGTAAGATCAGATCCCGCTTGCAGGAGGTAACCGGACCCTGGCTCTCCTTCTTGTCTTAGGCTATTTTTAAGAGCGGCTGAGAGAGGCCCAGGCCATGGGCTGGTGGAGGGCGGGGGGTGGGGGGGGGGGTGGGGTGGTGGTCAGTGAGATTACCTTTGCCATGGCTCCGTAAATAAGTCTGCCCCAGAAAGATGAGCCTGAGCAGGCACACCAGCAGGCCCAGCATTCAAGACAAGATTGATGGCCCTGGGTGCAGAAGAACAGCCACTAGACAGCAATTCATCCTGCTTAAAAACGCCATGCCTCCTGCCACCGTGGCTCAGAGAAGGGAGCGGTCAGGCAGCGGCTTGGCAGGGAATGTGATAAAACTCACATGTATGTCTAAATACACAAGTCTAGGGTTTGGGGTGAGGGGGTTGTTTTGTTTTTAGGAGGTCAGGTCCTCGAAGGCAACCACCAAGGAAAAAAGATGCAGAAATGAAAGGGAAGCCCTCTTCCTCTTGCCCCATAGCTGTGCCCACCCCGGTGGCCTGCCCAGATGGCGTCCCTTCAGAGCCAAGGGAGGCGGGGGTAGTGTGCTCGGTGGTTTAGCAAGGGGAGAATCTCACAGAATCAGGTGTGAGAGGCAGAAGAGAAGAAAATCTTAAAATGGGAAAGCTACAGATGGTTATTCCAGGAACACAAAAGCAGAAACAAAACCCCAAACAAGGCCTGGAAGGTCATGGAAATGACAAGTTGGTATCTGAGGGGAACCTGAGGGTCAGGTAATCCGGTCACATTTTTTAGGATATAAGTCATCTATGCATCTAGAATGGGCCTCCATTAAGTATGAAAGACAGCAAGCACCTGGCTAACATTAGACCTTAAGCTGCACCTCACCCCACTGCCAGCAAACCCAGGAGAAAGGACATAAGTAGCTCCTTGTCATTTTACTCCCCAGTTCACCCTCAAGTTCCTAAGAAGCTTCTCCCAACCCACCAGACCCTTGTCAAAGCGGAGGTGGGGCTTCTCTGGCCTGTGTGACTCTGCCTGGGAAAGCCCACCTTCCCTGTCCATTTGCCTATCGCAGTGGGGCAGGCCTGTCTCCCAATGTGCAGTCCAGAGGCTCGCCCTCACCTGCTGGACTTCTGCCACTAAGGCCAGGTTATATTTTGATCAGCATGGGTTCCTAGAAGACTTGCCCACAGCTCAGAACGGAAAAGCTCATCGGATCGTACAGGGCACTCACTCACAGAAGGAGTGCCTGCTTGGTAAATGGATTTCACAATATCACCGCCACAGCTCATAGCTCCACCCTTCACATTGTGCCCAGGACCTCATCCGCTTCCGAGGTCGGGTGTTAGTCTCAGAATCTCAGCCTCACATGCTATGCCCAGGTAATCCCTGGGGCAGCTGGGACCCCAGCAAGTGGCAGCAGTGGCAACAGCAGCAGCAGCTGCTTCTCCCCCCGCCTGCAGGGTGCTGCCGGAGCCCTAGCTAGAGCTCGCTTCAGGCTTCCTGCAGCACTGAGCAGGAGGCTGGATGCACTGCCCTTTTCTTCCCCACCCCATCTCCTCTTCCCTGGGCTGCTTAGATGAGAAGCAACAAAGCCCAAAGTTCTACTTCAGGAGTGGGAAATGGGGGAGGGGAGAACACAGGGTGATGCTGTTCTTCCTTCACAGGGTCACAAGTCACAGGCTGTTGCAAAGGCTTAGATGGAGTCTTCCTTAAACAGAGAATTTGGACCCATTCTACCTTTAACTTTCCTTCTAGTTTTAAGGTTGGACTTTTCACTTGCTTCCTATTTTGTCCTGCCCCTTGATGCTACGCCAAACCTGCTTTTAACATATTTTGATACTATGGCAATCCAGGTCAGGAGATTAAATCCTGAAGTCTCCCTGGTAACTTTCCTGCCAGTGCATTTACTAAAACAGAACACCCTCCTACTCCATCTGATCATAATCTCACTGCATATTCCCAGATACCTTAAAGAGCAAATACATACTAAAACAGCGTGAGAACCAATGAGACGCCCAGTACAGAGTACACTAAATCTATCTTAAACCTTAATCTCCTCCCACCCCCAAGCTCTAGTCTAGCACCTCCAACTGTCTACCAGATATCACTACCTAAAAATTATAGCTCAGTCTCAATATGGGTAAGTCTGAGAACATGGTTCCTATGACAGAACAGGGGAGTTTCTGGACCATGGGGTGACAGTGAGGCCCAGTGAGGTAAGCATGACACCTGTGGGTGACTTTTCCAGCAGAGGGGGACACCACTGGCAGTGCCAGCACCAAGCTGCTTCCCCTCCCCAGAGCACATGCTGCTTTTGCACACTCTGCAGTTCCCATCCCAATCTGCCCTGGCCACCAGTCCATCAGTGGCAGAGTATAGTTAGGTGTTCTAAAAGGGTCAAGATTCCTATACAGGGTTGCCACCTTCAAGGATCCCCATGTACTTGCAATACCCTGGCCATTCGAGTCCACAGCTGTTTGGTAAGGCCTTACCCAGACCCTTCTGCTCCAGCTTCTGTCACTAGGCAGGGACTTTAGGCCCACATGTCACAACTTGTCCACTCTCATCATGGAAAAATCTCCTACTAAGAACTGGCTCCAGTTATGCTGCAGCTGCTGGAATGGGAGTGGGGGTATGGTGGGATCATGATCCCAACAGTTCTTATAGGGATTTGGTTGGAGAACAGGTGCAGCTTAGCACTGATAGAGGGCTGATAGGGCAATCCCTACATCTTAACAGCATCTATCAGCACCTCACGTCCTACACAGAGGCAAATGTCCACTGGGAGTGATTAAAGAAGACAGGAGAAATGATACTTTTAGTATACATAGTTTTCAAAGACTATCCTCTACTGGGAATCTTGGGCTCAATATCTATCTACATTTACAGAAAACTGTTACAACCCAGTCCTACCTCTTATCTTTACTAACTCACTTCTTTCAGGATAACTACTGGCTTCCTCTCCCAGAATAAGTAATATTCTATGGTATTTGAATGAAAAGTTGAATGCCCAATTTATTTTCTTCCACAAAGACTTTTCCAGAATACTCACAGTGGCCTCTCTCTTGTTTTTTAATGGTTATTTTTGAGAGCGACAGAGACAGAGAGACAGAGTGTGAGCAGGGGAGGGGCACAGAGAGAGACAGGGAGAGAATCTGAAGCACGCTCCAGGCTCTGAGCTGTCAGCACAAAGCCTGAGGCGGAGCTCGAACTCATGAACCATGAGGTCATGACCTGAGCTAAAGTCAAACACTTAACCCACTGAGCCACCCAGGTGCTGCATGACCTTTCTCTTCTTCAGTGAAAATTGTCAGGGAGGTAGTAAGATCTCAATTTTGGAGGTGGTTAAAAGTAAGTTGAAATAATAGATTTGAAATAATCGTTGAGATATTTCTAATGAAGTAATTGATTCAGAAAAATATAAAAGAATAAAATAATTATATAAGTCAATGGAGAACTATACAATACAATCAAGCTCCCAACGCTTGAATTCACTGATGAATCTTAGTATCATTAAGAATAGGACAGCTAGATACTGGGTGTCTCCTGAGATGATACAATATGAAGGAAATCATGACCATTGACATTCTTGTCAAAAAAGTTAACCTCAATCTGATCAATCCTTAGAGTTAAGTTCCCATTACAGGAATTATAGGAAACCAAAAGACAGGTTAAATGACAACATGAGGAAGCAAGAGACAGACCCACAAGATGGGACATTCTGCAGACAACTGCCTCCACTTCCTCAACAAGTCAATGGCATTAAAACAAACAAAAAAGGAGGTGAAAATAGGAACTGTGTAGATCAAAAGAGACTTAGAGATGTAATAATTAATACAATGTGTACCTCATTTGGATCTTGATTCAAGGGCTACCAAAACACATTTGGGGGACAAACAGGGACATCTGAATTATAGACTCAATATTGGATGATAATCAGAAATTATAGTTAATTATGTTAGGTGTGATCATGGCATTGTGGTTATCTAAGAAAATAAATGTTCTTTAGAGATGCTGAAGAATGTACAGAGGGACAGGTCATGCCATCTGGGATTTACTTAAATATGCTTCAGCAAAGTGGGGAAGAGATGAAGTAGGAAGCCCCTAACTGCTGACTTTGAATGATTTACACATGGGGGGGTTCATGACGCTATTCTCTCTACTTTGGTTATATGTATGAAAATTTGTACAATAAAAATGTTCATTTATTATTAAAATTAAATTTTGTCAATTTTATTTAAAACAGTCATATGCCCTAGGTACAACTGGAACATAGAATAAATGTCAACTCCTTTACCATGCCCAGCGTGGTCTGGCTTCTGCCTCCCTCTCCAAGCTCATCTCCCCATACTCACTAGATGCAACCTGCAAACCTTTCAGTTCTTCCAACCTGCCATTTCTTCCCCAGTTCAGGCTCTGGTGCATGCTATGCCTTTGGTCTGGGATAATTTCTGGACCACCTTTGCATGTTTGGCCCTTCAGGTCTCCTCTTAGATATCATCCCCTTGTGGGAGACCTCCTGAGCACCCTGTCTCAGGTAAATCCTTTGTCAGCTTCAGTCTGTGCATCCTGCTTGACCCCTTCCTAGCACTCATCATAACAGTAATTACTCATACATCTATCGGTTTGTGTTTTTGCTTCCTCCTGCATAGACTATAGGTTCCTCACAGGCACCAGCCATGTCAGTCCTACTCATGATTATATTCCAGTGCTTAGCTTTGTGCTCGGGACACACGGTCATTAAATCAATATTCTCCTCTTAGGGACCTAAGCTCAAGCTCTGGAACCTCTTTAAACCCCTCTGTCCCACCATATTCCCTGATCCAAGCACTACTTATTAGGCACTTATTTATTCATCACCAAAGCCAGTCATTATGCCTCTTTACAGTGTCTTCCTTTTGTCATTCCTTTATGTTCTAAAGCCTCTATTTCACTTCAGGCCCTTATGACTTCCCACCTGGACTTGTGTAATGGTCCATCTCTGTCGAGGCTTGACCCCTTCAATCTATCCGGAATGGCCCTTTTCATGACTACTTGCCTCTACTCTGTAACAAGACCATCGCACAGTCTACCAAAGCCCCACACTGTCCAGTGCTGAGCTCATACTTTCTCTTATGCTAAGTCTGCTCCAACTAGGAAGGTACACACGTCTCCCAACCCCCACCACTGTGTCAGATGCCTCTACAACTGTATTTGTGCCACACTCCACATGCTGAAATTTAGGCATCTCTCCTCTCTCCTGGCAATTTAAAACAACTTTCAAACATTTAGAAGCACAATATACAACATCGTCCTGGAATCTGAGGTGAGGTCACCTTTCTCCTCCTACCCAACCCCATGGATTATTCACTGCCTGTACATCCAAGTGGAGAGGACAACGGAGATGGGCTCAGGGAATGCTGATGGTGACCTGTGCACAGACTTCCCCTTTTCAGTGCCACATCCTCCTGAATCTCATTGCTATTTTCAAGTGAGGCCAGATCTTCGTTGTCTCGCCTTCTGTCCATCCTTCCAATCTTGGGAGGAAGATGAATCTTTAGTTTTTTCTCCCATCCATCTTCATTTTAACATGCTCAAGTCTTTCCCATCTTAAATAAAACTCTTACTTGCCATATTCTCTTCCTCTCAGAGTCAAATTTCCTGACAAATGTGCCAAGAATATGAACAGGTGACTTACGAAAGAGGAAATACAAAAGACTAAAAGCCTATGACTAGATACTCAAGGTTATTACTGACCCAAAAAATACAGATTAAAGCAAGAAAGAGATCCTATAGGCAAACATTATCAAGCTGAATAATGTGAAGTGTAGATGGTGATATGCAGAGTGGGAACCTTGTACCCTGCTGGTAGGAGTGTAAATTGGCCTAGCCATTCCAGAGGGCATTCTGCCAGTTCTCAGGAGGCAGGTTACATATCTCCAACTCTGTTCCTGGCCTTATAGACCAAAAAAATTCTCGTGCAGGTCTGAAAGGGGTCATGTGCAAGGATGTTCACTGCAATATTGATTATGGGGGGGTGAGTGGGCAGGTAGAAATAACCTGTGCGTCCCTTACTGGGGGATGGACAGTAAAATGTAGTGAATGCACACATTGAAGACACATGGCAGCACTGGAGAATCTTAAAAACACAGTGATGGATAAAATAAATAAGAAACATAATGAGATCTATAACACACCACTGGAAAAAAAAATTTAAATACATACAAAACAATACATATAAGAGCATATTACAAACAAGAGGCAAACTCTTAAACACATGAAAATGGCCACCTCTAGATTGGAATGAGGGGAATGGAGAAGGTAAAAGAAAATAAAAGGAAATCAACACCAAAAAACCCCCAAACAATCTGATTAAAAAATGGGCGGAGGACCGGAGTAGACATTTTTCCAAAGAAGACATACAGACATATGAAAAGATGCTCAGCATCACTCATCACCAGGGAAATGCAAATCAAAACCACAATGAGAAACCACCTCACACCTGTTAGAATTGCTGAAATCAAGAAAGACAACAAACAAGTGTTGATGAGGATGTGGAGGATGTGAAGGATGTGGAGGAAACTTGGGCACTGTTGCTAGGAATGTAAACTTGGGCACTGGTGCAGCCACTGCAGAAAACAGTATGGAGGTTCCTTAAAAAATTAAAAATAGAAATGCCATATGATCCAGTAATTCCACTATTGGGTATTTACCCAAAGAAAACAAAAACACTAACTCAAAAAGGTATATGCATCCCTATGTTTACTGCAGCATTATTTATAAGAGCCGAGACGTGGAAGCAATCCAAGTATCTATCAATAGACAAATGGATAAAGAAATGTCACACACACACACACACACACACACACACACACACACACACACACACACGACTATGAAACAGCCATAAAAAGGATGAGATTGTACCATTTGAGACAACATGGGTGGACCTGGAGGTATTATGCTAAGTGAAATAAGACTGAAAAAGACAAATATCATCTGATTCATCTCATAAATAGAATCTAAAAAAAATGAGTAAACAAGCAAAAAGCAGAATCAGAACTCTAAATACAGAGAATAAACTGGTTGCCAAAGGGGAGGGAGGTGGGGGCTTGAGCAGGATGGATGAAGGGGAGAGGGAGGTAGGCCTCCAGTTACAGAAGGAGTAGGTCACAGGAATTAAGAGCAGAGCGTGGGGAGTGCAGTCAGTGATATTGTGACAGCAAAGTAATGAGACAGATGGTAGCTATACTTATGGTGAACATAGCATAATGTATAAACTTGTCAAATCACTGAGTTGTGCACCCGAAGCTAATGTAACATTGTGTGTCAACTATACTTAAATTAAAAAAAGACTTGTTAAAAAAATAAAAGAAAAAAGAAAAGTCAGTCAATCAACCATGAACCAACCAGGAGAGGGGCGTTTCCCTAGAAAATGAGATGATAAACTGAGATGTATAATAACCTCTGCTCCTAAGGTAAATGTAGATATAGTATATTTACATTCATGAGAACTTCCTCATCTATACGACACTCACTCTTCAATTCACTGAAATCTGGTTTCCCCCATTCACTTCATGAAACTATTCTCTCCAAAGGTCACTGACACCTCCCTCTTGTTGATTAAAATCATAGATGCTTTTCAGGTCTTATCTCGACTTCTCAGCAGCATTAAGCTCTGTTGACCATTCAAAAAATTTCCTAAAGTTGCATCCTTATCTTCCAGGACATACTCCTTGTCCTCTCTGAACCTTCTTGTCCTTTCTCTTTGGTCTGCTCGGTGGGTTATTCTTCCTGTATCTCTCACTTGGATGAGATGTTCCCCAGAGTTCAACCCTGGGTCCTCTTCTCCTTCTTCCTCTGTCTACACACTCTTTTAGGCTATTTCGTTCACTCTCATGACATCATGACCTGAATTACCATCTCATGCTAATGGCTTCTGAATCTATCTCCTCAATTACTGTCCATCAATCCAATTGCCTTCTGAACATTCACCTGGAAGACCCACAGGCCCCTTACACTCAACATGATCCCCAGCTGAAAATATGACCATCCCTGTCCCAGTCTTTCCTGTCATGTTTCTCATTCACCAATATCCCAATGGTCCAAACCAAATGCTGGGATCATGTTCTACCCCTCTTACTTTCCCAGTATCTCCCTAACTCGTTCCCCTCAATGTCTCTCAAATCTCTATTCTCTGTCTCTACTTCTCCTCCTCACTTCTGGCAACCATCATCTTAAGTCAAATGGTTTCCTTTTGATTTCTTTGGATCTATATTTTCCCTTTTGTCTATTGTATCAATCTACCCTCTATACTATAGCTAGAAATATTATCTTAGAATACAAATATGATGATATCATTTCTATACTTTAATAGCTCTTCTTTATCTTGGAAGAAAGTTTAAAACCCATAAAAAATTGAGGTCAAAGCCCTTCATGATCAGTCCCTTAGCTGAACACCATTTCTATCCAAACCTTCTTCCCAACTTCCCCAGTCTTACATCCCCACCATAATGAACTCTATTCGGATCCCTGGCTCTCTCTGGCCATGTTATTTGCACACACTAAGCCCAGAAAACTCTCCCTCTTCTTTGGAATAATTTCTTGTCTTTCAGAACTTATCTTAGTCATCACTTCTTTCAAGAAACTTCCTCATCTCCACCACCATCCCCTGCAGCTGCGGGAGGCAGGGGTGATTCTTCTAGGTTCCCATCACACTCAGGGCTCATGTTCATCAAAGTGCTTAACTACGTTGTAGGATGATAATCTATTTCTCTTCTTTCCCACTAGACTGTATGCTGCTTGAAGTCAGAGACAATCCCTATTCATTCTTTTTATCCCAATAGCCTAGCATACAGCCAAATGTGTGAAATGAGGCTACTGAATGTTGAAAAAATAGATGAAAACTGAGAAATGTAGAGCACTGCTACTTAAGATGTTAAGGATGGCTCCTGCTGAGGACACACCATTTGGAGGCTCATTTGAAGGTAAAGGTAAAGAGGGGGCTGGGAATGTGGCATGTAGCAGCAGTTGCATGGATTCAAGCCGGGCATCAATGCCCTGATGTTGTCACTGTTGCCCCTGTCTCAACCATACATTCCTGCCATCTCCTCCTTTTTGGCTGGAATGTAGTTGCACAAGGGGTGGACAGTGTCCCAAGCTCCTCTTAATGTCTACAAATCTTGACACTCTTCAGAGTAGCTCTGACTCAACCATGCCTCAATTTCCTCACACAAAACATTGATGAAAGCAGCAGCTTCTCACCCAGAATTCCTCTAGACAGAGAAGTTCTACCCCACTTAGCTGAGAAGTCTTTTATTTATTCTTTCTGGAGTCACAGAAATGTCAGTCACAGAATGGTTTCTATCCATAATCTCCACCACACAAATGAAAAGAGCTATTTTAAAAGTTGAACCTATAAATAATATATAAGATATGGGTGCCAATTTAATTATTCATTCATGTTGGAGCTTTTAAAATAATTAAATAAAAATTAACCTTTTAAAAGGTACTCAGGCCCACAAAGACTCCTGAGGGAATGGATGTTGGCCAGAGAATTGCCCCACCCTTGGCCAGGACACAAGGCTGACACAATGAGACCATCTTCTGGAGACATAAGGGAAGTTGCCTGCAAGGGGCAGCTCTAGTCTTGCAGCAAAGACAGTGCAGCCTCTTCAGGCTAGGCAGAGCCAGTTCTCAATGTGTATAACCTCTTAGGCCTGCAGAGAGAGCACCTCTCAGCCACTATAATCTATTAAGCCCCTTCCCTGGGCTCTGCTGATAGACAAGCACCAGATGCTACATCATGTAGTCATTCTGCTGCCCACAGTCCTCAGGAAAAATGCTTGGCCCTTGGTAGGACTGTGTAGCAAAGCCCAGGGTTAGGACGGGAACCTGTAATTTATTCAGATCTTCATGCAGATTGCTCCATTTAATACCTACCCCCACTCACAACTGTTAAATATTATTGTAATTACTATTTATTGTTTCTATTTTATCAGAAGACCTGAGCTGAAATCCTAACTCCTGAGTTGTGTGTTCTTCTGTAGGTCACTGAACTACTCTGTACCTGTTTCCCCATCTGTAAAATGAGGAAAAGACCCTGTGTTTCTGTGTCAGAGACTGCTTGGGTCTACCAATGTCTGATTTCTACTCTTTCTACAGACAGCTTGGAGGCATCCTCCAGTCACCTTGTGGCTGGGTATGATTGTGTGATTAAATGAGCAGAAGTGACATGCAACACTTCAAGGTCTTAGCCATAAAAATCATCCCATAATTGTCTTATTCTTTGCTAAATTCCTAGAACCTAGACTACTAGGCCAAGATGGAAGGAGTCTGACTACCTGAACAACTGTGGGGAAGCAAAGCTTCTGCCTCAATTCCACAATTTTTTATTGAATAGCACCCTACAAATGCTTTTATAACCATTTACTCACATATGATGTGAGCAAGAAATAAAATTTTATTTTACAGTTCTTTATTAGAGCTGTTAGGGTATCCTAATTAATATACCCACCACTTATCACAGAAAGCTGTTGTACACATTAAATGAAGTTACACAGGAGTGCCTGGGTGGTTCAGTCAGTTAAGCGTCTGACTCTTGATTTTGGCTCAGGTCATGATCTCATGGTTGGTGAGATCAAGCCCCACATTGGGCTCTGTGCTGGCAGTGCAGAGCCTGCTTGGGATATATTCCCTCTCTCTCTGTCTCTCTCTCTCTCCCTTCTTCTCTCTCTGCCCCTCCCCTGCTTGCATTCTCTCTTTCTCCAAATAAATAAACTTTAAAAATGAAAAAAAATAAAGTTACATGAAAATGATGTTACAACTGTATAATACCCCAAGGTATTATTACTTACAAGTAATATACAGTATCTCCTTGTATCAGGTTTGTGGGTCTGCTCAATATGCATGCTCTCATAGCAAAAATGAAAGTGTATAGTAGGTGGAGTCTATTGTCATTACCCTATTACTCCTTCTGCAACTCTCTTTCCCTTTCACGCCTGTCTTAAGCATCCATGTTCTCTTAACCTCCCTTGATGCCAGGTACCTCCACTGAGTTGAATGATCTAACTTAATTCCCTATCATTATAAATTCCTCACAGGGAAGCCATTTTCACCTTGGAGGTCCTTGCACTTGGTAGGTACTCATTTAGTACATGTTAATTGGGTGAAACAGATGTATCTACTTTCCCAAGGTGCCAGACTAGCCCTCCCAGGGAACACATCTTAGTAAGGGCCTTATGGAAATGTAATATCTTACCCAAAGGAGGGCTATGAAAGAGACAATTTAGGAGCCAAACCAGGCCAGTGGGTTTTAAATAGTTGGTCAGACAGACTACTCAGCACTTCTAAATCATGCAAGAGAATCGACTGTGTACTGTATCTACAGGAGCCAGATCCGCCAATAGCATCCCTGAAAAGTATAAACTTAACCCAATATAAAATTTGTGCTAGGAGACAGACCCTGGGCTGAGAGAAGGAGCTGTCCAAGGTTAAGGAATGTGGAGAGAAGGGGGTCAGCATGAAGCCCATATTTCCTGCCTTCTAGAGTTATACTCAGACCTCTTAACCTCACTGTTGTCCTGGCCATAACCAAGGACTTTGATGAATTTCCAATCCTATTCTAGTATCTTGTATTTGACACAGCATCAAGGCAAGCATTCATAAATAGGTTGACATTATTCATTAATTCCACAATTTTTTATTGAATAGCACCCTACAAAGCTATAAAATACTTAGGTAGAAATAAAATAAAATGTGTGCAAAATCTATAGGCTGAAAGTTCAAAACACTGAGGAAAGAAGTTAAAGATCTAAATAAATGGAGAGATATACCATGCCCATTGATTGAAAGATTCAAAATGATTAAGATGTCAATTTTCCCCAAACTGATCTACATATCAATGCAATACCAGGCAAAATCTCCATAGAATTTTTTTGTGTGTGGAAATCAACAAGCTGATTCTAAAATTTCCATGGCAAGACAAAGGAAATAGAACAGCAAAGTCACTTTGAACAAAATGACAAAACTTGAGGACTCACATGACCTGATTTTAAGATTTATCACAAAACTACAGTCATCAAGATAGTATAGTATGACAAAAGGATAGGCCAATAGGTCAATGGAATAAAGTCTAGAAATAGACTGACATATATGGGGAAAATGATTTTTGACAAAGATACAAAAAACATTTAATGGAGAAAGATAGCCTTTTCAACAAATGGTGAACTAGATATCATATGACAAAGAGAATGAACCTTGGTATGAACCATACCTCATAGCACAAACAGAAATTAACCCAAAATGGATTATAGACCTAAGTGGAAAACCTGGACTTCCAGAAAAAAAGCTTTTAAAAACAGGAGAAATCTTTGTAATGTTGGGTTACATAAAATATTTTAGGTATAATACCAATAACCCATAAAGAATCGGGTATCCTAAAAGAAAAAAACTGATAAATTTGGTCACCAAAAGTAAAAATGTCTGCTCTTCAAAAGACATTGTTAAGAGAATGAAAACACAAGTTTCAGAATGGGAGAAATTATTTGAAACACATATCTGATAAAGGACTTTTACCTAGAATACATAAAGAACTCTCAATTAAAAAACAAGACCTCAGGGGTGCCTGGGTGGCTCAGGCAGTTGAGCATCTGACTTTGGCTCAGGTCATGATCTCTTGGCTCATGAGTTCAAGCCCTGCATCGGACTCTCTGCTGTCAGTGCAGAGCCTGCTTCAGATCCTCTGTCTCCCTCTCTTCTTTCTCAAAAATAAACAAAAAAATTAAAAAAAAAAAAACACAAGACCTTGATTACAAATGACCAAAAGGTTTATACAAATGTTTCATCAAAAAAAGAGATATGGATGGCAAATAAACACACGAAAAGATGCTCAACTTCATTTGTCATTAGGAAAATTCAAATTAAAACCACAATAAGATACTACTACATACCTATTAGAATGTGGTTTTTTAATGCTATTAAAACACCATTGACTATATTCCCTATGCTGTACTGTACTTTTCATCCCTGTGACTTATCCATTCCATAACTGGAAGGCTGTGCCTCACATTCCCCTACACCCATTTTACCAATCTCCCAACCCACCTTCCCTCTGGCAGCCATCAGTTTATTCTCTGTATTTATGGGTCTGTTTCTGTTTTTATTTATTTGTTTTGCTTTTTTTTTTTAGATCTCACACATAAGTGAGATCATATGGTATTTGTCTCATTTATTTTACTTAGTACAGTACCCTCTAGATCCATCCATGTTGTCGCAAATGGCACAATCTCATTCTTCTTTATGGCTGAGTGGTATTCCATTGTATACATATACCATTCATCTATCGATGGGTTCTTGGGTTGCTTCCATACCTTGGGTGATGTAAATAATACTATAACAAACTTAGGGGCACATATGTCCTTTCAAATTAGTGTTTTCCTTTTCTTTGGGTAAATACCTATAGTGGAATTACTGGATCACATGGTATTTCTCTTTTTAACTTTTTGAAGGAAACTTCATACTGTTTTCCACAGTGGCTGTACCAGTAGAATGGTTTTTAAAGATAAAAACTGACAATAACAAGTGCTGTTCAGTATGCAGAGCAACTAATCTCTCAAACATTGCTGGTGGGATTGCAAAATAGTACAGACACTTTGAAAAAGAGTTTTTCAGTTTCTCATAAAATTAAATATACATATACCATAAGACCCAGTGATCCTATTTGTAGAAAGGAAGGAAGGAAGGAAGAATAAACTTCTTTATTCATAATGTCCCCAAATTGGAAACAACCTAAATGTTCATTAGCTGGCGAACAGATAAACCAACTGTGGTACATTCACACAATATTCAGTGATAAAAAAGAATTGACATACATATAACATGAATGAATCACAAATGCATTATGCTATGTGAAAGAAGCTGGACTCAAAAGGCTACATACTACATTATTCAATTTATGTGACATTCTGGAAAGGGCAGAATTATAAGGACAGAAAACCAATCAGTGGCTGCCAGGGGTTAGGGTCAGGGAAAGGGACTGACAACAAAGGGCATCAGGGAATTCTTGGGGTGGGGGGTGACTGTGGTGGTGCTTACATACTGCATGCATTTGTTACATTTACAGAAATGGACACGGAAAAGAGTGAATTTTACTGTATGTAAATTATACCTCAATAAACCTAAAAACAAAACATTAAGACTAAAATTATAAACAAATAAAAACACTGAAAGCAATTACTTATTGAGTATGTACCTACTATGTACAGATCTTTGTTATGAACTGCTCTGATAATAATGATGTAAGATGATTATTATAATTTATTTTGAAATGAGAGGTTTTTCCCAAGCGAGGTAGTAGAATGGAGGGTTCAAGCATGGTATAGGCATGGATTCTACCCTCAGGCTGCCTAAGATATGGATATAAATAATCACACAATAAGACAGAATTATCTAAGTGTCAAAAGGGAGGCATAAATAAAATGCCATGGGATTTCAGAGGCAGGACAGAATACTGAATGCTGGAGAAATGAGAGAAGTTTTCAAGGAAGAGATGGCATTTAGTGTGGTGCTGATGACAGGGAGTGATGATTTTATTGTCAGGGTAAACAATGTTTATCAGAAAGTCTTCTCATGCAATTTCTCTTTGATCCTAACAACTCTGAGACAGGGGCAGGGGGAGGGGGGACACTATCACCTTCATTTCAGTTCAACTAAAACTTAGAGATCAAGTTTCTTATTCACACTTGGGTGGCAAAGTCAAGGCTTGAACTTAGGTCTTCTGAGAGTTTGGCTCATGCTCTGCTCCAAGGTACACCCATCCAGAAGAAAAGCTCTTCCTTCTCATGAGAGAGAGAGGGGTGGGGTGGGGGGGCTGCTAATGGCCCATTTCCATCTTAGGATGTCTCCAAGAGAGTGGGCCACTTCTAGCCTTTCTGAATATTGAGAATATCCTACAAGGCTAACATGCTTATTTCAGTCTTTGCTGCATGTGGAATGAGAGCCAACAGAGAGGAGATCTTCTGTGACATTTGTTTAAATTCATCGTTTAAAGGTCTCAAAATATCCTTTATAAACACTAAAAAAGCAAAAGTTGAAAGTTACAAAGATAATATTGACTGCTGCAAATGCATGGTCATATACATAACCCTGAAATTGTTTAAGATACAACCCCAGACCTTTAGAGCAAATTAAGTACACTGTGCTCACTCTTAGAGGGGCTCGGTTCTTCAAAAGGAGGCTATTCTAAGAAGCCTCCTTATGACTTGAAGGAGAATACTTGTTCATAAACTCCACCTGGTACAGCCATGACCCACAGAGCCCTTTCTTCATCATTCCCTCATGCATTTGGGAATTCATGTGGCATACACCTCTGAGCTCCTTGCTTTGTGTGCTAACCACTGGGCTAGAGATCATCTTTGTCTAGGGAAGAAACATATCACCAGGGAGATGGCCTCGACATTTTGTTGCTATCTCCAACTTTGTTTTTTGCAAATTTAAAAAATAACAAGAGAGTGCCATTGTGCACATCAAGCTAGTTAACCAAGTATTTCCTGAATGGATACTGTGTAAGTGCTTGTATTGAGATGGTCCTTGTCCTAAAGGAGCTTACAGGTAATGTAAACATTCCACATGGGCACAACTGGAGAAACTTTCTCTTTTCTGTGCTCCAGCTTTCTCACCTGGCTAACAGGGAGTGAATTTCTCCAGCTATAAAGCTGTGGCCATCAAATATTTATCGAGAGCTTCGCTGGTGCCAGGCACTGGATTCACAAATACCATTGCACTGAGTGTTCACAGCAAAGCTGTGACGCAGCCGCTCTCATTGTCCCCATTTTATAGGTAAGGAGACCTAGGCATTTGAGGGATCAGTAGTCCCCCAGTCCTTCAGCCAGTAAAGGAGGGAACCAGGATTCAAACCCAGGCAGTGTGGCTCAGAGCCCCTGCTTGACCAGAGCCCTCTGCAGGAAGGAATGTGGACATAAAAGGAGCAGGGTACTTCTAAACAGTGTTTAAATCATCTGAGACAGATTCGTCCACATCCAGCTCAACGCCAGGCAACAAGAACATCAAGAAAGGCAACAGGAAGGAAAGATGATCTATGCTGGGAGGCCAAAGAGGCCCTGTAGGGTCACAGTTAATTTAACCTTGAGATTTCAGAATATGAATACACCAGGTTTCTAGCCTACATCACACATTTCCTCTGGGGATCTCCAAGCACCTTTTCCCCAAATCATCAGACACACAGAGAAGACAGGGAAGCAAGGTAGGGTAACTTTCCCAGGACAAACAAGTGAAGGAAACTGTTCATATCTAATTCCCCAGCTCCCCTCTTAAGTCCCACTCTATTTTTAGGGTCCCTCCTTAACACAACACACATCTATTTACAGAAGAAGGGAAATTCCAATGTGCACAACTGAAGAGGGTTTCTTGAAGAAGGTTTTCCAAAGTGCTGCAGTTTGATAACACTCTCTCATATCTGTTAAAGAGCGTGGCAAATGTTATCATCTGAAAGCACCTGGAGCAAGGATACCCCAGTTCCCAGCACTGTAAATGGGCTACCCACAAGCTTCCAATGACAGCACATCAGCGCCTCACCCTGTAATCAGTCTGAGCTGCTCTGCTCACAAGGTAACTGCCACCACATTCCTCCCTTAAAGAGGCCTGACTCCAAATAGCTTGGCCAGGGCCAGGGGCAGCAAGAGCTGCCAAGTGCTGGCCATTCCTGGGGAGGCATGTGTGTGGCCAGGGCGATGGACACACAAGCCAGGGTAGGTCATCTGAAAGGTACAGAGAAGTGAGTGGTCATTGCTAAAATAGTCTGCAAGCAACTCCAAAAAGCGTGCCACACCTCAACGTTCCCTAGTCTGTGGTGGCAATACTCCTCCATTCAGCAAGGACTTGAACCAGCTTCCAGAAAGAACCAGAGGGTAGCACACAAGGGATTTAGTGCCAGAAATAGACTAAGGTGACTTTGATCTGGGGAAGAACACCGGGTGGTGTGGCCTAGTGGTTAGGGGCATCTGGGGTTAGACTGCCAGAGATGACTCCAAACTTAGCTGCTCACTAGCCGTATGGCCTTAGGCCATTTATTTCAACTCTAAGCCGCCCTTTATCTATAAAGTGGAGTTAATAATAGCCACCACCTTACAGATTGGTGTTTGGATCAAATGAGATAACGTATTTGGGGTCCTTACCAGAGCACCTGGCACGGAGCACAGCCCTGAATACTTGTATGCCACTAGCACTGTGCCAGGTCTCTTGCTATTTCCACAACTCAGAAGAATGAATCGTTAGCCCCTCTTTATGCATCCAGTTTCTCCAGTAATAAACAGCAGTTAGTCCCCGCTCTGCTCATGGCACTTAAAAGCTGGGGACGTGTAGAAACTGAGAAACTGAGGGATTTTTTAATGATCAGAAATGTTATCCAGTATTGACATGGCATCTACATGGGTACTGGCCATCTTACCCTTTTGGGGTATCTGTGTAGATCCTCTAAATGTCAGATGACAGATTTCTGAGTAAAACAAGCAGCCTGTGCTTTTGCACTTCTCAAGGCTTTTATGGTGCCAGGAGCAGGCATGAGAGAGCAACTATCTCCCATGATGTCCCAGACACATGCGTACAAGAGATACTCAGGGGGAAGGATGCAGAGCAGTCCCGCTGTTGCTGCTCAAGATTTGTCGTGTGACACCACCCCCTCCTCTATCTTCCCTCCAGTGGAGGGAGAAATGTCTTTACTCCATTGGGGGGAGACAACAAATTAGTGTCTGAATGTTTGCCACAATTTTTCCACAACAAACAAAGCAGTAACTTCCTTACTTTCTCATTTTTACTTGGTCATAGCCTTGTCACAATCTCTAGCTTCTCATCCTAGGAAAAAAAGGGGTGGGAGTGACCTTCTGCTAAGAGTTAGCATGGGTTTCAGGCTTGTTCCAAGGGCTGCCTTCTGTGGATGAAGGCAGCCAGCTGTCAAGCCAACCCAAGGAGCTGGGCTCTGAGAGAAGAGTGGATTGGGCATGGAGGGGAATGCTGCCTGGCTCATCTTGGCAGCCAGTTGCAAACTCAGATAGTATCAGCATCGATCTTCTTTTCTTCACTTATGCTCATGTGCCCTGACCCAAACCGTTCCACCATCACCACTAGCCTCCCATCCCGGAACAGAACTGTTTTAGCCTAGGCAGGACTATTAATTAGGTGTATTTCCTTTCAGCTAACCTAATATGTTTTGTTGGGTTACTTTTAATTATAAAATTATAAAAGGTCTTCTAGGCCTTTAGAAGATCCCAACCAACAACCAAAAAGGTTGCAGTTGAGATCCAACAACGGCAGAGTATGTCTATCCTCAAAATGGTGCATCCAAGCTCAGCAGAGAATCCTTATGTGAGTATGTGATGGCTGTGCTTGCCAAGAGCTGCTCAGCAGGAGTCCCAATGTGAAAAGCACTGGCTAGAAACCCAATCTTCTTTATTTTTACAGTTACCTTTGATCACGAGAGCATGAATGCCCTCAGTCATGAACTGTCCACAGCTATTTCCACCCAAATCCTCTCCCTGCACTCCAGGTGGCCAAACCACTGGCTACTCATCTGTGATGGGATCAGGTCCCAACACACAACAGACATTGTTGTACCTTCAACAACAGACATTTGTGGAATACCATCACAGAAAACAACAACAAAAACAACAATCATGTCTGTGAGGGCTTAGTTAGTATATAGCAGGCTCTATGCTAAATGCCTGGTACACGTAGCTCGTTTCATTATCGATATACTCCTACAAGTGATTTTCATTTTCTTCATTTTATAAATGAAGAAACTAAAGCTTATAGAAGTTAAGGAACTTGTCCCAGGTCACAGAACCATGAGCGGCAAGGGGTGAAGCATGACCTATATGTGCCTGCCCCCGATCTGACAGCATAACTTTTGGATGAATTGCTGCTCACGACCATTTTCAACTTTGTTAACGGTCCACTAATTCACATTAACATTTAGCAGGACTCCAATTGAAAAGAAACATGAAGATGCTAGGGTTTTCCATAAATACCTCCCATTTATAAAAGTCGGATTTACTATTCTTCCATTCCCCATCCTATTTCTACCAAAAATAGCCAAACATTTCCAAAATATATCCAAACTGCGTTTTGGGGATCCCACCTAATCTAAGACCTCAGTATTTAGAAAGCCATCTGGCTCCTGTGTTGCCTTTGAGACCACAACGTGCTACTTCAGAAATTGAGAAGAAACTGCTATTCCTAACAGGCCTGAGCATTTCAGGTCACTAACCCAACCAGAAATAAGACCCGGAAGTCCCAAGTCCTTGAACAGTTGTTCTCACTATGGATAAGAAGTAATACTCCCATGTTAAAAAGAGAGACTGATGAATAGACATACATGGAAAACAAGCAAAACACTCGAAAATGCAAGATCCAAAGCAATCCATAACCAAGCCAGCCCAGGACTGCCATATGAAAGGAACCCCTTGGTCCCCACCCATTATCTGGGCATGACAGCACTGGCCCACTCCCCTTCCTTATCTCTTTTTGTGCCCTACACAGTTTGCTACACCCACTACATGTAGGCACCCTTATCAGAAAATATCCACTTAACAAGTGTTTGCCTTTGAACAGAAGTAGATGGTTAGCCTGCCAAATGTCGGTAACTCTGTGTATGCTTAGTGGTATATATATTACGAACACATACATGAAGCTCATGAACACAGAACAGACACTAACTACAGGGCACAAGTCACATATGTCTTTGGGAACTGCCAACTTATTTACAAGCTGTAAATCTGAGCTTGTCAACGAAAACACTTGCCAATCCCCTCCTCCCTATCAACTAGAAATTGAAATGAACAAAAGTTGCTGCTCTGTGAATAATTCACATTCATTCATTCATTCCCTAGATATTTTCTGAGCACAGCGCTATGTTCTTAAATTTAAAATTTTACCAAACTGTAGGATTCTGAAGATGAAAGGTTGTGGTACTAGTCTTAGGAGACAGCAGGATCACCCATCTTACAGACTTACCAAGATGTAACAGCCTTTGACAGTATGAAATTATGAGTTTTTTAGGGATCAGAGCTTCCCATCTGTGTATCTAACATTGTGAAATGATCACATCTGCAACAGGCTTATCAATGGTCTTCATTTTTGAGTCAAATTATTTGTTAATCCGTTTAAATTTTATCATTTTGGTATGTATGTACGTATGTATTTTTAAGATTTTTATTTTCTTAAAGTAATCTCTACACCCAACATGGGGCTTGAACTTACAACCTCAAGATCAAGAGGCACACGCTCCACCGACTGAGCCATCCAGGCGCCCCTCATTTTGGTTTTTAATGTGTGTGTGTTGTTTGGTAAATATATTTCGTGGTCAGGTATTTTGGGCCAATATTGATTCCTAAAATATACATTCTACATTTTATGTATAAAGGAGGCAGACCATGAGGTTGAGATAAAATTTTTAATGGCTTCATGGTTCTTAAAATATTGAACACCACCACTGTAAAGCAATGCTGCGACCACAGCCTAAAGTACCTAGTGAAATACGAGATGCTACGTCCCGTATCACCTGCTGTGATCAGAATGAAAGCAGAGAACTGTTACTCTTGACTTGTGGTAAGTAACTTGATTATAATGCATCAGGATGACTGGAATTCCCTTCTCCCTACACAGAGAAGCCTGATCTCAACAACAGAACAAAGCCGACATGGTAATTAAAAACCCTGCCCCAGAAGTGGAGTGGGGAGTGAACCTCATTCTCCTTAAACCCTTGGAAACATCAGAAAACACTGGGGTGGGAGAGAAAGAGGGAGTTGTTAAGGACCCTCAAAGCTAGGTACTACAGCTTTGTAGGTACTACCTACTTTGTAGGTATTACAAAGGCTATGTGTACAAGGGTTAGTGGGCCTCGTGCTTTGCAGAGCATGTTTGGCTAAAGTGGTCTAGACAATACACAGCTGCAGAAAGCCTGTGCAGGTATGCGGCTGGGGGGTGGTGTAGGTCCTATGCTCCTGCAAGGGCAGCTGAATGCACAGGTTATATTCATAGCTGGATGAAAGCACAAGGCAGATAAACGTGTGCACCTGTGTTGTGGCAGCTGATTAATTCAATTAATATTTACTGAGCACCTGCAGGGCTCATGGCAGTGTACTGTAGGAAAAGGAAGTATCCTCTGCCTTCAAAAAATTCATGACCTCATTACAATAAGGCAATGACAGGGAGATGATATAACTGAGCATGCTTAGGTACTGTATGAACCATATACACGAATGGCTTATTTGAATTGGGTTCTCAACATGTCAGAAAGGACCTTTGTCTCACTGATCTTTCACATGCTTGAATGCTGACAGCAAGAAGTCAACTCAACAGATTCCAATCTCCTCTAGCAGATAAGGTGAAAGGGACATCAAGCACTCCAGCCATAGCTCAGAGCAGAGGAGCCCATGTGTTTGGAGAGAGAAGTACTTGCCAAAAGCATGAATGTCTAAGTCCAGGCTGGTCTGCAGCTAGCCTACTAAGCTTCCAAGAACCAATCACCCACTAGTAGAGCCTCTATCCTGATGTTACTTAACAGCCATAAAAGCTACTTGGTCTGTATGTAGAATCACTTCAGGGTATGATCTCCCTCGTTTTTCACAGGCTTTGCAGCCTTGAGCCTAGTTAGTTTTAGGACAGGTATCCAGTCTTCAAAGCCTCAGAAAGTTAAAACAGAAATTCACTAGAAACAGTGGTCCAACAGACCTGTGAAGAGAGCCCAACTTGGCTGCTGGTCATCACTCCTAAAAAAACATCAAAGGTCAAAATCCTGGCCACATGAGGTATATTCTGTCTGCATGAGGGAAGATGGGCAGAACATATCTGCAGATAGCCCTTTCTCCAGTATAAGGTTTTGCTAAGAGGACCCTAATGTGAACATCTAGAGCAGACTTTTCCAACCTGTGTCCAGAGGGCACTGGGGACTGGGTAGATGAATAGGAAAAGCTTATTCGTCTATCCTTCAGGTACCTTGCCAGGTTGGCGACAGCTCCTTCAAGCCACACTGGCTTTGAGTCAGAATGTCAACTCAGAAGAGGAAATCTGGGGCTGGGAAGGACCACCAAATTCTTAAGCCCAAACAGCAAGAAGAGAGTCTATGATGAAAGCATTTACTTCTATCAGGCAACCGGCCAGCTGGTGGGAAACACTGACCTATTATATTCCCTTCCTTTACAGGCTAGGTTCAAAATAGACCACTTGAAACTCACTACGGAGTTCATGCCTAAGGGGGCATCCCACCGTCTGCTGTTGTATCAACAAGCACAGACTAGCTCTTGAAAAGAAGTGTATCTCATTTCCCTCACTGCAAGCCTCTCCATGGTTGAGACAAAGGGAACCACTCTGTAGCACCCTCACACTTCCACTTCGTCCACAGTGTCTAAGCAGTGATCACACACATCCTTTCTCTGCAGAGTGCTTTGATCCCTCTCATCTGTGTCCTCACATTTATACTGATCAAGAGAAGATATTTAAAACCACTTTTTTTTTTTTAATGTTTATTTATTTTTGAAGGAGACAGAGACATAGTGTGAGTTGGGGGGGCGGGGGCAGAGAGAGAGGGAGACACAGAATCCAAAGCAGGCTCCAGGCTCTGAGCTGTCAGCACAGAGCCCAACCTGGGGCTCAAACCCACAAACCGCGAGATCATGACCTGAGCTGAAGTCAAACGCTCAACTGACTGAGCCACCCAGGCGCCCCTTAAAGCCACTCTTAATAGAGGTTTCCATGACATTTTTTGATGATCTTTTCTGGTGGCTCACAGCATCTCATTTATAAGTTTTATGTTTTGTTTTCGTTCTTTAATGCCATTAAAATCTACTTAAAAATAACTAAATGATGGTTCCTCCAATATTACCTTCAATGCAAAGATAGAGCTATAAAAAAAATCACTCTCACTGCTCTTGCCTTTTATTCTTCCAAAAATTTTTAAGAGGAAGGTACAGAAATTTCCTATATGCTCCCTGTCTCCACATATGCATCCTCTTGTCTAAAAAAAAAATTTTTAACATTTATTTATTTTTGAGAGAAAGAGACAGAGTGTGAGCAGGAGAGGGGCAGAGAGAGAGGGAGACATAGAATCCAAAGCAGGCTCCAGGCTCTGAGCTGTCAGCACCAAACCCGACGCAGGGCTTGAACTCACAAGCGGTGAGACCATGACCTGAGCTGAAGTTGGACACCCAAATGACTGAGCCACCCAGGTGCCCCATTGTTTTATAATACCCCAATACCAAAACCTTCACAGCCTTTTATCGTGGATTCCATTTTACCTTATTTTATACAAGTGAAGAGCTGAGATCAAGAGTTGGATGCTTAACCTACTGAGCCACCCAAGCACCCCTATGGATTCCATTTTAAATTTTCTTTTTTAACATTTATTCATATTTTGAGAGAGAGAGAGAGAGAGAGACAGAGCATGAGTAGGGGAGGGGCAGAAAGAGAGGGAGACACAGAATCTCTAAGCTGTAAGCAGGGCTCAAACCCACGAACCAGGAGATCATGACCTGAGCCGAAGCTGGACGCTTAACCGATTGAGCCACCCAGGCGCCCCTATGGATTCCATTTTAAAATCATGTTCCTTTTCTTTGCTCTTGTTAACACCTATGCCCAATTCCCCTTATTTCTCTCAAATTAGGAGCTCCCAAATGAGACTCAGCCCTGTGTAAAAGAGCTGGCCAGATGTTTGCAGAGGATGACCTCACTGCTGGCAACGTTTTCAATATTGTTAGTATAGCACTTAGTCATTTTTAGTTCATGGTTTAAATGAGTAGTTAAGACTATGGCACAATAAACCTTCTCTGATATCCAATTTTATCACTATTGTTAATAAGCTAATTATTGTGCATATTATAGCTACTGAATTACAAAACTGCAAGATACCTCCACAAATCATCCACTTATCCACCAAGATGCACACAGTCCAACTGCTTTTACTTTATTTACTACTTTCCAACCTATGATCCATTGAGGCAGCTTTTGGTTTAACTATAGCTTATAGGAGAATTCCAACATTTTGAGAATACATTTTGAAAAGAGAAAAATGGAAAAGGGCTAGTTTTTAATAGCCACACAACACTCTTGACTGATATCATCATGTACATGTTAATCAAGGAAAAAGCCAGTTGATTTTTAATGAGCACCTACTATGTACAGGCACCATGCTAGGTAGGCACTGTGGAAGATACAGTCTCTACACTCACAGAGCTTCTAGTCTAATTTAAGAAACATGATATGGATCATAAACCCTTATCTGCAACAGTTATGAAATCCAAAAAGCTTTGAACACCTAAGATCTTCATAATTCATTTGGTGACATTATCCTGAGGTGAGGCTAATTGATAGTCTTCACTTATCCTTCTTCATGTAAATATCAGTTTTTGCTGTAAAAACAATAGCATGTTTGATTGTAGGATGCCACCCAAACACTGTAATGTTAGATCTACAACATTCTGAATTTTGAACACATTTTCTCTAATGGCTTCAAATAAGCTGACCATGGACCTGAAAATTGACATGAGAGAGGAAACAACGCAAGCCCGTTAACTCCATCCATTGAGTGAGGGATTAGGCATAAGATGGGTTAGCCTATAACTCTCTTAGCTCTCAGTATCTCTAAAAAATCTACTCTAAGTGACAAATGAGTGTCACAGTTATATCTAAATTAACTTAGTCTCTTGAAAAGAGTTAGGGACAATGGCAACAATATAATTGGAAGTTTGGGCCCCATTTTATTAAAACTTGGACCTAACTCAGTCCAGACATAGTAATATTTGTGCATTTCCTCTTTAGAAGCAGAAGTTTGCTTTTTCATCTGTTGAATGGAACCTTGCTTATTTCAAGTCATTCTCCCCTCCAAGGTCAGGGATTCCTATCTCAGTCACTAGGATTAGAGCCATTCCAAGTATGGGGTCACCCTCAGAGTTAAGTGAGACCTTTGCTGTTTTCATTAACCACCCCTCCACTTTGTGGCCATTGTAATCAGGAGGCCTGGAAGAGGGTCTATGTGGCCAATAACCTCCTGCTCACCTTCAGCAATAAGAAGTAGCCCCCAAGTTCCAGTTTTGACTTGTTTGCAAACTCCTGGTCTAGAGTATTAACCCAGCTCATGCCACGAGAGCTCTACTACTCAGAGACAAAGCTTAACGTAACCTGGGCTCTCTTGGAGCACTCACTCTGCACACAGCAGAGCCTGAAGCCACAGCTGGGTTATTGTACTAGACCAGGAGAAATCAAACAATAGCTGCTACTTTGTTTTTGTACAGCACATGACCTAAGAGAAGATCCTACATTTAAAAAACATTTTTTTAAATGTTTATTTTTGGGAGAGAGAGAGCGTGCGCACGCACCCGCATGAGTGGGGGAGGGGCAGAGAGAGACACACACAGAATCTGAAACAGGCTCCAGGCTCTGAACTATCAGCACAGAGCCCTACGCAGGGCTCAAACCCATGAACTATGAGATCATGACCTGAGCCAAAGTCGGACGCTAAACCAACTGAGCCACCCAGGAGCCCCTGGGAAGAAGGAGAAGATCCTACATTTTTAAAGGAATGTAAAACAAACAGGAATGTGACAGACTGTACAGGCCCACAAAATCAAAAATATGTACAGAAAAAGTTTTCTGACCCCTGCTTTCTCACTCCCAAAGTGGCCTGGAAGAAGGATTTAATGTTTGAATGCCCACTAAGTGTCCAATACCATGTGTCAATGCATATGGCAGCAGGAAAGGGCCTCTCTAGACCCTGTCCACACATACCTGTGGATGATTTATTTAGAATCCCACCTTGGAACTCTCCAGCAGGATTTCAGGACAAATTGATTCAACCTCGGATTTATTTTCAAAACAGCCTTTTTCTTATAATAATTTTCTCCCATCACACCAACACAGACAATACCAGCAAACATCTTCAGGCTTCAGACCCCTCACCCAGGGCCCACCCAAACCAGGCTGCATTCAGAGCTCAGGCCTGAGCTGTCACCATAGCGTGGGTAAAGGAACTGGTGTCCCCCCCAGCTCCCCTAAGTGAAGGTTCCAAATGTTGGGAGAAGCCAAACAGGTGTAACACCAGCACTTTGTATTTTCTTCTCATTCTTTAGGTACCAGTCTGTATGAAAACGTGAAGTAAACAAAGGTTTTTCTTTTTTTCTTTCTTTCTTTCTTTTTTTTTTAATGGAGCCCCTAGCCTTCCCTTTTCCCCAATGGCCTCCTTTCTCAATGATGCCATAATTCTTTCTCTCCCTCCACACCTTTCCTTTCCTCCTGTCAAACTCTGTTCTGAGGGACTAATGACAACCAGAGTTTAATGTGTTTCCACCCTCATTCAATAGCATGGCAGAGAACCAGGTGATTAAGTGTGGTCTTTGATACACTGGATATAGAAGTATTAAATGTGGGACTAAAGCTGGCCCTGATCTGGTCATCTTTCTGTCTACCTACATGTCATACTCTTAATGAACCTGACCCACCATACTGACCTGGTAATAACCTACTTCCCATAGATATGTCCAGAGAAACCCACTGCTTGCTCTGTTGACCACTTTTGGATTTTTTCCCCCTCTGAGGACAGAGAACTCTCTCAGACTTAGCATGCAACACAAAGAGTTAGATGCCTAGGTTTTTTCATTTTTTTTTTTAAGTAGGGCTTCCTGCCCAGCATGAAGCCCACCACAGGGCTTGAATTCACGACCTTGAGATCAAGACTTGAGCTGAGAATAAGCTTTAGAAAACAGACTGAGCCTCCCAGGTGCCCCTAGATGCATAGCTTTTTAAAGTCCATGTATGTTATCTTTGCTAGTGGAAAGGCCATACGGCGACAGGATTAAGAGCCAGGGCTCTGGAGCAGACTGTTCAAGTTCAAATCCCAGCTCTGTCACTAATTAACTGTGCAACCTTGGGCCTTGGTTTCTTCATCTATAAAGTGAGAATATTAACATTACCAAATTTACAGGGTGGTTGTGAAGATTTACATCTATGAAGCTTCATATATGTACAATACCTAGAACAATGCTTAGCAGTTAGAAAGAGAGCAGGAAATACCCATTAATATCAGTAGTAATAGTAGAAACCTGTCCCTCAATCCCATTGTTTTGAGCTCATCCACACTTTTCTTTAAAAAGCATGATATGTGCCAAGGACTTTGCTAGACATTGGGGTAACAAAGATGATTAAACCTCATCCCTGCCCTCAGGACCTGGCAGGTAAGTATTTGAGACAGTCTAAAAACAGGCTAAGTCCTAATGTGGAGAGAGATAAATAGCCAGGGCCTTCCAGAAGCACAACAGACATGGCCTTCTGCCAAGGTGGGTAGCTAGGAATCAGAATTTAAATCTTATAATAAGAATAGGAATTTTCCAGGCATAGTTGAGGAAGATGGAGAAGAGATAGGCATGACAGGCAGGGGTATTCCAAGTAAGAAGAAAACATACACAAGGCATGAAAGGAAGGAAGGGATAGCCTGAAGTTCATGGGAAACTTCTAGGGGCATGGTGAGGTTTGGGAGACAGACCAAGGACCATATCCCAGTCAGCCTTTATATGTTGTGCTAAAGGAGCTGAGTAGCGGGAAGTCAGTGAAGGGTTCTAAATGTTCGGAATGGCTAGATTTTCCTTCCAGAAAGCTTCCTCTGGCAGGTGTATGAAGGAATCGATTTAAAGAGGAAGGAACACAATTACAAGCAGGGAAAACAATTAGGATGTGATTAAAGTAGCTGAGACAAGAGATGATGTGGGTATGAACTAGGGTTTTGGTAGTCAAGTTGGTAAGGAGTGATCAGGTTACAAAACTATTTAGGACACTGGTGGGCAAGTGGAAATGGCACGTTAGAGGAAGAAAAGGGTCCAGAGTGACTTCTCCATGTTGGGTGACTAAGTGGATGGTGATTCTATCAACCAGGAGGACAACTGCAAGAGCAGGAGGTTTGTAAGAAGGAATGATGATTTCAGTGGGTCAGAAACATGTATCAAGTCCACATGCTGTGATAGCTATAGTGTTAGAAGTTGGGTATGCAATCATGAAGCAAAACGGAGAGGCTCTCTGCTTTCATGGTGATTTCAATTAGTGGGGAACATAAATAGCCACTGAATCATTACAAATAATTTATAATTTACAAATTGCAAAGTGCTTCAGAGAAGTATGGGTAGTAGACAAAGGGTAACAGGGTAACTTACCTACCCTGGGGGATATGGGAAGTCCTCCAGAGAAAGTGGCCTTTAAATTGATACCTATGGGACAAATAAGATTTAGACAGGCAAAGAATGGGGGAAGAGCATGCATAAGGACAGCAGTAGGAGTCTCAGACATCCTGTGGGATATCCAGGTGGAAACACTTAGCCTGAGGCTAAGTCCTGGGGAAACAGTCTGGAGATATTTAGAGTCATCAGCAATAAATAGGTGGCAGCAAAAACACCAGAAGCAGGCAAGACAGTTCTAAAAAGGGGGTATAATGAATTTAGCAAAGTTGCAGGATACAAAATCAATGTACAGAAATCAGTTGCATTCTTATACACTAACAATGAAGCAACAGAAAGACAAATAAAGAAACTGATCCCATTCACAATTGCACCAAGAAGCATAAAATACCTAGGGATAAATCTAACCAAAGATGTAAAAGATCTGTATGCTGAAAACTATAGAAAGCTTATGAAGGAAATTGAAGAAGATATAAAGAAATGGAAAAACATTCTGTGCTCATGGATTGGAAGAATAAATATTGTCAAAATGTCAATACTACCCAAAGCTATCTACACATTCAATGCAATCCCAATCAAAATTGCACCAGCATTCTTCTCGAAACTAGAACAAGCAATCCTAAAATTCGTATGGAACCACAAAAGGCCCCGAATAGCCAAAGTAATTTTGAAGAAGAAGACCAAAGCAGGAGGCATCACAATCCCAGACTTTAGCCTCTACTACAAAGCTGTAATCATCAAGACAGCACGGTGTTGGCACAAAAACACATAGACCAATGGAATAGAATAGAAGCCCCAGAACTAGACCCACAAACGTATGGCCAACTAATCTTTGACAAAGCAGGAAAGAACATCCAATGGAAAAAAGACAGTCTCTTTAACAAATGGTGCTGGGAGAACTGGACAGCAACATGTAGAAGATTGAAACTAGACCACTTTCTCACACCATTCACAAAAATAAAGTCAAAATGGATAAAGGACCTGAATGTGAAACAGGAAACCATCAAAACCCGAGAGGAGAAAGCAGGAAAAGACCTCTCTGACCTCAGCCGTAGCAATTTCTTACTTGACACATCCCCAAAGGCAAGGGAATTGAAAGCAAAAATGAACTACTGGGACCTTATGAAGATAAAAAGCTTCTGCACAGCAAAGGAAACAACCAACAAAACTAAAAGGCAACCAACGGAATGGGAAAAGATATTTGCAAATGACATATCGGACAAAGGGCTAGTATCCAAAATCTATAAAGAGCTCACCAAACTCCACACCCGAAAAACAAATAACCCAGTGAAGAAATGGGCAGAAAACATGAATAGACACTTCTCTAAAGAAGACATCCGGATGGCCAACAGGCACATGAAAAGATGCTCAACGTCGCTCCTCATCAGGGAAATACAAATCAAAACCACACTCAGATATCACCTCACACCAGTCAAAGTAGCCAAAATGAACAAATCAGGAGACTATAGATGCTGGAGAGGATGTGGAGAAACGGGAACCCTCTTGCACTATTGGTGGGAATGCAAATTGGTGCAGCCACTCTGGAAAACAGTGTGGAGGTTCCTCAAAAAATTAAAAATAGACCTACCCTGTGACCCAGCAATAGCACCGCTAGGAATTTACCGAAGGGATACAGGAGTACTGATGCATAGGGGCACTTGTACCCCAATGTTTACAGCAGCACTCTCAACAACAGCCAAATTATGGAAAGAGCCTAAATGTCCATCAACTGATGAATGGATAAAGAAATTGTGGTTTATATACACAATGGAGTACTACGTAGCAATGAGAAAGAATGAAATATGGCCCTTTGTGGCAACATGGATGGAACTGGAGAGTGTGATGCTAAATGAAATAAGCCATACAGAGAAAGACAGATACCATATGTTTTCACTCTTATGTGGATCCTGAGAAACTTAACAGAAACCCAGGGGGAGGCGAAGAAAAAAAAAAAAAAAGAAGAGGTTAGAGTGGGAGAGAGCCAAAGCGTAAGAGACTCTTAAAAACTGAGAACTGAGGGTTGATGGGGGGTGGGAGGGAGGGGAGGGTGGGTGATGGGTATTGAGGAGGGCACCTTTTGGGATGAGCACTGGGTGTTGTATGGAAACCAATTTGACAATAAATTTCATATATTGAAAAAAAATAAAATAAATTTTAATTTGTTTCTAAAAAAATAAAAATAAAAAAAGGAGTATAGAGGGGCGCCTGGGTGGCTCAGTCAGTTGGGCGTCCGACTTCGGCTCAGGTCATGATCTCGCGGTCCTTGAGTTTGAGCCCTGCGTCGGGCTCTGTGCTGACAGCTCAGAGCCTGGAGCCTGTTTCAGATTCTGTGTCTCCCTCTCTCTCTGACCTTCCCCCATTCATGCTCTGTCTCTTTCTGTCTCAAAAATGAATAAATGTTAAAAAAAATTTTTTTTTAAACATAAAAAAATAAAAAATAAAAAAGGGGTATAGAGTGTCCAGAATGAGGCTGCGGACGGACTCTTAGAAACCCTTGGGGTATGCTAAGAAAAAGCAGCCAACAAAGAATAAGGCAAGTCAGGAGATAACCATGTCTGGAAGCCTCAGGGGAAAAAATTTCCAGAAGCAAGGAGCGAACAACAGCCTCTAACACCCAGATAACTTTAGTTATTCACAAGTGGTGACTGACAGAATAGTTTCTGTGAAGTCCTGGGGCCACAAGCCCAACTGAAGTGGGGCGTGGAATAAATAAGGAAAAGATAATATGTAGCGAGTTCCTTTGAAATTTTTGATGGGGCTTTGACAATAGGTAGACAGAGATGCGGGGCCAGAGGACAGTTTTATCTAATGGGAGAAGCCTGAGTTTGTCTATAGGCTCCAGGAAAACAGCGAGAAAGAAAAGGGATGAAGACTCAAAAGAGGTTGAGACCTCTCACACAGTGGGAATTTAACAGAATTTAACACAGCATTGGGCAAAAACATTCAACAGCTTTCCAGATCCTCGACTGGATATAGCTCTTTCTCTCTCGCCCAGAGGGTACAAGTCTGCACTCCCTAGATCAGTTCTGCCTCTGCTGGTCTTACAGAATTTCCCCTAGCTTGACCAGGTCCGGAAAGCCACATGGGTGGGAGGAAACCTCCTCAAATTCCCATCCCATCCTCCAGGATGCCAGGAGACTCACTCCCTGCTCCAGGCCAAGGCCTTGCCCCTCATTAATGAGAAAACTGAGAAACTCGGTATTATTTCCTGATGAACAAAACAGCACTACCTCAGCCCAGAAACTTTCCTACAAATGAGTTCTCTGTGATCACAGAGAGCGTGGCAGAGAAGGGCTGCTAATGCCCCTCAGATGGGCTCGGCTCCATGATCACCCTTTTCAGGAAGTGGCGCCTGACTGAGGTCATCCTTGGGCCCTTGCCCTTAATTTGGGGCAACTCGCCAGAAAGCAGGCACCTCACACAACCACTCTGTGGTCAAATGACAGCGGGGACGCCTGGAACCAGTTGGCTCTGTAGAAGAAAAGGGCAGTCCTGATGCTCCACTAAACAGGCAGAGGGCTTCTCAACCAGCAGAACACTTTGAGGAGTAGTGAATAAACTCAAAAAGCAGTGGCAGCTTGTAAAAAGCTAAGAGAGAGGGAAAGAGTGTGTGTGTGGGTGTGTGTGTGGGTGTGTGTGAGAGAGAGAGAGACAGACAGACAGACAGACAAGAGTCAATGAGGTACCTATGAGAAGAAGAACAGTCTGGGCAGTTTTGGGGTGCACTAACATATGGACGCTTGTCTATCACCAAAGGGGAACGCATTGTAAACAGTATTCTTTATGAAATATGAAAACAACATTCTAAAAAGTTATTCTTCATGGCTTGAGATGAAAAAAGAGATTCTAGTAGATAAAATATCTCTATCACAAGACATCATCATCCTTTGTATTCTAACACGTCATAATTAGCTGAAGAGACATGTGAGCTCTTCTTAATAAGTGGCCTCCAACTTGGATTTTCCACACAATTCCTCTTGCAGCCACTGGGACCATAGAACATACAAGCACACACGTACAACATGGCAAGAAACCAGGGGACTGTGGTGAGTGCGTCCCAGTAGAGGGGGAGATTCAACAGCTCCTTTGCCACCATGGCCACCTCAGAGAGAGCTACTTGAACCCTACCCCTTCCTGCCTTCTCTGGCAACACTGTCCTGCAGGGCTGGAGCAGGACCCTGGTAGGACACCTGTGCAGTGCCACTGAGAGAGGCTCGCGGGCCTGGGGCGCCGGGTGGAGCTGCGGAAGCACTGGCCGAAGCCCAGGCTCCGGCCCAAGGAGTGAGCCTGGCAGATGGCAAGGACACACTCAGCCCAGCTGGCCTCAGAGACACCTTGCCTGGTTCAGGGAAGGAAAGAAAAGGAAGCCATGCGCTAATGCTGGGGTCTGTAGCTGCCACCAACTTAAGCAGGCAAAATGCGGTCAAGTC
This sequence comes from Panthera tigris, assembly GCF_018350195.1. NCBI lineage: Eukaryota > Metazoa > Chordata > Mammalia > Carnivora > Felidae > Panthera > Panthera tigris. The sequence goes on from NC_056665.1 coordinate 110,529,851, forward strand.
CAGGAGGCGGTCTCTCTAGGCATCCTGCTTTGGGAGCAGACAGGACTGCCGTTGTTTTGCAAGGCAGCTCTCCTAGTGAGAGAAGAGCTTCCTGATGCTCATGTTACAAGTTTGAGCCAAGAGCCCTTCATGAACCTCCTCACCTGGACTCTCCACAGTTGCCACCTGAGAGGGAGGATCCGGTGGGAGGGAGGGCAGAGGCACCGCCAAGTTCTTTCCCTCAGCATCAGACCATCCGACTTTCTCAACACCACTTATTTGCCTCTGAGCCATCTGCTAAGCAAGCTCAGCAGGACACCCCTCAAGAGGCTTAGCCAAGTTCAGCAAGGGAGCAAGAGTTGCTGGGTTTAGAAGGGAAAATTTAGTCCTGCTAACTGGACACTCTGGGCAAGTCATTTCTCTTACTCATAAAACCTTCTTTCATTCGAAAAGAAAGAGATTATACTACCCAACCTTCCCCAAAAGAATTACAAGGGGCAAACTTTGCAAAGAGAATGCCTTTGGTTTTCTAATCCCTCTATCCGGGGCGATAAAAGATTCCCAGAGTTTATTCCTGTTCATACAGGAGTTCAAAACACCTCAAAAGAGAGGGCTCCGCCTAAAGGGCAGGAATCCTCAAGAATTTCTTCCCTTCTGGGCACAGAGGAAGGAAACTTGGCCCCAAGTGTGGGAGAGCCACTGTTGACGGGCTGCAGGAATGATGGCATAAGAGATAAAAAAGTAAGCGGTAGCAGTTGTTGATATGCTGCGGGACCTCGGATAAGTTCACCACCTGTGTGTGCAGGGAACGGGGTTCTGAGTTTTCCTTTGGGACTCAAAGAAAATTTGAGTCTGTGTTCTAATTTCTTTATCATTTGTCCATATGGTCCAGTGCATCGCCTTGAGGGATTAGCACCAGAAACCAGTGAACGAAGGCTAGACCTCAAACAACTCCAGAATGCTGAGTATGAAACCCAAAAATGCAGTGTGCCTCCTGCAAGCAACCAGGGTACAGAGATTTGACAGTGAGGGCACCAGAAAACCACCACCATTGCAATCTATGACAAACCCTCAAGCGAATGGAGAAAAGTCTGTTCTTAGAGACCCTTTGCTGCACGCTTGCAGCAATGATCAAACTACAAACAGCATCCCTCAACTTAGTTGCTAGACTTCACAGAGAAAAAGAATCCAGATTCTGAGAACCATTCGGTGTAAATGAAAACAGCTTTTCTCTGGAAAATACAAATTATTTCTAGCACAAGGGACTCCAAGGAGACATCTAAATTTTTGTCCGAAATTTTTATTATTTAATTTACTATTGCCAAGAACAAGCAATGTTAATGGGAAAAATATTATGTTCAAATTTTCACATTATTATAGGATTCACTTCTTTTTTGAAAAATTTTGTTAATTTTTTGAGAGACAGAGCACAAGCAGGGGAGGGGCAGAGAGACAGAGACAAAGAGTCTGAAGCAGGCTCCAGGCTCTGAGCGGTCAGCACAGAGCTCAACGAGGGGCTTGAACCCACAAACCGTGAGATCATGACCCGAGCCAAAGTCGGATGCTTAACTGACTGAGCCACCCAGGCGCCCCTGATTCATTTCTAATGGGACATTGGATGCATTGATTCTTTGACCCCTTATAACATATGAAATTAGGTAAAAATGAACAAATTAGCTACAGAGAAACCAAGCTATAATCACAATAGTAGCTATCATTTTTGCTTACCTACAGACATTTGACACACATTTGTGTCCAGTCCACAGCACAATCCTATCTGCAAGGTGGGTATCACTATTCCAGGTTTTACCAAGGAAGAAAATGAAGACCTAAAAGACGAAATTACCTGCTGAGACTACACAGCTAGCAAGTGTCGGAACCTGAATTCGAAGCCAGGTCAGGCCGTGGCCAAAGCAGGTCTCTCTCTGCCACACCACAGGGCAGGAGTTTCCACTAGAAATGAAGTCACCTGGCAAGAAATGGAAATGTACTATTCACAGCACAGTGAACAAAGAGTGAGGATAAGTACCAGGTAACATAAGGCAAAGGGGCAGCTGTGTTAAGTTTGGTTTGTATTTAAATCCATTAAAGGGTAGAGTAAGTGATTTGGGGAAGCAGATTTACTATATTTTGCAGATGAGACTACAGGGGAAGCCAGCAGATGTTAACAAGGGCACCATCTAGAGAAACTGGAAACTCAAGCAGGGGATAAAATGAGATCAAAGTCAGGAGCAGTGGGAGGCCCTGCTGGGGGAGGGGAAGGCTTGCTGAGCCTGACACTCACAGGTGACTGGAAGGGAGAGCTAGAGGGGAAGCTGCAACTGGATACCCTCAGTAAGAGAGAGGAAGGAAGGGAGGAAGCAGGGAAAGAGAGAGGGAGGGAGAGGAAGGAAGGAAAGGCAAAAAGCAAAACAAAATGGCAGTGTAATTTGGTCTAAGTATGCTTCATAACAAAAGTTGGTACAGGGGCCCTGCCTGGGAGAAGGCACAGGAGACTTCCCTGGAGAAGTCTTTCCCTATCCTGTCAGGAGAGAATGGAGGGAGTCATGGAGATCAGTTGTCCATCTTCCAACAAACGTGGCCTCATTTTACTAGCCCCCTTAACTCAAACACTCCATCTACCCTGGTAGTTTAAAACTAGCTCCATATTATTGGGTAGAGCAAAAATACACACACACACACACACACACACACACACTAACAAACAAACAAACACCAATCTAATTTGGCATCATTTAAAAATTGGTTAAAGAGGGGGCACCTGGGGGGCTCAGTTGGTTAAGTGTCCAACTCTTGATTTCAACTCAGGTCATGATCTTGCAGTTTGTGAGTTCGAGCCCCACTGAGCCTGCTTGGGATTCTCTGTCTCCCTCTCTCTGTCCCTCAATCACACATGCTGTCTACCTTTCTCTCTCAAAATAAACAAACAAACAAACAAACAAACAAACAAACAAGGCACCTGGGTGGCTCAGTTGTTTGGGCATCTGACTTCAACTCAGGTCATGATCTCACAGCTCGTGAGTTCAAGCCCCGCATCAGGCTCTAACAGCTCAGAGCCTGGAGCCTGCTTCGGATTCTGTGTCTCCCTCACTTTCTGCCCCTCCCCAACTTTGTCTGTCTCTCTCAAAAATAAACATTAAAAGAAAACACCTGTGAACTCCTATTTTCCTACCCACCCCGCAAATAAATAAAGGGTTGAACATTCCAAAGGAAACTGAGTTACTCGGGGCACCCTGGGTGGCTCAGTCAGTTAACTGACCAACTCTTGGTTTCGGCTCAGGTCATGATCTCAGGGTTCCTGGGGTCAAACCCCTTGTCCAGGTCTACACTGACAGCCTGGGATTCTCTCTCTCCCTCTGCCCCTCCCCTGCTCACTCTCTGTCTCTCAAAATAAATAACTTAAAACAAATGGTTAAATAAAGTATATAATGGAATAATTTTGAATGAGGAAAATCCACAAGTATGTATTGTGGAAAGATGACCTTGTGTATTCCTAAGTAAAACAATGTAAGCTATTAAATAGTATTCAGAATATAAATTTTTGAAAAATAGTAATCATGTGTTTCATTAATATTTGTATTTTTTAAAAGCTGGAAGAGGGGCACCTGGGTGGCTCGGTTAAGCTCGGTTAAGCATCCGACTTCAGCTCAGGTCACGATCTCGCGGTCCGTGAGTTCGAGCCCCGCATCGGGCTCTGGGCTGGTGGCTCAGAGCCTGGAGCCTGCTTCCAATTCTGTGTCTCCCTCTCTCTCTGCCCCTCCCCCGTTCATGCTCTCTCTCTGTCTCAAAAATAAATAAACGTTAAAAAAAAAATTAAAAAAAAAAAAAGCTGGAAGAATATGCATCAAATTATAGCAAAGGATTATCTAGGGAATAATGAAGGTGGGTGATGAGATTTCATTTTCTATGGTCTGTATTTTGGCAAAACTTTACATTAGGAAAGCTTTGTATTACATTTGTAAATATAAAGGTAAAAGAGAAAAATTTAAGTGTTCCTGAAAAGACTTAGGAGTAAAAAGTTAAGTCTCCCACCTCATCATGATGACAAAAGGTAAAATTGCCAACAACATAAGTCAGATACTTGTCACTTAATAAAATACTTCATACTGCGAGAATCTAAGATAATTGCCACTATGGCCTGATCCTTGGGCTTCTGCCTTTCCCCAAAATGGAGTTTGGGATGACAGGAGCTGAACTTCCTAGCAAAGAGCCCTCCTGTTCATTGGGCGTGAAGGAAATCTCCCAGTGACATGAACCAAGCAAAGAAAGTGCATTCACACCCAGAGAGCTTTCAGGAAACAAGATCCTCTCTTATCACCATCAACAAGGAGACTCATCTTTCACCAACTCATTGAATGAGCCCCTTTGTTTCCCCTACAGGATCATCATATATTCTTTTCCTGCCTCCACAGAAAGTCCAAGTGCCCTAGAATTCAGCCCTGAGAGGCACAGGAGGAGTCCTAGTACAAGCTTGTCCACATTTTCAAGAGAAACAGGACCTGAGAAAAGGGGAGGGGCATGCAGGTGGCTGCAAAAGTGTGAAGGCAAGAATGTTTGCTTTATAACTATGCTTCCAAACTTACATGTGTGTCACATACCTCCTATATCCCATTAAAAAAGAAAAGAGAAAGGATGGAGCCTGCCTCAGGATGTTGTTGCAGGACGGATGTGGTAAGTGTGACGGGATCTTGAGAAATAGGCACTGATGCGTCATCCTCTGTGCCAGGTGCTATTCATGGCATAGAAAACTAACAGTTAACGTAAAATCCCTGTCCTTGAGGAGCGCAGAGACACCCTGCAGACCCACAGAAGTGCAGGACCCCACTGTGCCACCTAGGTGGTAGGTTGTGACGACTGTTCATCTGTGTCAGGGCACAGGCATGACTGTGCTGATTGGCTACCCTGCCACCTGATACTTTCCAGCCTCCCAGAGACTTCCATCAACCACCAACCCTCTCTTATCCCTTGCTGCCTTCTCACGCCAACCTCCCTTGCAAGGGCTCCTCATCCTCTCAGTCACCAAACCATGCTCTCCATCACCTAAAACTTCTCTCGACCTGTCTCAAACCATCCTTTCCCCACCCAGTTCTCAGACAAGCTCTGCACTCACTGCTTTCTCCTCCACACCACGGCTTCACTCTAATTCCTGATAAATGAGTTTTGACCCTCCACTAAAACTGCTTTCTTGAGGGTCACTTGAATGTCTTACAAGGCTAACGGTCTCTTCTGATCCTTTCCCTGCATCCTTCTCCCACATTAGATGCTATTAACCATCCTTTTCTTGAAGCTGGATTCCCATAGCTTTGGCTTTCCTTGGTTCTTCACCTATACATGTTGTTACATGACCACATCATCCTCTAGATCCTCCACCTCCACCCATACCCTGAATGTAGGCATTACCCAAAGTCAATGTTTGTTCTCTTCCCTCATGCAATCCTCTCTCCTTTCTGTGCTGAGGCTGTCAGATCGACACCCCCAGGCACAGCCACTCCTGGGCTCCACAGTTGCTACAGGAGCTCCACTGAACATGGTCAGCACGGAACTCCTTCTTTGTGCCCCCTCCCCACCCTCAGAGTTGCTCCTTCTTTTAAGACTTAAATCTCAGTAAATTAGCAGCACCAGCCTCCCAGATACCTGAGCTGGAAAACTGTAAATCATATCCAACAGCCTTCTGCCCCTTACTTCAGTGCCACTGGGCACAACACACCCACAAGTGAATTTTAGTGACCTCCAAAATGCTTTAAGACTTGAAAAGAAATGATTGGTGCCAATTAAGACTATAAAATCAAAACTAAGGATAATTCCAAAATCCCTTCAAATATCTTTGATGGTAAAAACATTATATTTAATATGGGATATGAGTAATTTTCATATGTTGGTCCTCTATGTGATAGGGCCCACAAAAAACAATGGGTCGGTCCTATCTCAGACACAAAGTCCAGATACTTTGACTTCTCTGAAGTGCTTGCATTAATCTCCTCCTTACATTCCCATTGTCCTGGTGTAGATCCTCTTAAGCCTTTCACTATATTTCAGCAGGATATCCTAAAACACACCTGACAGCACATCATTCCCTTATTAAGTTTTGATAGTGCCCCCAGGACCTGACATGTAAAGTACAAGCTCTTTCTACGGCATTCAAGGCCTGCTACAACCTACTCCCAACCTACCTCTTGGTCCCTTCCATCACTACATACTCCCACTCATCCTCTGCTGCAGCCACACCAGACTCATCATATCCCACATGCCCCTATTTGCCCCATGAAATGCCCTCTCCCCTACTTGGCCCGTGGAAAACTTATACTTGTCTCAAGGGTCAGTTCACATAGCTGCCCTTCGGTGAAGGTTGCCTTCCCAGGATCCCTGGCCCAAACCAGTCTCAGTTTCCTGGAGACCCTGGAGCAGTGTGCAGCCCCAAGATGGCACCTGCTTCACTCTGCCTTGCACTGCACTCAGTCTCCTGTGTCTGTCCCCATCGCAAAACCATAAACCTCTCCAGAGCAGATAGCTGAGTCTTAGTCTCCTCTGTACTTCCCACACAGCCAAGCACAGAACAGACCATAATGAAGAGCAGCTGCCTTTTGTCCTTCTTCCCCACATCACTGTTTTGGCTCCACCATTACTTGGTCCTCTGTGTCATTGCTGTGTATGGAGTGGACACTTAGCAAGGTCTAAACCAGCAACATTTGGAAACTATGAAAAACTCTTAGCTTCAAACCCACCAGAACCAATCTTCCTAGTGTCCTTGATTTCACACAGTGAGAAAAAGACTTTGGGGTCAAGGGGATTTGGCTTCAAATCTGAAGTCAGGCATTTAATGGACCTTACGCAAAGGTGGCTTGACTAGCCTCAACCTCCTTACCAGTAAAATGGGAATGACATCTAATTCAATGAACTGTTGTGAGAATTAAATAGGTAAAAGTGTTAAAGTCCCAAGCATGGCAACTGGCATAGGAAAGGCACCCATAAGTAAGGAGCAGCAGGAAACAGAAGCAAGGTGTCAGATGTCACAAACCATGTGACGTTCTCAGAAGTCATTCCCCTTCTTGGATATTCACATGAAATAGAGATTCTTGTGTCAGCATCATGAATTCAGGACTCCAGACTCCATGGTGCTGCTTATACATCTTAATGTTTATTTTGGAAAGAGAGAGACAGAGAGAGAGAGAGACAGAGACAAGTATGAGTTGGGGAGGGGCAGCGAGAGGGAGACACAGAATCTGAAGCAGGCTCCAGGCTCTGAGCTATCAGCACAGAGCCAGACTCAGGGCTTGAACCCAAGAACTGGGAGATCATGACCTGAGCCAAGTTCAGACGCTTAACCTACTGAGCTACCAAGGAGCACCCCCCCGTTTTAATGTTTATTTAGTTTTGAGAGAGAGACAGACACAGACAGACACAGACACACACACAACTAGGAGTGGGGGAGGGGAAGAGAGAAAGACCTAGAATCTGATGCTTATACATCTTAAAGTCATCACGGAAACAGTAGCAGGAGATACTACACAGCTGTTAAGACTCAAAGAGATCAATCTCCACGGCCTGACACAGAAAGACACCCAAAGTGGTTCATCGTTAAGTGAAAAGGGCAAGTTGCAGCACAGTATGAAATATAAGCCGCAGCAACATGTGTGTGTGTGTGTGTGTGTAGATGTTACATATATATATATATATATATATATATATATATATATATATATATATACATATATATATATATACACACACCTACACAAGCACTTGCATACCTATATTTATGTGTATATGTCTGTATGTGCCTAGAGAATCTCTAGAAGGATATATGAGAAGCTGTCAACAGTGGTTACCTCTGGTAACGGGTCTAGGAATGCCATTTACACTCTTCTGTCTAAATTACTTTTTTTATCACTATGTGTTCACGTTAAAATTATTTAAAACCAGTTTTTTACTTATTTTTAATATGAAATTTATTGTCAAATTGGTTTCCATATAACACCCGGTGCTCCTCCCAACAGGTGCCCTCCTCAATACCCATCACCCACTTTCCCCTCCCTCCCACCCCCCATCAACCCTCAATTTGTTCTCAGTTTTTAAGAGTCTTTTATGGTTTGGCTCCCTCCCTCTCTAACCTTTTTTTTCTCCTTCCCCTCCCCCATGGTCTTCTGTTAAGTTTCTCAGGATCCACATAAGAGTGAAAACATATGGTATCTGTCTTTCTCTGTATGACTTATTTCACTTAGCATAACACTCTCCAGTTCCATCCACGTTGCTACAAAAGGCCATATTTCATTCTTTCTCATTGCCACGTAGTATTCCATTGTGTATATAAACCACAATTTCTTAGACCAATGGAATAGAATAGAGACTCCAGAATTAGATCCATAAAACCAGTTTTTAAAATCTGTTAAAAGAGGAGGAGAAGCAGGGGGAAATGGAAGGGTAGAGCCAGGGAGGGACTGGGCTAAGGATCGAACCGAGAGAGAGACTTGGGTTCCAGTTAGACTAACTTTGCAACCTTAGGCAAATCACCTCCCTTCTGCAGATCTCCCTTATTGGTAAAATAGGGGCGTTGAACCAGACATTCCTTGGAGATTTCTAGGTTACTAGATGATGTCTGCAAGGTCCTCTGAGTACATTTTTACCCATAGACCATCTCTCTCTGAGATGTTTTGATGCTTTAAGCATCAGGTTTTTAAAAAGGGAAAAATACATACCCTATTTCATTTTGACCTCCTTCACATTTCAATGAGAAAGCACTCCCACCCTTTTACAGGCAGAGAAACCAAGTATATACTGTAATGATCACTTGCCAAGCAAATACACGGCTCAGTAGACTCTGCTGTTTGCAAAGAATTATGATGCCTGGAGTTTTATAGCTCCCAGTTCATTTGTGCCTCTTCTGCAGAGCAGAGCGGGCTCAAGGCTTATGCAAAACAACCAGAAGGCACTCTGCTGGTGGAAACAGGGTGAGATGTAAAGTGACTTCCTCCAGGTCAGAGCATAAACAAAACTCACTCCCGGCACATTTAGGAAGTAAGTATCGAACCCCTGGGATTGACACCACATCCCTCCCCCACCTGGACTGAAAGCGTCACCTTGAAGATGCATCTCACTGCAGTCACTTTCTGAGCATTTTCTGGGTCAGAAGCAGTGAGAGCAGCTAAACCGAGGCTGCCATCAGAGTTGCTACATTGAGGGCAAAGTACTGAGTTACCTGCTCTACCACGCACCCACCCAACTCATCCAGCAGCCTGCCTGTCGAGTATTTTTCCAGTCTCCCGGGCAAAGTGACTTCACACAGCTTTGAATGCAAACAACCTCATTTGTCCTCACAGGTATGGGTCTCCGCCTTGCAGAGGGTACTGACTTCTTACCCCTTTGGTTCTACCATCGCATCACATCATACTCTCTATGCCTGTAAACACCTTTCATTCTTCTGATAACTTCACACTGTGAGAGACCCTTCTGTCTGATGTCTGGGCAACAAGATTTCTCAGCAGCTGCAGAAAGCACATACAGAATGCACAGAGCACCTTGCAGAGAAAGGCAGAGGCTGATCCACTGACCCTAGAAGCATGAGCCTAGATTAGAAATGAACAAAACCAAGACCATAGCATTGCTAAAATACTACAAAATAAACCATCTGCCAAAATGGAAAGGATTATTCACTCAAAAGGTGTGCAGTCAGGCTAGTAACCAGTCGTCAGCCTGCTGGTAACCTTTGCTGTGGTACCTAGTAATCTGTGAGACAGGATAATAATCACTGGCATCTGTGGAATCATAGAGCTTCTAGAAGCTGCTATTAGTAGACCCCATTCTCACTGTCACCTGTGGGTCAAGTTTGCTGACTGTTGTCTGCTTACCACTGGCTTCATTGTGCACCTTAGAACTCACTAGGGCCTTCAGTTGTCTTGGCTGAGTCCCTTCCTTTGTCTTTCTACACTCAGGTCCCCTGCACAAGGTCTAACTTTGTCCTTTGTCCTTCTTTATCTTGGACACATCTTCCCAAGACCTTTGGAGGGCCTTCCATTCATCAGTTCATCTCAGACCCTCCCCCCGCCCCAACATATTTATAAAAGCCTAGCAGCTCCACTCACTGCCTTTGGAAGTTAAAAACCACTTCCTATCAATCAATGGGCACAGAACACAGTAAAAGAAGAGAGCTGTTGGATCGTGGTGGGAGTGTGTCCATGACAGAGAGTTTTGTTAAAAGAAACAAAAATGCTCTCAAAGGCCTGAGCAAGCAGTATTCTCATGAGTCTTGGTGAAACTCACTTTTTGTCTGGGTAAGGCAAAAATGAGGGCAGAAAACCAACTAATAGTACTGTAACATTTTACAAGGTAGTTCCTACGTTGACATACCTTCGTGACAAACAAAAAAGATTACATGCATCCAGAAAAAAAAAAAAGAAAGAAAAAGAAAACCAACAAAACAAAAAAGAACTTCTATGCAGGAACTTTTGGTCTTTTCTCTGAAATGTTTTTCTTAATTCTTCACCATTATAAAACAAATCTTGTGTATATCAGTCTGAAACACCCACTCAAAGAGCCTTTCATAGTTGCTTTCTAAGGGTCAGCCTCAAACATTCACTGAAAAATGAGGTGGGAGTGACTGTATTCTGGATGAATAACTAAATTTTCCTAGCAATAGACATATTCTGATGATGTAAGTTAAAAATCAGCTGTTACTTTTGTGTCCAATAAATGGAAAACAATTGGAGAATACAGAGGTGGGAAGACAGCCTCCACCCAGGTCTCAAACATTCCTCTTCACTCCTTACCCCTACGCCATCAACACTGATTACCTCCCATTAACCCTTCTTCATAATCTTCATAGGTCACCATTTAGAGGATTATTTTCAGTGCTTCTTGAAACTCCCCCTATCACGCAATCAATCCACATTTCTTGAGCTCCATACATGCGCCAGATGCTGCTAGGCACCAGACAAATGTCCCTTCTTCAAGGAACCCATAATGTAGAGGAGAGTCAGACCCGTCCATAATCAACCAGGGAATAATGTGAAAAGTGACACCTTGAGAACTCATAGGAGAGAGTGGATGTCTTCCTGCTTCAGGGAACAGGGAAAGTATCAGAGGGGTTATGTTTGAGTAGGGCCTTGAAAGATATGTGTGACAGTTCACAGCTAAAAAAAAAGGGAGAAAGACATTTCAGGCCTAGAAAATAGTGGAAGCAAAGTCATGGAGGTGAAAACGCACCCTGAAATGACACAGTCACAAGCATCCAATGTACAGTAAATAGAAAGGGAATGAAGCTGGGAGGGATGCCGGGACAGGTTGCCTGACTGTTTAAAATTTATTCTGGGGCAATGAGAACGAACCACTGAGGGTTTTAAAGCAGTTAAATGACTCACATTCATGTTTAAAGATAATTCTTAGATCAAAGTGTAAGATGGTCAGAAAGATAAGAGTCTGAAGGCCAATTATTCAAACATAAGACAGTGAAAATTCAAAGAAACTAATTTGAAAATTTTGGAGGAAAAATGAACAGGCAGCCAACTGGATACAGAAGTGTGAAGAGAAGAAAATCCAAAAAAGTTGCTGAAATTCATACTTGGGACAATAGTGACAATGAAAACCTAGCTATGAAAACAGGTAGAAGAGCAGGTTTGGGGGTGAGGGAGGGAGCCGAGTGGTCCTATTGCTACACAATAAGTTTGAGACATCCTGTTGAACCAAATGAAGACAGCTAGCAGACTGCTACAAAGTAGCAGCCCTTTGTGGGGCTACACATAAGGATTTAGATGCACTGGCAGCCCCAACATTTAAGAGTTGGTAGATGGGGCGCCTGGATGGCTCAGTTGGTTGGGTGGCTGACTTCGGCTCAGGTCATGATCTCGCGGTTTGTGGGTTCGAGCCCCACATTGGGCTCTGAGCTGACAGCTCGGGGCCTGGAGCCGGCTTCACATTTTGCATCTCCCTCTCTCTCTGCCCCTCCCCCATTCGTGCTCTGTCTCTGTCTCTCTCAAAAATAAAATAAAATAAAATAAAATAAAATAAAATAAAATAAAATAAAGAGCTGGTAGAGAAGAAGGAACAAAAGAGAAAGAAAGAAAAGAGAAGGAGGAAAGAAAGAGAAAGAAAGCAAGGCTGTGGTGTAAGCAAGATGGGAGGAGAAAAAGGAGAGCCTGGATCTCAGAAGCCAAGAGGGAGTTTACTTTCCAGCCAAGAGTGGTTAACAAAGTCAAATACTGCAGAGAACATGGGATGTGGGTATGGAAGAAGGCTATCTAATTTGACAATATCAGATCTCTTCTAAAGCAGTTTTAGTACAGCTATGGAGAGCTGCCTTATGACAGCGGGCATACCGTAGAGTACTAATTAGTATCTTCATCTTCAGATGTCAAAGAACTATGTTGGAAGTAGGATTCAGAACATTAATTATTTATTAAAAGCTAATAAGGGGATTCAAGCCTATTAGGTTAAATCATTGCAAATATAGAGCAACATATAAAGGTATACAACTAGTTACCTCTCTAATTTCAGACCATTAAAGATGCAAAATAAAGGGAAAAAAGACACTCTTAGATTTAAGAGCCATGGACTATTGACCTCTGCCCAAATATGGTGGGCACAGTGATTCTAAACAAGCACTCCAGAATAAATACTTCAGGGTTCAAGTCCAGCTTTGATCTTTTCAGTGTAGAATTCTGGGTAAATAAACTTCTTTAAGCCAGATATTTTTCATCTGTCAAATTAGGATAATAAGAGAAATGACAAACACACACAAAGTTCTCAGCCTATCACAGTATGCTGAGACACTTATAAATGTTGACTTATTATAATCATTATAAAAATCTTCATTTCCAAGTACATATGTATATATAACTCAATTATATATAATTTCAAACATTCATTAATTTGTAATCAATAACTTCTTTTAAGGTATATTTATCTTGAGAGAGAGAGTGCACACATGCATAAGTGGGGGAGGGGCAGAGAGGGAGGGAGAGAATATCCCAAGCAGGCTCTGCACTGTTAGTGCAAAACCCAACACAGGGCTCAATCCCATGACCATGAGATCATAACCTGAGCCAAGATCAAGAGCCAGACACTCAACTGACTGAGCTACCCAGGTGCCCCTAATCAAGAACTATTTTTGAGTAACTCCCCTCTGTGTACCAAGCATGGTGCCAGGGAAGAAGGGAGGGAAGAAGGGGGGAAAGAGGGGGGAAAGAGGGGGGAGGAGGGAGGAGGGAGGAGGGAGGAGGGAGGAGGGAGGAGGGAGGAGGGAGGAGGGAGGAGGGAGGAGGGAGGAGGGAGGAGGAAGAGGAGGGAGGTGGGGAGGGAGGAAGAGGGAGGAGGGAGGGGCGGAGCGAGGTGGGGAGGAGACGACCACAGAGACGACCTAGTTCTCCATCACAAGAAGCACAGTCTAATGATATGGGAGGCAAGTTGACCATTAGAAAACAAGATGATCCATCCCATAACAAGGGAAGGAGAACGGTCCTACAAAAACACATGGGAGGAAGCATTCCTGTGCTATGCCAGGACCTGGGAGTGAGAGGGACTGTCAGGCAAGGCTATGAAGAGAAGGCACACTTAGGCATTACAAGGAAGTCTGTAGATACATTTTTAAGGATAATAATATATATTAAGGTGCCATCACAAGCACCAAAAAAATCCCTTAAAAAAAAAAAGTTAGAGAAAGAAGAAGCTCTTTGCCCAAGGGCAAACAGCAAGAGAAAAGGAGCTGGAAACAACCCAGGCTCTTGTCATCCAGCTCAAGGAGATATTTTGGTTGAAATACATCATCACATACTATTTACACCCTTCCCCACCTAAGTTTGGGTTACATGTTTTACAAAGCAAATTAAACATCTCCTGCCTGCCCTCTAAAAGTCTAGGATTTAAAAACAGGCACACTAATATACAGACAAATGGAAGAGTTTTGATAACAAACTATCCCCCAAAGACAGTGTTTTCAAATAAACAATTCTCAAGTTCAGTTTGGTTCCAAAGGTGAGGATGTTAATAAATTTTGCCCTTCCCTTTGGAGACCAGGGAGAAATATTAAAATTGCTTGGTTTGGATCCTGAAATAAATTAAAAATAGAATTACCAAATGATCCAACAACAAACTGGAGTATGGATTCCTAAGTATATACCCAAAAGAAGTGAAAGCAGGGTATCAAAGAGATATTTGTATATCCATGTTCATAGCAACATTATTCATAATAGTCAAGGGATGGAAGTGACCTAAGTGTCCAGAGATGGATGAATGGACAAAATGTGAGAAAAACATACAGTGGAATATTATTCAGTCTTAAAATGGAAATTCTGACACATGCTACAACATGGATGAATCTTGAAAACATTATGTCAACTGAAATAAGCCAGACACAAAAGGGCAAATACTGTAGGGTTCCATTTATAGGAGGTACCTAGACTGGTCAAATTCATAGAGACAGAAAGTCTCTACGGTGGTTGCCAGGTGCTGGGGGTTGAGGGGAGTTAGTATTTAATGGGGATGGAGTTTGAGTTTCAGAAGATGAAAAAAGTTCTGGAGATACACAACAATGTGTACAACGTATATGTACTTATGCCGCTGAACCAAACACTTAAAAAGAGTTAAAGTGGTAAATTTTGTCATAAATATAATACATTTTTTTCTTAATCACATGGTAGCCATGCCCACTAAGTAACTGGATTTCATCATTTAGGAGCAAATGAAAATACCTTGTTTCTAACATTTAGATACAAGGCCATCTGAAGAGGGGATGACAGCATGAGACCATGCCTCTTAGAAGTTCGATATCCAAAGGAGCAGAGTCCATTTACCATTCCTTGGGAACGGACGCCTACGTAACTCATTGAGAAGGTGCCTTTGTTGCAGCCATTATCGGAGAATTTTTAATTAATATAATCCCTGTGCACCAGAACCACCCCAATAGGGGATGACTGTCAAAGCACACATTCCAAAAATTACTAATTGAACGTCTATGTGAAAAAGCATTATGCAGGGCTTTATGTAAGACCTACAACTGTAATTCATAAATCAGTTCTTGCCTTCAAGAGCTGCCTAGCAAAGCAAATAATAGACATAAGTTTAATAATAATAATAATAATGATAATGATAAATGAAGTCTATGAACATGTTCAATTAAGTAGCACATGTAACTAACTCTAGCAAATTTGTAGAAGGGAGAGATTACTAGGGGCTGGCTGGCATGTTCCAGAAAGACTGATGGAAACCACTCCAAATCTGGGAGAAATGTTCAGGTCTGAATGAGTCGAAGCAGACAAACCTGGTTCAAAGAAAGGGTTTGTGATGGGAATTGGTAAGAGATAAAAGTAGAAAAAGAGATTGGAGCCAGGTTATGGTTCTTAAAAGTCAACTGTATAAATTTGGATTTCCACCTCTACCTAGAGGGGAACTGCTAGAGGTTTCTAAGAAGGGATATTAGAGGACAAACACAGCTTGTCAGTGCAGGATGGCTTAGAAGAGGAAGACCCCTAATTGACAGAAAGCTGAGGGCGCCTAGGTGGCTCAGTCAGTTAATCATCCAACTCTTGATTTTGTCTCAGGTCATGATCTCACAGTTGTGAGAGCCCTGTCTTGGGCTCCATGCTGGGCACTTAAACCTGCTTAGGATTTTCAATCTCTATCCCTTTCCTTCTGCCCCTCCCCCACTCGTACAGGCATATGTGAGCACGCGTGTGCTGTCTCTCTTAAAAAAAAAAAAAAAAAGCAAGCAACCAAGCAAGCAAGCAAGCTGGACTCCAGGCCTGAGGACTACTAAGTTACTAAGCATATTTCAATTAATTTTTCTCAAAGGATACACAGGAAACTGTTGACATTGGTAACTTTTTAGAAGTAGGACTGGAGGTAAGGGAAGGGAGTCTTTTACTTTTCATCGTATACCCTTGTGCAATGTGGATACACTTCTTAATCATTGGCATGAATTCATTTAAAAGGTTTTTAAAATATGACAACCAGAAAGTGTTAAAAGATGTTGAGGCTCTAAACAACACATTTAAAACGTTTCTAATTTTAAAGTGAAACATATTTCCATCTCGTTTGCATTGTATCTTAATCTCTATCACATAGTGAAGATGTTGTGACAATGACCTGAAAGTAACAGCATAAAGTACACAGAACTAACTGTACATCTAAGGCTCTAATTCAAAATAAGCAGATGTCATGAGTCACCCACCATAAAACACCTTCTTTTGGGTGTACTTAAAGGAAAAGTCTGCCTGAGTCCATTCCAAATCAACTCAATTACAACAAAAATAAAGAGTCCACACGACATTTGACAGGATATATCCCATCTCAGTAAATGGCTTTTTCATTCTTAAAGTTGCTCAGGCCAAAAGCAACTGAGTCATCCTTGACTTATTCTTTTTCTCTCATCCTCTATCTCCAAATCCCATGAGCTCTACCTTCAATTCCATCCAGAAGCCAGCTGCATTTCGCCACCCCACCACTGTCATGCTGGTCCGTCGTCTCTAACGTGGACCACTACAGTAGCTTTCATTTTACTCCGTTTCCCCTCCTGTCCCCTACAGTTGGTCTTCCACAGGACAGCCAGAAAGATCTTCCTCACAGACAAATCTGAACAAACCACTCCTCCGCCTGCAACTTCTGGTAGCTTCCTATCGCATAGCTAAAACACAAAGTCCTAGGACGGCTGCAAAGCCGGCATGATCCAGACCCCATTTCCTTTCCAACGGTACATCCTGCACTCACTCTTGTCCCTCCTCTCCAGTCACACTGGCTTTCTGCCCTCTCCTTGTATATAGCAGTGACCCCACCTTAGGCGCCTTTGCCCTCAATCTCAATCTCTTCCCCCAAACATCCCCATTCCCCTCCCTCGCTTGGCTTGGCTCTCCACACAAATTAAACTTCATCAGAGAAGGCTTTCCCTACCATCCAACCTCAAATAGAACTACCTCTCTTTCTCTTCACGCTGCTTTTCCTTTGTAGCAAATTATAATATATACTCATCTGTTTGTCATTGTAGTTCCCATCTCACCCAACTACTATGTATGCTCCATGACAACAAATTTGGGGTCTGTTTTGCCGTTTTCACTGCTATATCCCCTAGACCTAGAATACGTCTGGCAAATAAAAGAAAGCTCTATAAATATTTATTGAAGTTTAAAGTACAAATCAAAACACCAAGATCACTAAGATCAAAACACCAAAACACTAAGATCACTCCAAAATGAGGCATAAGCATAGTAATGCCCAGCAAATTTGGAGTAAAGAAGTAAAAAATACAGAACTTCAACTGATAGTATTTAAAGCTATCATTTACCTACAGCACATTGGGAATCCACATACATGCTCAAGATTAATTCATAATAGGGGCGCCTGGGTGGCTCAGTCGGTTGAGCGTCCGACTTCGGCTCAGGTCATGATCTTGCGGTCTGTGAGTTCAAGCCCCGCATCAGGCTCGTGCTGACAGTTCAGAGCCTGGAGCCTGTTTCAGATTCTGTGTCTCCCTCTCTCTCTCTGACCCTCCCCCATTCATGCTGTCTCTCCCTGTCTCAAAAATAAATAAACATTAAAAAAAAAAATTTAAAAAAAAAAAGATTAATTCATAATTTAGGACAGCACCTGTGTACAGGCTAGAGGGTTTCTCTTGAGGTTTTGTACTTAAAGAGAAAATACTGTAACAAGTTTCCTCCTCCCTCTCTCCAACAAACTTAGATGGAAGGTTCTGAAGAAAGTAAGCAATCACTGTCTCAGCCAGAAGGCCCAGAGTATTCAATTATTCCACTGAAGAGAAGATCTGGACAAAGCCCCCGCCTTGGTACTAGGAAATCGGGCAAAGTCAGGTTCCCTCATGAACTACATAAACAAGGTGCTTGGGCAAATCATTATTTGTTTCTAATCCTGTTTTCTCTATTATAATTTATATCTATATATTTATATTTTAATGTTTATTTATTTTTGAGAGAGAGAAATTGAAGCAGGCTCCAGGCTGTCAGCGCAGAACCCAACAAGGGGCTCGAACTTAAACCGTGAGATCATGAAATGAGCTGAAGTCGGACACTTAACCAACTGAGCTATCCAGGCACCCCCATTTTCTCTACTGTAAAGCATGAACGATGAGGTCTTCCCTGCTTCTTCACATAGTCATTGTAAAATAAAATAAGATGATGCATATACAAAGGCATCCTGGAAGCTGAGTGGATTATACATCATCTATGTGACCATCAACTTGTGCTAGCTAATCTCCAGTTCACAATCCCTTTCCCACCACTAGTGAGCTTTGTTTAAACAAGCATCTGATCTGGTCCCTCCCCTGCTCAAAAGCCTTCATCGATTTCAACTTGAACCTCTGGCGGCTCAAGCCTCTCCACAAACTGAGCCCAAACCATCTTTCCAGTCATATTTTGGCCGCTTCCTGGGCTGTGTCCTACATTCCAGCCACAGGGGACTACTCCCCATCCCCTAACTTACTCATGCGTTATTGCACATCTATGTGGGTGAGGTGCCTAAGCCCCCACCCCTACTCATTCCTCCTTCTTTCCTTAGAGAAATCCTAGGCACTCTCCCACGTGAATTAGACCCTTTCTGGGGCGCCTGGGTGGCTTAGTCGGTTAAGCCTCTGACTCTTGGTATTGGCTCAGGTCATGATCTCACAGTTCGTGGGTTCGAGCCCTGTGTCAGGCTCTGTGCTGACAATGTGGAGCCTGCGTCAGATCCTCCCTATCCCTCTGCCCCTCCCCTGCTCACTTGCTCTCTGTCAAAATACTATATAACAATAATAGTAATAATAATAATGAATTAGACTCTTTCTCCCATGGGCTTTCTCTCAGGTGCCCTATTGAATCGTTGCTTGTTTGCAAGCATATTTCCCCACCAGACCAGCAGGTCTCCATCTGATGCCTTTTCATGTCCTCAGCATAGAACAGTGTAATGCACACAGTAGGTACACAATGCTTGCTGTCTCTGAATATTTCTCAAATGGCTCTCTCAGGCCTTTCCAGCTCTTTCTCTGACTTATGGCTTGGAGGCAGTATTAGGAAAGGGCTTCTTTTACTTTTCTACTCCTGAGGAAATATGCTGGGAGATGCAGCTTGCTGACCACTCCTAGGGGGCTTCCAGAAACAGGCAGGAACTAAGCAGAGGGACAGAATGAAGCTAGGGGTCTCTCTCCAGGCCTCGTAAGTTATATCTCTAAAGTGTGCTTCATTTTATTGGAAGTGCTATGAATTCTCAAATGAGACACACCCTAATACAAATGGAAATGATTTTCAACTTATTCAGTTTCAGGATTATACAACTTTCTGTTCCTTTTCATGATGGTGGAAACTCCTGAATTGACTATAATTCAAAGCAATTATTGTTCTTCAGCTGCCAAGGTGCCCTGTTATTCTTTTCATAACTATCCTGGATGATCTGAGCCCCTTTCAATGCAAAGTCTATTTTTTTCTAACCCTGTACCTTTTCATTTGCTAAATTTATAGCATTCAAATGAAAGGAAGAAAGGAAGCCCCACTTTTGCCCCCATTGCGAACATGATATATGGGTTTTAATTGCCCTTGTAATTATACCCTTGTCCAGATCTGCACAGGTACAGTATAGAAATTAAACACAGCAAAGCCTGAGAAGGCCTCACTGTGGTAGGAAGACGACAGCTTCGTAATGCTTCCTGCCACCAGGAGAAGGAAACAGAACAACGAAAGGTGGTCTGGGAATGTCATAAGCTAGCCAGCAATCTCCACTGAGGAAGCATTTTCTGTCTATGACCGCCTCTAAAATTGTGTTAGCTGTAAGGCTGGGGATCCCCTGGTGGTTTGATGTTCAGCTAAGGCTGGCTGAAAATGGCAGAACTTGGATTGCTTGGCTGTGAATTAAGAAATAAGCACAGCAACAAAGGGAAACATGCTATGACATTTTCTAAATATTTACCAAGGGGAGTTGACAATTCAGTGACTGGAGCCAGATCTGACAGTGAATTCTGACTGCCTCCTACACCCTTGATCACCATCTCCATCTCCAAAACCAGGTGACCTTCACCCCTTGGGGTTGGCAGAAAAAAGAAGCATCTTTGTGATAATCCAGCAACTGCTACGTGATGATTCGGGCACACAGATCACTGCATTTATTCTCCGCCCCCCCCCCCCCCGATTTCTTACCTAGGGTAGAGGAGTAACCAAAGAGCTATCTATATAATCAACTGAGTCAATACAAACTACTTCTAAGATGAAATACTTCTTTCCACAGCAATTTCTGACTAGTGATATCCATATGGTTTCAGAACCCAATATCCATGAACTTCCTTGCCTGTCCTCATTATAAAATGAAATTTCTCATCAGCCCACACAACACAATTATTTTCATTCTTGATCCTCCAAAATCAATTGATAAATGTTAATCTGCAGGTCTGAGGTTATAAGAAAAAATTATGGATAATGAAGAAATGTGCTTTATATCACTTTAAACCTCCTGTTGGTCAGATTTCCTACATTTTAAGGTCTTGGATACAGAGTATAATTTTGCATTTGATTTTACAATCTGAAATAACGCAGTTCAAGAGCAACTTGGTGATTTGGTTTAGATTAAAACAGGTATCTGACACCCCCAATAATTCCCCCAAAGTCCTTTCTTTCCCCACTGTCCCAGAAATGTTACATATTTATCTTAAGATTTGTACTAGCTCAAGATAGTAATGTACACACCTATCATGTGAAAATGCATACATCTGTACACCTAACAAGCAATGGGGAGATTATGGAACAGTTTAGAGTTTAATGTTCACTAATGTCTTCTCACCCGCTTACCTCCAGTACTTTTTTTTTTTTTTAAGATTTTACTAAGATGAAAGTAATTGGATATTAAAATGGATGCTCTCACAGTCTCCCTCAAAGGAAAGAATACTTCAGTGGTTTGGTTAGGCAGAACTTCAGGAAATAAACCTAATACTGGTCTTGGGAGAGAGGGAGGAAGGAAATGGGCAAGCAAGAGTAAGAAACATGGAAGGCACATCATAGCCCTACAGAGATGACCAGGTAAACTGCAGTTAGGTCTCCCCTTCAGGCAAGCAGCCACATAAACAGAAGGCTGGACTCAGTGACCTCTAAGGTCCCTTCCCACTCCAATAGCGTTTGCCTCGTGAATTTTTTATAGTCATCCTCTGTTCTATCACACTGTCCCCATGCATCATCAAGCCCTCCTGGCCACTTCCTCAACTGAAAGGAAAATCTGGTTTCAAAAAAATCCATGCTTTGACTACTGCCAAGATTTCAGTTCCGTCCTTGAAACAATGACCTGAACATAATGGGCCAGGCTAAACACCTCTGAACAAATAAGTACTCAATACCGTCTTCAGGCAACATTATTTCACCGATAGATGCAGAATTATAACCCGAAGTTTTGAGAGTGAAAGACTGTGAGGCTAACAGGCCATCCTGTAATCGAATCTTTCCGACTTGTACTTCTACATCCCCTGCTGAATGCCTAACCTTAAAAAGAGAGTAGGTACCAAACAACAGCGTTTGAATCCGGGCCTCACCTCTCATCAGCTGTGTGATATGAGACAAATTATTTAATCCCAAGCCTGTTTCATGACTTGTAAAATGCTGATGATATAAACTACCTCACAGAGTTACTGTGACAATTGGATAAAAAACAAGACAAAAAAAACACCTCTGAGCATTCATTTGTTCTTTCTCTTCTTCATTCAACAAAGATGAACTGAGTGTCCACTACCAGACAGGCACCAGTGTAGAAAAGATGGAAAAAAATGAAAGCTATTATTACTCTCGTTTACCCAGTTTGTTTTCAGAATTGTGGCAGAACCGTCAGATTTTGACTTGAGTTCAAAACTTTCATGACTAAAATAGTCATTTTTGGCTTGTCAAATATGATCCCTCATGGGAGTGCACCTACTGCCATACCTTTATGTACCCCAAAGCTAATCATCTAGTAGGTGTTCAGCTAGAGGACACCCTCAGAACCTTTGGAAGAAGCCACAACCAGAGCAAAAGTGGTATCCTGGTATCCCAGCTCTCAGCTGGGCAAGCCAGTCAGGAAAACTTGATATGCCTGTGCTACAAGACCCGTCCTGGATGCCTAGGAGATTTCAGGTGCTTTCAATTCCACCAGTGGACTCTGAGCCTTCCGAGAATTTAGGATTAACAGGTCTGGCTCATCCCCAATCTTTGTGACTGGGCCACAGATAAAGCTAAGAGCAACAGCTAAGGGGTATAAAGGCCATTTTTCATAATGTAGGGTTTATGTTTTTCAGCTGTGTTTTACTCTAGAATTTGATAAAGTTCTGTATAAATGATCCACCTCTGAGGAGTCCATTGGTTTCAAGGCTGGTAGGCTCTCCAGCGTGAGCCTAACATTCCTTCTCCTAATTAGCCCCAAACCTCCGGGCAAGTACAAGCCTACTGTGTTGGGTGCTGGGCATGCCCTACACTTAAACATTTTGTGCTTACAAAAAAGAGTCTTTAAAGACATTCTGGAATCCAGGGCTCCTAGAAAAAGAGTAAAAGTCTGACTCTGGCCTGAAATAGGAAATAATCTGCCCTAGATCACAGGGTGGTCAAAGAGCAAATTCTAGAATCAAATTCAGAACCATCTGTGAACCTGAAGATAGGTTAGTGGACAATATAGAGGTGCCTAAAACTTCTGATTTGCAGACTCCTCTCATTCAGGAGCCACCTGAATCATTTTCCCTAGAAACTGAAGTATAGATCAGAACAACTCAAGGCTATGAGTTTTGGATTGCTATCTCCTATCTGGAGGTAACAGCCTAGGCTCTCCACAGACAGGAGTTATGGTTACACAAATACAGTCACTATCTCTCCACAACCCCCCATCTGATGCACCTAAAAAAAATTTTTTTAAGTGGATTTTCATTTCCCTTCAGCCAGTTTAGCGCGTTATTATCAACTCCTGACGCCTCTAACTGCTCAGTGAAAACAGTGGTTTGGATATTAATAGGCTGTAAATCAAGGCCCTACCTGGAGCTTGTTGTCACGGAAACGGTACTCAAGCCCACAGCAACTTCCCCACCCTCGGAAGTCTGGAAGAGTTAGTGGGAGTTAGGGATGGTTTTAAAGCTCCTGTTATTTCTCCCACTTTCTGCTATATTTCTCAGGGCCAAGTTGTTGGAGAAAGAGGAACCGGTGAGGCGGGTGAGAGTATAGTGGACAGCAGCAGCTTGGAGAACTCTTTGGGAGAGGAGGTCAGGAGGTCCTTGGAGTATGCCTCGGGCATTCTTCTCTTTCCTCCTTGGGTCTGCACCCAGCCACTCCGCGTCGTTCCCTGCGGCCGGCGGTCGGACCCCCCCCCCCCCCCACTCCGCTGACCCTCCCTGTCCTCCCCACCTGGGCACTGGGCTGTCTGGGGAGCGCGCGGACAAGTTCCTTAGAAGAGAATCTGAGCGGCCCCGGGCTGAGAAGCCCCGCAGCAGGAGGCGGAGGGCACCGCGAAGGTCCGACAAGCTCGAGACAGAATACCTTTTGCCCCCACGCCGGGGTCCGGGAGGATGCGGCCCGAGACTTAAACACGCACCGCCCCCCCCCCCCAACAACCTCCGCCCTCCCAGAGCCCCAGGGCGACGCTCCAGGATCCAGCTCTCCAAAGCAAAGCGCCCCGCTCGGCAAGTGCCTCCGAAGCCCACGCGGATTCCCGCGCCCCAGGGTGTTCGCTGCCGCAGCCGCCAGGGCCTCCCGGGCCCTACGCCCCGCACCTGGGGCTGAGCCCCTACCCGGTCCCCTGGGCCCCGCGCGTCACGCGCCCCCTGGGCCCAGCGCCTCCTCTGCGCTCGCGCCGCGCGCCCCAGCCTCGCGCATCCGCACCCGCACCCAGCCCCCACCGGCCGCTGGGCCCTCCCGGGACTCACCTGCGCTGGGGCTGTAGCAGCGGCCACCCCGAGCCCAGGGGCGGCGGCGGCGCAGGGGGAAGAGGGCAGCACGGGGCTCCTAGCACAGCAGCCGCCGGGCGCCTGGTGCTGCCGAGCCGCGGACCCGCCCAGAGATATAAATAACATTATCTGAGGAGGGACATTCCTGCCGGGGGACATCGCTGCTGCCGGGACCAGATAGTCCCGCGGCGGGGGCGGGGAGGCGGGGCCGCAGCCTCCCGCAGCGCCAGGCCCAGCCCCCGCCTTCCCCACCCACTCCCGCACCTGCCAATCAGCCTCCGCGCCCAGGGGCACCTGCCAGGCCTCCGCCCGGCTCTCGCGGCCGGCCTCCGCCTCCTGGCTGGCCGCCTGGGCCCGGGACGCCAGAAGCTCCAGCCGCTCGCAGCGCCCCCATCGTCGTTCACCTCCCCTAACCGCCCGCTACCCCGAGCTCCCTGCGGCGGGAAAAAGGTTTGACTCTGCAGCTCGGGCCTAATTCGTGAGCCCGGAGCAGCAAGCCTGGCCACGAAAATGAGCCCTCCAGCCTTTCCCGCCCTGCGTCCCCACTGTGTACTGTCAGGTTTTTAAAATATATTAAAACACACGCTTAAACCGTAGGGTGGGCGAGGCGGGAGCCCCGACCGTGCGCCCCCGCTGCAGCGGGTTTGGGAGAGATTGTTCCCCGGGGCTGGTGTTAGAAAGCACGCTCCGGGGCGCACTTCACTTGGCAGGCTGTACGAACAGACTCTGGGAAGGTAGGGATGGGCACTGGTCCGGAGGTCCCCGCCCCCGGCCCGCAGGCTTACTGTCTCTTTTTCTGTCTGCAAACCTGGTGTGGTCGGGGCAGACCCGGCAATGCTGGCGGGGCGCAGCCGACCATCCCACATTACAAGGACTGAAATCAACAGGCAAACTGCCACGCTAGCCCACCAGCACTTCCTGTCCGGCCCCTCTTTCCAGGCGAGCAGGGTCTTCCTCACTGCAAGCCTGGATGGGGTGGGATGCAGTAGGCCAGAGAAAACACTAGAACCAATGGTGCCAAAGAGGAAAGACAAGGCACCTCCGAGTCACCTCGAGAGAGATTCACAGGAGAAAATGGGCAGCTTGTAAGGCTGTCCGTTTTCCTGACTTTCTTAAGATACAAGGTTATTGTTCAATAACACTTAGTGTACAGCTAACTGTAGCTTTCACCTCTTTTCTCCATCTGCTGTTTCCAGACCAGTTTCTCACTCGGGTAACTCGTAGCAGCCCAGGTACTCCCAAGTATTATGGATGGCAGTGCAGATTAAAAACACGAACATGTAGAAAAGAGTTGTAACTTTGATACTGCCTGCTTTTCTTAACAACGGAACAGTCTTACTCCTGAGTTATTTGCTTGAGAGTATAATTATGCTGTTTTCCAGGATTCGCCAGGAAAAGGGTGTTTAATTGCCAGATGTGCATGCTTAGTTTATATGTTGAACAGATGCAAAGATATTTCACTTCCTGCTGTAGCCACACTTCAGAATGGGCATTTAGATACTGAGATGCTAAGTGGGGCAAACACCACTGATACTACAAAGCCACAGAATCCCCGACCCCCCCCCCCCGGGCCCTTGTTAACCTCAGTTTCTCCAGAGACACTAGTAATATAGGAAAGATGATAGAATATTCATGGTCATCCATTAAATTAGTAGTGATGCCCCCACTTCTGACAACATTTAAGCATCCGTTTGTTTATTACTGAGTTAGAAACAGATCTTTTTCATTTAAAAAATTATTTAAGAACCAAATTCTGGCAAGGGAAACTCAAGAAAAACAGGCCAACTTCAAAAGCTGAGAATATGCTATATCTCAAGTAGAAATCCTTCATCTACTTTGGAAAGAAAAAATGGTGAGAAATTATTTATGTTTTTTAGAAGCCTTGTGTGAATAAACTTATTAAATAAATTCATGATTCCCGAGGATTGCAGCCACATAATAGTATACTACATGAAACAGATAATTCCTTAGCTATAGGTCTGTGGCACTGAAATGAAAAGTTGAACACATATTTCTTTGTAGCCTTAGAATTTATAATTTTCAGCCATAAGAAAAATTAATATGATAAAAGTACCAAATCGGTGGACAGATTACCCTAGGATTTTACAAACCAGCTCAGCTGCTTTAGTTATCTCCACTTTAGCTGAAAGCTAAATAATTCAATACAACCTCATTTGCTACAGAGCCTGTTATTCTGACAGCATCCCCAAATGCTTTACAGCTAATAGAGTTATAGTGAAATGATAAATCAGAACTGAGGGAGAGAGGAAGTTTAGAAGTACAGAGAGAAAGGGCATTGTCAAAGAAGGGGAAAAAATAGCAAATCCTGGGGAGTGGGAATAAGAAACTGGGGAGAAGAAGGAAAAGCTGAATATAAGGGTTCATAATCAAAGTCATTGTTGTGGGCAACAGGGATTAATTCTGCAGGGATTTTCTGAGAAGAGTATGTAATGCCTGCTGGAATTGTCTTTCTAAAGGATGGGAGATCGGCCCTCGTTCTCTTTGGTCAAGGGGCTGCACCCCTTTTAGCCCCATCCATGTTGACACTTCCCAATTCCAAACTGCCCAGCAAGCTCACAATAAGCAATCTGCAAGTAATTGGGCCAGAAGGGAAGGTGTGCATTTGAAGGTCTTGAGCCAGAAGGAAAGTCAGCCAGTAAACGAGAAAGTGAGAGGAAGCACTCAGAATGGCCTACCCAGCTCCAGCTAATATCAATAGGTGAGGCCAAAAGGATGTAAATTTGGACATTAGAGGCATCTGACACAGAGGGAACTTCTGCTTTCTATCTTTATATTCTCCGAATTTTTCACCTTGAGCTTATTATTATTTGATAATTAGTAGAGATAATAAAATAATAGGTAGAGATTAGATCAAGATGGATTAAGCACATGCATTTACCTTTTCTTTCATCCCAAATCTCATAAAAAGCTACCGCTTAGAATAAGAATGTAACAGCACAGGGAAATAAGACAAAGGCTGATCAATTTTCCAAGTGTTTTTAGGAAATCCTGACAGGATCTGATCTAAAGAGAAATAAAATGAGAAAAAGTCAAAACAGGTTCAGGATAAGGAATAGCTTAGAGAAGTTCCAAACAAGAGTCAAAGAATACAAGAAAAGGAGGGGGCCCCAGGACAGAATAAGTCATTGAAGAGCCTCCTCTCCCTGCTGGCATTAAATATCAGATGTTTGTGGGACAAATAAGTGAGTGGAGATCCTGGAACCAGAGGGACATAGCCCAGGTATCTACTGACCCCCAGAAAGGACAGGAAACCTTCACTCTCTCCTGATAGCATGTTGTACCTTTCCTTCACAGCTCCTGAAGAGAGACTGTGGTAAACAGAATGGGCAGGCAAATGAATTCTCAGATAAAAGATCATCAGACAACCAAAATCACCAAAGATTTTGTCAGGATAGAGGAACCAATACCATGAGAGAGAGGTACTAGACTCAACTAACAGAAGTAATATCAGAGGAAACTAAGCTAATAAAGGACATAGAGATAAATTTTAAATGAATTTAAATGTTACTCAGCAAGATTTGAAAGAATATTGCATCCATGACAAATAAGCAACAAGAAATTTAAAAGTAGTTTCTCAAATTGAAAAATCATTAGGTGATGAGCAAAAGTGACCAAGCTGAAAGTCAGATTAGTAGGAATTCTACTAAACTAGTTGGAATTAGTAGGAATTTCTACAGAAATTCTCCCCAAACACAGAGCCGAAAACAAGGAGACAGAAAGTTTGAAAGAATGGTTGAAAGCCATGGAGGCAAGATCCTTAAAGTCCAATATCCGCCTAGTAGAAGTTATTAAAGGAAAGAGAAGAGAGAGTAAAGGAGATAATTATAATGACAAAGTAGAATGAAATTTCTCAGAATTGAAGAAAATATGAATTTTCATATTATAAAATCCTAAATTTAGAGGAGGATGAAGATTTTAAAATATAGTTTACAGTTTTATGTACAGTTTAAAGTTTATGATTTTATTTATAAAATCTAATAACTGGAATAAAATTAAAAACCCCAAACTGTAACAAACTAGACTAACTTTCTCTGTCTTGAATTCATCTTAAAGCTACTTTTACTGAATCACAGAACAAAGTTATTTGTTTGAAACTTAAAACTACTTTGACTTAAAAATGAACATAAACATCAGAAAGTTACTTACAAAAGGAATTGCCAAACCAAATAAACCTGAACCTACCTGATGTTCCACTCATTCAAATCCTGCTAGCAACAGAGGAATCAGGAGTTTGTGGTAATGCAAACTTCAAAATAGTGCCTAGAGCTGAAAAAAAAATTAGTTCCCTTCTTTATCCTTTCACCAAGAGATGTATTTCATGACACTAAGCTAAAATTTCCATTGCATTTCTGGAAACATCTAGGGGAATCAGGCCCTCCACAACTCCCAAAGACAAAACAGAGGCAGGGCTCTCCCATTCTCCAGTATCATTCTCCTTCAACTCTTCTTCCACATAGTAGCCAAAATACACATTGTAAAAAAGGAACTCTAATCATGTCACTCCATGACTTTAAATCATCCAGGGGCTCCCCATTGCTTACAGAATATCGTGTCCAGTTCCCCAGCACCTAACACAGTGCCTGACTACAAGATATACTTCATAAAATACTGGTGAGTAAACAGGTGAATTAATGAGCAAACAAATCATGGAAACTAAAAGAGAGTTGCAAATGTGGAAATAATCAAAGAAGTAGGTAATTCAAAATCATTTCTATTTGGCATAAAATACATTTACAAGATAGAAGATGAAGGACCAAACTTCCCCATTAGATGCCTCAACCAAATGGTCACTGTAAGGAACCTGAAAGCCTGCAGCAAGTGTGCACATACCAACATGACCATCCTCTGAAGGAGCAGGTGCCACCAATTTCAAATTTTCCTCCATCAATAATGGAAAGGAGCAGAAGAACAAGGCTTACCTACTGTCAACCACTAGTCCATAGAAGCACTAGCCAGGCTCTGGAATAAATGAGCATCTTTCCTTCTATAGCTGCTCCTGAGCTCTTCCTCCCTTTTCAGGATCAGATTGTTACGTAAGGGATGCCAGATTGTGCATATGTAATAGCAGGCTTATATTGGGGTGTGCTGATGGACTAGTAGTGCCAGGAGGTGCTTAATGTTCTTCTACAGTTGCATTGTTTAGGCTGTATGAGTTTGCTAGGGCTTCCATAACAATCACCACGCACTGGGTGGCTTAAACAACAGAAATTTATTTTCTCACAATTCTGGAGGCTAGAAGTCTGGGATCAAGGTGTTGGCAGGGTTGTTTCTTCTAAGGCTTCTCTCTTTGGCTTATAGATGGCCATCTTCTCCCTGTCTTCACATGGTCTTTCCTCTGTGCCTGTGTCCTAATCTCTTCTTATAAGAACACTATCATATTGGATTAGTATGACCTCAGTTTACCTTCATTACCTCTTTAAAGGCTCTGTCTCCAAATATGGCCACTTTCTGTGGTACCAGGGGTCAGGATAGCAACATATGAATTTGGGGGGCACACCATTCAGCCCCATCTTTTCTCACACGAACTGCTTCTGTTAGCCTCCTAACTGCTCTCCATTCTCCAGTATCATTCTCCTTCAACTCTTCTTCCACATAGTAGCCAAAGTACACATTGTAAAAAAGGAAATCTGATCATGTCACTCCATGGCTTTAAATCATCCAGGGGCTCCCCATTGCTTAC
Source organism: Panthera tigris (assembly GCF_018350195.1). Taxonomy (NCBI): domain Eukaryota; kingdom Metazoa; phylum Chordata; class Mammalia; order Carnivora; family Felidae; genus Panthera; species Panthera tigris. The sequence continues at coordinate 110,559,364 of NC_056665.1, forward strand.
AGAATATCGTTTTCAGTTTCCTAGCACCTAACACAGTGCCTGACTACAACTTATACTTCATAAAGGCCTGATGAGTAAATAGGTGAATTAATTAGCAAACAAATCATGGAAACTAAAAGAGAGTTGCAATTATGGAAATTGATCAAAGAAGTAGGTAATTCAAAATCATCTCTATTTGGCTTAAAAATACATTATTTGTGATTTTTTTTCAGGAGAACCACTTTCCTTTTGGTGTTTGAGTGAGGTTTTTAAAGTGAATTCACTGAAAAATAATTGGCAATATTTGTGCCTGAATTTCACCAGTTCCTCAGCCACCTTGGCACATTCACACCTAACTTACTGACTATAGGTGACAAATGGAATCTTAAATTAAGTAGGTTTCATGTTCACACCTACCACCAAGTTCACCTAAGGGGGAAGTAGCCTGCTGTCTTCCACTGTCATTCATAATGAGGCACAGCAAACACAATGGTGATGGTTCAGCATGGAATTTTGACTTTGTTGGCTCTACCCTCTCAGTGCCATTTTCAGACCTCATCTTTGGATTAAGGCCACCCTCCAATATGCCAAAGCCTTGAGCTCATAGGATTAAGAACATAGGAAGGTGGATCAAAAAGCATTACAAGAAGTGAGTTGATGTTATTTTGACATTAACAGTCTATCTTGAGTACTCCACAAAGTATATAATCTGTGTGTGGATAATCGAGTACCTAAACCTGAAAATGTGTTCTTTTCCTTTATAGATATTTATCAAGCCAGAACTCAAATCAAGAAGAGAAAATACAATATAAAAATGGAGTTTATTGGGGTGCCTGGGTGGCTCAGTTGGTTAAGCATCTGATTCTTGATTTCGGCTCAGGTCATGATCTAGTGGTTTATGAGATCAGGTCCCATCTCAGGCTCTGTGCTGACAGCACAGAGCCTGCTTGGGATTCTCTCTCTGCCTCTCTCTCTCTCCTCCTCTCCTGCTTGCTGATGTGCATGCACATGCTCTCTCTCTCTCTCTCAAAATAAATAAACTTAAAAAAAGAAAAAATAAATAATAAATAATTTGAGTTTGTTAATAAAGAATGATAGCAACAGTTATAGTTCAACCAATTAACAATTTTTTATTTATGTGATAATTATTACCAGCACAAATGGTCTTAATTGCTTTTATTTGTTAGTGAGCAGTTTCCAAATTCAAAATATTTTTTTTCATAATATTAACCAAGACCCTTGGGAAAATTTCAATAAAGTTTGGAAAGATATTGCAATAAAAGACTACATTACCTCTGCAAATTCATATCATTTTCCATTCTGTGGGATATCTCTGCAGCTGCTTAACTTCTGTTTGGATATTTCTTCAATGCTTTAAAGTCTACAAGAAACTATGATTCAACTCAAACATGATTTATTTTGTAGAATAACCACTTCTTATCAAAAACATCATTTTTCCTCATTTTCCTTTGTGTAAGGCAAATTCTATTTTTAAAGGATTACTTATCATTTTCTTTCTACCAAATGCCATATAATCATTTTTATTCAATTTCATGAAGTAAATTGCTATCATTATCCTTATTGCTAGATAAAGAAACCAAGATACTCAGAGTTCAAGTAATTTTCCAAAAAAATCACATAGAACTCCAAATCCTTTACTTATTAAAGAGTTATTTATCCAGGAAGCACTATCTCATGGTTTTTGAATTAACACATTCCCATGATATTTAATGTAGATTATCCACAGTATAGACTGATATTTTAAATCAATAACTAAGTCAAGAATTTAGCCCCAAATTATGCTGAGCATGTGCAAACAACAACTCATGTTGCTTATTCTATTCTACCATCATCTTAGTTATCAAAATACGCTTAATGAAGCATACACTCTGGACCTTCCATAGCAGAAACTGAAAGAAGTGAAAGCTGTAGGCCCTCTTTTGGAAGGGTTCCAAAGTTATGCATGAACATCAGTATCCCATATCTGACCCCAACCCCTGCTAAATCTTTCTCAATTTCCACTCCTCACCTCTACCAAATACTGCCAGAAATTGATAAGTAGGAGCTTTCCCCATATGATTTCACGTACTCGAAATCATACTGAATGCCCTCATTCCAAAGATTATAGGAACCTGCAAACTTATTTCACAACTAAGAACAAATGTTAAAATGCAAATAACCTTGGGAAGAGTTAGTTTTTAAGGGACAGCCTTTCAACTACTGGAGTAAGAAAAAGCCAATGCTGTTTAGTAGCATTTTAATAGCTAATACTCTCTGTCTCAAAAATAAATAAACGTTAAAAAAATTTTTTTAAAAAAAAATGGGGCGCCTGGGTGGCTCAGTCGGTTAAGCAGCCGACTTCGGCTCAGGTCATGATCTCGCGGTCCGAGCCCCGCGTCGGGCTCTGTGCTGACAGCTCAGAGCCTGGAGCCTGTTTCGGATTCTGTGTCTCCCTCTCTCTGACTCTCCCCCGTTCATGCTCTGTCTCTTTCTGTCTCAAAAATAAATAAACGTTAAAAATTAAAAAAAAAATAGCTAATCAATTTTTTTAAAAGAAGCTAGCAGGGTGGACTGGAAAAATCAGTAGACATAGTGAAAAGACCTGGATTCTACTCCCCCCTTATCTTCTCTACACCTCAATTTTTCTTTAAAACGACAGCATTGAACTCACTAGTCTTTAAGGCCTCTTTCAGCTCGAGCTCTCTACATTTTACACTTATAGTAAGAACATTCAGGATGTTCACTATAATAGTAATGTTCATTAAAATGAAAAATTGGAAACCAATATCCATCAAAACAGAATTGGTTAAACTAGGTATGGTGTATATACATGCACACACACACACACACACACACACACACACACACATTCTATGTAGTCAGTTAAGTAATGATGTGGTTTTATAAATTTATAGGGAAAGATGTCATGACATACTGCTGAACTTTTTATAAACGTAGGCATCAGATCATCTCTATTTGACTAAGAAATAAGGTATTTTATATCAGAAAGGATACTCCTAAAAATGTTATTTCTAGATGGTAGGATTAAGAGTAATTCTTGGGGCACCTGGGTGGCTCAGTCGGTTAAGTGTCTGACTTCAGCTCAGGTCGTGATCTCAGTTTGTGGGTTTGAGCCCTGCATCAAGCTCTCTGCTGTCAGCTCAGAGCCCGCTTCAGATCCTCTGTCCCCCTCTCTCTCTGTGCCGCTCTCTCTCTCTGCCACTCCCCAGCTCCCCGGCTCTCTCAAAATTAAACAAATAAACATTAAAAAAATTCCAGGTGCTTATCAAGCCCTTTAAAAAAAAAAGAGTAATTCTTACTTTCTTCTCTATTTTTCTATAATGTTTGGATATTTTATAAGCAGGAAATATTTTCTTTTTTTTAATACTAAATATAATTTATTATCAGATTGGTTTCCATACAACACCAGTGCTCATCCCAACAGGTGCCCTCCTCGATGCCCATCACCCACTTTCCCCTCTCCCCCACCCTCCATCAACCCTCAGTTTGTTCTCAGTATTTAAGAGTCTCTTATGGTTTGTCTCCTTCCCTCTCTGTAACTAGGAAATATTTTCATAATATTTCAATTTGCGAAAAATACAGTAAAATGTAAATAGCAAATATTATACTCTTCTCTGCGAGCAAGTTTGATAAAGGTGAGGGCCAAGACAAGAACAAAGTAACAATGACCTAAAGAAAAACAATGCCTAAATATTTTCATCAACACTCAGATAATGAAATAAATATGTGCCATGAAAGTAAAGAACTATTCCTGTTACACGAATTGAGCCCAGATCATCTGTTTTTCTCAGTCATCTCAGTTATCACCAGTGTTGGGAAGTGGATTTGCCTGACCTGTGCTCACCCCCTCACCAATTTATCCCATGTGCAATGAGAAGATGTGTCAAGCCATCAGACTGGCCATTGGATCTAATTCAAAGCTAACCATCTTATGACAGGATTAATCTCATAACTTTGGGTACTTTACTACCATGCTTTAACTATTTGGGTTTCCTAATGTTGCCTAATCAATCTTGATAATTATCACTTATCACTCAAATTTGAAAAAATGCAGAAGTATTTGAAGATGGATTAAATCAAATCAAATAGGGAATCAGGGGTACCTGGCTGGCTTAGTTGGTCGAGCATGTGATTCTTGATCTTAGGGTCATGAGTTCAAGCCCCACCTTGGGCATGAAGCCTACTTTAAAAAAATTGTAGAGGGGCACCTGGCTGCCTCAATCAGTTAAACATCCGACTGGGTGGCTGAGTCAGTTAAACATCCAACTTCGGCTCAGGTCATGATCTCATGGTCTGTGAGTTTGAGCCCCACATCAGGCTCTGTGCTGACAGCTCAGAGTCTGGAGCCTGCTTCAGATTCTGTGTCTCCCTCTGTCTCTGCTCGCCCTCCTCCTGCTCGTGCTCTGTCTCTCCCTGTCCCTCAAGGGTGAATAAATGTTAAAAAAATTTTTTTTAAAAAACCACTAAAGAGGGGATCATACATAATTCAGCAAAGGAGGAAGAATAAGGTTTCTAAATACAGAACAGCAAATGACAGTTCTGACCCAAGTTGAAAATTGGTAGGAAAACAAAATGTTGCAAGAGATCATAAATTAAATACAGGCCAACACTGCAGTTGTTGTCATTCAAAAAGCGTGGGGCATGACTGCAAGAGCCAGCAGAGATCTCGGCGTGTGATGAGAGATCTGTGAGTCCAAGCAAGTTAAGCCTCGGATGTGCTCTACCTGAGGGAGCCTTCTGCTGCCAACTGAAATTACTGGTTCTGTAGTCTTTGCTTGCCACCAATCGTGTTATGCCTTATATGCTAAAGCTAAATGCCTTAATTCTCCATTTGGGGGTCAATGGCTATATGGGTTAACTATTCAGGAGCTAGGCACCTGGGACAGGAGCTGTGCTCACACGGAAGAGCATTTCTAAAGTTCTCTCCCACAGCAGCTCAGGAAGTCAACTGGTCTGCCTGCTGGACGTGTTTAAGGACCACAGTGGGAACTGTAAGTGGAATCACTTTAAGTCAAGGACAGCCTATACATAATTAGGGTTAGTATTATTTATGAGTTTATTTATCACCTATTTTATTTATCATATTCTGCTTCCTGAAAGGATTTGGAGGAGGTTCTTGAATTTTATTTACCAGAGCAGCTTCATGCATTAGTTTTCTCTTTCCAACTAGGTTGTATAATGCCTGGTACTTAACAGCATGTCTTCAGTTTCTGTTCTATTGTTCATGGTGCCTGGTATAATGTTGAACAATGACAGACGGGCATGCACAAAAATAATACCGAAGGCTTTGGCAATGAGCAGAAGTACATAGTTACTACTGGTTAGTTTAATTAGTAAAGCCATGTTACAGATTCTAGCTCTTCTGGATCCCACAAAGGACATGGTGATCATAGGGTGACCATATGTCACAGTTTACCTCAGGCTATCCTGGTTTACACCTGTCATCCTGGCAGAATCATTAATTCCCTTGTGCTCTCAAAAGTGTGCACATTACACAACAATCCTATTGATGAGGCATCACTAAGGGGCCTCCTAATAAATTCCAATATACAAAAAGTAATTTGGCTTTAGCAGTAAATGAAAGCTTTGTGGCAAAAGACGACCACAAAGTACAAAGTTAAGGTTACATTATTAACTACTTGCTATTTCCTAAGACAGTTTATATAAGTTTAAGTCAACTCTGCCCTCTACTGTCTTATGACAGTATTATGACATGTTTCAGCTTCATTGATTGAAACTGACTGTATTGGTCCTGTTGATTATTTTAAACTGGTCCTCAAACTTGAACTTCTATATTAGCTTTTAAAAATCTCTACTGCCTATGTTGTACCCCTGATCAACTAAGTCAGAATCTCTGAGGATGATACCCAAGTGACATTTTTTTTTAATGTCCCCAGTCGCTACCAATGTATAGCAAAGGTTGAAAACCATTGCTTAGAATGTCAGATCAAATAGTCTGTTGTGGTTCACTTGTTTTTTTATTCCATAGCCTGGATTATACTATACTCTAATCATATCTGGAGAAGCCTTGGAAATTAGAATTGAAAAGGAAGAGTGCATCAGGACAAATCTACATCACTACTGAGAAAATGGCATTAAAAAAAAAAACCCACTCTAAGGGATGGTCTCTTCCTTGGGTATAAAAATATATTTTTAATTATAGTGATGACATGGACAGTACTTACTCAGAAATGAGTCTGTTAGGCCATCAGTTTTGATGCCACGGCTCAACCCTAATTCTCTGTTGATGGAATTATGTGCTGAAGAAGCTCTAAGATAGCCAAGAAAGTTGGACCAGAAGATAGGGGCAAATGAGGTAGAGCCCATTGCATTAAAAGACTGCTTCCTTTTTTGTGAATGTTCAGAGACTTGTTAATGGAGTTTATCATATGGAAAAGCACTGATGTGAAAGCCCAGGAAATCTGCTGGAATAGAAGCTGCACTAATTAGAACATTAACTAAATTAAGTCACTGGGGGTGGGGGGAGCAAATCCCAAAGGGAATAACAGAAAAAGGAAAAAAGATACAGAAAAATCAATAATCAGCAAGAGACAGAATTTGCAGAAAATTAACTCAGTAGCAGGTTTTAATAATAAGCTAAAAGTTTACTTCCCATTCCCCTTTTCTAAAGTTTACCAGGAAAAGATAATGGATCTCATGTCTGAAACTGGTCTTATTAAAAGAGATTTTATTCTTCTTAAGACAAATTTGGGATGCCTGGGTGGCTCAGTTGGTTGAGTGTCCAACTCTTGATTTTGGCTCAGGTCATGATCCTAGAGTCATGGGATCAAGCCCCATGTTGGGCTCCACGATTATCATGGAGCCTACTTAAGATTCTCTCTCTTTCTCTCCACCTCTGCCCCTTTCCCTAGCTCCCACATGCGCATGCTTTTTCTCTCTCTCTCAAAACAAAATAAAAGAAAACAAAACCTTTTAACCAAAACTGTGGGATCAGCCAGAGTGCTGGCATGAGAAACAAGGGATCATTTGGGAATTTTGATAGTGAACATGAGGGTAAAAATCCCCTGTGAAAACAGTGGAGGCCTTCTAATACTAAAAGGAGGGGAGAGGAAGATGCATGTGACAGATGGTGATGTCCTTATACACCACATCTGGGATTGCATCATTCAGTTCTTCAACCCGGCCAAAGGCAATACTCTTAGCTTAAGTAGGGACAAAGTAGAGGTTTGGAAGCAGCATCAGGAATTATTCTAAGTGATTCTATCTGTGCTGGTTTTGTTGTCCATGGAACATCTACTGGTACTTTAAAAAATTCTTTTGAAAGAAATGAATGGAGACAAAGTAAAAATGTTTCCATTTCATAATTCCATATGTATTATCCATATGTATATATGAATTGTTAATAATTCCAAATTTATTATTTCATAAGGCTAGTTCTTACTCTTTCCTGGACAGCAGACCCCTGTGAGTATCTGATAAAGCCTATAGGCCCTCTCCCCAGAAAAAAACTGATATTTTAATACATAATTTTTCATATAGTTCCATCCTACTTTGTTTTTTTTGTTGTTGTTTTTTGTTTTTAATTTTTTTAACGTTTATTTATTTTTGAGACAGAGAGAGACAGAGCATGAACGGGGGAGGGGCAGAGAGAGAGGGAGACACAGAATCGGAAGCAGGCTCCAGGCTCTGAGCCATCAGCCCAGAGCCCGACGTGGGGCTCGAACTCACGGACCGCGAGACTGTGACCTGAGCTGAAGTTGGACGCCTAACCGACTGAGCCACCCAGGCGCCCCAGTTCCATCCTACTTTGAAAACACTAGACATACAGATGGCCAACAGTACATGAAAAGGGACTCAACATCAGTAATCATCAGGGAAATGCAAATCAAAACCACAAAGACGTATTACTTCACACCTGTTTGAATGGCTACTATCAAAAAGACAAGAAATAACAAGTGTTGGCGAGGATGTGGGGAAAAAGGAATCCTTGTGCATTGTTGGTGGGAACATAAATTGGTGCAATCACTTTGGAATATAGTATGGAGTTTCCTCAAAAAAAATAAAAATAGAAATACCATATGATCCAGTAATTCCATGTCTGGCTATCTATCTAAAGAAAATGAAAGGAAGAATTCAAAAAGATATGCACTCCTATGTTCACTACAGCATTACTTACAATACCCAATATATGGAAACAACCTAAATGAATACATAAAGAAAATGTAGTGTGTATATATATATATATATATATATATATATATGTGTGTGTGTGTGTGTGTGTGTGTATATACAATAGAATATTATCCAGTCATTAGAAAAATGACAGCATAGGTGGACCTTCAGGGTATTATGCTAAGTGAAATAAGTCAGAGAAAAATACAATATGATCTCACTTATATGTAGAACCTAAAAACAAACAAATAAAGAAACAAAAACAAGCTCATAGATACAGAGAACAGATTGGTGGTTGCCAGAGGTGGGAAGGTGGGGGTGAAATGGGCCAAGGGAACTAAAAGATACAAATTTCTAGTTATAAAATAAATAAGTCATGGAAATGTAATGCACAGCACGGTGACTGTAGCTAATAATACTGTATTGCATATTTGAAAGTTGCTAAAAGAGTAAATTTTAAATATTCTCATCACAAGAAAAAGAAATTATGTAACTATGTGTGGTGATGGATGTTAACTAGATTTATGGGGTGATCATTTCACAATATATACAAATATCGAATCATGTTGTATACCTGAAACTAATATAAGGCTATATGTCAATTATACCAATTAAAAAAAAAAAACTTTGACTTATAAAATAACCTTCTGCAAATGGATTAGCTAATGCTAATTATTATATTAGCATTAGCTAATTATTATATACATTATTATAAACATTTATTAAGCATTAGCTAATTATTATATACATTATTATAAACATTTAATAATATATAAATTATTATAAACATTTATTAAGAGCTTATGTACAAAAATCTTTAAGCATTACATACATGTTAGGTTAAACAACAAGAAGTTCCTGTCTTCTAGCTACTTATAATCCAACATATAATGTCATTATAGCCGTGTAAAGGACATGCAGTTGCTACACTGAAAAATAAAAACATTCGCATCTTCATAGGAAGGGGTAAGGACATGTTGAGAGGTGGTAGGCAAAAGCAGAGTTTCTTAAGAGTCCATGACTTCTTTTCAATATAGTCAGGGAATTTTTAAAAATGTATTGAATGCCCTCAATACAAGGTATACTACTATGCCCCAAAGGGGATTAAAGATGAGGACTAAGGGGCACCTGGGTGGCTCAGTGGATTGAGGGTTTGACTTTAGCTCAGGTTGTGATCTCACAGCTCATGAGTCTAAGCCACACATCGAGCTTATTGCTCTCTGCTGTCAGAGCAGAGCCCTCTTCAGACCTTCTGTCCCCTCTCTCTGCCCCTCCCCTGCTCACGCTCTCTCTCAAAAATAAACATTAAAAAAAATAATAAATGAGGACCATAAAGTCTTTGTTTTCAAACTGTTTTCACTCCAATAGGGTAGAGATAGCACACAAAGGACTCTAATATAGTGGATTTGGCAAATGCCATGTAAAAATTACAAACAAAATATTTGGGGGAAGGGTTCAGACAGCAAGATCATATTTAACAGCATGTGAAAATGACTCCCATACCTTCTTCTACCTTCCTTTATATGTGAATCCCTTGTTGTTTTCACAGGGAAATTTCATGTGGCCACTCCAGATAGAAGGACCAAGTGATGGTCTCTTTTTCATGCCCGTAAATCAGTTTGAATACAAGGGAATTGTGAGAATTAAGACAGAAAGCGTAAGCCAAAGCTATATTGTGGCCGGCTTTCAAAAGCCAAAGTGAGGAGCCTGTACCTAATTCAGTTCACAATGGGAATTTGTCGAAGGCTTTTAAGTAAGGCAAGATAGGATCAGAACTGTGCTTTGGGAAAATTAATCTGGTGGCAGTGTGTCGGATAGCTGGAGTGGAGAGAGACGGGAGACAGGCTATTACTGTAGTCAGAATAAGAAGTAATTGGGGCCTGAACTAGAATGGTGGTCAAGGAAGTGGAAAGCAGGATGGATGTCAGGCTGGAACATCTGTAGGCCACCAAAGGTTTTTTTTTTAACTGGGGGGTTAATAGGGAGATTAGAGAACCCTAAAAAAAAAAAGTCAGTATTTTAGAGATGTCCTCTCCTAATCAAAATGTCTGTCCCAGCTATAAATGCATATAGTTTCTGCCTGAAACAAAAGGGTCCCCAGCTATGTGGAAGAGATTAGGTGTATTTTTTTTTTCAACGTTTTTTATTTATTTTTGGGACAGAGAGAGACAGAGCATGAACGGGGGAGGGGCAGAGAGAGAGGGAGACACAGAATCGGAAACAGGCTCCAGGCTCCGAGCCATCAGCCCAGAGCCTGACGCGGGGCTCGAACTCACGGACCGCGAGATCGTGACCTGGCTGAAGTCGGACGCTTAACCGACTGCGCCACCCAGGCGCCCCGAGATTAGGTGTATTTTAATCACCTGTTGATGACTAACTGTTGAATCCTTTATCAGTTATTTTCCTGTCTATATTTTCTTCCTCCTTTGTTCTAGTAAGCCTCTTGCTTGGAATTCAGAAAAAGAAAGGTACTATGAGCAATTTGAAAAATCAAGATTTATTTTAAGCAAATAAAGTGCCATCTATCTACAGTCTAACACAGAATATAAATTCTTTATTATATCCTTTAAAAAAAATTCTTCCTTAATGCTGGATATTCCTTGACTTTCATCATATTTTTCCCTTCCCTTTACTGACAAATTTCTTATAAGATCAATCTTCATTCATTATATCCCTTGAATCACAATCTTTCATCCCTTAACTCCTATAATATAGAGCCCACGTCTACAACTACATAAAATCGTACCTTCCAAAGAACCCATGTCACCATCAAAAGCTATGAATTTTTTCAGTTTTAGTCCTCCTTGACTGCTTTCCAAGATTTGGCTCCGCAGATCAACTTCTCAAGCTTGAAACTTTCTTTTCCTTTGATTCTCTTGATTATACACTGTCTGCCCTATCTCCCTTCACCTCTGGAATCTCTCTTTTGCTATCTTTGCAAATTGTATTCCTTCCTACTTTACAAAATGCAATTGCAACCTAAGCCATAATTGTGGGTTATCTGCTATTTATGATCTTATGGTATTTATGATCATTTAGTACTGCACAGAATTCCTAAATCTACATCTCTAGCCATTACCACCTGTCTCAGCTCCAATTTAATATTTCCTTTTGTACATTTCCAAATGATGTCTCAAATCCATCATGTCTGGAGGAGAGTTCATCTATCCCCCCCAAAGCTAACTTCTCTCAACTCCTCCACATTTATCAAAGATACCATCATTTTCTTTGGTACTCAGTTTCTAAATCTCAAGTCATTCTTAATTGTTCCCTCTCCTCACATAGTTAGCCAGTTACCCACTATCAGTCCTGGCTTTGCAAACTCTCTCTAGTCTGTCTCTTCATATCCTTTACTACTGCCTCTACTGTAGACTCTTATCACCTCTCTCTTGGGTATTTTCAACACTTTTAGAACTAGTTCTTCTCCCTTCCTCTTTCTTCTCCTTTCCATACATTGAATACTTTAGTTGGGAATATTAATTTTCCAAAACCATTTTGTTGTAAGTATCATTGTCTGCTCAAAACTCTTCAGTTACCTTCAAATCCACTATGGGATAAAGTTTAAACATCTTATTCTGGTATTTGATAGCCTCCAATATCCGTTCCATGCTTGCTTCGATTCTCACATAAATCCTCTCCACAAATTCTCTTCTCCGGCTAAAGTGTTCTTCCCATTGCTCCCCAAATATGACACACTTAGAGCCAACAGTTACACAGTCCAGAGGGCACCATTCACAGAGAACATGACATGGACAGGGTGCCCTGGAGTTGTGCTATGGCTGTCTTTTTTCCCGCATCCATTTTGGTCTTTTTGTTCTTGATATTCTCCTGTAGAATGCCTCCGTCCTACCTCTTCCTTCAAGACCCAGCTCAAGTTCTACCAGCTCCATGAACTCCCTACCACCTATCCTAGCCATTGATAAAAACTCTCTCCCCTTAATTCCTAGACCACAGGTCTGTATATAAGTTGAACATATAATTTATCATCCAAACTATGATGTTTGAGAGTTACAGGGGGCATAAGTACATTGGAACAAGGTATAAACTGGTACTATCTAGGACAAACTGGAGTCTATAATCACTACCTATATATTACTCGTTTGACATCCAGTATGTGTTATGTGGTAGCTTTCGTTTGTTAAATGTATTTAAATGTACATGCTTTATCTTCTCAACACAGTAATTCCTCTGAGAACAAATCATGCCTTCTCCCTCTTTGTTCACCAGGTGCCTGGCCAGTGTCCTGCACATAATAGACACTAAAAATTATTTATTCATCATGATGATATTTTTACTGTTATGTAGAAATGAAACGTAGGTTAGGAGTAAACTTCCAAGAGCAGTAAACTCACCCAATTGTCATTGTGGCAGGAAGACAACATTTTCTATGTCCCTAGAAAGAGATATTGTTATCCCACAATCTCCTCAAGTTTTTGGTGAGGGCTGGGTCACAGTCTCTGGCACATGGCTCTGCCTCGTTACTTATTAATGTCCTCGCTCTCTATCTTGACAGCATAGCGTTGCTCTGCTACGACACCGCACAGAAGAAAGCTGACAACCCAACCAGAGGGTTTATGTAACTCACATCAAAATAAAATTACATCTTCAAAAATGCTGCTGTGACTAAGTAACCTGAAACCAAATATTTGGAAGTTTTGATTTGCTTGACTTATTTTGCTTAATTAACATCTGGCCCCAGCTTAGCATTATCCCTGCTAAACTACCAGTAACCAAAGGAGAAGGAAGAAAGCCTAAAAACAGAAAAAGACAGCAAACAGTCATGATAACTTAGGCTCCAAAAATAAACTAGAACACAAACCAAAAAATGAAAGACATGTGGGAAAGAAAGAATTAGGACAGAATCATCTCTTGGGAGTAAATACTTAACAGAGAGCCATGCTACCAAAGAGCACCAAGTCAAAATCAAATGGGGGGATGAGTGGATGTGGGAAAGCTCCTGGTAGGAAAACTGGTTTGTTCAAACTGCTAATGGGGTAGGCCTTCCTAAAACTCCTTCTACCAAGCTGGTGACTAGAGTTAAGCAGCAGTCATCTATTTTTACACGGAATGATATAAGGAAATTTGCCTTTGAACTACTTGTCGAAAATTTGGCTCTCAGACAGAGTTCATCTATAAACCTTTGGCCTGATGTTTTTGCTTAAGCAAGTCTCTCAGCAGTCTGTGAGCCCCTCATGACATCAGCCGTCTTAATAAACACAAAACCCTATCTAGAGATTTTCTAAATATTCTCCCAAGTTTGATAAAGAACTCCTTAGAAAAAATGACTTCCAAACATTCCCAGAGATGCCTTTCTTCCTTCTGCTTGAGATCTTTTTATACCTATGCCTCTCTGGGATAATTTTTTTAATGTTTATTTATTTTTTGAGAAAGAGAGAGAGAGAGAGCATAAGCAGGGGAGGGGCAGAGAGAGAGAGGGAGACACAGAATCAGAAGCAGGCTCCAGGCTCCTAGCTGTCAGTACAGAGCCTGATGCGGGGCTTGAACTCAAAAACCGTGAGATCATGACCTGAGCCAAAGTCGGGTGCTTAACTGACTGAGCCACCCAAATGCCCCTGGGATAGTTGAATATATGACCTCTTAGAGTTCCCAAACCTTTCATTTGGTTCTTTATATCTTAACTAAAGTCACCATCTGCTTTGGAAATGTAAGCCAGGAATTGGCAACTAATGGTAGATGTGCCCACTGAAGTATATTTTTTATCCCCTTTGTCCGATCATTCTGCTTCCTTTTCCCTTTATCTCTCATTCCCTTCTTTCTGCTTGTGATTTTATTTTGTTCTCTCTCCCAACTCCATCTTTTGTCATATATATTTAGGCTCCTTGGTGGCAGGCAGGGCCAAATGCTGTTGATTTAAGCACTGATCTTAGATGCATAGGTGTATATTAGATAACTTCTTGAGAGTTCTTCTACTTCTGAGATCCTCTGGGGCTGCAGTTATTTACCACACCTTGATCATCAAACACTTACGCTTATATTTTTATTAGATTCTCTGGACTCAATTTCATTAACATAGCTAACATTTATGGCATATTTAACAGATATCAGATCCTATGCTAAGTGGATTATGCCCTTTAATTCTCACAGCAACTCAGTGAGGTAGATGTATTCCCACTTTGCAAATGAAGGAAAAGGCATAGAGAAGCTAAATAACTTGCCCAATATGTCACAGCTAATAAGTGACAAAGATGGGATGTGAATCCACATCTATAGGTCTCCACACAACCACTGTGGTGGAAAATGTGATGCTGATATATAGTAGGAAGAAGACTGAGCAATTTTTTAGCTCATTACATGGTAACTGCTACCAGGGCTGGGTATGATTATGAAGTCAGCCTCCTGGACATAAGGGTTAAAACTTTATCCTTCTCATGAAAAGACTGGACATTACTTAGCTCTATGCTACCTACTCTACCCGCCAGCCTTCCAAACTTGTTTCCGTGTGTCTTTGTACTTTTGCCCACATTTTATCCCTGTTTAGGGAATACCCTTCCAAATATTCTCTAATGTCCATCAATTCTTAAAGTCTGCTGAAATGTCAACTCTTTTGGAAAATCTTTGCTGAGATCTCTCCAACATCCTTTCTCCAACCTTTTGTAGGCTGGAGGCCTGCCCTTTCTCTGGGTCCCAATAGCATCCCTAAACATAATTATTATATTATGTTGTGATCACTGGTTTTTCTTTCCCCTGTATTGTAAGCAACTCGAAGGCAGGCATGGATGGGTACTCAAAACATTGTATGGATTGAATCAAATGGAATTCCTGAGCTATATTTACATTTGGGGCACTATTTTAAATTCTGTAATGAAAGGCATCTCAAGTGTTAACTGAGTTGGAGCAGACTAAAAAACCAAACTGGTAGAAGAGTCATCTATCCCACTTGAATCCAAATTAACAAATCATTATAGATTCAATCAATCTATGAAAGAAAAAGACAAAGCAGTGTATAGAACCAATTGAAGTTAGGAAGTTGTTGCTAAACTTCCAGGAATAAGGTGATAAACTGAACTCTTAGGTTTACAGATCATTTCCTGGAGAGCAGTAAGGTGTTAAATTGAATGACATTAGGGTACTTGTTCTTGCTGAGTCATCCACACCTCAGGTAGAATCTTCCTTTTGGTGGGCACAGCATGAAGACATGACTAAGCAATAAATTATTCATGCATAAAGAAGAAGATACTTGGCTTAAAACAATTTTTTAAACCAAAACTCTTCTCCTAAAAAACTTTTTTTTTTTGTTTTGTTTTCCTTCTCAAATATTAAAACCCTTGAAAGCAACGACCTGGGGTGAATAGTTCATGGAAATGGTGTATGGAATTAGGGGTAGTGTGGAGGGATGAGTGAAACTGCATGTTCAGCTTTTGGAATCAATCACAATCATTACTAGCAGCCACTATGTGTCGAACATAATGTTAGAAGCTGGGAAACAAGCATCATGTTAAAGGAGTTTGCATTCAAATAGTGACTACTTTCCACAATAGGGGAATGAATACAGTGTTATTACAGGAGGTTCAAGTAGGAAATTAATATTTGGTGTTCATGGAAGCAGGGATATTGGAACCATGTCTGAGAGACTGAATATGATCTCAACAGGCAGAGAATGGGCCATTCTGGGCAGATGGAACAGCACACAAAAAGCTAGAAAGAAAACTTGGAAGAACTTGGTGAGATTAGGGCCATGAGTAGTTTGGTGAGGCTGCAAATAGATAATGTGTGATTACAAGGAAAAGTAGCAGAAGGAGAGATGGGAGCAGCAAGACACAAGATGAGACAAGTATACTGGAGCCATATTTTAAAAGGCTTTGAATGCTGTAGTAAGGAGCTTGTTTTTCCTGAAGGCAATATGGAAACATGGAGTTTTTTTTTTCTTTTTAAAGTTTATTTATTTATTTTGAGAGACACAGAGACAGTTTGAGTCGAGGAGTGGGAGAGAGAGAGAGAGAGAGAGAGAGAGAGAATCCCAAGCAGGCTCCTCACTGCCAGTGCAGAACCTGATGAGGGGCTCAAACCCATGAAACTGCAAGATCAGGACCTACCTGAGCTGAAACCGAGAGTCAGAGGCCTAACCGACTGAGCCACCCCAGTGCCCCCATCATGGAGCTATTAAAGCAGTGACATAGAGGTGCCTGGGTGACTCAGCCAGTGAAGCATCTGACTTTGGCTCAAGTCATGATCTTGCCCTTTGTGGATTTGAGCCCCACATCGGGCTCTGTGCTGGCAGCTCAGAGCCTGGAGCCTGCTTCCAATTCTGTGTGTCCCTCTCTGTCTGCCCCTCCCCTGCTCACATTCTGTCTGTCTGTCTCTCTCAAAAATAAAAAAAAAATTTTAAAAATAATAAATAAAGCAGTGACATAAGGCGATGCATTATAACTGTTGCATTCTTGGCACTGTCTTCTGTAGTTGTTTTATAATATGCTTCAGTTTTCTCAAACTTTGGTGTGGACTTTCTCCTTAGTTCTCAAAGAAGATGTTGTCAAGAGAAAGAAGTACAAGGAACCAGAAGAAGGACTGGGAACCTGTAATTCGGTAGGAGCCCAAAGTAGGGCTTCCTGCCTCTTTGTGCCTTTGGGGAACTTCCAAGTCTACTTCCTAGAAGCACCTGGCTTCTCTCTCTCCCTCATGGTTTCCCTCCCTAACACAACTCTTCCCCAACAGTGTTGTCCCTACCACAGCATGCTCACTCAGTCTTTTCAAATGCACAAAGCCACCTTATACAAATTAAGGAACACAGTCTCCTATTATCCAATTCAGCTAGACACAGCTTCCCACCTGAGGCAGGCTGTTAGCCATTGTTACCAACCCCCTTTTCCTAATTTATTACCCTCCCTTCTACCACCTCATGCTTATAGCCAGAATTATTTTTCTTAGCATCCTTGAGTTATATGCATATACCCCTATATCTAAAACATTTGTGTATTATTTTTTAAACCAACCCTGAGAGGTAGGTGTATTTATTATTGTCATTATTTTACAGAGGAGAAAGTTGAAGCACAGCTAGTAAGTGACTTGCTTATGGTCCTCCTCCTGTTATTACGATACAATTAGGGGGAGCGCCTGGGTGGCTTATTCGGTTAAGCATCTGACTTCACGTCATGATCTCACAGTTTGTGAGTTCGAGCCCCGTGCCAGCTCTGCGCTGGCAGCTCAGAGCCTGGAGCCTGCTTCTCATTCTGTGTCTCCCTCTCCGGCTCTCTGCCCCTCCCCCGCTCAAGAGACTCTTGTCTCTTTCTCTCTCAATAATAAACATTAAAATTTTTTTTAAAAATTAAAAATTTTAACTTTAAATCACCATACTATTTCCCAAATACTCCTTGCAGCTTCTATGTACCCTTTCTCCATTCTAAGTCAAAAGTACTCTTTTCAAAACCACCCAAGCTTCTTGATTCCTATGGATTTTGTGCCTGAATTTCCTTGAAGTAAACCCTCCCTCTGCTGGCCATTCTCCAGGACAAAACAGGAGCTTTTTGACTCCATTTCCTCACTCCACTGGCTTCTCTGAAAATTCCAACCTCCTTCACCTCTCAGAGTTGATATAGGTGACAGAGAACAAAATTCTGCTCTGAGTTTTACTATATTATCCTTAGGGCACACATTAGAAATGGAATAAAATAAAATAAAAGCATATCTAAAACACAGTTATATTTTGATTATTAGATCTATCCCAATCCATGTAAGATTTGAAGGATGATATTTCCCCAAAGAAAATCATAGATTTTGACATATGTTAGGAAAACTGTATGTGGAAATAGTCATCTGTATATGAAAAGAGAGTGGGGAGCGCTGGAGGAAACAAAGTCAAGGGCAACAGTAGCAATTCCCTTGTCTTAAAGTATAATGTGTTTGGAAACTGGAGTTTATAATCGGAATAATCATGAGAACTCCAAATAAAAGAAAGTCCAAAGAAAGACCGGCTCTGAGCTTTTAGGAGCTTTGTTATACCTGACCCCAGCCAGAACAGACTCACCTGGGTTCACAGTGGTAAGCCAGAATTGCTGCTAATTCGTTTACCCCAGGCAGGTGACCCCAGGTAAAGACAAACCACCCCTATTTCACACTTCCCTTGAGATAATGGAATCACATATACCTTCACCAAGCAGATGAACTTCTCTTTAGAGATGAGCTTCTCTCCATCTGTGAAATTGGGCTGGCAGCGGTACCATAAGGGCTCCGGGGTGCTTCTTATTCCTTTAAACAAAGGATGAAAATGATAGGTATGCTCAGCACTGCATCCTTCTGGCCTCTTGGCTTCAGGCATCATAAAAGGCAAAAGAAAAAAAGGTACTAGAAAGAGGGTGTTAAAGAAGATTCAAATTGCACTCTTAAGGGAAAACTTTAATCTTGCCCCAGGGAGGTAGTTTAGCATTTGTAACTGAACGATTTTAACATCTAGAGTTTCTTAAATGGATTCTTTTTACCAAGAAATAACCTCATGCATAAACTGTAACACATGGGCATACTTAATATATGTTATTGACATCATATGTTTACTAATGGTTCCTATGGGTACTGTCCCAGAGAAAATTCTATTAGATGGTAATCTTTAAACAATTCCTGCAAACTTTGTTTTAAATAATTACCTATAAGAGAAAAGAAAATAGACTTTTTTGGTAATTTTTTTTTTTTTTTGCTTATTTTACTTATTTTACACCACTGCTTGGTCATTCTTTTCCAGTGCTAATATCCTTCTTTGTAGCCTCTATTTTCCTTTCTTCTACCTGTCAACCTTGGAAAACTTAGTATTCCTTTAAGGAATAATCATGCTTTAATTTCTGGTGCTGCAGACTTCTTCCCATCTCATTTGCTGCCTTTCCGCCCTGGATACAGTTAGATTTGAATAGAGGACTTCATTGGGTGGATAGCCATCAGCTCTTCAAAGTTTACACCTAAGAAGATGACCTTTTTATTCACTTGCTCATTTTAATAACAAGATGCCATCTCACTCTGGGAAGTTAAAAAAAAAACAAAACTGGTAAATATGTAGATTGTTTTCCATGCCAAAGAACTAACTGTTTGAAATCTTTGACTAAAGTGTAATTTTTTATTTATTTGATTTTTAAAATCATTATTGTTCTCTATTAGTGATGAGGCAGAAAGCTATACATCTCCCCCTTGTGGTTTCTGTTAGTGTATGCCTTTCCTTGTCCAATCTCTTCCAGTTCCAATCATTTCCAATAAAATACTGTTAAAATGATCTTCCAAAACCACGACTCTGATATCACTCTCCTGCTCAAATGCCCAGTGGCTCACTATCACCTGCAAGATAAAATCCAAACTTCTTGGCATGGTCCACTTGAAATTCCTATACTAAAATTCTCTGCTTTTTGAAATCCTATACATTCTTCAGGGCCCAAATTCCTCATTCCCAATCCCTACCTAGAAGAAGTCTCTCCATTTTGTGCTCTTAAATCACAATCTGCCAGTAATTGTAGGTATTTATGCTCATCTTATCTCTCCCACTCTATCGTGAGTCTCTGGAGAACAGGAAGGGACAATGTCTTTTTCATCTTCCTGTTGTCCACACAATTCCTTGAAGTCGAAGTCCTCAACAAATGTCTATAGAATTGAATAAAATACAGTGGTTAGTAAGATTAAAAGTCAGCATTAGGCTTTAAAAACAGAGGACACATTTAAAAATGTTTCAAGAGGGACACCTGGGTGACTCAGTTGGTTAAGCGTCTGGCTCTTGGTTTGCCTCAGGTCATGATCCCAGAGTCATGGGATCAGGGATCAAGACCCCCAAGGGGCTCTGTGCTGAGCATGGAGTCTGCTTAAGATTCTCTCTCTCTCTCTCTCTGTTCCTGTACCCTGCTGTCTCTAAAAAAATAAAAATAAGTAACAAAGTGTTCCATTAAAAAAAAGAATTCTCTCTTTCCCTCTCTTCCCCGCTTATACACTCTGTCTCTAAAAAAAACTTTTAAAAAGAGAGAGAATTGTATAGACCAGCCCTGTCAAGCAGAAATATAATTACAAGCTACCAGTGTTAATTAAAAATTTTCTGGTAGCCAGATTTAAAACACAGATGATATTAACTTTAATAATATGTTTTTATTTAGTGCAATTATTTTAACATGTAATCAATATAAAAATTACTGATGACATATTTTACATTTTTTTTCATACTGTCTTCTAAGTCTAGTTTGTCGAATGTACTTACAATACATCTCAGATCAAATTTGCCACATGTATAAGTGCTTTATAGCCACATGTAGCTACTACCTACTGTATTAAAAAGAAGTTGAGTCCAGGGTAGGAACTAAGTCCGAGTCCTGGGCGACTACCAGCAGCTTTGTTACCACAGATAAGACCTTTAAGCACTTATTTCCTTGTTTCCTCATCTGAAAAGGGGAGACACATTTTTTTTTTTTTTTACCATTCTTATAGGATTGTAAAGGCATAAAATTAGAAACTGAAATGATGACACTTTGAAAGGTTGAAAATGTCATACAGATGGAAGGCATTGCAATTATTCCAAGAATAGAGTGAACTTTGAAATGGTTATTAATCTCTTCTTTAAAGAACCTGGATCCCAAGAGCGCCTGGGTGACCCAGTCAGTTGAGCATCTGAGTCTTGATTTCATCTCAGGTGTTGATCTTAGGGTTGGTGGGTTGGAGCCCCACATCAGGCTCTGCTCTGGCTGCCAGGCCTGCTTCTCTCTGCGCCCCCCCCCCCCCAAATAAATAAATAAACTTAAAAAAACAAAAAAGAACCTGGATCCCAGAGTCTCATATGCTCCCTGATTTCCTCACTGACTTGACTGCGATAGGCAGGGTTAAGGAAGGAGGCTGATGCTCCCATCAAATATCTCTATTGGTGTAGCTGGGTATGATGACAGGTTGTTCAGAAGCACAAAGACAGATTTTTGGATATTCGTATTCAAGTTAATTACATCACTATGAGAAGTAAGATGCTTTCAATACGGAGGAAAAGGAAAAGGCAGGGCACCAACCACAAGCATTTTGAGCTCCATAGGCTGGACCTCGCCATTTTCTATTTGCACAGCGTGTGCAAGCCTCTGAGGTGCTTCGGCGACGCGTTTCCCATCGCTAATGGGATAAATAATGGTCATTTATTATTAACATTTCAAATGTTTTTTTTTTTTTTTTTTTTTTTTTTTTTTTTTTAGCAGTTTTAGGAGATTCTCTGCAGAGCTCTAAGTGCCTCTTGGCCAACGCTTCGGTTATTGCTTATTCACCTGTCTCACTGGTATGGAAAGGTATTTAAATTACTATAATTTCAGCTTTCTGTATGGGGTAAGCCGAGGCAGCGAGAAACAATTCCCTTTGGTGTGTATCGTCACTCGCCTGTCAGCCTAGGGTTAGGAGGGAGCCTACATCAGAACTTTGTTTCTTCCGCGTTCCCTTCCGGGTTCCCGCCACAGGGTCCACGGACCCGCCCCCTTTCTCCGAAGGTTTCCGAAGTCCCACTCTTGGCCGGCCGTTGTTGCCTGGGAGACCAGGCCCTGCCCTCACAACAGGGGCTAAGGGGCGGAGACTTCGAGTAGATTCCCGAAAGCAAACACTCCAGGGTAGAGTGCTTGGGGCGCATGCGGCAACCGTGCCTTTGCTCTCGCGAGGCTTCGTCTTTCCGGAAGCACTAGAGGACGGCCCTTGTGAACGGCGTCGGGATGTGTGGGGGCTGTGTGGAGAAGGAGTATCCCAACCGGGTGAGCGAGTGGGCGCCGAGAACTTCTCGCCCCCTTGGCCCGTGGCCAGCCCCCGAGGCTCCTCATACCCCGGGCCGGCCTTCCCTGAGAGGCCGAGCGCGGGACGACCCTGCCGCCGTGCCCATTCCGGTGACCCGGTAGCTGTATTTAGGCACTTGACGGCGGGGACGGCCGGTGGCCGTCGGTTCTGCCCGCCGGTCCACGCCCTGGGGGCTGATCTCAGCCGTCGCCCCACTTCTCTTAAGTTCCAGGGTACAACAAAGGAAACCCCACACCACCAACAATCCAGTCGACGACAAAGGGACACCCTCCCGCCACCGCTGATGACATTGTCAAGCTTGATTTGGTGAAATTCACTTTTCTTACTGAAGTCTAGCGCTGGAAGGGACCTCTGAGGTCATCTGTCGTTAACACGGTTTTGCAGATGAAACTAATGCCCAGAGAGGGGAAATAAATTTCACATTCTGTTAACCTGAGAGTCAAGGCCAGAAATCAGATTTCCTGAGTATTTAAAAAAAATATCTGTTCCTCTCAATCTCCGGAGGTTGCCGAAGCTTGTTTACTCTCATTTATTCAAGGTATACTTATTGAACATTTATGTGTGTAGCTAGACCAGAAAGAGATACCAAAGATGAAATAAAAGGCAGCCTCATTGCCTCCTGAGAGCTTACGGTTCAGAGTATGTGATTTAACAACAAAAAATGAGTAGTGCAGTTCATAAGTGATATTCAACTTTAGAGAAAGGGGCGAGCAATAGCGCTGTTCTCCCAAAAGAAAGGTAGACTTCATTTGGGACTTGGAGGCTAGTTGTGACTAGGGTAGAAAAGAAGGCAAGGAGGAGCCAGAGGCTTGGAGACTATAAGAACAAGGATTCTTGTGATGGTTGGGTGGTAGAAGATCTATAGCTGCTTCTGCCTCTTAATATTTTGAGTAATACTTACGCTTTGGGGAAGGAGGTGTAACATGAACAGTCATGGTACGGCCTCCTGGGGAAAAGGTTTAGTATTATCAAAGATTTGCATACTGAAAGACCCAGCAATTCTCATTCTAGGGAAATAAATGCATGTATATATGTTCTTGGAAACTTGGGTAAGAATGTTCGTAAGAGCATCACTTGTAGGAGTAGAGTGGAAAAGTGGGATATAGCCATAGAATGGAACACCATGAATGAATAATGGAATGAATTAGAGCAGTGGTTCTCAACTAGGTGTGACTTTTGCCTCCCAGGGGACATTTGGCACTATCTGTAGACAGTTTTAGTTGTCACAACTGGGGGTACTACTGACTACTAACTAGAGGCATTGTGCTGTTTCATACGCTTTTCTGTATTGCATTCTATTTCATACTTTTTTTAAAGTTTAAAAATAAATTTTTGTGAATCCAGTAATGAACACTGCACTTTTCAGGGACCATGTGAAGGAGGTGTTTGTAGTGAAGAGTATTAAAGAGATTAGGTTGGGTTCTTAAGAATTTAGCCAATCAAAAGATTTTAAAATTGTATGAAGAAATTTAGGTTTTACACTTTAGGCATTGAGCACCCATCAAAAAAAGTGAATAGGAAAATAATTCTGAAATCTGTTATTTAGGGAAATGAGTCTGTGGCTGTATGTTGAGGTTATGGGATGGGGGGAATGTAAAAGGAAGAGCCCTACAGAGTTTTTGGGGAGTCATGAAAACAGTAGGGTAGGCATGAGATAATGAAAGCCTCATTTCGAAGAAAGAATTAATAGGACTCAGCCAATTTAATGGAGGGAAGACCTACAGGTGATCTTAGGTTTTCAATCTAGGCAATTGGGAAATTGGAAGTATCATTACAGAAATTGGTGGCATGTGTGAGAGAGAACCAAAATTGGGGGGCACATGGTCAGATTGTTTTTATCATGTTTCATCCAAGATTGAGAATGTAACACCCGAGGAGTCAAGTGAAAATATAAGATTGCAGTATAGGTGCAAGATTCAAACAGATGAGTTAGCCAAATAAAAGTGTCAAAATAGAAATGATCTGTTTTCTTAGAAAAAGACTGGAGAATCAAGTAGAATCAAAGACTGGGCTTCAAGGAATAAATTAATTTAGAAAATGAAAATAAAGTATAAGAAAAAGAGTAGAGAAAAGGAATGAGGCGATTGGAAAACCAGGAAGGTGCCTTTCATAAGCACTTTTTTCTGACTTTATTCTGTTCTAAAATAATTAAAGGGCTGTCATGAGGAAGAATTAAACTTTTTGGAATTTCAGAAGGCAGATTTAGAAATAGTGGGTGGATGTTATTGGGTTTAGGCTTTGAATCAGAATAAAGAACTTTAACAGATTTTCAAAATGGAACGGGCAACCCTGAGAGGAATTGAACTCTCTTCTGTTGTTCAGGAGAAGCTAACTTGACCATTTGAAATCTCAAAGGTCCTTCCAACTCTGGGGGTTATCGAAGTCATGAGGTATTTCTGAGGGGAGTAAGAACAGAAGTCACTTTGAACTTAGCAAAGGGACAATAAGGTAGTGGTAGCAAGAATAGTCTACCCGTGGCAGAGAAAAATAATGGATTAGCATGTTGAGAAGCTCTAAGTTGGACGCTTAACTGACGGAGCCACCCAGGCACCCCTAAATATTTAATTATTTATTTGGGTTTCATAAATGTTTCTGGAGACTTGTAGATATTTTTCACAGATGAAAAATACTAGACTTAGAAGACAAATACAAATAGTGAAAGAAAAGCTTTGATAAATTAGACTTCATAAAAATCAACTGTTCTTCAAAAGACATTATTTAAAAAACAGCACATCGGTAACAAAATATTTGTAATACCGATCTGAGAAGATTTGTATCTAAGATATATAAAGAACTCTTATGGGGCACTGGGTGGCTCAATTGAGCATCTGCCTCTTGATTTCAGCTCAAGTCATGATATCGAGCCCTGTGTTGGGCTCTGCACTCACAGCACAGAGCCTGCTTGGGATTCTCTCTCTTCCTCTCTCTCTCTGCCCCATCCCCACTTGTGTTCTCTCTACAATAAATAAGTAAACTTTAAAAAAAAAAACAAAACTTTTATAACTCAATAATTCTTGTAACTAAATAATAAGATAAACAAAAATGGACAAGACTTGAATAGACACTCCACAAAAGAAGACACGTGTAGGCACCCTGAGAAGATGTTTAACGTTGTTAGTCATGAGGGAAATGCCAAATAAAAACTATGAGATACCTCTACATGATTAGGATGGCTAAAATAAGAAAAGACACAGTATCTAGGGTTGGTGAGGATATGGAGCAACTGGAACTCACACAATTCTGGTGGGAATGGAAAATGGGAAACTTTGGAAAACTAACCAGCAGTTCTAAAGTTTGTATGGACCATATTTTTACCATATGACTCAGCAATTCCACTCCTAGATGTTTACTCAAGAGAAGGGCATATGTCTACATAAGACTTAATGAATCTTTGTAGCTGCTTTATTCATAATAGCCCCAAACTGAAAAGGACCTGAAAGTCTATTGACAGATGAATCCATGTAATAGATTTGGCAGTAAAAAGCAATAAATTACCAATGCATACAACAACATAAATGATTAACATGGACTTTATGTTGAACAAAAGAAACTAGATGCAGAAGAGTATACTGCATGATTCTATTTATATAAAATTTTATAACAACCAAAACTAATAACTAGAGATAGAAATTGGATCAAAGGGTACCTGAGAAGGGGTTGGAGATAGACTGCAAAGCATAAAAGAACTTCCTGGGAAGATAAAACTTTTTATATCTTGATTGAGGTAGTGGTTACGTTGAAATATATGCCTATATATATTGGTATATAAGTCGTTCACGTATACCCTTACAATGTGTGGATTTTATTGTATATAAATTATACTTCAGTGAAGTTTATTTTTTAAAAAAGCAAAGCACCTGTTTTTAATAGCTGGAAATTTATACTTTAATCTCAAGGCCTTTTTTTCCACCTTTAGTAATTAAGTTGCTGTGTCTATGATTTAGTATCTCCCGACTACATAGATTGATTTCCTCACTTCTCCACCCCCCTTGCCCCAACAGAGTAAATCTCTTTCTTAGTACATAGCCTCAAGGAGCCGCTCAAAAGGGAGAGGTTAACTGTGGTGCTGGGAATCCGGGAAGGCTTCACTTGTGGCATCGCTTAAAGTTGGTCTTCCTGAGAGTTCATAAGCTCCTCAAAGGTGGAAAGATATGACTCACCCTCTAATCCTTCCCTGTGCTTTGCACAGTATCGGGCACATAGCTGCATTGGAGAAATATTGATTTGACTGGTTTTTAGTCACATCAACTGTTAAAAATACCCTATTGGTCAGAATGAGGTTGAATTAGATTATTTATAAAATGACTTTCTGAACAATTACTGGTAAGCCTCTAGAAAAGAACTCCCTTGAGCCAGGAGCATAAGTTGTTAACAGTTTCTTAGTGATGAAGCAAAACCCTTTCTCTCTTGAATGCCATGGTGTCAGGCTGATGAGTTGAGAGCTTATCTTCACTGCCTGAATCACACATACCCTTAAGGATTGACCTCTATAGAGCTGAGGGTTTATTCTTGTTTGCTTATTTTGTGTTATTTTTAAGGCATCAGAAAATGTTATTTCAACAATCAACTGAGCAACACATTGTATAAGATCATTTTTTATTATTCAATTTTAATTCTAGTTTTAGGATCTGCCCCATTTAAATATTGTTGGCTATTGGATTTTTCTAATTTTTCTTTTTCATATTTTATATTAAAGCTTCGGTGTGTGTCTAAAAATCCATATGCATTTAGTCCTCGGATACAGTTGCTGTCCTCAGAGACTTAACAGCTTTAACACTGCTTCAGTTTTATTTGCCATAAATAGCCCTTCTAGAGGAAAGCTAGTAATTTCAAAAATTACTTGGTACAGATTTCAAGCAAGTAAATTCTAGCCATGTTTTTTTTGCCTTTAGAAATTTTTAGTCTATTAATTATTTTCACCAAGGGTTTTGAAATAGAAGAAAATTAAATTCCTATTTTTAATATTTTAGGGTAACATCTGCCTGGAGAATGGATCTTTCTTGCTGAACTTTACAGGCTGTGCAGTGTGCAATAAGCGGGATTTTATGCTGATCACAAACAAATCTTTGAAGGAGGAGGATGGAGAAGAAATAGTTACCTATGATCGTAAGTAGATTCTTTATTTTCATGCAAGTCTGATAGGAGATACCAGCTTTTAAAAGCTGGTACATTGTGCCTGTTGATATATTTTATTTTATGAGGCCTATTTCAATATTGTATTGTAACATAGAGATGCTAGTTAGTCTTTTAAGAGGAAAATACAGATGATGATAGCATCATCAGATACTCTGCCTGAGTGATTTTTGCAGATAAATGAAGCCTATGACTCAGGTACCATTTTTTGTTTGTTTGTTTGTTTGTTTGTTTTTAAAGCCTTTATGCCTTCTGAAACAAGATATAGAGACTTTTTTTAACCTTAGGGTCATTCCGTGTGTTTTCTTTTTCTTTTTCTTTTTCTTTTTTACTGTAGTCTAATACAGTGATGTCCTCCAACAGCCACTAAAGTGTTTAGGGCTGTTTGCTGCTATACTAAATAACCCTGGGATGTAATGGGGTTTTTTGTCTTGTTTCTTTCTCGTGGGGTTTTTTTTTTTTTTTTTTTTTTGTCTCCCATCTCATTGTCAGTTGGTTATTTCTTTTGCTGTGCTACCTTCATATGCCGCTCCTCATCCTCAGTACTGGGAAACCAAATCAATCAACTGTGTATAATGAACGTGAATCAATTCTGAGGTTGGCACTAAGAATTTCTATGAGTAAATTAAGTGCATATACATTTTAGGGCCATTTAACTTAGTAAGGAAGCCCATACACATTTTAGGGTATAGTGACAAGAATTTAAACTGTTCACATCCCCGTTTTGCTTCTCTCTTGGTGCTTTGGTATGTTCTGAATATGAGGAATAAATGTACAAATAATGATATTTTGAAAACAGGTTATGAAAGACACTAAGCCTTTAGAATTGAATCAGACTATCAAAAGTGTTCTAAAGTATAAAAAACTTTTTCTTTCTTTTAGACATAACCCTTTAAACTCTATTTTGTACCAGGTAGTAGGACATAGTATGTAAGAGCAAGGGCCCTGGAGCCAGAATGCATGGGTTTGAATTCTATTGCCAATACTTCCTAGCTTGGCAGTCTTGCTAATAATTACTTAACCATGGTGTGTCTTTGTTTCCTAATCCTTAAAAAGGTGATAACAAGTATCTACTTCTTTGGGTTTTGAGAAGATTAAATAAACAGATAAAAAGTATTTAAAACAGTTTCTGGCACACAGTAAGCAGTCAAAAAATCATAGTTATTATTATTATCATGTTTCTAGTAGAGTCTTTTGTTGCCATTAAATTCACTTTATAATGTCTAGCATTGACTTTTTTATTTATGATTGGTTTTAGTAGCAGTTTCTATAGGTTCTGAGAATGGGAATTAATATATGCTTGTTAAATCTCTGAGTTGAGGCCCTTCATTATGTAGTATTGCTATGTGACAAATTTTGGATTTCTTATCAAGGTAGATATTATAATGGGTTTCCAGCTGCTCTGTTAAATATATCACTTAAGATTCTTTTAAAGTAATACCATGCAGAGAATAGAAATTTTACTGTCTTAAGACATCTTCCAAGACTTAATTTATTTAAGTCTCTCTCTGTTTTGGCAGATCTGTGTAAGAATTGTCATCACGTAGTAGCCAGGCATGAGTACACATTCAGTATCATGGATGAATTTCAGGTAAATATATAAATGTAGTGTGTTATTGTGGGGGAGGGGGATAATGAAAGTACTTTTATAAATCTAGATAGTTTTAATAAATGAAATATTAGCAGGTATTAAAGGAGACCATCCCTGTCTTCTACTTGTGTATGTTAAGAGAGACCCTTTAGATGTGAGTATATCTGTTCAAACCTGTCTTCGCAAGAGTCAAATCAAAATGCATGCCTTACAAATGATATCTCAGGCCTGTCGTTTATGTTTATAAAGAACAGCACATTGTGGCTTCTTTTGAGGTTACTATTGTGTCTGTTTTTTTTCTGTCCAGTTATGTAATTGCACAATTGTTGGCTTTATGAGTGTTAGCCTGCCCATTGCCACCATACTTGCTGAGCATGGAAATTCTGATAAGGAGGTTATCTTTGTCTTCCCCAATAGGCATGTAGAGTTGAGCAACTCTGTAGTCTCAATTGTGGTAAGACATTTTAATATTATTCATCGTAAAATGATAGGATGGATGTATCAAGGTTGGAGGAAAGAACCTGGACCACTGTAAGGGTAGAGAATAATAAAGATGAAGCCTTGTACAGTTGTGAGAGCACACGAAGGATTGTCCAGAAGGCTTCTGAATGCCTGAGCTGCTAAAGATTCACAGATCTGAGGGTCAGGAAGAAAAGCTACACAGTGGGGAAAAACCAAGGGTAAACTGGAAATCATGAAGACACACGAACCTGTGTCTGTCCCTTACTGCCTCCATTTTCAAGCCTTCAGGTTGAGTTACTTATTTAAAGTGAACTACATATTCATCTATCAGACATAAATATCAGGTTAGACCTTTTAACAAGCAAGGGAATTTTAAGTGCTTCAAATTTGGGTAGTATTTTAATTAGAAAAAAATAATAATCTTCCGTAATAGAATCTTACAGTATAACCACTCTCATTCATTCTTTTTTTTTTTTTTTTTTTTTTTTAATTCACTTACTCACCTGTCAGAATCTGGTCTCATATGTTTGCTTAATCTGTACAACATCTTGACCATGTCTCCTCAGCATCCAAAAATTATGCCTCAAAAAATATTTATATGGTATATGTAACTTAGGGCAAAATCAAGATCTCAATGAATGCATAGTGGCCAAATAGAGGAAGGAGCATATCTTGGGTTTAAAGGAGAAGCTCTGTCCTTTCATGAGAAGAAAAGAGGGCTCCTGGAGTCCCTGTGAGCTTTTTAGAGCCCTAAATGAATATGAAGATTGCCCTGACTGAGATATTATCTATCATAGCTAGACTTTGCTCTACCTGATTTTCCTTTATGACTGAACACAGCCATTTTCAAAGCTGCCCCAGAAATTACTCTGGGGTAGGAAGAAGAAGATAGAGGAAGATGGCTTGTATTCACAATGCCTGGACAGTGTGAAATTCTCTTGGAAAAAAAACTCAACTCAAACTAGGCTACCTCATCTTCTCTCAACACCTGCTTCCTTCCACCTGTATTCTGTGTCCTACAATCAGATTAGTTTTCTGAAAACAATGCTTGAGACCACCTCTTTGGCCTTTCCATAGTTCATTTTAGCTACAGTGTAATATCTAAGCTCCTTGTTTCAAGGTTCTCATGGGGCTGGCCCATGCTCCCTTCCCTTATTTCCCCTGGTCTCTGGCTTACCACACACATCATTGCCCTAATTCAGACTCTTCCTTCTGTCCCATTAGAGAGGAAGATTCTTATTTATTCCTCTCTAAGGGCTACCCTTTCCACATGTCTTCATCAATCTGCTCTTTGTCTAGCATCATCTTTGTCTTCCTGGGATGTAAACCATTTCTTACATTAAATGTACTTGATTCTTCACTTATTAAAAATAAATTTAAAATGTTTTCATTTCCCATACCTACATCTTTGACCTACTAGAGTAGGTCTTTAACCTGTTTTCCTTATTTCCCTGTGCTCCTCGAAACCACCTACAAATGGGTTTTTATGGGGGCACCTGGGTGGCTCAGTCGGTTAAGCGTCCGACTTCGGCTCAGGTCACGATCTCATGGTCCGTGAGTTCGAGCCCCGCGTCGGGCTCTGTGCTGACAGCTCGGAGCCTGGAGCCTGCTTCGGATTCTGTGTCTCCCTCTCTCTCTCTCTGCTCCTCCCCCGTTCATGCTCTCTCTCTGTCTCAAAAATAAATAAAAATTAAAAAAAAACCAAAAAACAAAAAAAAAAACAAATGAGTTTTTTTTTTTTTTCAACGTTTTTTATTTATTTTTGGGACAGAGAGAGACAAAGCATGAGCGGGGGAGGGGCAGAGAGAGAGGGAGACACAGAATCGGAAACAGGCTCCAGACTCCGAGCCATCAGCCCAGAGCCTGACGCGGGGCTTGAACTCACGGACCACGAGATCGTGACCTGGCTGAAGTTGGACACTTAACCGACTGCGCCACCCAGGCGCCCCAAAAAACAAATGAGTTTTTATGTTCACTTCACTAAAACCGTTCTCTCAGAGGTCTCTTATCATGTAGCCAAATCATGTGACCTTACGTCAGTCCTTAGCTCTTTTGACATCTCTTGTGGGTCTGGTTTTGTCAACCATTGTTGTTTTTGAAGGATTTCTTCCCTTCAGGTTCATGGTGCCAGATTTTTTTTCTTTCTTTTTAAAATTTTTAAAAAAGATTTAAAAAGAAAGAAAAAAATTTTAAAAATTTTGAATCCTCTTGCTTTTTCCCTGGTTTCCTTTCCTATTGTTCACTGATTTCCCCCTGAATTTTGGTCTCTTATCTGGAACCTTCTCTTTACTTTCTCAAATAGTGAGCACATGCACGCGCAGGCTCACTTGAAACCCATCAGCTGTCTCCCAAATGTCCTTCTGTAACCCTAACACCCTGCCTACCCTCCTTTCTTCCTTTGTTTCTCTTGCCTTTTGGCCCTGCTGCCATACCTCATGTCAAGGACCATACCCGCTCAAACCTAAGTTACTGCAGCAGCCCCCAAACTGTAGTTCTACACACTGCCCTCAAGTTAATCTTGCTTACACATACCGTCTTGTCACTCCTGCTGCTCCGTATGGGATATGCTTGCTCTTTCCCTATCACTGTCCTTATTCATGCTTTTTCCTTGATTTGACTAGTCCGTTTCTCTACCTTCACATCAACTAAATCTTACCTCTTTCAAGCAGAACTTAAATTCTCTCTCCTCCTTGTTCACGATAGTCCAACCCATACTGCTTTCTCCCTTTCCTTGTACGGGGACTGACTCATGTGAATAGCCACTTGGGAACTTCCTTCTTAGCCTGCCTGGCACAAGAACTCTTTGTTCTCTGCTTCAGTAACCTACTTCCTTGTCCCCACCCTACGCCAGCCCCCATTTTACCCAAGCAATAGTTCAGGTTCAAGGTGGGATTCCCACCATTGGTAATGTTTTGTTTGTTTTGCTTTGTTTTAAATGTCTTATGGGCAAAAGTAGGTAGGATAGTGTTTTAACCTCCACTACCCAGCTTCAGTTTGCTTTGTTTGTATCTCACCATTACCACATCCCTACAGGATTATTTTGAATCAAATCCCAAATATATCACTACTTCTTAAGTATTTCAGTACATATCTCTAAAAGATAAGGATTCTGTTTTTAAAATAACCATAATATCATTGTTAAAGTGATTTCTGATGGCACAAGTAGTGGGGGAAAGTAGAGACAGAAGTACAGACTTTAAAATGGAAACGACATTGTAAATGATTACAGGTATCCTTTGTTTTTTTTTTATATCACCCTAAAAACCACTAAAAGGACTGTGTGTTTGCCTCAGGAAACAAAAGGGCACCTGTGAGGTTGCCTTCTGTTCCTCTTTGGACGAGGGAATGGGAGGACTTGGGGTCAGAAATAGCAGGTAGTAATAGAAGAAAAGAGCCATGGGACCCTCAGAATAAAACAAAGGATCTGATTTTACCCAAAGGTAATTCCCCACAATCCACCCTTTCTTCCGAATCTCTACCTCTATGCTTTGCCCAGGTGGAGCCTTTGAGGGTCTCCATGAATGACTGGGAGGAATTCTTACTCTCCCAACTTGGCCAGTTTTGATAAAAGGTGTCCTGACCCTGGCAGCACAGGGGGATGTGTTCCTGGCATTCCAAGCTAGAATTCTAGACGTATTTTCCCACCGAAGCACTGCTCTGTATGGTTAGATTCTGTAGTCTTGTGCAATATGAATTTAAAAGACTCTTTGGAATTTCCTGGGAACCTAACTGCTATGTACAACATTTACTTCTATGGGAAACTGCTTTTGAATTCCAAATAATTGACCTATGGTGAAATTTGGATTCCAGACTACCTATAAATTAAAGATTATAGGTGTAATCAGTGTTACTTATTTAATAATCTTTCCAGATTATACCACGTGCTAGGTTTTTTCTTGTTCCCAAGTTAGATTGTAAATTTTGCAATGTCAGACCTTGTCCTTGTTTTCTCTCATGTCTGCCAGTGCACCTAACACATTGCAAAACATTTAAGCACTAAATAAAAACTTGTCAATGGATACGTTGGTTGAAAATTCAAGATGTTTGTCTAGCTTTGCCCATTTTCCCATTTTGACTTTATTATTGTTTTCTTCTTCATTTCCAATGATAGGTTGACATCCTACTACTAGTAATGTCTGGCAGGTGAAAGCAGAAGTATTTGAAAGCAGTAAAAGACCTTGTAGAGGGTGGATTTTTATTTCATTTTTTAATTTATGAGACCTGTATTTGTTCTCTAAGCTCTGGCCTCTGTCTCTATTGTGTGTGTGGAGTAGACTTCAAAATTAAGTGTGGTCTTTAAGAAACAATCTTTCCATTGCCACAGCTAAGCTCCCTGCTGAACTCACTCATAGGAAATGGAAATCCAGTTGTCTAGGTCTGAGTGTCTGAACCACCGTCATTGTTTATCTCTGTGACCCTCTAGTGACTGTCTAGACCCATGAAACACAAACTGCCTTGACTGATCAATTCCCAGACAGCTTAACAATCTCAGTTGGAAGCGTGGAAATACTAATAGATTTAGCATTAATATTTGTTTTCTTAAAGAAGATAAAGAGGTTTTTAAGCAAAGGTTTGAAAGGAAATATGTTTATATAGTTTATTCTAGAAAGAGATAACTGTAAAAACAGGACTTTGCCCTAAGAGTTTTGCCTAAAACAAAATCTCTTCTGTCACCAGGCTGGATATTTTTAAAAATTTTAATCCAAGTATAAGTTAACATACAGTGTTACATTAGTTTTAGGTGTACAATATAGTGATTCAACACTTCTACACATCACCCACTGTTCATCACAACAAGTGCCCTCCTTAATCCCCGTCACCTATTTCACCATCCCCCACCACCTCCCCTCTGGTAACCGTCAGTTTATTCTGTGTAGTTAAGAGTCTGTTTCTTGATTTCTCTCTGCTTTTTCCTTTCCTCATTTGCTTTGTTTCTTAAATTCCACATGTGAGTGAAATCAACTATATGGTATTTGTCTTTCTGTGACTGACTTATTTCACTTGGCATTATATTCTCTGGCTCCATCCATGTCATTGCAGTTGGCAAGATTTCATTCTTTTTTATCAGCCTGGACATTTGTTAAGCCCAAGAAACATAAACTTCTTAAATAGATCAAATTCCAGACAGTTAGCTATCTAAATATGAGGCATGACATACTAGTGGATATAACATAATTATTTATTTTCTTAGAGTTGATAAAAATAGTTTTTTCAGTTTGGGACCTTTCTTTCACTTTAAAAATCGTTTTTGTTGCTTAGTAGTCTTAAGTAATCTAGAAAGGAACAACTCTAAAAACAGGAATTTGTCTTTAGGGAATCAGATTGCTTCACTACCACTTTAAATAGCAGCACTTCTAACCAAGCCCAATATGTGTTTTAAATCCAAGATATAGCCATACATTTCCAAGATGACATTCTTGTATATGTAGTAAATAGAGCATCAGCTTGTATTCAATTTATATAAACAAAAGACTTCAGGATACACAGAATAAACCTAAGACATCCCTGGTAGGGGTTGAAGAAACTGATATAACGTACAGAAGGAATATCCACTCCAATTTGTAGAGAATAGCTTTACCAGAGTAAGTTATGGAGTGTCTTTCTCCCTGTTCCTCAATGTAATTATGCACTTTATCTTGTTCTAGGAGTATACCATGCTGTGTCTGTTATGTGGCAAAGCTGAAGATACTATCAGTATTCTCCCTGATGACCCTCGACAAATGACTCTGTTATTCTGAGGATCCCTGCAGTTCTGTAGTAACTATGTTGTGTTGGTTTACAATATAGCAAGCCTGATGGTTTGTCTTACTTAGTTTATAATGGAAATTAGTTGCGTATTTTTTTCTGCTTAGACTTAACTATCCTTAGAAAGAAAAAGTAATTTAGGGGATTATGCTGAGCTCCTCTGCTAAAGTTCCCAGTTCACATCAGAATGAAGCCAGAATGAAGAATCTCTGTTAGAAGATATATGGCTGGAAGATATAACTAGAATGGGAGTATACCTAATGCCCACATCTTGGTTCCAATAAAAGGAACCAGGACTCCTTGGAAAAGTGATTGATTCTAGGACGAGGGCAGTAAATATACAAGATGAGCTTGGAGCATTTTGTGTCACAAAGAAAGTGCTCAAAAAAACCCCTCACAAAACACAATGATTGGGAGTATGTCAAAGGGGCAAAAATGCCAACTCAAGGAGCTCCCTGTGACCAAAGTTGGAACAGTTTGAGCAACAGAATAAAGTAGTATTGGATTATAATCCAAACTATAAATATCTATGAGTCCTTACTGATATAAATGAATGATTGAATAAGTAAATACATGAATTGGAAGAGTAGACAAATTGCCCATGCAGAAGAATTTGAAATAATGTTATGTAGATGTTCCCTACTCCTCAAGTGTGGGTTATAAATAGCAACTCCCGACTGTAGAGCAGAATCGGGTAGAGTTGAGCATGCAAAAGGAGAAAAGTAACAGTGGGAAAACCTGACAAACACTAGCTCAGCCAAGTGACCAAGATTAACATCCTCAGTGATCATCCTGTTGATAATAACATGCATCCTTGATGTGATATGATGGGAGGGCACTTTGCCTTTGTGGTCTTCCTCCCAAAAACCCATAACTCCAGTCTATTCGTGGGAAAAACATCAGACAAATCCCACTTGAGAGCCATTCTGCAAAATACCTGACCTTTACTCCTCAAAATTGTCAAGGCCATTAAAGACAAGTCTGGGAAACTCTCACTAAAGAGACATGACAACTAAATGTAATGAGGTATCCTGGATGGGATCCTGGGACAGAAAAAGTGCGTTTGGTTAAAACTAGCAAAACCTGAATAAAGTGTAGACTTTAATTAACATAAGTAAATAGAATGATTTCAGCTGCTCCAAAGAGATCTTAGAATATCTCACCTTGTGTAGTTGAAAGAACACTGGCTTGGGTGTTATAAACCCTGGAATTTAGGCCTCTCTCCCATTGGTAACAGTATAACCATTAAGCAAAGTGTTACTCTGGTCTTTATTGTCCCATTTCTATTAGATTAGGCTAATAAAAATTGATATTTTACTTCCTTCACAGTATTGTTAGAAGATCCAAATGAATAATGAATATAAAATGTGTTGGAAAGCATATAAAGTACTAGATGCAATGAGATGGCTTTGGTTGATTCTTCTCAGTCTGAGACCAAAACTTAAAGGGTCAGGCATTAGAAACAAAATTGTTTCCTCTTCATACCCAAGAAATTTGGAAATTCTGAACTAAAGCTTTGCTAAAGTGAGGTGAGCAAGGTGTTCATTGTTGATACCAGAGAAGTTTTGTTGTATAACAGGAACGCTAATGCTGAGGTTTATTGAGCACTTACTGTATGCCAGGGCCTTTTTAAACGCTTACTTCATCCTCATTAACAATTCCATGAAGTAGGTACTATTGTTATCCCAATTTTAGAGCCAAAGAAACTAAAGCACAAAGAAGTTAAAGGAGCTTAAGGTCACACAACTAGTACAGTGACTCCCTGTCAACACTCCTGCTCAGTACACACATGAAGTGTAAGGGTCTGGCAAGGTTAGGAACAAGTTAAGACTGTCAGTGACAGCACTCTGCGGAATCTAGGCACATCAGACCAAGATTTGTTATTCAGCAAAGTTAAGTCATCTGCTCCTCAGGGATCAGTTGTGTTATTCCTGGAAGATGTTTTCCACTTTTCTGCAAATCTATATCTGACCTGCTGAGGAAATCGTTTGGTGAAATGGATCCAGAAAGCAGAGAAAATGCTTCATTACTTTAAATAGCAGCACTAAGCCCATTATAGCCTCTGAATTGTCCCTTCTTGGAGTTTGCTAATGCTTCCAACTTAGTCATTTGGAGTTCAAGGGTATGACTTTATAAGCCCCTACTGATATCCTTGTCTTTTACAGACTGTATAATTATCTATCTGTTTTGGACTATATCCTACAAAATTTAAAACATAAGATCCTATCCACATATGTCATTATTAAACCAACCTTGTGCTGTGTTTTGTGATACTTTCTTTATCTTCTAGAATTCTTCTATGGGTCTAATCAAATAAAGACCTCTTCAACCCAGTTCCACTGAATCCGTACTTTTCTGTTCAAATAAAGGGGAGCCAGGCAAAAACATCAGTCTTTACTTTCCTTCCTGAGATACAAGAAAGAAAAGAAATCACCTATAGATGTAATTGGGAAAGTGGGCTTATTCTGGCCCCTCATTCTTGGTCTACTTGTTCCATGATGTATAGATCTGGAGTCTGCCTACTTAGGCTCTTGGAGTTCAAAGCTCAACATGTTTGTTGTGTTGTTTTAGCTGGCCAAGTCTTTCTCCAATGGTCTTGGGTTCTGACAGTACTAATTAATTCATATATGATATATTCTGGGCACAACCAGATACGATTCATTACTTATAAGTAATTACTAAGAGTTATATGTTTAGTGTTTTTTATCAAGGTATCAAGAATTCTTTCTGTTTTATCTTTTTTGTGAGCCAGGTTAAGTTACTTCACTGAATTTGAGACTCAATTTTAGGCTGTGTGTTTCTTGACTGTAGTACAGTCTCTATGGTAGATACAGTGTGGTTGGATAGAAAGGAAACCAGGAAACTTAGGTCTAAAATTAGCTTTGCCACCTGCTCATGTTGGGACACTGGGCAAGTCACTGAGTGTACATTGGTTCTCCGATGGAAAAATAGAAATAATCATGCTTTCTCCAGAGTTTTAAATCAAATGATATAATGTAAGTGAAAATGATGAAAATGATTTTAAGTTGTGCAATGCTGTTACAGGCAACTATCAGTGGTCTTTATGAAGGCACTTTGAGATGGAGGGAAACACTATCATGTTGTGATTAAGAGTACAGGCTTTAGGGGCACCTGGGTGGCTCAGTTGGTTGAGCATCTGACTTTGGCTCAGGTCATGATTAGCTGTACATGAGTTTGAGCCCTGCATCGGGCTCTGTGCTGATAGCTCAGAGCCTGCTTGGGATTCTGTGTCTCCCTCTGTCTCTACCCCTCCCCCACTCGCACTCTGTTTCTCTTTCTCTCTCTCTCTCTCTCACTCAGAAATAAAGGGTACAGCCTTTATAGTCAGACTGACCTGGGTTTAACTTTTCAACTCTTCTACTTAGAGCCCTTTGTCCTTGGCAGGTGTCTTGCTCAATTACCTTCTCTTTAAATAGAGACAAAAATTCTTCATAAAATCAGTATGAGAATTAAGTAACCTAAGATATACAAAGGACTCAGTGCAGTGTGTGAATATAGTAAATATTCAATAAATGATAGTTTGGATGACAGTTGTAATGGTGATTATGAGAAATCAGATTTGATGTCACCAATTAGAGTTTGGCTCAGTGTTTCTTAAACTAAGGAGACATAGCTGTGGGAACATAGTCATAGAAATAATGAATTTTAGTCTTTGTCCCTTGGTTCCCTAAAATCATTTACTCCCAAGCTTTATTTTTTTGTTCAAGTCCTCAGAGAAGCGATTGTCTCTATCCCTCCTCTAAATGGAGTGGCATTACCTCAGCTCTTCGGGAAAGCTTGTTTATGACACACCTCCCTGCCTCCTGAGTGCCTCTAGGGAAATTTGATTAAAAGATTGAAAGTGGTTGATTATATTAAGCTTTGCCATGTCTGTTTATGACCATAAGCTGATACTGCTGAGGCTGTAAAAGGAGACAAGCAAGATGAGGAATAAAGGAAACAATTTCTCACTTCTTTTCATTTTAACAACAGCACAACTAAAGATTTAGTAAAAATGAAATGTCCTTGTAAGACAAGTTCCCCCAGTCCGGCCCTCCCTGTTCCCTCCTGGGCCAAAATGGTCAGGTCCCTTCTGAAGCAGGGAGCATTTCCCCTGCCCAAATGAGGAGCCCTTTTCCTAGCATTATGGCCCTTACTGACTCTCTCTGCAAAATCACTTCTGTAATTCCTAATCCTTTGGGAATCTTTAGATAATTCCTTCAACTTGAGCCTCAAGGAAAAGACCCAACACATATCAGGCATATCAGGCCCTAAATTGCCTGTGGCATAATGCCAACATCCAGGATAGTTGCTCTGTTACTAGACATAGCAATAACCTATAGCACTATCGAGATGATGCACAAATCATACTAGCCTCCAATATGTATTCTGTACTTCTTCAGAGAAGTGATGTATCCCTGCAGTTATTCCTCTAAAATCAGTGCCTCGTCCTGCCCTCAAAAAACCCATACCCCAGCTGTTGGCTTTAAGAACAGGAATCTTGAAAGGCTTGCGTTTCCAAGAGTCAGTGTAAGGGTAGCCTTAATTTAGCAGAAGGCCCTGAAAAGCATGCCAGGGGATTCCCACTGTAATGCTCAGGTTACCCTTTTTGAAATAAAGCACCGCAGATGACATAGCTTTAACTGAAGGTCAGACAGGGAGGATCTTTAGCCTGTATTCCACATTTACTTCTCAGATGATGCAGATGCTTAGAACATAGTGTAGGGAACATAACAGGAAAGGGATTTCCCCCTCAGCATTGGGGTTTTTAAGCAGTGTGTCCAGTTTGGAGAACTGTCCCTTCAGGGCTTCAGTGAAAAAAGTAAAATGTTCCATCTAGTGGTCAAAGAAGGAAAGGTAACGTGAGAAGTTTCCAGGAAGACGTTTGTAAGGCAAAGTGACAGGGCAGTGGCCTTTCAGCAGGTGTCTTTTCTAGAACATGATAGGACCTGGCCTTGGAGGTGTTGGTGCCTTTTGAGTATGCCTGTGCTAGCTGAGGAATCTGAGGCACCGTCCTTACAAAGCCATTTGGCAGACCCCTGTTCTCACAGAGAATAGCTCTCATGTTGGCAGGTTATGAACAGTCTGACTGTCTGAAGGGAGGCCCTCTTCCATTCCCACCCTCGTGGAATTGAAAATGAGATCATTCACGTCTAAACCAGTTTGTCTTATGCCTGAATTTGTGAACATGTGAGTTTGAGAAAGACAAGGGTGGCATGTGAACTGTAAAAAGGAGCAAAGGATCGGGTGGCTGCCTGGGTGGCTCAGTCAGTTAAGTGTCCGACTTCAGCTCAGGTCATGATCTTGTGGTTCACGGGTTCGAGCTCCTTGTCGGGCTCTGTGCTGACAGCTCAGAGCCTAGAGCCTGCTTCAGATTCTGTGTCTCCCTCTGTCTCTGTTCCTCCCCTGCTCGCACTCTGTCTCTCTCTCTCAAAAATAAAAAAGATTAAAAAAAATTTTTTTAAAGGAGCAAAGGATCAAAAGCAAATGTTACTCAGCAAGGCAAGGAGAAAAGGGTAGGTGTTCTTTGTGTTCCCAGTAACTGCACCCTCCATACCCTTGCTGTCAGTTAAAGTTGACCAAATTAATGTCCCAGCAACATCTCAAAGTGCAGGTCATGCATAGTTGGCCCAGAACCTACACTGATAGCAACAGCTTCCTGATTGGAGTCCTCTAACGAACCTCCCAGTATACCGCACGGAAGGACCGCTGACTTTTCCTTTGCTTTACCTCTCATCACCACCCTTTGCCCAGTTCTGGAGGAGCCATAGAGTAATAGTATAATTCAGATTTCCCGCAACTCCACTTGCCATAGCAGACCCTGACCAGACAGT
The DNA here is from genome assembly GCF_018350195.1 of Panthera tigris. Classification (NCBI taxonomy): domain Eukaryota; kingdom Metazoa; phylum Chordata; class Mammalia; order Carnivora; family Felidae; genus Panthera; species Panthera tigris. The sequence continues at coordinate 110,599,984 of NC_056665.1, forward strand.
TATTACGGTGTCCCCCTGATGAGAGAGCCTCCCTCTATCAAGCCTTTGTGTGCTGCCAGCTGTCTGGCCCACCTGTGGTTTTGTACCATCCCTCTACCCTCTGTCCGGGAAGAAGACACAGAGAGCCCGGCCATTTCCACACCTGCCCTTTATTGGACTCATCTAGCAGGCTGGCTCCGAGCCCTTCACACTCCTCAGACACCACCCATACAGTTTAGGAAGATGCCATCATTCTGTGAAGGCCCAGATCCACCCAAGTCTTGAGCTCCAAGTAGAATCACCAACCAGAAGGTTGGGGGGAGGGAAGGGAGATAGGCAGACCGGAAAGGCAAGGCTCTTCAATGAAAGGGACTGATCCCAAGGGAAAGCTTTGGTCCAGCAGTATCTCCTGAGGGCATTCTGAATCCTAAGGAAAGATACCTAAGGGCTGGATGGAATAGGTCTGTGTGCTGAGAAGCTTGTGTCTATATGGCAACTTTGAGGAGGCGCTTGATGTCAGGCTCAATGTTGATGGTAGGGAAGGTGCGACTGTAGCGGCGGAAGGGCTCCCCTTCCGGCCCAATAAGGAACTTCTCAAAGTTCCAGGCCACATCTGAGCGGCGTACCGGGCTCCAAATGATGAACTTGGGATCGGTCATGAGGGAAAATGGGTCATCATACGGGTAGGGGAGCTTGTCCTTCAGGTAGGCGAAGACGGGATGCTCGTTCTGACCATTCACCTCACACTTTTGGACAAGGGTAAAGGTGGGCTGGAATCCACCCCCAGGGCGCACATACTTGAGACTGTTCAGGATCTCCTCATTCTGACAGTTCTCCTGGGGGAGGAAAAAGACAAAGAGCATGGAAGAGGGAAGGGGGAAATGAAGGATCCACAAAAAATCTTTCACCCTCCTATACGCCGTTCCCAGGACTATTCTTTTCTATGTAGCGTTTTTTTCCTCTGTTCTTTCTCTTTCCTTCTTCACTGGCTTTGTCCTACTCTTGACTTGGAGTTTTCCCACTCACAGCTGTTGTTTGATGGTTTGCTAGGCCATTCCTGAAAGTCCTTGCGGTTCCTAGCTTGGCTGTTCTTAAAGTCAGTGATTTAGCACTTTGAACGATTCTTTCTCTCTCCAAACTACCCTGGACAGTTTTTAGGGTATCTGTCTGAAACTTCAAGGAACCTTGAGTTCAGAGCAGGAGACAGAAAGGGAAAGAAGGCTCAAGTCCTACCACCTAGAACTCTCCCATCCACTACCTACACACAGGCACTCACACACACGTCCTGCCACCACCTTCCCTTTCCCTCTGCCCTGATTTGCCTCCATTTCTCCTAGTTATATGTGAGTGTGATAGCCTCTGCCTCCATCCTGCTCATATAAATGGGATTTATAGCTTCTTGCTTTCATCTTGCTTTGTCCTAGATCTGAAGTGTAAGTAGGAGGAAGCTTTGGTGAAGATGCCATCCAAGGAAATCTGGCTTTCAGGTGCCACAAAGGCGAAGCGAGTTCGAGATAATAATGAATGTACTCTAAATGGAATTGCTCAGTGACAAACAGGGATGAATTAAATAGGATAGAGTGTTTAGGGTTCTGGAATAGGCCAGGGGAAGAGAAGTTAAGGAAATAAGTGCTTGAGGGCTAAAGGTTGTGAATGTGTAGTTATCATTCCTTTTGCTTCTAGACTGCTATCCCAAGACTCCTGCCCCCCCACACTCACTGTACTCAGCTGTGAATGCTTTAGCTCTGAACCTGCTACCCGTCTTTCCCTCCCCAGGGCCATCCCTGTCCTATTCCCACTGGGCATTCCCCGCCCCTGACAACTCCAAAGGCCCTTAGAAACCCTTATTTTCCACCCCTCCCCCTGAGTCTAGGAGTCAGATATCTCCCTGTGGGAGAAAGTTCTTGCCTCTGACCTGCTAGAACCAATCGGTACAGTCAGTTCCAGGCCATCATGACATCTTGAGCCCAGGGGTGATTTCTATTAGACTACTTATCTCTTCATGCAAATGGCTGACTGGCTACCGGGTAGGTTATGGATTCCCTCCAGCCACTAGCTAGCCTGAAGTGATGGTGTAAAGGGTGGAGGCACCTCTCAGGCCGAAGAGATACTCCTAAAGAGGTTTTGCCCTTTCTCTCGCCTGCCCTGGCCAAGCCTAGAAACAGACGGAGACAGGGAAGGAACAATGAAAGCCGTGATGGTTCGAGCTCACATTTGTCACTAGCCAAAGACACTTCAGCCTTCCTGCTTGTATCCCTGCTAATTTCTTCCTTGCCTTCACGCCGCTGTGAATCGAACTAAGGGGGTTATAATTAGAGGGTTCACTTGAGGACACTCTGCCTGCTTTTGCTGTTAAAATAATAAGTGAAAATAGAAGAGAACTTGAAGTGTGTGGGCTGAAGATCTATAACTTGACCCAGTAATCAGAAACAGAGATTCGATCCAAATGGGACACACACACACACACACACACACACACAAATCAGAGCCAGAGAGGTGCATGTGATGCCCAGAGGAAACACGTGCATATTGTAAACCCTTAGCTTTCCACCAAAATCACCCTCCACTTGGCCGATTTAAAACAAAATCCTTTAATCTAAATAATACAGTTGCTTACACTTGCATATTACCTTGTATTTTTCAAGGTATTTTTGTGTATCTTATCCTCTGAACCTCCCAGTCATCCTGTGAGAGAAATGATACTATCCCCCATTTACAGATGAGGAAACTAAAACAGAAAAATCAAGTGACTCTTTGTAGGGCACAGAGCCACTAAATAGCAAAACCACGTCTAGCTGGAACTAAGGTGCCCTGGGTCAGTCCAATCCTAGTTTGACTGTCGATCTATGTCCTCCACTCATCCATTCAGCGGATATTTAATGAGTGCCCTCTCTACAGTGGAGAGAGAAACAGACCTGGTACCAGCCCTCATGGAGTGTAATGGAAAGACAATAAACAGTGTTTAAGCATAGTTAGAACCACATACACTTCCCCTTGGTATTCACATGTACCTAAAGACCTGGATTAACAAAACATACCTGTGATTCCAGACACTCCAACACACGGTCATCCTCCCCCTCCCCTTAGCCTACCAAAGCTTCACCATCCCACCTCCTTGGGTACAATGCAAGGGACCCCTCACCTGATGTCCAAATTGATTGCAAGGGAAGCCAAGAACCACCAGGCGCCTGGGAAAGCGGCATTGCAGCTCGTTGAGCTGGGTGAAGTCCCGAGTGGTTGTGCCTCAGAGCGAGGCCACATTCTCAATCAGCACTGCCCTGCCTCGGAACGTATTGAAATCTACCTTCTCCCCATCCAGGCTGATAGCGCTGAGGTCGTAGAAAGACTTGGCTATGTAAGCCATGGTGAAGGTGCAGACTGAGACCTGCAGAATGGTGTGCGCCCGCTTAAGGGTCTGTTAAAGGGGTGGGGAGGAAGGAGGAGCCTGGCCGGACAGGAAGGATTTCACAATGGGGCTTTGAGCATCCCCAGGATGACTTAGCAAAAACAGTCACCCACCTGTAAGTGCTGTTTCAACGAGGAGGTTGCTCCTCCTATTTACAGACTCTGAACAAAGCCACCTACCTGCCCCACCCTGCTGGCAACCTGGGAAGGGCCAATTTGATATCTATGTGCAAACATGAATAATTCACTACTTGCAGGAAACTAGAGCCCCAAAGGTCAAATGGGGAGGAAAAAAGGGAGGGAGGGATGCAGGATTGACTCCGACCTGCCCCAGCAAGTTGTTCTCACTTGGCACAGACGTTTATTGTCTGCGGAGGGCCAGGCTCTGAACTGTGCCACTGAGAGGTCAGGGTCTGCCTAGATCTGAAAGATGAGGAAGAGAATTGGGATACATGTTCCCTCAACTCAGACTACAACTGAAACCTATATATTACTGTGCATGTGTTTTTCTTTGGCTGTTGCCTTCCATGGGCACAAAATCAAAGGGACCCTTAGGAGGACAGTGTGATTTTCTAGAAATAATGGCTTTCAGTGGCTCAGCTTGCACCAGGCAGAAGAGATGAAGTTTGTCTTGGAAAGTCTTTCAGTGAGCAATATTACCGGTGCTGGAGACCGCCTGCGCCCTTGCCCCTCTGCATGGCACTGCCCACGATACCTCTGCCTTCCACTCTGCCTCCACAGGGTCATGCGGCTGACATCAGTCATGGTCGGGGTAATGGTGAGGAGTCGCAGAGCAGGTGAGTTGCTCCAAGGGCATGAGCTGCACCTGCCTTCTCTCAGACACTCAGTCCCAAAGACTGCTCACAGCAGGCTGGTGCTGGTCATTCCCCCACGGAAGGAAGTGTGCAGGGAGCCAAAGCTTCCATGGTTCTAGACCGAGTCGGGCCACCTATGTTTTCAGCCCCAGATATGCAGTGTACTGCAGGACATGTGAGGACCTAAGGGAAGAGCTAGTGTGCTTCATTCTTCCAAGCACCTACCAGCTCAACAAATTCGTGTTTTGTTTTTGTTTTTTTTTTTTAATGTCTGGATTTCTCTACCGGTAAAACTGGTAATTAGACTCTACCTGGCTTTGGGATTTTTAGAGTGTTATTTCAATAACAATGCAAATGCTTACTAGAGAGTGTTTTCACAGGTACATGTCCATTGGGAACTGTCTTCGAGAACAAATAAGCAAGGCTTGGGAGCAGCTGGTATTGAGAATCTGATTTGCTGAGAAGATGGAGGAACTAGTCACCAGGGAGTGTCCAGCTTTTCTGGCTTTTGTGGCCTGTTCCATAGGTCTTTAGAGCCCATGGGAACCTGTGTCTCTACTGGCTGCTCCCTAAGAACAAGCCTCCATTACTTGAGTGGGAATGGAATCTTTGGCCATTAAAGGAGGCAGGAAATGCAGAGTGAAGTGTGTCTCTCCCCGCCCGCCCCCCTGCCCTTCCCCCCCCCCCCCCCCCCCCCCCCCGAGACTGGGTAGAGTTCCTAGAAACAGCCCAATAAATGTTCCTACCGGGCCACGGAGTCAGAAGAACTTGGCCTTGACAGTGGGCTGAACTTCAACATGAACTTGCCAGGCTTATCTGCATGCCTGGAGCTTTCCCAGTATTCTCTAGGCATCTGGACATCTCTTATTGGCTGCCCCTCTGGTCCTCTGTCCAGGAAGACCATGGAAGTTCTTGAGCTGAGTGGGGGCTCCCTCTTCCTTAGGGACACGCCATCCCTTTTCTCCAAGTACAATTTAGGACCCTTTGTCATGCAGGCTCTCACCTTTCATGATTGAATAAAACTGATGAGACTCTCCTAAAATACTTTGTTTCCAACTTTACCTCAAACTGGCTTGAGTTGGAGGTAAACTCAAGAAGCTTATTACTTTGGACATGCACTAACAAGTGTGTGATTCCCATGGCTTTCCGCAGTAGTTGTTCTGGAAACTGCACTGGCTTAGAAGGCAAAAAGTCCAGGTAGGTGATGATTCTCAACTCTGGCTACAAATGAGAATTACTTATCAGGATTTTTCTACATAGAGATACTAACGCTTTTCCCTCCAGAGATTTCAATTCTAATGTTTCCAGCCATGACTCTGCCACTGTTAGATGAGGCCCTTAGGCACCTGTTTCCTTATCTGCTGAATTTAGATAATCACTCTCCTGATCTCCCACAGGTATGATTGTTAGGATGGAAGAGATCAAGTATTGCAAGTTTTCTATAAACTATGAAGTGCAGGTGAAGATCTTAAGCTACCACCAGCCTGCCTTTTTTGACTCCTTCTTCATTGTATCCTGACTCCCATTTTCTACCTCCTCCACCAATTGTGTGCCCCAAAGTATAGTATTTGGCACCCCCAGGTCCCCAAGATCACAGTCTGCCTTGCTTCCTTGGAGTATCCAATCACAGGACTAGGACAAACTTCTGAAAGATTACTTAATCCCTCCTCATGCTTTCAGGAAGGCTTGTTCCTGTCCATCCCATACAGAGAACGTTCTTAGCTTTAAAGGCTCCTTCAGACATAGATATTCAGCATCCTCCCAGTGACTCAATCTTATTTCTGCACTGTAGGCCCACTAGAGAGCATTGCGGGTATGGCTGGGCTCCCCGGCAGGTGGCATCAGGAAAGGTACAATAAGGAAGATGACGGTCTGCTGCTTCCATTGTCATTCTACTACTGTTGCTTTATACGGTTCTGGAGCCTCTTTTACTGGCACTGCCTCTCCCTCTCCCCCTTATCTGACAGGGTCAGGTGAAAACTACTCCCGGGGGCTCATACAGGCAGCCATACCTCTGGTTTGAAATATTCTTTATTTTGTAAACATCTGTGTTTAAAATAGATGAACCCTGCTCACAAGTCATATATTGGTTCTGAGACACAGTACACAAAGTTCACCCGTCACAGGGAGATGGTGGGGGCTCTGGAGCAGGTGGAAATGCCTGGGGCTGGGCTGAATCTCAAGACAGCAGATGCAGAGGTGGTAAGTAAACAGGCAGAAGTACCTGTGCAAAACTCTGGGCCTGATGCCAGATCCCAGGCCACCTCTTGGACTGGAGAAGTTTAGGGGTGAGATGCCGACTCCAATTCCTTGTGAGCAAAGCTGCACCCTAAAAGTTCAACCCTCTGGCTCCCTACCTCTCCCCAGCTGTGGCCCTTGGGGATGGGGCTCATCAGTTCATAGAATCTCCACCCTATGCTTTCCCTTCCAGAACCCCTAGTGTACAGTAAAAATATAGTCCCTCTGTCCCAAGGGGGCTAGGAGAGAAAGGCAATGGTGCTCTGCCTGATCCTCAGGGAAAGCTGCAATACTGATCCAGGTTGGAGCCAGTGCCCTGAAGTCCCTGGCAGAGGGCACACTGTGGGTTGGCATAACCATCTCCCTGCCCCCAGTGTGATGCTGTGTCTAACACCTGAGGAGTCAGTCCTCAAGAAAGCATCCCAGCCATAGTCAGGACTTCATCCTAAAGAGTCTTTATCTAAATTTCTCATCAGCTAACAATTTATAACTATTCCTGCCCTCCTTTTCCTTCCACTACGGTTAACCTATCCCTGTCCCTACATCCTGAGCTACCCTCTCCTACTCTGATAAGAGTCAGAAGGAAAGGTTTGGTCATTTCTTCCCCACTTTTTTTTTTTTTTTGGGGGGGGGAGGCATAAGGAAGTGGGGCTCTTAATCCTTCACCTGTGTGTGCCCTGAACTTTGGTCCTTAGTTGATGAATGTTCAGTGTTGTCTTAGCTCCAGCCCTAGCCATGTGATGCTGCTAATATGTAGCTTAAGAATGAACCTCCTCCTCGGGAAGGTGGGGAGGAACCCTACTAGGGCTGCTAACTGACTTGTTCCTTCTTTAAAGCACCTCCTTCAAGCCACTCTTGGGCCATGTGGGGTTAAAGGAACTTCTTCCTGAATGAAGAGCTCTGGAGGAGGGAGTCCACTTCCCTCCTCCTGTAGCCACAGTGCCGGTGGCTCCTGTTCCAGGAGCTAGAGGGGCAAGATGAGCACTTTGTCTGGAAGGCTGAAGAGAACAGCACCAAGCATTTCTACCCAGGGCCTCCTTTCTCTCTCCCCATGAAGTCACAGCTCTTCTCCCACAGACTTTGAGTCTCAGCAAAACCTTGAGAGCTGAAGGCTGGGTTGGGTGGTTATGTCCCCTCTTACTTGCCAGGGGGTTGCGGGGAAAGGCCCTTCTTACACAGAAAGGGAAGCCGGGGCCCAGGGAGCCCTGCTCCTGCCATATTCCCCTCTGGTGTGCACAATGCCGTCTCTGGCCTCCTCCCCCTTGCTTTAACCTGATATATAGGGGCTAGACCTTCATCTCCAGGCACTCCTCTTTCTGGGGGTGTGTGGTTTGCTTGTCAATATCGCTGGCCCCCCGCTTTCCTTGCCCCTGCAGTGGCCTGAGGCCTCGGTGCATGTCTTTAAATTCAGGAGCCCAGGTGGGGAGAAACTGCGTACAAGGGGCACGGGAGGTAGAGAACGGAGGTGACTTTTTATCCCTGCCTCCCCACAACATTTTGTTTTCTTCTCTGAAGCACCTGCTTCTGAGCTCACTTCCCCCAAGAGGCAGGTGGGCAGGCGGCCAAGCAAGGCCCAAGCTGGGGGGTGGGGGGGGCAGGCAGGGAAAGGTGGGACAGCCCCAGTCTTGAGGACCACCAGGTTGGCGTCTCCTTCCTGCCTTGATGTACATTTCCCCAGACCATTGGTGAGGCAGGCCCATGGCATGAGAAGCGATGGTGGGGAGGGAAGATAGGAAGAAGTACCCTGTAGGCTTTGGCCCCTTCACAAAGCAGGGGGGGTTCTCCCAGAAGAAGAATATGGAACATCCCCATGAGCCTGAGTCCATTCCCTTGGACAGGGTTAGGGAGAAAGGAAAGAAAGAAGCTGCACCAGCAGCCACACAGGAGGACATACAGGGAAAGAGGTGTGAGGGGCTTTGATACAAAACACACTGGAGGGGAAGGGGACAAGAAAGAGAAGTGGGAGGAAGAGAGAAAAAGCAGAGAGGAGGCAAGATGCACTGAGAAAGAAGGGGCCTTAAAGTGGCCTTACTCCAGACTGGGCCACTGTCCGGGGAGCTCGGGGCGGTGAGACAGTGCCCGTAGCGTACTGGGGGCTCATAGCAGGCCCGTGGCAGGGAAACAGGCTGAAGGGAGCCACTCCAGGCTGGAGGGGCTGGGGGCAGAGGCTGCTCAAAGATGACAGCGGGGCTGCTCTCAGGGCCAGGCAGGGGAGTAGCAGCTACTGGTATTCCACAGGGTCACCCGAGTGAGAGGAGAAGCAGGGCAAAGCCCGGACTCCCTGTCTGCCACAGGCCTCCTGAGGGGAGGGGGATTGGCGGCTGCTCCACGCAGGACCCTCAGCACCAGCAGGTTTTGGAAGAGTTCGCTGGGCCCTCAGGTTTGCCCTCATCCTCCTCCAGCTCGGCCAATGCCAACTCATTGCTGGCACGTGTCCGGAGACCATCCAGCTCCTTCCTGTGGGCCTGCAGCACCAGCTCTGTCAACCGCGTGAAAGACTGGGAAACCAAGGGTCACAGGTTAGTCGGGCTCCTCCTCCTCTTCCCCAGGCAGCCCTGTAACTGTCCCAGGGGCGGGGGCTCCTCTGACCCGGGCTCCCGTCCTGTCCGCTGCCTCCTCTCGTCTCCCCACTCTACTGGACTCAGCCCAAGAGGCAGGGTAGCTGGGCTTCGGAGCGCTCACCTCTTTAATGTTGAGGTTGGTGCAGGCACTTGTTTCATAGAAGTCCATGCCGTACTCTTTAGCCAGCTGCAAGAAAAGAACATTCCTGAAAGGGAGTCAGTAAGGGAAGGGAGGTGCCCACAGCACCTGGCACATACTTCTGCCATTGCCCTCATAGCCCCTGCTGTGTCGTGACAATTTCTCACAGTAGGTCGCTTCTCAGACCAACCGGGAGCTCCTTCTAAGACACAGGCTAGCGGAGCATGGAGACGTTCCACAAACACCCTCCCGCACTCCCCACCCACCTCCATGCAGACACACCCCTGCCCCCGGTGCACACAGCTCATACGTCAGGAGATAAATATATCAAAATCTTGGGCAAGATGTCAAATTAATAAAAAACACGGGCTTTGGGATCAAACAGACCCAGACTTAGACACCAGCGCTGCCGCTCAGCAGCTGTACGACTGTGGACAAATATATCTCTAAGCCCAGCTCTGCCATCTGTTAAAGAGGGGAGAGGGTGTCTCTCAACCAAAGTCACGGAATGACTAAAAGGGGTCATGCGTCTCAAAGCACTTGCTTAGCGCTGGCCACGCATACAGTGTTCGATAAATACTGCTCTAGGAGGATTTGCTTCTACTTTCAGATTTTTCAATGACCACGTGTTGTTTTTGCATACCAAAAGATCCATTTTCTCTTAAGCGCTATGGACGCAAAGGGAGAGAAAAGCTCTGGAGGCCCTTGGAGCGGGTAGATGACTCTTGTCTCCGTGGTATCCATCCTTCTGTGCTCTGGGAGGGCGGTCTCCCCTGGCACCACCTTCCTGACCTCTCTGCCCCATGGCTTCTCTCTGACCGTGGGCCCTGCATTCCCTCATTTTCCTTCCTACTCTTTTCCAATAGAAGGACGGGGTGGGATGCCTTTCCAATAGAAGGATGGGGTGGGATGCATGGTAGCCATGCCTGGATGCTGCTGGAGAAGCCAGCGACCTGAAGCCCTTCCTCACCATGAACATTGGGATGATCTCTTTAGCAGAGGGTAATCCTGCTCTGGGGCACTTAGAGGTGGACAGTCTTTGTTTTTGGATGGTCTTTGTTTCAGGTGGACCCCAAATCAGTCCTGAAGGGCAGAAAGCAAATTCTCAAGGATGGCAACTCCCCTAGTGCCTTAGGGAACTTTGGAAAGTGCCAGGGTGCCTGATGACAGGCACAGAATCTTGGGTCCCAGCCCTCAGGACTGGCCCCGGAAGGCGGCAGAAGACCCAAGGGATGGGTTCGGCCAGCTCGCTCCACTTACCTGCTGCCCTTGCTCTCTTCCCACCTGCCGCTTCTGCTCTTCATCGGCCTTATTCCCTATGAGGATCTTCTGGACACCTTCCGGTGCATACTAGGGACAAAGGACAAGCAGAACTGCCAGTGAGTGCTGCCTTTCCCTCCTATCTCCCCACCCTACAGTCTCTTGGCCTCTATACCAGCACCAAGCTGAAGAGCCCTAGGGACAGAGCAGGCTGATGGGGTGCAGGTGCAAAGATTCCCCAAGTGCCACGGCCGACCCCGGGGGTCCCGGAGGGCTGTTATGGGGACAGCTTAGAGTAGGAGGCACTCTGACTACTACTGGTGCTTCCTGGAGTTGGACAACTGGTATCTGAACTGGCAAGGGCATTGCACTTAAGTCCAGCCCCTCATTCTACTGATGAAGAACTGGGGACTCAGAGAGTTCAAATGGCTTGCCCGAGGCTCCAGAGCCAGGACTAGAACCCCAGTCTCACGATTTCAGGAAGGAAGCTGGTCACAGGGTAGGCTTTGGCCTAACTCATTTCCAAGGACGAAACAGCCATGGAGTCCTGGCTGGGCACAGAGCATGGATGGCATGGCAGCTTGGGCTCCTTCCCCATTTCTTACTCACCCAGAGGTCTTCATCCAGGGCCGTGGAAGGCAAGGTTTCCTGGGGGTGTTTGCTCACCAACCCTGAGAGCCTCGGCCCTTCCCATCTGGCCCTCGCTCTGCCTTCCCCTCTGAGGTGCCCTCCCCCGCCCCCAACGATGAGGCAGCATCTCCTACCTCATCCACATCACTGACCCACTTCATGATGTGCTGGTAAGAGCGCTCGCTGCTAATGTCGTAGACTAAAAATATCCCCTGAGAGAGAGAGAAGGAGAGAGAAATGGGGGAGGTAGATGCACACAGAGACCGTGCACAGTCATGGGGCCAGAAGCAGGTGTGGTACCTTAAATGCTGGGTCCCACTCTCCCTTCTCCCTGCTTAGCATACTGAGGATCCCTCAGCACCCAGAAACTTCTCCTTCTCTCTCATACCCCGAAAGCTATTGCACCTTAGGCCTATCACGGAACTCTCTGAGGTGGGAAGGAACCAAATATCCTGACTGGGGTCTTTGGCCCAGGGTGGAGGGTGGAAGCTGGGGATGACGGTGGGGGACTTGCCTGTAGTGTGTGGTCAGAGAATAACTAATAATTGAATGAATGATCAATGAATAATCGCAAGACTGCCTGAGACTGCCCTTGCCAGCAGGCGATCTGAGGGCCCTATTTTGGGAGTCAGTGACATAAATATCTCAAACACCCAGAGTGGGGAGTGTGGATGGCAGCGTCCCACCTCCAAACCCTGAAAATGGTGGCTCACCTGGGCCCGTCGATAGTACTGCTTTGTGATGGTCTGATATCTCTCCTGCCCCGCTGTGTCCCTGTAGTAGAAAGCCAGTCCCTCAGAGGAGCAGGGACCATGGAACCAGAGGGGGAAGGGAGGAACAGGAGCTGGGAGACCCTGTGCCCTTGCAGGAAAAACTGGGGAGCTACAGGGTGAAGTATCAGAGGAGCTTGGATCCCCAAGGGGGTCTGAGCATATCTGACCCTGCGGGAGAGAGGCCTGATTATCTGGTGCTGACAGGGCTGATGGGGTCTTGTCAACTACAGCTACGCCAGGAGCGTCAAACATAACTGGGCCTTGGACAACTCTGTAGAATTTGGCCGTTGTGTTCAGACAGGGTGGACACATGTACCCTTCTCAACCTGGAGGCAGCTCCAAAGGCTGGCAAAGGCCAGGCTTGCAGGAGCGTCAGGCCAGAGAGCCACAGCGGCCCCCTGTGGCTACTGGTGGGAACTGCACCATGCTAGATGGAGCTCTCTCCCCAGGGTCCCAGGTAGCCCTCCCTCCTACCACACTGCAGCATGGCCCAAGGGCAAAGCCTTTTTGGAAAACAAAGCCACACTGGTTAGTTTGCCAATTCCTTCTAATTCCTGCCCCTTGGTGACTTGTGGCCAATCTCATAAGGTTTCTTAAGAAAAAGAGATTAAGGCTCCTAGGAGCAAGAGATGGGCTTTGCGACATCTGCTTCTCTCCACAGAAGAGGTGGCCAGTTATCCCAGATGCAGCCTTGGGATTTCTACACATGGCAGTGGAAGCCTGGGGCTCTCCTCCCGCATCTCCTCCCCCTACTCAACTCACCAAATCTGTATCCGCACTTTGATGCCATCTACCTCTATGGTCTTCATCTTAAAATCCACGCCTGGGAAAGGAAGAGAGCAAGGAAGTTACGAAGGGTACCACTGAGACCTGAATGGTAAAGGCCCAGGGCACTCACACTGGAAGGGATTTCTTATGGCTTAATTTGGCAGAAAGGTGGCATGAAATGAGGAGGGACTTCCTGAACCAAAAATTGACCAGGGCTGAGAAAGTATCCAGGGCTTTGAATGGAGCTTCCCTTCCTCCTTGACATGAGAGTTGCCATGGGTAAAGGGGTGAGGCAGTGCAGGAGGAGGCAGAGTGAGTATGGGGGAGTCCACTCCATCGCTGCCTCGCTCAGCCCCCAAATGTGTCTCGCTCTCCTCAGTATGAAGTCTTCCTATTCTTCTGGAGAGAACTGCAGGTATTTACTTATCCTCCCTGGAACTCTAATGCCTAGGAATAGCAACCCACCTAATTTGCCTCTTATTTTTTTTTCTTCCTCTGCCTAATTTTTTTAATCTTTATTTACTTTTGAGAGAGAGAGAGAGAGAGAGAGAGAGAGAGCATGAACAGGGGAGGGGCAGAGAGAAAGAAAGGGAGACACAGAATCCGAAGCAAGCTCCAGGTCCTGAGTTGTCAGCACAGAGCTCGATGCCAGGCTTGAACCCATGAACCTCAAGATCATGACCTGAGCTGAAGTCGGATGCTTAACCTACTGAGCCACCCAGGTGCCCCTCTCTGCTTATTAATAACCAGGAGGGAATGTGGCGCTGTCACAAATGTGGGGAAGGCATACAGACCCTGGAGAGAGAGGACTGTGTATACAGCCCTCGGCACCTAGCAAAGTCCCACCAAGGCCTGGTGGATCTGCTGTTGACTAGCCCCACTTACTGGAGGAGGCATTGTTGTTTACTTCTTTATTTAGAAGGAGCATGGGCTTTGAAGTCAGGCCTGAGCTTGAATCCTGACTCTGGCCACTTAACTCATAGCTATGACTTTGGACACCTTTCTTCTCTGAGCCTCCATTTCCTCATCAGTAAAATAGCGACATTCCCAGTCATCTCAGAAGGTGGCTGAGAAGACCAGATGAGACACGGTGCCTGGCACCTGGCAGCTATTCAATTGACTACAGTTATCATCATAACCTGGTACAGTCCTGATCCATAATGGGTGCTTGTAAATGACTACCAGTGACCAGGGGAAGAGGCAGTGCCACAGCATGTCACTGGGGGAGGGAGGGGAGGACAAACAGGGTTCTCAGGCTCATCTGCCCAAGGGCTTGAGGAGCTAAGCTGCCACAAGACACAGGAAACAAGGCATTTGGCAAACCAGCCCAAGGCAGAAACATTTGGGGACACTTGCAGGAGTCAGCAGCACCAGCACACAGGCTTGAGTCTGACAGATGACAGGGATGAGGGAGACATTTTTATCACCATGCTTCTTCCCAGCCCTAACTGTGCCCGGTGATTCAAGAGCTGTATCTAGTAGGTTAATTAAGCTTAAGTCTTTGTGTGCTCCCTGGAGACAGGTCAGGAATGGGCACCATTAACCAGTTTTCCGATGGAGAACACGGTAAAGGCAGAGTTCCAGAGGGACAGCAGTCACCAAAGACACAGCCCCAAAGACCCGAGAGGTACCAGAGTCCCCAACACTGCCGCTATTCCCCCTCGGCATTACTTCTTAACCAATGGGAATGTTTCTCCCCTCCTCCAGCCTGTCCCCAGGCTTCCACGAACACAGGCAGATTACATTCAGGCCCTTCCCTCTCACCATCGAGGCCAATCATCATTTAACTAGAGGGGAGAAAAAGATCCAGAATGGACAGCCCAAACTGAATCAAGTTGGTCAGACGTGAATCATTTTCCGCCTGCCCAAGCTGATTCATATCTATTGAGCTGTACTTTTCCAAATGGGCAATGTCTGGCAGCCATTCTTCCAAGTGTGCTGAGAAAGCGAGGGTGGAGGGCACCTGGCCTCGGTGGGGGCAGTGGCATGCCACGCCTCCCCAGACAAACAGGTGTCAAGAATTTGCTTCTCGCCATCCCTGGCATGGAAGGGAATCAGGAAATTCTTGCTCTTTCATGGTGTAGTGCCTGCTTCGCAGGAGGACCGGCAATTTTGTTCATTTTACAATCAAACCAGCTCATGCTAGCCCAGCAAGCCTGGCCAAGGACAGTGCCTTGTGCAAAGTGGTCACAAGGTACCAGAGAGGGAGAGAGAAGGGAACTTACTATGTGCCCTTGCCCTGCACAGTGCTAGGTGCAGACAGAGTGGTAAAAAAAAAAGACAAATGGTCTCTAACCTTACAGAGCTTAGTGGAAAGGAAACAAAGGCCCGGAGAGGTAAGAGAAATAGCCCAAGGTCAGCACAGCAGGTGGTAGAAATTGGCAGGCCTGTTTGATGTCAGAGCCCTGACTACCCCCAGCACTCTTCTCGGGGAACGAGAGTTGTGGACTGACTAAACACTGAGGACTTAACTGTACCGTACTGGTTTCTCTGTAGGTCCTTGAGCTGTGGGTCCCCGGCTCAGCCGGGCAGGAGGACACTGTGTGAGAATGAGAGCAGCTGTTAGAAGAGGCAGCGCTGACACGAAGACGCAGCTATCCTGGGAGTGAGCCCTGGGCTTGGATTCCTTCTCCAGCTTCCCTCACTTCTTAGCTGCATGGCCAGGGACCGAGGCTGAGGAGTGCTGGGGGCCCACAGCATCCCTACCCCCATCGTCTCACAACCTAGGTCCTCCTGACCACCCAGTAAGATTTGTGGAGTTCAGAGAAGCGAAATGCTTCAATTTTGGCTATTCATATGCACTAAGGAAGAAACAGGAAGTCTAGTCCTTTTGAGGGATCTTCCTCACTCACCCACCCGCCCCTTTTTATTTTTATTTTTTTAATTTAAAGAAGATGAACTGCTCAGTGATCTTCTAGTGGAATTTATTCTTTCTACTCTCTCTGGTCCCATAGCCTGGACCTCCCACTGTGTCCACCCTCCAATCATCCCCTGGCCTGCCATGACGGTGCCCATGCGTGGCCCCTCCACCCCGTGTGGCTACTGGTTTTCTCTGCTGCTGAGCACTGCGGGGCACTCAAACCACTGGCTTTGTTGGGTCACTCACAGACCTCTGCTTTCCCACCTTAGCGGGGCCCTCATAGCTGCTCGGCACCCGTTTATACGGAGGTGGGTTCACCCATCACTTGCCTGGCAGCCACTGTCCCTTCGCGGAAGGCTTCAGCCCCCTAGCCCCCCCTCCTTGGTGCCATGCACTCCACAGAACTTCTTCTCCACTCTCCAGGGGCAAGATGAATGCTGCCTTATGAAGCCATTCCTGAGGCCTACCTCATTTCTTCAGAGTGTGCCTCTGTTCTATCTTCCTTAGGGAAAGAGTCCTCTGTCCTTCCCAAGCCTCGCCTCTCAGCTCCTCATCAGCCCCCTCTGGGTGCTCATCCTAACAGTTTGGCCCCTCTTTGCTGATCTCCAAACTCTATGTGGAGGAGAAATACTCTCCATCCACCTCCATCCCCTGTGTGTCCTCATTCCGGGTCCTCTAGGGCAGCACGTCTCAAACTCTAAGGTGCACGCAGATCATGTGGGGATTGTGTTAAAATGCAGACTCTGATTCGGTAGCTGTGAGGTGAGGCCCGAGATGCTGGATTAAACTTCCAAGTGAGGCCGATGCTATTGGCCCATGGATCACACTTTCGAAAGCCGGCTTCTAGACAGTGGTTCTCAAGGTGTGGTCCCCAGACCCGTAGCATCGGCATCAGCTGGGACTTGTTGGAAAATGCAAATTCTTGAGTTCCACCTCAGATCTGTGGAATCAGAAACTCTGTGGGTGGGGGCCCTCGAATCTGTAGTTCAACAAGCTCTCCAGGTGTTCTCACACATCCTGAAGTTTGAGATTTGGACTAACGCTTTGCACCTGAAGGGTCAGGTGAGGCAGCACGGGTGTTCTCCCATTCTCCAGGTGTGCTTTGTAGGTGCTCAGCCTTAGAATCACCTGGGGTGTTTTTTTTTTTTTTTTTTTTTTTTTTTTTTTTAAATGCCATTACCTTGACTTGTCTAGACCCACTGAATGAGACTCAGCAAGGCCCGGAAACGTATATTTTTAACTGGGTAATGGGTGATTTTTAGAGGAAAGTTTGAGCTATGATATAGTGAAAGAGCTATCCACTAGTGTTGGAATCAGAAAGACTTGGATCTAAATCCTGATTCTGGCACTGGCTGTGTGACTTTGGGCAACTTTCTATTTCTCTGAGCTTCAGTTTTCTTACCTGTAGAATGACAATACCACTGGCCTCCTAAGAGCTGTTGTGGGATACGAATTAGGCAGTGGATGTGAAGCACGTGCACATAGTAGGAGGTCGTGCGCATAGTAGGAGGTCGTTCTCTCATCCCTCTGCAGAATAACAGCTTCCTGGAGAGCAGCCAGGAAAACAAACCCAGAGAGCCTTTGGTGTGGAAACGGTTACATGGTCTAGT
This sequence comes from Panthera tigris, assembly GCF_018350195.1. Taxonomy (NCBI): domain Eukaryota; kingdom Metazoa; phylum Chordata; class Mammalia; order Carnivora; family Felidae; genus Panthera; species Panthera tigris. Next base: position 110,617,022 of record NC_056665.1, read on the forward strand.
CCCTTACTACCCCATTGCCCTTGCTAATCCAGGGGCCAGCGGCATCAACATCATCAGGGAGCTTATCAGAAATGCAATTCTCCAGGTGCACCCAGACCTGCTAAATTTTAGACACACTAAAGTTTGACAACCACTGTCTAGCCCATCTCTAGGCAGAGCCACACCCAAGGCTCATAATGACACTTATGATCATTGCACACCCATTAGCTAGGGAATCCAGAGCCCTTAATTCTCGTGCCAGCCCTGAGAGGCAGGTAAGAGCGGTGATTACTACCATAGGCACAGAGTAGCCACATAACGTCCTCATGCTCCCACACCCTGTGGCTGAGCCAGAACCGGAAAACTGGCCTCCTAACACCCACCCACTGCTCCCTTGACCAGTGGCTGCAGAATCGTACTGCCTTTTCTGTCACACCCTGGCATGCCCCCCGTACCTGTTCTATTATGAGGCATCTAGAAGTGAGGCCCTGGGCACTCGTGGAGCAAGCCCGCCCAAACCTATTTTCAGGACACCCCTGTTCCTTGACGCGGTTGAGGACTGCGCTAAGCCCAGATGCATCACCCTGCACGGTGCCACATCACTGTCCCTACAGGAGAGCCGGCTTCCTTTCCCAGGCCCAGGGAACGCTGTAGTGTGAAGAAACAAGCACACCGCCTCCACGCAGCTCCGGCAGATGTTCTTGGGAACACCGGGAGCCCCGGACGAGAAAGTCAGGGAGATGGGGGCCCTCTGCCAACCAAGTGCCTAAAGCACGAGGTGAAGCTCATCATTCTTATTCAGCATCTCAGAGATGCCAGTCGTGGTGGCTGCCACACCCAGCATCCCTTTCCGGCCAGAACCGCCCAGCCCAAAGCCTCTGCAGGGACGCAGGGCTGGGTGCAGTGTGCTCTCTGTGGACAAGCAGTTCCTAACCGGACCAGAGGTGGGTGTCTGACCAAAGGAGGCCCATCGGTGGGCTTGCTGGTGACCCCCAAGGTGACCTGGCCAACAGCGACAAGGGAATCTGGCTAAGCCGATCAAACCAGCCCCCTCCAGATGGTGCAGATAGGATTGGTCAGTTGGCAACTAGAGGAACACGAGGCAGATGTGCAGAGAAGCAGAGATGCCTCGAGACAGAGCACACTGGCCAGAGTGGGGGCTGGGGTGCTGGATCCTGGCACAGACCCCGCCTTCCAGCCCACGGGAACCCTCAGAGCACATCCCCCTTTCCTAGCGAAGCCTGAAAGCGCCCCTGCCCCCAAGGCAAGCAGGCAAGATGTTTCAACAATAGGGCCAGGAGGAAAACGCCCCCCAAATTCCGTGCTTGTTGCTGCTTATTTTTTGTCTTCCAGCCCCAACTAGATGCAAAGTACCTAAGGGGAAGACAGTATATTCTGCATTTGACAATAAATTGTTTGTTTTTAAAATCTCTCTGCCTCCACTCCAGCAGAGTGCCGGACATAAAGTAGTAATTCCATGAGTGGCATCCTCCTGCCCCAGGGAGCATGAGGAGGATGGGCGCCTGTGGCTCAAGAGCAGGGACGTGTGTCCTGCCATGTGCATGCGTCACGGACATTGGCAAGAAAAGCTCCTCAGCTAAGTGACTGCCGCCTAGGACCGTGGACAGTGTTGCCCTCACTACATCGATGGCCTCTGGCTCTTCCTGCTGTGTCCCTGTCTGAACAGCCTCTGCTTCTCCAGCAGCAACCCTCAGAGACTGTCAGGCCACACCCGGAGCCCTGGAGCACAGTGACAGGGCTGCTGTCAGAGAACAGGAGGAGGGGCAAAGCTGGCCTCTGAGTACTGGGGGCTGGGATAGGACTGAGGGACAGGACAGGGGAGATGGTTCACCATGGGTGGTGAACTGCTAGACCGGGGGCGGCGAGCTTACTGCCCCCTCGGTCTAGCAGTGAGGGGCCATGAAGACTGTGGAAAGAAGGGAACGGGGCACATTCAGGGGAAAGAACACTCCTTCCCATAACCACCTGCCTCCAAAGAGATCGCTGGGAAGCTCGGAGGAAGGGAGGAACAGGGGCGTGGTCAGTCAGAATACACTGGTGTGGTCAGAGTTTGGTTCCGATCCTGCCTTTCCCACTCATTACCTGTGTGTTCTCAGGAAAGCTTCTTAATCTCTCTATGCTGTTTCTTCACCTGCAAAACGGGAATGACAATCCCTCGTGTCAGAGAGTTTCTGTGATTATTGTGAGAGAAGGTGTAAAGCCAGTAACACAGGGCCTGACCCATAGAGTTTTATGAATGTTAGCTGTAGAAGCTATCAGTTCCCTAGGGAATGAGGAGAGCATGGAGCCCAGGGGCACAGTGTGGGGAACAGAAGGAGCTCTGGGCTCATGTTGGGAGAGGAAGGAGAGTGGGGCAGGAGGTGGGACAAGGGGCCAGCACTAAGCCACAGTGTTCCAACAAAAAGAGAAAATGCCACCCACCACGGAGCCCGGATGGCTCCCGAGTCTACCTACCACCTAAATTCTGGCAAAGTCAGGAGGTGTGCGTGTTGGCAGGCCAGCACCTCATGGGTTAACATCAGGTGCCAGCCTACCTGCCTGCCAAGGGCCACATGTTTCAAGTGGAAATAAGGCGCTTCTGGATGCCAAATGTTATCACTGTGATCAACCACAGCCCAAAAGACCCGCAGCGTGACTTGAGCCTTTTCATTAGCAATGAGATGCCACAACAGGAACAACTTAATACACCTGAAACCCAAGGCAGACACCCAATCCCTGGAGCCAGGGTGGCTCCAGTTACCAAGCCCAAGGCTCAGGAAGGCCCCCAGCCCCTCCTCGACAGGAAACCAGCATGTGCTGGACATGTGGAGCTCACGGGGCTGTGGCAGGAGGTCACCTCCAAAGAGGTCACCCTGAACAACCCCAAAACAAGCTTTAGGGAAAGGCAGACCCTGCGGGGGCGGGAAGGGGGTGATGGCTGCCTGACTTTGCCACTCCAGACAAGGCATCAGAATAATCCCCATCTGAAAACCCCCTTCTCTCAGCAACAGAGAAGACCCGTAATAGCAAGAGACCAATGACGCCATCTTCCCCCTGAGTGACACGTAAGGGGACAAATGGGGAGAATGATACAGAAGGTGACCTAAGAGACAAATCTCAAGAGAAGAGTCAAGACAAAGGCTCTTGGCACACCAATGTCACACCAGGTGGGTGAGGGGAGTGGGGAGAGCATCTTTGCCCCAAACCTGCCACTTGCTGCGTTCTCCTTCCTTCCCTCTAGGGACACAGCCTCGCTGTCTGCTGGACCACACGCCACCACCTGACTTCCTCCTCTTACCCAATTGCAGACTGATGGTCCCTCATGCTGGCCTCATCCTGGGGAGGTGCACCAGGCTCTCTGGGCAAATGCATTACTCAGCATTTGCACTGTCTTACTCTGGGAGGGATGGGAAGCAGAAATAAAAGAGGCAGCCCTGGTCTTTGGCAGTCAGAATCCTGATCCTCTAACTCCAAGGCCATGTTTTAACCTCCAGGACATTGAGTCAGTGGCTCTGATTCAGATGCCACCTGCAAGAAAGTCTGCAGATTTTAGAATGATACTCTATCCCTCCTTTCTTTTCAAAGACATGAACAAACGTGCACACACACACACACACACACACACACACACACACTCCCTCAATGTAATCGGAGGTGATATGGGGACCAGAACAACTCTAAAGGCTACCACCTTCACATCAAATCTTGAAGGACCGATCTTCGGAAACCCAGGGCCCAGAACCCCGGGGGCCGTCATCGTGTAGAAGTGCTTCCCAGTCGAACACAGGGTCCCACAAGGCTGGGAAGGGATGCATGTTCCCAGTGCCTGAGCCCTAGGAACTCTCTATTCCAGAGCCCCCAGCAGTGAGATGGCCCTGGAAGGTCGCTCCAGCAGCCATTTGACACCCCCAGTGACTCTGAGTGACAGGCAATACTGACCTCAGTCGAAGATCCCAATCTCTCGTCTCTGTATTCACCAAGGAGGACCCCGCTCACGCTTCCTTGCTCCCTGCTATGTCTGAGCTCCCCCCCAGGACACGTATCTGAGCGGAAAAGCTAGGCGCTGCTGGAAGCAGCTCACCCCTTGCAGAATTCTCCCCCTCTTCTCTCAGTCCCAGACACACATGCAGCATAGTGAGTTTCCCATTGTATGAGTCCCAAGACACCAATACTACTTACAACTTCCCTCCGGAAGAAAATGCATGCATGCATTCATTTATGCATTCACTCAAACAAACGGCTATTGAATGCCTACTATGTGCCAGGAGCTAGGTACTAGAAGACACAGCAGTGAATGATACAGATAAATCCTTGTCTTCAGGAAGCTTCTATTCTAGGGAGGAAGAACAGATAATAAGGAAGCCAACTAATAAATACTTTCAGAGTGATGTTAAGAGGCAGGAGCAGAATAATGGAGCACAGAGTGAGGAGACCCATGTGCAGGCTGCTTTAGATTGGCTGGTCAGTGAAGACTTTTTTTTTTTTTTTAATGTTTATTTACTTTTTGAGAGGGAGAGAAAGAGAGACAGAGTGTGAGTGGGGGAAGGGCAGAGAGAGAGGGGGACGCAGAATCCCAAGCAGGCTCCAGGCTCCGAGCTATTAGTACAGAGCCCGACGCGGGGCTCAAACTCAGACTGTGAGATCATGACCTGAACCAAAGTCAGATGTTTAACCGACTGAGCCACCCAGGTGCTCCTCAGTGAAGACCTTTTAAAGCAAGTGACATTTGAGCTGACCCCTGTGTGACAAGAGACCAACACAACAGAGATCTGAGGGACCGGGGGCCCCAGGCAGGTACACACTTCAGTCAAAATAGAAGTTCCTCAGAAGAGAAAATGAAGAGGGAGCCCCATTATTATTTCCTTTGTTATAAAGGGGGAAACACAGCAAGGCCGTTCCCTGCTCTGGGATCTCATGGGGACCCAGCCTCACATGTACACCTGTGTGCACATGCACATAGGATCTAACCTGAAGAATGTACCAAGAAACTTCTCAAACGCTAACAAGGCCAACTTGGGGACTCCTCACCCCACTTTATGATGAGATCTCTATACTGAATGGCTCATGTGTGTAAAGTCCACTGCTCCTGTGCACATGGTAGGGGCACTGAGCAGGTGCTCGAGACACAGCAGTTCCCTAGCCCTTGCCCTTCCCGCTGCCATGTGCACAAACCTACATAGGGCCTCTGTGACATGAGCTGTGTGCTCCAGCCAACCCTGTCCTGCTCCCCTCTGGCAGACCCCTGACCTGGCCTTGCCTCCCAGAGCCTGCTGCTGAATGGTCAGTGGGCACAGCTGAGGTAGCCAATATCTGCCAGGCTACTGAGCACTCACCCCTCCGCCCTCCTGAGCCTCTTCCTAGGCAGGGCCATGTTGACGGGCAGCAGAAGGTTCCCAGAGAAAAAAACGGGGGCTGGGAGCCTCAGGAGCAAACATCTTACAGGGGCCAAGGCCTCCAGATGTGTCTGCCTTCACACAGAGCCAGCGAAGGAAACTCCTAGCAAGGATGTGGTGGAACTGAAGTTGGTACGATCATGGTCTGGCCACCACCAGTGAGCTCAGCCAGGCAGAAGAGTAGAAGCCCCACGTGAGGTGTTTTCCACAGCACCTCCTCCCCCACCCCTGGCCCCCTGGGGAACCCTACTTAGTCTTGAAGAAACCACTCAAATGTCACTTCTTCTGTGAAGCCTTTACCAACCAACTCAGGAGGAATTTATCACCTGTGATTCCAAAGCATTTTGACATGGCTTTTGCATACTGCTTGTCTGTTTGGATGCCTGACTTCCCAACTGTCTGTACTCTGAGCTCCCAGAGGGCAGCACAGCATCTTATTCATTTCATATTCTCATTGCCTGGCAGAAAGCAGATATAATAATACATATTAGTCAACAAAACTGAATACAGGAGAGAAAAAAATGAACGTGTGGGTGAGTAAATAAATGAGTGAATGAATGAAGTTCGGTACATTCCAGGAGATAAGATCAGCGAGAACAAGTTTTAATCAGGGCAAAGCAATCAGGGAACAACCCACATTTGGAAGCCAACTGTCAGCCTTCTCTGTAGATTATGGGGCCCCAGTCACAGTTCTCAGGAAATCTATTATCAAAATAGTAATGTGAGGGCAACCCTTAGATCTCACTCTCAAAGGTCCCCCAGCCAGACTCCTCAATCCTCACCCCTGACAGTTCCCCAGAGGGTCACGACAAGGAGGCAGACTTGGCCAACAGCAGGGGCATGAACATGGTTCCATCCCGGAGCCCTCGGTGGGTGGGGGAGGCACAGGTCTGGCTCACTGGAGACAGCCAACCCTTGGCGGGCTGTGCAAGGGTCTTCTGGGATAAGCCAACTGCAGAAGAGGTGTTTCAAGTCTGGGGCAGCCTGCACTCAAGATGTGGGCCATCGCTTTTCTCGGGGCCTCAGTTTCCCCTGTTGTAAAACAGGAGGCTGATGATTAATCCTCTCCTCCTCAGTGGGAGGAATTAAATGTCCAGGAAGCTTTGTGCCTCCCACCCCCGACAAAGCACACTGCCCAGGCAGGAGAGCCAACAAGAGGTCAGAGGCCTGTGCAGAAAATTGGCAGTTTTACAGGGAAACAGGCACAAATATTAGATTACAGAAGAAGGCACTCTGAGAAGAACTGGCAATCAGGATAGAAGGGTAATGGCCAAATATCGACTTTCATGCTACACAGCTCATCACCAAGCTGTCTGGGGAGCGGGGTAGGGTGGAGGAGAAGAGGAGGAGGGGGAGGGGGCAGGAACCAGGGCCCTCAAAGCTGGGGGTGGTTCTGCAGAGCCGGCAAGGTGGCACAGATGTGCAGAGCAGCTGAAAGGAAAGCCTCTGAGGGTTTCAGAGCTGTTCTCAGGGATCACATTCTTGGGGGACGGGGTGTGTGGAATGGGGGCCTGAGGCAGGGTGATACCAGGCAGAGGCCCAAGCCTTGAGGCAGAGCCCTTCTGCTGTCCTCTCAGGCCACCTGTCTCCTGACCTCCCCACCTCCCCACCTCCTTCCTCACCAACTCACTCTTCCTTCCCAGAGCCTGGAGCTGCTGGGGCAAGGGGTGGGGGTGGGGGGGCGGGGGCTGGCATGGAAGCAGCGATGAAACCCAGAGCCTACTCCTGTGACCCCAGGGAATGAGCCGAGGCCCTGTCTCCTGTTTGTTCACTGCTGTATCCCCAGCCCCTCACAGGCACCTAGTGTTCAGTCAACAGTGCCCAAACCCCTGAATGCGTGAGTGGCAAAGAGGATGGCCTCAAAGCACATTACTGGCAGCATATTAATCTTGACAACTTTCTCATGAGCTAGGAATAACAAATAATAAGAATAATAATGGTAATAATCATATAACCAGCCACCATTTTATTGTCGGCTCTGCCAAGTGCTTTAGATCCATTAGCCTCTGTAATCTTCACAATGACCTTTAAGAAAGATTCTGTTACTCTCTTCAATTCACAGATGTGGAGACTAAGGAAAAAGATGTGGAATAAGTGTCTGAAGGTGGCAGAACCTAGCAAGGCCATGGGGACGCTCATGCCTGTCAGAGTTCTTTCTGTTCGGCCCTGGGCTGCTCTCCCCTTCCTGCCCTCCCTGCAGTGAGGCACACAGACACACCCCAGCCCTCCCCAGTCCCTACAGGTCCAGGCTCCTTGTGGTGTGGGGACCCCTGAGTGCCCAAGCAACTGTCCCATGTTTGTTAGGTTCCATGCCCCTGCACCGCCCCCCCCCCTCCCCCACCATGTCTTCCCCAGCCCTCTCCCTCCCCTTCAGTCACCCACAGCCCTGGCCCCAGGCAGCCCAAGCCAGTTCAAACCGAACCTCCAAGAAAGGGGATCCTGCAGCAGTCAAGCCCGCCTGAGGAATCAGCCCTGAGGCCACAGCGGTGGGTGGTTCAACCAGTCAAACTGGAAAATCACGGGGCAGCCACCTTGGAACCCAGGTGGCCTTTAAAACAAAAAGGTCCAGAGACCATGTGACCCATGTACTTGGGGAAGACCAAGGGTGGGAGGCGGAAAACCAAACAGAAGGCCCGCCCCTTCAGCTTGATTAGTGGCTTACACGGCACTCCCGGCCACCAATGCAGAAAGGAACCCAAGGGCCCCACCACACGTAGGTGTCATGTAGGAGATGATACCGGCTCCCTGCCTGGGCGGGCAGCACCGACCACATGAGGCCCTTTCAGAAGTTGCCAGTTGACTGGTTCAAAGGACTCTCCACTCCTGGAGGGAAAGGAGGGCAGGAGATGGTGTGCGGTTTGGCAGGAGTGTCACAGGAAGGGAGTCTGGCAGAGAGAAGGAGCTGGGAGGGCCCCTCGCTGGCACCACCCACCACCGCCCCTGACTGGTTTCCTTGCTGCAGGTCTCAACTCTCTCTCCCAGCCAGTATCCCGAGGGCCCTTTTCACCATGTCATTCCCTGGCTCAGACACCTCTGCCACTGTGAAGGCCCAAGCCCCACCTCCTCAGCCAGGCCCTCAGTACTCTCTGCCCTCATTCATCCATTCATTCAACATTTACAAAGTTCCAGTCTGGCCCTGTACTAGGACCACAAAAATAAAGAGGAATGAGATTTGGTTTCACCTTCAAGGCACTTAAAGTATGGTCTGGGAGACAGGAAAATAAACGGAGGAATGTTGTCACTCTTCCCCTAAAAATTCCCTTCGGTTCCAGCCAGACTGCCCAGAATCCCATGAACACCCACTGAATTCCCACCTCTGTCGTCTCTACTCCATCTGCTCCTTCCTCTCCAGGAACTGAAAAGCAGCCCACGCTGCAAGGGCTGGCCTCAGCCTCCCTCCTTCTAGAGCCTTCCCTGCAGCTTCTAGTCAAGCAGGGCCTCTTCATCTGGCCTCCTCTAGCACCTCTGTAATAGTGGTAGCACTCACGGTCCCCTCACCAGCCACTGCCTGTCTCCTGTACCCTCGCATCGATATTTAGTTGCTGATAATGCCCGCAAGACCTTGGTTAACAGTAACAATGATCATAACTGATCCCTGACATTTGACGAGTGCTTCATCAAGTGCTTCCAGATTTCATTGTGGCCAGACCTCTTTTTGCCTGTGTGCTGTCTCCCCAGCTAGGTTCCGGGCTTCTGTGGGCAGGAAAAGGTGGACTGAACAGGTCTCTAAAATGCCTGGCATGGTGCTTTGTAGTGAATCCTTAATTAATTAGTTTAACAGGTGAGGACACAGTAGAGGACATTAAGGCATCAGCTGTGCACTGGTACACGACCCCCATCTGGGTGGGCACAGCTGCACGGGAAAGGGAAAGGCTTGCTCGGGGCACACATCCAGCTCAAGGCCACCTGCTGACTAGAAAGAAGAAGGGCCTCCCTGGGAGGTCTCTTCACTGCTCCCTGGCAGGCCCTTCTCTGGAATGTCAGTCAGGCTGACAGTAAATGGCATAAACAGTAAATCACAAAAGTGCCAGCCTAGGTGATATTCACACGATCCAAGAATCTGAACTCTGTCTTGGCAATAATTGGTGAAATGCCTCATTTTCCCCATTCACAAAAGTAGCTCTGCAAAAGGTGCCTAGATCAAGGTCCAGCATGGTATGAGAATGTGTCTCAGACAAGGAGCAGTGGGAGAGAAGTGATGATGTGTATTCTTCACCTTGGAGCCTCCAGCACTGATCCCAGCTACAGGACACACGCATTTTTTCTGAATGGACAAATTACTGAATATGATTTGGTAGTACCCATTTTCTTGGCTCCTTAATTTGTCTCCTGGCTGCCCTTTACAACTCCATGGGAAACTTTCTGTATCACTGAAGGGAAAGCTTTTCTTGACCATCCAACTCTCTCCCTAAGTCTTAGTTAATGCTGAAAAAACATGCCCAAGACGATGTAGAATCTCACAAGTGCCTAGGTTAGCTTCAAAAAGAATGCCCAGTGGGCAGATTTTAAAAGACTGGTGTGAAGAAAGACAGGTTTCTTTCTTTTCCAGGGAATCCAAACTCCTAAACAGTCCACTGCATCCTGGCAAAAGGTAGACCCAACCCTCAGAAGCAAAGAGAGAACCTGCTCGGGTTTTAGGTCAATACACCAAGGGCCTTGAGGAGGTGGCGTGGGGAGTGTGCCACAGAGAGACTCCCACTCGGTTTGCTGATTCATCTCTGCCTCCAAAGTGGTTGGCCCCAGGGGGACTGTGAGCAAGTCCCTGTGACCTGTGTGGGGAAACTGCACATTTGTCTATCTAGCAGGAAGGAGGTGTCTAAGAAGGGAGAAGACGAGGTGGAAGAGACATGAGAAGGGCTGCTGATTAGCCATGTGGGGGCAAGGGACTTAAGGAAAACATAAGCCTTAGAAGGGTCACCTTCTGAAACATCAGTTCCCTCATTTCCCACGTGTCTGTGGGAAAGGGGGACACGTCTCCTAGGGGAGGCTAGCTCCCCTAACAACACTGAGCAGGAGCCCAAGAGCTTCTGAATGGGGTGGGTGAATAAAGTGCTCCAGGGAAAAACATAGGCCACTCCTAGGACTTGAAATGTGGCCAGGACACAGGGTGCAAACTACTGCTCATCAGGCAAAGTCTGGGGACCGCCCCCCAGCAGCCCACAGCCCTCTGAAATAGCTCAGCAGCTCCTGGCACCAACTCCATCTAAAAAATAGCCACGGGAAGTTTCTTTAAGTGCTAACCTCCTGCCTTTTGTCCCCAAGCCTGCAACCTGTCCCCATATCCCATCACGTTCCTCAGCCCCTCCCTTGCTCACTCCCAGGCCTTTCCCCAATGCCTCCTCTGCCCTGAGCCTTCCCTAGAGGCATGCAGCCCTCCCTTGGCTTCCAGTACCCCGCCCATCCCTCTGAGATATCTCTCATCCCAGCAGTGGCCCAGCCCACGCTCCAGAACTCTTAGGAGCCTGCCTCACAGCCCCCGAGAAAGAAGGATGTTATCTGTTCCCTCACCCTAGGTCCCTTGAAGATAGTGAAGCAAAGAGAGGATGAGACCCTGCGAGCTCAAGGACAATGACAACAGTAACACCTAGCATCACCTGTGTCCAAGTTTGTGCTAAGTGCTCTTACAAACATGATCTCATTCAACCCTTACAACACCTCAGGAGGTAGGGACCGTTATCACTCCCATTCTACAGATAAGAAGCACCAAGCTCAGAAGCTTAAGTGGTGTTCAAGGTCACATTGTCCCAAAGTGAGGTCTCCAGGTCCATGTGACAACAAAGCCGGCCTCTTCACCACAAGGCTCTGTGCCTCCTGGCTCTACCTGCTCCCTCCTCTCTCCCGGCAAGGAACGTGTGTTGGGAGGGTCGGGGTGGAAGCTTCAAGTGAGAGCTGAGTGCTGGGGCCCTCTCCCACGGAAGGGGGGAAAGCTGCTAGCTGTGGTGGAATTGCCTCAACTCAGACCTCCCAGAGGAGAGGCCCCTCAAGGCCCAAGGCGCCGAAACTCCCTCAGAGGGGAGGCCACTCCCTCCCTCCCAGAACAGTCGTCTCTGGGAAGCCACCAGGTCTTGTCCCTCTAAGCACAGGATCTGGCACTGCCAGATCAGAGATGTACTGTAAGGTGGGTCCTGCCAGCCATGTGATCCCCAGGTGTGGACCAGTAATCCTGACATTCTTCTCCTCCTCGGCCTCCTTCAAAACATATCTTCATCCAAACGTTTTTCTGGAGCTGGCTAAAAAGTGCCCCTTCCACACGCAAACACGCTCACCGAACGAACGTACGCCCTCCTCCAGGTGTCCCACCTTGTGGCTTACCTTCACAACTGTGCTCTGGAAACTCAATCCCTTTGGCCCCTCCCTTCCTCCTGTCTTCCCCGCCAGGCTCCACATTGGGTCGCCCCTGAACGGAGGGTACCCAGTGACTCAGTGACGCGGCTCCCCACCCTGAACCCCTCTTCCGGAGCACAGGCTTTACTTCCCCTCCCCCTCTCCACCTGCGGGTGTGGGGAAGTCATTTCAGTGGCTGCGATTCTCGCTGCCCCAGCTCGGGGTCCCCAGGCCTACACTCGCCCCGGTGGTCTCGGCTCCGATGAGAAGGCTCCCTAGCGCAAGGCTGGAGAACCTATCCCTAATCACGGGCAACAGCAGGGACGCCCTCACCTCCAGGACCCGAGGCTCAAGTCCCCAGGCGGTGGCCCTTCACCGGGATCTCTCCCCTGGTCCTGGCCTCCCGCGCCAACGCCTCTAGCCGGGGAGGCGGCCAGTTCTCCCGGGCTGGGGCAGGGGGCCGCCCGGCCCAGCGGCGGCGGTGGGGAGGGTGGCCTCCCCCACTCCGGCCACCGCCCCTTACCGATGGTGGAGATGTGCGAGGAGTGGAACTCGTTGTCGGTGAAGCGGCACAGCAGGCAGGTCTTGCCCACCCCGGAGTCCCCGATCAGCAGCAACCGGAACAGCACATCGTACTGCTTCGCCATGGCTGGGGCCGGCGCGGGCCGGGGGCTGCGGGCGGGCGGCGGGCTCAGCCCCGCTCGGCCGCTGCCATCGCGGCGCGCGCCCGCCCGGGGACGGCCGCGGGCGGCGAGGAGGAAGCCGGGCCGGCCCCCGCGCCGGCCTCGCCCGCTCGCTCCGGGCCGGGGAGCGCTGCGCGGCGGGAGCGCGGGTGGGAGGAGAGAACGACGGCGGCCCCCGCCCGCCCCTTCCCCTGCGCCGCCGTCGCCGCCCGCGTCTCGGGAGAGGGGGCGGGGAGCGCGCGCCGGAGCGCGGCGACCCCGCGGCTGGGGCGGGCGGGGGCGGGCGGGGGCGAGGCGGGCGCGCTCCTCCGCCGGAGGGTGCGCGGCCGGGGCTGCAGCCCAGCCCCGTCCCACCCACGGTAAACAGTGGGACCCGAGGGAAACAGTGCGGCTGTTCTAAATGCGGGAGTTGGGGTGAGCTCCCACCCAGCCCACCTCTACCAAACTCGGCTTCCGAGTATCATCACTTCTCCCCAAATCCCATCCCGAATCTGGCCCCGCTAACCCCAACCCCGGTACCCCACCCCTTCCCGGGTCGGGGGAGGGGGGAGCAGAGTTGGGCTCTGCTTGGCCTCTGCTTGGCCTCGCCCCGGGTCTGAAGGCCTCGATCAGGGTCTGCATTCAAACACCCGTCTATTCTTGAAGGCACCGTCTCCAGGAACACTCGACCGTGTTGCCAGAATTCTGTGTCTGACATCTGGCTTCCCCGTAACCCTGTGTGATTGTGCCCTCCCGCCCCCAACCCCTCACCCCAGTTTTAATTTAAACGAGTAAAGATTTCTGCTGACCTTCTTCACTAGGAAGAGAAGATAGATGATCATAAAAACATTTCCGAATGCACAATCCTTCGTACAGGCAAAAGTATCTGTTTTGGGTTTAAGCTGCTTAGGGTAACGTGTTCAGGACGCCAATCCATCATTTCAGACCACTAAATATTTCTGCTGGTGTATACCAACGGCACCAAAGAATGAATGGGCCTCTTTCAAGACCGATTTACTACCACTGAAAGTGTTAGCGCCGGAAAGAGGCAAATACATGTTTTCTGGAGTCTACAAAATTGTGTATTCCTAAGAAAGGGTATTAGGGGTGAACAAGCCCAACCCATTAGGTCTTTAAAAAATGATGAAAGGTGTGTGTCTGAGTATTCGATAGAGAATGTATTTTTCAGAAATAGGTCAAGGAAAGCCATCTTCTTCACTTCAAGAATTGTATTTCAGGCAATGTGTCTAAATTTATAATACAGAGGAAAAACTCCTGAACCTGATAGCTACTTTGTTGACATTAAAAGTTAAGAAAATAGACCCTGTGAATTCCATTAAGATTTCCAGGTGTATTTCTCTTCACTGGGTTTACGCTGGGTTTCAGGTGCATGCTGGGGCTCTGGAGTTGGGCTCACTTGGGTTCCAGCCACAGATCTGCCACTCACTGTCTGCAACCCTGCACATGTTACTGTACCCCTCTGTACCTCAGTTTCCTCATCGGTAAAATAGGGATATCTTCACAGGATTGTTGGAAAGACGAAATAATGTGTGGAAAGGACTTAGCTCAGCACTTGACAGTACTCAATAAATGCTGAGGGACAAAACCACACCGTAATGTTTTCCTTATGCATACATGATATGCTGGGCACTTGAGCTGCCTTCCCACTGATTGGCATCGTAATGGTAGATACTCTCCACAGACCTGCTTAGTGGGACCACTAGTGGCTCTCTGCTTGCTTCTGTCCACCAAACAGGAAAGAAGATGCAACCTGAGGTAAGTTCCTAGTGCAAGAAGAAACTCCACTTTGAAGAAAATGGCTTTTCTTAGGCAAGATGGGAAAGGGAATGAGGTTTCCTGAATGAATGTAGGGAAATAAATACTCATACTCATAAAAAAAAAAAAAAAGAGGATATTTCATTATGCCTGGTTGACCTCAAATTCAGTAGCTTACATTGAGTAAAAAGAAAGAAAGAAAGAAAGAGAAAAGAAAAAAGGAATCATCCAGAAGTCCAAGCTGCTAGACATCTGGATTGTCCAATCACATCCTGGCTCAGCTACTTTCAAAAATACATCTCTCTGCTGGAGAGGATGTGGAGAAACGGGACCCCTCTTGCACTGTTGGTGGGAATGCAAACTGGTGCAGCCACTCTGGAAAACAGTGTGGAGGTTCCTCAGAAAATTAAAAATAGACCTACCCTATGACCCAGCAATAGCACTGCTAGGAATTTACCCAAGGGATACAGGAGTACTGATGCATAGGGGCACTTGTACTCCAATGTTTATAGCAGCACTCTCGACAATAGCCAAATTATGGAAAGAGCCTAAATGTCCATCAACTGATGAATGGATAAAGAAATTGTGGTTTATATACACAATGGAGTACTACATGGCAATGAGAAAGAACGAAATATGGCCCTTTGTAGCAACGTGGATGGAACTGGAGAGTGTGATGCTAAGTGAAATAAGCCATACAGAGATAGACAGATACCATATGTTTTCACTCTTATGTGGATCCTGAGAAACTTAACAGAAACCCATGGGGGAGGGGAAGAAAAAAAAAAAAGAGGTTAGAGTGGGAGAGAGCCAAAGCATAAGAGACTCTTAAAAACTGAGAACAAACTGATGGTTGATGGGGGGTGGGAGGGAGGGGAGGGTGGGTGATGGGTATTGAGGAGGGCACCTTTTGGGAAGAGCACTGGGTGTTGTATGGAAACCAATTTGACAATAAATTTTATATATTGAAAAAAAAATACATCTCTCTCTTTGTGTGTGTGTGTGTGTGTGTGTGCATGTGAGTGTGTTTCACACACTTTGTGAGATTGAAGGGCTGAAATTTTAGGACAACATTAGCAAAATAACCATACATACTACTGAAGACAACAAAGTTTGCTTTAACCAGGGACTTCATAAATGAAACACCTAATTCCACCTTCTTACCTCAGCACTCAGTGGGACATGCGGGCATCCTCCCCAGTTGAGGTCAACTTGCACTGGGACAGATTTCAGTAGAACTGGGAGACATTTGAGGAATGGTTGCTGGATGTCTCTCCCACAGGAAGCCTTCAAGAATCAGTCTCTCAGGGGGCGCCTGGGTGGCTCAGTCGGTTAAGCGTCTGACTTCAGCTCAGGTCATGATCTCACAGTTTGTGAGTTTGAGCCCTGAATCGGGGCTCCGTGCTGACAGCTTAGAGCCTGGAGCCTGCTTCAAATTCTATGTCTCCCTCTCACTCTGCTCCTCCCCCTCTCATGGTCTGTCCCTCCCTCCTTCAAAAATAAAAATAAAAACATTAAAAAAAAAAAAAAGAATCAGTCTCTCGGTTATGTGATACTCATTCTTTCACCAAAGAGACAAGTGCCTGCCCCTGCTTCCTGCCACCCCCAACCCAATCACACTGAGCATGCTCCCTGAACAGCCAGAAGGGGCACCACTGTGGGATCTGCCATAGCAACGGCTGAATAACTGGAGAGATGTACCAGTAGGCAGCCCACTGCTGAGGCCAACACACCTGGACCGTGAGACTCCTGGTTAGCACAACCCTATGCATCTTCCAGACTCACACACGTTTCCAACTTTGGGTGACATAAGTGATGTGATCACCTTGTAGGAGGATTTCTGCCTTATCTCAGGGTTAGAAGAAACAGGACAGCTCCCCTTCCCCATCATCTCAGTATTGTCTTCTGTTCATTCACATTCGTTTTCCTTTTTTTTTTTTTTTTAAGGTTTTATTTTTAAGTAATCTCTACATCCAACAAGGAACTTGAACTTACAACCCCGAGATCAAGAGTCTCATGCTCTACTGACTGGGCCAGACAGATGCTCCCATCCTTTTTCCTTTCTCTCTCTCATAGAGAAAGGGGGAAAGAGAATCAAATAATAGAAGAGGGGAGAAAGTAAGTTGTCATACTGGGGTTGGGGACCATACTTGATCTTAGCCAAAAGGCCGAGAAGCGATGGGTGGGGGGCGGGGTGGGGTGGGGTTGGGGACCAAAGGAAAGAAACATGATGCTAATTCAAGCTAACACAAAATGTCCCACAGTACCACTTCAGGTTGTCCTTGCTGTCCTGGCCACCACCTTCAAGACTGTACTAGTCGGCTTGGACTGCCATCACAAAGTACCACACACTGGGTAGCTTAAACAATAGAAATTTATTTTCTCACAGTTCTCAAGGCTAGAAGTCCAAGGTCAACGTGCTGGCAGGGTTGGCTTCTTCTTTTTTAATTTTTTAATTTTTTTTTTTTTCAACATTTTTTATTTATTTTTGGGACAGAGAGAGACAGAGCATGAACGGGGGAGGGGCAGAGAGAGAGGGAGACACAGAATCGGAAACAGGCTCCAGGCTCCGGGCCATCAGCCCAGAGCCTGACGCGGGGCTCGAACTCACGGACCACGAGATCGTGACCTGGCTGAAGTCGGACGCTTAACCGACTGCGCCACCCAGGCGCCCCATGGGTTGGCTTCTTCTGAGGCCTCTCTCCTTCCACCTGGCCATCTTCATGTTCATATGTTCTGTGCCTTTCTGTGTCCTACTCTCCTCTTCTTACAAAGACACCAGTCACATTGGATTAGGGCCCAAACAAAGGACCTCATTTTACCTTACTTACCTCTTTAAAGCCTCTATCTTTGGAAATAGTCACATTCTGACATATGAAATAGGGAGACACAAATCAGCCCATGACAAAGAATAAATCCACAAGCCTCATCAGATATTTCCTGTGCACAGAGTTTTTAGGAGTGATTTCATTATCTCAGAACAGGACATGAAAGTTGTCTTTCCTGTGGCTTCCTAATAGGTAGTCTGGCATGTCAATGTGGAGGACTTCATGACGGGAAAACCTCAGAAGATTCTTCCCTTTATGAGACTAGAACTGAGAGATATAACTAGTAACCACCAACCAGGCAATGTATGTCATACCCAACTTTTACGGTCAAAGCTATGTTTGGGAAGGACAAGATACAACCTGCAGTTAGGAATCTATGTAGGAATGGGTCATTATATGTATCAGTTAAGGTAATGTTGGATACTGTAACAGATAAACCCTTAAATCTCAGGTGCTCACATATAAAGACTTTCCTCTTAGGTAAAGTCTGATGGGCAGCAAGGAGGTGGGAGCGGGGATGGCTGTGTTCCACAGTCATTTAGGCACCCAGGGTGGCAGAGATCTGCTACCTTCAATAAAGACCCCCCCTGTGGACTCAATTTAAAAGCAACACACTGCATTTTGTAAGATCTGCCTTGCAGGAAGGATGGAGGAAAGTGCTCACCAACTAAGGATTGGGAAGTACCACATTCCAGGGCCCTCACACTTCAAGACTACAGGTTTTCTTTTTCTAACTATACACCTAAGACCCCCTCTAAGACTGTCTTGTACACAGCAGGGGAGGAGGGGTTTTGTGACACCCTGTAGGGAAGACAAAACTGTGGGACACTTAACAGGGAAGGAGAGAGTTGACCCTGTGCTCATAAGTTAGCAAACTTGAAAAAGGCTATTTGAAAGGAGTAGTGAGAATACACATTTGAGGGCGCCGGGGTGGCTCAGTCGGTTAGGTGTCTGCCTTCAGCTCAGGTCATGATCTCACAGTTTGTGGGTTCGAGCCCCGTGTCGGGGCTCTGTGCCGACAGCTCAGAGCCTGGAGCCTGCTTCGGATTCTGTATCTCCCCCTCTCTGCCCCTCCCCTGCTCACGCTCTGTCTCTCTCTCTCTCTCAGAAATAAATAAACATTAAAAAAAATTTTGTTTAATATGCATTTGAAAGAGGTCACAATATTTATCCAGAAAATAACTATAAAGGGATTATGGTCATTTGTCCAGCAGAGTAAAACACCAAGGATCTCTTTGTTAAGATTTTGAACTTTGAGGACACCTGGCATGAGGCTCTTTTGAACATGGAGGGCTGCCCTGGGCACTGACATCCTGCTGGGGGAGAGGGAAAGAGAGGAAGTGGACGGTCAAGTAGGTTTTAAAGGGCTAGGCCTGCATGTGGTGGATGTCACTTTTGCCTACGTTCCACCGGTCAGAACTCACTTACAAAGCCCTGCCTAAATGCCAGGGGGACTGCTGGGCAGTCAGTGCCCAGCTGTGACTACCTGCTATGGAAAGGGAGCAGAACTCTGGTGGACAGCCAGCATTTCTGCCACACAGAAAGGTTCCTGGTGGCTCCCAACCCCAGCTGTGGATCAGCATCGCGTGTGGAGCATTAAAAAATGCACGTGCCAGTGCTCCAGCCCCAGGGATTCTGACTCAGTGGGCCTGGGCTGGTGCCTGGGATAATCTGTGTTTTCAAAGGCACAGCCTGGGTTGAGAGTCACCAGTACGCTCTGGAGTGTATACCTCGCATTATCTCTCAACAGTTTTTCAAGTCAGGTCTCAGGCTTGTCATTGCGAACAGTGCTCTTTAACTGGCTTCAATTTTGTATCTGCTGGTCAAATAGTTTTTGCCATGATCAACCAGGACTAAGAGTCAATTCTTTCATACAGGTGTTCAGTAATAGAGTATAGGTAATGATGAATAATATATAATTTGATTAATTTTATATCAAACACATGACACAATAAAATAATGCAGGTATGTGTAACTGGCGATTTATTGATTTCTGAGAAGGGCAGTTGTTCCCTGTGCCATAAAATCATTGTACTCAGAAAGCTATTCTTTTATGAATGATTTGAAGCCTTTTATATTTCCTTTTGTGTGCTACAGGAAATAAGAATAAAAAATAGAATTTCACAATTTCCAAATTCTAGCATAGTCATTTAAAAATTATTATCAGAGGGGCACCTGAGTGGCTCAGTCAGTTAAGCATCCAACTCTTGATTTCCATTCAGGTCATGATCTCTCAGTTCATGAATTTCAGCCCCTCGACAGGTTCTGTGCTGACAGTGCACAGCCTGCTTGGGATTCTCTCTCTCCCTTTCTCTCTGCCCCTCCTGTGCTGGTGTGCTCTCTCCCTCTCTCTCTCAAAACAAATAAACTTAAAAAATTATTACCAGAGAATATTTATTCTACTGAAAATATTACTAAATACAAATGTTACATATTAAAGTGCTATCCTCATTAAATAGATTAAAACTAACTACTCCTGGGGTGCCTGGCTGACTCAGTCAGAAGAGCATGTGACTTTTGATTTTGGGGTCATGAGTTTGAGCCCCACATTAGGCGTAGAGATTATAAATGAATGAACTTTAAAAAAACTTTAAAATTAACTGCTCCTTTCCTATTCTCCCAGTGTAGCTTGTATATATACTGTCTTATTTTGTTTATAGATTTAAATGTTTTATATTTGCTTAAATATATTTATTTATCTTATATTTATACAGTATCTATTTTTATTAGCTAGTGAGCTCCTGAAAGATAAGGCTAGTATTATGTTCACTGTTATTATCTTCTATAGTATGTTACAGAAATGAATATTCAACTGTTTATTATAATGACTGGAAATCACTCAAATCATTTAACTTACTCAATGCCTGTTATGTGCCAGAGAATAAGCACTGAACAATACACAAATCTCTGCCTTGAGAGCTTTTATTCTAGTAAATAAAATAAATGCATTAAACATAAGGTCTGTCAGCTGGTGATAAAGTGCTATGGAGAAAAATAAAGACAGTATTAGTGCAGGATGATGGCATTTCAGTTTATATGTGGAGGTCAGGAAAGGCCTGAAGTTAAAGGAATTTAAGTGAAGAATTTGAGTAAAGACTATAAGATGTGGGCAGACAAGCCTCGTCCATACCTGGGGGCAGAGCATTGCAGAGAGGGAATAGCGAGCATAAGCGCTCTGAGGCTGGCATGTGCCTGGAGTGTACAAAGAAAGGAAGGCAGCCCCTGCAGGGGGACAGAGTGAGCAAGTAGGAGAGTACAAGGAGAAAAGGCCAGCTCATTAGGGCCCTCTAGGCCATGGTTAAGGACCTTGATGTTGACTCTGAGTGAGATGAGAAGAAAGCTTTGAGCAAAAGGGTAACTTTGCTTATATTGAAAAGGTTTAGTCCGGCTTTTGAGTTTGTACTCGGCTGCATGGGGGGCAAGAACACAAACAAGGAAAACGAGGAGTTAAGAGATGAGTGTAAGAATCCACGTAACAGTCACCTGGTTTGGACCGGGACACTAGCAATGGAATCGGTAAGCAGTGGTCAGATTCTGGATATATCGTCAACAGGATTTATGGGGAGTGAGAGAAAGAGAGGCATCAAGAATGGAGTCCAAGCGGAAGCATGAAGTTAGCATAACTGAGATGGGGAAGACTGAGTGCGTAGGTTTGGAAGGGAAGGCCAGAAGGCTCTGTTGCGGACATACTATTTGAGATGCTTGTTAGCTATGTAAGTGAAAATGAAAACAGGATATTAGATATGAACTCAGACTTCAGGAGAGAGATCCAGGCTGGAGATATAAATGAGGCAATTTTCAACCCAATGGTGGTATTTAAAACATTGAGACTAATCGAGTTCACAGGAGATGAGTGTAGACAGAGCCCTGGGGTGCTCCAAAGTTAAGGTGTCAGGAAGATGAAGCAGTAGCAAAGGCTAGTGCTAGACATTACAGAAAAGAAAATATTTCGGTGAGAAGGGAATGTTAATAACAAATATTGCTAGGAAGTCAAGCAGGAAGACAGATAAGGACTGAGAACTGGCCCCTCGGATTTAACAACATGGAGTTTAACTGGGACTTGACAAGAGTTGCTGGGGAAGTCCTATGGGAATGGGTTCAAGAGGTACTTGGAGAAGAGGAATTAGAGACATTGGTAGGGAGGAAATGAGTAATAGGAAGGTAGCTGAAGGAGGGTGGAAGCAAAAGGGTTAAAAATATCTCCCCCTCCCTCCCCCAAAATGGAGAAGTAGCCTGTTTGAGGGTGATGGACATAATCAAGTACAGGGATATGATGTTTTAAGAGAGGCAAGGGAGAACTGCTAGAGTGACATCCTGGGGTAGGGCATGAGGGGCGGGGCTGCACATGAGGAGAGGTGGGGGGGCTGGCCCTATGTAGGAAAGAGCTGAGCAGTCATTCTGTCCAGGGAAACAGGAGGACCAGGGAGGACAGAATAAGAGGTCACAAATGCTGGTAGAGGAGGAAATGTGGAGAGGAAATTGAATAATCTAGCAGGATAATGGATCAGTTATTTCCATTTTCTAATCTTTCCAAGATGTGTATGATCACATACTTTCACAAGATATTATATTAAAAGAAACAATTCATGCCGACATACGGGGTTCTGTGACTAATGCAGTGAGAGCAGTTTTGAAGCCTACTGGAGAAGCTTCCTCTAGGGTCAGGAGCGACCTCTAGTGGTTCATTTAGGTCATTATTTTTTTTTTTCTTGTTTTCTTGCTCTTGAAAGTACAAAACAGTACTATCAACATTTTATATTATTTTTAAAGAAACAACTATAATTCACAGCTTAATTTAGAAAGAGATCAGGCATTTGAGTAAAATAAACACAAACCATCTGTATTCCAAGCTGGAGTTGCTATTAATTATCATTATTTTCTCCTCTAAGTACATCATCCTTTGCCATACTGCCAGTATTTATGTTCATTCTGCTTCTTGAATCAGTGGTTTTATCAAACCTAGAGGAAGAATAACTGGTGGGCCACTGCTGATCCAAGGCTGAAGAGTCCTCTCAGGGCTATGTAGAGTACAAAGTCCTCATATTTTTCATTCTATGTTTCACTTGATTTTTTTGGTTGTCACTGAATTTTCTCTGCCTGGGATGTCCCCTTACCCTGCCTTCATTAATTCAGTTCCTCATGTGAGTCTTTCCTGATCTTCCAGGCTACTGTAGTAAGTTTCCCCTGTTACACAATCTCACAATGGCCTATGCTTCTTTTCCCCCTCATGCCATTTCCCCCAACTGTAATGAAATGGTCAATTTTGTAACAATTGTTTAATGTCTGTTTCTTCTGGTAAATCATGAGCCCTGTAAGGGTTGAGACTGTGTCTGGCTTTTTCACCACTGTCTCCTCAGCACTTAACTCAGTGCCCAGCACATAATGGGTACTCAATAAATACCTATTGAATGAATAGACAGCATCCTGCAGGAGACTCTTGCCATGTCCCTTTCGGATCCTATTGTAGAGGAGACTGCATTTCAGAAACGGATTTCTATTCTCAAATACAATTTGCAATTGCTTTAGGTGCACCTGTAACAGGTAAAACAATTTGTTACAAAACAATTCCAGCTACTCTTTCAGTAGCTCAATTTAAATTTCTAGCCTGCAAAGCAACTCTTTACAAAGGCTGAATCCTTAGATGTGACTCAGACCTTATCAGACCTTTTTTTTTTTTTCCAAAACAGAACTAAGGGAAAGACAATAAGATACCAATAGAGAGGGAAGTATAGTGCAGCCACATCCTTGACCCTAACCCACAGAGCCTCTTATTCTCAGATTTAGAAACATCCTGCCACCAACAGGATTTAACTCAGCAACACTACCACTGAAATGGGCATGGTGATAGTTTACCTGCCTGAGGCCTTTAGGCCATCCCAGCCTCAGCTTTAGAATCTTTCTGAGCACGTCTATTTAACACCAGAGACAGATAAGAGGGGAATATTTGGTTGTGAAATACCACACTGCAGCTCCTTGGGTCCAAGACATGGGACTTGGAAATGAGTGGGCACAGAGTAAAGTACTCTGGGCAGGAGGTTGTCTGAGTCTATCTGGAAAGTCTGTTAATATAGCACCTCTGCTCTGCTGCAATTCTTGGTATTATAATTTTGATGTAGTCCTTTTGATGTGGGCCCTTAAAGAGATTCTCTTCTACTCCTTGTCCAAAATAGGATTTTCCTAAAATCACAACTTTAAACATTTTTATGGAGGTGTATATGATGATTAATCCCATTCAGTAAGAATTTTATTCTGAACACCTTCAGATTAAATTATCAGAATTAATAAACATACATATGTATATTCGTGGCAATGTTCTCTCAAACTTGTTCCTTCCTCTAGTGGAGCTCATACGGTTCATGTGGATGGCTCCTTGTCATCTTTTGGGTCTCAGACAGACGTCAAAGAGGCTGGGCCTGACCACTCACTCTAATTAGTCCCCTCCTCCTTTCCTCTCTTTTGTAGACCCTGTGATTTTCTTTCATACCATTTATCACAAGTCTTCATATATTGTGTTCATTCATTAATTCTGTCTATTCCACTAGACTGTAAGGTTCCCAAGCGCAGGAGCCTTGTTTGTTTTGTTCACTTTTGTATTCCTGGGGCCTAGCGCAGTGTTTGACATAGAGTAGGTGCTCCCCAAAAAACTACTGAATATTTCCTTTGTCGTTTCACTTATACTTGTTCCTGCTACTGAACTTTACTTCCTACTACTGCATCGTAACTCCCTGGGGGATAGGAAACAACTACAACGCCCCTTCCCTCCATCATCGCGCCAGTAACGAGAAAGCAATTCCCTTGTTGAGAAGCCACCGGCTTCTCCCCGGGCGGCTGTCATGCACCCAAAGGTGTCCAGAATGCTGTTAGTGATAGAGTGTCTGAGTCAGGAGAGCTGTCAAATGTTTTTACGGTTACACTCACAGTTCTTGGGCACTCGAAACTGCGAACTACTGTCATTACAATTAAGTGGCAATTAGCACAATATTGAAGTGTGCCTGCGTGCGTGTGTTACTTTGCGTAACGAATCGAGGCGTCCTACACCATCTCTCTGAAATGAAATCCAGATGGACAGACACGTCCTCCCTTACTTGCGCGCCAAGAAGCGGAGTCTCCTGCAGCAGCAACTCTGCCCAATGGGGGGCGGAAGCATCCCAATAACTCTCTCCTTTAAGATGTGTAGGTGGGTGGAGAGAAATTCGCGTTCAAAGACTTTTTGACTCTATTCGCTCTCCGTAGCGCCTTAGCCCGTTTGAGTTTCAATGCGCGTTGTTGTTTGACGAAGGGAGTACTATACACCGCCCGCTGCTCTCCTGATCATGGCTTCTCCGAGTTCCTTCACCTACTATTGCCCTCCATCTTCCTCACCTGTGTGGTCAGAGCCGCTGTACAGTCTGAGGCCGGAGCACGCGCGGGAGCGGTTGCAGGACGACTCGGTGGAAACAGTCACGTCCATAGAACAGGTGAGGCGGCCGGGTTGAGCGAGGCGCCCGCGCGGGGGCTTCTGGGAGCGAGAGTCCGGTCCGCAGGGCCGTCGGGGTGCGAAACTCACCGGGGAACTACTACTCCCACAGTGCACCGCGGCGCCTCCCCTCTGGGAAGCTCTGGGCAGTTCTGGGCGCCCAGGCTTCGGCTTGGGAATGGAGCATTTGTGCGGCCGGGTTGGGGAGGGGTCGTTCTCAGGGCTGGGTTTGGAGGAGAGGACAGTACCTGGGTCCTCTCTGCTTAAGGAAGCGGAGAGAATAGTGTTCTGTGCCTTGGAGGACTGAAGCACCCCGGGCGGGTCAGGCAGCTTGTTTCATTCCGCCGGGACATTGGGAGGTTCTCGGATGGATAGTGCACTTTCCTCACCTTGCTCGTAGTTTGGGGACATAGAGGGGAAGAGGAGCGGCCAGACTGCCGTTCCATGATCATGCCATTCCATCATCTGTTTAATTACTGACCCACGGGGCCAGATCCTGTAGGGCCTACCTCGTGGGTGGGCATGTTATTTGAGCACCAGCAAAGTATTGGACTCACGATGTTCAACGCTGGAAGTACAAAGAAGTAAAACCTTTCCTGACCATGGGCATGGCACAGCTTGGTTGAGGAAAACAGACAGGAAAACAGCACTATTTGAAAAGCGCTAATTAAAATGAAATTTTAGACGACTTATCCTTCATTCATTGAGGCCTCAAACCTATCACTTTGAAAAGCGCTTGAGGAATGAGTAGTGAACTCTAGTTTTGTTTTCCTTTTCTTTCTGCAATTGGAATTGTTCCCAAGTTCTTGTGGAAATGTTTGCCTGTCCTTAGAAGTGGTTGAGATGGTTCTTTTTAGCACTAACAAATAAGCATCAGGCTGCTTTCTAAATAAGATCTCCTATTAAGATCAGTCTCCAGGCTTAACCTTGGAGGGACCTACTTTGACTTTCATACCTGAATTTGGAATCCTGTATTTAGGCAAAATTCATAGTGATAGTTATCATATTGTATATTTATGACTATAAATATAATTATAAATTAAAAACAAAAAAAAACAAGGACTTGAATAGACAATTATACACATGGTAGCAGAAAGAATATTGTAACTGGAATTGATGCTACATAGGTTTTAGGATTGAAAGGAAACCCTTACCTTTTGAATCTAGCCCCCCAGCTTAGCCCACCAGTGTGTCTTTCTACAGAAACCTTTTGTAAAGATTGCAAAGAAATCTTCCACCAATGAAACCTACAGGATCTTTGCAGTGTTCCTAAGTAACAGACTGTAGAGTTTATTCAGGTCAAGCTTGTTCCTTGGTATGTGATGTAACACTATTAAGTTACTTTTTATGTAGTTAACTGAACTGACTCAGCACTTAAGAATATGGATAGAATACTAGCGGAGAAAAGGGAATCAGAAGTTGGTCTGTTCATTTAGAGACCAGAACAGACTTCCATGTTTAAGGGGCAAGCCAAAAACAGGAACATTAACAGGAGTTTCACTGATCTGCTCTCTTTTTCCTGTACTACTTTTTTTTTTTTTTTTTTTTCCCAGTGAAGTGCCCCTGCTTAGTTCCTGCCAAGAAACACTAGCACTTATATTTTAAATGTCTAGGCATAATAAGTGATGCAAAAATGGATGCAGCAAGGGGTGCCTGGGCGGCTCAGTCGGTTGAGGATCTGACTTCAGCTCAGGTCATGATCTCACAGTTCGTGAGTTTGAGCCCCGCATCAGGCTCTGTGCTGAGAGCTCAGCGCCTGGAGGCTGCTTTGAGTTCTGTGTCCCTCTCTCTCTTTATGCTCCTCCCCCACTCACGCTCTGTATCTCTCTCTCAAAAATGAATAAACATTAAAAAAAAATTTTTTTTTTTTTAAATGGATGAGCAAGATTCTGGGCTGCCAAAGGGTCAGCCAAGACCTGGGCTGGGTGTGGAAGCTAGGTTTCTGATATGGAACATAGTTATAATATGGTGTCTTTCAAATCTAGGCTCTACTGTGTGTTCGATAATAGAGCATCTTATATGTCTTTTCCATGTAATTCTTCCAGCTCACATTTTAAAAGTCTGGGATAAACGGTTCCAGATAGTAGGAAGATGATATAGTATCTCATACTAATGTTTACCTCAGTGCCAGCACTAATAATCAGTAGTATCCATTTACTGGGTCCCAGTTCTGTGCTAAATGCCCTCCATATAGATTGTATCATTCAATCCTTTTCCATTTCACAGACAAGAAAACCGAGGCTTAGAGAAGTACTAGTTTGGTAGGTGAATGATGATATATATTCATAAGAAACTTCGTCAGGAGGAGTTGTCTACAGAAGATACTACTGTTATTCTTTCGGTTCTGTCCATTTATTCATAGGGATTTACCAACAGGGTTCAATTTTGTGCCATTGCCAATAGGAACAAATGTTTGTCTCCTGATTCCTATCTGATTATCAGGAGACTTAATTATTTGTTCAACAACACTTTGATTATAGGAATTTAAACCTATAAACAATAAAGAGCCCTTAGCTATGGATTCTTCTGTACTATTCATTCACATTTTTATTTGTTCAACAACTACTTGGGTGTCTTCTATGTGCCACACACTGTTCAAGGCATTGGACATAAGGCAGTGAACAAAAGAGGCCAAGTCGGTGCCTTTATGAAACTTTGTTCTGGGCCAGGGAGGCAGTCAACAAAATGGGGGGAAATCTATCCGTCCATCCATCTATCTATCTATCTATCTATCTATCTATCTATGTATCTATCTAATTTACTTAGAAGTGCTGTAGAGAAAAAGAAAGTAGGATAAGAGACATGGAGTATGCCAGGAAAGGGTCGGGTAGGAGAAGAGTTTTATATAAGGAGGTAAGGGAAGGCCTCTGATGATGTGCCTGCCACTTGCACTGAGACCTGAAATAAGTAAGGAAGCAAGCCGTGTGTGTCTGGGGAAAAAGCATTCTGGGCGGAGAAAGCAGTAAGTGGTAAAGGACCTGAGGCCTTCTAGTGCCCGGTGAGTGGAGAGCCACTGTGAGGAGAGAGATTAGTAAACAGGAGAATAGGAGATAAGGTCAGATCTTGTAGGGCCTTACAGACCACTGTAAGTATACTTTCGAATACCCTGATTGTGATGGGAAGCCATTTGGCTGGATAGTTTTCTCTTTACCTCCCCAGATCCACTCTACCCTTTTCCACCCTGTCTACAAATGTGCCCCAAGAGGTCACCTGCATGGACAGGTTCCCTTGGCCTTATGTCTTCTGGGTGTATTTGGCTGTGTTTGTATTGATAGGGGATGAGAGGGGGGGAGAATGAGATCAGCACATTTACTCCTTTCCTGCAGGATTGCACGGTCTGCAGGGTGTTTAGAGTGGAGGCACTCACAACTCTTATCAGACACCTTCCATAGGAGCTCCCTGGTGCCCTCTTCACTCCTTCTCTTCACACTTCCATGCCTAGCAGGGGACCGAGGAGCCCTGTGTTGCCTGCCCCAGAGTACTGCACTCTCCTATGGTTTCCCTTAGGAAAGGAGTGTTTGCCCACACCTTTGTAACTAGTTCCTTTATAAACTCTCCTCAAATCACCCACTTTGAATGTGCCTTCTATTTTCCTGCCAGGAGTCAGACTGGTCTATGATCTGAGACTTTTGACTCAATCTGACCAGTGTTTTAACAGGCCCATGTAGGTCCCTGTTGAGAGGAGATTGTGAGGAGGTGAGGACAGGTGCAGGGAAACCAGGTAGGAGGCTGTTGCAGTACTCCAGGTGATGGGTGTCAGGGCTGTGGTAGTAGAGGCAGTGAGGGGTGGTCAAGTTCTGGGTATTTTTAAAGATTTCTACTTTGACAAGCTCTTTCACTGATGGGTTGGGTGGATGGAGAACCTTTTGCAACTCTAGAAAGCAGGATGTGGTCTTCTTCCTTTTTTTGTGTTATCAGCAATCACCCCATGGCAAATGCTCTGTGACTCAGGCCATAGGTTAATACTGGCACAGTCTCAGAGTTTTGCCAAAAAGAGTTGTTTACAGAAGGCACTACTCCTGTTTTTCTTTTAATTTGTCCTTGAACAGGGACCAAAGCATCCTCCACTTGAAATGGCATGAGGTCATTAGACAACATTCAGTCAAGTAACAATCAACTGTGGAGGATATCTGGAAGGATCATTGGTCTTAGTTCCTGCTCTCACAATTATTTTCTCTTAGAAAAAAGAATATACCTGAAGCAACCACAGAATAATTTACAAGAGCACGTAAGTGCTGAGTTATGCCTGCGTTGCACAAGGGTTTGGGGAGTGGAAGCCAGGGTGTTGTGGGCTAAGGAGGTGGTCAGGACAGTTTCATGGAGAATGTTGGGTTGTAAAGGATGGAGTTGGGGGACAGCTATTCCAGTCAGAGGAGCTGTTAGGAGGGAAAACTCCACTTTACTGGGAATGGAGGGAGCAGGTTGGCTGTGGTAGGAAATTAGATCAGCTGGGTGGGTGAGGCCAATGGAATTGGGGGTGGGTGGTGGGGAGGGATGCAGAGATAGGCAGAGGAGTTGGCTTCAGGTGTTGAGCCTTGTGCCACTGCAGATCCTGATGGAGGGGACGTCAAGGGTCCAGGAATGAATCCTGGACACCTACTGTTGACTTGTTTCAAGTTATAATCTCTGAACGATTATGAAATGGGGGTGAAACAAGTCACTAAATGTGATCAAACCTATTAGTTTTTTGTGCTTCTGATAGAAGGAACCAGAGCTCTGCTTGGTTATGTGGTTAGTAGGCTAGCTGTGGTGAATCAGTTTTGCTTTATTGAAATTCAGCATGTACCATGTTGCTCAACTATAAGACAATTCCAAATATCAAACTCCTCCATTTTTCCTATTAAAAAGGACAAAAAAAAAAAAAAAAAAGGTTTGGTCCACTTGAAAATATGTGTATTTTTTTTAATGTTAATTTTTTTTGTTTTTTTGAGAGAGAGAGACAGAGTGCAAGTGGGCGGGGTGGGGGATGGCAGAGAAAGAGAGGGGGACACAATCTGAAGCAGGCTCCAGGCTCTGAGCTGTCAGCACAGAACCTGACATGAGGCTTGAACTCTAGAACCACAAGATCATGACCTGAGCTGAAGCTGGACACTTAACCGACTGAGCCACCCACGCGCCCTGAAAATACGTGTACTTTTAAGTATGTAGGTGAACATATCGAATGCCTACTTGCAAAATTTACATTTTAAATTTAGATACATGTACCTATTTAGAATCACATCCTTTGTAAAATCACAGTAGTTTAGAAATAGTGTTTTTCCTCTTTATTTATAAAAAATTTTTCTCCAAAATCTTCACATACGTTTTTGCCCTTAGTATTTTTATCTTGCTGGAGGCACATTTTGGATCAACCAATGTATTTTTCCAGACCACATTTTCAGGTTTTTGAGATAAATCCCTTTTGATTATGGGTAAGAATAATTTTATCCCAAGTTACAACTACCCAATTTTGTAACAGTAGAATTCTTTTACAATGTGTCCCGTAGGTGTATATCTGTGATCACTGCAACTCAGCTACTATTTACTTTTTAAAATGATCTTTAAAAGGGTTTACAGTGGGCGCTTAGTGTGAGTTCGTAGCCTCAGGAATAATTGCTAAATCTGTGCTTAATTTGTCATCTTTCCTTGGTACCATCAGCTTATTTTTGATAAGCAGCCCAAACCAGACCTTGACTGAGGTTGTTTTAGGCTGATACACCAACCCCAACTGGTATTTTGTATTTAAAATAAAGGGATTGGGAGGACTTCTTATAGGAAGAGGTACATTGTAAGGATTGCTTATAAAATGACTTCTTTTTCCTGAGGGTTTTTTTTTTTTTTTTTTCGAGAAATCCTGGCCTTATATTCAATCTAATAATTCTTTCACTCACTGTATCTGCAGCATCAGCATGAGTCTCAGGCAGCAAATCTGCTTTTTGGAAGGGTCCTCCTCTGGGAGAGAGGGAGAGATGTGGAAGAAGGGGCTTGATAGTCCATGATATGAAAGTTAGTGCACCATTAGACCGGCTTTGGATGGAAGCCGTGGAAGACAAAGTACCAAATGCATTAGTTGGTTTTTACCACTTATCCATGAATGGAGAGTATTCTGTGCTTCTGAATGGCTTTTTTCTGTCTGGCATTATTTTGGGGCTCCTAACAGTTACCAAGCCAAGTTCTTTAGGACTCAAAACATAAATATCTATTTATGGCTTCTGGGACCATAGTTCTTAGATATGAAATAAGCAGATGCACCAGAAGGTGAGCACTCAATTCTTTAGATCTTAAGGATCCCCTTCGTTTGTTTGTTTATTTACTTATTATTTTTCTTTGACTTAAGCTTTTACTTCATGTGCCCATAACAGAAAGCAACAGTACTGAGGAAATGGAACTGTGGACACCAGCAGTAACCAGAGAACTAGGGACTGGGGAAAAGGTTGAACCAGCAGACCTCAAAGAATGGGGGCTGTGGGCTGATTCCAAACAAAGGGAGACTTGCAGCTGCCACCAGTAGTTCCCCGCATGGAATCTGAAGACGGAACCAAGGGCTGGGGTTTAGAAGTTACTGCAGATTGGCTCATAGCAGGCCCTGTGCACACCGCCGGTAACATCCAGTCTGGATTAAGCCAGCAGACTCCATTAATGGAGACTGTGGACTGGAGCTAGGGAAGGGATTCCGACGTGGAATTGCGGATTGAACCAAGGGCTAAGGACTGGAGCTAGACTGACCAGTAACCCTAGACGGGGAAGCCAATCAGATGGGGAGCTCCACGGAGAGGAGCCTGCCAGTGGCCCTCAGGAATGGTGAGAAAGACCATGAACTCAAAAGGGCTTGCAGGGCACCACACCTGTGCTTCTCATTGTCTCCTCATGCCATCACAGGTTTTTCTTTGGATCCCACCTGATCTGGTAAAAACCGCAATTCAGCTGAATAAATTTGAAGATCTAATTGGCTTTATTAAACAATTCATTAATTGGGCAGCATCCATTCCAGCAGGTAGAAAGGAACTCCAAAGAGCTACAGAAAGGGAGAAGTTTTTAAAAGTAGAACAAAGAAGTCATACACAGAAAGAAAGGTTTATTTTGGGCAGTCACCCTTTCCATGGCCACGTCCATGGAGAGGCCCCATGTGACAAGTTACCTTATTGGCACTGACCAGAAAATGCTTGACTGGTTAAGATTACGTTTCTAGGGGAGGTTGAAAGTGCAGTTAGGTTAGATGATTAAGCCCCAGGTTGGCGACATGGCCTAGCATAAGTGACTTTATTTGGGCCTGTGGTTTTCTTTTTAACACAGTTGTTGATTTTTAAGATCTATTCCCCTCTTCTTGGACAACTGAGCTACTTCTAGATTTTGGATATTAGCTGCTGTCAATGCTACATCCTTGTAGAAGTCTTTTTGTGAGCATATATTTTCATTTCTCTTGAGGAGAGACCTAAAAGTGGAATTGTTGCATCATGCGGTGGGTGTATGCTGAGTTTTATAAGAAACTGCTGGCCTTTTCCAGAGTGGTTGTACATTTTATACCCTCACCCACATTGTATAATAAGAGCGCTGGTTGCTCCACAACTTGCCAACATTTGGTGTTGTTGGTTTTTTCAACTTTAGTGACTCTGCTGGTGGGTGTGGGTGGTGTTGTGTTCTTTTTGTTTGTTTGTTTTTATTTTTGTTTTTAAAAAATGTTCATTTATTTTGAGAGAGTGCTTTCGCACGTGAACGAGGGAGGGACAGACAAAGCCGGGGGGGAGGGGGAGAGAGAGAGAGAGAGAGAGGGAGAGGGAGGGAGAGAGAATCCCAACCAGGCGACAGAGCCTGATGCGGAGCTCGATCTCTCAAACTGTAAGATCATGACCTGAGCCGAAACCAGCTGAGCCATACAGGCATCCCAATAGGTAGTATTATGAGGAGAAAAATTACTTGTGACACTTGTAAAAGGAAGTCTGTATTCAAGACTTTATTACCATGGTGATGTTTGTGGTAGGGGAGAGAGATTGGGCTCAACTCTGAATACAAGGGAAAGTGGGAATTTATAGTCAGGGAGCAAGCTGGAGGGATTGGTGGATGGAAACCTACTAAGAGGACTCGTCAGGAGAAAGAAATTCTAGCTAACCCAATTTAGCAGGATTCCTCCTCAAGGCAGGCCAGGGTAAGCAGACATCACTGGGGGACAGTGGAGGATGAGGAACCCAGTCAGATACTGAGGATGACCAGATAATAAGGATCGGGGATTCATAAGAGATGAATCACCGGGTTCTACTCCTTAAGTCAAGACTACACTCTATGTCTTGGCAATCAAAAAGAATGAAATCTTGCCATTTGCAACTACGTGGTTGGAACTGGAGGGTATTATGCTAAGCGAAATTAGTCAGAGAAAGACAAATATCATATGACTTCACTCATATGAGGACTTTAAGAGACAAAACAGATGAACATAATGGAAGGGAAACAAAAATAATATAAAAACAGGGAGGGGGACAAAACAGAAGAGACTCATAAATATGGAGAACAAACTGAGGGTTGCTGGAGGGGTTGTGGGAGGGGGTATGGGCTAAATGGGTAAGGAGCATTAAGGAATCTACTGAAATCATTGCTTTACTATATACTAACTAATTTGGATGTAAATTATAAAAAATAAATAAATTATTAGATTAAAAAAAAGACTACACTGTGTTAACTTCAGAATTAAAAAAAAAAAAGGATGGGGGATGCTGGCTAAACCAATTTGTAGGATTCTTGCTAAAATGGGGTGAGGCAAAGATGGCCACAGAAGTACAAAAGTCAAGGCCAGGTTAGGATATGGATGCATTGTATATGTGTCTGCAAATGTATTTATCTTTTCAAAAATCTTTCTTATGCTTGGATAAAGTAGTCATGGTGAAATTTGGGTATTAAGTGTTTTGTTTTGTTTTGATCCTTAATCACGTCATCCAACATTTTATTATAAAAAATATTAAGTATACAGAACAGTTGATAGCATTTGTTTACCCTCTACCTAATTTCTGTCATATAGATGATTAAAGGATTTATTTTATTTTATTTTATTTTATTTTATTTTATTTTAAGTTTATTTATTTATTTTTGAGAGAGAGCAAGCAGGGGAGGGGCAGAGAGAGAGAAAGAGAGAGAGAATCCCAAGCAAGCTCCACACTGTCAGTGCAGAGCCCAACACAGGGCTGGATCTGAGCCAAAATCAAGAGTCAGACACTCAACCAACTGAGCCACCCAGGCACCCCCTCCTCAAGATTCTATGTCTTTGTGTGTGTGTGTATGTGTGTGTGTGATTTGAATTAGTCAAAGTTACTTTTTTTTTCCAGGCTATTTAAAAATTTTGAAGAGCTAATCCCTTAAAACTAAATCTTCTGGTGACTAATCCTGGTGACGTTTCTTGTAACGTTTCATATAGCAATGTTTCTGAAACAGATCAGATGCTTTACGCCGTCATCCTCCTCCCAAAAGAGTCATATCACTTTCATTAACATGGTCATGAACTGTGCGCCCTGTGCCCAAGGGAGATGAACCTATGGGCCCTTTGCTATTTATGCAAAAGAAAATTATCTGTTGTTATGTGGCTGTTAATCAGCCTTTGTATTGTCCCTGTTGGTAACTGCCTTGCCTTTTGGGGTTCTCATGCTGAAAGGAGAGATTGACTAGAATAGAATAGTCTGTTCCTTTGGGGTAGAAAGGAAGTGTGGAAATCCAAGATAAAGTGAGAGTTCAGGGAAAGTGGGCACGCTTCAGCATCCCTATGCAGTATTGAAGCTGATTTTTTTTTTTTTAATTCTGATTTGAGAACTATATATTCAGAGTTTTCATGACTGAGGTAACTTTGGTTTTTTTTTTTTAATAGTTAATGTCATTTTTCCTGTATTTAAAGTGAGGATTTTGATAAAATTTTTAAAAGGAACTTGGTTATAGATCTTGCCTGTATATATTAAACTGTTGTTAGGACTGCTTCCCTTAATTCTATCCCAAAGGCTAAATTTCTAAATCTCCTAATGTGTTGGAGGTCCCCAAGACTACCCCTAGTTGATTCACTACAGGGATTCAGAGAATTCAGTATATAGGTTGTACTCGTGGTTATGATTTATTACAGCAAAAGCCTACAAAGCGAAATCAGCAAGTGAAAGGCTCACAGGGTGAAGTCTGGAGGAAACCAGACACAAGCTTCCAAGAGTCCTCTGCCAGTGGAGTCACACAGGACGTGCTTCATTTCTCGGGCATCAAATTGTAACAACACATGCAAAGTGCTGTCTACCAGAGAAGCTTGTTAGATACTTGGGGCTCATGGTTTTTAGTGGGGGTTCGTCACATACATACCTTCTGCTCAGCACGTCTCCACATTCCAGACTCCCAGAAAGAAAGTAGCTGTTCAGCATAAACAAGATTGTGTATGCAGTTTCGGGACAGTGAGCCACTCATCAGTTCTGGGAATGGTGGGGAGTGTCTCCAAATTCAGGTTTCCAGACAGCATCCAAGGGTCAACCTTTCAAGCTGGACTTTCTAAGGATAGCAGCCTCAGGCCTGCTATGGTAATGCCTTTGTATACAAATAGCTTATCTGCTTTCCTTCTGCTACACAAATCAGAGCAAAGAATGCTTACGTCTTCTCGGTAACAAATTTACTCAGATTTTATATAACACTTGGCAGGCTATGTGGGGAGAAGGGAAGGCAAAAAAGGATGTTGCATGTTGTGGAGATTACTTTGATTTTTCTCTACACCAGATGAGTTCTTTATTAAGCAGGCTCCACGCCCAGCATGGAGCTGATGCGGGTCTTGATCCCATAATCGTGATATCATGACCTAAGCCGAAATCAAGAGTCGGATGGATGCACGACCGACTGAGCCACCCAGGCGCCCCCTCAGATGAGTTCTTTTTAATTTCTATATTAATCCATTACTGTTTGTCAAAACATTTGCAGGCTAATTGCTAAGCATTATTTTTAAAGTTGTACTCTAGGGGTGCCTGGGTGGCTCAGTTGGCTAAGTGTCCGACTTCGGCTCAGGTCATGATCTCGCGGTTCGTGGGTTTGAGCCCTGCATTGGGCTCTGTGCTGACAGCTCACAGCCTGGAGCCTGCTTCAGATTCCGTGTCTCCCTCTCTCTCTGCCCTTCCCCTGCTCGTGCTGTCTCTCTCTGTCTCTCAAAAATAAATAAACGTTAAAGTTGTACTCTAGAAACCATACTGTGAGCTCTAGCGATCCTTTTCTAAGATATACCAGTTCCTAAAGACAACACATAGACTGGGAGTAAATTTTTGTAAATCATGTGTTTGATAAGGGATTGTGTTTAGAATATATAAGGAATTATTACAGCTCAGTAATAAAAGGACAACAATAATAAAAAAAAAAGAATGAAGTATCTGAATAGGCATTTCTCTAAAGAAGATATACAAATGGCCAATAAGCCCCTAAAAAGATAGTCAACATCATTAGCCATCAGAGAATTGTAATCAATGAAACATTGCGTCACAGCCACTAGGATGGGTATAACCAAACCCACAGAGAATAACATGTGTTGGGGGGGCGCCTGGGTGGCTCAGTCGGTTAAGCGGCCAACTTCGGCTCAGGTCATGATCTCGCGGTCCGTGAGTTTGAGCCCCGCGTCGGGCTCTGTGCTGACAGCTCAGAGCCTGGAGCCTGTTTCAGATTCTGTGTCTCCCTCTCTCTGACCCTCCCCCGTTCATGCTCTGTCTCTCTCTGTCTCAAAAATAAATAAACGTTAAAAAAAAAAATAACATGTGTTGGTAAGGATGTGAAGAAAGTAGAACACTCATACATTGCCTGTGGAAATGTAAAATGGTATTCCTGCTTTGGAAAACAGTCTAGGGGCACCTTGGTGGCTCAGTCAGTTAAGCATCCAACTCTTGGGCTCAGGTCATGATCTCACAGTTTGGTTCAAGCTCCTCATCAGGCTCTGCACTGACAAGTGAGAAGCCTGCTTGGGATTCTCTCTCCCTCTCTCTGCCCCTCCCCTCTGGCACTCTCTCTCTCTCTCTCTCTCTCTCAAAATAAATAAGTAAACTTTAAAAAAACAGACAGCCTAACAGTTACTCAAAGAGTTAAACCTAGAGTTACCATATGATCCAGTCATTCCATGCCTTAGGTCTCTGCCTGTATCTAAGTAGAAATGAAAACATATGTCCATCCAAAAACCCGTATAAGAATGTTCATAGTGACTTTATTTGTAATAGTCCCAAAGTGGGAACACAACTCAAATGCCCATCAACTGATGAATGATAAACTAAATGTGATATATCCATAAAATGGAATTTTACTTGGCAATAAAAAGAAGTGAAGTAATGGTCCATGCCACAACATGGATGAAGCTTGGAAACATGCTAAGTGAAAGAAGACAGTCACAAAGGACTGTATATCATGTGATTACATTTATATGAAATATCCAGAATAGACAAATCCATAAAGATAGAAAGTAGATGGGTGGTTGACAGGGGCTGGGGAGGGTGGAGGGTTGGGGGTGACTGTTGATGGGTGCAACATTTCTTTCTTGGGTAGTGAAAATGTTCTAGAATTGATTGTGGTGATGGATGCACAACTCTGTGAGTGGACCAAAAGCCATTGAATCATGCACTTTAAGTAGATGAATCGAATGATGTGTGAATTATATCTCAATGAAGCCATTAGGAAAATATGCCAGTTCTTGGGTGCTGGGTGGCTTAGTCGGTTAAGCATCTGCCTTTGGCTCAGGTCACGATCTCACAGTTTGTGGGTTTGAGCCCTGCGTTGGGCTCTGTGCAGACAGCTCAGAGCCTGGATCCTGCTTCAGATTCTGTGTCTCCCTCTCTCTGCCTCTCCCCCACTCACACTCTGTGTCTTTCTCTCAAAAAAAAAAATAAACATTAAAACAAATTTTTTTTCAAAAAGAAAAATATGCCAGTTTTTTTTTTGTTTTTTTTTTTTTTTTTTTTTTTTTTTTAGCATTTATTCATTTTTGAAAGGCAGAGAGACAGAGCATGAATGGGGCAGGGGCAGAGAGAGAGGGAGACACAGAATCTGAAGAAGGCTCCAGGCTCCAAGCTGTCAGCACAGAGCCCAACGTGGGACTCGAACTCACAGACTGTGAGATCATGATCTGAGCTGAAGTTGGCCACTTAACCGACTGAGCCACCCAGGCGCCCCAAAAAATATGCCATTTCTTTTTTTTTTAACGTTTATTTATTTTTGAGACAGAGAGAGACGGATCATGAATGGGGGAGGGTCAGAAAGAGTGGGAGACACAGAAACTAAAACAGGCTCCAGGCTCTGAGCTGTCAGCACAGAGCCCAACGCGGGGCTCGAAATCATGGACCGCGAGATCATGACCTGAGCTGAAGTCGGACGCTAAACTGACTGAGCCACCCAGGCACCCCAAAAATATGCCATTTCTTAAGAGAAGATAAAGGGAATTGTTATTTGTCCATTTTTATGAACAGCTGACCTATAACACTCAGGTATTTATTAGAATTCATAACTTAGATTTTCAGGCATGAGTTCGTTACTAACTGCATTGGAATATCACTTGTTCATTCTGCAGAAGAGTGATTAGGAAATCCGAAGAGAAATGACACTGTGTTGGGAATATTTTAAGCACTTTCTGCTTTATGTCTGTCAGGTGTCCAAGTTTAGCGATAAACCTCCATTTTCCTCATCTAGTACTTGGCTGCTGTGTTGTACTAGGGGGAGCTGAGGTGGGTCTCTTGGCTGAATGCTTTTCTTCCTAGGGGTCTCAATGTCAGAATGCTAAGGAAGTGATCCATTTGCCCTGAAATATTACTAAGTTGTATGGATTTGTACTGGGGTAAAGGAAATGAGTTTTCCTCCCACTTGGTTTTGTTTCATTCAGAACTCATCAATTCACTTAGCTCTAACAGTATGTTGTAGGCAAATCTTTATGATCTTACTGACGTATGTTTTTTGTATATTTTTCTGTCCCTTTCAGCTTATAGGCAAATACCAAAGTATATCCTAAAACCAAGTATAAATGATTTGAGACTGGCTGCCATTTTAGATGATTCACATCAGCGCTCCCCTCCTCATCACAAATAATTCTTGCACACACGTCAAGGGACTAGATGCTCTAACTCGGTGGATGATTTGGAAATAAAGAATACATTTTGAAATTCCCAGAGAGGACATTATTATGTATCTTGAAATCTCAATGAGGACATGCCTCACTACAAAGAACAGGGATGCCAGTGAAGGAGAAACCCTGTATCCTGTTAACCAATCCACTCCTGCATTGCTGGACCCTTTCCTTACAGAAGTTGAACTGTGTGACCGTGTTGTGATAGGTCTTCAGGGGAAACAGGGGATCCGCTTTTTTTTGTGACCTGATTTTCCGAGATCCTTCATGTTCTGGGACTGTGGAGTCCTTTCTGTGACTTAGGACCAATGACCAGATGTGCTGTTTCTTTGGTGTTTCAGTGATCGATGATGTTCTTGTAAATCCCTTAGGGAATTTTAATACTGTTCAATCTGTATTTAAACGGTTCGATCTGCCAATAAGGAGTATGACCCTTGGCAGGAATTAATTTTATATTTGTGAATGGCCAGTTAAGTGAACACCTAAAGAACTTCATAGAACAGGTGAGCGTAAATCTCTCAAGCAAAATGCCTTGTCTGCTCCCTAAGTAACTGATGCCAGTGTGCCAAACTCCAGAACTGCCATTAGTTTGGATATTTGGATGGTTTACTTCAGAAGTTGATTATAATGCCAGCCTGGTATAGATCATTCTCTGTTTCTTCTGTCCTGAGCCTGTCACCCTGCCGAGTCCCTGTTTCTAGTCTTACAGTATCGTGAAGTACAAAACCGCACCAGGCAACTGCAACCAATGGGCATTTGTGGCAACAGGAAGAAAAAGTTGATAGAGGCTCATTGGTATTTGTTTTCTCTCTCTCCCATCTCCTGCGTTCTTACCAGGCAAAAGTAGAAGAAAAGATCCAAGACGTCTTCAGTTCTTACAAGTTCAACCACCTTGTACCAAGGTAAGCATTTAGGAGTTTGAGGGGATCTGGGAGAACACCCCCTCCTCTGTGAGTCTTTCTTCTTTCCTCCATGATGAGCCTGTTCAACCTGGGGGATAAGTCTGCCATGAGATGGGTTTCTTGACCTTGTAGTGCCCTAGGTAAGCATGTGACCCCAAGCCCTTCCTCTGTTAGCGGTTTAGAGGAGATGCTCCCCTCAAGCTGAGCCAGCCTGTGTTATGTGGGGGTACCCCTCAAGGCCTGAACTCTGAGCTCTGAAGATGGGGAGAGGAAATTCATGTTTCTGCTGCTCAGTTGTGACCTGCTACTCTGGTGGTTTTCTTTCTCGGATTATGCTTTGAAACAGACGTAGAGCCCAAGGGGGCAGCAAAGGATGGATTCTCTTGATGTATGCTGTGATCTGATGGGAGGATGGGCCGAGCTGCGCCTTCTCCCAGCCTGGCCCCTGTTGCTAAGCGTGCAGCTGCTCCCAGGGATTCAGTTTCTGGGGAGAAAATAAACAGTGCCTTTTTGCTTTCCTTGGCACTTAGCAAGTTAAAGTTTTCTAAGCAATTTGATGTCAGAGATTCCAAAAAGGGGATTATAAGCAGAAACTTATTAGTTAAGTTGAACCTTTATTTTCTCTTGTTTCTAGCTTATACCGTATTACACTAGAGCTTCCTGAGGTTCTTGCCTCCCTTTATTTGCATGCCTCTTCCTGTCACGGGTTGTTCCTCTAGAACCGGACTGTATCGCATTTCCAGCCATCAGGATGGATCAGTAGTCTGAAGCTGTGTGTGGCCATCATTTTACCTCAGTGACACAGCATGCTGTCTGGACCACCTCTGGGCCAAGGCGAGCGGGGCTGCTGGCTGATTGGCTGTAGGGAGCGGAGGGCAGGTGCCCCTGCCCAAGCCCCTGCGCCTGGGTGCCTTCACTGACTGAAGCGTGACACGTGGTTCTAGCCTGAGTGAACCTTGTGGCTTTTATTCCCCACCATTGTAGTTTGCCACTATTTCCTTGAAAAAGAGATTTTCTTCTGCAAGTTCTGATGAGCCAAGGCAGAAAATCATTGGAAAAGGCAAACTGGAAAAAAGGGAAAGGCAGGTAGGAAGGTTATCTTTGTTTTTCTTCCCTGGGAAAAGAAAGAGGGAAATTACCAACTAATGAAAGGAGCGTTTTCCCGAACTGCTAAACTAAATCTCTGTGTTAACCTAAAGGTCAGGCCTCAATAAATGAATGCCACAGCTGGAGATTAGGAAATGAAGCTCATTTGTTTAGACAGCTCGGGGGCTGAAACTAATATAACATAGTATGTCACCTCTACTTAAATAATAAAATTTTTTAATTTTTTCTTAAACCTTTATTTTTATTTTTGAGAGAGAGAGACAGAGTGCAAGCAGGGGAGGGACAGAGAGAGGGAGACAGAATCCGAAGCAGGCTCCAGGCCCTGAGCTGTCAGCACGGAGCCTGATACGGGGCTCGAACTCAGGAGCCGTGGCATCCTGACCTGAGCTGACATCAGACGCTTAACCGACTGAGCCACCCAGGTGCTCTCCCCGCCCCCCCCCCCCCCCACTTTTTAAAAAATTTTTTTAATCCAAAGATTTTTTTAAAGTAGGTTTTTAAAAACATTTATTTTCTTCCAGATTTTTATTTAAATATGGTTTCTATCTTAGAATAATCTCTTAAGATACATTAAATGGAAAAATAAAAATACAGAAAAATATATGAAGTAATCTACCATTTGTGCTAAAGATACAGCAGAGTATTTTTACAGAAAAGTAAATAAACAGCTGAAGGGGGCAGGTAGGCACCAACTCTGCCCAGTCCAGGGGAGGCTTCCCCAGAGGCGGAGGGACTTGGTGGTGGTGAGGGGCGTGATTGCTTTCGGTGGGTCTTTGTGTTTAGCAGTTGCTTCCCCGGTGACTCACCTGATTGGGCTGAGTCTCTGTCTACTGTCTAAGGCTCTGTGCACACATACATGTCCCCAGGGTCCCCAAAGGGACCTTTGATCATTTGACATCCCTTTCCACCCACCATCAGAATAGAGCCCTGGGACTTTTCTTTTATTCTGAGGGGGAATGGGAGGTTACATAGTCTGGAAGGAAGAAGTTGTGTTTTGGAAGTGGTTGTGGAGGACAATAAAAAACATTAAATCCCCTGAATTCAGAGGTCTTAGGTCAGGTGTGGGTGGAAAACAAAAATGTTCCTCTTGGGTTTGGATCCTCTTAAAAAGAGAATATATCAGGGCTCTGGGTTTATTTCAGGAATCTGACATTTCCCATTTTGTCATTGTTGCCTCTAAAAATGAGTGTTTTAAAGGATGCCAGTAAACATTTCATTATGTCACAGCACGCTAATTAATGTTAGAGATGTTACATATTTTGCTGAATGGCTGAGTGAATGTGGATATAAATCAACATATCGATAGAAGGCTAAAGCCAGATATCACATCCTAGAACAAACTTCTAGGATGAAAGAATAAACCTGAAAATTTAGCAAATTTTTAAAATATTCTCACAATTTCAATATTCAGCGTTTTAGATGTCAAATGTAAAAAGCGTGACACAATGCAGGAACAAAGCTTCTTTTTTAGCTGAGCTGAATATTCTGTTATTAGCAATAAATCTAAACGGCATGGCTTGTTTGTCTTTGAGGCTATGATACCGATCCGTGTGATAGAATCGCACACACACTCAGGACCACTGACCACGCACAGGTCCAGGGATGCTAGGAATGATGCTGAGGGAGACATTTGCCTATTGAACCTTCCAGTGCCACAGCCAGATATCTACCAGATTTGGCTGAAGTTCAAGGCTGAAGCTGAATGTTGATCCATCCTACAATTATTCCCTATTCTATAAATGATTTCCCTCCTTCTCTAAAACTGTGAAACCTGCATCCTGTCCTGGAGTGAGATGCTTTCAACACTTTTGTTTGCCAGTAGCCTGCTTTCCCGTGAAAGTTAATTTTTCATTCCCCGTGGTTATTCTCACTATTCCACACACTTGTGAATTTACTCTTTTCCACTTACTACATTAGCTTTAGTGAGAAATCTGAGATGCATCAACTAAGCACACATACACACACACACACACACACACACACTCTCTCTCTCTCTCTCTCTCTCTCTCTCTCTCTCTCTTTCTCACACACACACACACACACACACACACACACACACACACACACATATATTCACATGTAATTTTCCTCTTGGGAAACAGGGTGGTCAAGGCTGACCCAGGTCCTGCCCGTACTGGGCTCTCAGCCTCATGGGGCAGGTAGCCATTAAACAAACAAATGCAAATACAGAATTACCAATGGGGTGAGTGTCAAAGAAGGGAATTGGAGGCTCTGAGAGAAGAACAGAGAGGATGTATTTTAGGTTGGGAAGTTAGGGAATGTGTCTGAGTCTATTCCATCTGCTACAACAATTTACCATAGACTGAGTGGTTTAAACAACAAACATTTATTTTTAGGGCTGGGAAGCCCAAGATCAAAGCAGCAGCAGATTTGATGTCTGATGAGGGCCCACTCCCTGGTTATAGATGACCATCTTTTTTATGTGTCCTCACGTGAGGAAGGGGTGAGGGAGCTCTCTGGACCCTCTTTTATAGGGTCACTAATCCCTTCATGAGGCTCCACTCCTATGACCTAATCACCTCCCAGAGATGCCACTTCCTAATACCATCACACTGGGGATTAGGATCTCCACCTGAATTTTGAAGGGTCACGAACATTCAGTCTATAGCAGAAGGCCTCTCAAAGAAAGTGGCTCTCAGGATGAGACCCAGAGGGAGAGTAGGAGTTGGTCAGTTTGGGAGGTGGTCGGAGTGTTCCAGGCAGAGGGAACAGCATTAGCTGGAGTCCTGAGACTGCAAAGAAAAGGGCACAAAGAAGGCAGTGTGACTGGAGCTTGGTGAGGGCATGAGTTGAGGTTGGAGAGAAGTAGGTAGAGGCACATCACGAAGGGTCTTGAAACCCAATGGGATTCAAGCCATAGTAAGAAATTATGTTGTATTTACAATATACAATTACATATATTTCTAAGTTCCTTTTTGGACAGCGGAACTGGACTCCCAATATCTTTAACATGTTTACTTACTTGATCATTTCTCTTGTGTGTCCCCATCTCCTGTCCCCCTCTGCACAGCCACACAGATGGCCCTCTCATCCACTTGGATTCCCTGCCCCGCCGCCCCACTCCTGCACAGAGCCTGTGTTGTTCTGCTTCACCTAATTGCACGGGTTTAGGGCTGACTTATTGAGGAAGGAAAGGGAAGGAGCCCTAGCTTTTCGGTTTTAACTTGTTACACAGAAAAGATTTTTGGAAGAGGTGAATTGAGAATAAAGGAATGGCAAGGGTATTAGTTTGTTAGGGCTGCTATAATGAAATGCTGCAGACTGGGTGGCTTAAACAACAGAAATTTATTTTCTCACCGTCTTAGAGGCTGGAGGTCCAAGATCAAGGTGCCAGCAGGGGTGGTTTCTCCTGAGGTCTGTCTCCTTGGCTTGTAGGTGGCCACCTCCTCATTTCGTCCTCACGTGGCCTTTCCTGTGTATGCTCCTCCCTCGTGTCTCTTCCTCTTCTTATAAGGTCACCAGACCTCATTTAACCTTAAATACTTCTTGTT
Organism: Panthera tigris; assembly: GCF_018350195.1. NCBI lineage: Eukaryota > Metazoa > Chordata > Mammalia > Carnivora > Felidae > Panthera > Panthera tigris. The sequence continues at coordinate 110,661,017 of NC_056665.1, forward strand.
GTTTTTTCAAGTTTGTTTATTTATTTTGAGAGAGACAGAGACAGCACAAGTGGGGGAGGGGCAGAGAGAGAGGGAGAGAGAGAGAATCCCAAGCAGGCTCCACGCTGTCAGTGCAGAGCCTGGTACGGGGCTTGAACCCACGAAGCCATGAGATCATGACCTGAACTGAAACCAGGAGTCAGATGCTTAACTGACTGAGCCACCCAGGTGCCCCCTTAAATACCTCTTTAAAGACTGTGTCTCCAAATACAATCATACTAGGGGTTAGGGATTCAACATATGAATTTTGGGGGACACAGTTGAGTGCAAAACAGTAAGGCTCTTATACAATTTGTGGCTGGCCAAAAGAAGTTGGATATATGACCCTTTAATTTAAAACAATCATAAGCCTCAGAGAAGTTGAAATTCAGTCAATTAGCATTGTGGCCCTTGAAGTTCTATATAAACCAAGAAACCCTTTTTTTTTTTCCTTCAAATGTTTATTTTTGAGAGAGAGAGAGAGAGAGAGAGAGAGAAAGAGAGAGAGGGCGAGTGAGCGCGCAGTCAGGGGAGGGGCAGAGAGAGAGAGAGAGAGGGAGAGACGGAACCTAGTGCAGGCTCCAGGCTCTGAGCTGTCAGCACAGAGCCCAATGTGGGGCCTGAACCCACGAACCATGAGATCATGACTTGAGCTGAAGTCGGATGCTTAACTGACTGAGCCACCCAGGCACCCCAACAAAGAAACCTTTTGCAAGATTTTAGAGTAATCTATACATATCGGCATTAGCATGTATGTGGGTGCATGCCTGTGTGTGTGTATTTATGATTAAGTGGACAAAAATGAAAGAGAGTAGTTTCCCTGGTGGAAATGCTTTCCGCATAGAATTCCTCTTTTCCTGCATGTGGCTGGTCTTCAGATAAAACAAGCCAGAGGAACTTATCAGTTCCCTCCTGGTAGGGCTGCTAGGGCCTGGCTGTGAGTGAGGGTCAGCTAGGAGGGCGCTGTGGGGGAACCTGCCCACAGGGGCCAACCCAGTGCTGCATAAAAGGTGAGTGAGACTCCCTTCAATTAGGTGTTTCTGGGCATGTGAGGTTCCAAGTGTCCAGAGGCAGGATCCTGAAGAGTCAGTCAGACTCAGCAGGGAAGCATTTGCCCTTGAGGTCTTTCGTTTTATAGTGACTGAAAGGCCCCTTGCTTGTCAAGTGAGGAGTGCTGAGAAGACAAGGAAAAGAGTTTCTTCTCCAGGCTTCCTGTTTTCCCAGGAAGAGGAGGGATTTACTTAGGTGCGCGCTTAGGTGCCTAGTTGGGCTCTCTCAGAATCCTCAGTCCCACCATGAAGGTCAGCTTTGGCCGGCGGGTCTCCTCAGCACGGTGGGTGTGAGCATGAGCGAGAGCTGACCGCTGAGCCAGTCTAGCCGCCCCTCTCCTTGCTGTCTCTGAGTGAACCTGAACTCCCCTGGAGGTTTATCATTCTTTTAAGTTGAAGGGACATATATCCAGGGAGAACAGTCTCATTAGGTCCATCGGAAACTGTCCTTACGGTGCCTTTATTCTTTCTTCTGTTCATTTGACAAACAGATGTTGAGAGCCTGCGCTGTGCTGGGCACAGGTGCTGAAGCCAGGTGTGAGCTCTCCTCGGAGTTACACGGATCGGAGTGGGGAGGCCTACTGACCGGGGAATCGCAGTACACGCATCCCTTTCTCACCTGGCCCCTTTCCCCCGCATTGTGCTCAGGGTCACAGACCCTTCTTTACAGGAGACCTTTAATGCTCTCTGGCCTCCCATTTCCGAATGAGGTGGCTGGTGATCTCTTCGGCTTTCCCTTCTCCCCTCGCTCTGTGGCTTAGCATCTCAAGGTATTTGGCGTATTCAAATTCCTGTGACTGTTTCTTCAACAGAAGAGGGCTGACCTGTAGAAAACCCCACTGTGAGTCAGTCCTTTCCGAGTTAGAAATTGGGCGATCTGCCTCCACTTTCTGTATTTGCCCCCACCTGGCTTGGGGTTCTCCTCGCCTGCACTCCATCCTGCCCCCCCCCCCCCCCCCAGCCTCTCGGCCTGGGCCAGCATGACTGTGAGCTGTTTCACCAGTTCCCTGGTCTCGTTCCTTTCCTTCTCGTCCCACCCTCCTGATCCTTCCCATGGCATCCGTCTCCCTGCTTCTGCTGAAGGGTCCCGTTGAGATTTCCAAGGAGCAAAGTGCTGTGACGGCGCCTGCCGTGTGGCTTCACCAGAAGTGGTCCCACCCGCTCCAGTGAGGCCTTCACTACCTCCGCGCGCTCCTCTTATCCTCACCTCTTGTACGTTTCCTAACACGTTCCCCCAGTGGCCAAGCCACAACTCTCCCCTGCTCCTGCCCCTGACTCCTGAGAACTCCAGGTTGTCCCGCATGAGTTTCCTCCCCCCTCCCCCACTTCCAAGTCCTGTGTTTGTCTAATGTCACACTCTCATGATGTCTGTCTCTGAGAATGGAGCGTCCTTCCTTATTGCCAGACTCTCCTAGACTGCGCACCTAAGCAAATCCCTCCTCTTCCTGGGAAAACAAACAGGAAGCCTGGAGAAGGAACCCAGAACTCTCCACCCCAACCCTCCTCCCTCTTCGTTGGGGGTCTTTGCTGGTGGATTTTCTCTGGGCTCTTGCATCTTCAGCATCTTGGCTCTCAAGCATTTTTTACCTCTTCTGTGGCTGAACCACTTGCCTTCCCCCCAGTGCCCCATCAGGCTGCCACTCTGTTGTCTTTCTCCCCCCCCCCCGCACCCCCACACATACCACAGACACACTTAGATTGTGGGTTTGGTTTCCTGTCACTAGTCTTACCCCACCCCAGCCCATTCAGCCTGCTGCCACTCCTGCCATCTAGAAAATGCAGATCTGACCATGTCTTTCCCATGCCTAAAATACTTCAGCCACTGCCTTAGAATTTTTTTACTTGGGGGGCACCCGGGTGGCTCAGGTCATGATCTCGAGGTTCGTGAGTTTGAGGCCCACGTCGGGTACCATGCTGACAGAAGCCTGCTTGGGCTTCTCTCTCTCTCTACCCCTTCCCCACTTGTACTTTCTCTTTCTCTCTCTCTCAAAATAACTAAACTTAAAAAAAAAAAAAAAGAATTTTTTTTTACTTGCCTTTTATTTTTTTGTAACAGCTTTGAGATACAATTCAGATATCGGATATCATATAATTCACCCATTTAAAGTGTACAATTCAGTGGTTTTTAGTCTATTGACAGGGTTGTGTAGCCATCACCACGGTTAATTTAGAACATTTTCATCGCGCAGAGAAATTCTGTCCCCCTTAGCTATCCCCCTCCCATCCCTCTGTTCCCAGCCAGCCCCTGGCAACCACTTCAGCTGTGGATTTGCCTCTTCTGGACATTTCGTATAAACAGAATGATACACTATGTGGTCTTTCTGTGTCAGCTTCTTTTACTTAGCATGGACTTTTCAAGGGCCATCTGATGCTTGAAGCACAGTGACTCCCATTTGCTCTTCGGTTTAAAGTCAAACTCCCCACGCATTTATAAGTCCTGCGTGGTCTGACGTACCTCTCGGTACGTACCTCTCCCGTCTGATTGCTCATGGCTCACTACCTTGTACATCTGCTCCCGCTGAACTGACCCTACACAAACGTGCCACATTGTTCCCTTCCTGAAGCGCCTGCCCCATCCCCTTCTTTTTGGCTGGCTAACTCATGTCCCGGGTCTCCTTCGTTTCTTTTTTTTTAAATTTTTTTTTTCAACGTTTTTTATTTTATTTTTGGGACAGAGAGAGACAGAGCATGAACTGGGGAGGGGCAGAGAGAGAGGGAGACACAGAATCGGAAACAGGCTCCAGGCTCCGAGCCATCAGCCCAGAGCCTGACGCGGGGCTCAAACTCACCGACCGCGAGATCGTGACCTGGCTGAAGTTGGACGCTTAACCGACTGCGCCACCCAGGCGCCCCTCCTTCGTTTCTTGACGTAGTGCTGTGTCCTTTGGGAAGTTAGTTCTGATCCTCTGTGCCTTCCTGTGTGCTGCCAGATCCCGTCAGGCTTTCTGTTTGTCGGATGGGGCCCCGGCTGCCAGTGGCTCATCGGTGTCCACCTCTGGACACAGGGCTGTAGCTCTGGGGAGCAGGGTCAGTGTCCACTGATCCGTGCAGGATGCTCGGCCCGCACAGAGTGGGCACTCCCTGAGTCCTGACCCTTGGAGCTCCTTGAAAGAGAAAGTGAGTCTGTCCTTCTCTTCTTCTTTGTGATCTGGAATCTGCTCTCTCTGCTCCCTGAACTCTCCTAAGGTCACCAGCCACTTTATCGTTTGTTCTCTTTTTCCTCAGTCTTGCCGCGTCATCTGCGACTGTTAAATACCTCCATGGAGGTCTCTCCTCCTGTTTCACCTGGGACACAACATTGCCTTTGTCCTCCTCCCACATATGCAGCGTTCTTTAATTCTCTCCTCTGGCTCCTCAGCCTCTGAGCCCTTAAAGATGGGTTCTCCCCCAGTTCAGCATACAGATTTTTCTCTCTGCTTTGTCCTCTACTCCTGCAGCCTCACCTGTCACCTGCATGCAGGTAAATGACTCCTAGTCTGTCTGTGTCACTTGGAGCCTTCTCCTGAGTCTCACATGTGTTTCCAACAGTGCGACTGACGTCCTCACCCACATAGACTTCCCGTGCCATACAGCCCCCCTGCCCGTGGGTCACCATGGTGTTAAGCCCCGAGTGCTCTAAGGACTTCTACTCTGGTAGATTCTTGGCACCCGCCTTACCCAGTGTTCCCACCTCATCTCTCTCCATGCTTAGTGCTTTCACTCAGTCTCCTTTGTAAACACATGTTGAACGCCTACTGCTGCCAGATAATTTTTCTAAAAGCTTAGTTTTTTTCATTTTTTTTCTCAGCTCAAAGCCTTCAGGACTTCACCTTATACATGGCTAGAATGAAAAAGACAAGAAATAACAAGCATTGGTGAGGATGTAGGGGGAAAAGAACCCTACTGCACTGTTGGTGGGAATGCAAACTGATGCAGCCACTGTGGGAGACAGTATGGAGGTTGCTCAACATTTAAAATAAGAAATACCATATGATCCAGTAATTCCGCTACTGGGTATTTACCCAAAGAAAGCAAAAAAACTAATTTGAAAAGATATATGCATCCCTGTGCTTATTGCAGCATTATTTATAATAGCCAAGATACGGGGGCACCTGGGTGTCTCGGTTAAGCGTCCGACTTCGGCTCAGGTCATGATCTCGTGGTTCGTGGATTTGAGCCCCATGTCAGGCTCTGTGCTGACAGCCCAGAGTCTGGAGCCTGCTTCAGATTCTGTGTCTCCCTTTCTCTCTGTCCCTCCCCCACTTTTGTGCCGCCCCCAAATAAATAAACATTAAAAAAATTTATAATAGCCAAGATATGGAAGCAACCCTGAGTGTCCATCAATAGATGAATAGATAAAGATGTGGTATATATACATAATGGAATATTACTCAGCCATAAAAAAAAGAATGGGATCTTGCCATTTGCAACAACATGGATGGACCTAGAAGGTATTATGCTAAGTGAAATAAGTCAGACAGAGATATTGGTGATAGATGGTAGCTTCACTTGTGGTGAGCACAGCATAATGAATAAACTTGTTGAATCACTAGGTAATACACTTGAAACTGATGTTAACATTGTGTGCCAACTATGCTTCGATAAAAAAATAAACACAGTTGAAGTGGAAAAAAAAAAAAAGAAGAAGAAGAAAACCTCCAGGGTCTACCTCTGCCTACTAAAATTGAGTAGAAATTCCTTAGCTGGCATCCCAGACCCCTATAAAAGGGCTTGCATTGCCTTTTTGGCCATTTGTCCTTTATTCCTAATATTCAGGCCAGATTCCCCCACACCTCTTGCACACTTTATACCTGTGCTCCACCATACAGTGGCCGTTTGCCTCCCGCAGCTATTTAAACTTAAATTAACTAAAATGCAACAAAATTTGAAATTCATCTCCTCAGTCGCACTGGCACACTTCAATGCGCCCAGTAGCCGCTTGTGGCTGGTGGCTGCCTGTTGGACAGCACAGATACCGTTCCCATCATCGCTGACAAAGTTCTTTTGGACAGCACTCGTCTGAACCTGCTCGTTTCTTTTCCTTCTGGCTACCATCTCCTCACCCTCTCTACCGGTAAACATTTTTTTCCCTCTACCGTGGCCACCCGCCTTATACTCCTCTTCTTCCACACGACCTTTCCTGATCGTTCCTTTCTTAATGAGATGCCCCCAGCCCCTGGCTTTAGAGCCTTGGTAGTATTTTATCTGTTTCCTTCATGAAATCTACCCATTTGTCTTTTATATCGTAGCCACTTGTGTCTTTAAGTCATTTCCAGTACTGAACTGAGAGACTTTCTGAGGTGAAGACTACATTAATGGCTTTACTCTGAGCATGGTACGGTGGGAGTTCAATAAACAATTTTTGTTTTATTTTATTTTATTTTATTTTATTTTATTTTATTTTATTTTATTTTATTTTATTTTATTTTTTTAAGTTTATTTGAGAGGGGCATCTGGATGTCTCGGTTGAGCGTCCAACTTCAGCTCAGGTCATGATCTTGCAGTTCGTGAGTTCAAGCCCCTCATCAGGCTCTGTGCTGACAGCTCAGAGCCTGGAGCCTGCTTCAGATTCTGTGTCTCCTTCTCTCTCTGCCTGCCCCCCACTCAGGCTCTGTCTGTCTCTCTCTCTCTCTCAAAAAACAAAACCAAAACAAAAAAAAAACTCATTAAAGTTTATTTGAGAGAGAGCGTGCATGTATGTGAATGGGGGAGGGGCAGAGAGTGAGGGAGAGAGAGAGAGAGAGAGCATCCCAAGTAGACTCCGCACTGTCAGTGCAGAGCCTAACTTGGGGTTTGAACCCACGAACCATGAGATCATGACCTGAGCCGAATCAAGAGTCAGAAGCCTAACTGACTGAGCCACCCGGGTGCCCCAAACAATTTTGGAATGGATCACCTAGAAAACAGAACAGTTCTTTTTTAATTTGTGTTATCAGTAAGCACAGGGGACGTCTTGCCGTTCTGTTCTTTTTTCATTCCTTCTGTAATCACACAGGCCTCTTCTGTGAGACCAAGCGAGAAGTGTGGCCCCCTGCAGCCCCTGTCCTTTGCCCTGCTCATGCAGGTGGCCACAGGAGGCACATTCCACCTTACAGGCCAGTGTTGCTGACGTCAGTGCCAAGGAGAGCGGCTGGCTGCAGAATACGATTATGATCCCCTGGCCAGGGCAGTGGGTCAGCACGCAGGAGGTGGAATTTCAGGGAGGGAATAACAGACGCACAGCTGAGGGGCAGGCGGGGTATGAACGACCCACCTCGGAGAAGTGACCCCAGAAGAAATGACTGAAATGTCAGAGGCTAACCAAGTCAGGAAAGTGGTGAGGCTCAGATTGGAATTGCTTACAGGGTGGGGAGCCACAAGATGTGTGTTCACAGTGAAACCCTGCAGGAGCTTTCTGGACGGTTTGTCATCGCCTGGCCTGTGTATTCACTGTGGCTTTTCACTTAGCCCAGAGTCACCTACCATGAAGGAGAGGAACTCACCCAGAACATTTGCCAGCACGTTTTCAGATGTGTTAGGGACATTCAGGTGCTGGCCACCTCTCTCTGGTTTGGCTGTCCTTGGGAGCTGAAGGGGATGCTGGTTACGTACTTGGTGGTAGGGGGGTGGGGGATTGTCCCAAAGCTGGGAGTGTATGTGTGTGCACACGTGTTCTGTAGCAGGGTGGAGGTTTTCAAGCTCCATGTCTTTCCAGGCTTATTTTGCAGAGGGAGAAGCACTTCCATTACCTGAAAAGAGGCCTTCGACAGCTGACCGACGCCTATGAGGTAAGTATACTGCCCAGGAGCTCTGTCAGATGGTCAGCCAGATGGTCCTCCTTTTTTCTGTTGGAATGTAAAACACCCATCGGCCTGGCCTCCTGCAGAGTCACTCTTTGTACCACGTGGCTGTGGCAGGAAGTAGGTTCATGGGGAGTGGGGAGCCTGGGCCACAGGGCTGGGACTCCCACTTCTGAAAGGGCAGAACCAGGTCTCTTCCAGTCTTCTCCTTCCCACCCCCCCGCCACCCCCAACCCAAGGACAGAGCACCCTAGATGGGGTGGCGCTTTCTTGCACCGTTAGATCACAGTGAGGGGTTCTCGTGCTTTCTGCTGGATGCCCCTTGCCAGCTAGCTGAAAGGCAGTTACCTGTCCATCGCTAATCCTTTGCCCTATAAGCCGATCTAATTCCTATGCTGGCCAAAGGATCAGCATATAAATCCCAGCGAGGGCTAACACAGTTTAGCACTATAAAAATGCCCACGCTTAGAGTGCATTTTAAATCCCATTCCTCAGAGCTCTGGGGTTCTACCAAGGGGCCTCAGGGGAGGGCAGTGGTGGTGGAGGAGGTGGTGGGGGGAGGGTGTTGGGAAGGTGACAGGCAGAGGACAAATGTCAACAGAAGGGCTCCAGTCTTTCTGCCTTACTTTACACACAGCAGCCTTGCTTTTCATTTGCTTTTTATTTGGGGGTCTACATTTGATTATTTGCAGCAGGGATTGTCCAACTGAAATGCCGGTAGACCCAAGCAGGTAGCATAAATAAGAGAAGTGGGCGGGTGGGAGGGAGACTGAGGCAAACCAAAGGCCCTGTGCTTTTCCTGTGTTGCTGCCAGGTGCTGCTATCCAGGAACGCAGACCCAGGCTTGCCAGATCTTTCTCTCTCTCTCTCTCTCTCTCTCTCTCTCTCTTGCTTTTTTCAAATGAAGCCAGATTTCTGTGTGAATCTCCCAGTGCTTAAATGTTGCAACTAATTCTAATTAAAAAAACAACACACTACAGGGAACAAGCAGAACAGGTCCCGGGCTAGACCTGGCCTTGGCTCAACATTTTCAATCTTTGCTGTGAGTCTTCTGTAGTTAGGGTGCAGTCAGCCCTGATACAGTTAATACCGTACCAGGGAACAGTTGAACAGAGGGCTGAAAGCTTACCATGCCTTATCTCATTTAATCCTCACAGCTGCTAGGTGAGGTAGGTGAGTATTTCTTACAGATAAGGAAACAGGCCTAGGAAGATTAAGTCACTGCTCAAAAACACGTAACTGTAAGCGGAAGAGCTGGGACTGCCACCCAGACAGGCCAGAACCACACCACTTGCTCCCCAGGTGGCGGCCTCACCACAGCCAGAATGGTCAGCACATTTATGAGGAGGGCAGCTTGGGCCACTGGAAAGAGCACTGGTGTGGGAGTCCCAAAAACCTGACTTCCTGTCTCAGCTTTGACATTTGATGTCTTTGTAATCTGGGAAAAGTTCATCTCTCTGGACCTTATTTATATACTTTTAATCTGGAAAACTGGAATAATAATACTACCTGCCTGCCTAGCCTTGAATGCTCAGTACAGGTTTGTGGGTTGAATCATGATCCAAAGCTGTTCACATATGACCTTGGGAAGCCTTTCCCAGCCCCCCAGGCAGAATTAGGCTCTTCGTGTGCTCCCTCAGGACTCTGCTTCTGCCCATTACAGCATATACCGTTATTCAGGTACATGTATACATGTGATATGTGCCATCTTGTTCCGTAAAGCGATAAGGTAACTTGTGCTTAAATGCATCTGTCCAGAGCCCTCTTCCTCTGCAGATAAACACACACATTCTATACCCGAAGAACCTCAACAGTAGGAACTGAATTTTATTCATTATTTTGCCCGCAGTATCTAATGCAATGCTTGGCCCACACAAAGACATGCTAAATATTTGTTGAATCAATGAGTGAGTTAATCCCAGGAAATCCCTTTCTGAGAGTATATATCGACTTGGGTCTGCACTGAGAAGACAGCATCACTTAACTTCCTAGCATGTGGGCACTCCTCTGCTCAGCCTTCCTTAGGTGCCTGTCAGGGAAGGACCCAGTGGGGGCAAGGTAAACTTCTTTGTCCCATTGTCCTTTCTGCACACGTGTTCATTTCAGCTGCTGGCTGGGGCCACAAAGCAAAGTGTCCTTCATTCGTTTATTGTTCATAGGGTGCCTTCCTCCCCCTTTCTAAGCTGCTGGGGTGAGACAGATGTTGCCTTGTCAGCAGCATCTTGGAATGATTCTGAACGAGGGGTGTGTTTTCTCCCCTGTGCCTTTCACAGTGTCTGGATGCCAGCCGCCCATGGCTCTGCTACTGGATTCTGCACAGCTTGGAGCTACTGGACGAACCCATCCCCCAGATGGTGGCCACAGAGTGAGTCTGGCTTCAGGGAACCTGGGCTGTTCTCTGAAATTCTGTTTTGAGTTGGGGGGTTCCTTGTGTTTTGTTTCCGTTTTATTGATTTTGAATGAAAAACACATCATGCTACAAAGAAATCCTTGCCCTCCTCTTGACCCCAGTAACTTCCTGAATCTCCTCCACTCTAGAAGCCTATTGTGAGCTCGTGGGTAGAACAAGACTTTGAACTCCCAAGAGAAGGATTCTGGTTTCTTCTGTGGCCTTTTCTTTTGGCTCTTGCTCTGGTCTTGGAGAAAATTCTTCATCATCGATTCTGAGAGACGTGATTTTGCTAGAAAGTACAGTATGCATTTGAATAGCTTCTGTGAGGAAGCATGTGCCAAGCCAATAAGCAAAAATGCCTTTGCCTTTCATAAACACCTCCATAGGCATCCCCCTTCACCAGTGCCTGGGGGATAGTGTAGCTCTTGATGTCCTAGATGGGTTACACCCTTGGTGCCCAAATGCCTTGACTCGAATATTCTCAAACTTCTGATTTATGAGTAGAGATCTAAGCAACTAAGATTCTTCCCAAACTGTTCTGGGAATGAGTGTGGCACCTCATCCCTAGAAGCTCATCACAATTTATACTTTAAAGAAGAAACTTTAGGGATACCTGGGGTGGGAAAGGGCAGCCAGGAATGGAATCTAATGCTCCCGGTCTCACTGAGAATAAGCACGTTCCCTTGGAGGCATCTTGAGTTCACCTGCTCCCCTGGTGCTCCTGAAGGAGAGGAGTCTGGGAGGAAAGGCCCGCGAGCCAGGTCCGTTTTTCCACAGCACCAGTGACAGCCGTGCAAGGGTGCGTGCAGGCTAGTCCAGGCCCCCCCTCTGGTCCCCCTGCCCCTGCCTGGGGTCACACTGTCAGGTCAGAAGAACAGAACCACACATTGTCTCATTCGTTCTGCCTTAACAATAACCTCTCATTCTTGCCTTCCTGGGCAGGGTGTCTTGTGATGACTATGGATAGGGAAGATAATGAAGAATTAGACCATTAACCCCTGTGATATGTACGGAGCTTTCTGAGAGAGAGGAAAAATATGCATTGTCCTCATCATGCGGCTGCTGCAAGCCTGGGTGCTTCTGGCTCTGGAAGTAGAATTGGACACAGTTTCTGCAATAACAGGAATTTAATTGTCAAAATAAAGGCCCATGTGTTTTTGAAATACCAGTTGGGGGTTGTGGATTGTTTAGAAAATTTCTCCCCCACACATACACAATCAGGATGCACGCTAGGGGAAATGGGAGAGTCGTACACGAAAGAAGAAAAAAAGCGATGGAAGATTCTGGAAGAGGGAAGTATAGGTGGGCCCCCGAGGAGGACGTAGTTGCTGAAGAGGAAGCACTCAGGTCAAACTGGGGTCAGCATCGATTTTAAGTTTCTTTCTAGGTTGTATACCTAGTGTTTGATAGGTGAGACTTTGCTGAGGAAATAAGTGTCAGAGCAGCTCTCGTGGCAACATCAGGTAGGAAGAGAGGGCCCCCTCGAAAGGGCTTTTCACAGTGAACAACTAGCGACAACCTAAACATCAACAGTAGGGATGTGTTAAAGTGTATATGAAGTTTAAGTAAAATATGGTACAATACATACAGTGAAATACTGTGCAGCCATTTAAAAACTTGACGATGTTAATTGTACTTATTATAGTGGTCATTTCACAGTATGTACAAATACTGAATTGCTTTGTTGTACACCTAAACTAACACAATGTTGTTTATCGATTTTACTTTAATAAAAACCAAATGCACATGAAGTATATATTTGTATATAAAAATGCATGTATTTACATAGAAAGATACCCATGAATTAAGTGAAAATAGATAGTTAAAAAGTTTCAACTTCTGTAGATTAAAAATATAGCTGGTTAGGGGCGCCTGGGTGGCTCAGTTGGTTGAGCATCCAATTCTTGATTTCAGCTCAGGTCATGATCCTAGGGTCGTGGGATGGAGCTCCAGTCAGGCTCTGTGCTGAGTGAGGAGCCTGCTTAAGATTCTCTTTCTCTCTCTGTCTCTGTCTCTTTCCCTCTCTTTTCCCTCTCTTCCTCTGCCCCGCTCCCCCATTAATGCACTCTTTTTCTTAAAAAAAAAAAAAAATAGATATATATACACATAAATATATAATAAAAATATAATATTACATATAATATATAAATATATAAAAACATGTAATATATAAATATATATGATATATAAAATATATAATATATTATATATAATACATATATATAATATATAACCAGCCATATATATGTATGCGTATATGTATATATGGCTGGTTATATGCATAGAGAAAACCAGAAAGGTGTATACACACTTGGTAATAGTTATTTCTAGATGGTGAAGTTAAAGGTGAATTTTCTTCTGTTTTTTTTCCTAAGCCTATTTCCATGTTCTAAAACTTTATTTATTGTTTCGTACTTAAAAGAATGTTTTAAAACTAAAAAGCTACTTTGTTCTAATTTCACGAACCAGTTGGTAGTGAATGACTTAAGAATTTCTGCTTTCACAGCTGCCTTAAAATCTTTACGTGTGGTTCTTCTGATTTAACAGACTTTTAAAGAATTACTTAGGCTTTCCAACAACAATGTATTTTGTTTCATGCCTAGCAGACAGTTCAGTCTAGGTCCAGATAATATCTGTTATCAACAGAGCCTAGTAGCTCTGACCTATAAGGAAATGAACTATTTTTAGTAAGATATGAGAAATCTTAATGATTTCTGTAAAAATATTGGGATTTTTAAAAGACTCTCTGATATCGGATGTATTTTGCACAGAGAAAGGAAATGCTTTGAAAATATGGTCAGCTTTCTGTCCCCTTCTTCTTCATATAACTATTAAGGTGCAGAGTTTAGCTCTGGAGTTTTATTATTTTCCTGCCCTTTTCTTTCCCCACTCTGCCACTTAGTGCAGGTGACACGCACATACACACACATTTCTCTCTCCTATTTCGTTCACCTTTGCGCTTCTGTTTAGGGAACAAGATGGCAAGCTGAGTTCCCTCTAGTGGACAAAATCACTTTCTCAGCTACCGTCACTGTTAAGAGAAGCCAGCAAGACCAGGTTTTTACTGCTGGTCTCAGATCTTTCAAAAACAACATATTCATAGGTAGGAACGTAGCTTGCCTCTCTAAGAGGTTGTATCCACAAATTGATATGTATGTTTACCTGAAATAAATTAATATTTTGGTACCAGACTAAGTACATTTGTTAACGATTTTAACGGAAGGAAGGAAGCGTCCTTTAATGAGAATCCCATGCTTCGTTATTGAAAAGTACCGTAACATAACACACAGAGTAAAGTGAAATCACAGGGAGACCGCTGCATAGTTGAAGTTAGGTTTCTAGCTTCTGTAAGATCTGAAAATTGTCTTTAACTTCATTGTTTTAAGACTTTTCTGCTTATAAAGTTTTTCCAAATGTTCATTAGTTTAAATTTTCGTGTGTCACTGTTTTGCTATTTCCCCTTCAAAAAGTTATTCGTAGCTGATCCCCTGAATAGCTCTTCAAATATTTTTCCTTTTATTTATTTATTTTTTTTTTTTTTTTAAATTAAATTTTTTTTTTTTATGTTTTATTTTATTTTTGAGACAGAGAGAGACAGAGCATGAGTGGGGGAGGGGCAGAGAGAGAGGGAGACACAGAATCCGAAGCAGGCTCCAGGCTTTGAGCTGTCAGCACAGAGCCCGACGCGGGGCTCGAACTCACAGACCGTGAGATCGTGACCTGGGCCGAAGTCGGAAGCGCAACCGACTGAGCCACCCAGGCGCCCCAAATATTTTTCCTTTTAACTTTTAAATGTGATTTGTTGCCTTACCTTTCTGTGAAGATACCTTACCTAGTCCTCTGCGTTCTGGGCATTTTTTGGCCAGGTGCTCCTGGTGTCGAGTAGGTAGAGGAGGGCAGGGGTGCTCCCAGATTTCCTCCACAGGTCAGTTCCCACAACGAACAACCACACAGTCCAAAATATCAGACTGCCAAGGTGGAGAAACCCTGCTCTACAATAACCAACTTTAGACTTGACCTTCCCTCCAGAACAGCAGGTTCCAGAGGATGACTGTGCTTGATGGAGTCAGACAATGTGTCAGACTCCATGGGCGGCTCCCGCCTCCTGGAATCGGTGAGGAGCCTGTCATTTCCACCTGCTCACTGCTGTGCTCTGCTAGGGAAGGAGCTCTTCTCTCCCTCGTACTAAGCTGGAGTTGTTTTATGGTATGAAATTCAAAAGCCTTAGTACTAGAGGAAGCTGGATGTCCATGCATCCATCTTCTATTGGCATCTCCCCGCAAGCCGTCCTGCTCAAGGATTCCTTTCCCAAAGCTGTGATCTTTGTAACTTGTTCTTGGCCTTCAGTCTGTCCATGGTAACCTACTGTGGTGCTGAAAGTTTTCTTAAATCTTATCTAAATTCTGCTGCTGCAAACTAGCTTCAGTGTTTGTTTCTCTACCAGAAAGTTTGCGTACCTACCCTTTGTATACCTGAGGTATTTTTTTAAACTTAAAAAAAATTTTTTTTAGTATTTATTTTTGAGAGAGTGACACACACAGTGTGAGTGGGGGAGGGGCAGACTCAGAATCCAAAGCGGGCTCCAGGCTCTGAGCTGTCAGCGGAGAGCCCGATGTGGGGCTTGAACCCACAAGACTTGAGATCATGACCTAAGCCGAAGTCAGATGCTCAACCAACTGAGCCACCCAGGCGCTCCTGTATACCTGAGGTATTTTGCTGGGTAGCTTCCTCATGGTGGTGGTTGCCTGTAATATTAAGCCTTTTAATATTTGGCCATTTTTACAGTTATTATTTTTTTAAGTTTATTTATTTATTTTGAGAGACAGCACATGCAAGCAAGTGGGGGAGAGGCAGAGAGAGGGAGAGAGAAGATGCCAGCAGGCTGGGCGCTGACAGTGCAGAGCCTGATGCAGGCTCGAACTCACGAACCGTGAGATCATGACCTGAGCCAAAATCAAGAGTCGGACGCTTAACCAACTGAACCACCCAGGCACCTGTGATTTTATAATTCTAACCTGAACCTCCTTTTAGTTGGAAAATGGAGGTTTGAGCCAAATACAGTTGTGACCAGCGCTGCGTTTATGATGCTCTTAAGTGTTGTCGTTTTTGTCCACAACTCATGGGTCCTAATCTCTGGTCCTCTTTCTCCTGTATTCCTAGTCCTTTCCCGTTGTATATTGATATGCTCTACTCCTCCCCACTCCTGCCATCCCTGAGTATGTTATTTATTACTTGTACTTGTTTCATTTGTTGTATTCTTATGTGCTTCTGATTTGTCTTATATTATTCCGGACTTTAATTCTCACCTTGGCGGTGTTTCTCTGCTCCTTTTGTATTATTTTGCTTGTTCTCTGTACACGGTTTTGAGTACTTCATTCAAGTTGGTGACAGCAATGCCCATAATCTTCAGCCATCACCTGAAAGTCCGAGTAACTCCTTAGAAGTAAATCATTGATACTCTTGCTTTGAACTTGATCTTCTTACAGGTTTTACATACTTTTTAATAGTTGAATGATAGAGTGTTGGTGTTCAGGAGAACTTCCCACAACAATGGAAATGTCCTCTATTCTGTGGTAGCCACTAGGGACGTGTAGCTATTGAACAGTTGCAATGTGGCTTGTATGACTGAGGAGCTAAACATTAAATTAATTCTTAAACTTAATTAAATTTAAAATTTAAATAGCCTCACGTGGCTCGTCACTGCCTATTGGACAGCACAGATCTTTCACATTCCTACCAAAAATGCGATTCCCCACACCAGTGGCATTGCCATCAACTGGGGCTTGCTGGAAGTACCGACTTTCTAGCCCATCCAGCCCTTCTGAGCCAGAACTGCAGTTCAGCAGGTTCTCAGGTGATTTCCATGCGCACTCAACTTTGAGAGGCACCGATACTTGGCTGTACATTGGAGTCACATGGGAATTAAAAAAAAAAAAACTGTGGCCACTTGGGTCTCACCCTCAGTGATCCTGATTTCATTGGTATTGGGTGTGACCTGGGCATTGGGTTTTAAAAAACATCCCCCAAGTGATTCTAATTGCCCAGCCAAGACTTGTGGTTCTCAAACTTTGTGTGTACACACGTCATCTGGGAATTGGGTGAAAATACAGAGGCCCAGGCTTGTTCCTGCTTCAAGAAGCCTGGGCCTCTCTTTTCTCTATTAGCTCGCCCATGATTGTGATGCACACATTTTGGGTTTGGAAATCTCTAACATAAAAGATGGTTTCCCACTTTGCTAGAACAAAATGCCTTGCTGACTTGAAAGAACACAGATCTGCTAGATCTTTTAGTCGTGTGACAAAATACTGCATAACGCATGCTCTTTACAAAGTCGACTGCTCTTCGTGTTTGCACCATGTCTCCTGCTTGTGAATTTTTTTTTTTTTTTTTTTACTAGTTGGTGAATTTCTGGTCTCTAAGATAAGTTTTTCCTTCCCCTTTTGATAGTAGAAGTCTCATTCACATTTTGGTTTTCAGAGTTGCTGAGAACTCTGCTAATGACGGCTGGCAGCTTCATGGTCAGTTTGCCAGTTCCTTAAGGTGTTAGTTGGAAAGCCTCTGGAGCAGAATGTTCTGTAATATGGAAGCGTCTCAGAGTCCAGAAAAGCCCAACCCTGCTCCCCAGCATAGCCCCACGGCCAGTCAGATGCCACATATCAGCTGAGGAAGGTTGGCATCGAGGGATGATTTAAAGGTGTCTGGTACATTCAGATCCCAGTTCACCAGACCTTAGGCTACAGGGTCTGGGGTGTTGCATTTGGCAGGATTCTATCTTGGGAACTGGGAAAGAGAATGGGTAACTAGGTGACTCTTATCCTTTTCATTTTTTTAAATGTGCTCTTAAGTTTTATATAAACTAAAACCTTTTGTTTTTGTGATACAGAGAACTTTTTGCACGCTAGTGCAGCCAACCTTTGTCAGGACATGAGTTTATTAGCTATTTGTTTCCAGGAAATAGGATATGAATTGATGAAGGTTTGAAAAATATGTTAGGAACAAATTAATTTTCTCCATGAAAATTAATTGCTGTTGCAAATAGGCCACAGAACTGTCTTTCTTCTCTGATGATCAATTTCAGCTTCAGTCCTTGTGTTTCCTGTAGTAAAATTAAAGGTGCAGGTACAAGGGAATGAGTATTGTTTTTGAGACCCGGGAAAACTTCAGGACCCCAGCAGCGAGTCAGCAGCATTTTTTATTGCCGTCGCTGCCAGATAATGGAAGGTCTGAAATCAAGTAATCAGATATGATGTGGAAAAGCAATAGTAAACTTGTGTCCTAGTGGAGATTCACTAGACTCTGTTTGGCCCCTCTGGCTGCAGTAGATAAGAAAGAATAAGATGAAGGAGTCCAAGAAAAGAAGGCTGCCTGAGCACTAGGGCACAGATTTCCAACGTGTTCTCTTAAATGGAGGCTTGTCCTAACAGGAAGCCAGTGAGCCCAGCTGAGCTGTGGGGAGAGAGCATGATGACCAGGGCTTTCCTGGGGCACCCCTTCCTGGTGAACTTCAGAGGACCTCGGATAAATAGGGGCTCCCTTGGTTTGACCTAAGGCAAAAATGTAACTTCTGGGCAACCTGATGCCATGCTTGGAGGCAAACCCTCAATAAACAGTTTCCCTCAGTGAGGAAACTGGAGCTTCTGTAGATTAGTGTGAAAAATTCCCCAAAAGCCTACAGGCCAGGATGCGTTTTTACGATATGAGTCAGCAGTGCCGCAGTTTGCCACATTTGGCATGAGCGTGACAGAAGCCCACTTCTGTTTCGCTCTCCTAACCGTGGGGGCAGAATCCATGAAAAGCTGGTTTCTTGGTGGCGGTAGGAAGAAAAGTCAGAAGCCCCTGGGGCTTAGGGGCAATGGGAGTGAGAAGACATCTCTTTCTTTCTTTCTTTTTTTTTTTTTTTTTGACATCTCTTTAAATATTCTGGGTAAGCCTGGGTGGTGTCTCTAGACCAAGATGGTTAGCATAGAAAGAAGTAGTTGGGCACCACCACAGTTTGGGCAAAATTCAAAGCTTGGGGGAGACCCCAAAGGCAAGGAGAAGGGGCTGGTTCCACAGATCCAGGGTGGTAAACTGAGTGAAAAGTATGGGAAGAATTTGGTCAAGAAGTATGAGACTTAATCCCAATCCCATGAAAGTCTATTTGTTTCTGCTTGACTTACATCCCTTGCTTTATGGTTAGACAGGTGCTTAAATACAAAACTCAGAAAGATGGGCATTCAAAATAGGGCAGAGAGGCCCTTTTCAAAGGTTAATTATATTCAATATGTGTTCAGGAAGTGGGAGGAGAGGTTTTTTTCCCTTTTGAGGGAGGGAGGGGGATGTTGGAAAAGGCATAGACTCTGGTGGAGTCTGGTGTTTTGAAATGAATGTTCTCTGACTTTGTTTTTCCCTTTGGCTGTATACCTAGCGTGTGTCAGTTCCTGGAGCTGTGTCAAAGTCCAGAAGGTGGCTTTGGAGGGGGCCCTGGCCAGTACCCACACCTTGCACCCACGTATGCAGCCGTCAACGCACTATGCATCATTGGCACCGAGGAAGCCTATGACGTCATTAACAGGTACAGCCAAAGCCAGCAGTGCCAGACCCCCAAAGGGTCCCCGCCTGCTGCTGCTGCACTGACCATTGCTGTCTCCTCCCTCTCCCCTATTTGTGTCTCAGAGAGAAGCTTCTTCAGTATTTGTACTCGTTGAAGCAACCTGATGGCTCTTTTCTCATGCACGTTGGAGGTGAGGTGGATGTGAGGTGAGTGGGGTTTTCCTCAGGCCAGTGTGTCAGTAGATTCTAGATCTTCTCTGTCATTAGAGATGCCAAACCCAAGGAACAACATGGAAAAGCTGCTGCTTTGTCTCACAGAATGACGTAGAATGGCGTGTCAGTGACACAGCTCATAATCATTGCAAACATGACACAGATGTCCTCAGGTGTCACTGTCACTTGACCTCTTTTATGTAAGTGTCAGAATATAAGCAAGACAGGAACAAAATCAAATGCTTTTATTTTAAAAATCAAAAACATATTTGGTTGGTATAAAATGACATACCATACATAATATATAATAACGGTATAGTGTAATACAATCTTTAATCTCTCTGGGATAGGAAGGAAGAAGGAAGCCCAGTAGGAACTTAGTAAATATTTTCTGAATGAATTTGATGAACTCGGGAGAATGTTTATCACCTGAATGAGAATTGCTTTGGGAGGTGCATAAATTTTTGGGGACCAGTAGAGTGCAGCAAAATAGAGTTTCAGTAACTAATTGGAACTGGTTGGCCCAAAATTATTATTTTACTCTAGAATTGTCCAACATACCCCACAAGAAGCTCACTCATCTGGTGGGAGATTGCTGAAGCATATACGAAATTCACTAAGTCATTTCTCAAAGGCGGTGGATCACTGAGGTTTTATACCAAATCCTTAGAGAAATATGTGTTTTTGAGCTTTCTATAGCAAAGCCATCTTATTGCCTTATTTGTAAATGTGTTTAGCTTCTATACAAGTTGATTAATTTTCTGGGTTAACCATTGGTTCGAAAGTAAAGGGGGAGAAAAAAAACATGTAATGTGTCTATTTGAACCTAAAATAAGTTCTTCACTGGAAAAACTGTTTCTTACAACACTTCCAACACCAAACAGGTGCTTTTTCCCTCATGTTAAATAATTCTAACATGAACTAACTAGATTTAACTCAAATTCCACAGGTTAAGGGCTCAGTCCCACAAGATCACCCCCACTTCAAATGCCAGTCACAAGTAGTGTGTCCCCAGGTTACCCACACTTCTGTCTGACTTAGCTGCAAATCAAAGGTTCCCATGACGCCCTCTTCAGGTTCAATAATTTGCTAGGATGGCTCACAGTATGCAAGGAAGCACTTTACTTACTGGTTTATTACAAAGGATATTATAGAGGATACAAACGAACAGCCAGTTGAAGAGGTATATAGGGCAAGGTCGAGAAGGGTCCAAAGCGCAGGAACTTCTGTACCCGTGAGGTTGGGGTATGTCACCCTCCTGGCAGGTACATGGATGCATTCACCAACCTGGAAGCTTCCCCAAATACCTGCATTTACGGTTTATGGGAGTTTCATTGTGTAGACATGATTGTGAAATCATTGGCCATTGGTGATTAACTCAATCTGCAGCCCCTCTCGTCAGGGGGGCGATGATGCTGAAAGTTCCAACCCTCTGATGATGTGGTCAGTTCCTTTGGCAGGCAGTCCATCCTCCAGGAATCACCTCATTAGCATAACTCAGGTGTGCTTGACCAAGCACAGAGCCTCATGTGGGGCTCGAACCCACGAACCGTGAGGTCATGACCTGAGCCAAAGTTAGATGCTCAGCCAACTGAGCCACCCAGATGCAGTTATTATGAATAACTAAAGACTCTCTTATCACCCCTGTCACTCAGGAAATTCCAAGGGTTTTAGGAGCTTTGTTCCAGGAATCTAGGAGAAAACCAGTATAGTAAAACCTTGGTTTGAGAGCATAATTCATTCCAGAAACATGCTTGTAATCCAAAGCATTTGTATATCAAAGCTAATTTCAAGAACCATTGGCTCAGTTGTGATCCTGTGACATCTGGCGTCACGTACTACTTGTATTGCAAGACATCCCTCGTTTATCAAGTTAAAATTTATTACACATGTTTGCTCGTCTTGCGGAACACTCGCAGAAGAAGTTGCTCGCAATCCAAGGTCTTTCTGTGTATGTTTCTTATTATATCATAATATCCCAGTATCTGTTGTAAAAACAAACTGAAGCATATTTTTTTAAATGTAAGAGTTTGAGCAAAATCTTTTCTAATCAGGCAGCATGTAATCTAGCAGATAGAAATGTACTCTGCGGACCTATACAAAACGAGAGATTTTTATAGGCAGAAAGGAGTGCGAAAAGGAAGTTATACTAGGCAAAAAAAGTGGGCCAGTTATTGCAAGGTTACTTTCCTTTAGGGGACATCAGGGTTCTGTCAGGCCAGTGACCTAAGTAGTGCTCATCAGGTGATTCCTGATTGGCTGGTTTAAGATTTCATTTCTGGGGAGCTGAAACTGATTAAGATGTGGAGTTCAGCATAAGTGACTCCCTTTGGGACCTGTTGTCTTGTGTTTTTAAACCCTGAAAATGCCAACAAAGCCAATATAACTAATGAAGAAAAACAGTATTCAGTTGACCCTTTTTAAAAAAATTTTTAATGTTTATTTCATTTTTGAGAGAGAGAGAGAGAGAGACAGTGTGAGCAGGGAAGGGGCAGAGAGAGAGAGAGGAGACACAGACTTGGAAGCAGGCCCCAGGCTCCCAGCTGTCAGCACAGAGCCTGACGCGGGTCTCGAACCCACGAACCGTGAGATCATGACCTGAGCCAAAGTCAGATGCTCAGCCAACTGAGCCACCCAAGCACCCCTTGAATTGACTCTTCTTAAGGAAAAAGCTAAAAGTTGTCTCACCCCCCACAACCAAAAGACACTACATTTTCATTTCTGTTCTACAGATGGTACAACTGAGTGTGCACAGTCTCGAAATTTAGCTTTTTTAAAATTTCTGAAATTATTAGACAAAAGCAAGATTGCTTTGGCATTATATCACATACCTTTTCAAATACAATTATTTTCTAATTTCGTTGTTCTAGCTCCAGTTTTTTCTGTGTTCTTATTTATATCTGCTAGACAAATGCTAGGAAACTTCTCCACTAGAATCGATCTGTGCCACCAAGGAACCCTGTACCTACGCTCTTCCAGTAATATGCTCTGTTCCAGCCATGCTCTCCACTTGCGTAGACTCAGAGATGTGAACGCTTCCGTGCTTTGCTTGGTTTCTAGTACCCCAATTCCCATCATTTCTTGCTTGTTATTTAATTGTCCTTTGCCTGAAAGTGTCAGCCAGGACTCCAGAGTGCTTGTTGAGTGGGTTTGACTTGGAGAGAAGCAGCAGTGATGGACATCTGGAGGCTAGCATGTCTTATCCTGGCTTAGACAGAGGAGTCTCTTGATCTTTCCTGTCTGTCACAGCTCCTAATAGTGTCTGGGATGAGCTTATTCAAGTGTTTATGGCACTGGAGGGCTGCCGATAATCAGATTGCAGTGAACTCCTAGCAAGTACAGTTTTTTTCCCGGTTCTTAAGAGAGCAGTAATTATTTATTACTGCCCTCCTAATCCAGGTTTTATAACTTGGAACATTCTTTGGGGATAGTAGGGAGACAGGGACCCAGCATTTGCAGAA
Source organism: Panthera tigris (assembly GCF_018350195.1). Lineage (NCBI taxonomy): Eukaryota > Metazoa > Chordata > Mammalia > Carnivora > Felidae > Panthera > Panthera tigris. Next base: position 110,683,440 of record NC_056665.1, read on the forward strand.
GTTGAGGTGACAGGGAGTGTGTTCAAGAGTGTGCTCGAGAAAGCAGTTTAGTGTTGCTGAAGTACAGAGGGCATGGGGGGCAGTAGAAGTGAGGCTGGAAGAACAGGCTGGGACCAGACTGAGGGGTCCTGGGATCTCCTTAAGAGCCAGGGAGTTTATTTTAAGAGCCGTGGAAAGCCACGGACTAGGTTTAAGTAGGGAGTGACTTGATCTGGTTTGTATTTTATGACAACTTCTCCAGTTGCAGTGAAGAGATTGTGGTGTTTTAGTAAAAGTCCTCCGGTTTCAGGGCTGGATGGAGAAAGACCAGGCAGGAGATTGACCCAGGTAATGGTGACTTGGATTTGGGGGACAACAGAGCATATGGAGAGGAGTGGACAAATTTAAGAGATGTGATGAGCAGAGGGGTGGAGAGAGGAAGAAACTGCGTGAAAAAGGTGTGTTTGTTCCCTCCCCTTTTCAGTGGGGGACTTGTGGCTGCTGGCTTCACATCTCAGTTCTTCCCTTTGTGAGAAGCAAACCACTTTGTTGGCCGTCTCCCTACCTCAGAGGTTCCATTAGGGGTCAGGAGCAAATGCTGTGAAACCCCTCTGAGAGGCTGAAACGCTGAAAGAAATTAGCTCAGGCCTCCGAAGTTAGCTTATGGCAGATGAGAACATTTGGCATGGGGGACTCTGGTGTGCTTCTGAGGCCTGCCGGGGTAACTCAGCCTCTGCTGTGCTGTGGCCAGCATGAGCGGGCTGATAAAGATGCTGGTCGCACAATAGTGCTTGCAGCTTCTGCAGAGATTTCTTTTTGGAATACCTCTGTAAGTTCGGCTTAGTAGTGTGTCCATATTGAACAGTAACGGACATTAGACCCTTCTCTTTCCTTCCTTTTGTCTTCCTTAGGAGCCCTTAGCAACAGGATCTGTATGCAGAATTAAAACAAATCTTCAGTGTAAAATTAAATCTTCAGTGTAAAATGGAGCTGAGATGCTGGACATTGGAAAAGGGCATAGAAGGGAAGAAAAGACAGTTTGTAGCTATATTCGATAGTAGAGGGAGAAGCTGAAATAACATGTGTCCTGGGAAGCATTAGGGCTGGGAGGGCAGAGTGGCAAGAATTATTCCAAATCAAGTAGGATAACATTTAAAAAAAAAAAAAAAAAGATGTTCTCTTTCTTTTTCTTTTTAAATTTTTTAACATTTATTTATTATTGAGAGACAGAGAGAGACAGACCGTGAGCAGGGGAGGGGCAGAGAGAGAGAGAGGGAGACACAGAATCTGAAGCAGCTCCAGGCTCCGAGCTGTCAGCACAGAGCCTGATGCGGGGCTCGAACTCACGAACCGTGAGATCATGGCCTGAGCCGAAGTTGGACGCTTAACCGACGGAGCCACCCAGGCGCCCCTCTTTCTTTTTCATTTAAAAATGTGTGTGTGTGTCTGTACTGGTGTCTGTACTGCTTGAAATCAAAGCGCTTCTCTCCCTTTAAAGGCCTAAGGAAAGTATCTGAGTGGACTCATCTGTTTCTGGCCATTAGGGTTTGGTGCCCTGCTTTGGAGTGTCTGTTGCAGAAAAAATATATAGTTAACCTTTAATGTGTCCACGCTATAAACAGAAATCCTGGACCTAAAACATGACTGACATCTCAATAAATGAGCGTTTCAGAAATACTTGAATGGCACCGTGGAAGTTTGGGAACCATTGGAGGTCTTTGAAAGAGCTAAATTCACTTTGGCTACTATTTCCTCTGATGTAGATTTGACCATGTGGAGGTAGGGAGACTAGAATGTCATGTTCTTTCACTGAAGCCACGCTGTGAGCAGCCCTATCCAAATAGAATGTCACACCTCTCAGTTGGAGACCCAGGAGGACTGACCATGTGCCAAGAATGAGGACAGGAGGTGGTTACAGCTTACCAAGCAGAGGGCAACCCGCCTGAGAAGCTCCGTGAACCTTAGTTCATCCCTTTCTTAAAGCCTCACGTTGTCCCCGTGTGTTTCCATCCTAACAGAAGTGCATACTGTGCTGCTTCCGTGGCTTCTCTGACCAACATCATCACCCCAGATCTCTTTGAGGGCACCGCCGAATGGATAGCGAGGTGAGAGATGCTGGGGTCTGTCCTGGCCTCTTAGAAAGCAGGTGGTGAAGATTCTGAAAAAGTAAAGAAAGTGGAAAAAGGAATGGAAGGGAATATAAAATGACAGGAGACGGATTAGGGTTGTAGGATTGTGCATTTCAAGCATACGTTAAAAGTTTCCTTTTTTCCGAACTTTCTTCAGTGTTGTGTAATTGTATGGACTGGCAAGGCTCAAAACCTTGGGCGAGCAGTATTTGTGGGCATCTAAGTGGATTTAACCAGTTTGGGGAGGATTTCGGTAATAAGATGCCCTTGCTGATGCCCCAGCAATCCCACTTCTACAGAAACTCACACATAGGCATGAAAGACACAAACATATGACGTGGTTGTAATAGCAGAAACCCAGGAACTGGTTAAATGTTCATAAGCACGAGATGGAGAAGTAAAGTGTGGTAGAGTCACATGGCAGTATAAATTGGTTAAAATGAACAAACCAGAGCTACATGCATCAATGTGGATAAATCCCCAAAACAACACTGAGTTAAAATAAAGGATGTTAAAACATGCGGATTAGCACATTTATTTAAAATTTGAAAACATGCACAATAATTCTATATTGTTTATGGAAAGAATCACATGTGGTAATATAAAAACATGCCTGGGAAGAATAAACACCAAATTCAGGATGGCGGTTACTTCTGGGGGGAGGGCAGAGGACATGAAATCAAGGGAAGTTTACACATCTCCGCGGGAGACTTCAGCTGTATCTGTAATGGTTTATTTCTTTAAAATAAAAGAAAGACTTGAAGCACATATGGCTAAGTTAAAGCTAGGTGTTAGATGCATGGATGTTCTATATATTTGCTAGACTTTCCTAGATGCTTCAAATATTTTATAATTTAAAAGAAAGTAAAGAAAATGTATAGTAGATACCTATGTACTTGATATCCAGGCTGTATTATTTTGTTTTTTACACGTTTATTCTTATCAAAGTAGTACCTATTACTGTGAAAATATAGTTTTCAGGTAAATCAGATGGTAAAATATGATCAGATTTACTGTCTTACATAATTTTTATTTTCCTGGAATTAATCATTACCCCTTTTTTTTTAAATGTATAGACCATGGACTTATTCCCAGATTTTCTGCCAGAGCTATAAAGTTACTCTCAATACAAACACTTTCGGTGATGTATCAGTTTTGTGTGTGTGTGTGTGTGTGTGTGTGTGTGTGTGTGTGTTCTGAGTTATCCTTCCTGGAGCCCCCTGCTCTCCTGCTTCAGTCTGGACAGATTGCTCTCAGCTTGCTGCACAGCAGGCATCCAGAAGCTTCCTTTCAGCATGAAATTCACTTCACTTCTCTCCTTTGTTGAAGCCCCTGTCCTCTTTTTTCTTGGCTTACTTACTCATTTTAATGAAGCACATACTCTAGTAGATTCCAAAAGAGAGCACTTGGGAGATGAATTTTTAAGATTATGCATTATTTTAAGATTAAGATTATTTATTCTACTCTCACACTTGATTGATAGTTTATTTGGTGAGAGATTTCTAAATTGGAAACTGTATAAATTGACATCCTTCAGAATTTTTTTAGCGTTGCTCCATTATCTTCTGGCTTCCAGTGTCATTGTTAAAAAGGCTGATAATACTAATAACCAACATCTGCTGAAGACCTGATATGTAATACTCACTAGTAAGGTAGCTAGAGATTGGTAAGGTAGTTTAGAGATTGAGAATATAGGCTTTTGAGCTAACCTGCCTGGGTTTGTTTCTTTTTTATGCTTTCTGTTTCTCAGTTAAGATTTCCCGTCTTTTTATTCTTTATAAGTATATATATTTTTTCCTACTTCCCTGAGGTAAATATATAGTTATAACATCTGCTTTAAAATTCTTGTGTGGTAATTTCAGCATCTGGGTATCTTGGAGTTGGCATGTCCCATTTCCCTGATTATGCATATGTCAAGTAATTTTAGGGTTGTGTTTTGGACATTATGATGTTACATTATAGAGACTGGATTCTGTTAGATTGCTCTAAAGAGTGTTGTTTTTGTTTAAGCAGGCAATCAACTTGGTTAGATGCAAACTGTGAATTGTCACACCTGCACTGGGCTGTGGTTCAGCTCTTTGATCAGTTCTTGGGTCAGAAGCTGCTCTCATTTTGCCCAGCACCTGTGTGATTGGGAGTCATGTAGAAACTTCGTTGAAGTTTAAACATGGAATTAGGAGTTTTCCTTCTCTGGCTCTTTCTGGTACTCCTCCTTAGTTTCTTTCAGCCTGGTTCTTCTTATCAGAAAAATGGTGGGCTTTCCATTAGTTTCGGCTGCCTTCCACTGACCCCTCTGACCTGCTGCTGCCACCACTGGGGCCCACAGCCATCCTCAGGGCAAACTGGGAAGAAAAAAATAGGGGAGGGGAGGGGAGGGAAGAGACTGCCTGCCTGCTGTTGTCTGCTCCAACTTTTAAATCCCCACCAGAATCTGCCTGCCTTTTGTCAGTCTGCTGAGCCCTCAGAAATTGTTTCTGTGTATTGTGTCCAGAGCATGTAGCTGTTATTTGCAGGAGGAGAAAACTCTGGGTTTGAATCCCAGTCTCGTGATTTACTAGCTTTGTGCCTTGGACAAATTATTTCACTTCTCCATGTCATGGTTTCCTTAAATGTCAAATGGCAGGATATTGAATTTGATATTAAGCTGAATTACAAGAAATTTAGGTGACCAAAATCTGTTATGGTAACCACTGTGCTTTACTGCCTCCCAGTGCCATTGTGTTCCCAATCCGTTGTATGTTTTGGTTTTGTTTCTCTTTTTCTCTTTCCCACCTTATCCCCCTCCCTAGAAGTTGTTGGAATCTGTATTCTTGAAGTTTGGAAACTTCAGGCTGATGAACCATGATACGGATTTTTTTTTTCTTCATTTTTTGGGTACCCAGTATGTATCTTCAATCTGGGATTGCAAATACTTTAGTTCCAGAATCTTTATTATACAATATGATTTCCTTGATAATTTCTTTCCCTCTATTTTCAGTGTTTGCTCATTTTATAACCTCCTAGCAGTAGGATTAGTCTTCTAATTTTTCACAATTTTTTGCCTATTTTTTAACCCTTAATCTTTCGTACTGTACTTTCCGGGAGAGTCCCTTACTTTTTATTTTCTAATCCTTCTGTTGAGTTTGTATTTCTGCCATTCTATTTCAAATTTCCAGAGCTTATTTTATCCTCGTTTATAAAAGGAATACTTCTTTTTTACATACTTTCCTGTTCTTGTTTCAGGCACATTTTATTCTTAAAGTGTTTTCATTTCATATAATATTTTATCTAAAGATACAATTTTAAAAAGTTTCCTTCTGTTCCCTACGTTATTTCTCCAATGTATTTTTGTTCATCTGTTTTGGTCTCTCTCTTCCATATCAGAGACTTTGTTGAAATGTCTCTTATTCATATTTGGAAGCCAAGGGCTAAAAAGCTGATGGGGAGCTACATGTGCCAGAGTAGGCTAGGTTCAGCCTTTCACCCCATTGGGTTTTTCTCTTGGGCTTATCAGCTTTCCTTGAGAAGGATCTTCCAGATTTCTGGTTGGGGTATGAAGTTGGCAGCCAGCTTTGTAAACTAGTAGGAGGAAAAGGGGTAGGGGGTGTTTGTACTCAGATTATAGATTCTCACTTAATCCCCTGCTCAGTGTGGTGCCTCCTTCCTGCTCTGCTGTGCTGGACATCCTGGAGTTCAGATCCTCTTGATTAAACTCCTGAAACTTCCTGTCCTCTGCTGCATACCCAGAGGTCTCATTGATTCCTATGTATGTTTGCAACCAATTAACTTGTTTCCAACTCATCCCATTTCTTGAGGCATCATGGTGCCTCTAGTTCCTGGGCCTTGCACTGGAGCATGTCGTCTTGCTTTCTGTTGCCTCCTATCCCCGGGCTGGTTTAGGTTTCTCTAATCTGTTAAGTCCGTTAGTTCTTATCTTTCCCCTTTTCTGGCTTTCGAAATTTTGTTATTTCCTGTCTGTATTCATATCTTCTCCTATGCTCTTTACCCTTGTGGGTTTATCCCTTTTTAAATTCTTTTCATTTTATTGGGCTTGTGCTCAGTCTGTTAGGGTTAGCTAGAAGACATTCCCAAAGAATTTTACTAAAATTACTAATTTACAATTATTGAAGTTGCTCCCACGTATAAAAGGGAGGGAAAGCGGAATGTAAATCGTGCGTGTGTGTGTGTGCATGTGTGCATGTGTGTGTGTGTGTGTGTGTGTGTGTGTGTGTGTGTGGAGAGAGAGAGAGAGAGAGAGGAGGAGACAAACTGACAGTGGTCACTGCTGGTGAGAGGGACTAGGAAGCCAGCTTGGGCAGGAGATTTACTTTTCATTATTTACTTGTTAACACTATCTGTTTGGTTTTTTTTTATTCAAAAAAAATTTTTAAAGGTAAGTTCAGAAAAGTTAAGGAAAAGGAAAATGTTAAGAGGTGCCTTGCCTGTTCTTCACCCATCAGACTTTTCAAACTTGACTGTTCCTCTGCTCCACATAGCCAAATGTGTTGGAAGGAAAACTCGCCACTTAGGCAGCAGCAGGGTCATGGGATGGAGGTGCTAAAGAATCCGTACAGGGGGTGGTAGCCAGTTTTTGACTTGGCGCCCTGCTCTGTGATGTCCCTGGGCCTGCGGACTGCTCTGAAAAAGGCCTGTGAGTTTGCAAGATGCAAGGCCTCCAGGGAGAGGTGCCTGAAAGACAGGCGGTATCATTGCTTGTTTTCTCTGCCATCCGGAGGTTCTGCCGGCTCTTGGATCATGTGCCCATCCACCTGTGCACCTATACCGCGGTTGGGATTGTGAGGCAGACACGCCTGTAGAGTGTGTACATACTCGGAGATCATCAGAAGTAAAGTCCTACACTGTCATATGAATATATACTAAGAAAAATTGTCTTTATTACACAGAAAAGCATATTTATTAAAGATGAGCAAAAAGAAGAAAATCTAAGCCACTTGTAATCCACCATCAACCACTCTTTTGGTGTATGTCTTTCTAGAATTCCGGGAAAATTATACAGCACCTTACCATTTTGTAACTTTTTTTGATTGGGAACATCTTTAAATATCCTTCGTAGCATTATTTTATTTCATTTTATTTTACTTTAATGTTTTTTATTTATTTTGGAGACAGAGACAGAGTGCGAGCGTGGGAGGGGCAGAGAGAGAGAGAGAGAGAGAGGGAGACATAGAATCCGAAGCAGGCTCCAGGCTCTGAACTGTCAGCAAGAGCCTGATGTGGGGCTCGAACCCATGAACCGTGAGATCATGACCTGAGCCAAAGTAGGACGCTTAACCAACCGAGCCACCCAGGCGCCCCCATAGCATCATTTTAAATGTGTAGTTTTCTATAGTACAGATAGGCCATAATTTATATAACCAGTCCCTTACTGTTGAGTTCCTGAGTTGTTTCTGATATTTCACTGTTATATTATAATCTTATCTTTGAACACATTTTAACTTATTTCCTAGGATGAATTCCTAAAAATGACCCTATATTGCTGGTCGCAAGATGAGGCGTGTTTTTATGACTAGAGAATACACTATTAATATATAGTCTAACCCCCAAAATAATAATTGTTATAATAGTAAATGAGTAATTTGAATATATAGGAGGTTATAATTTAAAAAATAAGTTTACTTCGATAGTAATAAAGTTTTATATGTTTATTATAGCAAGCTTTTGAAAATACAGAAGAATAAAGAGAAAAAATACCAGCAATAGACCTGCCCTAAATAGCAATTATTTTTCATTTTTATTCTAACCTGTGGTTGTCATACTGTATGTATGATTTTATTACTTTTTTCCTAAGAGATTTGAGGTACTGTGCATAAGTAGACTGTTTCTCTGAGTTCCCCACCCCCCCACCCCCGCTTTTTTTTTTGGAGGAAAAGGCATTTCCAAAAGTTAATGAGCTGGCATCTTTCCATTCATAGTTGTGATGGTTCATGTCATTATCTGAACAAACTCATTCTTTGCCAACCTGGGTGCTTCTGCACTTGTGCCCACCCACTCTACCCGGCCACTCATGGGTTGACACCTACCACTCAATCTGCTCTTCTCCGTCTCCTCCCAGGTGTCAGAATTGGGAAGGTGGAATTGGTGGGGTTCCAGGGATGGAAGCACACGGCGGCTACACTTTCTGCGGCCTGGCCGCACTGGTCATCCTCAAAAAGGAACGCTCCTTGAACTTGAAGAGCCTATTGGTAAGTGTCTGTTGACTCCTCTTCTTCTCAGGCCCCAGGCTCCTGGTGATGTGACTGGTCAGACTCACAGTGCTTTGGGACTGTTTGGCTGTGGGAAGGACCAACAGAGTTCCTGCTCTGAGCCCACGAACTGAATGACCCGTAATGAAGCTTTTCAACATAATTGCTGGGGCGCTCAGCACTGGTAGGAGAAAGTGGGAGGAGTGGGCGTCTGCCTGGGTCTTGGCACCTTTCTTCTTGCCTTTCCATCTTCCCTGCTCTGAACTTTCTATAGTATATTAGGCCAGCTCCACAGTCTTCCTGAGTCCCTCAAACATCTGCAATGAGGCAGAGTACCTTCCTCCTGCTTCCGAGACCGTAGCTTCAGTCTCTTAAATTTGGAGGTCATTCATGTATCTTAGAAGGAATCTGCTAAGAGAAAAAGTCATGAGAAGTGCTCTCAGGCCTTTTGAAGCCAAGCTGTTATTACCGGCTGCAATATGTGAACATTTAGTAACCACATTCAAATGAGCTGGGCAGAGCAGAGTGGTTGCATTGAGCAGGTAGCCTTAGCATTTATGTCTGGACTCTAAGCTCCTGATAGATATCGAGAAGGAAAGCTGACTGCATTCTGATTCACTAGATTATTCTTAATTTATCCTCAGAGGCCTAGTGTACAAACATACACGCATGCAGTGCCACCGAGACGTCTTTTGGGAAGCATTTACTCCCAACCATGACCTCAAAGCAAACCAGCTGCAGTGGACATTCATCTCTTCTCCCCAAGCTCAGATGTCAGCTGCTCATCATAGGAACTGTCATGAGACCCATCATGAGCTTCCAAGAAAGTTTCTGTTAGACTCTACAGATATACTACCAGTAGTATTTTGTCCTCATCCGCAGGATGCCTCCTATAGCATACTTTCCTGGAAGGTTCATGCTGAAATGGCCAGCTAGACATTTAAGAGACTGATTACCAATAAGGCATGAAATTGAAAAGCCCCATTTCCTGGGAAGAAATGAGGAATATAACCAGCAGGAGGCTCGGTTACAATGGCAACACTCTAGATTTGGGCCCTGTCTCTCCCAGTTCCACGCGACCTTAGGAAATGTGTCCGTTTTAACTTCAATTTCCTTGGTCCTCTGTAAGGTAGAGATAACAGTTCTTTGAAGGTTAAAGGAGGGGTTAGAACTCTGGACTCTGAAGGTTAAAGGAGATAACATATAGTAGGTGCTCAATGAATGCCAGTGTCCTTCTTACCCAAAGCACTCCGTCCCCTCCTTTTGCTTTGAGAGAACTAGGACCCATATCTGAAGGATTTTATGAATTCATATGGCCGAAGGAAGCAGAGTAAACCCATGGGCTTAGACACTGGAAAAAATTATGTAGTCCAGCTTAAAAACCCTTAGTCTGGGCGAAAAAACAAAAACCAATAACCTTTGGGGGCACCTGGGTGACTCAGTCGGTTGAGCATCTGACTTTGGCTCAGGTCATGATCTCACTGCTCATGGATTCGAGCCCCGCATCAGGCTCTGTGTGCTGACAGCTCAGAGCCTGGAGCCTGCTTTGGATTCTGTGTCTTTCTGTGACCCTCCCCTACTTGTGCTGTGTGTGTGTGTGTGTGTCTCTCTCTCTCTCTCAAAAATAAATAAATAAATAAATAAATAAATAAATAAATAAATAAATAAATACATTTTAAAAAATATTTTAAAAAAAACCTTAGTCTGTGGTGTAAGAGAAAATGAAAAATGGACTCCCCACTGTAGTACCTGTTTTCTCTTTTCTTGAGTGATGCTTCACCGCTTTCATTAAATGGCATCATCCCTAAAGCACTGGCTCATTTAAGACTCACTGGTGATTTATTAGTGCCTACACATGCAGTGTAGTTTTTTTTATGTCTTTCTTCTAAGAATTTGGGACTTGACTCTTATGGGTGAGTATGGCCTTGAACAGGGATATAATCTAAACTCCACACTTGGTAACTTAAAGACATCCCCTCCCCCTTCCAGAAAGGGTCCTCGGTAGCTCCTTTCAGGAACTCAGTCAAGTAAGAACCTAGGGGTGGGGGGAGGAAGAGACATCCTACTCTGCACCTTTCAGTTGTGAAAGCCCGTGGCTGGTGTCTGGAACTGCCTGGGAGGGAAATGGAGATGTCATTATCTGCTCAGCCAGTCGGTTCTGCTCGTTTCTAGAGGACGAAACCCCTGGCTATCTTGATCTTGGTAGCAGAGTGTGTTTAGAAAACTTGGAGATAAGCAGGGATGGGCAGCAGCATCATGTGTGACCGCTGAGTGACATCAAGAACCATCTTACAAGTTCAGAGTAAAAGATTGTCTTCTGTTAGCCAACCAGGTTTCCCTGGAGACGCAGAGAGGCTAGAGCTGACAGAGCCGTCCTTGGCGGTTGGGATAATGGCTTCTGCTTCTGGTCCTGCAAGTAACTTGCTAAGAAACCTTGGATGAATTTCTTCAGGTGCCAAGTCAAAGTCAGGAACAGTTTGAGATCATCCACTGAGACACAGCACACAATTCCATTTATCTGCTTTTAATAAACTTCCCTGAGAAGTGGTTAGAAATGAGCCACTTGCCTTCAGTTTCCTCATTAAGCCTTGTTTATTGAGAGACATTTGCAGGTCTCCTTATAGGCCAACTTGATGTCTTTATTCTGTCAGCATCAGAACCCACTTGAAACCCAGGAAAAGGTGGTTAGCTGTCCATTGGGCACGAAGCAGAGATCAGTACTGGCCGCCCTGCCAAGAGTCCAGCTTAGATGGTCCAGTCTGCATCCGCGGCAGTGAGGGGAAGGAAGGAACAGCCCCAGGACTAGAATTCCAGTGCCAAGAAGCCCAGAGATGGGAACTTGGCCTACACCCGCCTTTCCCTTCTCTGTCTCATTCTCAGCAATGGGTGACAAGCCGGCAGATGCGGTTCGAAGGTGGATTTCAGGGCCGCTGCAACAAGCTGGTGGACGGCTGCTACTCCTTCTGGCAGGCGGGGCTGCTGCCCCTGCTGCACCGCGCACTGCATGCTCAAGGTGAGCCCAGGGAGCTGCTGGCAGGGGCTGGGTGACTTCCCCTGGCTGCTAACCCCAGTCAGGTAGCCAGAGTGTTTGTCTGTCCTGGATTTTGAGTGCCCTGCATGAACCGCACACTCCCTCCCCGCCCCCTGCCCCGCCATGTCTCCTGCACTCACATGCAGACTAGGCTTTAATTCCAGTGGTTTAGTTGAGTCACAGTTGCTGCTGCAAACTGTCTGTGGCTAGGAGGAGGTAGGTGTGTGTCCGGGCCCCAGGGTGACTGCCACCTCAGCAGGGTGTGAAGCCACAGTTTCCAATGCAGCGTCCCGTATCGGTCATATCGGAACTGAAAACCCACACTGTGTGCGTCGCGGTCACAACAGTGACTGAGAAGGCGATGGCACAAAGGGGCAGAGAGGCAGAACCCCAGGAGAAGAGATCCACCAGGTCTGACTGGCTTTGTAGTTGCTGCCGCGAGCACTGTTGTATTTTAAATTCATTGAAGAATCCTAAATGCAAGTCTGTTCCACCCATACCACTGGAGCGGAGAGACCTGGGTTCGTTTCTCTGGAGTCGCAGATCAGAAGGCAAAACCAAAGCAGTTAGACAGCAAGCACAACTTCGGAGCGCCTTCCTTTATTTGATCATTTGAAATCTCAGGTCGCCCGCTGACTCCTGAACCATCTTTCTTATTTATTTTATGTGAGAGCAGCGTGTCTCTGAGGAAACTGGTGGGGGGAGGGGAAGTCATGGCTGTCCCGCTGGGTGCTGATGTGTTCTTGGAGTGAGAGCCCTTGGCCCAGAGAGAAGGTTTTCTTTGGACTTAATAATTGGGTAATTAATTGCTCAAATGTGGAAGATGAGATTCTTTCCTATTGTCTGGCCCCCTGACCCATGCTTTTCTTCCTTCTTTGGCTGTTCTTTCTGAGCGCCTTTCTTTAGTCTCTTCGTTTCATCTGAGTTGTGGCCACTTTGGATGCTGAATTGAAGTAAACGCAGTCTCGGCCCTGTCTTCCCATTCTTTCTTTTTTTAATTTATTTTTTATTTTTTTAATCTTTATTTTTGGGAGAAAGAGAGAGACATTGCAATCTTTATTTCTGAGAGAGAGAGAGACAGTGTGAGCAGGGGAGGAACAGAGAGAGAGGGAGACATAGAACCCATAGAACCCTGGACCGTGCAGGCTCCAGGCTCTGAGCTGTCAGCACAGAGCCCAATGCAGGGCTCGAACTCATGAGCTGTGAGATCATGACCCAAGCTAAAGCCAGACACTTAATGGAATGAGCCACCCAGGTGCCCCCCATTCTTTCTTTCTTTTTTTAATGTTCATTTTATTTTTGAGAGAGCCTGAGTGGGAGAGGGGCAGAGAGAGAGGGAGACAGAGGATACGAAGCAGGCTCTGCACTAATAGCAGAGAGCCCGATGAGGGCTCGAACCCAGGAACTGTGAGATCATGTCCTGAGCCTGAGCCAAAGTCGGATCCTTAACCAACTGAGCCACCCAGGCGCCCCCTTGGCTTCCCATTCTGCCGGTCTCAGTCTGTCCTGCGATTCCTTGCCTTGGGCCCCTGGGCTTAGGGTCTCAGGGCGTTAGGATAGATCATTCCCCTGACTCTGGAGCCTGCACGGTCTCTGGCTTGACCACTATGATTGGGAGGTCAAGAATTCCCTGAAACTTCAGTGTTTTCAAAGCAAAAATAACTTAGGGTTTTAGTGATTCCTTATTTGAAACTAGTGAGGTCAAGCCCTTGGTAAAATGGTCAGCCTTTCACAAACCTGTCCCTGGCTGGGATGAGATGCCAGGAAAATCCAGGAGAGCTGTGAGAAGAGTGCTCCCTGCCAGCATCTTCAGAGGGGCCCCAATTGACATTCTGTTTACTGTAGCACAGGTCCTGGAGGAAATGACATTCAGAGCTTTGCCTGTGGAAAGCGCTGCCTGTGAATCGTGGACCTTGCAGCTTTTGTCAGGGCCCAGGAGAAGGCCTGTGTTGGGCTTGAAGCTCACCCACTTCTCAGTAGCAGTGGGAAGGGAAGGGCAGTGTCTTGAGTGGTGGGCAGAATACTGACGTTGGGAGTCGCAAGGAGACGATGTGTGTGAAGATTTTCATAATACACTGTGATCAAAGGTTTCAGAGCAGTTTGTATATAATTCCATTTTTAGTGAAGAGTTGACTCCAAAAAATTATGAGAAGGCACCTGGACTGTGAAGCGACACGCAATATTTGTTTTCTTTTTTTTATGTGTATTTTCTGATTTTCTACAATTAATTTGCATAAAGAAGAAGAAAAATAAAATTCTTTTATAAAAGAAGAGAAATTCTATAAACAAAACAAGTAGCAAGGTAGGACAAATTATTTGTGACAAATGACAAAGGGCTAAATTTCTTTAAGTTGAGAGGCTCCTAAATCACTAAGAAGCAGATGAACAGCCCCACTGAAAACCAGGCAGAGGATCTGAACGGGCAGATTCCGGACGGGCAGGAAAGAGCTACTACTTGTGTTACCCCCTCTACGACCACCGCTCCTCCTGGCCGCTGAGGCTTGCCAAGCGCTCAGCCTCAGCCAGGGACTGAACGGAGTCCTCCACGGGTGTTTTCTCATTTGATTCTCTGAGCAGTGCTGTGATAGGTGCTGTTGTTATCCCCATCTTACAGATGAGGAAACAAAGACCAGCAAGGGTGAGCAACTTGCCTTACGATGCCCGATCGCCACCTACGCCTCCGTCAGAGCCTTGCTTCTAACCAGCACAGGCAGCATGAATGAAATGAAAAGATGGCAGTGAAAGAAATGTGAATAAAATCAGTGGGACACTGGTTGTTTTTACTGTCACGTTGGCAGAGAGGAGAAAACGCGGTACCCGATGTTGGGGAGAGTGTGGAAAAACAGGCACTTTTGTACTGTCAGTGTGGGTGTAAATAGCTGTATCGGTTTTTTTGGAGGGTAGTTTGGAGATTTGTTTAAATTACTTAAACCCAGCAAGTACACTTTCGGGAATTTACCTGCAGAGATATTAGCAAAGGACGTGTGTCGAAGTGGAGTTTTAATGGCAAACAACCAAACACTCATTAAAAGTTTAATAGTTGAATAAATTATGATCTCCCCATCCCGTGGTTAGACGCAATGAGCTAATATTGGAAAACTCTCCAGGACACAACATAAAGTGTAAAGGGCCAGGCCTAGAGTGGTCTCTGTGCACACGGACCGACCTCTCCACAGCTTTTCCTGGAAGTGAGCAAAACCCCTTTAGCAATGGGCACCTTTGGGAGGAGGGTGGGAGATGAAGGGAGGGAGACATACGTGTTGAATTGTTTTTCCTTCTGTACTACACTCTGCCTTTTTTGTTGCTGTTGTTAACCATGTGCGTTACTACTTTTATCTTAGTAAATGACCAAATAGATTTTGTAAAGGCGATGATCACGTTGCTGGCTAAAGAGATAACAAAGGACCGACACACGACCTCACTGAGCAAGTAGCCATTAGTGGTTCCATGCAGGTGGCTGCCGTATGTGTGTAGAAGACAGCAGTTGAGTAGAAGAACGAATTATTAATATCTTAAAAATATTCAATGCTGACTAAATTAGTGAGTTATTTGGTTTCTGTGGAGCAGTAAGAAAGCAGCAGGCCCGTGAGTTTGGGTTTAGACTGATGGTTACTCGTTGTTGTGTGTTCCTTGGGACATACTTCCAGGCCTGGATTTGTCCACCTGTGAAATTGAGCTGCATGTGGCTGAACCTGTCAGTTACTGTTTGGGAAAGCTTTTGATTTCTTAGATAAAAGGAATCTTTGAAAAGCAAAATGACATAATAATGGGGATTTGTAATTGAAGGGAGAGGTATAAAGGACTAAAAGGCCAATTGTGGTGCACAAGCAGCACCCGTCATCACGCCTGCCTTCGTCTCTGGTTGTGTGAGCTGCTGTGCAGATTCAGGACCCCTGGAAGCTCCTGGTGGAGTGTGTGGACTCGGAGCTTGTAGATTTCCATAAGGTAGCAGGCAACCGACCCACTCTGTAATCTGTCTGATAATAAACATAGCAATTTCTTTTCAGATTCTGCTTTTAGTGACAGGTTGGCACTTACCTTATAATAATAGTCTTTTATTTCCTACAGGATATAGAATAAAAGGATATTTTGTACAGATGTTTAATGCAGTGATCCTAAAGTTTAGTAAATTTGCTTTTTAAAGAAAAAGTAACAGCTTTCTTGAGATAGAATTCACATACCATACAATTCACTCACTTAAAATATACAACTCAGTGGTGTTTAGTGTAATCAGAGTTGTGCAGCCATGACCATAATCAATTGTAGAATTTTCATCATTACCCCCCTCAAATCCCAGTAGCTATTAAATTTGCTTCTTTAAAGAAGAAATTACAAAGGAAAAATCAACAATATGATAACAGCATAGAAAAATGTATGCCTATAGTGTTAAATGGAGAATACAAAATATAAAATTATAATAACTATATAGAAAAATGCACAGAAACAGACTGGAAGAAGGAAAAATTAGCTTTTAATTGCTATTCACAGATTACTTGCTATCTTTGTAGTAGCCCGAGTATCCAAGTATAAAATTGACCAAGGACTTAATGCATGTGTATATTTAAAAAAAAAAAAAAATTCCCACATAAATGCTTCTGGAAGCATCCATCTGTTGGCAGTCTCTGTCATCTGCATTTGATAACTATGCGGCCCACGGAATTCTCCGACCATACTGATTCAGCTTCAGAATGAAGAAGGCCAGTTGCTTGTTCATACATGAGCATTATCACCAGAACTGCCAGTTTCTGCTCCTGCTGCCGTATTTTTTTTAAGTTTATTTACTTATTTTGAGAGAAAGCGCAAGCAGGGGAGGGGTAGAAAGGGAGAGGGAGAGAATCCCAAGCAGGCTCCCTGCTGTTAGTGTAGAGCCCGACTCAGGGCTTGAACTCACAAGCTGTGAGATCATGATCTGAGCCGAAATCTAGAGTCAGACACTTAACTGATCCACTCAGGTGCCCTACCCTATTATATGATGCAGAAATCCTGGCGGTTACTAGTAATCCTTCTTAGGAACAGTTTTTGAGGCCAAGAGAGGAGTTGGAGGATGCCCTTGGGAGATACATTAAGTTGAGGTTTAGAAAAGTAGAAGGAACAGACATCACCCCTGTTGAGAGTTCTCTTAGCCAGTTAGAGTCAGGGATGTGCTAGAGGAAATGTCTTAAGAGGCCCAGAGGAGGGAGTTGTGGACTGAGTCAGGAGCAGTGAGAGGGTGGATCTGGAAGGCAGAGATAGCCAGCTGGCCCACGCCTGTCCGTGATGTGGTTTAGGACAGGCATTCACAGTAAGGGCGTTTACCCCAAGGTATCGTTCTGCACTGCTGCTCTTTGACTCAAGTCAAAGGTCGGGAGAAGGGACATATCATGGGACGTGGGCGAAGATATCAAGTGTCCCAAGAATGTAATTTTCAAAATTAGTCCAGGAATAATAGAGGGAAACCTTAACTGTCCCCAGTGGGTATTAAAATACAAAGACGTCATTCATACCGTGCTGGATGCCCACCGGGCATGCCCTGACGCTATGCCTTTCTGCAGGCGACCCTGCCCTCAGCATGAGCCACTGGATGTTTCATCAGCAGGCCCTGCAGGAGTACATTCTTATGTGCTGCCAGTGCCCCGCCGGGGGGCTTCTGGATAAGCCTGGCAAGTGAGTGCCTTCTCTTGGGAGAGGGAGGGACAGGGAGGGGAGAGATGGTGTGCCACTCAAGCCTCCCCAGAACCAGAGGGTGACAGCCGCTGACCTTTAAAAGCCTGGGGGGCAGGGGGGAGGGGGCTCCCTTTCCATCCAGCTACTTGGTGCTAGTGTGTTGTGGGAAGAAGCCTCCCAGTGGGAGCACCCCTTCCAGTGCCATCCTGGCACCCCCCAGTGCCCATCTTTTCCCCCAGCTTCCATGCAGCCCCCTCTCTGGGTAGGTACATAGATTGCCAAGTTGGTGGCTTTTCTTGCCTTTTTTTTTTTTTTTAAAACGAAACTGATTTAAATAGAACAGGATATAGGACTTTAAAACCCTTGAGTGTCATAAACAGAAATTATAATCACAACTATTGCAGCATAGATTAAATACCTTGAGGCGCCGCAGTAAAAAGAAAAGGGAAATCAGATAAGTCCTGTTCCCTTTGCTACTGGGCCAGCACACACCCTGTGACTGTCAGCATCCAGGGGAAGGCCCAGCTGAAGGCTGGTCCCTAGCAGTTTGTCAGGGAGAATTTGGCTCATTTCTAGGCATTTTGGTAGGATTTTTTTTTTTTTTTTTTTGAGAAATACATTAATTTAGCACCAGCACTACCCTGGAGAGTCCTTTCTGGAAGACAGCTGGAGGAGACCCTGGGGGGACGGACTACAAGTCTACAAGACTACAAGGGTGCAGGGCTGAAGAGTGGGGCTCTGAGAAATGCCACGGCTTGACCTGGGCCTGGGATGTGGGGGTGTGCTCCAGGCCTGAGTCTCCTGTTGGAGGCTGTGCCTGGGAGGATTTGTGGGAGTGGAGGAGTCCCTGCTCAGAGCTACCTTGTCTTTGTAGGTCTCGGGACTTCTACCACACCTGCTACTGCCTGAGCGGCCTGTCCATAGCCCAGCACTTCGGCAGTGGAGCCATGTTGCACGATGTGGTCCTGGGTGTGCCCGAAAATGCTCTGGTAAGGCCGGGTGGGGGGCTTGATGGCGCTTCTCCACAGGGTCCCCAGGATGGGGGCATACCAAGAGAGGGGAGCAGCCACGCGTGTCCTGCACAACTATCCATGTGCCTCCTGTGGGCAGGTCTGTGAGCACGCAGCCCCCACCCTCCCTCCATTGGCAGCCGCCCCGGAGGGAGCCTGGGACCTAGGAGGGAACTATCTTAAGGCAAACTCAGGGTTCCAGGTGGGGGCATCCAGTCTGAGACAGAGGTTCTGTGCCTTTATCCCTGCCTCAGACCCAGACTTCTATTCATAGTTCCATTGAGGAAATGTACTAAGAGGCAGTAGGTTTCTGGAATCTGCAGCCACACAGTCCTCGCTGCATGGCTGGCTGTCTTCTGGAGCCTACAGTGACATGCGTCTCTCCAGAGAAGATTCCCAGACCACCTCTGTGAAGGAGGCCTCCCTACAGTGCTCCACCACCGCGCCTTGTTTGTGCCCCTCGTGGCACTCAGTTGCAGTTTGTAGCGTGTGTTTAACTTGGTTTTGTCTGCTGCCTCCCAGAGCTGTCAGCCCCTTGCGGGCAGGATGTTCAGCCCCACATCCAGCCCTAGACCAGCCTGGCCGCGGGAAACACCCCTGAGCCTAGACGTGAGCCTGTGACGTGAATCCAACTAACACCGTCCACGGCCATCAAATCACGGGGCCCGTGCAGACTGTCACAGAATAGTTCCAACAGAAGGAACACAGATGGCCAGTATGGATAAAAAGATGCTCAGCCTCACTGATAACCAGACAAAATCGGAGTTGCAACCACTCAGCTTTTTCAAGTCTTAACATGTTTCCATATTCGCCTCCCATGCACCCCTTTTCCATTTGTCAGTCTCCTTCCATCCCCAGCATCACCTTGTCCTAAGTCTGACATTTGGCAAGCCTGCAGATAAGTTTTTGTGCTATCACTACATATGTATGTATCCATAAACAATATAGACAGAGAATGTTTTCATGCCTTTTAGGACAGTAGCTACTGGATCACTTATTGTGCATTGCTGTTCTTGCTGACCGTTACACTTTTGAGGTTTACCCGCGTTCACATATGTTGCTCTGCTTGAACATTTTAACAACTATATGGTATTCCCTTGTATAAATGTACCCCAACTGATTTTTCTTCTCCTGTTGGCGAACGTTGAGATGGTTTCGGTTTGTGCTATTGCAAACGGAGTCACAGTGCACATTCTTGTGTCAGTTTCTCTAGGAGAGACTTGCTGGGTTGAAGAGCACACACACCTTCATCTTCATAGACAGCACCCTCCCCCCCCCCCCAATGCCCATGTGGCTTGTGTCGTTTTACACTCGCACAGTACTCAGATGAGTTGCTCTGTGGTCCAACTTTTCCTCTCTGCCATTTGATAGATGGGAAATGGTATCTCAGTTTTATTTTTACATTTCCCTCATTCGTAGTAAGGTTGAGCATCTTCTCAAATGTTCGTTGACCATTTGTGTTATGTCTTCTGTGAATTGCCTGCCAGCTGCTTGCTTGCTTGCTGATTTGTAATTTTAATTGTTTGCCCTTTTCTTACACATTTGAAGGCGTTCTCTGTGTGTTCTCAATACTAATCCTGTGTCGGTGACGTGTGTAGTAAATCTCTTCCAGTTCGTGACTTGTCTTTTCACTTTTAGTGGGTTTTTTGGTTGTTGAATAGAAGACTTTTAATTTTATAGTGAACAGTTTTACTGCCTTTTTGGTTTTTGATGGTGGAGGGGTACTTAAGAAATCTTTCCCGGGGGTGCCTGGATGGCTCAGTTGGTTAAGCATCTGACTTCAGCTCAGGTTATGACCTCCTAGTTCATGGGTTTGAGCCCCGCGTTGGGCTCTGTGCTGACAGCTCAGAGCCTGGAGCCTGCTTTGGATTCTGTGTTTTCCTCTCTCTCTGCCCCTGCCCCACTCATGCTCTGTCTCTCTGTCTCTCAAAAAGGAATAAACATTAAAAAAAATTTTTTTAAAGAAATCTTTCCAGGGCACCTGGGTTGCTCAGTCGATTAAGCATCCAACTTCAGGTCATGATCTCATGGTTTGTGAGTTCGAGCCCTGTGTTGGGCTCTGTGCTGACAGCTCAGAGCCTGGAGCCTGCTTCCGATTCTGTTTCCCTCTCTCTCTGCCCCTCCCCCGCTCATGCTCTGTCCTCTCAAAAATAAAACATTAGAAAAAAAAAAATCTTTCCCTACACTGAGGTCATACGCATATTTTCTTCCAAACCATTTAAAGTTTTGCTCTTCCCATCTGGATTTTTAATTCTCTTGGAATTGGTTTCTGTCTGTGGTGAGGGTTGGATATAATTTTATATTTTTTCCATGTAGATGACCAATTGACCAATACCAATTACGGAAGTTTACAACTTTCCTACTGATGTGTGTCACATGTCTGTCACGTACTCGAGTTTCTGTATATGAAGTGACTCTGTTCTGTTCCTCTGGTCTGTTTGCCTGTCTGTACTCTCTTAAGCAAATTGTAAATGCAGGTAGGCAGGTCCCATCCCCTTGTTCTTTTTCTTCAAAATTGCCTTGCTGTTCTTTCTTTTTGCTTTTTCCTATGAGTTTTAGGATCAGCTTATCGAGTTCCACACACACAAAAAAACAAACTATAATGGAATTTTTATGGGAATCACATTAGATTTAAGATTAATGGGAGAGAACAGACTTCATTTCAGTATTAAGGCTTTCCATTTGTGAACACGATTTTTCAGATTATTTTTCATGTCCTTCAGTGGTCTTACATCATTTTCTCTATAAAAGACTAACACATCTTTTGTTAGACTTATGTCTAGGAAATTTATACTTTTTGTGTCTATTGTGACTGGAATATTTTTTTATATTTGTGACTGGTTGTTACTAATGTACAGAAATGATATTTATATTTTAATTGTATGCAGCCACCTTGCTGAACTTAATAGTTGTAATAGTTTGTAGAATCTCTTGGATTTTTTTTATTTAGCATGTGATGTTATTTTCGAATAAGGACAGTTTTTCCTTTTTCTTTCTGATTCTTAAGAATTTTATTTCTTTTTCTGCCTTGGGATGTTGGTTAAGACCCCTATAGAGTGTTGACTAGAGGTGGTCATGGGGGGGCGCTCCTGTCTTGCTTCTGGTTGTAATGGGAAGGTGTCTATAATTTCAGCATTATGTAGGATCCTTACTGCAGGGTTCTGATAAATACCTCCTATCAAGTTAAGGATGTTACTTAACCCTCTCTTCCTGGTTTGCCAGGTTGTTTCTTGTTTGTTTGTTCCAATCATAATCTAATATTAAATTTTACTGAGGGCTTTTTCTACATCTGGTTTTTCTCCTTGACTGTGCTATATTTTGTTAATAAGTGTTCTGATGTTAACATTACATTCCTAGGATCAGCCCTTCTTATGGTCAGAGGACAGCGTGATTGTGTGTGTTTAATACATTGCTGGATTCAGTTTGCTAGTATTTTTTTTTAAGTTTATTTATTTGGGGGGGGGGGGGCAGAGAGAAAGGGAGAGAGAGGATCCCAAACAGGTTCTGCACTGCTAGCACAGAGCCCAACGTAGGGCTCGAACTCACAAATTGTGAGATTGTAACCTGAGCCAAAACCATGAGTTGCACATGCAACCGAGACCCCCAGGTGCCCCAGTTTGCTAGCATTTTTGACTGGTATTTTTTTTTTTTTTTTTTTAATTTGAGAGACAGTGCGAGTGGGGGAGGGACAGAGAGCGAGGGAGGGAGAATCCCAAGCAGGCTCTGCGCCACCAACACAGAGCCCAACACGAGGCTCAAACCCACGAAACCACGAGATCATGACCTGAGCTGAAACCAAGAGTCAGATGCTTAACTGACTGACTAGTATTTTACTAGTATTTTTACCTGGGCCACCCAGGTGTCCCTGACTAGTATTTTTATTTAGGATTTTTTTTTTGCATGGTATTCATAAGAAAAGCTGATCTGAATTTTTGTTTTATTGTATTGCTCTTTCCAGTTTATATTTCAGGATAATATCACAGCCTCATAAAATTAGATGGGTACTTCTTCTCCACCCCCACCCCTGCCTTTTGTTTAGACTTTGAAAAAGTTTATAGAAGTTAGAGATTATGTTTCTTGTAGGTTTGGTAGCACTTGCTTGAGAAACCATCCAGGCCTGCCTGATATTTTGGGGGAGGAATGGTGGAGCAGAATAAGCAACTGTTATTACTGATTTAATTTATTCATACAAGTTGGGGCGGCTCAGTTGGTTAAGTGTCTGACTCGATTTTGCCCCAGGTCGTAATCTCATGGTTCTGTGAGTTTGAGCCCTGCATTGGACTCTGTGCTGATAGCACAGAGCCTATTTGGGATTCTTTCTCTCTCCCTCTCTCTCTGCTCCTCCCCCCACCAAACTAAATAAATAAAAACTTTTTAAAAAATGTATTCATACAAATTTTAAAGAATTTCTTTTGAAAATTTATATTGTTCTATAGAATTATTCAGTTTATCTGTACTTTTATAGGTTTTGGCATAGAGTTGCTCATAGTATTCTCTCTCTTTTTTTTTTTTAACGTTTATTCAGTTTTGAGAGACACAGAGAGACAGAGCGTGAATGATGGAAGGGCAGAGAGAGAGGGAGACACAGTATCTGAAGCCTGATCCAGGCTCTGAGCTGTCAGCACAGAGCCCGACGTGGGGCTCGAACTCATGAACCATGAGATCACGACCTGAGCCAAAGTCGGACGCTTAGCCAACTGAGCCACCCAGGCGCCCCCATAGTATTTTAAAAGTAGTTTTAAAACCTCTCCTGCATTTCTGTCCCCTCCTTCATTCTCCCAGAGTGGATGAGTCCTGAATATTGGCCTCCAGTTGTGCCCTGTCTCAGACCTGAAGTTTCTTTTGGATTTCTATGATGTAGCAGACTACTATAAAAGAGTTTAAATATGGCCTGATGCTTTTACTGCATCATCGCGTTGTGGTCCTTTTCCTTGATTACAAATGTAAATAAATGCATGTATGTTTTAATAATTAGAATATATACAAAAGTATAAGAAAATATCACGGGACCGATTTTGGCGTATGTCCAATTTCTGCCTATAAATCACATCTACAAACACATTTTCAAAAAGTAAGTTTGGGATAACATTGTATATACTGTTTTCCTCACATGATACGTTATAAGCATTTGCCCTTACCATTAAATATTTGAAAGCATGTTTTTAAACGGCTGTGTAATATTCCTTTGCATCCCATGTAGCATTAAATGCTTTTACTAATACCTTGTTGTTGAACATCAGGGCCTGGGGTGATAAATCTCCCTGTGTATCTCTGATGATTCCTTCTTCTGATAAATTCTTACAAGTCCATGTAAAGGTTTCAAGTCTGTGCACGGTCGCAAGGACCACTGGGGTGATTGATCGGCATCTGTTCTCTTTGCAGCAGCCCACTCACCCTGTGTACAATATTGGACCAGATAAGGTGATCCAGGCCACCATGCACTTCCTGCAGAAGCCAGTCCCGGGCTTTGAGGAACATGACGAGGCACCAGGAGAGACTGCCACCGACTAGAAGACCCAGGGCCCCTGGCTCTATGTTCACCCACCTCCCCGGTCAGACCCAGGTTTATGCATTTCGATACATACTGCATTCTGTGCTGCAGAAGCCTTGGCCACTAGGGAGCTGTGGTCCTTTGTCCTTTTCTTGTCAAACAAAACAAAACTGATGGCCCTGGGTTTGGAGAAAATAGTGGCGTGGTTTTTAAAAAATTCTTTCCACTTCCGTCAAACCAAAAATCTGTCAGCCCGTGCGGCATCTAAACCCGGCTCTGGCCTGGCCAGGATTGTTGGGGAACGGTGCATGCTGGGCAGGACCAGTCCCTCGCCGCCAGCTCTCCGGCCCGGACAGTCGTACTGAAATGAACGGTGTCTATGAGTCACTGCTGCGATTCCCCTCTGCACGCCACCATTAAGTCACCAGGAAGGTGCCCTCCCCTGAGTGGAAATAAGTCTATTCCGTGCCGAGGGGGAGGGGGAGCTTTGGTCCCATCACAGTGAATTCTCTAGAAAAAAATCATGGTGGGACTTCACTAGGAGGTGCCCTACCTCTCACCTTCCACCTCAGTCATTTGCAAGGGAAAGGAGCTGGGGGTGGGGGAGAAAGATCTCCTTGAGTTGTGAGTCCCTCCCCCTCCGCACTGGAGAACTGAGCCACACTTCTCCCCAGGGCGGGACTCGCTTCAGCCACAGGGGTGGTGACTTAGACCCAGGAAACCAATTATGAGTGGAAAATGAACCTCTAGTTCATTTCTGTGTCCAAGGAAGCAGCCCCAGTGCCCGCCCCCCATCATGTATGTGAAATACCCTTCTCGTGTCCTCAAGGCCGCACCTGCAGCCTGTGGCCATTGTGCGTGTTTCCATCTTTCTTCCATCAGACTCCCAGCCCATCACCCTCAGAGACGGTGTTGTCTTCTCTCATCTGGAGTATTAACACTACTAAGTCTTTCACCTTAATTTGACTCAGGATTTATTCACATCCTGCCCACTCTAGTCTCACAGAGATAAAATCAAGTGCTAGATAGGCTGGCTGCTCAGCCGGCTGTGGCAGGACTGAGTGCCGCCCGGCGTGCTCAGCCTGGCAGGGCCTCTGCTGCTCACGGGGAACCCTTTCTCGGTCAGCGGGGCGTTGAGTTGGGCCATCTGTCCGCTGCTACAGTCACGGCACACTCCGTGCGGCTGACCTGGCCTTCATGTACGCAGCCCCGGACTGCGAGCAGACAGGAGCCTGGAGGTGCGGCACGAGGCTCTTCTCAAAACTCTGGCCGTCTGCTGCCTCTCATTCCCTATTGCTTTGGTGGATTGGGCTATGTATTACCTCCTTGAAATAATAAAAGAATAACATTTTCTCTGATGTCTCTCATTTGTGACTGGTCCCAAGAACATTCTCTCAGAGTGTCCACTGTTGGGAGTTACTGAAGATTGCTCGCGGATTGCCGGTCTCCCGTGTGTGTGACATTTCAGACCTTGCAGGGATCTGACTTGGGTTCCACCCTCAGACAGCTGCTCCAGTGGATGCCACCGTGGGCCCAACAAGCAGTGGGAGAAGCTCTGTCTCCCAAGTTCCCCAAACCAGTTCTGTTTACTTTTGTCCCAGCCCTCTGTACGCCGCGTCTCATGGTGTCTGTGTGTCTGTCTGATTCTGAGCAGAGACTGTGCTCCTGAGTCCGAAGGCAAGAATTCAGCAACAGGTGGAGGTGGCTGTCCTGACCAGAGGCGGGGGGACTGTCACAGAACGGGCCAGAATCCTGTGGTCACCTGGCTTTCCTTCTCATCTGGTGAGAGACTCTCTCTCAAGGGAGGCCAACAAGGCAGATACTCTGTGTCCTGACCCTCCATGGATGAGAAGAGGGTATCCTCATCTTGGAATATAATTCCTGCCCCCGTGCTCTTTTTGCCCAGATAACAAAACAGTTTGGGCCACAAAGCAGCACATTGAAATGCATCCTTCCCATGACTGTAACAGAAGGCCAAACCCTCTAACACCAGCAGCCTCAAGGTATTAGGGGATTAATTGTAGTAATTGATGTGGTTAGAGACAGAAGGGATTGCTTCGGTATGAGTTGGCTTTATACCAAGGGGAGAGGGTTTGAGCTGGCCCCAGGATTAGGTGAAGTTTGCCTAGGTAGAGGAGAGAGGGTCATTTACTGGTATTTAAAAAATTTTTATTTGAGAGAGAGAGAGGACACTATTGGGGGTGCAGAGAGAGAGGGAGAGAGAGACCCAAGCAGGCTCTGCGTGGCAGCACAGAGCGCGACATGGGGTTCATTTCATGAACCGTCAGATCATGACCTGAGCCAAAATCAACAGTCGGATGCCAAACCGACTGAGCCACCCAGGCGCCCTGGCATTCTTGTCTCAGGGGGTTTACACTGGCATAACCATGAGACTCCCTTTCTGCTCCCAGTTGGGTCTGGAGGATTTCTTGACTTTTACAGCATTCAAAGTGGGTGCTGGAGATCAATTCTCAGATAAACAGATTTATCATGTGTATCCTTAAGTAGAAGGCACTTATGTAGCATTCAAGATGGGTTACCCCAAATATCTCCCTCACCAAAAAAGAAATACAGAACTACCACAGATGTCCAGATGGGCCCCAACTGCCCCCTTGGACCCATTTCAGACCCACGTTGAGTCCTGTGTAAGTTGGGAGCCCTGCTAGATCCTCGTGTGAGCAGAAGGGGAGCCTCCTGGATAAGCAGACGCCCCTGAGATAACAATACCAGTCAATGATATTCCTAAACTGCCTTCTCTTCGCGACATCATTTCTGAGTTAGAAGCCATCAATCAGATTCTGGCCACTGTGTTGGGGGCAATGCTGTACTCTACTTGATGAAGCCACTTCTCATGAAGACCGCCCACAAAAGCATATGCCATAGTATTAAATAACAGCTCCACGATGGCCTTCCGTTGAGGACTAGCCTTAGATCTTGATATGTTGCTTCCTGGTGACTTAACTTAGCAGAGAGATGGAGGTTAGAGACTCCTGGCAAGGTGGTTGCTTATGTGACCTTGGCGATTGCATCAATGTTAACCATCTACTGTACTTGTGTCAGGAGCTTGATAGAATTAAGAGTGGAGCTCTGAGTGCTCCATATTGTTGGTAGCAGTGGAATCCATTGGCTTCAGATGGTAGATGTACAGATAACAATGCTGACATTCCATTATAAAACTGAAGAACTGGTCTCATCTTCCAACCAGCTTTTCATTCATCCAACCTCCTTATGGAAGTAGGTCACTGGGCTTCCTGCAGGAAGTCGCCAGTGGCTTCAGCATCCCAACTCTGAGAGAAGGGTAATGGTCTGGGGTGGGGAAAGAAATGTGCTTTATGTCTGCAGGCTTCCGAGGTACTCTTTGGCCAGGACTACTGTGTACGATGTCTGTCATTCACTGTCTGGGATAAATCCAATTCAATGAAAGTTTGCTTTCTTAATGCTAATAATCAGGCCTGAGGTTAATGATACAGATAGAAGTCGGTGATGGAGGGCTACTCAATGTTGCTTCCATTTGGGAGCCCAGGAATCACTTGGGGGTGGGGGGAATATTTGCTAATGTTTTATTAGTCTACCATCTATACCAGGGGGCAGCAAATTTTCTCTGTAAATAGTAAGTATTTTAAGCTTTGCAAACAACTGCTCAACTTTGATCGGCCATGGTAGGACAAAACAGCCATAGACAAAGTGCGGTCGTGTTCCAGTAAAACTTTATGAGAACAGGTGGTGGGCTAGATTTGGCCCATGGGCTGTAGTGTGCCTACCTGTGATCTAGACCAAATCCCATCCATATTCATTCAGCATTCTTCCACATCTTTCATGGCTGAGATGTAATGTAATACTATGTCCATGTACTGCTAGTCTCAAAAGGCAAATGTGCTTGGTAGAATTTGTACCAAATATTCCAGCCACCCACGTGTGCTGCTGGGGCATTCACTGCCACGAAACAGGAAGAACTGAATGATTTAAGACATTGTTACAACTTGCTTAAAACAAAGAGGAAACGTGTTGACTCGTAAACTGAGACGTCCAGGAATTAGCTTGGCTGTATGGCTTTAGCAGCTTCCTCGGTCTTTCTGTGTCAGCTCCAACCTCAGGCTCTCTCCATGCGACTGTAAAATGGCAGCAGCAACAGCTGCAGACCGTACATCCTCTGAGGGTGAAGTTCAGCAGACACGAGCAGCTGGCACTGTCCCAGTCTTCCTTCCCAGCAAGTGTCACTGCGTCTCACTGCCTTTGATCAAGCCACGTGCTTTTCTGAGAAGCAATCCAGTGGCCAGATTGAAGTGCACTGAATGACCCAAGTCTTGATCTCATGCTTCTTGCATGAGTGGGAAATGGGGCTCCATCAGAAGCACACAGTCTAAGAATGGGGAAGGAACGAAGCCCCGAGTCCAAATTAGGGTTGTAGTCAAAGGGGGGAAATGGATGCTAGAGAGACAAACCACCACCGCTGTCTACAACGGTGGATTATTACTGGGATAGAAACCTGTGGTGGACACGGTTGGCATCCATTACTCCCCTCCCCAACTGTGGCAGCCAATAGGCTTGTGTGAATTTGATCCCCTTCCGACCTCCAGGACCAGGCCCTGATTGGCCTAAGGCAATCATTTTAATCCATCCCTCTTTGGCAAGAACAGAAGCCTACACCAATCAAATGGCTTGCCCTGGCCTCATTGATTGATGCAGAATAGAGCATGTGGCCTACAAAAACCGGAGAGAAGCCCAGGACATTTGATGATAGAGGAAAAGCACCTCTCTCCTGTTAGGGATGGTAGCGTGTGTGGCCTGGGACTCCTACAACCATTTTCCTACCTACAAGGAAGCCAGTCTCAGAAGCCAGTACACACAGACTCCCCGACTCACTAAGAAGCATGGCCAGAACCCTGATCACCCCTCTCCTGCAGTTTGCCTTGCTTCTGGGTTTTTCAGCTACGTGAACCAACCTGAGGTGGATTTACTCTTACTTGCAACCAAAAGCATCCTAACACATACAAAACTCTATTCGTGAAAGTTCTTACCTGCTGCCTGAAGGGCACGGATCACCCTTGCCACATCCACCCAAAGAATAACCCCTAAGAGAGTTCCTCCTGGTCTATTGCCTCTCCTCATTTGATCCTTGACTCAACCTCATGAGGTGGGTGAGGCAGCCGTATTATCTGCGTTTTACAACTGTCGAAACAGGTCAGAGAGCTTAAGTGAATCACCCAAGGTTTCTGGCGATCAAGGAGTGGAGTCTGAACCTGAACCCAGACCTGCTGCCCAGGAGCTTCCATCCCCCCAGGTGTCTAAAGGAAGGTGGAGTGCGTGGTCTTGGGGATGGAGGCAGCACCGAAACGTGTGTGGGTTACCTCCGGGGCTGGATGACAGGGACCCCGAAGGCCGGCCCCCATCTTTTACCAGGACGAGCATGCTGACAGCAAGTGGCCGGGGCAGGCTGGCCTCGCTCTTCTACCCCGTCTCCTCCTCTGCCAAGTCTTCAGCATAGAGCGACGATCCCCACACCAAATGGGTGCCACCCCAGTGCAGAGCGAGGCTATAGTGAGTCAGTCTTTCTGGTAGCTCTGAAGACAGCCCGCCCCCTGCAGCCTGGCCCAGCCTGCCTAACCGGTTCCTGGACTGGACATCCTCTTTCACTTCCCGGCAACTCTGCTTTTCACCAGCTGGTGCAGGAGGGTCAGAGAACGAGGCCAGGTGGCCGATGCTCCCCTCCCACTGCTTGCGTACGTCCAAGAACAGCCAGGCAGGCGGGGACACAGTGCTCATCGCTCGCCTGGCTTAATGGAAAACTTTCCCTGCCCTCTGCCCCTCCTGCATAAACACCGCTCCTGCAAAATAATCATAACGATGCATTTAAAAAAGACGACCTTTTTATTTTAGGATAGTTTTAGATGGACAGAAAAATCGCAAGGATAGTAGATCCCTATGTCCCTTAAGCCAGCTTCCCCCACTGTTGCCATCTTACGTGAATATGGAACATTCGTCGAAACTAATGAACCAATGTTGATACGTTACCATTAACTAAAGTCCATAGTTTATTTGAATAACTTAGTTTTTACCTAAATGCCCCTTTTCTGTCCCCAGATCCCATCCAGGACACCTCATTACATTCAGTCAACTCTCCTTAGGCTGCTCTTGGCTGTGACAGTTTCTCAGGCTTTCCTTGTTGTGGGTGGCCTTGACAGTTTGAGGAATACCGGTCAGGTATTTTGTAGATGGCCTCTCACTTGGAAATTGCATGAAAACATTCTCATGACTGGGGTAGGACTGTGCGTTTTGGGGGCAAGGCCACAGAGGCCAGGTGCCCTCTCATCACATCCTATCAAGGGTGCGTGTGGTCCACATAGCTTGTCCCGGGGGCTTTTACCCTTGAGACCTGGCTGAAAGCATGTGTCGGGCTATCGCACTGCAAGATTCCTCTTTCTTCCCCTTTCCAGACTGTGCCCTTTAGAAGGAAGTCCACGTGCACAGTACACATTTAAGGAGCGGAGAGCTATGCCCCACATCCTTGAAGGTAGGGTATCTACATAAGTTATTTGGAATTCTGTGGGAGGTTTGTCTTTTCTCCATTTATTTTTCTACTCATTTGTTTATATTGGTATGGACTTGTGAATACTTATTTAATGCTTTGGGTTATGTTCCATACTATGTTGTTTATTTTATTCCTCAAATTATTCCAGCTTTGGCCATTAACTCTTTCAGTTGGTTCCTGTGTCCCTTTGACATCTCCACACTTCCTTACTTATAAAATAGCGTCATCATCATCATATCCTCATTCTGTCGTCCCTTCTCTTTCAAGAAGTATGGGCCTGTTGATAATCGTTGACACTGGGTGACGGGTGCATTGGGGTTCAGTATACTATGCTCTTCAATCTTTGGTCACATTACATTCTGTCCAGAATAAAAAGTACTGCACGCTGGTGATCTTGGATGTGAGACTTCGTGCCATCTGCTGTACCTGTGTATGGCTTGAGCTGATAGGACAAAGGTGGTGATAGAAGCCTAGGACTTCAGCTCCCGAGTCAGAGCAGGCTAGATGTCATAGTCTGCTCAAGGGGAGGGCCAGGGAGACCCCGGGACTGTAGGGGGCTCTGCCCCCGAGGCATGCGGACTAAGTGCCTGGCAGGAAGGTGGGGAGGTTCCTGCAAGTGCACCCCCAGAGGGGGATGACAATGGTATGATGGAATGGGTACCCAGGAGAGCTATGCTGTGCTCCCGGGAAGGCTGACGCTTTGCTGGCTCATCCACTCAAGTCCTCCCCTCCCTCTTGGGAGCAGTGGTGGCCATGGTCTGGATGCCAAGCTAGCCAGTGAATGTGGTGGAATGTGAAGGGTGATCCTGTCCCCGCAGAGTGGAGGCTCTGGCCCACCTTCCCTTCACCCAAAGCCTCTGCTGGGCTCTTGTGGGGAGGGAGGAAGGGGAGCACACCAGAGCTTGGGAAATGATGGCCTGGCCCTGTTCCTTGTCCCGCCACATGCCAACTTTCTCATCGAGGGCCCAGCTTCAGAACTCCTTTGGTATCCATGTGCTTGAGTCTGGTTTCTACCTCCTCTGAGCTTTCTGCAGGCAGGGCCCAGGCTTCATTAGCTGCCTGAGTCTCCCCAGTGCCTGGCACAGTGCTGGGCGGAGGATATGGGCTGCTCAAACACCTGTGGGTTGAACTCAGGTAGAGGCAACCCCAGAAGTGACCTAAAAGTGTGCAGAAATGAACGTACACTGGGAGGCTGGAGTCCCTTGGCATGTACTCATTTGTGTATTTGTAGTGTACCCAGTGACAGACCAGGCACTGTGATAGGGGTGCAGCGGCGAGCATTAAGACCAGTCCCTGGCCTCATGGGAGCCCCCAGTTGGAAAATGCCTGCCTAAGTGTTCACGGCCCCGGACTCATTTCCTGCAGGGAAACCTAGTCAAGCTGTTTGAACCAGAGTTCCTCTAGCTGAAGTCTCCCGCTGGCTTTGTGGTAGGTATTTGCTGTGGACGTGACATTCCTTCTTTCAGCTGGCTGGCCTTGCCGTGGCCTTTGGCCTAAAGCCATCGGCCACTGTCCTTTAGCTCCAGATCTGCCCCTGCCACCTCCGAGCTGTTGATGGCACCGGGAGATAAGAAACAATGAAGCTCTCAAGCATGTGCGTGGGAGCCACATTGCCAGCTGGACTCCTCCGGCTGGTGAGGAGGGAGGGCGTGGGCAGCAGCTTTGCACGCCCATTTGGTTATTTCTTGAACCAGACTTTGCACGGCTCATTGGGCCCTTGCAGGAGCCAGCTTATGGAGTATGTACCTTTCTCTACTGGCCTGCTATGGTAGCCGTCAGCTTTCTGGTTTTCTTGGCAGGAGGCTCAAACTCTTAACCATGTTCGGCACTGGGGTGGAAGGTTCTGGCACAGATTTCTCAACGTTGGATCCTTGATTCTTCCCCCTCCCCCGCCCACGGCCTTTAATTTACTGGGAAAAATTAATAGACACTGTGCTGGACAATTTTGCCCAGAGAAGGCTCTATAGGTATGAAAGGACCCCACTTCTGCCATGGACATCAGAGGAAAACAATCCTAAATGGGGCCTGGCAGTCAGAACAGGCCTGCTGGTGCAGCTGGCATCCAGCACAGGGCACAGGAGGGAGCCTGCCCAGCTGGTTGTGAACTGTCCAGGGCCACCTGTTCGGCTCTTTTCTAGACACGCCCATCCTGCTGGGTGTGTGTGTGTGTGCACAAGGTATACACGTGTCAGCCAGTGTGAGCGGGAGCCCGTGGGCCCTGGGGTCTAGTCGTCAGAC
Organism: Panthera tigris; assembly: GCF_018350195.1. NCBI lineage: Eukaryota > Metazoa > Chordata > Mammalia > Carnivora > Felidae > Panthera > Panthera tigris. The sequence continues at coordinate 110,715,672 of NC_056665.1, forward strand.
CACGTGGAGCCAACAGGCTAGGCTGTGCCCGCCTCACCCCTCCAGGCAGCTCTGCTCATGGTGCCCCGGGAGGGAAGGCTGAAAAACAAGGGCTCAACCACTATCGTAACCAGGCCCTGGCAGGAAACATCCAGCAGTCACAAGATGGGCTTTTGCAGTATCTCTGGGCGTGGCATGGTGTGGGCCAGCAGGCACTGCAGAAATCCAAATTAAAACCAGAATGGAGAACGGGGAGAAGTAACCGGTATGGTAATGGTAAATGGTTCTGATCCAGCCAGCAAGGATATATTTCATTTCCCAAGTCCAGATTTTTTCCACAGGGAATAGATCTGTGGTGTTGCTAGAGTTCCATCAGAAGTCACCCCTTGGTATGCAACATGTATTTACTTCCTTTGAGGAATTTAAATTCCTTAAATTTAAGTAAGTAAATTTAAATTTACTTTCCTTTAAGGATTTTAATGCGCTGAAAGATAGAATTTATTCACTCCGTATTTCAACAAAACACAAACAGAAATGGTTGCACGGCCCAGGACCTGTGATGGCAGCCAGACCTAAGTATATCGGAGTACTCACCAAGCGCCGGGCACAGTTCAAGGACTTTCACACTTAGGCCTTTACGCCTCACAATGGCACTTTGTGCCACTGCTGTCTTCATGTTGTGCCTCAGGAAACCAGGGCAGTGTCACCCAGAGCCAATCCAGATGGGCAAGTTCAGAGCCTGTGGCCTAACCTAGCCAGTCAGACGCTAGCCCTGAAGCTCCTCGGGCTTCCCGCCCCACCCTGACCCTGATGAAGCAGTGACGACACTTAGCAGCTGGTGATGGTTTGCTGGGAGAGCCTCCAAAACTCAAGTGGGGGCCTGCCTGATGCCGTCACTCCGGTCCTGGGTACGGTTAAGCCTGCTTATCCAAACTTGTCCAGGAATAGGGTATTTGGCCAATTTGACTTCTACCTCAGGAATTAACTAGAAAATATTTTTGTTGTTGTTGTCTGTCCCCTTCCCAAGGACAGCCCGGCGCTGTACGAATTAGTCCGTGCCTTAGTAAAACCCCAAATGCTGAAGGACGTCTGTCTTTGCCTGTTCATGATCCACGCTTCAGGACCCTTCAGAAGGGGCCCAGGTCTCACCATGGGTTTTGGGTACGGCCGATGTAGAGGTTGGCAAACTCCCGCTCCCTACCCGGGTTTCCTCCTCAGGCTAGAGAAACTGTTTTGAACAAAGAAAGGCTCTAGTTTCGTGTTCCCGGAGGCTGTCCAGAACGGAGCCTGGCAAACAGTCCTGAGACACTGCCTTGCTCTGGCTGGCCTGTAGACCTGCCCGGCAACCAGAGAGGCGGCCGCCAGCGTGTGGCATAAAAACGGGTGTGGCCCCGTGCCATCGCCTTTGCTCGGGGCTTCAAAAGTGGGTGGCTAGACAGCCCTCAGCCGGCCCTCAAGAGTGTAGAGCCCCAGTGGGACAAGGGCAACATCATCAAGGCAGTCCTGTCAGGTGGATGGCTCCCCAAACCCCTCTTCCTTCCCTCCGCTTTTCTCCCAAGTGCAGTCTTAAAAAGAGCCTGGCCTCACACCCACTTGGCTAATTCAGCTCGGCTGTGCCTCTTTCCCCAACAGCTTCTTTTTGTTCTCTGCGTTATGTTGCTTTTGGGAGTCAAACCTTGTAAGGACAGGGCACATCTGGGGGGGGGGGGGAACACCAAGATACCCACCCTCACGTACTCCAGGGGAGGCTGACCGCAGGAGATAATGACCGCCAGCACCTGAGTGCTCCTGTGGACCCGAGGTCAAGCACATCAGAAGCATTCTTTCATTTAACCCTCACGGCCACCTTGTGAGGGTAGCACTATTATTATCCTCACTTCATGGATGAGGACACTGAGGCTGGGAGAAGGGACTCCCCGGAGACTACCAGCGACAGACAGAGCCAGGATTTTGAACTCAGGCAGTCTGCCTTCAGAACCCAAGCATAAAGTACTCTCTTATTAGAAACAGAATTCTGCTTTCTTGAGCCAGGGTCAGAGCTCCACTCCGATCATCTACTTAGTTTCGTTCTTCAAACTTCTCCCAGCTAAGATGATAACTCTGCGAGCTGAGGTAATTCTTTGCTAAACTCACAACTACTCTACATATGGGATTAGCATACCAAGAACTTTGAGGGAGCGCCTCAGTGGCTCAGTTGGTTGAGTGTCCGACTTTGGCTCAGGTCACGATCTCACGGTTTGTGAGTTTGAGCCCCATATCGGGTTCTCTGCTGTCAGCACAGAGCCCGCTTCAGATCCTCTGTCCCTCTCTGTACCCCTCCCCCATTCGCGTTCTCTCTCTCTCTCTCTCTCTCTCAAACATAAATGAAAACATTAAAAAAAAAAAATTTAAAAACTGGGCCATTTTAAAAAATAACCCTTGCATTCAGGGCAATCGTAAAGGTAGGAAAATATCAAGCTTACCATTGCAAAAGAACAAAGGGTGGCTTTCAACAGGACCCTCAGTGAAGCCACCTGCTGCAGTGACCAGGCAGGTCACCAGGTTCTCTGGCTTTGTGCGGGCCTGCCAGAGCACCATGACTCACTGTGAAAGCAACCCGTGGTCAAACTTCGGTGTCCTGGGGGGGTACATACACTGGCTTCCTAGACAGACCAGAAGAAAACTTGGCTAGGACTTTGGTTCATCCCCTGTAGCGAGCAGCTTGGGTCTCTTACCTTGCTTTCCTTTCCAGGCAGCTGCTCCCAGCGGCACCGGCTTTCCTCCACCACTTGCCAGTCTGCTCGGCATGTCAGTCAGTTGGATCACATTTTCCCCGGAACCAGCTATCCGTTGTGGCCCTTTTCTTCCAACTGGTTTACTGAAATTTTGAGAAGCCTAAAACTCAACTTCTTTGAAAGCCAGGCTCTCAGGGACATCACCTATCGTTGTGCTGGCTCGACTGGTCTTTGTCCTGTTCCCCACCTCCTAGGAGCCCAGCTGCACATTCCCTCCATGTCAGGACCACGTTTTCCTTCACCTGCAGCTTGCTTCTAAGGCCCACCCTGACCAAGCTAGCTGTGTCTGAGATTTATAATTAAGGCCGGACATATAAAGAGATATGGTAAAGGGCAATAAGAAAGAGGAAGGCATCCTAACTTAGAGGGCTTACTACCCTCTTCGACCTTATCACTCGACTTCGTTCCCATTTTCTTATTCTTGTCTCTTTCCTATCTTAGAAAGGAGTGCCTTTAATAAATGGGATGTTGTTCTCCCAGTATCCTTGGTTTCCTAATTGCAATCATGGTTTTGGGGGCTTGGTTTGGTCATGTTCCAAACTGCCTGTTGTAGAAACACAGCCTACGTGTCAACTCCCATTAACTAAAAAGAGATACTCTGAGTTTGACATCTGGTTGACAGAAGCCCCAGCATTACCATTCTAAAGAGAGGGACAAATCGAAGAACTGATTTAACTTCACTCCCTCCCTTGGTCTAGGAACAGCAGTATTTCTTGTCAGCCAGACAGGAAAACCAAAGCTGAGCTGTGTTCTGGCCATAAACTCTCCTCCTTTCGAGGTCAAACGAGTTGAGGCCAGTGTTGGTCCCTAGGCCGAGTAGAGCTAACTCGGTGCTGTTGAAGCCTCCTTTACCACTAGTGCTTGGCAGCTCTGCTGCCTCCTCTTACTGTGGTGGAACTCTCTAGAAACCCAAAGGACCTAGAGAACACCAGTCACTTCTGAACTGGGCATTCATTACCAGGAGAAACCCAAACACACAGCTCTGGGCTACCAATTCCCCAAGGGTCATTTATTTAGCAGGAGCTGTATCTAGAAATGTTGCCCTGGTTAACCCCATCCCTGTTGGAACTAAAAAAGCTTCTATCCAACGAGCAAAGTCACCACCACTGGTTTACCCACTCCCTGGCCGGCCCAGCTGAGCTGAGCCCTGAGAGGGCAAGAAGACACCACCACCAAGAAGGATAAAATAAGTTTTTATTTATAGTCTTATAGTAAAGGGGAAAGCCTTAACTTGCAAGACAATTCTTGGGCAGTATGTACAACATACTTTTTATTTCCATGGAATGGAATCAAACACGGACTGAGACTACAGAGTACACACTAGAAATCAGCAAATGCCAGGAACGGAGTAGGAAAAAGACAAAGAAATGAGGCCTAAACACACAAAACCCTTCACTGGGATCTGCTGACCGCAGCCAGGACCAGGGCTGGATCACACAACGGGAACGGGTTCCAGGACAGTTGGAACAGGAATGGGGTCAGGGTGGGGAAGGGTCCGCACTGGGGTGCGGGTTTAGTACCAGGTAAATTGCTCTTGGTATTTACATACAAAATCAGTTGGCTCTATTTCTTAGAAATACACACGGAAAGAAAGGAAGATTTGATCATTACTTTATGAATCTGTCGCTTTGCAATACCGACATCATCAGAAATAGGGACAATTCACTCAGATTCAAATTTCAGTAGCAGGAAATAAATATCAAAACATCATCACTGGCCCTCAATACAAAACCGCTACCCGACCCGATCCTCCCTCCTTGTCCCACCCCCTACCACCCCCTGGCGGCTACCACTTCACTGCTGCCTGCTGTCCCCCACACATACCACACGAGTGTCACGCAGCCCTCCCTAAGGTTGGCTGGGAGAAGCAGGAGTGAAACAGGCCAAAGACTCTGTGCTGCAAATCTGTCCCCACTTGTATTTATACCACAAACTTCTTCAGGGATCTGGCCTTTCAATAGGAGCGATAAATAGCTTTTTAGAAAAAAACAAAAACAAAAACTTAAAAAGAAGGGGGATTAATTCTGATTACTCCAAACTGGTCATCTTCTTAAAGTAGAGCAGTCCACAGATTCACAAAGTCTATCAAACGGAGGTGAGGGTGGCCTGGGAGGAAAGGCCTGGGAGGGGCAGGAGTCCTCCGGGCATGTGCCCGGCGGGGCTGGAGGAGCTGGTGGGTGGTCAGGACACCATGTGCTCAGAGGTCCGGCCGGCCGTCTGTCCTCCACAGAAAAAGCTGCCAAGTTGGGGTATTTTGGTTTAAAAATTCCTGGTGGGGACAGGGAATCCCTGAAGGGAAACATTAAAAAAAAAGCTTGTGGAAATGGGGAAGGAGAACGAGAGCTGTTGTCCAAGAGCTTCTACGTAAAAATAAAATTAAAAAAAAAAAAAAAAAAAAAAAAAGAGAAAAGAGGAAAACAAGAGTCTCTTAAATGGTTCTGAGGGTTCTAAGGATGAACTGAAAGGAGGATGGGACGATGGAGGAGACAGACAGTTTGTATTGCTGGCCTGCCCCGCGGAGCTTAGCTGGCCTCCATCCGGAGCTTCTTCCTGCTTTGGGGCTCTTCGGGCTCCGACTCCGAGCTGGAGTCTGAGCCTCCATCGAAGGCAGAGATGGTGCTGCCCTTGGCGTTGGTGTAGAGGCTGTTGTCTGAGGAGGGGTAGTTGGTCTGCAGTTGGGCACTCGACCTCGCCTTCTCCAGTGCACGGACTGAAAGGCAACCAAGCGAGCGGGTTACAGCCTTCTGGAGACTAGGGAAGCAACCGAGTCTCAGCTCAGGGTCCAGCCTGTTCTTCCGAAGGGCTTGCTGGCCCCCGAGGCTCAGGGTGGCTCAGAAGTAACTCCCTTCTGGTGCCTGTTCCACCCACACACTTCATTTCCTTCCTCCTTTCCCAGCCAGACCTGGGGGCCCAGTGGACATGGCCAGCCACTCTGCAATGCCTCCCAACCCTAAAGAGAAGGCTTGTGATGTCACCGTCCTGCCATGGAAGTCGACTGTAGAGACAGGAGCATAAGCTCCCTGTGGGACCCAGCAGCACAATGACAGAGAAGATGGCCTGGCGATGCCAGGCTCCACAAGGGTGTGAAGGCCACACAACAGCAGGGAAGGATGACATAAGATGTCGGCCAAAGAAAAGTTCTGGCTTAGCTCTCTCGTACAAGATCCACTTGGAAAGACAAGCTGGACACTTGGAAGCAAGTCGCCAATGCACACAGCATACCTGGGCCTCTCCACACACAGCCCCTCCATGCAGGCTGCGTGGCCCAGTAACCAACCCGATACTGCCCCCCGCTGCCCATCCCTCGGGGTTCAGCTCATCTTGAGCCTGGAAGGTCAACCCACTCATTTTATCTTATTTTATTTTATTTTATTTGAGGTGTTCTAACCCAGGTGGTTACTTGCATTTCCTTTTACTTGCATCTTCCATGAGGGAGGAAGAGAAGTGAATTCCCCAGGAACAAAGAACTTGATCAGCTCTCGCTTTCCCCTGTGGTTGTAGGAAAAGGTGGGTGTGAGCATTGGAGAACAGCATGGGCCTGGCCCATAGGCTGCCCTGATTGGACTACCATTGACAACGGGGAGGGCTCACTGTCCCTGAAAACCTGGAGTTTCTGGTACTTACAAAGCACACTCCAATCCAAGGACCTCAAAGCTCTTTTAAAGAGACACCTGATGCCAGGTGTGACCCCTACCGCAGGCAGAGCACCTGAGCCCCAAGAAGGGGAGAGATCAGGTCAGAAAAAAAGTCTCCAAATGTCCAACCCCTAGACTCCACTGTTCCCTCACTGGAGGCTCAGGTCCTTCCTCAGGATGGTTCTAACACTCAACTATTCAGGCCCAAGAAGCAGGGCTGCCGCTGCTTATGAGCACGCGCTCCGTGACTGGTTCTGACTCTGCAGGCCCAGGTGCGAAGCCCTGACCTGGCCGGAGCACAGCAGGGCCGGCTGCCCCACCGGCTCACGTGCTCACCTTGCTGCTCCAGGAGAGCATTCTGCCGCTTGAGGTCATCGATATCTTGCTGGTGTGTGTGGTTTTTCCTTCGCATATACTGGATATACTCTGTGGCTTTGTCTAGGATTTGGGCCCGGGATGCCTGTTGCAATATGAAAAAAAGCAAAGGGGACAAAATAAAGACCTAGTCCAAGCGGTGAGGAAACCATGCCTTTCTGCAACAGCAGCACGGGGGAATGGAAGCAGGAGGGTGAGGTGGGACAAGGCTGAGGAAACACAGGAATCGCTGCTAAGAGCCTTCTTTGTGCCAGTCAAGGCGTCGAGTGCTTTATGCAGCAGCACTCTCTGAGAGGCGGCTCCACCAGGGACCCGAGGCTCAGAGAAGTTTACTCGGTTAGTCAAAGTCAACAGCTAGATAGTGGCAGAGCCTGGATTCAAACTCGGATCCATCTGACTCCTGAATTTGTACTCCCCCCATCCCCTTTGGTTCTTTAGATTGCTTTCAACTTTCGGCCTGGCCATGTCTGAAAACATTAAACTACTACTTAGCCGAGAGCTTAGGCTACTCACTCTCTGCTAGGGTGTGACTACGGGCAGCTGGTCCAGTGAGACAAGAGCAAGATCTCGGTGGGAGCCAGCTCGGAGTTGGAGGAGGCTCAAAATTTTTCCCCAAGGTCCCTAGATTTCAGACAAACCCTGACTGTGTTACCTATTTCCAACTGAGCTGTGCTGCTGTGTCACCATTTCAGCCTTCCTGGCTAAAGAGGCTTTTGTGAAAGCTGTCAGAGCTTGATGTCAACACAGGAAGGGCATGAGATTGGGCCATTTCAGGAAGCAACCACACCTTTACCACAGCCGTGGGCAGCCTAGGCACTGCCCTGTTAGAGGAACAAGTTGATAAGCCATTAAAATGGATGTCAGGTTACTCTGCCCCTGAAGGCCAAACATGCCTGGAAGATTCCCTCCAGGTTGCAAGCATGGCCAGAGTTACTCACGGCCAAGCAGCCAACTAGCCAAACAGGTAGAATGGTACAAAGCGAAGAGGACTGATGCCCAAGGCAGGGTAGTCTAGAAGTTGAGTGTGGCATTCAGGCCACCGAGGCTTCTGAGGAGTAGCAAAATTTCTTACTCAGGGTAGGGCAGTACCAGACAATTCTGTGTTACCATCCTGGCGGGTCCTTGACAACCAGAACACAACAGGGGGGAAAAGGCAGAGAAAACATCCACACTCAGGATAGCAAAACTAAATCCACTTGTATTAAATCCTGACAATCTCAATTTATATACCTCGGGCTGGGCTGGGCATCAGAGAAGTTTGCAAGGCCTGGGTTTATTCACCAGTCCTCACAAGTACTAGAATTTCCAGGCTTTCCTCTTATAGCATGCTTAAGGCAATTTCCTCAAAAGGAAATTGTTCATATTCAACCATTTTTATCTGGTGCAAATTATATGCAAGGAACTGAGCAGACACTGTGGGGACACAAAACGTATTAGTCATGACTTCTTTAGCCCAGAAGCTTACTTACTATCTAGCTGAGGAGATAAATATATCTATACACAGACAAACCACAGGGCAGCACCAACAACTGTAACTTGAGTAGCACAGATTAGAAAGGCCATGGGAAAAGATGGCTTCTGGCTGGGGTGATTACCTACTGTGTGCCAGGCATGGGCCTCGGCCTCTGTGTGTGCGCAGGCACACACGTGCGCGCTCCCATCTGAAACAGTGAAGCCTGGTCTAACCCAGGGTTAGTTCCCATCTGTGGGAACGGGTCACTCTGGGCAGGGAGAACAACACGGCATAGGCATGAGAGTGGAGACTGAGCCAGGTGTGCTTCTTGAATAGGGCACCTTCTGTAGGAAGAATGAGAGTACCGTGCCACCGGGGCTTACGACTCTGGCTGCAAGGCTACTTCAGTTGCTGTTCCCCATTTCTGCTGAAGGGGACTTATTAGGTCTAATTATTAGGGGATAAAATGAAAAAAAAAGGGGGGCACATAATTAGAAAGGAGTAATGAAAATACTCTGCTTCTCTAGATACTACAGAAGGAATTTTTTTTTAATGTTTATTTTTGAGAGAGAGAGACAGAGTGCAAGTGGGAGAGGGGCAGAGAGAGGGAGACACAAAGCAGGCTCCAGGCTCCGAGCTGTCTGCACAGAGCCCGACATGGGGCTCGAACTCACGAGCTGCGAGATCATGACCTGAGCCGAAGACAGACACTTAACCGACTAAAGCCACCCAGGTGCCCCCAGAGATGGAATTTAGAAGTAGCACTGTAGGAAAGGTGGCAGAGTGGCAAGGAAGAGTTTAGGCATCCAGGAGACAGTTGCATTCTGGGCTCTGTCATTAATGCGCTCTGTGACTGCAGATATAATCTTTCTCTCTGTGGCTTTTTTTTTTTTTTAAAGCTTATTTATTTGAGAGAGATAGAGCGTGAGCAGGGAAGGGGCAGAGAGACGGGGAGAGAATCCAAGCAGGCTCCATGCTGTCAGTGCAGTACCCGATGCGGGGCTCAATCCCAGGAACTGTGACATCATGACCTGAACTGAAAGCAAGAGTCGGATGCTGAACCAACTGAACCACCCAGGCGCCCCTCTCTGTGGCTGTTTCTTATCTGACTAGAAATTCTCTCAGACCCCAATCAGCCTTCCAAATTCTATGCACCCCATCAGGATCCAGTTGCTGTGCATATTCACATCCCAGTCTCTCTTTAAGTCTGCCTATTTTTTCCACTAACAGTTCCCAGAAAGCAACACTAGCCCTTATTTAACTACTCATTTGCAGCTGGGACGAGGGGAAAGAAGCAAGATTGAAAATGTTTGGTGAGGACTCTTAATGAAATACCACACTGAGTAGCAGCCTGTGTGCGACCAGTTTCTTCTTCACATATTGACACATGAAACCATGAAGTGAAAGTGAGCAGTAAGCAGAGCACAACAAACCAAAAAGGGAAAAAGATCCTGTGAGTGGTGCAAGTTTCCATTCCAGGGCAGTTTTCACATGAAGATAAAATTCACAGATGCTCAGAACACAGAGGTCCCCACAGAAGGTGGGATTGGTATACACCCGGCTCAAGGCCTCCAGAGGGCTAAGCACAGCCCTTCCATTATCCCCTCAAGGCAGAAGCGTCCCAGGCCACCTCTTAGCCAAGTCCAAAAGAATGGTTCAATTAATTTATTAACTGTGCCCTTCCCAGAGTACTCACCAAGTAAAATCCAACGAGAGAAAACTTAAAGCACAGAATACAGAATTCCCCCAAATTTACATGCGGATCTAGTCCAGGGTGGGGGTGGGGGGTTGGCGCTGGAGGGACAGCAAAAGGTTGAGATGAGAAAATGCTAGACATCTAAAATCCCCTCTTCCTGACTTTCCAAACCATATGATCACATGCCTGGCCACAAGATTAAGGTGTGGGCAGGCCCTTCGCGCCTTTAGGAGTTTCTACTATGTGAACAATAAAAAGAAACAGACAAGAACCTTGGGCTTTATGGTAGGACTGTGTGCGGCCCCAGGCTTTAGAGCATGGACTATGGAATGGCCCAGGGCTTTCGGTTTCTGTTTTTTGAAATGCAGGGTTAGCTAAGTCAGCAATCTGTGAGTGAGTGACTGAGCAGACAGAACTTGGTAAGTCATTGTGTCCACAGATGGACTGTTGCCTTTGGATACCTGTTAGGAACTGGGATAATTTTCTCCCTGCTAGGTTTTACAGTCAGGAGGCACCAATTCTGATTCCGCCTTTCTGAGCAGAAACTGATCTCTTTAATGGTCTGGACACAGCCCTGAGACAGCACACACTGTGGCTGGGGGGACCAAAGAGGTACTGGGCCTCTATGTGACCGTGCGAGTCAATGTAAAGTGGCTCCTCGGGTTCCTCCTTCACCTGTGGGAGCCATGCAAAAATGCACTGGACAGCCCTGCCAGGTCCTGTTCCAAAGCCCCAGCTGCATTACAGCAGTACAAATGATGACGATGGTAAGAATGGCAGCAGCTAACACTTACTGAGCACTTATTTAATGCCAGGTATCTTCATACAACCTTCTGATGTATTACGTCCCCTATTTTATAAATGAGGAAACAGAGGCACAGCGCTCTAACTTGCCTAGTAGCAGGTAGTAGAGTCAGGATTTGAACCAAGGCCTCCAGGACACCTCTATTTTGGGAGCACAGAGGAAACTGTGGAACTAATAAAAAAAGATGGACAGAAATGCATTGACAGCATGGTCTGAGAGAAGAGTCTGAGCAAGAGAGAAAGGACTACGAAAGAGTCATGTGATTTGTCTACACTGATGTCGATAAAGACCCAGGGAGGATGGTTTCCTTGGAGGAGTCAGAGTTTAGGTAAATCACCCCCGCACAGTTAATGAGTGCAGGGATAGAGCTGAAGCTGAAGACTAGTTTTTTAAAATTAGGTTGGCAAAGTAAGAAATGAAAAAGAAGTAGCTTGTAATAACAGCAGCATTGAAGGAAGATTGTTTTTCTTTTTCGTTTAAAGACAAGTGAAAACCAAACAGGCTTCTAGCAGAGAAGAAACAAATAGAAAAAGCCTAAGGATGCAAGATAGCTTGCATCTATCTAGGACTGAACCTGACCCCGGAGGAGGGGAAACACCAGCCTCAACAGTGCGGTTAGCCTCGTTACCTAACAAGGATAAGACCAATATGGACAAAGAAGACCCACTGTGGTGTGGCCAAGGGGCCCAGCAGGTTCCTGCCCCTTTTCCAGCTTGTGCCACAGCAATAAGGAGACAGAAGAAAGGGTCAACTCAGCCTCGAGAGGCACCCACTTGACTAGAACTCCATTTGGGAACACAGTGCACCCACCTCATGTGTTGCAAGAAGTGACTACATTATTTCACAAAAGGATCCAAACCCAAGAGTTTCATTCTAATTAGAACCTTCTTAAGGCCCCAAATGTTTCTTGAAGTAGTTAACACTGACATTAGGATAAAATCCAAGGTTACTAAATCAAAACTTTTTACATAAGGCACAGTTCCACATGTTTCTGGAGATGTAAAGCTTATTACAGTAATCTGGATTTGTGTAAAAAGCCACGTTATTTTAGAAAGCAGGCGGAGAGAGGTAAGGAAGAGAAGAGTAGTGCTAGAATGTTCACATTAGGAACACCATTGCTATTCCCTGGGGTTCTAACCCTGACTGGAGAAGTAATCACCTTAGTCGTATTCATCACTTTTCCTCCTCCCTCCTTGCTGTCAAAATCAGATGTTACCACTGCCTTGTTCCCTCAAGAACCAAAATGCCACATCCTGGGGAATGAAAAAAGAACTACTCCCTGACTCACTAACTGACATTTGTTTTGCACTACATATTTTAGGAAACATAAAACCTTTATTTTCTGACACCTTGCACAACCTTTTACACGTATTAAGGTAAAGAGAAAGCTAGGGCAAAGCCTATATACATTTCCATTTGAAGAGTCATCTTCTGAAAATAAAAATTAAAGAATCTGCACAATAAATCTGGGCCTGCATTAAAGTGGTTCATTCCAAAATGGAACCCCCATCAATGCCAACAAGGGAGGCTGTGGGATCAGAGCCACCCTCAAAGCTTCCTGCTACCAAGCCCTCCCCAGCCTAGACTATTTTGTGGCTTACTATGGGAAGGCATCATACCCTTTACGGGGCTTAGTTAAAGCCAGGAGTCAGACATTTGTTTAAGAGTCAACACAAATCATGTTTCAAACATGTTGTGCCCTTGGTAGTTTGAGATGAGGGTGTGACACTTATTCATCAAGGTTTCACCATGAAGGACAGGAACACACATTCCCCAAAGAGGAAATACAACTAGTAAATAAACATGTGGAAAAGGATTTAATCTTCTAGGTAATAAACAAAATACAAAATTAATTACTAACTCTGCCTACTAAATTAATTCCCCCTCTTCAAAAAAATTCCAGTGATGGTAATACTGGTATTTTCAAAACACTGTCAAAAGACTAGTCTTTTGTTTTCGTGTTTTTTTAAATAAGGTGTCTGTTTATTCTTAATGTTTATTTATTTTTGAGAGAGGCACAGAGTGTGAGTGGGGGAAGAGCAGAGAGAGAGAGAGGGAGACACAGAATCCGGAGCAGGCTCCAGGCTCCGAGCTGTCAGCACAGAGCCCCACGCGGGGCTCTAACTCACGAACCGTGAGATCATGACCTGAGCCGAAGTCGGACACTTACCGACTGAGCCACCCAGGCGCCCCTAAAAGACTAGTCTTTTGAATTTGCTTTAAAGAATAAGAAAGGAAAGAATGAAGACATGAAAACAATCCTCTCTAGAGGAATTCTGGCAACAAATGGCAAAACCCAGATGTTCTTACTCCTAGACCTAGCAATCCAACTTCTTGGAATCGACTCTATGGAAACAGTCACCTGCAACAAAATGGTCATCACTACATTATTTATAAAATCAAAAAATGAAAAGCAACCTAAATGGCCAACAGAAACATGCCTAATGACTAAATATATGAATACATCATCAGCTGGGCAAAAGGCATGGTACGTGAAAACAGCAAGCTGTAACATTTCTCCCATGTAAGACGTGCAGAGGAAGAAACCAGAAGGGAATACTCAGATTGGTAATACCATCATCTCCTTGCTTCTTAGATGCCATCAATTATTCCATGGATTTCATAATAGCAGCTTGTGGGGGGAGAACTAAAAAAGGCAAGTTTCTTTTGACGTTCACTTTAAGATGGCACCCAATGTCGGTCATATTAAAGTGGGGTGTCCAGTGGGGAGACAGGTCTTTAAACTGCATGGTCGTCCAAATAGCTAATAAGCACTTGAAATGTGACTAGACTAAATTAAGCTGTGCTGCAAGCATAAAATATACTGGATTTTGTTGAAGTCATATTTATTTTTGCATACTAGGTTAAATAAAATATATTATTAGAATTAACTTCATCTGTTATTTTACTTTTTTACTGTGTCAACTAGAAAATTTAATTGTAGGGGTGCCTGGATAGCTTAGTCAGTTAAGCGTCTGACTTCACCTCAGGTCATGATGTCACGGTTCGTGAGTTTGAGCCCCACATCAGGCTCTCGCTGAGGGTGCAGAGCCTGCTTCAGATCCTCTGTTCCCCTCGCTCTCTGCCCCTCCCTGTTCACTCTCTCAAAAAATAAACAAACATTAAAAAAAAATTTTTTTAATTGTATCTGTGGCTCACATGAAACATCTGTTGGGCAACACTTGTCTTCAAATCTTAGAACAAAAGAAAGCTATAGGTTGGAGGAAGGGGAGGTTTTCTTCTTCCCATTTTTCCTAAACTTTTGTAATTTTGCTGCAAGGAAAGAAATGCTGAAGGGAAGCCCCGGAAACCAACTGGGTATCCTTCAAATCTCGAGATGGAAAAGCATTAGGTACAGTTTCCTGGCTCTCTAGTCCTCTCCATAGGAGTGAACCTTCCCCTGCTCTGCACTGCAGAGACTTCCAGAAGAATGGACAAGGCTTCTGCCCTCGAGAAGCACACCCTTTAGCTAGGTGATAAGATGGTCACAGAGAAAAGGGAGACACAGGCAAGGCCCCATGAAGCCCATGACCACTGGGGCTGATGGGGGAGCAATACTGTGGGGTTCTCTGGGTGGTGAACTGCTTGATATGAGCCGTGAAGGCAGGCAGGCAGACAGGCCCAGGCAAAGAGAACATGGAGGCACTCCGGCAGCAAAGAGTGCACAGGCTGGGGGGCCCTTGTGAGTGGGTCTCTTCACTGTGAAACCCTGATGTCATCTGGGCGGTAAGGCTGGAGTTGGGCCTTGAGAGAAGGAACTCCAACAGATGACATTTCTGGGGGAGAAGAGGAGGGTGTACGCTGCTCCACAGTCAGGGAAGGGGGAGAAAAAGCAGGAGGACAAGGTGGGCACCTTCTTTAGAGAACATAAAATACCAATCCTTACCTTGAGGGGCACTGAAAAGCCCTGGAAAGGTTTTCAGTAGCACAGAAACAGTTTACAAGGAATTCAATAAATCAGTACGCTTACATTTGCTGAACCCAGGGATTAATGGAGACTCGGGCAACCACGGACAATAAATTTAAGGTAGAAAATTAAATTTTTGAAAAACCTAGTTGTGAAGCAAATTACTGCACAGGTTGGAGTCTGGTCAGGTAATAATGAGTAAGGCGGTGAAAAGGGCAGGGATGGGGCTTACTTTCATCTACAACATAATCCCTTCAACAGCCCCATATGATGTAGAAACAGTGTTGCCAAATGAACTGCACGCCTTAAGAGGCGCCCACCAGAATGAGCCTCTCCCAGTATAACGTGGCCGGAGTGGATGGACAGGGGGCCTCTTTCCTTTAGTTAACAAATACTCTGCACAGTTCCTGTGCCAGGAACTGAGGGAAAGCAATACGACCAGAAGCTGTTTTCCCTGCCTTCGTGGTACTTCTTATGGTGTAGTGTGGAGGATGGGCAGACATTCACCGGGTAACTACACAAACAATTAGAACTGGGATAAGTGCCCTGGTCACAGTGCTGAGTGACTTTAACAGGACACTGACCTTCAGCTATAAGAACTGTCAGGTTCCCTGTTACAAGTGAGTTATTTGACAGACGCCTTAACATGTTAAGGAAGCGGGCTTTCATGGAAATGAAACAGACTAGCTCAGTATTTTAACCTCTCCTTCGATGCTCAGCATGTTACCTTATTATTGCTAAGTATTACATATAATCCTCTCTCCCAACAAGGGAGCAAGACCCTCAAGAGAAGACACTATTATACCTTTTAAACCTTTACAGCACTCACATAGGTCTTGGGTCGTAACTAAACAGGTGAGCACAACCATGTTGGCTGATGTTCTTTTGTTCAAGGACTGAGCAAGCCCACGGTTTCCTCTGGCACTCTCACTCCACAGCTACGTACTGGGAATTACCACGTGCCAGAGTCTATGGCAGGAGCTGACTGGGGCGGTGCCCTCATGTTCTCATCCAAAAGGAAAGAATTCTGAACTTAATGCTCACTAAAAGAAACCCCGATTTTATTTTCATCTTAAGTTATGTTCTCTCTTTTTAACACAGCTGTATCCAGAAAGGAGAAATCCATAGCACAACCGCCTGAAACCAATAAACATTAAGATAAACACATTTAGGAAGAGACTTAAAAGATGAGAAATTTCTATAAACCACCATACAGCTACAAATGGCAATGCTGCAATAGAACCTTTTATCACTAAAGTCAACCACGCTAAGGAGACAGTGTGATTGGATGCTGGGGCTAACTTATGGGGTGGAGGGAAGAATTATATCCCCATGTGAAGGCAAACTAAGGGGCTGGCCACCAGGTCTTGAATCCACATCAACAGGATGAGTTCAGTGCCAGCAAGCCATCGGGTAACCCTCCCTAGCACCCAACCTACTGCCCTTAAAACAAATAATAATTCTGTTCCAGAAAAGTAATGTCTTCCCAGAGAACAGTCGTTACTCCCTTACTCTGGTTGACTGGCTGATGGTTCTAATGCCATCTCATCTTTCCCTGTGGGATGTCCAGTGGAAGAACTACATGGGAAACAAGAAACTTAAACAACAGAGTTCAAGAGTCTACTTGCTAACGCTGCGACCTATGGCAAAACCCAAATGGACCACCAACTACAATGGTCTATTTCTCAGAGAAGCTATGTGGACTCAGAAAAACGTACAGAGTTAAATGATCCTCAACTGTCTGCACTTCAGTGGCACCTACATATATCACCTCAGAGGAGAGTATTCTAGCAATAGCCCCTGAATGACATACTGCCAAGAATACCGGCTCTATCTTGAGGGAGCTCCCAACAAGATATGGTAGACAAGATATGGTAGAAAGACTGACCTTGGCAATCGGCAATCCCGAGTTCTAGTCCCTGTTCAGCTACAGACAGGGACCATGATCTCAAGTTGCTTCCTCATCTCTGACACAGTAATGATGGCAGGAACAGCAGTAATAGCAAACGTCAATTCTATTAGCATAATACCTCAGAGAACTGCTGTGCTTACTTTTACATTGCATCACAGATGTTGATTACTGATTTTTTTTTTTACTTACACAGAAGGTGATCATTTTTTATAATGTTTACGATAACAGTATAAATAGAGGAAGCCGAGGATAGAGTTTGGGTCTCACATTTAAAGCTATTTTTTTAATACAAGTATCCCCCATTCTTGGTTAGGATCCAACTCACTCAGTACTGGTTTTGCATTAAAAATCAAAAGGCTTAGGACACGTGACAGATGATTCAAATATTAAGTGAGAAGTCACATGGAAGTTAAAAATGCTCAAATCAAAGGAGCCTGGAGGCTTTCCTGCAAGAATCCACTTGAAGCTCACCCAAACTCACGATTATTTACACAATGTCACAACCTTAATTACTGCAATCCAAATCAAGAATTAGCCAATTTCCTTTAGGTTCAAATACCGTATTTTTAAAAAATTACAACATTTAATGAGCACAGGGAAGACTGAGAGACAAAGCACTCTTCCTGCTAGACTCCCTACAGCATCTATGAAACAATGCTGGCAGATAAGGAAAACAACGTAGACGGTGGAATTCAGATGCGGAGGGGCTCAGGGTTACTTTACTCATGCTCTGTGTGAAATATCTGGATTAGAACACAGAACAGGACTCTGAAATTAAAAAGGCACCTGGTAAATTCCCACACTAGGGCTTTATTAATGGGCTCCACATAACCTGGCCCCTTGACTGCTCTTCTCCCCTATTCCTGCTACTTCTCTGACCTCATTTCCTGTCACCATCCCTGCAGTTCCAGCCTGGCCACTCTGGCCTCAGCTCTGGACAGGCCCGGCAGTGCTCCCAGGTTCCTGCCTTGTGGCTACTACACTTGCCTTCCCTTGGCCTGGACTACTCATCACCAGATAGGTACATGGTTCTTTCTTTCACACTTCCTTCAAACCTTTGTTCAAATGTTGCCCTGCCAGTGAGTTTTGTCTGGCTTATTGAAAACTGTAAACCTGCCTTCCCTGTTTAATTTTCTCCACAGCACTTAACTGAAAGGCTATATATATTTTACGTTATTAGCTCATTTTCTATCTTTTCCTCACCAGAATAAGCGCTTCTGCTTGTGTGTTTTGTTCATGGCTGTCTCCCTAGTATCTAGAACAGTTCCTGCCATGTAGAAAAACCTCAAATAAGCATTCGATGAACAGACTGAGTGAATAAATGAACTGGCCACAATGAATGACTATTCAGTTTAAGAGGCTACCAAATTCAAACCATCAACTTCACTGAAGAAAGGAGACAACAGGATTTAGGATACTGTGATTTTAAGGGCTTAAGGAAGATTATTATGGTAATGTAAAACAGGCTGGATAAGGAAAATGGTACAGCTGAGCTCCTATGACCAACCTCTCCCAAAGTGTCCTCAAACTTAAGAATGTCTAAGAATCAGTAGTGAATCTGACATGAGTGATCCAAAGGCCACTTCTTGGGAAACATTGCCTTGGTGCCACTCCTGGTTAGATGTGAGACCTAAGAGAAGGGAGCTCATTCCATTTAATTCACCAAAGTCGTTTTGATCGATACCATGGCATATGAGTAAGCACTGACTGTCAACAGCTCAAACAAACACAAGAGATAATCCTTTGCATGTGTGTACTTTGACGAAAAGAATGAGTCTGTCTCCCCGTCATAAAGATTTCCTGTGCTGCTTAGACGGTGTTGTGTCTAGGAATGCTGTTATCCTAGGTAAGCACCTTAGTTCAAGGACACTTAAAGTAAGTCCATGTTAAGTAGGCCTAACTCATGACAAATTCTGGTTTTGCAATACTAGGTATTCACTGGCCTGTTTTGTTTTTTCATAAAGGTCAGACTTACTCCATGCTTCAGCCACATACAAGGCCACACCTCAGATAAGGTATAAAGCACATGATTTACCAGAGTGACAGTATAAACAAAGTGAAACTGTAATGGTTCCAAATTTGGCTCTGGATAACCAAACGCAGGACCCCCACCCACAGAACTGAATCAGGAGAGCTACGGAAAGTATACCTGAGAGCAATGATTTTTCTTAAAACAGCTGTTTTTTTAAACACTGTATCACTAAACAGAAATACACAGGTCCTCTTTCCAGTCCGCCATCTCTACCACTGAACTGCTGCAGAGAGCAGCTGGCTACGTCTGTGTTCAGGATATAACTAACTGTGCAAACAGATGTTTTTTCCAAATTCCAAGAAGTGACCCCAACCCATACGCTTTTTACTCAAAGCTTCCAACTTTGTTTTTCAAATGTAGAAACAGCTGGTGCCTACCTCTCCAGGGAAAACATTAGTTTCTGGAAGGCCATCAGTGGGGCGGAGGGAAGCAGGAGAAGATCAGTTACTATTTTCCCTCCATTTCGTATGAACATGTCTCTTTCCTTAAGTCTTTTGTCCCACGGCTTAACATGCTCTTTATACGCCTTGAAATAACAGCTGTTGGAACTGGGAGATCACTAGTGTCCAGGTTGGTTCACATACATTCCTGAGAGGTCTCATTTAAAAGAAGTACTAACTTCGAACTATACAAAAGAAATGCTCGTGGAGGTCTAGGGAATCACTAACCTCAGAAATCCTTAGTGTTATCCCAAACTTCTATGGGCTGCTCCCTATACTATAGTTATAATAAATTCTTGAAGGAGTAATTCACAAGTAATACTGATTTTACAAGTAATACTGATTTTAAAAGAGAACTCCTACTAATGTCTTACAAGCAGCTCCATTTTATCTGTCGTTATTTGCTAAGGACAGAGTGTGTCATATACCCAAAAAAATCAAAAAGTAAGGAAACCATGTAATTTCCTTCCAGATAGGTGAGTGGCCTGGTAAGCCCCACAGCAAGTTCCAAGTTAGTTGTGGCCATCAGTTTCTCCATAAACTCACCTTCTCTCCTTGGAGTGATGGGACCGAGTCCCGCAAACTGTGAAAGCTGTCTTTGATGTGGTCCCTACGTTTTCGTTCCAGTGCGTTATGATGAGCCCGTTTGTCAGCCTAGAAGAATGGGAAAAAGAGCACATTAGCAATGTCGTTCCTTTTGCTTGGTACAGGTGGGTGGGGAATAGCCTGGAAGTATATGCTGTCAGCGCTGTCCCTGGCGATTGGGCTGGGAAGGATTTGTCGAGGTGGGCAGTTAGGAGTCTCCAGAATTAGGATCTGCTAAAGGGGGAGAAAGGGGTGAGCAAGGCTTGCGACAGGAACATCCAAAGTAGCTCGATGCATCCAGCTCATGCATAAGTAAAATAAAAGTTATTCATGGGGACAAAGTGCAACTCTCCTGCAACATCAGTCTTCCCCCACAACTTACTTATGTGACAGAACAGCCGCCAGTCCATGGTTAGGAAGTGACCAGGGAAAAGCTCCAGAGGGGCCCCTTCATAAAATGTGATTACCCCCACTGTAAGAGATTCCTCATGGTGGGTGCCCAGGAAAGGAGTAAAGTCACTGGTGCAGTGCTTTTCATGTGAAACCCATCACCATGAGTCTGCTCTGGGCTCCAGCTTGCTAAAAGGGACTAGTTTAAGACCTGCTCACCAAATCATACAATCGAAACTAAAACCTCTAGAAAAGCCAGATGCGTGAATCTGAGATTATGACAGAGATGACAAAGACACCAAGTACATTCTGAGTTCCTGTTTTTTAAAGTGGATCCACGGTGCCATCCTGCCAAGGGGTTCCCCTCACACAGGCTATGCCAGAAAGTTTGTTCTTAGACAGCAAATCATCTGACACCCACAGGCTCTGAATAAATTTCCTCAGGCACCTGTGGCAGGTCAAGCTTATTTGGCAGTATCTAAATACCCACAGACTGGACCGAAGTCTTTATCCTGTCTTGCTTAGAATCACAAAGAACTATCAGCTGTAGAGCGACAAAGACTGGTGACAAATCACAAGCGGCAAAATACACTGGCTTCAGGCAAAAGAGAGTGCTGGAGAGCACTGCAAGAGAGCTTCAGCAGGTCCCTAATAAAAGAGCATTTTCTCCAAATGGAACACAGACACTTAACTTAGTCTAAAGCAAGAACCTTGATCACTTGTACACTTTGGGAATTATGGAGAATAATATACTCTGAGAATTTACGCTGAATACACAAGGTTGCGCTGAGCTACTCAAAGAGCAAGTCTGTAAATGGAAATTTCGGGTAGCTTTAACCTACCCAGACAGAGCACCGGGCACTTTAGATATGAAGCAACAAGAGTAAATAACTTGGCTTAGACAAGAATGCCTCAAATGAATCCTTGTACTAGACAAGATGCACAGGCAAAAATCTATAAAGACAAGTCATGGGAATGAAAGGACTTAGAATTCTACTGTATAAGCCTAAGTCTGAGTCATTACAGAGGAAGAGGAGGCTGGGAGGAGCTGTGGTAACCAAAGTCCCCTCCTGGTGTCTCAAGCACAACACCTCGCCTCTAGCTCTGCTGAATCAGACACCTGGTTCCCATCATGGCCATGGTTCTTTCTACATGGCATGGCAACTCATCTTCAGGGCAGATGCCTGGGCACTTCTAACACCCTCCTAACCTTGTTAAAGTCTGAATTCGTGGTAAAGTGAGTGCTTGCTGAACTCCAATGACATATGAAATCTAGGGGGACACTGAGGGAATGATCAAGCTTGGACACCAGATAACTTAAGGCTAGAGGTAGGTGTGCTGCACCACACAGCATTAGAACAAGAATGCCAATGCCTTCTAACAGCGGTATGAAATAACCTGGAAGTATTGAACATATTTAAGTACCCAGTCCTTTCCTAACTTACTGTCCCCTCTAGTCACCTACACAGGTAAGGTGGGCTGGGTTCTAACCTTGACTCTACCTAAAGCACTGAGAAGGTGGAGAGGACATCTGCCTCTCCAGCATTTGTTACCTACTCCCTAAGATGGTTTATTTACATGCAAATTAACTGCACAGCTTTGGTCTCCAGCAGCAGCCCAAGATACTCCTGTCTACTAAATCACCCTGATTCCTGGCCCTCCTCCCGGCTTAAGAGCTGTGCACAGAAGCAGTGACAGCAGAGTTACCCACAATTCCTCTCGTTGATACAAATAAAATCCTAATTGTCTGTTTTCTTTCTGGGAGAGTCCTGGATATCTCAAAAGGTTAGAATCAAGTTGAACTTGGTTTCACTCAGGCCTGCACTAGACAGGTGGAGCCAGGTATAATCTAACACCAAAATCATCCCCACAATGCACTACCCCTTCCCATTCACTGAGCCTTGAAAGGACTCAAATGGACAAGTCTTTTGGTTAGAGGATTGTTAAGTGAACTTGGCTGTGGACCATCAGCAGAAATCTTGGCTTCTTATCTGGGGAGCCAGCCAAGTTTGAGAAGTTGGCTCAACAAGGAAAGGCAGCAGTCCACTGCCTGGTAGAAAGCCTAGGCTGGGGACTGTTGTTCTCGAAGTAGTGGATGGAATTTCTGTGGTGGTTCCAGGCCCAATTTAACTAGCAGAAGGGTAGAATCTTAGACCAATCCCTGTTGCCATGTCCATCCCAAGCAGCTACTCTTAACCAGAGTCAATTTCAAAGCTCTCAGAGACAATGGCAATGATGTATTGTCTCCTCCCTAGGCCTCATCTGAAAGAGCAAATTAAAAATATGCAGAACTAACATGCCTAACTCCAGGCAACTCTAGACTAAATGATACCTCTAGTGGCTTGAAAGACCATATGAAAAACCTTTACACAATGCTGAGAATTCTGTTCAGGAAACATTTCCAAACCACAGAGATCCATCCAGCCCGATAATAATGTTCCCCAGCCCCCCCGCCCCAAATCATCCAAATGAAGGGCCAGTTGCCAGGCTTATCACTGCTTTGTTAACAGTCTTCACTTGCTGGAAACCTTTTTCGAAAGAGCCAAGATTTCAGAGTTGAGAATGAAAAACAGGGTAAAGACTTCCAGTGTCAAGCATCTGAGATCCTCCCACAAACTCAAAACTAGTTTAAAACAAGGGGGTGGGAGTGGGGTGCAGGAAGGGCCAAACAACTGTGTGTCTTAAATAAAGCTCAACTCAAGAAATCAGCCAGCTTTCTGTTGCCCATACTGAGATGTTTGAGAATGAAGATGAATGGGACCAAACAAATTCTAGAAGACAGCAGAGGTTTTCTTGGGCTACACAGCTGGCCCGCAAATGCCTTCCTCCTTACATCCTATAGGAGCAGTGGCTGGATGCTGCCACTCTTCAACTACACTCAATTTGCAGTTTCTGCCAAAAAACCTTTCCTTCAGGGCATCCCAGGCTAACAGAAATCCTAAAGGGTTGTGCGATACTGAAGAGTGGCCCACAGATGCTCAACAGGAACTCCAGCACCAAATCGCTTCCAGCTTTGACATCTCTGCCAAGGTTTTTATCCAGCCTCTCAGTTTTATTTCCACCAAACTTTCCATACTGGCAGCCAGAGTAAAAATCTTCACCTACAATTTGTCCACCTCTGACACTAACAAGCACGTGTATCTTAAGTGTTATTATATGTTGAAAGCAAACATTATTTTCCTAGCCAAGAAGTTGCTAAACTGGCAGGAGGTCATTCAAGCTAAGGAGGTGTGTTCAAAATCGAGGGAAATCTCTTTAAATTATTTCCTTCCAACTTACTGCACAGAGAATGTATCTTCCTTCAAGGCCTTACATCAGTTAGCAGCCTCATTTCCTACAAGTTCTAGGTAGGCAAACAGCAGGGGGAAATAAATGCTCCATTATTCAAGGACGCACAAGGTTTTCGAGAACGATGCCATTTCCAGGCTATCTGACATCTAACCCCACCTATAAGGAGAATCTTCTTAACTCCAATACAAAAAATGCTCTCAGCATATACTGAAAGTTGCCCACTAAACACGTACTGCCTTTAAGAAATTCAAAGATTGCATTTTAGAGGAGAGATAATGTTGCTTATTGTTAATAAGCTACTCTTATGAAACACAACCATGGAAAATACACAGGTTCAAAATTCTCATCAGGAAAGATCTATTTATTACTTCTGATGGGAAGCAAATAGGAGAAATAAAACTGAATTTCTAAGCAACTTAACTCATTTTAATCAACATGAAAACTGCAACATGAAATAATGGGCAGCTGCGACGAGAAACCACTAAGGTCCTTAATAGGAAGATATAAATTTCAAGTTCCCAACACCTCTCCTGCTAGAAGCCAAATGCCTACGATACATTTCTAAAATCAACTAAATACATATGTTTTTGAGGTTTTTTGTTTTTTGTTTTGTTTTGTTTGGCATCATTTGGTGCCTAAAAGAACTTGGGAATGCTATTATCCAAATATGCTATCAAACTACAGCCATTTGAGAAATTAAAAATGCCTTGGTCATGAAATTTTAATCGAAAACCAAGTTAGATTCCACGATCAACAATTTCCCCATTATGGGCATCTTGAAAAAGGACTTTAAAACATAAGAACACCCTTTACTCTAACAAACAGGCGTATTTAAGAAGCAAGCCTGGCATTTCTGTACCACTGTCAACACTCTGAAGCACACACAAATTACATGCAGCGTGCACACTTCTACGCAACTAATTCCAGGTAAAACAGACAGTGGCTTCCAAGTAAATTCCAATCTCAAAGACGACCAAGCTCATTCCCTTCTAAATAGACTGTAATTCCCAACAAAGCACAGAGCACTACGAAGTTAAAAATATTTAATAGGAGGAAGACCCACACCTGAAACTGCACAGATCTGTTTTTACGCCCCTTAACAGATATACTGTAACTCTAACACATCCAGCTGATATGGATAATAAGCCTTGAGTTTCCTAACACACTAACCCTGCATTTCTCGTCTACTTTCACTTTTTTCCAAAAGTAACTTCCCAAACAGAAATAAAACAAAAGGATTTACTTCGTATGAAACATACCCGTCCCAGAAAAGTCTCTCTAAAATGCAGATTTTTCCCTCCAAAAAAGAGTAAGATAATACCAGCGGGACTGTGAGATGCATAAAATTTAGTAATAAAAATATTATTTCCTTTACAAAGCTTACTGGTCACTGGAGAAGCTGTTTTCCGTTTGCACTGAGGCAACAGAAAAAAAAATTCACCAAATCAGTTTCACTTTCTGTTAGAGTTAACCTCACTTCTTAACTATTCTTGCAGAGAATCTTAAATTTCTCACACAGTAAGGCTGTATCTACTGTAGTGACCTCATAAAAGACAAATGAGGGTCTTTTTTTACATTAGGACCCACAGAACCTTCCAAATAACTTGTTAGAAGTTCTTCTGTAGTCCTGAATATTTGGTTGTTCACAGTCCACAACCTTTTCTGAATACAAAGCTTATGAATAGTTCCCTCCGAATAAAAAAAAATGTATTATCTATACTAAACGGCAGGAAATAAAGTGATGTATTCACAGAGAAAAAAAACCCGAAATCCTTTTTACCCTATTTGTTCATGATAATTGTTTGATATGCCATAAATATTTATCTGTTGCTTCTTCTTTCCATGCTCTTATGATTATTTTGTGCCAGATAATGTTTAAAAGTCTCGGCAAATAGGCATGCCTGGATGGCTTAGTTGGTTAAGTGTCCGACTTTGGCTCAGGTCATAATATCACGGTTTGTGAGTTCGAGCCCCACATCGGGCTCAGTTCTGACAGTGTGGAGCCTGGAGCCTGCTTCAGATTCTGTTCTCCCTCTGTCTCTGACCTTCCCCCACCCGCGCGCGCGCGCGCTCTCTCTCTCTCTCTCTCTCTCAAAAATAAACATGAAAAAAAATTAAACAAAAAAGTTTCAGCAAATAGATGTGTCAAATTAAAAACAGAATCAAATCCACTCCCACTGCCCAACTCCCAAAATCAAAGAGAAAGATCTTAGGCACCTTAACACCAAACTAAAAATATCTAAGAAAAACAATGACATTAGCATTCTAGGAGAGTGGAAACATTTTAATAATTTAATAAAGCAATTTACATCAATACCCATGTGGATGGATATTTTGAAAAGCAGAAAGCTTTCAAGAACTGTAAGCCAAACTTTCACAAAGAAAACTCTCTCACTGGAAAGCCAATGTAATTCTAATTCAAATAATGATTCTGCAAAGGAGGCCTAACCAATCCCTATCCTCCAACCGTGATCAAGCCCTGGAATACATTTTATAACTGGAAACTTGGGGGGGGGGGAATGTTTTAAAAAGACTGGGTTCTAAACATGAAACTCAACATTCACACCATTAAGGGTAATAGTAACTAAAAAAAAGGAACTGAATTTCCAAATACATGTGTAAAGGTAAGTATCTGACAATACTTCAAGGAAAAATAGAGCAAAATCTTTTTTGTGACTATTACCCAGGGATAATTTTTAAAATCTGATGGAACAACTTCATACTCCAGATTTTATGGAAATATTAGCTCTCAATAAACATTTTTCTTAATGCCTCTCTGCTTGGAGAACCTGCAGAAACTTTGCCTGCTCTACTGAACAGTAGGTACAAGGCAGTGGACATGCTTTTATCCTGTGATAACAGAAGCATCAAAGTGGCATCCTGCAAATTCTAACAAGTCCCCAAACATCATGTCAACAATCAGAAAAGTAAAAAAATCTGGATTTCTAATCTTTCTTCAAAACAGGAAGATCTGGCAACAGTGAGCCCTCACTCCCACATAACAACAACCCACTGGAGTTTAATGGCCGTCTTTTCAGTAAAGACATGTGCTGTCCAGAGCCCTAGTCCTCACCTCTGCTCTCTACTTTATTCCTGATGATCTTACTGCCTGAGCCCCCCAGAGGCATCTGAATTTTTGACCCCCCATTCTATAAACTCTGTACCGTTTCCATTTGTCAAATGTTAAGACACTCTGATGTACTTCTCTCCCTCTGACTCTGATTTATTTTGTGTCTATTCTTTTTTTCTTTCTCTAATCTCTTCATGGAACACCCACCGCACTGTCCCAGACTGGAAAGGCATGAGATTAGTGTCTATCTAAATCCACAGAACATCTACTGAGAACATTAATATCAAAACCCTGAGAAATTACTGATAACATTGTATGGTCTCAACCGCCACCTTTTAGCAAATCTGTCTCTGCAATGCCACGCTTTCCTCACCAATTTTTCTATTTTCTTTATACCTCTCCTTCAACGCAAATAGACCACAATAAGCTGTTTGTGACACTTTCCTATTCAACCTTTGGCTCCTCTACATTTCTAATTTCTGCATTAGAAAAATACCAGGTTGTGCTAGACTCTATAGGCCTGTAGAAATCACATGACTTTTGGTTAAAGATGATTTTTTGCATGTGGCTTCAGCCTCACACAACTACGCATGTATTGCTTAGAACCTACTTGTTCCAAAGTAAATCTGACAACTTTGACCCAAAATAATACAATTTACTTCAGAATGACACATTTCTCATTTTACACTTACAAAGTGACAGCTAGATCACCCACGTGAAAACTACTGAACGATTCATTTCTTTGCAAACAGCTCCTTTCACTCACCTACAGTCCACTGAAACTTACCACCTGAGAGTCTAGAATGATGAGATTTGCAAACCCGACCCCCCCACCTAGAACCCCAGAACAAGGCCCCGCCTCACCTTAGCGGTTAACAGGAGAGTTTACTACAATATTAAAAATAATAGAACAATCTCTTTTTCTCTCTGACCCCAAAAAGGACTAGAACTGAACGGAAATGAAAATGAAATGGAGAGTAGGAGACGTACCGCAGATTGAAACCTCGGTTGCTCTTCCTGGAATAAGAGAGAAAAAAAATAGAAAATATAGAAGTTATTTTTACACTTCACATTCAATAATAAGAAAGAAAATGCCGGCGGCGGAGGAAGCGGCGGGTGGGGAGTCGGCCCGACCCCCCTCCCTCCCTCCCCACCCCACGCCGACATCACCCCAGCGGGATCCGGTAGCTGGGCAGGGGGGTCCCGAGCGCCGCCCCTCCTTCCAGGATCCGACATCGGCCGGAGGGGATTTAGAGCACTGTCTCCTCCCCCTCGCACCCAGCTCGGGGTATCTGGGCACTCCCAACCCCTGTCCGCTCTCCCTCACCCCCCAGGATCCGCGGGTCACGGGAAGAGGGTGATCGCGGACCCAGGGGGCAGGTCCTGAGCGTCGTCCCCTTACCCGGGATCCGGACAATGGGATCCCAGGCGCACCCCGTCCCAGTCCCCCGGATCCTGAGCGGGATAGGATGGGAGCGGGAGGCCGCAGCACCCTCCTCCACGGGGGGAGGTGGGGGTCCCAAAGGCCGCGTGTCTCCTCCCCACCTCCAGTCCCAGAAGGCCGCTCCGGCTATGAGCCCGGAGGGGAGCGAGCCGGGAGCGCGACAGAGGCGGTCCCAGTCAAGGGCGGGGGGGGGGGGGGGGAGGGGGGGAAAGGGGAAGAGGAGGAGGCTGCCCGACCCCCTGCCGCCGTCGCCCCGCGGAGAGCCCCGGCCGCTGTCCCCGCCTGACAACCCGTACGGGAAGGAAGAAGCCCCAGGACTCACGTCGCTCTCCACCTCGATGTCATCGTTATCGCTCATTTCCTACGGCCCAGGGAGCGGCCACTGCAGCGGCGGCGGGGAAAGGGGAGGGGTGCAGGGGAGGGGGAAGTCACCGACAACAACAAGCCGAGTCCCCCCACACACACACTCACTCACTCACTCACTCGCTCTCTCACTCACACTCACACACACACGCACACACACACACAACACGGGCGAGAACCACCTCCTCACTGCAGCACCGGATCAACGGCGGCACGCACGCCCGGTCGGCCCCCTGCCACGTGACCGGGCCCGTCACGCTGGGGCCGCCGAGACTTGTAGTTGTCGCCCCTTTGACTGACGGCCCAGCTGGAGCCAGTAAAACTACAAATCCCATAAGGAACTGCATTTAGTCGTCGCCAGCCCAACCTGTTGACGGAGCCCAGGGCGCCTGCGTGTCCTGTGGAGGGGGCGGAGAGAGAAGCGGCACGATGCCTGCTGGGAGTCGTAGTCCGCAGACCGCGAGTTGTCAGGAGGTTTTCTTCCCAAGGCAGCAGAGGAGGCTGCTGGGAAGATAGGACACGTGGAGGGAGTTGGGGCTCCAGGAGCCGGGCATGGTCTGAGCTCTGGGCGCCGGGCCCAGGGGGCAGGGTGGAGGCTCTGGGGGAGTAGCCGGCTGCCTAAATAACGATGCCTCTCCTCGTGCGACTAGTTTTACTTTGTCTTTTTGGTGCCTGAGTTGCTCTGCATTGCGCCCTGGGGCGTAACCCACTAGGGCCAGGGTTGGGCGGGGGAGGGGAGGGGGGTGCAGATCTTGCTGCGGCAGACCAGGGGGCGCGGCTCCGAATGCCGGTGCGTACCTTTGGGAGCTGGCTGTGGGGAGGTGTCAATGGCAGGTGTTAAGTGGTGTTACAGGACAGGCAGGATAACCGGCCTTGCTGACGGACCGCTCCCAGCCTTGAGAATCTTGTATTCATTCACGCGGGGGTAACCATGCCTGCTACTCATCGTGAGGCTCCTGCATTCACTGGCCCCCGACCTTCAACAACCGTTTACTTGAAAGTAAAACCCCTTCTGAGTTTGTTGTCGCCCACGTAGATTAGGGAGTGCCCAGTTCAGAGTGCCATAATTAAGAATTGCAAAAAGTATCAAAACGGGAAACCGCACTCTATCCAGTTAAAATCATATTGAACACCTACGATGTGCCAGCACGGGGATGTCATAGTGTATGAAACTGGACGGGTCCCTGACTTCATGCAGCTCACATCTGTAGAAACAAAAACAATACTGCGGCGCCATCATTTAAAGAGTGTACAGCAAGTCCTACAGGAAGGAAAAACAAGACACTTTTCAATCCTGAGGTAAAGTAACTGAACTACTCTTGTACATCCGGTGTCCAAAATGAAGGACATTTCGAGCTTTTCCCTTAAGTTACTGATCCCCTAATGAAAACCATTTTATCACTAACCTTTGAATCCAGAAATTTGGAGATATGTGACATATCTCCCCATGTGAGCATATCATCACTGCTTAAAAGACAGATGTCAACATGGTAATCTTCCCTTTACATTTTTCCTTTAAATATCTGTTGTGGTTTTTTACTTAGTGATTCAATCCTAATGAAGTCTTAATATCTTTGCAATTAAACTCATCTTTTCTAAATATTTTGGTCTCCTAGTCTTCCTTTTACATCTAGTGGGGAAATACAGACCAAAGCAGATCTTTGTAAGAGCTGAGGGGCTGTAAGGGAGACAGGGAAGGTAGTTCTGGGTGAGTTAATTAGCTGGATATTAGAAACAAGGGCTAACTCATATTAGAAACTAGAACAAACAATTATTTGGTGCCAGTTATGTGCAAAGCATTATAGGACAGCACTGGCTACAAGTTAAAGTCACTCTGGGGCTATTAAAAATTCTGATGCTCAGGCTGTACCCCAAACCAATTAAGTCAGAACCTCTGGGGGCAAGAAGCAGGTAACGGTATTTTTTTTAAAGCTCTCCAGGTGATTCCAATGTGCAGCCAAAGCCACATTACCTTGGCACTTACTAGAAATACACCCCAGACCCACTGAATCAGATCTGCAGTATGACAGTAGTCCCAGGTGATTCATCTGCACAGCAGAGTCTGAGAAGCTCTGATGAGGGACGAGGGGGTCAGCCAGTGGGGAGGGCAGACTACCTTCATTTTCTCCTGAGCTCTTCCACAGTGTGGCTTCCACTCCATCACTTGGCTAAAATCACTCTTATCCAGGCCACCGGCTACCCTGTATTGCTAAATCCACCACTCCTCTTTCTCAAAGGCCAAGAACTACCCCCCTCCTCAAACCTCCTTATCTGCCTCCTCTGACTCCTCCCACTCTGTTGTTTGAGTTTCAGCGGCTCTACAGTGGCTCTGGTGGCTCTCCCTCTTCTCCTCCTACCCTCTGCCTCATGGGATCCTCCGCCTCCTGCGGCTTTCACGGTCATCTCTCTGATGGTGACCCCAAGACTGAGTCTCTTCAACTTTAGATTGTTATTTTCAATTTGTTTCTGGACACATCTACCTGGATTATTCCACGGGCAACTCAGAACTGGAGGCTTATGGATGAGTGAGAAAAAGTAGGTTTGATACAGCATTTGGAGTATGACTCACTCAAAATTGAACCTATCTGTAGGAGTATATATCTGTAAGAAATGTGTAGAAGGATAGCCAGCAAACATTTAATAGCATTTGTTTCCGGGAGGTGGGATTTCCGATGATTTTTCTCTTCTTTTTAAGTGAGCGGCATCATTCTCATTCAAACGGTAGGGCTATTAAAAGACAACCGCTATCTCGGAAGGTCTGTTATCTTTCCTAAACAGCAAACTTCTCAAGCCATTATCCTTAGGAAGACTGTCCCATCCTTTTCCCGAGTCACTTACGCTTGCTTTCTCCTTATTTAGGGGAAAGGATATAACCTTGAGGGGCTCAGCAGGAACCAGCTGGCACACTCAAATTAGGATGTTCAAGGAGCTTTTAATAACAAGGTTGTTTACAAATATGTGGGCAGGGTGTAAAGAAACCACAAGGAATTGCACAGAACCCCTGGGGTGCCTACCCCAGACCTGTAGGGGAGAGAGCATGAGTGGTTATCAGAGCTGGGATGGGGGCTGTGTGAAGAGGGCCCTCTGAAAGGAGTTCAGACCCGGGGCCCAGGACAACTGGATCTGGAAGGTCAAGACAAAGGTTTCTAACACTGCAAAGGACACTTGATTCCTCTTCTTACAATTTCAGAGAGGGCTGGAATCTCCAGTCCTTTTCTTGCCTATTCCCCACTCCGCAGCCCAGATGGATTTATCAGAAATGAAGTATCTTTACTCTTTCTGTTAAACCTTTCTATCCCTCTCCATGACCTCAGGATAAACTTAGACTCCATAGTTTAGCACCTAAGTCCCTTTGTGATCTGGCTCCTTTGCCAGCCTCATCTTTTAGCTCCTGTTCTCTCACCCTTTACAAATCCAGCCATGCAGAATGTCTTGCCTGTTCCCCCAAGGGCCATGTTTTTTTCTGCATCCAGGGATTTCCACATACTGCCCCTTCTGCCCTGAGGGTTGCCTCCCCTAAACTACTACCACTCACCCTCCTTTTCTTCTCATCCTTTGGGGCTTAGCCAACACCTCCTTTAGGAAGTCTTCCTGGATTCTGAAAAACTGGATTTAGGAGACTGGGCTGAACCAGGCAGCCAGTTTCTCCTCTCAATCTGCAAGCCCATGAGTCATTCCTCCTCCCAGGGGGAATAAAAGAGGGAGTAGAAAGGCCAGAGTATTCCTCCCATACAGTTCTTCCCTGTAGACTAGACTATTCAGTTCCTTGAACTTTCAGCCTCCAGAATGGGGAACAATAAACGTCTTGTTGTTATAAACCATCTAGTCTGTGGTATTTTGTTATAGCAGCACGAATGGACTAAGACAATCCCCTATCTGTTTTGATTTGGTGTTTGTTGACTTATTTATGGACTCTCACTCCACTAGACCATAAACTTTATGAGGTCAGGGACCATGCCCATTTTGTTCCTACGCATATCCACAGCACCCAGCACCGTAGCTGGTGAGTGGTGGGGGGGGGGGGGTACAACAAATAGTATGGGAACTGAAGCTTGTAATAATTTATTTCAACCCAATCATACTTTATAGACTACGTGGATAAATGTTAATGCACTCTTGGAAGTGTCTGAGAAAAAAAATCACGAAGATTGTACTATCTGTATTACCAGCCTTGGGGCTGCGTAGAGCTTCCCTACCTGACCTAAACATCCCTGGGTTGATGGACAACGAAGAGACTGTTTGGGTCTCCACTCCACACAGTGTGCTTGGGGCAGGCCGGTCCCTGCTAATAATGCCTGGCTCTGAATTCTTCTCAGAATGCGTTCAACAATTCAGAGGACTTAGGGGTCAAGATGGAGAGGAGGAGATTATGTCGAGGGCCAGTCTGTGTTTAGCCTATACTTTACTTGTAGTCCTTGAACTAATTTGATTCCTTTGTCAAGAAACCAGAGGCATTGGTTCATAGCTTTTAAAAGAAAGAGCCAGCAGGGGGTGTTTTGTTCCTTCGCGCCAGGGTTAGCCTCCTCGTTGACATCGGAAGCTCTTTCGTTGATTGGAATTCGTTTCGTTGATCATTTTGGCTGCTATTAGCGATATTCAGGACTTCACCATTTTCGTTATTTCACAATTTTCATATATCATGATTTCAGGGTTTATATCCTCTAGGAGAAATTTTAATATAATGAAACGATTTTACATATATTATTTGTTCCATCATGTAATGAAAGCCCAAGTTACAAAGAGCAAACAAACAAAAATCACAGGTTTTTAATGGAGAGGTTTGAGGTTGAATGGGACAATAACCTATTTTAAATAATTTAATCAGTCTCCATTGTGACACGCTCCAAAAGGCAAAAATGTATTCCAAGAGGTAGTTTGGAAGTCAGTGTTTCAGTGTGACAGATTCTGCAGCTTTGATCCTGCTGCTCGCTTGCCGCTTACCGTAGCAAGAGTATTTGCCTATAAGCCCCGGGTTCCTTTTACTTCAGGGGAATGTGCATGCCCCAGGGCCTGTGGGTCCTCCAAAGGGTGTCCTGGGTCTCTTCCCCGTGACAAAATTAGAGACCTTGGAAGAAATACGTTTTTTTGAAGCTTTGTGGAATTCAGATACCCACTGCCAAACTTTTAATTAACAAATTCATTGATTAATTAGTGGCGTTATTTAAGTGGATGGCTTAAAACATTAGACATTCATAGGAAAGGGAGGATGAGAGAGAGACATACAGGGGCTACAGCACTGAGGCGTCTGATCGAGTCAGAATGGAAGCAGTTCCAAGGAAGGAGCCCTGGGGTCCTGGTTCCACTTCCCTACATAAGCTTCACCTTCCTGCAGCAAAAATGAGAGAACTTGGCCCAGGTGATGAGGACGTGGGAATAAAATGAGAATATGTGTGCACCAATATTTTCTTTTTTTAAAAGTTTATTTATTTTTGAGAGAGAGAAAGTGCGTGCACGAGCAGGGGAGAGGCAGAGAGAGGAGAGAGAGAATCCCAAGCTCTGTCAGTACAGAGCCTGACAAGGGGCTCCATCTTGCGAACTGTGAGATCATGACCTGAGCCAGAACCAAGGGTCGGACACTTAGCCGACTGAGCCACCCAGGTGCACCTGATTTTCTTTTAATTGAGGTATAATTTGCATAAAGTATAATTTGCCCTTTTTAGCATATATTTCTGTCAGTTTTGACAATGGGTATAGTCATGCAACCTAGCACCACAATCAATATATAGAATAATTCCATCACCCCCTAAAATTCTCCTGTGCCCCTTCCTGATCAGCCCCTTAGACCTTGAAAACCACCACTGACCTGTTTTCTATAATTTTGCCTGTTCTAGAATGTCACAGAAATCACATCATACATTATGTAGCCTGTTGGCTCTAGCTTCTTTCGTTTTGCATTTGGGACTCATTCGTGCATAGGTCACTGGCCCATATTTTTGACTGCTAGGTAGTATTTCACTGAGAGATGCACTAGTTTGTTTATCCTTTTACCAACTGAAGGACATTTGGGTTGTTTCCAGTTTAGACCAGTTTTGATTATGAATAGAGCTGCCATAAGCATCTGCAAACAGGTTTTTGTGCAAACATCAGTTTTCGTTTCTCTTGGATGTATACCTACAAGTGGAATCACTGAGTCTCACGGTATGTGTATGTTTAACTGTATCAAAAACTGCCAAACCGTGTTCCAAAGCGGCTGTACGATTTTGCTTCCCCACCAGCAATGGATGAGTGTATGACAACACTTTGAAGAATAAAAATGTCGACGTATCACTTATAAAAGCGGGTGGAAAGCAATTTCCCCAGGATTGAGAAGGGCAACTTAGAGACAGCTCTAAATTGTTTGCCAAACTAGCCCACAGAACCCACAGAAATCAGCTGAGAAGGTTTACTGAGTCTTTGGAGCAAATGCTACAAAGAATATTGTTTATTTAGGAACACAGTTAACGCTAGCAGACATTTATTGAGCCCTTACCATGCCCGGGGCCTTGGGTTTCATGCTCTACGGGAATCTTCACAAGGATCCTATTTATTATTCCACCTTACAGGTCAGGACACGAGGCCCAGAAAGGGTAAGCAACATGCCAAACAAAAGCAACCCAGCTAATAAGAGAACTAACAGGGAATAAAATCCAGGTGTATTGGATTCCAGACACTGTACCCTAAAAACTGCTCCCTTATGCTGGCCTTTTAGCTCCTTATAATTACTAGTTATTAGCGTTCATCGGAGTCTCCCTTCTGCTTCTCCTTGCACACAAAAACCGGGCCCAGGAACATCGGGCAGAACTTAAGTTTTGTGCCTGGCAACTCTAGACCTTTCTGTTGCTGTTCTTTCCATCCAAACCCACAGGGCTTCCCTACCAGGCTCAGTCCTCTGCTCTCAGCCTTCCCAGCTTCCTCCGAATCATGCTATAAGTCACACGTCATTTCTTTGGAGAATATTCTGGGAAGAAAGCCTCTTGCCGTTGAATACAGCAAAGTCCAATGGAATGACCTTTCCCTTCCAGTTTGAGAAGGTCAGGCTAAGAGTCTTCTGCCAAGAGCTGGAGCTGGTTCTCCCTCTCCAGCTCTTGCTTCTTTAAAAGTAAATTAAATTAATTTAGTTAAAACTTTTTTTTGATGTTTATTTATTTTGAGAGAGAGAGGGCGCAAGCACGTGTGTGAGTGGGGGAGGGGCAGAGAGAGAGGGAGAGACACAGAATCCCAAGCGGGCTCCAGGCTCCGAGCCGTCAGCACAGAGCCCGATGCTGGGCTCGAACTCACAAACTGTGAGATCGCGACCTGAGCTGAAGTCTGACGCTCAACCGACTGAGCCACCCAAGCACCCCTTCAGCTCCTGCTTTGATGTGGGTCCATTCCTGCCACCACACAGAAGCACAAGGAGGCAGAGTTTTAGGGGGGCAACCTTGCATTGGTGGTTGCCTCAGAGTGTCTTGGAATCCTAAGGGCCATTTAGCTGTAATTTAGAGCTGACAGGGACCCTGTAAATCACACATTCTAACCCCTCAGACCCACAGCATCAATTCACTGTGGAACTGTGACTCTATCAGTTACTGGCTGTGTGACCTTGGGCTAGGTGACTAACCTCTCTGTGCCTAAGTTTCTCCATCCATAAAATAGGGAAGTGATACACACAGGGTGTTTTAAGGACTGAATGAACAACGATTAGACCACAGTGCAGGCAAATCGTAAGTGCTTAATAAATGATAGCTTAATATTGATACAACACAGGCACTGTAAGGGATACTTCTAATGCCAATGTTTTCTCAGAGCAGGGCTAGAGTTAGGCTGTGTGGTGCCTCAAATGAGATCCTTATCTGGGACACAGGAGAAATTTGAGG
The DNA here is from genome assembly GCF_018350195.1 of Panthera tigris. Taxonomy (NCBI): domain Eukaryota; kingdom Metazoa; phylum Chordata; class Mammalia; order Carnivora; family Felidae; genus Panthera; species Panthera tigris. The sequence goes on from NC_056665.1 coordinate 110,751,658, forward strand.
CTAAGAATGGATTGGCAAATTAGTTAGCTTTGTGATCTTGAGCAGTCCCTGAACTTCTCCCTCACTTATCTTCAGTGATTACCTCTGACAACTGCTCCTTATGGCTGCCACTCAGATCTCCTAAAGTAAAAAAATAAAAAGAAACTGACCAGTCCTTTCCTTCAGATGATCACATCCTCCTTTATTCTACTCAGGATAGTTTTAGAAGAAAGGATCCTTGGAACTAGAAAAACTTTCTGTGTGTACTCCCAGAAAGATGAAGCTCTTACTATGTAATAGAGATCCTAATAGCCACGGCACCGAGCATTTCCGCTGAGCTGGGTGCGATGCTAAGCCCTGCCCAGCGAACATGACAGAAGCTGGAGTTGAGCAAGGTCAAGTAACTTGCCCAATGTCATTTAGCTGGTAGGTGGCAGAACCAGGGTCTGAAACCAAGTCTCTCTGATGCCGAAATGTGTGCTCTTCACCGCAGCACTGCTGCCTTGATTAGGAACATAACAGAGAGCTTTAGAATGGAAAGAAACCTTGGAAATGACCTAGTCATAGCACCCCAAACCATTCCTTTTAATCAACAATGGCATAGCTGCCGTTATCTCTATTAAGTTACTCCCTGCTGGCTCCAGTTCATAGAATAGCGAGTTGGAGAAGCGCGGCTAGCGAAGGCTTGCGAATTCCTTGTGTGGCTTGAGACCCCTTCTGTGGTCAGTGTAGTTTGAAGTTGTCATGCACTTGACAGAGGTGGCCGTTCAAGGGGTGTCAGGGTATTGAAAGGCAGCAGTTGGAGACGCTGGTTCCCTGAAGCTGTGAAGGAGATCTTGAGGTATCTAGAGCACTCAGACGCTCTTTCCAGGGGTGAGTAGGGAAAATGCTGCTGGAGCTGTCATATAACTTTCCAGAATCCAACCATTTCTTCCAAATGTCAGCGCTGAACTCCGTGCTTCTGGCATTCTGCTCCGGGCTTGGTAGGGATGGCAGTGACTGGCACAGCCTGTTGCTGGCTGAAAACAACACAGTCAACCCATGCTCTTCCTTCCCGTCACTGCCGGGGCCTGTGTGACCTTGAACAAGTCTCTCGAGGATCAATTGAATAGTTCAGGCTGCAAGCATACTGATTAAAATAAATAGATAAATAGAAATGATAATGTGTGAACAATTGTTCTGTATTTATAGAAAGGTATTTCTCTAGGCCACACTTCCCCCACCTCTGTAGCATGATTACAGGCCAAATGTTGTGGCAATTCAAGGAGAATGAGAGAAAATTTGCTTTGAAATAGGAGGAGAAACTGACCTGGCTGGTTTGGTAACGGGTCCAAAGAACACAGTGTCCTCTGGAGGCTGACAGCTGCTGGAGTAAATCTGTTCCTCTTGACGGTCAGACCGACCCTCTCTGGCCAGTTGACTCATGGCAAGCGGAGAAGGTCAATGACATTTCTGGAAAGCCCACTCTATCCTTCACAGTGAGATGTGCTGAGGTGGGAGATGATAGAGATTTTTATGTATTGATGAATAACGGGAGGATGTCCACAGTGAAAAGTGATTCCAACGAGGCAGGTTACAAAACAATACATGACATAGCATCACATGTAGATTCTTTTTACAAAGGAAAGAGCATGGGTAAATTATCAGAAAGAACGCAAATGGGATTGAAGAAGGCAGAGTGGGGATTTTCATTATTTTACTGAGTATACTTCGATATTATTTGAATTTTTCCTAAAGAGAATGCATTGCTTTTCTCCCCCCAATTTTCTTTGGTATTTTCTTTAAAGTCAGTTTTACTCACTGCTAGGTATTTGTCCAAAGGACACAAAAATGCTGATTCAAAGGGACACATGCAAGCCAATGTTTATAGCAGAGCTATCAACAATAGCCAAATTATGGAAAGAGCCCAAATGTCCATCAACTGATGAATGGATAAAGAAGATGTGGCGTATATATAGACAATGGAATATTACTCGGCAATCAAAAAGAATGACATCTTGCCATTTGCAACAACGTGGAAGGAAGTAGAGGGTACTATGCTAAGCGAAATTAGTCAGAGAAAGACAAATATCATATGATTTCACTCATATGTGGAATTTAAGAAACAAAACAGGTGAACATAAGGGGAAAGAAAGGAAAAATGAGATAAAAAGCGAGAGGGAGACAAACTATAAGAGACTCTTAAATAAAGAGAACAAACTGAGGGTTGTTGGAGGGGTGTTAGGTGGGGGGTTGGGCTAAATGGGTGATGGGCATTAAGGAGGGTACTTGTTGGGATGAGCACTGAGTGTTCTATGTAAGGGATGAATCACTAAATTCTACTCCTGAAATCGTTATCACACTGTATGTTAACTAACTTGGATTAAAAAAAAAAGAATTATAAAGAAAATAAAATCAGCTTTACTGAAGTCAAATTTATATATAATTACCAAGTAATTATACATATATATGTAAAAACACTCTTTTCAAACTGTGTGGTCACATGAGTTTTGGCAAATCTATACAGTCATGTAACCGCCATCCCAGTCAAGATATGGAACATTTCCATCACCCTTGAAAGTTCTCTTCTGCCTCCTTGCAGTCAATCTCCTGCCCTTACTCCCTGCCCTGAGTGACCATCAATCTTATTTTTTAAAAATGGCAATAAATGGGATCATACAGTATGCAGGTAGCTTGTTATGCCTGGCTTCTTTCAGTAGCTTAATGATTTGAGATTTGGCCATGTAGTTAGTTCTTTTTTATACTGATTAGTATTCCATTGTATGATAGTTTATCCATTCACCAATGTGGCTTGTTTTCTGCTTTTGCGAATTACAAATAAAGGTGCTGTAAACATTTTTGTACAAGTCATTGTGTAGATACAAGTTTTCTCTTGGGTAAATACCTAAGAGTGAGATTGTTGGGTCATATATTAAATGTATGATTAATTTTATAAGAAAGTGGCAAACTATTTTTCAGAGTCACTGTACCATTTTGCATTCCCACAGTGCCCCATATCTTCATCAGCTTTATTTATTACCAGTTGTTTGGATGAGTCATTCTAGTAGGTATGTAGTGTTATCTCATTATGGTTTTAATTTGCATCTTTCTAATGACTAATAATATCAAACACCTTTCATGTGCTTATTTGCCATGTGTATATTATTTTCAGTGAAGTGCTTCAAATCTTTCATTTATTAAAAAACTGAGTTATCTTCCTAATATGGAACCGTAAGAGTTCTTAATATATTCTGGATATGAGTTTTTTTTTTAAGTTTATTTATTTTGAGAGAGAGAAAGAGAGAGAGAGAGACAAGTGGCGGTGGGGGGTGGGGGGTGCAGATGCAAGTCTCGAACCGTGAGATCATGAACCATGAGATCATGAACTGAGCTGAAACCAAGGGCCAGAGGCTTAACCATCTGAGCCACCCAGGCTCTTTGGATATAAGTTCTTTATTAGAAATGTGTTTTTGCAAATATTTTCTCCCAGTCTGTACTTGTTTTTCCATTTTTCTGAATGTTGTCTTTTGAACAGCAAAGGTTTTTCATTTGGTGAAGTGTAATTTATTCTTTTTTTTTTTTTTTTGGATGTAGTTTGTCCTTTTTGTGTCCTATTTAAGAATTATTTGCCTAGGGGTGCCTGGGTGGCTCAGTCAGTTAGGTGTTGACTCTGGCTCAGGTCACCACCTCACAGTCTGTGAGTTCAAATCCCATGTTGGGCTCTGTACTGATCCCTCAGAGGCTGGAGCCTACTTCAGAGTCTGTGTCTCCCTCTCTCTCTGCCCCTCCCCACTTGTACTCTGTCTCTCTCTCTCTCTCTCAAAATAAATAAAACATTAAAAAATTAAAAAAAAATTATTTGCCTAACCCAATATGACAGATTTTTTTTTCTGTATTTTCTCTTAGAACTTTATAGTTTTAGCTCTTACATTTAGGTCTATGATTCATTTTGTGTTCATTTTTAACAGCTTTTTAAACAGATATAATTCACATACCATGCATTTAATCCATTCAAAGTGTACAATTCAATGTTTGTTTGTATATTTAGAGTTGCAGTCATCAGTATAATCTGATTTTAAACATTTTTATCAAAACAAAAAGAAATGTCATTACCCATTAGTAGTGTGACTTCATATTTCTCCTCCCACACTCTTAGGTCTAGACTTTCTATCTCTATAGATTTACCTACTGAGTTAGTTTTTATGTATGGTAAAGGTAAGGGTCAAAGTTCATTTTTTGTACATGTCTGTCCAATTGTTACAGCATTGTCATTTGCTGAAGACTATCTTTTCTCTAGTGAACTACTCTGTCATCCTTGTCCATAATCAACTGACCAATATGTGTGAGTCATGTTGAACTCTCTATTCTATTTCCTTGATCTATGTGTCTGTCCATATGCCAAAACCACACTGTCTTGATTAATATAGTCTCATAAGAGATTTAAAATGCAATAATGTGAGTCCTCCAATTTTGTTCTTTTTCAAAATAGTTTTGACTACATTCTTTGCATTTCCATATAAATCTTAGGATCAGCTTGCCAATTTCTTAAAAAAAATAAACAAGGCGGGGATTTTGATTGGGGTTTCTTTGAATTTTTAGGTTAATTTAGGGAGAATTGACATTTTAACAATATTGAGTCTTTTGATTCATGAACATAGTATATCTCTCTCTCTCTCTTTTTTTTTTTTAGGTCTTCTTTAATTTTTCTCAGCAATATTTTACAGTTTTCAGCAATAGGTATTACATTTTTTCTTAGACTTATTCCTAAGAATTTCATGGTTTTCCGATGCTATTGTAAATGTTATTTTTTAAATTTTAATTTCTGATTGTTTACTGTTAGTATCTTGAAATATGCTTTTTGTATATTGACCTTGTATTCTGACTTTACTAAACTCACTTATTTTATTCATTGTTTTATAGATTCTTTGGGATTTTCTACATGGATGATAATATTCTTGTTTTTTTCTAAAGTATATGTCTTTTATTTCTTTATTTTGCCTATTGTACTATTAAAGAGCACTGATTCAGTGAGAACAGACATTTTGCTGAGTTCCTAATTTTAAAGGAAAAGTATTTTTTTCACCATTAAGTTTGATGTCCTCTATCAGCTTGAGAAAGTCATCTTCTATTCCTACTTACCCGAGTATTTTTATTATGAAAAGGTTCTGGATTTTGGCAAATGCTTTTTTTTTTTTTTTTTTTTTTGGGTGTGTGTGTGGGAAGTTTATTTATTTTTGAGAGAGAGAGAGAGAGAATGCGTGTGCATGCATGCATGCACGTAAGTGGAGGAGGGGCAGAGAGGGAGAGGGAGACAGAATCCAAAGCAGGCTCCAGGCTCTGAGCTGTCACAGCAGAGCTTGATGTGGGGCTTGAACTCACAAACTGTGAGATCATGACCTGATCCAAAGTCAGATGCCTAACCGACTGAGCCACCCTGGCACCCCTTGGCAAATGCTTTTTTAAAAAATCTATTGAGATAACTCTGTTTTTTCCTTTTTTAGTTTACTGATATGGTGACTTGACACTATTGATTTCTTTGAATGTTGAACCAACTTTGCATTCCAGGGATCGATTCTGCTTGGATAAATATATATGTTTTTTCCCTGGATTTGATTTGCCAAAATTTTATTAAGAATTGTCATGTTTAGACCTCCCACGATCGTGTCTGGAGAGTGGTTGGTATTCTGCCAGCTTTGGAGATGAGAGGGAAAACAAGCTTGGCAGAGGTACCCATTCCATTCCCAGCTTGCTCCGTAGCTGGTGTTTGGAAGACTCTCTGCAACAATGTTCAAGCCCTGAGCAGGACAGCCTCCTTCCAGGACTCTTTGACACCATCTCTGCCTCGTTCTTGAAGGCATCATGGCTGCCTTCAGAACTCTGGTGAAGCCCAAGATTCTTAAAAATAAGACCAAGAAATTCATCTGGCACCAGACTGATAGGTCAAAATGAAGCGCAACCAGCGGAAACCCAGAGGCATTGACAATAGAGTGTGCAGAAGATTCAAGGGCCAGATCTTGATGCCCAACGTTGGTTACAGGAGCAACGTGAAAACAAAGCACATGCTGCCCAGTGGTTTCTGGAAGTTTCTAGTCCATAACCTCAAGGAGCTTGAGGTGCCGCTGACGTGCAACAAATCTTACTGTGCAGATTGCTCACAATGTCTCCTCCAAGAACCACGAAGCCATGGTGGAAAGAGCAGCCCTGTTGGCCATTGGTCCCATTGCCAGGCTGTGCAGCAAAGTAAATGAACAGACAGCTTATGTGCATGTCGTATTTGTGTTAATAAAACCATAAAACTACAAAAAAAAAAAAAAGGAATTGTCATGGTTAGATTCATAAGCATATTATCTCAGAGTTTTTGGTAATATCTTTTTCTGGTTTTTATATCAGGATAATGAAGGGAGACGTGTTCTGCCTCTTCTGTTTCCTGAGAGGGTTTGTGTAAAATTGGTACTATTTCTTTATTATTTTCTTCCTCATTTTTTTAGTTTGAATACTTCTACATTATTTGAATCTTGCCTAAAGAGAATGCAATAGTTAAAACTTTTTTTTTCTATTTTGAGATAATTTTATACTTACATAAAAATTGCAAAAAAACAGTATGGAGAGTTCCCCATTTATCTTTCACCCAGATTTTCCTAATGTTAACATCGTACATGATCATCAAAACCAGGAAAATAACATTGATATATTACTGTTAATTAATTTATATATCTTATCCAAATTCTACCACTTTCCCAATAATGGCTCTGTTCTTGTCTAAGATTCCACAGTCCATTTAGTTGCCATGGAACTTTTCCCCTCTCTCCTTTCAGTACTTTTGAATAATTTAGTATAAAGCCATTAGCTTATGCCAAACAAAGTATTCATCAGTGGGGAGTGGGAGTTTCAGAGACCTGTCATAGACATAGGAGCCCAAATGTGGTGAGGCGCATCAATGGATTGGAGTGGTGAGGGCCCAACAGGATTGTTAGGGACTTAGTTGAGAGAGGAGGGCCCTCTATGCAAGGGGAAGGGGTAAGGGTGGGCCCAGAGTGGGTGAGATGATGAGGGCATCTGTACAGGGCTATGATGGTAACAACAGAAGATTGGTTACACATGGGGCTTGATAAAATAAATAAACACACTGAGAATAATGAAAGATAGGTGTTTCTCTACCAGAAAAGGCAATTATGATATGGAGAGGAAGGTAACTAAAATGAATGAATCTTGTGGTATTGGAATAGAATTGAAGGTAACTGTGTAGACTTACGGTTTTCACATGTATCAATAGATACAGAAATATAGATCTCCCGAGCTTCTAGCCTCAGAGCACCTCTGGGAGGAGTAACATCCCAATAGCAATAAGCATACCTACTACCCAGATCTTGACTTCTAAATAACATTCTCCACCAAAGGAAACCTAGGCTCTTTAGAGAAGTGACTGATTTAAGGGCTAGGGCAGGGAAAGTATAAGATGAGTCTGGAATATGTTTTTGCATCAGAAATTAAGGAGTTCTAGAAGAATAATGGAGATATGTCAAAAGAACATAGAAGCCAGTGTGATGGGGCTCCCACCTGCCAAATCTGAAATAATTTGAGCATCAAGGTAAATAATAATAATTGCAGATCATAATCCATTTAATAAAATGGAAATCAGTGAGTCTATGCTGAAATAAGTCAATGAATAATAAAGAGGGAGAGGGAAAAGCTCTCCTTTATCATGGAATGCCAACTAATGAATGTAAAATAATGATAGAATTAGAAAATCACTTTGGCAACCAAAATAATAAAAATAATTCAGTCAAGAACCCTCATGAAATGCATCGTGGGTGAAAGTTGAGTGAGGAATGATTTATATCACTTCAAAATACCTCCCAACAAATATTTGATGATTAAGAAGGAAAAAGAGGGTAAATTTACGATGGAGAAGTCTGGCACAGAGCACCTATTCAAGTGATCAAGATTAACGTCACAAGTAATGGGACTAATGGGCTTTAAGCACTTGTGATAGAATGTAATCAAGAGCACAAAGCATCTCTTTTATGATATCCCTGGCAAAAATGCATAATCTAAATCTAATCTTGAGGACACATCAGGCACACCCAAAATAAGTAACTTTCCAGGAAACAGCTAGCCTATAATCTTCAAAAGTTTTGAGTCTGTGAAAGACCAGGAATGAATGGAGAACAATTTCAGATTGAAGCAAGTTGGAGACACACAGTAACTAAATGCTATGCACGATCCTGGCTTGAGCCCCTTTGCTATAAATGATGATATTGGGACAATTAGTGAAGCTTGAATGGAGCACGAGAATTAGGTAACAGTAATGTATTGATGTTGGTTTGCGATTTTAATGGTTATAATATTGTAAAGAGAAGATAGTCTGGAAAAAGAAGCAATTTGTCTACTCAAGACCTGCTTCTCTGGTATTCTATATCTTAATTGGCATTATTGCCATCTATCTATCTGCCCAGAAACTGAAGCTTAAAACAAGGGAGTCATCCTTCACAGCTTTCTTATAACCTAAAAGTCCATTTGGAGTAATCTAAGTATCTATTAATAGATCAATAATATTATGAAACATCTGTGCCTTGGAATATTATATGGTTATTCTGAAGATTGAGGTAGGTCTGTGTAGCAACATAAAAATAAAAGAAGAAAGTCGTAAAATAGAATATGAAGCAAGACCCCTTTTCTGTCAACTTTTGTACATGCAAAGACCAAGAGAATGTATTCTCTTTTTTAAATTTATTTTTAATGTTTATTTATTCTTGAGAGAGAGAGAGACAGAGACAGAGCCTGAGTGGGAGAGAGGCAGAGCAAGAGAGAGACACAGAATCCAAAGCAGGCTCCAGGCTCAGAGCTGTCAGCACAGTACCCGACGTGGGGCCCGAAATCATGAACTGTGAGATCATGACCAGAGCTGAAGTCAGATGCTTAACTGACTCAGCCACCCAGGTGCCCCCAAGGGAATGTATTCTGAAATGTTAAAGATTAGTATCTCTTTGAGTTGGAATTATGAATTTTCTTCTTTTCTGTTCTGTTTGGGTTTTTCTTAGAGTGACATATTTTTTTAATAGAGAAAGAGAGAGGGAGGTGCACGCGCACCCATGGGAGAGGGACAAAGAGAGAGGGAGAGAGAGAATCTAAAGCAGGCTCCACACTCAGTACAAAACCTGAGATCATGACCTGAGCTGAAATCAAGAGTTCAACATTTAACCATCTGAGCCACTTAACCATGTGAGCCACTTAGGTACCCAAGAGTGGCGAATTTTTATTTTATTTATTTATTTTTAAAAGTTTATTTATTTACTTTTAAGACAGAGAGTACGAGCAGGGGAGGAGCAGAGAGAGAGAGAGAGAGAGAGAGAAAGAGAGAGAGAATCCCAAGCAGGCCGTGTGCTGTCAGCGCAGAGCCCTACAAGGAGCTTGATCCCACGAACTCTGAGATCATGGCCTGAGCTGAAATCAAGAGTTGCACGCCCAATGGACTGAGCCACCCAGGCGCCCCAGTGATGCATTTTTAAAAAGAACAATAAGATATTTTACTTTTGAAAACTTTTTAATATAAATGATGTGGCAGAGACTTACAAAGGAGATAGAAGCTATTCATCTTCAAAGAACTTCAAATCTAATAGGACAGTGTAAAAATTATTTATGTGGCACAGAATACTTACAAAAACAACACAGAGAAAACACAAATATAGAGGCAAACTGCAGCTCTAAAAAATGTTTGAAGATATAAGAAGGAAGAAAGATGTATGGGAGGACTGAGAGGGACTGAACAAACAAGGCACAACTGGAAAGGTCTTGGTTATGAGATGGATTTTGAATAGGAAGGGATCGCAGGAGGCAGAGAGAAGACTGTTTCCTGAGAGTTGGGGATTAGGCCCCTGGATCAGAGGTTTGAACCAGGAGGATGGCTAGAGGGAGACCCTTAGGGGACATGATAAGCAGATTCCTTCCTCAGTTTTTGTCTTTTCTTTAATTTCTCTCATTTTTTATTCCTCCTTCCCTACTGTTCAGGGCCCTAGGGAACATGCACCCCTTTCACTCCAAGGGAAGCATGGACAAAACTCCCTTAATAGAGCTGAAGGAGTTAATATGAACAAAATTTTTTGTAAAAAAACAAGGTACTATATAAAGAAAATAATGTCTGATAATACAACATAAAAACAAGCCACCCATGTCTGGTTTCTTATTCTAAATAAATTCTGTGAAAATATCTGAGATTTGTACGTAGCCCAAAGTTCCCTGCACTTAAAATAATGTCATGTTAATTCTTAAAGGCCTTAGAATCACTTTGCAGGCATCTGGTTTGGCTTCCTCTCCTCCCAGTTCCTCTGTCTGAACTTAGCCATGTAGTCACTGTGGTCGCCATCTTGTTTCCTAGTCCAGGGAAACTGGTCCAACAAATGCATCTGGTTCCATGTAAGGACAAACTCTAGCTCCATTAAAACCCAACCTTGCGGAACCTCTAGAAGCTTCTCATTCTCTTTTAGTACAAGTTAGTAATAAGGGCACACCTAGTTCACAGCTGAGCTGTCTGGCAATACTGATGGTCATCTTTAAGCGCTTCCTACTTAGGTTTTCTGAGATGATTCACTCAAATAAGTCTCAATACACAAGGAAGGGTCTTGTAAAAATCTGCCAATTACAGTTTCACAACATGGTAATAACTGCATAGTAAACATACAATTCACACAGTATGAATTACTATATTTATAGTACAAGGATGGTCATTCTCATTTACCCAGTGAGGTGGTGAAATCTTGCCTGGAGGGCTCATGTTGGGCAGATTGGGAATATCTTTGCAAGCAAGTGAAAGCTTGAGATACTGTTTCCAGCAATTTTCTCAACGAGGTGGTTTAAAGATTAAAAAACAATCGTGTGAATTTCATCTCCATAAATTAGTTAAAAAAATACCCACTTGTGTTCATGTCCAAATCAATATAGGGATATCTGTAAAACCCACCTCAAAGTACAACTAATTTAAATTCCTTCTGTTAAAATAATTACTGTTTATAGTAGTTTCAGGGAGTAATTCAATTTGTACAGGGCTTATGTGAGGGTAATTTTTGCGTAGCTTTTTCTGAGATGAAGGTCTACATCAGGTGTTGTTTTAACTCTGTGACTTTGTTCAGCTCTGTGAGGCTGACATTATGTCTTTGAACTTCTGTTATGGGAGACCCTTAGGAAATCCCCTATGGGGCCTGAGCCCTCCTAACACTACCAAGAAATGATTTTAATCTTATTGTGGGAGGCATATAATATGAATAGACTTGTAATTATATATTAATTTTACAAACTCTTTTATAGTACTGACTATATGCTTAGAATTGTATAAATGGTAGCTCATGCAAACCTCTAATAGCCCTCTGAGGCGAGACTGTCATTAGTTCCATACAGGTGAGGCACAGAGAGCTTGTGACGTATCCAAAATATCATAGCCAGCAAATGGCCGAGCCAGGATTTGAATCCAGTCGGTCCAGTCAGGCTTCAGAGTCTATGTTGTTTAAGCATCATGTTATGGTGCTTATCCATTGCGATTGAACATGGAACTCCAAGAGCTCAATGCCCTTCCCAGAAGATAGGCTGATAGTTGCCATAAAAAAAAGAGAAACAACGTCTCACAAATTTCCTGTTAAAATAGCTCTTTGTTTAGACCTCATACATGCCTTATATTTTAAATCGACACTCATAGCTCGTCAGGTCCCAATGTGGTGTGAGAGTTTGACAGAGTCACCATGGGAGGACAATCTCTGTTCTGAGGAAAGTGATAAGTGGAGGCAGACCAGCTCCCCTCCTGACAGGTATGGGCTGCCCCCCTTTGTCCTCCACCCCCAATCCCAGTGAGCTGCCTAGTTTTGGGACTAGGGACCGTGCAGGTAATGGAAGAATCCCACCCTCAGGCAGGGGACAGGGAACAGCGTGGATGTTGCATTTAATGCATTTTGATCAGCCTTTGTCTCGAGGTTCTATAATGCCCACCTTGTTCCTATAAATGGAAATGAAAGCACCATCTAGACCAGAGCGGACAGTGCCTCTCATTTTGCCAGTCCTTAAAAAAAGCCACACCGAACATATCAGCTGTACATATTTTGAAACTTAGAAAGAAAAATCTTTATTAGCTGGTGGTATACTCATGTGGTTCGGTCTGTCTGGAATAGACTTAAGACACTATATGGAACGCAGTCATAGTTTTTGCCCTCCACCACATCACATCTTGCTATGAAAATAGCAGGTATGCATTAAACATGGTTATTGATAATGCCTTTGTTATAAAGGTTTTTCTGTGGCTACACAATTATCTTCACCTACTCTCCTTGCCACTGTTTGGAAGAGAATTTTTAAAGCAGGTCAGTTGGGTTTTATTTGAGAGATCAAAGTGGAATTTTACATGGCATTTCATGAAGATGAAGGTAGAAGAAAAGAATGGGCTCTGAGAAGTCTGACTACCACAGAAAAATAGAGGAAGCTGCGTGGTTAGGGGTGTCCTGCTCATTTTATTTCTGCTTTGCTGTCAGTGACACAAATTGTCCCATAAGCAGTAGAAATCTCATGTTCTCCTGGCAACAGCAAAGATGGCTGATAGGGCAGCTCCCCGATGCTTGTGACCCACACCCTGGGCTTCTCTGGAAGGGAGATGCTCAGAAGTGGCTTCCTTCTAGGAGCAGAGGGTGATACTGGTGCCTTTTTTTTTTTTTTTTTTTTTTTTTTTGATACTGGTGCCTTTTGAAGGCAACCAGAACAAAGGAAAGTTTTCCTCAGTACATGTGGCTGAGAAGGTGGAGACGGGGGTGAAATTCTCCACGTTGTAGAATAGCATGTAGCTTCCTTCATAGTCCAAAGACACGGGAGTCTTCCTGGGTCTGTCTTCTGGGAAGATGTCAGTGAGGAGGTCTGTGAGAGCCAGATAATGACTCCGTGGAGCCCTATACCCCAGGCTTCGTCAGGTTTTAGTTGAAAATCTTTCTTTTTTTTTAATTTTTTTTTATTTTTTTAAATGTTTATTTATTTTTGAGAGACAGAGAAAGACAGAGTGTGAGCGGGGGAGGGGCAGAGAGCGAGAAAGACACAGAATCTGCAGAGGCTCCGGGCCCTGAGCTGTCAGCACAGAGCCCGACGCGGGGCTCAAACTCACAAGCTGTGAGATCATGACCTGAGCCGAAGTCGGACGCTTAACTGACTGAGCCACCAAGGTGCCTCCAAACAGTCTTTCTGATACACAGGTTCTTTGACCATGCCAAGCCCCCAGGAGATGCCACAGGCCATCTCCGTGTCCTAGGAGTGTCTATGTGAGGAGACCCCATAGTGTCGAGGGCAAAGAAGCCGGAGTAGCACTGCGGGTTGGAAGGCACGGACGGTCTGCCCCCGTGTTCACTGTGCTCAGGTCACCCACCACTTGAGGTACACACTGGCTGTTTCTGGGGCTGGGATCACATCCCCTGGGAAGAGAAGAGCAGACGGAGTGCCGGGCAGGCAGCTGAAAGTAGGGATGAGGTCAGTTTGGGAAAGCAGACTTGAGTCCCACAAGGCTGTGGCCCGATGAGTGCTCCTCCGGAGAGGGAGGCCTGCTTTAGGCTCCAGGAGCCGCTGGCTGTCAGAGGACTGCTTCTCTGCGGCAGCCATGCCTTTTCCTCTCGCAGGACAGGGCACACCTGGGAAATCCAGGGGTGTGTGGTCAGCGTAGGGTCTCAGAAACACCTGCTAGGCAAGGGCGGGCAAACAGGGTGCCTAGGGCACGGAATTTAAGGAGGTGTTCACTGTTGGGAGTGGGGCAAGTGCCCCACGTCCCCTGGGTCCTGGCTCCTCTCCCAGCTGCGTCCTCAGGAGCCAGTCTTTCTCGGGCTTGATCTTTACTGCCATCCTGAGGCCAACGGCTCAGCTCGGCCTGACCGCTGTGCCTGCACCCACTGCTCACTCCTCCTTCTCCCTGGGCCTGATTCCCTGCGTTGTCCCTCTTCACCGTGAGTATCAATAACCTAGGTGCTTTTCTGAAGGGTTTCGGGACACTCTGGGATTGTAAGAAATGTGAGCAGGAGGCCTGCCTGGAGCCTTCTCTGCATACTCAGGGCATCAGACTACTGTCAAACCTGTCCTAATTTCCAGGGTTTGCCAGATATTTTATTCCCCTTCCCTTCCATAAGTAGCACAGGGCTAGTGCCCATTTAGATAGCTTCACCGGGCTTGTTATCCTGAGCAATCTCTAGGGACAGAAAAAGGGAAATGCTTTGAGCTCCAGCCAACAGGTGCCTTCCACATGTATCTTCCCTTAGAGTTAAAAAAAAAAAAAAAAAAAAAAAAAAGTCAGGGCTGCTTTCCAGCTGCAGTGAGAAGTCTGGCCTCCCTTCTCAGTTTCTAGATCAACAGTGGCCACCCCAAGAGCAAGCAGGAATTTTCATTACCTTCGAACTTGTGCAGGAGATGACTGACTTGTTTGCTCTGACACAGTTGTTTACTCCAAAGTGTTGGTCCTCTGGCCCAGTTCGGTTAACTTGGGAAATAATGGTTTAGCTCAAATGTTTTCACCCCTGGGAGTACCTCTTAAAAATGAAGGATGAGCTGATTTTCTTCTTAGGTATAAGAGGGAGACAGGCAAACTGAATACTCTGCCTCCCAGAAATGGCATACGGAAGAGAGGGGTGCAACCGAGGAACAGCCCCGGCCTCACATTTGCAGGGCCCAGAGCAAGAGATCCTCTCTGGGCCCACACACCATATGTCTACCTCTTTAAAAGTTATACATCAAGCTGGCGACCTGCTTCACAAAATAATACGTATTCATGCCACAGATACTTTCATAACAACCTAGAAGGTCAGGTTCAAATGGAAACAATTCTTGGACTTCTCAGGATTCTGCACAGGGACACAGCAGCCCAGGGAGTGCCTGCCCAGGTCCTACACCACCACCTCCTTCTCTCCCCCCCACCACCCCATCCTGGCTCTGCTCTGCCTTGTGAGAGGGCCTGTGTACATGTGTTGTAGACACCCCAGCCCACATGTCCAAGCTCCTTGGCCACCACTTGGTGGCCTTGGGTTGGGGGACTATTTGCTCGAGTGCAGTTCTATCCTTAGAAGAGCAGACCCAGAGAAGGGGTGAATGCAGGTCCTGGAAGCAGGCTCAGGGCAGTTTGGGCAGGAAATTCTGGGTTTGTTTTCTAGAAGAGAGGGCTGGGTCTTGGGTATATGATGAGCATATCTCTTTGGCTCTGAGGGAGAGCAGCTGCCCATGGAGGGCCAGAGAGGGGGGCCAGAGGGGGCAGTCCCTGCCAGGAATAAACAGCTCCCCTTCCAGAACCTCCTCTTCTATGGAGACCACAGTTTTCAGGTTCTTACACTCATGTGTTCTGGACTACCACAGAAGTCCGGAAGGAGGCCCTGGTCCAGAGTTCAATGCCACATGGACACCAGTCTAAAAGGAATTCAGTGAACCATCTTCTTATCAGCTCCAGGCTTCCAGCGGCTGATAATGACCAATACATTGGATTAGAGCCACTACTCCAGTGGAACAACGGCCATTCCCAAGTTCTGTGGAATCCGGTCTGATGCCTTAAATGGAAAGGAGACAAGGGAGGTGTTGTTAATCATATCGCAGCCCTGCCAGCCTAATTGTTCATTTTCAGACTGTTTCACTCTCTAGATTGGGAAGCAAAAGCAATTATGACATCTTGATGACACCACAGTCCTTCCCCCTTGCCCTGCCCCCGCCAATACCTATTTAAGATGCTCCCTCTCTTCTATAAAGCCAACTGATAGTTCCCAGAGGGGAGCAAAGTGTGGTGCGAAACAGGTGATGGGGATTCAGGAGTGCATTTGTTGTGATGAGCACCAGATGAGTACGAAAGTGTTGGACCACTACATTGCACACCTGAAACTAATATAACAGTGTATGTTAACTGGAATTAAAATAAAAAGCCAGGGGCGCCTGGGTGGCTCAGTCAGTTAAGCACCAGACCTCAGCTCAGGCTATGATCTCATGGTTCACGAGTTCGAGCCCCGTGTCAGGCTCTCTGCTGACAGCTCAGAACCTGGAGCCTGCTTTAGACTCTGTGTCTCCCTCTCTCCACCCCTCCCCAACTTGCGTTCTTTCTCTCTCAGAAATACACATTACAAAAAGTTAAAAAGCAAAAAACGAAAAATAAAGAAAACATATTAGGCTCAGGTACCTGCCAGTGGCAACCCAGGCTTGCTTTGCATGAGACCTCCTGATTTTTCCTAGATAATCCACAGCCTTCGTAACGAAGTAAACCAGCATTCATCCTGTGCCTTTGCTTCATAGTCTCTTTTATGACTGGAAATAACCTGCTTATTGTAAGTTTCTCTTGTGGGATTTGCAGAGGTGTTATCTGTTCTATTTTCCTTTTTCACATGTTTATTTAACTTCCCTCATTACTCTGCAAGAACATTGCGTATTCTGTCTTAATTATATAAGAAAGAAATAGCGTCCAACAGACACAGCTCTTCTTGTATTGATTAAGGTTTTCTTAACTTAAAAGGTGGGGTTTCTCCCTCCTTGATAGTTCTTCAGCTTTTTAAATATATTTTCTCTACGAAGTTCTAGAAATGGCTCCTAAATGTGGTACATTTGAATCTGGGCTTCCAAGGCCACAAAAAGCTTTCTTCAAGGAATAAACTCAAGTTTATTATTGCTCCGGAGTTTTACAAACTATCTTCTTTGCATGGGAGGGACAAAAGTACATTCTAGTTTTCGTTTTTCTCGGTTGCTAACTCCAGCTTGGTTCCTGACGTC
The DNA here is from genome assembly GCF_018350195.1 of Panthera tigris. NCBI lineage: Eukaryota > Metazoa > Chordata > Mammalia > Carnivora > Felidae > Panthera > Panthera tigris. The sequence goes on from NC_056665.1 coordinate 110,768,350, forward strand.
CATATCTGTCTTTGACCTCAAATTGCTGAGAAACCCTTTCAACGCCTTGCCTGGCATTTTTTGTGTATGCTTGTGTAAAATATATGTGATGTGTAATTTACCATTGTAAGCATTTTTAAGTAAACAATTCTGTAGTCTTAAGTAGGTTCGCAATGTTGTATAACCATCACCACTGTTTTCCAGAACTTTTTTATCACCTGAAACAGAAATTCTGTACCCTCTAGGCAATAACTTCCCAACCCTGGCATGGTCCCTAGCTTGTGTAGGGTTTAAGCAAATGCACTTTAGAGTCAGAGAACGCCAGCTGGAATACTGGTTCTGCCCCTTACCGGCTCTGGGACATTGAACAATTTGCCTGATCTCTTCAAGTTTTGTTTTTCTTATCTGCAAAATGGAGCTGATAAGAATCAGAACAACAGCCGTCACACGTTTGTTCTGTGCACATAATACCACCCTCAAAGGAATATCATCAACTCTCGGTAAGCACGCTGTCTCCTCCTTGTTGTCAGTGTCTCATTGCATCTAATGAGAGTTTTCTGCTCGCATCCCCCCAATTCCCAGATCCTCATTCCACCTGGGCTAGACCTGGCTCTCTCTTTACCCCTTGAGGTAGGGCTAGGAGGGCATTTCTTAATCTCCACAAGAATAACTAACATTTGTCAAATGCTTACAGAAGAGAAAAACCAAACCCAGAGACAGAGGCTGAGTAATGTGAAGAAGGCTCCCCAGCTTGTAGGTGAAAGACAGGATTTGGAACCTGTCTGCGTCAGAGCCCATGTTCTCCACCACTGAGCTACAGGGCCTTGATATGCTAATAAGCATCTTAGGAAAATTCAAGCTTAGCCAGCAAGTTAGTGGCACGGTTAAGATGACAGTCTCTGTCTTCAGATTCACCACCCAATGCCCCAGCCACTCATCACAGCGGTGGTTGTGCTGAGATGTAATTATTCTGAGAGTGTTATGTCAAAAGTGATCAAAGAGTCAGGTATTCAAATTCTCCTTCCTTCGAGTGAGGTCTAAGTTCTTCAGGGAGCTTTAAACATGGATAATACCAATGGCTTCCCTCCTGGAGTATTGCTTTGATGGTTTCCCTCATATATCTTTCCACAGATCAGCCAAACCACATGCTTGCCTAAAGATAGTGAGTGTCACCAGCCAGCCACCCACCCACTGCTGCCGTCCTGATTCTCAGTCCCCCAGTGCACCCTCCTTTAAGACTTTATTGACTGAGCGCGGGCAGTGAAGGAGACACCTCTCATGTAAGTCTTTGTTCACATTTTCATGCTGGTTTCTTAAAATGGCTTTGTGAATGCCTCTCAGGACAGATTTGTTCTGCATCCTTCAGGAATTGATGGAGTTTCTCAAACTCACGAGTGACTTTCTGTCATTCAATTGCTGTTGGTGTCTAAAGTAAGTAGAGATAGGGGCGCCTGGGTGGCTCAGTCGGTTGAGCGTCCGACTTCGGCTCAGGTCATGATCTCGCAGTTTGTGAGTTCGAGCCCCGCGTCGGGCTCTGTGCTGACAGCTCAGAGCCTGGAGCCTGCTTCAGATTCTGTGTCTCTCTCTCTCTCTGCCCCTTTCCTGCTCATACTCTGTCTCTCTCTGTCTCTCCAAAATGAATAAACGTTAAAAAAAAATTAAAAAAAATAGAGATAAGATGCTGCATGAACACTAAGGCAATCACATACATCTTTCCTTTTCATCCTGCCCAAAGATGCTGCCCTATAATTTCCTCTGTGTTTGGTTTTATTCCCATCACATACCCACCATAAGGAAATTAAAATGAGAGAAAACATAAATGTACTCAAGCACTTTACAGTGTATATCAGGCAGTGTCATGTCAGACTGAGCTTGTGCAACTTCAAGGACATCTCCAGCTATCTTCGGGGATCATCTTAATTATGAACTTCTCAGAAAATTAATTTTAATTCATTTTGGTTCAAAAATAGATGTGCCCATGTATTACTAAGAGGAGAATGGAATGTGTCATGAAGTCAAGACCACGTGTCTGTGGGCGTAATTACGAAAAGACTGGAAATGAGCGAGTTCTCCACAAAGCATGTGGCTGTCTGCCTTGTGGTTTGCTTTGTTGGCCCTGGTGTTGGGCTCTCGGGGAGTTACCTATCTTTAGATGAGCAAATGGGGAGAGATCAACGAACAAGACTAGTTCTGCGGCATCCAGACTCTATTCCTGACAAGTAACAGAGCAGCTCCAGGGCTAGAAGGAAGAGGGGACATGAAAGGCAGAGGCAGGCCGTCCAAACAGCTATCCTGCTCTGACCAGGAGGGAATGTGCTGAGTGATAGCTGCAGACGTGAGATAATTAAAGATTAACCACCAGGAGCTGAAACCATCTGAGCAGGAAATGGTAACAATGCTGTAAAAAAAATTGCCAAAATATAAAATGATTAGTTAGAAAAAAAATCAAAATCAGTAACAGTTAAGGTAGAAAACTGTATCCAACTTGTGTTTCCAAGTAACTCTTTTTCCTTGGTCTTCTTCTAAGTTGGGGATTAGCAAACTACTGCTTGCTGGCCAAGAACCACCCACTGCCTGTTTTTGTTTGGCCCTTGAGCTAAGAATGGTTTTTACATTTTTAAATGGTTGAAACAAAATCAAAAGAAGAGTATTTTGTAACATGTGAATATAATAGGAAATTCAAATTTCAGTGTCCATAAATAAAGTTTTTTGTAACACAGCCAGCTTATACATTGTCTACAATGTCTATGGTTGCTTTTGAGCTACAAGGGTACAGGTGAGTAGTTGCAGAAAATGTATGGCCCTAAAAGCCTAAAATATTTACAATGGCCATTTTCAGAAAAAGTTTGCCAGTTCTATGGGGATGCTTGCAAAGTGGGTAGTTAGTAGCTATCCCCTGGGGGTAGGGGTGGGGGGGGGGGGGAGAAGAGCTCCATGGACAAATAAGTTGGGAGATACTATTTTAAATAAAAAAGAAAAACAGTTCTTTTAATAAGCAAATGCAACTTGGAAATCGACAAAAAGTGTCAGGAAGGAGGAAAGCAGAGTATTTAGTGTTTCCCAAACTTATTGGCTATGGAATCTCTTTTTCTTTCTTTCTTTCACTTTATTTTGGTGGGCTCTTTTGTGGGACTAATGCTTCAGGGAATATCACTTATTAATTTTTTTAATGTTTATTGATTTTTGAGACAGAGAGACAGAGCGTGAGCAGGGGAGGGGCAGAGAGAGAGGGAGACACAGAATCCAAAGCAGGCTCCAGTCTGTGAGCTGTCAGCACACAGTGCGATGCGGGGCTCAAACTCACGAACTGCTAGATCATGACCTGAGCTGAAGTTGGACGTTTAACTGACTGAGCCACCCAGGAACCCCATCAGGGAATATAATTTATTAATAAATCCTGCTGAAAAGTATTGGTGATTTCCATCTAGACAATCGGGAAAAATCCTGCTACTTAAAAATCTTGCAGATATCACTTTACACCTGTCAGGATGGCTAGAATAAAAAGGATGAGAAATAACAAGTGTTGGTGAGGATGTAGGGGAAAAGCGGAAAAGGAACCCTTGTGCACTGTTGGTAGGAATGCAAAGTGGGGTAGCCACTGTGGAAAACAGTATGGAGGTTCCTCAAAAAATTAAATATAGAATTATCATATGATCCGGCAATTCCACTACTGGATATTTACCCAAAGGAAATGAAAACACTAATTTAAAAAGATGTATGCACCCTTAAGTTTCTTGCAGCATTAGTTATGATAGCCAAGATAAGGAAGCAACCCAAGTGTCCGTCAACAGAGGAAAGGATAAAGAAGATGTGGTATATATACATACATATAATGAAGTATTACTGAGCTATAAAGAAAAGAGATCTTGCCATTTGCAATAACACGGATGGATCTAGAGTGTGTAATGCTAAGTGAAATAAGTCAAGGGAAGAAAAATACCGTATGATTTCATTCATAAGTGGAATTTTAGAAGGAAGACAAATGAACAAAGAAAAAAAAAAAGGGATAAGCAAAAAACCAGACTCTGAAATACAGAGAATGAACAATGGTTGCTAGAGGGAAGGTGGATGGGAAGGATTGGTGAAAATAGGTGAAGAGATTAAGAGTACACTTATCATGATGGACACTGAGAAATGTACAGAATGTTGAATCACTATATCGTACACCTGAAACCGTATGTTAATGATATTTCAAGTAAAAAACAAAACAAACACAACCAAACTCGTAGTAGAATTTCTGTCAGAGGGAACCTTGTTTTTTGTTTCACAAAGCACTTTAGTGGGTCATCTGGTCGTGACACGTTAAGTTCCAGGAGCTGATCTGGAAGATGGAAAATGAAAACAAAGAGAGCATTAAGTAATTCTGCATAGCGCTGTGGGGGTGATTTGGAGTTTGGGGCTAGCCTAGGAGGAGGGATTGAGAGGTGAACAGGACAGAAAAAGAGGGAGATGAGGAGGGTCTATGGGACTTTGGGAAGCATCAAAGTAACCTGGCAGGGAAGTGGACCAGAAACTCCCGACGGGGGCAGAGAGGGCTACAGGACATCAGAACAATGATGGCGGGGACTGGCTAGATAATTGGTGGAGCCCACTGCAAGATGAAAATGTTCAAAAGGCAGCAAAGGTTGCTGTTAGAGGTACCAAAATACAAAGCTGTTTCCTTTCAACTATAATCTCTTTCTTTATTTGTCATGCTGTTTTTAATTTGCTATGTAATGTCAAGTCGGGCATAGGGAAACCACGAACACAGATGCTTGCTGGCAGCAGGGGTCTACTTCTGGGACTGTGGTGCATGTGCACGAAGTCCACTGACTGAAGGCTCCCCCTACACCAGCCTCAGGACCCACATGCGTCACGCCCAAGGCAGGAGTGGGGAAGTCGGACCAGGCATCTCTCTTTCCCAGGTGCCCCTCTGCCCCAACGCATGGTGGACTGAGGAGAGGTAGGAGGTGGAGGGCAGGTCAGTGAGTGAGGGTGGGGAGGAGGCTGGGGACACCAGGCAGAGATGAAAGATCATTGTGGGTCAGCTGAGAAAGGTCCAGAAAGGTCTCCCTGGTCCAGAAAGGCAGGGAGTTGGTGACAGGCAAGACGGAGCCTGAGTCCCGGGCACACCCTCCACTGACCTATCAGACTTCACTTACAAACACCAATTCAAAGGTAAAACTATTAAGACTTCAAGATAGTGGCAATGGAGCTCGAAACCCCAAGTGCAGGACCCCTCTGAGCAGAAGGCCCTGTGAAACCTCACTAGTTGCACACCCATGAACCCAGCTCTCCTGATGCATAATCACTTTTCTTCTTTTTATTTAAAAGAAAACGTCCCCACACCTTTATTTCCATACCCTTGGTAGAAAGCTGCTGCACGAACAGCCTTGTGTTGGGCCAGACGTTGCCTTGGCAAATTAAAAGCAAAAGGGACTGCTTTCCTTGTTTGGGTTTATGCCAGCTGAGGGAATGAAACAGTAGTAAGGAGGCAAAGCTAGAACGAGACTCAGATTTCAGCATAAACAAGGAATCGGATGAAAGGTGGCCGTGAGAACATAGTCCCACTGGGAGCATGCGGACCTTTTGGGTTTCCAGTCACGCAAGTGACCAGAGCCAAGTGGAGGATTTGGAGACAGCCAGATGGCCAACACTTGGGTTCCCCGTTGCATGACTTATGCTTTACGGGAAGCATGTTGAAAATATGTAAAAATCATCTGGGGAAATTTAACAGTCAATTTTTACTGTGTGCATTTCTCTATGCTAAAAGGCAATCTAACTATGGTCTTATGCTCCCTTAATTTGTCACTATTAATCACTGATGACAGGAATCAGCAAACAAGGATGGTAATGGATCTTAGCTCAAGTTCTGGTTCCTACTTCATGCTTCAGCGGCCATGTGACTTGGGGGGAGAAGTTGGTCATATGCGAAGAGGCACTGTCACCAAATAAAGAATATATAATGCATCATTTACAGGAAAAAATTCAAGACAAAGGGGGGTAGAATCTCTTCTGCCTGATCAACCTGGCTCTGATCAGAACAAAGTGATGGAGAACATGGGGAAAAGGAGGCAGTAACTAAGTTTAGTTCACCTGTCCAGGCTGGAGGCTTTGAATGAATAAGGAATAAATGATTGATGTCAGTGACTGTTTATTGAATACTTTCCAAGTGTCAGGCATTCTAAGTCATTCTCGTGTGTTATCTCACCTAATTGCCACACTGATCCTATGAGGTGGATTATTCCCTATTTTACCAATGAGAAACCTGAGACTCAGAATGGGGTGCACTTATACGTAGAGCCAGTAAATGCTGGAGCCCTGCTTTAAACCCATGTCTATCTGCTTGCAAAGTCCAACCTCTTCAGTCATGTCTTTTGCTAAGAGATGAAACTCTTCTTACCCTTAAATGTGTATATCCAGAAGGTCCCGAAGCTGCTTTGAAGATTTGTTAATAGTTATAACCTAAGATAAATCACTTTTCCAAACACCGGATATAAACCAGAGTCAGTGGAAGGGACTGGTGGTATTACTATTCAAACACCATTCTTTCGATTTGAAGTATTTTACACCAAAGATTGAGGGCTGAGGTCAGTTCTCTCATGCCTCAGTTTATCTTCAAAGTCTTATGCATAGCAGTCACTCAAATACTAAGGAACATAATGCTTAGAGAGAAACCTTGAGAGTGTTGATCGTCTTCTTGAAGCTTTTGGTAGCTAACATGACAAAGGGCTGTTTTAGGAAAGATAATAACTTATGAGGAAAAATTTGGCGATCATTTGTTATTAAGAGTTAATCTGTAATTTATTTATCTATTTATTTCTTTAAAAAGTTTATTTATTTTGAGAGAGAGAGAGAGAGAGAGAGAGCATGAATGGGGGAGGGGCAGAGAGAGAGGGAGAGAGAAAGAATCCCCAGCAGGCTCCCCACCATCAGCACAGAGCCCGGTGTGGGACTCAAACTCACAAACTGTGAGATCATGCGCTGAGTGGAAATTAAGTCAGAAGCTTAACTGACTGAGCCACCCAGGTGCCCTGTTAATGGGCAATTTAAAATAAAATGGGTTTTTTTTTGAAATTTAATCCGAATTTAATAAAATATATGTAAAGCCCCCACCCTGGTATGATGCTTAGAACATAATCTTCGATAACCGGTGGCTGTAATAGTTTTTTGTTTTCTTAATTTTTTTTCTGCCATATCTCTTTTATTATTACTATTATTTTTAAAATTTAAATCCAAGTTAGTTGGCATATAGTGCAATAATGATACCAGGAATAGAATCCAGTGACTCATCCCCTACGTATAACACCCAGTGCTCCTCCCAAGGGTCCTCCTTAATTCCCCTTGCCCATTTAGCCCATCTTCCCACCCACAGCCCCTCCAACAACCCTTAGTTCTCTATATTTAAGAGTCTCTTGTGTTTTGTCCCCCTCCCTGTTTTTATATTATTTTTGCTTCCCTTCCCTTGTGTTCATCTGTTTTGTACCTTTAATTCCACCTATGAGTGAAATCATATATTTGTCTTTTACTGAGTAATTTTGCTTAGCATAATACACTCTAGTTCCATCCACGTTGTTGCACACATCAAGATTTCATTCTTTTTTATTGCCAAGTAATACTCCATTGTGTATATATACCACATCTTCTTTATCCATTCATCCATCAATGGATATTTGGGCTCTTTCCATACTTTGGCTATTGTTGATAGTGCTGCTATAAACATGGGGGTGCATGTGCCCCTTCGAAACAGCACACCTGCATCCTTTGGATAAATACTTATAGTGCAATTGCTGGGTCATAGGGTAGTTTTATTTTTAATTTTTTTTTGAGGAATCTCCATACTGTTTTCCAGAGTGGCTGCACCAGTTTGCCTTCCCACCAGCAACGCCAAAGTGTTCCTCTTTCTCCGCATCCTCACCAACATCTGTTATTGCCTGAGTTGTTGTTTTTTTTAATTTTTTTCTTTTAATGTTTATTTATTTTTGAGAGAGACAGAGACAGAATGCAAGTAGGTTAGGGGCAGAGAGGGAGACACAGAATCCGAAGCAGGCTCCAAGCCGTCAGCACAGAGCCTGGATGCCGGGATCGAACTCACAGAGCTGTGAGATCGTGACCTGAGCCGAAGTCAGACGCTCTAACCGACTGAGCCACACAGGCCCCACCAAATTTTTTTTTACATTTATTTATTTTTCAGAGAGAGACAGAGAGCACAACCAGGGGAGGGGCAGAGAGGGAGACACAGAATCCGAAGCAGTCTCCAGGCTCCAAGCTGTCAGCACAGAGCCTGACATGGGGCTCGAACCCACAAGCTGTAAGATCATGACCTGAGCTGAAGTCGGATGCTCAACCTACTGAGCCACTCAGGCGCCCCCTGAGTTGTTAATTTTAGCCATTCTAACTGGTGTGAGGTGGTATCTCATTATGGTTTTGATTTGTATTTCCCTGATGATGAATGATGTTGAGCATTTTTTCATGCATGTTGGCATCTGGATGTCTTCTTTGGAAAAGTGTCTATTCATGTCTCTTGCCCATTTCCTCACTGGATTATTTGTTTTTTGGGTGTTGAGTTTGATAACTTCTTTATAGATTTTTGGATACTAACCCTTTATCTGATATGTCATTTGCAAATATCTTCTCCCATTCTATCAGTTGCCTTTTAGCTTTGCTGATTGTTTACTTCCCCATGCAGAAGTTTTTATCTTGATGAGGTCCCAAAAGTTCATTTTTGCTTTGGTTTCCCTTGTGGGGACATGTTGAGTAAGAAGTTGCTGCTGCTGAGGTCAAAAAGGATTTTGCCTGCTTTCTCCTCAAGGATTTTGATGGCTTCCTGTCTTATGTTTAGGTCTCTCACCCATTTTGAGTTTATTTTTGTGCATGGTGTAAGAAAGTGGTCCAGGTTCATTCTTCTGCATGCCACTGTCCAGTTTTCCCTGCACCACTTGCTGAAGAGACTGTCTTTATTCCATTGGATATTCTTTCCTGCTTTGTCAAAGATTAGTTGGCCATGTGTTTGTGGCTCCATTTCTGGGTTCTCTATTCTGTTCCATTGATCTGAGTGTCTGTTCTTGTCCCAGTACCATACCGTCTTGATGATTACAGCTTTGTAGTATAGCTTGAAGTCCGGAATTGGTTTTCTTTTTCTGGATTGCTTTGGCTACTCAGGGTCTTTTGTGGTTCCATACAAACTTTAAGATTGTTTGTTCTATCCCTGTGAAGAATGCTGCTGTTATTTTGATAGGGTAAAATAAAATGGTTTTAAACAAAAGTGATTTGAGATGAAATAGTAAACATTTAAAACAGAAGTTATCCAGATTACCTTCTTCATATAGCAAGGTAACAGTTCTGCAGGGGGCAAGCCTCCAGTCTAGGTCTCCTACCCAAGTCTCCACACTGACTCGCCTGTTACTTCACTGAGGATACAGAAGTTATTCAGGCTCAGGCCAGAAATGTGGCATTTGTCCTCTCCTTCAAGCTCCGTGTGCACCTGTCCCTAGGTTCTATTGTCTGAGTATCTCTTGAACCTGTCCCTTTCTTCCCTTTCTCATCGATTCTTCCTGTTTTCACCCATAGTCCAAATACTGTGTTGGTCCCCATGCTCCAATGCAGCCTGCACATTTGGGTGTGATATTTCTGAAATAAAAAGGTGGCGGCTGATACTGAGAAGCAATTGGATCGAGGCAACCAAAGGGGTTTTGAGGCACTACCAGGTGAACACGGGGTACAGTGTGAAGCCACAAAGAAGCAAGGGTTTGTTTGTTTTACTTTAGGGCATCTGTCTCGCGGTAGGCCACTTATGTTGGTGGCATACAGTGTGGTGGCAAAAGCATGGGTCTGGGGGCTGGAACTGAAGTCTCCCTCCTCACTTTAGGGGTGAGAGACGTGGGTCGGTCTCAGTTTCCTCCCACGCCAAGCAGAAATACTGAGGACCCTTTCCAGGGTTAAATGAATTCATCCGCATGGTGAGATTAGCATTCAGCGCAGGGTGAGGACTCAGGGCCACAACCATATAGAGGACTTGCTGTGCCCTAGGCACTGTCCTGAATTCCCATATTAACATACTTAATTCTCACAAAGCCACTCAGAATCAGGTACCATTCCCCTCCTTCTACTGGGTAAGGAAACTGAGGTACAGGGAGGTTAAGATCCAAAGGAGCATGAAAAGTTACCAAGCATATAAATGATGCCTGCTCTGTGTTGTAAGTTGCATGAGAAGAAGAAGGCAAGCACTGTTCAAACTCTTCTTATAAATTCTTTACAAAGAAATAGAACACATTACTCCCAAGATTCCTACTGTTTTAAATAACAGATGTACCATATAAGTATTAGTGTTACTATTTTTTTAGAATTACTGTTTTAAAAAAAATTCCTCTGTATTTAAAACTGATAGTAAGAGAGCCTTTCGTGTTTTGGCAACCAAAAAATTTTAAAGGTCGAAGAACAATTATAATTTTTCCCACTGACTACTGAGGTCACTTGGAATGGTGGCAGCTTACGTGGCCATTTTTGGGGAGGAGGATTTCCTGTACTTCCTCATGGAAAAGTGCGTAACAGACCAACTTTTGTGGTTGCCGTTCCTGTTATTTTAAATTGGGCTAAAATACACATGACATAAAATTTACCATTTTAATCATTTTATGTGTACAATTTAATGACACTGACTACATTGACAGTGTGGTGCAAACATCACCACTATCCATCTCCAGAACTTTTTTTTATCAGACCAAACGAACGCTCTACTCCATAAACAATAGTTCCTCATTTTCCTCTACCCCTCCTCCCTGCACCTGGTAAGCACCCTTCTACTCTCTGTTTCTATGGATTTGCCTATTCCAGGGACTTTCTACAAAGTGGAATTCGTACAACACTTTCTTTTGTGTCTGGCGTATTTCACTGAGCATGATGTCTTCAAGATTCATCTATGCTGCAGCCTGTGTCGGCATTTCATTCCTTTTCATGGCCCAGTAATATTCCCTTGTACATATATGCCACGTTTTGTTTCTCCCCTTGCCTGTTGAGGAACACTAGAGTTGCCTCTACCTCTCCAGCAGTTGTGAATAATGCTGCTATGAATGTGGGTTTCCTTTAAGAGACTTTTAAGAGTAGTTATCTCTGGAAAGTGAGATCAGGGCTCGGAGAGTACTGATGTTCCTCACTTTAGACCATTCTGTACTATGTGAATTTTTTTAAACTATGAGCACGTGATTTTTTAAAAATAATTACATCAATATTATATAAAGTTAGAGAACTTAAAAAATCCTACCATAAAGGATTGGATTAAATGTGTGTGAAGACATCAAGCTTAAAGCTGGTAGATAGAAGGTGCATGATGCTTGCTACTAACATTGGAGTTAGAATCCCCTCCAGGCAAAAGGCATGGGAGTGCTGTAGGCTGGCAGGAGGATAGGGTTCAAAGGCAGGAAATATGGGGCTGCACTAGAATTTGCTTTGGTGACCCATCTGGAGGCGCTCCATTTTCCCAAGAAACCCAAGGAATGGGGCTGCTCCAAGACCATCCCAGCTTCCCATCTGCACCCCATCTGGGCTTGTCTTCCTCCACTGGCAACACCAGATCTCAGGCGGCCTGCCATCCTCAAACCCCCTCATCAGAAAGTCCCTGTCCTGGGGCGCCTGGGTGGCTTGGGTGGTTGAGCGTCTGACTTCAGCTCAGGTCATGATCTCATGGTTCATGAGTTTGAACCCCGTGTCGGGCTCTGTGCTGACAGCCTGCTTCAGATTCTGTCTCTTTCTCTCTCTCTCTGCCCCTCCCCTGCTCACACTCTGTCTCTCTCTCTCAAAAATGAATACATGTTAAAAAAAATTTTTTTTAATAAAAAAAAGAAAATTCGCTGTCCTGACTCTTATGCCCTTAGGGCCCTGCTGATAATGGCTGTTAGTCATAACAAGTTCCTGTGTGTTCTCTCCCGGCTATAGAGCTGAAACTATAAATGTCGAAAAAAAATTTTAAGGATAACAATTCTGTAGCAAAAGCCCTGGCTCTTCTTTTCCAGTGCCCACGAATGACAGTGCTAACTGATCACAAACATCCTACTGCTAAGCCCAGAAAAGGTCTCAGAACCTTTCTGGAAAAAATTCTACTCTCAATTGTTTGGAGTTGGCGCTTACAGTGAAACCCACTTGTCAGCCCTGTAACCCGAAGAGTGACCTTTTTGGTCTACATTTTGGGCGTCAGGACAAGGGTGTGGAGGGGAGATTTGGGGAGCAGTCCTTGCAGCACCTCAGAACTCATGCCACAGAGCTCGGGGCTCCTTTTTTGCCGCATCCCAACTGTAGAGCTCGAGACACTGCAATCCTCTCCCAGTTGGGAGATGTGAAGGTCGCCTTGTGAACACTGAGCTCCAAGGCAGGGCTTCAAGGGGCCAGGGCTGGGCCCACCTCCAGACCCCACAGTTCAGTCCCGAGGCATGAAATGTGTTGTGGCATTTTCATGACTTCTGTGCATATTTCGGGGAGGAGCAGGAAGGCTTATAGCCCCAGGTACAGCCATGAGCAGGCCCGGAGTAGGGGCGGGGGGGGGGGACCAGCCATGTTGTGTCCATGCTTTCCCCACGCTTTCAGTGAGATTCCCCAGTACTTGCAGATCCCATCTGGGAGGAAAGCAGAGAAAATTTACCATGAGGAAAAAAAGAAAGAACGAAGAAATAGGGAAATCAAATTGTCTGCTTTTGTCACAATGGAGCATGTTGGCCGTGGGTCTGGCTACACACTTCCTAGATCAAGAAGTGTCCACTGAACCCTGTAAATGGAACCATTAGTACACCACCCTAAGCAGTTTTTGAATTCGGTTTTCTAGATCTGGTTGTTTTAGGGCTGGACACGCATCTTTCATAAAGGCTGGCCGTGGGAAGTGAGGCTCTGTTAAGGCAGATGCTTAGCCACCGCTAATGACAATGGCAATAAATTAAAAGGGGAGTAATTATCGAGACTTTACTGTGTGGCAGGCAAGGTGCTAAGGGTCTTATAAACGTTTCTTCACTTAATCCTTACAACAACGCTCAGAGGTAGGAACTACTGTCATCATTTTACCGATGAGGAAACGGAGGTTTATAGAAGGTAAGACATTTATCTAAGGTGACTTCTAGGGGAAGATACAGAGCACAGATCTGAATCTACGTATTACAGACTCTGGATCCCTCAGCCACTAGGCCACCTGAAAAATGACTTTCTCCTGTAAAGCTTTTTTTATTAAAAAATTTTTTTAATGGTTATTTATTTTTGAGACAGAGAGAGACAGAGCATGAACAGGGGAGGGTCAGAGAGAGAGGGAGACACAGAGTCCAAAGCAGGCTCCAGGCTCTGAGCTGTCAGCACAGAGCCTGACGCGGGGCTCTAGCTCACGGACCGCGAGATCATGACCTGAGCCGAAGTCGGATGCTTAACCGACTGAGCCACCCAGGCGCCCCTCCTGTAAAGCTTTTAATGATGACTCTGTGAACATGATGGGCAGCTGTCTGGTAGCTTATGCTGGAAAGTATTCCACTCCACTAACACTGGGCATTGCCTTCGAGAGTCCCTTTCCTTCCCCCTCCATTCTTCCTCCTCCTTCCCTCCTTTCCCTCCCCTATCTCTACCTGTCTCCAGCTTAGACCCCCCTAGTCCATCCCTTTCCCCCAAACGTGTGCTGACCCATGTGAATGGGGACCCTCACTCTGCTCAGCTGGCTGGGCAAACCTTGCAGAGTGTGGGCCTCCTGGTGCTTGCCAACAGCTTTATGTCCTCCAGGTGCTTCTGATGGACCTTGAGGAGCAAGGACCCTGCCTCTTCCTGCTCCATCAGCAGTCTGGCAATGTCCACCACAGTGCCCGGGTGCCTACTGGGCTTGAAGCTTTCAGCCTGGGGCTCTGGTGGCACCAGGGAAAAGGGGCCAAAGAGGTAGGTGAGGCCCCTTCCCAGCAGCAGGTGAGCAGGCCTGGAAGAAGTGGTGGTCTTACTCTGTGATCCCTGGGTCTAGGAAGTGTTTGTGGCGGGGGCAGCAGGTGACTTCCTCCTTGGGGTGGGTGACTGAATGAGCAGCAGCCAACAGCCTGGGAGGCCAGAGGAACAGAAGGGTCCAATTTCACTTTCCATGTCTTCACATGCTCTCCAATGTCTCCCAGCTGAAAGCAGTTGGCTGTGGCCTCCCAGGCCAGCCCCTACAAGTAATTGGAGCTTTTTGGCTTGTGGTGCCTTTCACTTTCCCAATCAGAAGCTGCTTCCCTTGTTCTGCAGCTTTCCTGTTCTGCAGGTCTGTGGGTCCTCTGTAACCTGGGCTGGAGACTGGGGGAACAAGCAGAGGTTTATACCTCATTACTATTCCACGCGTCCAAGGGGCTCCGAATTTGGCTGATGGGGATCTTTGACAATTGCCTTGTCCTAACTGCTGTGCTGGCCCCCACATGGGGGATGTGATGATGGCTGCTTCCCACAATGATCCTACTGACCTAACAGAGCTCCTTGACTCCAAGAACTGGGGGAGGGGCCGGAAGTCTGGTTTCCTGAAGGAAGGACTCCAAGAAGTTGGCAGGGTGACATTGTCTGAGTCACATCTCAAGAGAATTTGGGAGAAGAAGTGCTTTTCTGAAACTTTTCTTGGCGGAAAAGTAGACTGCATTCAATAGGGTGTGGCGGGGCGGGGGTAGGAGGAAATGGTGGGGAGGCTGTACTTTTCCAGGGGTAGCCTCACTGATAGGTGACATCTGAGCTGTACAAAGAAGAGAATTGGAGATAAGGGATGAGCTGGACATCCTGGGTTCTGGTGGTGACCGCTGAAAAACAGAATTAAATTATCCCGGTGGTCTCTGTCCTTGGATTGGTTTTCTGTGTCTACATTGACTTCTGCCCCTGGAAGAGGAGGGCTGTGTGCATGGTTATGGTGGGGGAGCTGGAGGGATCCTGTCCCATTTTGAAGTAGGTTCTGGAGCCCTGGACTAGAATCGGAGAATGCTGTTCTTGGGTGCTGAGACATGAGCCTACAGAGAAAGACAATATCACAAGAAGGTAATGTGCTTCGTCAAAAGCCGGAGATGGCCCAACACCTCACCTAGATGGAAGACTCGATGAGGGGATCCTGGTCAAGAGATGGGAAAAGGCCTCGGGATTAGCCACTTGGAAGCCTTGCTTACGCTGAGGGAAGGGTAGTCCTGGCTGGTGGGCGCTGAGTTTGGAAGGGCCGCTGCAGGACCATGGAAGTTTAGAGAAGAGAGGGCCTCCGAGGGGGGTAGGAGACCAATGAGAACCATCTCTGCCAAGCCCAGCTGATTGTCGCTGCTGCAGCTTTCTTGAGTGTGGCCCTGTTTCAGGAGCTCCTGGTCTCTCAGTACCATTCCTAAGCACCTGCAAAGCTTTCTTTTACAAACGTCCTCGGAACACACAGCCCCCTCCTCAAGCTCAAGGTAGAGGCACTTGCCTGAGGCCAAAGTTCCAGGGGAGTGATGGAGCTGGGATTCAAGCTGAAGTCAGCCTGGGTCCAAAGCCCAGGTTTTCTACTGCGGACACTAGTGACCTCCCACACACATGACGGACTCTCAAGGAATACGACTGGACTTGTCCTCTGGGTGGGGCTGAACCCTCCTTTCGGAGACAGGAGTCACCGAGACCTTTCTCTTGCGCAGCGAGAAGACCAACGGAATGGGTGTCCCTCTCTGCCCCTCGCACTTAAGTGCATCTGGAGAGAAGTGGTGAGAAGCTGCTGCACTTGTACGCATTTTTTTGAATTTAAAAAAACAAATTTTCTTTTAATGTTTATTTATTTTTGAGAGACAGACAAAGTGTGAATGGGGGGATGGGACCGGGGGGCGGGGTCGCAGAGAGAGAGAGATACAGAATCCGAAGCAGGCTCCAGGCTCTGAGCTTGAACTCATGAACTGCAAGATGACCTAAACCAAAGTTGGAAGCTTAACCGACTGAGCCACCCAGGTGCCCCTGTTTGTCATATGCAGTTAAGGGAAGAGGGCTCACCCTTGGTTTTCATCACCATCTAGCTTGAAACATCTGGAGTGGAAATATTTAGCCACGAGCTCTGCTAGCACCTACAGCCCCTCGGAAGTGACTTTTGGGACTCGGCTCCTGGGACACATTCTCCTAACAATGCACTTTAAATCCCATGAGCATCTGTCCCTGCCCAGGGATTCAGAGACCTGAGTCTCTAGGTTGGGCTGGAACACTGAAGAAGTTAGGGTGAGGTGGGCTCAGGCAGGAGGCGCCAGCTGCCTGCCACCGTCATTGCGGACGAGAGGAGACCCAGACAGTTTCTGACAGCCAAGAAACACCTGTTTTAGGGCAGAAGCGAGAGGTAATCTCGGTAACGTGGATGGAAAGATGACATTTTGTCAGATACCGAGAGAGCCCAGAGGAGCAAATTTGCATTCTTGTTCTACATGGGTTCCTCTGGTGATTCATGGGCCAGCCACCGAAAGATGTGTGAGGTTTTCAAAAGTATTTCCTACAGCAAATGCAGTTCCACGTTGTAAAGGGCCTGAATACAAGCAGTTTAATAATACGGCTGTAGCAGTGGATGCCTTACTAAGCCAAAAGCTTTCCTCCTTTAACTTAAAAAAAATTTTTTTAACATTTACTTATTTTTGAGGGACAAAGAGAGACAAACCACATGCAGGGGAGGGACACAGAGAGGGAGACACAGAATCCAAAGCAGGGTCCAGGCTCTGAGCTATCAGCACAGATGTTTACTATTTCATCTCAAATCACTTTTATTTAAAAACCATTCTATTTTACCCTATTAAAATAACACCAGCATTCTTCACAGGGATAGAACAAACAATCCTAAAGTTTGTATGGAACCACAAAAGACCCTGAATAGCCAAAGCAATCCAGAAAAAGAAAACCAGTTCTGGACTTCAAGCTATACTACAAAGCTGTAATCATCGAGAGAGTACGGGACTGGGACAAGAACAGACACTCAGATCAATGGAACAGAATAGAGAACCCAGAAATGGACCTACAAATGTATGGCCAACTAGTCTTTGACAAATCAGGAGAGACTATCCAATGGAATGAAGACAGTCTCTTCAGCAAGTGGTGTTGGGAAAACTGGACAGCGACATGCAGAAGAATGAACCTGGACCACTTTCTTACACCATGCACAAAGATAGACTCAACTGAGCCAGCCAGGCACCCCCTGTCTTTTAACTTTTAAAAATTTATTTTGTAAAGGAGGCCAGGCAAACAAGGTGATCCATAAGTGTGTATGATCTTTCCAAATTGGTTTGCAGAGTACACAGTTTGAAGGTCTCTATCAGGAAGAACAGGTTCTATTTCTAAGATCTCCTTATTTGGGGAGCTAACAGGCCCCTCTGCCTTGTTTCTAGTGAGAGACTAAGTCTGCCTTCTTTCCTATGGCCAGGATGGAGAGAGATACTGTAGCAGGTCTGAGGGTAGGTTAGAGAGGAGGGTACTGCCCTGAACCATAAGTGCCCCCACCCTCTCTGGTAACCAAGGCATAGCTATACAGATAGGAGAGGGAGACCTGGGGAAAATACCAAATGTGCATAGTGGTGAACTCTGAGTGATTCTTACTTATTTTTTTTATTCAAATGTATTTTTCAAGCTGTCCACAAAGAATTTATGTTCTTTTTAAAAGGAGAAAAAAACAGAGTAAATACCTCTTTCCAGCAGGAAAATAACCATTTATCTAACATTCTGATTTATGAAGTCTTTTTCGCACACATTTTAATTTCGTTCTCTTGACAGCGCTGATGACTATTTCTGTTTAGGCTTTAGAACACAAGCCTCAAGAGGTTTAGAAACATTCTCAAGGACATACAACTCCAAGTGGCTGAGTCAGAATGGAAGCCAGTCTTCTTCCTTTGGTTTTATTGTCTGCTCAGATACTAGGGTCTTGGAATGGGCGGACTGAGGCTGCAGGCAGAAATTGAGGGCAGATTGGGGGAGAAAGGAAGGGGAACAGCTAATCTCATGGGAGGTGGAGGTATGGGGCTGGTGTTCAGATAGCTGGGGTCATGAGATTTTGGGGTTTATGTGGTGGGCTCCAGGATTATTTCTGGGATGAGTAGAAAGCATGGCTTAAGGGGTGCCTGGGTGGTTCAATCGGTTAAGCGTCCAACTCTTTTCAGCTCGGGTCATGATCTCAAGGTTTGTGAGTTCAAGTCCCACACTGGGCTCTGTGCTGACAGTGTGGAGCCTGCTTGAGATTCTCTCTCTCTGCCACTCCCCCCTCAAAAACAAATAAACATTAAAAAGAAGAAGGAGGAGGAAGAAGAGAAGGAGGAGGAGAAGGAGGAGGAGAAGAAAGCACGCCCTCAGCAGCTGGGTCCTCTGGGACTCCTGGCAGCTAGCTGGGCTTACCTCTCTAGCTGGGGACATTTGAGAGCTGCTCCCTGAGGCCATGCGTGGACCCACGCATTCCTCCTCCTTTCCTGGGCCCAAGACAGGCCTTCTTCCTTGAGCTTTATATAAAGTGAGTGGCAGGGGCGCCTGGGTGGCTCAGTCAGTTAAGCATCCAACTGGGGCTCAGTTGATGATCTCACAGTCTGTGGGTTCAAGCCCCCCATCAGGCTCTGTGCTGACAACCCAGAGCCTGGAGCCTGCTTCAGATTCTGTATCTCCCTCTCTCTCTCTGACCCTCCCTGCTCGCGCGTGCTCTCTCTCTCTCAAAAATAAAAATAAACGTTAAAAAAAAAATAATAAAGTGAGTGGCTTGTGGTCCAGGGAAGGCCACCCTCTTCACACCAGAAAATCCAGGGCTCAGCCAGGAGCCGGGAGGTGCCCTCTGCTGGGGTGGGAGCTTCTGGGCTGAGGCGAATCCAGTCTCTGGGGAGGGAATTTGGAGGCGAAGACAGGAAGGTGATGTCAGAAGGATGTTCTCTTTCAGGGCTGGTCATGATGTTCAGGGCAGTCCCTCTTTCTTTGGTTGATTAGAAATGAGAAAGCCTGAGTCTCTGCGAGAACTGGGTTGAGTGATAGACAAGAAATTTGGGACATGATGCAAAACCTAGATGTAGTAATTGGTCCCCCAATTACTAACAGGGAAATGGATCTAAACTACACTTAGAACCATTTTGTGGAAGAGCTATTGCTGTTTGGTATTTTCCAGTTAGTCAGAACTATACCTCCTTTCCTTTGTAAATGTTTTCACTCTGCTTAAAATATACCTCCTCTTTGGTTTTGTGTGTTAATTTTGTATCCACTCAATACAAATTATGCTTGCTCTGTGATGTTTTCCCTTATAGCCATCCTCCGCCCGGGCCTTTCTTATCTAAATGTCTGCACTCTGTAATCAAGTTCTTAAGCAAATGATTTTCAGTTTTCAGAAAAGTTGCAAAGACATTACAGAGAATGCCTGCATGCCTCTCATTCAGTGTCCCTGAAGATTAACTCTTAAATAACGGTGGCACATTTGTCCAAACTAGGAAATTAACAAAGGTAGAATACTATTGACTAAATTACAGACTTGATTCAGAGTCCACTGGTTTTTCCACTGACATCCTTTTCTGTCTCAGGATCCAATCCAGGATACTACATTGCATTTAGTAACCACACTTTTTAAATCTTATGTTGTTAGTTGTGACTCATGTGTCACTTTTTATCTTGCATTTGAATAATCTGTAGACATTTATCCATCTACCAGACTACTGTTACCACGAAGGTAGGAGTCCTGACAGGTCTGATTCATTTTGTTACCCTGAAGTGACTTGAACTGATTATATACTTAATAAATATTTTAAAGTTGTTATATATAAAATAAATTATAGAGAAAAAAAAGAAATGAGAAGGCCTGGAAAGAGGGAGGGATGGAATGGAAGGAGAAATGGACTTCTGGCTGGAGCCACCTGTAGATGTTGAGGGGACATTGGCTGGCACCCCTCATTCTCTGTTTGGGGCCAGCCTTGCTGGGGGGGGGGGGGAAGGCTTATCTGTCCCTGCTCATTGATGTGCACCAGCTGGAAGAATTCTGGAGTCTAGTTGATTGGGAAGGAAGATGAGAGGGTATATTTTCTCTAGAGATTAAAGAAGTGGTATGTTGGAGCCAGCGCCTACCAGTTTGTGCAAGGCCAGTTGTTAAATTTTCAAGAATCTTGTGAATCATCATGTTGGTAGCTTGAAATTGGTCATAGTGGGAGTATTTACACCACGGAAATTGGCAAACACTACAGACCAAGGCTTCCCTGTGTCAGAGAGCTGGTTGTTAAACATTTACACACATGCCCATGAATGGGAGTACCATGACCTCATGATTTGGGGTATCCTGTGCTCTTTTGAAGGAGATGATGACAGCAGCACCTGGCTTTGGTCTCCTTTCTGTGATGTCATGATGGGAAGTGGGGTCACCCTTGCCTGTGGTTTCTCTGCTTTTCTTTTCCTATATTTAAGTCATAGAGGCTCATATCTAACTAAGCCTTATATCAGCTTATATCTTCTTATATCTAAATCCAGGCTTGGCTGGAAAAGTACCTTCCCTGTCCTCCATTTCTATAGTCTAGACCATGTGACAGCTAGTGCAATGCCCAGGACAAAGTAAGGTGCTCCAGAAATAGTTGTTCAAGGGGTCAGAGCGGTCAATGTCACCTGCAGTTAGAATTGCATAGTTTTCAGGACTCTTGTCAGCAGGGGGCGCTGCAGGACTAATGATGTGTCTTGAGCCCCAATTTCCTTCTACGCTCTCTTTCAAAGAATCAAAATCCATGAATTTGAATGAATTAAAAAATTAAATTTGTGATTTTTAGACAAAGCACCGATTTGGGGGAAAAACTGTAGTGTTCAAGTGATCACAGTGAACATTGCTGGGCCACTTTACAATTTACAAAAAGCCCTTGGCCTACATCACCTTGTGTAATTCTCAAGAGGATCCTGCCAGGCAGGTGGAAGATAAATACACGTGTGTGCTCTGGAGTCAGCGCATCTGGGCTTCAGATCCTGGCTCCCGCAATTCCTGACTCTCTGACTTTGGACAGGTCACAAAACCTTCCTGTGCTCTGGCGATAACACCAGTACTTGACCTCCGGGCTTGGTATGAAATGAGGGGATGCACACGAAGCACTTAACAGGCTGCTTTGTAGGTAATAAGCACTCTGCAGCTGTTAGCTCTTATGGTTCTGGTCACAACACCAGGCACCTGATCTGAACATGAAGGACACACTCAAGGTCATATCACCAGTAAGGGCAAAGCCAGGACAGAAGGCCCATCTTTCTCAACCCAGGGTCTCTGCCTCTGGCTGCTACCCGTGCCCAGTTGTCACTGCTGACAAACCTCTTGTGCTAATAATGCTCTTCGTTCCTGTTAGTGCTTTAAAAACCACTTTTTAAAGGATTCCATCTTGAAATCCTATTTATGCTATTAATTTGCTTCGTAACTCATTTTTTAAAAAAAGGATGTATTTATTTTTGGAAGAGTGCAAGCTGGAGAGGGTCAGAGAGAGGGGGACAGAGGATCAGAAGTGGGCTCTGAGCTGACAGAGGAGAGCCAACGTGGGTCTCAAACAAACCAGGAGATCATGACCTGAGCTGAAGTCTGACGTTCAACCGACTGAGCCACCCAGGTGCCCCAGTAACTCACTTTTCTTAACCAACTGAGCCACCCAGGTGCAGTAACTCACTTTTCTTAAAGAGCTCACAGTTACCTGCAGCCCAGCCTCTCCAGGGCTCATGATTTGAATCCGAGGGCTCAAAATCAGGGAGGTTGACTGTCCTGGGGAGTTTAAGCCTGGCTTTATGAACTCAAATGACTTCAGGTGTGATAAGATAGGAGCGGTGGGGATTCGGATCCTGTCTGAAGCAGGAAGTGGACATGCAGGCAGAGTATGATTAAATTTGCTGATTTTTCAGGAAAAGCAAGGCCTTCAGATTTAAAAAAAAAAATTTTTTTTTTTAATGTTTATTTACTTTTGAGAGAGAGAGAGAGACAGAGCTCAAGAGGGGAAGGGCCAGAGAGAGAGGGAGACACAGAATCCGAAGCAGGCTCCAGGCTCTGAGAGGTCAGCACAGAGCCCCACGCGGGGCTCGAACTCACGAATTGCAAGATCATGACCTGAGACGAAGTTGGATGCTTAACCGACTGAGCCACCCAAGCGCCCCATGGCCTCCAGATTTTTATGTAAAATATTCCAATCGATAAATCTTGTCAATGAATTTTAAGTTTTATAAAAAAACACTCTGGGGACTAAAGCAAACATGTTTGTAGGTTGTATCCGGCTCTGTGGCCACCAGATAGCAATCACTGCATATGATTTACAAAAAGTACTCAGCCTACACCATCCTGGGGGTGGGACAGGTTGTTGTGGCCCAAGGGCAGTGTTCCCAGGAGCAGCAAGAGTAATCCCACTTCAGTTTGGAGATCCTTGTCTAAAGCCAGTGTATTTTGCTCAATTGATCATTTTCTCCCTTCGGCTGAGTTAAGTAGTTGTCTTTGCTCTTTCTGTAAAGAATCAATTCCTTGTGTAAGTAGCATTGGATGCTTCTGGATGGAGGATTAGAATGACTGGAATCTATCTGCAACCCTGTCATGTGACTCCAGACCAGTCTCAGACCCTTCCTACTCTCCCTCCAACACACTATGCAACTGGGTTTCCACTCCTGTAAGACCAACAGTGCCGTTCTCCCGTCTATTTGGAGTCTTGTGTAGAGAAGGAGACCCCGCTCTCTAAGTGCCAGGCCAGAAGCCTCCTAATTGGTCTACATTAGATCTCCCCACCCCCACAATCTGAGTTCGTGTTTTCCTTGCTCATTTGTTCTTAAACATTCAAGAACCTTCGGAAACATACATATCTGCGGCGTAGCCCATGCGGTGAGCCAAGGTGGGTACAAGAAGTGTGTCATTTCAGGTCCTTTGAGAAGGAGATGCCGAGGTGAAGGTAGGTATGCAATACACGTACCTGGAAGAACACCGGAGAAGGCTGAAGGGTGAGGGAGGAGGGCTAGGTAAGGAGAGCCTTCAGGCAGCCATGCAGGCCTCACACTCACCAGAGGAGAGAGGACATGAAAGAGGCTTGGATAGGAAGAAAGCACAGCTCCAAGAAAGTTATGGCCGGCAGCTGGGAAGCCCAAGAGCCGAGGAGTCCCCACTGGGCGGGCCTGGCTGGGCTCTTGGACTGCTGCTGTGCTCGGGGAGAGCAAGGCCTCAGTGGGATCCCCAAGGCACCATGGCTGGTGGTTGTTAGCTCACCACACCCTTGTAGCACA
Source organism: Panthera tigris (assembly GCF_018350195.1). Classification (NCBI taxonomy): domain Eukaryota; kingdom Metazoa; phylum Chordata; class Mammalia; order Carnivora; family Felidae; genus Panthera; species Panthera tigris. The sequence continues at coordinate 110,791,456 of NC_056665.1, forward strand.
TCCTCTCTCCAAGGGAGACCTAAGCTGTGCTCTCTCATGACTGCCACAGCCAGCCAGATTCCCGTGATTCCATAAATGTGTGATATTACATGTTTCTACACAAGAAGAGGGAGCAGAGCGTGGGGTTTCAGTTAGTCCTAGGTTTGTGGCTCCATCACTGCACTGACTGTGACCTCAGGGCAAGGACCGGAACTTCTTCACCTGTTCAGTGAAAATAGTGAAAGTGTCTCTCCCATGGAGCTACTCTGAGGATTATGATGGAATTTAGGAAAGTGCTCAACACAGTGCTGAACACCTCGCAAGTGCTGGATAAATATTTTTACTTTGGGACGTACTAGGAGATGAAATGCAGGCCAGCCACCCAACAGCCTTTGCTTTCCTTTGCTTTGTAGCAGTTATATCTTCTAAAATGACATTGTTAAGGTGAGTCTGGTCATAGGGTCAAGGGAGGATGCATTTATGGACAATGGCCACTGGAGGCACTCTCCCACCGACCCTGTGAGGTAGCTTCTACTGTTATGCCTGTTGTACAGATGAGCAAACTGAGGCTCAGAAAGGTCTTGTGATTTGGTGGAGCAAGTGACTCAGGTATGACAGATCAGAGCATTGCATTGCATCCCCATGGTTCAAGGATGGGCAGAAGATCCAATCAGATGTAATGAGACTGACTGGGGCAACTGCAAAGACGACGGGCTCTTTCACTAATGGACTTGGAGGGTGTGAGGCTGGTTTGCTGAAGTTGTCTTAATCTCCACAAAGGTAAGCCTCTCTGAGAATGAGGCCGATGCAGAAGAGGTTGGCTGGCTAACCCAACACCCATTCACATCCTTTCTCTAATAACTGTGCTGGAGGAGGTTGCTAATTGTCCTGCCATACTCCTCCCCTTATTCATTTTAGTAACAGAACTCCCCAAGTTTTGGCTGGGCACATGGCTATGCAAACTGTACATTTCCCAAGTTCCCTTGCAGCTAGTTGTGACCACGTAACTAGACTCTGGCCAATGGGACGGGAGCAGAAGAGATGATGAGCGAAACTTCTGTATCACAGCCTTAAAAGGAAGCTTCTTGCCCTGCTCTTCTATTCTCCCCTCCCAGCTGGGAAAGGACAACAATGGAGTAAGAAGGCAGACCCTCTGGTGAAGGGGCTGACCCATCCCGCATTCCTGGGTATGGCTTCTCTTTGACATACAAACAAATAAAAAATGGCCTCTATTCTAGGGGCCAGGAAAAACTAAAAATATGCTTTCCTAGCCTTCTGGTGGTACTGATGTGTCAAATCAGCTGGAAGCAGAGATCGACTGGGGGCTCTGGGGAAAGATTTGCTTTTCTAGATAAAAGAATCAGATACAGCTACTTCTTTCTGCCTTGAATGCCTGCAGCCAGAGCAGTCCTCCTGTGACCTTAACGATGGTGGAATTGAAATGAAGAAAGAGGTTGGGTTCTTGGTAACATTAATGAGCTGCTGCATAGTAATGTCACTGGTGGCTATCCTGGGCTACCTGTTATATGCGGGGGAAAAAACCCCTCTCCCTGGACTTCTTACGTGAGAAAAATAAACCGCACTTCACGGAAGCCTCCATTAGCTGAGTTTTATGTTATGACAGCCCAAATGCCAAGACATCAGTAGAACTTGGTGTGACACAGAGCCCAGATGTTGATGATGTCACTGGCCCCCGTGAACAGCTGTGCCTGAGACCAGCCCTTGGACTTTTCAGTTATGAGAGAAAGTAAGTTCTCTTTGTGCTTAACAGTTTAGGTTGGGTTTTCTGCTGCTCCAGATGGAAAGGCTCCTGAGACAACTATTCACAAAGAGCCAAGTGGACTGACTGAATGTTCACCTCCGCTCGGTCCCTCCACCAAATTTTAAGGCAAAAAGATGAGAAAATTAAAGGAAGGAAGGAAAGCAGAAGGGATGAAAGAAAAGGAAAGAATGACAAATCAACAGGAGGTCAGTATGCTTTTATAGTTCCTTGCTCAGAAACCTGGGTCTTAGTTTCCCTCGCTCAGGGGGTTTTCTGCTGCTAGGGAACTGCCCCTGACACCATGTGAGCACCCTGACTGCAGTGAGGAGCGTGGCTCAGTTTCCCATTCCAAGCAACCTGGTACCATATTTCTGGGGCTTTTCATTCTCCTTTACTCTTCCTTAGATGCGGCATGGCCCAAGCTAATTAATCCGTGTCCTGACCAAGCCGGTTGTTTCCCCCAGGTTACCCTTAAATCCACGGGCCATAACCCTCCTGTACTTACTGATCTCCAGGGCTTTCATCACTTCTGAGAATGGACCGTTTAGTCCAGTCTTGGTGCAGGCCAGCATTAATAGGCAATTGCCACAGGGAGACAATACAGGAAGAAAAATGGCTAAAAATATACAGTGAATCACAGAAAATTACATCTCTTAAAACCCACAGTGTATTCCTATTGCCATAGCAACCCCCTGGCTAGTGAAGACAGAGCTGATTTATCACGGCTTTCCCCAGCACTCAATTCTGCCGGAAGCTCCTCCAGCCTGTGGTGCGAGACCCAGTGAGGAGAGGGAGGGGACATCACAAACCCAGGGTTTTCTCTCCTTTCTTTCCATCCCTTCCAGGGGTGTTGCTGTGGTGAGGAAACCTGAGTTCCTTCCATACAGCCCGTGTTGTCTCCCAGGCTGTTTTCTGAGATGAAGGTGACTGTTCTAACCTCTGACGAAATGTCCTGCATTCTGTCCACACTAATGCCTGTGACAGCAGAGGGTTGCTCCCTAGAGGGGTCAGTGTGCAAGGGGGACATGAGGAAGTTGCAGGTGCCACACCACTCTCAAGGATGACGAGAAAAGAGGCTTTTCTCCTCTCCTCTCCTCTCCTCTCCTCTCCTCTCCTCTCCTCTCCTTTCCTTTCCTGTTTCTCTCCACCTCCCTGACTCTTCTCTCTCCTCTATTTCCTTAGTGGGTTTATTGTGAAGTGGACTGGCCTCACATTGAGACCAGGAGGTGGGAGAAGGAGTCAAGCCTTGACTTACAAAATGAGTCTGGTGTATAGAAAGACAATGAAATGTCTGTTCATAAGCCTTTTGTTACTCCATTGGAACTCTAAACGTCATTGGCATACACTGTGTGTTTTATCATAATATTAAAAAATGACATTCTTGTGTGTGACTTAAACTTCCACAATTTAGAGAAATATTCTGGGCCAGAGTTCTGGAGCATCTGCCCTCAAAAATAGCCCTGCCTGGACATGTCACAAGGACAAAACGAGACAGCTGGAAGGAGCTCCCACTGGCCAAATCTGGAACCATTTGAACTTTGAAAAAAAAAGCAGTAGTGGTTTAAAATCTATGGAATAAAATAAGAAATACACGTCCATACTGATATAAACGAATACATAAATGGTGGAAAAGAAAAAGCCCTTTCGTACGGTAAAATTTCAACTACTAAGCATGGATGAAATAACAGTGTTAGAAAATTCTCATTTGGCAACTTTTGTAGCAATAATGATTCAGGCAAGAACTAGCAATGGATGTATAGAGGGTCAAAGTTTGATGAGAAACAGTATATTTATACAATCTCAAAGTGTCTCCTTATAAAATGCTTGTTGATTTCAAAGAGAAAAATAATAGCTTGAGAGTGGAGAAGGTTGGCAGACCCCACCCGAATCAGGTATCAAAGTTAACATCACAAGGGGACAGATCAATATCCTGATCTCCTGATGTGACATGCTAAGGAGGACATAATATCACCTCTGTGGTATTCCTGCCAAACATGTACAACCCGAATCTTATTGTGAGGAACCATCAGACAGTCTCCAAATGAGGGACAATCTATTCAATAAATGGCTTAGATTCTTCAAAATATCAGCGTTGCGAATGACAAAGACTGAGGAAGTATCCTAACTGAAGGAACCTAAAGAGACATGGTAATGTATAATCTTGGATTGGCTTCTGGAGCCAAACAATTTTCTCTTTTGCTATAAAGAACATTGTGTGAAGAACTGACAACATTTGAAAAAGATATGTAGTTTAGATAATAGTACATCAATATTATTTTCCTGATTTTGATAATGTATTGGGGTTAGGAAAGAAAATGTCTTTTTTTTTTTTTTTTTTTTAGAAATGCATGCTTAAGTATTTAGGGATAAAGGGGCATCATATCTTCAAGTTATTTGCAACTAGTTCAGAAAAAAGTATATAAAGAGAGAAAATGATAAGCAAACGAGATGAAGAGTATACAGGAATTCTTTGCACTTTTTGTAGTTTTCTGTAAAAAAAAACAAAAAAACTTTGTGCTTTTCCGTAGCCTGAAACGAATTCAAAATAAAGTTTAAAAAAAATAGCCCCATCTGCATACGCAAAGTCCTATTGAGTGAATTTTCTTCCCACACGTTTCTTTCCCTCACTCTGATGCTACACCTTAGTATTTAGGTCCTCACGGCTCTCTGCGTTAAGCAAGAGAATCCAACCTTAATGCAGGAGGCGCCGGTGTGTGTGAGAGCGAAAAGGCACAGCTACCCCCTCAAGGGTGTCACAAAAGGCCAAACAGAAAGCTGGGATAAACGTATTTGTTACAATGTCCAAATCAGACCGGTGAATGGAGTCAAAGTGTCCTTTTAGGTTTCTGAGGGAAGGGAGGGCATGTTCTCAGCAGGATGTACTGACCCAGCTCAGTGAGGGCAGAGAGCCAACACTGTAAGAAAGCCCAGGACTGAGTTCATGTTCTTTCTCAATCCCTCCGTCCCTTCCAATCTGTCTCTGTTTCTGTTTCTGTCTCTGTCTCTCTGTCTCTCTCTGTCTCTGTCTCTGTCTGTCTCTCTCTCTCTCTCTCTCTCTCTCTCACACACACACACACACACACACACACACACACACCTCTTTCCTCTTTTTTCCTAGACTTTTTCCAGACACCCTGGCACCTGGTGAAAGGGCCTCTTCTATCAGAGACAAAACATTTCTCTGCAGAAGGGGGCACTTTCTCTCTCTGGAGCCACAGATGAAACTCAGGACTCAGCAGGAAACCTGCTAACTTCAGGCTCAGAAGGTGGTGAGGTGGGGAGGGACATGAGGCCAGTGCCCCATCCGCCTACATTTGGTCTGGCCCATCCAGAGCCTTGTATCCAGGTGCGAGGACCAAGTATACAAGCCCCAAAGTGCTTGCCCCGTTGCCTACACAATGGTTACGATATGCAAAGATTCCAAAGGAAGGTCTGCCATATGTTACATTAAAATTCACTCCCCTACTTTCTCTAATAGCCGTTTACTTTAATTCACTCATCTCAATATCATGAGCTGTAGTGAAGCAGAAAGTGGTTCTGCTATTTATAAATGATCCTGATCGAATAAAGTAATGTCTTGATTCCTTCCCAATGGTCTAGGGACGATATAACAAGAGAAGCCTAAGGGACTGCGGTGGGGGGCGGAATTCTCCTCTCCCAGGGAAGCAGGCATCTGTCCCACCCCCAGCTTTTAGAGCACTGCCTTATGGTTGGAGGGAGGCACAGGGAAAAATGGAGTCATTTTCAGTTCTGAATAGATGATATTTGTCTCAATTCACCAGCATCAGCCAGGTATGTGGCAGTACAAATCGAATGGGCACAAGACTTCAGGCTGGACTGTGAAAAAGAAACTTTAAATATTAAAGAGCTGGTCAGCCCTTATCTGATCAGTTTGGAGTGCAAACAGACACTAAGTCTAAGCCCCCCACCCCTTTTTAAAGTTTATTTATTTATTTTGAGAGAGAGAGTAAGCAGGGAAGGAACAGAGAGAGGTAGACAGTGAATCTCTGCTGTCAGCACAGAGCCCTACACGGGGCTTGAACTCACACACCGTGAGATTGCGACCTGAGCAGAAATCAAGAGTATGAGTTTAACCGACTGAGCCACCCAGGCGCCCCAAGTCTAAGACCCCATTAAAGAGGCCACGGTCTGTACATTTCTGCAGAGTAGACCTCCATGGCTTGGCCCAAGGTTGTGTGTAGATGACAATAGACGATGCAACTTCCTGCCCATGATGTGGCCCATTTGCCTGCATAGTATCCCACAGATGGCTTCATTTCAGATAAAGTGGCAAGGAACTGCCCAAGTGGCAGCATCTTTTTTATCAGTCCAGTGGGAATCAGGCAATGAATGACTTGATATTAAGTGTGGGCCAGCCCAGCACTTGGACAAGCCTGTAAGAAACTATAGAACCAACAATCAGATGGGAGTAGGTGTGACCAAGAAACTCCCTGTGGCATCACAGTAATTGTGAGGGGGGCAGTCAGGGTCTTTCCCTGAGTGAGTGGCTGATTTACACAGACCTCTAGAGCCCAAGACGGGCGAGGAATTTTAGCTTTTACAAGGCCCCCATATGAAAAGAAATGATCAACTCTTACATGGTAAATTCACTATTTTCATGAGGCAACCTATGTCTTCTTTTCTTTTGCCAGTCTGAGGAAGCACATCAACATTTGCAGAGCCAGTATTTGTAATTTCAGTGCAAAGGATCTCACGAAGATCTCAAAACCCATATAATGCAGGCTTGGGAAAGAATTACTATACTTAAGGAGTGAGGAATCTGCAAAAGGAGAAGCAGTTGCCTTGCTGGAACCCAGGGGTAAGTAAGCTCCATAGCAGAGGAAGGAGCTGGGCTGAAGAGCCCTCCTCCAGCACTGTGGGTGGGGGCCGTGGGGCAGGATCGGCGTCACTACCGTCTCCTGGGTGTGAGTTCTGCCAAAGATTCCATTTCCCACATGCCATCTGGTAATGGTCTCTTTTGGTTTATTGCTCAGAACTGGGGGAATCTCTTCCCGCTGGATGAGTCCACACTTGGGTCTTAGTGATTTGCAACGCCATAGTGTTCTGTTTCTTAATTATGCAAGAACCTCATAACCCTTTTGTCTTCAGCAGATTTACTGTAGTAGGTTAAGATGGATGCACATTCTTTGCCTCACCTCCCATCCAGGGGCAGAGCCTATTTCCTTTTTCTTTGGAAAAGACTGACCCCGAGACTGGCTTTGACATATAGAATGCACTGGAAAGTAACATTGTGTATCTTCTAAGGCTGGGCCTTAAAGACATCAGTAGCTTCCAATTTTGTCCTATTTGGAAACAGTTGCCATGTAAGAAGTCTGGCTACCCTGAGACTTCCATGTGGTGAGGAAGCCCAAGCTAACCATATGGAGAGAGAGAGAGGGGTCATGTAGAGAAGTGCTGAGGTGCCAGACATATGAATGTTCTGCTTAGACCTACTGCCCAGCCACCATGTAAAAGGAAGCCAAGTGCTTGCCCCTAGAAAATGGCTTGTAGAACAGAATAACTACCCGATACAGCCCTGTTTGCTGAGCCACAGAATCACAGGCAAATATGATGATTGGTTTAAGCCAGTAAGTTGTGGGGTGATTTATTATCTAGTTATTTACTGAAACATACATAATCAAAGCTAATGGAATTAGTGACCCATCTACCACCACCACATGGAAACAACAGGACCCATATGGATAAGGCTTCTTTATGTCATTCAAATGGCAAAATCTCCACTGAACTGGGAGAAGAGCCCAGAAAAACTCCAGGGTTCCAGCTGTGGTCTGCATGATGTCAGACAGAAATAATATTTTTCTGAGGGCAGTTCTCTCTCATAGCCCCTTTTCTGTACTGTGCCCCTGTTTCTTACCCTAACATTCTGGCCATGACACTACCCTACAGTAACCCCATTATCCAGGGGTGTGTTTGTTTTACCTTGACATGACTCCAGAGAACCCCATAATAGTAACATTTGTAAACAATCTAGCTGTCCAATAATAAGGGATTGGGTAAATATACTTTATGGTACATCCATATAATTTTTAAAAAGCCTTGATTTTAATAAAACTGATGCTATAGAAATGTATCATAGGCATAGAGAGGTATTTTCAATATATGTTATAAAACAGTGTAATTCCACTTAAAAATCATATACAATATTCATGCATACATGCCTAGAAAAGGACATGAGGGTTTGTAGCAAGGTTGAGCAGGATATGGGGACTCTGTCCTTTTATTTGAGTTTCCTGAAATAAGTATGTATATACCTTTCGTAATCTAATAAAACAGCACAAGAAGTATTATTTAGGAGGTAGAAATGAAGATGGGATGGCAGGAAGTCGGCCAGGCCCCCGAGGGCAGTGGAATTGGGCTGAAATGATGTTGTGACTTAGATTGAAATACCTGTGGTGTCTTGGGTCCCCCACTTGGTATTTGCTTTCCTGTGCACAGAACCTGCTTCAGCCTGCCAACAACATGACCTCTATTAATAGCAGCTGAAGTCTGGGCTCAAGCAGATTCTTAAGTGGAGTCGTCAGAATCATGGGTTATCGAGTGGCCTTGTCAGAACTTCATCAGCAAATGGTATTTGTTAAATACTGTATTGCCTTCATGAGTCAGGAAATAGGGCTCTCTTTCCCTTTATCACTCACAGTTGTGTTTCTCAGCAAGAGTAGGTCTCCCTTCCTAAAATGGCCCAGGACTTCATTTCCCTGAAGCCATATTACTTAGGCAGAATTTTCCAGGGAAGGGAAGTGTTGATTCAACCACAGAGCACCAAGCAAATGTGAAATGTGTGGTTGTTCTCTGGGACTTTTTGTCTGGCTCTCACTTCTCTTTCCTACATCCTGCCAGAACACACAGTAGCCAAATCTGTGTGCCTGTGTGCTATGGACATCTGTTGTCCGATATCTCCTTCTTTCTTCCTTTTTTTTTTTTTTTTTTTTTTTTTTTTTTTGAGAGAAGGGGAGAGAGAGAGAAGGAGAGAGAGAGAATCCCAAGCAGGTTCCATGCTCAGTGCAGAGCTCGACTCTGGGCTCGATCTCACAACCGTGAGGTCATGACCTGAGCTGACATCAAGAGTCGGATGTTTACAGGGCGTCTGCGTGGCTCAGTCAGTTGAGTGTCTGACTTTGGCTCAGGTTATGACCTTGCGGTTCGTGGGTTTGAGTTCCACATGGGACTCGCTGCTGTCAGCCTGTCATTGCAAAGGCCACTTTGGATCTTCTGTCCCTTCTCTCTCTGCCCCTCCCCTACTCACACTCTCTCACAGTCTCTCAAAAAATAAATAAAAGCATTAAAAAAAAAAAAGGGGGGGGGTCAGATGCTTAACTGACTGAGCCACCCAGGAGCCCCCAGATCTCAATTTTTCCTTTCAGTCATATATCTCCCCCCGTGACTGTGGGGCTGTGTTCTCTACAACTCTGTAAAGACACAGTCCCTGCAGGAATCCCGCCTTCTCAAGCTGGCTCTGCCGGGCTGGCCTGGGCAGCACTGAACTTCCTAGCTTCCAATTTTCTGGCTCCTGCTGGTGCTCAGAAGCCCAGCGTGAAACCATAGGAGGAATAAGGGAAGGATCGACCAGCAGGAGTGAGGCCCTGCAGGCCGAAAACCCTCAGAAGGCTTCTCTCTGTGTCCCCTCCTACCCCACCCCTGCTGCCTACGTCTCCATCCTGCTGGGAAGGGGGATACAGCTCATTATCTATTTGTTTTATAAAGTGCTGCCCTTGGTGTTCAAATCACCTCAGGGCACAGAACGCGCAATTTTAAAACGATTAAAAGATACAAAACAGAAGATTGGCAATGACCGATACCTTTTAAAATTCAGCAATAAAATGCCAATTTGAGGGGCCCTGGCTCACCCTGGGCTCCGCGGATCACTTGCGGGGGGGGGGGGGGGGGGCGCTCCAGCCATGGGAGGGGTAGGGAGTGATTTTTCTACAACCTCCATCTGAGCTGTTTGCTCACAGAGCCAGGACGCTCCAGCCACCTTCCCTCAGACTCTCCCATCTGAGCCTTGATGACTCAGCTCAGGCCAGCATCAACTTGCTTATTTTCTTCCTGTGCCTGCTGTGGGGGCTTGCCGGAGACCTGCGGTGTCTGACAAGGGACAGAGCGGCAGGCCTGCTCTCGGTGCGCGCCATGGGGGCCACCTTAGCTGTTGGTTTGTCACCGCCTGGGCCTAGCCAACAGTTGGCGACCAAATAATGTTAATGACAATATTAATAACTGATAATAGCTGAGCTTGACTAAGGCTTCTGTTGTCTGAAGAGAGTCACGTTGGTTTCCTCGCTGAGGTTTCTCCAGCTTTGAAAGACATATTTAGAACTACGGGGGAGGAGGGGAGCCCGGGTGGCTGGTGGGTTAAGCGGCCAACTTCGCTCAGGTCATGATCTTGCTGTTCGTGGGTTCGAGCCCCACGTCTGGCTCTGTGCCGACAGCTCGGAGCCTGGAGCCTGCTTCAGATTCTGTGTCTCCCTCTCTGCCCCTCCCCCACTCACACTCTGTCTCAGTCTCTCTCATAAACATAAATAAACATTTAAAAAAGTGTTGTTTTTTTTTTTTTTTTTAAAGAGCTACAGGAGAGAGAACAAGGCTGAGAACTACAGGAGAAAAAACAAGGCTGACGCAACCACATTACTCAGTTGGAAGAGAACTTGGGAAAAAGAAAATTCCACATTGAAGTCATCTGAGCTTGAATGGAGGTCAAGGTGTGGCTGGGGCCCTGACCGCAAGAAACAGAACTGCTGCTCATTGTAGACTGGTTTGCCTAAAGAATGAGCAATGAAAAAAAAAAAAAAAAAAAAGAATGAACAATAAGCCCAGACCTGGGGGATCTGAACAAGGATTCCCAACTTCTTTACTACCGGTATGGCCTTGGGCAAGTCACTTCACTTCTCTGGACTGGTTTCCAGACATGTAAGCAAAGAGATGGGCCTAAATAATCCCCTTTAAAAGCTACATTATAGGCTTCTGATGCTCAGAACTCAAATGATCATTGGCAAAAATTTATTGACCACTTTCTCTCTGCCAGCTAACCTGTAGGGATCTCTCAGGACAAGAAACATTTTCCAATTTCTCAGTGTCCCACAGGTTATTCTTCGGTGGCTGCAGCCCAGCCACCTCTCCAGGGCCAGTGGGTGGAGGTGGTAGGGGGGTGGGGGGGGAGAGAAGCATCTTTTGACTCAATTACTCGTTTACTGATCACCTACCTTTCCTGCCTTCCAAGTTGGTGGTTGTCCCCAATGGCTGCTCCATTGGATCCCACATCGTGGGATTCCCGGAGCACCACCCACCTAGAGAGCGGCCCTGGCCTCTCTCTGGGCAGTAATACAGTTTCCTTCTCAGTCTCATACGGACCTCCTGCTATCTTTCATCCTGTGGAGCTGCATTCGCCTCTATGCCCCGGGTTTATTCAGCTGTGTTCTCCTCTGCTCTGCAGGCTCTCCGTCACAGGACGCCGTCACAGCACCGTCGAAATTCACTTTGCCTTTCCCTCTGCCCTATTCGCCGAGCAAGCGCGTTCGGCATTTCGGCCGTGGAAATTCTCCGGCCCCCTTTGCTCTTGCCTAAAATGGAAACCTCCGTGGCTTTGCAGAAAAATTCCACATTCTCCCGCAATCCGAACTCAATGGCTATTTGTTGAGTACTTATGATCTGCTCGGTTGTTGTTATGTCCTCAAGGGGCTTATGATGCTGTGGGTGAAATGAAACAGACACACGGGACACAATGCGAAAACAGCAAAGCACAGTCGTGTCGTCAGTGTTATCGCGAGGTGCCAAAATGTGTGGCACTAGAATACCGTCTCTACCACTAGCAGTGGCTCCTGCCATGCGCCCACACCTCGCACACCTTGCCAACACCTCTTGACAAACCTATGAGCCGGGTATTATTGTCCGTGATCTACACATCAGCAAACTGAGTCACAGAGAATTTAATTAACTTACAGTCTCATGGGCGATAAGACAACCCGGCTCTTTTCAACTCCAAAGTATGTGCATTTGTAATCTTAACTCCGTGCTGAACCACTGCTCTGTGAGCACCATGAATGGGGGGGAGGGGGGAGCCTCTAGGTGTTTTTGCTCATGACTATTTTCCAGAACCATTTTCTTAGTGCTTACCATAGTAAATGCTCAGTTAAAAAAAAAAACAAAAAAACAAAAAAAACCCCAAAACAACAACAACAATATATATATTAATATATATATATTAATATATATATTAATATATATTTATATATATATTAATATATATATATTTATATATATATATATTGCATGCTACACTTCTTCTAGACAGAAACATCTATAGGAAAAGCTAGACAAAACGGTCTGTTTTCTAGAGTCATGGTAGCAGGAATACTGAAGGGTTTGGAGGATTACCAAATTCAAGCTCAGCCAACCCAGTAGACTAGGGATGGGCTTGATTAGAAGGCAGAGGGGGAATAGAAAAGGAGAGAAAATAAAACAAAAACAAAAGCCGCAGCAATAACAACACACACAAACAACAGCGCTGCTCCTCTCTGAAGGTCTCTTTGAGACCTTCTAGCCATCCCTCGTCCTGCCCTGTTCCTCCTGTGCACGAGCCCCTCTCAGTGCTGCTTTTGTGCTGCTTATGTCTTGAGTCTCCCACACGGTGGGCCTCAGGAGGGCAGGCTCTGGCTTTACCCTGCTTTGTATCCCCTGTGGTGGGTTGGTTCCTCAGACCAAATGTTTGCTGAAATGAATTGAAATTAGGAAGTGTACCATGCCACCCAGCCTTCTTCTTTTGTTCTTTCTGTTTCTTATGTGATGCTTTTTGGGAAGTAGCAATGATATGGGAAGAAAGAACGGTGGAGAAACCCCTTGGTAGTTGTAAGGAGAAATGATTGTGGTGCCATTTTTTTTTTTTTTTTTTTTTAAAGCCCTGGGTCTGATCTGTCCCAGATTGGATTCCCACTCTTAGAAGAAGGAAAAAAAAAAAAGGAAAGAAATGAAGCTGTATCTCCCCATCGAGACAGCCTGGAGGGTCTGCCTCAAAGAGGATTGAGGGGGAAATGTTCAATTTTATTGATGTGTTCTGCTGGGTCCTTCTCTTCGGGACACTGTTTAGTGCACCGAGTGAAGTGGAAAATAAAGAACAGGTGAGCAATCAGCTGTGAAAAGCTTTAATGGACCCAGTACCCCTTTGGGAATGAGGCAAGGCTCTTGCTGGCACTCAGGACCAACACTATTCCAGTTCAATGGGCTTTGTTTTTGAAATGGGAATTTAACTCCCTCAGGTGGCCCCAGGATGGAGGAAGAGTACTGCCTTTGGCAACAGCAGCACGGCGGCCCCTTTAAAGAGAACCAAGGCCGCCGTCCCAGAAGGAACCCCTTGGCTCATCAGGGGCCTTTGGGAATTTTGAGCTTTCTGGGTGGGTCACGTGACCCCGAGAACAAAGCGATGTTGTGACCACCTGGGCCTTCAAAGTAATGGAGCTGAGACCATCCTGGAGCGGAGGCTACCACGGGCTGGTGTGGATCCAGAACTAGGGGGCTTGGGACTCCTGCAGCATCTCAGCAGGAGCCCCGGGGTGGGCGGGCCTCTTTTAAGGTCTCTGGAGTGTTCTATGGAGAATGAGGCCTTGGATTTGGTCTAGGAGGCTGGGAAAGGAGGTCTCGCTCCGAATATCGAGGAGGAGAAGGATGACGAGGAGCAGGCCGTCTGTGTTTACCGTACTGCAGAACCTGAGCTAAGTACCGTATTTGTTAACGTGTGAGCGATACCTTCACTCCCTACCACTAACAAAAATTTGGTCTTTGCCGGTGAGCTTCTCTTCTCTCCTACCCTTTCAGGTCCTCCTGGCTACTGAGCTTCTGCAAAGGTAGGACTGGGGGAGTGGCTGTAGAGGGAGGATCAGGGAAGCAGGGGAAAAGGGAAAGGTTCTTCTTGCTGGGCCCCCTCCAAAGCTCTCCCTCATTGTGGAGGATGTCGGTACTGGGCAGAGCGTAGATGAAATCTGAAAATGAAGTGGGAGAAACTTAGCTCCGTCAACCTGTGTCGCAAATATGGGATGGGGAGGAATGAAGAACAGAAAAACAAAATCTGTGAGATGGGTGTTAGGGAGCGTTGCCAGATAAAATACAGGACACCAGTTTCATTTGAATTTCAGATAAACCGGTAATTTTTGTAGTGTAATGTATATGTTTTTTAGTATAAGTATGTCCCAAATATTGCATGGGAAATATTAGTACTTAAAAAAAGATTTGTTGTGTATCTGAAAATCAAATTAAACTGCGCATCCTTTTCTGTTGCTTGTTTCGTTTTGTTTGGCTAGACTCGGTAAGTCAAGTGCCGTTGGGAGAGTTTTGTGAGATTTCTAGTGGGGGCAGGGCAATTGGGCAGAAGAATAAAAGATATTTTATGAAAGGTTACGGTGGGTTATAGACTGGACCCTCTCTTATGATCTTTGAGTGATACTTCTGTGATCAGAAAGCAGTACGAATTACATTCGCCTCTAGGACTATCTTCTTCAAATGTAACTTCATGCAGAGACTGGATGGCGGGAGACCCTGGCTTAGGTCTGGGGCATACATATATTATCTCATATAATCTTTACCTTTGTGTAAGGTAGGCAGCACTGTTCTTGCTTTACAGATGAGGGAATTAAGGCTCAGAGGGGTTAAATAACTTGCCTAGGGTCACATAGTAGACCTTGTAAGTAGTGGAGCTGGATTCTAAGCCTAAGTTCATGTGACCTCCTGGGCTCTAAACCTAAAGCCTTAAGAGCCCACTTCAGACTGAATCTCTACTTCCCAGCTAAATGCCACTAGGATATGCGTGTGTTTCGCAATACTTGAACATACGTGACAAATGCAGGTGGAATGGACTCACGGATTTGTAGCATTCACTTTTCAGTTGAGGAAACGGATATCTAGAGAAGATAAAGTTCACACAGGTAGTAGCAGAACTGAGACCAGAACCTGGACCCATAGAGGGCATGCAGGGAATGAGAGCTCCCGGGGACAGCTGCAGAAAAGTGAAGCAGGTCAAGCTGACAGCCCCCTTGTTGTCAACCTCCTCCTGCCTCATCACCTCACCTGTCCCCCTCCCACATCCCATCCTCTTCCGGCATTGAGCCGTGTCCTATTTCCACGTGTTCCGGCTCTGAGCCAGCTGTCATAATCCCTGCAAGGTGTTAGACGATAACAGCTTGGGGGAGGATCATAAAATGTTGGCCCAGTGGAGGACATTAGAGGTTATAGAAGTCTGCAAGGAGTGTGTGCTGGGACAGATATTGCAAGAGATGCCAGAGGGCCTGGCCACCAGGCAGCCTGGCAAGGTGGCATTTACCTTGGGGCATTCACTATGGTCCAGCACCTGGTCTGTTCCCAGCCTTGCTACTCCAGACGCTCCATTTTCTCATGCCCTCAGTTTGACTGGATGAGCGATGATCACTCATAGGAACAAAGCTCAGGGAGCAATACAAATAAAAAAGCCAATTTATTAATGTACAATAAGACATAAAGCTGGTGAAGTGACTGGAGCCCACTCAGTGCTTTCTCTCACACAGAATGAGAAGCTGCATGAAGTCAAAGCAGCAACTGGCTGTTCAGGGCTTCTGAAATCAGTGCAGAGAGGGTGTCAGGCAGAGAAGCCCAGAATTTAACGGCATTGAGTGCTAAGGCCTGGGGCCACTACTTTTACCAGAAAGAAGTACCTGCCAGAACGGCTGGACGCATGCCCCCATCAAACTCGGCATACTCACTCTCTTCTGGGCAGTGCTGGAATATGGTGGGCATCAGGCCAGGAGATAAACAGCATACTCCAAAGAGTGTAGTGATTGCAGAGAGCTGAAGAAGGAATTCTTTTCCAATGTGTTTTGAAGCCAACAAGAGATGATGAAGCACCCCTGATCTAGCCTCAATCTGGCAACCTTGGGAGTAATTACCATCTCCAGGGCAAAAGGAAGAAGCAGTTGTCAGAAGCTGGAGAAGCCGGTAGTTGCGGCCCTGAGGGAGAGAGCATTTCCACAGGATCCAAGGCCTCGGTATGGGAATAAACACATCATTGCCAAAGCTGTCTAGCAGGGAGGGAACTGAGGAAGAAATACTTGGGCTTCTCGCTTCTCCTGTCCTTTGATTCTGCTTGTGCCTCCCATTGGCTGAACCCAAGTAGAAGCCAGAGAGCTTGATACGATCTGTGGAAGCCGGCCTCTTGGGTCACAATCTGTGGAGGCCGGCCTCTCAGGTCACAGAACAATGTAGGGAAGAAGGAGAACAGCTCTAGATGGGCAGAGATCCCTGCTACATGGGCCTGCAAGCATTGCGCTTTTTCTTTCCCACACTTCCTTCCAGGCCACCCTGCTTCTGCTTGAGACCATCCAGAATAAACCCCTTCATCTGGTTACTCAGTGTTCTTCCAGCTGTGAGAGCTATTTTTCTCTCTTTCAGATGACTCTAGGTATCTCTGTTCTGATCAGGTAAATGATGGATTTATAAATGTAATCTTATAATCTTATTTTCTTTGTTTTCTCATGGCTTTAGGGCTAGGGCGGGCGCACCTCACAGGGGCTTCCATAAACCAACGTAAGTCAGCCCCAGTAGATAGAAGAATTAAGGGCAGAAAGAACTCAAGAGCGGGCCAGGGCTCTCTCAAGATGGCTGTCTTGCCATCACTTTACCAGGAGTGTTTGCATTTTAAAAAAGACTCTTAAATATACAAAATTTAAGGCCTGAAAGAAAGTCTCTCAAAAGGCAGCATTTCAGTTTAGTATTGGTTAAGTGCGGCGGGCTAAATAATGCCTCCCTCAAAGATGCGCACGTCCTAATCCCCAGAACCTGTGAATATGTTGCCTTATGTGGAAAAAGGGTCTTTGCATGTATGATTAAATTAAAGGTTTTGAGATGTGGGGATTATCCTAGATTATCCAGATAGAGCCAATGTAATCACAAGGGTCATTATAAGGGAGACAGGAGGGTCAGAAGCTGGGAGAGGAACTGTGACAACAGAAGCAGAGGTTGGATTGATGTATTTTGAAGATGAAAGAGAAGGGGCCATGAACCAAGACATCAGGAAGCCTCTAAAAGCTGGAAAAGGTGACAATTCTTGCCTACAGCCTCTAGAAGGAACATGGACTTTGATTTCAGCCCCACAACACCCATTTCAGACTTCCGACATCCAAAACTGTAAGAGAATAAATTTGTGTTGTTTTAAGCTGCTAAATTTGCAGTCATTTGTAACAGCAATCATAGAAAATCAACACAGAGGATATCTTGGGGCAGAGGCTCCTTTCCAACAACCTTTAATCACAGGCTATACCAAAACTTGCTTAGGGTGGCATTTTTGCCAACCGATCTTGGGTCTTTGTACAGACACCAGTGGGCTGGAATCCTGAGTGTAAAAGCTACCCTAGTTAACTGTCCCATGACATGTGCAACTGATGTTAACATGGTTTCTGCCCTGATAAGCATATTCCCAGCCCTGTCCTTCACTGCTCACCAGGCCAAGGTTGCTTGGGGTCCCCATCTCCAAGACTTTTGAGCCCAGAACTGCATTCCCAGAAAGTGAGAAAGGCAGGCAGAGGTGGTGAGGAGACCTCTCCAGGCAGGGATGGTGGCCAAAAAATTTGAGGAGTGACACAAAGGACTTTGTTTTCCTCTTGTCACTCTGTTTCAAAAATAGCCCAAGGAAATGGTTTTGAATCTGCTTTGAACTGAAATACTTGGGGGGGAAAAAATCCATGGCGTGAACTTCAGGTCATTTAGCAGATTTCCTTAATTTTATTCTCCACCCCTGTCGTGACCCCAACAGGCTCTTGGAAAAGGTCCTTCTCTGTAAAGCTGTTTTCTTTCTTCTTCAATTAAGTCACACACACTAAATGGAAATGAAGAGGACATCGCTTAAAATGTGCCTTTAGGATGAAATGGAATATGAAAAGGCTCAAATCCATTTTAGAGACAGCCTCTTCTGTCAGAAATCAATACAGCCCGTGCATTCTACAATGTGCCAGTTCATAAAGTAAAAATGGCTCGAACTCTCAATTTAACATTTTCAAAGCTGATATTAAATTCCAAGATTTTATATCTGCTGTTGCCCATTTAGGACCAAGTTATAAATCTGAAGTCTCTCCCCAGCTTACGCGTCTGACAGTGCTCGATAAAAACTTTTATAATCAAGTTCGAAAAAGAATCACAAATCTCCATCTTGTGATTTTTAGCTTACGACAATCTGCGTAAAAAACCTCTCCCTGCCTTGATGTTTGTCAATATTTGTCATTTTAAGAAAGGGGTAAAATAGAAATGCTATGTAAACTCTTACCTCTTGGATAAAAATTATGGTTAGTAAAGGATTCAATGAATAAGACCTCTTCACAGCGGCATTTATACAGAATGACAAGGAAAAGCCAGATGGAAATTCAAGTGACAACCATGATTTGCTACCTATGGCATTCACAGTGAAACAGAAGACAGGCCATTATCTGGAAGTAAAAAAAAAACAAAAAACAAAAAAAAAACCGCACCCCACAACAACTTTTCTTTGCTCATTAGCATTTATTCCAGTCCTGCAGGCCAGCCATGCACCCATCCTTCTAAATTATCCTTAGGCTAGAAATAAAGAGGCCAGTTTTACCCATAAGCCTGTTTTTGGTGATCTTCATTCTTCAGAGCCAGAAACAGAAAAAATAATAATAATAATAATGAGAAAGATATTTTATTCAAGCAAGTTGGAGTCTGAGTGTTTTAAATTTTCCTGTCTGTAAAGAGACTGGAAACAATACATATACACATATACATATGTAAACACCCACATACGCACAAAAACACATGGATAAATACATATTACTAAAATTAGGAAGATAAGCATGGGAATGGTAAACATCAAATTCAGGACAGTGGTCACCTCTGAAGAAGAGGGAGGGGGACATAATGAAGAAGACACACAGGAAACTTCAGGTGAATCTGTAATGTTTTACTTTTCAAACTGAATAGTTCACAGGTGCTCATTATAGTAATGTCTATGCCTTGGTTATATGCACATCTGCCAAATGTTATCATTAAAACAAATTGTTTTTAAAAAAATTTTTAATGTTTATTTATTTTTGACAGAGAGTGAGAGACAGATCATGAACAGGGGAGAGGCAGAGAGAGAAAGACACAGAATCAGAAGCAGGCTCTAGGCTCTGAGCTGTCCGCACAGAGCTCAATGCGGGGCTCAAACTCACAGAGTGCGAGATCATGACCTGAGACAAAGTTGGACGCTCAACCGACTGAGCCACCCAGAGGCCCCTCATTAAAACAAATTTTAAAGAAAGGTTAGGGTTGTGTGAGGTTCATTTCATGTGTCAACTTGACGGGGCAAAGGGAAGCCCAGATAGCTGGTAAAACATTATTTCTAGGTGTTTGTGAAGAGAGAGATTAGCATTTGAATTGGAGGACTGAAGAGACCCATTCTCACCAATGTGGGCAGGCTTAATCCAATCTGTTGGGTGTCTGAATGGAAGGAAGTAAAGGTGAAGGTGAAGGAGGAATTCTCTCTTCTACAAGACAGAATTGGAATGTTCCTCTTCTCCTGCCCTGGAACTTCAGAGATTCTGGTTCTCAGACCTTCGGGACTCTTGACTGAATTATACCACTGGCTTTCCTGGTTCTCTAGCTTGCAGACAACTTTTTGTGGGACTCTGCCTCCATAATCATATGAGCCAGTTCCCATAATCTCTCTGTCTCTCTCTGTCTCTGTCTCTCTCTGTCTCTGTGTCTCTCTTTCCCTCCCTCCCTCCCTACCTATCTCATCTCCTATTGACTCTGTCTCTCTGTTGAACCCTGACTAATATAGGTTGGGTCATCAGAGAAATGGGGAAACGAGGGAACAGTTCAAATGCGATTCAAATTCAACACGGCTTTGTTACTCTGCCCAAGGTCTCTTTGCTAGTTCTACATTGGAGTGGGGACCGAGAGGTCATGTCAGTGACAGGAGAGGCTGGAAGTCCAAATGGTGTGCTGGATTATTTATTTATTTATTTATTTATTTAATGATTTGCTGGCTTATAGTGGCTTATGAAAGCTGACTTATTTTCAGGAATTTTACATGCCATCAGTTAAACACTTATTATTAAACATTAAATTACATAAGCTTGCAATTAAATAAATTATATTGAAAGCAGAGTAAAATAACTACTTAAAACATCACATCTTAACTATTTTACTACTCGATACTATTATCTATGCTCTCAAAGTTGTTTCTATGTATTGTATCTGTATGGTGGAAATACTCTTCAATTCACACCTTTACAACTCTGCATTCAGTGACACCATGGAAACTAGGAGACTCTACTGATCAGGCCTCCTTGCTGCCTACCCATCCCCCATTTGAGAACCTGTTGTTAACATTTACCAGCATACCACTGGGTGGAACCCAACTTCTTCAGCAATTTCTTGCCTCTAACTTCATTCTGAACATTCTGAATTCTCAATCACCAAGAAAAACTCACCCCTCTGCCAGGTTTGGATGACTTCTGCAAAACCAACTGGGTAGCTTCTTGAGGTATTAGGCAACTGGGTAGAATTTTCAAAAGAGAAATGGTCTTTTCTTTCTGTACCTCCCCAGACCCCAAAGTATCAACTGTCAATGTCTCTCGTAGTCGCCCATCAAGGGTGCATTTGTCTGTTGGGATAATTCCAATACCAGATGTCACATTGTTGGGCCAGAGGCCTCTGTTTGGCTACCCCTGTTCTAATTCTCTTTCCTTTTTCAGTCCTGACTTGTCTTCAGCTGGTCTCGGGCCTTGATTTATGTAATGTAAGGAACTGGCAAAGGGGAGGGACACTGGCCAGCAGAAACCATGGGGTGTGTAGGCTTGAGCAGGTGGCCTGATGGCCAAATTCTCTGCTGGATTGAAGGCGTATCCTTTGGGCTGTGTCCCTGCTGCCAGTAGAGCCTGAGGCATCTGGAGTTTAGCAAGGAACAAACAGGGGCTGGTTGAAGAATTATCTCATCCTGTGCCTTCCTTCCCCGCCTGTCAGCGGCGCCTGGGCCTGGGGCTTCAGCCCCCTGAACACCAGCCAGAGTCAAAGAACAGTATTGCTTCTAAAGGGGGTGGAAGGAACTTGCTTAGTATTCAGAGAAGTCAGAGATGCTGCTAAGTACAATCAAAAGTATAGGTTCTCTCTTGAAGTGGATCTTGACTTCTTCCCCATTCCTAGTTCCTCGCCAAGCCATTTCAAAAATCAGCTTCATGAGATATTAAAAAACACTCTAAGTATCCATTAATAGGGAACAGCTTAAGTAGGTAATATTCTGTCTTAAGAAGGAAAATTAAATGTCAATGAAAAATTACCTTTCCTTTTGAATATTGTATCATGTAAAACTTGTTAGAAATGTAACATTTAAAGGAAACGAGCGGGGGCCCCTGGCCAGCTCAGGTAGTAGAGCAGGCAACTGTTGACCTTGAGGTTGTGAGTTTGAGGCCCACGTTGGGTGTGGAGACTATTTAAATATAAACTCTTAAGGGGCGCCTGGGTGTTGCAGTCGGTTGAGCGTCTGACTTCAGCCAGGTCACGATCTCGCGGTCCGTGAGTTCGAGCCCCGCGTCGGGCTCTGGGCTGATGGCTCGGAGCCTGGAGCCTGTTTCCCATTCTGTGTCTCCCTCTCTCTCTGCCCCTCCCCCGTTCATGCTCTGTCTCTCTCTGTCCCAAAAATAAATAAAAAACGTTGAAAAAAAATTTAAAAATAAACTCTTAAAGAGCTATAAAAAATAAAGGAAACAAACTAAATGGTTATGTTGTAGGGATCACACAGCACATGAAAAATCTACCTTCTACTATTGAATCCTGTATTCAAAAAGAAAAACTGAATTGTTTTAGGTAGAACTAACTATATTCACTTGTGGTTTAGGATAAAATTTCCAGTGACTGCAAATAGGTTTAAAAAGTGCTGAAACGCAAACAATTTACATGAAAGGGAAGGTAACACCCTCTAGAAAACTGACAGAGAACTCAAAAAGTGGCTCCGGGGAGAAAAGATCTTTAAAATCATAACGTGAAAGAGACATGGGAAGAATTCAAATGAATTATGTCATGCAATGTGAGTGTGGGAAAAAGCCATATTCCTCCCTTAGAATGTTATTTTATACACTATATGATTTTAAAGATGTACGTGCAGCTAAACTAACAGATGGTTTTAAGTTAAAAATCATGTTTTAGGAGACCAATGGCACAAGGAAAAGGGCACAGCAGTGATTAAATCAGTACACAGATTCTTGGTATATAAAAACTATCTATAAATACAAATACATGTGATATACATAAATGTATATCAATCTGGAAGAAAAGGCACCAAAAACAATTAGTGGTTGTAATTGTATGTAAGATTACAAGTGACCTTTATTTTCTTCTTTATATATTTTTCTAGTTTCCAAACTTTACACAATGAATAGTCATGACTTTTAAAACAAAAAAGAATCTTATTTTAAAAACAACATGAGGGTGCCTGGGTGGCTCAGTTGGTTAAGTGTCTGACTCTTGATCTCAGCTCAGTCTTGATCTCAGGGTTGTGAGTTCAAGCCCTGTGTTGGGCTGTGTTGGACTCTGTACTGGGCATGGAGCCTACTTTAAAAAAAAAAAAAAAAGATTTAAAAACAATGTGATAGGGGCGCCTGGGTGGCTCAGTCGTTAAGCATCTCACTTTGGCACAGGTCATGATCTCACGGTTCGTGAATTCGAGCCCCACATCGGGTGAGTTCAAGCCCCCCTTTGGGTGAGCTCGAGCCCTGCTTCCAGTGAGCCCCACTTCTCTCTCTCTCTCTCTCTCTGCCTCTTGCTCACTTGTGTCCTCTCTTAAATACATACATACATACATACATACATACATACATACAATAGATAAGACATCTGCCTGGAGCCCTTGTCTCCAGCTGTGCACTCGTGGATCGTCCTAAGTATCGTAGTGTGGAGTAGAAATGAAATTATTAATAGCTAACTTTCACTGAGTATGAATCGTGTACCCAGCAATGTTCGGAGCACTTTGGATTATTTTATGTAATCGCCACCCCAGTCCCGTGAAGTTGGCTTGTATACTCTGATTTGATAGATGGGGAAATTTAGGATCAGAGAGGATTAGTTCTTTGCCTAAATCATACAACTAGTGAGTGGGGGTGCTGACATTTAAGCCCAGGCAGACTGACTCCAGAGGCCACACTCTCAGCTTTGGCTCTTTGCCGTGCTGCCTCCCACCACTCCAGGATTCCAGAAGCTAAGTGGTCAGCCCACGGGGAAATTCCTAGCCAAGTGTCCTGAGTATTTGTTTTCAGCCTCAAACTTCAAGGAGCTGTAAATTTTAATGGAGTCAAGCCAGTTCCTTACCTGGGATTGTAACGTTTGGGTGAATAAAAGTTTGAGATGAGTTTGTTGGGTAACATGTTTTCACCTACTTTAGGGGCAAAAATACTTCCCAAGGAACGGGACAAAAGGATGCACTGGTTTTCAATGGGGTCTTCGAGGATGCTTCTGGGGCTACTCAGGTAGCAAGGAAGAGATGTGGATTATGAGGGCTGAGCAGACCAGGGATGGAGCACCACTTTGGGCACTCTAAGTAGTCACAGGCAGCAGAGTCAGAGAAGCCAATGGAGGCTGTGAGAGGGACCAAAGACTAGCTCCGTTCAGCAGAAGAAAGGGGATTGGCACTACCGGGCACACACAGTGTGCTGGGCGTTCACGTTGGCTCTTCCATTCTATCCACCCCACAAGCCCATTTATGTCATTATCTCCACTTGACCATGGAAGGAGGGGAGGCTCAGAGAGAAGAACCCATCTGAGCGATTGAGCAAAAAAGGCCAACATTTAAATTCTTGTCTTCCTGGCTCCAAAGGGTTTCTGTTCTTGTCAGTCAGTGCCCGGCAGGGGATACTCTAATGGAGTAATTGAGGAGAGTTTAGCAAAAGGGCCCCTGACAAAGGTGTGGGCAAGTGATTGTGTTCAGAACATGCGACCCCAAAATACAGCACCTTGGCAGATTGAATATTTTAGGCTGAAGGAGTTTGAGGAAACAAGAGAAGGAGGAAGGTTGCTTTGACCGCCCCTGGGCCCTTGCCCTTCTTCTCTAAAACAGGTCATAAAACCCCCATGTGAAAGGTACCCTCCCTGTACCAGGAGGAAGGAAGACATTCTTATCATTATAGGCCAGGGGATTGGGACTGAGAAATCTGTGGAAACAAACCTTGTTAAATTAACCCTTATCTTCCTCGTGATTTCTTCACCATTAACTCCCCCTAGCCTAAGGATTTGTCTTGTCAAATCCTTACAAATTTACTGCTTCTTTGTCTGAAAGGTATAAAGCTTCCTGTTCTGTTCACTTCTTCAGGTCTCTGTCTCCTGCGAAGGCTTCCAAGTGCATGTAAAAATTTAATAAAAGTTACATAATTTTGGAGGGGCCTGGGTGGCTCAGTGAGTCAAGCGTACAACTCTTAATCTCGGCTCATGTCTTGATCTCAGGGTCATGAGTTCAAGCCGCACATTGGGCTCTGCACTGGGTGTGAAGCATACTTGAAAAAGTTTTTGTATGATTTTTCCTGTCAATCTGTCTTTTGTCAGTTTAATTTTCAGACCCATCCCGGGACCCTATCATTTATCCATAAAAGGCATGGAATCCTGACACGTGCTACAACATGGATTCTAAGTGAAAACATCACGCTAAGTGAAAGAAGCCAGATGCAAAAGGACAAATACTATAGGATTCTACTTACCTGAAATACATAGAACAGACACATTTATAGACACAGTAAGTAGAGAAGAGGTTTCCAGGGCTGAGAGGACGGTGAATGGGGAACTATTGTTTAATTTATTGTTTAACAGGTACAGAATTTCAGTTGCGGACGATGAAAAAGTTCTGGAAACAGATAGGGGTGAGGGTTGCACAATAGTGTGAATGTACTTAATGTCACTGAATTGTGCACTTAAAAATGATTAAAATGGTGGGGTGCCTGGGTGGCTCAGCCGGTTAATTGTCTGATGTCGCCTCAGGTCATGATCTCACGGCTTGTGGGTTTGAGCCCCGCGTCAGGCTCCAGCTCGGAGCCTGGAACCTGCTTTGGATTCTGTGTCCCTTTCTCTCTCTGCCCCTCTCCCACTCATGCTCTGTCTGTCTGTCTCTCTCTCAAAAACAAACATTAAAAAATTTTTTTTAAATAATTAAAATGGTTAACATTTTATGCTATGTATATTTTATGTCCCCTTTCTCCCAACACACAAGCCTTCCCACTGCCCAAATCAGAACTCGCTCTAAGAGGATGCAGATTGCCAGAACTCTTAGGTTTTCATTGTGGGGTTTAATGGCTCTTTGAACTACCTCATCATCCACTTTTTTTTTTTTTTTTAACCAACAGAAAAACAAAATTCCCTAGCCTGACTCTAAATTTTTCCCTGGGGCCCTCTAAGCCTGATGGCTTTTCTGGTAACGCAGTTTTTAAAAAAATGCTGATTTATTTTTGAGAGAGAGAAAAAGAAAAAGAGAAAGAACTAGTGGGGGAGGGGCAGAGAGAGAGGGGGACAGAGAATCTGAAACAGGCTCTGTGATGACAGCAGAGAGCCCCGTCCAGGGCTCGAACTCACAAAACTTCAAGATCACGACCTGAGCTGAAGTCAAGCACTCAACCCACTGAGCCACCTACAGTGCAGTTTTGTGGACTGATGGCTCTGGGGAAGGGATGAATCCTATTTTATTTTCCTTTTTGGTACTGAGACCCCCACCCCACCCCACCCCACCTCAGAACGGCTGCCAGCAGCCATCTGTCCCTGTTGCTGGGGTTGAAGGGAGAGCGGCTCTGAGTGTCTGCCTGGGGACAATTCAGGGCCTCAAGAGGTTCCCAAAGAAACTGCTCTAAGGTTATTCATTTGATGGGAAGACACTGGTGAGATGAGGAATGAGTTTTGGTGGGGTTGAGCCCGAGGCCCGCGTGGAGAAATGGCCTGGGAATGGATTTTGACAGATCCCACCCAGTGGGTGGCTGAAGGGGTGAAGGAAGCTCTGTAACAAACCCAAAGCTCGTTGATGTACCCCCAGCTGCAAGGGTGGGGTTGGGGGCAGGCTGGGGAGCCCCCAGACCCTTATGGACTGAGTAGGCTTCCTGGACCACTGGTTTAATGTTGTGTTGTCACCATTTTGAAAGTCTTCATACATACAAATTTTTTAACAAGGGGCATCACACTCTTCTTTTGCATGGGGACCTGCACACTGTGTAGCCGGTCCCATCCGTAGGGTGCTAGAGGGAGAAATTCCACCTGAAGGCAATGGGCCAAAGGATCAGGTGGGAAGGGACCGGGACCTCCAAGTTGTAGGTCCAGCGACAGCAAGCGTGGTGTAGCAGGTGCACAGGAGACAGGATCCAACTTCTCCACCAGTCCCTTTTATGAGAAAGCTCTCCAGGCAAACCCCAGACTCTGGGGCAGGAGGGGTGGGGGGTGGTGAGACCAGTATCTGCTTGTGCAGGTCTACCTTGTTTTCTCCGTTGCTTTGTCCTTGGGTGTCATTCAGTCCTAGCCTGGCCCTGTGTCTATTATTCATGGTTAGCATTTTCATACCTAATATTTCTACGTGTTCTTTACACTTCTTTTTTTTTTTTTTTTTTAATTTTTCAGTGTTTATTTTATTTTTGAGAGAGAGAGACAGAGTATGAGCAAGGGAGGGGCAGAGAGAGAGTGAGACACAGAATCTGAGACACAGAATCTGGCTCCAAGCTGCCAGCACAGAGCCTGACGCGGGGCTCAAACCCACAAACCGCAAGATCATGACCTGAGCCAAAGTCGGACGCTCAACCGACTGAGCCACCCAGGGGCCCCGTTCTTTACACTTCTTGCTTCATCCCGCATATCTTTTGTCTCTTTATTTCTACTTGAGGCTTGTTTTAGATTCTTGGTCTGTTTGTCCCTGTTCAAATCCTTCTGCTTCAAATCACATGGGTGGCTTGTGTGGTTTGCTGTTGTTCTTCTGAAGGAGTAACAGCGCTCCAGGTAGGAAGCACACATTCCCCAGAAGCGCTGGTGGCTCTGTCCTGTACTGTGTGCCGGAGAGTGCACAAGGCAAGGCCCTGGTGTGAGCCACCTCCCCAGGGGCTTCTCAAGCCTTGTTGTTGCTATAGTTATTGTTGTTGGTGTTGGTTCCCGGAATCCCAGTTTCCCTTTGTAGTTTTTCCAGCAGAAATTTGGGAAAGGGAGCCAGTGGCCCTGCTGGTCTGCCAACGTGGCAGATACTGGAAGTCTCTGGCTCACGGCTATTTCTTGCGTAACCCATCCACACAGTATTCTCCCTCCCTTGTAGATGGGTGAAACCTATTCTATCGTAAGTTGCTAGGTATGAGCATTTCTCCATTTTAATCGGTCCGCTTCAATTCATTTACAAAGGGCCGATCTATTGCTACTGCCATTTAAACAAGATCCTGATAGTGGAGACTTATATGCAAGGTACATGTGAGGAGATTGCTATCGTTCCTGAATTCTGATTGGGGGAATTTTCTTGCAGTATCATTGGCCAAAGGTCAGGCAATTATGCAGGAACATGTTCTCACTTTTTGGAGAAGGTATTTAGGGATGAAATATTATGATGCTATAATTTATTTTAAAATATGTAAGCATTTTGGGGTACCTGGGTGGCTCGGTCGGTTAAGTGTTTGACTCTTGATTTTGGCTCAGGTTATGATCTCACCATTCGTGAGTTCGAGCCCTGTGTGGGGCTCTGAGCTGTCAGGGCTCTGGGCTGACAGCTCAGAGCCAGTTTAGGATTATCTCCTCTCTCTGCCCTTCCCCTTCTCTCTCAAAATAAATAAATAAACTTAAAAATAAATAAATAAAATACTTCAGCATTTTTAAAAACGTTTATTTATTTTGAAAGAGAGAAAGAGAGAGATGTGGGAGGAGCAGAGAGAGAGAGAGAAAGAGAGAGAAAAAATTCCAAGTAGGCTCCACACTGTCATCACAGAGCCCAATGTGGGGCTCGAACCTACAAACTGTGAGGCGACCTGAGCCGAAACCAAGAGTTGGATGCTTAACGAACTGAGCCATTTAGGTGCCCAATACTTCAGCATTAAAAAAAAAAAAAAAAAAAAAAAAAAGGAATTTATAAAATGAGAATTGTCAGTCCCTAAATTTACATTCATAAGACCATAGGTTGCAGGAATCACTCTTGTCGGGAAGTATTGTTTCTCTTTTATACTGCACATAATCTGCCTCACATTGTATATAATCATGTTATTTGTTCTATGTAAATGCTATGGTTTGGACATTTGTGCTCTCCCCCCACCCCTAAATTCATATGTTGAAATCCTAATGTGATGGTATTAGGAGGTGGGGCTGTTAGGAGGTACTTAGGTCATGAGAAGGGAGCCTTTATGAATGGGATTTGTGCCCTTATAAAAGAGGCTCCAGAGAGATCCCTGGCCCCTTCCGCCAAGAGAAGATGCTGTGAGGAGGGACTGACCATGAACCAGGAAGTAGTCCCTTGCTAGAATGTCACCATGCTGGCACCCTGATCTTAGACTTTCAGCTTCCAGAACCATAAGAAATAACATTTTGCTGTTCATAAGCTGCCTAGTCTGTGGCATTTTGTTACAGCAGCCTGAATGGATTAAGACAATAAATATTTGGCAATATCTAATTTCATGAATTCTGCAGAATTAATGCCCATTTGACAGATGAGAAACCTTCATTTGGGACTGGAATGGGACTGGAAAACCTGATTGCAAATGGCTTATTCCTGAGACTGTCGACTGGAGGCCTTAGTTCCTCCCCACATGGACTCTCCACAGGACTGCTTGACAATGTTCACAGCACAGGGGCTGGCTTCTCCCAGAGCAAGTGATCTGGGAGAAAACAAGGAGGAAGTTGCAATGTCTTCTGTGACCTAGTCTTGGAAGTCCTTTCTGCCACATTCTATTCATTAGAAGAAAGATAGTAAGTGAAGACCACCCTCAAGGGGAGAGGATTTAACTTCTAACTCTGGAAAGGAGGAGAATCCAAGAACTTGTGGGTATATAGTAAAGCCACCACAGGGGTCACCAGTCCAATTTTTTTTTTTTTTTTTAACTAAAATGGGATCATATGGTATGGAGGACTTCATATTCTACATTTTTGTGTTTATAAACTCAGATCTCCTGGATTCAAATCCTGCCCCTCTACTTAGTAACTATATAATCTTGGGCAAGTTACTTAACCTCTCTACCTCAGTTTCCTTATCTACAAAATAAGAGTAAAATTAAAGCATACCTTATAAGGCATTGGTGACAAGCATGAATTAATACATTTAAAGAACTTATAATCATGTCCATCACGGGATAGGCAGTATATTTTGGCTCATCATGTCAGCAAGGATATTTTTTAAAAATCTTGGGGTGCCTGGGTGGCTCAGTTGGTTAACTCTCCAACTTTGGCTCAGGTATGATCTCACAGTTTGTGGGTTCAAGCCCCACATTGGGCTCTGTGCTGACAGCTCAGAGCCTGGAGCCTGCTTTGGATTCTGTGTCTCTCTTTCTCTCTGTCCCTCCCTGGGTTGTGCTGTCTCTCTCTCTCTCAAAAATAGACATTAACATTTAAAAAAAAATATCTCAATCACTGCATAATGTGTTATTATTTGGTCATATTGTACCTTAATTCCACTATTAGATCTCTTCTAGTTTTTTTTATTACTGTGACATGATAAAAAATATATTTGGTCTCTGCTTCCAGTTCCTGACATAGAACTCCCAAAATCTCATGAAATTTCCTGATAGGAGTCTCTTTTGTTCTAACGAGGTAATTTTCTGTGGGCTCCTGGATAGCTTCAAGAAGAGGAACTGGTCACCGGAAAGACCAAGTCATGATTATAAGTCTGAAGCTTTCAGCTCCACCTCTCATCCTCCAGGGAGGGGAGGGGCTGGAGATTGAGTTAACGATAGTCAATAATCATGCCTACGTGATGAAGCCTCTGTCCCTAAACTTCGGGGTTCAGAGAGCTTCTGGATTGGTGAGCACATCCACATACGAGGAAGCTGATACACCCAACTGCATAAGGACAGAAGCTTCTGTGCCTGGCACCCTTCTGGACCTCACCCTGTTCCCCTTCATCTGGCTGTTCATTTGTATCCTTTATAATATTATTTATAATAATATAAGAAAAATGTAAGTAGATGTTTCTTTGCGTTTTGTAAGCCTTGATAACATTATCAAGCCTGAGGAAGGGGCTATGGGAACCTGGATTTATAGGCAGTTGGTTAGAAGTGTAAGTGATGGGGGGCACCTGGGTGGCTCAGTCGGTTAAGCGTCCAACTTCAGCTCAGGTCATGATCTCGCGGTCCGTGAGTTCGAGCCCCGTGTCGGGCTCTGTGCTGACAGCTCAGAGCCTGGAGCCTGTTTCAGATTCTGTGTCTCCCTCTCTCTGACCCTCCGCCACTCATGCTCTGTCTGTCTCAAAAATAAATAAACTTTAAAAAAAAATTTTTTTTAATTAAAAAAAAAAAAGAAGTGTAAGTGATGGGATGCCTGGGTGGCTCAGTCAGTTAAGCGTCCGACTCTGGATTTCGCCTCAGGTCATGATGTCATGGTTTGTGAGTTTGAGCCCCACACCAGGCTCTGCACTGACAGTGTGGAGCCTGCTTGGGTTTCTCTCTCCTCTCTCTCTCCTCTCTCTCTCTCTCTCTCTCTCTCTCTCTCTCTCTCTCTCTTTCTTTCTCTCTCTGCCCCTCCCCTGCTCACATGCATGCTCACTTACATGCGCTCTCTCTCTCTCAAAATAAATAAACTTAAAAAAAAAAAAAAGAAGTGTAAGTCACAGCCTGGGACTTGCAATTGGTGTTCGAAGTGGAAGCAGTCTTATGGATCTGAACCCTTAGCTTGTGTGGTCCATGCCAACTCTCATAGTTTGTGTCAGAATTAGAACAGTTGGTGCATGGAGAGTTGGAGAATCGGTTGATGTGGAAACCCCTCCCCCCATATTTGGTGCCAGAAGTGTTGTGAGTAGAGAAATAGTTTTTCTTTTAATTGCTAATATTAGTAATACTGTACCAAATATTTAGCTACATTACTGTAGCTAAATATGTGAGCAGAGGATGGAACCCTTTGGAATGTGTACACAATTTTGCATATATAAAAGGCTGGGGGTGCCTGGGTGGCTCAGTCGGTTGAGGGTCCTACTCTTGATTTCGGTTCAGGTCATGATCTCACAGTCATGAGATCCAGCCCCATATTGGGCTCTGTGCTGAGTGTGGAATCTCCTTAAAATTCTCTCTCTCCCCCTCTGCCCCTCCCCTGCTTGTGCATGCCCACGCTCTCTATGGGGGGTGGGGAGGGGGAGTCTGTTTGTGGAGAAAGGAGTCCATAGTCTTCATCAAATTCTCAAAGAGATTCCTAATTCAAAAGATGTTAAGAGCTGCTTGTCTAAGATCTAGTCCTCAGCCACCCAGGATGAGGTCCTGGATGAAGGGATTGGAGATGTGGTCATCAAGGTCAGAAGCACACATTCGCACCAACCAAGGTTCCGGGGAAGGTTCGGAGGCGCCTCAATCACATGAGCGGTACATTCCTATGTTGTATTTCATGGCAGCTTATTTCTAAGATGATTTCTGTAATTGACTAGTCTGACCACCTTATTATTCTTAGCATAACATCAAGTAACTTTGTGGTCTTAAGATCTGTGATTCTTCAGTCCATTGTGTCTAGGCTGATCCCATTTGGGGGTTATGGGTACGATGACTCCAGTGCGTATATGCTATGTACTAAGCATTCTATAGCATTTGTTGGATAAATGAATGAATAAATGGAAGCGTTGTCAAAAGTGGAAATACATACAAGGAAATGCAAAGAGGAAGTGGCCCTTGTTTGTCAGGCTTTGGAACGATTGAGCTTTTGTGATGATGAGCTTTTGTGATGACAAGAAACCCTAGAGAGGAATAGGGATCCCAGCATCCTGGTGGAAAAAGGAGATGGCAGTAGATGCTGCAGGGAAATGTTCTAAAGCTTGGGCTCTCAAAGAGCCAGGTTGGGTGTGAGGATAACGGACTGATGTCTCCGACAAGGTGGTGGGGGTGCAGGCAGCAGGAAGCACCTGGTCTCATGCGTGGGACCAGCTCCTACAATGACTGCACTCACTGCCACCCATGAGACCATCACGGGACACATCCACCCTGCAGCTGGGAGCGTAGCGTCCCACCCAGGGCAGCAGCCTGGTGGTGCTTTGGATGCCCACCTCCCACTGGTGGCGGCCTTTCATCTGAGCCTGAGCAGTGGCTCAGAAACCACCCACCGTCCAGGCCAGTGGCCCTTCAAGTTTGGTGTGCACCTGAATCATGTGGGCACCTCATCTACAATGTGGATCCCTAGGCCTCGCCTCTGAGAGTGTCACTTAGCAGGTGCGAGGTGGGGTCCAGGAGTCTACCGATGGCTCACAGACCACCTGTGTTCATTCAGGTTCACTGAGAAGCAGATGCCAAGATGGGATCGGCTGTAAAGGAGATTTTGGAGGGAAATGTCTATGAAGGATAAAAGGGTGGGAGCCCAGGAAGGGGGTGAGCTCGGACCCCAGTGCAGTTCTGGCCCCAGTGAAGGGGAAGAATAGGCAGTGAGGAGACTCAGGGCAATTGTACAGATTAGAGGGAACAGTGACTACAAGACTGCCCTCACTTCAGACACCAGCTGCAAGTTCAGAGTCTCCAAGACCATTCTCAGGGTTCCATGATTTGCTAGAAGGACTCATGGAACTCCCTGAAAGCTGTTAGACTCATGACTAGTTTATAGGGAAAGGATATAGATTAAAATCCGCCAAGGAAAGGAACACATAGGATGGAGTCCAGGGACCAGACCCAGAGCTTTCCTTGTCCCCTCCCCCATGGAGTCAGGACATATTACTTTCTAGGAATCTACCTGAGACTATGCATGGAGTGTTGTAAACCCAGGAAGCTCACTTAAGCCCTGGTGTTCAGAGTGCTTATTGGGGCTCCGTAATGTAGGCATGGTTGATTGACTGTCCACTTAGGGGATCTCTGTCTCTGGGTGACCCAAAGCTGCACCCTAAACCATATTGTTCTTCCTGGTGTGGCCAGCCCCCACCCTGAGTCACACTGCTGTTATTTGGCCAGCCCAATGCCCCCCCAGGCAAATGAAGATTATCTCCCAGGAGTTAGGGGTAAACGTCAGATCTCTTTTGTGCTAGATTAATTTTTTTATTACACAAGTGGGAAGAGTCTTAGTAGTACGAGAAATGTTCAGGCAGATACACGGGGAGGCCCTGAGCCAAAGCTGCTTGGGAGGAGTCCTGGGTCTCTCAGGAATGACCTGCGTTAGTCCATCCCCGGTTCCCCAGTGCTCAGCTTGGGCTGGGTGTAGGCCTAGGGAGTGTGGCTTCAGTGTGAATGTGGGGGTGGAGCCCATAGCAGGAATGCTGAGTGGCGGCTGTCATCTTCATGCCACAGGGACGGTAGTGGCAGCGGCTGGGTGAAGCTGTCCCCCTCCCCCCCCCCCCCCCCCCCCCGTCTTCCTGCAAGGCTTCTTTGCCTGACATGTTTGTGTTCCACCCCCCCCCTCCCCGCCCCCCAGCCTTGTGGCTCCTGCAAAGAGGAAAAGGATCTGCGCAGGGCTCTGGACACAGCAGTGGCAGTTGAGGTCCAGGCCCAGACTGTGCTCCCCTCCTGCCGCAGCCTTGTAGGGGCTCCCGCACACAGGACAGAGCAGGGACAAAACAGGAACAAAGGAGGTCAGGGTGTGGATGGCAGCTTAGCTCCTATGAAGGGTCACTCCTGTGGCTTCTGCTCTAGCTGCGGCTCCCCTGGGGTCCCTGCAGCTTGGCCCCAGCCTCACACAGGGGAGCCCCAGGGGCTATGGCTCAGAGTCTCTGGCTCAGGGACAGTTCCGGGGCCCAGAGGCACTGGCTGCGGAGAGCGTGGGCTCAGGGGGCAGCTGGGGAGGGGCCCCCCACCCCCACCCCGGAGTCTCCACGGCCAGAATTTCTCTCATAGTCCTTTCAAGCCTTTTATTGATTGCTCTTCTTAAACTCCACGAGCCGTTGGGGCAAGAAAGCAGGTGGGGAAACTGAGATTATAGAGAAAGTGTGGCATGTGGACCAACCATGTGGAACCAGGAAGGGGATGACTCAGAATGTCAGTGCTGCGGGTATGTTCTCTGCCGGGCACAGCTGGGCCTGCTTCTTATTCCGCAGCCCAGTTCCTACCCCACCTTTGCTTTCACATTGCTTTAGTGCTTTCCTTGCTGGCGGTCAGATCCCAGCCCCAGGGGAAGGCTGCACTGTGCTTCTAATTGAAGAATGAGGAAGCAACTTTGCACACTTAAAAAAAAATGTCTGGACCTGGGCCAACCCCTACCAACACTGGGCCTCAGGGTAGGGACGGGCGGCCTCAAGTAAGAGAACCCCACCCTGGAAACACTGTGATCCTGGGGACACGGCATCAGACAAGGAGGCTGGCATCCCCATCCTTAACTGATTATGCCTTTGGCAATTATTATTACCCTTCTCAGATTCTAAGGCACCATCAATTGTAAGATGCACCAACAATTTATTAGCTGCTTTTAGGGACAGAAAAAGAAACACACGGCCACATCCAATGCACACATCAACTCTAACATCTGTTCTGATTTCAGGACTGTGAGCATTTGAAAAATACAGTGCACCTTAAAAATGATTTTTTTTGGGGGGGCGCCTGGGTGGCTCAGTCGGTTGAACGTCCGACTTCAGCTCAGGTCACAATCTCGCGGTCCATGAGTTCGAGCCCCGCGTCGGGCTCTGGGCTGATGGCTCAGAGCCTGGAGCCTGTTTCGGTTTCTGTGTCTCCCTCTCTCTCTGCCCCTCCCCCGTTCATGCTCTGTCTCTCTCTGTCTCAAAAATAAATAAACGTAAAAAAAAAAAAAAATTAAAAAAAAATGATTTTTTTTTTTTAAAGCAGAATTTATAGGGGCACCCGAATGGGCTCCATCAGTTAAGCATCCAACTTCGGCTCAGGTCATGACCTCATGGCTTCGTGGGTTCGAGCCCCGCACCAGGCTCTGCGCTGACAGCGTGGAGCCTGCTGGGATTCTCTCTTTCCCTCTCTCTGCCCCTTCTGCGTTCTCTCTCTCTGTCAGAATAAATAAATAAACTTTGAGGGGAAAAAAAAGAATTTATAAAAAAAATAAAGCAAGAGGAGACTTTTCCTAATTCTGGGGTTGAGATGCAAAACCAACACCCACATTTTGGGATAACAGTGTTGATAGGCTTTTTGCCATGTGTCGTTGCTCTCTTTTTGAGGGGAAGAGGACTTGGGTTAACCTGATAGATACCCAATCGAAAAGATGGTACATTAGTGATATTTATAGTCAGAGCAGTGCACGGTTTAAATTGGTTACTAGATATTTGCATCTTTTAACTACACAGCTAAAATAAGAGAACTACAGGACATTTCAGTCTTAGAACAACAACTAATGTTTGTGGGGCACTTTTTAGGTGCAGGCCCTGCTCAAGGTACTTCATGTTTATTGACTTGTATAAACCCACAAAAATCCCATGAGAAGGTGCTAGGACCACCTTGACTTTAGAGATGGGAACACGAGGCACAGAGTTTAAGCAGTGGCTCCAGTTCCCACAGGTAGGATGTGGACTTGAACCCAGATGGGTGGCTCCAGAACCCACCTCTTACCTGCACTAGACAACTTCTCTTAGAGCATAAGGGACGAAAAGAAATCAAATAAAACTTAGAATTTCTAGTCACTGTCCGTGGGCAGGGCGTGTTGGGTTGGGCCGAAGGCAGTGGTATGCTGGTCAACCCCCCTCAGAAAGCCCTTGTTTCTAACACTTGCCAATGTCCTTGGTGTAAATACTTCTCCCTTGGCTGATTTTAAGACACACCGCGCCGGTAAAATTCCTGAGTGCTTAGCAACTGCATCTCAGGAGTTGGCACGAGCTGGCTCCACCACCCCCGGCTGAAAGTAATTGTTCGTGTCCGTGTGGCACCGCTTGGCCAAGAATGCGTTTTGCATGAAGTTCGTTCAGTGAAGCCAACCGCGGACGGGACTCGGCGCGTGCGTTCAGGGCTTGGAAATGGTTTCTCCCCTCCGTTTCGCCACCTGCTAACCAGGGGAGCCAGCCCCTTGCGGCACCCCGGATGACAGGTACGCACATGCTCGCCACTCCCCCTGGCCTCCTGAGCATCAAAGACGAAGCTGAAGACCAAAGCTTCCGGGCAAAGCTTCTCCTTTCTGAAGCAGAGCGGTGGTGGTGAGAGGAGAGAAACACCAGGTTCAACCAGAGGGAAAGGGGCTTCTGAAGCGTTAGAGTTGAGGCGTTAGGGCGAGGCTGGTGAGCTGTGGTCAGTGAGGGCAGAGCAGAGAGCAGAGCGATCAGGCTAACTGACTGGACAACATTTAGGTTCCTGTCTGGACAGCTCTAGAGACAAAGCCGTAAAGTCAGATGGCTACAGACGCCGGGCAGATGACTGAGGTGGGCAAATGAGACAAAGCATGAAAAATAGGAGTGGCGGCCACAGTGGTGAACTGTAAGCACACACCCCGCCAAATGACACTGGCGGGTCGTGGCTTCTTTTGTTTTGCTTGTTAACATCATAGGCCGAACAAAATAGGTCGGTGACCTGGATACGGGCCTCCATTTTGTGAGTTTTGTCAGCAAGGCTTCCTGGCAAGGTTTAGAAGGCCAGACTCAGAGCGTGGCTTGCCAGGGGCTGAATTCCACCCCCTCCTCGCGTGAGCGGTGGGACACCAGGGGTGTGAGGGCAGTGGGGTCACCCATCCCGAAGGCAGGCTATCGGGGGTGCATTATTCAGCAAATTCTAAAACAACCATAAAATTAAGATTCAGTCTGGTTTTTTTTTTTTATTGTTCACATGTGCCGGCCAATCTGAACAATGTCAGTGATAAAAATATCCTCCTTGAAAGATTCTTTTGTCGGTCTAAGTTCTACATAATCGCTCTGGTTGCTGTTGAGTTTCACTAATGTATATGTAAGCTTCAATGAACACATTCAAATAGCTTATCTATTAACAAGCATTGTATTCTACATGGAAGTTAATTTGAGAATTAACCCCTGACTCCAGTGAATTCACCCATAAGTGTTTGTTTTCAGAATAAGTACCTAATGATTTGGAACCCTTCAGTTCCAAACCCTGTGGAAACACATATTCCTATGTTTAAACCATAAATTCAAAATAAACAATGATAATGCCTGAATGCAAACATGAAGAAACAGACTAAGAGTTAGTAGGATTTTGTCATTCCATGTGCCCATGCCAGAAGGACTCAAAAGGGCAGTGTTTATTTATTTATAATTTTCAAACAGTTTTATTTATTTAAGTAATCTCCACACCCAACATAAGGCTCGAAATCACGGGCCCGAGATCAGGAGTCACACACTCCTCTGACTGAGCCAGCCAGGCGCCCGAAAAGGGCAATGTTTTGTTTTGTTTTGTTTTTTCTCAATATATGAAGTTTATTGTCAAATTGGTTTCCATACAACACCCAGTGCTCATCCCAACAGGTGCCCTCCTCAGTACCCATCACCCACCCTCCCCTCCTTCCCACCCCCAATCAACCCTGTTTGTTCTCAGTTTTTAAGAGTCTCTTATGCTTTGGCTCTCTTCCACTCTAACCTCTTTTTTTTTTTTTTTCCTTCCCCTCCCCCATGGGTTTCTGTTAAGTTTCTCAGGATCCACACAAGAGCGAAACCATATGGTATCTGTCTTTCTCTGTATGGCTTATTTCACTTAGCATCACACTCTCCAGTTCCATCCATGTTGCTACAAAGGGCCATATTTCATTCTTTCTCATTGGCACGTAGTACTCCATTGTGTATATAAACCACAATTTCTTTATCCATTCATCAGTTGATGGACATTTAGGCTCTTTCCATAATTTGGCTATTGTTGAGAGTGCTGCTATAAACATTGGGGTACAAGTGCCCCTATGCATCAGTACTCCTGTATCAAAAGGGCAATGTTTAAATGCCTTGTTTTCAAGGCATTCAAAGAGCTGGATGCTTGTTCTAAAGCAACATATCAAATAATGCCAATATTCACTGTTACTCAACCATTTTCCCTGATTTTTACAGAAGAAACACCGTAGAAGTTTACCAACTGTAATAAAAATGTATGGTAAATTTTCTGGTGGACATATTTTAGCAGAAATTTTTTTACTACAAAGACATTTGAAAGCATCTAAAATTGATCCCAAAGAAACAAATACATGGACAGCAATATTGCAACTTCTAAAGTGAATTGTGACATGGGATTTTTAATGAATCTTTGACAAACCTATTGTTGTATTTAAGACTTCTATTTATATATTTGTTGATTCATGTAGAAGAAGTTTTTCAAAATGAAAATTAACCATGAGTGAAGACTGTCTATTGAACAACGAACTGTCCATTGAACACGAATTATGTGAAGATGAGTTTTGACAAAGTCATTAACAAATTTGTAGAGGTTAAGCCTGGAAAACAGAAACTATTATTTGTTACTGCAGCAGACCAATATGTAGGTATGTTTGTTCCAGTTTTTAAAAGTATTGATGTAATTAAAACAGAAAAATCCATTACTTTTCCTCTTTTTTATATTTTAACATTTATATATTTTTATTGGGATAGATATATATAGGGAGAGGGTTTCCCTCCCATCCCAGTATTCCATTTAAAACTTTTTCCAGGGGGCTTGGGTGGCTCAGTCAGTTGAGTGTATGACTTGATTTTAGCTCAGTTTATGATCCCAGGGTCATGTGATCGAGCCCTTCATCAGGCTTCATGCTGAATGTGGACCCTGCTTAAGATTCTCTCTCTCTCTCTCTCTCTCTCTCTCTCTCTCTCTCTCTCTCTGTCTCTCTCTCAAATAAAACTTAAGGGCACCTGGGTGGCTCAGTCAGTTGAGCATCTGACTCTTGGTTTCAGTTCAGGTCAGGATCTCATGGTTTGTGGGTTTGAGCCCTGCATCAGCCTCTGCGCTGACAGCATGGGCCTGCTTGGAATTCTCTCTCTCTCCCTCTCTCTCTGACCTTCCACTGCCAGCATGCTCTTCCTCTCAAAATAAATAAATGAACTTCCATTTAAACACCTTCCATTTAATTTTAAAATTAAATTAAAAAAATTAAAAAGACAAAAGCTTTTTCCAATATAGGAATGGTTTTGAGACAACCTGATCCCATATTTACTGGCCTGATTGGAGAGTCCATCTTGGCAGCACAGAATGAGATTTGGAGCAACCATTGAAATCCTGGAATTTGTGAGTTTGATCTCATGGCCAAGGAGGGTGGTCTTGTTCCCACTCGAGAATGAAAATATTGTGAGGGGCTTTCTAGCCACCGTTCTAGATAGGTGATATGGGGCTTTCATAGGCACAGTGCTCTGACGTTGGGCAGAGAGAGAGAAGTGACTTTCCTCTCCTGCTGGCTCCTGGCCCCTAGCCAGACCATATCACTGTTGGCTCCATCATGGTTGTCTTTGCAGAATTTGGAAGTGGAGACTGGCCAGCCTGATGAAGGGGCGGAGTGAAGACAGTGAGGATCACCCTTAAATCAGCCCTATTGTGGCCAGCCCTAAATGGGCAGAGAGGGTGGCATTCTCCGAGGAATAATAGGTAAGGTCACTGGCCCAGATCGGGTGCTCTTCTCCCCCATAAGTCCTGAAATTCTCACTGTCAAGGTATTATTCCTCCTCCTCCTGTTACTAATACCACCATTTTACTCTGCTCCCTAGATACTCTTGTGAATGCACAAAAGTGCCACCTGGAAGGACTACCACATTCACCCTCAAAATGACAAGGAAGACCAGCTCCTGGTCACTCAGACCAGTCTAGTCACTCAGGGCCCTGGAGGCCAGGGATGCAGAGCAGGGATGTGTTTACGAGGAGTCTTAGGCACAGAGAGGTCTGGGACAGGAGGGAGAGAAGGGTAGGAGGGGAAGGTCTGGACTGCCAGCACTGGTGGGGGGCCCGGTGCCCAGGGATGTGACAGGCGGTGGTATTAGTCCTCACCACTTTGCCTGGTTCGGTTCAGGGGTCTAAAATCGTCGTGGGGCGCCTGGGTGGCGTAGTCGGTTAAGCGTCCGACTTCAGCCAGGTCACGATCTTGCGGTCCATGAGTTCGAGCCCCGCGTCAGGCTCTGGGCTGATGGCTCGGAGCCTGGAGCCTGTTTCGGATTCTGTGTCTCCCTCTCTCTCTGCCCCTCCCCCGTTCATGCTCTGTCTCTCTCTGTCCCAAAATAAATTAAAAATAAAATAAAGCAATTCTTTAAAAAAAAAAAATAAAAAAAAAAAAAATAAAATCGTCGTGTGTTAGGCAGAGAGGGCGGTGGCACGGAGACACTCCAAAGGCAACTGATTTCTTCTTGGAAGCTGTTAAGGTTATTGATTTAAGTCATGACAGGCTCAAGGGCACTAAGAGATTCTTTCAAAAGGAAATAAAACTGCTTCTCCAGGTGAGTATTGCTTTTTATTTAGGCAGGGGTCTAAATCTATTGAGGTGAAAGCGACTGGGTCTCACCTCTGGAGCAATCTGGGGAGACCTATAAAGTTTATTGATTGGACTTACTTAACTTACACTGGCTAATAATAAAACAACTAGACCCATCAATCAGTCCCCAGGCCCTCCAAGAAAATGATTACAGGGTGGATTGATTCCTCCTCAGAGATGGCAGTTTACGGGGAAAACACTGAGGGGGTGGGGACAATAGATGTTGCACAATGACATTCTAGGGCAGCACATTGGGGAGGCCACTTCTTGCCCAGGTGAGGGTCCTAGAGGAGGGCCAAGAGTTCTCTGGGAATAGGCTGCCGTGACCTCTCTGGACAGCAAAGAGTCAGCCTCATCAGGAAGGTAGTGGGAAGCTGCCAGATTTATGACTGCCAGGTATGAAAGGGCAAGAAAGTGAGGATATTGACACGGGACAAGGAAGGAGGGGTATATGGTGAGGGGCGGACAGCCAAGATAACTGAGATTCCAACACCCCAGTCTTCAAGTCTGGAGCAGGGCCCTCTCAAAGGCATGCTGATGGCCTGCCATTGAGCCAACAGGAAGGATCTGGAGGAAGAGGAGTTACTCAATCCTACTCAACAGGTACTTCTCTTGCCTTGAAAAGTAAGACATGTCCTTACCTGTGGTTATATGCATTCTTGTTGGGGAGAAAAGATGTTCCCACTTGAATGAGATAATGACCTGAGACCTTGGATGACAAAATGCCAAGTCAGTGGCACACATTCTACTTGCTAGGGGAATTCAGGGAGAGAGGTGTTCTGTGAAGGCTGGACGGTTGGGGAGGATCTCAGAGGGAATGTGAGACTTGAACTAGGCTTCCCCAGTTCAAGAAGAGCAGAGGACAGTTGGATGAGTAAATCCATCCTCTACAAATGTAGCATCCACTGCTAATCGGGCAGAGACGTACATAAGGACTGTGCAATAATATATACAGTAGTTAAATGTGACAGCTCTGGAGTCCATGTTTGGCTTCCAGCCTGGCTTCCACCAGTGACTATCCACATGGGCAAATAACATTTACAAGTCTGAGCCTCCTCGTCTATAAAATGGGGATAATACTACCATTTGCATGGTAAAGCAGTTGTAAAGATTATACAAGGATAATGTTTGTAAAGCACTTAACATAGAGCCTGGAGATTAGAAAACATTCAGTAAATGATGGTCGCTGCCATTCTTCTTCTTATTAGTGATGGAGGTATTATTAAAGGTAGGCAGTATTCAGACTACCACGAGGTTCTGGACACTCCCCACCCCAGTCCTGGGTGGTATGTCTGCAAGCCCATGTTAGCCTCTTTGAATTGCATGTACCTAGAACCTAAAGGGCAGGGAGCGAAGGCCCAGGAGCTCACTGAGGGGTTGAACAATGGCGTACCACAGCCAGCAGCCAGCTAGTTGAGCACCTGCAGGGCAGAGATAAGTGATCCCGGAACTTTTACAGGGCCTCCCCCAAAGGCACCATTGGAGAGCCAGCAGGGATGTAATGAGGAGAGAACTCAGCCCCGAGTTTTGAATTTAAAGTTGGCGGGGAGAATAAATAGGTTGAAGAAACTCTGCGAGAAGACTATCCTTTGGGGACCCAACAGAGACGTATCTAGAAGTGCTGGCTCCCCGCAGCGACAATTATATAAAGGGACTCCTAACACTGTGAAATGAAAAATAAACCAATCTCCAGTGCAATACCAGAGTGCCTCGGGTGATGCTTACAAACACCTTCAGAGCTGGGAAAAGGAGCACGGGTTCCTTACTAACCTTCTAGCTCATTCTCCTTTGCTTCCCGCCCCCCCCCCCCCCCCCCCCCCCCCCCCCGTGCAGCCAAAGGTTGCAGGACTAATAAGCCCTCAGAATGGGGGGGGGGCGGGGAGGGATATGGAACTTCCATAAACAGTACTTCCAGCAGGTTGGTAGGGATTAGGCAGGATCTCTCAGAAATCAAGAAATACATGGGCTACTTTCATTTTTAAAAGCTCCCAGTATATTTTAAAAAGAATGTCAAAACAGAATCACAAAAATTATGATTTTTTGGGAAACTCTGCATTTAATACATTGGTATAATTTAATGCCAAAGGCACTGAGTTATTCACAAGATAATTATAGGAGTTTTGAAAAATATTAACTTATAATGTACTGCAGGCAGTCTGACTTGGTAGTGGGGATACATGTTTTAGCCGTAGGAAGACCGGCATCTTCCTCAATGCTGTTGTCAGTGTGGCCCTGAGACTGTACATAGAACCTCACTCGGAGATGAGTCAAAATATTAATTTTGAGGCCTTTGGTTGGCCTGGGATGAATGGAATAAATGGTTTCCTCAACATAACACACTGCCCCCTCCCCCCACAATGGTAGCCCTGGGTGGAGCGGAAGTAAATAGTTTATATAAGTTAACATTTTATGAAGACTCAGGAGTCTTAGATAATATTTAATAAAGACTGCTTGCTTTGTGACTTAGCGAAGTATTAAAGAAGGGATTATTATGGCTTCTGGGACAGCATTCTGGGGGACCTCTTTGCCTTTAGGACCCAAGTTTCACGAAAGCATTGCCAGTGAGATTCAGTTATATACATGTGTCTCCACAAAAAACCTAAAAAGACCGAGGTAAAATGCCGAAGGAAGGGAAACGTCCTCCTTTACCAATGTATGTGCGTGAGACACCTCCCATGAGTCGCTTCCAAGGTTTAGGTCTCTCCTGTCCCTTATTCCATCTGTATCCAGTTCTGTGGGGTGCCAGCCAGTTCGCACAGGTGCAGTTGACCCTGACCCACCTCAGGTGCGCTTTTTGTACCCCTTGCTTTCTGCCTTTGGGCCTCTGAGTGTCGTTATGGGTGGGGCCCCCCTGGAAGCCCATTTGTCACTCACACACGGGCAAGGTAGACAACCATGCAAAGAACCTTTGCCCAGTGGTATGAAGGCAATGGAGAGCTGCTGTCTTCTTTCCTCCCCCCTGGGCTGGTGCTGAGACACCTTTCAGACAGCAATGCCATGACCTCCTGGGATTGTACACACAGATGCCTGTAGACATGGCCACCTCCATAACATAGTTCTGTACTGATTCTTTTCTTCTTCCTTCTTCACTCCGCCTCACCTCCTCTCCTTTGCTCCTTTGATCACATTCCCAGGAAGGAATTTGCACTTAGGCCTCTGTCCTAGACTCTGCTCTTTGCAAGCCGAAAACCCTTTTCGTAAGAACTGTTCATGTATGATCTTCCTTTTACTGTTTCTTGCAATTGATTTTTTGAACCTAAACGTAAGATTTGACATGGAGATTTGTTACATGCCATCTATTGAAATGTGCCTTAATTCTGATTTTGTCATTTTACAATGTTAGCTGTCCTTCTTTGCCTTGAGTTATCCATAAATTTTTTCATAAAACTTGTTGGCTGTTAAAAAAAAAGCCATCAGTGACCAACCTCTGTAACCTCATCTCATGCTTCGCTCTTCTTGATAACTACCCTCCTGCAGCTTCACCTCCTACAACTGTACAAATGGGCAAGTTCTTCCTCCTCCAGGTCTCGCATTTGCTGTTCTTTCTGCTTAGAATCCTCTTCCCTCAGGCTCTTCACATGGACACATGTCACACTTCAGGACTCAGCTTAAGTGTCACTTCTCAAAGAGAACTTCTATGACTGCTGTCTTTCAGTCATGGTCTTTATCCCAAACCATGGGTACCATAGATCCATTTTTTTTTTAAATTGTTCATTGCCCTAATTAGAATGAAATCTCTAGAAAGGCAGGGATGTTGCCTGTTTTCTTCTCTGCTGTGTCCCCAGCACCTAAGTAGATTCTCACACTTGTGCACTAGATCCCATTCCATCTCACCTCCTCAAGGACAATTCACCAATTCTCCCTCCTCTCTCCTGTGTCAGTATCCCCCCGCCCCCCTTTACTGGATCATTCCCATCAGCAGACAGACATGCTATAATTTCGCCTGTCTGAAAAAGCAAATAAATAAATAGGTAAAAATGATAGTAAAAATAAAGAAAGAGCAACAGCTAAAAAAAAAAAAACCCTCTTGGCATGCATCCACTTACGTATTTTGTTTGTTGTCTGTCTCCTCCACTAGATGAGAAGCTGTATGAGGAAAGGATTTTTTGTTTGTTTGTTTTGTTTATTGTGATATCCCTAGTGCCTCAAAAGTGCCTGGCACATAGTAGGCATTCAGTAAAAATTGTTGGGTGAATGAATAATTTTGCAGATTGAATGAATAAACTTCCTTTTTTTAATTAACAGAGAAAAAAAT
Source organism: Panthera tigris (assembly GCF_018350195.1). Lineage (NCBI taxonomy): Eukaryota > Metazoa > Chordata > Mammalia > Carnivora > Felidae > Panthera > Panthera tigris. The sequence goes on from NC_056665.1 coordinate 110,835,864, forward strand.
CCATCTGTATCTTGAGCAATGTCTAACTAACTTAAAGGATCAACATTCAGCTAAGAAAGCAACTATATGTCAGGTAGCTTTGCAGAGATAGATGGTGGCTATCTGACTGTAAGTGATGTGAGGAAGAATTCTCTTCCACTCTCTGGTGCAGTTTAATGGAGAAAGGAAAATCAGCGGTAGACCCCTCTGCATTTAGAGAATGGCCTTGCCCTAGAGATGGAAAAATTGAGGTCTAGAGGTAGTAACTTCTCCCAAACTGTGTTCTCCCGTCTAATGGGATAGAGCATAATCCTTCTACAAACACAGCCGGATAACTAACAATAAAAGAGTTCTTCCACTTGCTTACAAACGGGGCACCCTGGATTGCTTCCTGGTACACTGGCGTGCGATAATAGGGCCTGCCAGGAGATGGCGACGTGCCTTTCTTTCCAGGAGGGCTACACTCTAGGCAGGTGCTGAAGGGCAGAGAACTGGGGACCTGGCCAGGTCAGCTGGCTTGTCAACCAGGGGCCCCTAGGCAGGAGAGCCCCCCAAACAGGGTTCTGCCTCAGAAGACCTCATTCTTGTTGGCTTGGTCCCCATGAGTAAAATAGTTGTTGCTGAAAAAGGTACATTTTTAAGGCTTCAGATGCCAGAGCGACTAGGAATCCAGGACGGTTGGCAGGTCCACAGTCAGGAAATTTATCTCAAATTCAGGGAGTTTGAAAATCTAGGACAGCTCCTTGGCAACCCAGTACTGACAGTCCTTTTGTTCGACTTTTCTTAGGCTTAGACAACAGCCTCCGAGAGCCAACCAGATTTCCTCCAAGAAGAAGACCCACCCTGGCCAGCATTCTACCACAGGAATGATTAATCTGGGCTTTGGGGTCCACCAACCCCTGTAAGTGGGTGTAAAACTGTATTCGAGGGTTGAAGGTGCGGGGTGTGCTGATAGATATTTACAGTTCCTAGAGAGAAAGCCCATTGTTTTCATCTGTCTCTCAGAGAGCTCCATGGTTCAAAAACGGTTCAAAAACTAATGCTAAAACTAAAAAAACTACTCTAAAAAACTGCAGCTTTCCCTCCTAGAAGCCCCACTGTTTTGTGTGTTTTTTTGTTTTTTTTTTTTTAAGTAGGCTCCACACCCAACGTGGTGCTTGAACTCAGGACCTTGAGATTGGGAGTCACATGCTCCGGTCTACTGACTAAGCCAGCCGGGTGCCCTGAACTCCACTGATTCTTTACCCCAGTGAGGCCCCTGAGAGACTCCACTTCTCACTTTTTCGGCAAGGGGTGTACCAGTCAGGGACCGGCCAGGAGAGGGAAACGTTGTCAGGTATTTGAACAGAGAAGGTAGTATAATAGTTGTTCAGTAGGAGCGAAGTTATTAACTTGGCAACTGAAAATCAAAACCAGGACACTAGGGTGTCACGGAGGTAGGAACTGCAGGAAAAGCAGCCGCTGTCTGAGGGGCTAGGTGTGAGGGCAGGTGGGAATTATTAAAAACTTAGCAACCTGAAACCCAGACTTTGAGGAGAAGGCATGTCTGGCTGGGCTGGCACCTCTGAGCTGGAGAGGGGCCCGTGGGGACCTGGGGTCTCCGGGGAGAGGCAAGTGTAATGAAGCTCGTGAGGTAAGCGTTAGAAAAACCGCACTGTGTACAAGTGCTGGGAACTGCCAGTGCCGGGGTGGAGAGGTGACATCAGAGTGACCACCAAGGAACAGGCACCCCACGGGATGCAGAGAGGAAGGAACGCGTTCTTTCTTTCTCCTCCAGCTTTGCTGTCTCCCTCTGGTGCTTCCCATCCAAGAGCTAACAGGGAGCCCACAGGGAAGCCCGCAATGTGGTTTGCAGTCTGAACTGCACAAGGCTGAGCCCGGAAGGGCAGGTTTGGATCTGAGAGATGGTAAGTTCTAAAGGTCTCCTAAAACATTTTGTTTGTTGTGATATTCACAGGCATCATCCAATCTGTTCGTCCCAAGAGATTCAAACTCTTAATAGATTCATCCTGGGGTGGTTTCTGGGGGCACATATAGCGGATTTTTAGACCGTGGTAACAGGCAGCAACGGGAGCAGTGGTGGCTCTCACCATTTATAATCTCTGGTCAGGATGGGTTTCTAAATTGGATGGGGACCAATGGTACTTCTTTTTTTTTTTTTATTTTTTTATTTTATTAAAAAAATTTTTTTTTCAACGTTTTTTATTTATTTTTGGGACAGAGAGAGACAGAGCATGAACGGGGGCGGGGGGGCAGAGAGAGAGGGAGACACAGAATCGGAAACAGGCTCCAGGCTCCGAGCCATCAGCCCAGAGCCTGACGCGGGGCTCGAACTCACGGACCGCGAGATCGTGACCTGGCTGAAGTCGGACGCTTAACCGACTGCGCCACCCAGGCGCCACCCAGGCGCCCCCCAATGGTACTTCTTGATCATAGCCCCATGGCGACTGTGGGCACTGGCCTATGTATGTGGTTGGTGTCACCTCTCCAGTGATGTTTTCTGGGGTTCTGAACCAGAGTCTAACTCACAAACAACCACCTACTCTTTCCTTGGGCACTAGGAAATCGCCCAACATTGAAAACATGACTCATGGAGTGTAATCAAAGCAAATTTGTTTTGGTCTCCCACTGTCCATTCTCATCCATTCAGGGGAATGAGCTCTTCCCCTGTACCAGATAAAATTTAGGGCGAGCCCCATGACTTTCTAGTCACACTTAGTAATACCCAAGATTCCTCTAGTCACTTCAAAATGTATAGTATAAATTTAATAGTTGAAATATTCTTGCTTTAAAATTGAAGCTCCCTGCCCTGTCCCACCTCAGGATTATTGAAAGATGGAGAGAAAGGGGGCTAAGTATACTTACTAACTATGAGTCCTGACTCTTTCAGGGCTGGAGTTCTGGAATTGAGAGGAGGTAAGAGGAGTGGGGGAGTTCTTGCTTGATTGGTCTTGGCCTAGTGATTTATATCATCTGCTCTCTTTGGACTTGGCAGGTGTTTTTAAGCTGACTCTCACAGACTCTTTTGGATGATCTTTACTCCCAATTACTGAGGATCTTTTTCCTAAAGTTTGTTTCATAGGACAAATACTCTATTCCAGCCACTCGCTTACTTCTTCTTCAGCCTCTGTGAATGTGGTGATACCTCAGGCTTCTCTCTGAGAAGATCTATTTGTCCCCCCTGCAGCCCTCTTAGATCTAAGATAATCTTTCACTGCTGTGGGGAGTAACGAGGAGGGGGAGTAAGAGGGGGGACTTTTCCTCTACCCTCTTACATTCAGTGACTGGAACCTGCAAATTAAAATGACAAAAGATAGATTAACAGGAGAGATGGTCTATGTTTGGCCTGGGGGGGTGGGGGAGGCTCTCACAAAAAGGAGTGAAAAAAATCCCCCAAAGCCTGGGGGCTTATATACCATTTTAACAAAAAGTGATAAATCATGAAGTGACAAGACAAGTTAAGGGGTTTGGGCTTCTAGGGGTGGTAAATCATGGAAGGTAATGCACAGGGGAAACTAATGGAAGATAAGAGTTGTTTTAGTTTAGATTCAGTGCCTCTGGCAAGTATGCGAAGAGGGGAAGGGGCACAGCACAGGGGAAAGGCGTCTCTCTTTTACAAAGAGAGAGGGCAAACAGTTCCTCCAGTGTGTGTCATTTCTTCATTGCCTTCAGCTCAAAATAACCCTTATGTTACAGAGGCATATTTTGGGGTGGGATGTTCTGATCCCCTTCACTGCCAACCCTATTTTGGGTGAGGCCGATATCTAGCCAGATACTCACGCTGTTGTAACAAACTTGGAGAGTACAAGCTGTCACTGGCCTTCCCTTTACTCCACGGTCAAAGCCATAGTCAGCCGGCCACTCGTCCCTCAGATTTTCTAAGTGGAATATTGGATACCTGTGCACTGTGTCTCCTAAACCTCTCAGGGGACATGTTGGATCCCTTTTCTCTAAGCTTGCGACAAGGGCCCTATATTCCCTTCTTTCACTTGTGGGTAAGAATGGGACTCACAGCACATCAAAAACTTTGTTCAAAAACCCTCTTCTCTCACCTCCAAACTCTTATCCTCATGATTGAGGGGTACAGCAGTCACAAAACTGGTTTTCCCTGCCTGCCTTCCAAAGCCTGCTTGGTGGTCTGGCATCCCATTTTGGAATGTAATCTCTGTTGTCTTTAGGTCTTGGCAGAAATTTCTATTGTGATATCTTGTTACATGTGTACATTAAGAAAAATGAACAAAGTAACTGAGTGATTATTCTAGAAGCATCAATATTCTTAAAGTTTCCAAACTTGAGTAAAATGGCTGGGATGGGTCTTTTTTGGTCCGTTAGGGACTGTTCAGATAGAGCAGAGATACTGCAAAACTTCCCTCAGGCCCTCGGAATCCTCTCCCAACAGAAATCACGGAACTGTTTCTAACCTCTTGTAAAAGGGGGGAGCACTCTGGGACTGCATCAGAGGACTGTCCTTTACTTCACCGGCTTACCATGAGGATTACCTGAGATCATATATGCAAAAAGAATTTTGTAATTTGGTAAACCAGAAGGCACGATGCACGGACACGCAGGGGGCTATCATGATTATGGATACTTTAAGGGGGCCTTGATTTAGCTAGAATTTCTCAAGACAGTTCTAAGCAGGCACTTCCAGTTCAAAGAGGAAATTTTGCTCATTAAAACTAAATCCAGAGCAAACAATGGGGCTATTTGGCAAGTGTTTCTGAGGAAAAAAAAAATACACCTAGAGTATACATTAGCAACATTGGGAGATTACTGTGTAGCTGGCAGGCAGAGCCCCACCTATATGCCCTTGGCTTACCCCAGGGTCACCGGCCACCTGTTCCCCGGTGACCCACAGCTTCCTGCTTCTTGCTGCCTGCAGGTGTTCTCTGGCCTCTGGAGCATGCCTGCCTCTGAGGTTGGCAGGGATGAATGCTCCAGGAGCAACACTTACCCCATGGGGGTGTGAGGGTCCCCAGGGGCCATTCTGAGATGTGTTCCAACTTCTCAGAGGGTCCCTGCGGCATCGAGCCCCCTCTTGCCAGTGGTAGCCAGCTCACTACCCTTGCCTCCCTTTCCTGCTTCACCTTCCTCCTTCTCTCACAGAGCATTCTGGGATCACCACCTCAACTACGCGCAACCTGAATCTTTGCCCGAGTCTGCTTTCAGGGGAGTGACTCAAGCTAAGGCAGAAAAGCCCGGAGGGCTTATCTTTGGCAGGAAAATGTAAATTATACTAACTGAAATAGTAGCTTCTCGGTAAATCTTGCTACTGAGTAGAAATTGTTAAGTGGTCATAATAACTTGCAGGTATTAATAGCTTCCTTCATGATCCTAAGCTCTCTTCACACACTTCATTCATAGCAATTGTAGAAGTGGATGCTGTTATTTTCTCTTATTTTATAGATGAGGACACTGAGACACAGTGAATAGTGCAAGGCCACATAACTTGCAAGCAACAGAGCCGGGATTCCAACTCTGGTAATCTGGTTCTAGAAACCACACTCGTGTCTCCTCACTGTGCTTTTTGAACTATTGAACACTGACAGAGCAGACTCTCCAGTGCATGAGAGGTGGGCCTAACTCAAGTGTTGCTGAGAGACAGAGGGTCTAGGAAGACGAATGGAGATCAGAGATCGGAAGCCTGAAATCAAAGCCACATCCCACCCCACTTACCAGCTGAGTGACCTTGACCAAATCACTTCCCTGACCCTCAGTTTATTTATTTATTTAAAAAAAATTTTTTTTTTAATGTTTTATTTATTTTTGACAGAGAGAGAGAGAGAATGAGCGGGGGAGGGGCAGAGAGAGAGGGAGACACAGAGTCCAAAGCAGGCTCCAGGCCCCGAGCTGTCAGCACAGAGCCCGACGCGGGGCTCGAATTCACAGACCGCGAGATCATGACCTGAGCTGAAGTCAGCCGCTCAACCGACTGAGCCACCCAGGCGCCCACCCCCCCCAACCCTCAGTTTAAATCTTACGTGTAATGTGGGTGGTGGGGGGGTTGGTGAAACAAAACTTATGTCTGAGTCATGGGGTGGTGCTGAGCTTCAAATGAGAGGGCACTTGTGGAGCCTGGGGCAAACTCTGAGCCTGATGGGCGATTTTCGAAGCTGTGATATTGGCCACAGGCTCCCAACTCTGTCCTCTACAGATCTCACCATCACCTTTATCCCACCTCCCAGGACCCAGGACTCTCATTGCTGCTTCCCTGAAGGAGTTACTATGATGTGGGTGGCAGAGGATGAAACTGGAATCTGACATGAATTCGAATCTCAGAATCCTTACTGTTTCTACTTTACTTTCTTTTTGGAAGTAATCTTGGACAAGTTATTTAATTTCTCCAGGCCTCTGTTTTCTCACCTGTAAAATGGGGATAATAAACAAGACTGTGGAATGGTTAACTAGACAATGCACATAAAGAGCTTACTACAGCCGGCACAGGCCAGTGCTCAAAACATGCTAGCTACTGTTGTTACTATGGGTTTTACGAGAGAAAAACTCGAGCCCCATCCAGAGACAGGAAGAAAAAGGGCTGATTTGACATGATATATAAGAAGAGAATTATTAACTGTTTCCATCTACTTAAGAGAAAGTGAGAAAGCCTCAATCTGTCATTGTATTCCTGTTTACTTTCAAATTCTATATATCTTGCTGGAGAAAATGATAAAGAAGTTTTGAAGAGGAAGCAATTTTGGAAACCATTATTAAAAGCAACAATGATGTAACACAAAAGTATAATCTATAGCCGTGAACCCACATGGATTCCTTAAACATAAACAAAGCTTTTATTTCTGAATCTAGCTCCCTCCTCACAAAGAAACAAGCATAGTGTCTGGGGGAAGGGAGCAGGGAATGCAATGTGCTGAATCCGGAAAGAGACAGCGGGGCTGGAATGATCGCCCCAGGCAGCCAGGCGTGGACTTTGGAAGGAGCAGGGCAGGGGCAGAAGTGTGGGTGAGGAGGGTGAGAAGAGTGAAGACACAGTCAAGTAATGGTGAAAAAGAAACCCGGCTCTGGCCTCCTACCTTGAGGCAGGCGCCCTATGGACTGATCCCTCCTCACCCACCCTGGGGGGCTCAGGGAGAGGAGACACCCTGGTGTCTGCTCCTCACCAGGCTTAAGTGCCTATCGAGGATCCCACACTTGTTAATTTGTCAGGTTTAAAAGAAGGGAGAGAGCCCTGACGTTTTCCCACCGCGTGGAAGTGAAAGAAGAAAGAGTTCTTTACTTTTAGGGCCATATCCTGAATGACAGAGGTCAGTGTTTGCAACTGATCTGTGTAGGCTCCGGCTTCTAATTATTTCCTGGATAACCTGTTATCTATTAGCCATCAGGCTGCTTGCCAGAATATGCAATGTCTCCAGAGTTCCTGGTCTGGATTCTGAGGATCGGATTTTGTGTTTTTATTTATTTGTTTTGTTTTAAGGGGAAGTGGGAGGTGGGGGCAGACGGCTGTCAGTCCCACTGGCAGAAGGGCTCTTCTGTCCCCCTGTCCTTAGCCTGCGCTGAAGGAGATAGAAGGCAGAGGAGCCCAGGGCACAACCATTCTGATGCCCCTGTGGACCCTGGCAGTGTCTACTCTTTCTCCCGGCTCCTTGACTCGCACTACTTTGGGAGACTTGGCTTTGTTGTAACCTTCTGGAAAAGCTTCTGAGAGAAATGTTTTTCTGGGCTGATATCATTTGCTTGGAGAACAAGGAAAGTCTTCAAATAATCTTTTGTTGGGGAAAGGAGGGAAGGGAGGGTATCTGAATTCAATAGGCCTGTTCTCTGTGGAGGAGGGGCAGGACTTGGCCGTCACCCAGGTGAGCTCAGTACCATCAGCCATCAGTTACACCCATGGCCTCTGCATTTTTACTAGGGCACAATGAAGTGTCATCAAATAAGAGGGGCACGCAAATATAGGGCATCGTTCTTTCTCTTGTTATAAAGGTAGTGCACGCTCATTACTTAGATATTTAGAAACGATAGAAAAGCAAAAAGAAAAAAATCCACTCAAAATTTCATTCTTCTGAGATAATCGCTTAGGGTTGGAGAGGACAAAAGGAAGTAGTTTGAATTTTTAAAACTTAGAAACTCAGAAGGGAGCTGTGGAGTCTCAGACCCCCTCTGAGGAAAAGGTGCTCCCTGAGGGGTGGTTTCCATGGGTGCAGAGGAAGGGGCCCTTCGGGCTGGAAACCAGAGCTCCTGAGAGGGGTACTTCCGGTCCGTGCCGGTGAGTCTGCAGTGCTGTAATGAGACCTTTGGGAAAACCGTGAGCTGCATCTGGCTGCTGCTGTGAGCAGGATGACCGGCGGCCGGGGCGAGGCGCCCCTGGAAGGGCAGCTGCCCGGGGCAAGCGGGAAGGACCGGGCCCTTTCTCCCTCCTCCAGCCCCGCAGCCCCCGCTCCGGCCTGTCACCGGCTCCCAGACGCAGCAGGCGTGGCGGAAATGTGCTTTGCAGAGCCTCGGCTCCAGCATCAGGGGCAGAGTAGAAAAGTGTGGGTTTGGAACCGAGAGAGAGGGTAACAGGTGCGTCTGGGTTTATTTGCCCTTGCCTGTGTTCCTTCCTCCTGTCCTTTATATAATTCATTTGTTTAAATATGTAGCACATTAACCTACTTCGCAAGAATAAAAACTGTCCACAAAGGTATACCCAGAGAGGTGTCCTCACCCACCCCCTCCCTTTACCTGGTACCCCCCACCCCTTGTAGGTATTCCACTTCATGGTTTTCCGATTTGCCTTTGATGTGCGTGTGTGTGTGTGTGTGTGTGTGGTTTTCTTTTTTTCGCTTTTCAAAATTTAACACTTATGTTTTCTTATTCCCTTTGGTCTTCTGTGCAGAAGTATATTATTTACAATTGTTTTTGCACTTTGCATTTTTCATTTTCTATATTCTGGAAATCAGGTCGTAGAGTTTACCACATTTTTTTTTAAATAGTACTCTATAGTACTCCAGATGTCATCGTTTATGTAACCAATCTTCCATGTCTGGGTATTTAAGGTATTAATATATATATATATTTTTGAAATTACAAATAATGTTGCATGAACAACCTAGTACATGAATAGTTTTTAAATTGTTGGACGTGTACCTTCAGGGTAAATTCCTAGGAGTGGGACGATTTTGTCAAAGAGTGACTGTATCCTGGTTTGTTACATATTGCCAAATTCCTCTGCATGGGAGTTGTATCTTTTTTTTTTTAAGTTTATTTACCTATTTTGAGAGAGAGAGAACGAGTGTGGGAGGGGCAGAGACGGGGACAGAGGATCCCAAGTGGGCTGCATGCTAACAGCAGAGAGCCTAGCCTGATGGAGGGATCAGTCTCACAAACTGTGAGATCATGACCTGAGCCAAAGTTGGACACTTAACTGACTGAGCCATCCAGATGCCCCTCAATTGTACCATTTTTCATTCTCATTGGCAATAGATAAGTGCCTGTTTCATCAGCAGAAAATATTGTCAGGATTTTGAATTTTTGCCCATCTGATGGGGGAGAAATGCTATCTTAGTATGGTTTTAATTTGCCTTTCCCTTATTATGAATGAGGTTGAACATTTGTTCCTGTTTCAGGATCAGTTTTGTATCTTTTTACTGTTGTTAATTTTGCCCATTCTTCTGGAGGATTTTTGATCCTTTTCCCTCAATTGAAAAAACCATTGATATATTAGAGATTTTGATGCCTTATCTGTGGGATTGTGATGTAAATCTGTTCCATAAATGTGTCATTTGATTTTTGATTTTGTTGATTTGTTTGCCCTGCGAAACCTTAAATTTTTTTAAGTAATTAAATGAATCAATCTTTTATTGCATCTTCATTTGGAGACATAATTAGAAAGATTTTCCCCATACGCAGGTTGTAGAAGGTGGTGCCCGTGTTTTCTTCTAGTACTCATGTTTCAGGTTTGGCATTCGGATCTCTGCCCCATTTGGAGTCCGTGATACCTTTTCCCAAGTGGCTGTTTCGGTTATCTATGGATGGATAACAAACCACCCTGAAATTTAGTGGCTTAAAATAAGATTTGTTTTATTAGCTTCCACAGTTCCGTGTGTAGATTTGACTCAGCTGGGCAGTTTTGCTATTTTTGCTTGGGTCCTCCTGTATGGTTGCAGTGCTGGGCGGCTGGGGCTGGAGTTGTTTAAAAAGGCTTGGGGCGCCTGGGTGGCGCAGTCGGTTAAGCGTCCGACTTCAGCCAGGTCACGATGTCACGATCTCGCGGTCCGTGAGTTCAAGCCCCGCGTCAGGCTCTGGGCTGATGGCTCGGAGCCTGGAGCCTGTTTCCGATTCTGTGTCTCCCTCTCTCTCTGCCCCTCCCCCGTTCATGCTCTGTCTCTCTCTGTCCCAAAAATAAATAAAAAACGTTGAAAAAAAAATTAAAAAAAAATAAATAAAATAAAATAAAAAGGCTTGATTTGGGGGTGCCTGAGTGGCTCAATCAGTTAAGCGTTGGACTCTTGATTTCAGCTCAGGTCGTGATCTCACTGTTAGTGAGTTCTGAGCCCCCAGTCGGGCTCCACACTGGTAGTGCAGACCCTGCTTAGGATTCTCTCTCTCCCTCTCTCTGCCCCTTCCCTGCTCTCTCTCTCTCAAAATAAATAAATACAGCTTAAAAAAAAAAAGGCTTGATTTGGATACTGGGGAGGCCTCTCTCCTTCCACATGTAGTTCTAGGTCCTCTTCTCTCCATGGGGCCTCTTCATTTGGTCTTTTCAGTAGGGGAGCTGGATTGCTTCTTTGTCTTTTCTTCCTTTTTCTTCTCTCTATCTCTCTTTCTCTCTTTTTAAAAGTAATCTCTCCGCCCAATGTGTGTTTCGAACTCAAGACCTGGACATTGAGTCACATGCTCTTCCCACTGAGCCAGCCGGGCACCCTTCTTCTCCTTTTAAATGTTTTATTGTGATAGCTTTCAAATGCCGTAAAATTCACCTATTTAAAGTTCACACGGTTCAGTGGTTTTCAGTACAATCAGAGTTGTACAAACCCATCACCACAATCTAATTTTAGAGTATTTTTAGCATCCCAGAAAGAAACCCTATACTCATTAGCAGTCATTTCTCATTCTGCGGCAGGCTTCATGCCTGTTCCGGCCCCAGACAACCACTGATCCACTTTCTGTCCATATGAATTTGTCTATTTTGGGTATTTCATATAAATGGAATCATACAATATGTGGTCTTTTTTGACCAGCTTCTTTCACTTGGCATAACGCGTTCAAGGTTCATCCATGTTGTACTGTGTCTCAGAACTTCATTCCTTCTTATATACAAATAATAGTCTGCTGCATGGTGATCTCCCAGTTTGCTTACCCAGTCATCTGTTGGTGGACATTTAGATTGTTTCGACATTTTGGCTGTTATGAATAATGCTTCTATGAACATCTTTGTTCAAGTTTTTGTGTGGATGTATGTTTTGATTTCTTTTTTTTAAATTTTCTTTTAATGTTTATTTATTTTGAAGGAGAGAGAGAGAGATAGAACATGAGCTAGGGAGGGGCAGAGAGAGAGGGAGACAGAATCTGAAGCAGGCTCCAGGCTCCAGGTTCCAGGTTCCCAGCCCGACGCAGGGCTCACACTCATGAGCCGTGTGAACATGACCTGAGCTGAAGTCGGACACTTAACCAACTGAGCCACCCAGGCACCCCTGGGTGTTTTGATTTCTTGAGTCTATACGAAGAGTGGAATTACTGGATCTTATCTTTAGCCTTTTCAGGAATTGCCACGGTGTTTTCCACGATGGTTGCACCACTTTTTGGATTTCGTTGAAAGCTTTATTTATCATTTAGGGTGAAATCACATGTTTTTCTCGTTAGACCTGTTCAAATGGTGCTTTATATGAACGGATTATTTAATAGTGACATATCCTCGCATTTCCAGCATAATCTCAAATAAGTTATTTCTTGATGACCTCTCTCTGAGGTTCAGTTTTGCTATCTGTAAACTGCAGATAATACTAGTATTTACTCTCATAGGGTTGTGAAGATTTAATGAGGTCATGAATGTAAAGTGCCCGTCACCGTGGTCAGCATAGAACAAATGCTCAATAAATATTAGCTATGTATTACCATCTGTGGGTAGATTCCCCCCAATCCAGGACATTTCCCAGCCACAAAGTCTGAGTGTGTGCAGAGAAATTTTCTGTGAGGCACAGTGCACTTAGTAGTTAACAGCTGTGATATTTGTAATATTGAAAGAGGACTTCAACTAACTCCATTTTGACCTCAGTCTGTACTTTCTAATTGATTAAGTTCTTCTTTGTGGCTTATCTTTTAACTCAGGCAAAAGACCCTGTGGGCAAGGCATCCCTTGATAGGAAACTAAACTACCCCCTCCAACAGTTAAGTACCGCACTGAACCAGCAAGACCCTGCATGACTGGCCCCAAGACAATGGCCGACCTGACCTTTACTGCCCGCCTGCACATTCCCACCGACCTTTGCCCCACATTTTCCTCATATAAACCTGGAAGTGTTTTCGGCACTTTGGAGACAGTCTTTGAGACTCTAGTCCACAGTCTTCCCGGTGCTGGCCTTGCTGAAATAAATTCCTTTCTTGTTTCACCACTGCTTGTCTCTCTGCCTTTGGATTTTGTCAGCAGAAGAGTGGCCGAACCTGGTCTGTTTGGGACCTCTGGAGCCACACGCTCTTGCACACCTGCACCAGGCTACAGCATAACCAGAAATTTATACTTGGTCTTCATCCCCAGTTCCTGGGATAGGGCTCCTAAAAAGCTTAGTAAATTCCCTGAGTGATGGGGGTGGCAGGAGAGTCTTTTGTTATTTATAATAAGCCCCATCCAACCACAGCTGAGCTATGCTAATGAGGTGACACCTGCAGGGCGGAGGCTGCAAACCCCAGAAGCTGACCATGTGATCAGAGGGTCAGAATTTTCAGCCCCACTCGTGACCTCCAGGAGCCCGGGGGCTGGAAACTGAGTTATCCACCAAAGGTCAACGATTTAATCAAGCATGCTTATGTAATGGAACCATAAAAACTCTAAATGAACGGGTTCAGAGAGATTCCGGGTTGGGGAATCCAGGCTCCAGGTTCCAGGAGGGTGCCAGGAGGGTGTCACACTCAGGACAGATCTGGACCTCGCTCTTATCTGGTTATCCATTTGTATCTTTCATAATAAACACTTAATAGTACCTAAAGTGTTTCCCTGAGCTCTGTGAGCTATTACAGCAAGTTCTTGAAATCGAGGGTTATGGGAACCTCTGATTTGTTGCCACATGGGCAGAAGTGTGGGTCACCTGGGGACCCTTTACTTGTGAGTGGCATCTGAGGTGGGGGGATGTCTTGTGGGACTGAGTACTTGACCTGGGTAGTGAGGGTTAGAACTGAATTGAATTATAGGACACCCAGTTGATATCCCCAGAGAACTGGAGAATTACTTGCTGTGGAAAACCCACACAATCTGGGGTCAGAAATATGGGGTGAAGGACTCAGGCACTGGAATTCAGCAGGCATGAGTTGGAATCCTGCGTTTACCACTACCACCTCTGTGTCTTCGGGTGTGTTTTGCTTAACTCAGAGCTTCATTTTTGTCATCTGGAAAACAGCGGCATTAATGTCTGCTTCATTTGCTTGATGCATGAATTAACCAAAATCATTTATGCAAAGCACTTAACCCATAGTAATACCATATAGTGAGTCAGAACTTGAAGCAGGGGGAATGGTTCGTCTGACAAAAGAAGAATGTCATGAGGTGGCCATATCCTGACTCAGGAGGAACTGACTTGACCAGGATAATCCATCTCTTTTCTACTCTTCTCTCCTCTAAGAAATGGAATTAATGTTTCCTAACTACATGAAGCAGTGTGGTATGACAGAGGGAGCATTGGCCAGGGACGCTTGGATTCCAGTTTTGGTTCTTCCAGGAATGGCTGCTTCCCCTTGGATGAATCACTCTCTAACTACATCAGTGCCTTTCAAAGTTTTGAGCACATCTCAAAACACATTTATTTTGCTGGTTCAGTGCAGTACGTTAACCATGGTCTAATATTTATGTATCTGTATACATAACCAAAAACCACTATCAGTGCTAACTTGACTGAGTTTCTTTGGCTCTGGTCCTCACAGAGAACTCCTGTCCTTCCAAGTTGGGAGTTGCTGAGCCTCTCGGCATGCTGGGAAGTTTATCTGGACAACTTCCAAGGGGAGGGTACAATCAGGCCAAACCCAGAAGCAGCCAGCTGTCATGGATTCTGCCTGGCTCATCGGCTCAAAGGAATGCCCAGGAGGCAGGGTGATGTCGGGGAAACAGGAAATAGGCCCCGGCCCAGGCCCAACACAGCCACCAGCTGTGTGACCTGCTCGGGATGTTTCTCCTTTCTGGACCTCAGTTTCCATCTTTGTTACTGGGATGTCTACAGATCCTATGACTCTGCAAGAAAGCAGAATTGCCATTTCTATCAGAGGCTGAGGCAGGAAGGTGGTTTCATGCTGCTGGCCAGTGACCAGGTGTGCGCCAGCAAAGTCTAGCTATGAGAAGCCAGACTGAACTCCCTCGGAGCAAGATGTCTGTACCTTTGGGTTTCTGCCCAGGCATAGAGTCTGGCACCTAAATCTTTGTTTAGCTGAACAAAGGGACTCTGGAATGAGGGGTTTTTGGTTTTGTTTTGTTTTGTTTTGTTTTTATATGGAGGGAAGGATTGTTTTGCTTTGTTTTGTTTTGTTTTGTTTTAGCTCTGGCCTCCCAGATCCCACTGTGAGAGGCACCATGTTGGCTCATGGAAAGGATTGATTGTGAGTGCTTCAGCCAGTGGGGCTGTGAACTCTGCCTTCTTAAGGAGTTTAAAATAATTGAGAATTCTTTCTATTCAGAGGGAGTTGCGACCATGCGATGGTGCCCAAGTCAGGTGACAAGAGACAAGAGTGCTGGTTCCTTGGATCTGTGGGGCATTATAGCCCTTCCTCTCCTGTTAGAACCACCCCCATCTCCTGTCTGGGTGGGGAGGTGAGATAGGAAGCCCGGAGTGGGGAGAGAGAACTTCTGGGCTGAACTGGCAAATGGGTAAGGAGAGGTAGGAATGTGAGAAGGGAAAGGAGGGATTGAGAGAAGAGGGTGGGGGGAGAGAGGCAAAGGAAAAAGATTCATTGTAGCAATAGATTTTTTTTTCTCCTGGGAATTTTCAAAAGCAAACAACCCCCTAAAACAAAAACCCACAAACCCCAAATATCTTCCCCTTCTTTTTCATAACAAGAGCTGGTGAGTTAGTGCACAGGGTGTTGAACAGGGCACCCAACCACTCATTTTGGGATCAATAAAAAGTTTAAGAGACTAACCATCCATGTAGAGGACCTTTCTGGGCTTCAGAATTAGGCAGCCCTAAAAAACAAAACAAAACAAAACAAAACAACAACAATTAGGCAACCCTAAGAAAAACACAACCACCAGTGCCAGGGCTCAGCAGGAATAAATATGCCCTCAATTGGTTAACTCCTGTGTAACCCATGAGTTGTCAGTTGGCAGAAGCCTGGGCAGGAAGGAGGGGTATTATGGACAGGCCCCTTCAAATGCCCTACCTGGTAGTAAATCCTGCCTGCCTCTCAGGGCTGCCAGGAGGAAGAGGCTTCCCCAGTATGCTCTCATGTCACACAAAAGAAAGTTTGGGATCGCTGTGGGATAAGCGAGTTACTGTGGCTCCTTTTTCTTGAGGGCAGTCCTGCCCCCTTCCCACCCTGCCCACTGTGGGGTGGGTGGAAAGACTGTGTCCTCGCCTCTGTGGGAGCTGCTAAGTCAGCTGTGAGGCCACACAGATTGGTGCAAGAAGCCCTCTCCCCCTGCCCCTGACTGAGCCCCTGACTCAGTAGGGGCTATTTCACTGCTCCAAGGCTAGGCCAGGCCAGGAGAAACACACACACACACACACACACACACACACACACACGGGGGCTCATCACTGAGCTCAGGTAGCCCAGCCTTGCAAGCCCAGAACCCAGGGCACAAAAACCTGAGGAGAAGGGTGTATTCCAGTCTCTCAGTGATTTGGGCATGGTGATTGTGTAGGGGAAGGGCCCTGACAACACTCTGGACCCCAGGGCTGGTTGTCGACTCCGGGGGCCCACCCAGAAGAACTTCACTCTTCAGTCTTTTTCTGGGTCTCTGGTCTTTGCCACCTGTGTATGTGTTGGGAGAAGCTCATTACTTTTCATATTAGCATAAGGAAAGCTAATTAGAATGGTGAATCTACTGCAAAATAAATGGTGTGATGTGTTTATAAAGGAATGAATTATCTTTTGTTTGGAATTGTTCTGCCTGCTCTCCTTCCATTAGCAAAGCTTATGGTGAGCCAAGTGTGGACTAAATTTGTTGTTCCATAATGGAATAGTATGTGGGAAGGGCCAGAAGAGTGCAATAGACAATAGGCACAAATAAGGTTCAAGGAGGAAGAGGTCGTTTTAGGCAGATGTGTCCAGAAAAGATTTCAGAGTTGAGTATTGAACTAGCTTTGAGCCTGGGGTGATATTCTCTGATGTACTTTGTCAGGGAATCCTATTTCATTGTATAATTTACCATAATTTAGTCAAGCACTTCTCTATTGTTGAACATTTAAGTTATTTCCAGTTTTTGGTAAATAACACTATAATGAACATCCTTTTTTTTAAAAAAAATTAATGTTTATTTATTTTTGAGAGAGAGAGACAGACAGAGCATGAGTCGGGGAGGGGCAGAGAGAGGGGGAGACACAGAATCTGAAGCAGGTTCCAGGCTCTGAGCTGTCAGCACAGAGCCTGACGCAGGGCTCGAACTCACGAACCATGAGATCATGACCTGAGCTGGAGTCAGACACTTAACTGACCGTGCCACCCAAACACCCTAATGAACATCCTTATACATACATTTTATGAATTTAACTTTTTTAAAGGATGTTTATCTTGAAAGGGAGTTGATGAGTCAAGGGTATGCACAAATGTTTTAAATCATCATTTCCTTTTCTGATTACTGAATTAATATACACTCACTATTAAATATTCAAACACAACAGGGTATGGTTTTGAAAAATGAAAGTGTCCTGTAATCCCATGTCCCAGAAATATTTTCTGATAACAGTTGGTATATATTTTCCTAACTTTTTTCAATGAGACACCGACATGTTTTAACAGACACATCTCCAAAGACTGACTTTCCATCACACTTAGAATTGACTCCAGAGCCTGGGCCTGGGTCCAGGTTGGCTGTGTGGCCCCATGTCCTATTACTCTCCTCCCCTTACTTGTCCCAGCTGCACAAGTCTCCTGGCTATTTCTAGGGCCACCTAAATTTGCTATTATGACAGGCCTCATGGTGGCTGAGCTTCTGATTGGAATGTCCTTTCCTCAAATATTCACAAGATTCCTGCCCTCACTCTTTTCAGGATTCTGCTCAACTGTCACTATTTCAGAAGGGCCTTCCCTGACCACCCACCTAAAATAGCACATCTCATAACACTATTTGTTTTCTTTTCTTTCTTCTCCTTCTCCTTTTTCTCCTCCTTCTTCTCCTTCTCTGCCTTCTTCTTCTTCTTCTTCTTCTTCTTCTTCTTCTTCTCCTTCTCCTTCTCCTTCTCCTTCTCCTTCTCCTTCTCCTTCTTCTTCTTCTTCTTTTAGTAGGATCCATGCCCAACATGGGACTTGAACTTATGATCCTGAGATCAAGAGTCACATATCCTACTGAATGAGCCAGACAGGTGCCCCAAATGCTATTTCTTCATAGCACTTATCATCACCTGACATTTCATATATGTATAATTGGTTTATTGTCTGTCTTGAAAGCTCTCTAAGTGCAAAGACATTGTCTTAGTCTTTGTACACCCCTAGCACCTGGAATAGACACTGGCACGTAGTAGATGCTCGATCTATGCATGTTGAATAATTGAATAAGATGAAACGAAACTATATCATTCTGAAACCTGCTTTTTTACTTAACAGTATATCAAGGACATCTTTTCATGTCAGTATATAAATCTTTTTAGTCTTTCTAAGGCTCTACAGTAGGATTGGAATTTATTTGCCCAATTCTCTCTTGATGGGTATTTGTGTTGCTTCCAATTTTTCAATATTATAGACAGTGTTACATTACACATCCTTGAATATATATCCTTCATGCTTTTAATGTTTTATATCCTTTATCTGAGGTGATGAAAAAACCCTACAGGCATGAATGTCTAGCATAATGTTGGAAATGCAGACTTGGTGCTCAGAGATATCCAGCATGTGGGTAGATTTGAGACTTCTTCACGCAGACCTGATCATTGAAGTCATAGGAATCAGCGAGAAAGAAGAAAATTGAGCAAAGATTCATGTTTAAGACATGAATCTTAAACAATGTCTGTATTTAGAAGGCAGAAGGAGAAGGGCAAGAAATTATTCATTCATTTGACAAATATGTGTTGACTGGTACTTTCTAAAAGTCGGAATAGAACACGACATGTGTGACATAGACCTTGTCGCTACCTTCCTGTTGCTTAGAGTCCAATAGGGAAGGGGAAAGGGCACAGAGAACAACAAAAGAAATAAAAAAATCATCCTATGATGGATAGGACAGGATGGCACTGAAATACAGACTAGAGATTTTAAGGAAAGTGTTCTGGAAGTAACATTTAAACTGAGACTGGAGTAGGTAGCAGTTAGCTAGGTGAAGGGGTGGGCTTCTGAGTGGGGAAGTGTTTCAGGCTAGCAGTGGAGCACTTCTGAAGTCTAGGAGGTGTGAGGGACCATGGCATACCCAGGCCCTGGGAGAGAAAGTCTGTGTGGCAGGAGAGTTGAGATGGAGGAGGGTAGTAGGAAAAGATGGGATGGAGAGGTAGGCAGGAGCTCTCTGGGCCATGTTAAAGGGGTCAGCTTCTATTTTATTTATTTATTTTTTTTAATTTTTTTTTCAACGTTTTTTATTTATTTTTGGGACAGAGAGAGACAGAGCATGAACGGGGGAGGGGCAGAGAGAGAGGGAGACACAGAATCGGAAACAGGCTCCAGGCTCCGAGCCATCAGCCCAGAGCCTGACGCGGGGCTCGAACTCACGGACCGCGAGATCGTGACCTGGCTGAAGTCGGACGCTTAACCGACTGCGCCACCCAGGCGCCCCTAAGCTTCTATTTTAAAGGCAACGAGGAATTTTAAGCAGGGAGGTCTTGTGATCAGAGTTACACTAGAAAATGACTCTGGCCATAGTGCAGACAATGGATCAAAGACGGGGTGGGGTGAGGAGATGATCAAGACTGGAGGGACCTGTTGGCAATCAAAGGGGCGGGGATGTTGGCCTAAACTAGAGCAAAGGTGTTGGGCATGAAGATCAGTGAATGGATTCCAGAGGCACCTCAGATGATTAGAAGGTATAATTGATAGGACTTGCTTATAAATTATATTAGGAGGAGAAGGAAAGTGAAGAATCAACAATAGTGAACAAAGATGATGAGCACTTTGTGGCTTGTATGACTGAGACAGGAAGAGGAGCTGGTCTGGAGGTGGGCTGAGGATAGGAATTTTAGCTTTGGAAATACTGAATGTGAGATGTATGTGGAATAGCCAAGCAGACCAAGTAGACAAAAGAGAGATATCTGGGCTAGAGGCCAATTTATATGTCATCAGTATCCAGATGGAATTGATACCACTGGCAACTGTCAAGTCCATGAGAGCAGGCACTCGTGTATCTTTAGGGCTTAGATCAGTGCCTGACTTACAGTGGGTGCTCAATAAATACTTGTGGGGGTGCCTAGGTGGCTCAGTTGGTTGAGTGTCTGAGTCTTGGTTGTGCCTCAGGTCATGATCCCAGGGTCATGGGATGAGCTGAGTGTGGAGCCTGCTTAAGATTCTCTCTCTCCCCCTCTTGTCCCTTCTTTCTTGTGTGCACACCCTCTCTCTGTCTCTCAGATAAATAAAATGAAAAACAATTTTTAAATAAATAGTCGTGGAGTGAAGGAATAGGTGAGATCACTCAGGGAAACTGAGAAAAGAAGGAAGCCCAGGACAGAATCCAAAGG
Organism: Panthera tigris; assembly: GCF_018350195.1. Lineage (NCBI taxonomy): Eukaryota > Metazoa > Chordata > Mammalia > Carnivora > Felidae > Panthera > Panthera tigris. Next base: position 110,855,786 of record NC_056665.1, read on the forward strand.
AGAGACTTGTCCATGGTGCAGAGAGGAAGCTGTCATGGGAGGGGGGATGCAGGAGGAGGAGGAAGTGGTGAACAATGTCAACGCTATCAAGAATAAGTCAAGGGGCCACAAAGGTCCAAGGGATTTTCACAACAAGGAGATCATTGGCAACCTTGGTGAGGTTTTTCTACTGACACACTGGAAACAAAGGTCTCATTTTAGAGGACTGAAGAGTGACCAAAAAGGATGTAAGAGAAGACAGTGGGCGCACACAACTCTTTTAGAAAGTTTCGCTGTAAACTAGGTATAAGAGGAAGTGAAAATAAGGCTATTTTTAAAAAAAGAGATGGAGACAGTGTTTTCGTGATGTTGAGAAAGAACAGCAGAGCAGAGGTTTAAGATTCAAGAACAAGTGAAGCTAATTGTTAGAGAGAGGTCCCTGAGAAGGTGGGAAAAGATGGGATTTCCTTCAAGTTGGAGCAACTGCTGTGGATCAAGGAAGAGACAAATGTTCCATTTTGACCAGGAAATTGATGGTTTTTCAGATCTGCAGGTGGGAAGTTGGGGGTATTTGTCTGATGGCTTCTAGTCTCTCTTGAAGCCACCAAACAATAGCAGGAATGGCTATAAAGGAAGGAGAAGCAGTCACAGGCAGAGAGAGGGCCACCAAGGAGACAGAGCAAGTCACCGGAGCACAGCACCACAGACAGGAGAACCTGAAGACGGATGAATCATTGGGTCTGGTAGATTGGAATTCATAATTGAGAACTTCTGGAAACTGATAGAAGGTGGACCCTCTACTACAAGGTTTAAAGAAATAAGCAGACATGTGGGAAGGGAAGGCAGCAGTTATATGTGACCAGAGAGAATCTGGAAGGGGAAGACAGGGGTGGAAGGGTACTAAAGGTCATTTGAATTTAATTCAAGATTGTAAAAAAATTTTATTTATTTATTTTTGAATAAATAATTCAAATTCAAAATTTGAGAGAGAGCATGAGCGGAGGAGAGGTGGAGGAGAGACAGAGAGAAAGAATACCAAGCAGGTTCAGCACGGAGCCCAGTGTGGGGCTCGAACTCATGAGCCATGAGATGATGACCTGAGATGAAATCAAGAGTCGGGTGCTTAACTGACTGAGCCACCCAGGCACCCCTGAATTTAATTCAAGATTAAAAAGAACACACACACACACACACACACACACACACACAGGAAAGTGTGAAGACAGGGCAGGAGCCACTGGTGAAGGAGGGCTTGAAATGTTGGAGAAAGAACAAAAGGACAGATAAGCCAGACTGAGATGAAATCAAAAGTTTGGCAGAGGAGTTAGCCCTCAAAATGTGGAGAAATCCTTCCTTTTGTGACAGGAAAGAAGCTGGAGAGGATTGGTACACAAGCAGAGAAACAAACTGAAGTGAAGCATGTTTTTATAATTTACAATAAGAAATATGTATTTGGAATTCATCCTGGTTCCTGGCATAGAGCTCTTAAAACCCTTGTAATTTCCTAAGTGATAAGAAAACTGGGAGCATTGTCTGTTCTGATGAGGCAATTCTGGGTGGTCTCCCGGGTGGGGGCTGGTCACCAGAAAGACCAAGCCCTGATTAGAAGTTTGGATTTTTAGCCCTATCCCTTGTCCTCCAGAGAGGGGAGACAGGCTAGAAACAGTTAATGATTGAGCATACCTATGTGAGGTAGCATCCATAAAATCCCAATAGTATGGAGTTTGAAGGGCTTCTAAGCTGGCCAACATGTCCATTCTAGGAGGGTGACACATCCCAACTCCATAGAGACAGAATCTCCTGCCCTCAGGACCCTCTCACATCTTGTGCCAAGTATCTCTTCATCTGGATGTTCATCTGTCTCCTTTAATAAACTGGTAAATGTAAGTAAGTGTTTCCCTGAGTTCTAGCAAATTAATCGAACCTGAAGAAGGGGTCTTTGGAAGCTCTGATTCATAGTGGTCACTAAGAAGCACAGGTTTTAACTGGCATCTGAAGGGGGGGGCAGTCTTGTGAGATTGAGCCCTTACCTGATGTTATCTCCAGGTAGGTAGTGTCAGAATTGAGTTAAATTGTAGGATACTCTGCTGGTATCCAAGACTTGCTTATTATTGTGGGGGAAAAAAACCACACATTTGGTGACCAGAAGTGTCAGACATGAAGTGTTCTGTGTAAAGTAGACTCACAGGGAAGAAAGACATAGTAGAAGAATTGGGTTTTTCCTTTTATGCCTACCTAGCTCAGTGAAATCCCAAAGTCCTAGTAGGGGTGTGTGTGTGTGTGTGTGTGTGTGTGTGTGTGTGTGTATGGAAACCAGTTCTAAAGTGTATAAGAAAGCCAAGCATCTAGAATAACCAAAACAATATTGGAAAAGAAGAACAAAATGAGGGAACTCAAGCTGTGTTCAAAACTTACTTACTTTAAAGCTACAGTAATTGAGGAGCTAGGGTATTGGGGTAAGGATAGGTATATACATCAAAACTAAAAGAAGGTCTAGAAAAAGACCTATATTTTTATGGCTAAGTAATTTTTGACAGTATGGCCAACTCACTTCTATGGGACGATAGGCTTTTCAACAGATGATGCTGTAACAGTTGGATTCCATACTAAAAACATGAACTTTGGGGCACTTGGGTGGCTCAGTTAGTTAAGCATCCAACTTTGACTCAGGTCATGATCTCACATCTTGTGGGTTCGAGCCCTGCATCGGGCTCTGTACTGTCTCCCTCTCCCTCTCCCTCACTGCCCCTCCCCAACTTGTGCTCTGTCTCTCTCTCAAAAATAAATAAACATTAAAAAATTTTAAAAAAAACCATGAACTTTGACCAGCACTTCACACCATACATAAACATTAATTTGAGAGAAATCATAGACCTAAATGTAAAAGATAAACCATAAAGCTTCTAGAAGGATAAATAGGAGAATATCTTCACAATCTCTGAGTAGTCAAAGGTGTTTTTGGACAGCTTACAGAAAACAATAGCTATAAAAGAAAAATATCAATCTATTAGATCATATCAAAATTAAAAATTTCTGCGCCCTTGAGAAAAATGACTAGGTAGACCACAGACTGGGAGAAAGTATTGCAAAACAAAGAATGTTATCAATAAAGTATAAAACATTTCTGAAACTTAATAAGAACAGTAACCCAATTAAAGAGAATGGGCAGATACTTCATATAAGAAGATATACAAATGGCTGGTAAGCACATCAAAAAGGGCTCACTGTCACTAGTCAGCAGGGAAATACAAATTAAAACAAATTAAACACACCCACTAGAATAGCTAAAAACAAGATACTGACAACACCAAATGTTGATGAGGATGTGGAGCAACTGGAACACTCATACACCATTTTGGAAAACAGTTTGGCAGTTTTTCATAGAGGAGCTCGTACTCATACTCTGAACCAGCAATTAAATTTCTAGGCATTTACCCAAGAGAAATAAAAACATATGTCCACAAAAAGACTTATATAAGAATGTTCTGGGCTCTGCTGCCTAACTAGCTGAGTGACCTTAAGCCTGTACTTTACCACTCTGTACCTCTTTCCTCTAAAGTAAAATGGCATTAATATCAATGTGGTGAATAATCTGAAGGGGAAATCAAAATGCCGTATACACAGCCTCCTTCTGAGAAAAGTAGCACCACTAGTCTTTCCCCAATGTGGCTGCCATGCCTTGTGCAGCATACTTTGCTAGTGGCCCAACTTGACTCCCTTGGGAGTCAAGATAAGGTCTGGGACAAGATAAGGTCTGGGACACAAGCTGGACTCAACCACACAATGGAGGCCTTGGCTGGGCCAGAGCTGAAGTTGGATTTGTCTGGCAAAAGGAGTATGGGTCCCCCAGCTCCCCACTTCCTCTGAGAACCTGTTTCTACCAAAGAATTCTGAATTTCTACCAAAGCTTGAGCAGCATTCGCATTTGGGATTCAGAATTAGATAAGTAAGTCTGAGAGCTTTCCATTCTGTAGGAGATGCTAGGGTCCCTGAGAAAGCATTTAACATAAATGAAGACAGACCCAAACCCAACCATGGGAAGGGGAGGTGTCTGTGTGACCTTGCAGTGAGCAAGCCTGTATTTGAGAGATGGAAAGTATCAGTGTTGTGATGGACTCTTCAGCTTCCCATCAAGCCAGCGACTCATTTCTCCTTGCCAGAGATTGGCTTAAGAATAGGCATGTACCGGGGCGCCTGGGTGGCGCAGTCGGTTAAGCTCCGACTTCAGCCAGGTCACGATCTCGCGGTCTGTGAGTTCGAGCCCCGCGTCAGGCTCTGGGCTGATGGCTCGGAGCCTGGAGCCTGTTTCCGATTCTGTGTCTCCCTCTCTCTCTGCCCCTCCCCTGTTCATGCTCTGTCTCTCTCTGTCCCAAAAATAAATAAAAAACGTTGAAAAAAAAAAAAAAAAAAAAAAAAAAGAATAGGCATGTACCCAATTCTGGCCAATGAGACATGAATGGAATTCTACAGGACAGTTTCTGTGCTTCTAAGAAGCAGATACAGAAAGAGTGTCCTTTTCTTCCTCTAGATATTATTGTGTCTGGTGAAGACATCTTATTACTACAAAGGGGACCAGCTGGAGGACAAAGCCAACATCTTGAGGGCAGAAAATCAGAGAGATAAAGACAACCTGGGTCCCTAATACCTTGAGCTGCTCATTGTACTGCACCTGGAGCCCACAACTGCTGCAATTCCCTGTAGTGAAATAATGTATTTCCTTATATGTTTGAATCTGGGTTTTCTATTACTTGCGGCTAATGCATCCTAATCAACAGTCCAAGAACTGGACTGGAATTCTTACATTAGCTGAGGAGAGCTTAGAGCTAATAAGATTTGAGTATTAACAAGCTGTAACTGGTATCCTCACAGACTGGTGGCACCAGTACAGTGGGGTCATTCATGCTTCTATACGTGTCAGGCGTGACTCTTACTGTACAGCCCAGCTGTGCTAGGAATATTGTACTCCTCTGCTTTTTTCCCTTTAATCAAAGTAAATCTGACTCTGAACTCCCAATCCTATTCAGTGGGCAGATTATTAATCGGTCATTGTGGGAGCTCAACCCCTTGAAAAATTGTGCCTAATTGGGCAAAAGTGTAGAGGCATCTCACTCACTCATCGGCCGATAGTCCACACTTTGGTGCCTCAGGTCTCATCCAATTTGGTGATTTTAGTGTTTCTGAGTCATACTTTAGGGCCCAGGGATCTTTGTTGAGGCTGGAAACCCAATGCCTAAGGCCTTGCATCCCCTGAGATCTGGCCCTTACCCAAGACTCTGATGGACTCTGTTCTCATAATCAGAGTTGTTTTCTAACTCTCTGGTCTTTGAGCACACTGCTTTCTCTTTCCTTGCCCTTCAAAGCCCTCCTTCGTCCACCCTCTTCTCCCTCAGGGTGTCTGCATCATCTCATAAATGAGCCAGGGCTTTTTAGCAAAGACAAGAAGATCTATTAGCTTTAAGCAGCTTCTGTTTTCAGTCCTGCAAGAATTCCTAAGGCAAGAAAAAACAAAAAGCCTGACTAGCAGTGCCTGCTTGTAAAGAGAAGGCAGTGGAAAAATACAGCAAATTTATTAATATGGCAATTATCTTGTCACAGGTACCTCAGAGGTGACAGGGGAGAACTCAGCCCAATAGAGGGCTGGCTCCATGCTGAGTGGCAGCCAGCCAACCAATGAGAGTGGGACAAAGAGAAAGAAGGTGGATCCTGAGCACCGATGGGGAAACTTTCCTGGTAACTTGCAAAACCTGCCTCACAGTCTGGAATTGAAACCCTGGCAACCAGTTGCCTCTTCCCAGTTGCCACTTTTCTACCTTGTCCCTGGGTGTTCTTGAAAATACATTTTCATTCCCAAAGCATTCTGTCTGCCTTGTGATCACACATGGAGCTACAATAAATGCTCACCTACGAGGGAGTGGGAAGGATCAAATGGGGATAATGTACATGAAAGGTCTTAGAATTGTTCAACAGGTATGGAGGCGCCGGCATCTCACCCAGGGCTGGAGCCACTCCTGGTCTTCCCCAGCCTCCTTTGTGAAGGTCACCTTTCTTATGGCCCTGGTGGTCCTCATCAGCAGGTATCCTCCACGGCCCTCCAGGTGGCTGTGAGACTCCTGGGCTTCTGGACTTGCCCCCAGGTAAACAAGGCCAGCAGAAGTACATGCTGGATTTAGACAGTATCTTCCCACCTAGCTGAAAGGACCTTTGAGACCATTAAGGGCAACTCCTTAATTTTACAGATAAGATTCCTGAGGTTAGAAGGCCAGGGGACTTGGCTAAAGTCAGGTGAAGACATAAAGGGACAACATTAGGGTGTGAGCTCTTTGTTCCCAGCCTTCCCTTGTCATCCTAATCTCCCAATACGGTTTTTGCCCCTTGATCCTGACTGTCCCCTCTGGTGCCTTTGAATGATTGACCAACACTATCTTGTGGCTGCCTTTGAGGGTAGCACACCTCCTTCAGAAGGCTCTCTCCAGGCGTTGGGGCTGTAAGATGATTAATCCAAGGAGAAGAAAGGCATGCAGAGCCCACGGGACTCAGATCTTGGGCTGGGTCCTTGCTCCTTCTCACTGTCATCCTCAGAGTATTTTTGGAAAGAAATGGGACTATGGATTACTCAGAAGATAGCTCTGGGCATTTCTCAGTTTACAGGTATCTTCTGGGCATACTCACTGGTGACTTTCAGACCAGAAGCATTTCAGCCTGAAGATGACCTTCAATCAAACCATGGAGCCAACAAGTCGGGGGTTTCTTGACTCCTATTGTCTTGATTGGTCTAACAAACACCTCAGGGAATTCTGATTCAGGTAACCTATAGAGTACACGATCTAAGAAACTCTGTGTATTGGGCTGGTGAGCTTGGGCAAACCCCTTACCCACCATAAAATATGGATGAGAATATCCACTTCATAGCATGGTTGTGAGGATTACATAAGATGATGGAATGTAATGTCTTTAGTACAATATCATGCAATGGGAAACACTCAACACAAGTTCACTGTTATTGCTGCTATGATTATTTTAACTGGGTCACTGTTCAGCTAGGCTCCTTGGTATGGCTGCCTGCTTCAAATCTCTGCCTGGTCTGAGAGATCTGTTGGAGATCTCTTCTTCAACCATCTACTTCCCAATCCTATCAGATAGATTTCTCATCTCTTACTCCCCAGGATAGACTGAAATGCCAGGACTGTCTCTGCTCTCCCACCACCCCTCAGCCACACACACACATACACAACCTGTGCTTCAGCTCTGTGCATTGCCTCCTGTAAAAACTGGTTGTCAAGGTGTTGAGGGTGTTAATAGAAGTTGTCTTTGGGTGGGCGAGGTTGTAGGTGGGTTTTTAGAATTTCCTTTCTTTGCTTGTCTGTATTTTCTGATTTGTTTGCCATGGGCATGTGCAGCATTTGTACCAAGACAATATTATTTTTAATTTTTATAAAATCTGCTTGCTGTCTCTAGAAATTTTCCCTGAAGTGTTCTACTGCACTCTGAGCACTCCTTTGAACTCCCTGCCCCACTAGGCACTTCTTTGTGCTCTGTACTCCACTTGCATTCTCTTGTGAGTTGTTCTGTAGATGCTCTTAGAGGGGTTTTGCATCTGTGAATATGCAGTAGGCACCTTGAGGGTAGAGGCTGGATCATCTCTTCCATAGAAACAGCTGCCTTCGACTCTCCATTCTTCTCTCTGAACCACTGAGCCCGTGACTGAGAAGTCAAGGGTGCTTGGTTAGAGCAGGGCTTGATCTAGCCAGCTAAACTTCCCATTGTTCCCATTTTACAGTCCCTGACACTAAGGCTAACAGCAAAGTGCAGTTTCTGGGGAGCCATGATGCATATATAGGGCAGCTTTCAGCAGGAACTGGCTGTGTCATGGAGCTTGGGACCACATCTTAGCTTGGGCATGAATTTAACCTAGATCTTGCAAAATCTCCACACAGCTACTTGTGTGACACAGAGAGATAACAGCCAGGGACAGGAGAGAGTGAGGGGCACACAGTATATGGAAGTGCTGGGAGCATCATATTAAGGGGAACGGTCTGGGAAATCTTCAGAAAGCATGTACGTCTCGGATAGACCTGAAGGGATTGCTGAGGACATGGAGGGGTAGGGTGGGAAGAAAGGCAGGGGTGGGGTACAACACTGAGGAGAGACGGCATTAGGTTAGGAGCTGGCTGGTGGGTTAAGTGGTTAAAAGCTCAAGCTCTGGAGTCAAAGGATGTGGATTTGAGTCATTAACAAACTATGCGATCTTGGGAAAGTTTCTTGCCTTCAACAGGTCTGGGTTTTCTTATCTGTGTAATACAGCTAAAGGCAGTTCCTTTCTATTAGAATTTTTATGAGGAATTAACAAAATAATGCTTATAAAATGCACTTTAAACACACAATAAATGCCAGCTAAGGTTGCTGCTAGTATTTATTATGTATATTTGGCATTTGTTTTCCAGAAGAATCTCATTGCACATTCATCCAGGCCTTTCTTTCCCATGCATTTGTTCACCTGCATTCATTCACTAGTACATATATGTAATAATTATACATAAGTGCACATATTATAGATTATATATAATCATAATATAATAATAGGTAACATTTAAATAGCATATTCTATGTCAAACATTGTTTTAAGTACTTAATATATGTGAAACTCATTTGATCTTCCCAATAATGCTTTGAAGTAGGTATTATTATCATCCACATTTTATCTAGGATGAAATTGAAATTCAGAGAAGTTAAGCAGTTTGCCCGAGGTCACATAATTCATAAGTGCAAAACTAGAATTTGGGTTCCAAGGAATTTGGTTCAGATTCCGGGTTCTTAACTCCTTGGCTGTTGAACATCCATGCTATTTTCAAAGACTCTGGAAGAACTGAAGGACAAAGTATGAATTAAACACCAGTCTGCAGGAAGATAGTAACCAGGAGGAGGGACAAGATACTTACAAAAGATCATACCCACCCAAGGGGGATCATGCTGCCTGGAAGTCTAGGTAGAACCCGCGTAGGCCTCTGGACGTGCCTGGATTGTCAGCTGTGACCAACTTGTGTATCAGATGACATCCCTATTGTAGACTCTCCAAGACCCCATTAACTTAGTGCATTGCTGATACCTCCTGGCCACAGTCGGTGCCACCTGTCCCATGAGGCTGGATGACATAATGTGATTGGTTGGGTATACAAACCCACCCCACTACTGGTTGAAAAAATAACTCAAAGTACAAAGCCTCCTGAGTATGGGTTGGGTCATTGCCCCATTGGGTCATTGAATCATTCACTGGCTGGCTATCTATTTTTTAGTTCTGTGTGCTGTGCTGGATACTACACTGAAAACATGTTTTTCTGCCCCTCTCCTGAGCACACTTCCTAAATCTCTAGGATTATTCCACTTAGCCCTTCCCAGCTTTAAATGGCTTATGCTTTGATATAAAGTTTTAGAATGTTGGCACTAAAAAGATTCTAGATAGTGGTATCCTGGAGCTGGCTCATAGTAACTTGTAAGAATTGATTGTTAAATTTTCCAGAATTTAACAAGCCAATTGCTAACACAGCCATTATCAAAAATTACATCATATAAACTTACAGGTGAATAAATTATATTAAAAGCAAAGGTAATGAATACTCAAAACTCATTGCTTCATAATTACTTCCCCACATGGTATGCTATGGCATGCTCAACTCTGCATTCAATGATGTGACATTGGTGGCTTGAGTGTAGCCATGGTGGTAGTATTTACACCACAGAAATCAGCAAACACTACAAATCAGCACTCCCCACTCCCCAGACTATAATTAAACATTTCCTTGCACACTGCCCCTAGAGATAATCACATCTGGCGAATTTCACTATGTTTCAGCCAAGGAGATCCCCTGAGAGTCTTTGGTTGCTGCCTGAATGAGGAAGCAGAGGAGGTGTTGGGCAAAGTGAGAACAGGTGGGGCTCTCCCCATGGCCCCAGCCCCGAACTAGGCCAACGGCACAGTTGTTTGTTTTTAATATAAACTTATATACAAAAGTTTGTCTGAGTAAAGTTCTTTCCACAATTAAAAATAATGGAAAGTGACTAATTACAGTTCAGGAAATGGAACTTTTTATAGTTTGGATCCAGAGGAGGGAAGTGACTTGCTCTAGGTCCTGCAAAGCCTAGTCCACTGAGTTATGGGAGGGAGCCAACACGAGGGGCTCCTCATAGCCGGAGACAGCTCCCATAGACACTCATGGGAGCCATCTTCAGGGCTCCTCCCAGATTGGTGGTCCTCCCAAAACAATGTCCCAATCAAGGACACTGGGTTGTGGACTCCCAACCAAGCCTTGCGATTGCTTTTCTTGCAGAATGGAAATCCCTCTCCATACCTCTGAAGGACTGGCTGCGTTTCTGGATCCATATTCCCGGATTTGAGGCCAAGTTGAAAATCTTGCCCTCACAAACAGGTTTTTACATTTGCTCCCAACTTTCAGTTGGGGAAACCTGCTTGAAGCCTTAACAAACCAACCAACAAAACAAAACAGCTGTTTTATTTTTTATGACTCAAAGGCAGAAAGGGATGTCAAGTCTGGCTGGACAGCAAGTGGATGTGGTGGCAGTAGGGGTGTGGTTGATAGGGGAGAGTGGAAGGCAGGGGATGTGGGGAGAGAAGAGAAAAAGACACCTTTAAAAGAATAATTTTAGGGGTAAGAAAATTTAGCTATAGGTGTCAAGGAGAGTCCAATTTCCTGAGACTTCTAAAGTCTTGCTAATTGCTTCCTTCTTGCAAAACCTGGTCTCATGTGTTATCTGTCAGTTGTGCTTTCTTATGCAATCCACATTACACAGTGCCCAATGTGGACATGGGTGTGTTGTACAAACACATCTTTGTAGTAACACCACAACGAAGAATTCTGCAATAAGTGTTGTATGAATTTTCTAGGGCTACCGTAATGAAATACCACAGACTGACTGCTTTAAACAACAGAAATATATTTTCTCACAGTTCTGGAGGTTAGAAGTTCAAGATCAAGATGTGGACTGGTTTGGTTTTTCCTGAGACCTCTCTCCTTGTCTTTCAGGTGGGCACCTTCCTGCTGTCTTCACATGGTCTTCTTCTGTGAGTGGATATGTCTGATGTCTCTGTGTGTCCAAATTTCCTTTTCTAAGGACCCCAGATTAGATGAGAGCTCGTCCTAATGGCCTCATTTTACCTTAATCACCTTTTTAAAAACTTATCTCCAAATACTGTTACCTTTTGAGGTAACTCAGATGTCTGAGGGAATTCATACATTGAAGTGAGGACTCCGACTTATGAATTCGGGGGATACAATTCAGCACATAACAAGTATTTAGGACCCATTTATCCTATACTACATGAAAAGGATCCCAGTCACATCCTTGGATATTAATGGTGTCCCCCCATTGACATTGAAAGGTTTTATCATGTACACAGATTCACTGCCATGCATTGGACTGGGAGCTCATCAGGTGAAATGCTTAAAAAGAAAATCTCATGTTGGCTTAAAGAATTTTGAAAGTTCTATCTCTCCTCCAAATCACCGTTTTGTCTGTTATTACAGGAGTTTATTTTCATAGGTGGGAAGTCCTCAAAGGATTTTCAATATTATCAGAAGCTACTGATGACATGGAAACAGGTGTAATGGCTGAACGTGGCTGGAAGTAATAACCGTGGTCAAGGTGAACAGGGTAGGTGAAGGTCAAACTGTTCCATCTGAAGCATGTATTGAGTACTTTGTCTTGTGCTCTATCACCCATTCCTTCATTCTTTCCTGAATCTATTAGTCTTTGCCAGGCATCTAGAATGGGCTGGGCAACTGCAGATACACAGGTGAGTGGTGTTATCAAGTCCCTGCTTTTGTGAGTTTACAGATTAGCTATGTTAACTATTAAAAAATGATTCAAACAAACACAGCCCTTACCTTTACAAACAGAAAGGATCCGGCAGGGATCAGGAAATCACTTCTGGAGCCAGACTACGCCTGCAAGATCTGTGCAGGCAAAAATGGGTGCCCACTCCTGATTCTCTGTACCCAGGAAACTGGTGATGGGGTACTGGTCCAGTACCTCCAACCACGTTTGCCAGGAAACAGCAGACAAAGTGGACCATAGTCTCATCTCACATCTCAAGAGGGTGCTTCTGTTGTGCATTTTTCCATATGGGAGGAGCTCTGTTAGTGCAACACACCTGCCCTCCCTGCATCCCTTCACATTCTCCTTCCCAGGGGAGGTGGAATGACAGAGCCGATTGGCAAGTTGGAAGAAGAAACTTGACATGAATGCAAGAGTCCCCACCTCTTCTCTTTCTTTTGGGAGTAAGTCGCCCCCTGGGAATGTGTCTTCTGCTCGGCATTTCTAGGGACAAGGTTTCCCCTGCCAGGTAGGAATGTGGTTTCCCAGTGTGGCCTGAGCCTGGCTTGGTAAATTGGTCTGATGTTGGAGTTCAGTGTTAGGAAGCTTACTTGCCTATAGTAACACTTGCTAATACAGATTTATAGGAAATAAAGGTAATGGTTTGAATTTGATACGCCAACTTTTTCCTTTCTTTTTCTTGTTTCCCTGTTGATTGAGAATCTGGTGAGGAAACTAGATCTGGTGACATGGATGCAAACTCTCCTTGTGCTTCTGTCTGCCATGATGCCTGCTGTTGGGATGACTCAGTCACTCTTGAAACATTGCACACCCATTTCCCACGTGCTCCTTATAGCAACCTGTTGGCAAGGGCAGGACTGGATTTATCAGCTGAGGAGCTAAGACTGCAACTATTAGTGCTTCCAGCCTATTCCATATTGCGATACACACAGGAAGTTGAAAAAAAAGTATACATCTACATGCATATCAATCTATGCATCTGTACCCATATCCATGCCTCACCACGGAGAAGCGATGAGGCTGCTGGCACCAGAGGGGACAAGCTCAGAGATCTTGGCTGTCCAAGGCCTTACCTGCTTATTGAAAGCAGTGAGAAGAGCAATATATCAGCATACCTGTAAACCCATTCTTTGCCCACCAGTTGGAAAGTTCTAGCTAGGAGAAGCATGCTAACTAGTTCAAGGCCACACAGTTAATATACAGAATTTGAACCCAGATCCTCTGAGTCTAACTCTAAAGAATCTCAAACACAGTCTGAAATGGGGGAGGCAGTTGTTACCATCATTCACGTTCCCTCTGGCTTGCTGGGTCAGGGAAGGTTCAAAGCGATGGCCTCTCATCTGGTCTGTGTCGACTGGACCAATCCCTATCCGGGATGCAGTCTGCCTCCTGTCGGGTCTCTCCCTTTCTGAACTGGAGCAGATGTTTCTAGTTACCTTCTGGAGAAGGGAGTTCAGAGGAGCCTGTATTAAGGTCTCCTTGATCTGGTCTAGTGCTCTGCCACGGGAGACAGTACCTACTGGATAGCTAAGGTGCTTCCCTATTTCTAAATACAGGCAAAGCCCTCATCTCCAATGTGATGAAAACAGTAGATGGAAAACAGTAGATTAATTTAAAATATTATTTAGGGGAGCCTGGGTGGCTCGGTCAATTGAACGTCCGACTTCGGCCCGGGTTGTGATCTCATGGTCCGTGGGTTCGAACCCCGCACCGGGATCTGTGCTGATAGCTCAGAGCCTGGAGCCTGCTTCTGGTCCTGTGTCTCCCTCTCTTTCTGCACCAACCCCCCCCCCCCCCCCCCGCCTCCACTCGTGTTCTGTCTCTGTCTCTGTCTCTCTCAAAAATGAATAAACCTTAAAAAACTTTTTTCAATAAAATATTATTTAAAGGGTAACCATGAGAAACATACCTTAAACTTCTTATTTTAATTTAAAACATATACAGGTATGTTCAGGCACCATTTTTTTTTTTTTTTTTTTTAAGTAGGTTCAAGGCATTTTCTTGGTGCAGGCTTCTATTAATTGGAATTTGTTTTATCTTTCTTGTATTGACTATACTAACAATCCATTTATCCTATATATATTTACTGTGTTCGTTCTATGCACCTGGCATATTCTAGGTGCTGGAGATATAGCAGTGACCAACACAAAGTCTCCACACTTGTGGAGTTTACATTCTATCGGATTCTTCGGTAAGTTCCAGTTCAGGTTTCTTTAAAGAAGAGGGAGAACTTAAAGACACAAGACAATCGGAGTACAGAATCATCCTAAGATGTTTATGATTTTTTCCCCAGTCTTTCTCAAATGTCTCCCATACCAGTTCAACAGGACTTTTTGTGTGACTTGTCCTTAAATGTTAATTTAAGGACAAAACATTAAATGTTTTCATAGGAACAAAAACTCTTTTTTTAATTAAAAATTTTTTAGAGAGAGAGAGAGAGAGTACACAAGCAGGGGAAAGGGGCAGAAGGAAAGAGAGAGAGAGAGAGAGAGTCCCCAGCAGGCTCTGTGCAGAACCCAACATGGGGCTCGATACCACAACCGCGGGATCATGACCTGAGCTGAAGTCAAGAGATGGATGCTCAACTGACTGAGCCACCCAGGCTCCCCAAGCCTCTTTCTTTGTACTCACATTTCATTGGTTTTCACAATAATTAAGTCACACAACCAGAATTGCAAGGACAATGGGCAGAACTGTGGGAACAAATGGCCCTGACCCATTGGAAGCACTCAGCTCAACCTGTGGGAACAGAAGCACTTGAGGGAACCTCTCCTAGTCGAGCATCCGGCATGCCGTGGGCACACTGGGTTTTCTAGAGGAAGCAGAGAGCCTCCATTAACCTGGTGACTTGGTCAGGAGGAGGTCAGTTTTAAAAGCTTCTGCCACACTGACTCCCTGGTCCTCTCCAGACCAAATATATACTGAGCTTTGAGACTGCAGTATTTTATTAAAGGGCTCAAGTACTTACTCCAAAGCTTTACAAGGATGGGGGAAACTAGGAGTTATGCTTAGGTTTTACTCTGTTTTTATAAAACTGCATATTTCTCTTATTGCTATGGCTTGGCAACTGTTCTCCTGGCCTGGATTTCACGGCAAAGAGCCCTCCTATTTACTAGCTGAAAATGCCCCGTCCAGAACCATTCATGACAAACGGTGCAGGGCTCAAGTAGTCGATCTCTGATGACCACGTTTCTCCCCAATAGCAGAGGGTAAGTATTCAGTTCATCCTCTGTAGCAAACGCCTGCTCAATGGGAGAGCCCGTTGTCCTCTCGTTTGTAAAAGGAGAGAAGAGAGTATGTCCCTGTGTGTCCCGACAACAGCTCACCAGAAAGAGCCATGTGAGGAACAAACAGGCCATCATGATGAGAAGTCAAGGATAAAGGTTGTCCGGTGTCCCACAGTGCTCCTAAAATGACAGTGACGTGATAGAGATTGCTTAATAGATCTGCTTAATGTTACAAACACGGAACCTCAGACACTTGAAAAAATGACTTGCGGAAGACAGAGCTAACCTGAGGCAAAGCGGGAGTAAGAAGTCTCTGGCAGTCAGTCATTGGTTCCCTCTACTATACCTGCTGTTCTCAAAGGAGGGTCCACAGACTCCTGGGGATCCCTGCAACACTTCTGAGGGGTTCATGAAGTCAAAATGATTCTCATGGGGGCACCTGGGAGGCCCAAAGCCTCTGTCTCCCTCTCTCTCTGCCCCTCCCCCTCTCGCACTTTCTCTCTCAGAAATAAACATTAAAAGAAAAGATTTTCGGGGCGCCTGGGTGTCTCAGTCGGTTGGACATCCGACTTCGGCTCAGGTCACGATCTCGTGGTCCTTGAGTTCGAGCCCCGTGTTGGGCTCTGTGCTGACAGCTCAGAGCCTAGAGCCTGCTTTGGATTCTGTGTCTCCCTCTCTCTGCCCATCCCCTGCTCATGCTCACTCTCTCTCTCTCTTTCTTTCTCTCTCTCAAAAAATGAATAAACATTTAAAAAATATTTTCATAATAATACTATGATTGTTTTGCCCTTTGCACTATGTTAACATTTACACTGAAGGTACAAAAGCAATGGTGGGTAAAACTCCTAGCTTCTGGGCGCGAATCGAGGCAGGCATCAGGGTGTACTAGTCATCCTTGCCACACACTTAAAAACAAATGCCAGTTTCATTTAAGGATGTCCTTGATGAAGCAGTAAAAATGATTACCTTATTTATTTATTTATTTTTAATGTTTTATTTATTTTTGAGAGAGCACAAGCAGAGGAGGGGCAGAGGATCCAAAAGCGGGCTCTGCTGAGCCCAACGTGGGGCTTGAACCCATGAGCCGTGAGATCATGACCTGAGCCAAAGTCGGACGTGTAACTGACTGAGCCCCCAGGTGCCCCTGATTAGTCTTTTTAAGTACCAACACTTTTCAAAATATTCTATGTAACAAAATGGGGAGTATGCATAAATACTTTTATTGCATTTCGGGGTATGATGGTTACCCCTAGGAAGTGTACTGAGGTGATAAATCTGTGTGTTGAACTAGTCATTTTTTTTTTCATGGAGCATCTTTTCTTTCCCTTTCTCTCTCTCTCTCTTTCTTTCTTTCTTTGCTTGAAAGACTAAATGACAAAGAGTGCTTTTTCAGACCGGGTATTTGGCAGATATTTTCTTTAAGTGAACAAAGGGAGTCTGTCACTTCGAGGAAAACAACTGATGGTATTTGTTGCCAATGATAAAATTTGAACTTCCAAGGGAAAATGAGAATTTTGGAAAACTCGTATCTATTACTGTGGAGCTTGACAGCTTCCTAATATTTGGACTTTTCTAATGAGATCGATGGTGATATTAATGAATGTGATTTTTAAATACTGTCTAATGAAATTATGAACATTTAGAATATTTGTATAATTCAATAAACCAGCATTTTCCAATGCACGGTATTACAAATCATACATGGATAAAAGATCCAATCAAAGTTCATAATAAAGCAATGGATTTTAATGTAACAGTATACAAAAATATATGCTTTCAGATTTCACACTGCAACTACCCTTTAACTTGCTACATTTTGGTGCAGCATCAGAAAGAATATCTAAAAATATTCAAAATACTATTAAATACTCTGTTTTTCCAGCTATTATCTGTGTAAAGTCAGACTTTCTTCATATACTTCAACCAAAACAACACATTGCAACCTATTGAGTACAAAAGTAGATATGGGAATCCATATTGCAAAAATTGCAAAAAAAGCTGCAAAAATGGAATGCACTATTACTCTTCCCACTAATTCTTTTTTATTTTGGAAGTTTTTTTAAATGAAAATATTTATTTATGGGGCACCCGGGTGGCTCAGTCGGCTGAGCGTCCGACTGGCTCAGGTTGTAATCTCGCAGTTTGTGGGTTTGAGCCCCGCATCGGGCTCTATGCTGACAGCTCGGGGCCTGGAGCCTGCTTCAGATTCTGTGTCCCCCTCTTTCTCTGCCCCTCCCCTGTTTGCACTCTGTCTCTCTCTCAAAAATAAATAAAAAACATTTTTAAAAAAAGGAAAATATTTATGTTATTTCTATTATGGTAAAATGTCATTTATGTTAACATGTAATGGATTTATTTTTGTTAGTTTTAATTAATGAATAAACATTTCAATAAAACTTTTCTCCTGATCAACATAATCTACATAAGTTTTAAGAGTGTAAAATGGTCCTAAGACTAAAAAGTTTGAGAACTGCTACATCATACCAGGCAGCCTTCTAGAAAGTAGACTGGAGGTGTACTTCTTTTCTCCTTTACACAAATAAGCCCGTGCTATTATTGTTTTATTTTATTTTAAAGTTTATTTATTTTCAGAGAGAGAGAGAGAGAGAGAGAGAGAGGGAGAGGGAGAGGGAGAGAGAGAATCCCAAGCAGGCTCCTTGCTGTCAGCGCAGAACCAGACGAGATCTCACAAACCATGAGATCATGACCTGAGCCGAAACCAAGAGTCAGACGCTTAGCTGACTGAACTACCCAGGCGCCTCTAAAACTACTGTTGTTTTTTTTTTTAATCCAACCAGTCCTCTTCCTTGAGAACTGTTAAGAAGTAAAGAAAACTGCAAAAAGAACTACAGATTCCTGAAATCAAAGGAACAAAAACAATGGGAGAAGGCAACAGAAGCAAATAAATGAGTTTCTCCAGAGCTGTGCAAGGTTGACCAGGACTCCCCTCCCTGCAGCCTGGTGGGAGTTGCTATTTCTTTTTGCATCATGGGCCTGGCCTCATGCCCACTCCCTAAGCCTCAACCCTGTCCCAGAATGCTGTTCTCTGGGGCCTCGAAACATACATGGATGTGTTAAAGCCTTGGGCGGCTTGGCACTCCACAGCCCTCGCTCCCAGTACCGTCTCTGGGTTACAATGCAGGGAAAGGCACTATCAGATTGTGCCTCCACCAGCCCCTGTTGTGAGGTTTAGGCCCAAGATGAGAAGGGAAGGCCCCTGTTTCTGGACTGAAAAGGAAATGTAAATCTCTCACAGGCCACGTGCCAGAAGCTGCCGGGAGACCATTTCCCTGTTAGTAAACAGGGCCTCCTGGGCCATCTTTCTCTTCTTTAATAACCTGTGGGGCACCTATTGATTGCACATGCTGGTCCCTCATAAATTATAACAGGGATGCCTCCTAGTTGCTCTGGAGCTGCGTGGATGGGAAAATTGGCTCACTAATACCTCATGCTCATGGAGCACGGTGTATTGCGCCACATAAACATGAAGAATATGTATCATCAGGCACCGAGAACGCACAGGAAACAACTCTAGCGGCTGCAGAGGCTTCTGGGCATGCTGCAGACTTTAATTAGCCAGTTTCTTCCACTGGTACTGGAGAGTGGCAGAAATGCTGATTACATGCCTCCTCCTGCAGAATGCTCTGCTTTCGGTTGTGGGCGGGGGGGGGGGGGGTCAAGCTCTGGTGGGTGGGTGATGGGTCTGCTCTCATCCCTGCCCCCTCACCAGGATGGGAGCTGGCACATAGGAGGGAATATTCATCTTTTGTGCTCGAGCGCCTAGTTAGGAATCAAGACACATCTACACTCACTCCCACCTACAGCTGTATGATCTTGGGTAAATCCCTTAATCCCTCTGAATCTGCATCCCATCTGGGAAGTGGAGAAAGTAATATACCTAGTTGGTTGTGAGGTTTGAGGGAAATAAGGCTGACCTGGTGCCCTGTATGTTCTCAGTAAATACTTGGTGAAACTGAATTCGAATCACCTAAAGGTCACGGTGGCAGGTATAGGTCTGAAACGATTTCCTTCTCCTGCCTCCAGAATCTGGCATCCACCACTACCTGTAGCCAACACCTGGCTCTTTAAGTAAGAAGCTTGGCCACGGAACTCACAGCTTGACTGGAAATGGTTCTCACATCCCTCTGTCTTCCTGTGCCCCTCCTGACTTGGCTTCTGAATTTAAAATTCACTTCACAGGGCACCTTTCTAAAGTGGACAGTAAACAGAAAAACATGCCAGCATGGCTTACCATTCTACGAAGAAAGCTTGGCATCTACACTCTCACACTTAACAGAAACTTCAGTGTCTCTAACTTGAAGCAGGCCCTGGGCAATTGGGTCCACTTGTGCTTTTCCAAAGTGAGTAACCTTGTCCCTGCAGCTCCACTTTTGCCATTGCATGAAAATGGACTGGAAGGACAGTGTGTGTGTACCCATGTTTTCCTGCCACTTCCCTTGGTCCTAGAAATGATCTCTGCTGCTCTGGAATACTGTGTAGGGGGTTGAATGGCGGTCCCCAAGAAGATAATCCACATCCAGAACCCGTGCATGTGACCTTCCTTGGAAAAAGGGTTCGTACAGATGCAATTAAATGAAGGATCTTGAGATGAGATCATCCTGGATTCCCGGGTGGACCCTGACCCAATGCAAAGTGTCCCTATACAGTCAGGAGGAGAAAACACAGACACAGAGAAGTCCATATGGAGATGCAAGCAGAGAGCTGCAGCCACAGGCCAAGGAGTCGCTGGGCCCCCAGAAGCTGAAAGAGGCAAGCCAGGATTATTCTCTAGAGCCTTGGGAGGGAGTGTGGCCTGGCCAACAGTGTCTTCAGACCTTTGGCCTCCAGAACTATGAGAGACTACATTTCTCTTGTGTTAAGCCACTTAGTTTGTGGCAATTTGTGACAGCAGCTGTAGGAAACCGCTGCGGACGTGCTCCCAAGGATGGACCCCGGCTCGGGTACTTCTGTCACAGGAGATGCTCCTTCTCTCTCTGGGAGGATTTGCCAGAGCACCAGTCTCAGTGGCCAGGTGGGCAACCAGTTCTTGGGAAGTGCAAACACTCAGATGGAGCTGTGGCTGAGGATCCACACTGGAGAAAGCATGCTGGGATGCTTCCAGCATCTCTCGGCGGCCAAGGCATTGCAGAAATGGCCTAACTTTGGAACTAGACAGACTTTGGTTTAAAACTCAACTCCACTGTGAGCTTTGTGACTCCAGATGAACGACTTGCCCTCTCTGTGTTTCAACTTCCTCATCTATAAAATGAGGATAATAGCTCCTACCTTATAGGCAGGAGCAGATGCGGGATGAAGCCTGCGTATTTTTAGAGACCCTTTTAAAGAAGAAGAAAGCTTCAAATCCAAAATTAGGAGTGGGGCCTTGTGCTAGGGAGGGGCTCCAAGGCTTACACTAACCCGCCTCAGCTTCCAGGGTGTTCCGAGGGTTACAGATAAAAGCATGAAGCCCTAGGCAGCCCTGGCTCCTAGCGAGTGCTTTGCAAGAGGTAAAGCTATCTGGATGAAGAATCCAACACTGAAGTGTCTACTGAAAGGCACACAGATATTTTTGTAACACACAGAAAAATGTATGATAGAATACATTCCATGGCGGGTTGCTAGTTGATGGCTTGACGTCCGTTTTTCCTTTCTTTTCTGTAACAGAAAACTGACATTTTGGGGCATGCCCATGTGCTCAGCTAACACCTAGCTTTCCAAGCATCTCTTGCAAAGAGGTGTGGCCAGGAGACAAAGCTCTGGCCCAAGAAGTATAAGCAAATAGAGGTAAGACACTTCCATACAATCTTCTTAAGGGAGCGTGTTCGCAACTGAATTGTGCCTCCCTCAACCACCATTCATACGTTGAAATCTTAATCCTTAGTATCTAAGACGATGACCTTATTTGGAAATAGGGTAATTGCAGGTATAATTAGTTAAGATGAGGTTGTTAGGGTGGGCCATAGTACAACATGAATGGTGTCCTTATAAAAAGGGGATATTTGAACCGAGAACCACACGAGGCAGAGAATGCAGTGATGCTTGTGCAAAACTAAGGAACATCAAGAATTGTGAGCAGATTCCCTGTAGAAAGGGGAGAGGCATGGAATAGATTTGGCCTTATAGTCCTCAGAAAGAATCAGCCCTGCTGACAACTTAATTGCAGACATTTGGCTTGCAGAACCATGAGACAATAAGTACATTTCTGTTGTATAAGCCACTCAGTTTGCAGTAGGTTGTTACAGCAGCCCCAGCAAACTAACACAGACAGATATGTCCTTCTTCACCAAGCTTCCATATTGCTGCATGGAAGGCAGATAAGAGGGCTGGTCCTCCATTAGCCATCTTGGTCCATGAGGATGAGGGAGAGCAGAGAGCTAAATGCAGTCTGGGACCCTAAAACTTCAAGAAACTTTCAGACTAGCCCTGTTCTGCCTACCTTTGGGCTTTTTTTCCTGAAAAATAAGTAATCTTGAAGGTTTTGTTGTTGTTATGGTTTGTTTTCTGAAACGTAGCTGAACATAATCTTAACTGATACATAGTTTTGATAAATTAGTGATTCTCTGGGAGAGGATGAAGATTGGAATATCTGGTAGGGGAATTTTAGCTTTACCTGTAATGTTTCAATTTTGATAGCAGAATGTATTCATGTATTATTTTCTAATTAAACATTTTATAATAAATAAGTTACAAAGAAAAAAAAGAGGGATGACAACATACAGATTAAGAGAGGCCTAAGAAATGTATCAACCAATCGCAGTGCACGAACCTGATTTGGATCTTGACTTAAAACAAAAAATTTTTTTAAACCTATGAGCTAATCAGGGAAAATTTAATATTAATTGGATAGTTGCCATTATGGACTTAATATTAATTTTTATGCATGCTAATAATACCATGGTCGTATATTTAAGGTGCTCTTATCTTTTAGGCTCTAAAACATTGTTTTGCACCCTCAAGACTATTTTTATTTTGGGCCAAAGAATTTTTTTTTGAGTACAGTTGACACACAATGTTACATTAGTTTCAGGTGTACAACATAGTGATTTGACAATTTATATATTATGCTGTGTTCACCACAAGTGTAAGTACCATCCGTCATCATACAACGCTTTCATAGTATCATTGATTATATTCCCTATGCTGTGCTTTTTATTCCATATGAATGACTTATTCATTCCATAACTGGAAGCCTGTCTATCTCCCTCTCCCCTTCACCCATTTTGTCCTTTCCCCAGCCCCCTAGCCACCATCAATTTGTTCTCAGCATTTATAGGTCTCATTCTGCTTTTGTTTGTTCATGTTGTTGTTGTTGGTTAGGTTGCACTTATGAGTGAAATCATACGGTATTTGTCTTTCTCAGTCTGACTTATTTCACTTAGCATACTATCCTCTAGGTCCATCCGTGTCTCAAATAACCCTTGGTTGTGGGGAGCTCTCCCATACACCGTGGGATGTTTAGCAACATCCCTGGATTGTACTCACGAGATACTAGCAGCACACCCCTCCCCCAAATTATGACAATCAGTAGTATCTCCGGACATAGTCAAATGTCCCCTGGCAGTGGGGGGTTGTGGGGGCACTCTTGGTCTGGGTTAAGAACTACTGCTCTAAAATTTAGGGAAATTTTCGAGAGGCTTACTAGAATATTTCTGGGTGAAATGATTTGATGTTTGGGTTTTGCTTTGAAATAATCTATGTGATGGGAGTGGGTAAACTGTTTCATAATGAAAAGTCTAAAATACAGCTACAAAATTTGAGTCTACTTGTACTTGTCTGTCAATATGGTGGACTCATTGTGGAATCTCTTGTCACTACAAAATCTGAATATACTGGATTTAAAAAAAAGCAAATATTTACCTTCCTTGGTTCAAGATCTTGTCTCATGTCTCCTACATGACTCTTAACACCCAAGGCCCCGGGCCTTTCTGACTGTGAGCAGGGCAGGCCCTCTCTCCCACATGACTAACTCAGCTCTACTGGGGACATTCCTCAGCCAGGGGCTCCACTTGGGCCTATTTAAATTGCCTGGTGACCTCACACCTGATGCTGCCTGGCACCAGTGCTCTATGGGCCTCCTCCCCAAGTCCCAAAGCTCCAGGCGGGAGGGAGTGTGTTTACAGCCAGATTCGTTAGGGCCCTGTCTTGCTCATCCTGCAGAGTCCAGCCCATCGGCTTTCGCTGTTTGCAGACACCTTTCGCCCTGGCCAAGCCCCAGCCCAGCCCACTCTCTTTAAACACGCACCACACCTGTGCCCATCTCCTCAGCCAGCTGTTTCACTTGACCAGCTGCTGCCTCACTTGGTCACCTGCTCAGGGTACTCCAGGCCCCCGTGGGGCTCACTCTTCCCTGGGGGTTTCTCCTGAGACGCACTCCGGGGTCCCCCTGATCCTCCCAAGGCTCTGGGCCTCACGCGGTTTGGTCGGGCCTCCCTAGTGGCTGGGTTACCTTATCATCCGAGTCCGCCTGGGGTCAGTCAGGGTGGACGGTGGAGGAGGGGCCTCTGAGCTGCAGGCAACTGCTGTCGAGAGTTCTGGGCCGAGAGGGCTCAGCAGGCTGCACGTGGTCTCCAGACACCAGGCTGAGGGGCAGCCTGTCTGTCGGGTTCGGCCGAATCCCCCGCCCCCGAGCCCATGGCGGCGGGAGGCGGTGGAAGCAGCCGGGCCCAGGGAGCACCGCCCGCAGGCCCCTGTCGCCGGCGCAGAGCCGGGGGAGCAGGGAGGGCCTGGCTATTTTTACACGGACCCCGTTCCACGGCAGCGGCCGTTTTTGGGGTGGGCGGCAGCTCTCTGCTGGAAGCATCTTCGAGGTGAGAGGGCGGCAGGAGGCCTGAGCAACCACCACTTCCTCTACGTTTCTGAGTGTGGACCACCCGTTCTGGTTCTCCTCCAGGACAGGGGAAGGCTGGCCGCCTTCTTGCCTGGGAGGCAGGCACTGCGCCGGTGCGTTTCCAGGGGAGCTGTGGACAGACTCAGGTGAGGCACCCTTTCCCTCCCCTTCGTAGAAACGGAAGGACGTGTGGGTTCACGACAGCACTCAGGAGTCGGAGAGCCCTGGGTTCAAATCCTACACGCTCCACTCACTAGCTGGCAAGGTGGTCAACATCTTTGTGCCTCACCTTTCCCATGGGAGAGGTGCACGTGTGAAATGAGAAAATGCGGCCTACTTCAGAAAGCTATTGTGTGAGCAGTAAATGAGATTATATATGTATTTATAAACATAAACACATATTATCTACACATATAATGCAGGACAGGAACTAGTAATATTGACCTCTCTCAGTTGTTCTCACACTACTCTTATTAATGACCCTCCTTTTATGCCAGCGAGGTGGGGGGTTGTCCTCAGTCTACACAAATGGCTTTTCCTTTCCTGCCAACATCTCATAGATACCTCTCATATCAAGGGTACCAATGATAATTTAGGGGTCAGTAATCCTGCCTGTGCCTTTGGCTGTAGCTGTCTATAACCATCGACTTCAGTTTATCGAAAGCTTGGTCATGGAAACAAAGACCCTTTTCCTCCTCTCGCCCTGTTGTCAAGCAAGTGATGTAGACCTAGAGAAGGAAGAGAGCAGGCTGGCAAGGGGCAGGGGCAGTGGGGAGCAATTTAAGATGATGGAGCAAGAGCAGCATTGAAATAATCAAATATTGGCACAGTAGGATTAAAACCTTTTGAGGGGGGCGACTTAGTGACTATGTAGACGTGTTTGGGGTTCAGGGATCACCAATAAGGTGCTGTTAGGCTTTGGTTGCCGACACCTGTGGTTTTCGCCTACCTCCCCCCTCCCCTCCCCCACCCTAAGTACCAAATGGTTTTTGGAAACCACCCACCTTTTATTCTCTTTCCATGTAGTTCAGGCGGAAACCTCCCCACCTCCAGATCCAGGGCGGGTTTGTGACCCAGGCTTGGCTAACTATAGTCATGGTGATTTGTTGAGGACTAAGTCTTTTGTCCAGGGAGGGTCAGTGAGAGTCAACACTGAGACTTTTGCTGAAAGAGATACCCTTTTTTCAGTGGAGTTGCTAAGCTGGGAAGGTGTAAGTGAAAAAGCAGTGGTGGCCATCTTTGTCACTGCATGGGCAGTCTGCCCAAGAACAAAGACAGAGAGAAAAAGCAGATCTGAGAGGTGGAGACACATGCATTTCTTATTCCCCTTGCTGAGCAGGTGGAACTAGCCATTCCCGAAGATGCAGGGCTTTAAAATACATGAGCTAACATATTACATTTTTAAAGGCAGCGCTTACATTGGGTTTCTGTTAATGACAACCAGAGGGGTTCTGACTAATTCATCCTTCTATTTATTTTTTATTTTGATGGAAAATTTGCAATTTTTACACTGTAGCATAAAAACAGAACTCTGACATGTTTGACAACATATTTTTGACAGTTCTATCTATTTCTGACAAAGACGTGCTGGGAAGTTGTGGGAACACATCCCCTGTGTCTGCCCCCCTCCTTTTATTCAGAGCTACATAAATGTATGCTAATGATCTTATGATGACAATCAGAACTGTACTCGAAGAAGACTATAGCAGTCAGGAGTAGGATTAGAGTAGGGAGAGACAAGAGGCAGAAAGACTACTCAGGAGGCCGATTTAATGATTCAAATGAGAAGTAATGAGGATCTTCATGAGGTGGGAGCCCCAGAAATAGAAAGGAAAGACCCTGCAGAGGGTGGATTATCATGGTCTGGCAACAGATTAGAGGGTAAAGGAGTAAAAAGTAAAGTGTTTTCATCTACAAGGCTCTACAGGACCTGACTTGCCTTCCTGCATTGTTCCTCATTTCTCTCTTACTAACTCTTTCCTTTGCGAGTCTGCCCAGCGACTCTGGCCTTTGAATTCACGGTGCCCTCTGCTTGGCACACTTTTACTCCAGATAGTCCCTGGTTCCTGTCTCACTTCCTTCAAGCCTCCACTCAGATGACGTTGCATCAGAAAGACTTCCCTGAAGTGCCCCCGAACCCGTGAAAGCCTGTGATTATGGCTTTCATCCTCAGCGTGTCTTTTTTTTTTTTTTTTAACGTTTATTTATTTTTTGAGAGACATAGACAGAGCACAAGTTGGGAAGGGGCAGAGAGAGAAGGAGACACAGACTCGAAGCAGGCTCCAGGCTCCGAGCTGTCAGCACAGAGCCCGACGTGGGGCTCCAACCACAAACTGTGAGATCATGACCTGAGCCAAGGTTGGACGCTTAACCGACTGAGCCACCCAGGCGCCCCTCATCCATCCTCAGCATGTCTTACGCCTGCTTAATCTTTCTCCATAGTGCATAGCTCCTCACTGATTATGTATATATTTCTTTTCCATCTCCCTCGACTAAGATGCAGGCTCCCTGAAAGCAGTGACTTTTGTTCACTGCCGAGTCCCCAGAACTTAGGACAGAATCTGGCACAAAATTTTACAGAGAAAGAAATCTTGAACAACTGGGACAATGATGGGGTGCTGGCAGAAACAGAAACACTGAGAGAGGAGTGGGACCAGGGTTGCTGGGGCGGAGGAGTGAGGTAGTGAGTCAGTTCAGACCCTGCAGAACTTGAAGTTAGATGTGCAAACAGCAATATCAGGCTTGTGGTTGAAGTGCTGGTCCGGAGCTCAGGGGAAGCCAGAGGTGGAGGTCTAGAGAGAAATTTTGCTTCAAAGGCTGGTGGCTGCTGTGGTGGAGTCCGTGAAGTCCGGCTCTGAGGAGGCCATGATGAGACCTGCGGACAGGGCCCTGGAGAGAGTCTAGGGGGCCAACTAGTCTCTGTTTGCCCAGGAGTTTCCTGGTTTAAAAACTAAAAGTCTAGGAGTGCCTGGGTCGCTCAGTTGGTTAAGTGTCTGACTTCTGGCTTTGACTTAGGTCATGATCTCGGGTCATGAGTTCAAGCCCCGCATCATGCTCTGTGCTGGTGGCCCGGAGCCTGCTGGGAATTCTCTCCTTCTGTCTATGCACAACCCCCTCAAAATAAATAAATACACTTTAAAAAAAAATCCTTAAAGTCTAGCTAAGAACCACTCAGTCTCAGGCAAACTGCAGTAGTTGGTCACCCTAAGAAGTCCCTTCCATTGAGGAAGAAGGAGGGGGAGGACGGGTTGGAAAAGATAGAGGACAAGCAGTCTGGAGCTTCCTCACAGAACTCAAGGAAGGGGAAGACTTTGGTCAGGAGAGATCTCCCTTCTCCTTCTCTGGTCTTCGACCAGTTTGGTTCTGACCTTCTGAGCCCAGGAAGGCTGAATTACCTCTGAGCTTCCCCACCCCACCTCTCAGCAAAAGGTGATGGCTTCCTGATAAGCTGGGTGATTTGTTTGGTTCCAGGGCTGAGGTCCCAGCTCCAACCAGTTGGTTAGGGTTAGTATGAGCCCTTAGATTCTGGTGTCTGGGGACTTAAAGTGATGCCCTGGATAACTAGTTCTAAGTCTGTGATCATTTTCTGCTTGTGCCAAGGGGGAGTTTAAGAGGGTAAACAACTGTGCATTTGCCTAGCCACTGTGGCTAAGGAAACAGGAAGCTGCCTCTCCTCTTGTAAACAACACCAGCCAAGATTAGTAGCACTTGTAAGGTGCCACTCTTAGCAGTGGCCACTGAAATGTGCCCGGAACGAAATTTCAAGTGAGAAAAATGGTTGCTGGGGACATAGAAACACAAAAGGAACCCTAAGAGGCATTTGCAAAACCTCTTTCTGAACTTGAGTCCTGAACCAAGTATTTGGAGCTTTGGTTATTATAAAGAGCCCATGAGACAATAAATTAGAAAGTACCTCAAGTTGTGTAATTTAATTAAACAATTAAAGTTGTGTAATTATTTAAAATAATTACACAAATACAAGGTCTTTTCACTGGGCCTTGCTTGAAATAAAGGATCTGTAGAAAACATGGTCCCTGTCTTTAGAGAACTTTATGGCTTACCGGTAGAGACAGGATATATACCAAATGTCTGATAAGAACTTAACTATGTTTATTAAGCAGTGTATAAGGAAGTGGAAATAAAAGTTGTGTCAACTCCCTGATTCTCTTACCCCTTCCCAGTTCTCTAACCTACAACACACATATCTACCTTCCTAATGAGCATGGAGAAAAGTGCCCTAATTCATCCAGGCCAGAGCACAGTAGTGTTTCCATCCAACTGTCTTTAGCCACAGACCTGCTCTGGGAAGAAAGGGTCATGGATGTGGCAAGCCTGAGCTTAAATACATTGCCTAGAAAGTTAATTCAGTAAATATTTATAGGCCATCTACTTGAGGCCTAGTGCTGCACTGGGTTTTGTGGAAGTCTAAAAGAGGTCCCCGAAACAAGGCCTCATGATTATTAAGTGTCAGTGTAAGTTGTAAGTGCAATAAAATTCTAGAAAAGGGAAACATTAATATTTTAAGCAGACTATATATTTCATGGAGACGGGGCCATGAAAGGGAAAGGCTGTCAAAACAGAAGGAAATCTGGTGAGTCCGGGTGTAATAGAATGAGTGAGAGTGGCGTTTGGAAAACTAGGGGCAAGACTTTCTGCCGAGATCCAGCTTCCGCAGGAAGAAAGAGTGTTTTACTGTTCCTTAAAAATATGGATTGCTTTCAGTGGTATAAAAAACAAAAACAAAAACAAGAACAACCGTGGTTCTTAAGAAGTTAAAGGACTTAAATGGACAAACTTCCACACCCTAGTACTTGAGTAGAGAACCCGGCACTCAGCCATTTAAAACCCCAAGTCCTTCTGGAATAGGAAGGTCCACTGTGCTAAGAACAGAGCATCTGAGCTAATGGCACTGCCTCCTACTTGAAGCCAATGATGTCAATGCTGAGTTAACAGCACTGAGCTCGGCTGCCACTGCTGCCGTTCCCTGCAGCTTTAGGTGTTCACCAGAGGCACCATGGTCGCCCATTAAAATTGCCTTGTGCCTCTGCGCTAGGCCACCTCACTGGGCTCTTGCTTCCTAGGATGAGAACCACCTGCTGAAGTTGCTCCTACTACCCCGGTCCCAAATGACTCTGCAAATTGAGGACTATTCCCTATCTACATTCATTCCCGCTTGTCCCCAGAGTGCTGTTTGTGTACCCCCAATATCTTAAGGAAATTTCGTGTGACTCCGCCTACTTCGGCTCTACACCACCCCAGCCCTCTCTTTAGGATTTAGCCACATCCACAGGATGCTGGATGGGAACAATCTGGGAGGTATGCACCAGCTGCTACTCAAAACCACTGCTTCCCCCAGAAGTCAAGGGCATTATCATCAGCAGCAGCTTGTGTTTGCCAGTGTCTCCCTTAGAAAGTGACCTTCTTCGCTGGCCTCTTGGTCCCTCGTACATCTAGGTTCCTGACAGGCCTCCCTACTGGTTCTCTAGACAAGCCTGGACATGTCTGAGCCCCAGCATCAAGATGGTGATCCCCAGCCCGGATTTTCAGCACTTTTAAAGAGAAAAAAATAGATAGAAATATCTATTAGACTATTCTATCTATTAGATAGAAATAGAGAAAAAAATAACTTTTAAGTTAAAAGCGTAACTTTCTTGGAACCTTCAGAACGGATCAACAGGCAATTAGGGCTGAAATGACAATATAAGAACCTCTTGGATGAACATTAGAAGGTGGGGGGGGGGGGGGGGGGGGACACTGATTGAGAAAATTGTTAAATGCAAAGATAAAAAGCCCTAGCCTTTGAGAACAGATGGGCGGAATTGCACCAAAACCAGTAAAAAAGGAGTTATCTGCAGAGCCGGCCTCTGTGACCTGCCAATGCTAAGCACTCAGAGGACCTGGAGGAGGCCCTCTTTGGGGCTGTTTGATAAAGCAAGGGCAATCACAGTGCTACGGCCCCTGCTAGGAACTTTTCAGTACACTATCTCTAATCTTCAAACAACCTCGTGTTACTGGAAAAAACCACCTGCCCACACCCACTCTCTCCCCTACTCAGCAGACAGGGCCCCTGGAGGAAAAAAGCTTTGTCTCAGAGCGAATGTACCTTCACAAGGGGTAATTTTAGAGTTTTGATAGAGCTTTTGCACACGTTAAGGGAGAGTGGCTTTTGCAGGGAGGGACTAGAGAGAGGTGAATTGGGTGCAGAAGATAATAGGAAGAACCTGTGTTTCCCTTTGAGGGTGGGCGAAGAAAGAGGGCAGAAGAGAAAGAAGAGGAGGCCGGTGAGCATGGCGGGAGATCAGAGCTGGAACCACGGAAGAAGCCTGGTGACCAAGACACTCAGAGAAACGGTATTCATTTTAGAGTCCGCTTAACCGGATGTAAATCCCTCCATGCCTTGGGTGAGGGAGTCTTTGTTGAATTTAAGGAAAGGGGCCGAGCCCCACAGCCTGTGGGGTGTGTGACATGGCACAGGTCTGAGGCAGTGTCGGCCTCACATTTGTAAACACTTCCAATGTCATTGGAATCTCTTCAGAAACAACCTTTTAAAATTTACGCACAATTATTTACACACACAATTAATTTTCTGAACGGCACAAAATTGGGCATTCTGGGTGTTTCCAGCCTCGTTTTGTTTGTGCATCCACTTTTACTGAGCAGCACTTTAACCGTCCCCAAATAAAATGAGGCGATCCAGACTAACAAGGATTCTCAAATTCTTGAGAGACTGACGGAGTAAATGAACGATGGCCAGACCATATGTAAAAGTTGAACTCTGACCCCCAACCTCTATGGCAACCAGCCCAGGAAGCCAAAACACAACCTCTGTAGTAATCGGCCCGGAATCATCAACTTCCCTAAATTTTGCCTAAGCTTCCAACTCAGGACCAACCAGAGAAAGCCAAACGGACTCTCTGAACCAATCACACAATGTGCCCCGCTTCTGCTTAGGCTGCCGTCAGCTCCCCCACGCCGGCAGCCTCCAGTCAGAGCGTATCTGAAGCCTTCTCTGTTTTCCACCGTGTAGCTTTTCCACTGCCCCACCTGTCTTTGAGCCTCTGCCAAAAGCAAGTGATGGCGGCTGACCTCATTGCCCCAGCAAGCTGTGCGTGAACAGCCTCTGCTTGTCACATGCGGGTGGTCTTTGTGCCCACATTCCTCTCAAGGTTTGTCTCAGGTTAACCTGGTACCCACGGAACCCGGAGGAATGTCACAGGCCGGACCATTGCATCAGAGCCTTTCCACCGTGAGCCACTGGAAAATACCTGGCTATTTGTAGAAGGATGTCTAAGAGAAAAACACCGCCCCCGCACCTCACACAACAGACCCATCGGACGGAAGGCCCCGGGCCCAGTGTTCTTCCTGGACTGTCGGTGCCCTATGGACACGCAGCAGCAGCAGCAGGAAGCCACAGAAAAGAAATCAGCTGCGGAGTTCAGATTGCTCCAGTTTGTCACGCTGCCACGTCGCCAGCCCATGGTGCCGTGCCAATTACCACCGCCAGTGCTGAAGTCACTTTTCAAAACATGGTCAAACTCAGTTAGGGCCAGCCAGGTGTTAAAACACTCAGACACGATTGTCAAAGCAAAGAATTATGTGCCGGTAAATAGAAGTCTGGGCTCCAGTTAAGCAGTCGCCTGGATGCCAGCCTGCAGATTAACCCTTTGTGGACAGACTGGCCGGTCACCGCGTCGGTGGGACAGGGCTAGAGAGAGGGCAAAATGGCATAGGGTGGGAGGGGCCCGGCATGGGGTTCAGTCAGACTGAAACCGGGGTGTTTTTCTCTACTGCCATTCCTGGGCAACCACAACTCTGGGGGCTGTGGGCGATGCTGTCAATGCTGATGATCTATAAGGCAGGTGTAGGTGTTTCACATGCTTTCTGAAGCCCCTTGGCCTGTGCTCACGCAGGCACCCAGAACCATCGGGAAACTGACGCATGTTTGCTGACAGCCTACTGTGTGTCAAGCACTGAGTTTCCTTGATGTGTCAGGGCTTTAGTCTTATCTCATCAGGGCTCCTTCTCCAGAGGGTCCTTGTTCCGTACCACTGCCGATGCTTCCATTCTGGGCTCCCAGGGAGAATTCTGAAAAGCTCCTTTTCAGCCCAACATTCTGAGAAACGATGTGGCTAAATTTTGAATAGGCTTCTAGAGCCTATTTAGCACCGTTTACAAAACCCACTTGGTTTAATCTCTGCAAGTTGGTATTATCATTATCATGATCCCTCTTCTGAGGCTCAGAGAGTTTAACTAACTCATCCGTGATCACACAGCTAGGAAGGCAGACAGCCAGGGCTCCTCTGACTCCAAGCTCCAAGATGAATACTTTGGTGGTGGGGGCTTGGGGACCGGAGGTGGCCAGGTAGTGTGGGATGTCTAGCTGTCACTAGAGCCTTAGGTGTTTGCCTGAAGCTTCCTGACACAGTGGAGGGTGATGAGTGTGAGGCAGCCATGGCTGGTGTTTACAAAGCTCACAGCTCAGAGGGAGGCTAGAAAGAGCCTCTGGGTTGTCTTCAAGCCCCAGAAAGGGAGTGCCTAAGTGAAACCACCCTTCTACCCTTCTGGTATTTTAATGGAACAAAAAGCAGGAAATACAAGGGGTCAGCTGGTTCCTGGAATGGCCCCTAACATACACTTTAACTATAACCAACTAGTCATTTCCTGGATGTAAAAGAAAGGTTTAAGAAAAACGTGACTGAGAAAGGGTCCTAGCCACCAGCCCAGCCAGCTGCAGAGAAGGAAACAAATGAGGTTCTATAGATGGAATCTTTTGTTTCAGTAGAGGTTAATTATGGCTCCTCTGTAACCTGGGGTGGGGGAGCTAACACCATAATGCTTCCCTCAAGGCAGTACCTCTGGAGGGAGCACCGTGGTGGGGACTCTGGAGGGATCACTTAGAAGAAAGGTCATAAATCTGGAGAAATTGGGGGATCAAGTCAGATGTTGGGAAGGGTACGGAGCCCACGAATCTGGGAAAGAAACGACATTTTCCTGCAAAGAGTTTTCCCTCCCTATTCTCTTTTCATGCCCATTTAGGTGATAAGACCACGTGATGATAAATTCTACCCCCAGCCAAAGTAAGGATGCCCAGGGTAGCAGTGAGCCTGTGCACAGAGTCTGTACTGGCTGAATGCAGAGGCGCCCAGGGAGGGGCAGGCTTGGTTTCTTGCCCCTCCTGATGCCAGAACCACTGCCCACCAATGTGCCTCCAGGGGGGTGTGAAAGCCAAGATCCCACCTGGGTCCTTGCCCACAGCCTCTGTACAACTTTCTCCTACCAGTCCCTCACACCCAGGGCAGCCTGTCCCACGCAGAGAACAGCACATGCATTTAGATCGATTCTGTACTTGCTTGCCTTCTAAGTGGCCCAGAACACGCTCCCTTGGGGTACCAGACTCCCTCCTTGCCTGGGAACAAGAGAGGACAAGGAAGCGGAAGTGGAGGAAGCCATCCTTCTGCTGTCTTATTGTCCAGTCCTATCCTCCACTAGTACCCTGGCCAGGTGGTACCCCACAGGTGGCAATTTCCTGCTGATCAGCTCCCTTTTCTGTGAAACCAGCATCAGGGTGCTGGGTGGTGTGGGGGCAATGGCCATCAGTGACACAGGGGAAGGAGAACTCTCAGCTCCGTCCTCACAAGGCATGCCTACGTGCTTCACAGACTACTTGGGATGCTTGAGCGGGGACTAAGTTTTGGCCCGAAGACTTTTGAAATCTTTGTGAAGAGAATAGAAGACACAGGGCAAGTCAATAGTAAACTCAGATTTCAAAGAGTCCAGGGACGCCTAGGTGGCTCAGTTGGTAAAGCATTTGACTTCGGCTCAGATCATGATCTCATGGTTCATGAGTTTGAGCCCCACATTGGACTCTGCACTGACAGCCTGGAGCCTGCTTGAGATTCTCTCTCTCTCCCTCTCTCTGCTACTCCCCAACTTGTGCTTTCTCTCTCTCTCAAAATAAATAAATAATAAACTTGAAAAAAAAAAAAAAAAGAGTCCATAAGAGAGCCTTGGGGTTTGCAAGAAGTGAGACTTGGATACAGCTTTAGGGCAGATGGTTACTTAATTCTGGGAAAACCAATGAAATGGCCCGTTTAATTATGCAAATGTAGAGATACAGTAGTTGGAAGGGAAAAGTGCTCTGGGTGGTAAAGTGAACGAATGTTTTCATGTTGGAGTCTGATAGAAGTCTCTGTTACGCTTCTTTAGGAAAAATTGGATTTGTTGAGAAAAGACAACTTTCTCATCCAGGCTGATGCCCCATCGAAGCTTGCCTGTGTTTTTGTACAGCTCATCGTAGATGAGGGACCTGTGCTTGCAAGGGCTTTGTGGGTACCCTGGGAACAAGCAACACAGAATCAAGGAGATTCTGTGTGGGGTTTAACGCCACCACCGGTTCTGGTATCTCCAGGAGAGAGAGACTCTGTTGGCCAGGACACTGGCATTCTCATGAGGGGCACTGTTAGCAATAAGGCCTTTTGGAAAGCGTTCTCTAGAATCAAACATTTACTAGGCTAGGTGCAGGAGTTTTTATCCTAAGTCTGTGCTTCCCCCCGCAAAGGTCAGTTTAGAGAATTCAAAGACTCTACTTTATGTTTTTGAATGAAAAAAAAAAAAAACTTTATTTTTCCTCACTCTAAATGAGTTAGCCTTTTCTTCAATGATGATGTAGGCAATAAACTGTAGTAGTATTAGCAGATCTTGTGTCCTTGTCACCAATAGAAGTCATAGATATTTCACATCACTTTACTGTTGTGGCTGTTATCTTGAAATATGTTTTATGCTCATCACTGCTTCCAAATTACCGTAACTATTAGACCTGCCATTAGAACTTGGCAGGATTAAACCAACCTTCTAGCTGGGATCGAGTTACTGATCATTTGTAGGGTGGCTTAAACTGGAGCAGACTGGATCTTGGTTTGGGCCAGCCTGAAGCGTGGAAGATACTGAGCTGTTTGGGCCAAGGTGCATGGGCATACGCATCCACCTTGAACACAACTTATTTTGCCAGCAGAAACTAATATCTAACATTTGCCATGCTAATTAAGAAAGCCCTCTGGTGTTAATATACATAAAGATATATACCTATATATATCTTTGAATATATATATTCAAAGTTGGAATGTATGAAGTTGGAACCCTTCTCTTGTTAGAGTCTGTTTTGGTTAGAGTTCTGTTTGGAATCCTTCCTTCATCATCTATTCATCTCTGAAGAGTGAATTTCCTTGTGGGGACTCCAAATGTTAATTAACTGTCCCTCCAGTGTAGATGACATATATCTTAACGATGCTGAAATTTTAATTTTTTTTTTTAATGTTTATTTATTTTTGAGACAGAGAGAGACAGAGCATGAATGGGGGAGGGGCAGAGAGAGAGGGAGACACAGAATCGGAAGCAGGCTCCAGGCTCCGAGCCATCAGCCCAGAGCCCGACGCGGGGCTCGAACTCACGAACCGTGAGATCGTGACCTGAGCTGAAGTCGGACGCTCAACCGACTGAGCCACCCAGGCGCCCCTCGATGCTGAAATTTTAAAGCAAATGGTAGCAATATAACACAAATCAAGGCTGACCCAGAAGTTTGGTAGAAACTGTAGGTTATTTGGCCCCCAGTGAATATTTGTGCTTCTCCTGGATAGCTATACATCAAACTTTCCCATGTGTTTACTGTTGGAACCACTTGGGAGACAGCACTAGGTAGATGGGCTCACACACTTACATACTGAACCCCTTGGTCATGGGTGGACGGCCTCCAGATCAGGCTTAGCAAACTCTATAATGCCGGGTCTCTAGAAAAAGAGTTTCCTAACAGCAGGAGACCATTTCTGCCCCTTCTTTGGAAAGAAGCAAAGTATTTCACAGAAAGTCAGCAGGTAAATGCAGAATGGGTGCCTTACCCCACTCTTAGCTCAGTATTGCAAGTGTCCTGTTCCCAAAGGTGCCGGATCTAGCTAAATATAGCCAAGGTATTGAATCCAAGACCAGGGGATGCTAATCTTTACCACCCTCGGTATCATTTTCAAAGGTGAAGAGCTACAGGATTCAGTTTTCTCTCCTAAAATTGAACTACTCTTTGGTCAGAAAAAAGAAATTATTTAAAACCTTAGCATTACTAATGCAGGAAGGGACTACAAAGACTGTTCGGTCCAAGTTCCCCATTTAACAGATGAAGAAACAAAAGCCAAAAGAGACACCTTAATAGCTACCTGGCTGGCATGCTGACCAGTATGAGAGGATCTTCCTTCAACACAAAGATCTAGTTCCTGTTGACATGAGGCAGTGGGAGAGGATGAAATTGAATCTTCAAAGTAAGTATGTGCTCTATATACTAGCAATAACAACTCAGAAAATGCAGTGGGGGAGGGGTGCCTGGGTGGCTCATGATCTCACACCTCATGAGTTCAAGCCCCACGTCGGGCTCTGTGCTGACAGCTCAGAGCATGGAGCCTGCTTTGGATTCTGTGTCTCCCTCTCTCTCTGCCCTTCCCCCACTCATGCTCTGTCTCTCTAATTCTCTCAAGAATAAATAATAAACATTAAAAAATTAAAAAAAAAAAAGAAAAATGCAGTGGTGAAAATATCTCACTTATAGTAGCAACAAAAATGATAAAATTCTCTAGGTAGATGTCCTCTTCATATCATCCACAAAAAGAATTTCTGGATGGATTAGTATCTAAATATAAACAAAACCAATAATAAAAACAACAAAAACCCCAAAATGATAAAAAGTGCTAGAAGAAAAGGAGAATATTTTTCATGATTTTTGGGTAGGAATGAATAACCTTCCTAAGCAAGACACAGAAACCAAAATCATAAATGGAGAGCTCTACAGATCTGACTATATACAAACTGAAAAGCACTGTATAGGGGCGCCTGGGTGGCTCAGATGGTTAAGCGTCTGACTTCAGCTCAGGTCATGATCTCATGGTTGGTGGGTTCGAACCCACCGTCAGGCTCTGTGCTAACAGCTCGGAGGCTGGAGCTTGCTTCGGATTCTGTGTCTCCCTCTCTCTCTGCCCCTCCCCCACTCATGCGCGCGCGCGCGCGCGCGCGCACGCGCGCGCTCTCTCTCTCTCTCTCAAAAAGAAATAAATAAAAACATTTTAAAAACTCAACACTGTAAACAGTTGGTCGGATCTCTAGGTCTCCAGCTGGGCTCTAGCCCCCCGGCCTGGCTGGGGCTCCACCACACCTGGGGACAACCCACCATACAGCAGAACCGGGAAAGGCACATGGAAACGAGTGAGTACCAGCTGAACAACATCAAACACAACACAAGCACAGACACTGCTGGACCCAGCCCTTGAGCACGCCGGCCAGCGTCCAGGTCATCCTTCACTGCTTGCACAAAGGCAGCAAGTCGCTGAGCCATCGAAGAGCACAAAACTGCTGGCGGGATGCCCATTAAAGCAATTCTCTCTCCTGGGACCTCTCCTGCGGCTGTTGTGGCAAGCAGAGACACAGACATGAGTGCTCCTCAAATTGTGGGCTTGGCCCAGGGGGAGAAGTCTGGGGCTGGACTGGAAGTGGGAGTACGACGTGAGACCTTGCCTGGTCCCTTTCTATGATTCTGAATTAGGAAGAATTTCAAACGTAGGGTAGTGGTCCACAGAATAGTACAGGCACCCTGTGTACCCATTACGCAGCTCTGACCACCAATTACCCACAACTCACCTGCCCCCTCCTGTGTTATTTTGAAACAAATCTCTGGCATTGAGTTATTTGTTCTGTATTTCAGAATGCCTCTCTCCAAGAAAGGGCTCTTTAAAACATAATCACAAAACTTTTCACACCTAAAAAAGTGGTTAACAAGTCCTTAATGTCACCAAGTGTCTAATAAGTGTTCAAATTTCAAAAAAAAAGAACACTGTAAAAAGTAAATGAAAATCAACTGATTAAGAGAGAATGTGACATATATAACAAGCAAAGGGTCGATATCCACAATACACAAAAAAAATTTCAACATATAAATACAAAAAAACACACAAGTCAATAGAGAAGCAGACACAAGATATGAACTAGCCAAAAGATATGAACTAGCCAATCACATAAGAGATACAAAACATCATTGAGCATATGAACAGATGGTTTTAGGGAAGCAGATTTTAATTGTGGTTTTCAGACCACACTCAGTTGCAGAACCATGCAGACAAGAGTATTAAATCATAGGCAATGGATGGTCTTCAGAGAAATGGACCTTCTTAGAGAGCTAGAAAGGTGTAGGCAGAGCTATTGTCCAGGTAGACCTGGCTGTGTTAAGTTTATTGAAAAACCGAGAAAGCCCAAGGTTGGTATGCCTTCTTTTAATTTTTTTTTAATGTTTATTTATTTTTGACAGAGAGAGAGAGAGAGAGAGAGAGAGAGACCATGAACGGGGGAGGGGCAGAGAGCCAGGGAGACACAGAATCCAAAGCAGGCTCCAGGCTCTGAGCCATCAGCACAGAGCCCGATGCGGGGCTCAAACTCACAGAATGCGAGATCATGACCTGAGCCGAAGTCGGACACTCAACAGACTGAGCCACCCAGGCGCCCCTTGTATGCTTTCTTTTAGACAGAAATATGGCTTGTGTGTATAAGGTGACAAAAACCCTGAGATGGTAAGGTTAAGGCAGAGTAAGACTTGAAGTTTTCCACATCTGGCTTGACTCCCTTTGTAGGCATAGTGTGCCCCACTTGGAGGCCTGAGGCCAAGGAAGTGCTGGGACCTTTGCTCAATGTGGCCACACCACCACTGATAATATTTTACATCATTGGTTAATGAAATCCAGACTGTAATGTATTCTGCATCAGGGGTGTGTGTTTTGTGTATGTTTTTTCCCATCAACTGATAACTACTTGAAATGCTGCAATGTTTGTCCTAATTAATCTAAAAAATACAGATTAAAATATACATCTATTTGTGTCTAACTGATCAGAAAAAATTAAAATATTTATAATATTCAGTTTGGCAAGAGGTGAGGTAAAGTGCATGCCAGCAAATTGTTGTTAAGGATATTATTATTTTTTGTTTATTTATTTATTTTTGAGGGGGGAGGGGCGGAGAGAGAAGGAGAGAGGATCCAAAGCAAGCTCTGTGCTGACAGCAGAGAGCCGGATGAAGGGCTTGAACTCATGAACTGTGGGATCATGACCTGAGCCAGAGTGGGACCCTTAGCCTACTTAGCCACCCAGGCTCCCGGAGGATATTATTAATAAAGCCACTTGGGGGGCCAGTTTAGCAGTATCTCTTAAATACCAAATGTGTGATTCCTTTTAACCTAGCAATTATAATTCAGGAATATGTGCACATGCTGAAGCCACATGGATAAAAATTCCATTGCAGTATTGGGGCATCTGGGTGGCTTGGTCATTTAAGTGTTGACTTCGGCTCAGGTTATGATTTCATGGTTCATGAGTTCAAGCCCCACATTGGGCTCTCTGCTGTCAGCACAGAGCCTGCTTCAGATTCTGTGTCTCCCTCTCTTTCTGCCCCTCCCCCACTTGCACTCTCTCAAAAATAAATTAAAGAAAAACATTAAAAAAAATTCCATTGTAGGGGTGCCTGGGTGGCTCAGTCGGTTAAGCATCTGACTTTGGCTCAGGTCATGGTCTCACGGTCCATGGGTTCGAGCCCCATGTCGGGCTCTGTGCTGACAGCTTGGAGCCTGGAGCCTGTTTCAGATTCTGTGTCTCCCTCTCTCTCTCTGCCCCTCCCCTGTTCATGCTCGGTCTCTGTCTCAAAAATAAAAAATCAACTGTAAAAAAAAATTTTTTTAATAAAAAAAATTCCATTGTAGTGTTATTTTTATTGAAAATCACAAACAACTTAAATGGTCATTAATACGAAAAAGATTAAATAAACAAGAGCATACCCATGCTATCTTAGCTTATGTTCCTCTGGAAGCAGATCTTGTGACTAGGATTCAAGGGCAAGATGTTTGAGAAGTGTGAGTAGAGAAAAGCAGAAGTGGTGCAGGGAAACGCAGAGAGCCAATAAATGTGTGTTACTAAGCCAGCCATCATGGGGAGCTGCTAGAGTTTAATCTTTCAGAGAAACTGAACAAACAGTGCAAAGCACATGCCTCAGAAATATCCTAGCCAAGGGGCCAAGGAACTGGGGTATTTGTACTCCTACAACTTTTAGGCATTGTTAAAGCCTGTTTCCCACAGGGATGTTAATTTCCAAGTACTTACAGCCAACTGCCCAAGGGAAAGTTGGTTTTAGTGGCTGGAAGGAGCTATGGGACAAACGTGGACACACTGGCCAAGGGAAGTCAGACTGTTCTACGTGTAAGTGATAAAAGTTTCTGAGGGGATATGAGAAAAGCATTGACAGTGTCTGCTATGTGTGCTGACAAATACAAAGAGGCCATTAAAAAGAATAAGACAAACCGAGGAGCAAATAAATATATATTGTATGCTCCCACTTTTGTAATAAAAATAAAGATCACATTGTCTACAGTGTTTACCTCTAAAGAGAGCAGAGTAGATGAAAGGATGGGTTTTAATTTTTTATTTTGGACATTTTCCCTTTTTTTCTGTTTTACAACAAGCCGATAGAATACTTTGCTAATTAAAGGAAACAAGGAAGAAAAAAAATTAAGGGAATTCATTCATGAGGAAACAAGAATAAAGATGAAGACACTGAAAAAGGGTATATAGGTAGGATCAAACAACACGTTTTAATTCAGTCACTCAAACATTTTTATCAAATGCCTTCTGTGTAGCAGAATAGATACTGCCTAAATTGGCCAATAAATACTTTGCCAACTAATATACTAAATTCACTGATCTAAGTGTCACATCTCATGAATTTTTGACATTGGAGGAAACTTAGTTACTTTTTTCTCGAAACATCCATGCCATTTCCAAAGCTTCAGAAGCTAAATATTTATGCTTTAGAGGGGTTTCTAGAGTTGGTGCAATGAGAAAGGGGACAACACAGAGCTTCAGAATACATGTGGATATGCTTCAAAACAGTTAAAAGCACGAATACATAGTAAATTGGGTTTTTTTCATGTGCATCCTGAACAGAAGTGAAGTGTTTATTGACAAATGCACAGGGTGGTGGCTCTTTCTTCTACCTGAGAATTTTATTCTTTTTTTTTTTTTTTTTTGAGAGAAAGAGTACATGCCATATAGGAAAAGAGGGAGAGAGAGAATCCCAAGTTGTCCCCATGCCCAGCGCGGAGCCTGACTTGAGGCTTGATTCCAAAATCCTGACTGAGATCATGACCTGAGCCAAAATCAAGAGTCAGATGCCTAACCAACTGAGCCACCCAGGCACACTTCTCCCATTTGGGGATTTTAACTGTGTTTTCCAGGTACATGAGTCTTGTGCTAAATGGCTATGCCACTGGAGTTAGAAAACATTTTTCTGAAAAAAAGACTGTATCTCCTTTCCCTGAAACCTGATACCAACTCTATGAAAAAGAAGAATGTACATAGAAAACCAGGAAATCCCTTCCACCCTGAGCAGCCTGGGTACCTCTCTCTTCACAGTGGCCTTGTTCATCTCATCAAAGTGAAATACGGGCGTCTCCCTTGTGGGTGACCAGAAAGGCCCTCCGTGATCAGCACATGTGACCAGGTAAGAGAAGAAACAAAACTTTTCCCACCAGATTTTCAGCCTAGTCGTTCAGAACCAACAAGACCAGAAAACTCTCCAATGTTTTAAGAACCACAGATCAAAGACTTTGACATTTCCTCCAGGTCGTCCTCAAATTACTTCAAAGTGGTTGTTCACACCTGGCAGGAGGGTAGGAGAGGGAGCTTGAAAGCCATGTGTGGAGATTTGCAGCCTTCACTTTCATGACAAAGCTTCCCCCTCTGAAGAGGTGATGAATTCAGCTATTTCAGGAACAGGAACATAGACCTTACCCTGGCTCAGCTCTGAGTACCTGTCTGCAGTTCCCAACAATATCAAGAAGAAAGGAAAATAAAAGTTAAAAAGAAAATCTCTCCATAAAGTTCATAAACCTGCCAATGCTTAATTGGCATTTTCTTCCAGAAAGTGTCCTAGTAAGACAGCAAGGATATAGGATTTGGAGGGACAGAGAATTTGGTTCTGTTCACAGCTCAGCCACATATTAGTTGGATGACCT
Organism: Panthera tigris; assembly: GCF_018350195.1. NCBI lineage: Eukaryota > Metazoa > Chordata > Mammalia > Carnivora > Felidae > Panthera > Panthera tigris. Next base: position 110,897,743 of record NC_056665.1, read on the forward strand.
TGGGCAAGCCATTAATTCAGCAAACATTTATTGAGGACTTTATCCTTGAAAATTACAAAAATGAAAGACACAGCTTCTGCCCTCAGGGAGCACACAGAACATAGAGTAGAAAATGATATATGAGCAAATAACTTATCACGGTATGATAAATGCCAAGATGGAGAGGTCCCGTGAGGGGAGCCTGTTGGAACAGTACCTTGCTGAGCTTGGAGGGGGTGGTCTCCTAACTTCTGTAAGTTTCTGTCCCTCTGCTAAGAAATAGGGAGGTTCTATGTATTTGTGAGGGGAAGTATTATATCGGAGCACACCTTGCCTTCCAAGTGAAGCCCGTTAGGGACTTGCACCTGTCTCAATATGTGAATGGGAAAGAAAGCCCCCCCATGTCCCACCACCCTCTGCTTAGGACATTCATGGAGAAAAGTTCTTGCCTCTACCTGTTCCTGCCTCAGTTTCCCACACACACACACTCTGTGTCCTTTCTTGGCTATTCATATGATCCAGACGGGAGTCTCTCTGCAAATGTGCTAAATGGAGAGAGTGGAGATTTACTGGATTGGCAGAAGCTGGAGCTGGTGCAGGAAGAGAGTCAAAACTCAGCAGGGGCAAGACAAAGAACAAGGAGGAGAGGACAGAGAGTAGGGAGGGACTAAAAAAGCTGGAGGCAAATTAAACCAGTTCTCACAGGAATCCCAGGTGCCTGACCAGAGCCCAGGCAAGAACAAAAGAAATGCCTTGATGGCTCTCGATGTTCAGGATTGTTTGACTCATCATGAGGAGGGAGAAAAGCCACCAGAACTGACTCTTTTTAGCAGCCAGATTCATTTAGCAAAAGTTCTGTCTTCTCAGAGGGTAAAATCAAGATGATGTTAGGACGTGAACACAGACCTCTTGCATAATTAGGGAAATTATACCATTGCTTGCAAAGGCACACGTTTTCCTTCAAAGGCAAATCTAAAACTCTGCATTTCTCATTGATTAATGCCCCCATCATTCATTCACTTAGAGCTGGGCACTGAGGGGAAGACAAAATTGTGTGAGACTCAGCTCCTGCCTTCGATTTTCTTCCAGTGAACATTTCAGCATATCCACTATATGCCAGGCACTGGACTCCATCTTAGAATTCAAAAATAAACAGAGCACAATTTCTTATCTCAAGGAGCTTATGATCTAGTTAATTTGATAATAAAATGTCTTCCCATATTCTAAACACTGATTTGAACGGATATTGTGTATTTTTCTTTCCTGTGATTCTGTCCATTTTCTGGCCCTTGTTGAGAGAATAAATCCTCTGAATTTATTCTAGAAGCTTGCCAGTTCAGCTCTGAGCTCACAGCATTTAGGACTGAGAGAGGAAAAAAATGGTCTGTTGCCGTATCTCTCTCCTACAGGTTTAACAATGCACCTGGCTGGATCAGGAGCATCCACTTTGTTCTCCAAATGAGGTGTTACTCACACTGAGTCACTTTTCTGGCTTTTTCAAAAGCTCAATTCAACCTTCCAATTTCCCACCTTTCTTTTCCACCTGCTTTGTTTAATAATTAGGCTATTTAATAAATGCTTTTCATGAGGAGGAGGGGGAGAGAGATGGTGATTGTTAGGGTTTACAAGTCCCTGGGGAATACAGCTGCCTCTGCCAGAGTCATCATGTTCTGGGTTGGTCCCTGGACCTCTTGTGGAGTGAAAAGGCCAGAGGCCCTTCCTGCTTCAGGGTCCAGGCTTGACTGACCTCGGGTCATTCTGTCTCCAAGGGCCCTGCCAAGGAAACCAGGTTTGGCTCCTGGCTCTTAGCTTCCTTGTTGTTCCTGTTCCTAATTTACCTTTCATTTTACCTGGAGCTTTTAGTAACAACTGCCTTTCAAGTACACGTGGGGTTTGGAAAATAGAGATTAGATTAGACTGGGAGTAGGTAAAGAACTCCAGGCCAGCCTGTGACAATGCAGATGAGTTAGGAGGCCCCACTGGAGAAGCATATCTCAGTAGGAGGGCAGTAAGGCTTGGACTTCAGGAAAAGGAGGGAGGAGTATCCACCCATAGACAAGAGAGAGAGTTGGAGACAGAGAGACAGGGATAGAGACAGAGATAGGGAAGGAGAGTTGGGGGTGGGGTGGGGGGGTTTGGGGTGTTTGTGCTTCATATAGAGAGGCTACACAACCTGGGGACAAGAACAATGGTTTTGGAATCCTAGAGATATGTGTTCAGATTCCAACTCCACCTTGTAGTACTGAAGTGATCTCAGGCACGTCATTTAGCCTTCTTTGGCCTCAATTTCCCCATCTATAGAATGGAGCTAATAACACCTATCTTGCACAGTCATTGTGAGAACTAGCAATAAAATGTCAAGTTGCTTGCATGCAATAGGCACTCGGTAAGTGGTAGCTCTAGATATTTATTGAGTACCTTTTATGTATTGGGTACTTAGCTAGGTTTGGGGGATATGGGTAGGAAGTATGCTGTCATAAGCGGGACTGACCAACGAATGGCTCTAGGGGCTTTCTCTGGGGTTGCCTGACAATGGGCTAGCTCCCTCTTTCTCCAACTGGAGGGGCTGGCTGTACCCAACCTGAATTTCCTATGAGACTAGGAAACTCAAGGCCTCTGGCTGAACATTTCAAGCACTTCCCTAAGCACTGAGCCCCTAAGCTCATATTGCTTAGTATCTGAACCCCAAAATATTCCCCTCCATTACCACCATCCAGCAAAGCCCCACTCAAGCTTGGGAAGAACAACTAGGGATTTCTCCTCGGGAGCACTGCCCTAGGTGTTTTTAGCTACACCCCAACCTGGCCCTGCCTCACCAGGACCAGGGAGAACAGGAATCTATCTGCATACCTCCTCCTTTCTTGAGTTTCATCTGTACTGGTGATGCTTTGAGTACTGAATCCTTTGCCAGAGCAGAAAGGCAGCCTTTTTTTAAGAAAACAACAACTCTAATGCTATGTGATGAGTACTATGACAGAATTATTTCCCTGTGGTCTGACTGGGGCTCAGAGGAGAGGCGTCTAATTGCCTCTTGGAGAAGGTGCTACTTGAGTTAACCTTGAAGGAAAGATTGGCTTGGCAGATGTAGGGTGTTCATGGGGATGGACATTCCATTCAAGGAGATCGTATATGCCAAGCATGGAGGCAAGAAAGAAACTCTAAGGAGTTCTGTTCGCCCAGAGTTGCATAAGAAGGGACATGACAGGAGATGCTGCTGGGCAGGTAGATAAGTCGTTGAGGGTTGTGCAGAGAATTTGGAATTTATTTTGGAGGTAATGGAGAGCCACCAAAACACTTCAGGTGGATGTACATTTTGGAAAGATCATCTTGCAAGCTACGTGTAGCATGGTTATGGAGGAGCATGACTGGAGGCAGTTGCACCGACCCAGGGAAGAGGTGTTGGTTGCATAAATGTACACGGAGCAAGGGGAATACAGGAGCGAAGACTTGAGCGAGAGGATTCTAGACGTAACACGCCAAAACTGGAACAGAATTTGGTAATCCTTAATTCTTTCTCTTACAGCTGAGGAAATGGAGGACCGAAGAGACTATGCAGCTTTTGCAAATTGAATCTTCTTGCGCCAAAACCCTCCTGTTTCTAAGGAATCCCCCAGATTGTTAGGAAGACCCGTAGTGTTTCAGGGTCTACTTCTTCAGGTATGTTACTCCTGGTCTTTGGAAGTTGATGGGTTAGGGGTGGGCGGAGGACTTCTAATGAAGATTACGTTAGAAAAGGAAAGGGAGCCAACCGTGGGAGTCTTTTTCCCTCGTCTAGTGGTCTCTCAAAGCATCCTTCATTTCACAGGCATGTGGGGTTTATTTGCAGAACCTCAGCCTCTAGTGTGTTCATTTGTTTGTGGAAGTATTGACAAACAGTGCCATTTCCTAGCTGTAAGAAAACACACCCAATTTATTCATATTTGCAAATGCCACGGGAGTGACCCCACGATGTACACAAAGAGGTGGAAATTCAATCTGATGCAGTGAATGTGGGATACCGGCAAAGTCTGATTGGTCACCGGGTGTGTGCTTCCTAGCTCTGACAACCAGCAATTCAGCATCATATCTAGAGAGCGAAACTTGAGATGTGTTTGTGAAACAATCCTGTGATATAGGTATTATTGGTCACATTTAACAGAGAGGGAAACTGAAGCCCCGAGGGCTTAAGACCATGCCCATGGACATATGTAAGTAAGTAGCGATGCTGATGTTCAATCGCAAAAGTGCCTGATTCGAATACCCTGTTCTTCCCACGACATCACATTACTTCCCTGGAAATTGGCACAGGACTTGCCATCATTTTCTATTGCAGCTCTAACATATGCAAGCCCCATGATTGTCTGCTAAACTGGCCAGAGAAAACATATGTAACATCTGATACTTTTGATGCTCTGATTCAGATGTGCACTGGACCACATGTAGATGTGTTTGAGTTGTTCTCAGGAACAGAAGATGTCTTTCTTCAACAACACAGCTCTCATGCTAGCACTCGGCAAGCACAGGGTTTGTATCAGGCGGGGGGGACAAAACTGCTGGGGTGGGGTCCTCATCTTCCTATTAGACTCCATCCCCCTTCTCAGGCAGCTCCTCTGAATATGACCTTGACCTTTAATGACACAACAACCACCTTACTTCCCTTAATTGAGGGTGAGAAAAAGAAATGCTAACACCAATTTGCTATTTTCTTTCTTTTTTTTTTTTGCCCCAGATTATTTATCTATTATTCTATTTACCTTTTATGGAGGTACAATTGACATATAACATTATATTAGTTTCAGATCTATAACATGATGCGTCAATATTTGTATGCACTGTGAGCTGATCACCACAGAAAGCTTTTTCCTTAAATGTACCTTATTATGTTTAATTATAAATTATTATAAATATGTAACAAATAACATAAAAACATAACATAACACAACATAACAAATGTAATATAAATATTATAAATATGTAACAACATAAAAATAATGCCCGTTATAAAATTGTACATCAACATTTGAATGTACACACACACACCTATATCTGTATGCTTGTGTATGTGAATGTACACAATTAAACTATCTCTATACATATATAGCCATACCCATATATTTTTTTTGCATAAATGGGTTCACACTGTGCAAACTATCTTGTAGTTTTTTTCAGTTATCAAATAAACTGATATTCTGTCTAAGGTAATACCGATGGCTTTTCCTGACTGCAAGTTCTGGAGAACTTCCACACTTCCCCTATTTCCTGATGGCTCATGATAGTCGCTCACCTTGATAAGGCTTGTGGGCAACTGGATCAAATAAGATCATATGTATGAGAGTGTCTTACAAACTGTAGGGTGCTGACCTAAGGTTAGTTATCAAAATATCAGATGTGGTGTGAGGGCTACACTGAAACAGAAGGGGGCTGGACACTTCTCATAATGTTCATGTGCAGTAGCTAAGGAGAAATGTTTGCACTTTGGACGGCGGGAGAACAAACGCTGGTTGATAACGAAGTTGGTCTCGCCTGCTGTCAAGTGCCCACCGAGGAAGGAAGGAGCCTGCAAAGCCTCTGGCTGCCTCTAGCTGTCTCTGTCCCCCAAACCATCCAAGTGACTAATCCGAGGAAATTTTCTAAACATACCTGTAAAAGCAAACCATAAGACCATGGTTGCAGTGGGGGCAGAGAACCTTCCCAGCTTCCCCTGGGAGCCCAGAATCTGAGAGCAGACTTCACTTCCACGCAAAGAAAGTTGACTTGGTGGGGAATGTGGGAGCAAATATAGCATCCTCTCAGCTTCTTAAAACCCCCACCTCGAAAAAACTCCACATCTCCTTTAGGTTCAATTTAACATTTTACTTCTCTTGGCTTTCAGCTGACAGCTTGAAAAAAAAACCCAAATTGGTGGTTGGCTGGTTGGTTTTTTTTTTTTTTTTTTAACCTGATGACAAGCCTGGCTTAGAACTATGCCACCATTCTTTAGCTCTCAATACTGTGTGTCTATAGATAAACAGACATATATATTATCTACTTTTGTTTACTTCTTCCCAAATGGAAGTCCATTAATTTCCCAATATAGTTTACAGAATGACTTGCCCGTTGCCAGCACTGAGAGGATATATTAATCCTTAGTCCTGAAATGTTTAAGTTAGAAAATAATGGGAAACAGAAGAAATAGAAGGACCAAGATGACTCATTTATCTCAGAGGTTCACCCTAAACTACTTCAGAAATGCCGGCAATGAATTAAAACCAGAATTCTAGAGGAATGGCCTAAATCACACTTCACCAGAAAGTCTAGTTCCTTAGCAAAAATTGCACTTTATGTCTAGAATAGAGGAGCTTGACGGTGTCTTGAGTCAAGTAGCATGAACTTAGCTCCAACTGGTCTGAGGATAAAGAATCTATATGGTCTCTCAATGGGCAGAAACCTCTTTAGTAGACGGCAAAAGGAAACCATAGTCAAGTATAAGATACTGGCACCTTATGATATGTCAGTGTGGAGAAGGAGAGCTGGCTCAAAAAAAAAAAAAAAAAAAATCAAGATGTTTTTCTTTCTTTCTTTCCTTCTTTCTTTCTTCCTTTCTTTCTTTCTCTCTCTTGCTCTCTCTCTCTTTCTTTCTTTCCTTCCAAAGATCTTACTTTTAAGTAATCTCCATACCCATTGTGGGGTTGAACTCCCAACCCTGAGATCAAGAATTACTCTATCTACTGACTGAGCCAGCCAGGCACCCCTCTTTTATTTCTTTAAATAAGCTCTATGCCCAATGCAGGGCTTGAACTTGAGAGCTGCATGCTCTACTGACTGAGCCAGGCAGGTGCCCAAGATCTTTCCTTGCTCATTGAATGATAAACCAAATCTGCTCCTCTGCTTCTTCTGCGATCTCTTCCTGCTTCAATTTTCCCTAGGCACAAATGAAGTGGCCCTACAGGGAATAGTCAATTCCCTTTTCTTTAAGGTAACCTGAAGGCTGGGGATCCCAGTGTGCAACAGATTTGGTAAAGGCTAGGGTTGTGATTGAGGCAAAAATAAGGGAAAAAGTAAGACTCAGGTCAAGAACTAGAAAATGTCTTTGTTGAAAGTTAATAAAACATCATATGTAACTAGTTACTGTGAGGAAGCAAATAATCTTGTAACATAATAGATGTTGTTGATAATGTTAATTACCTCCTTAGATGCCACCGAGAAGTGGCTTTCAATTTTATGCATTTATTGTCCACGTTGTAAATTTGGTCTTAGAATGAACAGGTGATAAGAGACCCGAGAAGCTTTAGGAGGTTAGTTACTTTGTGTATAAATGAAGAGAAGGATTTGAGGGAATAAAGATTATGAGGTGAGAGGGAGACTAAGCCTAACCTTGGACTGGTTACTTAGGTAGGTGCTCTGTTGGGTAGCATTATGTTGGCGGTGGTGGTCTTGGAAACAGCATTGGTCCTCAGCCTTGCACATGTAGGACGTCCATTTTATCCATCCACCTGGCAGGGGGCTGACTGTAGTAGGGTTGACAGAAAAACTACAGGGAACCCAGTTAAATTTGAATTTTAGATAAGCCATGAACAAATTTTTTAGTATAAATAGTCCCACACAATACTTGACTTTTTATTTGCAGCATCTGGCAACCTTATCCTGGACACTTCCATTAATCAACTCCCCAGAGACTTATTTCTAAATCAGAACACCAATGTGTGAATTACGGAGCAGGCCACATCTTTCCATGTATCCAAGTCCTGTGCCTACTCTCTTTTGGTGCTTGGAAAACCAAGTTTGTCATTGTTTGGTGAATACCAAATTGTAGCAAAGCAAGTTAAGTAGGCTCTTGGGCTATGCATCCAGGCTGCAGTAGAACATAGAAAACGCTGGGTTTTTGACTGCAGGAACACCACCCAGAACCTAGAGTAACAACCCAGTCAAACACAGTGTCTCTCCCCACAGCCAGTGCTGCAATAATGCTGGGCTTCAACTCTCCTTTTCCAACGTTTAGTTTAAAAAAATGTTTAAAGTTACCAAAAACTTATTCCTTATCATTGACATACTGCCATCCCCAAGATATCTGCTGATTAAATCCATTTCATATTGTTGTGCTCCTTTGTAGGGAGTCAGAGTAGATGTCTTTCTGAGCTTTAGGAAACTCGATGGTCTTAACTAGTATACGTTAATTTTCCAAGCTAGTTTCAGGTGGGTACATTTGTATCTTTGATTTTCTAAAACAGAACATAATTTTTATCTTACACTCCCATTCTGTTTGATGCAGAAAAATTAATCCAGTAACTACCAAGGAGATTAATTCCCACTCACACTTTCTGTCTTGCTCACCTTTAGATGAAATTCCAGTGGTGGGGACTGAGAGAGAGAACCATATAACACCATGTGCTCTGAGCTGGTAGCTCCTGAGATGAATAACTGCCCCATTTTGTCTTTGACCATAGGATCCCTCCCCACTGGCATCCAGAGTTATCCTTTAAGGTGGCTGCATACCCATCTGGTTGGCTCAGCTTATCCATGGCTGTTCCTCTACAACAGGACTCCTTTGGGCTGTTGGCTGTCACTCTTGGCTAAGTAACTTCTGAGCCCTTTTCAGGGTTTGAGAGGGTCCATTTATTCTCCCACACCTCTTGGGGGCCACAGGAAACAAGGCCGTCATTGAGTTCATCTCTCCCATCACCCGTACAACCACCTCTTCTCTGTTGACTCCATCTCACTGTGGCATAAGCACATCTATGGGGTTAGCTACCCTCCCTAGATAGGAAGTAGACAAAAACCTCCACCATTCTCAGTTTCCTCAAAGCTTATCTGGTGTTCTATCCCTCACTACAGTCCTCTCTCTTCTGAGGCGGTCTGCCCTGGGAAGATGATGGGGGTAATCTTTGGGAATCCGCACATCCCTGCAGTACAGGTAACGCTGCTATGGTGCCTGAGGTATGGTTACCTTGGATGGAGAAGGGGAAGCGTTCTTTTGCACTAGTCTTATTTGTCTACTGGCTAGAGCCAAATAGTTACTGGATGCTCAGAAATAGTTTTCTCCCAAGTCTAGGTCTTGTGTTCAGCAATCTCATTTGAATCTCAAAATCTAAGCAACTGACTTTATTATGCTTGGCATTCCAGCTGTATCAACCCCACTTTTCCCTGGGACAGGGCATGTCTTAGACTGCAGGGGGAGGGCAGTGAAGTGTGTGGTGTTGATGGTAGCAGGGAAGACCCGGTTAATGCCTCAAAGTGTTCTTCTGGTGTACTGGCAACGGGCCCGTCACTGTGCTAAGTGCCTTAGACCCATGTCATCCTCAGAACAATTCCCCAAACTACTACCATTCTCGTTTCCAGGTGAGAAATGGAAGCTCAGAAAGAAGATAGGTAACTTGCTCAAAGATTCCAGTTATAAGTGGTGGAGAAAGAACTAAACCTAGCATAATCTAATTCCAAAGCCTTCATTTGAAATGCCAACAGTGGTCTCATTACCTTGGTGAACAGCCGGCTCCCCAGCGAGTTTGTTAAAAATAATCTTGGTAAAGACTCACCTCAAGGGATCCTGATCCAGTTGGTCTGTGATGGGGCCCAGTCATCTGTATTTTGAATAGTCTCTGTAGGTAATTCAGATGTACCCCGAAGTTTGAGAGCCAGCTCTGCCACTTGTTAATTGTGTGATCTGGGACAAATGACCTCACCTTTCAGTACCTTGGTTTCCTCATTTATTAAATGGGGGGATGATGACAGTACCCATGGCATTGAGTTATTGTGGGAATTAAGTAGGTTAAAATGAAAGCACTAGGAAAAGTACATGGCACATAATAAGTGCTCGATAAGCATTAAAGATGATTACTTTTGCCGCCTCTTAGCAGCAACTTACTTACGCAACATTTTTTAGGAGTGCTATTTCCTGGACAGATTACATAAAAGGGTAACTGCCTGCATTTACATAAATTTTTGATAGTCTGTGTCTCAGAGAGCAATATTTTTTTAGCCCTTTCCCCCAAATCTAGGTTTAAGCCTAATTTGGATCCTGTGGTCTCCTGTGGTCCTACCTGCCAGAGGCTATGTTATGAAGGTAAATTGAAATTAAGCCGAGGATATAATAACAATGGCAGGCAAAAGACAAGAAGATCAATGATTCTCCACTTTGATTGTGCCTTAGAAATATTGGGAGAGCTTTAAACAATGCCCAAGTCACACCCCATACTGTTAATGTCAGAATCTTAGGGAATAGGGCCCAGCTTTCAGTATATTTTAATTGCCAGGTGATTCCAATGTGTGACCATTGGGCCCCTTCCAGCTCTACTGAATAGAAACTCTGGGGGTAGGACCCAGTAGTCTGTGTCCTAATGAGCCTTCTACAAACCTCAGGACCTTTGGTGTGAACCATTCTGTATCCTCCCCATGTCCAGGCCTCTGTTTCTGCTGCTCTGCTCAGTAGGGTGTTATGTGACAGCGCGAGAGAAGGTGTGTTAACCCTTGGTTAAGGGTTAAGAAGGTGCAAGCAGATCCCGTAGTTAAATCAAATTGGTATCTATCCCAGCCAGACCTGCGCTAGACTGGAGGAATGAGAATCCTTCCGCCTCGACGTCTGTTTCTCAGGGGGCAATCAATGAAGAGAGGCCCCATTCTCTCAGAATGGACACCCTGTCAATATTTGCCTAAAACACCCCTTCTCTCCAGTCCTAACTGCCCGGGAAGCCTCAGGAGGCCAGCAACACGTAAACAAGTTCCGAACCAATCCATCTGCTTTTCATTTCCTGCAGGATGCTAAATTGAGTCTTTTAAGGTTGCTTAAAATATGTCCCTCTCCTCCTGCCCCGCCCCATGGGGCATTTGCTCTGCGTCCTCAGACCACCTTAGCGCCTGCCTCCTCCACCTGGGTCCCTTCTGCACAGACTTGGCTTCAGACAATGCTCACAGTTATTCCTGGCACTTGCTTTTTTGGTTTCGTGTACTTCCAATGATATCTTTTTCTTCTTCTGTTTAAAGCACTGTCTTCTGTCTCCTCATTTGTCCCTTTCTCCTCTGGCAAATGTAATGCTACCGACAGGTGAAAGTGGTCTGGTTCCCTTGAGTCTGGTAATTGACCTTGCTGCTAGAATTAGCGTGGGAGTGCTGTGTGCAGACGTGAGAGCATGGGCTAACAGGATCTCCTCTCCTGGGGCTCAGACACCCCTCTTGGGACCTCCAAAGCGAACTTGGGAGGTTGGAGTATGCTGCAGCTGGGGGGTGGGACCTGGAGTAGGCCAGAGTTTCCTCCCTTAAATTTGAGCAGTGACTCTAGGTGACTTTAAACCAGTCTTAGTTTTGCACGGCTTCTGTTTAGCATCTGTTAAGTAGAGACCTTTGCCACCAATGAACAGGAGTGAGTTTCTAGTCAGTTGCAGGTACTGCTAGATCCTAAACAAACTTGCAAAGACCAGTTCTAGAGGAAATGGTGGGCGTAGGAAAGGCACCCTTGTATTCTTTCAGTATCAGAGAGATGTCGCCCTCCTCTTCCTCAAGGAGTTAATTTGGACCATCTTCTCGGGCAGATCCCAAACTCCACACCCTGTTCTAAATGTACTGTCCTGTCCCATATTTCATCTTTTCAGAGTCCTGCCAAGTACAGGGCAGGTAAAAATGATAACAGCTGTTATTGCTCTAATGTGTTTCCTCTCTAAATCTGTCAACAACATAAACTTCTGAGTGCCCTCTTTATGCCAGGAATTGTGCTTTCAGACTCAGCTCTGACCCTTAAGAAGCTTCTGTTCCTGTTGAAGAGACAGGTTGTGTGCACACACAAAGGTAACAGCTTGAGGCCATGTCAAATGAACCAAACAGATAAAGGTTAAAGGAGTATGCAACTATTCACTACATATGTGTTGAGCCCCTATTACAGGCTGTGTTTTGTTTTAAGCACTGAGACTAAACCGGTTAGCAAAATAGATAAAACCCTTGGCTTCATGGATCTTAGGTTCTAAGGAGACCAGACAGAGTGTAATTGAGTAAACACATAGTTCATCAACTTGTGACAAGTGCTTTGAAGGAAAATGAAGCAGAGTGAGGTGATTTTTTTTTTTTTTTTTTTTTTTATATAGGAGGTTAGGGAAGACCTCTCTGATAAGGTGGCATTTGAGTCAAAATCTGTAGAAAAAGAAAGAGCAAGCCATCAGTATATCGGGAGGAATTTTCCAAGCAAGCTGAATAGTGCATAGGCCATGTGTGCTTGGTGTGTTCTAAGAAGGACAGGGAGGCCAGTGTGGCTGGAAGGCAGTGAGAAAGAGGGCGTGGATAGGCTATAAGGTTACAGAAGTGGCAGTTACATCGCCGAGTGCCCTGCAGGCCACAGTGAGAACTTTGGATTTTATTCTGAAGCCCTTGGAGGGTTTTGAGCAGAGTAGTAACAGGATCTGAGATACATATTGGAAGGATCTCTTTGTGTGAGGACAGACTCTAGGAGTGCAAGAAGAGAGGCTTGAGGCTTGTGAGCAGGCACTAATCCGGGGGTGGAATGATGGTAGCTTAGACCAGGGTAATAGGAGCCAAGGGGGGTTGAGATAAGATTGGATTCTGAATGTATTTTGTAGACAAGATAGCTAAAGTATGGGGTTAGGAATAAAGAGAGAAATTAGGAATGACTCTAAAGTTTTTGGCCCGAACTCAAGGTTTTACATTCATAGGAGGGAGTGACTACTTCTGTTTAAGATAATGAGAGGATTAATGAAAGACCCAGGATTTGAGCTGTAGTTTGAAAACCTAGTAGGGTTTTGTGGCTTGTAAAGACTCTCAGTGGCTTTCTGGACCCCATCCCCCCACCCCAATCCCACTCTTTCATTGTCTTAGCAGCCTCTATACCCGGGAACCAGGATCTCACACAGCCGCAGCCAGAGGGAAGCTCATCTTGATTCTTTAGGCCAATCATGGGCATTCCTTGCTCTTCACAGTAATTGGTTTAGAAGTGAGCTGGATTAGAAGCGGGCAGCATGTACTATAATCCTGGGCGATGAAACTAAAAGAGAACGCTGCAGAAGAGACTTCTGGGAAATTCTCTAAGTCTGAGATGCTCTGGAGTTAAGATGTTGTTGTAAGAAGGACATCGTGCTTGAGCTGCTTGAGTTGCACCATGTTGCAAACATAAAGGGGGAAGCTTAGGTCAGTAGCCGGCACGTAAGAGTGGCAGATGGGAAAGGTTAGAGAGACCATGGTTCTTTGAGGACATCATTAAGCAGTGCACTGAGTTAGACAACCCCTGGAACACTTCTGGACTCCCAATTATGTGTGATTAAAAAAAACAAAAAACCTCTTTCTCATCAAATGCTTTTGAGTTGGGTGGTTTGTATTTGAAGTGGAAAGCCTGTCATTTTAGGTAAGAATAAAGATTGTAGATGGGAAGACATAGCAAAAGCAAAGACACTTTGAGGCAAGATTTTCTTTGAGAAAAGAAAACTCAAAGCATATCTAGGGAAGAGTAGGTGGAATAATTTGGCATTCATTCATAGACTCATTCAACAAATATTTGTGGAGCCCATACTATGCGCCAGGCACTGTTCTAGGCTCTGGGATGCTGTGGTGAACAAGGTAGACAGGATCTTCCTTCTCATGAGGTTTATTATCTTATGGAGGGAAAATGGGTGGGTAGTGGAGGAAGCACAGCAAAAATAATTTCAGGAAGTTATATGTGTGATGAAGGAACCAGAATACACTGATGTGATAAGAAGTGACTAGGGAGACCACTTTAGTTTGGGAAATGGTACGTTCAGGAGGCTTAGAGAGAGAAAGAAGCTGGCCAGGCTGAGAAGGTGAAATGAGGCTGGTGTGGCTAGAGTCTAGGGACAGAAGAGAAAGAAGAGGAGAGAGAGAGAAGCAAGGCCAGGTCTGTGGGCTTTGGGCCACGGCAGGCAGAAAGAAAGGATTACTGGAGCATGTGAAGCAGAAGCATGATACAACCTGCTCACATTGGTGGATCTGTGTGGTGGCATCATGGATGGACCCGAGTGGAGGACCCAGCCCTTACAAAGGACTGTAAGTCTGGGAAAGCAATCACTACCAGGTAACTTCCTTTCATTTCGAGGACCCAACCTAACATTGTGGCTCATTTGAGAATTTCAGGCATGGGATAAGGTCATCAGGGCAATAGTATTGGCAGAAGCATTTTCCTCTGCTGAGTCACCCCCTTGGTCTGCCTTGCTCCTTCTTGTAGAAAAAAAGCCAGCCTTGCCATAACACTAGATGCAAAGAATAGTGCCAATTAGAAATAAGGGGATTCCCCAGGATGCTGGTCACATTAGGTTAGGAAAATGCTAGGACAGAGCTGTCCAAAATAAGTCAAATGTGAGCCACATAGGTACTTTAAAATTTTCTAGGGGCGCCTGGGTGGCTCAGTCGGTTGAGTGTCCGACTTCAGCTCAGGTCATGATCTCACGCTCCGTGAGTTCAAGCCCCATGTCAGACTCTGTGCTGACAGCTCAGAGCCTGGAGCCCGCTTCAGATTCTGTGTCTCCCCCTCTCTCTGCCCCTCCCCTGCTCATGCTCTGTCTCTCTCTGTCTCAAAAATAAAATAAAATAAAATAAAATAAAATAAAATAAAATAAAATTTTCTAGTAGCCATATTAAAAAAGTAAAAGAAAATAAAAAGATAAAATTAACTTGAATAGTATATTTCACTTGAGCCAATGTATCCAAGATTTATCAATTCAATATGTAATTAATATAACAGTCATTAATGATCTATTTTTTTCTTTTCTTTCCCCTGAGCCTTTGGTATAAGAACATGGTGTGTGAAGGGAGGCCAAGTCAGGATGGAATGCTGGGTTTTGGCAATGGCTTGGTGCTTCTGCTGCACTGCTCTAGATCCATTCTCTAAAAGAGATATACTGGAAGCACCTGGCTGGCTCAGTTGGCAGAGCATGTGACTCTTTATCTTGGAGTTGTGAGTCCTAGCCCACTTTAGGCATAACACCTACTTTAAAAATGAATAAATGAATGAATGAACTTAAAAAAAAATTTTTTTTAATGTTTGTTTATTTTTGAGAGAGAGAGACAGAGTGTGAGGCAGAGAGAGAGGGAGACACAGAATCCGAAGCAGGCTCCAGGCTATGAGCTGTCAGCACAGAGCCCATCGCGGGGCTCGAACTCATGAACTATAAGATCATGACCCAAGCCAATGTGGGAGGCTTAACCGACTGAGCCACCCTGGCGCCCCATGAATTTTTTAAAAGAGATGTATTTGGTCAAAGGGCATTTTGGTACTCTAGTTTCCTAATCAGTTGTATCCATTTATGATACTACTCCCATGAATAAAGGTATCAACATCACCAGCTTCAGATTTGGGAATTTACATTGTAATTTTGGGTTAATTTAGGAAAAGAGTTAATTTAGTAAAGTTAATTTAGTTAACTTAGTGAAAGAAATACTGTACTTCTCTTAATCTGCTTCTTTGATAACTAGTAGCATTAAATATTTTTCACACACTTATTAATATTTTTGTGTGAATTGTTTTCTTACAAGTCTTTGTTCCAATATTAGCCAAAGCCTTAATAAGATTCTTATCAAGTGGTGTCCAATTCTTGAGATAACAACACCATTAATCTTTTTTGTTCATATTTTTTGTAAATATATCTTCTAGTATGTTGTTTGTCCTTTATTTTGGTGATTTATTATTATTTTTTTAATGTTTTATCTATTTTTGAGAGAGAGAGAGACAGAGAGACAGAGCCTGAGTGGGGGAGAGGCAGAGAGAGAGGGGGACACAGAATCCAAAGCAGGCTCCAGGCTTTGAGCTATCAGCAAAGAACCTGACGAGGGGCCCAAACCCACGAACTGTGAGATTGTGACCTCAGCTAAAGTTGGAGACTTAACCGACTGAGCCACCCAGGCGCCCCTATTTTGGTGATTTTTTTTTTTTAACATGAAAAATTTCTTTTCTGAAATTTTCATGTTGTCAAGTACTTCAATCTTTTCTCTATAGTGATACTATATTCATGAAGTTTATTATCTTGTGGAGGAAAGACAGGTGGGAATGAAGGAAACATAACACAAATAATTTCAGGAAGTTGTTTGTGTGATAAAGAGAAAATACAGTACACTACTATGATAGAAAGACACCAGAAGGGCCTTCCCACTAGCACCTTGATATTTAAAGCTATTTTCTTCTAGACTTACTAGTTTAAAGCACACTTAAGTCTTTAAATAAAATAGAATTTGGGGCACCTGGCTGGCTCAGTTGGTGGAGTGTGCGGCTCTTGATCTCAGGGTTGTGAGACTGAGCCCCACATTGGGTGTAGAAATTACTTATAAATAAATAAATAAACAAGCAAGCAAACAAAATGGAATTCATTTTTTACATACAGTGTAAAAGATGGATCTAAATTCTTTTCTTCCTCCCAAATTGTTCATCAGTTTCCCTCCACCATTTATAGAAAAAAAATCTTTATCTCATTGTACTTTGACATCTTCATAATATACTAAAATTTTTATCAGAATTAGGATGCATTTCTGAACTTTCTATTATATTGAAGGAATCCATCTATTCTTACACCAAGACTTCACTATCTTACTTTTATTGTTTTATACGTTTCACTTTTGATAGATCTTGTTCACCCTCCTTATAATACCTCCTTCACTCCTCAACACATTTTCTTTCTTGCCTGTTTAGAATTTTCCTTTCTCTCTTTTTGTCATATGTTTAAAAACATCCTTCTGCTTTTTTTTTTTTTTAAACAAGAGTCTGCTAAATCTATAACTGAAATTGTAGGAAACAGGTATTTATGTAATATTTATTTCCTATCCAGGAACATCTATTTTTCCATTCATTCACGTCTTTTCAGACAACACAGAAGGTTTTGCAGCTTCCTTTGTAAAGAAATGTATGTATGTTTGCACACATATATAGTGTCTTAGATTGGGTTTCATAGAAAATTGTCTCAGGTTTTCACAGAAGACACATCTAACAAACCAGCCTGCAGTGCATTGCAACTGGGTCCGTAGCTGGTTGGGGTGAAGGAGGGAAGGGGGTGGGGACTGAAAGAGATGCTCTGGAAACAGAATGGGACGCTGAGGTTTAGCAATTTACAAATACAATCTTTGAGCGGATCAGAAGGCTCAAGTCAGCCTGACAGTCACATTGTCTCTCCTTAGATTGGCCTCAGGGATGGCCGGGCTGTCAGGTGATGGTTAGTATTTGCCTTTCAAAGATTTGTACTCTGCATGATCCCCTCATAACAAACGGGACTGCTTGTTTCCCCCTTGACAATATGGCAGATTATCAAGCTTTTTGATCTTTGACAATATGGAGATGCAAAATGGCATCTGATTTGGTTTTTGTTGTTTTTAATTGCTAAGTGACTAGATTTTTTTTTTTTAAGAGAGATAGACAGCCCGAAAGCAGCAGTAGAGGGAGAGAGAGAGAGAGAGAGAATCCTAAGGCAAGATCCATGCTCTATCTTATGATCCTGAGATCACCTGAGATCACAACCTGAGTGGAAACCAAGAATCGAGCACTTAACCTAGTGAGCCACCCAGGCACCCCCCACCCCCACCCCTGTTTGGGTTTTGAAGTGTGTTTCTCTTTAAGAGTGAGGTTGACTTTTCCATAAGTTCAGTAGTCATTTGTATCTCATTTTGAAGCTAGCATGATCTGGACTTTGTATCCAATTCTTGCCTTGCAGAACCAGGGCATTCCTTTTATATCTCCATAGCTTCTGTTATCAGTTCAGGTTCATTTTGATTGCCAGTTGCCTAAAACCCTGACTCAACTGACTTTAGCAGGAAGGAAAATCTTTTGTCTTACATGATATCATCTCCTGGGATACAGTAGTTCTAGAGTTGGCTAATTCAGCTACTCACCAACGCCATCGAGGTGCCCGGTCTTTCTGTCTTTTTGATTGCCACCCTCCGACTTGATTACCTCCTGCTGTCCAGAAGGCTGCATCATAGTCAGGCATCCCATTGAGGCAATACAGAATCCAGTAAAAGAATGGCTGTTTCTTACCATGAGCCACTTTTTAAAAAGTTTTTATTCATTTTGAGGGAAAGATCAACAGTGTGTACGTGTGAGCAGGGGAGGGGCAGAGAGAGAGAGAGAGGGAAAGATGCTCAGTGCTGGGGTGGGGGGCGGGGGATCCAAGTTGGGGCTCAAACTCATGATTTGTGAGATCATAACCAAAGCCAAAATTAAGAGTTGGGTGTTTAAACGACTGAGCCATCAAGGCGCCCTACCATTTGCCTCTTTTTAAGAACATGGGAACTTTTCTTGAAGTCCCTTCTTAGAAAATATGCCCTTAAATCTCATTAGTCAGACTTGAGTTTTATGTCCGTTCCTAAACTAATAACTGGCAAGGAGCCTGCGACCATCATATTTGGCTCATGTGAATCAGGATTTTCCCTTGAATTATAATGAGTACAAGTGGACACTCTGTTGTCCCACCCCCACTTATCAAATAATTGGGGTGCTGCCAACAGGACATGTGGACTGGTTGCAAGGGGACAATCAACTGTGATTGCCACAACTTTGCATATGGTATTCTCTTTGCCTAATATGGCCCTCCTCTACTTATCCTCCCATCTGTCATTCATCTTTCAAGTATAGGCTAGGGTGGCTGGGAGGTAATCTTCTTTGTCTCCTCTAGGGTGGGTGGTTAACTCCCTTCCCCTCCTACGGCAGCCTGTGCCGCCCCCATTACACTGCATTGTAACTCAGATTTCATTGCTCAATCTCCTGCCACACCCCAGCTCCTTGAGGGCAGAGACTGGGTCTGATTTGTTTCTGTTTCTCTAGCCCCTAGGCCAGGGCACAGTACAGACACTTACTTAACTCATGCTCCTTGAATGAAATCTATTTGCTAGTATTTTATTTTAGAGTTTCGAGTCCAGATTCACAACAGAGACCAATTTATAGTTTTGTGTTTGTGAATGATTTGTCTGCTGAGATTTGGAATTGGGATTATCTTTCCACATACAGCAAACTGAAGAGTCTGCAGAACAAATTGTTTAATTTGTGGATTATTGATTCCTTAAAAGTCCAGAAGTTCAACAAGTATTTCCTGAACACATATTATGTATTGGGCTCCATCCCACTTGGCTCTTTATACAAGGGCAGTGTGAATGTGTTTATGTTTTAAGGCAGCATTTTTTCAGACTGTAGGTCGAGATCTGTTCATGGGTAGTGAAATCAATTTTGTGAGTCAAAAACCATTATTAAAAGGGAAAAAAAAAAGAATACCATAGAGTAGAACAAACTGTATCAGAATCAGAATGCATCACTCTTGGTGAAACTTTATATATATATATATATATACTATATATATATATATATATATATATGTATATATATATATATAGTGTGCATATATGTAGTGTATATATATAGTATATATATAGTGTATATATATATATATATATATAGTAATTTGTTTATATAATGTTCTGGGTCAAGATATAAAATTTATTTTTTATTATTGGTGACAGTCAAAAAAGTTTAAAGCCAGTGCTTCAGGGGCCAATATGTTTTCTTTTCTCTTTCTCTTTGAAGTATATGTTTTTCTACTCCTAATGTCTGGGATCCCTGAAAGGAGAGAAAGACAAAGCTTTGGGGTTCTACTTCCCACCCACACTCCTGCCCAAGCCAGCTCCCCCACCCCCTACCCCCACCCCCGCTCCCAGCATTGGATTTGGTTGGCCTCGCACAGAGTTTAGAGTCAGAGGCAGAAATTCAATCCGAGGCTCCAGGACTCATTATCTGAGAAGCCTTGGGCAAGTCACTGGACCTTTCAGAACATCTGTTTCTCTTTTGTGAGGTAAAGATAACAATACTTGTTCCACAAGGAAATTAAGAGGATCCAGTGAAATGTGTGCAAGTAGTTTGTGGTTTAGCAAACTCCCTCCAGTTCCTCAGACTTAGCCCATGGGTTAAAAAAATTCTGTCTCCTGAGAAAGGAGGAAAGACCTCAAGGAATGACCCCATAGAGAAAATTAAGAGGGGCTCCCAACACCCAGGGGCTGCAAATATATGAATCAAAAAACGGGGGGAAATCAATGGGAAAAGGTCAGACTCTCCTACTTCTCTAATGAGCAGTAATTTTTAAATTTTTCCATGGAGCACACTGTCAGGGGGTGCTGATGATATGCTGCTATGTTCCCTTTTCATAAACATTTGGAGGAAGGTAATCGGACTCTATCTTCCCTTTACCCCTTGCAGGAGGTGTGCTGGGAGACACCCAGCCTGAAGAGCACTCACGTTGGGCATTGTGGCTGGGGGGGGGTGGGGGGTGAGGTGGGGTGGAGTGGGATGGGGTAAGAGTAGGGTGGCTCAAAGGAGAGGAAGCCAATTGGAGTGTTTGTTGTATCTTGAGGGTCATTCCTCACACATCTGAAATTCTCTCTTCTGTGACTATCGCTGGGCAACTGTCACTGTGGACAAGTTGGGCATAGGCTATCCTTCCTGCTCATTTTCTCTAGCTATAAGCAATCCACCACCCTGGAAAACTCTCTGCACCCTTCACAGCCCAGGTTCTTCTGCTGTCAGCTGTGTGAACAGGAAGCCATAGATGTGGTTCCTTAAAATAAAAAGTTATTTTTACTTGTTTGTTGTTGCTCCTGAATTGTTGAGACTTGGGAGAAAGATTCTGTAGGGGATCATGCTCCCCCACATCCCAAAACACATACACGCATGAACACACACACATACAAACACACACACACACACACACACACACACACACACACCCCTCCCTTGAGAGAAGATGGGAAGTTGGTTTGTCTGGGCTGGCTGCTGGGGAAGTGGAGGCTGATAACCTGTCTGGGATTTGTCTTTGTTTCCAAACAATGCCGAACAAGAGGAAATGGAATTTCAGGAGTTTTAGGTAAAGACTGGGGGTCCCCAAGAATCCAGTGGCTCTTTGCTTGTTTGTTTGGTATTTATTTTCCAGTGACTCCATCCTTATGGAGTCCCGTCCAGGATCACAGCATCTCTTTCCCTGTTCTCTGACACATTGCAAACCAGCCTTGACCCTAAGGGTGCCAGGCTTCACCAGCATGCCTGGTGGAAGAGGTGAGGAAGCAGGCAGGGGTAGCGATACCTGCTGCCAGTACCAGGGAAAGAGAAAGATCTCGGCCATCCGAGAAGAGCTATAGCTTGCTCAATCTCCCCAGCACACCTGGGTGTGTCCATTTACCCACAATTTGTCTCTAGTTATACTCTCTCGACAGTCACCAGTGACCGTGAAGTAATCAGGTTCCATGGCTTTTTCTCAGGCCTCATCTTCCGCCCGACTGCCCCTCTTTCTTAAATGCTCACCCTAGTGAGCTAATTCTCCCTCTACTTTTTGGACAATTCTTTGTTTCTTTCTTTTTTTTTTTTCTTTCTGCATTGCAACTTTATGATCCCCCCAAACCTGTCTTTAGCCCTTTTCTTTCTTTACTTTCCCTCTCTCTGGGCAAATTTTCGTTTCTTTCACCACTGACCACGTAATATGTTGTTGAGACATATTTTCTTTCAAGAATAGTAACTAGCTTAGGCTAAGGGCAGGTTTACATTATCAAGTGTCTACAAAGCCAAGTGCAGAAGCGAGGGTAGGTTTCTGCCAGGGCTGAACCCAGGATTTTGTAGGCTCCCAGGAAGGCAGGCAGAGTTGGCTAAAGTACTGGTCTGTTCCTCTCTCCTTGTCTGCTCACGTCTGCTTCCTGGTTATCTCGTATCTTTCCCCTCCTCTCCTTTCTTGGGTTATCATCTTACCTGAGGCCTTCATGACCTCATTAGTGATTTCCTTACTGTTGGTTGTATTCTTCATCCAAGCAATTTTATTTCAACAGTATCCCCTCTGCCTTGGGTCCCATGTTTAGCGGGCTCCCCTCTAGCCCACTTTGGCTATACTTCTCCATGGGGTAAGGAATCCATAGGGCCAATGGGATGTTTCCACCCAAAGTCCCTGCTCCCCTTCTAGAGCTTATTTCCTGGACCTGGGCCAGCCTTTCTTCCATGTACATTCTTCTGAGGACAGATCACACCACTGTTGTACTTATTCCTAGGCCTGAAAGGTGCCTAATGGGTAGTTGTTTGTTGGAGAGGGGTAGGATGAGGAGGGAGTGGGGATGTGGATGGAGCTTGGACACGTCCATTGAATGTGCTCAAGGCCCCTTGCCCTGTGGGATAAAGCTCGAACTGAGAATGGGCCGGGGGCCAGGAACCAGCTTTCCCCCTAGCATTCCACCCAGCATGGAACTCAGAGAAATTCAATAATTCTATATTTGAACGTGGGCTTCCACATTGTTACTAAGGTTTAAGTATGGCGGGAGGGGTATGTGTGGAACTTTTTTATTTAATAGTTTGTTGGTTTGGTTTATAGCTTTTTGACATGTGATGTGGGCCTCCTGTGGACTCATGCCCTGGTCCCCACAGACCCCAGGGGCAAGTCTGTATTTCGTGATGGCCAGTTTTTTAAACAAATATATTCCCTAAACAATCCTCTGATTAAATCATCACCTGCCTCAAAACGTTTGATAATGACTGCTACTGCTTACTGGGGAGAGGCTGTGGTTGTTCATTATTTTGGATCAGATGAAGCTGAAAGGTAGGACCTGCCTTTCATCAGAAAAAGGCTGAGGCCAGGCTTGAGCTGGCAAGGGAACAGCTTGCTGCTCAGAGCTCACTGGGAAGGTTTGGAGGACAGAAGCCAGGGCAGACTGACAACCAGTGTTTGGAATCTCAAGCTGAGATGGTATAAGCTCTTGCAGATAAGGGTCGGAAAACCAAAGGCATTTCTAAGGTAAGCTGTCAAGAAGTGGCCAGTCTAAAGCTGTGGAGGAGGGCAGGGAACACACACAGATAAAGCAGACTTGATTCCCAATGTCACTTTTTGCCTCTGTTCCAGATTTTTCTATAGTTCCCACGTGTTGGAACTTGTCCTAGCCTAATCCACAAAAGACGCTTCTAGGGGGTGGGCATGGACAACAGCAACAAAGCTTAATATTTAGCAGGACTTGGCAATCGCTCCTTTTTTTTTTTCCTAAATCTTTTTTTATTTTTTAAGTGATCTCTATGCCCAGCATGGGGCTCGAACTTACCACCCTGAGGTTCAAGAGTCACATGCTCTACTGACTGAGCCAGTCAGGCGCCCTTCGGCAATAGCTTCTAATGAGGAACTCAGAACAATAATGAGCACATTATATTTATAATCAGTCTCCTATTGAACATCTTTAAAGTGACTGAATTTGGGAGATAGTCCATTTAGACCAGGGAGAGGGTAAGTGGGTAGGACTAGAGTCGGAGGAAGTGGACTAGGGCAAAGTGACGTCCCATAACCTCCTCTGCACTTCCGAGGCTGAGTCAGGTGCTCGTGCTGGAGAGAAGATGTGGGACTGAATCCAGGCTAGGGCTTCCTTTGGGCACAGCACCACCTGCCAAGGCAGTGCCACCTGTGGTATTCTCATTCCAGATGTACAAGGATCAAGAGCTTCACGGAGGAGCTGTTGCTGAGCATGGGAGAAAATAGGTAATTTTAAAAATAGGGAATACGGAGGAATGTGTATTTTAGAAAAAGCCTTGAGTTTAAGACTAAAAAAAAAAAAATTGCATGCACAGCTTTCCTGGACTTCAAAAACAGACATTAAGGATAGACTCCCCCAAATCTGTCCACCAGGCTGGGGCTTTCACGTAAAATTGTTTTATCTCAAACTCATTGGTATGGGTCCTAAAGGAGGAATATCCTGGCACTTTGGAAGGGATGCTGATGACTTAAGCGGCTGTGTTGTGAGGAACCTGAAGGGCCCCCTTACCCAACGCTCCTTATACCAGCATGCATCAAAACCACTGGGCCCTGCTTGTTCCAGGTGCAGAGTTTATAAGATTTTTTTCCTATGTCCCCAGAGTTATCTCTTGAAAGCAACCGTAGTCAGGTTTTTACTTTTCCCAACAAAGCCACAAATTATTTTTTTATATTTAAAATTTTAAATCAGCTACTCTAGCTTTACCAAGGGAAAATAAAATCCCACTTGCAGAAGCTTAGGCATGGGCAAAATTAAGTTAAAAATTTTCTCCATATTAATTTAGAAATAGTAATAAAAGCAAAGTGTGCTAAAGGTTACGTCAATCAGGGTCCTGGCAAAAAAAAAAAAAAAAAAAAAAAAGCCTGAGAGTGAGTCATTTGAGAAAAGCGTAATAAAGACACTGTTTACAAAGTATGGGCTGGGCTTAGACAAAGAAGAGGGAATGGTGCCCTCCTCTTGGTTTGGTAAGTGCAGGAACCATTAGCACCAATAGGTCTAATAGGGCGAGGGGGGCAGAACCAGCTAAGGGGACCCAGAAAGAAAGCCAAAGGGGAGGGCAGGATCACAGGAAGGAAGCAGAGAAATAAATATGCCAAGCTGTCGGCCTATCCTCCCAGACACTGGAGAGCAAAGGGAGCCCATCAGTGCAAACCCCTGTGGTGCAGCCTCTTGGGGAAAAGAGCAGGTGGAGAAGGGTAAAGAGTGGATCTGAGGGGCAAATGGAGAAAATCCAGCATCCATCAGAGACAGCTCAGGAACTCGAGTGGCAGTTGTGTGTTTTCACCAGCCCCAAAGAGAATAGTAAAGCGATTTGCTTTTCTGTCATCTTGTTTATATTACCTTGTAACATGTGTATAGAAACATATTGTCAATAGATGTTAAGGTCTTGTATCAGGGGAGGGGAATGGAATCCTGTGCCCGACGCCCAGTTCCATAGAATCAAGTCTCACTCCAGACACGTG
Source organism: Panthera tigris (assembly GCF_018350195.1). NCBI lineage: Eukaryota > Metazoa > Chordata > Mammalia > Carnivora > Felidae > Panthera > Panthera tigris. Next base: position 110,922,369 of record NC_056665.1, read on the forward strand.
AACTTTAAGCAAGCACTCTAAATGACGCACATCCAGCTTTTAGAACCACTGCACTACAGAATGAAAGGGTGAGTGATAGCAGTTATCTGGTAAGGAAAGTGGAACACTTATCTATGTTGGGAAAACAGCTCTACGCCAAATATGGATGCATGTAGACAAGGAAAAGGCAGGAGAACAGACAAATGAGAACACTTGGTTGGTGAGGGGTTTCCAAGTTTTAAAACATTTTTTTTTTTTTTTGCTATGAAAATGTTCACAACAGAGCTTATTAAATTGAAAACACTTCTTTTTTTATTTTATAAATTTTTTTTACATTTTTATTTATTTTTGAGAGAGAGAGAGAGAGAGAGACAGAGCACAAGTGGGGGAGGGGCAGAGAGAGAGAGGGAGACACAGAATCTGAAGCAGGCTCCAGCCTCCAAGCTGTCAGCACAGAGCCTGACATGGGGCTCGAACTCACAGACCATGAGGTCATGACCTGAGCTGAAGTCAGACGCTTAACCGACTGAGCCACCCAGGCGCCCCAAATTAAACTTTTAAGATAAGTTGGAGAAGGTAAAACATTAGGTCACCACAGGGTCTGACCCCAGTCCCGAGTTGTCCCTAGAACTTAACCATGGGATCTAAGTTCTCTTGGTCCCTGTTAAGGGCTTCTCAGAATCCCAGAGTCTCCCAAGCTAACTTAGTCCTGAACAGACACCAAGAGGGAACATCTGTGGCCTGAAAGAAGGTCAGACCCTGACCTGGCTTCACAGAACCCCACAGGAAGTACAAATGGGCAGGCAGCCACTATTGACAACGATCTGCCTTCTCCTGCGCCTGGGCTGAGTGGTTGAACCTTTGGGACTTGGGCTGAGAAGTCCCCTTCTATTGCTTTCCTTGTCAGCAGTTCCCAGACAGTGAAAGTTATCTGCCCAGGGGCGCCTGGGTGGCTTGGTCGGTTAAGCGTGTGACATTGGCTCAGGTCATGATCTCATGGTTCGTAAATTTGAGCCCCACGTCCAGCTCTGTGCTTACAGCTCAGAGCCTGGAGCCTGCTTCAGATTCTGTCTCCCTCTCTCTCTGCCCCTCCCCCCCCCCCCCCCCCCGCCAAAAATAAACAAACAAACAAACAAAAAAAAAAAAAGAAAGAAAAGAAGAGAAAAGAAAGAAAGCTATCTGCCCAAGGCAACTTTATGCTGCAACAGAAATAATCCTTGGGGCTAGAGACAGCAATGCTGTACTGGAAGTTTCCCAGGTAGCATGGCTCTTGTCTCTATGGAGGCCCTATGAGCCCTCTGCCTCTTTTTGAGGTCTTCTTTCTTAAAGTTTTTTTTTTTATTTTTTATTGTTTATTTTTTTTCTGAGAGAGAGAGAGAGAGAGAGAGAGAGACCGCAACAGGGGGAGGAACAGAGAGAGAGGGAGATACAGAATCTGAAGCAGGCTCCAGCCTCCAAGCTGTCAGCACAGCACGCCGGGCTTGAACTCACAGGCCGCGAGATCATGACCTGAGCCGAATTCAGATGCTTAACCAACTGAGCCAGCCGGGCGCCCCAAGGTCTTCTTTCTTTGACTCACCTACCAGTGACCTGTAAAGCTCAGGACAGGGTTGGGACCCGAGAGGGAAGCGGATCACGGTTAGCCTGGCTTCCCCGCTGAGGCCAGTGAGTTGCCTGCAAAGGGGAAGTTCAGCTTGTAGGCCCTTGGGGTAGGGAAAGAGGCCCTTTCTAACTACAGAAGTCAGGAAATTCTCATTATATTCTATGTAAAGAGACCCCTGGTGTTTTCTGGGCTGACACAGAGAAGGACTATTTATTTCTCAGCAACGCTTGTCTGAATTGGCAAGCTTGGGCCGGAGCAGGGAAAAGCAGATCCAAGACAATCATGTGATGGAATTATACCTGCTGAGATAAAGAACAGTGCAGCTCCCCAAGCAAACATTCTTGCAGACTCTGCATTGCAAACTCTGGCTCAGGAGGCACTGGGCTAATTTGTCTTTTGCCAACTAACAGCAAATGGAGGGGGGCAGAGCCTGGCAATGTCTCCAGATGCCTGGTGATTCCAGGATCACTCAGACCTCTCCCCTTTCCCACTGCTGTCCTCCCACTGAGGCCTAAATAACAGGTATGCATTTGCTCCACTTTGTCAAGGAGCAAATTTTTATTTTTCTGCATCAACTGAAATCAAGCTCTGAACCCCCACCTTGGGCTGACTGGGGTTGTTGGGGGGTGGGGGGAGGATCCTTTGATATTAATTATTATTGAAATTCCTTCTTCCTCTCCCCTGGGCAGTACTAAAATCGAGGGGCCTACTTGGTAACAGAAGAATGCAGCAGGGGTCTGAGATAGTCAGTAAAATAGCCACTATTAATATTCCTTCTTTTGTTACAAGATGCAACTATTGGGCTAAAAGGTTTCCAATATTAGCGTCTACTTTGCCTGCAGACTCTGCTACAGGCCCTTGTCCGAGTTTTCAATGTCATATAATTAGAGATTGTTCCTGAGGCATTAGGTATGGGCCAAGTCTGGGATGGGGGGAGAGTGGAAGGAGCCCTTCCCCCAATAATCTGGGTCAGTGTCTACCCTTCTTCACTATAGATAATTACTATTTGCTCCTTCCTTCCCGTGAATATATATAGATAGTTAGAACATCCTCCACCTCTCCTCAGATTTCTGCCACTAAGACCCTACTACACAGACACTTTGGAGCCCTGACTGCCAGGTGCCAACTGTCTCCCCAGACCCTGCTCAAGAGGCACAGGTGTCCACCATTTGAGGACATCTCCCCTTTAATGTCCTTCCAGGCTTGCAGATTTCAGCTCTGTCCCTCATCCAGGAAGCCTCAGCCTCTCTCCACCCATCCCCACTGCATCCTCTGGGGCACCTTCAGCTTAATTCCTTTTTGGGCTTGACCCTTGAATTGTAGAAAAGCTAGTAGCTAACTGCTGCCACTGGCCGAGACAAAACCAAGAGCCGAGATCACTGAACACAAAACCTTGGCTGATTTGTCATGCTAGACGGCCAGTGAAGAGGAACAGAAATTGTTTTTTTTTTTCTTTTTAAAAATTTTTCCTATGGCACAAAGGGAAATAAGCCTGCTTTTATTACCATGCCTGAAATTCTGCCACCAGAGGCACTCCTTTGGGTGGGCTGTGCTTGTCTCCAAGGGATCCTAAGATGTGTCACTAGGACCTTACTGTAAGGGGTTCATTTGACACTGAGGGACAGTGGCAGGTGGGAGGACGTGTGGGGTGGGGAAGGCCTAGCTCTGTCCCACTTCACAGTCGGGTCCAGTAGCTGGCTTTGTGGTTGGTTATATCAGGTGACACCGACCAGGAAGTCTTCTCTTCTTTCTGTTGAAGATAAACTTGCAAGTTTCCTGTGGTCTGTTAGGTCCACATCCTAGGCAGCTAGCAAGGTGGGGATTAGCTCGGATATCGAACCACCTGAGAGTTATTGCTGTTTTGTAAGAAATAAAGACCTTCAAGGCCACATTTAGAACGAGCTGGGAATCAGAACACATAACTGGCAGAGGTCTCAACTCACACTGTCAGGGGCAAGCACTGAGATAAAATTCTCATCAGGACTGCCAAGAACCAATAGGCATCTCTGGGATCCTATCAGGATTAACAAGCTATAAGCAGACTCTGGCTGGAATCAGATTCCTTCACTTACTGTCTGTGTGACCTTGGGGACATATATTCTGTGCCTCAGTTTATTATCCCCTAAAGTGGGGATAATAACATCCCTACTCCAGAGAGGTGTTGTGGGGGATTTGTTAGTATATTTCAGCACTTAGAAGAGTGCCTGGCTCATAACAAGTATTATATAAATTTTAACTGTTGTGGTTACTGTTGTTGCTGTTTAAAGCCAGGTGGATCTTAGAGCCAGGAACTTCAGGCAAGCCTTTGGAGCTGCAACTAGAGATAGTTAATTACACTTGCTCCCAGTTTTTGCCCAGGGCTACAGATGACAATAGCTGTAAAATACGCAGAGTTTCCCTGGGTGGGGCAGAATACCCAGATTCCTCACTAGAACCCAGGTACAAAGGCTTTTACCTTGGGGCATTGCAGCCTAGGACCCTATTCCTATATAGTTGAAATATACCCTGGGGGCTCCTGGCTGGCTCAGTCAGTAAAGCTTGATCTAGCTTGATTCCTGATCTAGAGCTTACTTAAAAAATGAAAAAGAGGAGGAGGAGGAGGAGGAGGAGGAGGAGGAGAAATAAGCCCTTAATGGCTATAGGGTAAGGGGCTCTGAAAGGCTTTTGGGTCCCAATACATCTGCATCATGGGCTTGCCTCAATGCCTAGAATTGTCTCCAGTGTTTCCAGGATTCTGAAGGGGTTATCCTGTCTGTAGCCAGACTGTGTGTGAATCCTGACTGCACTCAATAGCTAAGAATCTTGGAGAAGTTACTTGATCTGTGCACCTCAGCTTGCTTATCTGTAAAAGTGAGACTAATGATAGGACCATCTTTATAGAGTGTTTGAGAATTACATGAAATAATGTGTAAAGGTTTGGCAAAGTGCCTGGTACACCCTCAACACTCAGCAACAGGCAATGAGGGTGGATTTGACTAGAGAAAGTATCAATTAGTGATTTCATATTTATTAATCCACAAATACTCAATTTTTACAAATCATATAATAAATATCAGGTATACAAAATTGCTGAAAAAGTAACATAGTGAACACCTTTATACACATCATTTAGGTTCAATAACTGTTTTATTCGTGACTGCCATTTCGCTGTTACTTGTGGGTTTTGTATAGTTACTTTGCTCTTATGTGGGTATTTTTCCCTCAATCACTTGAAACTAAGTTGCGGGGCGCCTGGGTGGCTTGGTCGGTTGGGCGTCTGACTTCGGCTCAGGTCATGATCTCACGGTCCGTGAGTTCGAGCCCCACATCGGGCTCTCTGCTGACAGCTCAGAGCCTGGAGCCTGTTTCAGATTCTGTGTCTCCCTCTCTCTCTGCTCCTCCCCTGTTCATGCTCTGTCTCTCTCTGTCTCAAAAATGAATAAACGTTAAAAAAAAAAAAAATTTAAAAAAAAAAATTAAAAAAAAAAAAAAAGAAAGTAAGTTGCAAACATCATGACGCTTCACCGCTAAATACTTCAGCATGTAACTCCTCCGAGTAAACAGATTCTCCTACATAACCCCAATACCATTACTACATCTAAAACAATAGGCAATGATTTTTAAATATTACCTAATACTGAGTCAATATTCACACATCTTCTGTTGTTCCCAAAATGTCTTTTAGTGTTTTCCAACTATGAGCCAATCACAGTTTATGCATTCATTGTGTTTGGTTGGCTCTTTCAATCTAGACTATCCTCCCCATCATTCCTTTTTTAGGGATACTGACTTTTGAAGAGGCCCGACTGTCTTACGTAACGCCCCACATTCTGGATTTGTCTTCCTGTTTGCTTGTAGTGCTGTGAACATTTTCAAAAAGGTTGAAAAAAAATCTGGAGCTTGAACTGGAGTCCCCAGGCTGTCCCAGGGACACATAACCCTATTGCCCATAGGAAATGAGGGAGGAAACAAAAAAACAAGGCATATTCTTTTTTTTTTTTTGAAACTCGAAACCTGTTCAACACTAACTTCCCATTTCCCGCTCTCTCACTCGCCGCCAACCACCATTTTACTGTCCGTAAGAATTTCACTGCCTAAGAACCGCATAAAAGAGGAATCATAGAATATTTGTCCTTTTGCTTATTTCACTTAGCATAATGTCTTCAGGGTTCATCCATTTGTAACCTGTCAAACATATTATTCCCTTGTATGTAGACACCACATTTTGCTTATCGGTTCATCTGTTGATGGACACTTGGGTTGCTTCCATATCTTGGCTGTTGAATAATGCTATTAAGCACATGGGCGTATGAGTACTTGTTCACGTGCCTGCAAAGCACACTCACTTTTACCTGTTGTTCCGGGGCTAGGCCTCACATGGCCTCTGGCAACTGGTAACTTTAGAAATCACGTTTTGAATCCAGTTTTCCTTTTCATCAGTCTCTCCCTGTTACCAAGAGTCTAACATAAAATGACATTTGCAGTTTTGCCATTGTCTGGAGCTTCTAGCCATCGACAGTAACAAGAGAAATCTGGACATCACTCAGAGCAAATATTTCTATACTGTTTATTATGGCAAGTGTATTGATTATAACATGTAATATATATCTATATTATATTATAATATAAGGTGTGAGAAGCCGAAAGCTCAAAGCCTTTAAAACCACTAAATGTAAAGGGCCAGAGATGCCCCCCCCTTTTTTGTTAAGTTTATTTATTAGAGAGAGAGAGAAAGAGAGAGCAAATGGAGGAGGGGCAGAGAGAGAGAGAGGGAGAGAGAGAGAATCCCAAGCAGGCTCTGCACTGTCAGTGTGGAACCCGACGTGGGGCTCGAACTCACAAGCCGTGAGATTGTGACCTGAGCCAAGATCAAGAGTCGGATGCTTAACTGACTGAGGCACCCAAATGCCCCCACAGATGCCCTTTGAAACCAACTTAATGAATTTTTAATCTGTTAGGCTTCCATACTTTAGGGAGCTCCCTTATTAAAGGTATTTATTCCAAGTCTCCAAATTAACATGCGTGACTTACATTTAGCTACCCATAAACTATGAGAGGAAGCAAGGCAAAGTAGAACAAATGAACTCTGAACTGGATGATCATGAGATGGGATCCAGTATCTGAGTGCTATTGATAACCCTGCGACCTGGGACAAAACCTCAATCGTACTGTCAGTACCTCAGTTCTCTCATCTGTCAAATGGGAGGTTGGCTTATAGCCCTCAAATGCTATGATTGCCTGAGCTACATTTTACTTATTTGCAGAAATCAATAGTAGGGGGACAAGTGAGGAGAAGGGAAAGCCCTTAGATCGAGTCCTAGTTTCTTCACAAATGAGTTGGGTGATCTTCCGTAGATCTCTCCATTTTATAAGTCTAAACTTTCTCACTTGCAAAATGGGGATGATAACTATTGCAGGGCAGTGGTGAAGATTATAAATAATGAAGAACGGTCAAAGGGCTTCGTATTTTTAAGGTGCTATAGGGTCACATGAGCATGGTTATATGGAGGATTTTAAGCCATCAAGAGTGCTGCAAACGTAAGGGATTACTACAGAAGTAAGGACACCATTCTTTTAAAAAAATTGTTTTAAATGTTTATTTGTTTTTGAGAGAGAGAGAGATACGGAGTGCAAGCAAGGGAAGAGGGCAGAGAGAGAGACACAGAATCTGAAGTAGACTCCAGGCTCTGAGCTGTCAGCACAGAGCCCAACGCGGAGCTCGAACTCACAAACCGCGAGATCATGACCTGAGCTGAAGTCCGAGGCGTAACTGACTGAACCACCCAGGCACCCTGAGAAGTAAGGACACTATTCTTAGGGGCTCATTTATATTTCTACAAACTCACAGTAATGTACACTAAAATAGATTATGATTTCTGCTGTGCCCCTTTTCCCGAGAATCCATTCTCTGTTGGAACTGGGTATTTCCTTCAATTGCTTTGGATGTTTTGGTAGATCCTCCCCCATCCTTACTTTATAGACTTTCAACAGCTGTTTGAAAATGGTTTCTTTGTTTTGCTCTGGAACTTGTTGCAGCATATCTTGTTTCCACAGCCCTCCAGCCTGCCATGGAGCTTCGGTCCTGCCAGTTGTGACGACTCTGAAGGTCTTTGTCAGTTCCTTTTAGTCCTGGAACACTTGATCAGCTAGTTGGGTTGCATGTCACTTTAACCACTGAAGAGCAGGTTCCCAGGCTTTGCAGTATTTTACAATCTGCAATTTAGTTATGATTATTTCAACAAGTGTTCCTCACCAGAGCTTTAAATAGGCCTCATTAATGTTTGTTCCGGCTTCACTTTACAACCACCCAATCCTCTCTTCTAAGGAACTCCTTGTGTTTCCGGATCAAAGGGAGACTATTTGAGAAAAAGAATATAGGAATAGATGTGCTCAGAAGTGAGCTAATGGCTCAATGGATTACACATTTGTTTAGAGTTAAGGAAGGTATGCCAGACTAAATAATTAGTCTGCATAAAAATTGCCTGGAACTCACCATAAAAATGCAGATTTCTGGACTCTGACCCCGGAGGTCCTCTGATTAAGGATTTCTGGGGTGGGTCATTTTATTTTATTTTAATTTTATTTTTCCCACCCAAGGGTCATTTTAAAGGTGCTTCCAGGTGATTTTGATGCAGGGCTCTACATTTTAAAAACCTGGTGGAGAGAGCACCGTTCTCTTACTGTTTTAAGCAAGTTGACTCAAGATAAGCTGCAAACTTACTGTGCTCAGTCTCCATGTTCATAAATGGCCATGAAAACAGTAGCTGCCTTCCCAACCTCACAGGTTTGAAATGGGAGTAAAATGAGATAACAGATCCAGAACCATTTTGAAAGAGCTCACACCAGGGCCAGGCAGCCTCATCCTTCTCAGCATTCTCTTACCCCAAGGGAGCAGACCCCAGCTGGCAGGATCCTGCCCTCACCCCACTAGGCATTTGCCATAGGCACTTGAAGGGAGGGAAACCCTTGACCTGCCTTTGTCTACTTGGTTCAGACAGGCTCACCTAGGTTTATGCTCTTCTTAATAGAGCACTGTAGGACCACACACATTTCTGTCTCAAAATCTTGGCAAAAAGGCACCTGGGATGACCCTCCTATAGGCCCAGGTCCTCCTTGAAATCTAGGTACATCTGCATCACTAATAATCCCTTTAATCTAATTTTCTACCATATCACATCATTTCTGGGCCACACAGGTCTTCTCTTTGCACCAGGGCTTGCCCCTGAGGGTTTGCGGTCCACACCCAGCCCTCATGCTTTGGCTGTGTTCCCAGGTACAGTATGTACCTTTTGAAGTTTAGAGTGATCCTTCACATTAGTCTTTTCTTCCTCCCTCTGTTCTAATCCCTTTGGCAAGAACCTTTCCAGGGTATTCTATTCTATTCTATTCTACCATTTTTGGCCACATTCAGCTTGGGGTAAAATAATGGGAGTATCATTTCCAGTTAAAGCACTCTGCCCTTCTCTCTTTCAGCTATATTGGGCAGGGCCCTCAACCGCTGAGGCTTTTGTTAAATAGTCAGCACTTTTTGAGCATTCACAGGTGTTCTGCAGAGAAAAGAGGGGCATGACTCCCCTCCTAAAGCCTAATTCTTCCTCTTGCTCTCTCGCTCTGATTCCTTCACTTGTTCAGTCCAGAGATGATCCTTGGGCAGCCAGTACGTGCCACACATCAGAGAGACAGCATAAGACAGACAGTATTCCTACCCTTATGGAGTTTATGTTCTAATGGGGAAGACAGAATTAATAAGTGAGGAAGAACATTGAAGGTAGTGGTAAACATGACAAAACGACCCACTGTAGTGTTATGCAGAGTAAATGGGGCTGGCGAATTGCTACTCTAGATGAGAAGTCAGGAAAGGCATCTCTGAGGAAGTGATATATGAAAAAGAGACTTGAGTGTACCAGCCTTGGAAGGATTGGGCCCTGAAAAGCTGTTACAGGAGTTTTCCCCTTGATGGTTTCTGTGTTATTTTGCCAAGAAAAGAAATCCTTAGAAAATCTTATGCTCTGACTATGATGACATTATAAAGATTATTGCTAGTATATATACAATAGCCCACCAGAATGAGTACACGGCATATGCCCTGCTACAGCTCTGGGCCCCTTCTCAAAGGATCACTCTGGTCAGTGGTGGCAGAGAAGCCATAGGATCCCTCAGAGTAGACTCCTAAAAAGGCCAACTTTATCCAGTTAAATTAAGCAGTTGATGAAAATGTTAAGCTTTTAGAGCCCGGGGAGAGGTTCCTATCCTTCAGAATATCCTGGACTTTCCAACTACATCCTGGAGACTGAGAGTCTTTCTAACCAGTCGTTCATTCTATAGCCAGTTAAAAGGCTTCTCTGCATTATCCTCAGGAGAACTGGCATACCCACTATGGCTCGAAAGAGGATTCGGACTCTTTCTGTAAGAGCAAGGGGGGCAAGGAAGAAACATGTGTTAGAGAGAACTAGAAGAGGAAAGTTGGGGGAAAGGGTAGAGCTAAAGAATGGGGAAATCGAAGGGAGGAAGGGCTATGTGTCCTTGAGCAATTTAATCTCATTTATTTATTTATTTATTTATTTATTGAGAGAGCGCACGAGTGGGGCAGGGACAGAGAGAGAATCCCAAGCAGGCTCTGTGCTGTCAGTGCAGAGCCCAGTGCTGGGGTTGATCTCAGGAACATGAGATCATGACCTGAGCCGAAGTCAAGAGTTGGACACTTAACCTACTGAGCCACCCAGGTGCCTGGCAATTTATTGAATCTCTAAGAACAGTAGCTTCTCTAGGCTTCTCCAGAGCTTGAGGAATTTGGGCACACTTGGAGTTGGGCAGAGGGGTTGGCTATGGCTGTTGTCTGCCCCTTCTGCCCTTTCCTTCCTACATTTCAGAAGGTGGATTTCCCCATGGGAGGGAGCTGTGTGTATCAGAGACCATTTGCTTCAGAGTAAGTGTGAAGGGAAGGCCTGAATCATTAATAGAGGAAGCTGGTAGAAAAGTGACATCTCATTATGCAAATGATTCTTCATCTTTAAGAATGAGCCTAGTGGGTAAGAAAGTATTAATGGGGTGAAACTTCCATTAGAATGTGACTACCATCACCTGTCATTCCCACAGGAGGGCTGTGTGAGGTCTAACTGAGCAAGAGATGGGATCAGGTGGGTTAGGGGTGGGAATGTAGATGGGTCCTTCCAGCACTGAGCAGCCTACCCTCATGTTACCCCAGAGCCCCAGTTGGAAGGGTGGAAAGAATGGGGAAAAGAGATGGGGGGAGAAAGTTCTGAAGAGTTCTGTGGACTAATTCAATGACTATTTAGAATAATAAAGTAACCCAAATAAATCCTGAGGTTCTCAGGAGGCTCAGTTTCCCAGAATCATAATCAAAGAAGGTAATCCCAGAGCCAAGAAGAAATGAAACCTGTATTCTAATCTTTAGAGATGCAAATCTGTCAAAGAATGCTAAAGGGGATCTGATTTATAAACCCAGAGGACACTCCTTAAATTCCCTTTTCTCTCCTCCTCAATCTGCATCTGACAGAGACTTTTACCACCAAATCCCTCAAATTGTCCTCAATCCCCAGGCATGTGTTTATGCCCCCTCTTGCTCACCCCTTCTTCTTCCTCCTGCCTCTCCAATCCATTTCTTTTCATCTCCCAGCTCTGCACAACCAAAGCTTACAAATTGATTTGGAAAAGACAAGACTGTTCCTTAGAGCAGTGCCAGTGCAGTGCAAATATAATGTGAGCCACTTACAGAACTTAAAATTTGCTGGTAGCTACATTTGAAAAGGTAAAAAGAAACAAGTGAAATTAATTTTAATAATATATTTAACCCAGTATGTCCAAAACACTATTATTTCAACATGTAAACGATATATAAATTATTGGGGGGAGATATTTGACATTTTTCTCATACTGTATCTTTGAAATCCAGTGTGTATTTTACACTTATGTTAACACTTCATTTATACTTTGTTTTATTTTCTTAAAATTTTTTTTGGTGTTTATTTATTTTTGACAGAGAGACAGAGCACAAGCGGGGAAGGGGCAGAGAGAGAGGGAGACACAGAATCCGAAGCAGGCTCCAGGCTCTGAGCCATCAGCCCTGATGCGGGGCTCGGACTCACAAACCACGAGATCATGACCTGAGCCAAAGTCGGATACTCAACTGACTGCACCACCCAGGTGTCCCTTTTTACACTTTATTTTAAAATGGACTGACCACATTTCAAATGCTTATAGCCACATGTGGCTAGTGGCCATATTGGACAATGCAACCTTTTAGGTTAGGTGAATGGGCAAGGAAAGGGAGAGACAGGCGCCCCAAATACAACGACATGGCCTGGTTCATGAAGGCATTTTCAGAAGTTGGTACAATAGCAAAACGATAAGAATAAGGGTAGTGTGCTGAGTTCTACTTAGAAACAAATGTATTCAGTTTCCAAGTTGTGAGATTGTGAGATGCTCCTCGCAGAAATAATCATTTATGAAATGATAATAATAATTGATGGTACTCTTATTCTTCTTAATGTCATTCTGTGGCTAAATAAAAGGTGGTGACTGGGGTGGCTCAGTCGGTTAAGCATCTGACCTCAGCTCAGGTCATGATCTCGGGGTTTGTGGGTTCAAGCCCTGCATTGGGCTCTGTGCTGACAGCTGAGAGCCTGTATCCTGCTTCAGATTCTGTGTCTCCCTCTTTCTCTGCCCCTCCCCCGCTCACACTGTGTCTCTTCCTCTCTCTCAAAAATAAACATTAAAAAAAAGTGTTTTATTGGACCATTAAATCCAAATGTCAGGAAACCACTGTTTATAGCCCATCTTTTATATACATTAGCCCATTTAATTATCCTTACAATTGCATGATATATTTGCCTTTTTTTGTTTGTTTTGAAATAATCACACACTTTCAAAAAAGTTGCAACTATAGTGTATATAACTTTTTCTCCCTGAACCATTGAGTGTAAACTGTTGATTTGATGCTCCATCATCCTCCATATTTTATTGTGTATTTCCTACAAACATGGACATAACCTACAAATCCACAATACAGTTACGAAAATCAGGAAGTTATGTTACTATTACCCAATAGTTAGATCCTATTTAGGTTTGAACAGTTGTCTCGATAATATCTTCAGTCTCCTTCAGTCTAGAGGAGTTCCTCAGTCTGACTTAACATGATCGTGGCACATTGGAAAATAACAGGCCAGTTATTTCATAATGACTAAGTAGTTAGTGGGGAGTTAATTTAAAATTATGCAAGTATCCCATTTCTCATCAAACTTTTACGTTACTCATTAAGTATTTTGATGCTTAAATTGTCCCCAGTGAAAGTCCTTTCAAGTTGTTTTCTGTGTCCTTTTGACACATCCCCATCATTCTTTAAGCACTTTTTTGCTTTACAGCACATCTTTTCCGGGTTCATCTTGTACTTTTCCTACCTGGTGCTGGAGTATTCCACCATGGATATCTTCCTCATCCTCCTTGGGCTCCAACACCCCATGCCAGGACTCCTTTATTTATCTTCCCAGTCTTACAGTAAATTTTTAATTTCAAAAATCATTATTTTCAATTTCTGAGCGTTTGCTCATTTTCTGAACTTTTTTCCTTCTTTGTTCCCTTCCTTTCTTCTTTTTTTTAAAGTTTATTATTTATTTTTGAGAGAGAGAGAGAGAGAGACAATATGAGTCGGGGAGAGGCAGAGAGAGAGGGAGAGAGGGAATCCCAAGCAGTCTCTGCACCATCAATGTAGAGCCTGATTTGGGGCTTGAACTCAGGAACCATGAGATCATGACCTGAGCCAAAATCAAGAGTTGGCCACTTAATTGACTGAGCCACCCAGGTGCCCCTCTTCTTTTTTAATAGAACGCTGTTCTTGTTTCATGGAAGCAATTTTTCTCTTATCTCTGTGATGATATTCATTCTTTTTTTTAAGTTCATCCATTTATTTTGAGAGAGAGTGCACCTATGAAAGTTGGGGGAAGGGAGTGGGGGCAGAGAGAGAGAAAGAGAGAGGGAAAGAGAGAATCTCAAGCAGGCTCTGCACTACCAGCATGGAGCTCCACACAGGGCTTGATCCCATGACCATGAGATCATGACCAGAGCCGAAACCAAGAGTCAGACACTCAACCGACCGAATCACCCAAGTACTCCTGATGACAGTCATTCTTGCTCATTTAGTTTTCTCCTATTTCATTCATTGTTTCTGTTTCTTCTGAGTGTCCTTGTACCATTAGTTGGTTTTGGCCTCTCTTGTGTCTTTCATGTCGGAGGCCTTTCTCACACATCTGGTGTTTCTTGACCTTTGTTTCTATATAAGCATGAGGCACTGAGAGGCTAACTAGAACTTGGGGTGGTGGGCACAGATGCCAGATAAAATACAAGATGCCCAGTTCAATTTGGATATCAGATAAACAATAAACAATTTTTTTAAAATATAAGCATGCTCCAAATATTGTATGGGACAATTTAAGAAATTATCCATTGTTTATCTAAAATTCAAATTTACTTGGGCATTCTGTATTTTTATTTGCTAAATCTGGTTGCCCTAGCTGGGATCTGAGTCAACTAACGAGACCTCAATTTTTCTTGGGCCCATCAGACTTCTCAGAGAAAATCCTTTAGTTTGCCCTTTGGGGCTATAAGCCCAGCTACTGATGTGCTAGAAGCCAATTGTGGGAAGAAAGCAGTTGTGGACTCTCTTCAGTGCTACCATCCACCCCTCTTCAAAGTGCCTGGTGTCCCTCTCTGGAACATAATCCTAGAGGAGAAGGGGAGAAGGAAGGGGACTAGAAGTGATCTGAATGGGTTTTATATAAACATTCAACCAATCCCTGTTTTCAGGCCTGCTTAGAACTTTGACCTTGGGAGATACCGGTTGCCTCCAGTAGCCGAGTCTCTGAAACCCTAACTGTTTTCTTTCTCCAGCATGTTTAGCTTTCAACTTTCTCTGAAATATTATTCATTTCTCTCATTTGCTGTGTCTTTGTCTAGTGCTCTTTCAGTCTTTCTGGTTTTATGTCATTGAAAATTTTTTTGCTGAATTTGTTTTGCGAGAATAGAGATAAATGTGAGGGTTCAATCTGCCACGTGTGACTGGACAACAATGATTTTTCCATTTATTTTATTGGTCAATATACCTGGAGGAGAAATTGTCTGTAATGTGTTGCCTACTCCGATGTCCTGGGAAAAAGGTGTTTTGATAGCCCAGGATTTTTTTTTTTTTTTTCCTCCTGTTCCTCCCCTGCCCCCAGTGAAAGACCAAAGGTGCCCCTGGTGTAGGTTATTTGGCCTTCCAGACTTGGTACTTCAGCAGTGTTGGCTCCCCAAGGAGGGCTGGACTGGAGTGCCTATAAATCTTCAATCTTAACCAACTGTGAGTTTTAAACCTAACTGTTCCCTGCAGGTCTGTGGCTCAGAGCAATGAATTTAGATAAGGGCAAGGTTTATTGTTGTTTATTGCTTTACAATAAGTGCTGTTTGCTCATGGTAATTGGTTTACAAAAGCTCTTCAGTCACTAATAAATAAACACCCAGGGTCATTTGTTAAGTTGGAAGGTGAGGGGTCCCAGGGCTCAAGGACTGTGAACCCTGGTCATTGCCTACTGCCTTGGAAACTACCTCTGAAATGAGCCTAGGAAATTTCAAACGTAGTTTGATTACTTCCAAAAATTATTTTCTATCAACTCATATTGTTATAATTAAACTAGTTGCTACGTGTGATAAATATTCTAGGCAGTAAAATTCGGGCTCCTAATCACCATAGACAAGGAATGGAAGTGAATAGCAAGAATGGGGCAGGAGTGCCAATAGCTCTCACTAGACTTGGCCCCATTTTACAGATGATGAAATAAGCCCAGAGAACCTTGTAGCAAGTAAGTGGTGCCAGTGGATTTAAATTCATGTTTGCCAGGCACTGACCTGTAGAGAAGGATTTGGACCCTCTTCCAATTTAAAAATCGGAAGGGCCTGTGTTCATTCTGGGAGAACAAAGGGTAAAACCAAAGAACTCTCTGCAAACAGAAATTTCCTCTTCTATTTGCCAAACGTGGTTTTACACAAAAAGTCATTTCTCTAGCAGATATGGCAGGGCAGCGGGATTGGGAGGCCAGTTGTCAGGAAGGCTTCTACTTCAGTTGTGTTATCAGCAAACCAAATCAGAAAAGATACATGGTGGTAAGGAACAAGAACAGTAAATCTTTCTTGGTTCAGCCCACAGTTAAAGAGCACTGATGTTCTTTTATAGTGGACAAGCTTATCGTCAGGAAAACAAAGAGACCTCTTTCCCCCTGACCAAAAAACCCACAAAAAACAAAAAACTCCAGGCTTGATGGGACTCAGACCTGGGCCTGATACCTCTAGGTAGGGAGGTATTAGAGAAAAAAGTGAATTCCTGTGAAGAGTTTCATGGGGCAGGAGGGTAGAGGGGGGAGATGAATATGTCAGTTACTCTCAGGTAGTCCAGAAGAGTCTGGCAATGTTAAATTTTTAGGTTCATTTTAATTGTTCTGACGTCTTAACCTAGTAATAAATTGTTGTTAGTCATTTTTATGCAATGATAAAAGATGCATAAAGTGGTTAGTGCTACTTCCTGCTCAGGGCCCCCTCCTCAGGATGGAGTGTTATTGAGATACATTTTACCCAGGTAAGTTGGCAGTTTTATCAGGGTATAGAGGACGCTGACAATTACCTCTCGTGCTGCAGCACACAGTATAAAAAGCCTCCAAGTCCTAATTCCATCTGACCACGAGAACATGTCTTACAGAGAGAGCAACTTTGGTGGCCCTGGAGAGTTTGGTCACCAGGTTACATTATTTTGATTGTAGAGGAAGCCCGTATTCCTGCTTCAGAGCTAGGCATCAGTACATAGGGAGGTAGGTGATTAATAAATGTGATAAAATGGATATTCTGTGTTAAATGTGATCAAATGGATATTCCATGTTAGATCTAAGCTGTATGAGTTTTTAGATCAAGTTCATATAAGAACATTCTTGAATCCTTTCCAATACATTGAGGTCAGAGTGTCCATGGAAAGCTACCATGCACAGACACTGGAAAACAAAAGTCATTCCTAATTTCAGCCATGTGACCCCCAGTATCACCTTGCTGATGTGTTTAATTTTTAGTCCCTTAAAGTGGAGAGAACCCTTTTTACAAGGTTACCATGTAGAGCAGTCATTGCCAAGCTTGATTTTGCAAAAAGCAAGAGCCTTTCTGAAGTTGTTGCGGATCCTCAAGAGATTTCGATTTATCCTGGTATGGCCTTCCCACTAAGTGCATGCCATCAGGAGAAACACTTGTGAAATTAAACAATGATGGGGTGATGGGACTCCAAAAAAAGTTGGAAATTCTTGATGTAATAAGGTCGTACTGCTAAGAGTAAAGGAAGAAGTGACTTGTCTTTATGATGACTAATTTGACAATCGCAGGGCTTCATTTGGTTGCTGTTGCCAAAGGAGGAGGGAGGAGGAAGAAAAGACAGGGAGATAAGGGGCGGAGGGAGAGCTGCCTCAGTTGTGACAGTTCTACTAGACCATAAATTAAGCTAATTATTAGTATCAGCTGTTACTTATTATTTAATTCAGTAGCACCACTCTGTAATTCTACAACTCGTAAGTTGGCACAGCGTTTTGTAATGGAGTTGTATAAAGATCCTATATAAAATTCAGCTTACTATTCTTGTTATTATATTTAGGAGTCACCTGACCAAGCTGGCATTGATCATGAATTAAGAAGATAAACTTAAGGAAGAGGCTGAGAGGAAGCCGATGTTTGGCTAAAGGTTAAGTAGGATGAAATCTGCAATAAAGCCAAAGGTGTGGGTTCTATTTCTGATTTTGTCATCATTTTGACCTTTTGGAATGGAGATGAAATGAAAATGTTTGTCTTGTATCTACCCACCCAGGATGTGATAGAGGACTCTGGGAGACTGTAGGAGAGAAACAGAGACTCCCCTAAATAAATGCATTAAGTAAATGTCAGGTAATACAACCCTTGACAGTCTTCTAGCTACCACACTTTGAAAAGCTATTTATTTAGGAGACAGAGGACAGAGAGGCCTGGAGTTTCAGACTGATACTCCTGCAAGGCACCCATATATATTAGAACACTTCCAGAATTATAGGTAAAATAAGTCCATGGGAGCAATAGGCAAATGTCTTTGTGTCTCCATAGTGACTCTTCCTTCTAGCATTGAAATTTTTCTTTGACTCTTCCATGTGAAGACTTATTTTGAAGACTTATTTTGTAAGTAGGCTAGACCAAAGTAATAAGTGGGAAACAATTTATAGTGGTTCAGTATTCAAGCCGTGGAGAACCAAGTAGGGGTGCTACCCTGAGTTCATCCCAGCTGCCTGCCACCTTATCCCCCACCTCTATTCCCACTGGATTTTTGGCAGCTGAAGGGTCATCCCTCTGGGGTTCCCCAAGGCTCATTCAGGCAGGTTGGTCAAGTGTCCTGCCTTTCTTTGCAGCCCATTCCCCAACTTGGTTCACTGGGATGTCAATGAAGGAAAACCTTGGCAGTTACTTCTGTGTTTACTGACCCTAATTTTGGAAAGTGTTTCTGAGAGGAAAGGACAGCCAACATCATGAGTTTCCTATCTAGAGGCTCCATCTGCATCTGAAAAGAATTGTAGCCTACTGGCTTGCTTGCCTGTATGATATAGCAGGGATCATAATGGGGGGCTCTGGCAGTGGAGGATGGCTCAATCCTTAGTGGACAACCCTGCGCCCACACAGTTGCTCAGGCATCACAGAAAGAGGTGGCACAGTCCTAGCCCTTGATGGATTTGTAATCTAAAGTTAACATTTTTTACATTTAAAAGGAGAACTTAAAAATATGCAGGTTAATTCCACTTCTTAAATATTTATCAATTGCCCTTAGCTTGGACCATTAAACACTCTCTTTAAAACCCCATCTTTCTTTGCCCTCTCTAGTGGAGTGTTCACAAGAATAGATTTTTCCTCTTTCTTCAAATGTTCTTCTACAGCATTTCCCTTTAAACTAAACTAAGGAAATATTATTATAGCTGAAATCTTTCCCTATTCAGCTAGAAATGAGCATTTAACTTAAAACAAATTGCAGGTTAAGCTTTAAAGGGCCATTAATTAGTAAAGGTACCAGAGGAGCAAGGTGACTAGATGGCTGAAATCAGGCAGAACAGCCTAATTTTTGCTTCTTATCCCGTGTGACATTTGTCCTTCAGAAGCACGTTAGATGACCGGATGAGCTTACTTGCTAGAATTTCAGCATGGTGCCAGGCACATACAAAGTTCTTAGTAACTGTTCTCTGCCCTTTCCCTTTTCTCTTCTCCCAGTAGCCACCATGCCTTCTACTGTGTTATGAAAATGATGGCTTAAACTCCCTCAACCTTTCTCAATTTAGAGCTTATCTCTTTGGCATTCCTTTCCTGAGATTCCTCTAATAATCTCCTGCCACTCCCAGGTTCCTCTGTGGCCCTGCTATTCTAGTAACCCCTCCTCTACTGTGTATCTTCATTCTCTCCCTCTGATGTTTCCTTAACTTAGTCAGCCAATATGCTCTCCCTTGAAGTCCAACAAAACTTTCTCTCCAAACTTTTTCTGCTTAAGTTACTGGCTGTTTTCTACTATCTACTGGACCAAGCATCTTGAAACAGTGGTCTACACCCACTCCAGTTCCTCATCTAAAATCTGCTCTTGTTGCAATCTGGCTCCTGCAGTTACTAAAATTGCTTCCCCAGGGGCACCTGGGTGGCTCAGTCAAGTGCCTGACTTCAGCTCAGGTCATGATCTCACGGTTCATGAGTTGGAGCCCCACATCAGGCTCTGTGTTGACAGCTCAAATCTTGGAGCCTGCTTTGGATTCTGTGTCTCCCTCTTTCTGCCCCTCCCCAGCTCATGCTCTCTCTCTTAAAAAAAATAAACATTAAAAAAATATTGTTTAAAAAATTGCTTTCCCAGAGACCAGTAATGATCTCCTATTTACCAAATGTAGTGGCCTCTTCTCATTCCCCTTCTGCCTGTCTATGGCATGTGATGTACTTACCCAGTCCTGATTAAAATTTTTCTTACTGCCTTTATCTCTATTTGCCATTCTTTATCATGTGTGCTGTTTATCATCTCCCTTGCCAGGCTCCATTCTTAGCTGCTTCTGTTTTTCTTTCGATCTGGATGTAGTAAGAATTACCTGGGGAGCTGTTTTGGATTTAAAAATCCAAACCCAGATTAAATCCAATGAAATCTGATTAAATACACCCCAACTAAGTCTGATTTCTGATCCCACCCAGAAATTAGATTTAATTGATCTGGGGTTGGACCCTGGCCTTTACTTTTTAAATGCCCCTCAGATGATTCTCAAGGACTGCTAGAACTGAGAACCATAGCTCTAGAGTATCTACTTTTATCTTTCTTAGATTATTCCTGACACATAGACCCAACATTTTAGTTCTTTGCTGAGCTTCTCAGCCTTAATGCTCCATGGCACTTCACTTTCTAGATGGTCCAAACTATGTTCCCAGTTCTAAGAACCTCTTCCTCTGTGTTTATAGGGTTACCATTCTCCCAAGCTGGAAACCTAGAAGTCATCCTAAAAAACTCCTTTGGCTTTCCCCCCTCAATTCACTTATTTGCCATGCCCTATAGATTTTGTTATTGGCCAATTTAAATTTTTTTAATGTTTTATTTATTTTTTAAAGAGAGAGAGAGAGAGAGAGAGAGAGAGAGAGAGACATGGAATCCAAAGCAGGCTCCAGGCTCTGAGCTGCCAGCATAGAGCCCAATGTGGGGCTCAAACTCACCAACTGTGAGATCATGACTTGAGCCGAAGTCGGTTGCTTAACTGACAGAGCCACCTAAGTAGCCCAGTTGACCGATTTTAAATCTATTCTCGCTACTATCATCCAGTGCCCCATTTTAGGACATTACTGCCATAACTTCTTACCTGACTTCTTACCTACCTCCATCCTGCACATGCTAGCAGGCAGATCTGACTATACCCACTCAATAACTACTACTGGATTTCTTTTACCCAAGAGTAAAGTCCAAATTCCTTAGTGAGGCCCTCACAATCTGGCCCCAGTTCTCTAAAACTACTCTCCTCTGCCCTAGATTCCCACCCCATCATGTTCCCCATAATGCAATCACGGTTCCTCAATCATGACATGTGTTCCTTTTTGCCTTTGCTTATACTACTCTAAGACTGGATTCAACTCAGATGTTCCAAATGAAGAGACTATTTAAGAGACACAGTCAAGGTAAAGGGAGACCACAAGAGTGTTTAAGACATTCAGACACTAGCAGAGTGGGAAGCTCTTATCTTCTATAAGGCCCAAAGGGCCAAGGAGATGAAATACTGTTACCAAAGCCCAGTGAGAACTGGAGCCATGGGAAAGGAGGCCATGAGTAGGAGCTGTAGGTAGGGAGAGTTGCAGCCCCTGCCAAACCACAGCGCTGAAGCAGGGAGGAGACAGTGAATAAATACCCCAACCCTCTCTCTTCCTGCCCTCTTATCTCTGGCAGATGTCTTGGATTGGCCAAACTCAACTGAAAGCCAGCCAGCCACCAAGGATGATCAGATGATTCAGTCTATAGATTATAAAGCAGGGCAGAGAGAGGCAGAGAAATGAATGGTGGTGTGAGGGAGGGGGAAATTAAATGGAGAAATTAATGGAATGGAAATAAATGGAATTAAATGGGAGATTAAATTAACCACATGAGCTCCCGTTATATATAGTAAAATCCTTTGTATCTTACAGGACATGGTTCAAATGTTGCCTTTTATGTTGTCTTCCCTCATTTTCCAGCCCCAGGATCCAGTTATTTTACTCCCCTATGCTCCCTCAGCTGTTGTTATGTCTATGTTACTGCAGCTATCAGTCTGACTTATGATACAATTATTTATGTATCTGCATCCATCTCTTGCATCATATTTCGTGCTGCTGGAGGAAAAGGATAGTACTTCATTTGGTGCAGTCTTTTGCAGGTAACAGGCACTCAATAACTGTTGGTTGAATTTAATTGTGTTTTCATGTTATCTCCTTCTCCGCCTCTGTCAGGGAGATTCATACCTACTTGTAAACCATAGTCGTCACATTTTTTACATGCCCACTTTTCAGAAGGGTTCCTTTTGGTCTCCTTCAGCTCCTTGCTTAATTTTCTCCTTCTACTTACCACGTTTCTTAGCTTAGATACTTCAAACTCAGCTCACCCTCAAACTGAGAATATTGCTGTCACTGACCCTGGCAAGTGTCTCTAGCTTTATTCCATGTCTTAAGTGGCACATATAAACTTTTTTTTTTCCCCTCTAATTTATGCATGCGCCAAGCCTCAAAATGAAGTCCCAGAACCCAATTTTTTATTCTTCATTGGACTTTAAACTCTTCTGAATAGAAGTTATGCTTGGCTTAACAATGTTTTGCATACAGAAAAGGCTGTATGTTGCTTCTATTCTTTATAAATGCCAATAGCAAGTACAGCTAGCATATTTTTACTATGCAAACACTATTCTACATTGATAGTTTGGATGCACACTGGTATGTGACTTTGAGATTTTATATGAAAAGAAGTATTTTTAGACCCAGTAAAAAATTATTTTACATCTGTGATGTTGATAATGCTAGAAATAATGGCAAAAAATGATAATTGCCATAGAAGTTCTGAGTTTTCATCTCAAATACTGTACTTTTCATAATAAGAAGTTCAATTTTGCCTTTTTTTAAACTTTCTTTTTCTCTCCTTAACATCCTCACTCCTTCCTCTACTTTCTTGAGCATATGTTGCATAGTTATTACAGCTGTTTTTAAAAATGTTTACTATTTATTTATTTACTTATTAATTAATTAATTAATTAATTTATTTATTTTGAGAGACAGAGAGAGAGGAGCAGAGACAGAGGGAGAGAGAGAATCTCAAGCAGGCTCCATACTGTCAGTGCAGAGACTGATGTGGAACATGATCCCATGACCTCGAGGTGATAAATGAGGCCATAACAAGAGTTGGATGCTCAACCCACGGAGCCACCCAGGTGCCCCTATTACAGCTGTTTTAATGTTTTTATCTACTAATTGTATCACATATCTGCTTCTATTGATTGATTGATTTGTTTTCCTCATGATGGGTTGAATTTCCTGCTTCAATTTGCATGCCTGGTGAAAAAAAAAGAAATATCAATAAAAATAGTAGATTCCAGGCATTATGAATTTCACATTGTTGGATGCTTGATTTTTTCCCTTCTTCCCTTCCTTCCTTCTTCCCTTCCTCCTTGTCTTCCTTTCTCCCTTTCTTCCTCCATTTCTTTCTTTCTTTCTGTCTGTCTTTCTGTATTTCCTTTAAATATTTTTGAGTTATGTTCTGGGACACAGTTAAGTTACTTGGAAACAGTTTGATCCTTTTGAGTCTCGCCTTTAAACTCTAAAAGGAGCTGAGCAGCCTTTAGAACTAAGGGGTAATTTAGCCTACTTAAAGAGGCAATACTTCTCTGATATTCAAGCCAATGCCCAATGTGATAGAAAGTTTTTCCATTTAGGCTGTTGGGAATGTGAACTATTTCCAGCCCCGTGTGAATGCTGGTAATTGCTCCTTTCAGGTATTTTACTGCTTGGCCTCAGGTAGTTTCCTTAAACATGTATGTTGATTAGCACTCAGCTAAAGACTCACGATGGGGAGCCCCTGCGGATCTTCAGAACTCTCTTTGTGTGTAGCTTTCTTCTCTCTGGTAATCTATCCTACAAATTCTGGCTGTCTTAGCCGATCTGAGTTCTCACCTCTGTCTCTTCAACTCAGGAAAACTGCCAGGCTTTGTTGGGGTTCCCTTGCCTGTGCCGTAGCCTAGACTCTCTCCACGGGGTAAGCTGGGGTGATTGTAGGTTCACCTCATTTAATTCTCTTCTTTCAAAGATCACCGTCCTCTGCTGCATGTTGTCCAATATCTAAAAACTATTGTTAATATATTTTGTTTGGTTCTCATTTGTTTAAATAAAGGGTAAATCAGGTCTCTGTTATTCTATCATGGCCACAAGTGAAAGTCACAGTTTTGACCTTTAACTGGGGAATGGAGAGGTATATCAAACCAATTTTGTGTCGGAAAAATAAGCTAGAGTATGACCATGGCCCAGCCATTTATCCTCTTAGCTTTACTTTCCTTGTCTGTAAAGTGAAGAGGTTGGTCTATATGCTCATGAAGTTCTTCTCTGGTTCTTAAATTCTGTAATTATATAATTAAGCATAGGTTTACCTTTGCTGAGAAAATTGATGTATAGTCTTCAAAGTGATAGTTTAAAGATCCAGATCTATGGAACTTTCATTTTGCCATAATAAAGTAAATTTAGATGATTTCTTTTAATAGATGAAGAAGGAGTCTTAAGTTACAAGCTTAGGAAGGACAGTACAAATCCCATAGTGCACACCTGTGAAATAACCACAATTTGAAAAGGGGGAAATGTAGAGGAATATTCTTGTTTCATTATTGTTACAGAGACTAGGTGTCATGAATTGGACATAGTAAGCGGCCGGTAAATATCTGTTGAATATCTCAGTGGCACTTGAAGCCATTTTCCTAACAGAGAAAAGTAATTTAGAAAGCTTCCACTATAGCAAAAGTTGGAAACAAACAAAAAAAATCCATCCATATTGGGATTGGTTAGTGGTACATCCATGTAATGAAACATTATACAACAATAAAAATACTGAAGCAGAGTGGTATGCACTAATAAGGAATGCTTTCAGAACTACGTTGTTAAATTAAAAAATGAGATCACTCTATAAATTTTTATACTCATGTATTTTCTAATAAAAAAGACTTAAAAACGAGTTGAAAAAGCAATGTGTATAGTAGTATATTATTTTACATAATATACATATATTATGTATAAATAAAATCTGTTTTAGGGCTATATAATTATCTAGAAAGGTACAGAAATCGGCATCTCTGGTGCCTCAGCAAAGGAGGACGAGGGGACAGTGTGGAGGAGGGACTCACTCTCCCTGTAGGCCCTTTTATATATACCCTTTGGATTTTTTATCATGTGATACGTCATCTCATTTTAAATGTGCTGCTACTTGATACCTATCCATCTATATCTATCTATCTATCTATCTATCTATCCATCCGTTATCTATCTACCTATCTATCTAATATTTTTTTCTTTTTCAGTAAAGTAACCAAAATTCTCTAAAAAGTATTAGCAGTCTGGGAAAATGTTCCCATTTCTAGATTACTTGTTTAAAGGAGCCAGATCACACCCACTTTTTTCTGCTATTACTCCAGGGCACCTCTATGGCTGTAATTAATTTCCTATTCCTTATGAAAAGAATCATCGTGGTAGATACCTAAGTGACTGGCATCTGGAGCATCATGCTTGTTTGAATATGGGTGTGTGAGAGAAAGAACAAGGCCATTTGTTTTCATGATCCTATATAGTATTTACGGCGTTTCATTAACTTTTGTTCTCTAACCCACCCTTCTTTCTGGCTTCCAGAGGCGCTACCAAGAAAACACAGGATGTAGGAGCTGAACAGTGAGGCTGTGTGATTCACAAGACATTAACTTGTAGCCAGCTTGCTCCTTTCCAGTGCCGCAGGTAATGTGTAAATATGTTTGGAAGAGTGCAATAACACCCAGAAAGTGGGGATGCTTCCTATTATGTTTTAGGAAGAGAATTACACGTCTGGCAAGCTATCTTAAAAGAATGACTTTTAGCCGTAACCTGTGTGTTCCTACGAGTGTCTGATGTACTTCATGTAAAATGCACCCAACTATTTCCTGGAGGATATTGGAAGATATTTGGAAACATATGTGCAAGTCCCAAAGTAAAAATCCAAGGCTGATGCAAGTCAGAAAAGGTGCTAGGGTTTGCTATTACACATGCCTAAGGCATTTTCTTCTGACTCAGTTATCTGCTTTAAAATTTCTGGCGCTGTTGCTGGTTTTGAATTCTTGAAATGCCAATATAGCAAGGAGATAGTGCCAGAAAGATGCCTCAAAAATCTAACTAGCCAATAAAAAAATATGAAGAATAACATTCCTGACTTCAAGAGGCTTATTTTTGTCATATGGGAGATATTATTGTGTAGAAATCATTGTAACACATGAATAATAGGAAGGAAAGCATTGCCATGGAAGGGGAAAATGTTATTTTGATATAAATATACAATACATTTTGATACAAATACATAATATAACATATATATGGTATATATATGGTAGTATTTTTGGTGGAATATATATATATATATATATATATATATATATATATATATATATGGCAGTGCTTTTGGCAGGAGGAGTCCTGCTTTCCTCTCCAATCTGAGACAAAGATCAAGAATTTAACAAAAGGGCGACACTACCAATAGTGCCAGATCTGCCAAATAAAAATGCAAGATGCTCAGTTAACTTTGAGTGTCAGATAAACAACAAGGAATTTTTTTAGCATAAATATGCCTTATGCAATATTTGGGACATACTTATACTAAAAAAATAATTTGCCGTTTATCTGAAACTCAAGTTAAGTTGGACTTCCTCTATTTTATCTGCCAATCCTAGCTGCTCATTGAGGAGGAGTAGATGCATTTTATGTTGTCTTTCCCTCATCTCTTGGTTCCTCATGGTAAGATGAGTTGCTATTGACATGCTCCACACGAGTAGAATCCAACAAGGAGTGAGAATACAGTTGAATTCTTGCTATGCTGCAGAGCCAGAATGGAGGAACAGGCTATAGACGGACTTACCTCAAGAACAACTGTGAGACCAATCTCCTTCTCCCCCCACAAATAAACCACAGGCATGTATATGCCTTTACCACATAGGATGAAAGTTGAGCCTTTTAATTTGGATATTAAAGGAAAAGGTGACTCCTGAAGGCTTGAGGACTTGAAGAAATTCCATACTATAGAAATTCATGGAGGGAGTGAAGGTGGAGGTTTCATAAGCTGGGTCAGTGAATGCTGGATGTGAGCTGGGGTGCACCTGCTATATGGAGTCAGACTGAGGGAGCTCCTGGTTTTATGCCACACTAGCTTCCAGAGATGGAGAACATGGAAGTGTGAAGATAAAGGTAGTGATTGGGATGCATAGATGGGTTTGTTAAATGAATTGTGGAGGGTCTTGGAGACCATGTTAAATATTTTGGGCTTAGTCCATGAAGCAGTGTGGCTCTTCTGAAGCTTTCTGAGCAGGAAATGTCATGATCAGTCTTATGCCTAGGAATATTAGTCTGGCAGCTTTTTTTTTTTTTTTTTTTTTGACAGTTCTTTATAGAGGGATTGTGAAGGGGGGAAAGAGTAGAGACAGGGTGATCAATTGAGAGGGGGTACAGTCAAGGTTACTGATAGCCCATATGGCATCTACATGTGAGTTAGAAAAGGTACCTCCCCTGGGGGGATGCAGACCAGGGCACTCATTTTGGCAAAAGACTGTGCCAAGGCACATGGTTTGGTGACTAAATCAGGGGCTAGATTTTAGCTAGCCACTATAATAGTTGGTTAACTTACACTAGTGCCTTAATGCCATAAAGATTTATTCCTTGCTCATGTCACAGTCTGGTGCTTGTAGGGTGATTCTCCTCCTAGTGGACCCTCAGGGATACAGGTAACCTATCTCTATCTTATAATGAGACCATCTGATCTTCAAAATCACCAAGGAAAGAGAAGAAAGAACTGGAGGTTCTCACAGGGACACTTATAACCAGATTAGGAGTGACTTAATATCATTTCTGTCCACATCTTGTTGGCCAGAACATGGATCCAACTAGACTAGCAAGGAGGCTGGGAAATATAAAGGATGAGAGTAACTTGTGCTGCTCTGAGTCTAGAAAGCATTGGAAGATGACTCTAGCATTTGAAGAAGATTGTAAGGTTATTATGGGAAATCTGATGCACTTTATTCAACTTTCATTTCAATTATAATAAAAAAAGTAATATCCTTTCTCTTGTGCAAGCCTTTTAATGAGCATCTGTATCTAGCAGGTTGGTTTTTCTAGAACTGTATAGGTGGGACGTCATGAATTATAAATGCAGAAGTTACCTCCAGACATCATTATATGGTTAATGCTACTCTTCCAGAGCATGACTGACTTAAAGCTAAAACTATTAAAAAATTATATATATATATATACACACATGCACACACATATATATATACGTATATAGATATATACGTATCTACGTATCTACGTAGATACATATATACATATATATATGTATATACATATACAGATATATAGATATATACGTATATATATGTGTGTGTATATATATATATATTTTTTTTTTCCAAGTTAGTTTGTATCTGTAAAAACTTGTCTTCATCTGCATGTGATATTGGAATTTAGATTTGTTGTGAGGAGTGTAAAGTTTATCCCAGGTCCTTTGGTGGGCAAAGTGGCAAGTGGTAATTGGGAGACAATGAAGAATGGATTAAAAACTCTCCTACTACAAAATCAAAATTATCTGTGTGCAACCCTGTTTACCAGAGCTCCAGTTAGCCTCTTTGTTACTAAGTTAAGCTCATAGAAGACAAAGGTACTCTTTGAATATTCAAATTTTGATTGCAGAGTCTCAGACAATCAAAATAGACCCCGACCAATCAGAATTTTGCCATATTGGTGAACATTGGCCCTGATATACAGCCAAGTACACTTTAGTTACAAGATCATGAGGAATCATGCATAGTTTAAATAAATATTTCAGACTCATCCCTATGGTTTCCATGTGTCTTAGACTTTCCAGGAAAATTCAGATTTTAAATAACAGATTTAATTGTTAGATTTAGTTTCACTCCATTTGGTGACTGAAATATGGTCACTACAGCCAAATCTATCTGAGAGAAGTTAGTAAATGCATTCATTGTAAGTTGGAGGGGAGAACTAATCAAGCACATTTTGTTTTAGAGGCACACAGAATATTAAAAGTGAGAGGGCTGCATAGATTGTTTTATTAGGCCCTCATTCTTAAAATGAAAAATACTCCTATAAAAGAAAAGACAAAGTTAATTGGATTTCTTCTGTTATTTAGGAATATGGACATAAGTATGTATAAAATTTCTCAGGATACTGTAAAAATAGCTATTAAAAGGTATTACAACTTCCTTGGAAACCATTTGCAGGCTCTAACAATACGTTAGGACAAAAACGACTTTTTTTTAGTCAAATCCTTTCTGCTGAAATAGTCACATTCTCATTCATTTATTCATTCATTAATTCATTTAATGTTGTTTGAGCATCTCCCATAGGCTTAGCACTAATCTAGGCACTGGGGATACAATGCTGAATCCATTCTGGCTCAATGATCTTTTGTTAGGATTTTGATTTTTCGAAAACAAAACATTGAGCCTGTCAGAATGAACAGAATATTGGTTTGGGATCAGAAGACCTGAATTCTACATGTGATTATACTGAACTATGAATTATATTAATGGTATCAAATAACTAGTCACCCAAGCCCTAAATCTCCTTCATCTTTAGTCACTTTTTCACCTCGTAAGTTACCACATTCTTCACAATTTCTAAAATTTACTTCCTGCTGTCCATTTCATCTTCTGGTTGTTCTTGTTTAAATTATTTTCTCCAGGGCCATGCAACATGTTATTGCGTAGGTTATCTACTGCATGTGGCAGAGGCCTTAGTGCTCACCAAACATCTCCCTTGTTGTTATGTCAGAGCCATAGGACTTCTGTTGCCACTATTTATATATTAGATATTCATAAACCCTGTGTTTCAACACCTGATAGAATCAGCTTTTAATGAAACTTGTCTGTAGATTAGCTTTTAAGATGTCTGTCTTAAAAATATAAAATAAAATATCTGTCTTTCCTATGTGAAGACAGTTTTGTTCCATTATCATAGGGCTTCACCTTTTTGCTGATTTTTTTTTTAATGTTTATTTATTTTTGAGACAGAGACAGAGCGTGAGTTGGGGAGGGGCAGAGAGAGGGAGACCCAGAATCGAAACAGGCTCCAGGCTGTGAGCTGTCAGCACAGAGCCCGAGGTGGGGCTCGAACCCACGAACTGTGAGATCATGACCTGAGCCGAAGTCAAACGCTTAACTGACTGAGCCACCCAGGCACCGCCCCCCCCACCTTTTTGCTGATTTTAAAAGAAGCTATGAGTGTTGCATTTACATAACTCATGATTTCTTCCAAGCTCACTTTGTGACAACATAAGGGGAGGGCTGAGTTATTTCGTTGGTGAGAAGCTAGATGGTCCATGTGGAGACAAACTCCAACAGAGTCCACCTGACTTCATAAAGAAAACATTTACTGGAAACAATGCATTGGAAAATTAGCAAAGACCAATGTGGAGGCTGAGATTGAGTTGAGTTGAATTGATAAGTACTGAGAAGAGAAGGACAGAGTGGTAAGATCCCTATGTGAATATTAGTGGGCTGAGGAGAGTTATAGACAACTGAAGGAGAAAGTGAAGGAAAAGAAAACAGCAGGATGTTAGAGATGTCAATTCCTGTGTGTACCCACCCCCTACTTCTGCTAAAGAGTTTGCCATGCTCAGGCACAAAGCCCCTGCTGAAAGGGCAGCCATCACCACTTTGACACAGTAGTTTGGACCAGAATTAATACCTGACTGAAGGCCAAAGACCTATTATGTGACTTCATAGAGAAAGACATGAAGACCCAACACGATTTCCCTCTGTGGAGAATGTGAATCAAGAAACTGAGAATTTGAAAGTTAAGATTGTGTCTTATGCTATGAAAAAGATGCAATTATAAGGGAACGGAAATCATGAGCCTGCAGAAACCAAAAGGTAAAACAAAAAATGGAAGTCAGTTGGTACTGAGAGAAGAGCAGAAGAGCAGAAAATGACATGGGGACCGTGAGAGGGATGAAAACATGGATCAGCAGATCTCCAGTTGCCTCAGTGGTTCAGCCACAGGATAAGTTTTGGTTCATGTATTTTGAAATGAAAACAGTTCAAATCCCCTTTTCCTTGGAGTAACCAAGTTACTTGGTTCCTTGCACCTTAAAGAGCTCGAATAAGTTGGATGAACTTTCAGCCATTTGACGGAAGTGCCCCCAAAGACAGGGAGTGTATTTTAAACTAAAAGATCTGAATTCATATTCAGCCTTGAATATGAATATGTTGGCTCCACTTGACCCAATGTACACGAGTTTACGAGTAGACTTGTAAACTGTGTCAGCGCCGATTATAGGGTGTTGTTTTTAGAACCTTTACTCTTTGTTTTAAATACCAACACTTGTGTTGTAGAATGTACTGCAAAACTGAAATGACGTTCAACCTTTGGCTCAGGAAATCTTGTCAATCACCTGTTTCTTTTTCTTCCTGAGATTCTGTTTTCATGTCCTTTTGACTTTGGATGTAGATCAGATAATAATAATAGTGTCCACAAAGGCTTGCTTTAGCTTAAGGTTTTTGTAAAGCTATAAATGGCTAACATTTGTTGTGTGCTCTGTGCCAGGTACTGTTCTTAAGAGCCTTACATGTAATAACTCATTTTATAATCATAACAATACGGATGAGGTAGATAATATTATCATTCCCATTTTACATGAATGAAAAAATGACACATAGTTTCAAAAAGTTTCCCAAGGTCTCATTGCTGTTAAGTGGCAGTGCTTGGATTCAAATACAGTTAGAATCTACTTTCTGAATCTACTCTATACTGCCTTGTCCTCATGGAAACTAGAAGATCCTGACTAACCAGAGGTTACGAGTGCTTGATCCCCCTGGCAGTTATATCGCAATGAAAATTAATTAACTCATTCAGCAAGTATGATACACAGTGGTCATCAAGACAGAGAGGCAGGGTCTCTGCCCTCAAGGGACCTTCTGGTGTTTCAGACTTTTGTCAGTTTGGTTAGAGTTAATCTTCCCCCTCCGAATCTAATTTTCCTTCTGGTAAACTCGTAAGATAGAGTTTTTGCCCCTGTAACGCAGAACCTTGGAACTTTGGTGATGTTAGCAAGACTCATTCTTATTGGAGCAAGTATTTATAACATATTGACAGTGGTAACTCTTTTTTTCTTGGCTGGAATTTTTCTCTCTGATTTGTTTTTTTTCCTTTTGCTCCGATCCCATCTTTCCCCAGTCTGTATCTCCCCCCATCTCCAACTCCTGGTCTGTATCTTTGTTTTTGGTTAAAATTTTTAAATAGAGTAGTATGTACTTGTCTTTGTTACATTTCTTTCAAATCTTTTTGGATTAATTTCTCTTTTTGCGGAGCATTAAAGATCTAACTTAACATAATTTATCAAACTACTATGGTATTGTATCAGGATTAGTTTCTGTGGCATGTAATAGAAAGATTTCGAAAACTATGGCTTAAATAAGAGAGAAGCTTATTTATTTGTATATTTATTTATTTATTCATTCACATAAAAGAATTTTGGAGGTGAGCAGCCCAAGACTGCAATGGAGGTTCTGCAAAGTTGTCAGAGAGCCAGGTCCTTCCTCACTATTATGCTCTCTCCAAGGTTTGGCTATCCTCCTCATGGTCCAAGATGGCTGAAAGGGCCCCCGTCATCACATTATGGCCCGGGATGCAGAGAACAGGTAAGAAGCGTATATTCCTTTCTTTTTATAACTTTTTAAAATGGTTGTCTTTATTTATTTTAAGAGAGATAGAGAGCAAGCAGAGGAGGGACAGAGAAAGAAGGAGACAATCCCAAGCAGGCTCTGCACAGTGAATGTGGGGCTAGAACTCACAGTGAGATCATGACTTGAGCCAAAATCGAGAGTTGGGCACTTAACCAAGTGAGTCACCCAGGTGCCCCAATTTTATTTTTTAAAATAGAAGTCCCACACAACATTTCTGCTTAGATCTCAACAGCCAGAATTTAGCCATGTGGCCACACCTATGCAATGGAGACTAGAAAATACTCGTTTTTAGCTAAGTGGCAATATGGCCATCTGAAAATTGGGGGTTGGCTCTTATGGAAGAATGAGAAAACAGATATAGGGATATAATTGGAGTCTCTGCTACAGGTACATTACATATAGTTGATAAAAATTTATTGATTCATTTTTATAAAGTTGATCATATTCTTAGAAGTAACACTCAAGTTGTTAAGATAATGAATTTAAGGATTTTCCTTTTCTTATTTTTTTTACTGATGATAATATAATATCGCATACCATTGCATTTATCAGATCTAAAATAAACCCACCTAAAATTAGTTTATGCAAAATAGGGAATATATTAGAAGAATATTGGGGGGAAACTTTGGAAGGGACAACCCAAAGCAGAAGGAAAGGCAGAGATTCTGCCAATGGTCAAGGAAACCTGAAGCTGAGAACTCCAGTATAACAAAGACACTTTCTTCATCTTCTCCTCTTCCCTCTGTCCATTGACTGTATTTTCTCAATTCAGAATGTGTTTCTCCACTTGGCCAAAAACAAAAACAAAAACAAACAAACACCACCACCCCCCTCAAAAACCAAAACATGTCCTATGACATCTTCTAGATTATATATCTAGCTGAGACTTGCGATGACCCCTCTTACAAAGTCTAAAAATCTTGGAGGACTAGCTTCATTGGCCCATCTTGGGTCAAGTGTCCACTTCTTGACCAGTTAGTTGTGGCCAAGGGCCAGTCAGTAGTAACAAGGCTTTTTGTGCTGCCATAATATGGTAGATGTGTGGAAATGGGAGGAGCAGGTACTGGCTATACAATTGTATAGGCTACACTAGAATTATACATGCTGGAAAAACACAGGTCAGTGGTCTGAATTAAAAAGGAGAACAGGATCTATGATAATGTAGAAAAAATTTGATTTAGCTATGAATAAACACCATTTGATAGATCTGCAATTATGGAATGTTTATTAAGTGTTGGGCATTGTGCTGAGTGCTTTTTACATGTTGAGTCATTTATTCCTCACAACTCTATGAGCTAGAGATTATTATCCTCTTTTACAGATGGAAAATCTGAGCTCAGGGAGTTTAAGTAACTTGTCCAAGAACATATTGCTAGTAAGTAAACTACATTTGTTTTAACTTCAGCATTTTTAACTACCAGGGTAATATACTGTCTCATTGCTTCTCTGTCTTCAGTTGGAAACTATGGTCATGTTTTCAAAAAAAAAATTTTTTAATGTTTATTATTATTTATTTTTTTTTTAAATTTTTTTTTCAACGTTTTTTATTTATTTTTGGGACAGAGAGAGACAGAGCATGAACGGGGGAGGGGCAGAGAGAGAGGGAGACACAGAATCGGAAACAGGCTCCAGGCTCCGAGCCATCAGCCCAGAGCCTGACGCGGGGCTCGAACTCACGGACCGCGAGATCGTGACCTGGCTGAAGTCGGACGCTTAACCGACTGCGCCACCCAGGCGCCCCATGTTTATTATTTTTGAGAGAGAGAGAGAGAGAGAGAGAGAAAGAGAGAGAGTGAGTGGGGGAGGAGCAGAGAGAGAGGGAAGGAGACACAGAATCTGAGGCAGGCTCCAGGCTCTGAGCTGTCAGCACGGAGCCTGATGCCGGGGCTTGAACTCACAAACTGTGAGATCATGACCTGAGTCAAAGTCAGATGCTTAACCAACTGAGCCAGGTATCCTAAGAAACTATGGTTATTTTTGATGAAGCAATTATTAGTTATTTTTCCCCCCTTAGTTCTGCCTTAACAAAGCTATGTGACCTTGATGAATCTTGTAGTGTATCTGGGTCTTAATCTCTTCATCTGTAAAAAGACTGGGTTGTATTACGTTAATTTCCCCCCTTGTTAGTGCAGGTAATGTTTTATTTTTAAAGGCAAGAGTATGAGCTATGATATGAAAACAATTTTAATTCATCTAATTTTTTTTTTTCAACGTTTTTTATTTATTTTTGGGACAGAGACAGACAGAGCATGAACGGGGGAGGGTCAGAGAGAGAGGGAGACACAGAATCGGAAACAGGCTCCAGGCTCCGAGCCATCAGCCCAGAGCCTGACGCGGGGCTCAAACTCACGGCCCGCGAGATCGTGACCTGGCTGAAGTCGGACGCTTAACTGACTGCGCCACCCAGGCGCCCCTCATCTAATATTTTTGAGTGCTTCTTGAGTCATATCTGTGTTATGAACTGTGATGAAATTAAAGATATACACGATGTAATTTCTGCTTATGGTGTTACAGAGAAACAAACAAAATTATTATTTTGCAGAATTAGAAGTCCAGAGAAGAGTAGCCTTCAGGAGTGACACAACCTGCAGCTCAAACATATCTTCAAGGGTTTTCCTCTTTGCCATCTTCAGTGTGTTGACTTCATTTTAAGGTTAATTCCTCTTGTGTTAGATTGCTGCCAGTGGCAATCTCTATTATGCGCTGACTCATTGTACCTGGTAAGCGAGAATCCTCTCCTCTAAGCAGGGAGTAAAAATCCTTTCCTTCAGTCTGACTGGGCCAGTACACCCCAGGGCTATCATGGTTTTCAGGTATATTAGGATATACCTGAATTAGAATTAGAATTAGAATTGTCTAAGACCTAATATAACCTAGATTCCAGGTCACGCTGCAGTAAAAAACAACCCCAAATCTCAGTGGTTTAAACAATAAAGGTATATTTTTTTACTCATGTATCCATCCTGACCTGATGAGGATGGAAGGTAGGGTGTTCCACATTGTCCCCTTTTAGGCACGTAGGCTGACACAGGCTCTATCATCTTCAATAATACTTGTTTTGATACTGGGGAAGAGTAAACATTGTAAGAACTTATACTTGCAATTAAATTCCATAGCTGGAAGTGATACATACCACTTCTACCTACAACCCTCTATAGACTAGTGACTATAACTAGTCACATGGTTCAGCTCAACTGCAAGGGTAGAGTTGAGCAGTAGCGATCTATGTGTGAAAATGTAATCTTTTTATATGCAAGGAAAGAGGGTAAGCAAGTCTCTACCATACTAGGGAATTAATTTATTGATTGACAGGCTAATTCAATTGCCCTTGTATAGCTAGAGGTTGGATGGTTACCTAAAAAACAAACAAACATAACAAAAAATGAACTCTATTAATGAGGAAGGAATAGGAGTGGATGTGAATAATTAAATTATATGATGCTTTATCTCAATGAAGAAGACAGAGATTTCAACCATGGAGGAAAGTCATAGAAAGAGATAGTTTCATTAGTCTTTAAATCAATCACTTCATTTACTCTTCTGATTGGAAAGATTGGATCTTCTCTTTAATGAGTGGGTGTAGACTGAATTTCTATTTAGGGAGTTGGTTCAAAGTGACTTTGAAATGTTTACTGGATTTCAAAGTATAGACTGTTTTTCCATATCTCATTTTGGTTGCTGGCAGTGGTGTGTCAAGCTGGCTAGATTTATAGTTTTATTTTTTTTTTAAGTTTATTTATTTATTTATTTATTTATTTATTTATTTTTTTAATTTTTTTTTCAACGTTTTTTATTTATTTTTGGGACAGAGAGAGACAGAGCATGAACGGAGGAGGGGCAGAGAGAGAGGGAGACACAGAATCGGAAACAGGCTCCAGGCTCCGAGCCATCAGCCCAGAGCCTGACGCGGGGCTCGAACTCACGGACCGCGAGATCGTGACCTGGCTGAAGTCGGACACTTAACCGACTGCGCCACCCAGGCGCCCCAGTTTATTTATTTTTGAGACAGAGAGAGACAGAGCATGAACGGGGGAGGGTCAGAGAGAGAGGGAGACACAGAATCGGAAGCAGGCTCCCGGCTCTGAGCCATCAGCCCAGAGCCCGACGTGGGGCTCGAACTCACGGACCGCGAGATTGTGACCTGAGCCGAAGTCGGACGCTTAACCGACTGAGCCACCCAGGCGCCCCTAGATTTATAGTTTTAAAACAGGCAAAGAACCAAAATTTCTCTAGACCACCCCCTTTATTTTACAGATAAGAAAACTAAGGGCCAAATGGGTTAAATGATTATCTCAAGGTCTACCTTTTTGCATGTAATAAACAGTGTTGTCTTTTGAATGATTTCCTGCAAAATGGAATCCTCTAAGTAGATGTATCCAGAGCAGTACTTAGAAAATAAGGACAATTAAAGATTATGAAGAAAGTTTCCATGACTGACATTCAGTTGTTTCACATTGGTCGAGATGGAAACATTTCTAAACGATCTGGTAAGTAGCTAATGCTGAGAACCTCTTTAACTCTTCTCTGTGACCTCATAGATTCCATTATAATAACAGGATCTACTTCAAGGGTTGATTTGAGAATTAAATGATGGAGGCAAGAGTTTATCATGGTACCTGACACTCAGCAATATTACACTTCGGCTATTATTTTTATTATAGTCATTAATAAAATGGTAGTAGTAAACTTCAAACTAGTTCCTGCATGAATGTTCACAACTTTGGAAATGTGATAATATTCAAGTTCATTAACTTTGATCTAGCTAATCTCTCAATAAAATGGCCACTCCTGTATTCACTTTAACTTTCATTTTCATCTTTTTCATTGTCTAATGGTTGACAACTTCTTGCCCCACCCGCAAGACCCCACAGCTCTGGTTGATGACTAAGAATTTGACGCAGGCTGCATAAAAGAATATAACATATCGACAAGGTTCTATTAGTTCTTGGGATAATATGACATAAAGAATGTTCTGCACATTCTCTTGCTGAGCAGAACTTATCTGTTAAGTTTCCAGATAAGCAAAGATGGGTCTAAAAGCTAGTTTGTGAAGGAAGGTTGGAGGAAGTGGTGGAACACTTGTACTTGCTTAAGCAAATATCAGAAACTAGGAGTGATGAGAAGCAGAGGCAGGCAGCTGGGGTGAGAAGAGAGAGTGAGAGGGCCCCAGGAGCAGCAGTGGGTGGTGGGGGTGGGGCAGCTGGAGCTTGTGGAGAAAACATCCTTTGATAGAGATGTCTTCTGGTGGCTAGTAATGTTTAGAACCTTCTGGAGATACTTGCTCTCTCAGAAACTTAACCTAGCAAGAGAAAGGCAGAGTTTTAGTAATATTCCTCTCTGGAGAGAGTAAAAGAAATGTATTTTTTAAAAGCTGGAACTGTCGGGAATTTTTTTTTGGAAATTCATCATTGGCTTGGAACTCAGTGGGTAAAGGTTTGTTCCGAAAGTCAGTTGTATAACTGATACTTCAGTTCTGAGGTGGCAGTTCAATCCTGGGCACGTCCTGGAAAGGGCTTTGTTAACAGTGTTTTGTCACAGGGTGAGAAGCACATTGCCTCATCACAGCACAATCAGAGCTGCTAGATAGCTAGTTTCTGAGTATATTCTAGAGACACCCAAGTTATTGGCCTTTTAATATGTAATATACTATCCTACCAAGGTGCACTAAATCTTGGACAAACATTCCTAGGAAACTTTTTATTAAAAAAAAATTTTTTTAATGTTTTTATTTATTTTTGAGACAGAGAGACAGAGCATGAGCAGAGGAGGGGCAGAGAGAGAGGGACACTGAATCCGAAGCAGGCTACAGGCTCTGAGCTGTCAGCACAGAGCCTGACGCGGGGCTCGAACTCATAGACTGTGAGATCATGACCTGAGCTGAAGGCTGACACTTAACCGACTGAGCCACCCAGGCACCCCTAGGAAATTGTTTTTTTTTTTTTTTTTTTAAAGAAAAAGCAGGTAGAGAAGGTAAGTAATTTTTTTTTTAATTTTTAAAAGATTTTATTTTATCTTGTAAGTTTATTTATTTTTTGAGAGGGAGAGAGAAGGGCAGAGAGAGACAATCCCAAGCAGGCTCTGTGCTGTGAGTGTGGACTCTGAGGTGGGGCTTGAAACTCACAAACAGTGAAATCATAACCTGAGCCAAAATCCAGAGTTGGATGCTTAACAACTGAGCCACCCAGGTGCCCGAAAAGATTTTATTTTTAAGTAATCCCTGCACCCAAGGTGGGGCTCAAACTCACAACCCTGAGATCAAGGGTTACATGCTCCACTAACTGACCCAGCCAGGTGCCCTGAGAAGATATGTATTTTAATTCCTACGTTTTTGGAAAGGAAAAATGAAGGCCAGATAAAAAACTGGAAGTCTTGAGGCAAATGTAAAATAAAGCTTTGAAGTTGGAGATCTTAAAGCATTATATAAGGTAAGCTTTAAAGTTAAACATGCTTGGTAAAATATTTTTAAACATGCTGTTTAAACTAAGAAGTAAATATCCATCTCACCTCTGACTTCTAAAAAGTATCTAGAGTGTGACTTATAAGACTTCAGCCTTTACCTCATCTTTGG
This sequence comes from Panthera tigris, assembly GCF_018350195.1. NCBI lineage: Eukaryota > Metazoa > Chordata > Mammalia > Carnivora > Felidae > Panthera > Panthera tigris. Next base: position 110,961,019 of record NC_056665.1, read on the forward strand.
CATAAACCTAAAATTTCTGTTCATTTCCAACTACCAAAGCTTGTGGCCCTCCAAGCAGAATTCCGTTCTATTTGTAAGCTTGGTACAGAAACCTTTTTAGTGGAGGACAGCAACCATGCATTCAGTAAAAAATTGTTGAATATGGATATACAAGCTCTCTGAACTGGAACATAATTCTGATTATGCTAGTATATTGTTTTTGTGTGACTTTAGATAGGTCACTCTACTTTTCCCTTAGTTTTATCTTCTTACAGGGAGATAACAGCCATAAAAACGACTGTAAACTACTTTGCTGAGAGCTTTTTCGTTAAAGGACTGACAATAAATATCAGAGTCACAAGGTCCAGCAAACCCAAGAATCTGAGCTTATTGAGGGCAGGGAACTTTTTTTTCTTCTTTGGAAATCAGTAGTTATCTTATTTGTTTTTTCTGTAATACAGTTCCTGGCCTATAAAAAGGTCTCAATAAACACTGTAAATTTATGAATGTTATTAGGCAGATTGCAGTCTTGGCAGACCAGTGCCTTGTAAATCTCTTTTCTGTGATCTTTTTCATACTCAGCATCTAAAACGCCGCTGCTATTTGTTCTGGGATAAGTACCTAAGCAAGGCACTTAAAAACACCCAAGTCTAGAGAAATAATTTTTCTGTCCTCAGGGCACCATCTCGCTTTCCACGGTACCGCGCTCTAGGCTTGGGATCTGGGTCCGGAGGCTACAGGGAAGAGTTGGGAACGGGAAGCTCATTCTCCGGCCGTCTGATTGGTCGGCTCGCACTCCACTCACATGGCTCGCGTCTTTGATTGGACCTCGTGGCACCCCCTCCCTCGGCCCGCGACTACTTTGTGTGCCGGGGCTGCGCGCCTAGGTCCTCCGGCTCAGCTCACCGTCTGGGCCGGTCTGACCTAGCTCTTCGGCCCACTGCTCTGCATCGCGGGCGCCAGGAATTTCCCGAGTGCGTGCGGGTAGGAAGCATCCTAGGGAACCCCTCCTCCCCAAAGTTCTCTTTCCCGTTTTGAATAAACTTCCGCCTCAAAGGGCTGTCGCAGCCGCGGGTCGGGAGAGAGGCTAGGCATCAAACTCAGGCCCTTGTGGGAGGTCTTTCTGTCGGGGCAGATGTAGAAACAGTTCTCACAAGATAAAACAGGGCTCCGCTAGTTGCATGTGGGTGCGATGCCATTCTGTGGTCACGCCGCTAGCTGCAGCCGAACGGCCAGACCTGGGCTGCAGGGGCTGAGCAGCAGCGATCACCTCTAAAAAGTAGCAAGGAGCCTGCTTCAGTACTAGTGCTCCTTAGGGCCGCGGGCTGCACTGGCATGGGCCAGTCCTTCCCCCGGCTATCGAGAATATGGCATTCCCGGGAGATGGCGCTCCCGGGAGTGGGGAGTTCGGCTCGACTCGCCCCCAGCAGTCTCCGGCCTGCAGGCAGTAGAGGGCGGCCTGTGCTCGTGTAGGAGCCGGCGCCCTAGCGCAGTTGTTGCCCTGTTGGAAGTCTCCCGGTCCCTCTGTGGCCCGCGGCTCCCTGGCAGCGGATGCTGCAGCTACGCTATCCACGGCTCAGCTAGAAGGGGGCGGGAAGAAGCCGTGGCACATGCCAGGGTCGCCGTAGGTGGCAGCCGCCGGCGCATGCGCGCCCTCTCCCAGAAGCCTGTAACGCTGAGGGGCGCGCGCCCCCACCCGCGCGCGCACGCGTGCGCTAGCCAAGGCTTCCCCGCCTGCGCTCGTTGTCAGAGCCGCTCCGGCGCGTGCGCGCGTTATCTCCGGCAGACCCGAGTAGCCAGGTTCCCTAAGCTCCAGGCCCCCGCCCCACATCTCCCCCTCCCAGCCGCAGTCACCCCGTCCCCTTCCTCTCCTCGCGGAATGGGGCCGGCGCTGCTCGGGGTCGCGCGCCCGGGACCCGGCTCGCGCTCGGTCTCGCGCTGTCAGCTACTGCCCCGCTCGCGCCGCCTCGCGCTCTCGCTCAGTCAGTGGCGCCGAAGGCTCCGTTAAGCGGCGGCGGCGGTTCCTGTTTCCGTTTCTTCGTCTCCCTTCAGTCGGGAGTAGCATCCTCCACCCAGCCACCCCTCCCACTCCCCAACGGGGCAGCTGCAGCTGAAGGCTGTGGCGGCGGCGGTGGCGGCGGCAACTGGGGACGCCGGAGACCGCCTCTGCTCCCGCCTCGGGTAAGGGGGCGTTGGGAGCCGGGCCCCGCGCGCCTCGGGGTCTGGGGCTGGGCTAGCGCGGGGTCCGAGGAGGCTCTGGGGATGTGACTGGGGCTGTCGCCGCTCTTTTCCCCCAGGCGTTCCCCGGGCCTGTTGCTGCAACTGCTGCTTACCCAGCGGCTCCCGGAAAAGTGGGGAGTAAGCCCCCGGGACGCTCCGGCGCGGCCCGGGGGCGCGAGCTGAGGGTGAGGGGCGCCTGCCTCCGCGGGTGTCCTCGGCGTCGCGCATCCTTGCTTCGGGCAGGGGCCGAAGCCGTGGAGAGGAGAAGGGATGATGGGGGCGGGGGTGGGAGGTGTCCCTCTTCTCTCCTCTCTACCTACCTGCCCTTTTGCCAGCAACTCGTTCCCTGTAGTCACGGACTGTGGGGAGGAGGATGCTTATACGTTTCCGGCTTTCGTGAGGGGTTCTCTGGCCAGAAATCGGGGAGTGGACCCGTACAAAGATCCGCTCCCGGCGAGGGGCCAATGCCCGGGCAGTTAAAGGCGTGAGTGCCACTGCATCCCCCAATTGATGTGGAAATGATGAGCTGGCGGCTTTTGAGTATCTAAACTTATTTGGGAAGGTTAAATGAGCCCTTATTTATTAAAGAAGATTTGTCCTGCAAGAGTGAGTGGGTTGTCGGGTGCAGCACCTGTTCTTTTACTGTGGGGATTGCAATCTTCAGCCATACAGAACGTCAGAGACGCAGTGTAAGTTAAATGGCAGTGACTTGGTTAGGGTTTATCCCTGGTGAGCTCTTAGCGTTTTGCCGTATATTATTAGACTTTTGATTGAGGCCTTCGAGAAAGGCACGAAGAGGTGTTTTCTTCTATCCATGTTTGAATTAATTTACAGTTGACTTAAGCCAACTCAAGAAGGCGAACCTAGGAAATTCAGAATCTCTAGTAATAACCCCAAACTTCAAGGTAACGCAGAACAAATTTCAACAAAAGTTTTCTGTCAGTTTAGAATTAAGCTCATCAGGGGTAACTGACCGAACTTTAGCTTGGCTGTCTTTAGAAACTGTAGGCAAGGTTTCATTTCAGTTTTTTTTTTTTTTCTTTCTTGTTACTCCTGGGGTTAAGTGTATATTTATTTTCTTGATTAAATTTAAATTTCATGTTTTTGACGCATAATTCTTTTAAAGGGTGCATTATATAGAAAACATTTTAGGAGAGAAGTTAAACATAACAGTGCTGTACTGAAATAATAGAGTAAGTTGTATTCTCCCTTCTCTGAAATAACCTAAAAAAAACCCCTAAACGTATCCTAAATGATAAGGTCTTGTACATTGCTAACCTTATGAGATATACCATGAAATGTGTATAGAAAGTCTTAATTGCTCAATATCAAAATACAGTATTAGGGTATTAAGGATAAGGTGGACATTCAAACATTTGAATTTGTTATTTTACAGTTTAGTATGTAGAAATGTAGGGAGTTAAAAATGAATAGGCTGTAAGGAACATAGAAGATGGTTGGAGACCTGGATTTTCCTTTTGCTGCTTTTATAAATTGAGAATTGTACTTGAAGAGCTGAACAGCTGGAATGAAACTTGCATAGATTGCAGAAACATGCAAAAATGTATCTTTGATCAAGTAGTGAGTTAACATGAGTATATTGTGGTTTATTAGGATAGTGATTCAAAAATAATTCCCATAAAATATAGCACTATATATATTGTTTAGGATGTTCTTAAAGAGTCACTTGAAGTTATTTTCCTACAGGTCAGTTCTTTTTGAGATGTATGGAATTAAAAAAATAATTCTGATTACATTATGCAGTGTTTGATTTCAGTTTTAATTAGTTATTTTAAGGTACTGGAATTTTCTTAAAAGAGGTGAATTTTGAAATTTGCTAGTGGTTTGGAAAAACTTGTGTTGTTGTTTATTTTTTTAAGTACAGTTATATTAGTAGGTTGGTCTGGAGGGGGAGCTAGTGCCAAAGCAAAGAAAGCATAGCTTAATATGTGTTTGAACTTTTAAAATGCCCAAACCCTGATTTTTATGACCTGAAGGAACATAAATTTTTAATTAAAAGAGTAAAGGAATTGATATGGGCATATATCTGTATATAGTTATTTGTGGAATATATATGTATATTATATATACACATATATAATATATATATTATATATGTATATATATAATATATATACATGTATTATATATATAGTATTACAAATTAAATCTTTTCATGATCTGAAATAATAGAAAGTAGATGCTTCAGGTTTATTGAATTTCTCATTTAAAATCTCAGAAAATATGCCCCATAATGTAGAATGTGTGATAGTAAGTTTCTTAATCTTCTTGTGTATTGCATCAGAGGGGAAATATATCTTAATCCTTTGTGCAAGTTGTATGTTCATAAATTTTTTCTTTATAATATCTATAGTCCTAAAATTTCAAAAATCAAGTAGAGTCTTATATAGACGAATATATTGACTGGGTAGTTAGTAAGCTAAATATTTATTAAGAGTAGAGATAATTTCATTAAGAAATGGACCCTTCAGACATCTGGAAAGCAGGATCCCAAGGTCACCTCTTAACCTCTGTCTTCTGTAATATGGCGCAGTGAGTCCAGTGGCTTTACCAAATTGAACTTGTGCCTTTGACTATAAAGCAATTATTTTTTGGTTTATGGTGCTTTATTTAGATTTCACAACTGTAATAAGTTAGATATGTTATTTTACTTCTCACAGTGGACATATTCATATTCAAGGCTAGAAATTGATAATGTATGTATTAAAATCATTAGAATATTTTTTTTTCTGGAAATGGTGGCTGGGCTGTTTGTTCTCCATTGTTTTCCATTATGTAAACTGAATCTCAATGCTGATAAAATAAAAAAAAATAGATTCCTTGAAAGGAATGGCCATACCTGTGAGATGTATGGTAGTGAGATGTTTACCACTTTTAAGGGGTATATGCTATAAATTAAACAATGTTTTATAAGACATGCCAGACTATTTTTATGTATTTTTTTCCAGTTCTTAAGTGGTTATTTTTGATTTACTATAAACTGCATTACTAAATCTCCTGGTTTAATTAAATGGTAAATCCACACATTTCATATTATAGAACACTTATAAAAGAGTTTCCATTTTACAATCATAAGAATAAATATAAAAAATGTAATTTTTTAAAACTTAAAGCACAACTAAGATTCTAAACAATTCTGAAACTACAAGTATTAATATTAATACATGCGTCAGTACTGGTTCTGTTGGTACTCTTCAGATGAGATACTAACTTCCAGGCTTCTACAGTCAGTGGTATAGTAGGTGTAGCCTTTAAAGGACCAGTACAAGATTTCCTTTGGTTCCCTTCTTCATGAGTCTGTAGTTTATATTTCTGTACCATAAAGTATATAGTTTCTTTTTGGCAGTTTGAGTTGTTATTAAATTGTAGTTTGCTATAATAAGACAAACAGGCCTAAAAGTAAAAGATATTTACAATTGATTTTTAAAAAAACATTTTAAAATTCCCAACAGAAGACTATTGTATGGGGATGAGTATGCATTTAAGATACATTTTTTAAGGTATTAGGCTCCTCTCAACCTTCCTTTCTCTCTATATTCTACTCTGCAGTCTACATCCCCTCTTACTCAACCTCCCTCCATATCCCACAATTTTCTCTTTGAAATGATTAGGGATCAAACCAATAAAACGAATGATATCACTCACTTGGCATAGGGTTATTCTTCCTTGATTAAATAAATGACTTTATATCAATATCTACAATATTCTAAACATGTAACTCATATAAACTTTACTTTCTATTAAAAAAAATTTTTTTTAATGTTTATTTTTGAGAGAGAGAGTGAGTGGGGGAGGACAGAGAGAGAGGGAGACACAATATCCAAAGTAGGTTTCAGGCTCTGAGCTGTCAGCAGAGCCAGACGCAGGGCTTGAACCTAGAAACCATGAGATCATGACCTGAGCCAAAGTCGGATGCTTAACTTGACTGAGCCACCCAGGCACCCAATGTACATTTTACTGTTAATGGGAGAACACATAGGGCCCATGAGATCATGCTATGTATTTCAGTATAAGTTACTCATATTTGTTACAGAAAGTAGAGCTATATGGTTAATTTCATTTAAGTTTTTATTTTTGAAATTCATTTTTTAAAAATGTTTATTTTTGTGAGGCAGCCAGAGAGCATGAGAGAGCGTGAGTGGGGGAGGGGCAGAGACTGCCTTTCAACCCACTCAACCATCCAGGTACCTCTCATTTAAGTTTTCTTTTAAAAAGACTTTAATTACCAAAACCCAATACCTCACTCATCGGCTACTTTTAAAAAATATCTTTTTCTGGGGCGCCTGGGTTGCTCAGTCAGTTAAGTGGCCGACTTTGGCTTAGGTCATGATCTCATGGTTCCTGAATTTGAGCCCCGCATCGGGTTCTGTACTGACTGTGGAGCAGTCTGCTTGGGATTCTCTCTCTCTTTCTCAAAATAAGTAAGTAAACTTAAAAAAATATATATCTTTTTGTGATAGTTTTTTTTTTTTTTTTGGTGGTCAGAAAATGACATGTGAAGAGGAAATATGTCTCAGGTTTTTAAAAAAATTGACAAATTTTACCAATATAAGGCTAGTGCTGATGTGGTTCAAACTTGTCTTTGCTATTACTCTCTTTTCTTTTATATTGGTTCTATAGTATAGCCTCCTCATTGAAGCACTGAAATAAAGCTTGAAAATCACTATTGAAATGCCTCCTATGTTTTTTGTATCTTGGAACTGGGTTTTTCAAATGTATCTTAGCAGTGGGATAAACTGAATAAATATGACTCAACATACTTATTTTATTATCAGACTTAGCATTTTTACTTGTCACAGTCTTGATGACTGGTTAATGTAAATAAAGTTCACAGTATAAAATAAATAATAAAATGCTAATATCAATTGTAGATGTAAATGGGAAATTAAACTGATGTTTATTTTATAGAATCTGAGTTATGAGAAATATTACATGATATGAACTTTAAATGTAACTTTCTGATTATAAATGAATAAAAGTAACGTAAAAACGGGAGAGTCTTCTGTTTGATTTACTACAAACATACAACTAAAATGAACCTATTTTATGTTTATATAAATTTTTTTATTCAATTGACTGTTAATGAACCATGAATGAGTTTTAAATTTTTAATAATTTTGTGGCTGGTTATTTATATTATAATATCCCTTAAATGAGATATGAAATTCCATTAATACCTGGAGCCAAAATAATTTGCCTGTGGTAAAAAGGTATTTACAAACCATCAAACTATAAAAGCATAGCAATGTTATTAAATGACTAAGTCATCATTCCATAAGCTAGTTTTAAAAATCATGTGTATAATTTTTAAAATATAATTGATCATAATATCGTGATTGGTAAGATATAATTGATCAAAATATAATTTGTAGCTTCTATATTATACATTGTTTCAGATTTTAGCTATGTTTGGGGCAGTCAGTGAAGGGAGGGAGATTGAGAGAGGCAGAGGATCTTACTGGTTGATGAGCCTGCTTTGTTTGGAGGTGAGGGGGATTTCTTCTTCAGTTTTTCTTTCTCCCTCCACTTCCTTCTTTTCTCTGTAGTAGTGGGAGGGAGTTGACCATCCTTATAGGATTTTTTTTTTTCTTATAGAGTTCATACAAAGAACATTTCCTGATAAAACATTAGCTTTTATGTTACAATAGATTTATTATAATGATTTCATTTCCTTTGAGGCAATAGGCAAGAGACTTAGAACTTTAGTTGGGGCAGGGTTTAATATGATTTATTAAACATGATTTTGTAACTCCATATAAAAAGGGATATGGGGTTGTTGGTTCATTGTTAAGGGTGCTGTATCAGTCACATTATTGTTCTGCTTAATATTTAATATATCATAAACCCCTCTTCCAGTTTCCTGGAATGTATTTTCATGTCTCCTCTGTTGTCTTCATCTGTGGAGTATCTGTTTACAAGGAATTGGTTTTTAGAATATCTCTTCAACTGCTTTGTGTGCCCTCATTGCAGTAATATAAATGTGAAAAAAAAAATACTGTGTCCCTTGAAGAGGACTAACAAACTAAAATGAACAGCAGTGTTCTCCATTCATGGGAGTACTGTTAGCAAGTTTAAGCCAGTTACTGTGAAAAGGTCACAGGGAGAAAGTGTGTTTCATAATTCGGGCCCCAATCATTTGGGATCTGATTGATTAAGTTTCTCTAACACATGGGATTGTACCTGAAACAGATATATATTCAGTTGAGATTGTGTTACATTTTTCATGTCTTGAGTTCTTTGAATAACTACTTAATTCATTCAGTTACCAAATGTCAAAAGATTGTAATTTTGAGAAACCTACTCTTTAAAATTAAGAGCTTAAGCTAGGGTAAATATTTTGCTTTCTCTTTATAAGTTGCAGATTTTTCTTTCTCTTTTAGGAAGTTTGGTGAAACTCTAGGGCTTAGGAAGGTGGTAATTGAAATTCTTGAGGCCAAAAAGTCTTTCCTTAGCCTTGTAAACTGAACCCCAGCAGAATGGGAAATGTAGGTTTACTAAGTAATTTTGACTGTTTCCTCTGACATAATTACAGATATCTAGGTCTCCGTTAATTAAAAGTCTGTTTATTTTTAAGGTTCAAACAGTGGTACTTCTCATAGGTGTAAAGCATTAACTGTTATGAGAGAGATATAACTTATTTTTAATTTGTAAGTAAAGAATAGGCTGTCAGTGCTGAATAAGCTGAAGAAATGTATGCCTAATTAGGATGCACAAATAATAAACTAAAGAAACTTGCTAATATACAATTAAAAATGGCTCCTCTAAATAAAAAGACTATTAGTGTTTACATTATAATGGCACAAAGATGTCATGAAAATGAAATCACTAAAGAATTCTATTTTGGAGCAATTTGTCAGACCAGATAACAGTCTGTTATCCTTTAAACTGTCTGCAGAGGCTTATTTACATCAGTGCTGGTCCTACCTAAAGGGAAATAATGATCAATAACCAAAGTGTTTTCAGGGAATTTTATGCGCGTTTCCTATGTGTATATTTGTGCACTTCTTGTTACTTTGTTTCCATGGAAAATGTAAGGTTGGAAAATAAGGTACCCAAGTTTTGGAAATTCTGAAGGGAAAAGGATCTGAAGTTTGGAAAAAAGCTGTTCTTTTTGGTGTGTTTTACTGATACTTTTGATAGTGATAATTTCCTGAGACTTGTATGGACTTAAAGCCAAATCCGAGTTCTTTAACTTATTTTTTGAATAGCTTTATTGAAATATAAATTATGTCTCATAAAATTCACAGTTTAAGTTTTAATAAATTTATACAGTTGTATAACAATTACCACAATTTAATTTTAGAATGCTTTCATCTGCCAGAAAGCTTCCCCTTGCCCACTTTCCCGATTCCTGCTCCTATCCCGCAGCCCTAGGCAGCCACTGATCTGCTTTTGTTTCTATAGTTTTGCCACTTCTAGAAATTTGATGTTAATGGAATCATACACTATGTAGTCTTTTGTGTCTGGCTTCTTTCTTTTAATATAATCCTGTTTAGTCATTTGAATGAATGGTTAAAGTAGAAAAGCTTTGAACTTGAAATCAGGAGACTTGGATATGAGTGTTGGCTTTGCCACCAAATGTGTAAACTTGGGTAAGCCACCTGTTGCCTCTGCGCCTCTGCTGCTTTTTCCATAAAATCAAATTATTTTGATTTTCTTCTATTCCAGTTTTTACAGCTGGGTAGACATTCACTGACCTTTTCCTAGAATGTACCTTAACTCTTCCCCTTAAATATAGTCACTTTATTTTATTTTATTTTTTTTTCAATCAGAAATGAAGCTTATGGTCTAATATATGTGAGTCAGCAATGGAGGAATTTGGGACTGTCTTGAAGAAACAAGACAACTGATTAAACTTTTTCTTGAGCATTTCTTAGTTCAGGTGTATAACTTTGAGAATAGGGACAATGATAAATGCTGAGTTAATAATAAATATCTTTGAAGAGAATAAAGGTAAAGTTGAATAATCCTCAGAAGTAGAGCTTTAAAATGGATTGAAGCTTATGAATGTAAGAAAAAGACTATGCTTTAAATTAATGTTTTTGTTTTGAGAGTAGAATGTGGTGTGGAGAGATTTTAGTTAAGTTTAAGATGACTTAGGCTCAAGGCAGCTGTGTGAGATTAGACTTTTTTTAAAGAACCAATGGAAATGTATAGCTACCATTGGGAAGACTGTCCTAGGGCTCATGAACAGGCAAAGCTGACAGGTAATATTCAGGTGACAAACTAAGGAAAAAATACACATATAGGCAATTAAAATTAGTGCTGTATGTGTGTAAATGTATATGTTTGTAACAGGAGTAGACAACTGACTGAGTAGGCTAGCATCAGGTATATGCCAGAGGGGTAATGGACATTTTCACTATAGTATGCAAAAAGATAGGGCATTGAATAACAACTAGCTAAATTTAAAAATGAGAGTGCTATAACTACTTTGAATATTGAATAATTTGACTCTTAGAAACCATCAGAGCTGCTTATATTATCTATAATAGTAGGAACTGTGGCTATAAAATGATCGCATTTTTATTTTTACCCAACGTACTAGAATGTATGAGTGGTAACCCACGGAGCAGACAGTGTGGAGGAGGGGAATATAGTCATAAATATATTTTAGTGATGGTGTCATTATAGCAGCATAAAATTTCTTGCATGTTTTATTTTTTAATTTTTTTTAACATTTATTTATTTTTGAGACAGAGAGACAGATTATGAATGGGGGAGGGTCAGAGAGAGAGGGAGACACAGAATCTGAAACAGGCTCCGGGCTCTGAGCTGTCAGCACAGAGCCCGATGCGGGGCTCGAACTCACAGAGTGTGAGATCATGACCCAAGCCGAAGTCGGACTCTCAACTGACTGAGCCACCCAGGCGCCCCTTGTTGCATGTTTTATAGTCATATTTTTTGTTCATAAGTGGTATTTCTAATTTAGATAAACCACCTTATGATAACCAGAAATATCCCCAATGTGAAACCTATATTTAACAAATGAAGATTTGTCACTTTGACAATAATATATAGATTATGTTAAGACTTTAAAGGAGTTCTAAAAGTTGAATCCCATAGCTTTGTATGCAATGGCAGCATTCTAGGAGTAAGTATGAGAGCTTTATTTTTTTTCTTACAAGTTTTTAAAAAAATGTTTATTTATTTTGAGGGAGGGAGGGGGAGAGAGAGAGAGAGAGAGAAAGAGAGAGAGAATGCATGCACATGAGCAGCGGAGGGGCAGAGAGAGGGAGAGAGAGAAAGAATCCCAAGCAAGCTTGTGCTGCCAGCACAGAGTTGGATATGGGGCTCAAACTATAAGATCATAACCTGAGCCAAAGCAAGAGTCCCACACTTAACTGACTGAACCACCCAGGTGCCCCAAGTATGAGAGCTTTCTAAAGTGACTATTTTATGGCAACCATATTCTTTTAAATATATGCCATACCATATTTATTTTTAAATGTCCCACAGAATTTGTAATATGTATAAAGTATCTGAATATGAGTTATGTAATTGGAAAATTTTGGGGGTAAAGGAAAAGAGACACTTATTTCTATAACTTTTGGAGCTTCAAAATATTAAAGGTCATATTTTCCCAGGAAATTTTATTGTTTTAAATATTTTTGTTTTTTAAAAGTTTATTTATTTTGAGAGAGAGAGAGAGAGAGAGAGAGAGAGAGAGAGAGAACCCCAAGCAGGCTCCTTGTGGTCAGTGTGCAGAGCCCCACGGGGGGCTTGAACTCATGAAACCCTGAGATCATAACCTGAGCTGAAATCCAGAGTGGGGTGCTTAACTGACTGCTACCCAGGCGCCCTGGGAATTTTTACTATTATTATTTTTTAATTAAAAATTTTTAAAAAAATGTTTTACTTAGAGAGAGAGAGAGAGAGAGAGAGAGAGAGAGAGAGAATATGAGTGGGGGAGGGGCAGAGTGAGAGAGGGTCACAGAATTGAAAGCAGGCTCCAGGCTCTGAGTTGACGGCACAGAGCCGGACGCAGGGCTTGAACTCACAAACTGTGAGATCATGACCTGAGCCAAAGTTGGAGGCTTTACTGACTGAGCCATCCAGGTGCCCAGGAATTTTTATTTTTAATCATAGTAATAAATGAGCAGCTGTCAAAAGATAAAGCCAGTTTTAAGTTTAGAATTCCTGTTCTCTATATATCACATACTTGATTTTATTATTTGTTTAAAAAAAAAATTTTTTTTTTTAACGTTTATTTATTTTTGAGACAGAGAGAGACACAGCATGAACAGGGGAGGGGCAGAGAGAGAGGGAGACACAGAATTGGAAGCAGGCTCCAGGCTCCGAGCCATCAGCCCAGAGCCTGATGCGGGGCTCGAACTCGCGGACCGCGAGATTGTGACCTGAGCTGAAGTCGGACGCTTAACCAACTGAGCCACCCAGGCGCCCCCACATACTTGATTTTAATAAAATAGACTACTTAAGGATTTCTTAAATAATCAAATACTACTTGGATATTTAAGCAAAGCATCAGAGCAAGACTAGAAAACATTGAAGCAATAAAAATGATTAATTTAAAAGTTTTGTAACATAGTAAAGAAAAAAATGCAGTAATATACAATGGAAAAGAAGATGTACAGAAAGAACATCATTACCTCACATCAGACATAGTAGGCTGTCTTTACAGTGAATACCAGTCAAATCAAATAGGCTACAGAATTTGTGCCCTTCTACTAGGCAGGTGGAAATGAGATGAACAATTAATTATAGGGTGTGCACCAGAATACCCACTTACATTGTTTGGCAAGTCTTTTCTAATTGACTTCCTACAGGGGCTTTTTCAGACCTTTTCCTACTCTCTTTCTAGCCCCTGATTCTAGCCTGCTCTAAGACTTTGTAGGTTGTTTTCAATTAACTGTTTTTTTTTGAAAAGAGTAGCAAGATTAAGGCCATCAAACAATCTTCGTCAGCTTTGCTTTTCTTTATCTCTAAATTGTTTAATTTCTCTTCTTCCCTACCATTTAGTGTTAGGGATGTGTCTTTAGGCTTTCATGACTACTTCTTTTATCCCTTCTATTGGAATATATGGGTTCATTAGTAACTCTTTTATTATTTTTATTTGAATCTCCCCTAACATCTTCAATGGCCTAAAAAAAAAATCCACCCAAAAAACATCTTTTCTTATTTTTTTCTTCTCTTTCCCCCTCCTTTTTTATGTTATCCAACAGCCCAAAAGAAAAAGCAACATGTATATTGTTTATATTTTGCTACCTTCTTTTTCACTAAAGCTGTTCTGTTATTACCAGTGACCTGAATTGCCAAATGGGGACTTTTTTTCAGTTTTAATTCTTGTTTTTTTAATTCTCCAGATTCCTTCTCCCTTCTTATAACTTTGTAGTCCTTCTAGCTCTCCTATATATTGTAGCCACTCTTCTTTTCATTCACAGGGCCAACTTGTTTCCTGAGTATTTGCTTTATGTATTTTTCTACATCTAGCTTCTTTTCCTTGGAATACTACCTGGTCTGTTGGCTTCTGTGAGTACCTCTTTCAGGTGACTCCTGTACTGTAAGTTCCCAGACTCCCAATTTCCAGCTGGAGAGTTCCACCTGTTTGTCATGCCATCAAGCTCAACATACTCAAATTTGAATTTTCTCTCATTTTCTTTCTTCTAAAATGTAGTTTTATTTCTAACTTTCCTTTCTCTATTAAATAGGCCTATTCCTCCATTGCCCAAACTTGAACTCTGAGTCATCTGTGAGTTCCCCATCAGATCCATTCAGTTGTTAAATTGGGAATTCTGTTACTACAGTGTTTCTCTATTTCATCTGCTTTTTTCTGTTTCATTTTTTACTAGAGAAATTTTTACTGCAGAAGTTTCTTATTACCACTAACATATAAATAATTGTAATTTGGTTATTGCTATGATAGAGAGGAGGCAGAGGCAGCAAGCAGTTCTATTAGTGTATGTTAAGTGGAGAAGGCTGTATTGAAAGGAGGTGACATTTAGGCTTAGTATCAAAGAATAAGTAGGGGCATTCCAGGCAGACAAGCTGAAGAAAGACTTATTAGAAGTTTATTATATGTTGTCAACCTATAAGACTTTTTGCTTTAATCCTTATTGCATGTGTGTATGTTTCCAATGGGCATATGCAGTTGCCTTTCTTCAAATACTGATGAACATAAGTGAATGAACGATGTAAAGCCAGAATGATACAAAGTAACATACCTTTATTACCTAGCTTTGAATGAGTTGGGGGCACCTGGGTGGCTCAGTTGGTTAAGCGTCTCTTTGTTTGGTTGAGACTCAGATCATGATCTCATGGTTCATGGGTTTGAACCTGCATTGGGCTCTGTGCTGATGGCATGAGGCCTGCTTGGGATTCTGTCTTCTCTTTCTGCCCCTCCCCTGCTTGTTCCTCTCTTTATCTCTCAAAAATAAAGAAACATTAAAAAAAAAAAAAAGAATGAATAGAGTGGTAAAATGTCAAGCTTACAAGAAAAGTAAGCACTACCTGGATTGAAGACTTCAAATCTGACTAAACTTTACATTAAAAGCTGTCTGTAAGGTTCCTGGTACTTGGAATGTAAATCTTTAGTGGATGTCTGTTTTCAGTCTACATATAGCTCTGTTTTTTATTTCTATCTCTTTACAGCAGGGCTAGGTAATATTTATATATTAACAGCCACTAATATTGAAAATAAGTTAACTGAAGGCCACAGCAGGTAAAGAGATAATTTACTGTTTTTATTCTCTTAGAGAAACAAATTATTTTGTGCTTTTAAAACCCTAGATGGCTCAGTTGGTTGAGGGTCTGACTTCAGTTCAGGTCATGATCTTACAGTTTGTGAGTTTGAGCCTTGCATTGGGCTCACTGCTGTCAGTACAGAGCCTGTTTCAGATCCTCTCTGCCCCTTCCCCACTTGTGCTGTCTCTCTCTCTCTCTCAAAACAAACAAACGAACAAACAAACAAAACCAAAAAAACTTGGGGCACCTGGTGGCCCAGTTGGTTAAGCATCCGACTTTGGCTCAGGTCATGATCTTGGAGTTTTGAGTTCGAGCCCCGCGTTGGGCTCTGTGCTGAAGCTCAGAGCCTGGAGCCTGGTTTGGATTCTTTGTCTCCCTCTCTTTCTGCCCCTGCCCTGCTTGTGGCCTGTCTCTTTCTCTTTCTCAAAAATGAATAAACATTAAAAAGAAACCTTAAAAAACATAAAATCGGAAGCATTAAAACCAATAGTTCTAAATTGGCCTAAAAAGGTAACTTACTGTCTTTGTAAGTGGACAGAGCAGAGATGGAGCAGTCCAAGAACAAACAGATTCAGGAATTTAAATGATGTCTTCAGGATACTCTCCATTTCTTGAGTTTACTTCTTTCTGTATGTTGGTCTTATTTTCTGTTAATGTTAGAAGTCTTTCATGGCAGAGATGCACGGTCCTCAGATCACTGAGAGCTTATGGTGAAGAACTAAGAACTTTGTGAAGGAAGGCCTCTGATGGGGTCCATCCTTGGGCTGATCACTGTGGGGAATTATCATTAGCATTATCATCAGAACCACATCAAATGGGGGAAGGTCAGTTCCCTAAAGGATGGGAGTGCTAGTAAGTAGAGAAATGGGTGGAAGGAATGTGAAGTAGGCAAAAACAATTTATAGTCATTGTAGAGGAGGAAGAAAGAAAGGTGGTAGACAGAGAGAGATGTGTACATAGGAGAGAGAAATGGGTAAAGAAAGGAAAGGGGACTAGTGTCAGTTGAGAATGTGGTAAGCCTTGTTTTAAGCATTTTACATTTTATCTCTATAGCTTATTAGGGGAAGCTGTATTATCTCCAGAGCATAACCATTTCTAGAACTAATAATTTTAAAAAACCTTTCACTCTTTTTTTTTATTTGACATATTTATTTTTTCATGAATTAAATTTTGTTTTAATTTGTAAATATACATGCAGTAAAATTCATATTTTGTGATATACCATTCTATGTGTTTTGACGAAGGTATAGAATGTGTATCCACCACCACTTGGTAATTAATCAAGACACAGAGTTCCTTTTGCCCCTTTGTAATTAGCCTCTCCCCACCCATCTCCAACCTTGGGGTAAACCCTGATCTGTTCTCCATGGCTGTTGTTTTGCTTTTACCAGAATGTCATATAAGTAGAATCATAATTGTGTAGACTTTTGGGTCAGCCTCTTTCACTTGGAAAATGCCTTTGAAATTCATTCTTGTTGCTGCATGTATCGGTAATTTATTCTTTTTCATTGCTAAGTAGTAATCCATAGTATGAATGTACCATCGTTTGTTTATTTATCCATCTGTTGAAAAATGTTTGAGTTATTTCTAGTTTTTGGCAACTATGAATACAACTGCTGTAAACATTTGAGAATTGCTTTTTTTTTTATTTTTTTATTTTTATTTTTTTAATATAGTTTTTTTTATTTTTTTTTATTTTTTTTTATTTTTTAATATATGAAATTTACTGTCAAATTGGTTTCCATACAACACCCAGTGCTCATCCCAAAAGGTGCCCTCCTCAATACCCATCACCCACCCTGCCCTCCCTCCCACCCTGCCCTCCCTCCCACCCCCCATCAACCCTCAGTTTGTTCTCAGTTTTTAACAGTCTCTTATGCTTTGGCTCTCTCCCACTCTAACCTCTTTTTTAGAATTGCTTTTTATATGAACGTAAACTTTCATTTCACTTGGGTAAATACCCAGGAGTCACATGGTAAGTATATGTTTAATTTTGTAGGTAACTCCCAAACTCTTTTCCAAAGTGGCTATACCATTTTGAATTCCCACCAGCAATATATGAGAATTCCAGTTGCTGTTCATCCTTGTTAGCACTTGGTATTGGTCAGGTTTTTTGTTTTTGTTTTTGTTGTTACAGGTTTTTTGTGTTGTTTTGATTTCAACTCTTTTAATAGGTGTATATCACTGTGGTTTTAAATTATACTTTCCTGATGGTTAATGATGCTGGGTATTTTTTATGTGCTTTAAAATACCTTTCTTAAAAAAAAATACCTTTCTTTAACATTCTGAGAATACTTATCTGCTTTTTAAAAAATGATTGCAGTGATTTTGAAAACAGAACATTAAATGGCCTTGACAAGGCTTTTGATAAGCATTTATTTGGGTTATAGCTGGTACATTGCACAACCCAGAGGACAGCATTCACATAAAAAAAAAAAAAAGGCTCTCTGGAGTTGTGCAATGCAGCAGCAGTGTTGGCTATATATTTACAGCCATTATCTAGAATTATCGGTGATTAAGTTTCATGGAAAATCTGAGTACTATCAAATGATGCCTTTAAAAATCATTTTTCAGTGTTTCTCTGAAATGAAATTTTGTTCAGTAGCAGGTTCTAAAGAAATGCCCTACAGGCAGTATGTCTAATGGATCAGTCTTGGGAGACAGAAATGCCTATTTCAGATACTCAACTCTGCCATTTACTGCATGAATGACCTTGGGCATCTTATCTAATAGCTTCTTTGAGCCATTTCTTTATCAGCAAAACAGGGTTGATAGTATCTCCCTTTTGTGGCTGTGGTAAGAATTATCAATAACATATGTAAAATACCTGATACAGATGGACCTCTTCAAGCTACAACTGCTTTCACTTCTATTTCTTACTACTACTTAATCCTGATTACCCAAAAGCCATATCCAACAGAGGCTTTAGGGTACCAGCAAAGTGGAGGAAAAAGAATTTGAAAAAATATTGAAAGCACTTAATATTAAAAAAATTTTTTGAAGTACTATTCTGAAAAAAAAATAATTTTATTGGACTAACTTAATCTTAGTTGTATAGTATTTAATACAGTGGGGGTAAAGGATTATACTGTTGTATTTTCTGTACTTGGGGCTTCTAGAGGTCTTAATTTGGTCCTACCACCATCACCACCACAGCCACCTCTATCATGCCTGTGGTAAAGAAAGACTCAAATATATCACCTAATGTTTAGGGTCTTAGAAATGCAGTTTCCTTGTTTGAGACAAGAAGATGATATGAATAAATACTAGTTGACATAGTTCTGTAAAGTGAGAATATTTGAAGTTCTAGGGAATTATTTTTTAAGATTTTTTTTTTAAACTTTATAATTTTTTCATGATTATTCTTTAAAAATTTTTTTAAATTCCGGTTAGTTAACATACAGTGTAGCATTAGTTTCAGGTGTACAGTTTAGTGATTCAGTACTTAAATATGACATTCTGTGCTTATCACAAGTGCACTCCTTAATCCCCATCACCCATTTAATCCATCCCCACACCCACCTGCCCTCTTCATGATTATTCTTGTGATTCCATGGTGATTATAGTAAACTCCTTAAAATGGCAAGGAAGGAAAAACAGGGAGATTAGATATACTTTATGAATATAAGGACGAGGTTTACCAAGTAATGGAGTGGGTATGGAGAAGAGTTTAGGCTAAGTTTCTGGACCTGGAAGTAACTTAAGTCTTAAGTGAAGAAGAGTGATAGTGTGATTTTATTTGTTTGGTTTTAAAAGGTCTCTCTCTACCTTGGTGTTTTCTAAAAAATGTCTCTTTACCTTGGTGTTTTCTATTTGTTAGACATACTTGTTTTATACCTTTGTAAAATGAAGTGGTTTTACAACTTTGAGCCAAATTATTTTGATTCACACTTTTATTTCTCAAATGGACTTTTTTTTAGGTAATCATATGGAGCAGAGTAAGAAATAGTCTAAGAAGGTCCTTTTTTTTTTTTTTTAAGTTCTTATTTTAATTCTAGTTAGTTAACATACTGTGTTATATTAGTTTCAGGAGTACAATATAGTGATTCAACAATTCCATATATTACCCACTGCTCATCACAAGTGTACTCCTTAATCCCCCCTCACCTATTTCACCCATCCCCCCTCCCTCCTTCCCTCTGGTAACCATCACTTTGTTTTCTGTAGTTAAGAATCTAAAGGTCTCTCTCTTTTTCCATTTCTTCTTCTCTCTCAGGTAAGTAATAGATCAAAAACATTTCATTTTAGCCATTATGTAGCTTGAGATTAGAGAAGGAAAATTTGCATTCACATCTCCTAGCTTCATCTGCCTTCGTTGCCTTTTACCTACTGTGGCATATTCTTTGTTTTTCTCAAATTAACAAAATGTAGATATTTAGTGGGCACTATCTTCTACTTGCTGAAAGACTAAATTTCCGAGGTTCTCTTGCAGCTAGGTATAACCTTATGAAGAAGTTCTGATCAGTGATATGTAAGTGGAAGTGTGTGATACTTCCAAAGTTCTATTTAAAGGGAGAGTTGTACCCTTTTAATCTTTTTCTCTAGCTGCCAACTTAGACCATGAGGACAGGGGCTATATTCCAAGGATGGTGGATTAGAGAGTGGAAGGATACTTTTATGTTGGTGACATGGTAGAACAGACCTGGACTGCCTGTTTTCAGATTATTTTATGTCAGAGAGAAGTAAACTTGTATTTTTTTCAGCCACAGTGAATTTGGGTTTTTCTGTTACGTGTAGTTGAATCTACTCCCCTCCCCCCCCCCACTAGCACCCCCACATTCTAAATTTTTTTTTTTTTTTAACGTTTATTTATTTTTGAGACAGAGAGAGACAGAGCATGAATGGGGGAGGGTCAGAGAGAGGGAGACACAGAGTCTGAAACAGGCTCCGGGCTCTGAGCTGTCAGCACAGGGGCCCGATGCGGGGCTCGAACTCACGGACCGCGAGATCGTGACCTGAGCTGAAGTCGGCGCTCAACCGACTGAGCCACCCAGGCGCCCCAAGCACCCCCACATTCTAAAGCAGCCTCCTTTCTCTTACTCTGTGGTTGAACTCTTGGTGCCATTCACCTTTCCACTTCTAAATCGCTGAAATCTTTACTCTCAACATTTTCCATAGTATTTGTTCACAGGCACAACACTGTAATTAGAAACTGCTATGAGTGCTAGTTATGTAGTTTCTGAAATTTTAATAACTCTGAAGAAACTTTTAAGACCAAAAAAGAATGTATAAATGCAGTTACAAATATTTTATTTCCTAATGAAAAAGATATGATTTCTAAAAAATAATGTATAAATACAAACCTGCCCCCCAGCCTCCCACCCCAGTCCCCAATGGTGATAGACAGATCGATTTGGTTAATTGGCTACCAGAAATTCTTCCAGTGATTATGTCTACATCACTGATAACCCTCTTGTTATCTGCCTGTTTTGGATCACTCATTGTACTCCTATTCTAATCATAGGGAAGTATAATATGTGGAAGCTTCCATATGGAAGTTACACAGTTATTGGTACAAGGATGGTTATGTGAAATGAACTAGCTGTCTTCTGGGGTTTCTAGAACTGTACCCAGCAGGGAAAGAGATCCTCTCTAGTTTTCAGACCATAAAGATGTGAAAAAATTGGTGTAGGAGAATCATACTAAGCAGAAATAGAGATGGAAGGAAATAATCCAGTTTTTTTCTTTGGAAAATGGACATTGTACCTCATTGTACCTCATAGAATCTCTTTTTCTAGTAACTTGATAATTTGCAATTGAGACAGAACTGTAAGTGAGTCTGTGTTGGGAACTTGAATTGGAGGGTCAAATGAAGGGACAGAAGTTTCTTTGAAGCCATATTGCTAAATATAAATAAATATTAATATAAAATATAATTAAAAAATTTAAAGGGTGATAGAAATAATATTCTTTGCTACTTTGAAAAAAGTTCAGTATTGGTTTATTAATTTTAAGAAATGAACCATACTAGTATAAGATGTTAATAGGGGAAACTGAATGGGAGGGTGGTATATGGGAACTCTGTACTGTCTTCTGAATTTTCCTTTAAATGTAAAATTTCTAAAAGAAAAAAGCCTATTTTTATTTATTTATTTATTTATTTATTTATTGTTTAACGTTTATTTTTTATTATTTTTGAGAGACAGAGACAGAGCATAAGCGGGGGAGGTGCAGAGAGAGGGGGAGACACAGAATGCGAAGCAGGCTGCAGGCTCTGAGCTGTCGGCCTGGGGCTGGAACTGTGAGATCATGACCTGAGCAAAAGTCAGATGCTTAGCCGATTGAGCCACCTAGGTGCCTCGAGAAAGCCTATTTTTAAAAAAAGTAGTTAATTTTTAAAAGTTACGAATAATATAAACTGCTTGAGGGCAGGGTCTTTTTGACTTGTTAATATTTGTATACTTAAAGTCTAGCATAGTGCCTAGTACAAAATAATAAATGTTGAGGAACATTGTTACACTTCGGTTATTTTGTGGAAGGCGTTTCTGGAAACATGAGAAGAACGAAGTTAGAAAAGAAGCTATTTAATTTTCTCAATTTTTATTAAAAAACTACAAAAATTCATTTTAATACAAGTTGAATTTATTTGACTACATTTCATACTCAGTGCATTGCATTAACTTTCTATTATTGCTTGTGAGGACAATTTGAAATCCTCAGTGTTGTAAATGATCTTGAAAAGACATCAAGCTTAGTTTACTTGATAAAACTACTTCATTTCATTAACAGGCTAAGTGCTAAAATATTAAACAGTCCTTTAATAAGTAGAATTAATATAATATTTAAAAACTGAGTATATCAACATATATTGATGTCATTAGCCTTTAGGGAAATGCAAATTAAAACCACGAAGAGAGGGGTGCAGGTGGCTCAGTTGGCTGAGTGTCTGACTCTTGATTTTGGCTCAGGTTGTGATCCCAGCGTCATGGGATGGAACCCTGTGTTGGACTCTGTGCTGAGCACGGAACCTGTTTAAGATTCTCAATCTCTCTCTCTCTCTCTCTCTCTCTGTCTCTATCTCTATCTCTATCTCTATCTCTATCTCTATCTCTATCTCTATCTCTGTCTCTATCTATCTCTTACTCTCTCCTCCTCTCTCCGTCTTCCTTTCTCCCTCCCTCTGCCACTCTCCCCCACTGACTCTTTCTTAAAAATAAAAAGTTGTAAGAAAAATAAAACCAATAAGAGATACCGCTACATACCTATTAGAATAGCAAAACAAAATCAAACAAATTCTGACAAAACCAAGCAGGCAAGAATGTGGAACAACTAGAACTCTTACACATTGCTAACAGGAATGCAAAATTGTACAGCTACTTTAGATAACAATTTGTCAGTTTCTTACAAAGTTAAACATACATTCAGCACATGACCCAGCAATCCCATCCCTAGGTATTTTCCCAGAAGAACTGAAACTCTGTTCTCTCAAAAGCTGGTACGTGAGTGTTTGTAGCAGCTCTATTCATAATTGTCAGAAACTGGAAGTGATCCAGATGTCAATGTGTGAATGGACACACCATAAAATGGAATACTACTCAGTAATAAAAGGAACCAACTGATGATACATGCAACTTGGATGAATTTTAAAGGCATTATCTTTAGTGAAAGCAACTTGTGATTCCATTTATGTGACATTCTTGCAAATGTAAAACTCTAGTGATGGAAAACAGCACTGGTTATCAGGGATTATGTTGCTTATGACTATATATAACTTACAATTGTAGAAAGAGTATGAAGTTTTTTGGTGTAATGGAACTGTTAATGTATGATGATGGTTTATATGGGTTAACATTCATAAAACTGTATATACTCTTATTCCCCTGAAAAAGTCAGTTTTACTGTATGTTAATTTAAAAAATAAAACAGGATATATATACAAACTGAATATATGTCTGCTTTATAAAGCTTTTGGTTTAACTACTGGCTAAATAAACTTGTGTAATTATTGTCTGATGTTTTTTCTATTAGATTTTTTTTAACTTTGAAGAATTTGTATAAGGTAACATATCAAAAACTTTTATATTGGGGTACCTGGGTGGCTCAGTCAGTTAAGTGTTGGACTTCAGCTCAGGTCATGATCTCATGATTCGTGGGTTTGAGCCCCTCATTGTGCTTTGTGCTGACAGCTCAGAACTTGGAGCCTGCTTCAGATTCTGTGTCTCCCTCTCTCTGCCCTTCCCCTGCTCGTACTCTGTCTCTCAAAAATGAAGAAATGTTAAAAACAAAACAAAACCCTTTTATATTTAAAAAATTGGTACCATAATCTATCTGTGCAAAGAATTTGGGTGGTCACTTAGCACAACTTAACATTTTTGGATAGTTAATAACTGTCATTTACTGAAATCAATACCGTTCAGTTGACACTTCGCTAAATATTTTACATATTTTGTTCATTATTATGGTTGAGTATTATTTTTCCTATTTTACACATGAGGAAACTGAAGCATAGGGGTCTTAGATGACTTGCCCGAGATCACACAGTAAGAATGTGATAAAGCTGGCATTTCAACTATGATACCATTGTTATTGGGTCTGTGTATTTTCTTCAATAATTATCTAATTATATTTTACTTAGTATCAATGTAAAACCAACTACAAGGAGTATATATGCTAACTGGTAGGTCAAAGCAGCCTAACAGCAGTCTGGGTAACAAAAATTAACTAACTTGGCAATATAGATTTCCTTTTGCAAATGAATATAAAGATAATAGTTGCATGTATTAATAATTTAAACCATAATGTTTGCCTATTTGGCTATTAAGCCTTGTATTTATAGTTTTGCCACCTCAAGTAGAAATAAAAAAAAGTAAAAATGTGTTTTCTACAGTACACCCAATTAACTTGTAATACAGTTTGTCTTTGACTTACAAATACTTTAAGTGCTCTATAGAATAGAAATTGCTTGGAAAGTAGGTGATCTCTACCTAGAGGAACGCTGTCTCTTATATGTTCAGATTTTCCAGCAGGCACTATTAATTAATTTTTTCTTTAACGCCGATTCTGCCGCTGAATCCCTGCCTCTCTGCAAAGCTGCCATGTTGTCGTGGGTGTCAGGGACATCTCTGCTCTCACTGACAAACTGGGAGGCAACTGAATTCCTAAGATCACAATTTAGAGCTCAGAATATTAATAAATTCCCCCCTCCCACATACACAAAGACACACACATGTATATTTTCCTGTATTTATAAATGGTAGCTACATACAGTTGTTAGATTGCAATTTAATATTAAATAGCCTGGGAATAGAATGACCATTTTTAACATTGTTTTCATATAAAAGGAAAGTGCATTCTAAGTTCTGAATAGGCATTCGAATATCCCGTTCATTCATGGTAGACTGCCTGTTTTTAATATATGAGAACCTCATTGCTTGTCAGGTGTCAAGCATGAAATATTTGGTACGTTCACTAGCTTGTAATCATCAAGGATTATATATCTGAGTTTGGGGTTAAACAGTACTGCAGATAATTTGGGTGTTAAATAGTGTACTGCAGATAATTTATGTTTTTGTGTAATTGAGACTGATAGTACTACTGAAATTTTGTTAATGAATGATTGATGACTATAAATTTTAATCTGTGTAACTTGGTGGAGTGGAAAAAACTATGGTTTTGGTGTCAGATCTGAATTCAAATTCTAGCCCTACCATTTACTAACTGAATCTGTTTCCTCAGCCGTAAAATGGAGATGGTGATTGCAGGATGGTGGTGAGATTTGAAATGATTTAGCAGTACCCTGTGTAAAGTGCTTATTTAGTCAAGGCATTTGATACACATTAAACACTCAAAATAGCATACCATTAAATCTTTACTACCTTGAAGTTTGTAACTTGACATGCATAAAGGTGAGCATTTCACTGAGCTATAGCAAAGAATTATGTTTTAAAAGGTGTAATAGTAAATAGGTGTGATAATATATGTCGATATCTCTTTGGCTATGTTAAATATAAGATGGCTTATTTTAATTTTTCACATTTTATTTTATAAAATTAAAAAAAATTTTAATGTTTACTTTTGAGAGAGAGAGAGAGAGAGAGACAGAGCATGAGCGCGGGAGGGGCAGAGAGAGAGGGAAACACAGAGAGAGAGGGAAACACAGAATCAGAAGCAGGCTTCAGGTTCCCGAGTTTTCAGTGCAGAGCCCAACAGAGCCTGACATGGGGCTTGAACGCACAAGTTGTGAGATCATGACCTGAACTGAGGTTGGACCCTTAGCTGACTGAGCCACCCTGGCTCCCCTAATTTTTCACATTTTAATAATGCTCATAAAAACCATTTATTAATTATCTATTAAGGAAAGCTCAAGTAGAAAGTAAAAACAATGAATAAAATAATGTGCTGTTTATTCTTCAAATTATTATTTTGTATAGTAATATTTGCTTTAATAGGAAGTCTTATTTTATGGAGATAATTGGCTCATTTTTATTTCCTTTTATGAAATAGTAAACTTTTGAAATGCATATATGCTCCTGAAATTCAGATTGTAGTTTATCAGTGGCCAATACTGACCTTCAAAGCTATTTCAATGAAAGTGAAATAGAAACCTTAGAATGTAAATGAGTTTGATAATTGTTCTTACATGAACTTGGTGGTAGAAGTATGAGAGTTTAACTACTTTAATATGTTTATAGTCCAGCTTCAGGTTAACAAACTAAGCACAATTAAACAAAAATAATGTTCCTGGTCTTGAACACTGAAAATGGTTTTTGAGAAAGTCTGTTTCAGTTAATAAATACTTCATTTAAGCAATGCTATCTGGCTAGGCCATAGTAAATATCAGATGCCTAGAGAAAATTTGTTGTTGAGTATCATATACTTAAAATCTCTGGCCAGCTTGGTGGAAGGTATAGCTAGGAGGTTATTTATTCTTCCCTGGCTTTTACTCTCCCTTGATGTCCCTTCTTCTCACTGCTTTCTCCTTACCTCTTCTCCTCACATCTCTCTTTTCCTTCTCTTTCTTCTTTTTTCTTCCCTATTCCTTTTCCCTTTTCCTTTCCTCCAGTAATCTCTAATGAGATTTTTTTTAAACTAAGAAACATTTCAGACATATTAAATAGTACAGTAAATCACATATGCAACCATATCCACCATTGAAATTAAGCAGATGTCAACTTTAAAAAAAATTTTTTTAAGTGTTTATTTTTGAGAGAGAGACACACAGAGAGCAAGTGGGGAAGGGGCAGAGAGAGAAAGGGAGACACAGAATCTGAAGCAGACTCCAGGTTCTGAGCTATCAGCACAGAGTCCGACACGGGGCTTGAACTGCAAAAAAAAGTTTTTGCAGTCTTTAGTTCAACTCCTATTTTTTTTTTAAAGGTCAGAAGAAGAGCAGGGATTCTTGACTCTTGTTTCTTGCAATATCTTTACTGTTTTGAATAATGCTTGGGTTTTAGTAAGTGTCCAACAAGTATTTGTTAAGATCAACAAAGGAGAACCAATATATATTCAGAGAAGAACAACAAAAAATCAAGTGTCAAGGCAATAGTGTTTGAAAAAGAGTCATCCACGGTGTCAGAGACAATGAGCGTGTTTTGGTAAAAGTTGAAAACTGCATTGTCATTGATAACCTGGGTAGTCACTGAAAGCATAGTTTTCATCTTAGCGCATGTCACTAGAGAGGCAGTGTGATATGCTAGTCATTTAAGGTCCAGGTTTTGGAGACAGAGGGCCTGACTTCCACTTAGCTTTCTGTGTCACTGGGCAAGTCACGTTTCAGTTTCTTCTATAAAGGAGAGATGAACTTAGAGGGTTGTGAGAAGTAAATGAGTTAACTCATGTAAGAAAAATGGACTTAGAACAATGCCTGGTACATAGTAAATGCTAAAAGAAAAATTGCTGCCTTTGAATAATTACTATCAAATAACCTGAATGCTATATATGGCTCCTCAAATCTTCTGTAGGTCCTGTCTCAGTTTGGCCAAAACAGTCACCTCTTCTACACATTAATATCTGCTGGTATGAAATCTCTTCCAAACTCTATAACTAAGGATGTAAACAATCTCATAATTTGTCTTTTTTTTTTTTTATCTCAGTTGAGATAGTACTTTAAATTTTCTTTTAGTATTTTATTGGTAGGCAATAATAATAATATCAGTCAAAATTAAGTAGTGTGAAATCTTTAAAGACCAAAATGTATCTTATTTACATAGCTGTTTCTTATGTTGAAAATCTGGTAAACTTTGTTCAGTCATAGCTTTATGAGGATCTGAAAGGATGATCATAACAGCTGCTAAGTAAATGGTTTTGAATTTTAGAATTATTCCTATTCTCAGCAGTGCTAATTAGTAATACTTTATGCATTGAATGTCAGTATAAGTAGGGAGAGCTGACAATTTTATTTTCTTCTTTGAGCTTTCAAATGTATTCCATTCCATCCAAAATCATTGGGTATTTTCAACATTAATGATACATTGGGAATAGAGAAATTCACAATGAGAAAATATTTAGAACTTCTAAAATTTCCTTCTGTTATATTTGAAAAAAGTAAGTTTGGTTATTTACTGAGGGAAAATAATGTTTTAAGATAAAAAGCAGTGTTTAGTTGGTTGTATTTTAAGAACATTTGTTTTACTTGAATTGAATTGAATGGAGCTATGCTGTAATAATGATAATTTTTTCTTTCTTCTTCTGTAGCAGTTAGAGGGTTTTCTGACAGATCATTCTGTTTTATAGTAGTGTTTCTCAAACTTTTGTTCTTAAGACCCATTTTACATTCTTAAAAATTATTGAGGGGGATTGCAAGAAACTTAATTTTTTAGATTATATTGATATTGACTGCTTTAGAAATTAAAGCCAAGAAATTAACATAATTATTAATTCATTTAAAAATAGCAGTGTTAAACACATTACATGTTTATGTAAATAACATTTTTTAAAATAAATAATTTCACAAACAAAAAGTTAATGAGAAGAGTGGCATTGTTTTATATTTTTGTAAATCTCTTCAATGTCTGGCTTAATAGAAGGTGTTTGGAGTTTATATCTGCTTTTGCATTCGATGTATTGTGATGTGTTGTTTCAGTTGAAGAATATGAAGAAAATATGGCCTCATACATACATATTTGGGAGAGGGAGAAGTAATTTTAGCTTTTTAGATGGCTGTGGATATCCTATTTTGATACTCAATCAAAATTTGACAAATGGTAGTTTTCTAGATTGTGAAATCTGAAACTGTATCAGTGAACCTTTTTAGTTTTTACTTTATTATGTTAAGATCCATGGCTATATTGTGTACATTGAGTGGATCTTTAATCATGAATAATTTTGTAACATTAAGCTTGGGTCATTTGGAAAATATTGGTTCACTGACTTATGCAGATCTTCCATATGTTTACATGACATGTTACATTATACAATATAAAAAAGTCACTTGTTAGCACCACTGATCTCATTAGAAAGGGAAGGGGTTAAGCACATGATGATGAACACACGTTTTCTCAATTTGAAAGTTTGAATTTTATCATTGGAAACTGTCACTTTATTTTATCAATTTTTTTTTTTTTTTTTTTTTAGTTTATTTATTTTTGAGAGAGAGCGCACACATGCGCAAGCAGGGAAGGGGCAGAGAGAGGGACAGAGAGAGAATCCCAAGCAGGCTCCTTGCTGTCAGCGTAGAGCCCTGTCTCACAAACTGTGAGATCATGACCTGAGCCGCAATCAAGAGATGGACGCTTAACCGACTGAGCCACCCAGGCACACCTGGAAACTGTCACTTTAAATGATAGGCTTACTGGTTGCCTCAGGAGGATGGGGCACTGGGTTGGCAGTGACAGTGTTCAGGGTGTGGTCATTTCTGCTCCCTACTGGCCTGTGGGGATGCTGGTACTCTAGGTTGCTCTGGAGCTCATTGAGGGAGGCACATTGCACAATAGGCCAGTGGCTGACCGTGAGCCTTCACATGCCACAGGGGCCTTCCGGAGGAATGGCCAACATGGGCAGCCTGCTTGTGTGCACCCCACTGTGTGCAGGAAAGACAAGTGTCTGCTGCACTCAGAAACCAGGTGGACCCCAGGTGTCTTGGTCTGCTTGGGCTGCCCTCGCTGAACGTCCCAGCCTGTTGCAACAGCACATGCTAGGGGACTGCCTCCTGTGGGTTGCTGCCTGCACGCGTCCTCCTGGCAAGCTGACCACGACGGGGCCTTGCTCACACATGTGCACTGACGAGCCTATTCACGCCTCTACCAGATGCTCTTGGTCAAGCAGGACGGCTCCACCATCTACATCCCCTATTAGCAGCCATGACGAATGCTTGAGATGCCACGGACCTGGATGCCCTGTCCGCAGAGGAGAGGTGGGCATGCTTCTGGAAATGGTGAGGCCCAGCTCAGAGAGAAAAAGGAGGAGGAGCCAGAGCTGTGGGATGACTTTGACTTGGAGCTGTATGAGGGGTTTTGGACCAAAACGTGACCTTGTCAGGAAGCTGCCCTGGCAGGGGATACTGTGGACAGGGAAAGTATGTCTTCTAAGTGGTGTGTTCACAAAAAAAAAATAAAAGGAAAAAAAGAAAAAAGGCTTACTTTGTTAATTTCCAAGAAAATGTCTGCTGACATTTCTGATACCTAATACTGAACAACCATAGTTCTTTCAAGTAAAAACAGTATTCCATGGCAAGTGGCTCTTTCAGCTTGTAGCTCAATGGTCCTACAAGTGGTTTTCCTCAAGATAATTATTGTCCTTTAGTATGCACAGAAAGTGCTGTGCATGCTTTGATTTCAATACAGATTATAAAAAGATGTATACTCAAAAGGTGAGAATTTAAAAAATAAAAATTCTTAAAGTAGCTCCCCTTTACCCCCCACTCCCTCATTGTGTATCATTGAAGCATACAGTGACTGATAATATAGTTTGGTGCCAGTGCCTTGATGCATTCTAAGGCACCAGCAGTTTTATTTACCTTGGCATGCACTATGCATGCAAATGTTAACTGTGAAAAGGGAGATACCATCTCAGTGTTATTACGAAAATAGTTTCGGCCTTGTGGATTTGTGTACCATACTTTATATGCGGTAGGCCAGTTTGTAGATATATCTTTTAGTTATTAGGGAGGATTATTATTTACTGATAATTTTTAAAAATCTGGGTCTTCCTATTCAACTTCTTGTTTTGAGATAAACATAGCTTTAAGCTACTGTGCATTTTAATGGAATCCAGGTAGTAGAAGGTTCTTGAGAAGAACCAGTCTTGAGTATCGATTAGTTAGCAGTGCCAAAGGCTTGAAACAGTGAAAAGGAATAATTTTGCCTTGGAGTTGAGTGGTTTTGCCTTTGGATCAAGGTTTAGTAAAAGCAAGGAAAAGTTTGTATCAGTGGAGTCTGGTATAAGAGCTTCAAAATAAGAATATCTTTTCATCTTTAAATTACCTTCTTAGAGCTCTTGAATCTTGAGAAATTAGTATTGGAATCTTGATGCTGGGTAGAGAGAAGTTGAGGGGCTCCAAATCTTCATCAGATCCACATTAAAACTACAACAGCATTACTTTAATTTTTTTCCTGCATTGACTTTTTTTTTTTTTTTAAAGGTTTCAGGGGAAATTATTTTGCTGCTAAAATGTTTAGAAACTTAATTTTTATCTTCAGGATTTATTTCTAAACAGTTCTGTTCATTTTCTCATGGAGATTATCATTGCTGATTGTTATTTACATATGGGTTCATCTATTTAACAGATGTTTATTGAGTATGCCCGGTGTGGTAGGCACTGGGTGGAACTGGGAATGAGTAGGACCCAAGGCAGACATAGACAGACATGTTGCCAGTCCCTACCCTTCTGTACTATACAATTTTAGACCTTAGAGTCTTGCAGAATCTTTTCCACCACTTAGCTGGTCCTGGGTTAGTTCCTTGTGTCTATTTTCCAATCTCAAAATTATTATGCTAGTGACCTTTAAAGTTTTTAAGTTTTGTATCTTTAAAGTGATTTCAGACTGAAAAAATGAGTGGTACAAGAATAGTATAAAGAATTCTTCTGTATCTTTCATCTTGTTCCCCAAAATGTTAATATTTTACAAATTTTTCCTTATAACTTTCTTTTTATTGTGTACATATTTTTTTCTGAGCTATTTGAAAGTTGCAGACATCATCTTCTGAAAACTCAGTGTGTATTTTATGAAATTCAGGACAGTTTCCTGAAGTAACCAAAGGACATTGCTCATTGTAAGTCTTACTCATTTATTATATCTATATTTATTGAATGTTTATTTAGCCTACAAATATAAGTTCACTAATTGACCAAATAATATAGCAAAAGAAACAAAACATTTTCTCTAGTCTAGGATCAAATTCAGGATGATGAGTTGCTTTTAGCTCTCACTTTCTTTCATTTTCTTTAATTTGGAAATGTGTCTTTTATGACACTGACTTTTTTGAAGAGTGTAGCCCACTTATTTTGTAGAATGTCTCCCAATTTGGGTTTGTTTAATATTTCATCTTAGCAGAATCAGGTTATGCATTTTTTGCAGGGCTACCCAGTTAGAGGTGTTGTGTCCTTCTTAGGGTGTTGTATCTGGAGACACATGATGTTGATTTGTCCCATTACTAGTGATGTTAACTTTGACCACCTGCCAATTTTTATTTATTTATTTTTTTCACTGTAATGGTACTATTTTTTTCCTTTGCAGTTAGAAAGTATATTATGAGGAAATACTTGAGAGTATGTAAATATTTTGTTTCTCATCAGACTTTTCTTAACTACTTTGGCATCCCTTTGAGTTTTCATTGAATCAATGTTATTAATATGGTGGTTGCCAAATGCTGATTTCTCCTTTAACTAGTTGACATTTTAACATGTACATACACATAGATTCTTATTTTTACTTAGTGCTATCAAATTACTGTCATTTATTTTGATTCTCGGATTGTCCTCGATCTGGTCTCTTCAGGCCAACTCCTGTGTTCTTGACATATTTCCATTATTCTTTGAGCGTTTTTTTCGTGTCTGCCACAAGATATTCTGGGTCTATCTTATACTATCCCAGCCTCTGAGGTAGAATCAACAATTTTTTCAAGAAGTTTTGATTCCTCTTAGTGGAAAATAGTATTTAGATAAAAGGTCTGGGTGCTGGTTATTGTCCTCATTATTACTGGGGTGTTACTGCTTCTAGGCCCTCTAGATGGAGTTAGGAAAATTTACATGCTGACACATTCATATCCATTTATATTTCTGTGTATGTATATTTATAACTGAGTTGAAGTTGGTAGGCCCAATTTCAATCCAGTACCCCAGGATTCATTCTAAACTTACTTTTTCAGTATTTCTAATTCTCTTTGCTGACAGTGAGACACCTGGCTCTGATTATTTACAATACATTTGCTTACTTAATCAATCCTAGAATGCCTAAAGGATAGTCTAAAAACTGATAACCCATTCCAGTGGTAAAAACAAACTTAATGCTATTTTTGTTTTCAGCTTGAGATTATAGACAAAATACCATGCTCAAAAGTTACTTCAGTTACCTCTTCCCAATGGCCCTACTTCTCTTTCAGTGGTGATATGTTAATTATTTGAAATACTTTTAGGTCTGGTTCCTTCTGTTTATGTACCACTTTTAGGGCTAGCCCTTTTCCATCCTTGTTGATTTTATTTATCCTTGTTTTACTTTTTTGGATATGTGAAACATTCATATGGTTGAGAACTATAGGAGTTCATTAGCAGGAGTCAGAACTATATAAAAAAGTATACTCAGAAGTGTCATTCCCCCATCTCTTCACTCCATTTTCATACACCCTCTGAACAATGACCTCCCAAAAGACATGCATGAGACTTGCATAAACTAATCTCTGGAACTTGTGAATGTTATCTTACATGAAAACAGGGCCTCTGTAGATGTGATTAAGTTGAGTTAAGGCTCTTGAGATGGAGACATTACCCTGGATAGGCCCTACATGATACAGTCACATATATTCTCGTAAGAGGCAAGCAGAGAGAGACTTGACATAGAGGAGGAGAAGGCAATATGATCATAGAGGCAGAGATTGGAGCGATAACAGCCACAGCCAAGAAGTGTTGACAGCCACCAGAGGCTGGAAGAGACAAGGAATAGATTCCTTCCTAGAGCCTCCTAAGGGAGTGAGGACCTATTGATACCTTCATTTTGGCTCAGTGAAACTGATTTTGGATTTCTGGCCTTCAGAACTGTGAGAGAATGAACTTCTGTTGTTTTAAGCTACTAGGTATATGATAAATTGTTACAGCAGCTACAAGAAACTGATACACATCCTTTGTTAGTAACCAGTCTTATAATTTTCTTTCCTTCTTTCTTTCTTCTTCCCTTCCTCCTTCCTTCCCTCCTTCCCTTCCTTCCCTCCCTCCCTTTCTTTTTCTTTTTTTAGAGACAGAGCAAGAGATTACACTGAAGGGGCAGAGAGAGAGTGAGAGAGTGAGAGAATCCCAAACAGGCTCTGCACCATCAGCACGATGGAACCCAATGTGGGGCTCAAACTCACAAACTGTGAGATTATGACCTGAGCCAGAGTCGGAGGCCTTAACTGACTAAGCCACCCAGGTGCCCCTGGTCTTACAATTTTCTTGTTTAAATCTTTATTTTATTTTATTCTGATCCATGGATATTTTCTTAATTCTCTTTCTTACTAAAATATTTGCATACAATAAATATTTGGGCCCTTTTATTTTTTCTCTTAATATATTCAGGAAGTCGCTATCTTCATCATCTTTCTATGGTTGCATAGTACTTGATTATATGGATGTTTATTCAACCCTGCTCCAATTTAGGATATTTTGCATTTAGGGTTTTTCCATTAATTTGCAATTAAAAGCAATGCTGCAGTGAATAACCTTGTGCATATATGTTTGTGTACTGTTGGGGTTTTTTTAGGGTAAATTTCTAGAAGTGAAATTGCTAAGCCAGAAGGTAAATGCTCTGTGAGTTTTGTTAGATATTGCTAAATTCTCCTCCATTAGCATTGTACCTATTTATACTATTACTGCAATTTATGAGAGTGTCTGTTTTCCTGTAGTTTTGGCAGCAGAATATTTTAAAATTTGGGAGGATAGGTTAAAAAGTGGTAGGTCAACATAACAAGTGAGGTTGAACATTTTTCATACGTTTAAGGGCAGTTTTTATGTATTTTATTATTTGTGAATTATCTATTGCCAGTTTTTCTATCAAGTTTTTGGTTTCATTTTCTCTCAGCTTTTAAGAATTCTGTCTATACTAGGGATAAAAGATTTTTGTCTGTAAGATATGTTGTTTAGAGTTTCTCTCAATTTTTCACTTGTCTTTTGATTTTGCTTATGGCATCTTTTAAACAAATATTTAATTTTTTTTAGAGATCTTTTAGGTTTGCAGAAAAATTTATCACAAAGTACATAGTTCTCACATTATACCCACTGCTCCCGTTATTTGTATCTTATATTAGAGTGACACAGTTGTTATAATTGACGAACCAATATCAATGCATTATTATTAACTAAAGTCCATAGTTTACATTAGAGTTCATTCTTTGTGTTGTATATTTTATGGACTTTGACAAATATGTAATGTCACTTGTCTACTATTACTGTGTCATACAAAATAGCTCTACTATATGAAGCATCTTCTCATACCCACAATGGTGTGAAACTAGAACTCCATTACAGAAAGAAAACTAGAAAGTTCAGATATGTGGAGATGAAACAACATAACTACTAAACAACAAGTCACATAAAAAGCTACCTTGAAACAAAAGAAAATGGAAAAATAACATACGAAAACTTAAGAGATACAGCAAAAACAGTTTTAAAGAGGGAAGTTCATAGTAATGTAAACACCCTCATTAAGAAAAAAGAAAGGGGGTACCTGGGTGGCTCAGGTGGTTGAGCCTCCAACAATTGATTTCAGCTTAGGTCATGATCTCATGGTTCGTGGGTTTGAGCCCTGAATTAGGATCTGCGCTGACAGTGCGAGGAGCCTGCTTGGGATTCTCTTTCTTCCTCTCTCTGCCCCTCCCCTGCTTGTGCGCACACTCTAGCTCTCTCAAAATAAATAAACTTAAAAAAAAGAACAAACTCATATAAACAACCTAACTTTATACCTCAGTGAACTAGAAAAAGAAGGGTAAACTAAACCCAAAATTAGTAGAAAAAAAGAAATACTAAACATCAGAGTGGAAATAAATGAAATAGAGTCTAGAAAGAAAATAGAAAAGATCAATGAAACTAAGAACTATTTTTTTAAAAGATAAAATAGATAAACCCTTAGCTAGACTCAACAAGAAAAAAAGAGACAGGACTCAAAATCAGAAATGAAAGGAGATGTTATAACTGATACCATGGAAATGCAAAGGATCATAAGATTGTTACGAACAATGATAGACCAACAAATTGGTCAATTTAGAGAAATGGATAAATTCTCCTAAACATACAATTTACCAAGACTGAATCATGAAAATAGAAAATCTGAACAGACCAATTACTAGTAAGGAGACTTAATTAGTAATCAAAAACCTCTCAACAAATAAAATTCCAGTCCCAGATGGCTTTTCTGGTGAATTCTACCAAATGTTTAAAGAAGAATTGATATCAATCTTTCTCAAACTCTTACAAAAAAATGAGGAGGAAACACTCCTAAACTCCTTTTGTGAGGCTAGCATTGCCTTGATACCAAAGCCAGACAAAGACACTACAAGTAAAGAAAACTACAGGCCAGTGTTCCTGATGAACATAGATGTAAAAATCCTTAATAAAATATTGCCAAACCAAATTCAGCAGTATATTAAAAGGATCATACACTATGATCAAGTGGGATTTATCCCTGGGATGCAAAGATGATTCAAGATATACAAATCAATAAATGTGATACATTAAGTTAATAGAATAGAAGATAAAGAACATATTATCTCAGTAGATGTGTAAAAAGTATTTGACAAAATATAACATCTTTTCATGATAAAAACTGTTAGCAAATGGAGAGTAGAAGAAGGAACTAACCTCAACCATGGAATGGGAAAAAGTATTTCCAAGTCATATATCTGATAAGGGTTTAATATCCAAAATACATAAAGAACTTACACTACTCCGTAGCAAAAGGCATTTTTTAATATAGTTACAAAATGGGCAAAAGAACTTAATAGACATTTTTTCATAGAAGACATACAAATGGCCTAGTTATATGAAAAGATGCTTGACATTATAATTGCTAGGGAAATGCAAATCAAAATCACAATGAGATATAACTCCTATCTATTAGAATGGCTATTATCAAAAAGACAAGATACAACAGGTATTAGTAGGGCTATGGAGAAAAGGAACCTGGGGCACCTGGGTGGCTCAGTCTGCTAAGCGTCTGGCTCTTATTTTGGCTCAGGTCATGATCTCACAGTTTGTGAGATGTAGCCCTGCATGGGCTCTGTGCTGACGATGCAGAGCCTGCTTGGGATTCTCTCTCTTCCTCTCTCTTTTTTTCCCTTCCTGGCTTGTGTGCTCTCTCTCTCAAAATAAATAAACTTAAAAAAAAAAAAAAAGGAAAAAAGAAAAAGGAACCTTTGTGAACTGTTGGTGGGAACGTAAATTAGTACACCCATCATGGAAAACTGTATAAAATTAAAAATAGAGCTACCATATGATGCAGCAATTCTACTTCTGGGTATATATCCAGAGGAAGTGAAAACAGGATTTTGAAGAGATACCTGCACTCTCATGTTCATTGCAGCATTATTTACAGTAGTCAAGATATGGAAACAACCTGTTATCATATGAATGGATAAAAGGGATGTGGTATGTATATACTGTGTGTGTGTGTGTGTGTGTGTGTGTGTGTGTGTGTGTAATGTGTCCACACACACACACACACACACCCTTTAGAATGTTATTCAACCATGAGAAAGAAGGAAATCCTATCATTTGTGACACATGGATGGACATTGAGAGCATTATATGCTAAGTGAAATAAGTCAGAGAAAGACAAATACTGCATATCAGACATTATAGGTACTTGAATTGCATATGTGGAATCTGAAAAAGCTGAACTAGAAACAGAGTGGAATGGTGGTTATCAGGGGCTAGGGGGTGGCAGAAATGAGATGTTGGTCAAAGGGTACAAACTTTCGGTTATACGACAAGTAAGTTCTGGGAAAGTTAAGTTACTATTGATCTAACTTTAGGTTCACTGACTCTTTGCTATATCATCTCCAGTATGTTCTCCTTGTTGTAGATACTCTTTTACAGAATTTTTTTTTTTTTATGGTTTCTGTTTCTTTGTGAGCATATTTTTCTTTCTTCATTGAACATATTTATAATAGTTCTTTTAAAATCTTTGTTTATTGGGGCGCCTGGATGGTTCAGTCAGTTGAGCATCCTACTTCGGCTCAGGTCATGATCTCGTGGTTCACGAGTTTGAGCCCCACATTGGGCTTGCTGCTATCAGTGCAGAGCCTGCTTCAGATCCTCTGTCTCTCTCTCTGTCCCTCCCCTGATTGTGCTCTGTTTCTCAACAATAAAGAAAACATTAAAAAAAATTAAAAAAAAAATAAAATCTTTGTTGATTGGTACCAACATCCGATTCTACAAGGTTGGTATTTTATTTTTTGGTTTGTTGTTTGGTCTCATTTTTTTGACCTTTGTCAAATTAATTTTGAGTTTTCATCTTGTTATGAATGTTATAGATTCCGTTACATTCCTCCGTAAAAGGGCTGATGTCTTTGTGTTAGCAGGCAGTTAATTTGGTTGTATTCATACTGCAAACTGTATCTTAGGAGGCAGTTGAATTGTCAGTTTTTTTTTTTTTTTTTTTCAATCATTGGCTGGTATCTGTCCTGCATATATGCAGTTCATTGGTCAGTCAGTTGGTCCTCCAAAGATTTGGGCAGAGTTATACGTAGGTTTTATGACTTAACTTTCTGACTTTTCTGGAATTTCCCCTTCACTTTCCAGTGTTGGCAGTTGCTTTGGAAGCTTCATCTGGTATTCTAAAAGATAACACTGCAATTAAAAATTGGGAGTCTCGGGGTGCCTGGGTGGCTCAGTCGGTTGAGCGTCCAACTTCGAGCTCAGGTCGTGATCTCACTGTGAGTTTGGGTCCCGCGTTGGGCTCTGTGCTGACAGCTGAGAGCCTGGAGCCTGTTTCAGTTTCTGTGTCTCCCTCTCTCTCTGCCCCTCCCCTGCTCACATTCTGTCTCTCTTTGTCTCTCAAAAGTGAATAAACATAAAAAAAAAATTGTGAGTCTCTTTGGGAATTTTATTTTATTTTATTTTATTTTTAATTTTTTTTTTAACGTTTATTTATTTTTGAGACAGAGACACAGCATGAACGGGGGAGCACAGCCCTCAGGCTGTGTACAATGTATTTACTGCTGCCATGTTTTGGGCAAGAATGCCATTTTTTCCCCAACAATACACTGCCCTCCAGAATCTGCTTCTGTTCATGTTCCTATGCCTTCAGATGTTATTGTCATTCGTATTTTTTCAAGTTTTATAATTGTAATCTGCAGGAGGATTGGTCTGGACAAGCTTATTCTAGTCTATTGAACGTGGAACTTCCCTCCATTTCCATTTGGTTTTGATGCATAGTCTCATTGATTTTTATTTATTTAATGTTTTATAATTATTTATAGCTTTTGATTTGATATTCAGATTTGGCCAGTGGGAGCCCCTTCAAGCTTACTTTTTTTTTTTTTTTAACATTTATTTCTTTTTGAGAGACAGAGAGAGTGTGAGCAGGGAAGGGGCAGAGAGAGAGGGAGACACAGAATCTAAAGCAGGCTCCAGGCTCTGAGCTGTCAGCACAGAGCCCAACGCAGGGCTCGAACTCATGAACCGTGAGATCATGACCTGAGCTGAAGTCGGACACTTAACTGACTGAGCCACCCAGGTGCCCCAAGCTTACTCTGTGTGTGTGTGTGTGTGTGTGT
This sequence comes from Panthera tigris, assembly GCF_018350195.1. Lineage (NCBI taxonomy): Eukaryota > Metazoa > Chordata > Mammalia > Carnivora > Felidae > Panthera > Panthera tigris. The sequence continues at coordinate 110,999,779 of NC_056665.1, forward strand.
GTGTGTGTATGTATGTATGTGTATTCTGTTGTTGGGCCCTTGTTGGACTTTGAACTCTTTATGTTAGACATAAAATGATGTCTCAGGCTTACTTTATATATTCCCCGCTTCAGATATGAGAACAAGGTAGGTAGATAGATAGATTCACGTATGTATGTATGTGTTTAAAATTTAGATACCATGATTTGGGTGCTAGAGGTTAATTTTTCAGGGTCATGTCATTGCTTCTAAGATGTCTTACTGGACAAAACTAAGAAATAGATATATTAAAAAAATTTTTTAATGTTTATTTTTGAGAGAGAGAGAGAGAGAGAGCGAGCGAGCATGAGTGGGGGAGGGGCAGAGAGAGAGGGAGACACAGAATCTGAAGCAGGCTCCAGGCTCTGAGCTGTCAGCACAGAACCCGATGTGGGGCTCGAACTCATGAACTGTGAGATCGTGACCTGAGCTGAAGTTGGATGCTTAACTGATTGAGTCACCCAGGCTCCCCGAAATAGATATATTTTTAAAAAATTAAATTCATACATCAATTCAAACTTAACAATAGAGTCTATTTCGTATTAATTTTTTTCATTTTATGTTTTCCCCACCATACTAAATATCTTAGTTCCTAATAACATATTTATCTATTTGGTTTATTGTACATGTTGCAGAAAAATTGTTCACAAATCACACCAGAATTATAATTATCATAAAATCATAAAACTGAATTTCAAGATTTCTTTAAAAGTTCTTCTCTTTAGAATATATTCTGCTAATATACCTATATTAGCTATATATCTGTAGCTAGAGTGCTGTCTTTCAGAGTCATTTTAAATAATTCTTTTTTGTGTGTAGTTATTTTACCAACTCCGTATGTATTTAAGATCATTTGTTTGGGGCTTTTGTTTTTCCTTTTGATTTAATTTTTTTAAAGTTTATTTATATTTATTTTGAGAGAGAGAGAGAGAGAGAGCATGAGCAAGGGAGAGGCAGGGAGAGAGGACCCCAAGCAGGCTGTCAGCATGGAGCCCAACACGGGACTTGATCCCACGAACTGTGAGATCATGACCTGCACTGAAATCAAGAGTGGACGCTTAACCAACTGAGCCACCCAGGTACCATGCTCCCTACCCCCTGCCTTTTGATTTAATTTTATTCTTAACTATGTAAAACATGTATTTAGTTCAAAAATCAAAACTAATTAATAATATAAGCTTAGATAAACATTCTTCTACCCATATCTCCTCCTTTTGGTCCCATTCTCTTCCTTGCCTTTTACAAGTAACTTTTTATTAATTTTGGTATTTCCAGTATTTTGTTTTAAAATATATATATATATAATCTATATTTTTTTTCTTAAAAGCTGGCATACTTTGTATTTGTTCTGTACATTACTTGTATTTACATAACAGTATATATACTGGAGAGCATATATGCATAGAGGTCCTCTTCATTCTTTTTTACAGCTATATAATATTCACTGTGCTAGTATATTGTAGTTTATGCATCCAGACCTTGTTGGCGTATTTCTAATCTTTTCCATTGCAAATGATGTCTCGTTGGAATAACCTTCTCCATATGTTATATTGTATTTGTGAAAGTGTATCTTTAGAATGGCTGCAGAGTTGGGGGATTATTGGATCACAATATAAATTAGTGCTATCTGATAGAAATGTAATGTGAGCCACATGTGGCTACTAGAAAATTTAAATTTCACAATAAAAAATAAAAATATAATTTTAATTACAATAATTAATTATAAATATCCAAATATTACCACTTATATTTAAAATCCTGTCATTTCAACACTCAAAATGAGTATTATCATTGGCATGTAGTCAGTATAAAAATTATTAATGAGATAGTTGAATTCTTTTTTGTACCAAGTCTTCAAAATCTTGTGTGTATTTCATACTCAACAGCACATCTGAGTTTGGACTGGCTGCAAGTCAAGTATGCAGTAATGCTTAGCAGCCACATTTTTCTCGCAGTTTGTTTTCTGCCTTTACTTATAGTTTTGAGGGTCTTTTGGCCATGTATACTTTGAAAAAGGGTTTTTATTGTTGACTTTATTAATTAAAAATGCTATCTTTTACCTTTGGATTTTGAATCACTGCTAGACTGACTTTCCTCATTCCCAGGTTATACTTGAAATCATCCATGTTTTCTTGCAGGACTTTCATGGTTTTAATTTTTATATTTCCATCTCTGATCCATTTGAAATTTATCTTATTTTTTCATATACTTACAGTTTTGTTGTTTTCTATTTCCTTCAAAAGATGTTTAAAATAACATTTTTTAACCTGCAGGAGTAAGGGCTTTTTATTGTTATTTTTCATATGTAGTTTTATTGCGCTGTGATCAGAGAACATAATTTGTGTTATTTCTATTATTGTTGAACTTACTGAGATTTTCTGTATGACCTTATATATGATCAGTTTTTGTGAATAGTCCATATCCACTTGAAAAGAGATTGAGCTTTGTGCTGTGATAGAGAAAACAATATAGTAAGTTCAATATGGTATAGTAATTTACCTTACTGATTACATTGCTTTGGTCTTCTGTGGCTTCACCTACTATTATTCTGTTTGTATTAATTTTTTCATACAGCTACTGTAGACTTTTTTTTTTTTTATAAAGCTTGTGATGGGGCTCTTTGGTGCAAAAGTATTCATAATTGATTTATCTTCCTCATTGTTAATTTGTCTCTTAAAATTTATTTATTTATTTATTTTAATGTTTTATTTTTGAGAGAGAGAGAGACAGACTGTGAGTGGGGGAGGGGCAGAAAGAGAGGGAGACACAGAATCCAAAGCAGGCTCTAGGCTCTGAGCTGTCAGCACAGAGCCTGACACGGGGCTGGAACCCACGAACTGCGATATCATGAACTGAGCCGAAGTCAGACACTTAACCGACTGAGCCACCCAGGCTCCCCAATTTATTTGTCTTTTAGAATAAAAAAAGTTGTACTTTGTCTTGCTAGGTGTCTTTTGGGGCTAGGTGTTTTTTGTCAGTTATTAAGATCATAACCGCTGCTTTCATTTTGATTGTATTTGCCCATTTTACTTTCGCTCATATATTTCCTTTTAATGTTTCTTCATTACTTTGTTTTAGGTGTTGCTTGTAATGTAAGTATACAATTGAGTTTTACTTCATGAGCCAATCTAAAATAATCTTTTTTCTTTTAGTGGAGGAGTTAAGCTCTTTGCATTTATTATTGACAACGATATGCTAGATTTTAGCTCCTGACAAATATTTATTTTATTTTGTTTACCATGTGTATTCTGTTTACTGTGTGGCATTCATTATGTTGAATTACATTTTCATTGCTCTTTTTAATAATTTGCTTCGAGGGGCACCTGGGTGGTTCAGTCGGTTCAGTGTCCAACTCTTGATTTCAGCTCTGGTCATGAACTTGCAGTTCCTGGGATTGAGCCCTGTGTCGGGCTCTGCACTGACAGCACAGAATCTATTTGAGATGCTTTCTCTCCTTCTGTCTTCCCCTCCCCTGCTTGTGTGTGTGCACTCTCTCTCTCAAAATTAATAAATAAACATTTAAAAAAATAAATAAAATAAAGATTTTAAAATAGCAAAATCTTTAAAAAAGTTTGCTTTGAAAACTTTTTGATATTTACTATATTTATCTGGATAAAGTGTGGAGTTTCATTAGTAATAATAACATTTTTTCATTAATTGTGACAAGTGTTCTGTAGTAATATAAAATGTTAACAATAGGGGAATCTGGGTGTGTGGTATATGGAAACACTTTGTATGCTGCAACTTAGCTGTAATATAAAACTGTTTTAAAATGAAAAAAAATTGTTTTTAATGTAGTAGAATTGAAGGTATCCCGGATTGGTTTTGGAAAGTAAATTTTATGTGAATTTATTGCTGAACTTCGTGAATATAAGCTGTAGTTTTCAGTTTCCAGAAAATTAGGGAGGTATAATCACTGTGTATTTGATGGTAAAGTTAGAGGAAAACATCTCTGATTTAGAATAATGAAACAAAAAGAAATTTTTGGACGGGAAAGAAATTTTTTAGCGAAAGATTAAAGAAAACAATTGCTTTTAGAACTGGTTACTTGAATCATATCTTGTCTAAATGAATTATTTAGAATTGTTGGGGAAGAAGTCATGTCTAGTAGCAAGGTATAAAGATTAATGGGTATTTAAATAAGAATTTTGATGGTTCCTAGAAGGTATAGGGCTTTTACTCCCAGAATTTTAGAGTTGCAAGAGACATTTACAGTTTATTCTAGTTCTTTCATTTGTATAAAAATAACTAGAAATCTAGGGCAGTGATATGTTAGATCTAGAATCATGTAGTAAATTGATATTTAGAGCTGGGACGACATTTGAAGACTCATTTCTGTTTTAGGATTCTTACCTCAATGCCAGAATGTGTTCTTGAGAGTTACGATAATCTTGAAAGTCACAAGATCCTGGGTTCCTCATATCCTACTTAAAGTGCAGCTAAGGCATTGTTACATATTTATACTTGTATTTTTTTAAAAGGCACAGATGGGGTGCTTGGGTGGCTCAGTCGGTTGGGCATCCGACTTCGGCTCAGGTCATGATCTCTTGGTGGATGAGTTTGAGCCCTGCATCGGGCTCTGTGCTGACAGCTCAGAGCCTGGAGCCTGCTTTAGATTCTGTGTTTCCCTCTCTCTCTCTTCCCCTCCCCTGCTCATTCTTTCTCTCTCAAAATAATAACTAAACATTAAAAAATATTTAAAAAAGGCATAGAGCCATAAGTGATTTTTTATGCAACATCTCAGAGATAATGTTAGGTCATAAGCCTCTGCCTTGTTGGTTTTTTCTGTACTGGGTTTGTTCCCAGTAAGGGAAGGGCCTGGTAGAAGATTGTAGCAAAAAGGCCAATCATTATGAACTGTAGATTGGGAGCTAGAACTGGATCTGGTGCTGGAAACCATAAAAATGCCAGATGATGTAGGGGCTGGGATGGTGTTGGGTGATGACTTATATCATGACTAAGTGGACTTTCCAATCTGTAGTAAAGGGGACAGAATAAAGGAGGTTGCAGAGCCACCATCAAACTCATGCTAATCATGAGGGTCACTTCCTTTTCATTCCCTGGAGCATTCTGCTACTTGCCAGCTAAGATTTGGAATAATCATAGATAATGAAATAAAATTCATCTGACATCTGTAAAACATTTTTATTTTGCAAAGCACTCTGACAAATATTATTGTTTGATCCTTGCAATATCCTTGAGTTGGGTAGAAGGGATATTGGTGAACAGAAAATGTTAAATACTAATGTCAATGTATAACACAGTGTGTCAAGGCACTGCGTTAGAAACCAAAGGATATGAAAATGACTACACATGGTCTTGGCTTTCATGGTGTACACCATCTTGTGGAGATTGGGGTGGGGAAACAGCCAAATTCAATGTAAGGCATATTGAAAAATATTTGGAAATTCAAACTACCATGGGAATTTAAAAGGAAGGATGTTATTACAACTGATGGAAATTTTAGTATTTTGCCTTCTGATTTCAGACTAGTTGAAAGGATAATAACTATAAAGGAATCTCTTTTTTTGTTGTTAAAACATTTATTTTAGTTTATTTTTTGAAAAAGAGAGAGAGAGCGAGAGAGCGCATGAGCCAGGGAGGGTCAGAGAGAGAGAGAAAGAGACAGTCCCAAGCAGGCTCCATGCCTTCAGAGCAGAGCCTGATGCGGGGTTCAAACTCACGAACCATGAGATCATGACCTGAGCTGAAGTCAAGAGTTGGATGCTTAAGTGACTGAGCCACCCAGGCTCCCCTGTTTTAAAAAAAGTTATTTTATTGTATGTTACTGTGCTGTTAAGTTAGGCATAACGTTTTCACAAAGCTATTTTGGGACCACAGTCAATGACCACACAATAGTGGTCCAATTCTCTAAATAACAATCACTAGACAAACTGGATACCCTCTCACATGTGGACAAATCTGCATGGAAAAGTACCAGAGTTTTAGGTGTGGACTTGTGTACTTTATTTCCCCTTTCTAGTGTATTAAGAAGTGACACGCACTTTAACTTGCCAAAAGCAATGCTTGCATCTTAGTGGCAACATGCTACTTATGTTACATACTGAAGTGAATACCAGAACTATAAAGGTAGGAGGTGTAAGTCAATTTCATCGGGAAGGGAGGTTGTCAACATAAATAGCAAATGGAGAGTGAATAAGGAAACTCCTGTTGTCATAGACATATAAGACCTCAATCATATACAGGATACAGGAGGCATTTCAGTTTGTGACAGCCAGCCCAGAAATGTCAAATGCTTTTTCATTTAATCTCATACTTCTGGATTCCTACCAAAAAGGAGTACATTAAGAACGCAGAAAAGTTGCTTACTCAAAGGGTGAAACTCTCGAAAAGAGTAAGAGAGGGAATATAACTTAATGGAAATTAAGTTATATAGAAGACTCTTTAAATTATAATTAACTACATTTTCATATCTTCACAGTAATACAAAACACAGTTACTTGCAGAACTGGTTCAGATTACTTGAATACCAGATACATTTTTAGTCTTGTATGTAAGTGTTTGGAAGTTACTTATGTTTATATGAATTGAAGCTATCAATACTTTTCTTTTTAAAAAAATTTTTTTTTTAACATTTATTTATTTTTGAGACAGAGAGAGACACAGCATGAACGGGGGAGGGGCAGAGAGAGAGGGAGACACAGAATCGGAAGCAAGCTCCAGGCTCTGAGCCATCAGCCCAGAGCCCGACGCGGGGCTCGAACTCGCGGACCTCGAGATCGTGACCTGAGCTGAAGTCGGATGCTTAACTGACTGAGCCACCCAGGCGCCCCTGTCAATACTTTTCTACAGCAGTAACTGCACACCAGAAAGGCCGAGGCAAACACAAATCAAGGGATGGAGTTTTCCCAAAGCTGCAGTGTGAAGACTATAAGCATTTGATTCCATACATGTGAATGGGATTCTTTACTATAGGAAATTCAAATGGAATAAGGTTTCTTGAGGTGAAGAAGGATAATCCTCTATATGCATTTAGTTTTCTGCTCCTTCTGCAGCACCACATTCTTCTCCTGCAGTGTCTGATGTCCATAATGTTAGGTTGTCTCTAAGCAACTTCATGGTGAGGGCACTGTCTTTGGATGAGGCTTCATTCAGTATATCAAGTTCTGAAGTGGCCTCATCAAAAGCCATTGTAGCCAGTGTGGAGGCAAGCTTGGATTATTAAGGATCTCATAGTAAAATACAAAAAAGTTAAGAGCCAGCCCCAGGCAGATTGGGTGTGTGGGTTGCATCTCTTTCTTGCTCATATTAAAAGCCTCTCTGTAAGCTCCTTGGGAATTACCTTTTTTTTTTTTTTTTTTTTTTTTTTAAATCTTGACCGCATGCAACTTCAGCAGCATATGAGAGGTAATCTTCCTTCATTTTCAGGTAGAAGACCTTACTCTCTAGATTAGTTGCATTGGCTATTAAAGACATATCCAACAAATAGCTTTTCACTGTTTTTCTTTTATTTTTTTTTATTTTTTTTTAATATTTATTTATTTTGAGAGACAGAGACAGAGCATGAGCAGGGGAGGAGCAGAGAGAGAGAGACACAGAATCCGAAACAGGCTCCAGGCTCCGAGCTGTCAGCACAGAGTCTGACGCGGGGCTCAAACTCACAAACCGTGAGATCATGACCTGAGCCGAAGCCGGACGCTCAGCCGACTGAGCCACCCAGGCGCCCCTCATTGTTTTTCTTACTGGGTGCTGTTTATTCTTTGCAAACAGCCGGTATTTCACCTTCATGGTTACTAATGTTTTTGTTACCACATATTATGCATTTATTACATGCTTTCGGATAACTTATTAATGTATGAGTGGTGTCAATTGGATACATCTAATTTTGGAAAATTTCAGTGTTCAGTGCTATCACAAAGTTAATTTAGCTCATAGTTCCCCTTTAAAATGGTTAATATATTGCTTCCAGCCAAGATGGACCAGCAGGAATTGGTATCCTTCCGCCTGAAACAACTAACTGGATAAAAAATATGAAACAACAGTTTTTAAGACATTTGCCATCAGGCAACAAAGGACTTTGATCCCTGAGAGACAGGAAACAAACTAGGTGAGACTTAAGATTGCTCTAGCGTGGAGAGAGTTTCTAGGCATGGAGCAGGTCAGTAGAACCCAGAGGAGCCAAGAAATCTTACTGAGTTGAAGAGATGGAGCTGGGAAGCTGTGGGGAGCCAAGGCACCTAGAGTTCACAGGGCAGAATGTCTGAGAAGAGAGAGCTGCAAGAGAACTGGGCAGATCTCTAGAGGTTCCTTTCAAGAATTCAGTTGAGTACTAATCAGTGCATGCCTTTGAGGGAACTACTTAAGGCTAGGAAGAACCACTCAAAAGGAATTGAGGGCACAATACAATACTTACAGCTCACATACAACACCAGGAATAGAGTCTGGATCCATCAGAGAAGAAAATCTCATTATTCGCTGAGTGTCAGGTAGAGCATCTCTAACATTCTGGTTGTCATTTTTAGATGTTTGATTTGGGTCTTATTTTTTTTTTGTCTTTACTTAAAATGTAGTCAACTTTTTTTCTGGTTTCTAGAACATATGGAATACATTTATAACAACTTTTAATGTCCTAGTTTCCTAATCTTATCAACTGTGTCATATCTAGGCTGGTTTTGATTGATATTTTTACTCATTATGGCTCTATTTCCTTTTTCTTATTTTTCAAAAACTTGCTTGGAAATCAGTTGATGCTTGTCAGGCATGTAAAAGGAGACATTGCAAATTTTACCTTGTTGGGTGCTGGATATTTTTGTATTCCTGTAAATAGTCTTCAAACTTTTTCTGGAATATATTGAAATTACTTGGAAGGTGTTTGATCCTTTAAGGTATTGCTTTTAATCTTTGTTGAGTGGGATCACTTAATCTAATTGCCCCACTACTGAGGCAGAACCTTTCTGAATACTTTACCTGATGCCTTGTAAATAATGAGGTTTTCTATTTGGCTAATCATCTGGTTACAGATGTTAAATTGAGGGTTGGGTTGTTCCTTCAAGATTTGTTTTTAAGCTCTTTTGGGTTCATTAGAGAGTTGTCTTTTTTTTTTTTTTAATGTTTATTTTTACTTTATTTTGAGAGTGGGGGTGGTGAGGGTCAGAGAGAGAGAGAATCCCAAGCTTGCTCCACACTGTTGTGCAGAGCCCAACACGGGGCTCGACCCCATGAAACCTGAGATCATGACCTGAGATCATGAGCTGGAAAAGAGTGGGATACTTACCGACTGCGGGGCCCCTAGTCTTTATTCTAGGACTGGTTTAGCCATGCTGAGGTCTCTCCTTATTGCCCAGAGTATACAAGGTCTCTCTCTACTCTGGTTGGATGGAACCTCCAATGTCCTCAGCTCTGCTTGTTCATTTTTTTTAGTTCCCCAGCTGTTGCTTTTTGCCTGGCCTCATGGATTTTACTCTGTGTGTAGATGAGTATTAAGTCAGACTCAAGTGGACCCCTACATAGATGGGGCTTTTTTTTTGCATAATGTCTCCTCTGTGGTATATTATTCCAGTAATTCCTGCCACCTATAACTTACTGAACTTAGATCTTTGTCTTTTCAAGTTAAGGAGATTGCTGTGTTATGCTTTGAAGCTCCCTGCCTACAGTGGTATCTAGACATGTCTCTTGGCAAAAAGTCAAGGTGTTTATAGGGCTTATCTAGCTTGTTTCCTTCACTCAGGGAATGCATAGCTATACTATTGTCCAGTGTCTGTAAACTGTTTCATCATATGTTTTCTCTAGTTTTGTAGTTGCTTACTGTCTGAGCGTAAATCTGGTACCAGTTACACCATAATGGCTAGAAGCACAAATCCTAAACTACTGGATTATTGTGGGAGGTTGGTAAAGCCTTTTGGGGGAAGTTTAGGAAGAAATGATGATGAGCCCTTAGCTGATTTTTCTAGTTAATGGCCATTTAGGAATTGTTTGTTTATGGGCCCTTGGAGTAGTTAACTTAGCAGTAGTTTGTCTTTTTCAACCAGATCTAGCAGTTGAGATAATGTAAATAGTAAAGCACTATACAAATGTGCTTATTATTTTTAGTTTAATTTACTGAATGTTCTTAATAAGCTGGTCTGCCTCAGAATAGGTTTTTGACTTTTGGAATTTAAAATGAAAATAGTAGGAGTTGAAGTTGGTTCAATATTATCTCTAATCACAAAAAATTGGTTTCAGTAGGCTTTGGTGTCATTGGAGAAAGACTGCTTCTCACAATTCATAATAATGTCAGTCCTAAATCTCATGTATAAATAGTAAAGTACCTGGCAGAAAGACATATTTCCGAAGAATGTATTGTGTTGCTATCTTATTCTTGGCTTTTTGTACTTAATGACTTGTACATATGTACTTAGTAAACATTTGATGTGTGAATCTTTATTAAGACCATTCACTTGTCAATCATATGATTACTTTCTATGTGTCAAACATGGTAGTATATAATTGGGAGGCAAAAGAAATAAGAGATAGGGTCCCGTATCAGAAGATCACATGAGATGGCGCATGTATAAGGCAGCAACATATTCTGGCAAGGATTAATGGAGTACAGAGTGATTTTATCAGCTCTCAGGGAGAAATGGAGGGGCTGGATTTTGAGAAAATTGATGGATATGCATTGATTCACCAAGAGGATAAGGGAGAAAAAGTCCCTCTTCTAAAAAGAAGGAATGGTGTGTTGCAGAGAATGACAAAATTTTTCTGTGGAAAGCAAGCAAATTAAATTGGCTTGAATGGAATTTTCTGTAGAAGATAGTCAGAAATTAGGTTGTAGAGCTAATTGGGGTGTGAGGGTTGTAGAAGATTTTGAGCATTAGTCTGAAAAGAGAGAGAATTCTGATTGTCCTACATGTTAAAAAGTAGACAAAATTAAAGGGTTTTGTGTTCACACAGTAAGTTTTATAGGTGCTGACTTATTTTAAGATAAACTATGGAGCAAATTAAGACACTGTTACTGTGTTTGACTGTAATTTGCAAAGTAAAAACCCGTTCTTTATTGGGATTTGAAAAACACTGCTTGCAGAAAAACACTGCTTGCAAAAGTTTCACATGTTATAACATGTTATAAGGGAGAAAAAGGAATTTTTTAAATGGTATAATAACTGAGGGTATTCTAACTGAACTTTGAGTAGGGCTCAATTTCATTTGTTTATTTGTTTTTGTTGTTCCAGGTTGCTGCTTTTGCTAAGGGAGTACCCATGACCCTGATGGTATTTTCATTCAAGATAAAGTGTTCTATTGCCTTTATTGATTAACTGAACGAATTCAGGTTAGTATATTTGTGGACAGCACTTCCCTGTTCTAATTGTAAATTAATATGTTGAGAAATGGATAATTATGTGTTTGAAGCCATGTATGTGTATAGCAGTGAAGTAGAAAGACCAGGTCAGTCTAACCTCTGTTGAATTGTGTATTAGTTAATAAACATTTTCTGAGTACCATGTGTAATCTGTAATACATAAAATAAAAATGTTTTACTCCCTGTTTATGGCTAAATATGGTACATTGTACTTGCATTGTTGTGTGGTATATTTGGTGCTGAAATAAACAACTCATCTTAGAATTTTTTGACATTTTTGATAGCTGACTTTTAAAGGTTGGATTCTTGTCCAGATTTTAGTCCTACATTAAAGTTATTATTTGTTTTTAGTGTTTAATCTTGGAATTTTGACAAATGTATATTCGTCACCATAATCTTTTAAATTCACTTATGTTGTCTCTTTGTAGTCAGCCTCTCCCTTTACCGCAACTCCTAGCAACCACTGATTTGTTTTTTGTCCCTATAGTCTACCTTTTCGTGTATGTCATTTAACTAGAATTATTTAGTATGTAGCTTTTGAAATCTAGTTTCTTTCACTTAACGTAATGCATTTGGATTCATTCATGTTGTGTATACTAGTAATTTGTTCTTTTTTTATTGCTGAGCTATGTTCTGCTATATGGTGATATATCATTTAGTTTATCCATTTACCAGTTGATGGACTTTTGGGGGAGTTTCCAGTTTTTGGTGATTATATCAGTCAAATTTATCACATTATATTGACTGCATTCCCTATGCTATACTTTCCATCCTGTGACTTAATTATTTTATAACTGGAAGTTTGTACCTCTTAATCCCCTTCATCTCTTTTGCCTTTCCTGCCACCTCTCTGGCAACTACCAGTTCTCTGGTAGTTTTTATGAGTCTGTTTCTTTTGTTTGTGTGTTTTGTTTTTTGGATTCTATGTATAAGTGAAATCATATGGTATTTGTCTTTTTCCATCTGACTTATTTCACTTAGCTCAGTACTCTCCATCCATGTTGTCATGAATGGAAAGATTTCAGTATTTTTTTTTATGACTGAGTAATATGTGTATATATATCACATCTTCTTTATCCATTCATCTGTCAGTGGAGTTTTATGTTGCTTCCATATCTTGGCTATTGTAAATAATGCTGCAATAAACATATGGGTACATACATGTTTTTGAATTAGTATGTTTATTTTCTGTAGATAAATACCCAGAAGTGGAATTGCTGTGTTGAATGGTATTTCTATTTTTAATTTTTTGAGAAACCTCCATATTGTTTTCCATAATGACTCCACCAATTTACAATCCTACCAATAGTATACAAGGGTTTCCTTTTCTGTATGTTCTTATGAACACTTGTTATTTCTTGTGTGTGTGTGTGTGTGTGTGTGTGTGTGTGTGTGTGTGTGTTTCCTTTGATACTAGCCATTCTGACTGGTGTAAGGTGATATCTCATTGTGGTTTTGATTTGCATTTCTCCGATGACTAGTGATGTTCATGTTTCTGTTGACCTTGTGTATATCTTCTTTCAGGTCTTCTGCCCATTTTTAATTGGATTGTTTGTTTTTTGGTTTTGAGTTGTATGACTTCTTTATATGTTTTAGATATTAGCCCCTTATTGGATATAGACCCTTATTGGATTTGCAAGTATCTTCTCTCATTTAGTAGGCTTCCTTTTCATTTTGTTCATAGTTTCCTTTACTGTGCAAAGCTTTTTAGTTTGATGTAATCCTAATTGTTTATATTTGCTTTTGTTTCTCTTGCCTGGGGACATACCCTGAAAAACATTACTAAGGCCAATGTCCAAGAGATCATTGCCTGTTGTTTTTTTTTTTTTTTTTAAGTTTTATGGTTTCAGGTATTACATTGAGGTCTTTAATCCATTTTGAGTTTGTTTTTGTGTGTAGTATAAGGAAGTGATTCAGTTTCATTCTTTTGGATGTAGCTGTCCAGTTTTCCTAACACCATTTATTGAAGAGACTGTCTTTTCCCCTATTATATATTCTTGCCTCCTTTGTCATAGGTTAATTAACCATTTAAGCTTATGTTTATTTTAGGGCTTTCTATTCTGTTCCATTGATTGAGGAGTCTGATTTTGGGCCAAAACCATACTGTTTTGATTATTGCAGGTTTGTAGTACAGATTCAAATCAGGGATTGTGGTACCTCTAGCTTTGGTCTTCTTTCTCAAGATTGTTTTGGCTTAGATGATTAAGCTTCCTTTTTTTTTTTTTTTTTTTTTTTAAATGTTTGTTTATTTTTGAGAGAGAGACAGAGTGTGAGCAGGGGAGGGGCAGAGAAAAAGGGAGACACAGAATTCGAAGCAGTCAGCACAGAGCCTGAAGCGGGGCTTGAACTCATGAACCGTGTGACATCATGACCTGAGCCAAAGTCAGGCGCTTAACTGACTGAGCCACTCACGTGCCCCTAGATGATTGAGCTTCTTGTCAGCAGTGATTGTTTTAGATTTTGGTATTTTCTGAAGGAAGGATAGCAAGTATTACAACTTGTTGAATGCATGGTTTAGTCTCAGCCATACATGGACTACTTGGGGTTCATTAGAATACCTTGCATCTGTGGTGGATTCTACAAGATTGGCAGGGCAAGAAAGTAGAAAGTGAATTTCCTTAAAGCATGAGAAAATGGAGCCTATCAGAAGGGTAAAAGCTTCTCACATAATTATTACACAAAATGGACCTTGAGGAACATTTAGGTTAATGCCTGTGTGTGTGTGTGTGTGTGTGTGTGTGTGTGTGTGTGTGTGTGTTTTGTAAATGGGAAAAAGGAGACCTAGAGAGATGAAGTGATAAGCTTTTAGTCATACAGCTAGCTGGAGACATGTAGTGTGGTGGCTCATTTTACTCATCATCCTGCCTTTCTTTATCCTGGGATTGTTGCTTGACCTAAGGGTAGGGATAAAGTTAAATTGCTCAATTTAAAGTTGTTTACAGTTTAAAAATACTATTTATGTCTGCACACTATTTGGAAATTTTAGTTTTTGACAATTCTGAAGACATTCTAATATAGCTTCTCCCCCACCCTCCAGGATGCAGAACACTCTCCAAGTTTTAAATTAATGTAAAAAAATAAAAATAAAATTGTTTATAAAATTCAGTTTTTAATTTCTTTTTTCAGACTTTAACTTCAGACTTTAAGTTAGAACAGGTCACTATTGACATGGTATTAGATACAATCTTAGTTTTCAAACAGATACAAAAAAAGATGTTGATGTTTAAATATAACTATGTGAAAGCATTTTTATGTAGATCAATTTAAAAGCATAAAATTTATTTATTTATTTTTAACATTTTTATTTTATTTTTTGAGAGACAGAGACAGAGCGCTAGTTGGGAGGGGCAGGGAGAGAGGGATACACAGAATCCAAAGCAGGCTCCAGACTCTGAGCTGTCAACACAGAGCCCGACGTGGGGCTTGAACCCATGAACTGTGAGATCATGACCTGAGCTGAAGTCAGACGCTTAACTGACTGAGCCACCCAGGCACTCCTAAAAGTATAAAATTTAAATAAGACCTCTATTTTCACAAACATTTCAGATAAATATGGACCTTAGATTTTTTGGTTGAAAATCTGAGTATCCTAAAATCTGCTCTGGAGGATTTCACTAATTAACATGTTTACAGGTATAATTAAAGTGCTCCTTTTTCTCATGAGCACTACCAAACCTAGAAAATTAGCAAAAAAACCTGTTAGAGATACTATTTTAGAAATGGAACATTTTAAAATAAATATAATATCATAGGTGTTTACTTTTGGGTATTTGATGTATAGGCATATTAAGAAATTGTGACTCAGTTGAAGTGGTTTTAGTTATACAGAAAGTATACTTTGGTCTAATTTTTTTCTCCTGTAACATGTAATACTTATTGTGTTATACTATGTTCATTCTGATTTCCTAAGAATTTCTAGCCTTTTAGGACAAAGAGGACACCTATTTGGAGACAATTCTTTAGGAGTCTTTTGTGTTTCTGTCCATATTCTGAGCAGAAGCATTGACAGCTTTTGTTGGGGGCTATCTTTTAAGGAAATTTGTATAGCAAACAGCCTACGTAGATAGAAATAGTGTTTCCATAAGGACAGGTGATAGATTTCTTTGCTGTTCAGGATAATCAAGATAATCCCTTTGGGGGAAAAGATAGGGTTTGTTACTCCTTGAAAGATTTAGATTGGATAAGCTCAGCTTTTTTCTCCTATAATACAGCCTACTGTGTGTACAGGCATCACTGGCTCTCCTTGTGTTGCCTCTTAAGAATTAGAGCTTGGGGAACCAGTGCAAAAGATTATATTCTGGCCACTACTGTTGTTTTGAGTAGTAAACTTCTTTGTCTCTGACCCAAGAGTGTCATACCTTCTGCCAGGATTATCTGATGCTGATTTAACCAGGTATCACTAACACAACCTACTGATAAAACAAAGCCGAGTTTATGGCTTAGGCTGTGAAGGAGAATACCACCTTGCAAGAGCTTTGGTGGTATCTTAGAGGGGCAAAGTCAAGGCTAAAATGTGAGAATTTGAAATTTTATTTGAGTCTTCCAGTGGTAATGATGGGGCCTGATTAGGATTGAATACCATGATATAATAGTTTAGAATTGGTGAAACAGCAAAGCAAGGATTTGAAAATTGTTGATGTTTCTTGTTGAAGAGTTGATGGGTCTTTCCTGAAGCTTCTATAATGAACAATCAAGTTATATTCATGCAAGAGTCTTCTGGAATAGTAGAGGTATGCTAATGAGGACATTGGCCTAATAAAGTCTTGTTAATATACACAGGAAGTTGTATGTGTAGGTAGTTACATTAGCTTTCTAGGACTGCTATCACAAATTACCACACACTTACGGGCTTAAAAAAATCCTTTCATCCCTAACTTTTGTTGTTTACAAGAAGTCCTTAGTGTTTTTTGGTTTGTAGCAGCATAACTCTAATTTCTACCTCCATCTTCACATGGCAGTCTTCCCTCCGTATCTGTATTAAAATTTTTCTCTTATAAGGACACCAGTCATTGGATTAGAGCCCACCTTAATTCACTATAACCTCATGTTACTTGATTATATCTGCAAAGACCCGATTTCCAAATAAGGTTATGATCACAATGAATGAATTCTGGAGGGACATTATTCAACCCAGTACACAAGAGTATGTGGTTTCAGTCCTTAGTATCTAAGTTGTGTATGGCTAGATGATTTTGTTTCTCAATATCCATGACACTGTCCAAGCTGATTGCTTAACTTGCATTTAGAATAAAATCTCAGGCTCTTCAGAGTTTTTGACAACAGCATGATGTAGTGGAAAGAATACCAGTACGGAAATCAAGTTGCCTTGGTTCTGGTTTGTACCTTGCTATGAACTAGCTTGAGAAAATTACTGTCTTCTCTAGCTATTAGTGTCTCAATAGGTAAATGGGGAGCTCTAGAAGAAAAGAGGAATGGACCAAATGATCTCTAAGGGCCTTTCTAGCTCTCAGATTCTGAAGTTTGGTAATTGTTGAGTGTGTGTTCAATTTGTTGGAGTGACAAAATGAGAAAAGGAAATAGAGAATACTTTAAATGCTGATATGATAGATTCTGACCTGTGAATGTAGCCTTATTTATGGGAGAAGATTTTATTTATTATTGGGTGAAGATCATTCATGAAGATACTAGGTAAACATACAGTTAGTCCTGATCTCTCTGACTTAACCATATTTTGTTTTTCTGTTAGTTTGAAATAGTATATTTGGAAGGGAGACATTCTTCAGGTCAGTTAATTCACTTGAACTTAGAAAAATGTGCTGTTGCTGTACTCTCTCAGCTGAGTTCAGAAAATGAAATAACCTTTTCTGAAGTGAGCATGAGAGTGTAGCTCTCCCTTCATTGCCCACATTTCTCTATCATAATATTCCTGTGGTCATGGGATCTGAGAAAACTTCTTACTAGAGAATAGTAATAGTCTAGTGAGGTGGTGCATGGTGCTGGATGGAGTTCTAGGTGTAAGTGTCTCTTCTTCCATTGGATTTTTCTTATGTTTTGAGTAAGTCATTGTAGTACTGTTCGAATTCTTTCTTTGAATAATGTTGAAAATACATAGTTACTTCATAGACATATTGTGGATGCTTAACAGGAAATTTTTTTGGCAATAGTAAAACTACCTATGGTTGTATCTGTGCTTGTCCTTTTCAAGGTACATATTAACAGTGTGTATGTATTGGTGGTAAGTATAAATGTAGGTTGAACCAATATCTTTGGATTTGCATGAAAGTGATTGAAGTAGAAGAAAATGAATTTTTGATTCATTCCATGCAGTAGAATATCAAACCCATCTTCCAGGAAACCCTGGGAATCTCTCAACGCTTGAACTTAAGGACTTTCCTACATAACTGCTCTTCAATTACAGACAAATTTTCCCAAGTTCCTGTTTTCAGCATGAGTATTTGGGTGATTCAGAGACCATCACCAGTTACTACAACAGTGGTGGCTTCTTTTTTTTTAATTTTAGGAGACATACTAGAGTATAAAATTTGCAATAATACCGTAGAAGTACTTGAAATAAAATGTTAAAATGATCATAATATAAAAACTAATATAAATAGATGCTATAATTCGGTAATAAGAATATCTTCTGAATCATTTTCTGTTCACATTTCCATCAATGTGAAAGAGTAGTAGAATGAAAAGAATAGTAGAATGTTGTTAGTGTATGTTTTTTTTTTTGATATGCTGTCCACATCAGTGAGAAAAAGTCAAGATTTTTTGATCTGTGGGTGATTCTGATGAATGAAAAAAAGCCTGGAAGGCTTTTCTTGGAGGAGTGGGGTATAGGGTGGAGATTGTGGCTGATGATTCAGGTTTGGATCAAATTCTCTTTCGTTGTAGTTTTCCCCTCCTCATTTTAGACCTTGAAGTTGGTCTAATATTTAACAACAAGATAAAGTTTCTTCCACTTGTAATAAATATTTTCCAATTTCAGAGAATTATGAATTGGCAAAGATTGAAAAGTAGAGTATGGATGGGTTTGATTTATTTTATGGTTTGGAGTCTTCACTTTCTATGTAGTGTTTGTTTTTGTTGGATTCACAGAGGCTTGAGAAATTGGAGGAATCTCCTACCCCGCATTCCCCAGCCAGCTATTCCTTCAGCTTCACAGGAAAAAAAAAAAAAAAAAAAAAAAAAAAGGAAAGGAAGAAGGAAAATCATGTTGAACACATTTTTTTCTCTCCTCAAACACCTATTCAGAATTAATGGATTACTGTTTGTTTGGTGGAGGGTTTTGTGTTTTTTGTTTTCTTTTTATTTTTTAGAGTAGTTTTACCTTTAGAGAAAAATTGAACAGAAGTACAGAGTTCCCTTATATCTTGCAGTCTTTCTATAATTGCTTATTAATACCAGATTTTGTTTTTTTTTTTTCCCCTTCCAATTCTTTGGGATTTTTTTATGTAGATGATCAGATCATCTGTGAACAAAAGACAGTTTGATTTTTTCCTTCCTAATTTGTATATCATTGATATCCTTTTCTTGTCTTATTGCATTAGCTAGGATGTCCAGTGTAATATAAGTAGGAATTCTGAAAGGGAAAAGTCTTAAGAGGGAATGTATCTAGTTTCTTACTGTTAAGAATGATATTTGCTGTACATTTTTTATAGATTTTCTTTATCAGCTTGAGGAAGTTCCTTTGTATTCCTATTTTGCTGTGAGTTTTTATCATAAATGGGTGTTGGATTTTATGCATTCTTTTTCTGCATGTATTGATAGCACATGATTTTTCTTGTATTGATATGTGATTGATTACATTAATTGATACATTAATTGATTTTTAAATATTGAACTTGATTTATATACTTGGAATAAATCCTATTTGTGGTGCATAATTAGAATTGCTAATATTTTTTGAGGGTTTTTTTGTATCTGTGTTCATGAGAGATATTTGTAGTTTTCTTTTCTTGTCTGGGTTTAGTATTAGGGTAATTCTGGCCACATAGAATGAATTGAGAAGTGCTCCCTCTTATACTTTCTGGAACAGGCTGCAGAGAATTGGTATTACTTGCTCGTTAAATGTTTGGTAGAATTCACTTGGGAAATTATCTGGGTATGAAGCTTTCGTTTTTGGAAATTATTATTTATTTATTCAATTTCTTTGATCGTTATAGCCTTATATGGGTGATCTCTTTCTTCCTTCTGTGAGCTGTGGTAGATTGTCTTTCAAGGATTTGTTCCATTTCATCTACGTTGTCAAATTTATGGGACTTGAATTATTTATAGTATTCCTTTATTATCCTTTTAATGTCCATAGGATCGCTGGAGATGGAACCTCTTTCATTTCTGATATTACTAACCTGTGTCATCTCTCCTTTTTTCTTGAGAAGCCTAAGGGTTTATCCATTTTATTGATCTTTTCAAAGAACCAGCTTTTTTAGTTTTGTTGCTTTTTTTCTCTATTGTTTACATATTTTCAATTTCACTGATTTCTTCTCTGATTTTTATTATTTGTTTTCTTCTGCTTAGTTTGGATTTCATTTGCCTTTCTTTTTCTAGTTTCCCATGGCAGAAGCTTGGGTGATTGATTTTAGCTCCTTCTTTTAATATATGCCTCCAATGGTATATACATTTTTCTCTGAGAGAGAAAATACAGTGGTGCATGTTGCATCCCACAAATTCTTATGTTTTATTTACATTTTTACTTAGATTTAAATATTAATTTCTTGAGATGTTTTCTTTGACTCACATGTTACTTATGTATGTTGTTTATTTCCAAATATTTGCATATTTTCTAGCTATCTTTGTGTTATTAATTATTAGTTTAATTCCACTGTGGTCTGAGAGCCTACTTTGTATGACTAAGGTGTGTTTTGTGGCCCAGAATGTAGTCTGTCTTGGTAAATGTTCTCTTTGAGCTTGAGAAGAATGTGTATACTGTTGTTGTTGGATAAACTAGTATATGGATGGCAATTAGATCTGGCTGAATGATGGTGCTATTCAGTTTAACAGTATTCTTACTAATTTTATGTGTTTTGGTTCTGTCAGTTACTGATAGAGGGGTGTTGAAGTCTCCAAATATATGGTGAATTCGTGTATTTCTCTTTGCAGTTCTGTTAATTTTTACGGCATATATTCTGATGCTTTGTTGTTAGGTGTATACATATAAGGGAAGTTAGATCTTCTTGAGAATTGACCCTTTGGCATTGTGTAATGCCCATCCTTCATCATTGACTGACAGTCTTTGTCTTTTTTTTATATTTATTTATTTTTGAGAGAGAGAGAGAGAGAGACACACACACACACACACACACACACACACACACACACACACACACGAGTGCGAGTGGGGGAGGGGCAGAGAGAGAGAGAGACACAGAATCTGAAGCAGGCTCCAGGCTCCAAGGTGTCAGTAAAGCTGGACGTGGGGCTCAAACCCATGAACTGTGAGATCATGATCTGAGCCAAAGTTGGCCACCTAACCAGCTGAGCCACCCAGGAACCCCAATAGTATCTGTCTTTTAATTGATGTATTTAGACCATTGTTGTTTAAGGTAATTATTTGTATACTTGGATTTATATCTACCATATTTTTAACTGCTTTCTATTCCTTGTCTCTGGTGTTTCTTTTTGTCTTCCACTCTGTTTTTGCTTTCTCTTGTTTCAGTTGAACATTTTATATAATTTCATTTTTTTAAATCATATCTTAGTATATCATTATACTTACTTTACATATTTTTTAGTGGTTACCCCAGAGTTTGTAATTTTACATTTACAACTAATCTAGGTTCACTTTTATGTATGTATGTATGTATGTATTTATTTGTTTGTTTATTTTTGAGAGACACAGTGTGAGTGGGGGAGGGGCAGAGAGAGGGGGAGACACAGAATCCGAAGCAAGCTCCAAGCTCCGAGCTGTCAGCACAGAGCCTGATGTGGGGCTCAAACTCACGCACCATGAGATCATGACCTGAGCTGAAGTTGGACGCTTAACTGACTGAGCCACCAAGGCATCCCTTTAATTTTTTTTAATGTTTATTTATTTTTGAGACAGAGTGAGAGAGAGAGAGTGTACGAGCAGGGGAGGGGCAGGGAGAGAGAGAGAGACACACACACACACAGAGGATCCGAGGCGGGCTCTGTGCTGACAGCAGAGAGCCCGGTGTGGGGCTGGAACTCATGAATCATGAGATCATGACCTCAGCTGAAGTCAGATGCTTAACCCAGGCACCCCTTGGTTCAGTTTCAAATAATAGTATATCACTTCATGGGTAGTGCAGGTACCTTATCACAGAGTATTCTTAATTCCTTTTTCTTGTCCTTTATAACATTGTTGCCATTCATTTCATTTATCTATAGGCTGTGATCACTGGATATATATTGTGCTATTATTATTATTTTTAACAAATTGTTATTTTGTTAGATCAATTAAGAATAAGAAATGTAAGATTTAATTTTACCTTTTTTGAAAAATTTATTTATTTATTTTGAGAGAGAGAGCACAAGTGGGAAAGGGGCAGAGAGAGAGAGAGAGAATCCCGAGCAGGCTTTGCACCACCAGTGCAGAGCCCAGTGAGGTGCTCGAACTCACAAACCATGAGGTAATAACCTGAGCTGAAATTAGATGCTTAACTGACTGAGCCGCCCAGATGCCCCTACCTTTTTAAAAATTGTTTCTCTAATTTCTTCCTTTTTTAAATGTTATCCAAATTTTCTGACCCTTTGTAATTTGTACTTATAATGCTTTGTAGTCTTCCTTCCTTCTGAAGGACTTTTTAAAACATTTCTTGCAAGGAAGGCCAGTAGACCTTCAGTTCCCTCAGTTTTTGTCAGAGAAAGCTTTTATTTCCTTTTCACATTTGAAGGATAATTTTCCCAGGTACAGAATTCTAGATTGGTGGTTTTTCTTTTAACACTTAAAATGTTTCACTTCACTCACCTTGCTTGCATGGTTTCTGAAGAGAAGGTTTGATGGAATTCTTATTTTTCTCCTGGCTAGGTAAGGTTTTTTGCTTTTTTTTTCTCTGATTCTTTTCAGATTTTCTCAGCTAGTTTTTTGAGTTTTGTTATGATATGCCTAGATGTAAGTATTATAGTATTTATCCTGTGTGGTGGATTCTGATCCTTATGGATCTAGTTTATTGTTTATCATCAAAGACATACTTTTTCCCTTACAGTGTTGTTGATTTGTGGCATTTCTTTTTTCTTAGAGTTTCCATTTCTCTGCTTACACTACCCATCTGTTCTTGCATGTTTACTTTTCCCATTACTACCCTTAGCATATTTACCATAGCTATTTTTAAACCCAGTGATAATTCTAAAATCTCTGTCCTACCTGAATCTGGTTTTGAGGCTTGCTTTGTGTCTTCAGAGTACAGTTTTTGCCTTTACAATGCTTTGTACATTTTTGTTGATAGCCAGACGTGTTATATTAGGTAAAACAAACTGAAGTAAATAGGCCTTTAGTTTGAGGTTTTATGTTTATCTGACAAGGAGTTAGGCTGTGTTTACTATATGCTGTAGCAGCGGTTTCAGAGACTAAAATTTGTAGTGTTTTGTTTTTGGCTGTTCTGCTGTTTTTGGGTTTTGTAGAGAATCCTTTAATAGGGTCTGAGGCTTGCAGTTCTTTTATTTGTGATGCTCTGTTGTTGTACAGGAGTTACATTGATGTGGTGGTAAGGGATCAGATTAGGTCTCAGTGATTTAGTGAACTCGATTTGGTTATCTCTTACCTCATGTTGAAGGGTAGAGGGGGCTGGAGTTGGATATTTCCTTTCCCCTAGGTTTGTTAGATACTGTAAAACCCTGGTTGGTTAGGCTCTATAAAATTCCAGTTTGTTAGGCTTTATTAAAATTAGTTTTCTTTTGAGGCAGACCTTTTTAAGAACAGAGAGCTCTGGGCATATTTCAGGATGGTTACTTTTCCCCTCCCCCTTGAGGAAACGACATTTTTCTCAGATCTTCCCAGTGAGAACCTGATAGGGTTCCTGGAGGTAAAAAGTCAAGAAAATGTGGGGACTTCTCAAAGACTGTGTTCCCTCTCAGTTTTTCACCCTAAGCTAGTTGACACAGAGCCTCCAGCAAATTGTCAATTACTGTTTAAAGTATTCCTGTTGATACTGGCTCAGCTGAAGGCTTATGTTCCTGGGCTTCTGCATCTCCCACACTGTGATTTTCTGTATCTGCCTGTCTGTCTCTCCAGTTTTCAGGGTAGCAGTTTTCCCTCTGAGCTCAAATCTCTGATGGAGCTGAGTCGTCATTTTCATTTTTCTCAGGTTTTTGTTTCTTGTTTGTTTTTGTAGTGAGAACAGAAGTGATGAACTATAAGCTTTTTATGTCAGATCTGATTGAAGATTATTTTTGACTCTTTCTGACAACTTTGTAATGGTAAAGACTTGGTATAATATCCTCTGTCTGAGTTGACAGTATTTTGGAATTTGATTTCCTTCTGGCATTAAGTTTGCACCGTTTGAAATGATGTATTCTAACTTACAAGAATGAGTAAAGGACTTTTTCAGAGGGAAATTGGTCTTAGGACTGATACTTGTTATTGGGGAAATGACTTCTTAGCCTATTTATTGTTCTTCTGTTTGCAAGTATAGTTTGGGGACAGTGACAAACTTTGTTTCCTATGTTGGTAGTTAGAGTTTCATTTTTATCTTAAACCATACAAAAAACACTTCATTTTTACAGCCTTTTGGGGCATAGGGTCATGTCAAGTTTCACTAATTTGCACTTGGGATAATTATACTGATGATTCTGGGATGGTTATTAAAACCTTGTGCTGATACTTTGGATATATGGAATTAATTAATTGGATGACTCACTTAGATTGGGTGTCTTAATTTAATTATTACACTGCCCACTAATTATTTTTATGAGCAGAGAATAGGGTAATAATGTTAATCCTTACATTTTCTGTGATGTGGTAAAACAGTTTAATGCACATCATGAATTTAGTGCTTAGATATCGTGAATTTAGTGCTTTGTAGAAGTATGATATCTTGGTAGAAGTATGAAAAGAGAAAGTGTGGTAAGTTATATGTAAAATGTAGTTTATTTTCTTTTGAAAAATCTTTACATTAAAAAAGTCAGTATATGGGGCACCTGGGAGGCTCAGTCGGTTAAGGGCCCGACTTTGGCTCAGGTCGTGATCTCATGGTTGGTGTGTTTGAGCCGAGCGTCGGGCTCTGTGCTGTCAGCTTGGAGTCTGGAGCCTGCTTCAGATTCTGTGTTTCTCTCTTTCTGCCCCTACCCTGCTCATGTTCTATCTGTCTGTCTCTCTCTCAAAAATTAATATTTAAAAAAAGTTTTTAAAAATCACTATATTTATATAATTCAAGCAATGGTTCTTCTTAAAATAAGATAATCTTCCTTAATCCCACAGTTTAATTTTTTTTTTTTTAACATTTATTTATTTTTGAGACAGAGAGAGAGCATGAACAGGGGAGGGTCAGAGAAAGAGGGAGACACAGAATCCGAAACAGGTTCCAGGCTCTGAGCTGTCAGCACAGAGCCCGACGCGGGGCTTGAACCCACGGACTGTGAGATCATGACCTGAGCTGAAGTCGGATGCTTAACCGACTGAGCCACCCAGGCGCCCCCTTAATCCCACAGTTTAATATGACTATAGTTACTGTGTGAATGTATGTACCTTTTTGTTCTTTTTCATATATAGATTTTTTTTTACATAGTTGTGATCATAATTTCTTTTTAAATTTTTTTTAATGTTTATTTATTTTTGAGAGAGAGACACAGTATGAGTGGGGTAGAAGCAGAGAGAGAGGGAGACACAGAATCTGAAGCAGGCTCCAGGCTCTGAGCTGTCAGCACAGAGCCCGATGTGGGGCTTGAACCCACAGACCGTGAGATCATGATCTGAGCCAAAGTCAGACACTTACTAACTGAGCCATCCAGGCGCACCCATAATTTCTTTTTAAATTTGTGCTTTTTATAGTTACTAGTGTTTTCACATTCTGCATCATTGTGTTTTTAATTATAGTTTTTTTTGTTTTTTTTTTTTTAATTGAATGATGTAGTTGGATTGGTCAGACTGAGCTGTGTGTACATTTATTTAGCTTTTCCATTGCTTTTGACTTAGCTTTTGCATGTGCCTTTTCCTTGCCTGGATTTTCAGAAGTCTCAGTCTCTCTGTCTTTCTCTTCCTTTTTCTTTTAAAGACTATTTTATGTTTTTTTCCCTGGGGCTAATTAACTTTTATTGGATCTTGGAAAGTGTAATTTTTTTTTCTTATGTGATTAGAAAACAATGCTTTAGGACTTATATTGCCACAATGATTCACATTGTTCTCTTCTAAAAATTGAAATTTATAACTAGGTGATAAAAATGATCTCCTGGATGTGTCAAACTTGGTATTCTAGACTCTCATACTTAGGTTATAAATTATATTTAGTCAAATAATTTAATATTTTATGTTGTACTTACAAATTGAATTTTCCTTACTGATTATATATTTGTGGGTGTAATTTGATGTCTGTCAGGATTCCTTATTAGATTTTTCTGCATTCTTCTGACTTTTCCTCTGCCCTATCATTTGTGTTTAGGGCTAAATTGGGTCTAGCCTTTTGAATGGAAAGTCAGTAGTAATAGAAACTTCTTAGAAACATTTAGTGAGTCTGATGATTCTGAAACCACTTCTTCACCCATAAAAGCTGTCAAAGGATTGTTTTAAGACCTTCTATACTCTGTATTCCCTTCTTGCTTTCTAGATTAGGCATTTTATAAAGTATTTACTTTTTTTACTCTTGTCATCTTCAAGGTATTTTACTATGATTAAAAATATCATTTTTCTTTTTTTTTAAATTTTATTAAAAAAAATTTTTTTTTTAACATTTATTTATTTTTGAGAGAGGGAGAGACAGAGCATGAACGGGGGAGAGTCAGAGAGAGAGGGAAACACAGAATCTGAAACAGGCTCCAGGCTCCGAGCTGCCAGCACAGAGCCCGACGCGGGGCTCGAACTCACGGACCGCGAGATCATGACCTGAGCCGAAGTCGGACGCTCAACTGACTGAGCCACCCAGGTTCCCCCAAAATATCATTTTTCTACTGAGATGTAGGTGACCCAAGGGAAGGAAAAGATCATGCAGAATTGTTGGGATCATTCATTAAAAAAATTTTTTTTAATGTTTTATTTATTGTTGAGAGAGAGAGCATGAGCAAGGGAGGGGCAGAGAGAGAGTGGGATACAGAATCTGAAGCAGGCTCCAGGCTCTGAGTTGTCAGCACAGAGCCTGACGCGGGGCTCGAACTGACAAGTGGTGAGATCGTGACCTGAGCTGAAGTCAGATGCCCAACTGACTGAGCCACCCAGGTGCGCTGGGTTCATTCATTTAAAGGCAGTAAAATTCTGTAATTGAAATTTGTTCTCATTCTTTGTGATTTTTTTTTTTTTTTTTTAGGGAAGATAGGATTTAAAAAATATATATATCACTTAGGAATATCTGAATTGGTGTGAGATTTAAAGTGATGTATACAAAGGTGCTTATCATACTTCTTTCTATCCTTACTGCCTTCTTTTTTCTATTCTTGCTTTCCCGCCCTTTCTCCAACAAATGTAATGCACAATTACTATGAGTTTGGAACACAAAATGATTAAGACCCTGCAGTTCGGAAGCTGATAATTTAGTAGGTGAGCGGGAAATGTAAGTTAATAGTTGCAATGTAAGAAGCCCCCTAATTTCCTATATAATAATATGTTCCCCAAAATGTGTTTGAAAATAAATATTCACATGGCAGAGAGGTAGGAGGTGTTTGGGTATTTTATGGGGAGTTACTCCACAGAGCCAAATCTGTCATTATAAAACATCGAATTCTAGTTTCTGGTCATGTTGTCTCTTGGGACCAGGAATCCTAGTTAGTACACAACATCAAAAGTATCTGAGTGGGATACCTGTCCTTGGGCTGAACAAATGGATCTTGGGCCCAACTTTGGCTCCTTGTAGAGAGGGGTGCAGCCTCTGGAATTTGAGCCCTGTTACTGGAATGGTAGGTATATGAAGCTGGGGGGAAAAGGATCTTTCTTGCCCTGCTGTGACAGTATGACCTGGGTGCTTAAAGGATGCTTCCCACTCACATGTTTGATCACCTAGGATGTCTGTTTGCAACTCAGCAATTTCTATAGCTCTACACTGTCCCAAGGGAGAAATCAAGAACTGTTGGGAGTAGGTCTTGGGAAGAGTTAGGCCAGACAATAGGACACTGGCCCTGCAGGATTTTATAATGAAAGCTTTAGTCACCCCTTCACCCTTACCATTCCAACTTTTATGTGTATGTGGCCAAGGCTTTGTCTGTGGTAGGACAGGGAAATAAGGTAGGGTGAGTTAATTTATTTTTTCATCATAGGCCAGGATAATATTTTTGTTTATCTCTACTTCAGTGAGGCCTGGCTTCAAACTTCTTCTAATTCCTTAGCATTGTGAGCTACCAGAACTTCATGAAGTAACTCAAAATCATTGATAAAATGATATCTAAGAGACTGAATTTGGTGTTCTGAAGGTAGTTTGAGGGAATCAGTCTGTAACGTGTGAAATGTGTTGAGTTGTATGAAGTTTAGTCCTGGTCTACTTACTGTGGTAAATACAATTGACGTATTTGTAAAACTCAGTAGTAGCACATGGGGAGGAATAATAAATTGTGCCTAGACGGTAATTAGAGGGTTTACAGAGGAGGGAATACTTGAACTTGTTAGTAAATGGGTGGCTTCAAAAGTAGATCTAATATGAGGCTCCTGGGTAGCTTGGTCGGTTAAATATCCCACTCTTGATTTTGGCTCAGGTCATGATTTCACAGTTACTGAGTTTGAGCCCCTCATCAGGCTTGCAGAGCTTGCTTGGGATTCTCTACCCCCCCCCCCCCCCCCGCCCCCTGCTCATGCATTCTCTCTGTTTCTCTCAAAACACATAAATAAACTTTAAGAAAAAATAAATAAAAGTAGATCTAATAGTGGAAGTTTCGGTCTGATAATGCTGATATCTTAAAACCTTACTCAAATCAGAAAGAACTTGTGTCCAGAATATATTATTTGGGACTGAGCTCTCTTGAATATCTTTATACATCAATTCTTCATATACAAACTTTAGCAGCTTCTAAGCTGCCCTTAGTAAATTTTCATTGTGAATTACACATTAGATGATTGAATGTTTTTTAAGTGGAATAACCATTAACTGAACGTTAAGATTCAGGTACTGTGTTGAATGCCAAGGCACCCACAACATACAACATGAATTAAAGTCTTAAAGAAGCAAAAGGCCAGAGGAAAGACAGAAATCTCTAAAATTGTGACAAATAGGGAATTGTGCTCTTAAAAGTGTGCTTTTGAAAGAATGGGGAGGGAGTGATGATATCCTCTGAGTGGAGAATTAGGGAGTTTGAGAATGATGCATCTGATGGAGATGACAATTGAGTTGATAGCAGAGGTACTTTTATTGTTTTTTAATTTTAAATTAAACATTTTTTAAAATGTTTATTTATTTTGAAAGAGAGAGTGAGAGAGACAGCGTGAGCAGGGGAGAGGCAGAGAGGGGAAGAGAGAGAATCCCAAGCAGGCTCCACAATCAGCATGGAGCCCAGTGTGGGGCTCTGTCTCAAGAACTGTGAGATCATGACCTCAGCTGAAATCAAGGATGAGACACTGAGTCGGATGCTTAACCAACTGAGCCACCCAGGCACTCCACAGAGATACTTTTAAAGCTAAATTTCAAGTACCTGGTCTCTGAAGTTTAACTCTAGACTTTACTGGTTAAGTTACAATCTCCCATAGCATTTAGTTACATATCTATACAATGGAATTACTTTTTGTTCTTTTTCTTTTTCTTTCTTTTCTTTTCCCATAGCATTTAGTTACATATGTATACAAAGAGATTTACTTCTTTCTTTTCTTTTTTCTTTCTTTTCTTTCTTTCTTTCTTTCTTTCTTTCTTTCTTTCTTTCTTTCTTTCTTTCTTTCTTCTTTCTAAAACTTACTTATCTTGAGAGAAAGAGCACATGAGCAGGGGAGGGGCAGAGAAAGAGGGAAAGAGAGAGAAGTAGGCTCTGCACTGTGAGGGCAGAGCCAGATGTGGGGCTCAGACTCATGAACCATGAGATCATGACCTGAGCTGAAACCAAGAGTAAGATGCTTAACTGACTGAGCCACCGAGGCATCCCGAGAATTACTACTTTTAATAAGGACCCTCAGGTTTTGTGTGGTTCAAACCAAAAATATATTTTTCTTGGTATATTACATTTACTAGTAATATTACTATAAATATGACTGTACTATCACTACTGCTGTTGTAAACTACTTCTGTCATTACTATTAGTACTTCTGTTAGTACAATGTTCTAATGGTATTACTCCTTGTCCTCCTCCTCCTCCTCCTTCTCCTCTTTCTGGGTAATACTTGTTTTTACTAGGAACCACTTTAAGTTCTTTTTTTT
Source organism: Panthera tigris (assembly GCF_018350195.1). Classification (NCBI taxonomy): domain Eukaryota; kingdom Metazoa; phylum Chordata; class Mammalia; order Carnivora; family Felidae; genus Panthera; species Panthera tigris. The sequence goes on from NC_056665.1 coordinate 111,029,491, forward strand.
TTAAATTTTTAATTAAGTTTTTTAAGTGTTTTTATTAAAAAATTTTTTGAATGTTTACTTTTGAGGGGAGGGAGGGGCAGAGAGAGAGGGAGACACAGAATCTGAAGCAGGTTTCAGGCTCTGAGCTGTCAGCACAGAGCCTGATGTGGGGCTTGAACTCATGAGCTGGGAGATCGTGACCTGAGCTGAAGTTGGATGCTTAACCAACTGAGCCACCCAGGCGCCCTGTTGTTTTTATTTATTTTTGAGAGAGAGAGAGAGAGAGAGAGAGAGAGCAAGTGAGCAAGCAGGGAAGGGCCAGAAAGAAAGGGAGACAGAAGATCTGAAGTGGGCTCCGTGTTGAGAGTGGAGAGCCCCATGTGGGGCTGGAACTCATGAACCATGAGATCATGACCTGAACTGAAGTTGGATGCTTAACCAACTGAGCCACCCAGGCCTCCCTAATTTATTTTTTATTTTAAGTAATCTCTGTGCCCAGCATCGGGCTTGAGCTCACTACCCCCAAATCAAGAGTCACATGCTGTACCAACTCAGTCAGCCAGGTGCACCTACTTTAAGTTCTTTATAGTTTTGTTTTATTCTTTTGAGTTCTTTACAGTTTTAAGATGGGAGATAAGATCAACTTTTAGGAAGGATTTTCAAGGGTATTGATTGAAAAACAGTGACTACTTCACGAAAACTTAATAAAATTATCCCCATTTTCAAAAAGTATTCTGATAATTCTAAGTTCTAGTTAGAAGGGTTATCCTATGTTATCTCTTTCATAATGTTTCTTGGTAAGTATTATTATATGCGTGGTAATAGGATTGACTTTTATGATTAGATTTATTCCAAATAAAAATTATTCCTAAATATGAAGCTTTTTTCTACTTAAGTATGTGCTTTTTTTGTTGTTGTTGTTACTCTTGATATTTCCCTGGACATTCAGGTTAGTCAGGGTGTTTGTGTGGTTTAGAATTGCTGTAGGGAGCATAAGCTATAGAGTAAGGCAGGTATGGTCTGATTCCTGACTTGGATACTAGCTAGGCTTGGGTAGTTCACTTAGACATTTAGTTAGAAGACCAGGTTTGTAAAATGTTGAGAGCACTCTAAGGGTACTCTGTGATACTCAAATGCTTGAGAGCTCTGATTGTTCCTTGTCTTTCTTTTTGGTCAGTAGAGGTTGGAAGTGCATTCACAGTCACAGAAATCTTTGTACGTATGGTTACTATTCTGAAAAGAGACATTCTGTCTTCCACTGTATATAGTTATGTATCTTAGATACTTCAGTTTTTAGAGCAACAGTGTTACTATGGTTTAGGGTCTGAGTTACTGGCTTGAGGAAATTTGATATAGGCAACTTCAGAAGAGAAGATAAATCTCATTTAAAAAATATTACTTACTGTGCTACCAGTTAGTAGTGACTTGTAATATGGAAATATTCTTAAAAATTCTAGGAAATGGGCACCTAGGTGGCTCGATTGAGTGTCTGATCTTGATTTTGTCTCAGGTCATGATTCTAGGGTCTTGAGATCAAACCCTGTGAGCCCGCTTGAGATTCTGTCTCTCTCCCTCTGCCTCCTCCCCGGGTTTGTGCTCTCTCTCAACAAACAAACAAACAAGCAAAATCCTAGGATAATTGTACTTTTATGATGGTTTATTACGTGTATTTTGTATTTTGGGAGTTTTAAAGGGGAAGGGGATCTCTTAAAAACATATTGGATTCTTTTGCACATTAATAAGTTACTTGACAGTTTGAATAATTGTAAATGAAAGTAGAATTGTTATTAATTTAATTTAATTTTATTAATTAACTAGGCTCCACACCCAACCTGGGGATTGAACTTACAACCCCTAAATCAAGAGTCCTGTGCTCAGGACCGAGCCAGCCAGGTGCCCCGGAAGTAGAATTTTCATTTTATTTAATTCTAGATTCTAGAGGACGCTTTACAAAACATCTAGTCAGTCAATTAGTAGAGTGGTACTTTTTATACTTACTGTTAAGTTAAAAACTGGAATTTGTAGAGTGATAATATTCTACATGACACTTTATCAAAGAGATTGTATTCGTTGACAGCTTCATATAAACTCTTCCTGATCACTCAGTGTAAAATAAATGCCTAGTTTTTATCATATATTGTGTATGACACTTTATGTGTGTGTGTACATGTGTTTGTATTTGTTTATTGAGTATTTTCTTACCAGGATGAAAGTTCCATGAGTTTTTTTTTGTTTTGTTTTGTTTTGTTTTTTTAATCAAAATATTTATTAGATGCTTAACTGTACATGGCCTGAGTTGTGAATGGGCTTTGTGAAAAGCTTGAGTGCCTGGCTAAACCCAGGAAAACTGCCTCCTTTTCGTGTTCACAGAGCAGCTACTGCTGATAGTTGGGCCAGTCCTATGGCCTGCAAAGGAGCGGATAAATATACCAGAGCAGGATTCTGCTAAATTGGAATGGAGCCAGAGTTAAGGGTGCTAAGCCAACCCTTCCAGCCAACCCTTCAAGATATATCCTGAGCACCTAAAATAGCACCTGATACTTAGTAGGTGATCAATGAATATTTGATGGAGGATTTTTCTATTTATTATTTATTTATTTATTTATTTATTTATTTATTTATTTATTTATTATTTGTTTTTGAGAGGAGGAGTGGCAAGGATCAGATTTGAGTGAGATATAAATAACTTCAAGTTATTCATTTTTTTTTTTTTTTTTTAATTTTTTTTAATGTTTATTTTTTGAGAGAGAGATTGACATAGTGTGAGCATGGGAGGGGCAGAGAAAGAGAGGAAGACAAGAATCTGAAGCAGGCCCCAGGCTCTGAGCTGTCAGCACAGAGCCCGACGTGGTGCTCGAACCCATGAACCGTGAGATCATGACCTGAGCCGAAGTTGGACACTCAACCGACTGAGCCACCCAGGCGCCCCATTAAGTTATTCATTTTCATAAAGACTATGCTGGGAAAGCATATTTGCATAGTGAAGGAATACATTTCAACGTTTAAAAAATGAGAATTAAGAACTCATTAGTTTTAAGCCTTGCTAGTTTTCATCATTGTAACCTGTTAAAGGAAAATAGAAATTGTGATAATTAAATTAAAAATTCAAGAGAAATTTTGATTGGTAGAGTGATAATATGTTTGTAATAAAAATTATTAAAATTTTAGAAAAATTGCATGCCATGAAATCTCCAAAAGTTAAAAAGTCAAAGTAGAGTGAGGTGTGACGCCTGCGGAAGTCCCTCCAGCCGAAGTATCGTGCTGTGGTGAAGAGAGATGGATTTGTCAATCCTGGAGTTGAGGTTCTGCCTACCTGAGGCTGCTGCTGTGTGGAGACCCTGGGTGAAGCCACCATCAACATATCTGACTAGGAGGCAAAACCTTCAACTGAGGACTTGGGGGATAAGAAAGAAGGAAAATACATTAAACTCAATATTGGATAGGATAGCATTGAGATTTGCTTCAAAGTGAAAATGACAACTCATCTCATGAAACTCAAAGAATCGTACTGTTAAAGACAAGGAGTTCCAATGAATTCACTCAGGTTTCTTTTTGAAGGTCAGAGAATTACTGATAATCACACTGCAAAAGAATTGGGAATGGAAGAAGATGATGTGATTGAAGTTTATCAGGAACATATTATTAGTGAAGTTACCTTAAATAAAGTTCCATAGGGTTTAATTGTCCTGCTAAATAAATCTTATTACTTTGTTATGTAAAGTTATAATGATTGATTTAAGGGATTATGAATGAGTCATCAATGCTTTTCTCTTGCAGTTAGTGATTTCAAACCTTTTTTGTGTTGGTAGCAATGAAAAATTACTTAAGTCCTCTCTGGATGTGAAGAAACTCAAAGTTGCCTTTGGTTGTATCTTCATGGAATGTGAGCGGTAGATTAAATTGTCCTTTTACTAATATAAACACAAAAAGAACTAGTCTAGATTTTTTCTAGGCTTGTATGTCATTTACAGTTTTTTTCCCCCTGAAGATGTACTCCTCATTTCAATACATGTTAAAATTGATGAGTATACTTAAATATGTTTTAGTGGGCCTCCTCATCAGTCTTACTAGCCATATTTTAGTGCTCTCCAGCCACATATGACTAGTGATTGTTATATTGGACAGTGTAGATATAGAACATTTCCTTCTTGCAGATATACCTGATATAGACATTTTTTCTTACAGATTTTAATGATCCAGGTAATTATGATTTTTCAGGTAAGATTCTCAGTATTTTTTGTAAGACATTTGTACTATGAACTATATGTTGATTATTATGTTATATCATGGATACTCCACTAATTTTTGTTATTCTGTTTTAAAATGTCATTTTTATCTAATTTTGAGACTAGCTTCCATTTTGTAATATAATTTAATGGGAAATTTTGAGATAGTAACTAGAAATTGTCCTTACAGGTAACACAGAACATTAATCTTGTTAAGTGAGGTAATGAATAGAACTGTGTGAAAATTCATTTTAAGGCTTTTACTATCAGTATTTTAGGAATGTGGAGCTTTTAAAACAGCTCTTCTAGCTCCTAATGTGTTTTCATTAAACATGATAATAATGTATTTGTCAGTATAGTACTGGGCTTATAAAAGTTGCTGATTAGATGTTAGTTCTTTTAATACATAGATTTGATGCATAGTTCCCAAACTGGATGATTGTAAGAATTCCCTCAGGAGTGTTTTTTAAAAATACAGATATCCAAGGCATATATATTATATAACATATGTATTAATGCATACAAAGGATTTTGTGCAATTATTCCTTAGCATTAACTCCTTGGGATAGAATTGTTGGCTCAAAAGATTTGAATTATTGTTTAGATTTTTGATTTATAGTAACAAATTCCCTTCAGAAAAGTTGCACCAATTTTTTCTCTACACTGGGTATTATTCAACTTTTAATATTTCTCAGTTGATTAAAAAATCTCTTGTTTTAGTTTGTAATTGATTGTGAGTGCAAGTCAGCATTTTTCATAATTTTTTTAATGTATTTTGAGAGAGAGTGGGGGGGGGGGATGGCGAGGAGAGTGCGAGAGGGGGAGAGGCAGAAAGAGAGAGAGAGAGAAAGAGAGAGAGAGAATCCCAGGCTGTCAGTGCAGACCCTGACAAAGGGGGCTTGACCCCAGGAATCCTGATCACAACCTGAACCGAAATCAAGAATTAGATGCTTAACCAACTGAGCCACCCAGGTGCCCCTGCCTGTTTTTGCTATCTGTTCTTGCACACACCTAAGCTTCTTAGTTTGATCAGCAGTAAGCTGAATGATAGGGATAGAAGGCAAGACTAAGAAGAGGAATTGGTGTTCAGAAGAGTGGGGTGATTTTGGTTATTGTGCCTGGTACAGATAGGTGCAAAAATGTTAAATCTATCACAGATCTACAAGATTCTTGTACATATTTCCATCCATTGTCTCATAAATGGTATCTTTTTGGAATGTTCCTTTTCAGTTTGAGAGTGGAGGAATTGGCTTTAAAATTTTCTTATATAAAAAAACCAAATATTTTGCTACTGTTATTTAAAAACCATTGATTATATTTGTTTCTGGTTGTTATTGGAATCAGTTTGAAATAATGCCATTAATGATGCCATCTAACACAACTATTTCTTTTGATTTCTTGCCTATGTGTAAATATGATATGGCAGAAATTCTTAATTTTGGGGACTTTTTATCTTTGTGTCAGTAGTGCCTCATAGTATCTGACCCTGTAAAAGAAAACTCATTTCCTGTAATTACAACACTTCTGACACTAGATGTGTGGGTTTTCCACACCAAGCAACTCTTTAATTCTCTGAGGATACCAGTGAGTAGTTAGCACAGGCCCCAGAGGTTAGAGGCTCAGTCCCACACAACTACCCTTCACTTTGGATGCTAGTTGCAAACAGTGGGTAGCTCACACTTCTGTCTGACTTGACTACAAATTGGGAGGGGTCCCATGACTTCCTCCTCAGGTTTTTTAATTGGCTATTATGACTCACAGAACTCAGAAACACTTATGTTTACCATCTTATTACAAAAGATATAATTAAAGATAACGATGAACAGCAAGATGAAGAGCTACATAGGATGAAGCCCAGAAGGATCCTTGAGTGCACAGCTACTGGCACATGGATGTGTTTATCAACTTGGATGCTCAACCCTGTATTTGGTAGGGGGTTTTATTGCACAGGCATGATTGGTTATTAAGTCAGTGTCCAGCTGGACACTGGAGGATAAAGGGTGGGGGTGGAAGTTCCAAGTTGATAATCAGGGTTTGGTTTTCTGATGACCAGACCCTATACTGAAGCTATCCTGGAGCTCACCAAGAGTAGCCTCATTAGAACCAAAGATGTTCCTGTCAGGAAATTTCAAGGGATTTAGGAACTCTGTGTAAGTGGTGTGTGTCCCTGTGGGCCGTAGACAATTGTGTTCAGTCTGAATGGGGTCTTGTAGAGGGATTATAGGTGCTGGCACTGTCAAGAGCCCTTCTGAATACTGGGGGGCTCTGGTTTCCACGTGCAGAATAAACTGTTGACAGTTTATTATCAGGCTGAGGCTTCAAGGTTGCAGGAGGATTGTGTTTTTTCTGAGTGATTGGGACAGCACCCCACTAGAAGTCCTCACCTACATATTCCATACTCCTTCCCACCAAGTCCCTTCTGTAAACTGTTGGAGAGCCTCTTTCTACTTCACTGACCCTTGAATGTCCTCTACTGAAAAAGCTTAGCATGGTGCTCGTGTTAAAGGAGGAATACTTAAAGGGATTTTGTTGTTTATCACAAAACATACCTTGAAATACTCATTCAGAACTGAGGGGCAATAAACTGATAACTGACACATATGGGTAATATGGATATCCATTTGGATGGATATGGATAATACCCAAATTTGTTTACACAGTCACCTGTTGATGGACAGTCTGAGTTCTTTCTAGTTATTGGCTCTTAGAACTAAAACTGCCATGAACATTAATATATAGGTTTTTGTATGGACATATATTTTATTTTTAAAAATTTTATGTTTTTATTTATGTTTGAGAGAGAGAGAGAGAGAGAGAGCGAGCACGAGTGGGGGAGGGGCAGAGAGAGAGAGGGAGACACAGAATCAGAAGCAGGCTACAGGCTCTGAGCTTCAGCACAGAGCCCAGCACAGGGCTCAAACTTGTGAACCACGAGATCATGACCTGGGTTGAAGTTGGATGCTCAACCAACTGAGCCACCCAGATGCCCCTGGACATATATTTTAATTTCTCTTAGGTAAATATCTAAATGTGGAATGACTGGATCATTTAGTAGGTATTTGTGTAACTTTTTAGGAAGTTGCCAAATAGTTTTTCGAAGTGCCTGTGCCATTTTTTGTTCTTGCTGGCAGTGTGTGATAGTTTCTCTATATCTTATCAACATTTGGTATGGTTATTCCTTTTAATTTTAGCCATTCTAGTAGGTGTAAAATGTTACCTACCTGTGTTTTAATTTCCATTTCTCTAATGACTAGTGATATTGAGCATCATTTCTTGTGTTTATTTACCACTTGTATATTTTCTTTGGTAAAATGTGTGCTCAAATCTTTTACCCATTATTTTAATTGGGTTGTTTTCTGATTATTGAGTTTTGAATGCTTCCTATATATTTTGATTCTATGTTTTGCAGAGGTTTTCTCCTGGATGGTGGCTTATCTTTTCATTCTTTTAACAGTCTCTTTTGAGGAATAAAAACTTCTAATTTTGATGAAAGTTCAAGTCTATCCATTTATTCTTATCTGGATCATGTTCTTGTTTTTGTATCTATATCTAAGATATAGTTGCCTAATGCAAGGTTATAAAAACTTTCTCCTAAGATATCTTCTGGAAGTTTTATGGTTTTAGGTTTTATGATTAGTGGTATGATGCATTTTGAGTTAATGTTTTTTATGTGAAGTGAAAATTGAATAAGGGTTTTTTTTTTTTTTTTTTTTTTTTTTGCATTGTGATATCCACTTGTTCTGGGACCATTTGTTGACAGGCCATCCTTTACACTTTTGCCTAAAATCAGCTGATCGTATATGTCTGGGTTTATTTCTGATTACCTAATTCATTACTGATCTCTTGCCTGTCTCAATGCTACTACTATTTTGATTCCTGTGGCTTTATAAGAAGTCATGAAACCAAGTTGTGCTACTCACCTAGCTTTTTTCTTCTTTTTCAGTGTTATTTTGGCTATTGTGCTGGTTATTGATTTATTGCATCTTAGCTCCAGATTTTCCCTTTTTGCCTATTCTGTGAAAATGGATCTGGCTTTTTTAGTATTTTTCTTTTGCCAGCTGGCATAGTGTTGGGCTTTGTCAATAGAGAGTGCTGCAGAGACATTGCAGGAGGAAAAAGTTTTGCTTCTTGGTTTCTGTGTGCTTGCTTGGCAAGCTCCAGCAGCATACTCAACTTCTCTAGAATCAGCCCACATGGCTTCCTTAGTGTACAGTTCTTGCCGTATGTGTGACTTTACTAGCACTAAGCTTCTTTAGTGCTCAGAGGGCCGCAGTAACCCAGCAGCCAATGACCCAAGGCTAGCTTCTCTTTGTACCTCTCGTGTGGGTTTGTAGCAGAATGCCTTCATGGGACGCTGCCAGATAAATGGTTTTTCCTAGCCCCCTTATGAATGGATTTCTGCCAAGTTTCACAAGGCAAATTTCCAGCAAGTTCTGCTGGCATGGCACCAGAATGACTTATCTGTCATTCAGTGAGACAAGGCTATGCTTTCTCCGACAGGGTCTGATCTCTGCCCTGTAGAAGGGCACTCTTGTCTCAGCCCTAGGAGGTGTTAGCTGCTCTTGTATTCTTTCGTATTCTCTTTGCTTCTCACTAGTTAATTGTTGTTACACCGAGCCCTGTTATAGTTAATATTCTTTATACTTAACTTTCCCTTTTCAAATTTCCTTGTGACCTCTCTTTTCTGATTGGATCCAGAGTGATGCAACTGTTCTAGGTTTTTTTACATTTCCATCTGAATTTTAGAAGCGGTTACTAAATGTCTGAAAAAAAAAAGCCTACTGGGATATTCACTGAATCTATGCATAAATCTGTGGGAATTGCATTGGAATCTATAGATAAATTTGGGGAAAATTTACCTCTTAACAGTAGTGAGTCTTTTGACCCATGGATAATGTATCACTGTTTATTCAGATTTTCAGTTTCTTTCAGTAGTGTTTTACGGTTTTATTATACAGATTTTTCCCAGATTTTGTCAGATTTACCCCTAAGTGTATTATATTTTTTATGTTCTTATAAATGGTATTGTTTTTGTTAAAAATCCCACTTTTGAGTTGTTCATTGCAAACATATGGAAATGCAATTGGTGCTTATATCCTGCAGCCTTGTTAAATTCATTTTCTGGCTCTAGTTTTTTTTTTTGTTTTGTTTTGTTCTGTTTTTTTTTTTTTTTTTGGCAGATTCCATTGGATTCTATGTAGATAGTCATGTCTTCTGTGAATGAAGAGAGTTTTACTTCTTTAATTCCACTCTGGGTGCCTTTTATTTCTTTTTCTTTGCCTGACTTCATTGGCTAGATGCTCTGGTATAATGGTAAATAGAAATGGTGAGAATGGATATTCTAGTCTTCTTATTTTAGGGGGAAAGCATCTATTCTTACACAAGTATGATGTTAATTATAGATTTTTCATAGATACCCTTTATTGGATTAATTAAATTTGTTTCTATTTCTAGTTTGCAGAGACTTCAAATCAGAAATGGATATTGGATTTTGTTAAAATACTTTTTTGTGTGTGTCTGTTGAGATGAAAGTTACTATTTTTTTATGTTTTAGCCCTAGATAATGCAAGTATCTGTTATTGTGCACAATTTTGTTATTTTTCCCCCCCAAAATGACCCTCTCCCCATAAAAAAAGTCAATTAATTTGCATGTAGAGTACCTGGGCTTAAAAAATATTTTATGTGCAATATTATTTCTAATTGGTTAAAACATACACTCACTAATAACAGTGGAGTCTAATTATTGAACTGTGATATGAAAAAAATAGAGAAAAATCTGAGAAGTGTCCAGAAAATATCTACTGAAGAATTGTGATTGAGTACAATTGTTTTAATTCTGAAGTTATGTTCAGCATTACTAATGGGAGACAGTTAGCTATAGGATACTTGAGGATCATTAGTGAGTGCTTAGGAAGAAGTAAAAACAATAAATGAATTACATGAAGAAAATTTTAAAGCATAGAGGCTTGCTTAAAGATAAAAAAAAGCAGTAAGTAGACCTAACAGAACACAAGGGGCTCAGAAGAATGCAGTTGTTTCTTATAGAAAGTACTTGGAGTTAAAGCAATGTAGCTGGTGGTTTTGGTGAAGTGGAAAGAATTGCCCTGGGATAATTGGATTTAATTCCTGTACTTACCACTTGCTAACTGGGTAAGTTTCTTAAACTAAGTTTCTGATTTCTCATCTGTAGAATGAACGTAAGAATATCCCAAGGGTTGTAATGAAGAATAAATAGAATCAGTTACATAAAAGTGTATAGTAGTGTAGTTAGGTGCTTAATAAATGTTTGTCTTTATTATATTTTTTAATGACCAGTGGAAGCTTTTCTATTCTGTTGCCTATTTCCCTGGTGATTATATTTAGTCACAGAAATAGTGCCCACAGTTACCTTGAAACCCATCAAGAAAATAAAAAATGAAGCCAATTCCTGCTGCTTTGACCTTCTGTATTTTCATAGTTTCAAAGAAACCTATGAGCACTGACAGAGCTGACAGAGCACTGTCAGCATAAGACTGTATTAGAAAATGCTCTGAAAGAAAGTTCTAACTTGAGGAAGAATGGCAGAATTTTTTATAGGGCATTAGCAGGAGGGGTTAGGCATAGTTTGGGGGAATAGTTGGTCAAGGATTGTTCTCAGAGAATTGATTTTGTAGAGTAGCAGCCATTGGACAGTTTGGATTTTATCAAGAATTTTAGGGAGAATCAGCTGTGGGGGTCAAGGACGTGAGTGGACCAATGGCAAATTCTCAGGTTTTTAGTGTCTGCACAGCAGATTTTTCTATCATTGGCTCTTGCTGTCTTCTCCCCCTCTACCCCTGCCACCCTAGTATAAGGGCCCTTCCATTATCCTGGTCATGATTTTAGACAGCTTCTAGCTCTTGATCTTAGAGGTAATATCTTTATGAAACTATAAAATACAAGGAATTAAGTATTTCATAGAGCTGGAAAGTTCTTTCAGTCTTTTCTTCCTGCCCTCTTTGCATTGTGTTTTGGATTCTGTTATGTAGCTGCTCTGCAGTAGAGGAAATGGTAACGTATGATAATGAAAAACTTCAAAGTAGTTTGAAGGCTGGAAGGGAGATTTGAAATGCGGGGAGATTTGAATAAGGTTTTGCAGCAGCTATTTTAGTTGATGACACATCTTCAACTTAAATTGTAATTCATTTTTTTTTTAAAGTTTGCCTTATATTTCTGTGATGATTCTAGTAGAAGTCAAATGAAATTATTTTTGATAGCTGGTTTGTGAACGTTGGTATTTACAGCCAACCTTCCAAAGCCTACCTTGGCTTTCAGGGAGCTCAGCTTGTGACTAAATGGATCATCTCTTCTCTTGTATCTATTTAATGCATTACTGGTTTCTAGCAGCTGATACTTAACATTGTTCATTCTTGAGTGTGGTGCTTCATGTGATTTCTTTTCCTTTATGAGGTACTTTTTGACTATAGGTGGATCCATTCTCCTGTATATATAATCTGTGCTTTGAAATTAAATTATCCTTGTCCTTTTTGAATACATATCCTTTTATTATCTGATAGTTTGCTCTTGCTTTGTGGCTTCCTGGGTCCCTTTTGTAATGCTTACTTAGCTTTTAATTTAAATACAAGATTGCCTTAGTTAGCATCCAAGGAAGACTTTGGCCTATTCAGACATTGAGAAAATATGAATATTTGACCACTATATTTAGGATTATTGGGGCTTTTCATTCTAATTTTTAGAATATAGAAAGTGAGGCAAGTTTCTTATTTTTTCCTAATCAAGCTCACCATAGACCTTGTACTTTTTAAACTGGCTTGAATGAAAAAAATACATCTATGAAGAATGGCATATCTGCTATTTCTACATGGATGTACTTACCATAACTGTGGAAAATATATTTGATTTACTGTGAAGCTCTCAGGGTAGATGTTTAAGATATAATCAATATTTTAGTATTTTCATGTATAGTTAAGCACTTTCCGTAAATTATGATAATGTTATTTATGGTTTTATTTGTTCTGCAAAATATCACAAAAAGTTCCATAATGTGGCTTTCTTTTTTTGGTATTCAGAGGCAGTTAGATAAGATTTATCTACAACTAAATAGTACATCACTGGTGAGAATCTTTTCTACCTATTATTCTACTTTTTAAATCTCATTCTCTTCCACTCATAACATTTGGTGATATGATACAAATGCCACTGTCATAGCTTTCTTTAATTTTCTGGAAAGTATCTTTTATAGTCTCCATATCTTTAAATCTTGGGAACTCTGAAAAGCTTCTTTATCCTTTATTTCTTCTCAAGAAAATACCTTCATTTACTCTTGATGTTTTTGTAGAAATTCCTGCTACCCACAGATAGAAATAAAAACATGCAATGTAAAATCTCAGTCATTTAGAGCATTTTAAAAATTAACAAATCAATTATTTAAAAAGTTCCATAGATTTTGATCTTTTTTAGTTTTATTCTGCGTTATTGAAGTATAATTGACATATATTGTAAAATATTTAATATATGCATAATGGTGACTTCATATAGTCTCTCTTAGTACTTATATAATGCAGTATTATCAACCATAGCAATCATGCTTTACATTAGATCCTCAGACTTTATTCATCTCATAGCTGGAAGTCTATACTCCTTTACCACCCTCTCTCTCCCTGTTTCCCTCATCACCCAGTCCCTGGCAACCACTTTTCTACCCTCTGTTACTATGAGTTTGATTTTTTTTTTTAATTTCACATATAAGTGATACCATGTAGTATTTTCTCTCTGTGTGACTTATTTTACTTAATATAATACTCTCAAGATTTATACATTATGTTGGAAATGGGAGGATTTCTTTTTTTCCTCATGAATGAGTAATGCATTATACACACACACACACACACACACACACACACACACACACACACACACCACATCTTTATTCATTCATCTGTTGATGGACACTTGGGTTGTTTCCATATCTTGGCTATTGAGAATGATATTGCAGTGAACCTGGGAATGCAGGTATCTCTTTGAAATCCTGTTTTCATTTCCTTTGGATGTATACCCAGAAGAGGGATGTCTGGATCATTTGGGTAATTCTATTTTTAATTTTTGAGGAAAACTCCATACATTCTCCATGGTATGCTGCATCAGTTTACAGTGCCACCAACACTTGTTAAAGCACTTTTCTTTTTGATGAGAGCCATTGTAACATGTGTGAGGTGATATCTCATTGTAGTTTTGATTTGTATTTGGTGATGACTAGTGATGCTGAGCACCTTTTCACATACCTAATAGCCATTTGTAGGTCTTCTATGGAAAAAAATGTCAGTTTTTTTAATCAGGTATTTTTGTTTTGTTTTGTTTTGTTATTCAGTAGTATGAGTTCTTTGTATATTTTGGTTATTAACCCGTTATCAGGTATATGGTTTGAAAATATTTTCTTCCATTCCATAGGTTTCCTCTTTATTTAATTGGTGATTTCCCTTGCTTTGCAGAAACTTTTTGATAAAGTCCCATTTGTTTGTTTTTGCTTTTGTCACTTTTACTTTTGGTGTTTTGAAGTTGAAAACATCATTGTCAAGACTGATGTCAAGGAACTTGCCCCCTATGTTACCTTCTAAGAGTTTTATCATTTCAGATCTTTAATCCATTTGGAGTTGTTTTTTTGTCTGCAGTGTAAGATAGGGGCTCAGTTTCATTCTTTTGGCTGTGACTGTCCAGGTTTTCCCAGCACCATTTATTGAAGAGACTATCCTTTTCCCATTGTATATTCTTGACTTGTCAAATATTAATTGACCATATATGCATGAATTTATTTCAGAGCTCTCTATTTTGTCCCATTGGTTTGTGTGTGTTTTTTTTAAGTTCATTTATTTTGAGAGAGAGAGAGATAGTGAGGGAGGGGCAGAGAGAGAGAGAGAGAGAGAGAGAGAGAGAGAGAGAGAGAATCCCAAGCAGGCTCTGTGCTATGAGTAGAGACGCTGACACTGGGCTCTGTCTTGCAAACCATGAGATCATTACCTGAGCTGAAATCAAGAGTTAGATGCTTAACAGACTGGACCACCCAGGTGCCCCATCTTTTTTTTATGTCAGTATTATACTGTGTTGATTACTATAGCTTTGTAATATAATTTGAAATTGGGAAGTATGAGGCCTCTAGATTTGTTCTTAAGATTGCTTTGGCTCTTTGGGGTCTTTTGTGGTTCAATACAAAATTTATGATTTGTTAGTTCTGAGAAAAATGCCATTGGAATTTTGATAGGGATTGCATTGAATTTGTAGATTGCCTTAGACTATTTGGCCATTTTAGCGATATTAATTCTTCCAGTCTGTAAGCACAGGTTTTTTTTTGTACTTTGCATTTATTTGTGTCTTCTTCAGTTTCTTTCATCAGTGTCTTATAGTTTTCATGTACAGATCTTTCACCTTCTTTGCTAATTTATTGCTAAGTATTTTCTTTTTTTTTTTGATGCAGTTGTGAATGGGATTTTCTTAATTTCTGTTTCTAACTTGTTCTTAGTGATATTTGTATATTGTATTTTGCATATTGTATATTGCATCTTTACTGAATTTGTTGATTGGTTCTAACAGGTTTTTTTTTCTGTGTGTGTGTGTGTGGAGTGTTAGTATTTTTTTAATATATAATATCATATTACTGCAAATGGTGAGTTCTATGAACTCCTTTCCAGTTTGGATGTCTTACTTCTTTTTCTTGCCTAATGGCTCTGGCTAGGACTTCCAGTACTGTGTTGAATGAAAGCAATGAGAGTGGACATCTTTGTCTTGTTCCTGATCTTAGAGGAAAAATTTGCAGCTTTTCACCATTGAGTATGGTGTTAACTGTGGGCTTGTCATATGTGGCCTTTATTTTCTTGAGGTATGTTTCCACTATATTCAGTTTGTTGAGAGTTTTTATTATGAAAGAATGTTGAATTTTTAAAAATATATTTTTCATCTATTGAGATGATAATATGAATTTTATCCTTCATTTTGTGTGTGCTTTATTACATTTATTGATTTGCCTATATTGAACCATTGTTGCATCACAGGAATAAAACCAACTTGATCATAGTGAATGATCTTTTGAATGTGTTGTTGAATTCTGTTTGCTAATATTTTGTTGGGGATATTTGCATTCATGTTCATCAGGGGTATTGGCCTGTAGTTTTCTTTTGTGTAGTGTCCTTGTTTGGTTTTGATATCAGGGTAATGCTGGCCTTGTAAAATGAATTTCTTCCATTCTCTTCAATTTTGGGGAAGATTTTTGAGAAAGTTTGGTATTAATTCTTCTTTAAATGTTTGGTAGAATTTACCAGTAAAGCCATCTGGTCCTGAATTTTTTGTAGGGAGGTTTTTGATTACTTATTAAATCTTGTTAGTAAATGTTCTGTTCAGATTTTCTATTTTTTCTTGATTCAGCCTTGGCAGGTTGGTGTATTTCTAGGAATTTGTCCATTTTTTAGGTTGTCCAATTTGTTGGTGTGTAATTGTTTGTAGTAGTCTCTTATGATCTTTTGTATATGTGTGATACCAGCTGTAATGTCTCTTCATTCATTTATGATTTTATTTGAGTTCTTTCTCAGTTTTCTTGGTTGGTCTAGCTAAATGTCTGTCTTTTCAAAAAACCAGCTTTTAGTTTCATTGATTATTTTTTTTAAATTTTTATTTCATTTATTTCTACTTCATTCCTTTCTTCCTTTTTTTTTTTTTTCTTCTTCCTTTGACTAACTTTGGGCTTAGTTTCGTTTTATGTTTCTAGTTCCCTGATGTGTAAAGTTAGGTTGTTTATTTGAGTTTTTTATTATTTCTTAATGTTGGTATTTATTATTTTGAACATCCCTCTTAGAAATGCTTTTGCTGCATCCCTTAAGCTTTTGTATTGTGTATTTCCATATTAATTTGTCTGAAGATAATGTTTTTATTTTTTCTTCGATCCATTTGTAGTTCAATAGCATGTTGTTTAATCTTCACATATTTGTCAATGTTCCAAGTTTCTTCTTGTAATTGATTACTAGTTTGATACTATAGAAAAGATGCTTAATAAGATTTCATTTTTAAAAATTTATTAAGACTTGTTTTGTGGCCTAACATGTTGTATCCTGGAGAATGTTCATGTGTACTTAAGTATTCTCTTACTGTTACAATGTCTTATAAATTTCTCTTGTGTCCATATGGTCTAATGTGTAGTTTAAGTCTTAAGTCCAGTGTTTTCATATTGATATTCTTTCTAGATGATCTATCCATTTTTGAAACTGAGGTATTAAGGTTTCTACTATTATTGTGTTGTTGTCTATTTCTCCCTTCAGGTCTGTTATTATTTGCTTTATATATTTAGGTGCTTCCATGTTGGATAGATAAATATTTTAAAATCCTACAACCACTTGTTGGATTGACCCCTTTAGTCTTATATAATTACCTTCTTTGTCTCAAATGCACTCTTTTGCTGGGAATGCTATTTTGTGTGATGTAAGTGTAAATATTCTTGCTTTCTTTTAGTTTTCTTTTGCCTGGAATATCTTTTTCCATCCCTTTCCTTTCAATCTGTATATATCCTTAAGACATATAAGAGAACTTAGTCCCTTACATTTAAAGTAATTATAGATGGATATGGACGTAACTGTCATTTTGTTAATAGTTTCTTGCTGTTTTGTAATTCCTTTGTTCCTTTTTTAAATGTCTTTGTGATTTGATACTTGTCTATAGTGGTGTGCTTAGATTTCTTTTTGTTTACCTTTTGTATATCTGTTACAGGTTTTTGCTTTCTGGTTACCATGAGGCTTACGTAAAACATTTTATATTTGTGATAGTCTGTTTTAAGTTGATATCAACTTATGTCAAATGCATACTAAAGCTCTCTTTACTATACCTCAGTGCATTTTGTTTTTGATGTTATAATTGACATCTTTTTACGTTGTGTATCCATTAACAAATTATATTATTTTTGTCTTTTAGGCTTCATACTAGATTTACAAGTGATTTACCTACCTTCGTTACAAATTATGTTAATCTGATTTTAACTATGAACAGTATTTACCTTTACCAGGGAGATTTATCCTTTGTTTTCTTGTTACTAATTTGTTTCATCCTTTTGTTTGCAGCTTGAAGAAGTCATCTTAACATTTATTACAAAGCTGGTCTAGTATTGATGAACTCCTTAAACTTTTACTTTCCTAGAAAACTTTTTATCTCTCCTTCAACTCTATAGGACAACTTTGCTGGGTAGAATATTTTAGGTTGGTAGTTTTTTCTTTAGCACTTTCATTGAACTTATTACCTGCAAAAGTTTTTCAGATTTTGCTGAAAAATCTGCTGGTAATCTTACGGAGACTCCCTTTTACATAACATAAATTTTTCTTTTGCTGCCTTTAAGATTCTGTCCTTGTCTTCAACTTTTGACAATTTAATTATAGTGTATCTTGGTTTGGATTTACCTTGTTTGAGATTCTGTGGGCTTCCTATATCTGGAGTTCTGTTTCTTTTTCTGTGTTAGGAAAGTTTTCAGCCATTATTTGTTTGAATAGGCTTTCAGCCCCTTTCTCTTTTTCTTTGCTTTCTGGGACCCCATAATAAATATATTGATGTACTGGATGGTGTCCCACAATTTCCTTAAGCTTCACTCACTCTTTTTCATTCTTTTTTCTCTTTATGTCCCTATTTGGATGACTTTCACTGCCCTGTCTTCAAATTTGCTGATTCTTTCTTCCATTTGATCTAATATGTTGTAAAATCCCTTCTGTTGAATTTTTCAGCTCATTTATTTAATTCGTCAGCTCTGTGATTTCTGTATGGTATTTCCCTATATTTTTTATCTCTGTTGAAATTTTCATTTAGTGAGCATCTTTGTAATCATTATTTTGTGCTCTTTATCAGGTAAATCACTTCTTTCCCTTTTATTAAGATCTGTTTCAGAGGTTTCATTTTTTTGTTTGTAATATATTTCTCTGTTTCTTCATTTTTCTTAATTCTCTGTGTTGGCTTCTGTGCATTAGATAAAACAGTCACATGTCCCAGTCTTGATGGAATGGTCTCATGTAGATGCTGAATCTTATCATTCAGCCTGGCCCTAGCTCTTGGTTGTTTCTCAGACCTTTGTGGTTGTCCAAGCTGCCTTCTTCATGACTCCCAGTAGTTGAGAGTATTTCAAGATCTTTCAGTGTCCCCAAGTGGAGGATCAGTCACCACCAATATGCTGGCTGAATGAAAGCTGGACCCTCAGGTAGCAGCTTAAAAATTTTTTTTTTTTAATGTGTATTTTTGAGAGAGACAGAGACAGAGTGTGAGTAGGGGAGAGGCAGAGAGAAAGGGAGACAGAATTCGGAGCATCCTCCAGGCTCTGAGCAAGCTGTCAGCACAGAGCCTGATGCTGGGCTTAAAGTCACAAACTGTGAAATCACGACCTGAGCCAAAGTCGGATGCTTAACCAACTTAGCCACCCAGCTGCTCCTCAGGTATCAGGTAGCAGCTTTTAAGTATGCAAGTAGATGTGTCTTTCAGGGAAAGACTGGGATCTAGGTGTTTCCCTCTCTTCCCTTTGTTCTGAGCCCTGAGGGTTAGCCAATTAAGAAACTTAAGAACTATTTGTTTGCTTTTGTCTTATGGGACCTGTGAATGCCATCCTTGCTTGCTCCCAGAACCAAGCAATCAAGTATTGTATCCCCTGGGTAGAAGCCACGATACTCAGAGTGCCAGAGGTGTGTACAAGCCCCTTCCAGGAAGCTGTTTGTGATTTATAGTGATCTACTAGGGGAATGCACATTTGGTGTCTGCTGGCTTCCCAGTTTTCATGCAAGACTGACATCCGTCTGTAGATGTATGCTAAATTAGAAGCCTCATCCTCTGGCAGCAAGTTTTAAATTATGTAAATAGGCTTCTTTCTGGGAATGACTGGGGAGATGGGTGTTTCTGTCTCCTTCCTGTGTGTTGAGCCCTGGGGAGATAGCTGCTTAAGAACTATTTATTTGTTTGCTACAATCCTGTTGAGGATTGTTGAGTCTGCTAATGCAAGACTCACTGGCCACCAGAGTTGGGCTATCACAGGGTGTGTCTTTTGGGCAGAAGTTGCAAAGCCCAGGCACCAAATGTGTACGCAAATTCCTTTCAGGAAGATACCAGTGACTGGGAGCTGGGCAGAGAGAGAACACAAAGATGGTGCCCACTGGCTTTCTTGGTCTCTAGAGAGAATTACAGCTGATCCCTAGATGTGTGTTAAATGAGAAGCCTTACCCTAAGGCTGCACCTTTTAAGGTAGCCAAATAGGCCTGTTTCAGGAAAGGCTGGTAGATGGGCATTTTTGTCTGTTGCCTCTGTTCTGAGTCTTAGACGCATAGCCACCGTGAGTCCCTGAAGCCCACCAAGAACTGTTTCTTTATTTGCTGTAGTTTTCTGGGTCTTGGGGACTCAAGCCCCAATGGCTTTCAGAGCTAGATGTTTTGGGGGCTCATCCCTGAGTTAGAAGTCTTAAAAGTTGGGGCACTAGATGTGGGTTGAAACCCTTTACTCCTCAGGGAGAAGCTGGTAGTTGTGAATTCCCTCTCAGTTGTATGTCAGTCTGCTGGGAGTGGGGTTTATGGAGAGAGTGTTTCTCAGCTTCTCCTACCCATTCAATGTATGTGTTTTCTTATTTGTCCTCTGGATTTCTTTCAGCAGGATTTGTTTCATGTTTAGCTGTAGATTTAATATGTCTGTGAGAGGATGTGAGTTTGAGATTTTGTTGCCATCTTTGACTAGAATCAGATTTGTGATTTTCAAATGTTATCCCTTTGAACGAATAACAATATAGTGAATTAACTGGGGATGCCAGTGATATCTAAAATATAACACATAAGTGAGTCTTAAGAGGTGTATAACTTCATTTTCTGCATGATGTAACTTTTTTAGTAAATATACCATTAGAAAATACAGTAGTTCCAGTAGTTCCCCCTTATCCACAGTTTTCCTTTTCATGTTTTCAGTTACCCAGAGTCAACCAGTCTATAAGCAGATGACTCTCCTTCTAACGTCAGAAGGTCAGTAGTAGCCTAATGCTTTGTCACAGTGCCTGTGTTGTTCACCTCACTTTATCTCATCATGTAGGCATTATATCATCTTACATCATTACAAGAAAAGGGATGGTAAAATATATTTTCAGAAAGAGAGGTCATATTCATGTTATTTTTATTATGGCATATTGTTACAATCTGTTTTATTTTCAACTATTGTTGTTAATTTCTTACTGTGTCTTATTTATAAATTAAACATCATCATAGGTCTACATGTATAGGAACAAACATAGTATATATAGGGTTTGGTGCTATCTTCAGTTTTAGTCCACTGGAGGTCTTGAAATGTATACCCTACGGAAAAGAGTGGAGGGGAGACTATGGTATGTTTGGAATGATAGCAAAAGGCTTCTTTGTGTTGTTTATTGAAATCATACATAAATCTAGCTTGTGTCATACTCGTCTCATAGTTACGTAAAATAAATGGCATGGTGAAAGAGAAGAAACATGAAATGAGAGTTTCTGCAAAATTACTGAAGGAAAGAAGTGCAGTGTACTTTCTAATGTACTTTTCAATGTTAAAAAAAAATTGAGAATTCCACAACCCAAGGAAGTTGAGAAAGCTTCTTGTGCTTATGTAACAATTTTTAATCTATTAGTTGCAGAGTAAAAACAATAGGAAATTAATTAATTTTATATAAAAAATAGCTTTTAACTATGGAGTCCTCCTATCATTCGTCAGTTTGTTAAGCCTACTTTTGGTTGTTATTATTAAAAAAAAAATGTAATTAGGCAGTTACAAGAAAGCTTCAGAACAGCTGTAATTACAGCTGCAGATTTAGTCAAAATAGGGGTTTTTAAAGGCTCCTCACTCTCCTTTCGCATCTCTTTCCCTTACCCCAAGTAACCCAAATTTAGTTGTAAAAGTTTTGGTGAGCTCAGGATTCCCGAAACTGGAGTGCCATATGTTTAACTGCATGCAGATGTGATGATTATATGTGACTCTTCATTAAGGTTTCTGGAACCTTTTTAGTTCTATTGCTCTATGCACAGTTAAATGATTTTTATCAGCTTGTTTCTGTATTTAATTTTATAGATATACATGTATTCCAAACACACTTTAATGATTTTTATCAAGACTCTGGCATCTGCTAAAACTATTTAGGGGGATAATAGTTTTTATATTCTAAATTTGACGTAATGTTGATATTATTACAAGTTGACTGGAAATATCTGCAAAACCTTACATCTATGTTTTTCTTCAAATTTTACTTCAAAATTTTTTTCAAAAATATTTCTTCAAATTTTACTCTATTAGGAAATTGACTTTAACCTTGTCTAAAAACAATTTGGTAAATCTGTTAATTTTTGGAGCAAGTTCTGTTATAAACAAGAAGTTAAATATACATCCTTGTTGGTCGTCCTCTGATTCTCTCTTCCTGTGGCTTTATGATTTAGGGATATAGATGTCATTCTAAGGTCTAGTTTTCAATTAGTCAAGGATTGGATAAAAGGGTTATGAAAACCGTGGCTAAGAGCAAGGTTTGGGGCCAGTCTCACTGTCTCAACTAATTGCCATCTCTTTTGCAGATGTTAGTTATGAAATGTCGATCATGAGCTACATAACGTAACTTCGATTCTAACCATAATTTTACAGGGTTATATTTTCAGAATTGGTTTAAAATTGTAGTCATTTGCTGTTGAATCACACATAAGGAAATTCAAAGAGTCTTTTGCCAAAGCTAACAATTCAACACTTTCAGGTAGGAAAGCAAATGAAACATATCTATATGTATATACCACCATGTTAAAAAATGTATGGTTCTTACCTTTAAGTACAGTGGGTAGAAAAGGTGCAAGTATGTGCATTAATTTAAGAAATCAACTTTTAGAGGGTAAATAAAGTTGGATTTAAATCTCCAGACTTAGGAAGTCTTTAATTAATTAATTAATTAATTTTATTAAAATTATTTTTATTTATTTACTTATTCTGTCCAGTATTTTATTTATTTATTTATTTTAATATAATTTATTGTCAAATTGGCTAACCTACAGTGTGTACAGTGTGCTCTTGGCTTTGGGGGTAGATTCCCTTGGGAACTCTTTAGATCTTAAAGAAGTTCCAAAGATCTAGACCAATTTTCTTATTACACACGAGGAAACGGATTCAAAGAAGTTGAATTACATTAAGTCATTGGTTAAACAGATTTATAGGACATTCTAAATATGAACTCAGGAGTGACGAAAGGTAGCAAGTTAACTTTGCTGTTGTAATCTTGGATGTCAACTAATGTTGATTGATTGCTCATTGTAGGTGCTTTTAGAGAGAAACTGCCAGTTCTTTCCTCACATGAGTTTAAGTGGTAATATCAGCAGGATGTGTGGACTTATATAGTAGGGTATTTTTAGAGAGAGAAAATTGAACTTCAGAGAATACTGGTGAATTCAAATGAATAGTTAAATACGTTCATTAAGACAGAGTAAAGAAACTATATTTACAAAATTACATAACTTTTTTTTTTAAGTTTATTGAGAGAGAGAGAGAGAGAGTGTGTGTGTGTGTGTGTGTGTGTGTGTGTGTGTGTGTGTGTGTGCATGTACATACAGGTGGGGAAGGGGCAGAGAGAGAATCCCAAGCAGGCTCCCTGCTGTCAGTGAGGAGCCCAACTGGAACTCAGACTCACGAACCTGTGAGATTGTGACCTGAGCCAAAACCAAGAGTTGGACGCTTAACTGACTGAGCCACCCAAGGGCCCCCAAATTATATAACTCTTAAAACATAGATTGGCTTATTTGAGATTGAGCATAATTTTAATGATGAAGATATGATTAATTATATGAAGTAAGAAACTTAATAGAAACTTTTAGGAAGGAAAATAAAACTTTGAAACTTTAATAAGAGGAAAAATGAAATGTGAAAAATAATTTAATTTTATTTAAGAACTGGCTATCCATTTATCTCATTACCAAAACTTACTGTTGTCACTGTCTTTTCTTTTGTCTTCTTCCTTCCCCTACTGGTTCTCTCTGAAAAAGGCTCACGTTGTAGTGTGGTGTGATACAGTTCATGCAATTCTGGCTTTGTCACCAACGACCATCATGGCCTTGCACTAAAAGTTTTCCTATTAAGACATACACAAGTGAATGATTTTGAATTAGTTACGTCGATTTATGAGCTTTAGTTAAGGTACTTCATGAAAAAGGAGACTAGGTCTTGGATGTGACTATAGGATTGTTGAGACAATCAGATGAACTCACATGAAAATGTTCTAAAAACTGAAGATTTCACAAAGGCAAATGATATTGTTTTTATAACGATTGTTTTCAATCCAGCATGACAAATAGTTGAGTATCCAGTATATCAGAACCAGGGTTGTGGACTTTAGAATTCAGGAAGATATAGTCCTTGCCTGTAAGATACGTTTAGTGTAATTTGGGGAAGAAAGAAATAAAATATATAATGCAAATGTCTACAGTGTATGACAGAATATGAAGAGGGTAATGAGAGGCTGACCCAGATTTTGGCTTAAGTTAAAGAGCTACCCACCTGAATCTTTTCAAAGTCCATAAGACTTGGTATGCTACAAGTAACAAATGAGCATTTTGACCTTTTCTTATATATCTCTTGCTTTTTTGAGCCTTTCTTTAGGTAAGAGTGGACAGATTTTTAACTTATGTTGCAGTGTGATGAAAGTCTAAACTTGGGCTCTCTAATAGTTGCAGGTGGGAGCTTGTTGATTTTTTAGGTGTACAGACATGAATCAGTAGCTGAGTCAAAGTGCCACAAAGAATGTACAGTTTTAGATTTGATGAGTATTGTCAATGGGATAGGTTCTAAATTTTAACATCTGGGTTGGATACCTTGACAGGGACATAGACAATTAAAGTGAAACCTGGGAGCAACATTTATTCCAACCCTGTTGAAGATATCTTTTATAGGGTCCCAGAATTGGCTTGACTGTTTCTCATAGTAAGGAATCTATCTATTATGTGATGAAGTACACTTTCTTATATGGGCTCTTGTGTTTGGAATTCTTTGTTTTTATCAGATCAAATAACCTTCTGCTCCATCTGCTGTTCTGTATTTTTTACATTTTATTAGATAGACAACAGGCTTGAAACAGAAGAGAACCTGCTGATGGATAGCCAGAAACAGAAGAGGAGAATGATAGGTTCAGGAGGCAGATCAAAAAAGGAAATAGTGATAATAGCTAATACTTATTAACAGTGAAGTTCCAGGTGCTGTTCTAAATGCTGTTCTCATATAATAACAATTTATTGTATTGATATTTTAATATTAAATATTAGGTTAAATGAAAATGTAATGTTAAATGATAATAATAATTATCCTTACTACAGACGAGGGAGCTGAGCTATAGTGCTTTGCACAATGAGAGGCAGAGTCCACGCTAGTGGTATTTGGTTTTAAATACCAAACCCTAACGCTACCACATAATGCCTATTAGAGATAATCTGGAGGCCCTTTGGGGAAAAATTCTTAGCTTCCCCTTCTCCAAGTATGATAGTTGTCAGAGATGAAAGATGAATATTTTAAGGCCATTAACTTGGTTGGAAGAGATAGGGTGGAAGAGGTGAAATACTATAGAATTTATTCAACATTTTAAGATTGAATGAAGGTATCAGAAAGGAAGGAACTTGAATATGAATATAATCACTTTGCATATCAGCGAGAAAGGGAATTTTGGTTATTATAATGACTAGGTTTTATGATGCTATATAGGCATGAGAGGTTGACATAGAAATAGTTTCATAATAGCTTATGATTGATCACTAGTTTATAGACTAGCACTATCTAATAGAAATATAATGTGAACCATTCATGTAATTTTAAATTTTCTGGTAACCACATTAAATAAGGTAAAAGGAAACAGGTGAAATTAGTTTTAATAGTACAGTTTATTTAACTTAGCATACTAATATTAACTTAGTATTAAAAATATTATCTACTAATTGACATAAAAATATCAATGAAATATTTTACATTCTTTTATTCCTACCAGGTCTGAAATCATTGTGTGTTTTACACTTACAGATTTTCTTAGTTCAAACTAGCCATATTTTGCATGCTGAAGAGCCACGTTGGCTACTGACTATCTTACTGAACAATGTACTTATGTATCATGAAAAGATAAAAGATTGATTGTTCTTGTTACGTTCATAAAACAGTTCTGATTGAATTATAAATAGATAGTTTATTCCCTCTATGTGTATAGCACACATAGAGAGCAGGTTGATCTGGGGCAAAAAGCCATCAGTCACTATTCAGTTGTATCCAGATAATCTGATCAGGAGGGGAATATATTTTTTATATTTAGTAAGAAGGGATGGGGAAGGGTTTACCAAATGTTTAGACTTCTTGCTGTTTGAGGTTCTGTGTGTGTTGCATAGTTAGAGGGACTTCCAGGGGACTCCAGAGAATTTCTGCTACCTTTTAAGTTCTGGGCTCTGGTTTTATATAAAGAGCACAGTGCTTTTTCCTTTTCTTTTCTTTTCTTTTCTTTTCTTCCACCCACTCCTGGGTAACATAATTTTTTTTAATTTAATTTTTTAAAATTTACATCCAAGTTAGTTAGCATATAGTGTAACAATGATTTCAGAGTAGATTCCTTAATGCCCCTTATCTATTTAGTCCATTCCCCCTCCCCGCTGCCTCCCGCCACAACCCCTCCAGTAACCCTCTGTTTGTTCTCCATATTTAAGAGTCTCTTATGTTTTTGTCCCCCTCCCTGTTTTTATATTATTTTTGCTTTGCTTCCCTTATGTTCATCTGTTCTGTATCTTAAAGTCCTCATATGAGTGAAGTCATATGATATTTGTCTTTCTTTGACTAATTTCGCTTAGCATAATACCCTCTAGTTCCATCCACATAGTTGCAAATGGCAAGATTTCATTCTTTTTGATTGCCGAATAATACTCCATTGTCTGTCTGTCTATCTATCTATCTATCTATCTATCTATCTATCTATACCACATCTGTATCCATTTATCCATTGATGGACACTTGAGCTCTTTCCATACTTTGACTACTGTTGATAGTGCTGCTGTAAACATTGGGGTGCATGTGTCCCTTCGAAGCAGCATACCTGTATCCCTTGGATAAATACCTAGTAGTGCAATTGCTAGATCATAGGGTAGTTCTGCTTTTAATTTTTTGAGGAACCTCCATGCTGTTTTCCAGAGTGGCTGCACCAGTTTGCATTCCCACCAACAATGCAAAAGAGATCCTCTTTCTCTGCATCCTCACCAACATCTGTTGTTTCCCAAGTTGTTAATTTTAGCCATTCTGACAGGTGTGAGGTGGTATCTCATTGTGGTTTTGATTTGTATTTCCCTGATGATGAGTGATATGAAGCATTTTTTCATGTGTCGGTTGGCCATCTGGATGTCTTGTTTGGAGAAGTGTCTATTCATGTCTTTTGCCCATTTCTTCACTGGATTCTTTTTTTTGGGGGTGTTGAGTTTGATAAGTTCTTTATAGATTTTGGATACTAACCCTTTATGTGATATGTCTTTTGCAAATATCTTCTCCCATTCTGTTGGTTGCCTTTTAGCTTTGCTGATTGTTTCCTTCGCTGTGCAGAAGGTTTTTATTTTGATGAGGTTCCAGTAGTTCATTTTTGCTTTTGTTTCCCTTGCCTCCGGAGATGTGTTGAGTAAGAAGTTGCCGCCGCCAAGATCAAAGAGGTTTTTGCCTGCTTTCTCCTCGAGGATTTTGATGGCTTCCTGTCTTACATTTAGGTCTCTCATCCATTTTGAGTTTATTTTTGTGTATGGTGTAAGAAAGTGGTTCGGGTTCATTTTTCTGCATGTTGCTGTCCAGTTTTCCCAGTACCACTTGCTGAAAAGGCTGTCTTTATTCCATTGGATATTCTTTCCTGCTTTGTCAAAGATTAGTTGGCTCTATGTTTGTGGGTCCATTTCTGGGTTCTCTGTTCTCCATTGATCTGAGCATCTGTTTTTGTGCCATATATCATTTAATTCTTGTGTCTGTAATAGATTATGTGAACTTCATGGCCAATAGTAGTATATGTCCAACAACTGGTTGCTATTATTTTTTCTCTGTGTTAGTTCCAACCGTGTAGTTTAATCAGAAATTGAAGCTGTTAAGATGAGAGATAGGAGTGGGCTGTGTGATCAGACCTAAAGGACTTGCTGGGAAGTTGACAGTGGTTTGAAAGTTAAGTATATATCAAAGAGTGGTTCAGGGATAACCTGCATCCTGATCACTTAGGAAGCTTGTTAAAATGTACAGTTTTGCCGGGGGGTGCCTGGGTGGCTCAGTTGGTTGAGTGTCTGACTTAGACTCAGGTCATGATCTCATGTGGGTTTGAGCCCTGTGTTCGGCTTTGCACTGACAGCACAGAGCCTGCTTCAGATTCTCTGTCTCCCTCTCTCCCTACCCCTCCCCTGCTGTTCTCTCTCTCAAAAATAAATAAACGTTAAAAAAAATGTACAGTTTTGGGTTCATCCTCAGGAACTCAGACCTTTTATGATTCAAAATCTCTGGTCATGGGCCCCAGAGTCTACAATTTTATGACCTTAATATATAATTCTGATCCACAATGAAGTTGAGAATCATCTTTTTAAGTTTATTCTTCCTGATGATTAAAAAGAAATGATTCTAGTGATTTTTAAATGGTTATTTTTTCTTTGACACAGTAAGTTTTCTATTTTATTGGTGATGGAGGGGTAAATATTTTCCATTTAAATTTTTATAGATGATATATAATAAATACGATTTTTATATGTTATGAGGGTAGGAGGAGTAGTGATTATTCATTCAACTCAAATTTAGTAAATATAATGTATATTTTATTTTTTTATAAATATATTTTTCTTTATTATTCAAATGTAGCCTTTTGGAATAGGATAGGAAAGGAAGGCAGACTGAGAACACATACTTTATGAAGATAGGTGGACAGATAAAGAGTGGTTTTCTGGTTCTAACTAGAAGGAAAAAATAACTACAAATAATTTACATAACTAATATGGATAATTAAAACCTGATGGAAATTTTCAAGGAGTTTTGGGTATGGGTAATTTTGTTAGTCATATTAGTTAATGAAAGTCATATCAGGAATGCTCAGCCTCTGTGTTTTTTGACAGCTGCTCTGCCTCCTAAGAACATGCTTCTTTTGGGTTTTGTC
The DNA here is from genome assembly GCF_018350195.1 of Panthera tigris. Lineage (NCBI taxonomy): Eukaryota > Metazoa > Chordata > Mammalia > Carnivora > Felidae > Panthera > Panthera tigris. The sequence goes on from NC_056665.1 coordinate 111,057,814, forward strand.
AGTGTTGGCTTCCTGGGAATCTTCCTCCATTCTTTGGGAAATTAAGTTGTACTCCGGCAGTGCTTCACATGAACCTCAGCTTTCTTAGATTCTTCAGGTAAAACCTTATCCAAACGAACCAATGAATTGCTTCAAGTCATAGTTTTAAACTTAGGTGTTTAGAAGGCTGCATTTTAGTGAGTATTAGCTTTGGTATTTTTAGTCTCCAAATCATTCTGGCTCCAGCGTCCACTGTAAAAACTCTTATGGGATAAGCAACTCTATTTTTAATTTTTTTTAACATTTATTTATTTTTGAGAGACAGAGAGAGAGCATGAGCAGGAGAGGGGCAAAGAGAGAGGGAGACATAGAATCCGAAGCAGGCTCCAGGCTCTGCGCTGTCAGCACAGAGCCCAACGAGGGCTCGAACCCACGGACCACGGGATCATGACCTGAGCCAAAGTTAGACGCTTAACCGACTGAGCCAACCAGGCACCCCAACTCTGTTTTTTAATGTCTGTGGTTTTGTTCATTCTCAGCAACTAGGTCACCAGAACTTTGTCATTATTAATGAAAAAGGTACCATATACTTTTTTTTTTTTTTTTTTTTTAAGAGTATGCTTGGGTTGAATGAAGTTAAGACATCTTAGAAATTGTGGCTTTGCTTTAAATAGTCATAGGATATAATTTTGCATATTCTGGATTCTATTCTATTTGCTGTACAATAAATTCTATTCTATTTGCTGGTACAATAACTTTATTTACCTTTGGGAACTTTGGCAATTGTATTATGCTATTTAGAATTCACATGAATTATTACAACTTAGTGGTAGGCCTTTAACTGACAGCCTCAGTCTGACTTCTTCTTTTAAAAGCTGTCTTCAGTATCTTCAAAAGTAATTTTTGGGTCTTACTGGGCCTGGAACTTTTACTTCTGTTATGACAGAAGCAGAGAGTGGGCCTTTTGAGAAGTTAGGAACAGTGGGGTACAGAAGAGGAGAAAAATCAGACTAAATTTATATCATTCCTGTTTCATTGTGAAAAATAATCATAGCCGTCTCTACTTTACTTTCCTCAGGGTGGTAGCGATGGTTGGTGATAGTAGGAGCAGTTGTAGGGGTGAATTAAGGAGACACTGAGGAGAATGTATTATCTCCTAACATGGGCTGTCAGTTATTTCCCAAATGTAGATAATAAAGTGATTATTACCAAAAATATTTCTCCCATGAGATAGTCTCATATTTAGTATTCATATGTTTATCACTTATCAAAATATTGACTGTGTTGGTGTCATAAGCAACTTCCTGTGTTATTGTCTTCTCTGTCATGTTCTTTTCTGTATTAAGTGGGCCACAGACCCATAACAGTGTTGAGGTAATGATACACTATCACAACTCTGTTGATCTTTTTTTTTTTTCCACCAGAGAAAATCACATGATTTTTTCCCCTTTATTCTTAAAGCAATCTTATTACCTGTAATTATACTTTTCTCCTGAATGGTTTTAGAATGTTTTTGGATGGTGTTGGCAAACATAGTATTATTTTGTAGTTAAGTTTAAGCTCTTAAACAAGACTATCTGGGTTCATTTCTCATCTTTGCCACTTACTAATTGTGTGACCTGGGGCAAGCTACTTATTTTATATAACTCAGGCTTGCCTCAGTTTTCTTATCTGTAAAACAGGGATCATAAAATTATATACTTTATAGATATATGTTGAGGATTAAATCATTTTATAAAGAACAGTACCTACAAATTGTATAGGCTGAATAAATATTGTTATTACATATTATTAGAAGTTATTCATATTATTAGTAAACTAATAGACTTTCAAAGTAAAAATACTTAGGGGTGACCGACTGGATCAGTTGGTAGAGCATGCGGCAGGAGTTTGGGCCCCACGTTGGGTGTAGAGATTACTTTAAAAAAAAAAAAAACTGTTTAAACTTAAACTGTTTTAAACTGTTTAAACTTAAAAAAAATCAACTTAGTTAATTTTAGGTTGGAGTTTGGACACACACACTCTCAAACCCTTTTCAAACTGTTATAGGATGATGTTTTTTTCACTTTAATGTGCAGATTACTCGGGGATCTTGTTAGATTCTTACTCAGTAAGTCCTGAGATGCTGCCTTTTTAACAAGCTCCGTTGGTAATCTGGATGTAGCTAAGTACTTAGAGCAAACTTTGGGTATTAAAGTTATGAAAGATTGCATTAAGTTGTTCTCAGTTCTTCTGTCAGTACTTTATAAACACTTGAGTGGTTTTTTGTTTTGTTTTGTTTTGTTTTTTTAAGATTTTATTTTTAAGTAATCTCTACACCCAGCGTGGGGCTAGAAGTAACAAGCATGAGATCAAGAGACACAGGCTCTACTGACTGAGCTAGCCAGGTGCCCCTGTTTTTGTTTTTGTTTTTGTTTTTTTTTTTTAAATATGCCTAGACCAGTTATCTCAGACCAGTTAAATCAGATCTCTGGCGTTAGTGTTCTGGGCATCATCATTATTACTATTTTATTATTTTTGTAAAAAATATTCTAATTCATTCTCATGTGTAAATAGCATTAAGAGCTACTACTTTAGTAATCTGAAGGGGAGTCATTAAGCTAAGAAGCTCTATTTTATGTCTTCCTTTACTTTACCTTCTATCATTTTAAGCATCTGTAAGGATGATGCAACACAGCTTAAAGAATTCTCTAACTGGAAGACAGCTAATACCTGAAGTTTTCTTTTCCCTGGACTGGACTAGGAAGTTTGACTCCTTGAATCTCTCCTCATGCATCCTATTGCCTGTTGCTTTCATCATTTTTGTAACTTTTTGGACCATCCCTAATTTCTCAATGGCTTCCTGAAAATATAGTAGCTCAAACTCAGTAGAAAACTGCTTTAATAAAACTAAACAATGGCAGAGGCAGAGGAATATAGTTCCTTCCACTTCATAAATTCTGAGATTTTTGTTATGTAAAGTGGAAAACTTATATATTATATTTTTACTTTCCTAAGTTGTGTTTCCTCATCTTTTTTTTCTCACCCATACTTCTTACATCCATTTCCCATCTTGTACCTATTTTGGGGGAGAGCAGTAGATATTTTCTTATGGACTATCATGTTTTTGGAAAATTGTTTTTCCAAAGTGATAAAGATCATGCTGGATTTTATTCCATCTAGCCATGATGTATCAGCTGGAATATGGACAGGGAAGTAATACACACTAGATATTTCTGCCAAGGAAATTTACATAGGGGAGTGGGTTATACAGGAGTTGGAGGGTTGAAAAAGCAAAAGGGGCATACTAGAGTAACACAGAGACAATTACAGAAAGTAGAAATAAGGCTGGGAGAACAAAGAAGGGCTTGGAGTAGAGTTGGGGCTCAAAACCTCTAGAGGGGGGTACTGCCTGGGCTGCTTCTGCTGCTTCTGAGAGTGCTGGAAAAACTGGTGGTGGTCACCAACTGCTATTGGTGGAGTGGAGGGCCTGTGCCAGGGCAGTGCTGACTGGAAAAAGCAAGTTTCTTCTACTGCGCTTAGTGGCAGCATGAGGAAGCTGGCTGGCAAAAGAGAAAAGTGTTTCCTGAGTTTTGTTTTCAGTATCACTATGCTGAGTACTAAAGGGTGGATTTGGAGCTGAGAGACGATAGCCAAATAACAACCACATACAGCTTTCTCCTCTCCTGGTTACACGATGGGATAGGCTCTTGGTCTCTTGATCTCTTTCTTAGCTATTGGGACCTCACACACTCTTAGAGTCTAGGATTTGGAATGAAAGGAGTTGTTAAATTAACTTGTCTAGTTAATGTAATTCAGGGGTATGAGACGGGACCACCTGCTCTAAGATAACTGTGTCACAGCCCTTCTGGGGACCTGAGATTTAATCAGATACTAATTTCTTTGGCTCTTGAGGGGTTTTGTATTTTAAAATAGAAAAACTGTAGGAGGAATAATGATGCTATAAGCCAGAGGTTAAAAATTGGTTGCTTATTGGCCAAACAGTAGCCTGCAGTAGGAACCCAATCTTTGAACAGAAGATTATACCTTCTCTCTCATTCTAATATTCTTCTTCCTGCAAAACTTCCCACATCTTAATATGTATTTGAATTATTTGGGAATTGTTAAGATGCAGATTCTGATTCAGTATGTCCCTGGATAGGGGCCTGAGATTCTGTATTTCTAACAAGCCCCTAGAGGAGGCTGAAGCTATTTCCTCGACCAGACTTTTCCCTTCCCTGGTTTGAAAACCACTGGTATGGCTTGGATCCACTGTTGGACCTGGGTTTGAGTGCTTGATGGTGAATGATGATAAAGTAAAAGTTTCCTAAAAGCTTGACTAACTTTCTAGAAATATTTTGAGCAATCTTAATAGATTTATAGCCGTTTCTTTCCAGGTGGAACTAGAAACGCATAGGCCTCTGAATAGGTTAAATTTTTGTCCATTATTTTGTATTACTGCATCGTCTGCATGCAGAGGCGTATCTATCACTTGTAGTTTCCTGGAACATCTGAGGCTTTTCAGTAATTGTGTATATGTTTAAGGGGAACTAATTAATGAGAGATAGGATAGGAGGACAATTAACAAATGTATGCATCAGTTATCTTGCCTTCATTAGAGCCATTATTCTTGATTAAATAGGGCTCTCTGGATATCAAATATTACATTTGGTTTGAATTTCATACTAATTGCATTTCCCCACTTTTGGTACTTTTATATACTTAAACTTGTCATCAAAGCATAGGGTCTTGCCTTGAGCCAAATAAATGATAGTCTGTTTTACTGTAACTTTAAATACAGCCCAAATTTATCAATTTGTTAATTGCTCTTTACATTTGAATTTTACTTTACTAAGCCATACCTGGTCACATCAATAAAAAGTTAATCGTTTATTGAGTTGCCATCCTTCAAGATTCTGTCTCTGCACCCACCTCATCCCCATTCCTGAATCTTTTCTGTTTTCTTTACAGACTTAGTTTTTCTAAGATTCTAGGTACTTTTTGTCTGATATGAATATTATACTTAAAATTTTAATTCAGACTATGGATAATTTAGGCCATGAATAGAGAAATAATTGGCCTCTTTATCAGCTGAGGTGAAAGAGTTAAAATGAAAGTCAAGGGTTCAGGGGATTCCTATAGAAAAGAAGGGTGAAAAAAGCTCAATTTTAGTATCTTAAACAAAGCATTTTGATTGGCATATAGAGACCCTTACATGCACATAAACGCCCATATTTGAATATTTATAGAAGATAATCTGTCAAAATTACTGTTATTTTAATTTGCCAAGCTTGGCTGATTGCTGCAGTTGGATGTTAGTTGAATTCTAGATGAGGAACTGTAAATACGATCTGGTGTGGAACATGCTTTTTGTTCTTGAAGCTGTTTGAGTATCTCCCCCTCCCCACTTTTCTTTTTTTACAGTGGGCCTTTTTGTGTAGCTGAATTTCCATGTTCTTTTTTAGGGGAAAAAAGTTAAAGTGGTGTGAGAACAGTAAATAATAAAAAAATTTTTTTAGTTAGAAAAAAAATTATTCACATTTGGTGATCAGGAATTATTTAAATGGTTTAAACTATTTGTCCAGTCTTCAAAGGAGCTATCTCTAGAGATTTCAAACCTAGGGTCATGTGTCTCATTTGAATGGCCTATGAGGTTTTATGTGAGATATATTTCATGTTAACAACAAAGAAAATGTGTAATTGTAGATAATTAATGTTACCCCTTTCTTTTGTCTCATTTTGAACAGTGATAATTTTAGTGACCCAGATTCAAGCAATAATATCTTCCTTTTGGAAATACTGTGTGGTTTTGTATGCTTGTGTTCTAGTGGAAGGAAGGTAAGCCATTTTTCACAGTTAATACTGGAATAACTTTGTTAATAAAATTTTTCTCTTTAAAAGTGAGAAAATCCTTTTCTCATTAGGTAATATCCCTTCACCCAGAAAACACTATATTATTGATTGATGGTGTATTACTATTGATTGATGGTGTATTACTATTCCTCAAAAGATTGCACTGAGACTACACTATTTCAGCTTTGGAGGTAATCAGTGACTTTCTAAAAATCATGTGACTTTTTTGGAGCAGGAGTACATTCTGTGCTCTGCTAGGCTCTCTTGTCTCTTTCACATAGCTATTTTCACCTGGATAGTTTATTTTTACATATATAAACCACTTGACATGACTAGAGAGTCTTAATTTTTGTTTTTTGCTTTTGATGTTTTCATTTCTTTGTCTCTTATGAACTGACATAATTGACTCCATTTTTATAGGTTATTACTTTAGCTAAAAATTATGCCAAGTATGAAGTCTCATTTTTAGTTAGATATTGATTTTGTTTTGGGATTTCAGGAATGTGGGGTCTCAGCCATTTTATATTTAGCAAATTAAGAATGGAACTTTTAGAGCATTCTCTTCTGTCTTTCACAACACAAGTATCCATCTTCATTCTCATTTGACAGCTTCCTTTTGGGTTGATTAATCTTTTTTTTAGGAGCATTTATATAACTTTTTAACTTGTTACTATAGTCACTTTTCCCCATGCTTTTTGTAACCATCCCCAAATAATTTCCTGTGTGTTTCACCCTAATTCCTCATTATCCTTGTAGGAAAATTATTTGTCCAACTTTGTAGTTCTCCTTTGGCTGAAGAGCAAGATTATTAATAATTCTTTAAGATTTTACACTTGTTCCTAATTTTGTAATGGTTCACCATCTGTTCAGTGTATTAAGAGCTCAGAAATGTCTGTTATACCTAATGCATCACAGATGTGGAAAATAATAATAAAATAGTTACATTTATGTAAAGTGAAAGTACTGCTAATATATTCTCTTGGGTTTGGCTATTGTGACAATCTTGCTATGTTTGGGAACTTATATGCAACGTGCTTTTAAATTTCTTAAGGTGAATTAGATATGTTTATCTTATTTAACCAGTATGCCTTTGTTTAAGTATGTTAAAAGTCAGTTGAATAAAATTTAAGTCAATAATATAAAGAGTAATGAGCTGTTTTACAGTGTTATTTGGGAAAAAAAAGTAGCTGTATTTCTTGCTATCAGAATAGCAGACAACACTATAGAGTGGACTAAGATTTCCTAAGTAAATTAATTTTGATAAAGGTTGATTCCACAGAAATAGCAAATGTTGGGAATTGGCATCCAAATGTCAAATTTCACATAAAAATTTTAGTATTTTACTGATTTTTTATTTCCTCCAGAGGAAGAATCTGAAAACTTAAGTTTGTTTGGAGGGCATTATAATTCTATTTTAGGAATTAAGAGGCAGCTTTATTTTTCTGCAAATTAGTAAGAATGCCAGTGAATTACAGTCTTTACTGGTAAATTTTTAAAAAGCCCCTAAGGAAATTTAATATTTAGGTCTTTATTTAGGAAATATTTTAGTTTGTAATAACAATGCAGGTTCTAAATGATCTCTATAATATTTGGTTATATATGTGTTTTCATAGCTTCAGAAAGGAAGGGTGAAATAACTTTGTTAATGAAGTATATTGCTTAATAATTTGCATTTTGGTGTTACAGGGTGAACCCTATGATCAATCATATTTTAGGTAATTTGTATGCCATTGAGACAAATTCAAATCTCTATTTTTTTCTCTCTTCATAATAGCATAAGAGTGCTATATATATCACTTTATCCATTAGGAAAATGTGAAGGTAAAAATTGAAAATGGAGATTTTTTTGTGGTTTTTGGTCGACGTATAAGTCATCACTCTGTCCTAACAATAAGTAAAAAACTGAACAATCTGAAAAATCAGCTGACTTTTCTGAGATTTTTCATGGAGTTAAGGTCACAAGGCAAGCTGCTGTCCCGAGTTAGCAGGCAAATACAGAGAATGACAACTTACCCTAGCAGAACTCAGGGGCAGAAACCTCTAAGGGAACCAGTACCGGATAGGAAGAAACCTGAAATGTAATTAACGAATTGCCAGAGGCTCAATGTGGGCAAGTGTGAAGTATAAACTCCAAGGGGACCTAGGTCTAGGAGCCCCCACACTTCCATGGTTTTACCTCCAGGAACTCTACCGTGTCTTCACAGTGAATATTAGAGAAAAATGCCTTGGTACTTCTTACAGGGAAAGGGGAAGAGGAAGGCAGTCACTTTGAAATGTGCTGAGGCATTCTTTTTTTCTAAAGGAAAGGTATTTTATCAGAGCCTAACATATTAGGGTATTATCAGAGCCTAACTGAACTGAAGAAAGGGGAATACCCAATTATAGCCTGTTTTAGCTTTCTGTGGGGGGGGGGGGGGGAAGAGAAATATCCAATTCCAGCTTCCTCTAGCCATCCTGTTTGACCTAAGAGGGGTGTGTGTGTGTGTGTGTGTGTGTGTGTGTGTATCTGGTTTGGCGGGGGGGGGGGGCGGGCAGACAGGACTGAGAAGAACTTTGAAGGTCATAACTCAGGAGCACAGGCTCCCTAAAAGACTGAGACCTAATCATAGGACTGTAGAACACTTCTACCCATAAACCTTACCACATTACTAAATGCCTATTTGCTGCAGTTCCTTTTATGCAGTGCATCATTTTTGGCTTCCAACAACAACAACAAAAAAATTACAAGGCATGATAAAAAAACAAAAAGCACAGTTTACAGAGACAGAGCAAGCATAAGGTTCAGACTCAAACATAGCAGGGATATTAGAATTATTGGACCAGGAATTTAAAACAATTACAACCAATATGCCAAGGGCTCTAATGAAGAAAGTAGACAACATGCAAGAATGGATGGATAATGTAAGTAGAAAGATGGAAATTCTAAGAAAGAAAAAGAAATGCTAGAAATAAAAAACCACTGTAACAGAAATGAAGAATGCCTTTGATGGGCTTATTAGAAGATGGAACATGGCTGAGGAAAAAGTCTCTGAGCTTGAGGATATGTCAGTAGAATCTTCTAAGATTTAAAAGCAAAGAGAAAAAAGACTGAAAAAAAAATTAAAATATAAGCAAAGACTGTGGGACAGTCTCAGAAGATGTAATATATACATAATGGGAATACCAGAAGTAGAGGAAGGAGAAGAAAGAACAGAGGAACTATTTGAAGAAATAATGATGGAGTATTTCCCCAAATTAATGTCAGACTCCAAACCACAGATTTCGGCAGTTCAGAGAATACCAGGCAGGTTAAGTGTCCCCAAAACTTCACCTAGGCATATCATATTCAAATTGGAGAAAATCAAAGAAATAGGAAATAATCTTGAAAGAAGCCAGAGGGAAAAAACACCTTACCTATATAGGAGCAAGGGTAAAAATCATATCTGACTTCTCTTCAGAAACCATGCAAGCAAGAAGAGCGTGGAGGGAAATACTTAAAAGTGTTGAGAGAAAAACCCAACAATCTAGAATTCTTTGTCCTACTAAATTGTCCTTAAAAGTGAAGGAGAATAAAGACTTTCTCAGTTAACAAAAATGTAGAAAATTTGTTGCTAATGGGGTTGGAGTAGCTGGAGCAGCTGTATTAACTTCAGACAAAGCAGACTTCAGAGCAAGGAAACTATTCAAGTATAAGCAGGAACATTATATAATGATAAAGGGTTTACTTCTTTAGGAAGACATAATCCTTACTGTGGATGTACCTAACAATAAGCCATCAAAATATGTGAGGCAAGAACTGATAGAATTGCAAAGAGAAATAGATGAGTTAGTTCACTATTGTAGTTGGGTATCTCAACACTCTTCTATTAAAAAATGGACAGATCTTAGCAGACAGAAAATCAGTGAGGATATATTTGAACTCAACAGCACCATCAATCAACCAGATATGATTGACATCTATAGATTATTTCATCCAAAAACCACTAGAATACACATTTTTCTCAAAAATAAGGATAGTATTATTCAGAAATTTCAGAGTTCATTTTAGACTTTAATTTGTTTCCTGTAGGATTTGCTGATGCAAACAAGATCAGAAAAAAGAAAGATGAGGAACTCATTTAAAAAAATACAACAAATTATCACCTGCCTCTCCTTCCTCCTTCCTCCCTCCCCCCCCCATCCCATAATGTAGGGTGAGAATTTTATAGCTTCATTTTTATTGTGGTACACATTTTTCTGGCCTCAGGTTTGGTATAATAAATGAGTGTATGTGAATTATATACTTTTATAAATGAAGCCTACCTGGCAGTTTCTCATTTGTAAGCTACTAGGAATATTTTGTACAACTCTTCGATTCCATGTAGCAAAATTTGAAAATTACGGTGAAATATGAATCCCTCAAGGCCTGGCCAGTATTTGATAATTATTGACCTTTGTTCCTGAATAATAGAACTCTCTAGATGTCTGACTCACTTCCTTCCTTCCTTCCTTTTCTTTCTTTCTTTCTTTCTTTCTTTCTTTCTTTCTTTCTTTCTTTCTTTCTTTCTTTCTTTCTTTCTGAGTGATTTTGAGGAAGAACAGAAGCACATGATAAAGAACAGGTGAGAATTTGTAAAGGAAGAAAATATTCTAACTTGATTTTAGGTTTTCTAGGCTAGGAGAAGACAGATACTTTGCATGATAAACTGCTGAACTTCCTCAAGGAGAGATGAAAATGACTTTAGTTTGATTTTATATTTGAAATGGTTGATGTTTCATCCTTTTCTTACTGCTCTTGCTGTCCTTTAGGGCTATACTAGTGGGGAGCAGGAACATAGGTTTAAATTAGTGGAATATAGGGGCATTGGGTAGAATGAAGATAAATATTTCACCTTCTTTCTTTAAATTTTAATTCTCATTCTCTGTTGCTCAAAGTGGTTTTCATGAATTGGCACCTAGTTTAAGAGGGGGCTAATTCTTAGCAAAGCTATTCTTTTTTTTTTTTTTTTTTAAATTTTTTTTAATGTTTATTCATTTTTGAAAGACAGAGAGAGACAGAGCACAAGCCGGGGTGGGGCAGAGAGAGAGGGGGACACAGAATCTGAAGCAGGCTCCAGGCTCTGAGCTGTCAGCACAAAGACCGACGTGGGGCTCGAACTCACCAATGGTGAGATCATGACCTGAGCTGAAGCTGGACGCTCAACTGACTGAGCCACCCAGGCACCCCTGTTTTTTTTTTTTTTTTTTGTTCTTTGTTTTTTTTAATATATGAAATTTATTGTCAAATTGGTTTCCATACAACACCCAGTGCTCATCCCAAAAGGTGCCCTCCTCAATACCCATCACCCACCCTCCCCTCCCTCCCACCCCCCATCAACCCTCAGTTTGTTCTCAGTTTTTAACAGTCTCTTATGCTTTTAGCAAAGCTATTCTAATGACAAAAGGCATTCAGTGTTTTCCTGTTGAATTGCTGGAATAATATTGGGTTGACATCTAGTTGCATGCTAAATGCTGTGTCATTGTTATCATTTGTCTGCCTGGTAGACTCATGATAGTGACCTTACAGGGATTACTATTATAGGTATGATTTGCTAAAGGAATTAGAAGTCTTACTAAAATGGATTTGGTGAAATCGTTCCCTTTTCTGTAGAAAAACCAACAAAACTGAAACAAAAATAAAACAGCACATCAAATGAACTCTCTCCTTGGATCATAAGTAGTGGTTTAAGGACAAAAATCTGTCAGTGTATAATCCTAGGGTTTCTGTCCTGTCTTAGCTGCTGATTTTCTGTACAAACCTTGATCAAGTCAAATCACTTCTTACCTGAGTTTCTTTATCTTCAAAATGAAGATAGTGTCTGTCTACCTTACAAAGCAATGATAAGAATTAATGAGGAAATGTATGCAAAGTGCTCATGTTTGACATGTAGCAAGTGTCATTTCTCTTCCTCCTTCCTTTTGGCATCAGTAATATCTGGATTGCATCTCTTGAGTTCACTGGTAATTGATTGTGGGATCAAATTATCTTCTCTTTCCAAACCTCATTTTCCTTTAACATAAAATCATTAACACCCACTTTATAAAGTTGTGGTTGGAATTCAGTTCCTAGTATAGTCTAAGAAGTTTTTGTTGAAGCTGAATGTGAATGTTAAACTGCTAAAAACGTAAATAAATATGTGAGTTTTCCTGGATAAATCTTTTGGACACCAAATCCATACAATATGTGGAATATATACCAAGAAGAACATAAAAAGAAAAATTTCTGGTTGTGTTTTTTTAGGGAGGACTCTATAATACTTTACTTAATTTTTGCTTAATGTGATTCATTGAGAAAGTAGGGAAATTATGGATCAAAGGATTTATTTTCACTTGAAATAGCTACTTCTAGAAGGAATATTAATAGGGTAGTAAGGAAGTCAGACACTTGAATATGCCTCTTTCTTTGTTTTTATTATTTTATCTTAAGTGATGTCATTTTTAATAAGACTTCAGTATACAATAATGGTTTTGTGAGAAGATCTTGGAAAATTAACTGGTACTGAAAATTTTCTAGTTTGTTAATTACCAGAGAAAGAATTAATTAACCAATATTAAAGTTTAGTTGGTAAAATAAGATCGAGTCTCATAAATGAATCATGTTAAATGATTTATGAATTAAATCAGTGTTGTTGAATTTAACCATGTGTTAAATCAATATTATTTCTTTGACATAATCATAGAATAGAAATTGATGTGTGTGTGTGGTATATCGTATTGAACTAGGGAGTTTGTATTTTTAAGGATATTATATAGTTCCATGAATTTCAGTTAGATTTGTTTGAATGTGAATCACTTTTATAAATAATTAGCAGCAAAAATACCATTGGCTTTGTATCTTGAAGCAGTTGACTTAGGTTTGTATAAGTTCAGATGAATGTAACTTGTAACTTACTTTCTTACACATTTCCCAAAAATTAGGAAATAATTTAGCATAGAGAGTGTTAATCACTTTCAAGAATTACCAGTTTATCGTTTTATTTGACATGCTATATTTCTTATTAGATGTTTGTTAACCACCCTGAAAATGTTACAGAAAGTAGGGAATAGTTTTGCATGCATAGTTTTTAGCTGCAAGGAAAAAAATAATCAGAAAATAGAATCAAAATTGAATTGCAAAAATATTTAAGTGCAGGCAAGATTCTGCTGAGAAAGTGGAGATGAATTTGTGTGTGAATATTAAAGACATGTGGATATGTTGATTATGGCTAAGTTGAAGTAATTTTGCCATAAGGCAAAGGGCTTGCAAAGTTAGAATAAATCCATGCATTAAATGTATTGATGAAATAAAAATAACTTGGTATCTTCAAGGGTTTGTTTTGTTTGGTTGGTATTGTGTTTGTTTTTTAAAGAAACCAGGTACATATAAAACTGGCTGTTAATTTTTTAACTTCTTTTTTTCTTAAAATTTAATGTTAAGAACTATTAGGATTCTGTGATTATACATTTACAACGTATTATTTGGGCACGTCTGTCATAAAGTAGTATAATATTTTTGACCTTTTTTTATTGTGGTAAAATACATATAACATAAAATTTACCACTTAACCATTTTAAGTATGTAACTCAGTGCCATTAAGTACATTTGCACTGATGTAGAGCCATCACCACTGTGTCTCTAGAACGTTTTCATCCTCCCGAACTACTATACTCATGAGACATTAGTTCTGCATTCCTTATATCCATTGTTCTATTTTGTCTTTATGAATTTGACTATTTTATGTCAATTTGTGTCAATTTATGTCAATTTGAATTTGACTATTCACATGAGTTGAATCCTCTACTATTCATTCTTATGTGACTGACTTCTTTCACTTCACATAGTATCCATAGGGTTCATCAGTGTTTTACCATGTATCAAAATTTCACTCTTTTTAAGATCGAATAATATTTTATTTTATGGATATGCCACATTTTGTTTATCCATTTATCAGCGGATATTTGGGTTGTTGTGACTAATGCCGTTGTGAACATTGGTGTGCAAGTATCTGTTCAAGTGTGCTAATATGTTTTTATGTATTTTTTAATATTTAAAAATTTTTGTGGTAATGAAATTCTGTTTAAATGGACCAGATAAATACCTATATTTTCAGTGATAATCAGTGAATATTAAATACCTATGTGTGTATTCTAAGTAGTGACGATATAAGAATTATAAAATCATGATGCTGTTTTTGAAGAACTTGAATCTAATAATAATAGGGTATGTTTATAAAAATACACTGCTTGGCAGCATATACTTTTTGAAGCTGAAGAAGTATTCACCATCTAATACAAACCAAAATCCTCTCTCACTAAATTTTTGCATGTCATTCTCACCAGTTAGGAGGCAAAATACATGGCCATGATCAACATGCATATTCCATTCAAGCATATGTATTTAACAGATGCGTTTAACATTCAAGTATAAATTCTGGAGTGATACTAAAATAGAAGTTAGATCATGACATTCATCTAAACAATTCTCTCCAATGCAAACATTCTTAGGAGTAACTTACATTTCTTTTCCCAGAGTCCCACCTTAACTCTGACCACATCTCCTGTCTCCATCCCCACCATGAGTAATTCTTTGTTGTGGATACATTTCTTAGGTATGTAAACTGGCTTAAGTGTAAATGAGTAAAAGGCCGAAGGATGAACTCTGTATGTCTCCAGGTTCTTCACAGATTTGTGATTCCAATTTTAATTTCTATAGTACTTGGATTTTCCAAATGAGACAAAACAGAATAGGCATGTAACACCTCTCAATAAGGTTTCTCAACAGATCTACTGCATAGTAATTTTAAAGGCCAAAATTTGATCAGATTATAAGATTTTGTTGTTTTGGTATTTCAATGGTCTTTTTCTTTCTCTCAAAACATTTTCCTGGAAAAGCAATATAAATCTTTTATGAATTCAATCATAACTTTGCAGTTTAATTGGATTTTTAAAGTTTTTCTGTGTGTGCCAGCTGGACCTTTTGGAGAGGATTACTATTTTCCCACTGAAATGTTAGAGACCAACCACCGGTTAGAGTCACATTTCCTATGGATGATGTTTTGAAGCTCAAAAGGAACTTTGAAAATTTTAAACACAACTACACAGAGGTTCCAAAAGGTAATGCTGTAGTAGTATTTTTTTTCCTCTGTATCCATCTTCCCAGAAGTGAGCCTGACTTGTCAGTGATAAGGACATTTTGTAGGCTCATTACTCTGCAGAGTGAAAAAAATGAAAACGGAACTAATTTCCAAGTTAAAACTTAAAAAATAGTGAAGGATGAATGAACAAGTATGATCATCCATTCATTCATGTATGAAAGTTTACTATGTACCAGACAGTCCACTAAACATAGGATATAAAGCAATGATTGAAATAGAATCAGTCCCTCCATTTACAGAACTTAGATTGCCTAGAACAGGGAGTGGAACATAATACACACTTAAAAAATATTTGAATAAATGAGTGTCTGTTTTGTGAAGAAGGTTTTGGAGTAAGGGGCATTTTAGTGAAGAAGTATGGAGCGTCCCGTCCCATTCATTGTATTATAGACAGTTCATGTAAAAAGTGAAAAAAGGGAAACAAACCAAATACTCTATTTATCTTTAACATTCAGGATGTGTGTGTGTGTGTGTACATACATATATATATATATATATATATATATATATATATGTTTTTTTTAAGTTTTTTTTTTTTAATGTTTATTTATTTTTGAGACAGAGAGAGACAGAGCATGAATGGGGGAGGGGCAGAGAGAGAGGGAGACACAGAATCGGAAGCAGGCTCCAGGCTCTGAGCCATCAGCCCAGAGCCCGACGCTGGGCTCGAACTCATGGACCGTGAGATCGTGACCTGAGCTGAAGTCGAACGCTTAACCGACTGAGCCACCCAGGCGCCCCTTTTTTTTAATTTTTAAAATATTTATTTTGAGAGAGAGAGTGAGCAAGTGTGAGTGGGGGAGGGACAGAGAGAGAGGGAGAGAGAAAGAATCCCAAGCACATTCTGTGCTGTTGGCATAGAGCCCAACAACATGGGGTTCTATCTCATGAACCATGAGATCATTACCTGAGCTGAAATCAAGAGTTGGATGCTTAACCCACTGAGCCACCTAGGTGCCCCTGGAGGGTATATTTTTAAAATGAATAGTAACATTTTTAAACGTCATAGTAGGAAACTATTTAATAGTAATTTTAATTTTGTTTTATAGATACTTTGAGGATATCTACATAAGTAGATGATGGGGAACTGAGGATGTCTACATAAGTAGATGATGGAGAACTGAAAACATTCTTTAGTTTTTTTGTGTGTTTGAAAACTCAAGTTTGGATGTAGATTAAAAAAAATTTTTTTTAAATGTTTATTTTTGAGAGAGAGACAGAGAGAGAGAGAGAGAGAGACAGACAGACCACGAGCAGGGGAGGGGCAGAGAGAGAGGTAGACACAAAATCTGAAGCAGGTTCCAGGCTCTGAGCCATCAGCACAGAGCCCCGTACAGGGCTCAAACCCATGAACTGTGAGATCATGACCTGAGCCGAAGTCAGACGCTTAACTGACTGAGCCACCCAGGTGCCCCAAGGATATAGATATTAATAGATATTATTAGATTGAACTGCATTTTTTTATCTGAAGATTTCTTTTTGCTTTCTTCTTTGCTTAGTAGGATTACTGATTTTCTTAATTAAGGGAGAGAATACATGTGTTTTGGGAGTCCTGGTTATTGTTGGTCAATATTCTTAGGTTTTCAGAGTATAATAGAGCCGATTATAGGAAATTATTTTTTCATGACTATTTTCTTTCTAATTTCTTGCAGTAAGTTGTGTTTTTATCAGGACATTAGAGAACTCATGAAAAATTCCATTGTACATGTAGATTATTCATAACAAACAAATTTTACTCGAAATACTATAGCAACTTCACTGTTTTTTATCCTCTGGAAGATCATGTCGACTCTAATTATTGAAGCTTCAAATGATAAGTGATTGAATTTGAAAACTGTTTTAGGGTCTATTTATCTTTTTAAAATGATTTTTAAATGATTATTACATTCTTGTTTAAATGATAGGTTAACATTGCTTAGGTATAAAAGAAGTATTATTCTTTTTCAAAATAAGAGTTTTGTCAGGGCACATAGTTCTTTGGACTGTGATACACCAAATTTGAGACAATTTCTTTTCTAGATGTTTAGCTGTAAGTGCCATAATTGTATAAAATATCAACACAGCATATGAAGCAAAGAGATCAAACTGTAAACCTTAGAAGATGATTCTAAGTTCCTTTCTCTCTCTCTTTTTTTTACTTTTTCATTTCTGAAAAATAAGATGCCTGTTCCAGTTCAATGAGTATGATAATATCAAATCCGGGTAGAATAGTACATCTCATCTTGTCTTCATTTTTAAAGGTGAGATGGTTTATAGAATGGAGAATAAGTCATTTTGTTAGATGTTGACTCCTTTCTAGAATAAAAATATGAATCTAGCAGTAAATCATTGTTATACTTTAAATGTTTAAAATATAAGAAAGAAATTAACAGAAACACTGAAACAAAATTAATACCATATACATGAATGATAGATAACATTTATAATTGGTATTTTAATTATAATTGGTATTTTAATACTATTTATATATAGTATTATACTATTAGTATAATACTATATATAAATAGTGTAATACTATTTATATATTTATAAATACTATTTATATATTAGTATTATATATAATATTTATATATTTATAAATATAAATTTAAATATAAATATAAATATTTAAATTTACAGGTGGATTAATGAATTAATTTAAAGGTGTTAATGGTGTCACACAGCCAGCAAGTATCAAAAAGGCAATTCAACCCTGCCTTTAATGTAAAATTTATAAATTTTATATTAAAATATAAAATATTTTATATTTTACAAAAATAAAAAATTTAAATATAAAAATTTAAATATAAAATTTTTATATTTTATAAAAAATATAAAATGTATTTGTATTTATAAATAAAAATATAAATATTTAAATATAAATATAAATTTATATTTATATAAATACTATTTATATATTAGTATTATATATAATACTATTATATATATAATATATAATATAATAATATATTATAATATATTATAATAACATATAATTATATAATATTATAATATAATATTAATATCAATTAATTAATTAATAATATAATAATATATAATACTATATATAATACTATTTATATATTTATAAATACTATTTATATATATTTTATAGTATAATACTATTTATAAATAGTATTATTTACATACATAAATACAATAATAATTTTGTACATGTTAGTCTAATGAAATTAATGGTTTCTCCTTTTATACATTGCCACTATGCTTAGGCTTTCCTTCATTGCACTCATTTATTCATTAGTCAACAACATTTAGTGTCTGATAGGCACTGTTCTAGGCTTTGAGTGATACCAGTCAACAGAGACAAATTATTGATCTTATGGATCTTATATTCCACTGGGGATACAGATACTAAACAAACAAATGTTTAATGGTGATAAGTATTCTAGACAAAAGTAAGTACATCAGGAAAGGTGATAGGGAATGTTGGAGTGGGGAGTGTACCATTTTTATGTAGAATGGTCAGGGAAAGTTTTATTGAGAAGGTAATACTTGAGTTGTGACCCGAATTTGATGAGGAAAGAACTATGGTGTATATTTGGGTAAGTGTGTTTCAGACAACAGGTTCAAAATTCCCTGTGTTGGGTGTAGGCTCTGCATATTTTAGAACATAAGAAATTAGTTGTGTAATTATTTGTTTCATTTTTCCTTTCCCAGTAGATTCTGTGATCCACTAAAAAGGGGATTATCTCTCTTTTGTCATCATTGTATACTTGGCACTCAGTGTAGTGCCAAACACATGGCAGGAGTGGGGCACTGGATAAATATGGATAAATTCATGAAAGAAGAGGGAGAATTTTGAAGGAATTCCCCCACCCCACCCCACCCCTGCCTTTTAAAGTTCATACTATAAATATTTCAAGCTGCGGAAGTCTTGTAGATCATAGGAAACAAGTGAGTTCTTTAGGTAGGTAGAATGATTCTTCCAAAGTCACTGTTAATTAGTAGTGTCCTTGTGATGGCAAAGATATTATCTCTTATTCTTACTCTTAATAGGGATCCTTTTGTTTCAGATGTCTGGTCTAGACATGGGAAGATACTTGGCTGTGGAAAACCTTGCAGTAGAATCTGGAATCAGGTAGCTGGGTTGAATTGCCTTTTTGATACTTGCTGGCTGTGTGACACCATTAACACCTTTAAATTAATTCATTAATCCACCTGTAAATGCCTTGATTTTCTTATCTGTAAGACAGATATTGTTATTCCTATTCCAGTGTTCTTTACACTGGAACATTTTCTTTTGCATGATGGGATTTCCCATTAATCTTCTAATATACTATCATGTAGACATTACCCCCCCATTTTAAATGGAGTTATGATTAAGAACATAGGACTTTAGAATCAGACATTGGATTCTCTGAAAGTTTACTTCTTAAAGTTACTTGTTAACAGTATCAAAGTTTTTATCTAACTAATGAGAGAATAATCAGGAGGACATAAGAATTGCTCCCAAGAATTGAGCATCAGGAGTTCATGTATTCATTTAGGAAAGGGATGCCGTGATAAAATGACTAAGCTACATAAAAGTCTGATTAACTTTTAAAAGAAGGAAGTCAGATCTCCTTTGGGATTTAATCCTTAGAACACTTGGAATATAAAACATTTGAGTTCAATTTAGATATCATCATGGTCTTTATCATCATTTTTAGTATCATCGAATTGGATTTCATCATCATCTCCAGTGCCAAATATATCTGTTTCATTGATTTCAGCATATTTTGGAAGCTTGCCACATGCCTTCAGATTTATACCTTCATCTGCATTGTATTTTAAAATTACATCAGCTTTGTTATCCTCATCATCTGGCAGACCAGTATAATGTCTGAGGTATTTATTCAAATTATTTTCCTCATAAGACATAAGACAAGTTCATAAGACATAACCTCTTCACACCACCAAGACACATTGCTTCTAATTGTACATTTCCCAGCATTTTGATTACTGAATTATACTTATTCATCCTGTTTACACACCAGCTTTTTTCAGGGTCATTTTCACTCTTACCCCTGTACCTGTTTTTACCCCTACCTTTATTCTTGGTCATGGCAATGCCTCATGGCATCATGGTCTCCTTTCCTGTGATGGCAGTGGCCGCTGTTCTTCCAAATGGCACATGGAATGACCTAGCATGCGGTGTGATGTAGCACTCTGCAGGTGAGGGAGAGTTTTCAGACTGAGCTTTTCTGAGATGGACTCAGTGGCAGCAAATTTATTTCCTTCCCCCTTCTCTTTCCATGTATATTAATGTGTTTAAGGTTTTCTAGGGCAGCTCTAGAGGTAACCTTTACTCTTGTACTTTCTTAGCCTCATTACTAAGGTGGATCTCTCTTTGTGTCTTTACTGAATGCACCAAGGATTCAGTGGACTCTATCTTGCTTTTAAGAACTTGAATGATTCTTGGCCCTCTGTGAGCTCTCATATCATCAATAAAACCTGATAATTTTTCTTTCCTAGAACATGTTTTTGCTCAACCTTATGGGTTTTCAGCCTATGCACATATAGATTGTTATTCAGGTAATTTAAGGGGAATCTCTCTCTCTCTCTCTCTGTCTCTCTCTCTCTTTTGGGGTTTCCCCTTCAACATACTGTAATTTCAAAAGTGCTTTCGGAAAGAACCCCAGGTAATTATAGGTCTCACCTCACCCCCTGCCTTTTTTTAAGGAATCCTTTTGGTGCTGCCTGTTTTCCAAAGTCAGATACATAGTTTTTCCAGTTTTCTAGTTGTTTACATTTGGAAGGTTAATTCTGGGTCCTATTACTGCCTTGTGGTGAAAGTAGAGATTTCTTAACACTTTTAAAATGAAGAATGATATTCTTAGCAAATGATACATCCTGCTCATTTCAAATTGTGTTCAAATACCATTATGTGTAAAAACTCATTTTTAAATGTTGCTTAAATTAAATTGATCTTAGCAACAACATTTCTGTTATTCTTCCACACATAGCTGTAAATAAAAGCTGCCTTGGCTGCTTCTCATCTAATATTAGTTACCAGTCAACTGATGCATTAAATTAAAGTTGGTGTAATTCTAATGATTTATAATAGCTGATTCCTTTTGGTACTTTTATGCCTCACTGAAGATCACTTGCTGTTTTATGATACTTTTCTTCCTTCCTTCCTTCCTTCCTTCCTTCCTTCCTTCCTTCCTTCCTTCCTCCCTTCCTTCGAAGCTTCCTTCCTCCCTTTCTATCAGAATCAGTATAAAAAAGACCCCTTAAAATAAATAGTAACTTTTTACTAATAAAAATATTTTTGGGGCACCTGGGTGGCCCAGTTGGTTTAAGTGCTTACACTTGATATTGGCTCAGGTCATGAGCTTGTGGTGGTGGGATCGAGCCCCATGTCTGGCTTTGCACTGGGTGTGGAGCCTGCTTGGGATTCTCTTCCTTCTATTCTCTCTCTCTTCCCCTCCCCTGCTTTCTGTCTCTCTCAAAAATAAATAAATAAACACTAAAAATATTTTTAAAATGTCTTGTTTCATCTATTAAGGATACACTGAAATACTATAAGTTCAGTACCGCTCATTATTTCTTTAAAATTCCTTCAATGAGTTTTAAAACATTGGTAATTGGAAATAGAGTATAAACATGAACTGATATGAAGTTAATTGAGAATGTCTCATTAAGTCTGGAATAACGAAAAAAAGGATGTGCTTGATAAAGAACAGTATATTGAGCTGAAAAAATTTTTTATAGGATTTGAGGTCCTTAGGAAAGAGTGAATGACTGACATGCTTATGTTGATTCAGTTGGTGACATGAGCTTAATTCTTTATCATTAATACTTAACAGTATTTCATTTACTGTACTACATGCAAGGTATTCCATCTGATAGTCATTATGTGTCTATGCTGTTCTTGGAAGACAGACTTGCAATTCTTAGGGGAGTATTTGAAAATGAGCCAGTAGTAGTAGCATTGTGATTTATATGTTGTATGCTCAGGCTTAACACAGGCATTTTTGATTGGCATTAGAATTGTACATCATAAATCTTAAGAAAAAAATACTTAAGAAATGTATAGCCATAATATACATATCTCTCAGAAGATGAGGGTCAAGGTTGTAATTATAGGTGAGAGAACTATAAATTCCTGAGTTCTGACAGATGGCAACAAAATGTCTGATTCTGTTACTTTTTATTATTTCTTAAAAACTTTTTCTAATGTCTTTAAAAATTACTGCTTTTAGATATATCCTTTGAATGTGATGTAGAAGGCTGTTTACTCTTTCATTTTTTGACAGCAGATGTAAAATACAGACATCTAATTATTCAAGATCTTTTAGATATGAATGATTATTCAAACTAATGTAGTTACTGGAAACATTTGCCAAAGCTGCTTTTATTTTGGTCTGTTACTAAAAGAGATGCGTCACCTGTAGTGTTGCCTAGGCAGCACGGATGCACTGCACTTCATCCTCCTAAACTGGTTATGGTTGAAATTTATGGATTATGTTTGTTATTTTGATAGTGTTGTTCTCTTGTAACTTTGCCCCTAAAGAGTAATGATCCCTTGGTCAGTCAAACCATATTGCTTTGATTCATTTGGAATCAAAAAGATAGATCTGTGAATCTTGACTCCTGGTTTTGTGACCTTAGGCAAGTTACTTAACCTCTGCTGGTTTATTTGATATTATTATAGTATAGTAGTTAATTGAGTGGGCTCTGGAGTGTTTGTGAGGACATGCATTCTAGCTGTGCTACTTATAAGCTATGTGACTTTGGGCAAGTTACTAACTTTATTGCCTTCTCTTCCTCATCTACAGATAATAATAGTACTTATCTGTAAAATGCTATGAGTAAGCCTGGCACATACTAAATACTCAATAAATGCTTGCTATTGTTATTTTCTATAAATGAACAAAAATAACATAATAGGGTTATTATGAGGCCTGACTGAATAAATAGATCACTTTGCATGGGGACCTACTACATGTTCAGTATATGAAGTACTATAATGGATTGATGGTAATTTTGATCATGCAGTAATTGTGTCTGTGGAATAAGATCCAAGATTTATAAGAAAAGATACCACACTGGAGCTCCATTGATTTGCTAATTGGTTAATACACAGAGTGAGTTCCAGCATTCTATTAGGTCACTTGTACAAAACAGATCAACTTTTATATTCCAGATGATGCACAAGATGTGGTAGATGAAAAATCCTATCCAATAAGACTTCAGAATTGTAATCTTAACTGTATCTATCGTAGTATCAGTATAGTTTGGGACTGGCCACACGCCAAAGATGGCCAAGGAAGTAAAAGCATTTAGTGGGGAAAGCTTTTACATTAGCTGTATTGATTAAAGATACGATACAAAACTTCTCCCAAATATCAAGGGTTACTCAGAAGATGTGAAAAATGAATAGGGATGTATGATGCAGGCTGCTAGTATT
Organism: Panthera tigris; assembly: GCF_018350195.1. Lineage (NCBI taxonomy): Eukaryota > Metazoa > Chordata > Mammalia > Carnivora > Felidae > Panthera > Panthera tigris. The sequence goes on from NC_056665.1 coordinate 111,081,151, forward strand.
CTACTCAAACTTAAAATCTGTTTTTCTCCTTTTTTTTTTTAAATTTTTTTTAATGTTTATTTATTTTTGAGACAGAGAGAGACAGAGCACGAATGGGGGAGGGTCAGAGAGAGAGGGAGACACAGAATCTGAAGCAGGCTCCAGGCTCCGAGCTGTCAGCACAGAGCCCGACGCGGGGCTTGAACTCACGGACCGGTCCGTGAGATCATGACCTGAGCCGAAGTCGGACACTTAACCGACTGAGCCACCCAGGCGCCCCCTGTTTTTCTCTTCTATACTAATAGAATTTTTCTTGTTTTTGTTTTTGTTTTTCCTTAAAGGTAGGCATATTGAAGCTTTGAAGGAAGGGCTATTTCCTAGCTGAGTGATTAAGTACTGGCAAAAGAGATAAAAGCAGAAGTATGTGTGTGTGTGTGTGTGTGTGTGTGTGTGTGTGTGGTGTGTGTGTGCGCGCTTGCGCTTGTAAAGGTCAGTAACTCAGCTGGAGGTGATCCCATTTTGTCATTCAGTTTCTCCTTTTTGACCTTTATTGTAGGCATGATAAATGGAGCTTTAGCAAACATTTTGGACTGTGAGGTGATCTCGATGATGGAAACTGGGGATGGAGAATGGTAGAAGAGAAAGTTAGAAACTTGGGTCCTTGAGGATACTGTGCAAACACCATCTCTACATGGCTAATCTTTAGACAATATTTACAAAAGAAAAAGTAAACCTCAATCTTGTTTAGCCAAGCTGCTGTTGTGTTGGGGTATTCTGTAATGTGCAAAACCATATCCTTATACTGAGGGGAAACAGTATAAATAAGAAAGTACTTTTGAGGTTTAATGGTTTGTGTTAGGGGTGTGTGTGTAGAGGGGATTGAAAATACAAAGAGAATTGGAGACTAACACTAACTGACTAAGGGATTGTGGATCTATGTTGATCATACTGGTGAAATTTTATTAGATTAATAGGAAATATGAAACTTACTTTATGGCAAAAAAGAAAATATTTAATAGTTCAGTGACATGTGAACAATTAGTTATCAAATCACGTTTTGTTGGATATTGGGGGTAGTTAGAAGAACTGGTGAAATTGATGGGTGGGCCATAAGTCATTCTTGTCTTTAGAATATTAACATCTTTTTATAGGTTACTGTTGTTGGCTTGTGCTATTGTTAAATGATGTATATATAACTTTGTAGTTTTTTTTTTACTGGTAAGTTCCTTTTTGTTAATGACGCTTCAAGTGTCTTCTCTCAAAATTTTGGATTGACAAATTTGAAAAAAATGTTAGAGAACATTGAATTAGCCATTTTCTGTGGAAGAGGTTGAGAAAAGATTTTGGAGCCTACACAGCAAATCACTGATATATTTATTTAATTAATTAATTAATTAATTAATTATTTTTTTAGAGGGAGACAGAGAGCACAAGCAGGGGAAAGGGGCAGAGGGAAAGAGAGAGAATCCTAAGCAGGCCCCTTGCTCAGAGTGGAGCCTGACACGAAGTTTGATCCCATGACCCTGGGATCGGACACTCAACTAACTATCTACCCAGGTACCCCATATTCGTTCACTTCTTTACATAAAGAAGATTCCAAAAAAATTATATATGCACTCATACTTGGGCTCTCACATTTTAATGGTTTCTGTGACACCACAATAATTGATTTGACACATTTAATTCGGTAGCTTTGGATGGAAAAATGTTTAGATGCCTTAGTTGAGAATTTTACAATTTCTTTAGTCATGTTGCCCAATCTTTGTTTTAGTTTTATTTGGATAGTATAGAATAACAGGTCTAGAAAGACTGCAGAAGGTGATATGTTTCACTGTAATTTATTAGACGTGCTATATATTCTTTACCTTTGTTTTTACCTTGTGGATCTATTCATTCCTTTCCATTTATCTCTGATTAATTTTTATTTAAAAAATTTTTTAATTTGCTCTTTAATGTTTATTTTTGAGAGAGAGAGAGAGGGAGAGAGAGAGAGAGAGACAGAGCATGAGTGGGGAAGGAGCAGAGAGAGAGGGAGACACAGAATCCGAAGCAGGTTCCAGGCTCTGAGCTGTCAGTACAGAGCCTGAAGTAGTGCTCAAACCCATGAACAGTGAGATCATGACCTGATCTCAGGTCGGTGCTTAACCGACTGAGCCACCCAGGGGCCCCTGTTTAATTTTTATTTAAAGGTTAATAAATATTAATTACGGTACATACTTTACTCATGCCACTTTTTGTCACCTTATTTCTTTTTTTATCTTTATTTTTAGATTTTCCTAGGAGGTACATAGAACTCGAGTGGTGTGGAAAATAACTACATACCCTCAAATCTCCATTCTATGGGAAAAAACATCATCTTCAATAATAAGTTCCCTTTGGTGATGACAATATAATATTCCATTATATAATCATTAGTTTTTTAGTATTTAGTACATGTTCACTAATATATATTTAATATTTCTTTTTTTGGCCAATTTTCCCATAATTAAACAATTAATAATATACACAACTGAATTGTGCACTTTAAATGAGTAAATTATGATGTGTGAATTATATTTCAATAAGGATGTTAATACTTTACAAATATAATTTTCCTTCCCCTTTAAATCCTTCTTTGGAAAAATGGAAGAATTTAAGAAGAAAGGAAATAATGTGTCCTCAACTAGGAGTGGTGACAGCTATAGCAATTGCGTTCTTTTCTCTAAAGCACCCTGAATGTTTAGGGTAAGGTTCTATGTTGGACATTTTGGGCATCTTGACATTTGCTGGCACTGGAAAGATTTGACAAGGGAGAACTGGGCATTTGTTACATAAATAGTAACTATTATTAAATACTTTAATTTGGTGTCTACTTGGCACAGGACATTGCTGTCCCTGCTATTTTTTTTTTGTTTGTTTGTTTGTTGTTTCACTTTTTTTAAATTTTATTTTTTTAAAATTTACATCCAAATTAGTTAGCATATAGTGCAACAATGATTTCAGTAGATTCCTTAGTGCTCCTTACCCATTTAGCCCATCCCCCCTCCCACACCCCCTCCAGTAGCCCTCTGTTTGTCCTCCATGTTTATGAATCTCTTCTGTTTTGTCCCCCTCCCTGTTTATATTATTTTTGTATCCCTTCCCTTATGTTCACCTGTTTTGTCTCTTAAAGTCCTCATGTGAGTGAATTCATATGATTTTTGTCTTTCACTGACTAATTTTACTTAGCATAATACCCTCCAGTTCCATCCATGTAGTTGTAAATGGTAAGATTTCATTCTTTTTGATTGCCAAGTAATACTCCATTATATATGTATACACCACATCTTCTTTATCCATTCATCCATCGGTGGACATTTGGGCTCTTTCCATACTTTGGTTATTGTTGATAACACTGCTATAAACATTGGGGTGCACGTGTCCCTTCAAAACAGCACACCTGTATCCCTTGGATAAATACCTAGTAGTGCAATTGCTGGGTTGTAAGATAGTCCTATTTTTAGTTTTTTGAGGAACCTCCATACTGTTTTCCAGAGTGGCTGCACCAGCTTGTCTTCCCACCAACAATGCAAAAGAGATCCTCTTTCTCCGCATCCTCGCCAACATCTGTTGTTGCCTGAGTTGTTAATGTTAGCAATTCTGACAGGTGTAATGTGGAATCTCATTGTGGTTTTCACTTGTATTTCCCTGATGATGAGTGATGTTGAGCATTTTTTCATGTGTTAGTTGGCCATCTGGATGTCTTGTTTGGAGAAGTGTCTATTCTTTTGCCCATTTCTTCACTGGATTCTTTGTTTTTTAGGTGTTGAGTTTGATAAGTTCTTTGTAGATTTTGGATACTAACCATTTATCTGATAGGCCTTTTGCAAATATCTTCTCCCATTCTGTTGGTTGCCTTTTAGTTTTGCTGATTGTTTCCTTCGCTGTGCAGAAGCTTTTTATTTGATGAAAATATTAGAAGATATTTTATTTTTTTTTGATGAGGTCCCAGTAGTTCATTTTTGCTTTTGTTTCCCTTTGCCTCTGGAGACGCGTTGAGTAAGAAGTTGCTGCGGCCAAGATCAAAGAGGTTTTTGCTTGCTTTCTCCTCGAGGATTTTGATGGTTTCCTGTCTTACATTTAGGTTTCTCATCCATTTTGAGTTTATTTTTGTGTATAGTGTAAGAAAAGTGGTCCAGGTTCATTCTTCTGCATGCCACTGTCCAGTTTTCCCAGCCCCACGTGCTGAAGAGGCTGCCTTTATTCCATTGGATATTCTTTCCTGCTTTGTCAAAGATTAGTTGGCCATGTATTTGTGGGTCCATTTCTGGGTTCTCTATTCTGTTCCATTGATCTGAGTGTCTGTTCTTGTGCCAGTACCATACTGTCTTGATGATTACAGCTTTGTAGTATAGCTTGAAGTCTGGGATTGTGATGCCTCCTGCTTTGGTTTTCTTTTTCAAGATTGCTTTGGCTATTCAGGGTCTTTTCTGGTTCCATAAAAATTTTAGGATTATTTGTTGTAGTTCTGTGAAGAATGCTGGTGTTATTTTGATAGGGATTGCATTGAATATGTAGATTGCTTTGGGTAGTATCGACATTTTAACAATATTTGTTCTTCCTATCCAGGAGCACGGAATCTTTTTCCATTTTTTTGTGTCTTCTTCAATTTTTTCATAAGCTTTCTACAGTTTTCAGTGTATAGATTTTCATCTCTTTGGTTAGATTTATTCCTAGGTATTTTATGGTTTTTGATGTAATTGTAAATGGGATTGATTCCTTGATTTCTCTTTCTGTTGCTTCATTATTGGTGTATAGGAATGCAGCCGATTTCTTTGTGTTGATTTTATATCCTGCAACTTTGCTGAATTCATGAATCAGTTCTAGCAGTTTTTTGGTGGAATCTTTTGAGTTTTCCATATAGAGTATCATGTCATTTGCAGAGAGTGAAAGTTTGATCTCCTGGCTGATTTGGATGTCTTTTATTTCTCTGTGTTGTCTGGTTGCAGAAGCTAAGACTTCCCATACTGTGTTGAATAACGGTGGAGAGAGTGGACCTCCCTGTCTTGTTCCTGACCTTAGGGGAAAAACTCTCAGTTTTTCCCCATTGAAGATATTAGCGTTGGGTCATTCATATATGGCTTTTATTATCTTGAGGTATGATCCTTCTATCCCTACTTTCTTGAGGGTTTTTATCAAGAAAGGATGTTGTATTTTGTCAGATGCTTTCTCTGCATCTATTGAAAGGATCATATGGTTCTTGTCCTTTCTTTTATTGATGTGATGAATCACGTTAGTTGTTTTGCAGATATTGAACCAGCCCTGCATCCAGGTATAAATCCTACTTGGTCGTGGTGAATAATTTTTGTAATGTATTGTTGGTTCCGGTTGCCTAATATCTTGTTGGGGATTTTTGCATCCATGTTCATCAGGGAAATTGGTCTATAGTTCTCCTTTTTAGTGGGGTCTCTGTCTTGTTTTGGAATCAAGGTAATGCTGGCTTCATAGAATGAGTTTGGGTTTTCCTTCCATTTCTATTTTTTGGAACACCTTCAAGAGATTAGGTGATAACTCTTCCTTAGATGTTTGGTAGAATTTCCCTGGAAAGTCATCTGGCCCTGGTCTCTTGTTTTTTTTTGGGTTTTTGATTACTAATTCGATTTCCTTACTGGGTATTGGTGTGTTCAAATTTTCTATTTCTTTTTGTTTCAGTTTTGGTAGTGTGTATGTTTCAAGGAATTTGTCCATTTCTTCCAGATTGCCCATTTTATTGGCATGTAATTGCTCATAATATTCTCTTACTATTTTTTTTTATTTCTGCTGTGTTGGTTGTGATCTCTCCTCTTTCATTCTTGATTTTATTTATTTGGGTCCTTTCCTTTTTCTTTTTGATCAAACTGGCTAGTGGTTTGTCAATTTTGTTAATTCTTTCAAAGAACCAGCTTCTGGTTTCATTGATCTGTTCTGTTTTTTTTGGTTTCGATAGCATTAATTTCTGCTCTGATCTTTATTATTTCCTGTCTTCTGCTGGTTTTGGGATTTATTTGCTGGTTTTTTTCCAGCTCTTTCAGGTGTAAGGTTAGGTTGTGTATCTGAGATCTTTCTTCCTTCTTTAGGAAGGCCTGGATTGCTATATGCTTTCTTCTTTCTTTGCTGTGTCCCAGAGGCTTTGGGTTGTGGTGTTATCATTTTCATTGGCTTCCATGAACTTTTTAATTTCCTCTTTAACTTCTTGGTTAGCCCATTCGTTCTTTAGTAGGATGTTCTTTAGTCTCCAAGTATTTGTTACCTTTCCAAATTTTTTCTTGTGGTTGATTTTGAGTTTCATAGCGTTGTGGTCTGAAAATATGCACGATAAGATCTCGATCTTTTTGTACTTGCTGAGGGCTTATTTGTGTCCCAGTATGTGGTCTGTTCTGGAAAACGTTCCATGTGCACTGGAGAAGAATGTATATTCTGCTGCTTTAGGATGAAATGTTCTGAATATATCTGTTAAGTCCATCTGGTCCAGTGTGTCATTCAAAGCCATTGTTTCATTGTTGATTTTTTTATTAGATGATCTGTCCGTTGTTGTGAGTGGGGTATTGAAGTCTCCTACTATTATGGTATTACTATCAATGAGTTTCTTTGCGATTACTTGATTTATATATTTGGGTGCTGCCAAATTTGGCGCATAAATGTTTACAATTGTCAGGTCTTCTTGGTGGATAGACCCCTTGATTATGATATAATGCCCTTCTGCATCTCTTGATACAGTCTTTATTTTAAAGTCTAGATTGTCTGATATAAGTATGGCTACTCTGGCTTTCTTTTGTTGACCATTAGCATGATAGGTGGTTCTCCATCCCCTTACTTTCAGTCTGAAGGTGTCTCTAGGTCTATAGTGGGTCTCTTGTAAATAGTATATAGATGGATCTTGTTTTCTTATCCATTCTGTTACCCTGTGTCTTTTGATTGGAGCATTGAGTCTATTGACGTTTAGAGTGAGTCTGAAAGATATGAATTTATTGCCATTATGTTGCTTGTAGAGTTGGAGTTTCTGGTGGTGTTCTCTTGTCCTTTCTAATCTTTGTTGCTTTTGGTAGTTATCTATCTATGTATCTATGTATCTATCTATCTATCTATCTTTTCTCCCCTTAGAGAGTCCCCCTTAAAATTTCTTGCAGGGCTGGTTTAGTGGTCATAAACTCGTTTAATTTTTGTTTGGGAAACTTTTTATTTCTCCTTCTGTTTTGAATGACAGCCTTGCTGGATAAAGAATTCTTGGCTTCATATTTTTCTGACTCAGCACATTGAATATATCCTGCCACTCCTTTCTGGCCTGCCAAGTTTCTGTGGATAGGTCTGCTGCAAACCTGATCTGTCTTCCCTTGTAGGTTAAGGACTTCTTTTCCCTTGCTGCTTTCATGATTCTTTCCTTGCCTGAGTATTTTTTGAATTTGACTATGATATGCCTTGTTGATGGTTGGTTTTTGTTGAATCTAATGGGGGTCCTCTGTGCTTCCTGGATTTTGATGTCTGTGTCTTTTCCCAGGTTAGGAAAGTTTTCCACTATGATTTACTTGCTCACATAACCCTTCTGCCCCTATTTTTCTGTCTTCCTCTTCTGGGACCCCTGTGATTCAGATGTTGTTCCTTTTAAATGAGTCACCAATTTTTCTAATTCTTAAATTGTGCTCTTTTGCCTTAATCTCCCTCTTTTTTTCTGCTTCATTATTTTCCATAAGTTTGTCCTGTATATTGCTGATCCTCTCTTCTGCCTCATCCATCCTTGCCTCCGCGGCATCCGTCCATGATTCCAGCTCAGTTTTAGCATTTTTTATTTCATCCTGACTAGTTTTTACTTCTTTTATCTCCGCAGAAAGGGATTGTAATCTATTTTTGACTCCAACTAGTATTCTTATTATCATGATTCTAAATTCTGGTTCATACATCTTGCTTGTGTCTGTGCTGGTTAAGTCCCAGGCTGTCGTTTCTTCCTGCTCTTTGTTTTGGGGTGAATTCCTTCATTTCGTCATTTTGAAGGGAGAAAAGCAATTAATGAAGTAGAAAAAATTAAAATTAAAAAAAATTAAAATAAAAAAATTAAAAACACACACTCACACAAAAGCAAATAAATGATGCTAGATCCTAGGTGTGTTTTGGTTTGGGTGTTGAAAGTGGCTTGATAGATTAGAGAAAAAAGGGCGGGGGGGGGAAACAAATCGTTTGAAAATTTGAAAAAATGAATGCACTGAAGTAGACTAAAATGAAATGATGGAAGTAAAGTAAAATTTGAAAAAATTTACACATAAGTAAAGAATATAGTAGAAAAAAAGTTAAATATTTTTAATGAAAATAAAATTAATTTTTTTCTGTCTGTATTCAAAAAAAGGAAAGAAATGAGAAAAAGAAAAAGAAAGAAAATTGAATAGATGGACCTGCTAACAGACTAAAATACCACTGAAATTACCTCATTTTCCCCTAGAAGTCAGACTGTGAAGGACTTTATAGTCCATAAAGTAAGCAGGTGGTGAGACTTCTGTTCTTGAAGAGCGAGGTTGGCCCAGTAGGGCGGGGGTTAGTGTAACAGCTCCGTTCTCCACTAGATGGCGCTTCTAGCTTACTGGGGTGGATTGTTGTGGCACTTGTAGGTGCATATGCATGGGAGCGGTGAAAATGGCGTCACCCAGCAATCCAGTCTCTAGTATCGGAATTCTCTTCTCCCTAATGAGCAATCGTGCACTTGTTCTTTGTCTTCAGCTCTTGTCCACTCCCTGCTTTTACACTGTCTGTGACCAAACCCCAGGTAGTACCTTTCTCCCGAGTTTTGTCTCAGATGCGGCTGTTTTCCCTGCCCCCTTACTTCTGAGGGACTGCGTTTTTGACCTGTTCTGCCCCTCTGCAGAAGGTCTCACTGAGCAATGGCCAAATGCTGGCCGCCCCCAGGAAAGTTCGCGGGGCCGTGCTGGTGCTGATGCCCAGAGATTGTGGCCAGGTGCCAGCCTGCTCCAGAAAAAGTTCGTGAGATAGTGTAGCAGCAGTGTTTCAGGGACTATGGAAAATCACAACACACATCTGGCACTAGGCTTCACCCTTAACAACCTTGTTTCAGCCCCAGCAAATGTGGCCGTTCGTTCTCTGGGATCTGCTGGGACCAGGTGGCCTCACAGTCTCTACCAAATGTCCTTCCAGCAGTGGAACTGCTTTTCCCCGTGTGGCCCGAGAACCTCCCGGACCCCACTCTGCTCTTGGGGATTTGCCCTTCCCACCAGAGCACTGCCAGGTATTGAGCTGCGGAGTTGCAGCCTTTGTGCTTTCCCTGTTTATAGTCTTAATGGAATTTAAACCCTCTCCTTTTTTAGTTTATTCCCTGTGGCTGTTTCCAATTTTTTACTTTCTCTCCAGCTGCTTTTGGGGAGGGCTGCCTTTCCCATATTCCACCCCCCCCCCCCCCCCCCCATTTCCATCCTCTCTCTGCTCACAAAAGCGGCTCCCTGCCTTCTGTGGCTTCTCTCCCCCAGTTCACCTCTCCTTGCCGTGTATCTGCTGAATTCTGTGGTTCAGGTTGTGCAGATTGTTGTGTTAATCCTCAGATCAGTTCTCTAGGTGTGCAAGATGGTTTAGTGTTGGTCTGGCTGTTTTTCATGGATGCTAGACACACAAGAAATTTCCATGCTGTTCTGCCATCTTGGCTCCCTCTCCTATATCTAATATTTCTAATTTGATGTGCTTTAGTGTATCTTGAATGCTGATGAGCTTGAACATCTATCTATATTTTAATAATTTGCATCAATAGCATAATAGTCTTAGGCACAAGGGCTCACCTACTTGGTTTCAAATCCTGTATCCTCTAGTTACTAATTTTGTGACTTTAAATATGTTTTCATATCTGATAGTGTTTTGAAAAGGGAATTAAATTTAGAGACAGAAGACCTGTAGTCTGACCTTAGCATATATTAGCTTTGTAAATGCTTTAAGCAAATTATTTAATACCTTTGAGCTACAGTTTGTCATCTGTAATAGGGTAGGAATCATAATTGATAGTTTTTGGGGGGGGGATAAATCATAAATTGAAAGTATAAATTATATAACATCATACATATATAGAACAATAAAATACTTTGTCTTTACTTTTTAAAAAAGTACAGGGATAATGTTAGGAGTTTTTTTTCCTTGGACTTAATTATCTTATAACTAGAAGTTTGTATTTTATGACCACCTTCACTTAGTGTGCTCACCTCACAAGTCCTGTCTCTAGTAACCACCTTCTCTTCTCTGTATCTATGAGTTTGAATTTTTTAAGATTCTCATGAAAGTGAGATCATACACTCTGTGTCTGTCTCTGTGTGCCTAATTTCAGTTAGCTTAATGCCTCCCAGGTCTATCCATGTTGTCAGAAATGCTATAATTAATATACATTAATATTTTAAATATATGTATATATTTAAAATTTTCCAAATAAGTGGACTTGTGCAGTTCAAACCCATGTTGTTCAAGGATCAACTGTATACCACATTTTCTTTTTCCATTCTTCTGTCAATGGCACTTAGGTTCTCTCTTTTGGCTATGGTAAATAATATTGCAGTGAAAGTGGGGATGCAGATATATTTTTGAGATACTGATTTTGCTTCCTTTGGATAAATACTCAGAAGTAGAGTTGCTAATTGTATGGTAGTTCTATTGATAATTTTTTGTGGATCCTCCATACTGTTTTCCATGGTGGCTGCACCAACTTATATTCCTATCAACAATGCACTTGGTTCCCTTTTCTCTACATCTTCATCAGCACTTGTTATCTCTGTCTTTTTGATAATAGCCATTCTAACAGGTGTGAGGTGATACCGCATTGTGGTTTTTATTTGCATTTTGCTGATGATTTGTGATGTAGAACACCTTTTTTTTTTTTTTTTAATTTAAAATTCAGTTAACATACAGTGCAATATTGGCTTAAGGAGTAGAATTCAGTGACTCATCACTTACATACAACACTCAGTGCTCATCACAACAAGTGTCCTCCTTAATACTCATCACCCATCTAGCCCATCTCCCGCCTCCCTCCCTCCATCAACCCTCCATTTGTTCTCTATTGTTGAGTCTCTTGTGGTTTGTTTCCCTCTTTTCTTTTCCCCCCTTCCCATATATATATTCATCTGTTTTGTTTCTTGAATTCCACATATGAATGAAATCATGTGGTATTTGTCTCTCTGATTGACTTATTTCATGTAGCATATTATATTCTAGCTCAATCCATTTTGCAAATGGCAAGATTTCATTCTTTTGGATGGCCATGTAATATCCCATTATATTATATATACCATATCTTCTTTATCCATTCATCAGTCAATGCACATTTGGGCTCTTTCCATAGTTTGGCTATTGCTATAAACGTTGGGGTGCATATACCCCTTCAAATCTATATTTTTGTGTCCTTCGGGTAAATACCTAATAGTACAATTGCTGAATTGTAGTGTTGTGTTATTTTTAGCTTTTTGAGGAACCTCTGTACTGTTTTCCAGAGTGGCTGCACCAGGTGGCATTCCTACCAAAAGGGAGCAACTTTTCTAGTGCCTGTTGGCCATTTATATGTCATTTTTGGGAAAATATGTTCAGATCCTTATATATTTTGGATATTAATCCCTTATCAGGTATATGTCTAGCAAACGTTATATCCCATTCCTTAGGTTGTCTTTTCATTTTGTTGATGGTTTCCTTTGCTGCATAGAAACTTTTTAGTTTGATGTAGTCCCATTTGTTTATTTTTCCTTTTGTTGCCTTTATTTTTGGTGTCAAATCCAAAAAAATAATTTCCGAGACTAATGTAAAGGAAGTTATACGTCTTGTGGTTGAGAATCTATGGAAATAAAGAAAGGCCAACCCATTGCTTTTTGTTTACTAATAAATAATCATAGCTTTTATTTATTAAGCCCATTCTACATGCTAGGCACCGACTAGCACTTTATACAAATATCTCAGTTCAAGACTACTATAAATATTCATTTAAACTAGCAAGTTAAGGGGCACCTGGGTGGCTCAGTCAGTTAAGTGTCTGACTTTGGCTCAGGTCATGACCTCATAGTTTGTGAGTTCAAACCCCATGTTGGGCTCTGTACTGACAGCTCAAGAGCCTGGAGCCTCCTTCTGAGTCTGTGTCTCCGTCTCTCTCTGCCCCTCTTCTGCTCACACTCTGTCTCTCTTTCTCAAAAATAAATAAACATGAAGAAAAATAAACTAGCAAAATAAATAAACCAGAGTTAATAGTCTGACTCAATCAAAATATTATAATAATAGCTATAATAATTATAGCTAATATGTTCTACCCTAATTGGTTTAAAATGAATGTTCTTAACTAATTTACAAAGAGATTAAATAATTTGGTCACAGTCACAGCTAAAAAGTAGATGAAGTGGGTAAACACTCTTCCAGTTGACTGTAAAACTTACTCTCTATGAAACCTCTAATGATTATATTGCTAAACGTTACTAAGTATATCTCTTTGTATAGATGTTTTAGTAGTTGCTTTAAGTATAACCTTAAAGGTACATAATTTATCACCCTCTACTGACATTGATGTTTTACCAGTTTGAGGGAAATGTAGAAACTTTACCTCTCTGTAGTCCTATTACTGTCTGTAATTTATAATATAATAGTCTTAAATATTCCCTCTGCGTATATTTAAAACCATGAAATACATTATCAAAATATAATGTAGAAAACTCGAGAAAAGAAGGAAAATTCTATTGTGTGTTTACTCATATTTTTGCTTTTTCTGTTGTTCTTTTTCTTTCTGAGATATATGAGGCAAAAACAAAACTCAAAGAACTCACTGTTATGTTATTCCTTTAGTTCCTAGATTACTAGCAGCTCTGCTTTTTCTTTTTACCTTTCACAGTCTTCTTATATTTGTTTTATACAGAGTGTCCAGCGCTTTTAGCTATTCTTAGTGGGAGGCACAGACATCTTTACCATCTTGGAATAGAACCAAAAGTCACTTCATTAAATGTAAAAAAAAAATTAAGCATTAATTTTTTTATCTTGTTTTCCAGATAGTATGCTATTTTGGAGGAAAAGTTTGAGGCTTTTCACTCTCTGGATTGAATTATACTTATTAACATATCCTAGTTATATAATTTCTTGTACTTGAGTTAAAAAGTATGTGTAGAAGGAGATTTTCCTAGCTTCTCTTATAATTCTTAAAGTCAGCAGGCTATTCTTAATAACATTAACAAAAAAATAGCTATCACTGGCTTTAGTTCTGCCACTTACTGGCTTTACAACCTTGGAAAAGTTATGCAATCTCAGTGTGCCTTAATTTCCGCCACTGTAAAATGGGCACTTACATGAAGCAGTTGTTGAGAATATTAAATAGTATTATAATTACGAAGTATTGAGAAAAATACCTCGCATTCAGGAAACACCATATAAATGTAGCTGTTATCATCCTTATACTTAGAATAATAGGCCCATATAAGAGGAATTATTACAGTCATTTTAAGGATAAAAAATTCACACTTAGGGAAGGTGAAATGCTCTCCCTAATTCTTGGCTGGCCCAATTCTGTATTGGTGTTGCCAGGATTTAGACCCAGTGTTGTCTGACCTTAGAGCTTACAGTTTCCAAGGCATTGTGCTATCTCCCTATCAACATTAAATCCTTCTGCATCCTGCAGTTACACCTAATATTGTATTGTTTGTATTTGTCTTCATATTTAACATTTTAAACTGAGCCATAATATCTCACCAATGGTTGTCTCATAATTTATTTAAACCTCTCTTTCTCCTTCTTAGAATATATAGATTGTCTCTCTGTCGCCCATCTGGCTCACATATTAGTGAATGATTAGCCAATAATATTGTTATAATATTCATCAGACATACAGTAGTAAAGATTAGCCCTTGAAGGGCTTTCATGCCTCTTACATGAAGATTAAATTGTGCTTTTTGTTTTTAAAGAAATATATCCCACTAAAATTTTCTGTAGCATAAAATGTTTATTACCCTTTTGAATCTACCCTATTCTTTAGAAATAGTTTTGAATCTGTTTGAATTTGAATTTTTTAATCTCTGTTCTTTAGAAAGAATTGTCTAGAAAGATTGTGAATCTTTATTCATTATTTGTATATGATATGACTTGGAATTTTTCAATACATCTGTGTTCCCTTATTAGCTATTAAGTGCAATGGCTTTTTTAAATTACGTTTTCAATTTTAATTCCAGTATGGTTAAAACACAATGTTATATTAGTTTCAGGTGTACAATATAGCGATTCAATGATTCTGCACATCATTACTCAGTGCTCATCATGATAAGTGTACTCTTAATCCCCTTCACCTATTTTACCCATCCTCCTACTCACCTCCCCTCTGATAGGTGTTATTTTGAATGAGTACCCTCAGTTAAAGTTATTACTTTTTTTTTCAAAAAGAAATTTTTTTACTTGAAGCGTATTTCAGAGTACATGGTTCTAAAAGATATATATAAAACATTCCATCCAAGAAAAGTGGAATACATATTTTCTTCAAGTACATACTGAAGATATCCCCTGGTTAAATCACATAAAAAGAGACATAAGAAATACAAATTTAAGAAGACTTAAACCATACCAAGTATATTTTCCAGCAAGATCAACAGTAAAAGAAAACTGAAAAATCTACAATGTGTAAATATTAAATATTTAATTTGTAACTATTAACCAATATATTACTGCACAAACCATGGGCCAAGTAAGAAATCAAACAACAAATCAAAATATGTCTTGAAACAAAAGAAAAAGTAAACACAATATTCTAAAACCAATGGGAGGCAGCAAAAGCAGATGTCAGAGTGAAATTTATGCTGTAAATACTTGTATTAAGGAAAAAATTCAGGGGCACCTGGGTTGCCTCAGTCAGTTGAACAACTGACTCTTGATTTCAGCTCAGGTCATGATCTCACGCAGTTCATGAGTTAAAGCCCCTCATTGAACTCTGTACTGACAGCGTGGAGCCTACCTTGAGATTCTCGCTCTCTCCCTCTCTTCCTCTATCTCTCCCCCTCTCCTGCGTGTACACATTTTCTTTCTCTCTCATTGAACTCTGTGCTGATAGCGTGGAGCCTGCCTTGAGATTCTCGCTGTCTCCCTCTCTTCCTCTATCTCTCCCCTTCTCCTGCGTGCGCGCACTTTCTCTCTCTCTCTCTCTCTCTCTCTCTCTCTCTCTCTCTCTCAAAATAAATAAACATTTTTTAAAAAGTAAAAAAAAGAAAAAATTTCAAATAAACAACATTATATCACAAGGAACTAAGAAAAATAAGAAACTTAGCTAAAATTTGGTAGGGGAAGGAAGTAACAAAGAAAAATCAGAAATAAATAAAATATAGACCAGAATAAAAAATAACATAGCATTGAAAGTAATGACCATTTATTGCAAAAATAAAATTGGCAATGCTTTAACTATATTAACTAAGAATATAAAGGAGACTAAAAAGCCAAAATGAGAAATGGAAGATTAAAAAATAAAACAGATATTCATGCTCTCTCTCTGTCTCAAAAATAAATAAACATTAAAAAAAATAAAAAAAAAAACCAGATAACCACAGAAATACATATTGTGATAATAGGTTACTATAAATAATGATATACTAACAAATCAGACAACTTACAAATAAACCCCACATATTTCCTAAAAATGCACAAGTTACCACAATTGAATCCTGAATCTTGAATCCAAGAAATAGAAAATCTTCTTAGGCCAATAATAAGAATGAAAGTTGAATTAGGAATCAAAAGTCTCCCAGCACCTAAAAGCCCAAGACCACATGGTTTCATTGGTGAATTCTACCAAACATTAAAAAAAAATAATTAATGGCCATCTTTCTCAAAATCTTACAAATAATGGAATGGAGGGAATACATTCAGTATCATTCTATGAGACCGGGATTACCCTGATAACAAAGCAGGATAAAAATAGTACAAGAACCAAAAAATTTAGTTTGTATGATCTAAGTATTGCTACTCTTTTGACATCCCTTTGTGTGATACATGTTTCTCCACCCTCTCACTTTCAATCTGCAGGTGTCTTTAGGTCTAAAATGAGTCTCTTGTAGGCAGCATATAGATGGCTCTTATATTTTTGTCCATTATGCCACCTTGTGTCTTTTGATTCGAATGATTAGTCCATTGACATTCAAAGTAATTATTGGTAAATATGTATTTGTTGTCATTTTGTTACTTGTTTTGTCATTGTTGCTGGAGCTTTTCTCCAATCCTTTCTTTTCTTTGACACTTTTGGTCACTTTTTCCCACTCAGAGAGTCCCCTTTAATATTTCTTGCAAAGCTGGTTTAGTTGTCATGAACTCCTTTAGTTTTTATTTGTCTGGGAAATTCTTTATCTCTCCTTCTTTTCTGAATGATAGACTTGCTGGATAGAATATTGTTGGCTGCAGATTTTTTCCATTCAGCACTTTGAGTATATCATGCATCCTTCTGGCTAGGTTTCTGTTGAGAAATCTCCAGCTAGCCTAGTGGGCTTTTCCTTGTAAGTTATGGATTTCTTTGGTCTTGCTGCTTTCAAGATTTTTTCATTATCACTGTATTTTGCACATTTAATTAACAATATGTCTTTGGTCTAAGCCTGCTTTTGTTAATTTTTTAAAATATTTGAGAGAGAGACAGAGACAGAAACAGAGAGACAGAGCATGAGTGGAGGAGGGGCAGAGAGATAGAGGGAGACACAGAATCTGAAGCAGGGTCCAGGCTCTGAGCTGTCAGCACAGAGCCCAATGTAGGGCTTGGACCCATGAGCAATGAGATCATGACCTGAGCCGAAGTTGGATGCTTAACCCACTGAGCCACCCAGGTGCCCCTGCTTTTGTTGATTTTAATGGGCATTCTCTGTGCCTCCTGGACTTAGGTGTCTGTTTTCCTTCCCCAGATTAGGGAATTTTTTTTCTGCTATTACTTCTTGAAATAAAATTTCTCTCTCTTCTTCTTCTGGGGCTCCTGTAATACAAATGTTACTGTGTTTCATTTAGTCACTGGGTTCCTAAGTCTTTGTGTTGCATGATTCTTCTTTCTCTCTTTTGTTCAGCTTCATTATTTTCCAGTATTTTGTTTCTGGACTCTGCAGTTTATCATGAATTGGCTTGAATGCAAGTCTTTGGTTTGAAATTATTTTGGATATATTTCCTTCTGAGCATCTAGCTTTGACATTTTCTGTATATAAAAATGAATGAATGAATATGCATATGAAAATGCCTTTGAAACTTAGTTCTAATTCTTTATGTAATTCTTTATTAAAATCTTGATTTTAAAACTTGATTTTAATTTTGTTTTGCCTAGGATTTTAACTATAGGTATTAAATATATATATGCACACTTGGGTAATATTCTTGCATTTAGGTTTTCATTCAACACATATTAATAAAGGTCTTGGCTCTGATTAGGCATGGTGCTCTAAGTCCCTGTTCTACTAGTGCATACCTTTTAATATTGGAAGTAAATAAGCCAGTAAGTGTTGTGATAGAGAATAATGGAGGATGGTGAGTGTTTTTTTAAAAAGATAAGGTGTTGTATTCTTGTAGGGTGTTGCAGCCATTCTCCTTTCTTGCTTTCAGGGCCCCAGTTTTGTTTTGAAGCCTATCCTTCTGGATAAATCCTGATTAGTCTTAAGCCGTAATGGTAATCCAATTCCATTTGTCAGTGATTCATTTTGTGAGGCACAGGTGAGTCAGTCTTGGATAATCAGATATGCAGGTCTTCTGGGGGAGACTTCTGTCAGTAGTTTCCTCTTCCTTAAAAATGAGGCAGGCTAAAGGAGATTACCAGTTGTTCTTTGGTAATGTACCATAAATAACTACATGTAGCTGGGTTTGAGGCAGCTAACTTGTTCATGAAGAGTGCTAGCCTAAGGACAGAGGCTGACATGCCAGAGGGGTTTATTTAGTTTATTTAGTCTCTCCAAAAATTGATTTTTGGAGAGACTAAATAAACTTTTTATCTACTGAGAAATTAAAATTTCCTTATCTTTAAAGCTACTTTGAATTAGATTTTCTCTCCTTGTATGGTAATATGTTGTAATTGATACAGGTTCTCAGGAACTGTCTCTGAAAAGAGGTGACATTTATTTAAGTAGAGATCTGAATTACAAGAATGAACCAAAGGAATTGCAGTCCAGGTAGAAGGAATAGCAAGAACAAAGGTCCCATGATAGATAAGAAGTTGGCGTAAGGGTAGTATACCTAGTTTCTATTGACCATGGGAAGGATAATAGTAACTGATACTTATAAATTGCATTGCAGTTTACAAATCTCCTGTACATACATTATTTCATGTGATCTTTACGGTGAAAATATTTACCAACCATTTTATAGTTGGGTAAACTGCCCATATATTTATAGCTAGTCATTAAAGAAACCAATCAAATAAATATTGTATAGTACTGGCTAATCAGACAAAATGGTAAGGGTATACATTCTATTTGAATTTTTTATATTACCGCTTTTTAGCAGTTTTAATTTATTCAGGGCCAAAAGTACAGATGCCAAGGCCAGATTTCTGGACCCGTTTGAATAGTACAAATTAATTGCATCAGTAAACACAACCTGGTGTGTTATCTTGAGTTAAGGTGAGTGAGATACTCCTGATAGAGACCTCATAAATGTGATTATTTGTTTGCACTTCATAATGAGGAAGATTAATTTCTAAGATATTGGCTCGTTTCAGTGAATTTAAATAGAGTATTTTGTGCTTATGTATTCAGGATGCCTAGCATTTTAAATTCATATGTGCATATACTGTGACCTTACTGATAAGCAATGTGAAAGTTTGATAGATGACTCTGTAAGTAATGAATTAAAATTGAATTTTATAGTCTTAGTAGGGGCTATATGAAAATTTCCTTTTCTGTCCTTCCCTCCCCTTCCCTGCTTTCCCCTCCCCTGCTTTCCCCTCCCTGGCATTCTTACCTCCCTTTTTCCACTTTCTTCCTCCCTCCCTTTATTTTACATTTCAGTTTATTTGGTTTTACCAAGTGCTTTAACATAAATAAAAGTTGATTTCAACTAACATTAAAAGGTCATTTTAATTTATGATACTATTTTTACTTGTTTTTTTCTACTTTTTTAAATTAATAAACACATAATTTTATAAACTGCCCTTTTTCCATATATGGAGGCTAGACAGTGAGAAATATTTTAAATAAATTCTGTAACAGTACTTAATTTGAAAATGAATACAGATCAAATGAGAAGACATTTAAAGCGTTGCGTGTTTGGTAACTAGGATTGAATTGAACTCTGTATGTATAGGGGCTTTTTAAATATTTGTACTTTATAATAGATAACTAGCTTTTCTCTAAAAGTTTTATTTATGTTTCCCTTTATCAACATGATGCCTTTAAAATGTAATAGGTATACTTAACCCCTGCTACATTATGGTAATCATTAATTAAATCTGTTTAAATTTGTTGAATAAATTATTTTACTTTTCTGTTGTAGTTTTCAGTTTTTTACAGTGAATTACTTCAAGAAACAGTCTGTAGTAATAATTTGGTTTTTACTCTTTCCAGGAAGAAAGTAAATTCTTCTAAAGATGATAACCCTCTGAACTATATATTTTATAGTAATAATAACTAGTATGTATTTTAATTTAGGGAATCATTATTTTGAATATTTGTGATTATTTCTTTTGTTTTGAGAAAGGGTTAGACTACTAAAAAGATTCAACACAATTTCTCTATGGTTTGTTAATTGTATTACTAGTGATTTGAATCGGTATTTACAGTTTTTGAAATGTATGAGAAATACAATCTTCACGTTACAGTTGGATTGAATTGATTATATCAATAGAATAATTACCTTTGAAATTTTTTATTCAGAAAAGAATGTACAGTGATATTGCTGAAAAAAAAAATTTCATTGATATCCAAAATGCAAGCACATAATTTAGCCATTTAGTGAATTAGCAGTCTTCGGTTATTGACCTTTGCAATTACATTCACAAATTGGAGACTGTTTAAACTTTCTCTTAAAATGTTTTTCAACTTTATTGAAGCATAATTTGCATCAAGTAAATGTGCCCATATCAAGTGTACAGTTAGATGATTTTTCTCAAATTTATAACTTCATGTACCTGTCATTCCCCTTTTTCATCAGTCACAGGTTGCTCCTTGGCACTATGTATTAGTTTCTTTGTTCTAAAATTTCATATTAATGTGTACTTTTTTTGTCCCTGGTATCTTTTGCCAGGCATGTTATTGAGATTCATCCATGTTGTTGTGTATATTAGTAGTTTGTTTCTTTTTACTGAATACTATTCTATTACATGAATGTGTCACAATTTGTTTATTCATTTATGTGTTGTAGGATACTTGAATTTTTTCAAAATTTTGGCTCTTATAATAAAGTAGCTGTGAACATTCTTGTTCAAGACTTTGCGTAGGTTTTTGTTTCCCTTTAAGAGTGGAATTGTTGAGTTATATGGCAAAATATATTTAGCTTTTCATGAAGCTAATTTTTTTTTCTTTTCTAGAAAAACTTATATAAAATTCCTGTTACATCTTCTGTACATATGTTTGGTAGAATTCACAAATAAAGCCAAATGGGCCTGGTGTCTTCTTTTTGGGAAGGTTTATAAATATATATTCAACATCTTTAATAGTTATGAGGCTGTACAGCTATTCAGATTGTTAATTTTTGATTGAGCTTTGTTTTTGTTTCTTTTAAGAAATTTATGCCTTTCTTCTTAGGCTCCACACCTAGTGTGGAGGCTGCTTATAAAAATAAAGGAATGAAGTTTGCCAGTTTCAGGTCTGGCTTTGTATTTGTTGACACAAAGTCGCTTACCATATTCTCTTATCTTTTTGTAGCATCTGTAGTAATGCTCCCTCTTCCGTTCCTAATATTGGCAACTTACGTCTTATTTTTCTCTCTCCCCTTGATTAGTTCAGCTGAAATATTATTAATTTTATAGGTCTCTTCAAAGAACTTGTATCCATTTTTTTTCTAATGCTTATCTGTTTTATATTTCATGGGTAGGGTTTACATTTTGAACCTTTTTACCTATTTCACCAAACTTTCAAATATTGTAATACTTCTTGAAGGATAATGTAGGAACTTCAATACTGTATCTTTCCTTTTTCTTCCTGTCATTCTTTATTATTATTGTCATACATTTTATGACATTGTTATATGTCCCATGATACTTTGTCATAAAAGAATCATTTATTTTAAAATAAGTTAATATGAGGAAGTTTCAATTATACTTACCATACATTTAATATGTCTGTTTAAATCCATTGTTTATGTTCACATATCCAATTACAATCATCCTGAAAAACATCCTTTTACATATATCTTGTAATACCTATCTGCCACCTACAAGTTCTTTCAGCTTTTGATTTTTGAAGATGTACTTGTTTTGCCTTTATCTTAAAAAAGAAACTTTTGTTTTGGAATAATTTTAGAATTACAGGAATTTGTGAAGAAAGTACAGAAGTTTCCATATATTCCTTGCCCATGTTTCCCTAATGTTAATATCTTACATAGCTTTGGTATATTGTCAAACTAATAAATTAACAGTGGTGCAATATTATTAATTAAACTACAAGTCATATTTGGGGCAGTGTCCCTTTCTCTTCTAAGATCTAATCCAGGATACCATATTGCATTTACTCATTATGTCTCCTTGGTCTTTTCAAATCTTTTGACAGTTTCTTAGTTGTTTCATGATTTCTATGACCTTGATAGTTTTGAAGAGTATGTGTGGGTCAGGTGTTTTGTTGAATGATCCTCTGGCATTTTTCTCATTATTAGAATGAAGGTATGGGTTTGCAGATGCATACTACAGAGATGAGGTGCCCTTCTTCAGTACCCTTTAGAATTGTTCCATCACTGTAAAAATTTCCCCTGTGGCCCCTTTGTAATCAGCCTCTCCTTGCATCTTGAATCTCCTTCCATTTTATTGCTGAGTAATATTCCTTGGTTTTGTCAAAGTTAAATTCATTCCCTGTTGAAGGCCATCTCAATTTTTTCCAGATTTTTGCTATTATATATAAAGCTACTGTAAAATTTGAGTATTAGATTTTGTGAGAACATAAGCTTTTATACCTCTTGAGTTGATATCTAGGAGTGGCAATCTGGGGTAAGTGTAGTTTTAACTTTGAATCCTAAAACTACTGTAAGAAAACATAGGGGAAAATATATGTGACCTTGGATTTGGGATTGAACTTTTATATATAATATCAAAACCACAATTAGAAAAGAATAAATTGTATTTCATCAAAAACCTTAAAATTTTTGTTGTATGTAAGACACTCTTAAGAGAATGAAAAGGTAAGTTACAGACTGGGAGAAAATACTTGAAAAGTCACATACCTGATAAAAGTATTTGTATCTAGACTATATAAATGACTCTTAAATCTCAACAATAAACAGTCTAATATACAAATGGCAAAAAGATCACAATAGACATTTCACCAAAGAGGATATATGGATGGCAAATAAACACATGAAAACATAATCACATTTCTTAATGTCATTTGTTATTAGGGAAACTGGATGCAAATTGAAACCACACCAAGATACCACCACACAATATTAGAATTGCTTTAAAAAATTGAGAGTCCC
The DNA here is from genome assembly GCF_018350195.1 of Panthera tigris. Taxonomy (NCBI): domain Eukaryota; kingdom Metazoa; phylum Chordata; class Mammalia; order Carnivora; family Felidae; genus Panthera; species Panthera tigris. Next base: position 111,103,669 of record NC_056665.1, read on the forward strand.
AAATGCTGGGAAGATTGTGGAGTAAGAGGAACTCTCATTCATTGCTGGGGATAAGTCAGAATGAGCAGCTACTTTGGAGTACAGTTTGGCTCCTCCTCCCCCTCCCCCTCCCCGTTCTCCTTCTAACACACATTTTCCTTATGACACAACAGTCCCACTCTAGGGTATTTACCCAAGTTAAGTGAAACCTTAAGTTCACAGAAAACTGCTTTTATCTTTGAAAATATTTTCACTACATAACAAAGTGTAGTTTTGCCATTTTTTTATTTTAGCACTTTTAAAAGATGTTCGATTGTCCACTAATTTGTACTTTTTTCTAAGAAGCCCCCTGAAATTCTTTTTACCATGTTTGCATTTTTCTCTGTAATTATTTTTCCCTTCTAAATTATGATTTTATTTGTATTGTAAAATACATTGGAAATTCTGCATATGCCTATGACTAAGCTTATTTTCAGTGTACATTACTTTAAGTTGGATGACAGATTTTGTTCTGAGAAATCCTTTTTCAAGCCAAAATGGCTTGCCAAAATGGGGAAATGCTGGTGGATTCCTGGCCCTGAAGGTAATGATGTAAATTGCTTTCTTGCAGTGATGATGGATGACTTTTATTTGAGTTTTATACCCAAAAGTTTTCAGTTCATGATGATACAGCTCTGGTGCTAGCTGTGCAGCACCATAATATCTAACCTAGGGTTAGTGCTATAAATTGGCAGCTTTAAATTTTTCTTTTTTATCAAATCTCCTTCAGATTTTTTTTCTGAATATTTTTCTCTTTGGATAATTTTTAAAAATTAACATATAACATTATATTAATTTCAGGTGTACAATATCATGATTTGATATTTGTATATATTATGAAACGATCACCACAATAAGTCTAGTTAACATTTGTCACCATACAGTTGTTAAATTGTCTTTTCCTTGTGATGATATTTTTTATTACACTGTTTTCAAATCCACTGAACTTCTCCTCTGTAGCATCTAATCTGCTCTTTAATCTTTTCCAAGACAATTTTTAAACATTTGATTTTTTTCTTTAGTTATAGAAGTTGCATTTTTTTTTGTCGTGGTTTTTATTTCTTTTCCAGTTTTCAAATTTAAATCCTGGCATATATTTTTAGTAATTGTTTTAGTTTTCTTGTATGCTATCATCAGCTCTTAGGGGTTTGTTTTAAACTGACTTTCTTCGGAGTCACATTTTCCTCCTTATTGGCATCATGCTAAAAGCACAGTTTTATGGGGGTAAAAGTAATTCATAAATAATTAAGCCATATTTCTGTTAATGGGCAGTTATATTTTTTTCCAGCATGGAAATATTGGAAAAATGTTGTAAATGCATTTTGTTCATGTGTTAAAATTCCTGTAGTGGAATTTCTCATCAAAGGGCATGTTCATGTAAATACTGGATATATGATGCCATATTTCCCTTTGCACAATGTATAAGTGTATACATACTTATATTAGTTAAATAAGTACTGATGGATTTTTGAGTTTAGAACACCACCCTCTCACAAACATGGTTCATAGCAGAACAAGTCTTTGTTCTGACCTTTAGTCAGTTAGTTCTGTAGCATATTTTCATGTGCTCATCTTTTGGCCTTAGCAATAAAGTGAAGCCTCTTGAATGTAATTCTTGGAAACATCTGCACATAGTCATATGCTAAAGGAAGTGGCTATTGGTCATTTTCATATTTGTTAGAGATAAGAATAGTCCATTTGACATTGTTATGAATGGTACTGCATTTGTTGTTATTTTTAACAGAATGATTAAACTAGTTCTTTTAGAAATGTATTATTAGGTGGTATAGTCCATATTCAGTTTCTCACTGTATCACTCAGTATGTTGGTTGCTGCAAGAAGAGGCTTTTATGAGGTTGTTTCTGTTCAATTATTTTCCTTTGCAATTAGAATGCATTAGAATATTACCTCTTGAGGGCAGAGACTTTAGTCTGTCTTGTTCACTGCTACAGTCCACTGCCTAGGACAGTGTCTTTTATATGATAGGGACTTATTAAGTATTTTTTGAGTGAATGAGTGATCGAATTACGGTGTTTTATACAGATAAAGTACCTGGTAGATTTGTTCCACGTGTTCTCTATTACAAATGATGATAAGAACCATACTATATATTTTAAAATAAATAGAGCTTAGTATATAAATAACTACACTGAGTGAAGTAACTTATTAGAAGGTAAACTACTAACTGCTGGCACAGGAGAGTTCGTTTCAGAAATGGTCACCATAATGAACAAAGACCTTTGCTCATACCATTTCTCCTATCTCAAATGTGCTCCCTTCTCTATTGCAACTGTGAAACTTCCCCTGTCTTTTCAAGATACTAAATTATCTCCTATCTCAGAAAGCCCAAAGATATCTAAATTAGATATCTTATGTTCATCCTTTCTGTTTCATATTTTGAATTACACTTTTTAAAAAATTTTGTCTCCACTATGGGATTTTTCATACTTATTTTTATTTTCTAAATTATTTGTTGCTCTGGAAGAATCCTGGCTGATACTTAATGAGATGATGGAAGTGTTCCAAATCTGTACCATTCACAGTGGTAGCCATAGGCACAAGTGGCTATTGAACGATTGAATTATGACTGAGGATGCATTTATAATTTTAATTCTAATTTAAAAATTTTTTAATGTTTTATTTATTTTTGAGAGAGAGAACACTGAGCAGGGGAGGGGCAGAGAGAGAGGAGGATAGAGATCTAAAGTGGGCTTTGCGTTGACAGCAGTGAGCCTGATGTGGGTCTCGAACTCACGAACCCGTGAGATCATGACTTGAGCTGAAGTCTGCAGCTCAACCGACTGAACCACCCAGGCTTTCCATTCTAATTTAAATAATTGCATGTGGCTAGTGACAATTGAAGCAGACAGTGCAGCTCTAGGGCTTACAATATACATTTTTAAGTTCTCAGTCTAATATATAGTGAGAACTTTACTACAGTGCACTCCCATTTCCTCCCTCCTCTCCTTTTGTGTTTTGTCATATATTCTACAGATTTGTAAACCTAGTGATACATTATTGCCATTTGTGAATTAGCTATTTATTGTTATTAAGTTAAGGGAAAACATGTCGTTACTTTCTTTAGATTTTACCATTTTTGGTGCTATTTTTTTCTTTGTGTAGATCCATTATTTCTACATAGTATCCTCCTCCTCCTACTTGAAAGACTTCATTTAACTTTTTATATGTAGTGCAGTTTTGCTGGCACAGAGTATTTTTCAGCACCCTCTCCCCCCTTTTCTTCTCCTGGAAACAACTAACTTTTGGAAGATATTTTCACTGGTTGTAAGTTGACCTTCTCCCCACTCCCATTCTCCCCACCCAGTATTTTTTTTTTTTTAATGTTTTTAACATTTATTTTTGAGAGAGAGAGAGAGAGAGAGATAGAGAGACAGAGTGTGAGCTGGGGAGGGGCAGAGAGAGGGAGAGGCAGAACCTGAAGCAGGCTCTAGGCTCTGAGCTGTCAGCACAGAGCCCGATGCGGGACTCGAACTAATTAGCTGTGAGATCATGACCTGACCCGAAGTCAGACTCTTAACCAACTGAGCCACCCAGGAGCCCCCTCCCTACCCAGTATTTTAAAGACGTTGCTCCATTGTCTTCTGGTTGACATTGTTTTTCATAAGAAGTATGTTCTTATTCTTTATCTGTATGTTTTTTCCCTAGCTACCTGCAAGGTTTTCTATCTTTGTTTTTCAGCAGCTTTGCCTACCTTTTAAATTTATCCTTCCAGCAGTTTTCTTCATTTCTTAGATTTGTGGTTTATCATTCATTCATTTTAGAAAATTCTCAGCTAACATCTTTTAAAATGTATTTTTTGCCTCATTTTTTATCCTCTCTGCAGCTCCAGTTATGTATATTTCAGATCATCCTCCCACAGCTTTTGAGTTCCTTTTTTTCCCAGTCTTTTTTTCCTCTTCAGGTTTTATTTTGTATAATGTCTGTGACCTCTTGTCATGTTCACTGATTTGTTTTCACTTTTGTCCAGTTTTCTTATAGGCCTGTTTAAGGTCCTCTGATATTTTATTTTTGTTTATTTGGTATTTCATCTGCTGAATCCATTAGTTCATGTATGTTGTCCACATTTATCACAGATTTTTTAATGTTTAGTTATAATTATTCTAAATTTTCTGTCTGGTAGTTCTAACATCTAGTTCATTTATGATTCTGGTTCTGGTGTTTGCTTTATCTCTTGAAAATGGTTTGTTACATCTTGTTTTTTTTGTTTTTTGTTTTGTTTTTTTTTTTTTTTATGTCTCATAATTTATGTTGCATGCCAGACATTTTAAGGACAGAGCAGTAAAGACTGAGGTGAATGGTTATGCCCAGAAATGGGCACGTTTCTTCTTTGAGGCTGTTTGTTTATGTATGGATGGGGATGGGGTCATTCCAGTCAGTGATTGAATTGTTGTTTTTGCAGTTGTTCCCTTCACTGAATCAGAGACTTAAAACTCTTGGAGTAGTCGAATGCTGCTACCTTATTCTTGGTGTGGGGACTTGGATTGCCAAGATTGTTTGCTCAATATTCTAGTACATCCTTAGCCTTTAGCATGTCATTGGATGCCTGCATCACAAGATGATCTCTCTCAGTGTTCTTTGTAATTTTTGATTAGTTGTTGGAGAGTGTGAACTTTATATTGTTGACTGTATTTTGTTGTCTTTCTTGAAAGAATTTGATAGACATTTAATTTACTTTTGGATCACCTTGGTCCTTTTGTAGCTTGTTTTTAAGTTTTGTTATAGCTTTTGTCAGCCTAATCTTTATTCTATGGCTGGAGTCATTAAACTTTTGACTCATGAGCTAAAGCTGGTCGACAGAGTGTTTTTGTATAGCTTTTTAGCTAAAATTGGATTTTACATTCTTAAAGGGCTATAAAGAAATAAAAAATAAAAACAAAAATATATGGTAGAGACTGTATGTGTTGCACATAGCTTGTGATATTTATTATCTTGCTCTTTAGAGACAATTTTCTGATCCCTACTCTACGGCTTACTTAACTTTAACTTCTAAGATGTTTTATTTCTTGGCTTTCTGCTGAATGCCCTAGATTTTCTATGTGGCATTTTCATTTTCTTTGGGTGGGACTCCTAGGTTTCCCCCTTTATACGATCTCTGAGAGATGTTCATTTCTCAGTTACCTAGTATTTGATTTTTCTTTCCTTGATAATTGTTCTTTGCCATCCTTGTGAGACTTCTGCATGTAGAGCCTAGTATCTAGCCAAAGACTAAAGGATCACTTATGCCAATTTTTGGATCCTTTTCTCTGGGCAAGTCCCTCCTCTTTAATATACTGACTTGTAGATCCTCTCCCCTTAAACTTTTAAACTGTAGTCTCTATCTTATCACCTCAGGAAGATAGCTGTGCTTTGCCTGGGTTCTCCCCTTTTGTGGGGGTGTTCAGTAAATTTTAGGCAGAAAGCTGAAGTAATTATAGGGCTTACCTTTGATTGTTAATCTCATCTCAGGCATCACAGTCTTGCCTGACCATTGCCCAATCTCTGAAAACAGTTTTTCTGAATATTTAGGTTTTCTAGTTGTTTACGTGTGAGGGCAAATCTAGTACTAGTTATTCTGACATGGTTGGAAGTGGAACTCTGTTTAGCAAACATTAAGAAAAATGGCCTTTACACTTTTAGTATGGTATAAAACTAAGCTATAAATTGAGTTTAACTTTTATGGTATTTGTAAGATGTGTTAGCAGGATATATAAGAAAATGTGATTAAGATTCAATTCTGTCTGGTATCTGGAATGCCTACTCCGTGCCTTAGACTTTGGACAACTTGCTGTGAACAGAAAGAATAACACATGAACTGAAGACCAGGCATTCAGCCCCAGTAGGAAGTTGGCATGTATATTAATTATCTATTGTTACATAACAAATTGCCCTAAGACTGAGTGGTTTAAAACAGTTATTATCTGCTGGCCAAGAATCTGGGCATGGCTTAGCTAGATCATCTGGCTTATGGTCTTTCAAAAGCCTGAAATCAAAATGTGAACCAAGCTGTAGTCACATCAAAGTTTGACAGGTGCAGGATCCATTTCCAGGCATACTCATGTGGTCGTTGGCAGATTCAGTTCCATTCCACATGGGCCTTTTCAAATGGCAGCATCAAAGTAAACAAGAAGAGAGAATGTGAGCAAGAAAGAAATATCAGTGTTTTGTAAACTTATCTCAGAAGTGAAATCATATCACTTTGCTGTATTCTATCTAAGAAGTAAGTCACTAGGTCCAGCCCACATTCAGGAGGTGGAGATTACACAGGGCATGAATACAGGACACCGGGATCATTGGCAGCTATTTTAGAAACTGCCTATAATAATATATGGTATATTAATTATACAAAATATTATAAATGAGTCTAAAATAATGTAACAGCATTAACATATGTAGCATAAGAAAAATTCACTAGTGATATGCTAACTGCTTCCCAAGATTATTTTGTCTACGCCTCTTTTAGTATTCTGTGGGAGAGGTAGTATGTATTATATCCATTTTACAGAAAAAGAAATTGAACTTCAGTAAGGTTACCTAGCTGTGATATAGCAGAACAACACCCTAGTCTAGGCTTTGCCTTCTAGGCTTTGCCTATTCTAGTACCCATATTTTTTAATCTCCATATTGTATCAGCATTAAAATAGTATTACCTTTTATTGAGCACCTCTTATGGGCCCAGCATTATAGTAAGTGCATTATATATTAACGCCATCTAAGCCTCAGAGCAACTTTATTAAAGCTCTCAGTTTTACTGATTATATACTTTAGCTTTCAGATTCAAGAAATTACTTTGAAAAATTACATATATATTTTTTTGTTTCAGAGACATTAAGCAAATGTAACCCAAAGAATCTCTGTAAATACAAAAAAAAAATCATTTAAATACCCATTACCTTAAAAAAAAAAGTGGTATCACTAATTAAATAAATTTGTGTAAGGAAGCCTGACACATTTCAATCCACTTAATATTCTGAAAAAAAAAAATATATATATATATTCTGCAGATGAAAGGTGGTATGTGAATCTCAAATAAGAATGAATTAATAAATACTTAACCCACTCCTAGAAGAAATCTCAACAAACACTACTATACAAATTTTAGTCAGAAATTAGCTCATGTAGTTAATGTTGAAATCTTTCTTACTAATAAATTTGAAATATTTTCACTAATATTGAGAAAATCATTTTCTCATGTTTGAAAGGTAACCATAAGTTGATGTTATGGCCTTTTAGACCAATATATTGTAATTTTTTTAATATTTATTTACTTTTGAGAGAAAGAGAGACAGATAGAAGTGTAAGCAGGGGAGGGGCAGAGAGAGAGGGAGACATAGAATCCAAGGCAGGCTCCAGGCTCTGAGCTGTCAGCACAGAGCCCAACGCGGGGCTCGAGCTCACAGACCGCAAGATCATGACCTGAGCCGAAGTTGGATGCTTGACTGTCTGAGCCACCCAGGTGCCCCGTAGACCAATATATTTTAAATATTTGAGGGCGTCTTGTGAGACATGTGTTGATAATAATAAATCCTAAAGCTTATGGATGTCTTTTATTTTTGAACTGTTTTCCTCATAATAGCACTGTCTTACTTTCTACATTCAGATTCGCTTCCTTAAGTGGAGTATAAAATGGCACCTGAGGCTAATGTGCATGAATTGTGTAATATATCCTACTACCATACGTCATGTATGATATCCTTCACTCATTCACTTATTTATCCAAAAATTTTATTAGTACCTACTAAGGGTCAAATACTGCTCTAAGTACTTAGAATACATCAGTGAACAAAATGGAGAAATATCATGGAGTTTACATTTTAACAGACATAGTTCATAGTTCAAACAATAGGCAGTAAACACAGTAAGGAAGCAGGCATTCATTATGGATAGGGCAAAAAATTCTATACCAACTTTTAAGCCATGCTAAGGAAAATTACATAGAAAACTACTTGATGTTCAGCTTGGCATGTTTTTTCTGATTTAATGTTTAAATACTAGCCAAGAACAATAAAATTGGGAAGCTTTCTCTTCTAAAAACAGAATGCAGGGGTGCCTGGATGGCTGTGTCAGTTAAGCATCCAGCTTTTGATTTTGGCTCAGATCATGATCTTATGGTTCCTGAGATTGAGCCCCGCATCAGGCTCTGGGTTGACATAATGGAACCTGCTTGGGATTCTCTCTCCCTCTCTCTCTGCCTCTCCCCCACTCATGCTTACATGCTCGTGTGCTCTCTCAAAATAAATAAATAAACTTAAAAGAAAAGTGCAAATGATGCTATTAAGAAAATGACCATGTTTTGCTCCTACAACAATTTTTTTAAAAATGCTTTTATTTATTTTTGAGAGAGAGAGAGACAGAGCATGAGTAGGGGAGGGGCAGAGAGAGACACACAGAATCTGAAGAAGGCTCCAGGCTCTGAGATGTCAGCATGGAGCCTAACATGGGGCTCGAACCCACGAACTGTGAGATCATGACCTGATCTGAAGTTGGATGCTTAACCAACTGAGCCACCCAGGTGCCCCATCTCCTAAAACAATTTTTAATGAGTTTTTACAACTTCTGTAATGTCAATATTACTACATTGTGAAATGTGGTAATTTAATATTTTGGTTATTTTTGATGATGGTTTATAAGAATTTAAGGTATTTTATGTAACAAGATTTATGTTTCTGTAGACTTCTGTTTCTATTTGAGTTATTATAGTTTTGCTGGCTTTGAAAAATTATAATTTTTAATTGTAATTTTAATAAAATGTTACAACACATCTTTTTATTGTTATTTAAATGATGTCTTTAGAAAGCTATCTTCTCTTTTGTTTATCACAGTTATGTTTCTAAGTTAACTTTTGCTATGAAGGGAAAGATTAAAAAAATTAATATCTTATTGGTATAGTTTGGAATTAACTAGACTATATTATGGATTCAGCATATGGTATAACAACAATTTACAATGTTGCATATATTGTCACCCACAATATTATTAACTCAGATTTAATAGCTTCTTTTGTTGACTTACTGAATTAAATCCATACCTTAAACCATCAGTGGATTCATTTTTTAATTTGCTTTTTAACTAGGAAACTCTGAATACCTGTATTTTTCTATATAGCATGAAAAGTAGGCATCATATGACTGATCTTTGATCTGCCTATAATTTTTTTCTTGGGGAAAAAACTGTTTTGTTTCTAAAGGGGATTCTAAGCCAGATGATAAAGTGACAAATGAAACCCACAGCCACGCCTGAGAAAGTATGTGCACTTATAATTAAGATGCACAGTGACTAAGATATAATTGGTATAGGCTTATGTTGCAATTATTGGTATTTTTTAATAAATTGAGGAACGGATAATCTAGCCTAATCTTTATGAGCCTTTGCTTGTGATATATGGAGTGGTTACCTGCTACTTAATGGCTGTGATAACCTTTGCTTATTAGCTAACATACACATCACTTTTAGAATTTATCAGTGACACTCTGCCTGTCACCTGCAGGGTTAAGTAGTATAAAGGCAGTTGAGTAGTGAGATGGAGGGGGATGGAGTCAAGATCTTACAGGAATGAATTCACTCATACAGAGAACATGTTTCTGTTTGAGTTAATGGAAACATTAGACCAAAATATGTAGTTGAATACATTTTGTTTGGTTTTGATTGCTTATTCAAAGATACAGTCTTTTGATCTCCATATATGATCTATTGACAATGATGTATGAAGGAAAAGTGATGATGGCACTTAGAGGACTTTCAAGCTTAGAGCTAATTAATTAATCTGGTAGAGCCCTAGTATATATACATAGTTGATTTAATAGGCAGATATGAAAGCTTTTGCCTTTTACTTATTATTAGGCAGTTAGGTTATCTGCCAGTCAACACCAGAGTGTTTCCTCCAACTCCATGAATCTCAGCATATGCTATTTACCATATCCTAAATAATTTAAATACGTTTCTTACTCTTTCCACAGCATGTAGAGTCCATGAAGCACAAGACAGTAAAGCTTCTTACTCATACCACCAGGAGGATCTCCTTGAAAGATTCACTACAGGACTACCAGAGACACAAATTCTCTGAAGCATGATGTGTTGAAACAACAAAAGGCTACTGCTTACGCACTAGCTACAAACAGACTTAAGATGTTTCCAATTCCTTGAGCTCCGGGAAGCCAGGGGAGTGAGTTGAAAATCTGAAAATGCGGCCATGGACTGGTTCCTGGCGTTGGATTATGCTCATTCTTTTTGCCTGGGGGACCTTGCTGTTTTATATAGGTGGTCACTTGGTACGAGATAATGACCACCCTGATCACTCTAGCCGAGAACTGTCCAAGATTCTGGCAAAGCTTGAACGCTTAAAACAGCAAAATGAAGATTTGAGGCGAATGGCTGAATCTCTCCGGTAGGTTCTGAAAATGAAGGAAGAATGATGAAGTATTGTACTTTGTTTTTAGTTTCAGGGCTTCATTCATCGATTAAAAAATACTTAATGATTTTTTTAAACTGTTTTTGTAAAAATTTAAATATTTTAGTGAGATACTTTTTATACCAATTCTATATAAATAGAGAATTTCTTCATAGTATCAAAACTTATTTTGCACATAGATTTTAATATAGAAAAACCATGCCATTTAATTTATGTTTTTATACTTCATTTATAGTTGTCTTCAGCATTTTGAATAATTTTGATACATTAAATACAAACTTTGTATGATTTAAATTAGCACATATTAAAATTTTTATTATATGGACTATAACAATGACATTTATAATAATTGGGAGGCTGAGTCAGTCTAAATATAACTTATTAAAATGAAGAAACAAAAATTCATCATTAAATAAAACAACTGGATCTGGAACCTAGGGAATTGTTATTGTTACTGCTTCTAGTCTATTAAAAAATGTGCCATGTATGTTGGAAGGCATCACCTGTTAGGAAATACAAAATCTTGTATTTTCAGGGAACAAATAATTCCTAAATTCTAGTTCCTCTGCTTTATATATGAAGGTGATTATGTGTTTAGGGCCTGCTGTCTCTCAAGCTAGAATTTGAAGATTTGAGATGAAGAGTCATTACTCTAGAGTTGGTAATTGACCCTAAGAGAGGTAGTGTAGAGAAAAAGAGGACAGAATTCATTCCCTTTTGAGAAACATTGAGGAGTAGAAGGTGAAAGCATCCTACTGTGCATAGAGCCTTCAGAGCAGATGGGGAAGGAGAGAGGGAGAATGCTAGGGTGTGGAAGCTGAGTAGCAGTCTGTGAAAAAAGAATGTAGTTGGCAGAGTCACATGCTTTTGGAGCTTGAGGGAAGACTTCTTTGGTTCTCTGATTCCCTTACCTCCCCACTGCCACTGCTCGTGCACTTTCTTTGGAACTCACTTCTTTCTCTCAACTTTTTTCTTCACCATAATATTATTTTTGGTCCTTTTATGTTCTATGGAAGAAAATGCTAGGTTTTAAGAATTTTATACAATGAATGAAAAATTATTCCTGTCATTTGTAGAAGTAGTACCATGCGGTAAAATACAAAGTAATTAGGGATTAGAAAGTGGACAGAGAACTTCTTGCATTTATATATGCTTTTATTTCCTTTTGGGCGGGAGCCTGGGAGTATCATGGAGAAGGTGATCTCTCAATAGAGTCTTACTCAGTCATTTGTTATGAGAATCAAAGGTTGATAATTTATTTTGTTTTATATTTTTAAATTTTTTTTTTTAACGTTTATTTATTTTTGAGACAGAGAGAGAGCATGAACGGGGAGGGTCACAGAGAGAAGGAGACACAGAATCCGAAACAGGCCAGGCTCTGAGCTGTCAGCATAGAGCCCGACGCGGGGCTCGAACCCACAGACCGTGAGATCATGACCTGAGCCGAAGTCGGACGCTTAACCGACTGAGCCACCCAGGCGCCCCAAAGGTTGATAATTTAGAGGTTAATAATAATAGCTATCATTTATCAAGTTTATCATGTGCCAGGTACTGCACCAAGGGCTTTGCGTGGATTATCTCATTAAATTTCATAAATTTCTTTATGAGATGCTGGTACTATTTTTATAACCATTTTACAGATGAGGTATGAAAGGGATATTAAGTAATTTAATTTTTCCCAAAGTTATACTTTCCACAAGTGGTGGAGCTTACTTTGCTTCCTAGCAGTATGACCTGAAAGTCTGGACTCTGATGAAATGTGTTGCCTCTGCGAATAGAAACCAGAGAGAAGTCACTGATTCAGAAATCTCAACTAAAATCTCATGTAGGAGATCGCCAAGAGTAGATGCTGGGCTAATTTGGGATATGCTTTGATTGTAGTAAAATCTTATTCTACATCCTGGGAATCATTGCTCCTCGGAAAAGATTTTGCTTCTTAACAATTTAGGCTCGTAAGTAATTGATTGTTTTTCTCCTCATTCCACCTTCAATACTGATACTTCAGTTGGTTTATTTCTGACTGCCAAGTATTTTGTTTGTGTTGTATGAAAGAAAGCTTGCCTCTAATAATAGTTGTTTCTTCTGTGGAGTGATCTTTGGGTTTTTGTAAGCCACTTTATTTATATTCATTTGTGTTGAAATTAAATTCTCAACTACTGTGTTCAAATGTAGAGACAACTAAGAGCTGAGACAGTACGTCATGCTTTAATATTGTAAATATAATCTGAAAACACGGTTGGAGTTAGTTTTTATAGAGAGAGCTGTAATTTTAGGAAAATAAATAAGTAATTATTTTCCCTCATTAGGGACAAAAACCTCCTCAGGTCTTTCCATCAACTTTACGGGTAGGGACATTTGTGTTTTAGCCAGAGGGATTCCATTTTAGAAACCCTGGCATGAAAGGAAGAACAGTAGATGTGCTACTGGTGTTGGTGTTTTTTCCCCCTCTCATTGTAACATTTTGTACCCAATTTGCTATGTCTTTTTCTTATTAAAAAAAAAAAAATGTGTTCATAAGCTAGACCAAAAAGGAGTAATTCATATGTCTGTAAAACTAGGTCATTTCTTTCAGATGAGGCATATGGACTGGGTTTGGAAAGCAACTCAGAAGCTTGAAATTACAATTTTTAAGATTTAGGACACTAGTTTTAAAAACATCTAACCAGTTCTTCAGCTAGAATTTGATAATTTTGTTGATTGTACTACATATTTAGGAAAATAATTTAAAAATCATTATTCTGAGGGATACAAATGTTTATGCACAAAGTTTGGGAGGTTGGTGTGTGTGTGTGTGTGTGTGTGTGTGTGTGTGTGTGTGTCTAATACTGACTTATTGATGAATAATTTTTATACATTAAATTTTTTTTTTTTTTTTTTTTTTTTTTTTTTAGCACATAGGTGTATGAATTGTGGCAAATACTTACAGTCGTGTAACTACCACCACAATAAAATTATAGAAGAATTCTACCTCCCACCAGAATTCTGTTGTGCCCATTTGTGGTCAAATTCTAGCCTTACCTTCTGTCCCTAATACCCACTGATCTATTTTCTCTCCTGCATTTTATTCTGTTCCTAAGTAGAATAATGTGGTTTGTCTCCTTTTGTATCTTTTTTTAAAAAATTTTTTTAAAAATGTTTATTTATTTTTGAGACAGAGAGACACAGAGCATGAACAGGGGAGGGTCAGAGAGAGAGGGAGACACAGAATCTGGAGCAGCCTCCAGGCTCTGAGCTGTCAGCATAGAGCCCGACGCGGGGATCGAACTCACGGACTGTGAGATCATGACCAGAGCCGAAGTCGGATGCTTAACCGACTGAGCCACCCAGGCGCCCCTGTATCTTTTTTTTTTTTCATTTAGTATAATGTACTTGGGATTCATTAATGTTATTGTGTGTATTGGTAGTTTTTTTTCTTTCTCCTGAGTATTATTTTAATTCCTTTTTATTTTTTTATTTAAAAAAAAATTTTTTTTTTTCTAATGTTTATTTATTTTTGAGAGAGACAGAGACAGAATGCGAGTGGGTTAGGGGCACAGAAAGAGGGAGACACAGAATCTGAAGCAGGCTCCAGGCTCCGAGCCATCAGCACAGAGCCCGGTGTGGGGCTCGAACTCACAGAGTTGTGAAATCATGACCTGAGCCAAAGTCAGACGCTCAACCGACTGAGCCACCCAGGTGCCCCTTAATTCCTTTTTAATACTGAGTAGTATTCGACAGTATTGATGTATCACAGTATTGTTGTCTTTTTTTTTTTTTTTTTTTTTGATGTATTGACCAGTTAAAGGATGTTAGGGTTGTTTTTGTTTTTGGACAATTATGAACAAAGCTGTTATGACATTTGCTTTATAGCTCTTTGCAGGAACATAAGTTTTTATTTCTCTCGGGTACATATCTAGGAGTGGGGTGGCTGGGTCATTTGAGTGCATTTTTAATTTTTTAAGAAGTTGCCCAAATGTTTTTCAGTTTATCTGCATTGTTTTGCATTCTTACCAACAATGCTTGGGAGTTCCAGTTGCTCTCACTTTTAGCACTTGCTATTGTTAGTTATTTTTATTTTAGCTGTTTTAACAGAAATGTAGTATTATCTCACTGTAGCTTCAACTTGCATTTCTTTTTTTTTCTTTAATGTTCATTTATTTATTTATTTATTTATTTATTTATTTTTTAAAATTTTTTAATGTTTATTTATTTTTGAGACAGAGAGAGACACAGCATGAACAGGGGAGGGGCAGAGAGAGAGGGAGACACAGAATCGGAAGCAAGCTCCAGGCTCTGAGCCATCAGCCCAGAGCCCGACGCGGGGCTCGAACTCGCAGACCACGAGATCCTGACCTGAGCCGAAGTTGGACGCTTAACCGACTGAGCCACCCAGGCGCCCCAATGTTTATTTATTTTGAGAGAGATACAGAGCACTAGTGGGGGAGGGGCAGAGAGAAGGGGAAAGAGGAAGAATCGCAAGCAGGCTCTGTGCTCTCAGTGCAAAGCCTGATGCAGGCCGAACTTATGACCTATGAGATCATGACCTCAGCCAAAATCAAGAGTCTGATGCTCAATGGACTGAGCTACCCAGCTGCCCCTCAGTTTGCATTTCTATCATGGCTAATGATGTTGAACATTTTTTTCATGTGCTTAATTGCCATTCTTCTGTGAGGTGTCTGTTCACATTTGTTACCTATTTTTTAAAAGCTGAGGTTTTGTATTAAAGTTTGTTTTCTTACTGCATTCTTTTTAAAAATTGGGTTTATATACAACGTAAAATTATGTGTATACACACACACACACGCACAAACATATATGTAATATAAGATAAAGTAAAAACCCAGTGACTTAAAACAAAATTTCATTAAGTTGTCCTCAACTGGGTTGTTTTTCTAATCTGGGGTTGCTCTTGTGTTTTCTACATTGTGGTAAGGCAGTCCAGATGACCTCACTCATTAGCTGGGGTCGTCAGTTGCTCCCTTCCATGTAGCTTTTCCAGCAGGATAGTCCAGGTGTCTTACATAGTAGTGTTCCAAGAGGGCAAGAGCAGAAAAAGGCCAAGTATCCAAAGTCACACAGTGTCCCTTCTGCCACCTTCTACTAGTGTATGCAGGTGAAAGGGACACTCCATATTCAGGGCAGAGAAAGAGGAACTGCAAAGAATGTGTAGCCATATTTAACCCACAATTCTCCTTTCCAGAAGTACTAGAGTAAGTCAAATCATCGTGGTTCTGACACGATGTGAGTTTAGTTTAGACTTTGTTGGTAGTAATAGGGAGGTATGGTTGGATTTTTAGCAGAGGAATGACACATTGAAAATGGTTGAGTAAGATTTAGATTTTCAGGTGAATTTGGGGCATGTGCCTCATTGGAATGAAATTAACTAGGAAACATAGTATTAATCTACACATGAGGTGATACTGACCTAGATTAAATTAATGATTGAATTTTTTGGTTTGGGAACCAATGTACATCTGCTTATTTTCCCATGTTTTCTCTGTGCTCTTACTTGTCTTTCTGCAGACATGGCTTTCTTACTTGTTAATTGCCAGCATGTTAGGTAAATATGTCATAGTCTTTCTTTTAAAAACTTAGAGATCATCACTTTCTTAGCTTGCCATTCTATAGGAATGCCTTTACATGCTTCATGTTTGTTTTATCTCAACCTTTAATAATATGAAATTACTGTTGGTTCACAGAATTTTTGCTTCTTGGAATTTGAATCTGCCACATTGCCTCTCAGTCATGGTTGACATTTAGCAGAAAATACCTAGAAAATTATTGAAACTTGTTCAAAAGCCCTTGAGCAGTGCACCATAAGTAGGCCAGATGTTGCAACTGGACAGAACTTGTAAAATCTAAAGAGTACTTAATTGACAGCTTTCCTTTTAACTTAATTCATTTTTGTTCTAGGTCCATTTATTTTTGAGATTACAACTTAAAGAAAATTCAAATGTGACTTTGTGACCTACTAATAAGGTTGTTTGTTTGATTCAGGAAAACAGAAGAAATTTCTTCTGGAATTTAGATGCTAGCTGTAAACTATACATTTACAAACCACAAAGAATGTATAATTAATTTAGGGATTATCTGTTTTTCTGAGCTATGCAGTAATTTTCCCAGATGGATTAGAGCCAAAGCATGACTCTTCTGGTGGAAAATTTGACTGAGACAGCAGAAGTGTGGAACATTGACATGGGTAGAAAGGAAACAGATGGGGTGTTTCATAGGTCATATCTTACTTCTGTTCAAGAAGTTGGTATTAGAAAGTAGGGATGTCTTTGTTCCTGTTGGTTGATTGGAAAATTTGCTCTAGGCTCTCATCTCTGTAACTGTTCATCTCTCATGTAAAGAGTATACTTATATTCCTAGAACAAGTGAATGGGTTGGAATGTATGGAGCACCTGCCATCTACTTGTAACCTTCCCTTATGTATGTGGTTTTCATTTTTGCAACCCTGCATCCATTATTCCTTATGCTATTAAGAGTATCTTATTTTTCCTTAGGGAAACTGTTGCTTCCCTGTGTGAGAATATTTTAATGAGATTTGTGGTCAAGATTCCTAGCCTTTCCAGTCTGACAAACAAATGCTTTCTCCCTGGAATTTTTACTAGCCTTTTTATATATTGCTGGATTAAATTTGCCAGTGTTTTATTTCAGAATTTTTTTCTATGTTAAACAAGACATGTATACCTGTAGTTTTTCCTTCTTACAATGCCTTTTGCGTTTTGGTAGCAAGGTTATGCAGGGAAGTTCTATTCTCTGGAAGGTTTTGTATAAAGTTGGTATTCATTCTATTTTAAATCTTTGTTAGAATTCTACCAGCAAAGCCCTCTGGGTCTAGAGTCTTTTGAGGGGTGTGCAAGGGTTGAGTTGGGAGTGAAAGAGGACATGGGAAGGTTTTAAATACTGGATCTGATCTTTTTAATAGAAATTGGACTCTTGATATTTTCTATTTTTTCTTATGTCAGTTTTGGTAAGATGTATTTTTCAAGGAATGTGTACATTTTATCAACATTTTCAAATGTATTAACATAAAGTTGTTCATAATGACTTTTTAATATTGTTCTCCACACCTGTGGTACCTGTAGTAATGTCCTTCTTTTCATTCCTGATACTGATTATTTTTGTTTACTCCTTTTATCTTGCTAAAAGTTTATCATTTTCATTTACCGTTTCCAAGAATGAGTCTGGTTGTTTTTGTTTTGTTTTGCTTTTTTCTCTAATGATATATTTGGTTTTTTTTCTATTGATTTCTACTTAGTTTGATAATTTCTTACATCCTCTATTTTTTGTGGGGTTTTTTTTTTTTTGCTGTTGTTTTTAAAGCTTTTTCAGAAAGAATTTTATGTCATTGATTTTAAACCTTGCTTCTTTTCTGATATATGCCTGGTGAACTTTAAATTTCTCTCTAAGCACCAATTTTAAGTTGCATCCCATAAGTTTTGACAATGTCCTATCTTAATTGTAATTAAAATAATTAAAATTTTTAAAAATATTTTCAAATTTCTATTGTTATTTTTTTCTTTGACCCACAGGTGATTTAAGAGTATGTTGCTTAATTTCTAAATGGGAAACTTTTTTCCTTATGTCCAACTGAGAGTGATTGAATGTGGCAAGAGTAGGATGATAAAAGTTACTTTACGTTACTACGCTATGTATATGATTATTTTGAATTTGCCTTTATTGTAGTGTTGGGTTTTTCGTGTAATTATATGTATACATATGTAATCTTTTAAACATGGGCATTGATTTAAATTAAGTATAAATGCAGAAAGTTCCCATTGTGGATGGTTTATCCTTTTGTTCATCTAATTACAAGTTATCACTGTTGATTTGGAAACAGATATTTTTGATGAATACTTTTTAATTCAGTTTTCAAAATATAGATTAAAAAACAACCAGAAGTAGTCAACAGTTGAACACAAACAAGTAAGTATAGCTTTCATATGAATAGTCACAGACTATTCAAGTGTGAATTAAATTTGGCTACCTTTTTACCAGTGATCCTTACAGTAGCTCACTTGCTGAAGATGGTTGGCTCTCTGGGGTTTTGTGTGTGTGTGTGCTTGGCTTTAAATGGCAAACTAGGCCTAATGGAAAATCCAGCCCTCCCCACCTCTTTGTTGTTGTTGTTTTCTTTAATGGCTCCCAAGCAAAGAATGGTTTTACATTTTTATTTATTTATTTTTTATTTATTTTGAACACTTGTATGGCTCCCTCTCCACCTCTCTCTCTCTCTCTCTCTCTCTCTCTCTCTCTCTCTTTTAAATTTATTTATTTAAATTCAAGTTTGTTAACATACAGTATATATTGATTTCTGGAGTAGAACCCAGTGATTCATCACTTGCATATAACACCCAGTGCTCATCCCAACAAGTGCCCTCTTTACGCCCATCACCCATTTAGCCCAATCCTCTGCCTACTTCCCCTCTAACAACCTTCAGTTTGTTCTCTGTCTTTAAGAGTCTTTCTCTTCTTTTAAAAATGTTTCATTTATTAAAAAATTTTTTCTAATGTTTATTTATTTTTGAGAGAGGGACAGAGACAGATGTGAGCGGGGAAGGGGCGGACAGCGAGGGAGACACAGAATCCCAAGCAGGCTCCAGGCTCTGAGCTGTTAGCACAGAGCCCAGTGTGGGGCTTGAACCCATGAACCGTGAGATCATGCCCTGAGCCGAAGTCGAATGCTTAACTGACTGGGCCACCTAGGTGCCCCTAAAATGTTTTGTCTTTGAGAGAGAGAGAGGGGGAGAGAGAGCAAGCATGTGTGTGAGTGGGGGAGAGGAGGCAGAGAGAGAGACACACACAGAATCCCAAGCAGACTTCAGGCTCTGAGCTGTCAGCACAGAGCCGGACGCAGGACTCAAACCCACAAACCACGAGATCATGACCTGAGCCAAAGTCGGTTACCTAACTGACTGAGCGACCCAGGCTCCCCTGTCTTTAAGAGTCTTATTATGGTTTGTCTCCCTCTCTGTTTTTATCTTATGTTTCCTTCCATTCCCCTATGTTTATCTGATTTGTTTCTTAAATTCCACATATGAGTGAAATCCTGTGATATTTGTCTTTCTCTGACTGACTTATTTCACTTAGCATAATACACTCGTTCCATCCACATTCTTGCAAATAGTAAGATTTCATTCTTTTTGGTTTCCAAATAGTATTCCATTGTATACGTATACCACATCTTCTTTATCTGTTCATTAACTGACGGACATTTGGGCTCTTTCCATCATTTAGCTATTGTTGATAGCACTGATATAAATATTAGAGTGCATGTGCCGCTTTGAATCAACATTTTGGTCTCCTTTGGATAAATATCTGGTAGTGCAATTACTGGGTTGTAGGGTTTTACATTTTTAAATGGTTGGTGAAGAAGTAAATTCCAAGGAGAACATGCAACGGAGGCCATATGTAGCCACAAAGCCTGAGCTGTTTACTATCTGGCCCTTTATACAAAGTTTGCCGATCAAAAGTTTGTGTGACTAAGGATGTCCTCATTTTTAACTCTTGTCTCTCTTAATCTTTGAACTGTTATGCATGTTGCATGTGAGTTATTAACATGCTCTTAAGTAAGTCAGTGTCCAATTATTGAATCATTCTTATGTTCTTGTTTACTTTAAGTCTTTATATACTTACTTTATACCTTTGATTTCCTCTTATTTTATACTTGTTACACTGTGTTCACCTATTCCATATTTTCATCAGTCTGCTTTCTTGAAGCAGCTTGTATTTAGAAGTGAAATGGGATTTATGAGTAAGAGATTGAACATATTTAGAAAGAATAGTCTGGTGAAATGAATGCAGTGTGAGTTTCTCAGACTTGGATTTGAACCTCAAGTATACTACTTACTAACTGATCTTAAAAAAGATTTACAGTCTTTCTGATCTTCAGGTTTTTCACTTGTAGAATGGCAGTAACAGTCTCTATTTTGAAGTATTGTTAAGCTTTTAATGAGATTTAAAAGCTTATGGAGAAGACCTCCTTTGTATTAGTAGTTCATCAATAAATAGTAATTTTAGCTAATGGTAGTTGATAATCTAGTTTTAGTTAATGGTAGTTAATAATCTAAAAAGTGCATGACCTTATATACTTATTGTAGAACTCAGAATACTTGTTTCCATTGTTTTTAATAGAAAGAATTTTCTTATGTCACATATTTAGCACAATGGATTGAAATTCAGAAACCTACATGTTCTTTAGAGTAACTCTTCACCTTGAGAAAATTATTTAACCTCTGTGGGCCTAGGATCAAAACTATGGAGAAAGTTGATTGGGATAGATGATCACATTTGATAGATCTCTCTGTCTTTGCAGAGATAAAATAGTTAAATACACTAGGTTAAGTGGAAGCATAGAATGGGCTTTATTCCTAATAATTTGGTTCTCATTACTGAATTATATATATGCTTTTAGAAATGGGAATTATAACTCCCCATCTTAAGCTTTATTTAAAATGTAGGAATTTTAGTTATTATCACTGCCTAAAAGGTCTCTAGGGAAGAATGGATCATTCTTTTTTTTCTTTTTTTAAATTTTTTTTTAACGTTTATTTATTTTTGGGACAGAGAGAGACAGAGCATGAACTGGGGAGGGGCAGAGAGAGAGGGAGACACAGAATC
This sequence comes from Panthera tigris, assembly GCF_018350195.1. Taxonomy (NCBI): domain Eukaryota; kingdom Metazoa; phylum Chordata; class Mammalia; order Carnivora; family Felidae; genus Panthera; species Panthera tigris. The sequence goes on from NC_056665.1 coordinate 111,124,697, forward strand.
GGAAGCAGGCTCCAGGCTCTGAGCCATCAGCCCAGAGCCTGATAAGGGGCTCGAACTCACGGACCGCGAGATCGTGACCTGAGCTGAAGTTGGACACTTAACCGACTAAGCCACCCAGGCGCCCCAAGAATGGATCATTCTTTGAGAAAGGTGTCACATAAGAAAAATACTGAAATCTTAACTCAATTGAAAAAATTTAAACTTTGTGTTTGAATTATTTTCCATGTATTAATGCTATAGAGGAGTGCCTGGGTGGCTCAGTCAGTTAAGCATCCGACCTCAGCTCAGGTCATGATCTCACGGTTGGTGAGTTCAAGCCCCGCATTGGGTGAGCTCGAGGCCTGCTCCAGGTGAGCTTGAACCCCAGTCCGGTTTCTGCATTTTCTCTCCTTCTATGTCTCCCTCTCTCTCTCTCTCCCTCTCTCTGCACCTCATGGGATTCTCTGTCACTGTCTCTCACTCACATGCACTCTCTCTCTCTCTCTCTCTCTCTCTCTCTCAAAAACTAAATGAATAAAAACTTTATAAATTCTATAGAGACAAAGTGAATTTTAAAATGTATGAATATTTGAGTTTAGGGCTGGATTAAACATTCTTTACATATTATCCTTTATTGTTTTATCCTGGTATTATGGAATATTTGATAATAGTTCCAAGCTCTTCTTGATAATTGAAGATAATAGCAAGAAATATGGCTATAGTCATCAATTTCAGTGTCACCTGATTTATATAGATGGTACATAATTTAGTAGTTGTTTGGAAAACAACTTTCTGGGCTCTTACATTTCTTTTGGGAAGACTTATTTCATTGTGAAGATGTTTGCTTTAGTTTTGAGATTGTCATATTGACATTTTATAATTCATTCATTTAAAATCATGAAAAAATGGTTGTTTAGTTTCAGAGATTAATATTCTAGACAAAGCTGTCTGAAGAGTAAATATAAAAAGATTTTGACATAGTGAGTTTGTGAATTACAATGGGTAGAAGAAAATATAGTATAAAATAGCACACTGCTTTTCTTGTTGCTGGTTCAAATAAGTTTGATTTTAATCTAGTGGTTTGTTCTTTTAAACTGTGCAAAAGGTGTTGCTTGTCAGAGATGTTTCGCATCAGAAATGGCGTAAGAGACTCTAATAAGGTTTAGAGAGAAACTGAGGTTACCCTAATAAATACAGAATGCTAAATCTGCAAATAAATAAAGACAAAAGGGACATTCAGAAGTACAGTTTAATATTAATTCTCATTTGTATTCATTAGCACTTCAAAAATATTATCTTTCTTACCACATGATATGTACAGAGGCTAAGTGACTTAGTCATTTTCTGCAAGTCAGTGGCAGAAGCAGAAATAGGATCTTCCAAGGAATTATGAAATTATATCTAATTTTCAGTATACTGCCAACACTGTCATTTTTTATACCTTTTCAAGTTTCTCTTCTTTTAAATATTTACACAGGACATTATGTTTTTACTAGCCTACCAATAATGACCAAAATACCCTCTTTCATATTATAATTACTTCTGCTAATTGTAATCAGAGGTTCCCATATACCAATATTAGACCAATATTAGAAATGGCCATTTGAATCATTACATCTTCAAATTATATGGATATACCTATATAAGCATATAAGGGCTATGTTTAATATTTATTGAGCTCAACTATAGTAACAGCTTATAATCTGTATAAATAAATACAAATGGCACATTTGACACAAGTTTGCTATGATCAGTACTTGTGTTTTACGTGGGTCATGGATCTATGGGAAGAAACCACATGCTGTAAGATTAGCTTAAGTTCCCTATTTGGTCAATCATACATAAGCTTATTAGAAGTGGGGTGGCCACATGGAGTAGGAATAGATGTAATATGTCTAAATGTAGCTTCCCTTGGCCCTTTAGAGTCCCTGATGGTCCCATAAACTGCCTGTGCAATTGTCTACACAAGGTATTGTCTTGCTAGCTCTAAGTCTATTTGCTGTTAATACTGTAATCTTTTTATACCTGGAACTAATGTCACCTTTTTGGAAGAATGTATACAAACAATCTATGCATTTCCATTTAAGGGTATATGTACACTTTAAGATCTTAGACGTTCTTGGCCACACCTAACATCAGTAAAACCCTATTCTGATCCTTGAGAATAAAACAAAATTCATTTCAAGATATCTTCAATAATAAATATGACTCTGGCTTCCCAGCATTTTGGAGAGTATATCTCCCTACAGTACTGTTAGCATTACATACTCTACACACACACACACACACACACACACACACACACACACATACACAAACACATGCGTACACGCATACATAGAAGATTGGTTGCAGAGTAACCTAAGCCAGTTGATCAATCATTATTATTTTATTTTTGATAGCTATTGGTATCTTCCCCAAACTAGAGGTCAGTGTATGCATGTGCAAAAACAGTCACACAACCTATTCTGTAACTCTCGTGAAGTCCTCGCTCTCTAACCTTTTAGGTGTTCTAGCAATGTCTTGTGTAAAAAGTTCTCTTAAGGCAGTTGTGGCATTATTCTAATTCCTGAATTTGGTCAATCTTCTGTTAAGGTATCAGAGAATATTTGAATCAGCCTCTGGATACTGTGTGGTTTTGGAACCTAAGCCTAACACACCGTCCCAAAGATTATAGATTACTGGGTTTACTAGATTTTTACATGTTGTTCACAAAGTGCTTCTACAGTTCACATTTTCGTGTATATTAAATTAATGTTCTATAACAATGAAATAATATTTCTTGAGTCTTTTTAGCTAATAAACTTTCATCGGAAATAAAGTTGGCCGAAGAGCTTAATATTACTGTTTCCTTTGGGATATTGGCTTTTCTCCCCAGATTTATGGGGATATAATTGACACATAACATTATGAAAGTTTAAGGTTATTGTGAAATGTTTACCACAATAAGGTTAGTTACTTAATTACCCATGTCTATGTATGTATGTGTATGTGGTGAGAACTCTTAAGATCTCTTTTAGCAACTTCCAAGTATACAATACAGTATTATTGTTTTATTTTTCAAATCTTTATTTTTGAGAGAGGGAGGGAGAGTTGCAGAGAGAGAGAGAGACATAGAATCTGAAGCAGACTCCAGGCTCTGAGCTGTCAGCACAGAGCCCAGCGTGGGGCTCAAACTCCCAGACGGTGAGATCATGACCTGAGTTGAAGTCGGATGCTTGACTGACTGAGCCATCCAGGCACTGCTGTGGTTTCAGTTCTGAAGTCTTTAGTCCATTTTGAGTTACCTTTGTTAGTGATGTATGATAAGGGTTCAACTAAACATGTGAGGGTTTTTTTCTGGGCTCTTGATTCTTTTCCATTGGTCTCTGTTTTTATGCAAGTACCATACTGTTTTGATTACTATAGCTTTGCAGTATAGTGGGAAATAAACCTGTGATTCCTCCAACTTTATTCTTCCTTAAGATAGCTTTGGCTATTCAGCAACTTTTGTGGTTCCATACGAATTTTAGGATTGTTTTTTCTATTTCTGTGAAAAATGCAATTGGAATTTTGTTGGGGATTGCATTGAATCTGTAGATTGCTTTGGGTAGTATGGACATTTTAACAATAATAATCTCTTCATCTGTGAACATGGGATATCTTTCCATTTATGTCTTCTTCCATTTCTTGCATTAGAGTCTTGGTGTACAGATCTTTCACTTCTTTGGTTAAATCTATTCCTAAGTATTTTATTGTTCTGATGCTGTTGTGAATGGAATTTCTAAGAAAATTTTTCACGTTTTGTGATTAGTGTATAGAAACAACTGATTTTTGTATGTTTATTTTGTATCCTGCTATTTTACTAAATTTGGTGATTGGTTTTAAAACAGTTTAAAAACTGTTTTTTTTAGTGGAGGCTTTAGGATTTTATATCTACAAGATCCTGTCATCTGCAAACAAAAACAAGTTTACTTTTTCCTTTCTGATTTGGATGCCTTTTATTTCGTTTTCTTACCTAATTGCTCTGGCTAGTACTTCCCCTACTATGTTGAACAGGAGTAGTGAGAGTGGGCATCCCTTTGCTTCTCGCTGATCTTAGAGGAAAAGCTTTCAACCCTTCACCATTAAGTGTGATGTTTGCTATGAGTTTTTCATATGTAACTTTTAATATGTTGAGATATGTTTCTTATGCACCCATTTTTTTCGTGTTTTTTTATATGAAAGGATGTTATATTTTGTCAAATACTTTTCTGAATTTATTGAGATAATCATATGATTTTTGTCTTTCATTCTATTAATATGGTGTATCACACTTAATGATTTGGATATGTTGAAGTATCCTTGCATCCTGGGGATATCCTACTTGTTCATGGTTGTGATCCCTTTAATATGCTCTTGGATTAGATTTGCTTGTATTGAGAAATTTTTTATCCAAATTCATTAATCTGTAGTTTTCTTCTTGTAGAATCCTTTCTTGGCTTTGGACTTAGGGCACTGCTGGCCTCATAAAATGAGTTTAGGAGTAATCTCTCCCCCTTTATTTTTTGAAAGTTTAAGAAGGGTTCGCATTAATTCTTCAAACGTTTGGTAGAATTCATCAGTGAAACAATCTGGTCCTGGGCTTTTCTTTGTTGGCAGGTTTTTGATTACTGATTCAGTCTCCTGACTTGTAACTGGTCTTTTTAGATTTACTGTTTCTTCATTATTCAATTTTGGTAGGTTGAATGTTTGCAGGAATTTAAGTATTCTAGGTTATTCCATTTGTGTTGGCATTTTATTGATACTACTAGTAGTCTTAAGATCCTTTGAGTTTCTGTGGTATCAGTTGTAATTTCTCTTATTTCATTTATAATTTTATTTGTTTGATCCTTTCTTTATCCTAGTCTGGCTAAAGATTTGTCAATTTTGTCTTTTCAAAATATCAGCACCTAATTTCATTAATATTTTCTGTAGTTTTTCTGATCTCTATTACATTGATTTCTGCTCTATTATTTCCTTTCTTCTGCCAACTTTGGGCTTAGTTTGTTCTTTTTTGTTTACTTGCAGTGTAAAGTTAGATTGTTTATAGCAGATATTTCTTTTTTCTTAATTAATTTCTAGTTTCATATCATTGTTGTCAGAAAAGATACTTTGTATGATTTCAGTGTTCTTTTTTTGTGACCTGTTCTAATCTACTCTGGAGAATGTTCCATGTGCACTTGAAAGCTATGTGTATTCTGCTGCTGCTGGATATAATATTCTGTATGTGTCTGGTCCTTTTTGTCAAAAAAGTGGTTCAAGTCCAGTGTTTCCTTATTGATTTTCTGAATGAATGATTTGTTCATGGTTCAAAATAAGGCATTAAAGTAGTCTACTGTTATTGTATTGTTGCCTGTTTCTTCCTTCATTTCTGTTAGTATTTGCTTAATGTGTTTTGGTTCTCTGATGTTGGGTGCCTGTATATTTACATTGCTTAGTGGATTGATCCCTTTATCATTTATAATTACCTTCTTTGTCTCTTTTAAAAGTCTTTGGATTATAATCTATTTTGTCTGATATAAATATAGCTATCCTTACTCTCTTTTGGTTTCTACTTGCATGGAATATCTTTTCCATCCTTTCATTTTGAGCCTCTTTATGTCCTTAAAGCAGTGAGTCTCTTGTAGGCAGCAGGTAGCTATTTTTTTTTTAATTTTTTATGTTTATTTATTTATTGAGAGGGAGGGAGACCAAGTATGAGCAGGGGAAGGGCAGAGAGAGAGGGAGACACAGAATCTGAAGCAGGCTCCAGGCTCTGAGCTGTCAGCACAGAGCCCGACATGGGGCTTAAACTCACGAAACGTGAGATCGTGACCTGAGCTGAAGTTGGAGGTTTAATATGTTGATCCTCCCAGGCATGACTGGGTTTTGTTTCTTTATCCATCTAGTCACTCTATGTTTTTTGATTGGAGAATTTAGTACATTTACACTTAGAGTAATTACTGATATTTAAGGAGTTACTAATGCCACCTTATTAATTGTATGGGCCAAAACATTAAAGAGGAGGGAACGCTCTCAAACTAATTTTATGAGGCCAGCATTACCCTGATACCAAAAGCATTACCCTGAAGGACTCTACAAAAAAAGAAAACTAGAGACCAGCATCCCTGATGAATATACAAAAATTATCAGCAACAAAATATAAGCCAATCTTGAAGGGCTTATTCCCTAATAAAATATTTTATTACTCCTTACATGTAGATTAGAGCCACACATACACCAGTACACACAAATACTTTCACTACATATACCATTTGCTAAGGTATTCTAAAGTTTATTACTGACATTGTAGTATAGTTATATAGAGACTGATAAATCTATTGTTGATCATCCTTTAAGGGAAGTTACATTTGGTGTTCATTTTATTTTGGTTTCTGTTATATTTCTAGTAATGTGTATACAGAGACCACTGCATCAGAACAGATGTCATGCCTGATCTAATTCATTTAAAGGAAATCAGGTTTTGTAGAAATAATAAGTTAGGCAAATGGTTTTTTTAATGACCATTTATCTTAACTATGGTATACAATATTATATAGTAGAACAATCATCTTTAAAGGGATAATCTGTAATCAGGTAAGAAATCTTAAGTTAGATGAGCATTTAGTACTAGTCTAGCAAGTGAAAACAAGCAGGCATGTGCTAACTGAATTATGGGTTGTATTAATGTTCAAAGATATAACAGACTTAATTTAAATATTTGAAACTTCTCTATTTAGAAAACAAGGCAAATAAATTGTATCTTATGTTCAAAGCTTAAACCCAAAGAGAATGCTGTTTCTGATATATGCTCTATGCATGTATAAATGTTCATATATTCATACTCTCCTCCCTTTGCCTGCGTTTTCTCTGTCCGTTGAGGTTCTGTCCATTTTTCAGGGCCTCTGACCAATAAGCTGCTTCCTAAAGACTTTCCTCAATTTCCTTCTTGCTTAAAATTATCTCTTATAATACTTGTTGGAAGCTCTCAGGTATTTTACTTGTTTTTATCTTAACCTCTTTAGTGCTAACTACCTTGAGAGTAGGGGCTATTTCATTCATCTTTGTATCTTCCACAGTATTGAACAGAGTGCCTCCTAGAGAGTAAGTTTTGAGTATATTTTTAGGAATGCATTTACTTAGAGTTTTAATACTAAAATATCCCAGAGAAATTCATTGTAAGGATGTTTTTTATTTCATCCTGATTAATCTGATTGGTTTTTATTTACTTATTTTTTTGGTTTTGAATCCAAACTGCTTCAAGGGAAGATTCTTGGAATTAATTCGGGAAGCATCTTGACTTTTTCTATGGAGTATTTGGACTTTAGGAAAATTATATCCGTATCTTTATATCAAAGTGTAAAAATTGGCAGGACTGATGGTAATTATAGGAGGATGGATGTTTAAAGGGCATGCCATGTAGCTTGCTATTGTGCATTTTTTCTCTTTACTGAATCCTGTTTCCCCCTCCCCAAATATCCAGTCACTAGGAAAGAAGATATTAGGCTAGACTAACATCACTAGGCTAGGAGATGCTTCTTTTAGTTTAACTGCTAAGGTTATTAATGATGTTTAAAATTTAAAAGCTTTGTGAGATCATGGTTTGCTCTTGCAGTTGATGAATGTTTTTGTAACCTTATAAGTTAGAAACAGTATGGTTTACATACTGTATTTAATTTTTTTTAATGTTTATTTTATATTTGAGAGAGTGTGTGTGCCAGTGGGGGAGGGGCAGAGAGATAGGGAGACACAGAATCTGAAGCAGACTCCAGGCACTGAGCTGTCAACACAGAGCCCGGCGAGGGGCTTGAATTCACAAACCGGGAGATCATGACCTGAGCCAAAGTTTGATGCTCAACCAACTGAGCCACCCAGGCACCCCAATACATGTTATGTCTAATGTAAAGGAAAAGTTGAAAATAATTTTACCATACTCTGTGTTCTTCATCTAAGCAAATTTATTTTTCTTTTTGATATAAAAAAAATTGGAAGAGTGATGCTATATTGGTTTATAAATAGACTGTTTTCATGCAACCACTCCCAAACAGTGCTTTTCAAAGTGTGGTCGGTATTTATTTATTTATTTCAAGTATAATTAACATGTAGTGTTGTATTATTTTCAGGTATACAATATAATGATTCAACAATTCTATATATTACTCAACACTCATCAGGATAAGTGTACTCTTAAACTTATATCACCGATTCCCCCATTTTCCCCTGCAAAGTATGGTCATTTGACAGTAGCATAAAATTACTTGGGAACTTCTCTTCTTTTTTTTCTTAAATTTTTTAATGTTTATTTATTATTGAGAGGGAGAGAGACACACAGAGCATGAGCAGGGGAGGAGCAGAGAGAGGGGGAGACACAGAATCTGAAGCAGCCTCCATGCTCTGAGCTGTCAGCACAGAGCCCAACATGGGGCTCGAACTCACAAACTGTAAGATTGTGACCTGAGCCGAAGTCGGTCACTCTACCAACTGAGCCACCCAGGCGCCCCTGGGGAACTTCTTACAAATCCAATTGCTCAGCGCCCTCCCCCACCCCACCCCCGGCCTGTTGAATCACAAACTCTAGAGATGTGGCTAAGTAATTTATTTTAACAAACTGTCTAGATGGATCTGATGTATACCTTTAATACATACAGTTAATAAGATGGCATTAGTAAGTCCTTACTTATAAATAATTACTCTCAGTGTAAATGTATTGAATTCTCCAGGCAAAAGACGGAGTGACTAGATGGTTGAAAAGACAAAACTCAACTATATGCTACTTACAAGAGACCACTTCAGCTTTAAGGACACACATAGGCTCAAAGTAAAGGGATGGAAAAAGATTAAGAACCACTGTCTTAAAGTATAAAAATTTGATATTTAAATCCTGACGGAGAAAATGTGTAACAGAAAAAGAGATAGTTTACTACCAATGAATTATTTTTGGGAGTTTATCATGACCAATTGGTCTCAGACACCTGGCAGAGTTTACTAGTGTAATAAATATTCACATCTTGTTCCCCTTAAATGTAGAACTTCATACGATATGATGGAGGTGAAGTTCATATTAGCTCAAAAGCACTTATTGGGAACCTTCTATTTATTCATTTTAGGAAGATTGCTGCTTTTGTAAGATTTATATTGACTCACTTATGCAGCCGAAGCTTTTATTAACAGCAAGAGCCTTGAAAGGAGAATGTGAATAAAATATTGCTGTACTTGTTTATGTCAAAGAATATAAACCAACATGTATAGATTTCAGGTTATCCATTCCAGCCTTGTTTTCCAATTAAAACTTATTAGGATTGTTTTTCATAATTCATCTATGTGTGCTATGTGAGTTGGTATGTTTTCTTATTAATAGATGTCAATCATTTTTACCTTTTTTGTTCTACCCATTTTTTCTTCCTTGAATGATGCCATTATTGCCAAATCAGCAAGGAGATACTTATTTAGGAGTTTTTTGCTTTTTAAAAAAAAAAACGTTTAATTTTTTATTTTGAGATAGAGAGTGAGCGAACATGAGTGGGGGTGGCCAGAGAGAGGGAGAGAGAGAATCCCAAGCAGGCTCCACACTGTCAACACAGAGCCTGACAAGGGGCTTGATCCCACGAACTACGAGATCATGACCTGAGGTGAAATCAAGAGTGGGAGTCTCACCCAACTAAGCCACACAGGTCCCCCAAGTTCTTTGTTTTCTAACAGGACTTTTGCATATTTACACAAAAATTTGGTTAAAGAAAGATATGTGTTGATATTTGGACAGATTTTTATTTTCTGAGTCTTGAGAGAATACAGCTTACTTTGTGCATTACATCTGGCTGAGGCCATTAGAATCTCATTGCTGTAACTGTAAGTCAGGGAGTTGAATGTGCCTTTGAGGTGTAGGAAATAGGACAATGTACTTGAGTGTACTTTGCTCCACAGAGGCATAGCTTGAGAGGAGCATAAATGTCAGAATGGTCACTTTAACCAGATTTTTTCTTCTATCCAATTTAAATTTAATATTTAAAGTTATGAATACTCATTTTTGGTTGCATATCCATATTTTATTCATGATGAACGCATGATTTCTTTCATTTTGAATTTATGTGGGTTTTTTTTTCTGGAAATTTTATGCTATTCTGAAATATTTTGACATAAAACGTACTTCATTATTTTTGGATAGATTTATAGTAATGTTGGTATTTCATGATCTCTGCTTACTTCACTAACCTTTATTCTCAGTATTCCTAATTTACATTCTAAACTTCTGCTTTATTGAGCAATTTACAGTTCTCCAGAAGTACCATGCTTCCTGCCTCTGTTCCCTTTGCACATTTTACTATTTTGATGAGTCAGCCCCATCTTTGTTTTATTTTATTTTATTTTTATTTTTTAATGTTTATTTATTTTTGAGAGAGACAGAGTGCGAGCACGGGAGGGGCAGAGAGAGAGGGAGACACAGAATCCAAAGCAGGCTCCAGGCTCTGAGCTGTCAGCACGGAGCCTGACATGGGGCTTGAACTCACCAACCGTGAGATCATGACCTGAGCTGAAGTCAGATGCTTAACCGACTGAGCCACCCAGGTGCCCCAGCCCCCATCTTTCCTAAGCACTTTTAGTGGGTCCTACTGGTCCGTTAAGACTCAACCCAAGCTTGTACTCTGAGAATCCTTTCCCGATTCCACTCAGTTTTCTGTGTGTGAGTGTGTTCTCCTGGTACCTGTGGCTAACTCTAGTCATTTTACTTACCCCAGCATAATAAAGCTTTTTACAGTTGTTTCTTCAACTGAATCTTACGTATCTTGAGGGAGTGGACCATATCTTACTCATCTCTGTATTATAGTGCCTACTTCAGAAGTTGGTCCCTTTAATAAAATGCCCTACAAATGAATGAGTGAATGAGCAAGTAAATGAACGTGACTGATTTGTATCTGACTAAAAATCATTCCTATATTCTTAGCTAGTAACTGTCATCTTAGACATGTTTATCATGCCTATTGTATCTTCGATCCCCTGTATTACGTTGGAGATAGTGCATGTTGTGTAAGTTAATTGGAATTTAGGATGATATTTTGTATAAATCATACAGTAGACATACTTATTTGTAGATTTAGTAATTTTATGATTGAAGGTTAGCATACTTAGATACCATCTTTTTTTTTTTTTTTAAGATTTTGTTGATCTGCCTTTTACCCCTTTGGTAAAAGTATTCCTTTTACATATTTGGGCTCCATTTAGGGCTGTGGGTTCCTTTGTATTGTGGATTTTTTTGTGTTTATGATGTACATGGAGAATTCTTGTCAGTAATTATGTAGTAGTTCCTTCTGAAATTTAGTATTCTCATGTCATTGTGGAAGATATTAACCATAATATTTTTTGTAGGTCAGGTAACTATGATAGCCATCACTGTGAAAAAATATAAAAACCTACACTGCTCTTTATAACCAACAGGAAGACTTAATAAAGCTTTGACAAATGGCTTATAGACTCTAGACAATAGAAGTTATATTGAATTATTTGGATTGCTGAACATAATAAGCATAAAAGAGAAAGGAGAACGCTGAGTCAAATGTAATGCATTTAGCATCTATAATAACTGTTTTTTAACGTTTATTTATTTTGAGAGAGCACGCAAGTATGTGCAAGTGGGGGAGGGGCAGAGAGTGAGCACAATAACTTTTCAAATTATTTTTAATGTTTGTTTATCTTTGAGAGAGAGAGAAAGGGGTGAGGGGGAGAGGAGGGGGGCAGAGGATCTGAAGTGGACTCTGTGCTGACAGCAGAGAGCCCTTTGAGGGGCTTGAACTCACGAACCGTGAGATCATGACCTGAGCTGAAGTTGGACGCTTAACTGACTGAGCCACCCAGGTGCCCAGTAACTTGGTTTTTAATGGCTAATCAGCACATAGAGATCATTGGTGCTTCCCAATGTTGTTTTCATATGGAGGGTCTCATCTTTGTTGTGTAGAGTAGGCAGATATTTAAGAAAACAGTGTTTCACATTTATTTTCTTTAAACTTTTTAAATTAGATCTGAATTAGGCAGCTAAGAATCTTTGTTTATTTCTTAATACCAAACCTTAAAACTCCTGATTCAAAAGATTAAAGAAAGTAAATTGCTGTCTATCACGGCTGTTATTTGCTTATCAGGAACATTAAAAAATGTAACTTAGATGGAAAGATGATAGGTTCAGGTGGTAACAGAGAAGTAGAGAAAGTAAGTCAGATTGAAGACCTGTAAATTTGGAGCCAAGTTCTAATACCTTGATGCATCCTGTGCCTAGGATATACATACATATATTTACATATATTACCTTTAATTTCAGGTGAGAATTACAGTTTACTTTGCCTAAAGTTCTTGTTTTACATCTTCTTGATACTTAACTCTTTAGTTTGTATATGTTTGCATTTAGCATACCGGCTTGTATGTACCAGCTTGAATGAAGTGAACTTCATTCATACATTCAGTCAGGCTGTCTAATTAGAGACATTTGAAATTATATTCATCTCTGTTATTTAATTATTAACTAGGTGAGTTACTTATTCTTTCTGACCCTAGTTTCTTCATTTATAAACCAAGAAATTAAACTTCTTGGTCAAAGTTTGTTTGTTTGTTTGGTTGGTTGGTTTTGTTTTGTTTTTTCAGATCACAGAAATAAACTTGAGCACAAGATGGGATTCTTTTGTAAGAAATACATGGGTATCCTTTGGAACCCAAGGGCAGGATGCAAGTCAAAACCTTTTAGGAGTCTAGAAACACAATTGGAAAGCTAATAGAAACCCAGACCTTTAATCTCTGTTTCTGTCTTTGTCTTTGCATTTGTTTCTCTGTCTCATCTGTCTGTGTCATCTCTCTGTCTATCTTCCTTATTTATGCTTTATGTCTCCCATCTCATTTCTGATTCTCTTTGTGTATCTACCTAATTCTTCTCCCCCCCTCTTTCTGCAGATCACTTTTCATTGCTTTAGTGTGCACATGGCCAAACATCGGAATCCACAACTCCTCGATTTACATAACTTCAGTTTGAGTGACCAGCTGAGACTATGTCCTGGCTCTCAGTCTATATTCTAAATTTCCAGGAGAAAGAAACTAATAGGCCCAGCTTATCTCAGTTGTATACATCCTGCCCAATGAACTATGGGGAAGGGAGAAAGGGTTAGTTACATAGTACAAACATTGGCTACTCTTTAGGTAGTAGCAGGGGTTAGTGCTGAAAGAAGGTGGCCAGTGGCTGTCCATTTAATGCCTTATCTCGTTAGCGCTGCTGTGATCATTATATTAAATAACACATGAAATATCTGTGAATTCCTAATAGGCAGTGGAGCTGAAGTAGTAGAGAATACTGTGTATCACCATAAAGTGGATGCCTCTCAAACATTAATTGTTTGACTTAATATTCCTGGGCAAGAGGAACAGTTATCACTCACTTTATAGGTGGTCACAGAAATGTAAAGCAACCTGGTTACTATTACAGAGTGAAGTAGTTTTAGACTTAGAATCTAAGTATGTAAATTTTCTCTTTCTTTTTATTAAAATGCACTTGCTAAGTTCCTAATAGTATATGAAGCTATGCCAAGAAAATTACTTTGGCCTTCCCCTGATCTCAAGAAGCATATAATTAAGATATGCATTAGACATTGCAGATAGCCAATAAGAAATATTAGTCATGAAAGGGCTAGTGATGTACTTGGCATATAATGCAATTTTAGGGCGCACATATATGGGTTAGAATACAGTATTAACATTACAGATGATATTGGGGTAGATATTGAAGTGTGGCCATGGGAATTACATGTCTCACCTGAGCAGAGTAAGTAGTGTCATTGATACAGTATATTCTGGGATGTAATGTGAAACCTTTTTAATGTTATTAAATATTACATTATTTATATATATTAAATATATATTATTATATATATCAGATTCAAAACTTGAATGATTATTTAAAATTGTAAAAACCCATGGTAGTTAATAATTAAGGGCTGTAGATTCTAACTATCTCATTACCAGTCTTTGAAAGGAAGGAAAGACCAAGAGATGGGCCTGCAGGGGTATTAATTGCATTGCTCATGCTGTCTCTGTCTGCTGTATCTGTGTGAAAGTGGAATAGTGAATACACTGTTAACTAATTGTAGGTCACATGTAGGCATGATCATTGATTCTTTTTAGTCATTAAGGTAGTTGTTGGTTACATTGTGTATATTCATTGCACGAGCTAATGCATAGACTGGTAGAGGCCTAACCTTGAAGGTCTTTCTCTTTGTGATGGTAGAGAATAAATTCTCATTTATATTCAAACATGCACACAGCACTGGAATAAAATTCCTTTAAAGACTTTTCCAACACTCTAAAAAAAGATTGATTCGAGACTTTTTCAGAGGTAAGAGGGAGTGTTATCCTTTGTTCAGAAATTAAGAAAATAACAGCAAATGGTGATTTCTTTGATAAGACAGCAAGTTAAAAAGAGACCATGATGATTGAATTCATTAAAATGGTGTGCTGTGGTGTTAAGTATTATGAAATAGTTTTCAGATTTTGCTACAGCAGGTCTGAAAGTGACAAAATTACAGAACAAGGAGGAAATTATTTCATTAGCTTATATGTTGCTGTTGATTGTATATGCAATGAATCTAAGGAAAATTTGCAGAAAGATATATGGCTCCCTTTCCTGTAAGGAATAAAGCCTGGAGTAAGTAAAGCTTTCTGTTGATGATTTATCATTTTATATAAGACTTTGAAAGAGAGCCTATAGGTCAGAGTAAAGTTAAGTTCCAAGTTTTAGGTGTGATTAAAATAGAAGATGCATGTTAAAGCAGTTAGAAAAAGAGATAATGGCTCATTATCCAAAGTTTACATTTAAAGTTTTAGAAAATTTTTCTTATGGTTTTGAATAGATTATCAAACAGATACATATAATTTTTTCAGTCAGATGGTGTTTTGGGACTCTTGCCATATTACATACCTTTAAAATATTGGCCTGACACATGCATATGCATATGTGACCATACTTATTTGTTGAGGAAGGAATCAATATCAAAAAAGACTGTCAAATAAATAAAAAATTTTTAATTGGATATTTATGTAAAGGAAATCAGAATGCATAAGGAAAATGGGAATATGGAGGCTGGAATAAAAATGTTATTTTAACACTTTTTCCTCTCTGTTGAAGCATAAAAATTTAGTGGATTTGTGAATGATATGCATTACCTCCTGCCTAAAGGACCAGTGTCATTCCATCAAGTTTGTACAGGCAGCCCTGCCTGAAATTAAAGGCACAGTTGTAGTTTTAGATATCATACAGTTAACTGCAAATCGACCAACTGCAGTAGTGTGAGCAAAGTGACTATATGACTATTCCTCTGGCTAGTAAAGACATTAGTATTTACAAAATACAGCAGCAACATCAGTTACTTGAGGGTTATGGCTCAAGTGCAGTGTATCGTAGGGAATATCCCTTTAAACCTATATTAACAAATTTCCTTAGCTTTGAAGTGAGGAGAGGTTTTAGGGCACTCTTTCCCCCCACCTCCCCTTCAAAGATGACAAATGGAGAATACCTTGCCTAGGGATCTTTAGAGTTTGTTAAATCACAAATCTCTGCCCCAAATTATTTCTATCATTTGAGGTATTAAACATCTTTCTTGACAGATTCTGTAAACTACATTTAGGTATGTAGTTCAGTCTCATATAAATACATTGTAACTTTCAGAATACAAAACAATCTAATACCATTTCTTACAAAAATAACTACCAAAGTTTACCTTTCAAGAAACTGTTAGAATGACACATTAAACTTTTAATCTAAACTATCTATAATACTAGAATTTGAGTCAGTTGGCTTAGTTGGTGTCAAAGGGCAGGATGTTAAGGAAAAAGTCAAGAATTGGTCCCCACCCCAAATTGTTAGATTTATCTGGGGGAAAATGTAGTTAGAGATAGGTAATTTTTAAAAATCTTATATACATATATGTACATGTCTTATTGACTCCTTATCTCTCTTTGAATAGTGTGCCCATTTGAGAACCGAGTTAAATTTTGTAGGAAAGAAAAGAAAAGAAGTTACTCAAAACATATTGTTCCATTATCTTAGTTTATTAGTTTTCTGTTTCTGTGTAGCATATTGTTACCTTAGAAGTATTTTGGGGTGTTTAATGAGATGACATCTGGCTTCCCCAGGATAAGTGATTGGAGAAAGTCAGAAGCTACAATGTTTTAAATGACCTAGCATCTGAAGTCATACTTCATCATTGGCAGTATCATATTAGTTACCACATAGGGCATATCTAGGGCGTATCTTGTGGAAGAGGAGTATGCAAGAGAGTGCGTACCAGGATGTGAGAATCATTCTGGGCCATCTTGTAGCCTTGCTACTAGTATACCTCATACCATAAGTTACTTACATGTTCATAGAATTTGATAACTGTAAAGGATTTTAAGGGTTATCTCTGTTAACTCTCTCATTGTTACAGCTGAAGGAATGGAATATTAGCCAACTGAGTATTTCCCCCAAGGTGATATGGATAGTTCCTGGCAGAGCCCAGACTAGAACCTAAGCCTCTGAACTTCAAGACAAGTTGGTTTTTTTTAGACCTTATAATGTCACCATTGGTTCTACTAGCATATTACTGTTACAGGAGGGTGGGAGAGATGCTGGTCCTTGTCTCACGGAGTTAAAGAATGAATCTCGCAGACAACAGAGTAAAGCAATAGAGTTTATTGAGAGAAAGTATCAAGCTCTCAGGAGTGAGAGGGGTCGCAACTGGGTGGCCGCCGAGGATTTTTGTCCCTGACTTTTTATTGGGACCTTATCAGAAAGTTTGTGAGATTTCATGCATGACACCTAGACTGGGCAGGTCCAGAAAAGAGCCCCAAACTCTGCTGCCTTTGCCAATTCCTCAGCCAGTTTCCCTCTTGTAGCTGCAGCCTGCCTTCCTGAAGGTCCCTTACTTCTTCCTACCTAATGTTAAACCTTTCCCCACTCATTACAATTTGGGAATCTACATAAACTAAATATTTAATTGTTTTAATAGATACTCTTAACTCTTTTTACATTTCTTGGTTAATTTATTTATAAATACTTCTATTTCATTTGCTTCCCAACTCCACTCTTGGGATATTCTCTCACTCTGTCCCCCACTTCTTCCCTCTCCTGTCGCTCTCAATTTTATGGTTCTCTACCTGAATAATGATTGATTTGAAATGATAGCCAGAGTAAAGTGCTGACTATATGTAATATGAAGTAATAGGAAATAACATTAACGTGTACTTGTAAAAATGTAGATATTTTTAAGCTGCTTCTCTTTTGACACATGTATAGATGACTTGTATTTTTTATTACAATTTTAGACAAGGAGCAAAAAAAAGTATAATTAAAGTGATTTTCTTATGTTGTTACACAAAAGTGAAGATTGAGGAGTGGCATGTGTAATTACCATATTTCCTTCAGAGATCATGGCTTTTGATTTCCTTGAAGCTCATAGAACTCGGCATATGGTAGTCAGGTTGCCTTACCTCAGAAAGATACTTGCTTCATAGTATCTTGAAGCATAATTATTGAAACAACAAATAAAGTAGAAATAGCAAGGGATAGAAACAATAGATAAAAATTAAATTACTGATATTGAAGAAAGTCTTGACATAGTCACAAAATGTAGGTGAAAAAGTAGGAAATTGAAGCACAGAGAATATGTTAGATATGGAGAACCAGCAGAGATCCAGCATTAAGATAATTGCACGATGTAGACAATGGAAAATGTGGAAGAGATAAATTATTCAAAGATATAATAAAGAAGCTTTCTCTGAAAAGAATAAGCAATTTAATCATCAAGTCAAAATGATATTTTGGGTCTTAGGGAATTTAATTGCCTAACATATCTAGGTTAAATGATAGAATTAGAGTTTTGATATTTCTCCAATTATCAATAAAGAAGGGCGTTTCATTTCAAAGAGGGGGAAGGTGGGCTCTTCCCCACCTTGGTAAAGGTTGGTAAACATCTTCCCAGGAGCAGTGAATGCTTAAAGCCATTTTAGTAATCTCTGTACACTTCTAAAATAAAGAAAATGTCATCCGGGAATATTATTCCAAGCCAAGATACCATTCAAGTATAAATTCCATAGTCACATACTCCCAAATACCCATGGGTACTCTTGAGAAGAGTTCATTTAATTATAAAATCCAGCCAATTAAAAGATAAAGCAAATTGGTAACAAAATTGGCAGTGACTCCATTTAAAATGAAATACTAGACATTTATGCAATTTATGATTATGGAATTTAATATATTTGTTGTAAAGTTTGACAGTGCGAGTAATAGCATGCCCACATAATTTGGAGTGGAAATATGAGTATTCTTATGTCTCAGTTAATTATCTCTAAAATTAAAAATTTACTTATGAAGACATGATAATTCCAGTCTGTTAATATTTTTTTCACAATTTTTTTAACCTTAGTCTTTTAGAAAATATCGATTTGAAATTGAGAAGTTCATGTATTTTCATTGAGGTTGTGCTTCTATTAACTTCAATGTATTCTTCTGTTAAATTAAATGCATTATATTTAAAAAGCACAAACAATATCAATTGGATACAATTTATATAAAAACTTTATTTCTGCATATGCATTGAAGTGGCTAGAATTATGTTAACTTAATGTAAATGATAGCTATTTTTGTATGATGGTATTTGAGGATTTTTTTCTAAATTTAAAAATTACTTTAGCCCTTTCAAATAGTATGTACAGACTTACACAAAAATTAGTAAAATATTTATAAATATTCAAAAAAGTTAATTTCCTATAAAATAAAATTTTCATATATTTAGGAAACAGTTATGACTCTTACACGTTGAAAAAAAGGCCCAGAAATGACATGTTTGATTCTTTGTCTACTGCTGTTTTTACTCTCTTAATGTGAGTAATAACACATGGAATTAAGATGTTTCTAGGGTATTGGTATAGAGCTACAGTGTGTTACAAAGAAAACAAATAATAGGCTCCATGTGCTTGTATGTATGCATGTATAAAATAGGGTGAAAATTTTTAATAAGGCAATCTTACCTATTTAGTACATGTACTGTTAATATTTTGTGAATCAAATTATATTGTTTAGGTAACATTTAGAAAAGAAAGTTAGGCATAAAAGATGGCAACATAGTCTGGTTTTGTTTTTTTTTTTTTTTAATGTTTATTTTTGAGAGGAGCGCAAGTGGGGCTGGGTCAGAGAGACAGGGGAACAGAGGATCTGAAGCAGATTCCGCACTGACAAGCCCAATGCGAGGCTCCAACTCATGAACAGTGAGATCATGACCTGGGCCGAAGTGGGACACTCAACTGACTGAGCCACCCAGGCGCCCCAGCAGCATAGTCTTAACACTGAGTCTCATGGATTCTTGGACTTAAAGTATTGCTAAATATGAATATTATTGTGTCTTAGATTTATACAACTAGTTTGTGTGTATGCATGCCTGATTTTATAAAAGCAAATGTGCCCCATGTATTTGTTGTGTAGTTATACATTACAAATTTGTTTGTTGACAACTGTGAATTACATAGCATTGGATGATAATATAGCCGTACTACTTTCAAGTTTTTGTTAAACCAAAATAAGGATAACATACTATTTTTAAGTAGAGAGTCCACTGGACCTGATACAATCAACAGGTGATGGTAATTGGTTAATAGTACTCTCTGTTTGTACAACAGTAATTAGTTATATTTGTATTCTGAAAAAGTTGTTTTTATAAGTTAAAGTGCTACTACCAATCTTCATTCACCCCAGGGAATATTTACACAATGTATTTTTAAAACAGATATTCTTCTATTGTTTAAGAAACTGACCTTACCCACTGTTTTAGCTTAATTTCCCCTAAGCCTCCTTTCCCCTTAACCTCCCTTTTCACTTTTACTTCCTAGTCTCCTGTGTACCATATGCTCCAGCCACATACGATTATACTCATGTTTCCTGAATACAGTGTGCTCCTTTCTACTGCCGTTCCTTTACTCACGCCCTGCCTTCTTGAAATGTCCTTTCCTTCTTCCATCACCCAACAAACTCTTCCTTAATTTTTGCGCCGGCTTAGATGTGCTGCCTTTTTAAAGCTCCTCGGCTACATCAGACATTATTTGTCTCTTCTTGGTCTATTGGTCTAATCCAAACCCTCATACCAAAACATAACTGTTAATACAGGTAGTATAATTTATAATTCATAATTTGTGTCTGACTTTTTCCACCAGGTTATGACTTCCTTAAGGATAGTAACTGTTTCTGATTCATTTGTGCCCTTAAGTACCTTGTGTGTAACAGGCACTTGGAAAATAGCTTTCTGTTTTTGAGGGTTTTTTTTTTTTTTTGGAGTGAATTATGATTCTTAGTCCTATAGAGATCTTATAATCATTATTTTCCTTTCTCCTTTCCTTTTTACCCCTCATTCTTCTTGTATCTCTCCATGCCCTTTTTCACTCCTTCTTACCCCTTTCCCTCTTCTCAGTTTTGTTCTTTAGAAAAGAAACATCTCTCTTAAATATAAAAATCTGTTAATAACATTATTTAACTGTGTGCACATAAGAAAAATAAGGAATAATGGGCCTATGTAAACTTGAAAGTAAAAATTAGGCACAGAGACTTACAATTCTACAGGGAACACCATTGGTAACTCCCAAATATTTACTTTGACATTTACCCTTTACTTGTCAAGGGCCTTGCCTTCAGTGTGTTTACTCAACATTGTTCACCTTCACTCATTCAGTATGAAGACCTCTTTTCTCATTTCTTTTCCCTTCCTCTCACAGTAATAAAGGTGTATGTAATTTACTTTAATAATTTTTGACACAATAGGGAATTCCAGTTTTTTAAAAGGTGATTCATAGACATGGTAAAACATTTAAATGGTATAAAAGGGTATATGGTGGCAAATAATTTTCTCCATCAACTCATTCTTCAACCCTTTGGTTCCTCTTCCCGTAAGTAATTGGCTCTATCGTGATCTTATATGTCTTTTCAGAGATATCTTCCCTGTGAGGAAAGAAACAAATATATGACATATCAATGGAACACCTCACCTGTTGGAGTAATCTCCTAGCTATGTGTTTGGTGTTTGAGAGCTCTGCCTACTTGATTTGGTCCTTATAGATTCAATTTTTTTCTTTATAACTTCACAAAAATAAGAATCACTTGTTGACCGTGAGTTCATGGGCAGAAAATTTAATATTTTAATAACCACTTAAAACATGAAAACATTAGTTTGTGTGTATGCATGCCAAAGAATAGATACTAGTGGGAAGATCCTTTGAGAGGTCCCTTTCTCTTTCTCTCTCCCCTCTTTAGCAAACAATGGGGAATAATAATAATGCAAAAGGTTTTATTGCCTAGATGGCAGCATGATGGAACCCAGTGTGTCATTCATTCACTTCCTAAAAGTGGATCAATGTCTGGAATACATTTAAGTATATGGGACAACTGCAGTTCTCTTATGAAGTAGGAACACAGTAAAAACCTATGATTCTTCATTCCAGACAGAAGGTTTTAAGACACTACCACATAATCTTTGGCTTCAGTACCTCAGTAAAATCCTCCTTAAAACACTGTTTTGACAGTCTCCTGGTATTTGTTGGAAATAGGTTTCATATTCCAGGCTGGAATTACATGCCTGAGGGCAAATGATAGTAATGTTCTTTCACCTTCTTCTGCCACTCCATCTGTCTTGATGAAAATCTCCATGGGGAGAAGAGGTGGTGTTAGTGCTGTATTTTGGAGAATTTTACACATTTGTCATTTCATTGTAGGGGAATAACAAACAAAAGCATTTCAGTATTTACTTGGGAAAATGTTATATCCTGCAGTTTGGTTATTTTATCTATATTTTATTAACACACACACACACACACACACACACGACATAAAGTGCTGTGAAATAATGGAAGAAAATAGAAAGTACTTTGTTAATACTTTGGAAACAAAGACTGGGCTTTGTCCCTCTTATGGTCCCTCATAAGAATTATTATATGAATATATTTGTTACTTAAATATTCAATTAGTAATTTAAAAATTTCCCATTTCAATATATAGAAACTCAAATTTACCTTTGAACTTGTTATTATTAGTCTATGTAGCTTTCTCTTGGCCTGTCATTTGTTAGTATTTTCTATGAAACAAAACAAACAAATAACAAAGTTGGTATTTAGTTCAGGTTTAGGTTGAAGTATTTAAGATCATGAAAGGGATGTAAAATTATGCTTCTGAGAGCTTATAATATATTTTATTTTATACCTTAGCCAGGCAGCAAGATGATATATAAGTAAAATCCAACTCTTTCTTCAAAAGGATTAACCCTCCATTGTTGATAATGTTTACCTCACTGGGGTTGTGTATAGCTTATTTAACATTGGCAAAGCAGCTTGAGACCATTGGATTAAATGCAGTTAAGTTATTAAGGTTCAGTAGTGCTATTACAATTGTGGTTTTGCAAACTAATCATTTTTTCATTGGTGACTTGGGTGGAAGCTGAGGAAAATCTTTTATCTTGGTCTTAATTTCTAGGATAGTGCAATTTGAGGCTAGAAGGCTTTGCTTTATCCCATCTTTAATAGCTCAGCTGAAAATTAGTTGTCTTTCTCTTAATTCTGGTACATTAACCAAGGGGAATGTGCATTGTTAAAGTAGGCTTTTGTGGTGTGTGTGTGTGTGTGTGTGTGTGTGTGTGTGTGTGAGAGAGAGAGAGAGAGAGAGAGAGAGAGCGAGCGAGAGAGAGAGAAAGAGAGAGACAGAGAGACAGAGATATATAATGTAGTAGCAGCTTTACTGATATGGTTAATGCTGCAGACAAGTCACAAATCGATTATAACAATTCTTTGCATGACTTGGGTGTGACTTAAAGGGTGTAAAATTGATTACAAGATACAAAAAGTTAACTGGGAATAAACAAAAGGTCATTGCTTGTGGATCTCACCTCCTAGTTCTTCAGGAAGTTTCCAGTTGCTTGTTAATTCAGGGATTAATTATGAAGTCTTTTCTATAGCCTTGTGCATTTGCAGCCGTGTGTGCAACTGGTTTTTTGTCAGCCCCATTTTTAAAATAGGCACTGAATGCCTTTGGGTATATATGAGGATTCTTTACTTTGGTTTTGTGTCATAATTATTTCTCTGCTGGAAAATAGTTCACAAAAAATGATTGTGAGTTTGACTTGAAACACAAATATACATTTGTAATTCATGGACAAAAGCTTGAGCAGATTTGGTGAGGGGCAGATTTGGTGAGGGAGAGAGAGTGACCTATGACCTATGTTTTCCCTTTATTCAAACATTGGCTTTTTATACGGCATGTAATTGTGTTCTCTTAGAGAATGAAAATACACACGTGGTGAGGCCTTCCTTAATTATAAAAGGTATAAAAGGTTGTTCAAACCTCAACCGTAGGTGGAAAGCAAGAGGACTTTATCAGGAGATGGGCTCCCATTTAAGAAATGTCATTCTTTCATGCAAATAGCCTAGTTCTATCTAATAATGATACTAATGGACATTTCAATTTGTCATAGGACAATTCATCCTCCAGTATATAACCACAAAAATTTTCAGGCATACTCAGTCACCTTTTCCCCTAAAATAATCCTTATGGATCTGCTCTCAGTTGATTTATTGCAACTGTATTTGAACCTGAGTGGGTTGTCAGCCCTGGGAACAATGCATTTCATGTATTTCTATCTTTTGTGGGAAATATCCCTCTCTGTTACTTGTTGGGAAACTGTTTCTATTGAAGCATCATTCAATAGGCATTTCTTGAGCAGTTACACTGTGCCAGTACTAGGGCTGGGTCATGCCATGTTTATGGAATTGAATAAGACAAAGTAGCTGCTCTCCAAGCAGGGAATTATTTTTTGTGGATATATTGGGTGTGTTTTTGCCTTCCTTCCTTCCCTTTTTTCCCCCTTCCTTCTTCCCTCCCTTCCTTTTATTTTCAAGCAACAGATAAAATTTGCAGTTATATTATTTTTAACCTGACGCTATAGTGTGTCTTCACTGAGTCTTCCAGAAATTCCTTAGTGATGATAAGATGATTATTGTTTATAAAGTGCTTTTTGGTTTTCAAATGCAAGGCACTCATGTTCCACACATTATATTTCTTTTTATTTAACTGGAGAGGCATAATTGTTTGATTTCTCAATCAAAAAAAACATAAAATTTCCATTGAATAGTTTTAGGATACCTTTTTTGCTCTTATAAGTAGCTATTCACTGTCACAGCTAGTGAGTGGCTGGATGCAATCTACCAACATCTTTTCCTTCCTCCTTGTGGGTAGGTTGCCCTTTTGCTCATTTTCCATGTCTTATTGGCAGTTACCAAGTAGGTTCCAGTGCTGAGTCTTGATGTCCACCTTACTATTCAGAAGATTGTTTGGCTCACTTCATGGGTCTCAGCTGACTACCAAATAGGTTAGGCATTATGAACTACCAGTGTATGGTATAATTAAGAAGTATGATATTAACCTGTTCCTTTTTTTAAAAAAAATGTTGATTTCTTTTTGAGAGAGAGAGAGACTGAGTGTGAGTGGGGAAAGGGGAGAGAGAGACACACACACAGAATCCCAAGCAGGCTCCAGGCTCCGAGCTGTCAGCACAAAGCCCGACACAGGGCTCGAATTCATGAACCGTGAGATCATAACCTGAGCTGAAGTCGGATGCTTAACCCACTGAGCCACCCAGGCACCCCCTCCCCCCTGCTTTTTTTTTTTTTTTTTAACATTCTTTCGTGTTAGATTCAGAATCAATTTAAAATCTGGTGATCATCAGAATTACCAGAGGTTTATTATTATTTTTTTCTGTGCTGTTTTAAAGGATTAATATTGTTTGTGAAGGGAAAAAATCTGATTGCACTCTCCTTTCCTATTCATTGTTTTTCTATAAGATTCCATCAACTGTTATTTAAAGGCAGTATCTTTGATTGATAAATTGATTAGAGAGGGAATCACCTGGAATCTCAGTTCTTTTATTTCTTGAAAATTATTTCTCTCCACTTCTATTATTTTTGATCATTTTATTCTGGATTCGTTAGAAAGTAGAGGAGCAGAAAGAGGCTCTTTCTCCTGATTCTTCCTGTGTAGTACACCATCAAACTCTCAACATCTCGAGCCATAATTACTGCTCCCTTAGTTCTCTCACTGCCATAGTGATGGATGTTTCCCTTCCTGCCTTTTATTCTGTATAATACAGCTGATGTGACTGCTTTTGACAATATTGTCTTTCCACAACTTGTTTAAAACCCTTCAATGGCCCTCCATTGCATGTAGTAATAGACACCTAACCTTCTTTGCATGGCATAAGAGGTCTTTGTGATCTGGTTCTTACCTACTTTTTGCTTTCATTTTTCACTGCTTCCACTGTAAAATAAGCAGTACTCAACTGCTCTGCCATTCCATTTTACACCATCAGTCCTTTGCACATGTTGTTCTTTCTGCCCAGAATGTTTTCCAGTCCCTTTGGCCTAGTTCTAATTTTTGCGTTTAAAATACAGCTCATGCATTGTCCTTTCTGTAAAGCCATCCTTGCCTGTCCTCCATCTTATATAGTCACTCCAGTGATAATCACTTTCTGCTACCTAGACACAAATTTGCTATGAGAGACAGGGCATGAGCAGGTGAGGGGCAGTGAGAGAAGGAAGCACAGAATCTGAAGCCGACTCCAGGCTCTGAGCTGTCAGCACAGAGCCCCATGTGGAGCTTGAACTCATGAACCGTGAGATCATGACCTGAGCCCAAGTGGATGCTTAACCAATTGAGCCACCCAGGTGCCCCTAAAATGCACTTTAATAATGAATTTTACAGTGCCAATTTGACTTTTAAGAAATCTTGGGGCACCTGGGTGGCTCAGTCTGTTAAGCATCTCTTAATTTTGGCTCAGGTCATGATCTCATGGTTGGTGAGATTGAGCCCCACCTCTGGCTCTGTGCTGATAGCGTGGAGCCTGTTTGGGATTTTCTCTCTCCCTCTCCCTCTCTCTCTGCTCCTCTCCCGTTTGTGCATATGCATGTTCTCTCTCTCTCTCTCTCTAAATAAATAAAACTTAAAAAAAAAAACTCTATTAAAGGTAATTAGAAAATAATTAAAGTGAAGAATGCCTTTAAATGTGAATTCTTAAAATTAGAATATTTAATCTTTGTTAATGGCATTTATCTAGCATGTTATATTTACTTTGACATATATTCTTTATCAAAGAACTTGGTAAGAGTCATCTGTTTATCTTCCACAGCATTTTCTTCTATCATTTCTAGTCTAAAACATTACTGGTATGGCTGATAATTATTCTGTTTCTTAAAGTATGAGCATAAATCATATTATCTGGGCTAGAAAGTACAAAATTATCTAATAACAATGGTAATGAAGTTTATAAATGACCTGACAAACTGGTGATCTGCAATCTAAAACCTTTTCAATTGAATTGAAATTAATTTTTGGCCTCTCTAGATTCTGTTGATTTTTTTTTTTTTTTTTGCCCTTTAGGATTGATTATTATTTTAACTGGGTTAAATAAATGTACATGGAGATGATCACATGCACACATATATGCAAAATGGAGAGTTATAATTTTGATGTGCTATGATTTTAATTATAGAGCTACTATAATAAAAATGACTTTTTTTACTTGGATGTGAGTATGCATAGTTTGAAGATTAAATATACTTATTAATCTTTGCTTTGACAGCAGCAGTGTTCAGATAAATTTCTCGGTATTGTCATATAATTTATATAGTATTCTTTCCAAAGCTATTAATTCATTTATAGCAGTTAAGACTATTGTTTTGAAGAAGGATTGTCTTCCTTTCTTATATGATAAGCTATTGCAATGTTACTGAAGTTTTTAAAAGCCATCCTTCTTTCATGTTCCTTCAAATTTTCCTAGTAGACTATGGTGTGGGTGTGCAGAATAGCTAGAGAAGTTACTAAATTGCTCTTTTGATAGTTTTCAGCTAACATCTCCAAGATGCCATAATAAGAAACCACATGAGAAACTACATAATTCTTCCATGACCCAAGAGATTCTTTTGTAAAGAAAAATCATAGCTTAATACATGTGATTATTTTCTCTCAAAGGACTTATTATATTCTAGTATATAGAGCATGGTTCTGTGTAAACACTTACTTTGATATGCAGAATTTTATTAAATTTTTTGTAGACCAGTCATCCTAGTTAGCTCAGCAGCTAACTAGAAGGTGTAATTATATTCTTTATAATCTTTATAAAATTTGGGGGATGTACGATAAAGATATTCCACAGTGGTCTGTGCCATTCCACAATAGAACTTAGTACAAACGTTAATAGGTAACGTTTATTGGGCTACTGTTTTGGAGCATTCAGTCTTCAAAACGAATCTTTGCGGTACTATTGTTTTTGTTTGTTTCTTCTCTGTCTTAAAGCTTTCACTTTGAGACATTATGGAAAAATCTTACAGGTACACATGGAAAAGTAAGACATGATCACAGTTTGTGTTACTAGTAGGACCGGATCAAGGTCCATCTGACTCTAAAACCATTATAATGCACCTAACTAGCAGGTAAAAAGGCACTGATTTGGATGATCTTTACAGTGATGGTAATGATGAATTCATCCATGCTTATTAGAATGATGTATATCCCAGAGTAGTTTGGCTTGGGATAAAGGGCATGATAATGTAAAAGTTTTTGTGGAGGCCTAGAAACTCTTTATACCTATCTTAAAACAGCTGAGGATATTTGGCTCTAGTCAGTGACCAATATGGGGAACTAAATCAGGGTAATTAAGTCAGGGTAACATTGAGTCAGATATTGACAGTTCATGCCATCTCTTATTAAATTTGCTAATAGTTCTATTTTATTCTATTACCTAACAGAAAGAAAGAATAATAAAATCCTGGATTCCAGTTCTGGCTGAACAGCTTATTAGCTTTGGAACCTTGAACAAAGTTGCTTAACTTCTCTGAACCTCCATTTCCTTATCTGTAGGAATACCTCCTTTTTCATGATTATTGTGAGTTGTAAATGAAATAATTATCTTAAATGCTGAGCACAATGCCTTGATGATAATAGGAGTACTAATATGGTAATAGCTGTTATAACTATATTGTCATTTTCTTTTCTTCTTTTTTTTTTTTTAGAGAGAGTGAGGGTGCACGAGCATGTGCACAGGGGAGGGGCAGAGGGAGAGGGAGAGAGGGAATCTTAAGCAGGCTCCTCGCCCAGCCCCAAGCCCAATGTGGGGCTAGATCTCAAGACCCTGAGATCGTGACCTGAGCTGAAATCAAAGGTTGGATGCTTAACTGATTTAGCCACCCAGGTGCCCCTGTATTAATAATTTTAATTATTCATGTTAGAAGAAACAAGAGTAGGGAATAATTTTTTTTTAATTTGTTTTTTAAACTTGAGCCCTTTGGAAATAAGCATCTTGGTGATAAGCATTCAGACAGACTAATATGCCCAACCCTTACATTAGAAACATTATAGTCATAGCAATCTGCAAATTTGTTTAATTTCAGAGAATTCTATTATGAATCTAAATGTACATGTTCCTACCTTTAGATGTGTGTGTGTTTGTGTATACACATGTATATATGTATATATATGTGTACATACACACATACATATATTTCTCTTTGGGGAGAAAAAAAGTATATGCATCTATTGAATCTAGACTAATTTAGCTCTTAGTGTTTTTGTTTGGTAGTCTTATCCTCATTTCTTCATTTATTGTCATCATTGAATTGGGGAGGAAAATAACGTTATGTTTCCATAATAGTACACTTACTTATTTCAAAGACTAAACTATTGTCTGAAGATATATTCTATTTCAAAAATTAAGTAAAAATTTACAAATATTTTAATGGTTTTTAAAACAATTTTTACAAGCCTCTTAACATAAAACTTAATTTTTGCTTGTAGTTTTTCACCTTATAAATAAGAAATAAGCAAAAATACAAAAATCATCAGCACTAGTAAACAGAAAACATGTTTTCAGAAAATATTGGCTACTCTAGTATCAGGCATATAAATAAGGTAATCATTTTTATAAAAAGAAATTGGAGGAAGAGAAAAAAAGAAAACCTAAACTCACTGAGAATTACTCGTAGTTTCTTCCTTTCCATGCATGCTTTTAACAACATTTCTTAAAAATTAAAGGTGTACCTGAAAGGAGACAAGAAGTACCCTTTTAGAAATTTGTTTTCCAAAAAAATAATTTTATTTACTTTAATATATTCTTAGTTAGGTATGAGTCTTTTGTGAAATGTTCTACATTCTTACTCATGCTAGAGAATGGCTGGTACAGGGTTGTAACCAAGCTCCAAGTTTGGGCCTATGTCATATAAAGGCCTTACCACCTTGCAGGAAGTCTATGCTTAGAAGAATTTGAGGATATGTTTCTGGGCCAGACATCCAGAGATACTCTCTGGTTTGTAAGGTTTCCAAGTCTCTTTCCAAGTCTCTCGTCCTAAGGGTTCTGCTTCACTTAGGAAACTAGTAATTGTTATAGTGTTATCATTTTATTCTACCTTCAAACCTTGCATCTAAAAGATCTGTAGTAGCATGAATTGGCAGATAACCGAAGTCTTTCCATTTCTTAAGCCATTCACTGCTTTCTTAATTTGTAAGAAGAGATTTCCAATAATAATTTATCAAGTCTACTTAGTATATAAGCTTTGACAAAAATTCAGTAGTCTGTAAATTCTTTGCCCAGAAGATATTCTCATGAAAGATTCTTGCCCTTTGAGTATATGAAGGAAATCAGCTGTTACTATTAAGAAATGTTGGAGTATTGGAATTTCTCCAAAAAACAATAGATGTTAACAGTAGAGTAACTTGATAATTCAAGGCCAGTATTGGATACTCACTTTAAACAAGAAAACCTGGAATGAAATGTCTAAATTTTGACAACAACCTGTATTTTGGACATTCTCTTCCTTTAAAAGTGTTCATTCTTAATGAAAAGCATGAATTTGTAAAAAACAAAACAAAACTGAAAACAAATGCAGCAATTAGATTTTTAAAGAAGTAATTGGATTTTCTGTTTGCTCATATTTCAATTTTACAAATGCTTTGTTTTCACTTCTCACTGATCTTTAGCTGGCTATATAACAGCTTTGTTGTTTTCCCCTTCCTTTACCACTTTCTTCTTTCTCCCCTTGGCTCTGATAAATGGTGATTTGCTTGTTTGTTAGTTGATTATTCAGAAAATATTTATGAAGCAATTATTATGTGTCAGAGAATGTGTCGGGTGCTAGATATAAAGTAGTGCCCTCACAGGTTTGAATGTAGCAGAGAGGAGAAACAAACAAGCTCTTACCTTATATAAGTGGTTATAGAAACAAACTCACCATCAGTAGGGGATGGGTTAAATAGATTGTGAGGTTTCCATAAAATGAATGTTTTGTAGGTGTGTGTGTGTGTAAGATGTTTAGAAAAACGCATAAGACGCTGCCAACAGTGGTTGTTTCTATTGAGGGCCCATGGGGATTGGGCTTGTTAATCATTATATATTATCTTGCACCTTAAAAAAGAAACAAACCTCTATTCATGTACTATATTTTCAAAGTTTAAGTAAATAAGATTTAAAGAAAGCTAGCAGTACAATGACCAAGCACATAAATAAATAATATACTTTTGTCAAAAAAATATCTCGAAGTAACAAGCACTCATTACCCTAATTTGTAAGTTGGCCAAAATGCCCCCTTTTTTTTTTTTTTTTTTTTTTTTTTTTTTTGTTAATAAGGGATGCTGTTGTCACATTTGAAATGAGCAGGGGCAACTATCAGTCTAGATTGTTCTGTTTTGGGCTATTGGATGATGAAAGAATGGTCTAATTTACACTTTCTATTTCACTTGTCAAAATAAACATGGTCACAGATTTCCTTGGAGAATTGAGCCTGAGACCTCTATTTAATGTTGATATTATAGTATCATAGAGCTGAATTTGGATACAGATTACCCCATGTGATTATTCTGTTAAAACTGATATGATTGCTTGACCCTTCTATTCCTTCTTGGCTTCCATTTCAAATTTCTGCACATTAGGTAAACTGGATAGGTAGAATGACAAGAAGTTCATTTGAATAAAATGGTATTTTCTCCTTGTAATAGAGGGCCTGGCTCTTTTGTGACAGAACCTTGGCAAAGCTTGACATTTGAATAAATTTAATTATTTTTTTATTCTTTTGCTGGGAATATTTTAGTCCCATGAAATTCTAACTGAAAAAAATATTGAGCATCTATGAGTTACTAAGTATAACTCCAACTTTGAACCAGTTTAGTTTATATTTGTAAGTGGTACAAATTTATGTAAGTCATAATGGTATATTGATAGGATGCCACTATCATAGATTCTCTTTATAGGTTATTTTGTTTCTTTTCTTGTTTTTAATTCTTTTTTTAATGTTTATTTATTTTGAGAGGGAGGGGGAGAGAGAGAGAGAGAAGGAAAATGAGCAGGGGAGGGGGAGAGAAAAAGAGAAAAAGAACCCCAAGCCGGCTTCTTCTGATCAGCACAGATCCCAACATGGGGCTCGATCCCATGAACCATCATGACCTGAGCCAAAATCAAGAGTCAGATGCTTACCTGACTGAGCCACCCAGGTGCCCCTTAATTCTTTTTATCTTAACAGCTCTAGTCCTATATAGCAATGACTAAAGTTACTAAGTTTACTAATCAACAACTATGTTGGTTACTCTCTTTTAGATAAAGGACATTCCACTTGATATTTTTATAGCAGTATTATAATATGTGGTATTACATGATGTCAGAAGTTGGGAGTTAAATAGCATTAATGATGAGCATCTGCCCAATTTTTATCTAGTTTTTTCATTAAGGGATGTCTCTGCAGTTAATTAAAGAATATTTCTAATACACACATGAAACTCAGAAAATAAAATAATCCCATGTCCCTGTCACTCATATTGAATAAGTGTTGATATTTTGCTTCAGATTGTGAGAAAAACTACAGATATTACTCCCTTCCTCAATCCCATTTTTATTCCTCCCTTCCCAGAGGTAACCACTGTTCTGAGTGTCATACGTATTTTCTGTCCATACTTTTATTCTTATATTATGTAAGTATGTATGCATGAAAGCATGTTGTTTATGTGTTTTAAACATTTATTTGAATGTTTCTTGCTACACATATATTTATTATTCTGTGACTTTTTTCATTCAGTATTTGTGATACTTGTGCAAGATTTTGCTTAAGTGATACTTGGAGATACACCTGTTACTCTATTGATGAATAGCAAGTGTCTCCTTGTGCGTATCTCCTTGTGTTCATGTGTGCTAAAGTTTTCTGTAGGGTCATTATCTGGAAGGACATATGCTGAGTCTTAATATATGTGCACCTTTGACTTTGGAGTAATTTCACAGTGTTTTATAAATGAATTCTTTTAATTTTACCTCTTTACCTTTATTATATGTTATGGGCTAAATTGTGTCTCTGCTGCCCCTCAGATTTATATGTTGAAGTCTTAACCCCTAGTAGCTCAGAATGTGATTATATTTGGAGTAGGGCTTTTTAAGAGGTTATTAGCTAAAACAAGGCCATTAAACAATGGCCCTGAAACAATTTAACTGGTATCCTTACAAGAAGATGATATTTGGATACACAAAACAAACGTCAGGGAGTTACTCACACAGAAGAAAGACCGTGTGAGCACACATTAGAAGGTGGATATCTACAGGCCAAAGACAGAGGCCTCAGAAGAAACCAAACCTTGATTTTGGACTTCTAGCCTTCATAACTGTGGGGAAATTGTTTAAGCCACTAGTTTATGGTATTTTGTTATGGCATCCCTAGCAAACTGATATGGTAGTTCCAAACACTGCTCTATACCCTCACGGACATTCAGTATCACGCTTTTTGTGTGATATAACAGAGACATGGTATCTCTGTTTTAATTTGAATATCCTGTTTAGTAAAACTTTAAAGTTGACCACTTCTCAAGAGTATTAATCAGAGAAGTCCTTATTTATTATCGTATACTTTGCACATTTTTCTCTGAGATTGTCTTTTTTTTTTTTTTTTTTTTTTTTGGTAGATTTGAAGTTCTGTATATAATCTAGAAAATAATTAGGTGTTTTCCATTCTTTCCATCTGTGACTTGTGGATAAACTGTATATTGCATAGAAATTCTTATTCAGGGCACTCAGATTTATCAATATTTCTTTTTATGGTTTGTGCTTTTAAAATCTTATTTTTCAAATTTGTCTCTTTCCCAAGATCTTGAAGAATGTAAAATTTTAAAGTTTTAATTGTCAGATTATTTAATTTTCATATTTCCTAAGTAGGAAGCCAGAAGTCTTAGTGATCATTTATTGAATAATTTATCTTTTCCTTAGTAATTTAGAAGATCCCTCTGTCATACATGCTGGGATCTATTTCTAAGTGCTTTATTCTGTTCCATTAGTCTATTTATCTGGCCTTATGCCATACCACATTGTTTAAATTATTGTTTTGCAAAATTACATAATCTATTTGGGGATTTTGGTTTTTCATATGAATTTTAGGATCACCTTGTCAAAGTCAATTACATTTTTTTGGTAATTTTTATTAGTATTGCATCTTAATATATAGATCGATTTGGGGAACAATTACTTCTTCAGAAAAATGTATTTTCCCCCCATACAAATCATATTGCTTTTTTTTTAGATTTATTCCTTAGTACTTTATCATTTTTTTATTGCTGTTTTAAAAGTGATATTTTTTAAAGATACATTTTGTAATTTGTGCTTATTGTTGTTTAGGAACATTAAGCTAATTTTTATATCTTAATATTGCATCTAGAAATTCCCCTAAACTCTCTTAGTGTAATTAATTTGTAGATTATCTTGGATTTTCTACATTAAAAATCATAACATCTGTGAATAACACAGTGGTTTCTTCCTTTTCTATGACTGACTTACATCCTTCTTACTACCTTGCTGATATTTTCAGCACAGTGGTGAATAGAACTAGTTATGACCGACATTTCTCCTGTTGTTCTGAACTTTAAAAGGAATACTTCTGATTATTTGATCCATGGAATGAGTATTTTATAGATTTTTGATATTAGCCCCTTATCAGCTATATGGTTTGTACATATTTTCTCCCATTCAGTAGATTGCCTTTTCATTCTGTTGATCATTTTGGCTGCTGTGTAGAAGCTTTTTAATTTGATGTAGTCCTAATTGTTGATTTTTGCTTTTGGCGTCATATCCAAAAAATCATTGCCTAGATCAATGTCATTTTTTCCCTGTTTTCCTCTAGACTTTTATGGTTTCAGGCCTTTCATTTAAGTTTTTAATACATTTTTAGTTACTTTTTATAAGTGGTGGCTAAGGGAGGGGTCCAATTCCATTCTTTTGTGTATGGTTGTCCAGTTTTCTCAGCATCATTTCTTGAAGAGAACTAGCCTTTTCCCATTGAGTATTCCTGGCTCCCTTGTCAAATATTAGTTGATGTATATGCAAGGGCTTATTTCTGAGCCCCTGATTCTGTTCCATTGGTCTGTATATCTGTTTTTATGCCATACCATGCTGCTTTAATTTCTACAGGTTTGTAATATAGTTTGAAATGAGGAAAGGTGATGCCTTCAGGTTTATTCATTCTTAGTATTTTTTATCTTCAGTGTCATTTGTGTTTCCATACAAATTTTAGGATTTTTTTTTTTTTTTATTTCTGTGAAAAATGTCATGGGAATTTGACAAGGATTGTGTTGTGAGTAGTATGGGTATTTACAATGTTAATTTTTCTGATTTAAGAACATGAGTAATTTTCTATTTGTTTGTGTCCTCTTCCATTTCTTTTATCAGAGTTTTTGGTGTACAAATCTTTCAACTCCCTTTTATTCCTAAGTATTTTATATTTTCTGATGCTATTGTAAGTGGATTTTTAAAAATTTCTTTTTCTGATGTATCATTATTAGTGTATAGAAGTGCAGCTGGTTTTTGTATGTTACTTTTGTATCCTGCTACTTTACTGAATTTATTGATTAGTTCTAACAGTTTTTTTATGGAGTCTTTAGGATTTTTTTATATACAAAGTTAAATCATTTGCAAGCAAAGACACTTTTTCCTAAAAACTTTCAACCTTTTACCTGTAGGCTTGTCATACGTGGCCTATATTATGTAGAGGTACATTTCTCCTACACCCACTTTGTTAAGACATCTTACCATGAAAGAATGTTGAATTATATCAAATGCTTTTTCAGAATCTATTGAGATAATCATAGGATTTTTATATTTTATTCTGTTAATGTGATGTATCACATTTACTCATTGCATATATTGAACCATCCTTGCATCCCAGGGATGAATCCCACTTGATCATGGTATATGATCCTTTTAAAGTGCTGTTTAATTTGGTTTGCTAGTATTTGCTAAAATTTTTTTTGAGAATTTTTTTCATCTATATTCATCAGGGATATTGGCTGGTAGTTTTCTTTCCTTGTAGTGTCCTTATCTGGCTCCAGTAGCAGGGTAATGCTGGCCTTGTAAAATGAGTTTGGAAGTGTTCCCTTTCTTCAGTTTTCTGGGACAGTTTGAAAAGGATTGGCATTAATTTTTTTAAAATGTTTTGTAGAATTTGTCCTTGAAGCCATCTGGTCCTGGAATTTTCTTTGTTAGGAGGTTTTTGGTTGATTGCTCAATCTTCTTATTCATTATTAGTCTATTAAATTTTTTATTTCTTCTTGATCCATGTCATGACAGGATGTATGTTTTTAGGAATGTATTCATTTCTCCTAGGTTGTCCAGTTTGTTCGCATATAATTATTCATAATAATCTCTTACGATTCTTTGAATTTCTGTGGTATCAGTTGTAACTTCTTCTCTTTCATCTCTTAAGATTTTAAATGTACATTATTTCTTCAGTCATGCTATATTTTAATGGGTGCACAGTGCTTTCACTTGGCATCCATTATAAGTTGGTTTTGAAACAATTGAGTATTACACCAGCTGGGATGATTACTGATCTCTTCATTCCTTTGGGATGACTCTGCCAACAGGGGATAGGTTTCATTCTATTCTGATTTGTGTTGCTGCAACACAGAAGGTGACTCCAGTAGCTAATAGAGTATTAACATATTTGTCATGGAAATCAGGTGGTCCTTCCTACCTTGCCATTATTGGCTGAATGCTTTGAACTGGGAGACCACTTAGAGCATATTTTGGCCATGGGAAACATTGTGAAGCTGAAGACAAAAATGGCAACTGCAGCTGTTGGTCTGCTACAATGTCTTACCAAGTCCCCTTGTAAAGAGCCCTGGAAAACCTCTACTTTTTTTTATTCTTTTTTTTTTTTCTTGGTAAATCTAGCTAAAGAGTTGTCAATTTTGTTTATCTTTTAAAAAAAACCAACTTTTAGTTTCATTGAGTTATCTTACTGTTTTCCTCTTCTCTATTGCATTTATTTCTGTTCAGATCTTTATTATTTCCTTCCTTCTGCTTGCTTGGGGTTAGTTTGTTCTTTTCCTGTTTCCTTAAAATATAAATTTAGTTTGTTTATTCGAATCTGTCTTTTCTTAATGTAAGTATTGATCCCTACCGTCTTCCGTCTTAGATCTGCTTTTCTGTATCCCCTATGTTTTGTATGTTGTTTTTCCATTTTCATTTGATATTTTTTAATTTCCTTTTTAATTTTTTTCTTTGGCCCATTTTTTGTTCAGGAGTGTGTTGTTTTTATTTTCACATATTTGTGAATTTTTCAGTTTTTCTCCTGTTAGCTAGTCCTAGTTTCATACTGTTTGGTCAGGAAAGATACTTGGTATGATTTCAATCTACTAAATTTACTAAGACATTTTTTGTGACCTAAAATATGATCTGTCTGGAGAATGTTCCCTATGTGCTTAAATGTGTATTCTGCTGCTATTGTTTGGAATATTCTGTATATGTTTGTGAGGCACATTTTGTCAAAAGTAGAGTTCAAGTCCAGTATTTCCTTACTGATTTTATGTTCAGATGATCAATCTATTGTTGGAGGTGGGAGCCCTACAATACTGGGACCTAGTATCTATTGCTGTCTATTTCTCCCCTCAGGTCTGGTAATATTCGCTTAATATATTTAGGTGCTCTAATGTTAGGTGCATATAAATTTACAGTTGTTATAGGTTCTTGAAGAATTGACCCCTTTACCATTTTATAACGAACTTCTTTGTCTTTTGTTACAGTTTTTGACTTAAAGTCTATTTTGTCTGGTATAAGTATAGCTATCCCTGCTGTCTCTTGGTTACCATTTTCATGGAATATCTTTTTTCATCCTTTCACTGTAAGCCTATGTGTGCCTTTAAATCTGATGGTAAGTATTGTAAGCAGCATATACTTAGATCTTGTTTTTTTTTGTTTTTGCTTTTTGTTTGTTTGTTTTAGCCATTCAGCCACTCTATTCCTTTTGATTGGAGAATTTAATCTATTTACATTTAAAGCACTTACTGGTAGGTAAACACTTACCATTTCTGGCTATTTTGTAGGGTTTTTTTCTCCTCTTTCTTCCTCTCTTGCTGTCTTCCTTTGTGACCAGTGATTTTACTTGGTGGTATTCTTTGATTCTCTTCTCTTCTCTTTTGTATATCTACTGTTGGCTTTTGTTTTGTGTTATATGAAACATCTTACAGGTAAAACAGTCTATTTTAAGCTGATTACAACTTAAGTTTGATCATATCAAAAAAAAAAAAAAAAAAAAAAAACAAAACCAAAACAACTCTACTCTTTTACTCCTTCCCCACATTTTCTGTTTTTGATGTAACAATTATACACTTTTATATTGTGTTAAGGGTTAACAAAAAATTGTATTTAAAATCTTTTAACTTTTATGCCAGAATGAAATCATTAAAACACTACCATATTACAGTACTATAGTATTCTGAGTTTGGTTATAGACTTTCCTTTACCACTGTGTTTTATATTTTTATATATTTTTATGTTACTAATCAGCATCTTTTCAGCTTGAAGAACTTTTAGCATTTCTTATAAACCTGGTCTGGTGGTGATGAACTCCCTCAGTTTTTGTTGCTCTTGAAAATTCTTTGTCTCTACATCATTTTTGAAGGACAGCTTTGCTACATAAAGTGTTCTTAATTGGTATTATTTTTCTTACAGTACTTTGAATATATTATCCCACTCTCTCCTGACCTGTAAGGTTCTGCTGAGAAAGCCACTGATAGCCTTGTGGAGGTTCCCTTATATGTGAGGATTTTTTCTTTTCTCTTGCTGCTTTAAAAATTTTCTGTTTTTGATTTTAGATAGTTTTATCATAATGTGTCTTAGAGAGGATTTTTTTGGGTTGAAACTATTTGGGGTCTTTCAAGCTGTATGAAGTTGGATGTCCAGATATCTCACCAGATTTGGGAAGTTATTTCTTTCTGTCTCTTTCTCTTTTCCTTACTGGAGGACTCCAGTAATTATAAATTATTTATTTTATGGAATCTCATAATTCATGTAGTCTTTCTTCACTTTTTAAAAATTTTCTGTCTTGCTCCTTTGATTGGATAATTTCAAATGACCTGCTTCAGATTCACTCATTCTTTCTTCTGCTTGGTCAGAAGCTCTCTATTGAATTCTTCAGTTAAATTATTGAATTTTCAAGCTCTAGAATTGCTTTTTTGTTTTTTTTTTTTTATGGTTTCTGTTTCTTTGTTGAACCTCCCATTTTGTTTATGTATTGTTTTCCTAATTTTGTTTGGTTGTCTGTGTTATCTTGTAGTTACCATATTCCTTTAAGAGGATTATTCTGAATTCTTTTTTATACAGTTAATAGATCTTTATTTCTTTAAGGTTAGTTATTAGAACTTTATTAGTTTCCTTTGGTGGTATCATGTTTACCTGATTTGTCCTGATTCTCATATTCTTATTTTGGTATTTGCTCATTTGAGCAATGAGCCTTTATAGGTTTGCTTCAGCAAGGAAAGTCCTTCACCATTTGGCTCAGCTAGAGGTTCTGGACAGGCAGCTGGTAGCAGCTTCAGGCAAGCAGTGCTTTCTCTCAGGGTCTCTAGTTGGATGGGGCCAATGTCTATGCTCTGAGGTTGGTCAGGGGACCTGCCATTGTTCTGCAAGTCAGGTGGGTCTGATGGCTGGGCTCTGCATTCAAGTATAACTGCTGGCTTGTATCTGTGTTCACATAGAACTACTTCCTGAGCTTTGCGATCACATACGGTTAGGCAGGTTGCATGCTATGTTTCCTGGTAGGATGGTGCTGCTGGTTGCACTCTGTGATTGGGTAAGGCCACATGCTGACCTCTGCAATTGCCTCTGGTCAGTTGAGGTCCCCAGGCTGTGCCCTCTGGCCTGATGGTGCCACTGGCTGGACTCTACATTCAGTTAAGGCCATACACAGTTTTGCAATCAGATTGGACCTCACTCAGGCTGTGCTCCTTGATCAGGTGGGGCTGTAGGCTGTACCCCCAAATTGGATGGGGCTACAAGCTAGGCTCCTGCGATTGAGCAGGGTACTGGCTATGCTCTGCTATTTGACAGTGTGTCTTGCTGGACTTCCTGGTTGGGTAGGGCTGCCAGCTACCCAACAGTTGGATGGAGCTGAAGGCTGTGCTCCATGGTCAGGCAGGGTTGCACTGGGTTCACTGGGCAGGTGGAGCTACAGGCTATGCTTTGTGATTAGGTGAGGTGGCTGGCTGAGCATTCTGTCAGGGTGAGTCTGCAAGCTATGCTCAGCAATTGCATGGGGCTGTAGGCTATCTGTGCTGTTGGGTAGGGCTGTCAGGTTGGGCTCCAGAGCTGGCCAGGGTCTCTGGCTGGGCAGCCTGAGATAGGGCTGGAGGCTATGTTCAACAGTAGGGTGGTGCTGCTGGGCTTGGCTCCCTACCTGAATGGAGCTGTAGAATGGGCTCTGTGGCTGCTTCAATCCCTGGTCAGGATTCCCGGTCAGGAATGGCTGGAGGCTATGAAGGCTACACTGAGCAGTTTGGTGGGGCTACTGACTTGCTTTCCTGCCTACGCAGGCCATAGGATGTGTTGTATGCTGCCCATGGCTGACCATGTCTTTGGTTAGGCTTCCCTGTTGAGTGGGGCTGGAGGCTATGCTCAGCAGTTAAGTATGCCCACTGACTTGTTTCTCTGCTCTGGTGGGCCGTAGGATGTGCTGCAGAGGCCCAGCGGCTTAGGGCTGCCTTCCTGCTTAAGTGGGGCTGGAGGCTATGCTCAGCATTTGAGCAGGGTTGCTGACTTGCTCCTTGTGTAGGTAGGGCTCCTCACTGAGTTGTTCCTCTAGCTAGGGACCCAAACCATTCAGAACTGCCATTTAAGCTCCCTGGCCAGTTGGGAGCATTGGCTCAGCTCTGCAAATGATCAGAGCCAGGAGTTGGGATCTCTTCTCAGGCTCTACCACCAATAGGAATGCAGTCAGCCGAGATCTGCACATTTGTTGCTGTGAGTCATTCTCCCTTTCTCTGTCTTGTAGCTGATTCCCCCAGTACTCTCCATGAGGCAGTACGTAAGTGGGCCTCCCAGGAAGCATCAGGAATGCTAGGGAAGCTTGATGTCCCCTTTGCTCTCCTCCTTTTGTCACTGGAGAAGGTGTAGGTCCAGGGAGAACCCCTTGTGTAGCACCACACTGACCTGGAGGAGGAGCAGTGCAGTCAAAGTGAAATCGCTCCTCTTATCCTTCTAATGTTTTTCTTGTCCAAGGGGTTGCTTCAGCCTCACCCCCATGTTCTGGAATCTTGACAAATATTTATAGATAGTTGCTAGTTGCCCTTTCCCTGAAGGGGACCAAAGTTGGGAACTACCTATTTTGCTGTCTTTCTGATGTCTTTCTCCTGATTCTAGTCAGTAATTAAACCGGTTTATTAAATCATTGTTTCATATATTTTGTCTGGGTTTTCATTGGTTTTGGGCATTATGGTAAATTTAATCTCTGTTGCTTCATCTTGCCAGAAGATGTCCTATATATCTTTTGCAAAGTGAGTACGATAATAATAATAAAAAAAAAGAACAACATTCAATTCCCAAATATTCAGATAATGTCCTTTCAGATTGACTCTTTTCTTGATATGTTTTAGAAAGAATAGTCTTTATTGTGTACCGTTTTTTTACTGGCTTCTCCATTACTTTTCTTTACCTACAGTTTATCCACAGTTGGATTAGATTATTATATATAATAATGTAATGTCACTTATGTATTTAATATAATTATATTATGTATTTACTATATTATATATAATAATGTACTCTTATTTATTATGTGTTTTACTAAAATTAGATTAGATTTAATACTTAATGGAAATCTGCCGAAATCATTTTATGCTGTTTTTTTCTTGCCTGTTTTACCTTGATGTTTTTCCATCAGTATATGAAGAAATGAGATAAAACAGAGAACCTAGACATATCTTTGTATTGTCTGAGATTTTGTGTCATTAAGGGAAACGACATTCTTGTCTTATGACATATTGTTGTCAAGATTAATTCCTTGACTACTTTCAAGAGGTGGTAGTTTTATTCTGTTTTCAAATTATTTCCTTGAAATCAGCCATCTAATTCAGAAAGAGATTAGGAGCCAAATTTTAAAAACTAGATACCAGGAAATGCCTCATTTATGAATGTACACACATTTGAGCTTATAAATTGGGTAATTGTGCACCTAACAGCTCTACTTATTGTGTCATTATTCACTTTGTATGTATACAAATGAAGGCTTTATAATTCAAATGTTGTAGCCTGGGATACTCATGATTAGAGAATGGTTATTTTTCATGCTCCCATTCAGTGTTAATGCATACAACTATAGAATACCTTATTACACTGCTAGAGCTTCTTTACTAAACATGTATACTGAAGTGGTATAGGTAAGTAATAGTTAATTTGGCCTCTGTAGTCTTATTATATAAAAGAATGTAAGAAAAGGTATAAAAAATCTGCGTTAGTGTCTTTGCATCAAAGGACTAAGCTGACATCTGAATTTAAGTTCTGCCAAGTATATTTTAAAAATTAAGTTCCCAGGACACCTGAGTGGCTCAGTCAGTTAAGCGTCCGACTTTGGCTCAGGTCATGATGATCTCACGGTTTGTGAGTTTGAGCCCATATTGTGCTCTGTGCTGACAGCTCAGAGCCTGGAACCTGCTTTGGATTCTGTGTCTCCCTCTCTCTCTGCCTTTCCCCTGCTCATTCTCTGTCTGCCTCTCTCAAAAATAAATAAGCGTTAAAAAAAAATTAAGTTCCCTTAAAATGATTGTAATGGTAAGAATACATACCCAGATATTTTGAGATTATAGCTCGTCTTTAACATGACTGAGCCCAGATAGTTTATTGTCCTGATAGTTTATTGCCAAACACTGAGTTCTTTTATAGATTTTGGAAGAAAAATCAGCCATTATTTAATC
Source organism: Panthera tigris (assembly GCF_018350195.1). Taxonomy (NCBI): domain Eukaryota; kingdom Metazoa; phylum Chordata; class Mammalia; order Carnivora; family Felidae; genus Panthera; species Panthera tigris. The sequence goes on from NC_056665.1 coordinate 111,166,932, forward strand.
TTCATAATAATTATGCAAATGTATGTATGTATGTGTTTATATATATGTGTGTATGTGTGTTAGTTTCCTATTGCCACTATAACAGATACCACTTTGTGGCTTAAAACAATGAAAAGTTATTCTCTTAACAGTTTGGGACATCAGATGTCTGAAATGAGTTTAACTGGGCCAAAGCCACAGTGTCAGCAGGACCACATTCCTCTAGGAAACTGTAGGGGAGAATCTGTTTCCTTGCTTTTTCTCAGCTTCTAAAGCTGCATTCCTCGTATTTTTGCTCATGACCCCTTCCTCCATCTTTAAAGCTAATAGCCACACAATCTTCTCCTCTCTTGGGATGAAATCTCCCTCTGCCTCTCTCTTATAAGAATACTTGTAATTACCATCAGGGTCCACCTGGATAATCCAAGACTATCTCCCCATCTCAAAATTCTTAATCACACATTTCAAGGTTTTTGTGCCATGTAAAGGAGCATTTGTAAGCTCCAGGATTAGGACGTAGATACCTTTTGTAGCCAGAATACTGCCAAAGCCATATAAAAACAAAACATGTTAGAAACAAGTACAGTTTGGAAAGAAGTTGTACAGATATGTTAATAATGTAAACAAGAGACCCCAGAGTTGTTCTGCTGTGTTCCAACATTTTATATTGTTAATTGGTATTTTTCATTTCTGATAGAAACAAATAGGATATTAATATTCATCTTTTTTCTGATATACTTCATCTTCTACTCTTGTCTTTCCCTTCTATAAAACCAATACTTAGTAATCTAAGGTCATGAGTTCATGAATTGGAACACAGATTTACATAGGCTGATATTGTGATTAATTCAGAAATAATTTGTATTTGCTATTTGAACACAGGTATATGTTCAGACACGTTTTCTTATTTCCCTTAAGCTTTTTGTCACCTTCTCCTTTACCTTTGTTGCTCTTGATACTAATGAAGAATTGACCACTTTGCCACTGATGATGGTATTTTTCTAAGTAATATGATGAGAGTTTTTAGGACACAGTTCTAAAGGTTCCTTTATTCCTAGAAGATCATAGATCTCTGAGCTAGATTATTTTTTTCTGTTTCTGTTCAGTATCATTCCATTGTTTGGAGAGAAAACTTTATTTCCTGATTGTAATGTATGGTTTGTGCCTCCTAGAGTCACCAATAAATATGTTGTAGCAAAGTAAGCTTTAATTTTGTTACATAATTTATAAGCTAAATGTTTGCATTATCTTTTCTAAACTACAGGATACCAGAAGGCCCCATTGATCAGGGACCAGCCTCAGGAAGGGTTCGTGCTTTAGAAGAGCAGCTTTTGAAGGCCAAAGAACAGATTGAAAATTATAAGAAACAAACTAGAAATGGTAGGTGATTATGTAGTGTTTTTCTGCTTTAGTATATTGATATTACCACAAATAATTAAAATTGTCCTTCCATCAAAATGTTGGGAATACTGATACTATTTATTCTTTGACTGCAGGTCTGGGGAAAGATCATGAAATCCTAAGGAGGAGGATTGAAAATGGAGCTAAAGAGCTCTGGTTTTTTCTACAAAGTGAATTGAAGAAATTAAAGAATTTAGAAGGAAATGAACTCCAAAGTCATGCAGATGAATTTCTGTCAGATTTGGGACATCGTGAAAGGTGCTATTCTTTTCTTTTTTTTTTTAAGTTTTTATTTATTTATTTTGAGAGAAACAGAGGCCCTATGAGAGGGGGAGGGGCAGAGAGAGAGATGGAGAGAGAGAATCCTAAGCAGGCTCAGCACTGTCAACACAGATCCTGACATGGGGCTAGCCCATGACCTACGAGATCATGACCTGAGCCAAAACCAAGAGTCAGATGATTAACTGACTGAGCCACCCAGGCATTCCACGTGCCATTCATTTTTTACATTTCATTTGGGCTTTGGTAGAGATTATAATCTAAGAATATAAACTGGAACTCTTGTTCATTTCCCTGCTGAATGGTAAGTGACACCTACCGTATTTAAGAGCAGAAGAGTACCTGAGGTTTCAAGGACAATAATTCCCAAATGATCAACTAGAATATATCACTGGAAAATATTATTTAAAATGTATTTCTAGATATCTTTATAACCCTAAGTAAACTCTGAAGGTAGTGATGTCAGCCAGTAATACATTAAAATATCTTCTTGTAAATATCCTCCATATACAATCAATAATTGAAGTGGTGTATGTAGTTTTACATTATAGTACATTGGAACTCATACTGAAGCTGGCAGTTACGTTTCTAATTCAAACATTAAAAACTTTGAAATAGCACCTTTTTCAGATTTCTAATGAAAAGTTAACAGGTTTTTGATACAAAGGAGCATTCTTTTATTTATTTTTCTACTTAGTTACTAGACATAAGAATCTGAAATCTCCCTAGTTAAATTTATTTCTCCTGTTTGCACATTTCTGAAAATATGCAGTTTATCTTCCATAGAAAAGAAAACCTTTTGGTACTGATGTATTCATGCAGAACACAGTATATCTGAAAATCATTATAAATACAATGAAACCTGTCCTTAGGCTTATTATATATACAAGTCTATCCCAGTAGGATTCTCATGGCAATTACTGTCTCATTAGTGAACAGTAAAAGAAAAATTGTTGTATTAACACAACCTACCACTGTGAAGAGGAAAAGAATTACCCCACAATCGAGAGATTCATATATATTTACATCATCAGCAATATTGTAGGGATTTTGAAATATTGCTCTGCTATTTTAAGTGAAATTACAAATAAAATCCACCAGTTTATTGGATCATTTTAGCATTAATCTATAGAAGTAAGCAGAAGGGCATTGAATCATTAGGGGCTCCTGAATTATTAGGGGCATTGAATTATTAGGCCACGCATTCAGCAGTCCCTTTGAAAATTTTAGCCATACTTAGACCATTAGACCAAATGCTGACTAATTCTAGGCACGATTCTGTTAATTGGAGCTGTGTGCTTGTATGCTTTACTTACTGCAATTTTATAGGGAAAGGCAGATCTGAAGAGGGTTTGAGTTGGGCAGACTATGTGGTATTTAAAGGAGAATTTTGCTATTGATTTCTTAGTGTTTAAAGTTTGAGTGATTTAATTAAATTGCTTGAATTTAATCTTCATATATTTTCTAGATTGAAATCATTATTTAAAGAATTATTTTTGTGCATATATTTTATGACTGTATGTAGAAATGGAAAAATATATGCAAATGTACACATGAAAAAAGATGGGCCCTAAAGTTGATATAAATCGATGTTAAATTTTTTGTAAGTTGAATTTTGTTTTAAGTATATTAGGATTCTGACACCACCTTTTAGTACATGTTAAATATTTCACTGAAAATAAAAATGGAAAGATATCCAAGTTTCCCCAGGCGATTTCTTTTACTGTCTTTAAGCAGAAATTATAAGGAACTTGGGATGCAGCTTCACAGGGTAGGAATGTAACTGCAGGCAGCTGTGGTAGAATGCAGTGATACAATAATGAAAAAGCGTAGCCAGACATTGGAGAAATAACCCTACAGTTACGAATGTACAGTGGAGAGGATCTGTACGTGTGCAGAATATGCCATCTTACTGATCATTTTCAAGATTTTTAGGTGTAAGAATTAAAATTAAAACAGTTTTTGTTTCCCTCTGGTGATTTTTAAATTACGTAAAAATCCCTATTTCATTTTTACACTTACCCAAATATAGTGTATAGGTTGTCTAAAAGCCTGTGTTCTCTGGTAAGTCAGTTAGAAGTTGAGTCTGTCAATGTTTTCATTCAACTTTCCCTCTGAATCACTCTTGTCATCTTTTGGTTCAGAAAGACATCAATAATAGGAAAGACATTTATGGGCTCTTGTTTCTTCAAAGGGTTTTTTCTTTCTTAGAACTTTCTTCTGATATAAACGCTGATCCTCTTTTTTTTCCCCTTTCTAAATCAATAAAACTGTAATTTATGTACAAATGCTTTCAGTTTTGTTAGCACACCCCAGAATCAAGATACAGAACATTCTGCAGCCCTGAGAAGTTTCCTCATGCTCCTTTGTAGTCAGCACCTCCCCACCCTCAGTCCTTGGCAGTCATTAGGTTTGTTCCTATCCCTATTTTTTGCCTTTTCCAGAATTTTATGTAAATGCAGTCATATATTATGTAGCTTTTTGAGTGTGGTTTCTTTCACTTGGCATAACGCATCTGAGATTCACCCATGTTGTTTTGTGTATTGATAGTTCATTCTTTTTACTGCTAAGTAATATTCCATTGTACGGATGTACCACAGGTAGTTTATCCATTCACCAGTTGAAGGACATTGGGTTGTTTATATGTTTTGTTGATTATGAATAAAGCCACCATAAACACTAACATACATGTTTTTGCAGAAACGTATTTTCATTCCTTTTGGATTAATATCCAGAGTGGGATTTGTGTGTCATATGTTGAGTGTCTATTTAATTTATAAGACACTGCCAAACTAGATTTTCAAGTGACAGTTTCATTCTAGTGATAATATATTACCATATTTCATGGTAATAGAGTCAAATTTACCTGCTGTTTTTGAACATCATTGATCATAAATTGACTGTGGCCTGTCTCTTTGAAATAATGAGGGAGATTAGCAGTTTAGAGTGATTATTTTTGTGATTGTGATTTTATTATTTGTGTCATAGTATAGGTTCAGTACTTGGATTTATAGCTGTATATATTTGTCTTTCAACCTCTGGGGATATCATTGAAAATTCTGCTTATCACCATGTTAGGTTGCCCAAGACATATTTAACTTAACCACTGTTGCTTTGGGTCTTTTGCATTCCTTACGTTGCCAGACACCATGTTTATGAGATAGTTACTAGAACTACTTCTTTCTGATTTTAGATTATAGCAATTATTAAACTTCAAACTAAAGGACAGGAGGGCTTACAGGGCTGATGAACTATTTCTCAATTAACTTGACTGAAATTACTGAGAAATAATCTGGTGAAACAACAATCTCATTGTCCCTGCCTGGTCTGCATCATCTCATTATCAGTAATACATAACGCAGCTTTGGTAAGACTGAGGTGAGATGTTTCCCAAGTGATAAATGCTAATTATACCTAATTATGCTGATTGGCCTTTTGATATTGTATATAGGGGTTTACGTAGCAACGGAAAGGACTTCAACTCAGATAAGGCGTGCAATATCTGGTTACAGGGAAGATTGGTAGGTTAATAGCTTACAGATTTGTATAATCAGAATTGCTGATCATAGCTATTGTGGTACATTAGTTTGTGTTTTCCCTCTCTGTTTAAGGTAGACTCTACTAGACTGTCTTTGAAAGGTCAAAGAAATGATATTTCCACTCTTGAAAAATTAAGTTAAGCTATTCTTTGTTTTTTATTTCATACACACACACATACACAGAAGAAGGAATGAAGACCTTTGAGATGTGATTTGATTGAGACTTACATTAAACTGGAAGGTAGATGCTCTTTCTTCAGTTGTTAATTCCTTTGGCCAAAATGTTTTTGTATGATTGTCTTTCTCCTAAGGAATCCAGGTATATTTTTAAGTGGTGCTAGAACATACCTCCAAATATCCATGGACAAAGGGAGATCTTGTCCTATGAAGTTGTCCTTAATTTTCTCATCACTTAGTCTTTATCAGCCAGATCATGATTCTCCATCTTCTGTAAGGAGACATCTTCCCCTAAAATAAAGTTTGCATTGGAAGGAGAATCTAAAGGTGGAAAAAGACATCTTATCTAATGACTTTGATTCTGTTTTTTGCCTCCCCACCCTCCCGACCTTACATCTCCCTGGATGTGATTTCCAAACTCAAGAATGATTAGACATTAAAAATAGTCACTTATTAAGGATTTCCTTCATGGCAGCTATTATGATAAAGGCTCTCCATTCATTATTTTCTCAGCATAGTAATACTTTGAGGCAAGCATTATTATTCTGTATTTGATAAATAAAGTTATACTCAGGCCTAGAGAAATTAGATAGTTTACACAAGTAAGTGGCCGAGCTATTTTTCTCCAAAATATTTTTTCTTTTTTCTTTGATATGATTTATTGTCAAGTTGGCTCACATACAGTGTATACAGTGTGCTCTTGGTTTTGGGGGTAGTTTCTTATGATTCATTGTTTACATGCAACACCCAGTGCTCATCCCAACAAGTGCCCTCCTCAAATACTTTTTCTTAATTGCTAAATACTTAGCTTCTCTGAGCTTTATTTTTCTCTTTTACACATGGGGATATAATTCCTATATCATAACATTATGTTGATTAAATGTGGGAAAATATATAAAACAACTTCCACAGTGACTGACACATTGTAGTTTCTGGTAGACTCTAGTGGGACCTGCATAAGGAAAGCCTCATAAGAGGGTATAAATAGAGAACTCTTAGATGCTTCAGGGCAAGCACAAGTAAGGGGAAATTGTCATAATGCTCAGCAGCAAGAATTTCAAGGTTTGGGACCTATACATAAGCCTGGTGGACATCACTCACCAAGTAGCATAATTATGGCCTCATATGATAAACTATTTTTGTTGTTGCTCTTATGGACTCCCCCCCCCTCCGCCCCGCCCCACCCATGTGGGCTGTCAAAAAGAGGTGGTATCTTAGAATTCCTCCTTGAGACAAGGGAGGCAAAAGGAATATTGTCTTCCTATCCGTCTCTAGATCACATTTTTATTCTTTGTACTGCTTATTTCTGCCCCAGGAGCAAATCATAGTAAAAGCAGCCTTGGACAAAACCCAAATGAGTTTTCTTGCTCTTGATCCAGATTTACCTATGGGTTACACTCTGTAATATAGCCTCCCTTAGTCACATTTACTTCATAAATGGTAGTTCCTTCACCTTGGGATTTTCTTGAATTATATCTGCTCTGTGCTGACCGTGAGGGGGAATTTCTATCTTTAAAATTTTGTAAATTACTTTTTTTTTAGAGGTTTTTTTTTTTTTTTTAGTGTTTTTATTTATTTTTGAGACAGAGAGACACAGAGCATGAGCAGGGGAGGGGCAGAGAGAGGGAGAGACACAGAATCTGAAGCGGGCTCCAAGCTCTGAGCTGTCAGCACAGAGCCCGATGTGGGGCTTGAACTCACGGAGTGTGAGATCATGACCTGAGCTGAAGTCTGATGCTCAACTGACTGAGCCCCCCAGGTGCCCCTATTTTTAACGTTTTGAATCCAGTATAAACAAAATACTTGTGGTTCTTCATTAGCATAATTGAGACAAACTGAAACATTTAAGAATAGTTTTGGGGATATCAAAATATAGAAATAGGAAAATTAACTAAAAATACAAAGAATATAAATGTAGCCCAGCTTTTGAAATAGAGGTTTTGACACCTGTCATAACTGGCCTGCTCTCTGAATCATAGATTCTGTTCTAGTCTACTGGTTATTCTCAGGCATCTATACTCCACCCACAAGTGATTAGCACTATTCTGCTGGTCTTTTGCCTGGTTTTGTATTTCCCAGGCTTTGACCTGCCCTCATACCAGGCCTTAAGATTCATCATTCATCTCCTAGATTTCTTGATCAATCAGTTCATAGTCAAAACCAAGATGGCCAGATTTCCAGCTTTTAGGACACTTCTAGGAGATTTGATTTAAGAGTAGAGTCACTGAAAACCAATCATTTCTATAGAATGGATTTTAGTCACCATATTTCCCAGTAACGATCTATATACTTTCTGTTTGCTTATTCTCATATCTTTGGCTAAAAGATGACAAATTTTGCAGGATGGTAATTTCTAAACATTATTGAATCAGCAAAGAACTAAATTTAAGATTATTTCCACTCATCATCAAGGTAATACAAATCAAAACCACAATGAGATGCCACCTCACTCACACCTGTCAGAATGGCTAATATCAACAACTCCGGAAACAACAGACGTTGGCGAGGTTGCGGAGAAAGGGGAACACTTGCACTGCTGGTAGGAATGCAAACTGGTGCAGCCACTCTGGAAAACAGTATGGAGATTCCTCAAAAAATTAAAAATAGAACTACCCTACGACCCAGCAATTGCACTACTAGGTATTTACCCAAAGGAAACAAGAGTGCTATTTTGAAGAGGCACATGCACCCCAGTGTTTATAGCAGCACTATCAACAATAGCCAAAGTATGGAAAGAGCCCAATGTTCATTGACTGATGAATGGATAAAGAAGATGTATATATATATATACCACATCTTAGTACTTGGCGATCAAAAAGAATGAAATTGCCATTTGCAACAATGTGGATGGAACTAGAGTGTATTATGCTAAGCGAAATAAGTCAGTCAGAGAAAGATAAATATGCAATCTCACTCATGTGTGGAATTTAATAAACAAAACAGATGAACATAGGGGAAGGGTAAAAATAAGATAAAAAAAGAGAGGGGGGAAATCATAAGAGACTCTTAAATACAGAGAACAAACTGAAGGTTGCTAGAGGGGTGTCGGGTGGGGGAATGGGCTAAATGGGTGATGGGCATAAAGGAGAGCACTTGTTGGGATGAACACTGGGTGTCATATGTAAGTGATGAATCACTAAATTCTACTCTTGAAATCATTATTACACTATATATTAACTAGCTTGGATTTAAATAAAATTTTAAAAATAAATACATTTAAGATTGTTTCCTGGGCTTGTCTTCCTTACATGGTCTCTAATGGGAAGGCCCAGAAAAAAAGATTTAAAATTTTTTTTAAATGTTTATTTATTTTTGAGAGAGAGAAAAAAATAGAGTGCAAGTGGGGTGTGGGGTGGGGGGCAGAGAGGAAGGCACCGAATCCAAAGTGGGCTCCAGGCTCTGAGCTGTTAGCACAGAGCCTGATGTGGGGCTAGAGCTCATGGAGTGCGAGATCATGACCTGAGCTGAAGTCAGACACTCCACCGACTGAGCCACCCAGGTGCCCCAAGAAAAAAAGATTTAAAAATCAAGTTTAATTTTAGTTGACTCCTGGAATAGACCAACTTATATTGAGACTGACTGTGTTATAAAAAATTAGTGTACTTTTTTTTTTTGGGGGGGGGGTATATGGCCCTCTAGTTCTGTGTGAGCTTGGTTATCCCACTTTCTTGACAGAGTTTGGGATGGATGTGAATAAATTGCCAAGACTTAATACTGATATAACTTGGTAAAAACATTTTTGTGTTTTCTAATTTATTAAAAGACACAAATTAACTTTTATTCCCACTGATTAAGGAATGGCTTGATTACTATGATGTGAAAGCATAACCATGCCAATTTTGATATTTCAGAGAATTCTCCTCTCCAAATTAGACCTAATGTAGTTTTTACCCTCTTGAGGCCATATGATTGTCAATGAAATGTAGTGCTATTTGTCTATTGATATGTGTAGGTTTAATGTTAAAGTCATGGAAAGCATATTGAATTTCCTTTTTTCCTGCAACTGGCATTTGCTGATAGACTGGTTATTTATCCCACTGTACTACATCTCCACGAAGAGTACTCCTATTTAAAGTTGAGGCTTACAACAGGTTTTGTGATCACTCATAGCTAAAAGGCAGGAAAAAGCAAAGGACCACATTTGGATATGATGAAATCTATAAAGTGGAAAATATAATGAGCATGATGAGAGTGATGAGGAAGAGGTTATTGAGAAAATAATTTAAATAAACTTCCAGCTGAGCCCTGCAACACCATTATAGTCCAAGATTTCTTATATGTTTCCACGATCAACTCATACAATTTCATATAGGTGGTGACTTTTCCCCTAGTAAAAGTAAAACTATAAAAGAATACTGTAAACTACATAATAATCCAGAGGGGCCTGTTTTATAATCTGAAAAAACTTAAAAGTTGACCTTCTGTCCATTGTGTAAGACTAAGTTAATTTGTTAAGGAGGCAGTAAATTGTAGGTTTGGTTTTTCCCATTACAACTACTCTTTAATAAAATTTTTTGAAAATGCTTAGCATCTTAGGTGAGAATAATAAATATTTTTTAAAAAATTACGTATTTGACTGTTGCCCTGGTCAAAAAGGAAATAGTCAAGCTGTGGAATGCCCTGTGCATCGCTGATGTTGATACATTGAGCAAATGCCTAAAATGCTTCACAGATGACCCTTTTGTTCCAAAGCATTGTGCAAAGCTGTTCCACTACTAGTTAGATGTATTCTAAACTATGGCTATGATTTTTAATCTTTATTTGTATATTCATAATAGTGTTGCTTTATTCAAGACACTAGCTATTATTAAGTATTCTCTGTTAATTTTGTGTAGTTCTAATGCTTTTCTGTGGTAGTAAATAATAATTTAGTTTTTCCTGTGGGGTGCCAGTGCTTTGTTATTAAATGCTTTACCGTGTTATTAAGTACTTTACCATCTAGTTAAGAACCGGGAATAACAAAACTGAGGCTATGCCATGTACTCCTGGGTAAATCACAATTGTTGAGGGCTGGTTTCATTATCTGTTAAATGAGTTCTTACTGATCAGTCCCCTTCTTCAGTGTGCTGTAAGGTACTGGCTACTGGATCATATTTCTGACTGGCCTTCAGTACCACGTATTCCTAGCACCCATGCCCAATGAGTACTTTCTCTTGGTTGTAGAATTATTAGTAGGTACTCTTCATACACAAGGTAAAATCTCTGAAACAACTCTCAGAGTCATTATAGCATAAATAGCAATGTCTTAGTCTGTTCAGGCTGCTATAACAAAAATACCAAAGGCTGTAATTTATAAACAATAAAAATTTATCTCTCACAGTTCTGGAGCCTGGGAAGTCCAAAATCAAGGTGCAGGCACATTTGGTGTCTGGTGAGGACCTGTTTTCTTATTCATGAACAGTGCCTTCTCCATCTGTCCTCACATGGTAGGAGGGCCTAGGGAGTTCTGTGGGGTGTTTTATAAGAGCACTAATCCCATTCATAAGGGTTCCACCCTCATGACCTAAGCACCTCCCAAAGGTCCAAATTTGGCCCATAGGCTGCTTTTGTGAATAAAGTTTTACGGGAAAACAGGCACATGCATTCATTTGCATATTGTCTATGGTGGCTTTCCTGCTACAAAGGCAATAGAGGCCCACAAATCCTGAAATATTTATTATCTGTCCCTTTACAGAAAAATGTTAGCTGAGCCTTAGTTTGGATCGTTGTTTAAGAGTTATGTCAGGGGCACCTGGGTGGCTCAGGTAGTCTCTCTCTTTCTCTCTCTGTCTCTCTCAAATAAATAAACATTGAAAAAAAGGGTTATGTCAGAATTTTCCTCTTATCTTTTATTCCAACCACTCAGAGTGTTTATGTATGAAGAGATAATTTAAGAGGAGGAAGGATATGACAGAACAAAAATGTAGTCTTCAAATCCTGGCACCAACTTATTTCTCTCCCTTATCTTAATCGACCTGTTTCTTTGCTATGGTTTTCCATTTCCCCTTGATCTTCGTAGTGCTCTGTGTTGGGAAATAAGTGCAGCTGACTGACCTGGAGAAAAATAGTATGTTTTTCTCAACAGTGAAAATTTACTATAGGAGTGAATCTTGGATGTGAGGGACTAATTGCTGAGTTTAAGAGTCTTAATAGAAAATCAAGGATGAGAACCAGTATCACTGTGAGCATCAATCTCTGAAGAATTTGACTCTCTTCTTATGACTTTGTGTAATCCTGTGAGGAAGTACAAATAAGTCAGACCTCCAAATGTTGTTTGTTTTAATAGGTCTATAATGACGGATCTATACTACCTCAGTCAAACAGATGGAGCAGGTGATTGGCGGGAAAAAGAAGCCAAAGATCTGACAGAGCTGGTCCAACGGAGAATAACATATCTTCAGGTAAGGAAATTAGGTAAAGAAATAAACACGAGTGAAAAAAGAAGGAAAATCATAATAAATAAGACTAAGAGTTGCTGTTGGTTTTTAGTCTTCATAGCCCTTTGCTTTTTTAAAGTATTTACTCATTTTTCATATTTATTCAGAAAGATGCTATGTTATGTCTGCAGTGCAAAGATGGCGAAAACAAAGTCCCTGCCTTAAGAGAGCTAATTCTTATCACACACACATATACACATGCACATGCACGTGTATGTGCGGGCACACACACACACACACTACAATGCAAAGTAGGAAGTGCTGCATTTTATGTGACACATACAGATGAAATGCTCAGGAATAGCTTGTCAGGAATAAGCTTTGTGGAAAAGTTATCAGGAATAGCTTTGTGGAAAACATACTATTTGAATTGAGCTGAAAAGGATAACTAGATAGGATTTAGACACATAGAAATGGAAAAGAGTGTACTAGTTGGAGTGTATGAGTAATGGTCCATAGCTGGGAAAGAGGAGGACAGGAACCCAATGAGAAATGAGATATTTTAGTTTGTCTGAGGTTTTAGGTAGTATGAACAGGTGGGATGGAAAATAAACTGAAAAGGTACGTTTGGGAGCCAGATTGCAGAGGTCCTTGGGTGCAGGTTAATAACACTTTATGATGCATAAGCAGCAAGTGGTTGCTGAAAGATTTTATTTGTTGCATAAACATCATTATAACAACAAACAGCCCCAAGTCCCAGACCCTTTTAAATTTATTCTCTTCGGGGTTCTTTTGTGTTCTCTTTTCTTTTAAAAAAAAAAAAAGTTAATGTTTATTTAATTTTTTGAGAGAGAGAGAGAGAAAGAGAGAGTGGGAGAGCAGCAGAGAGAGAGAAAGACACAGAATCTGAAGCAGGCTCCAGAGTCTGAGATGTCAGCACAGAGCCCGACACGGGGCCCGAACTCAGGAGCCACGAGATCATGACCTGAGCTGAAGTCGGATGCTTAACCGACCAAGCCACCCAGGCGCCCCTCTTCTAGCTCTTATTAATATGCATACCCAGTCTTACATGTTTGTAAGAACAGTGTTGATTTACTTTTTAAATTTTGGCATTTTGCTTAAAATGCCATCAGCTTTTTCTATTTTGGAGTCACAACTTGCTTTTGAAAGGTTTTTTACACATAAGAGTGGCATAATGAGAGTGATGCTGTTAATCTGAAGGTATTATTTTGGCTGAAGTGGATTAGTATTGGAAGAGACTAGAAGCAAGGAGACCATTTAGGAGATGAGGACCATCTGCAGGTGAGAAAATGGAGGTATGTGGCAGTTTGCATTGGAAGTGAAGAGATAAATTTGAGAGAGACTGGGAAGGTAAAATTAAGAGGCCTTTCCAAGTGGGGGAAAGAGTTGAAATGACTGGGATAATGGGCACATTGTTAACTGACAGGGAATTTAGAGTAGTCTTGAGGAAAACAATGAATTAGTAAGTAACTTCACAACGCTTCAAGTTGAAAGCTGTTCCCATCCTTTTCTAAAACTATTGATGGTATACTTTCTGTGTATAATCATTCAGCTTTCCTTCTAAGGTTAAAGTGTCTTGTAAAAGCAAAATAATAGCCGGTGACTTAATCCTGCATATTTCAAGGTACACATTTTCCTACACTTAAATAGGAAAAAATAGAAAATCAAGTGTTTAAAGAGATCATTAAAAACCAAACTGATCTTGGCATGCTGTCTTAGTCTCATACTCCCATGACCATTCATCAGAGGTGTCTGCAGAATGAGAAACACTTGCCTCCTGTAGGGAAGAGGTAATTATCTCCTATCAACTAGAACCTCATTCAGTGAACTGTAAACAGCTGGTGGTGCAGAACTATCATCCTCATTTAAAATGGAAATAACTGTGGTTTCTGAGTTTCTTCCATTTCCACATGTTCATTAGATATGTATTCAACAAAAGTTATATTTAAACTATCATTTGGTCATAGTCCAGTCTGCACACTATAACAAGTACCTGCCACCTGCTTTATTTTCTTGATTTTTTAAGTGGCCAAGTGCTTTTACTTATAGTGCAGATTTGATCCTGTATGTGCTGATTTCTGTGGTTCTGTGTTAGAGAATTTTACTTGTAAATCATGCTAATAATTTAAAACCACATTGGCTTTTTTAATGTTAGACTATAGCAAAATAGCATTTCAGCTGGACCTTACTTTCAGTTTCAAATATTGCTATTTGCCAGGTCTCTTTTTTTTTCCATTGAAAAACAAAAGATGGTTTTTAATATTCAAGAAGATGGGGAAGATCTCAGTAGGAAAAAACATATTTTAGAAAAAGGTTTTTCTTTAATTATTTAGTATATCTGTGATCATTTTTTCCATCTAGTCTAAAAGTTCTTTGAAGTCAGGAACTATATTTTCAACATCCTATTTGTTAGAGGTTAACAATGCCAGCCATTCACTCTTTCCCTTCTTTGGATAGAGGTGAATAAGCGTCCTTTCTTCCATTCCAACAAAATTAAACACATACATTTGCAAGGAATGCTTTCTCTAACTGGAATTTTTATTTCCAGTGTATTTCTAAGCACAACAGCTACTTTGAAAAGAATGATTTGTTACTGGTTCAACTAATGGATTAGAGAGTTTAATCAGATGAGGTGAGCTATTTATACACGCTTTTTAAAATGATTACGTTTTTTCCTGTTATAACTTTTCTTGGTATTCAAATGTTTTGGTGTTCCCAAACTATTATTGCCTTAAGTGAAATATTATTGTAAAAAAGGCTATTTAACCAACTTAGACTCTGAAAGACTTCCACAGGGCTTAGCAACTGAGTATTATACTAGAAAATAAATCTGAAAAGGGGGATAAAGAAAAAACTTTGAACTTTGATACCTGTATTCAACATAAAAATAAGCCGTTCATATAACTTAATGGAATTTTAGAAGGCTCTCTTTGTTTGGCCTATCAGCCAGCAGTTATATAAAGAATGATAATAATTTGTAGGTAACTAGGAAATAAATAAGAAAAAGGAACAATAAAAGCAAATGTTTTTCATAGTTTAAATCTGTTTGGGAGATTTTAGGCATTTAAATACTTTGTTGCATTCAGATGATTTTATAATTTACTTCAGTGATTGGTTTGGACAGTTGAAAGAATTTTCAGTTTTACTAGATTTTTACTTATACTGATGAAATTTATTATCAGTTCTCATTATCACCAACAAGTATTTTTCTAAACTCTGATTTATTTAAGGTGTAATGCAAGTCTTGGTTAAAAAAAAGAAAAAAAAAAAACAAACAACCTAGATTGAGTCATCTTCTTAATCCATAATAGGTTTCATTTTAAATCTAACCCTTTTTGCAACTCTCCAGTCCTTTGAATTGAGCAAATATCATTATGTCTCATGAAAATCCTGCTTGATTTAGTCATGTATTTCAAGTTTAGTCTCAATTTTAGATTTTCATTTATTTATCCTATACCTTGGTTTTACTTGGGAGAAACAGTTTCACAAAAGATACTACAAAATAAAAGAAGTGCTTACGGCAACTAGACTTCAGTGGAACAAAGTTCATGGCTATCTTGGTTAAAATTATTTTCTGTTTAGAGTTGAAGACCTTATGGCATGTGATAAAAAGACAAAAGCGACTAAAAGACTATAATAATCTTACTGAGGACAACCTTGGGTATACCATTAGGCTCAAGTTGTTAGGGTCAGGCGTAAGGCAGGGTAAAGATAGGAGTCAGAGGCTAAAAAATTTTAGCAGTCAAAGGCTTTATTTGGGAACTAAGGTCGCTGGCGAGGTTCCGTGACTCAGGGAGAGAGAGAGAGTGGGGAGTCAGGGATGTTGCACCCAGGTGTGG
This sequence comes from Panthera tigris, assembly GCF_018350195.1. NCBI lineage: Eukaryota > Metazoa > Chordata > Mammalia > Carnivora > Felidae > Panthera > Panthera tigris. The sequence goes on from NC_056665.1 coordinate 111,182,523, forward strand.
TGGCGTGGGGTTTTTAAGCTGCAGCGGTTCCGGGTTTAGGTCCGGGTGGGCCTTTTTCGCGTCAGGTCGTGCCTCGCTCGGTGATTGGTTGACCTCCAATTCATTCTGGCACACTACTAGGGGCTTTTCATTGGGTTGCGCTGGCAAGATGGCTGTCCCCTCTACTGTGGTTCCAAGGACATCCTAAACAAGTAAAATGGACCAAGTAATTCTCTTCACGTCTTAGGTTTCTGTATGTTTATGTAAAACGTTCTTTATCCATAAAGTGAACAAGTAATATTGGCTTGTTTTAAATACCATTTTGTCCTGGTCTTTACTAGTGTGCTATATAAATCATAACAAATAGAGAAAGTGCTGTTTTTTTAAATATTTTTCTAGTTTCTGATATAAAACACAGGCTCATTGTAAAAACTTCATATTGCTGATGTTTTCATTATAAGTCCACATTTTGCCATAATATGTCATTTTTCTAGACTTTTAAGTCCAGAGATTTTATTTTCATTACCATTATTAGAGTTTACTTTGTGGCTTCCAATCAGCTCATATTAAATTCTCCTCAGCTCATATTAAACAAACACAATGAAAAAGATGACGATACCTTGGTTTCTTAATTTGTTTGGAACAGTTGGAAGTTGGCAGCTGTGGTGGTGAGAGGTGCTAGTGAGGGCACATAGCTGTGGCAAAAGGCATTTGCCAGTTTAACTTGAAATTATTGGTCTTATGGTTCAGGGTGTTTTTTTATTCCACCTAGATCCAAAGTTGACAATTTAAGCAATATTGGGCCCATTTTCAGTGGAGTCTAAATAAAACGTATAAAAAGTAGAAATAGTAAAAGATTTTTGTTTGTTTGGAGGCATTGTTGGTTTATGTTGTGAATAGGACACTTACTGGAAATTGGTAAGTTAATAGTTTTCCTTTTTTTCATAGAAAAGTAAAAGATGTGAAAATGGAGAACAACTATTTTATTTTTTTGTTGTTTTTTTTAAGAAAAAATTTAATAACACAAGATATTAACAAACTATGTATATGGCTCCAATTGCCATTAAAAGTAAGATCAGCTACTCTTTTATTTGTCTGAAAAGTATTTCACTGCATCGTCATTCCCAAGGGATATTTTTAAGACATACACAATTCGATACTGAGAGTTTCGTTGTTGTTTTTCTATTGTGTTTTTTTTCTCCTTTCAGCATGTTCAGAATATGATTTCACCATTTTCTGGTGTTTATTGATGTATTGATGCCATTGAAAAGTCACCTTTCAATTCAATATTTTCCTTTGTGCTATTAAAAAGATAAGGCTTTTCATCATGCTTTTGATGAGCTACAATTTCTTTATGATGTTCCAGCTTGTGAATGTATTTAATTTTTTTTCCTTAAAATTACTTATAACTCCTGGTTTGATGGATTTGTGTCACTGAACATTTTTGTAAGGTATCAGAATCTTTTCAAATATTACCTCTGACCCAATCTTTCTCTTCTCTCCTTATGAGTCTTCAATTTAAATGTCCTCTACATTTTTTTTTTTTGTATTTTCCATCTTTTTCTCTGTCATGCTTATTATGGTATTTTTTCACTGTGTAAACTTGGCTTAACTAGAAATATACTTCTCATGCATGCCTCTCTGTGTGCTTCCTAGTTGTAGCTGACCAAAAGAGGGATTTGTACAAGATTTGGGAGGCAGAAAGGAAGCAAAAGCCATCATCTCAGTTGGTTGTTGTGGCTATAAATTGTGAGAAACAGAAGCAGCAACTCTTGGAGAAGCAGAGTCAACATTGGCCACACTTTACCCCACTCTATATTCACAGTTTTTTCTGTTGACTTCCTGGCCCTGTTGACCAACAGTGACCTCAGGCCCACCCAGACTCAGAAACAGCACCTCTACAGACTTCACCCTGCTACAGACTTCACAATGCACCTTCACTGATTCATTCTGGCAGTTAGCCAGGGCTGGGTTTCTGAGATTCTCTGGCAAGTTCTGATGTGTCCACTTATGCCAGTGCTTCAGAGAGGATGCTTTTTGTTGTTGTTTTCTTAATTCTCTACCTTATCCATTCTGATCCTTACTTGCCCAGTGTGTCCCATACTTGTTTAGTTTTACTGTGAAAACAAATATCCTGTTTTCTATTACTCACAGTGGTTCTGCTTCCCTAACTGAACCCTCACTGTAGTGGGCACTATTTTTCTTCATTCTCTTTAAGTTCACTAACTTTCCCTTCTCTTGCCATACAGTCCCTTTATTATTTTTTTCCATTTAATTTAATACATTTTTAAGTCCTATATGTTTTTTTTTTATTTTTTATTTTTTAAAATTTACATCCAAATTAGTTAGCATATAGTGCAACAATGATTCCTTAGTGTCCCTTACCCATTTAGCCCATCGCCCCTCCCACAACCCCTCCAGTAACCCTCAGTTTGTTCTCCATATTTATGAGTCTCTCTCTTCTGTTTCGTCCCCCTCCCTGTTTTTATATTATTTTTTCCCCTTCCCTTATGTTCATCTGTTTTGTCTCTTAAAGTCCTCATATGAGTGAAGTCATATTATTTTTGTCTTTCTCTGACTAATTTAACCTAACATAATACCCTCTGGTTCCGTCCACATAGTTACAAATGGCAAGATTTCATTCTTTTTGATTGCCGAGTAATACTCTGTTGTGTATATGTGCCACATCTTATTTATCTGTTCATCCATCGATGGACATTTGGACTCTTTCCAAACTTTGGCCATTGTTGATGGTGCTGCTATCAACATGGGGGTGCATGTGTCCCTTCGAAACAGCACACCTGTATCCCTTGGATAAATGCCTAGTAGTGCAATTGCTGGGTCGTAGGGTAGCTCTATTTTTAGTTTTTTGAGGAACCTCCACATTGTTTTCCAGAGTGGCTGCACTAGCTTGCATTCCCAACAACGATTTTACTTTTTAAAGGAAGATAGAGGTTTGTTTTTTCCATTCAAAAATAACAGACTGACTGGAGAAATAGCAATTTCTCTTTTCCTGTCAGGATGCCAGAAACTGTAGATGGTCTATGAAATGGAAAGTGGCCAGGTCACACTAGGAATGCATTATTGAAGCTATTGAAATGTTTTTCAGACTGTGGGGAAACCTACCTCCAACACAGGATGTAGACACATTTTTCTCTGACAGGACAGAATAGATTTAAGGCCAGAATATAACTATAAACTTCCATTTGTCTGCTAGTGTACTGACCATGAATGAGATCAAACCCATCATCAGGTGTTCCCAGAGTTGTGGAGTGTGTTCTACTGAGTGAATCAGACAGCATTTATTTCTGCCCAACAGGGATGACAACCAAAAGTAAAGGCAAAAGTAGTACTTGTAACTCGTTAGGAAAAGTCATTAGCTTAGCTGTATTAAGATTGTTAATTAAATATTTAAAACAATTGGAGTAGGGAGAAACTTCCAGGAACCTTCCCTATTTGAAAGAAGTTATTATTTTAAGAGGTCAAATAGGGAAAAGTAGACAGTTTCTCAGAAAAAAACTTAAGAGTACACTAAGAAAGGGAGTATCTTTCCCAAGAACAAAAATATAAATAGGTTTAGTGAGGAAAGAACAAGAAGTGGTAAGTAGATACAGTGTCCAGGGTAGCTTTCATAAAATGAAAGAGGGGTTTGCTATACTAGAAGTTGACTAAGGACAAAGAAGGAAAGGAAGAGGGGCACCTAGGTGGCTCAGTTGGGTTAAGCATTGGATTTCAGCTCAGATCATGATCTCTGGTTTGTGAGTTCAAGCCCCGAATCAGGCTCACTACTGTCAGCATAGAGCTTGCTTAGGATCCTTTGTCCCCCTCTCTGCCCCTCGCTTGCATGTGTGCTCTTATTCCCCCTCCCCCAAACATTTTTAAAAAGAAGAAAAAAAAGAAAATTTATTAAAGGTAGTTTTCTAAGCATTATTAAAAACTTTGAATTCTTAGATTTTACAGAGCCCTTGCATGTGAGAGCATAGGTCTGACTGAGTTGTTTGTGTATTCAACAAGTATTTGGATGTACTGGACGTTAGATACATTGCTAAGGATTTAGTGATGAATGAACAGATACGGTACGTTGTCTGCCCTCAGAAAGCTTAAAGTTGAGTAACATTCTCAGAATATCTTTGAATTAATTATCTTCAAGTACACATACACACACGTGATTTTTTTTTTCAACTCCTACAAAGTTTTGTTTTGATGTTTATATTTCTGTCTCATTATTTGGATCTTTTTACTAATCCACCTGTCTGTATTACACTAATTTTTGCTACAGGCTTTTTTATTACTCCTTTTTAAAAAGCTTTTATTAAGGGCCAGAGATCTAAGTAAAAAAGGTACAAGATACAAAACAAAACAAAAAAAACACTTTTATTATGGAAAATTTCAACATATATAAAAGTGAGAGACTAGTGAATCCCTTTGTACCCATTATCCATACCCATTATCCAGCTTTAATAATTATCAGTTCATGGTCAGTTTTGTTTCTTCTATACTGGCATCACTCCTTACCATCTCTGGGATCATTTTGAAGCAAATCCCAGATATTTTATCATTTTATTTGTAAATATTTCAGAATGAGTTTCTAAAAGACAAAGTATCTAAAAGATACTTTTTCAAAAAATAATCACATGCTATTATCACACCTAAGCATAGTAAGAATAGTTCCTTAATATCATCAAATAACCATTCATTGATCAAATTTCTCTGATTACCATGCACATTTTAATGTGTTATTTCAAACAGATTATCTATGGAGGAATTCTGAGAAATGGCAGAGTAGGAAGCACCAAGAATCTGTCTCCCCACCTAGACATTAGTTGCATGGGCAGAAATTATCTGACATAACTGTTTTGGAACTCTGGAGTCAGTTGAAGGCTTACAACTTCCAGGGGAGGAAAGCTTTAACTGTTAAGTTGTGGTTAATTTCGGCTCTTAGCTCCAGAGCATCTACTCATCCCCCCACCCCAACCTCATGGCAGGCAGCCGTGTGTATGTGTCCCTAGAATCCAAAGATGGTTCAACACATGAAAATTGATCACCATAATATGTTACACAACAAAATAAAGGAAGAAAACCACCTCATCACTTCAGTTGATGCAGAAAAAGCATTCAACAAAATTCAGTACCTTTTCATGATAAAAACACTGAACAAAATAAGAGTTGAAGGAAACTACCTCAACATATAAAAGCCTGATTTTTGTATATTGATCTTGTGTCCTGCAACTTTGTTAAACTCATACACTAGTTTTAGTAGCTTTTTTGTAGATTCCATCAGGTTTTCTACATAGATTATCATGTCATATGCATATAAACACATTTACTTATTCATTTTCAATTTGGATATCATTTTTGCAGTAGTCTGTTAAAAGTCACTCACCTTAATTAAATAGTATAATTTACTATTAGCATAACATACAGTATATCAAAAATTTAGTTCCTTCTATTAAAATCCTTGCTGAAGTCTGATTTTGGATTCTAGGTTTTCTTAGCAAGAGTTTAAAAAATATTTTGAAATGCCTAATGATTATGGAGGAACTTTTTAAATTCCCAGCAGTGTAGTCAGCACAACTCTGCCAGCAGTTTGTTGTTTTTAAGTTAACATTTTTCTTTTTTTTAATGTTTATTCTGAGAGAGAGCGCACCTGGACGCGTTCGCATGTGCGCGTGCGCGCGCGCGCGCACACACACACACACACACACACACACACGAGCGAGTGGGGGAGGAGCAGAGAGAGAGAAAGGGGGGGAGGGAGAGAATCTCAAGCAGGCTCTACACGGTCAGCATAGAGCTCCCTGCTATCCAAGAGTTGGACACTTAACCGACTTAGCCACCCAGGCACCCTTACATATATATCCATATCCTCTTAATTATCAGTTAGAAAGGCTTTTATTTATTTATGTTTTTTGCATTTAATTTCTGTTTATTTTTTCCAAGTTTTTATTTAAATTCCACTTAATTAACATACAGTGTAATATAAGTTTAAGAAAGACTTTTAGGGGTACCTGGATGGCTCAGTTGGTTAAGCACCCGATTTTGGCTCAAGTCATGATCTCACCATAGTGAGATCAAACTCCCCATCAGGCTTTGCACTGGTTATGGAACCTGCTTAAGATTTTCTTTTTTCTCTTCCTCTGCCCCTCTCCCACTTGTGCTCACTGCCTCTCTCTTTCAAAAAAATAAAAATAAAAAGCCTTTTATGAGTTCTTAACTATTACCTAGAAAAAAATGAGCAACTGATGACATTCTAGATGCTACTCCCCCAAACCATTTTATCTTCAAGGATAGAAACACCTAATAAAGATTTTGTCTTTTTAAAATTTTTTTGAATATAAGTTTGAACTTAAATTTTACTTAATTTAGGTATATCAACTCAGCATCTACTTGTTTTGAGTGTTATTCCATTTTCTCAGTGGTTTTCTATTTCTGGAAATATGCCTTTTTCCCCCCAAGAAATGGCAAATTTCACTATAGTTTGACTCTGCTCTAGGTTATAATATACACAATGTTGTTATAGAAGCAGTTTTCCAAATCTTAAAGCGGGTCTGGTTTCCACATAGGAATAGTGTTGTAATTGGGGATTTTGATCTTGACTACCAAGTCCCATACCAGAGGTTCATCTTCTAGAATTTCAGTCTCAATTCCAGCAAGGCAAGAATTGGGGAGTCCCAAGGCTCCCATGAAAGGAAGAGGGAGGCTACTGACCAGAGATGGATTCAGATTTGGGGGCTGGACTTGAAACCTCTACGGTTTTTGGTGCTCTCATTTATAAAAAGGAATACAAATACAAAATTAAGTATTAAGGAAATATGTACAGTCAGTTCTGATTATCTGCATCAATTATGTTCCATAAAGTCACCATAATAAAGGACCTGAATGTGAGACAGGAAACTATCAAAACCCTAGAGGAGAAAGCAGGAAAAGACCTCTCTGACCTCAGCTGCAGCAATTTCTTACTTGACACATCCCCAAAGGCAAGGGAATTAAAAGCAAAAATGAACTATTGGGACCTCATGAAGATAAAAAGCTTCTGCACAGCAAAGGAAACAATCAACAAAACTAAAAGGCAACCAACGGAATGGGAAAAGATATTTGCAAATGACATATCGGACAAAGGGCTAGTATCCAAAATCTATAAAGAGCTTACCAAACTCCACACCCAAAAAACAAATAATCCAGTGAAGAAATGGGCAGAAAACATGAATAGACACTTCTCTAAAGAAGACATCCAGATGGCCAACAGGCACATGAAAAGATGCTCAACATCGCTCCTCATCAGGGAAATAAAAATAAAAACCACACTCAGATATCACCTCATGCCAGTCACAGTAGCCACAATGAACAAATCAGGAGACTATAGATGCTGGAGAGGATGTGGAGAAACGGGAACCCTCTTGCACTGTTGGTGGGAATGCAAATTGGTGCAGCCACTCTGGAAAACAGTGGAAAAAATTTTCCACTCTGGAAAAATTTTTTTCCTCAAAAAATTAAAAATAAACCTACCCTATGACCCAGCAGTAGCACTGCTAGGAATTTACCCAGGGGATACAGGAATACTGATGCATAGGGGCACTTGTACCCCAATGTTTATAGCAGCACTCTCAACAATGGCCAAATTGTGGAAAAAGCCTAAATGTCCATCAACTGATGAATGGATAAAGAAATTGTGATTTATATACACAATGGAGTACTACGTGGCAATGAGAAAGAATGAAATATGGCCCTTTGTAGCAACGTGGATGGAACTGGAGAGTGTTATGCTAAGTGAAATAAGCCATACAGAGAAAGACAGATACCATATGGTTTCACTCTTATGTGGATCCTGAGAAACTTAACAGAAACCTATGGGGGAGGGGAAGGAAAAAAAAATGAGGTTAGAGTGGGAGAGAGCCAAAGCATAAGAGACTCTTAAAAACTGAGAACAAACTGAGGGTTGATGGGGGGGTGGGAGGGAGGGGAGGGTGGGTGATGGGCATTGAAGAGGGCATCTTTTGGGATGAGCACTGGGTGTTGTATGGAAACCAATTTGACAATAAATTTCATATATTAAAAAAAAAAATAAAGTCACCATAAATACTGAATTAGTGAACCACTGCTCCTGCGTTCCTGTGAATGTCTGGTCACAACTTTTTTGTCAACCAATCAACATATAACCTTAGATTATATGTGTTTCTGTTTAAAAAAATTTTTATATAATACATATTGTTGATTCATTAACATTGTATTCCTAGCTTACAGCACTTACACTTGAATGAAGCTTATCTAACACACATATTTTCTCAGTGAGGCATATCACAGCTTTCCTGTGCTTAGGAACATTAGACAGCACTTCACCACTACTCTTAGGGACCATTTTAAACAGTGGAGTTGTACACAACTGCACAAAAATGCAAAAAACATGGCATTGTATAGACTGCAAAAAGGATGTTTGTTCATAGCATGACCGCTTAAACAAGAAGGCAAAGTGCCACCTTGTTTGACCTCAGCTGAGAATTGTGTGTTTCAGGCAGCTCACATTTCTCTGTATTGCATGTGTCCACAAGTGACCCTGAAAGCTCCTCAAGTATTGATTTTGAAGTTACAAGTAAATTTTAGCTACTAGGCAAATTTGCAAATATGGAATCTGTGAATAGTGAGGATCAGTTACTTACAATGAACAAAGAAATACCCAACAAATTACAAATTTTTCGAAGTTGACAAGTACCATAACACCAAATTCCAGAAAAATTGGCATTCCTTTTTTTTTTTTTTTTTTTTGAAGTAGGCGTCACACAGGGCTTGAACTCATGGCCCTGAGATCATGACCTCAGCTGAGATCAAGAGTCGGACACTTAACCGACTGAGCCACCCAGGCACCCCAGAAAAAGTGAAAGTCTTATTAATTGTCTGACATTCTGTATAAACTGTTTTCCCCATATCTCTTAGCTTATACTCTTCGATTATTATTTATTGGATTTTCTATAAAGTGAATTTATGATGATTTTGTAATATTTTCTATAAAGAGACTAGGAGAGATTGAATTAGATATTTCTCTAAAATGGTTGATTAAAAAAGTTGTTTTTTAATTGATAGTTTGTGATGCATAAAATTTGCTACTTTATGTATACATATCTCATGTTTATACTGCTATAAACTTGTGCCATACAGACAAAGGAATTCATATACCTTCTATTTTATGTGATTCTTACCAAAAACAAGGAGAAAAGAATAATACATGTAATTGTTTAGGTACATTTTGAATTGCATATACTACATTTTTGAGGATATTAATGACAGAAGAGAACTTCTGTGTTGACCAGGCATTATTGAGAACTAACTCCAATTCTGATTACCTGACACTTCCCATACTGGGTCGCCTGGGACCCATTCATATTGCAGTGCATCCCTTTGCCCTGTACATGTTTATGTCACAAAAATAATGGCACAAAAGTAATCCTGAACCACATAAATATATCCCGGTAGATCTAAACTCAATGAATCCCCAGCTTAGTTTTCCCATAACAGGATCCCAGAAATGCTGAAGGCCACTTCATTGCCACCCAGTACTGTCACCGGGAAAGTGAGATGGGAGGGAATTCCAGGTGGGAAGAGACAGTTATCTTAACTCATTGTGGTCAAATTTTGCAATTTTTGCAAAAACATATGACCAGCTGAACACATTACAAAAGCCATCCTCCTCCCAGGGCCTTTGAAGGGACCTGTTCAGGGGAGGGTCCCTCCAACTTACATTTCAGTAGCCCCACTCTGCCCCTAAGGAAGCCCTTCTCACTGAACTAGGAGGGAATCTTACATCCCTTAGACATGAGATTACCTGAGAACCACTGATAATAAGAAGCCTGAAATAGAGACATATTGCAAAATCAGATGAAAAATAATAGATGCTGACTGCTTAAGACTGAGTGGGTTCTCAAGTACATAGATAACACAGAAAGACTAGGTTGCCTCCAGTGAAAATTTTGCTTTATTTGATATTGGAACAGCAGCTTTCTGTTAAAGAATACCAACCTCTGACTAGGACTTGCACTCTCCTTCAATCCCTAGAGTATACGGCACTTTCTCAAATTGACCAGACTATAATCAATTATCATTTGCTGTTCACTGACTGCCCACAACCTATGTGTAAGATGGCCATGCTCTAGGTGTTAAGTCCTGGCTACTATAGACAGTAACAGAGTCCTTTCCAGTGAGTGTTTTGTGTCTGTTCAGTAAGCCTCACTACCCATTCTTCCTAGGCTCCCACCTTTAGTTGCTTAGGACAGAGTATTGACTAAGAATGTAGGATCAAATAAGCCTTAGATATGATTCAGTGATGAGTCATAAAAGCATACAACTACATCTATGCAGTCAATTAAAATATACAGATAGTTCTCATATTGCTTACTGTAGTGGTTATTCTAAAAAGTGCTTGGGGTGTTTGAGTGCTTGGATGTTCTGTGTAGAATGCCATCATGTTTTGACCTACCTAAACCAAAAATTCCAATTGTGATAACTATTTATCAGGGGGTGATGTGTGTGACTTGCACAGCTTATACTGCTTTAAAAACCCATCTGAGAGGGGTGCCTGGGTGGCTCAGTCAGTTAAGCGTCCAACTTCAGCTCAGGTCATGATCTCACAGCTCGTGAGTTTGAGCCCCACGTCAGGCTCTAGGCTGACAGTTTGGAGCCTGGAGCCTGCTTCGGGTTCTGTGTCTCCCTCTCTTTTTGCCCTAACCCACTTGCATTCTGTCTCTGTTTCTCTCAAAAATAAATATTAAAAATAAATAAATAAATAAATAAATAAATAAATAAATAAATAAAATAAAAACCCATCTGAGAAAGGTTAGTACTCATTCTACTTTTTCTATGGAAAATTGAGCCATTCAAGTCATTACATTGGTGTTATACTGGGTTCAAGATTTGGATCAATTATTTTGAAAATAAGGTGATAAAACATCCAAATATCTGAAAGTCTCATTAAAGCCCTTTAATTGGAAGGTGAAAGGGAGGAGATATTTCTTCTTATTCTCCTGCTACATTAAGGGAAGTTGTGAAGATGAGTAATGTCTGTAAACTGTCACTTTTAAACACTTTCTGTATTTCTAGGTAGTAGGCAAAACTCTTATGAGGCAAGTGTAGGAGAATAAATTGAGGCTTAGAGAAGTTTGTGTAACATGCCTAGTAAATGGCAACAGGAAGAGGCAGAGTCTTAACTCCAAGCTTTTATATTCACCATTAACAAGTGCTTTGAGGAGCCAGTATTTTGTTTGTTTTATTTTCCTGGTGCTTTGTTGAAGGTGACTAACAATATAAGCTTCAGGGCTGCTTTTAATATTGGCTGCTAAAGCCACATATCCTTGGCATCTGCCCATCATTAGCAACATAAGACCTTACCACAGAAACCTTAAACAATTAGATTTCTCATGTATCTAGTTAGTAGAAGAAAGTGAAGTATAACTTTTAAATAACTAAATGAGTAGAATCATAAAAGGTGATTCTACTTTGCCTATATTTGTTGTTTCCACATTTTAAGATGATTTCTTCTTTGTCATTATAAGGGATTATCAATTATGGAAACACATAGAAATTTGCAAAAGTCAGTAGAGAATGTAACCTTTTTTTGAGGAATGAACAAATCTGAAGGAAAAAGGAGATACGGTAATATAATATGGAAATCCTATGGGAAGTGTGTTCGAAAAGTTATCTTTGTCTTTAATCATAACAGTAGGCATGAGAAGTGATTTTCTTTCTCTGGATTATAAAACGTTTAACTTAATTGTGGGAGAATGTAGAATGATGTACTAATAAGTAGATTAAAATTCAGATAGAAGTTTGAGTAGAAAGCCTGATTTTTAACAGAAGAAATGTTATTTCCCCATTATACCTATCAAACATCTTTCTTTCCAGGTGATACCAAATAAATATCACTTGCTCCTATCCAGTTTTCACTGTTGTTCCATACACAGTAGAGATATCCTTCAAGTATATCTATGGATGAGGTAAATGTCCTCAGAAAGAGGAGTCAAGATTTTAGCAGCTGAGACATTAGGAGAATACTCCTACTAGTGTAAGTAGAAAGTAATGTGGGCATTGGATCCTAAGTGTATTGAAGAACTAAATCTATGTGTCTCACTAATGGTAAATAGGTCCAAAAGTTTTATTAAATCAGAATACAAAACAGCGTAAGATACAGGTTCCTATATCCTTAGGGAGCATGTATTTCTACCCATTTTGTCTAATGTTGCCTCTCCTTTGCCACCCTGTTTTTACAGATTTTATTAGCCTAGACCAGAGGTCAGCAAACGACCAACCTCAGGCCAAACCTGTTTTTGTAAATAAAGTTTTATTGGAACATAGCCATGCACATTTGTTTAAATGTTGTCTGTGACTGCTTTCAGTCTACAATGACAAAGTTAAATAATTGTGACAAAGTATATGGCCTGCAAAGCCAAAGATATTTACTGTGTGATCCTTTATGGGAAAAATTTGCCAATCCTGGTTTAGACAGTGATAGAAATAATTCTTAAACATTCTTGCCTTATGTTTTCCTTTGCTTCCTCCTCCTGTTCCTTCAGCTGTATATGAGCTCTTGTCTGTATTTGATACATCAGCTTTCTGGGCATATGCCTTTGTCTGCCCCCTGCTGAAGTTCCTACCCCAATTAGTCTTTTTGTTTTTTTGTTTTTTTTGTTTTTGTTTTTTCATTTATGAGTTGAAGAGTTTTTACTGGCTAGATCACGGGACTAGATACGAAGTATATGTAGGGACTCAAGAATATGAGTTGTGTGTTACAGACGTTGCTGTGTTATAGACTTTGGCCATATTTACTTTAGATCATTATTAAAAGCACAGTGATCTTAAGATACAATAAGAAATACTGTTAATGATTATGAAGCTTTCAAATGCAACTTGATGTCTGCTTAAATATTAGGACATATCTTGATTTATTCTGAATAATATCAGGTTCTACTAGATGGGCTCTGAAGCTTCTATGCTAATGAAATCAGTTTTTATTTTACTTTATCTTTGATTTCTTACATGTTTCAGGTAGGAAGGGAATAAGAGTAACTTTTTTTTTTTTTAGTTCATGATTTTCTTCTCTTTTATTCTATAGTAAAGTTCTTCTGGGATATTTGGGCTATTGCTGTCATGCTATCACAAGAGGCTCTAATAGAAAGATTAAGATGCAGATAGAAAAAGATGCGCATAGAGATTTCAATATGGAAAAGTAGGGAGTCACTGATTGTATCTGAATGGATAGAGACAGGTCATTATTTTTACCATTTCTTGTTACTGTTTTCTCTCAACTATTTCATGTCTTTCCCATAGCTATTGCATCTTTTATTCCTCTCTCTTTTCATTGGCATAACTAGTGTTTATTGTTAGACAAAATACATCACCTATAAATATCCAACACTTTTATACGCACACACACCATCATCTCTTTCATCAAGTTGGAGCATATCAGAGGCTGTTTGGGATTGTTGGAAGAATTCTAGTTAACATTCTGCTGGCAAAATAGCCCCATAGCTTCGGACATTTCCCTTGCTCAGAAGTTGGTGGTTTTTTGTTTATTTGCATGTGTGGAGGTTTTTGTTGTTTTTTTTTTTTAATTTATTTGTTTTGTTTTGAATTTTGGTCTAAATCCTCTTCCCCTGAAGTGATTAGAGTGGCTGTACTTGTCAGGTTTGGAAAAGTCAGGGCTAGTAGAGGAGGCCATACCGTGAAGCTGCACTTATCATGAGAGATAAAGAGAGGTGGTTACAGGATGCCCTGTAACAGGGTTGGTTGTTTAAAGGGTTAGAGGCAGGATAGATACTACATTTGACTTGCAACCAAAAGACCTAGTGCCCTGCCCTTTGTACTTATATAATGGATGAAAAAGGAAATAAAGTCAGACCCTAAGAAAAAGCTTTTAAAAAGAAGGAGTTTTACCTGTGTTCAAAGCCTACATCCCCTCGAGGCTTTGAATAGTCTTTTAAATGTTCACTATGAGGGGCGCCTGGGTGGCTCAGTCAGTTAAACATCTGTCTTTGGCTTAGGTCATGATCTCGCGTTTCACGAGTTTGGGCCCCGTGTCGGACCTTGTGCTGACAGCTTAGAGCCTGGAGCCTGCTTCGGATTCTGTGTCTCCCTCTCTCTGCCCCTTCCCTGCTCATTCTCTCTCTCTCTCTCTCTCTCTCTCTCTCTCAAAAATAAATAAAACATTAAAATTTTTTTTCCCAATGTTCACTATGAGAGTTCTTTTCTTCAAACATTATGTTTTCTTTTTACATAAGAAGATATAATACCATAGTGTTCTCAAGATTCAAATGATTAAAAAAATGTTGGTTTATCATTTTTAAAAGAAAGTTATATGAGCAGATGCCTCTGGAAACAAAAAACCATCAGTTTGCCAATAAATAAGTAGCATTATAGATGTGAATTAAATGTGTATTACATGAGAATATGTTGGACTTAAAATACAGGCTTCAGTTTCTGGATAAGATGTAGTAAACACATTATACTGTATTCTTCCTGCTAAGTACAATAACAACAAAAAATCCCATACAATGTGAATCTTCTATGTTTGTTTTTTGTTTGTCTTGTTCCTATATATCCCAGTTGGAGGTGTTGGAGAATCTTCCAACCTAAAAATACTAATTGATGGAGCCAAAAAAGGCCTGATTTTGATTACATCTATTCTATTCCAAGAGAATGTCATGAAAAGGGTTGGCCCTTGCCCTTCCTGGTGCCATATCTGTGGAGCTTGAGCACATAGCCCTGTCCACCATACCTGCCCTGCAATAATGAGCGCACCCCTACCTCTCCCAACTGGTGTTACAACTGCAGGGACTTTGGACAAAATCCGTCCACCATCACCTTCCTGTAATAATTAGGTAGTTCCATTCTCTTCACAACTAGAGTGGAAGGTGGATATGGAGGAAAGGGAGTTAGAGAACAGGATTTTTCTAATATGTACTTGAAATCCAGGGTAGACCTCTGAACATCACATGCGTGGAACTGATGAGGGTCAATGCAGAGAAAGGTCTGAGAACTGAACTCTGTATGATATACTACCTAGGCTTCATACTGGCTCTTGGTTAACCCACAAATGGGGCAGAACAAAATAACACTGAAAAAGCTTTAACAATTAAATTGACATTTGAGCCACAGCCAATAAAAGTGAGTTAAGAATCTATATAGTTTGCTGTCTACTGAAATAGATCATTTAAATAGAAAGCAGAGTCTCATAACGTAAGATTCACCATATATCAAGAACCAGGAAAATCTTAATTCAGATGACAAAAGATAATCAGTGGACAGCACACCGATATGACACAGATGTTGGAATTCCTGGTAAGGATTTTAAAGAAGATATAATAACAAAAATGCTGCAATAAGCAATTACAGACTTGAAACAAATGAAGAAGAAATAGAAAGCCTTGGCAAAGAAATGGCGATATGAGGAAAAAAAAAAGTGAAAATTTTAGAACTGAAAAATGCAGTAACCTAAGAAAAAACTGGCTTATGATGGGATAGCTGTGGCAGGGGAAAGAATCAGTGCACTTGAAGTTAGATCAGGGGAAATTATCCAGTCTAACAACAGAGAGAATAAAGATTGGGGAAAAAAAGTAAACACAGCCTCAGGGACCTGTTGGTTAAGAGTCCAAGGAGAGAAGTAAAGAGTAAGGGATTGATGAAATTACTGAAAACTTCCTAAACTTGGCAAGCCAACATATTCAAGAAGTTGAACAAATTCCTAACTGGAAAAACCCAAATAATCCATTTCTAGACACTTTATAAGTAATTTGTTGAAAACTAAAGACAATGGAAAAATTCTTCAAAGCAGTTAGAGAGAAGCAATGCATTACCTATGGTGGAACAATTTGATTGACAGTGGATTTCTCATTAGAAAACACGGAGGCCATAAAAAAGAAGTAAGATATTTTAAGTGCCAAAAGAAAAGAACTGACAACCTAGACCTAGAATTCCTCATCCAGTGAAAATATAATGAGGTGAAGTAAAGACATTTTGAGATGAATGAAAGCTAAAAGAATTGATTGCCAGCAGACTTGGTCCAAAAAAAGGAAATTCTTTTTTTTTTTTAATATGTTTATTTATTTTAGAGAGAGAGAACATGAGCAGGGGAGGAAATAGAGGGAGATACAGAATCTGAAGCAGGCTCCAGGCTCTGAGCTGTCAGCACAGAGCCTGACACAGGTCTCAAACCCATGAACTGTGAGATCATGACCTGAGCTGAAGTTGGACACTTAACCGACTGAGTGACCCAGGTGCCCCTAAAGGAAATTCTTCAGATGGGAAGAAAGTGATGACAGAAGGAATCTTGGAATGTCAGAAATGAAGAAAATGCAAATGAAAGGGTAGACATAGGATAATTGATTAGTCTTCTCTTAAAATTTTAAAAATGCTTGATGGGGGAAAGCAAAATTGGTAACATTGTCAGATGTAGTTTTCAATGTATATAAAGGGAATCTTTAAGACAACCATATCATAAAATGGAGAAAGTAAAGGTACTGAGGTTTCTACATCCCACTTGAAATAATGTTGATATGTGTAGACTAGTAAATTACATGTGTGAGCATACACACACACACACACACACACACACACACACACACAGAGTCATTAACAATACTCTGAAGAAATGTATTTAAAAACACTGCAGATGAATCAAAATTAAATACTGAAAGTTCAAATTATGCACAGGAAAGCAGGAATGGGTGTTGTGTTTTGTCAAATACTTTTTCTTTACAAATTGGTATAATTATGTGGATTTTCTTTTGTTAATGTGGTAGATTACGTTGAATGAATTTTGAATACTTAGCCAGCTTTGCATTGCTGGAATAAACTCCACTTGGTCATGATATACATATATCACATATATTATATGTGTGTGTGTGTGAGTGTGTGTGTATTCACATATCACATATGTATATATGATAAAATAGGTTGAAAATGATAAAAATAATATGTTGATCAGAAAATAAAATATGTCGACATGATAAAAAAATTGACAAAATCCAACACTCATTCATGATAAACACTTAGCACTCTAGGAAAAGAGGGAAATTCTTCAATCTGATTTAAAAAAAAAAAAAGAATTTACAATCTACAGGTATCATTCATCACACTTAATGGTGAAAGATTAAATGCTTTTCCCCTAAACTTGGAAATGAGGCAATGGTATCCTCTCTCACCTATTCTCTCACTCCTATTCATAGTAATGAAGTTCTATGAAGTCCAGTAAGTCAAGACAAAGAAACAAATGGAATACATAACTAGAAAGAAAGAAAACTGTCCCTATTTGCAGGTGACATGATTGTCTACATAGTAAAATCCTTAGCAATCTACCAAACAATAACAACCATACAGCAGTAAAACTTCTAGAATAAGTGAATTGAGCAAAGTTGTGGGATATATGATCAACACAAAAAAATTCGTCGTAGTTCTACATCCTTGCAAGAAACAATTAGAAACCAGAATTTTAAGACATAATGCCACTTATAATTGCTCTAAAAATGGAAAATGCAATACTTAGATAAAAATACTTATACAATGCTGGTGAAATAAATTAAAGGTCTAAATGAGTGAATGAATTTATTATGTTCATGGGTTAGAAGACTCAACATAGAAAAGAGTTCAGATCTTCGCAAACTGATCCATAGACTGAACATATTCCTATCGAAATCCCAGCAAGTCCTTTTTTCTTTTTGTATATATAGACAAATTGATGCCAAAATTTGTATAAAAAGGCAAAGGAATTAAAATAGCTAAAGCAATTTTGAAAAGAATAACATCTGAATAATCATAGTTGATACTTCTAAGACTTAACCATAGTGACAGTGATCAAAATAATGTATAGTATTGGAAGAGGGGTAGACATATAAATCAATGAAACAGAATAGAGTCCAAAATAGACCCACGTGGGTGTACTTTTTTTCATTGAGGTGAAATTTATGTAACCATCTAAAATTCACCATCTTAAAATGAACAATTCAGTGGTATTTAGTGCATTCACAAGGTCACCTGTGTCTAGTTGCACAGCATTCATCAGCTTAAGAGAAAACCTCACTCAAAATCATTAAACAGCTGCTCTCCATTTCCCCATTTCCAATTCCCATGGCCCCTAGAAACCACCAATCTGCATTGTCTATGGATTTACCAATTCTGAATGTTTCATATAAATGGAATCATATGTGATTTTTTCTATCTGGCTAACTTTACTTAGATTAATGTTTTCAGGCTCCATCCATGTTGTAGCATGTATTAGTACTCCATTCCTTTTTTGTGGCTGAGTAATATTCTGTTGTGTGAGTCTACCAAAATGTGTTTATCCATTCATTTGTTGATGGACGTTTGGATTGTGTTCACCTTTTGCTGTTTCAAACTAGCATTGCTATTAATATGTCTCTACGTGTATTTATTTGAGTAACAGTTTTCCTTCTTTTGAGTATATACCTGTAAGTGGGCAGTTGAGTTTTGAGACAGATGCAAAAGCAGTTCAATGAAGGAAGCATAGTCTTTTCAATAAATGGTGTTGGAATAATTGGACATCTCATAGGGAAAAAAATGAACCTTGACCTAAACCTCACATTTTTACATAAAATTACCTGAAAATGGGTAGTAAATCTGACAGATAAAACAAATGTGACATGTAAAACTATAAAACTTTTAGAGGAAAGTGTTGGTATAAATCTTTGTGACCTAGGCTAAAAGTTCTTAAACAGACACCAAAAGAATGGTTTCTAAAAGGGGAAAAAAATCAATAAATCAAACTTATAAAATTAAGAACTTTTGCCCTGTGAATGACCCTGTTAAAGAGGATAAAAGACAAACCATAAACTTGACTGGAAGAAAATCTTCACAATTCACATCTCCAACAACGGTCTTGTATCCAGAATGTATTAAGGACTCTCTTTTTTAAGTTGTATTTTTTTTTTAAGAGAGAGAGAGGGAGCATGTGTGCATGTGAGAGGGAGAGAGGGGCAGAGAGAGGGAGAGAGAGAGGGAGGGAGAGAGGGGCAGAGAGAGGGAGAGAGAGAATCTTAAGCAGGCTCCATGCTCAGCGTGGAGCATGAATCTCACAATCCTGAGATTCATGACCTGAGCCAAAACCAAGAGTCAGGTGCTTAACTGACTAAGCCACCCAGGTGCCCCAAGAACTCTTCAATCTCAACAGTAAGAAACAACCCAGTTGGAAAATGGACAAAAGTTTTGAGCAGATAACTTTACCAAGGAAGATATATGGTCAACAAACATGCACATGAAAAGATCTTCAAAATCATTAACTATTAGGAGATGTAACCTGAAAACATGAGATCCCACCACACCCCTATCAGAAATGGCTAACATAAAAAACACCAAGATTTGGAGCCACCAGCTCTCTCATGTATTCCTTATGGAAATGTAAAATGGTATGGCATTCTGGGAAACAGTGTGACAATTTGATTCAACAATTATACTCCTATGTATTTATCCTAGAGAAATAAAAGCTCATGTCCACACAAAAATCTGTACACTCACATGCATAGCACTTAATCTGTAATACCCTAAACCTGGAAACAACCTATATGCCCTTCAATGGGTGAATAGACTGTGGCACAATCCAATAACAGACTACTACTCAATAATATGAAGGAATGAACTATTGATACACACAATACCTTGGATGAGTCTCAAGAGCATTATGCTAAGTGATAAAACCGATCTCAAAAGGCTTAACACTGTCTGATTTTATTTATAACATTGTCAGAGTTACTAAATGATTGTCATGGAGAACAGGTCAGTAGTTGCCAGAGATTAACATTTGGAGAAGGAGTGACATAAGATAAATTATTTTGATGTAACAGCCTGTATCCTGATTGTCGTACTAGTTGCATGAGTCTATATATGTTATAAAATTTGATAGTTCTGTAAACCACCACTCCCCGCCCCCCTCAAAAAAACCTGGTGAAATCCAAAGAAGGTCTATATATTAATAATATTATGTAATGTCACTTTCCTGATACTGATAATGAACTGTGGTTAAGTAAGATATTCTCATTGGGGAAAGCTGTGTGGAAGGTAACTCGCTATTGTTTTTGCAATTCATTGTGGGTCTTAAATTATTTAAAAATAAACAGCAAAAAATACTGTGTTAAAGATTTCAAAAAGTTAATAACCTGAACTGGTTAGATCACTGTTAAACTGAGGCAGTGAGAAAAATGGTCTTAAAAGTATTTTTAACTGAAAAAAATAATAACAGGGGATTTCAAAGAAATTTAGACTCAGCTAACAGTGGATTCTCAGTGCATGGATAGCTACAAGGAGAGATGGAACAATGCCTCTATCCAAAGGAAAGGCAGCAGGATTTGACATCTGGTTTAGTTATTGTTGGTGGTTTGATTTAAAAGCCAGTGAGTAGACATGTGCTCTAAGTACCAGCGCTACTGGGACCAGTGGCACTTCGCAGAATGGAAGAGCTGGCAAACCAGTGTAAGTTATTCTGATCTTTATTTAAAACTGAACAAAACATTCACAACAGCTTTCGCACAAGAACCGAAGTTTCAACTAGTGTTTCTCTTTTGTGTCTGCTATCCACTTCATCTTTTGATCTGGGCTAACCGGTTCCAAACTTGCTTTTACTTTTCTCCTTCTTTCCCCCTTCTCTCTCTTCCTCTTTCCCCATTCCCCTCTGTCTCCAGCACTTCTTCCCTTTCCCTCTTTCCTCCCTCTTTCTTCTCTATTCTCCCTTTCTTCCTTTCCTTCCATCCCTTCCCCATCCTTTTCCTATCTCCCTCTTTTTTTTTTTTTTTTCTTTTTTAGGAGTACCTGCTGTATCCTCCCTGAATATTGGTTTGGAGAAGGAGAGTATAATTAGGCCTGTTAAGTAAAATGGTGGAGGACATTTCTGACATTCAACCTTAATTTTTAAACTAAGTTATTTTTAGATTGAGAAATTAAGCTGGTTCTGACACCTGGGAGTCAGGCTATAAACTTATGGAGAAAAATTGAAGGTGCTTGAAGCTATATGTCTTCTGTGCATTTGTGTAGGATTGGCAGAATTTGGCTTCTCAGAAATTAGTTTCTTTTCTCTAGCCTTGGAGGGACTTTTGTTTACATTAGATTCTTGAATGAGAGAGTTAGATTTGGATACATCTCATTCTTTCCCTGACTTTCTTTTGTGGCTTTTATAGTCGCAGAAAATATTAGCAAAGTTGCTCTGGTGTACTCGTCTTTTGAACCTGAAATAGAGGTTTTTTAAAGATCACCTGGAATATTCAGAGATATTTGGATATTTGAGACTACTGTCTCAAAGACCCCAGTAATAGAAATGCCCCATAATGTTTGTTGTTTCTATTGGACATGTAGAATTTGTCTTTTTTAAAAAGTGGCTTTAGAACATTCCAAAGACTTCTAGGCAGAGTAAAACTTTTAAAAATGCATCTAAAATAAGCCAATTGTTGATTATTAAGATCGTTCCTCTTCTATAACTGTATAGTAACCATCTGCCTTTGCTTCAGTGTGTCAGGATTACGGTCTGTATGTTAACTATGCACCTTGGTATCTTTTCTCTATTGCTTCCACATTTAGAATTTTATAAAATGCCTACAGGGAAATTGATTTCCTGCAGCATTTGGTAGACTACTTGTGCCTGAGTTATTGTGTTGTTCTTAACTACTTGCAACAAATTGTTCTTTGCTAGAGGGCTAGAAAGGACACCTCAATACTATCTTAACTTTGCTATGAAAATATTCTTGTTTAATGTGTTAAGAGACAATAATTTCCAGTACTGGCTTTTAAAAATGAAAATGCTTTTAACTTTCTCTTTCATGGTTATTAACTATGCCCAGAGTCTTCATTTTAATTACCACAATGCAGTACTCCAGTTCTCTTATTTGCTTCATTACCTTTTCTGCTTTGGTTGTGAAAATAATTTTAGAGAAGTAAAATCAGACTGTTTCCAGTACAATGAAATGCTTTCACCACACTGTTAATGAATCTTTTCTTCATTATAACACAAAGGTAGATGCTGTAGATCTTTTTAAACAAACAAATTAAAAACTGTTTAGTCTTATGATTAGAGCAGACAAAGAACACAATAAAATTTAACGTACCTGGCTCATTCCTTTAGTTTTTCTGACCTCTCTTCATTGGAAATAGGAGGTGTCTATGGCTTAACTCTGCCCTGGAGAAGGAATGCTATTAGTTGCTGGAAGGGTTCTTGGGCTTCTTAAATGTGAGATCTGAAAACATAGAGGAAAAGCTCCTTGGACATTGTTCTTGACAATGATTTTTTGTGTATACCACCAAAAGCAAAAGCAACAAAAGTAAAAATCAGCAAGTGACTACAGCAAACGAAAAAACTTCTGCATGGCAAATGAAATCATGGACAAAATGAAAAGGCATCCTAGAGTGGGAAAAAATATTTGCGAACTGTGTATCTGATAAGGGGTTAACATTCAAAATATATAGGGAATTCAACTCAACAGCAAAAAAATAACCTACTAGAATATGGACTAAGGATCTGAATTGACATTTCTCAAAAGAAGACCTACAAATAGTCAAGAGATCACTAATCATCAGGTAAATGCAAATCAAAATTACAATGAGAAATCACCTCATACATGTTAGAAAGGCTGTTATCAAAAAGATAAAAGATAACAAGTTTTATAAAGGATGTGGACCAAAGGGAACCCTTGTACACCATTGGTGGGAATGTAAATATCCATTATGGAAAACAGTATGGAGATTCCTCAAAAAGTTAAAAATAGAACTACTGTATGATACAGCAGTCCCACTTCTCAGTAGTATATGTCTGAAAGAAATGAAATCACTATCTCAGAGAGATACTGCACCCCCTTGTTCACTGCAGCATTATTCAAAATAGTCAAAATATGGAAACAACCTATGTGTCTGTCAGTGGATAAATGGATAAAGAAAAAAAGATATACACACATACATATACATATATGCACACACATATATATATATACACACATATATACACACAATGGAATGTTCTTCAGCCACGAAAATAATAAAACCTGCTTTTGCAAGATAATAAAACCTGAAGGATATTATGCTAAGTGAATAAGACACAGAAAGACAAATATTGCATGATCTCATATGTGCAATCTAAAAAAGTCAAATTCATAAAAGTAGAGAGTAGTATAGGAATTACCAGGAGAAAGGAGATGTGGGAAATGAGATGTTGATCAAAGGGTATGAAGGTTCACTTAATGTGGGATGAGTAAGTTCTAGAGATCTAATGTACAGTATGGTGACTATAATTAATAATACTGGTATTACATACCTGAAATTTGCTAAGAGAGTTGATTTCAAGAGTTCTCCCCACGAAAAAGTAAATTGTAACTATGTGAAGTGATGGATATCTTAATTAATTTGATTGTGGTAATCATTACATAGTGTGTATGTATGTACGTGTGTATATATATGTATGTGTGTGTGTGTGTGTGTGTGTATATATATATATATATATATATATATATATATATATATCAACTTGTTTGTATACTTTAAATAGATACAGTTTTTATTTGTCTAGTATACATACGTCCACAAGGCTAGGGGAGTGACCAGGTAAGTGCTCTAAGCCTGCACTTCTTGTTGAATTTTGTATTAAAGACATCATGAGAGGATAGATAAGAGTATTGAACAATAGATAGGGAGAGCTGAATTCTACATTCTGGCTTGTTTGCCACCAATATATTTTTGTCACTGTTGGCTTGACATCACCTTTGTCTCCCTACATGCAATTCAATTGAACTAATAGTTATTGAACATTTACTCTTCATGAGAGATTTCTGGAGATACGATGTCCAGTTTATATTGACTAATTTTTGTTTGTTGTTAATTTAGCCTTTTTCTGCAATGCTTTTGGTTGGTAGTAAATATAGACAGATAAGTGAGGAAAATTACATGGTAGCTGGAAAAGTTTCCTCTGAAGAGTCTTTTGCTTGTGTGTATTGGAAATCTAAATAGTTGTGGCAAAAGGCTTCATCGGTGATTTAATTTAAAAGCCACAGAATCAGTACTATTTTGTAATGTTACATCATTAATTCACAATTACTACTAATTTACTAAATGAAGGCAGTGGAAACTTCTAAATCTTAGCAGTGCCTACATAATATAAGAATAACTGTGGTTTACTAGTTGATTTAAAATTCTTTTTAGCAAAGTAGAAATTACACTGGCTTCTGAATTTGAAATATGTTCAATAGTAACAATTTTCGTATTTTAACCAAAGTAAAAGAGACTAAAATATTTTAGCATATGATGATGCCTTTAGTGAATTAATAATCATTTAGGTTTAAGAGACACTGCTTCTCTTAATATACCATCTTGGAGGCATATTGATTTTAATATATACTTCTCAATTTTGATTTATAGGATAATGAGAACAAATAGGGCTTTCAGTTCTGGTCATCTAGGGTCATTCTTAGAAATTAACAGTGTCAGAAGAAATGCCTCAGATAGTGTTAAAAAAAAACTGAAGAAAAGGAAACTGAATACAGAAGAACCCTATTTTATCTTAAGTCCTTATTTCTTAATTTATATGTAATAGCTTTGCTGCAGAATTATAACTGTAAGAATGTTACATAATATTGTTAGCTTTTAAAGGTCCATGTTTGGACCACCTTGCAGCACTAAATGCAAAAATACTGCATTTATCCAGTGTGAAACAATGTCTCTTGAGATTATGAGAATAAATGAGTTAGTATGTTTGAATTAGCTGTGAGCATATACCATGTCATTTAGTTTCATAGTATCTCTGAGAAGGAAGGATGGGTGAGCAGAAAGAGATTGTGGAGGGAGGTAATTTTTGTCATAATTTGAAATTAACAAAATGAAGCAAAATCACACAATTTAATTCATAACAGAACCCGAATTAGAACAAAATTTTATCTTAAACTTCTCTATGCAAAGGTCTTTAACTAAACTATGTTGTTTCAAGTAATTTTGGCAAATTTACCTCCTATTTCTAAAACTTGAATAATCATCATCATTTGCAAGATGAATTTCTTATTCTGTTGGATTGTTATCTCCCAAATTTTGTTGTAAATATTAAGTGCTCAATAAGATATTTATTTAATGAACGAAAGTTCACCTGTATGCAATCAGTGGGTGATACTCAAGGCAGAAGGAGGGAGAAGTGAGTGAGACCCTCTCCCAAGGGACTTAGGGAGGAGGTATTTTCAATCTGTATTTCCCAATCTTCTAGTCCCAAATGAGAAGTACTTCCTAGTGGCACTCCTGCTGGAAGTGTATCATATTCTACGCACACACATGTGGGGTGTGTGTGTGTGTGTGTGTGTGTGTGTGTGTGTGGTGAGTGGACAATGTCTTAAAAGGGAGGAAGGGGAAAAATCGAAAGAATCACCATACAGAACAAAGCAATATGCCTGCATTCTTGGATAACTGGTAGAGAAATATAGAAGAAAGTGCATTAGGCACACTAGAAACAATTGAAAAACAGGTTTTATCATCAGAAATAACTACCCTGTTAAAGTGTCAGCATAATTAAAGCTGCTTTTGGTAAGGAAGCCCTTCTGTATATTCTTGCTAATGGATGAGACATACCTTCAAGCCTTTTGCAGACAGAAAGTATAAAACCAGGATCAGTGCAATTGACAAAGGTTATTTGGTAAGAAATTTGAAGATTATGCATACATATATATGCATGCCCATGTGTGTGTGACAACAGCTCTGATTCCCTTCTATAGACTCCTATAAATCTCTATTTGTGCTCCTCTGTAGCAGTGGTGGATAACAAAGACTTAGGTCAGCTAAGGGGTTCCTGAGTAGGGTTTCTTTCCATCTGAATAAATCCCTGCCCACCTCAGAATTGTTGCTTTCTTTCCTTTATTAACATCTGCTTGTTTTTTCTAGATACTTATTCTGGTGAGCCTAATCTTGTGTTAGACACACATAGGTTTGTTTTTTGTTTTTGTTTTTTCTATTTCTCACTGTCTCTCTGCCTTTTTATGAACAAGATCTTTTGAATTTTTCACACTTTTAAATATTTTTGTAAAAAATTGGGCTGTGGCTCTGAACTTCAGTGTTTTATTTACTATTCTCATTCTGATCATTCATTTTCTCTTCTCTTATTGCTAGCCTTGGAGTCTTCCATTGATTACTCATGATTACTCATTCCAGAACCAAACATAGTGGATTCCTTTCCTTTCTACATGTTACCTATGACTTAACAGAAAGATTTAATACAGTCTCAATTTAGCTTGGGTTAAGGCACATTAACACTCTTGAATGAAGCTTCATTTCATAAACTGTTCATGTCTTTCTCTTAGGACTCGGTTCTTATGCTTGAAGCATTGCATTGTAATTAGACTCAGGAAACACAGATTCCTTAATCTGTGTCTTAAATGCAGATATGTCTTCTTTTTATTAAAAAAAAAGTCTATAGTTTCAAACATTTAATTATTCTATTCTTTCACTCTTTTTTTCCCTTAAAAATATGAAGATTAATGTAAGATGTAATCAGGTATATTACATGTGAGGTATATGGCATATCTGTACTATCTTTACAATAATTGTGTATATTGAAAAACTATTCTAAAAGAAAAAGTCTACTGAAAAATATATAAAGGATATTTTCTTTTTCATTCATATGAGTTTTAGAAATATTCATGTGCTGTATTTCTTTTTTTTTAATTTTTTTTTAACGTTTATTTATTTTTGAGACAGAGAGAGAGCATGAATGGGGGAGGGTCAGCGAGGGGGAGACACAGAATCCGAAACAGGCTCCAGGCTCTGAGCCATCAACACAGAGCCTGATGCGGGGCTGGAACTCACGGACTGCGAGATAATGACCTGAGCCGAAGTCGGCTGCTTAACCGACTGAGCCACCCAGGCGCCCCTCATGTGCTGTATTTCTTAAAATCACAAAATATCTGACAAATGTTATGTTCTTTATTTGCCCTATTGATAAACTATTGAATTAATAAAAAAGCTGTGGATCATTTTGAGAATGTTCCTTATTCCCAGGATCCTTATATAATATTGGATAGAAAGTAAATGATATTGGTCTCTCAATAACATATCACCTATCCTTTTCTTCCTCTCAAATCTCTTGTGGCTAAACCAACTGGAGTCTTAAGTAGAAAAGTCTTAAGTGAAAAGAATCAGCAACTCTGGTACTTGATTGGGGAAACTGTACTGACCAAAGCTTGCTGAATTTTATCTGGATTTTCTCAGACTTCTAAGGGCTCTAACTCTTCAGAAGGCTCTTGATGCTATAGGTTATATTTTGATCTAAAAAGATCAGCCTCAGTGGCACATTTGAATGTAAAAGATACCTCTTCTGAAAGTAACTGTGCTGTATTTTCCCTTCTCAGCTTTTCCTTCAGAGTCATTTTATACCTTCACCTTCCTAGCTTTTGTTTCTAGGGCTCTGCTTGACAGAACAGATGATATCCTTGGAAAACAGCTGTAGACTTGTGGTTTGGCGACTGCCTTTTTTCAAGGCTCATATAAATTGAGAACTGGTTACTTTGCTTCTTTGTGGGAGAAAAGTTGCTGTTCCTCAAGGCACCCATCCATACTCTTACCTCATAGACAGAACAACTTAAACTTCTTGCAGACAGAACAGCTTTAAACTTCTTGGTTAAAGTCCTTGTCAAAACAAAATTTTATTTGAAGAACTAAGATGCCTCGGGATATTTAACAGTAGCGCATACGAATTACAGCAGAGTTGAAGCTTTATAATAAAAAAGATATCTCTCATTAACTAACCCTATTGCACCCGCTGTTAGATAATATTAAGTGTTTTAACTACTTACTGTTCATCTTATAGCAAGGTATACACATAGAAAAAAGGACCTCCTGATTAAAAATTGGCATAACAATGGGTGGGCATATGGGTGAAATAGATAAAGGGGATTAAGAGGTACAAACTTACATTTCTAAAATAGTCACAGAGATGAACAGTACACATAGGGAATATAGTCAATAATACTATAATAACGTGTTTTGGTGACAGATGGTGACTACACTTATGAGCACTGAGTAAAGAATTGTTGAATCATTATGTTGTACACCTGAAACTAACATTACACTGTATGTTAATTATACTTCAGAGATTAAAAAGCTACTATAACACAGCCTCAAGACAGCCAATGTAGAACATATTCTACATTTTATTGTGAAAATTACTAGTAGCTATCATCATTAGTTTAAAAAAAACAAGTTTTGTAACTGATATTTTATAATTGTTGAACTCATATTTTTTTTTATTCATTGGTTTCACTTCCATAATGAAAAAGTACATTTTGTTTGTGATATCTAGAACTCTGTGGAGATAAGTGGAATTAATAGGTAAATTATAGTTTTTCATTTAAAATGATTTAAGTTTCACGTGGGAAGGTAAGCTCAGTGTGCTGAAGTACAGCTGGCATAAATAAGTTATTTTACTTCTTTCATAATGAGCTCATCAATGTATGCAACTTTGAATTTGGAGATGATCACACTTGCATGTTCTGAGTGATGGAGAAGTGAAGATTACTTTTTTAATGTAGCTGCGTAATTTCATATCTGTTTAGCGATGTTTCTTAAGCAACTGTTCTTTTTTCCCTGCCATCTCTCTAAAATAAACGTTCAGTGGATGCTTTGAAATTTAATCCTTAAAGCTAGATTCTTTGCTTAGTAAGATACACTGGGTCAGTCTTGGCTTATATATGATTTTTGACACTTGTCTCTTATGAAGAGAAGATGACCTCTCTTCACCTTTGTCTTTTCCCTGCACCTTTGTCTTTCTCCCTGATAGAATCCCAAGGACTGCAGCAAAGCCAAGAAGCTAGTATGTAATATCAACAAAGGCTGTGGCTATGGCTGTCAACTCCATCATGTGGTCTACTGCTTCATGATTGCATATGGCACTCAGCGAACACTCATCTTGGAATCTCAGAATTGGCGCTATGCTACTGGTGGATGGGAAACTGTGTTTAGACCTGTGAGTGAGACCTGCACAGACAGATCTGGCACCTCCACTGGACACTGGTCAGGTAAGAAGCCTGTGCAGTATTTCACATCTCTGGGTTGAACTGCCATGTTCCAAATTATCAGATTTCTAGGCACAGCTTTATGGCTCGTGGTCATCTTTTTCTCTGGATCCATGACTGCTCAACATAACTAAGGTAAAGTCTAGAATGATATTTTATTTAAAAAGTGCTTTATGACCTGTTTAATTTCTGATGTTCGTTTTTATCTGGACTTAGCAAAACCACTAAGTTTTTTTTAAGGAATGAAATTTACTCTTTTAATGATGATACACCTTTCACTTTTTAGACTACTTTCACATTACTGAACTTAATTGATACACGTAATTATCTAATTTGATACTCATAATTATGTAATAAGGTAGATCGATACATGAAAATCTTCTGCATGCATGAGAATCACCTGGAAGACTTGTTAAGGCACTGTCTTCTTATTAAGTAGATCTGGGGGTGCTGAGAATTTGTATTTCAAACAGAGTTTGCGGGTCCAGGGATCACACTTTGAGAACCACTGAGACAGACCATGCAGGTACCTTTTTAATCCATTTTACAGTAGAGGACAATGAAACCTAATTTGCTTATGTAATTTTCATTTTATTCAAGAAACAGTTAATGTAAGGTACTATGCTAGACATTATAAGAGGTATAAAGATCATCAAGAAATTTTTCTTTATCTCTAAGAATTTAGTAATAGAGGAAGTAGAATATAGAGTTTCTCACTGCTAATCTATTCTTTCTGCAATGATGATTTTTAAACAAGGTCTAAAGTTGGGCTACCTTTTGTTAAAATCCTTGCTTTATCAGTTTGTAATCTTGGGCAAGTTACTAGACTTAGTTCTCTCATCAGCACAGTGAGAGGTAATAATTTACTTACCTCTTTGAGCTGTTGGTAGGAGTAAGCAAAATAATGTATGTAATGCACTTAACCATAATACTTGATAGATGAACTCTAGTAATTATTAGCTATCGTTAATAGCCTTTATTCATTGGATAAATATACAGTTGAGTACCTACAGTGTGGCAGATACTGAACTAAGTGAGTAGGTGAAATGCTAGGAAGACAATACACGGTCTCTGCAGTTTCATCTTGTGGGAAGTCAACATTTTTTCAAAAGGCTGAGGCATCTCTGTTAATATAGTTTCTCATGAAGCTGAGCATCTTTTTTCACAAGTTTAAAACACTAGATGTAGAATAAGAAGCTTTGTCATTGGCAAAGTGAGTGACTTTAGTTCCTTTGTTTCTTTTTACCTCTGTTGGAAAATATCAGATAACCTGACTCTTCACAGAAGTGCAGGAAAATTCATTGGGTAATTTTTATAAAATGCTTTAAGTTGCTCTATAAAAGGTTCTATATGAATTTAAAGCATTCTTTTGTGATGTGAGTTTTGTCTTTCTTAGGATGATTTAGGAGCCTTATTGTATGTATCAACATACTTTTTCTTTGTAACACCAAGTTTTAAAGTGAACCTCTTAATCTAGAACCTTAGCTGATCTTTAATTTTGAGGTTACATCTTCCATTCATCTGGTCTGTAGTTCACAGCTAGTGCAAACAGATTAGATAATCAAGGTTAGGAATATACAGGAAAAGCAGTTCTGTCAGACTCATTGTGGCTCACTTTTTCATTTTGGGAACTTAGTTTAATATCAAGCCTCTTTGATTGTGAAAGTACAGGGCCAGAGTAGGGCAAGGTTCTTGTGTTTAACCGTTTCTAGGGAGAGGCAACTTTGGGGATGGTAGTCAGTTAATAGGAAAGAAAAAGTTGGCCTCACTCGTCTTACCAAATTTAATGTATAGCTTGGCCTTGCCTAGAAGCTACAACTAGTTATTTGATTTAATCATTTCTCATGCATTTTGTAGGCTGTAGTAGCAACTACAAGATGTGAAGGTTAAAGAGGCTTGAATTTGAAACATGCATAATTGCTTAAAGTTATCGTTAAACAGGTTCTAGAAATCATTCTTCTTTAATTTATGTGATTCTAAGGCCTAGTAGATACCAGGTGATTGATTTATCATGCAGCTTATAAATGACAGAACTATGGTTGGCACATTGACTTCCACCTGCCCTCAGTCTACACCTTCCCAGTAAACTCTGGCCAAACACCTTACCCATTGGAACAATGACAGGCACAGAGACTGTGCTGAATGCCAAGGAACGAAATAAAATTACCGATTTTATTTACTACCTGGTATCCTGTAACTTTTCCCAAACCTTCTATATAATTTCCAGTACTTAAGAGTTATCAGTGGTATTTTCTTCTCAGTCATTTGCAGTCCCTGATTTTAAAGAAGTCATTTTATCATGGTAGCACAGAATTATAATTTTAATTAATAGGTCTTTCCTTTATCACTACAGGTATTGTATAAAATCATATATTTTTCTTTCTGCTAGCAAATTAAACTGTGCCTGTTGGACACCTTTAATTAATTAAACTAGTGATTATTTTCAATATGCTTGCAGAACTCATTGTAGCTAAAATAATTTAGATGCTAATCTTTTATCTAAAAGAAGGAAGAGATTTATGTTTGGGCTTAGAATATTTTATTTTTATGAAAGCTGTGGTAGCCATCCACTTCTGTTTCTGTTTATATACATTATCTGTATATGCACCTTTTGGAAAAACTAACCTATTTTTAGAATTAGAGGAAACAGAATGAATTTTAATAAGCTCTTTAACTTTAGTTCTTTAGTTAGCCATAAATCAACTACTACATCTGTTATTGTAGTGACTTGTATAAAGAATCTTGGGATATTTCCCCAGGCACCATTGCCATGAAATTATTATTGTTTATACACACTTGACATGATGTGCCTGCAGGTGGAATTTAGTTGTTTCTATTGAAATCTGTCACCAGTACAGAAATTAGTATGCACATCTGATCATTTCAATAGCTAAATCATACCTTGTTGTAGGTTGAATTGTTTTTTTTCCCTTCATTATTTATGAAACCATATTCTTTATAGTGATTTGGCTAAGTGAAGCAAAATATTCAAAATTATGCTCCCAGTTAAAAATAATAATAATGATCTTTTCCATCACCTATGGATGTTGTGTCTGTTCTAAAGTTGCTGATAAAAGGGTCAGTTTATTTTTCTGTATCACAAGATATTTCCTAAACCTGAACCAACTGCATGACTCTTCTAAATAGATTCCTTATGATAATTCAGAATGGAATCTTGGTGTTTAATGGTTTGAAGTATCTTTCAACAATTACTGATTTTTTTAAATATATATTCACTATTTTAGGCTATTATGATGACCAGCTTCTAAAATGCTTGTCTAGTTGATATAAATACTCTTGAATAGATATTTAGCAACAAAGAACCTCAACCATTTAAACTTAGTTCTCTACTGGTTTTTCCGTTCTAAAAATTAAACATTTATTCAGATTAGTAGTTAAAACACTTTGGCTGTTTTATATTTCTTTCTCTTGTCTTTTTCCACTGTCTTAATAAATATGTAATAAGTTGAACTGGCTTAATTTGGTAAATCGAATTAGAAAATTTTCTTTTAAATGAAAATAATGACTAGTAAGCAAAAAAGTTTCTAAATATGGTAAAATTTAATGCCCTAGAGATGCCTGATTTAAGTACATCTTCAGGTATATTGCCATTTGCAATATATAGTTATCTAAACTGGGTGGTTACCTTCTCTCCATACCTCATTTCAAAAAGGTTTTGTTCAAAGAGTTTTATTTGTCATTTTATGTGAAGGCAATCTTAAAATAAAAGTAATTTAGGAAAAGCACCTGCTGTGTGCCAGGCACCATGCTGGACTATGTGAAGAAGACACACATAGTCCCTGCCCTGTCAGGGGCAGCCTAGGGGGAAAGGCAGGCAGCTGAATGGACCCTTAAAATATGTTATGATACAGGTAAGTTGGTAGGACTCTGAAGCACTTACCTAACACATATTTGGGATTCTTCTGGAAGAAGAATTTATTTATTTATTTATTTATTTATTTATTTATTTATTTATTTATGTTTATACATTTTTGAGAGAGTGAGTACAAGTTGGGGTTGGGGGGAGCAGAGAGAGGTGGACAGAGGATCCAAAGTGGGCTCTGTGCTGACAGTAGAGAGAGCCTGATGTGGGGCTCAAACTCACAAACCACAGGTCATGACCTGAGCTGAAGTCAGACCTACTGAGCCATCCAGGCACCCCTGGAGGAAGTGACTTTTAAGCTCAGGCCCAAAGTATGAGTATGAGTCAGCCAGGTAGAGATGTGGTAGAATTTTCTGTTAGTGGGCACAACATGTGAAAAGAGGTGAGAGAGCATGGAGTCAGTGGGAGAACTAGAAGTAGTTCATCATAGTGTTTGATGATTGAGAGACTAAAGTTTTGGGGTTTTTTTTGTTTTTTTAGGAACAATTTTTATTTTTATTTATTTGTTTTTAATATGAAATTTATTGTCTAATTGGTTTCCATACAACACCCAGTGCTCATCCCAACAGGTGCCCTCCTCAATACCCATCACCCACCCTCCCCTCCCTCCCACCCCCCCATCAACCCTCAGTTTGTTCTCAGTTTTTAAGAGTCTCTTACAGTTTGGCTCTCTCCCTCTCTAACTTTTTTTTTCCTTCCCCTCCCCCATGGTCTTCTGTCAAGTTTCTCAGGATCCACATAAGAGTGAAAACATATGGTATCTGTCTTTCTCTGTATGACTTATTTCACTTAGCATAACACTCTCCAGTTCCATCCACGTTGCTACAAAAGACCATATTTCATTCTTTCTTGTTTTCTTGGCTCCTTTTTTAATTAAAAAATTATGGTTTCATTTTTAATATTTTTTAGGGTTTACTCTTGGTAAAATTTTTAAAGCTGACAAACACTACAAACTCATTAAACTCAGAAAAAACCAACATAATATTTTGATTAATTAGTTATCTAAAACACTTCTATAATGCTATTTTCCCTGCATTTAAAAATAGGATAATTTCTATATGATAACGATTTTGCATTATCATTTTATATGCAAAGAATAGGAGGGTAATTCAGTCTTCTAGCTTGGTTGATCAAATTATTTTTCCAGTTTTATTGAGATATAACTCATAATATCGTATTAGTGTAAGGTATACAACCTATAATTTGATATAAGTATATTTGATATAAAATATAGTTAATACAGTAAATTTAGTTAATATCCATCACTTTACTTACATTTTTTTTCTTGTGATAAGGACTTTTAAGAGTTTTTCTTTTAGCCACTCTCAAATATACAGTATAGTATTGTTAACTATAGTCATCATGGTGTACGTTATATCCCCAGAACTAATTTATCTTTTAATTGGAAGTTTGTACCTTTTGACCTCCTTCACACTTTCCCTGCATCCCTACGCTTCCCCACCTCTGGCAAATACCTGTCTGTTCTCTGTTTCTGTGAGTTCGGTTTTTTTAGATTCCACATACAAATGAGATCATACAGTGTTTGTCTCTCTCTGACTTATTGTCTCTTAGCATAATGTCCTCAAGGTCCATTCATGTTATCACAAATGCTGGTACTTCCTTCTTTCTCATGGCTGAATAATATTCGTGTATGTGTGTGTATTTTCTTTATCCATTCATCCATTGGTGGACATGTAGGTTGTTTCTGTGTTTTGGCTTTTGTGAATAATGCTGCAGTTAACATGAGGGTGCATGCATCTCTTTGTGGCAGTGATTTCATTTCCTTCAGATACATACCCAGAAGTGGGATTGCTGGATCAACATGGTAGTTCTACCACTAAAGTCTTTAAGCAAATATCTCTCATTATATCAAAAGGAAATCTTTAGCAAGCAAAGCACAAATTAAATTATACTTCAAATTTTCCTGTGAAACTAATATTTTTAACTTTTATAAAAATACTAAGATGTCTATTAGAATTATCTAAATGGTCCAGCCAGGGTATCCTTAATAACAGCTAATCTCATGTTGACACTGATAAAATAATGAAGTGGTTAAGAGTCCATAAGCATAATATACCTATTAAGATAGACTATGGATATGCTTCTATGTGGCATTTTTACAGTAATATTTTCAACCTTTGATGATTGACTAATAGAAACTCCAAATAAGTGAAAATAATATTTTAGATCCCTTATGCTGCAAAAAACATTTTGATTTCTCTGATTAGGTAATGTGATGAAGAGGAAAAGATCCTAGACTGTGAGTTTGACCATATCGGATCTCACTTCTGTTATTTTTAGCTTTCTGAACGTCGGCAATTAATTGTAGCTTCTGAACTTCAGTTTAGCTCTATAAAAAGCTCATGATACTCAATACCTACCTCCCTATCAACTTTTATAGGCTGTAATCACAAGGGAAAATGATAAAACCATAACAGGTATTAAGATGATTTTCGTATACAGTTTATTTTCATTGTGTATGTTTGGTCCCCAGATTTTAAAATACAAACATGATAATGGAATATATTGTTAGATTATAACTTGCAACAACAGGAAAGTTATCTTTTTACTGTAAGATGAAAATTAAGCCTTTATAGTAGCTTCATATAGTTTTTTCCTTTTTAAAATTGTAGAATTAAATGAAAAAATTGAAAGAGATTGAGAGAGGAGAAAGAACTTCTGAGAATAACATCTAGACATTAAAATATCTCTGTGCTTAGTAAACCCA
Organism: Panthera tigris; assembly: GCF_018350195.1. Classification (NCBI taxonomy): domain Eukaryota; kingdom Metazoa; phylum Chordata; class Mammalia; order Carnivora; family Felidae; genus Panthera; species Panthera tigris. Next base: position 111,218,113 of record NC_056665.1, read on the forward strand.
CTATTTATCATAATAAAATTCTGGACCAAAGATTCTCCCCTGAAGCTACCTTACCCTCATCTCAATATTTTTTCTATACCAATACACCTCAGATAGAAGATTTACTCCCACCTATAACAGTGGCTAACAGTAGTTAGTGGCTTTTAAACTGGTTGAGTTTGGGGCTAAGAGATGGTGGTACAGGGAGAATGGCTTGGAGAGTGAGTTGGTGCCATACATAGTTGAAAAGCTAGCTGTCCAGGCTTCAAGATTCTGATGGGTCTCTCTGCCCTGCATCCGACTCCTCTGAGAATTACCTGACCTAAACAAGTATCATTGCAGGTACATCAGGACTTTAGTTTCAACTGTATGACTTTTGTTTTTGCTATTCATGGTTCATAAAAGAAAGATCTTTGTTTCAGCAATGTAAAATACCAGTTAGATTATATGTATGTCTCAGTAGAACTCAAACTCCTTTTCACTGTGACATTTGCTTTATCTTCAGCTTCCCACTTAAGGGCAGAAAAAGAAGTCTTTGATATATCATTTATAGTTATGAAATACAGAAATACAGGATTAGAGAGCTGAAGCTTTATCCACACAACAGCCTTGCCCAGGGCGAGCCCACGTAGATGTTTATTTCCAAGTTTATCCTACAAGTGCTTCTCAAATTGAGTTACATGTAAACCTGGGGAAAGTGAGTCAGAAGTTTATAAACTGCCGGGATAAACGTGGTACATTTTCCTGAAAATTGATACAATTTTATTTGCTGGCATATAAATTAAATTATTTTCAAATAATAAAACAAACAGGATATGTAATGGAGTGAAATGAAAAATTTGATGAAACATCAAACTTTAGCCCATTGGTTTAGGCCAGGCTTCATATTCTTAATAGTATCTAAGTTTACTCTCCTCTGCTATCGGGAGCATTTTGGTGGAAAACTTTAAGAAGCACCATTCAAATTCTATTTGAATTTTTAGCTTATTTTATCTTCACGGGGAGACTCCAGAGGGCAGTAGGCTTTAGATGTTCTGGGTTATTTACACAATGCCAAGCACTTTATCGGAGCACAGTAAATGCAACAAAAGAAACAAATCAAACCCACCTCTCCTGCATCCTGGTCCAAATCTGTTACCCTGCAAGCTGTGTGAAGCACTTTTGCCAAATTGTAGATTTTGTTTTTTTAAAAAATGGTTTATCACTAAGAATGAATCTTTTTAGCAATATATTCTGGCCTTTTTAGACAAGGTTCTGGCAGAATGAGTTCACAGATAAAAAGCGGTATGATGTAGAAGTAGCAATACATAATTAGCATCAGAGTCATTGTGGAGTGGAAACAGTTTCATTGGCAAAGTTTTTGAAAATCCCCTTAAGTCTAGTTAGAACGTATCCAAGGTTGCTAGAACTAGAACTAGAATCCAGGTGCTCTTATTTCCTATGGGATGTCTGGGCCACATGGCCATGATACCTGACTCAGAAATTATCAGTGTTTTTGTAAATACTGATACACCTTTATGTTACAAGTGTGTTTCTTAAAGATTTGCTATAAGTTGAATTATTATAAATCAAGTGATGTTTTAAACATTTTAGTGGAGCTTTTTAAAGGATTCCCAAAGGAAATCCTTTCCTAAAGGAAAGAATCTTTCTCCTAATATGATCTAGTAGTCCCCTGATTCATCACTTGTTTTTCATTCCTTCCTTCCTTCCGCCCTCCCTTCCTTCCTTCCTCTTTCAAATGTTTGGATTTTTCTGTTTTTCCGAGGCACACCTATGTAAGTCTTTGAGGCTCTGTCACATTTGGCTTTGGATCCACACAGCAAAGTATATAAAAGGAAGAATGAATTCTTTTAGTAGCATTTGGATAAGAGTTCTATGTGTTTAAAACATGTAGATCACATTCAAGTTTAGAATGGTTCTGCAAATAAGATAACTGTTGAAATGCTAAAGAAAGTTAAGAATGCCTCCTAGCTCTTTTGGTTAGTTGTATATGCAAGAGTTCTGTGTATGATATAAATCTAGAATTTCTTATCTTTCTTCCTCATGTTTGTATAAATAATAGGGTAATCCATGGAATAGGAAAAGATAATAGTCCCTGATCTTTAGTGCAATGATATATATCCTTTTTCTTCCCTCCAAAAGGATGTTGCTGAGTAAGAAGGCTCAGTAGAGGTTTATATATTAGGTAACACTATAAAATGTATTTTATGCATATGTAATTTAAATAATAGACTTTACTTCTCACACATTTTCCTTATCTTTAGCAGAAGGTCAGAAGCAGATTACAGAATTATAAACATCCCTAGCTGATACTTTAGAGATCAGTATTTTTCCTCCTGTTTTGCTTCCCAGAAAGCAAGGAATGAAAATATTCCTGACAGTATTGAAAAGGATTAGATCTGAGTTCCCTACCTTTTCCAAAAGAGATACTCCTTTTCATTCAATTAAAGTTTAATCTACTAATATAAGTAGCCTTTAAACAATGCAGATTATATTCTCTAGAAGCAAGAAATTGCAGATAGTAATGCTATAAGTCAAAATGATTTTCCCAAAAGACATAATATTATAATTAGGATTATTATAATTCTTGATTAAAAATCATACATCCGTCTTACATTTTTTTAAAGTACAACTGTTACACAAATACTGCATATTTATTTAGGTATAAATATAATTAGGTATAAATATATGTTTATAATATTTTTATAATGAAGTTTCTGACCATGGATCACCCACGTAAATAAGGTGGTACACTAGACATCAAGTGAACCGTTGAGTGTTTCTAGATGCTGTAGGAGATATAAAGATAAATAAGACCCAGTCTTGCCCTTCAAGAATGTGTATTGAGTATGCTAAGACTTATAGATCTGTAAATGTAACAGAGGTAGGATATGCTAAGTGTCATAAGGGAGATACAAAGTTCTGTAGGTCATCAGAGGATAGAGAAATTGTTTCTGGCCAAAGGAATTAAAGGCATCACTGGGAGCATAATTTAAGCCTTTAAAGAATAAGGAAAGGCATGGTCTTTAAGGGCAGGTCAGTGTTATCGATTGGGAATCAGGAGTTACTAACCATGTGACTTTAGTGTCCCACAACCTTTCTTAATATCTGTTCAATGTACCTTATGGAATTATGAGGATTCAAAGTGATAATGTATTTGACAGTGCTTTATATATGGTTTAAACCACCATGTGTGTTTTTATTAGCACTTTAGCTTTATGGGAACAGAGCAAAATAATACAATAACATAATTCGGTCATGGGATTTTAGCAAGGGCTTCTTTTGAGAAACTTTTAACAACCAAATTAATGAAATTTAGAAGTACTTAATGCAGAACACCTGGGTGGCTGAGTCAGTTGAGCATCTGACTCTTGATTTCAGCTCAGGACATGATCCTAGGGTTGTGGGATCAAGCCCTGTGTCGGGCTGCACACTTAGCATGGGATCTGCTTAGGATTCTCTCTCTCTCTCTCTCTCTCTCTCTCTCTCTCTCTCTCTCTCTCTCTCCTTCCCTCTCTCCTTCTCTCTCTCTCTCTCTCCCTCTCCCTCTCCCTCTCCCTCCCTTCCTCCCTTCCTCCCTTCCTCCCTTCCTCCCTTTCTCTGTCTCTGTCTCTGTCTCTTTCTCCCTCTCCCTCTTCCTCTGCCACTCTTCCCCTCTTGTGTGTACTCTCTCTCTCTCTTAAAAAAAAAAAAAAAGTACTTAGTGGCTTTTTGTGAAGCTCATTCAGAAATGTAAGTGAAAAAAGAAGAGGTAAATTATGATAGAGAGACAAAGGAAAGATAACCATCCCCTTTGCTCATCCTCCATGGAAATCCAGGTTTAGTTCCCCAGCCCACATGAGGACCATTCCCTACTCGGATTTTACTGAGATTCTCCAGTAAAATCCCAATGTCTAAACTGATTGAGCACCAGCAATATCCTGTCAAGGAAACGTGACCAATTCCCCTTAATTTGGGGGACTAAATCTCCTTCTTAGCTAGAGCACTGACCCCAATTAGAAAACCATCCTGACAAAGCAGTTAGTCTTCAGTTCTTTAGCTGTGTAAGCTGATAGGATGATGATTTTGGGAGGCAAGAAGGGGACTTGGAATAAAACATACTGTCTTGGAGCTCTAATATTTAGGTAATACTAAGAGAAAGAAGATTTCTGTAAAGGTTCTATTGTGTGGGAGCTGTGTCAAAATTAATGCTTAAGAATCTGAACATACCCAAGGTGTTAATTTTTAGGTAACTTGCCTAAAAGTGGAGGTAGACTTTGGTGAAGAAGGTTTTTCAAAACAATGGCAATGGAATTGAGCAAATCATAAGGATCTGATTATTGGAAATACATAAAAATAAGGGTCTTGGACTGACCATCCCTCTGGTACCTTACCTGTCTGTCTGTTGACTAGATGGAACTAGATGCGCCAGACCAGCAGAGATTATGTTTAGGTTACGAACCCAAAACATTGTATTGAAGTACTGTAGCATGTTCCTATCCTCTCTAGTTTCGGGATATTAAATACCTTATTTGAAGTTATTTTTATTACATGTCTAGACTGTGGCTAGGAATGGACTACCCTAAAACACTCCAGTGGGATTTTGAGGGATGATGAAAAAAGCTGTTGATAAAAGGGTTCATTACCAGTATTTTCCTTTTTCTGTTGCCACTGCCCACCTTGCTATATCCACTGAAACTGGATAGTGGGACAAATGGAATTCGGGAATTGGCTGATTTCGTAGCTGCTTCTGCTTCTACCTCTGGCCAGTCTTAATCCATGCAATTCAGAACATCCAATAATAGGATTGGCAAAAGTAGACATTGTACTCTGTGTCCCCCCTTTTTAAGAGTATGTCTAATATGAACCATGGGTCCACCCAGATTGAGATGTTAGAATCTATAGAGCATTCCATGTGCATCTTTTGGAAATGTCTAGCCATTAGTACCTGGATTGAGTTTAGAGGATAAGATAGCCTTTGAAGAGTATGATTTCTACATTTTAAAAGTAATGTGGTATTTCTGTTTCAGAGGAAAGATTATCTTATGGTAGGAACAACAAGAATTCTTAGCAAGGAATTGGAGAAAAAGGAACCCTCTTGCACTGTTGGTGGGAATGCAAACTGGCACAGCCACTGTGGAAATCAGCATGGAAGTTCCTCAAAAAATTAAAAGCAGAACTACCCACTATCCAGTAATCACACTACAGGGTATTTATCCAATAAATACAAAAACACAAATTCGAAGGGATATGTGCACCCCTGTGTTTACTGCAGCATTATTTATAACAGCCAAATTATGGAAGCAGCCCACATGCCTGTGATAGATGAATGGATACAGAAGATGTGTGTGTGTGTGTGTGTGTGTGTGTGTGTATGTGTGTGTATGTGTATTATTTCAAGTTTTTCCCATTATAAACAATGATTAATGAATATCCGATATCTTTGTGCATGTCTCCTTGTGCATGTATACACAAGTGGAGTATTATTCAGCCATAAAAAGAATGAAATCTTGCTATTTGCAACAACATGGATGGAGCTAGACAGTATAATACTGAAAGCCAAATAAGTCAGTCAGAGAAAGACAAATACCATATGATTTCACTCATACGTGAAATTTAAGAAAGAAAACAAATAAGCAAAGGAAAAAGAGAGAGAGAGACATACACAAACCGAAAAACAGTCTCTTAACTATATAGAACAAACTGATGGTTGCCAGAAGGGAGGTGGGTGGGGAATGGGTGAGATAAGTGATGGGGATTAAGGAGTGCACTTGTCATGAGCAGTGGGTGATGTATGCAAGTGTTGAATTACTATATTATACACCTGAAACTAATAAAATGCTGTACGTTAACTATACTGGAATTTTAAAAAAAGGTTACTTTATGGTTTGTCATGAGTCACCATCTTAAACATACCCACTTATATTATACATGTGTTAATAAGTGAACATTTAGTTCATTCCTACTGTATCTTATTGTATGTATGTGTCATGATTTGTGTATTCACAAATTGCCCTCATTGATGGACGTTTAAATTATTTCAGGTTTTTCCCACTATAAACAATGATTAATGAATATCTTTGTGCATGTCTCCTTGTGCATATGTATTTCTCTAGGGCAGTGCTTATCAAAGGTTTTCACATCTTACCGTATGTTAAAAGATACTTTTACTGGCCCTATTATCTGGGAGGTGGTGGAATATGGTAAAGCTACAGAGATCTCTGTGGCAGTGTGTTACAAATAAAATCTTATGCTCTAAAAAAGGGGCAGGCAAACTGTAGTCCTCAGCCAAACTTAGCTCACCACCTATTTTGGTAAATAGTTTTACTCAAACACACCCATGCCCGTTTGTAAACATCATGTCTATGGATGCTTTCATATTACAGTGACAGAGTTGAATAGTTGCAGCAGAGACCATATGGCCTGCAAAGCCTAAAATATTTACTGTCTGGCTTTTTATAAAAAAAGTTTGCTGACTCCTACTCTAAAATAATAATTACCAGACAAATACAGTTTCAACCTCTGTAAATCTGGGAATTGTTTTTTTTAAATTTGACTTTTCCATGTACTTATTAATGTGAGGTAAAATTAATTTATGGTGAAATAAACAGATCTTAAATGTATAATTCAGTGAGTTTTGGTAATATAACCAACACCCTTATCTGAGTCTTATTAATTTTTAAAATTGGGTTGTTTATGTTTTTATTTTCAGTTTATAGAAGGAAAGTGTGTATGTATATGTGTGTTTCTGACACAGATTTTTGATCAGAAACATGATATGTGAGTATTTTCTCTCAGTCTGTGGGTTGCCTTTTCATTTTCTTAACAGTGTCTTTTGAAGATCAAAAATTTTTAATTTTGTTTAAGTCCAGTTTATCAATTTTTTTTCTAGTACTATAAAAGTTAGTGCTTTTTTATCATAAGAAATCTTTGCCTATCCTAAAGTCACAGAGATATTATTTTATGTTTTCTTCCAGAAGCTTTATTGGTTTGGCTTTTAGGTTTATGTCTGTGATCCCGCTCATATTAATTTTTGTGTACAGTATGAGGTAAAGTTTGAGATTCATTGTTTTCTGTATATCTAGTCAGTCCAGCTTTATCTGTTAAAAAATTTGCCTTTCTCCATTGAATTGTCTTGGTGTTTTGTCAAAAATCAGTTGATAACATATGGGCATAATATCTGGTCTCCCCATTCTGTTCACTGCTTTATTTATGTCTGCCCTCACACCTTAAATTTTTACCTGCCATCAAATATTTTGCAGCATGTTGATTGGAAAGCTGTACATATGCCTAGAAGTGGTATATTGCTAGGTCATTGTAAACTATACATATCTTTATCTTGTCTACATATGCCTAATCTCTCTGTGGGACAACTACTCCAGTAGTCTCCTAACTGTTCCTCTTGCTTTCAGAATCTATCTCCTTTTAATCCATTCTCCACACTGCCATCAGAATGATATTTCCAAAATCAAATACGACTTTGTTTCTTAAAATCTTCCTTGGCTGCTCAGTGTCTAGAGAGGTATGTATAAACTCCTTACTTAGCAACTAGGAAGTAAGCCCCTCTCATATCCCGCCCACTTCTTAAAATGTTCCCCATACTCCTGATTTCACCAGTCTAGCTTATTTCTTGAGAAAGTTTATTTCTTGAGAGTTAACTATTAACTATTTCTAGTTTATTTCTTGAGAGTTATGTACACTTTTATTTTTATGCTGGGAACATGCTGTTTCTTTCTAGAATGTCTTTCCTCTATTTCATTGCATGAAACCCTATTTATCTTTTAGTATCATTTCTTTTGTGGTTCTTCTCTCCAGTTGATCTCATGTTCTCATGTATAAATATAGTATATTTAAATAGTTTGTTTATATATCCCTGTGACTGTATTGTGAGTTCTTTGAGAAGCTTGTCTGGTTTATTTTTGTCTCTTTTTTGCCAAATAGTACTAGCCAATAGTTGTTACTCAGTTGTTAGTTGTTTGGGGTTTCTTTTTAAGTTAAATTGCCTCTAAGCAAAATGATGCTTGAAAAATTTTAGTCTCCCTTTCCAAATCTACCAGCTAAAGAAAATGTAGCCCAATCAATGTGACTCATAGGTTTCTGATGAGAGGAACAAATGAGGCAATTGGCATAGAAAAAGGTTTGTTTCTTTTTAAAGAACATGATTTTTTTTAATTATTTTATTTTATTTTATTTTATTTTTATTTTACTTTATTTTAAGGCATGGAAATACTTGAAAAATGCTTTAAAATATGGCCTTATTGTTGGCTTGTAACAAAATTCCAATAAAATTTAACCATCTTGGTGTCTTATAAATTTTATTGTGATAGAATTTCACTTTCACATATTTGTATTAGTTAAAATAATCCAAATATTAAAAGGCTATTTTAAAATTTTTATCCCTAATATTTTTAGTAAATCATAAAAAATATGCTCAGTAAAACAGTAAAACTGAAAATAACTAAGAAAATAGTTAACACTGAAAAATACTAAGTTAAAAAAATAGCTAAGTTTAAATGTACTTTACGGACTAAACAGGGCATTTTTCCTATACAAAGTCTTAGCTACGTATGTGTATGTCTGTCTCGTAGAGCCTTCAACTCAGTAAACATTTATTGAATACTTCTCAATTCAGGCATTATGAAAGTGATATTATATATAGCATAGCTAATATTTAGTGAATCTTACTATGTAACAGTGCTTAAAACTTTGCATATATTGTTTCATTTGGTATTCACAGTAAACCTATATTGTAGGTACTGTCATTATCCACATTTTATATAGATAAGTAATTTGCCAGAAGTAATAAGAAATCCTTAGTCTAACTTCAGAACCTGATCTCTAAACATTATGCTCAGGATCAGCAAACCATAGCCCCCAAAGCCTGATTTTATAAGGCCTGCTACATTTATAAAGTGTTTTTAAAAAATATGACAGAGATGTATATGGCCTGTAAAGCATAAAATATTTACTATTTGGCCCTTTACAGAAAAAGTTTGCCAATCTTAGTATAGATGATAAAAACAGAGTCCCTGTTCTCAAGAAGCTTCCATTCTAAATAGGAGATTAACACAAACAGAATTGCTTGTTAGGAAATTTTTTAATTAAATTGAGGAAATGACAGGATTGGCTTTATTATTACTACTCAGTCTGTTTTTGTAAAGCATGGCAGGGATATAAACAATGAATGTCACTGAAAGATTTGTACTTTCTAAACTAAGCACACAAGAAAGTATCAAACTATATCAGGAGATGTATTTTCTGCTAACACGATTTATAATATGACAGTTAAATAATTAATCAAATGGTTGGATACAGGGGGATTTTTCTCAAAAAGAGAGAAAAGGATAAATTACTCCATGCCAACTGAACAGTATTCCAAACACCAAAAATAAAATCAGGGGAGGCAAAGATTCTATAAGTTTACAGTTTGTACAGACTGGCACCCATTGTATGTGTATGTTATGTGTATATTCATGACATTTTAAAAATCTGGTAGTAGCCTCAAGCTATTTTTTCTGAATATCATTAATATTAATATGTAATTATTGAACTAATTAAAGTATATACAGATAACTCCCCAGTCCCTAGTCTGCAGGGTATATATAATTTAAATGTTTCTCATTTGATTAAATTAAATCTCTTTTTTGAACATTTTTCTTAGTCTGAAAAGAAATGTATATGTTATAAATAGCAGTTTTGGTTTCTGTGTTCTGTGTTGGTGCAGGTATTTTGTTTGGCATTAATTTTATATGGAAATGTATATTTGATGGCATTTTTAGTTGTTTAACAAAAGACTGATACATGTTTTACTATAACAACTGTTAGTATGCCCTTAACTATTTATTTGTACATTATCCTCTCTATTCTAGTCGTGGAATTATCTATGTAATTGAGTAAAAATAGGAGTGGCCACAGATGCATAAGAAAACACTTCTGCAAATTATTGCATTTGCCGTACCACTTCTTTTAATGTTTTTATTTATGTTTGGGACAGAGAGAGACAGAGCATGAGCAGGGGGAGGGCAGAGAGAGAGGGAGACACAGAATCCCAAGCAGGCTTCAGGCTCTGAGCTGTCAGCACAGAGCCCGACACGGGGCTCAAACCCACAAACCGCGAGATCATGGCCTGAGCCGAAGTCGGACGCTTAACCAACTGAGCCACCCAGGCGCCCTGCCATACCACTTCTTAAAGACTATTTTGCAGTTCTGTGCTGTTGAAATGAATTGCCTGGGTCTTTAGAGAATGCTGAGAAGATTTAAGTAAAAGAGAGGGAAAGGCATCATTTGGAGAAGGTTTGAATGAAGTTTTTGTGTGTGTGTGTGTGTGTGTGTGTGTGTGTGTGTGTGTGTGTGTGTGTTTTGTGTTGTGGGGTTTTTTTTTGTTTTTTTTTTTTTTTGTGGTTAAAAAATACTCTGAACCCTCTATCTAGCCATGTCAGTCTTTAAAAATAACAGAAGAAATCGCTCCACAGCTGTATGTTGATAGAATTGTCTCTTGCCAAGGACAAACTAGCATTTTCAAACTATTGCTTTTTTAGTAAAACATAGTATGCTGTTAGCCAGTTTTATGCTTAATCAGTTTAATTTAATCAAATGCTGTTCTGTATCAGGGACCACAGAGAAGAAATACTCACATTAAAAGACTGTTCGGTCTGTGGGTTTTTAGAAAGGCCATTGTTGTTTCTCCTGTCCTTCCTCCTCTCTGTGGTTAGGTTTGTGACTGGCAGAAATAAGGAGATGGTAAAACTCAGACTTTTTTTTTTCTTGCTTGACATTTACCAACTCTTTTGTCACTGGAATGTGAGAAAACACATTTTTGCAATCTGCCACTCAATTTCCCAATTCAAAAAAGGAATTTGGACATATTTTTCCCTAGCAGCACTACATGGAAGAATTCACTTTGTCTGTGGCCATTACATAAAACAGTAAGAATAATGCAGTCAACTCTCTCCTAGATTAAACCAAAGAAGATGTAGTTGTAGATCATTTAAAATAGTACAGTCAAAAAATCACTTTTCCTTAATTTTGAATAGTTCTATGCCATGCTGTGGTAACTTAACACAAGGATACAAAAATGATGTGTGGAGGCCCATAGTCTATCGTGTGGATAAGACATACCTCAAGAAATAGAGAGCTTTTGTGTTTTTGTTGCATGATGGTGAACAGCTGTAACCATCAGCTAGCTTGCCCTTTTTGGCAGCTGGCTGTTTTTAGCACTTAAAAAAAATTGCATGCTATTTGCCTCTGGTGCCTGGCATTCTTCAATTAAAATTTTAAATGTATTCTTATCATCCCCTAACACAAAGCTCACTTATGCAGTCCCAAATCTAGCCTGAGACACCTGTTCTTGAATCCTTTTTTCCTTTTTATTCAAAAAAGTTTAATGTGAAATAAATCTCTGTGCTGTGTCATGCTTGAATAAAGAAAGCATACATTACTATAATGGGACACGATGAAGCTACTTAGATGGGCTTACATGAATGGTTGAGGCCTATTAATAGATATGAGATATTATTACACCAAAGCCATTTCAATAAAGGATTAATGTTGTTAATTTTAAGAGTTTTGTTTTTGTTTTGATAACAGTTTGGGAGACAATAAATAAGGATAGAGGCTTGATTAGGTGTCACTTTGATATCTTGTAAGCCTTAAATTTCCATCAAATAGGAAAGAATAAAAAACTATTATATATGAAGACAGATTTTTATATGGATGTTTGCCGTAAAAGAAAAAGGACTTTGGAAATGCTACCTTTCCACTTATCTCAAATGATAGCCTTCAGATCAGTATTGACCAGAAAAGTCTTATAGTTGTGAACTTGAAAACATCTACACTGAAGTAGAAATTAAGTACATTCGTATAGAACAAGCTTCTTCCCAGGGCAGGAGTTTCAGTTAACCCATGACTCATACTTGATTGAATTTAAGCAGTTCTTCCATCTAGCCTTACAGTTGGACTGCGAAAGCCTTTGATTTAACAGAATGTTCTCTTTGTATTTCAAATTTGTGATAAATTTAGCCTTTGTTAGTTAGAGATTCCATTGAAATCTTTCTAGGCCTACTTTCCTCTTCAATCAAAGGAAGCACCTTATCTTTTCCCATAATTAATCATTTTTATCTCTGATATCCTTTTTTTTAAAAAAGAGCTTTCCTCATTTATTCTTTCCAGAAAATGACTCTAAAAGGAGGTAGCATGATTTTTAATTAATATATGACAAGAAAAAGGAGGATTAGAGATTATCTTAACTGGACAACAGTGTCAGAGATCAGGATTTTCTGGATTTAGTTTTATCTGGATCAGATTATTGTTCTGTTGATGGTAAATGGTTAATGGTAAATTTATTCATTCCATTTGGCATATTTTAAAATAAATTTTTAAAATATAAAGCAACGGACACCCATTGTTGAAAAACCCAGAAAGTGTAAAAAATGTAACAAAATAAAAATATATAAATATGTGTATGCATATTCTTTTAGGTCTTTTTTGAATGCATGTTTTTTTTAATTATATACTTTATTTCTTAGAACAGTTATACATTTACAGAAAAATTTGTTAGAAAGTACAGAGTCCCCATATGGTCCCTCCTTCTCTTACTCCACCAGTCCACCATGGCTCTGTTTCCCTATTATTAACATTTACCTCAATGTGGTACATTTGTTACAATCAGTGGACCAATGTTAGTACATTGTTATTAACTATTATTCATAGTTTACTTTGGGGTTCAGTCTCTGTGTTATATAGTTATATGGGTTTTGCCAAATGTATAATGTTATGTATCCACCATTACATAATCATACACAATAGTTTCACTGCCCTAAAAACCCCCTCTGTGTTCCACCAGTTCACTCTCACTCCCTCCCTTCAACCTCTGGCAAGCATTGATTTTTTTTTTCCTGTCTCCATAATTTTGCCTTTTCCAGATTATCATATAGTTGGAATCATTATGAAGTCTTTCCTGACTAACTGCTTTTTAAAAAAAGTTCCTCCGTGTCTTTTTTGTAGCTTGACAGCTCATTTCTTTTTTGCTGAATAATATTTAATTGTATGGATGTGCTACAGTTTTATTCACATATTGAGGGACTTCTTTTTTTTTTTAATTTCAAGTTAGTTAACATATAGTGTAGTATTCGTTTCAGGAATAGAACTTAGTGATTCATCCAGTGTTCATTCCAACAATTGCCCTCCTTAGTGCTCATCACCCATTTAGTCTAACTCCCCCAAAGTCCTCCCCCTTCCAGCAACCCTCAGTTCTCTGTATTTCAGAGGGACATCTTGGTTGCTTCCAATTTTGCGAAATTAATAAATAAAGCTGGTATAAACGTTCATATACAGGTTTTTTGTGTGAGTATAGGTTTTCAAATCATTTGGGTAAATGCTTAAGAGAGAGCTTGCTTGGTTGTCTGGTTAAGACTATGTTTAGCTTTGTAAGAAACTGCCAAACTATCTTCTAAAATGTCTGCTTGGGCTGCTATAACAAACAAACAAACAAACAAACAAACAAACAAAACAGACTGGATGGCTTAAACAACAAACATTTGTTTTCACAGTTTTAGAGGCCGGGAAGTCCAAAATCAGAGTACCAGCAAATTTGTTCTTGGTGAGAGCCCTCTTCCTGGCTTGCAGGGGGCTGCCTTCTTGATGAACCCTCACCTGATAGAGTGAAGAAACTCTGATTCCTCTTTCTTTTCTTACAAGGGCTGCAGTCCCATCTTGGGGGGTCATCTCCTCATGGCCTCATCTAAGCCTAATTACCTCCCAAAGGCCCCCACCTCCTCATACTATCACATTGAGGATCAGAACTTCAACACAAGAATTTAGAGAGGATACAAGATTTGGTCTGTAGCAGTAGCTTTAGCATTTTGCATTTTCACCAGCTGTGAATGAAAGTTTGTGTTGCTTCACATCTTCTCCTGCATTTGGTGTTGTCACTGTTTTAGATTTTAGCCATCCTAATAGACATGTAGTGGTATCCTTTTTGAATTTACAGTGCACTAATGATCTTTAATGTTGAGCATCATTTCATATGCTTACTTGCCATCTATATGTCTTCTTTGGACAAGTGTTTATTTAGATCTTTTGCCCATTTTATGATAAAGTTGTTGGTCTTCTTGAATTTTAAGAGCTCTTTTCATATTTTGGATGTAAGTTTATTAACAGAAATTTCCTCCCTGTCTGTGGCTTTTCATTTAATTCTTTGAACAATGTCTTTCATGGAGCAGAATTTTTCAATTTTAATGAAGTCCAACTTTTCAATTTTTTCTTTTATGGATTATGCTTTTGGTGCTGTATGTAAAAACACAGTGCCAACCCAAGGTCGCCTAGATTTTCTCCTGTATTTCTTTTCTAAAAGTGTTGGAGTTTTGAGGGGCACCTGGGTGGCTCAGTTGGTTAAACTTTTGACTTCGGCTCAAGTCATGATCTCATAGTTTGTGGGTTCCAGCCCCGCATTGGGCTCTGTACTAACAGCTCAAAGTCTGGAGCCTCCTTCGGATTCTGTGTGTCCCTCTCTCTCTGCCCCTCCCCTCATGCTGCCTCTATCTCTCATAAATAAATAAACTTAAAAAAATTTTTTTTTAAGTTAGAGTTTTGAGTTTTACATTTAGGTCTATGATCCATGTTGAGTTAATTTTTTGTGAAAGATACAAGGTCAGTGTCTAGATTTTTCTTTTCTTCTCTCTCTCTCTCTTTTTTTTTTTTTTTTTTTTTTTTGCATGTCGACATACAGTTGTTCTGGCACCATTTGTTGAAAGACTATTCTTTCTTGATTGGATTGCCTTTGCTTCTTTGCCAAAAATCAGTTGAATATATTTGTCTGTGTTTATTTCTGGGCTCTCTGTTATGTTCCATGGATCTATTTGTCTATTTTTTCACCAATACCACACTGTCTTGATTACTGTTGCTTTTTAGTTAAGTCTAAAAGTCAGATAGTATCAGTTCTCTTGACTTTGTCTTTTTGATTGCCCGTCCATATAAACTTTAGAATTATTTTGTTGGTATCTACATAGTAATTTGTTGGGATTTTCACTGAGATTGTGTTGAATCTATAGATCAAGTTGTGAAAAATGGACATCTTAACCATACTGAGTCTTCCTACCTATGAATTTGTACTATCCATTTATTTACATCTTCTTTATTTCTCCAGAGTTTTATAGTTTTCCTCCTATAGATCTCATACATATTTTGACTTAAATGTCTTTCTCTCTCTCTCTCTCTCACTCTTTATTTTTTGGTTCTAATGTAAATGGTGGTATGTTTTTAATTTTAAATTCCAGTTGCTCATTGGTGGTGTATAGGAAAGGCTTTGAATTTTATATATTAGCCTTGTTTCCTGCTAATTTGATATAATTGCTTACTGGCTCCAGCAGTTTTTATGTCAGTTCTTTGGGATTTTCTACATAGATGATCCTGTCATCTCAGAATAAAGATAAAGATAGTTTTATGTCTTTTTTTTCCCAATCTGTATACATTTTATTTCCTTTGCTTGTCCTAGTGAATTAGCCAGGACTTCCAGTACAATGTTGTGTAGAAACGATGAGAGGAACATCCTTGCCTTATTCTTCAGCTTAGGAAAAAGACATCAAGTTTCTTACAGTTATATCTGCCATTGGCAGTAGGTTGGTTTTAGATGTTCTTTATTAAATTGAAGAAATTCCCCTTGCTGAGAGTTTCTATCATGAATGGATTTTGGATGTAGGATGTGGATTTTTCTATATCTTTTGATACTATCATATGATTTTTCTTCTTCAGCCTGTTGATGTGAGGGATTACATTAATTAATTTTCAAATGTTGAATCAGCCTTGATTAACCTGAAATAAATCCCAACCGATCATGGTGTGTGATTCTTTTTAAACATTGTTAGATTTGATTTGCTAATGTTTTCTTGAGTATTTTGCATTTATATTAGTGAAAAATATTAGTCTGTTTCCTTTCTTATAACATCCTTGTATAGTTTTGGAATTAGTGTAATGGCCTCATAGAATGAGTGAGGAAGTGCTTCTTCTGCTTCTGTTTTCTGGAACAGATCATAGAGAATTGATGCCATTTTTTCCTTAAATATTTGGCAGAATTCACTATTTGGATGTGGTGCTTTTTGTTTTGGAAAGTTATTAATTATTCAGTTTCTTTGATTGATACAAACCTAATTAAATGATCTATTTCTCCTTGTTTGAGTTTTGGTAGAATTTGTCTTTTAAGGATTTGGTCCATTTCACCTAAGTCATCAAATTTGTGGGCATAGAGTTGTGCATACTATTCATTTATCCTTTCAATATCCATGGCATCAGTAGTGATGGTCCCTCTTCCATTTCTGATATTAGTAATTTGTGTCTTCTTTTTTTCTTGGTTAGCCCAAGTAGGGGCTTGTCTATTTTATTAATCTTTTCAAAGAACCAACTTTTGGTTTTGTTGATTTTCTCTATTTTTTTCCTGCTTTCAATTTTATTGATATCTTTTTCTGCTTACTTCAGACTTAATTTGCTCTTCGTTTTTTTTTGCTAGTTTTCTAAGTTGGAATGTTAATTTTAGATTTTTCTTTTTTCAATATGTGCATACAGTGCTATGGAGTTTCCTCTAAGTACTACCCTTGCTGTATCTGACAAATTTTAATGTTTTTTTTAAATTTTCATTTAGTTCAACAGTTATTTCATCTCTCAAGAATTCTTTAATTCTTGTGTTATTTATAAGTGTGTTGTTTAATCTCCAAATATTTTGGGATTTTTCCAGCAATCTTTGTATTAATATTTTTTCATTTAATTCCATTATAATCTAAGGGCATATGTGGTATGATATCTGCTCTTTTAAATTTGTTAAGGTGTGTTTTATGGCCCTGAAGACGGTCTGTTTTGGTGAATATTCCCTGCAAACTTGAGAAGAATGTATATTCTGCTATTGGGTGAAGCATCCCATGTCACTTAGATACAGTTGATTGATGATACTGTCCTGCTCAACTATATCTTTACTGATTTTCTGACTGCTTGTTCTGTCACTTACTGATAGAGTAGTGTTAAAGTCTCCAAACTATAGCTTGTGTATTTATCCTTGCATTTCTACCAGTTTTTACCTCATATATTTTTACACTCTGTTGTTAGGTGCATGCATATTAGGGATAGTTATGGCTTCTTGGTGAATTGACCTGCTATCATTATATAATGCCTCTCTTTATTGCCAATAATTTTCCTTGCTCTGAAGTCTGTTTGTCTGAAATTCATAGAGCTACTCCAGCTTTCTTTTGATTACTGTTAGCATAATGAATTTTTTCCATCTCTTTACTTTTAATCTATGTTTTCATATTTAGAGTATATTTCTTATAAAGACCATGTAGCTAAGTCTTGCTTTTTTTTTTTTTATCCACTCTGATAGTCCCTGTCTTCTAATTAGTATATTTTAGATTACTTACATTTAAAGTCAGTATTGATATAGTTGGTTTAATGTAAACCTCATTTATGACTTTTCTATTCATTGACCTTGTTCTTTCTTTTTTATCTTCCTCTATTCTTCTGCCTTCTCTGGTTTTAATTGATGACTGTATAAGATCCCATTTTCTCTCCTGTCTTAGCATATAAATCACAACTTTTTTTTTAAGTGGTTGCCTGAAAGTTTATAATACATATTTACAAATAATACAAGTCTACTTTCAAATAACACTGTATCACTTCATGGGAACTGCAAGCACCTTATAAAAGAGTAATCCCAAATCCTTCCTCCCATCCCTTATAGCATGGTTGTCCTTTATTTTTTCCATAAGCTATGACCACCAAATATTTTGTCGCTATTTTGTTTAGTAAACTGATAGTTTGTAAGGTTAATTAAGAATAATAAAAAGATAAGATTTTATTTTCCTTTCATTTATTCATTTTCTAAAACTCATACACACACACACACACACACACACACACACACACACACACACGTTTTTGACCTATATCATTTCATTCTCTCTGAAGCTGGCAACAAATTCCCCCAATTTTTGTTTGTCAAAGAAAGTCTTTATTTCTTCTTCTCTTTTGAAGGATAATTTCACTGAATATAGAATTCTAAGTAGATGATTTTAATTTTTCAAAACTTTGAAGTATTTCACTCTACTCTCTTCTTGCTTAAATGGTTTCCGAAGAGAAGGTCGATGTGATTCTTTTCCTTGTTCCTCTAGTGATAAGATCCCCAACCCCGTCTACCTACTTTCAAGATTTTGCCTTTGATTTTCTGCAGTTGGATTATAATATCCCTAAATATAGATTTTTTAAAAGTATTTATCCTGCTTGGTGCTGTCTGAAGTTTATATATCTGTTGTTTGGTGTCTGTCATTCATTTTGGAAAATTCTCGGGCATTATTACTTCAAATATTTCTTCTCTTCCTCTTCTTTCCTCTGGTATTCCCATTACATGTATATGCACCTTTTGTAATTGTCTCATAGGTTTTGGATATTCTGTTTCATCCTTTTCATTCTTTTTTCCTCTTTCCAGTCAGTTTTGTAGGTTTATATTGCCATATCTGCAAGGTCACTGATTCTTTCCTTGGTCACGCCCAGTCTACTGATGAGCCCATCAAAGGCATTCTTAGTTTCTGTTACAATGTTTTTGATTTCTAGCATTTCCTTTTGATTCTCTCTTAGAGTTTCCATCTCTTTGCTTACATTACTCATCTTGCATATTGTTCACTTTTATCATTAGAATCCTTAGCATATTAATCAGTCATTTTATTTATTTTTTTAATTTTATTTTTTATTTTTTAAAATTTACATCCAAATCAGTTAGCATGTAGTGAAACAATGATTTCAGGAGTAAATTCCTTAATGCCCCTTACCCATTTAGCCCACCTCCCCCCTCCCACAACCCCTCCTATAACCCTCAGTTTGTTCTCCATATTTATGAGTCTCTCCTGTTTTGTCCCCCTCCCTGTTTTTATATTATTTTTGTTTCCCTTCCCTTATGTTCATCTGTTTTGTCTCTTAAAGTCCTCATGTGAATGAAGTCATATGATTTTTGTCTTTCTCTAACTGACTAATTTTACTTAGCATAATACCCTCCAGATCCATCCACGTAGTTGCAAATGGTAATAATCATAGTCATTTTAAATTCCTGGCCTGATAATTCCCAAATCTCTGCCATGTATGAGTCTGGAACTGACAGTTGCTTTGTCCCTTCAGTCTATACTTTCTGCCCTTAGCATGTCTTGTAATTTTTTCGTTGAAAACTGGACATGATATATCAGGTAAAAAGGAACTAAAGTAGATAGGCCTTTGTGTTTATCTGGCTAGGAGTTAGGCTGTGTTTACTCTTAGCTGTAGCTATGTATCAGATGCTACTTTTTCCTCTAGTATTCCTGTTTTTGTCTCCCCTATTGTTTTTAGATATTCTTAGAGACTCCTTAAGTAGGCAGTTCTTTTAGCTGTACTCCTTTGTTATTATTCAGTAGCCCTATTGATGTGGTGGTATAGTATGGGTAAAGGGATATTCTATAGTCTTATGATTAGATCTGTTTCTTAGTGAATGTGAGATGGCTATTTCTTCTCCCCCAGGTTGGTTAGTGTTTGGTAAAACCTCAGTATGTTAAGTTCTGCCTCAAGGAGAACAGAAAGCTTGCTGTAGATAAACTGAGCTAATATGTGAAAATTCTCAGAAAGTAAAAATAACTACAATATGATAATAACGATCACAAATAGCATTAACAAGAGATATGAAAATGTTAGTTTTAAATGTAACATTTAATTCATTTGTATGTTTTCTGCTATGATATATAAAGATATTCTAAATGAGATTCTTCTAAATTAATTTCATTATCTAATTCAAGTTAATATACAATGTGAAACCCACACAGTTCTGAATGAACGGACAGACTTTGTTCTAACAATAAAACATACATACAAGATGCCTAAGCATAATTTCCAGTTCCACCAGGCTCTTTTCATCATGTAAAAATTTAACTATAAGTTTCTAATATTATTTAATAACTAAAATGTGAATTCTGTTGTGTTTGTCACTCTCAAAAATAATCCTTTATGTCCAGGAAATTAGGGTCAGCTCCCTGGAAAAGTATACATGTAGTCAAAACAGTATAACAAAAGCAAGAATATTATCTTCTTTCCTGCCACGTCCTATTTAAGTAGTGTATACTTAAAAAATGGATAATGGAGGGGCGCCTGGGTGGTCCAGCCAGTTAGTCATCCAACCTCTTGATTTCGGCTCAGGTCATGATCTCATGGTTTATGAGTTCAGGCTCTGTGACTGATAGCTCAGGGCCTGCTTGACATTCTCTCTCCCTCTTTCTCTGCTGTCCCCCTGCACACACTAGCATGTGCTCACTCTGTCTCTCTCTTTCTCTCTCTCTCAAAATAAGTAAATAAATAATGGATCCAAAGCAGAATGCCTATACATTTCTCAAGTACTTTGCAAGCAACAAGAAGAATAGAAGTATTAAATAAATACAGCTTAGCAAGTATTTATATACCATTTTCCAACTATTTGTTATTTAAGAGACTTAAAAAGGCAGGACCTCAGTAATAATGACTGTTTTACATTGTAAAACGGTAAAACTGATGATATACTCCAATCTCAAAATTTATCAATAATATTAATATCATGAAGCTGAATGGTGGGGTCATCTACTAACTAGTTAAGTTATTGTTTCCTACAGTAGACTGTGGAATCTATATTAATTATAGTACTTTATATATTTAGTTCAATTCATTTTGTTCAATTAAATACTTTATGTTTTTTATGTACCTGGGATCGTGGTCATTGCTGAAGCAACAGGATAAATAGGTTAAGGTTTATGTCCATATTCCATATTTGTAGGGGAGACAGATACATACAAAAACAATTATAAACAGCTTGGTAAATGCAGTGATAGAGATACATAAATGGATGATTCTAAAAATTGCCCTATGTTCTAAGAGTTAAGTTCCTAAAATTTTAAATTCCTAAAAGCCAAAGTTTACTATATACCAGTTATTAATTCCCTATGTCCTATCTAATATCACCTATTTGGGAAATACAGCCCTGCTGTCTTATATGTATCATGTGGCCACTCCTCCCTTCCTGCACATGTGTGCATGTGCACACACATACACACATATAATCACAGCTTTACAGGCCAGTGTGATTACCTGACTCTGGGAAACTAATCCTTTAGGCTGGGCTGTGCCAATAAGATTCTCTTTTGAGAGGTAATCCAATCTTGTAGGTGAGCACTCTAACTCTGGAGTCTGATGGATGTGGATTCTTACTCCTTCACTAGTCATCTATAAGTACTTCCCCTATAGGGTCAGTTTGGTAATTAAAAGAAATAATGTTCATAATGTTCATATATACTACCTAACACAGGCCTCAGTAAATGTTAATATTATTACAACACAGAGACTAGCTTATCTGAGGGTGAAACTAAATTGTAAAATCTGTAGACTGAAGCTGATATCTACAAGATGAGCCTTGAGCAAGAGAGGAGTTAATTAGCAGAAAGGAGGATGTAGCTGAGCCACACAGACCACATGGCCACAGAAACATGGTGCGAATTACAGGTTTCCCGTCTCTTGAGGTACAGTTGTACTTCCTGCTTTTTGTTTCTTGGCAAATTCCCTTGTATTCTTTCAGTAATTTCCTTTTTACTTGAGCTAATTTGACTAGGTTTCTGTTCTTTGCAACCAGTGATCCTTGGCTTAAACAGTTTTCAATGAATATTTTTTTGTTGTTTGACATTGGTAAGAGGAAATAGTGCATACAAGGTTTGTTCTATTAAAACAACTATGTAGTAATAGCTTCAGAACACCAATATCCTTATTTTATGAATTCTACTCTAACCAATCAAGCATTATCAGCAGGCATAAGTAATATTCTATTCTTCCTACTCTTACCCTTTTCTGTTTCTATATATATCTACCTTTTATCTCCATATTGCAAGGAAAAGAAATAATAGTTTGTTGGTACACAAAGAAAAAGCATCCTTTAGAGCCAAAATGTAGCATAGTTTTATTACCTTATATATGTTATTTCCTGTGCATTGAAGCCTAAAAAAGGGCATTGGGGTCATAACACTGATTAATCCAGTTAAGTACTCTGATTTAACAGTTCTCAGTGACATTTTATAGGAGATAATAGTTGTCCTTTGTGCTGCCATGATATGAACATTCATATTTTACCCCAAACATATCATTTCTGGTTTAAGTTATCTTCTCTTGGGATAATGAGTTCTGTAAGAATTCTACCTATTGTGTAAAATTAGGCTTTATTTTATTTATTCTTTTTTAAAATGTTTATTTATTTTTGAGTGGCAGAGAGAGAGAGCACGAGCAGAGGAAGGGCAGAGAGAGCAGGAGACACAGAATCCAAAGCAGGCTCCAGGCTCTGAGCTGTCAGCACAGAGCCAGACACGGGGCTCGAACCCGTGAACTGTGAGATCTGGGATCATGACCTGAGCCGAGTCAGACGCCCAACGCACTGAGCCATCCAGGCGCCCCTATTTTATTTATTCTTAAACTACTTCTTTCAAACACCATTGAAATATCCCTAATTCTAAGATGTGGTGAACACATTTTGAACACCTTGTTTAAATCTGACATTATTCCATGATTTTATACACTTTAAGCATATAATTCTCAGCTCTCATTTTTTTTCAGGTAGATGAGAATCATCCTGTTGTCATTTGAAAGATTTCCATCCTCCTAAATATTATTTCTCTTTGTTCTTGAGATGTAGTGGTTTAACTGAATGAATTTATTAATATATAAATGCAATTGTGATTGTCCCCATTTATGTTCAACTAAATGACCTATTGAATTGACTTAAAAATTACTTTGAGGGTATCTGGGTGGCTCAGTTGGTTGAGCATCCGACTTCGGCTCAAGTCATGATCTCACAGTTCGTGGGTTCAAGCCCTGCGTCGGGCTCTGTGCAGACAGCTCAGAGCCTGGAGCCTGCTTTGGATTCTGTGTCTCTGTCTCTCTGCCCCTCTCCTGCTCTCTCTCTTTCTCTCTCTCTCTCTCTCTCTCTCTCAAAAATAAGTAAATGTTAAAAAAATTACTTTGTATCACCTTTAAAAGTCCTTTCTCTGATCTTTTTTAATCTTTTAGAAATTCCACTGACATGAATAAAGTTAATTATTATAATAATCAAGGCTGAAATTTGTTTCTGAAAATATAAAATATTTGTATTTATTTTGTGATTCATTTTGGATAGCATCTGTTATTATAGCCTGAATTTTGGACCGTGTCATCAGAAGTAGATACTTCAATTAATAAGGTTTTCGGGAGCAAGTTGAAAGTTGTGCATTTTTATTTATTTGTAAATTTACCACTTAAGAAATGAAAGGAGGAAATATTTTTTAAAAGCAGACATATTTTAGACTGCAAAATATTTTTGCTTTAATGTTTAATAGTTGAAAATAAGTATGTTAATGGATAATGAGAATGGTTTACACATTTAATAAATCTCCTTATGATAACTGCTTTTTAGATTCTTTGTTCTGAAGTAGGCTATTTCTCTTTCATGGAAAGGTTATTATATATTCTTATTAGGAAATAAGACTGTCATAGGTTGGCTAATTCACATTCTGTTTATAATCAAATTGTGAAGGTATTATTAAGTCTTAGCCATGAGCTGTAAGTTGACTAAAAAGCACCCTAATTGTTTCATACAAATAATTTAAATTTGAGATAATCTTTCTTTAGCTATTATTTTTGTTTCTTCGGGGCTCCTAGTATGAATGACAATGAATGAAGTTGTTTTGTTTAGTGACAATTTAATTGCTTAATATGTGTACATATGATCAGTGTTTAAAGTTTATGTCTTTTACTTAATATTAAATTTCTGGATCTAGTGCCTACTGTACAGAGAGATCTGGACCTTACCCATTGGTGTTTGCTCTCTTCCTTTGTCCCTGCCCCTCCCTCCTTTTTAAATAAATTCCATGCGAAGTCACTTTTGCTTTCTGTGAAACTGTAAGATAACGGAATAGGGTGGTGTAAATTTTCAAATTCTGCAATTAGAATGTTTGGGTTCAGCTCCTGTTTCTGACTGCTAGCTGGATGACCTTGAACAAGTTACTTAAATTCATCTGTAAAATGGGGATTAGAGGGTACTGACTTCACAAAGACTTTGTGGATTAATTAGGATAATGTATGGAAAACATTTAGTGTAATACCTGGCATGTAGTTGTTGCACAATAAATGTTAGCCTTTAATTAAAGTTGCTGATAGGGAGCTGAGCAGGAGAGCCATGGATGCAAGAGCTATTTTAGAAATAGCCTGCATGGGTCACTTAAAAGGAGTAAAGCATATGAAAAGAACAGATTCTTGACCCTCATCCCTGCCAGAATTTTTATGATTTGAAATGAACATAGGATTATGGTAAAATAATAGCCTCTGATTTGAAGATTTACCAGGTAAAACTTTGGGGCCTGTTGATAGATAACTACAGGTTAAAAAATATGTTGCAGATGATGAGAAATAGTAGATAACCTTCTTGGCAGGGAAGTGACAGAAGTATTCCTTTGCACATCCTAGTCTAGGTCCTAAAGAAGGTTGTGGTGGTGCTGTCCCTGTTTAAAGAATAAATGAAAAATGTCATGGGAACAATAGTGTGAAGTATCAAATCTGTATGAAGTATTATGTTTTGTAAGCAGTAACAAGAAAAGGACTACTTCTCACGATCTCAGACATCTCCTTGCCCTATTTGCTACATTTGTCTTCCTCCTCCTTCCCCTTTGCATGCTCCGTTAGTTAGCTCAGGTTTCATGCCTTTTGCCTCAGAGTTCTTTCTCTTTGTATAGATATTCCCTGCTCTTCTCCCAGTTAAACCAGAAAGGACAAAATACAGCCACTTTTTGAGTAATGTCTTTATAGTATTTATCTCAGCTATGTCACCAGAGGCTATAGATTGTAAAGTATTAGCTCTCTTCTTTCTGGAGACTTAACACAACCTGGAAGAGGAGAAAGGGAGGGTCAGCTAACTTATACCAGATTGGCAGCCACAGTGACAGCAGAAACTGTGGCATGGCACATAAATCTATATCCCACCCCCCATCTTTTTCCACTTTTTCCACAGTGGAAGTGAGGCAGCTGGGAAAGAAGACAGACTGTGCAGTCTGAGGTGGCAGCAAATTAAAGATGGGAATGGTGGCAGGGTGACTTTGGAGCTGCTAGTACTTTGTGGATTGGTTTGGCATACAAAATGAGGGAGATTTGCTACTCCAATCCCGGTTTTAGTAGAAGCCAAGATGTTTGTCTGTTTTATCAACAATTTGAATAGTGCTTTAGCACGTTGCTTACTGCACTTGATTAAGTTGTCTTCTCTCCTAATATCCCATCTTAACTGTTTTCTTATGACTTCCAACACGACTGTATTTTCATTTTCTTCTCTCCCAGGATAGCCAGAAGTCCTACTTATAATTCTTGTGTTTTAGGGCATTAGGGTTGACCTATACTCTATCATCAGGAAACTCAAATTAGGCCTTCCTGATTTAACCTTTGAGTGATAATGTAGCAGAAAAATCACAAGGAGCTGTAAGTCCAAAATGAAACATTATATTCCTAACTCCAACCAAGTGCTAATCACAAAGGCTGCTATAAAATTGCCCCAAAGTAAAAGGGAACACAGTATGACAACAGACATCTCTGTGCTGTGAGATCCTGGTGGTATGTCAGTATACTCAGTCATCATTTTCAGGAATTCTCAAGGGATAAAAGTCTATTATTACCTGGAGGTCCTTCCTCCTGCCTGTTGCTTTCAAGGAGAGTAACATGTGGTGAAGGAATAAGAGGTATATGAAAGTGGAATTGTGATTTTTTTTTTTTTTTTATGAGAATGGGGGAAAGAGAGTTTGGAGTTTGGCTCTTGAATAATTTGATGAAATTAAGCTTTATCCTTTTTTTGTACTGCTTTCCATTCCTCTATTTTTTTTGTCGTCCCCCCCCCCCCCCCCCGCCCCATGAGAAAAGCTATAGTAGAATTCTTTGGGATCCTTTGAGTTAGGAGTTTCTAATTTAGGGAAAAGTACCAAATGATTAAAAAACAACTGAAAAACTCCCCAAACCTCCATGTAGAGTTACTTGTTTTCATGGAAATTCTTCACGTTTATTTCCATTTTTGCTTCCCATACAGTTTTTTTCAAATGTTTGTTTGTTCTGGTTCAAATTTTTATTTAAACTCTAGTTAGTTAACATAGAGTATAATATTGGTTTCAGGAGTAGAATTCAGTGATTCATCACTTACATATAACACCCAATGCTCAACATACATGGAGTTATAGGACCTGTGCAATGTGAATCATCAGAGAAACTGTTGGCACTGTCCCATTTATGAGCAAGCTGTGGACTGTCTAGAATCTTAGCAAAGTGACTTATGTATGTATATAAAATTTAAATGACTAAATTTGTTTCAGAACATGCAGAATGACTGCAAGGAGCCTTCTGCTTAGTGAAATGAAGCAAAAAATCTCTTTGCTCTCTTTTGATACTGTCCTGCCTGCATTATCCTGAACTGCATAACTCACTAAGATATTACGTATTTTCCATTAGCCGTTCTTTCAGTCCTCTATCCAGAGTTAAGTCTGTCAGAGTAACATTGAGGTCAGTGAACCATGAGTCTGGTTGCCTTTGCAAGGCATTTCTGTGCTAGTAAAAGCAGCAAATACCTCATAAGAATGCTGCACAATCATTCCCATAGTGTGATATGCTAATTCTTAAGAATGTTGCTAACACTGCACTTTGTTTCATATGATTGAATTTAGAACTTTCACTCAATTGGTTGAAGGCTTCAAACTGGCAGTAATAACAGTCTTTTGAGTTGTTGCTTAAGTAGAGCAGTGATGGAATTCATATGGCAAGCGACAGTTGCTCATTCAAGTTCAAGAAAAAAATCTCTGTCAGCCGCAATGGTTGAAAAACAAAAGGAAAGAAAGTAGCCCAGCTGTTTGCTTTTTAATAGTATATCTTTCCTTCGTGTTTTAGATGAGAGCAGAGCACAGTCATTCATTAAATGAAGGTATAAATATTAATGTCATCATTGTTAAAAATCCTGAAGAACAGACCTCACACATTTATGTGATTTTTTTTTTTAATGTCCATCTTATTGTGTCCAAGTAAAATCAAGAAAATCCCCTGGTCCCTGAAGGGGTCTCACCACAGCTAGTTAGCTTTCAGTCTTGATGTCCTTTTACTTGTGCCTCCTGTAACAAGTCTCGGAGAATTTAGTATGAATTTAATCAGCCATATTTGGCCACATAGTGGTAAATAAAATGTAAATCCCAGAAGTCCAGATAATCTTCGTGGATGTAATTTAAGCATACAAACTCTTTGCTGTGACATGAATGGGAAGTATTACTAGTTTAGACAACTTACTGTCATTCCGCGCTTTCAGCGTGGAACAGTCTTGTTCTTTGCTTTTAGTCAAGTTAGTAGTTATAGGATGTCAGAACTTTTAGGTAGCCAGAGTTGCTACCCTTCTATTTGAACATTTGTTGAATATTTTGAAAAGATAAAAGCTGCTTATTGTTCTGTTGCCTATGGTAAACCGTATGAATAAGATTTCCTTTGGGTGTAATATCTGTTTATATCTAGTATATTTGGGAGTATATCTTTGGCTCACTGAAATGGGCACTTTGATATGTTTTTCAGAGACTATGATATTTTAGCAAATAATCTTTTCCTTGGTCAAATTCTAGCTAGCTTCTTGAGAATTGTTCAACAGAATTGATCTTAGGGCAAAGAACTAACATTTTTTGAGAATTAGTATGTATCAGGCATTGTGCTCAGCTTTTTCCATGTAATAAATCATCCTTAAAATAACTCAGTGAGTAAGATACTGTAATTAATCCCGTTTTTCAGATGAATAAGTTGCTATTATCAATGCCATTTTCCAGATGAAGAAACTGGGGTGAAGTTAAATACAACTTATCCAAAGGTACACAACTGTGAAGTGATAGAGTATTTGAACAGTAGTTTTTGTCCTAACAAAGCCCATACCTGTAATCACTATGCACTATATACATGGGGATAGGCTTTTGCTTGACCATATTTGTTTGATGTCTCTCCTTGTTCTAGCCTCAACTAGGGCCATGAATCTCAGCAGCTGACACAGTCTGTGGAAAGGCTGTTGGGTGTGATGGCATTTACTAACTATAACCATTCAAGGCCACCCTTAGGAAGGGAATTAAAACCTCATTCTACCCCACTACACCTAGTTGAGAGAAGCCTGGACCTATGTGGATATTGAGGGCAACCTTCTTAAGAGTCTTGAGACCATAAAGCAGACAGCTTTTTTTGGTTGAGAATTGCCAAAAAGTTACTAATAAAATCCCTAGCTCACCCCAAGTGAAATTTTGAGTTCCAGGTAGTGATGTCTTATTGGAGATTTTTCTCAACTGGCAACCCTATTCCAAACTTCTTTACCTTGACCATTTTGGCTGTCAGAGGTTTATCTTCAAGAGATTCCACCCCCACCTCCCACCCAGTTTAGTTGTGTTTCTCTCACAAGTCACTGAGTAGCAACTAAAGAAAGAAGACGGTAAATACAGAAGAAATCTCATGGACTAGGACCCAAAATCTTTTCCACCCCTGAAATGTTTTTCATGATAGCAGAACCTATTCATTCATGGTAGATGTTAAGACCTTCCTATTGAAGTCTACTGATGATTAATAATTCTAACTGACTAATTCCAGGGTAGGGTCTCTGTCTTAGGGCACAAGGAATGATAATAGACTAATGCTTTTAAATGGAGTTGCCATGAATTGCTAGAGGGACTTGCCTGCAGCTGTGGACATCCTCCCTGTCAAAGAGTTATCTATGCTACTGGCAGAGGGCTATAAGTGTACCAGCAAGCCTATTGAGTCTTCCCTGCCTTTGGCAGAGAATGACCATATGGACCAGAATTAGCAACAAGAGGAGGTAGTCTTGAAAATGAGTCCCTGAAATCATTAATAGTGGTCATATCAGTTCAAGTTGAGCTGAGCTGTCAATTGTGTAATTCCTAGGCTAGTTGGCTCTGATTCTTTACAAATGCATAGTGCTGACTTTTGTATGACTTGCACATATAAAACATTCTCTTGCTGGAAAGTTAATGCAGTGCTTTTTTTTTTTTTTTTTTTTTTAACACTAACATCTTAATAGAATGACAAGGCACTCTTTTTTTTTTTTTAATTTTTTTTAACGTTTATTTATTTTTGAAACAGAGAGCGTGAGCATGAATGGGGGAGGGTCAGAGAGAGGGAGACACAGAATCTGAAACAGGCTCCAGGCTCTGAGCTGTCAGCACAGAGCCCGACGCGGGGCTCGAACTCACGGACCGTGAGATCATGACCTGAGCTGAAGTTGGACGCTTAACCGACCGAGCCACCCAGGTGCCCCGACAAGGCACTCTTGATTGATCAAAAGGGAACATACTTAAATGCTTTGAAATATATACATATAGTTTTCAGAAAGCAGAATGCAATATAAGTAATGTGGTAAACAATAGAGCCTCATCCTGGCCCTTTTATTAGCTGTATTATTACTTTGAGAAATTCGCTTAACCTCTCTAGTTTGTTTCCTCTGTAAAATGAGGGAGTTTAAGTAAATCTGTGTTTCTCAAACTCTGAATCTACCACAGATTACTAGAGATTAATTTAGGTGGCATATGTGAGATAATTTCAGACAGTTTCCTGATAAAAGATTAAAACAACCATTGAGTTGAATAGTTGAAAAAGTTATTTCTTTTTCAGCCCTTCTGATTATGTCAGACAAATTCTCAATTTGGTGTCAGGAAATCTTTGCAATAGTTCTTTAACACTGGATAATTGTTTGGGGGTGGAGATGGGTGGGAACAGGCACAGGGAATCCTCCAATTCCTCAAGACGTTCTATAGAAGGGTAATTAATTCCATTCCTTCAAAGGGGAAAGTGCTGCAGTGCTTTTTTTGCTTCTGTCTACCTCATTTCGCTTCCACTTGAAAGGAAAGTAGTGTGTACAACTGGGGAGTTTAGGGGGAGGAACAAATGTGTGAGACCTAGCCCTGTCTGGCTTCTCTCATGGCACAGCCCATAGCCCATTCTCAGAAGGCATGCTCTTCCTCCTCCCCAGTGTACTACGCCTTGCTTGACAGACTAATTTTAGGATTGGGATTGGGTGGAAACTATTAGAAAACCCATAAGGCCGTAAATTCAAAGAATAAACTACATTCTTTAGTTCATCCTTATTGGTAATCAAGCTGATATTTTGATTGCCATTTTATTCTTCTCTCTGTCTCTCATTTGGTTTGAAACTCATAGGAGATGTAAGGGGAAAAGCAATTATACACCCCTTTAACCTCACTGATAATCTCTTCTTTTATTTTTTTTTTTAATTTTTTTTTAACGTTTATTTATTTTTGAGACAGAGAGAGACAGAGCATGAACGGGGGAGGGTCAGAGAGAGGGAGACACAGAATCTGAAACAGGCTCCAGGCTCTGAGCTGTCAGCACAGAGCCCGACGCGGGGCTCGAACTCACGGACCACGAGATCATGACCTGAGCTGAAGTCGGCCGCTTAACCGACTGAGCCACCCAGGCATCCCGATAATCTCTTCTTTTAATAGAAATCTGGCCTGAGCTCAAGGCCCTTCATAGGCAATAGTATCTATATAGAATTTAATGATATGGTTTCATTTTTAGTGAAGTTATACTTCTAGCTGCCATCTATAAAATAAATTCATGTAAGTTTTAAAACGAATTTTTAAAACATTAATACAGATAATACATGGATATGGTAAAAATTATAAAGTGAATACATAAATGACTAAAGTTTAGAAACCACTAAGCATTGATCATTTCTAATCTAGGATCTGTTCCAGATTTAAATTCTTTTGAATATAAATGCCAGTAGAATAAAAAATGTTAGGTGGTAAACAAGTAAAAAAAGGGACCTTCTAACCATAGCATATACTATGTTATTTTCATTTGTTTTAAAATATATCATTACTGAGGAAGCTAACCTTTTTTTTTTTTTCATTAATAAATACCCTTTTCTTAATATTTAACTAGGCAGTTGAGTATTGATATCTTTTTGATAACACATTTTTTTGGTGATGGTATTTTATTTTATTTTTCTTCCACGAAAGCAGTCAGTTCTGGGTGAGGTTTTTCGAACTAGAAATCTTGGAGGACACGAACCATGCTATCACTGTATACTCTACCTCATACAGTGTTTGGCATATAGCAGTGTTCAATAAATATTTGAACAAGTGAAGTGAATGAATGAATGAATGAATGAAGAATGAACAAAGAACCAACAAAAATAAACTACATTCTCTGTCTTGAAGATATAGGCATAGTTTCGATTTATTTCTTAAAGCTGTCAATAGGACTAGCTGTAAGAAAGTTGAGGCCTTGGGGCAATCAGTGAAAGACAGAGCTACTTGAACAAAGCATTTAGAATAACCCTGTTAGAGGGGCGCCTGAGTGGCTCAGTCGGTTAAGCGACCGACTTCAGCTCAGGTCATGATCTCATGGTTTGTGAGCCCCGCGTCTGGCTCAGCACTGACAGCTCAGAGCCTGAATCCCGTTTTGGATTCTGTGTCTCCCTCTCTCTCTGCCCCTCCCCTGCTCATACTCTCTCTTTCCTTCAAAAATAAATAAACATTAAAAAAAAAAAAAAAAGAAGAAGAAGAACCGTGTTAGAAAGAAAGCTCAAAAAGAAGGTAGCCCTATTAATTTTGCTTTTATTTATGGTCATATAAAAGAAGTTAGATTGTTTCTTTCTCTCCTTTTTATAAAAAAGAACTGTTTTCTCTTCCTTTTTTTCCTCTCATTCATGTGCTATGTCTCTTATCATGTCCATATCACAGAAAGCACCCAATTTCTCTTGCCTTTGGGAGATTATTAGAGCTTAATTTAAAATGCAGCTTACTCTTTCCCCATACACTCTTAATTATAGTATCTTGTCTGATAAAGGTGCCCACCTCTGTCTTAACCAGTACCCCAGATGAACTGCAGTGCTGGTGGTGAATTTTTTTAGTGACATCTATTCATGCAACAAATGTCATGTTTCAAGGGCTTTGTTCTAAGAGTCCTGAAATGAGTTTTACATGTCAGAGAGAGAGAATATTAACCAGATGTTTTTAATTTTTAGTTATGCCAACCAACTTTCTTATAATCATGTAGTTTGAGTGATTACATTCCCAGATGATGAGATTTACTATAAAACACTGTGCATATATGCAGAAAAACAGAATTTGAGGACTGTGTTCCATTCTGGTGAATACATTTTAAAAGTCTTCTAGGTTTATTCTCTACAAGTGCATTCTTTCTTTAATGGTCCAGTGATTAACTGGAATTATTTTGTATATTCAGGTTAATATTTTCTGTTATTGAAATTTTAATTCAGTACATTTTATGTTTATAAAATTTCTCTGCCTGGTATCTTCATGTCTTCTAGTTACTACTATGTGGTCTTCGATATCTAAGGTTGCTGGCTTAGGGGCAGGCGCCTGGGTGGCTCAGTCGGTTGGGTGTCCAACTTCGGCTCAGGTCATGATCTCACTGCTTGTGAGTTCGAGCCCCGGGTCTGGCTTTGTACTGACAGCTCAGAGCCTGGAGCCTGCTTCAGATTCTGTGTCCCACTCTCTGCCCCTCCCTCACTCATGCTCTGTCTCTCTCTCTCTCTCTTAAGAATAAATAAAACATTAAAAAAATAATAAAGTAATTAAAATAAAGTTGCTGGCTTATCCCATTTTGGGTTGTTCTTGTCATTGCATTATAAAATTGATAGAACAGCAGTATCATTAATGATATATAGAAGTTGGATTCTGAAATTAATCATCATCTACAAAAATTAGCATCTAATCTCTATTCTAATTTTAATTTAATGTCCAGATAAACAATCAACATAAATTTTATTGTTATCATCATTGAAAACATAATAGATAATTTGGCCAAGAAAAAAAAAGACTTTAGAATTACCATTTTTTTTTCTTTAAAAGATACAACTGCTTGGCTTATAATTGTAATCTTTAGGTATCTCTAGAGTCATGGTGCTCTGTCATGAAATTAATGAAAGAGCCATTTGCTATAATGACAATCTGGAAGTTTTGAGAATACTTTATTGTCTGGTTCAAAAACAAAAATGATGACAGAAAACAGAACTTTGCCTAGCTGGCTGTGTTCACTAGCAATATGGTTATTCTCTGATTAGATTCTTTGAGTGCTGGGTGCATCCTTATCTGCAGTATGAGGTGTTGAGATGGCAGCATGTTATGACAGGGAAAAAAAAAAAAAGATCATGGACTTGAGAAGCAGACCAACCTAAATGGGAAATTTAGCTCTGTCACTTTTGTGCTAGTACCTTGAGCAAGTTACTTAACTGCGTCTGTAATACTGCTTTAGAGTTGCGATGAGGATGAAAGCATCCAGAGTGAGTTCTCCAATGGTAATTGTATGAGAAATACAGTGTGGTGATGATATGTTTTGATATTCTCACAGGTGAAGTAAAGGACAAAAATGTGCAGGTGGTTGAGCTCCCCATTGTAGACAGTCTTCATCCTCGTCCACCATATTTGCCCCTGGCTGTACCAGAAGACCTTGCAGATCGGCTTGTACGAGTCCATGGTGATCCTGCAGTGTGGTGGGTGTCCCAGTTTGTCAAATACTTGATCCGCCCACAACCTTGGCTGGAAAAGGAAATAGAAGAGACTACTAAGAAGCTTGGCTTCAAACATCCAGTTATTGGGTAAGAATCTGATTTATTCCTCTCATAATGTGATGTAGTAGCAGAGATATGTGTACTTTACAATATATTGTGAACTTTATGATATAGTTTAATTTTCAAGCCATACCCTAAAACAGATGTTCCAGATAGAGTTCACCTTAGGTCATAGGGAGATCATTCTCCCTTTGTTCACTTAGAACAGTTGAGTTGTCATACTTTGTTACCCCCATTCGCTTATTTATTCATTCAACAAATATATTAAACCCTTATTTCTGAAATTACCTGTCTCTTCTGAGGAAAACAACAAAATTGTATTTTATTGAGAGTAGTTTGGATACTATACATGACTCCTATCTTATCCTAACAAGACCATGAGATGAAGCTATCACATTTATAGCTTTTCGATTGTACTTTTTGTTAGGCTTCATTAATTACCACTGATGATTATTTTGCATTTTTTAGTGTTCTGTTTTCTGGCCTGGAAGCTGTTTTGATAATAAAAATAGTATTTATAATGTAAGATAATGTTAAAATTATTATTTAAAATTATCTCTTGACCCACTTGGGACTTATCATGTACATATGCATTCAGCCTCATGCTTATGTTCAAGAAGATATATCAGGAAATCCTACCACCAAGAAGAATACAAAGAAGCATCTTTGTGCATAAGCTTGTGCTCCTATACACATACATAAAAAGTTATGGAAAGAGGAATTTTCCTGGGTCCGGGTGGCAGATTTCATACCATGGGAAAATGTTCTTTGCCTAATGGAAAGAGTACTGGACTGAGATTTAAGTGACCTAGGTAATATTCCTGGATTTTTTCTAATTCTAGACCAAGTTACTTAATAATAGTATTGGGCTTTGATTTTTCCATCTGTAAAATAGGGAAGGTAATACCTGCCCTAAAAGTGATGTGATAAGAAGGGTAAAAGGAAGGATTTTAGTTCAGTGGAAAAAATGCACTGTAAAATATTACCTTTCAGAAAGACTGATGCTAAAATCATTTCTAAAAATAGACTTGTAGGCTAGACTATGACATTCTGTAGCTTATACTGTTTGTAATAAAGTCAGCTATTGATTAATATTAATATAGGTGTTGATTTGTTCACTTATTTGCAGAACATTTATTGAACACCTGCTACTGTGGGGACAGAGATTAATTTTTTTTTAATGGCTCCTTCTAGCTTATTACAGTCTGTTGGAAAAGAGACATACACAGCTAACATTATATGGGCAGAATGTGATAAATACCCTGAGAGAAGTATAAAAATTATTACGAGAGTTCAGGGAAGGAGGAAAGTCTTCATAGCTTCCGTGTTTAAACAGGATCTTGAAAGGTAAAAGAATAGTAATTAAATTACCAAAATACCTTCAACTGCATTATCTCATTGATCTTATAACACAGTCCTATGAAAAGAGTAGAGATAGCTGTCTTATAGGTTAGGAAACTAAAGGGAAGAAAATCTCGGCCCAGAGTTCCAGAGTTAATAAAGGCAAAGCCAGGACTAAAAACCATCTTAACTTTGCTTGGAAGCTTTCCTGTAGTTTCGCATGGCCTAATTATCCATGGACCATACATCATATGGAGAGTTGGCCAAATACAGAAAATTGCAGTACCAGAGACAATTGAGTTATTTGTACATTGAGGTAGTGTGCTGGAATGAAAGAGAAGGGTGCTCGAATTCAAGAATCTGGGGGTCCCATCTAACTTCTAGTACTAACAAGTTGTGCGACTTTGGGCAGCGTACTTGATCATTCCAGGTCTTCATTGATTGCCACTCTTTCCTCATTTGTTTAAAACTAAAAAAAACTAAGTTAGATGGTATGTAAGGTTTCTACTTACATGATACTAAACAATTAGATTTTTGTGTCCACACAACATTCAATCATTTATTCATTATATTTGGTGCTATTGGAAATAAATAAAATCACATTCCCTGCCCTGAAAGAGCTTGATAATCTGATATAGATGACCCTTGAACAATGCAGGGTTAGGACTGCTGACCCCCACCCCCCATGCAGTTGAAATTCCATGTATAACTTGACTCCTCCAAAACTTAACTACTAATAGCCTACTGTTGGCTGGAAGCCTTACCAATGACATAAACAGTCAGTTAACATATATTTTGAATGCGATATGTATTATATACTGTATTCTTACAATAAAATAAGCTAGAGAAAAAGTGTTATTAGAAAATCATAAGGAACACAAAATACATTTACAGTACTGTACTGTAAAAGATCTGTGTATAAGCGGACCTGCACAGTTCAAACCCGTGTTGTTGAAGAGTCAACTGTAGTGAAAGTCAGGCAAGTACACAAAGAACTTTTACTTTTGTGAGGACTGGGTTGAAAAGTATGAGAAACCAGCTACCTCTTGCCTTATGTTGTCTTTTTGTTCATTGATATGTCTTCAGAAGCATCAGTTTCCTTAAATGTCTGAAAAACTTACATTAAATTAAAATGATTTCTCATATCCTTCACCGGACTAATATTCTGAGTCTTCCATGGAGACTCCATTTTGCCCCTCTCAAAATTCTTGATCCAGGCCTAATTTCAGTAGTACTTGGAGACTTGAAAAGATTTCTCAGTAGTACTCTGCCAGTACTTCATATGCTCCTCTTCCTTTGATTCTTCCTTCCATTATTACAGCTCTTCTTTGTTTTCATTTTCATTTTCATTTTCCTATCTCCCACCCAACATCTTCCCTCGTGTCTTAGTCTTCATATGTATAGAAGTTACTGACCCTTATTTTAAATGTTAGCGCTAAAGAAAGTACATGATGAAATCAGTATCAAAGAGTGTTTCTTCTTATAAACTTTTCATTGAAATTCAGTGGAATTGTTTATCCTTGTGGAGCCCAGTGAACAATTCCAATTTCCTGAGAGAGAAGCAGTGATTAAGAAGGATGTGGGAAGGAAACAACGATAGAATACGTGTAAATATAAAGGTGTGCATATCTGGACTATAGTCTGGAAGGCAGAGGATACCCATAAAGATATCAGATTAGCTGCAGTGAAAACAGATCCGCCTTCCAGATTCACAATAAAAAGCTGGGTTTAGGCTTGACCTAAGGCATGCCTATATACCATGGCCTAAAGGGAAACAAATTTACTTTTTTCTTTTTCCCACATATGAATAGTGGTTTAGTAATTTGGTGAGGGGTGGGGAGGATGCAGGAAGGGCAAATTTAAGGAGAGTTTTAATTTATGAAAGTAAACTATGACCATTATTATTTTCATTACAATTACTTTGAAAGCACTAAGATGGGAGGAAAATACTGTGAAAGTCAACACAGGACGATGTAAATCTTTGTCCCCAGTTTTACAGTTTTAGAACTTTTTTACAATAGGACAGATGAGATCAATACCTACTTGTGTTTGACAGCATGAAAAACAGCAAAAGGAAATTCATTATGCATATAACAAAAGGGGTAGAATGTCTCCGTGAACTTAGAATAGTAAGAATTCTTAAAAGGTTTGCCTGCCTTGATTGTGCATTAGGAAGAATTCTTGAAGGTCTGTGTTTTCCTCAGGCAATTTTCAATTCTATAAGCTGGCAGTTATAATAACTATACAGGGTAGAATGAAGAATGAGAGAAGTTGGCATCAAATGCTGTAAACAATATATTTAATATTCTGTAATAACAACTGTGAATCTTGGTATCATTTGTTGCCAAAAATCTTAAAAAGTTATATCCAGTTTTTTCTGGGAGGCTGGTAGGTATTTTGCTGCTCATATGGAGTATAACTCTGGAATCTTCCACTTATTCTACTGTTCTTGGATATGCTAATTACTTTCTTTATAAGAAAGCATTCTTCTAAAGCTTATTTTCTAATTCTCCTTGTATTGTGTTAACATGCAAATATATTTAGAATGTATGTGTTTGAATTTTTAAAACATTTTAATTTTTCTAGTGGCAAAAATGAAAAAAAAAATGGTTTAAAATGTCTGTGATGCCACCATAAATAAAGGTATAAAGTTGAGTAGCCTAAAAGTACACAGTGGATCAGAGGATCAGAACATTATCAGCAGAGTCTGACTGTCTCCCTCTGCCCCCCAGAGTACACGTCAGACGTACAGACAAAGTAGGAACAGAAGCAGCCTTCCATCCCATTGAGGAATACATGGTACACGTTGAAGAACATTTTCAGCTTCTCTCTCGCAGAATGCAAGTGGATAAACGAAGAGTATATTTGGCGACGGATGACCCTTCTTTATTAAAGGAGGCAAAAACAAAGTAAGTTAAATGAACTAGTGATTCTAGACCAGGACTCTTTTTCAGTTGAAAGGAATCCTTAATTCCCATGACTTGTCATTCTTGTTATAATATTATTACTAATTATTGGAGTTTTTTTTTTAATTCAAACAACTGTGTACCTTTGTGACTGTGAATATAATCAAAGAGTACTTGAGGTGCCAGTAAGGTGTATATTTCATTCTAAAGCCTCTTCTCTTGGTGGGTAGGCAGCTGCCATCTTGCTGTGTACTCACATGACCTTTCTGTGTGTTTGGAAGAGAGAGCAAGCTTTCTGGTGTCTCTTCCTGTGGGGGCATTAATTCTATCATGAGGGCCCCATTCTCATGCACTTTATTTAATCCTAATCATCTCCCAAAGGCCCCGTATCCAGATACTATCACAGCTCAAACATAGGTATTCTAGGGGGACACAAACATTCAGTCCATAACTCTAACCAACTGTATAGGACTGCTAGCAATAAAACATACCAGGTGCTTGCCTTTTTGCTCTCACTATCTTCACTAGCAATTAATGGGCAACTGAAACATATGTAAAATATGTGTGAGTTGGGGTGCCTGGGTGGCTTAGTCAGTTGAGCGTCTGACTTCGGCTCAGGTCATGATCTCGTGGTTTGTGAGTTTGAGCCCCATGTCGGGCTCTGTGCTGACGGCTCGGAGCCTGGAGCCTGCTTTGGATTCTGTGTCTTCCTCTCTCTCTGCCCTTCCCCTTCGTATGCTCTGCTCATGCTCTGTCTCTCTCTGTCTCTCAGAAATAAATAAATGTTAAAAAAAATTTTTTTTAAATATGTGTAAGTGTTCATCTCATAAAAAAAAATCTGGAACTTGGAAGTTATATTAAAGAAAAATAAAGAATCAGAAGATAAGTTTTATAAGTGGAAGAGGAAGAACTGCTAGTATGTATTGAACAGTAAAACAGTAATCTGTCATTTATAGAGCATGCCTATATTTCAGGCACTGTGTTAGGTGCTGGCGATGCCATGATAAGCAAGATAACTCTGCTCTCAAGGAATTCCCAATCTAGTGGGGGAACAGACAATTACTCATACTCTACAGTATGAATAGTGCTACTATAGGGTTAACATAGGGGGTTAAGAAAACACATAAACACACTGATCCTAATTCGGAATTTATCATAGGATCTAGGTGAACCTAGAATTGGCCTTTACTTATTATTAATAAATAAGGGATGTATTAAATATGTGAAAGAAAGGAATGAGGGAGAAGAATCTGTGTTCTTAGCTTTGCTCAGACACTGTTTGCTCCAGAAATCATCCCTGAATCCCGAAGTGTCCCTCCTGTCTGCATTGCTCTGACTTGGTGTTTAGCACTTGCTTACCTCTGTCTCCCTCACTGGATTAGAAGTACTTTAGACACAGTAACTACCTCTAGTAAGTGCCTAGTAAGTACTGAATTATGTTTATTTCAATTCCATCAGTTTGAAAACATTTTATTAGATGTTAATCACTTAAGCTAGTGACTTTTTAATTAATTTATTTATTCTTTGGTCCATTTCTTAAGTCAGAAATAGAGGTTGGGGAGAAAAACAAATTTGAAGTGAGGACTATACTGTAGATGTTTATTCGAAGCATTGGATAATAGTTTAAATCCTGTTTCTCCCTCCTAAGAATCTAAACCGGATATAAGTTGCTTTTTCTTTTAAGACTCCCTCTATGAGTATATTCTTTCTTTCTCTGTCCCTATCTCTCTCTCTCTCTCTCACTCTCACTCTCACTCACTCACTGACATACACAGGACCACGAAATTCATCAGTCAAGTGTAAGCCAAGTTACATACTTACAGTTAAGGATTAAATGAACATCTGGGCACAAAACACAATACAAAATTTTCACAGATACTTTTCAAGTTTGATATCTAGAAGCAGAGTAGAAATAGTTCACCATGCTCCTTCATTTTAAAATACCAGATTGAATTTGTAGCTTAATTGAAAAAATATTAAAATGTTATCTACTCTTTTACTTGTTCTTGAAGCATCACAAGCTTTTCCTGTTTTTTTTTTTCCCTTGATGAGCAAAATAACTCATGCTTATTAGATGATAGGGAAGTTGGTAACTATACAAGCAAGAAAAAATACCCACAGTTCTATTACTCAGTGGAAACAGCTATTTAAATGTTGATATATTCCCTTTAGTCATTTATATAGTTACCCATTTTAGTAGTTTATCCTATTCTATATAATTTGAACTCTTTTTTACTTAATACAGCAATGGATCCATTTTCTCAGGTCACTAAAAAAATAATTATCTTAAATGTCCCCTTTAATGACTACATACCTCCTGTATGGATGTGCCATTGCTTACTTGCTCATTCTAATATTGGACACTTACTAGTTATCCACATTATTTCCTTAAGCTAGGTTTCAGGCTTTGGAAATATTTAGATAAAAGGATATGGGCATCTTACAACTTTGATCCATAGTACAGCATGGTGTTTTTGTATTAAGCAACCCTTACAGTACAGTTGGCATTGGTAGTTACCACGATTATGGGACTAGTAAAACTTGAATTTCCTTTTCATGGTCAGCAGCTACTATCTCCTCTGTCTATGGTAGTTCAAGAGACAGCTTTCCCATATTCTGTTAGAAATGTTGCAGCAGCATTTTATGCACTTTTTTTTACCTCTTTGCAAGTCCTTTCATTTTAATTTTCTGAGTCATTTTGAAGATCTTCTCAGGAATGTAGACGCTGTTTCTCATTATTTTGCTTCTGTGTTTTTTTATTCTGAATTAACTCTGCTTTAGACCTGTCAGGATTGGTTTTGAAACCTAAGCAAATCATAAAACCTCTGCCTTTGTTTTAGGAGACCAGAAGCATGACTGAATCTCTCATCACAGTATATAGAGTACAGGGTCATTATGATACTTTGTGCTTCAAGAGGGTAAAGAACTTAGAATGATGGTTAAATGATACATAGAATTCACACAGTCAGAGGAGAATCTATTTCCTGGGTAGCTTATCTTTTGTAAAAGCGGTCAAGGTTAGCTTTATATGTGTGGCTTCTGTGTGAAAATGAGCAGTTAATGCCTTGCTGCTTGGTATCATACCTCAGGTTTCTCTAGGTTAAGACGGAGTTCATCTGTGAGATTTTGGCACCCGCATCCCACTGACTGTGGCAACCATTGCCAATGTGGAGATAACTCTCTTAGGTAATTCACTGGTAGAGTGTTTAAATCACACTCATTGGCAAAGAAGTAAGAACTATTAAAGTTGTCTATCCAACATTGTATCCTAAGATGTGGAGATTGGGAGCAGGGGTGAAACAGGAGAAGAAACAAGTCTTTAAAAATCTCTCAGGGTAAATATTTACATATGTAGTTTGCTCTTTATCAAAAATGCTAGATGAGCACTCCTAAACTTAGTTTCATTTACATAAATAGAGGCAAGAAAAACTTATTTAAAAGTTTTTGATAAGTGTTTGGTTGTCCTGTGAAATGAAGGCTCAGCCGTAAAGAGTGGTTAATTTTCTCATTATTTTATTGAACTGTAATGTGCTAGATACAGTTACAGGGCAGTAGGAATACAAAGAGAAATAGAAGATAATATGCTGCTCCTTTTTTTCAGGAGTATCCAACTGGTGGGCAGTATACGTGTAGCAAATGATTACAGTATAGTTAGATGGATGTCCGGAAGGAGTTGTATACCAGGTGCAGTGAAATCATGAAGAGTATCTCCCTCAGCCTGGAGAAAGACTTTAGAAAAGAAAATGTGTTGTCAGTTTATAACTTTAGCTTAGTCCTTTGTGAGTAATATAAACAAATTTTTATAAGGTGGAAGAGGAAAAAAAAATTCTTTTTATCACTGCCAATCTCTACAACCTCACAGTAAAAGAATTCCTCTGCCAACATACTTATGAGCAAAAGACAAGAAAGAAGCATGTTTGTGCAAAAATTTCCATGCTCATTATTGGAGATGCAAAGTCTCCCTCTTCCATTATTTACTTTGTTTCAGTTTCTTTTTCCAAACTCAGTATCCTTCATCAAGCAGTCTTTTGCACATACAGATGAGCCCTGAGGAACTTAGGTGTTCTTTTGGTTTGGTTCTAGGGAGGGATCTTTAAGTTAGGAAGGGCATTAAAGTTACTGTCACTTCTCAGTAAAAAGATCAATCTTTTCTTTTCATTCAGCACCCAAACCTTGCTGACAGAGTTAGTTTCTATTCAAGGATAAAAATTGTACTGGTGTGTTTTAACAATTCCCTCTCCTCTCTCCTCCGGCCTTTTTCATATTTATTTGTTTCTGTTTCTGCCCCATACCTGGATATGCAGCACCACAAGAATCACATTAAAAGTCCTTGGGGTTGTTTTCTTTTTAGAACAAATGTGACATTTCCTTCGCCTCCCTGATTCAGGGCTGAGGAGGGTAAAATGTCAAAAATAATGAAGCCAAATGGATCTGAACACTGATTACCAGTCTGAAACAGCATTCGGAGACTTTGCCGCCACAGTCATCATTAGAGGCAGTGAGAAGAAGCTCCTTGGTGGCTGTGAAATGGAGAGAAATCTGAAGCAGCTGTTAGGGGCTGAGGAAGAAGTCCCAGACATATAGGTAGCGAGTACTACCGATGTAGCATGTATTTACTCACACAGCATTGTGTGATGCCAAGAAAAGTATAGTCCCAACCTTTGGGGAATACTGTGTGGGAGACAGACATGTAAACTGACTCTTGATGGTTCGGGGTTTATAAATAGGAACTATTACCCTGTCAACAAATATTCATTGATCCTGTTATATTCCGGATTCTCTTCTAGGTACTGAGAATAATACATTGAACAAAGCAGATGAAATGCCTCATTATAGAGTTTACATTCCACTTAGGGGTGATGGAGGTGGGAATGGATACAAGCAGTAAATAAATAGTAAATACATATTACGTCAAATGATAATAAAGGTCATGAAGAAAAGTTAAGCAGGTGAAAGAGATAGAAATTGCCAAAGTCCTCACTAATAAGGCTGTATTTCAGCAGAGATCTAAAGGAAGTAAGGAATAAGACCAGCGGGATATCCGCAGAAGAATGTTTAACAATCACAGCTAATATTTACTGAGCATTTACTACATGTGTGGGACTCCTCTAAGCACTTTACATTGCTTAATGTATTTAATTCCTACAAAACTATATAAAGCAGGTACGATTATTAGCCCATTTTCTTGTAAGTCCCAAAGTTTGCAACTTAACTCTGAAGATCTACCCCATGCACTAAGAAAATGTATTCACTCTATACTAGAGTATAATTAAACCTCTTAATTCACAGTAGAATCATTTGAACATATGGTAGGCTTTTTAAAGATATCCTGTTTTAATATTTTTAAGCACATATCCGATCTCAAGACTACCAAAATCTTGCTTAGTTGACATCTACAAGGAATTTGTTTTTATAAATGAATTAAACTAGTTTTCCATTATTGTTGTTGGTAAGATGGTGCTTTGAGGATGGGGGTTAGGGGAGATAAGTCTCAATGATCACAAATTCCAGGTCAAAAATTTAAATGAAATTTAATCACGATTTTTATATTCTAAAGGAAAAGTTCAATGGCCAAATGTGAAGGCAGCTTGAAAAACCTCATAGAA
The DNA here is from genome assembly GCF_018350195.1 of Panthera tigris. Lineage (NCBI taxonomy): Eukaryota > Metazoa > Chordata > Mammalia > Carnivora > Felidae > Panthera > Panthera tigris. The sequence goes on from NC_056665.1 coordinate 111,261,561, forward strand.
GTCACTCATTACAAAGAAAATAAGGAGCCTTCAACTCTTATGAATTTTGATACGTGAGGGGTCATTTTGATACATGTACGTGTATATTATATGATGTGCCAATAACATGTAACATACTCCAGAATGTTTGCTATCCCACTGATGGATTCAAAGATGCGTCATCAACTACTCTATTGAACACCATAATTAAAGCTCTCCTTACTGTTAGAAAAAAGAGCTTTGGTCAAAGGAGTAGTTCTGCCTCCTCCTGATAAGACACTACATCCTGATAGAGTACTGTGATTTCAGTGACTATGTAAAAATTTATTTCTTTTTTACAGGTACCCCACTTACGAATTTATTAGTGATAACTCTATCTCTTGGTCAGCCGGACTACACAATCGATACACAGAAAATTCGCTTCGGGGTGTGATCCTGGATATACACTTTCTCTCCCAGGCAGACTTCCTAGTGTGTACTTTTTCATCCCAGGTAAGTGATAGTAGGGTATTTTTAAGTGGTCAGTATTTTTTGGTCATATTGAGTTCAGGAAGTTCTTGGGTTTGTGTATGTGTGTGTGTTTAAAGTTATCATGACTCAGATGTAATTTTCTTAATATATGGGAACAATCCCTTTTGTGAAAGAATGGGGAAATTCCATCCCCTTCCCCTGCAAAAAAGTAGCTATTCAATTACACCGAGTATTTAGTTGCTTGCCAGCAATGGTTGAATACATCTCTGCTGAAGCCGCTACTGGAGTTGTTTAAAGTACTTGGCATGTTCACAGCATTTAACTGAAATAGCAAGTAAGTACACTTACTTAATACTTTCTGATTTTGCATACAGTCAGTATGCAGCCGAAATCCATCCACTTCTACACATCGATGCACTGATACTGAGAGACTGAAATGCCAAGCATTGTGTCTCACTCAATTGCTTTATAGAAAATAAAGAGTAAATGTAATTCTTTTTCAAGTCCTATTACATTTCTACCATGCAAGAAACTATACATTAAATTTAAGCAATACCATATTGTAATCATTCTTTTGAGTTTAATTGTTGCAGATAATTGTATGGTAGGGGCTTGGTGTATTTGTTTTTATGAGTGGCCCAATCAGCCTTGTATACACAGTGGAATATCAGCATAGAAATATTTATCGTTGGTTTTATTCTGCTCTCTCATTTATGTGCATATTACTGGTTAGTTCATTCAACAAGCTGTTAAATGACTATTTGTGCTCAGAATTATATTAGGTGCAGAGGGGATTTCCAGAGAGATTGAATATATAGATCTTACCCTGGTCCAGAATCTAGTGACCAAAATACTCATATGAAATAATTGGAGAATAATTACCAAGAAATATAGATCATGTAAGATAAATGTATGCCTAAAAGCTTAAAAGAAGCAGAGAAAAGAAAATGTGAAAAGGAAGGTTGCATCATTTTCATGGGAATATACTTCAGAGAGTATAAAGAAATGGACAGTTTTTTTTTTTTTTTTTTTTTTGTGACAATGCACATTGTCACAATGGGACAATGATATGATTGTTGGAAAGATACCTGTCTCAGCAAAGACTAGGAGTTCCTTCAGTATGGAATAAGAATACAACCTACCCAGAGACAGCTACCCAGAACAGAAGTCACATAGCAGCAGTCCTCATCAGAACAGAAAATTTCCTTGGCCTTCAAGTTCCCATGAAGGCATCCACTGCTGATGTTTTTTCCTAACTGGGATGAGGTATTCCATCTTTGAGAAGCTCCCTTTTCTATTCTCATAGGAGGTAGACAGGAGGAGTTATAATTACTTGGTCTCTCTCAACTGTTACTGAGAATCTGGCTAGGTGCCCACCTGACCAACAGGTGCAAATGACTAGTAACTACCTCTATACACATTTTTGAATGCTTATTGTTTTGAATGAGTCAATCAAGGGTCATTTTTCCCAAGTGGAGCACCTCCTCTCTGTAGGCCTAGATTTTAGGCCTATCTAAAGTCCAGGGTTTCTCAACCTAGGCACTATTAGCATTATAGTCAGGTACTTTGTTGTGAGGTACTGTCCTGGGCATTGTAAGATACTGAGCAGCATTCCTGGCCAATAGCACCCCCATCTCAAGTTGTGACAACTGAAAATATCTTCAGATATTGCCAAATATCCCACAGCAGTGGGGAGGACAAAATCGCCTTTATTGAGAATCACTGCTGTGGTCAGAAAGCTTGAAAATGAAATAAATATATACATGTCTGAACATTGAGCAGCCTTACATGTAGGCAGGCACTGAGACTTATAGGGATGTGCTGTATTTTGCTTTCCTTCTTCCAGCTCTTAATAATACCATTAGACTCATTCTGGAAAGAAAATCTTTTTTTTCTTTTCAAGGATATGCTGTAGATTTTTTGATTCATACAACCTCATGATTCTAACTTTGACCCAGAAATCAGAACTTCTCTTACTTGATGATAGTGGAAATCTGTCCAAGCTTGAGGGGCGTATTATTGTTCATACTACCTTGTTCTGTTTTGTGAATAATATCAACTTCAGTGTGTTCTCCAGACCTCAGGTTCAGAGAAGTTGTTCATATGAAGAAAGAGTGGTGTTCAGAGGACTTTTTCTCTCCAAAGGAATGAGATTTGTGCATATACTGTATTGTTTCTAAAAACGCTTGACAAGTAAGGGTTCATCCAAAATAACTTTTATTCATTTGAACCAAAGCAAAACTCAAACTAATACCTTGTATCCCAAAATAGACTTGAATATCTCAGAAGTTTTTATGTTAGCGTTCAGAATTAAAAGTTTAACAGTAAAAATACACTTATATAACGAGTAGCAGTTTGCTAAACATGATCACTGCCATCATCACATACCTTTCTTGATGACTATCAGCTGTAGCCTTTGAGATTGGAATAATTCCACATTCACTGATAAATTTTTGGGCTTACTTACACTCCAGCATTTTTTGAAAATATTTTTAGAAAAAAATGGGTTTGGTACGGTTCACTATTTTTACAGTGTGAATGAAATTGGTTGCTTGATTGTAGAAGTTCTCTTGCCATAAACCAAAATTGGAATTGTTTGAAATTGCCCCAGAAATGTCTCATCATAATCGCCAATGGAGTGTGAGAAAAAGTCACTGATAGCATCAAAATGCCAAGCCATTGATTTCTAGGCAGAGAACAAGATTGAGGCAACATGGATTCTGGGATCAGTCTGGGTTTAAATCTAACTTTGACCACTTAGTATATCTGGGTGGCATTTGAACAGATTACTTAGACTGTCACTGACCTATTTTTCCCTGACTGTAAAATAGTAGTAGCACCTACTATATAGAGTTTTGGGGATGATTAAAAGTCATATGTAAAGCACTGAGAAGTACTTAGTGATGTATTAAATACAATGTTAGTAGCTATTGTCATTTATGTAGGGAAAGGTATAGGAATACCTTTGCCTGTTAGAGAGACTACGGTGTTTATTTTAGCAAGTTTTTTTTCCCATGGCCCCATTTCAGACCATACACTCTCATGTTTTAGGAGGAGCGAGAAACATGATAGTCAAGGACTCTGTTACTTCTGCTTGTGCTCATGGGCAATGCTTAGGTTCCACCAAATAATCATGTGCATTGAGCGGGTATAACAGTTCTTCATTGAGAAGAGTAGCCAGTAACATTCAACATTTTAATTTCTCTGTGCCAACATGCCACCTCAACTCTATTTTATTTAGCTACTGAAAGAGAACATCACCGTATAATATAAATTTTCAGGAACAAAAGCTCTTCATTCCCAAAGGGTAAATGATAAGTAATAGTATTTGCTTTAACAAGTGCAAGTAAAATTATGTACTTGTTGACTTTAGGGAAATTAACCTGCAGATGTTCCTATATATGCCATAGGTATACTAGAAAATGGGAGAAGACTAAAATGTTAACTTCCAAAATGGTGACAAAAGAATAAAACACTGAGAATCAAATCTCAGCCCAGAATAAAATATAAACAACCAACTCTCAAACTTTCCTTGATATTCCAAGAGATTATTAGAAAGTGACAACAAGTTTAATATCTTCTTCATAATGCTTTGACAGTTTTGTCTCCTGTGAACTATCCTTTGAGCACTATTACAGCATAAGAGAATAGTGAGAAAGAGTTTATATGTTGACCATGAACGACTGTAAATGATAATGGAAGAATGAAATGCCATGCCCAAAGGAAAAATGCAAGACTTGATTGATGTTTGAGAAACTATAGGCATGACTATCACGGCACCTTAATCGGGATTCCTTATAAGGCTTTGGGCCCATCCCCCTCAGTCTCAGGGCTTCTAAGCTTTCTTGGTTTTATATTCATAAATGGGATCTGGGAATTTTCTCTCCTTAAATGAAAAAAAAAATTTTTTTAAGCCAATAATATGACTCTATGCTCCAATTTTGTTACTGTTGTTGCACTTAGTTTTCTGAATCCCTTCATCAGAACTGTTTCCCAAAACCAAGTTTGTTCTAAAAGCCTCATAAATTGAAGAAAACAATCCTCAGGATTTAATCTGAAAATTAGAGGCAGTATTAACATTTTCCAAGAACATCAAGTAAGTTTTGAAAGCTGTGCAATCCCATTCCAAACTATTCTACCAAATACTGTAATCGTGTTCTGTGTTACTGGAAGTTGCCTATACCCAAAGCATCTACTTTGTCACTTATTTTCCTATTTAATAAAACTGTCTTAAATATGAAGCAAAGAAACTGCAGTTGGTGAAATAACAGAAGTTATTATTGTTTATCAGATTTTTGAATCAGTTTTTATTACTCTGTAATCAGATTACAGACATTGTCATAGATGCTCACTTTAAAGTAGGCTTTGGGTCAACAGCATTGTTTAAGAAGCAGTCAACATTTTTCAGTAGTTTCAACCATTAAAATCACCATAGGACAAATTTACTTTTTTCCCCCCTGTGACACTTCCCTTTTTCACACTTAGTACAACATGCTCATGGCACTCTCCGTTGTCTGATTCCAAATCCACACATAACACAACTGGCCTCATTACACTTCGAATCAGATGTTGGAAAGCCCAAAGGGAAAAACCATATACAACATGCATTTTATTCTAGACAGATGACTCTGGCATTGAGGTATGGCCCATGAAACAACAGTGGATATTGTTTGTTCTCTCATCGAATAGCAGAACAACATAGTTTGTAGGAAAAGTGCATGGATCTCTCAGCATCACCAAAAGAGACCAGAACTACTTCTAACTTCTCACACTAGGAGATCTCCCAGCCCCATCTATTTTGACAACAAAACAAGATCCCATCTGCTCTGAGAAGGCTTTGGAGTCTCATATAAACTCAGCTGGTTACTCCTCAGGGATAAAATTCAGGTTAATGGACCTTCCTCTCCTTATTTATTTATTTGTTTTAATACAGTTGTATCTGTGTTTTATTCTTTGGCAACATTCTTGCTCTTACCCATTACTGTGTGCTTAGTGGTGTACTAAATGATACACTGACATGAAATAAATGAAATGAAACTTACTACATATGGCCAGCCACTGCTTTGTAAGCCAGAGGGTTTGCATCCATCATGCTACCTGTCTAGTATCAAACTGAGTATTGATATCAACTGAAAGCCTTCATTTACCTCCCACACAATTTGGATTAGTAAAGCCTAGTGATGAAGCCTAGGGTAATTAAATGCAAACATCAACATTATAGTACTCTTTCTAGCCCTTTGCAGTAAATTTCCCGATGGCTAAAATAGAGAAATTTTTTTAACTACAAAGAATGTTATATGGGATCTTGGGGATTAAATACCACTCATGGACTTGTATCTTCACTGCTAGGCTAGTATTATGAATGAAGCAGTATTCATTCAACAGCTCTTTCTGAGCTCCTACTATGTGGCAGGCACAGTACTATGTTCTTATCCTAAGGCAGTTTAGTGTACAGCTGAGAGCCCAAAAGAACTGTGATTGTGGCTCTACCATTTACTAGCTCCTTCCTCCCCTATCCCCCCCCCCCACTTTTTTTTGAAATCTACTTAATATTTCTGGGGCTTGTTTCTTCAGCTGTAAAATATGGATAATAACAGCAACCAACTCATAGGGTTACCATTATTATGAAAAGGATAAAGGTCCCCATATTGGCCCATCTCAGTGTCTGAAATTTCTACCATTCATTTTTCTTTGAAGAAAATACATGTTATCCATAGGCTGACACAGCAACAGCTGTGGATACCAATATATATATTGTTTATTAGGATTATCCCCCAAAGAAAGCAGGTCCCTAAGGGTGTAGGACTGAAGGCAGTGTCTTTATGAGACTGACACACTTAATAGTGGAGAGGAGGAGCTACATCAGGGTTTGTTGCCACACCGACATTGTGGTCCTCCCAAGGGCAGTGCAAGCTCCTGCATTCCTGGCTAGATATAATTGAAGAGTGAGTGGAGGGGCTCGGGGGTGGGGGGTGGTGGGGAACAACTGTCAAGTTTGCCCATGGCTTGCCTTGGCCCTATGTTTTACCATTCTGGTGTTATAATCCAAACATGGAGAACAGGATCTACAGGAGAAAATATGCTTAGGAGTCTACAAGCATACACAAACTGCCTGAGTTCCAAACTGGAATCTACTACTTAATAATAGTGTAACCTTGGGCAGATTCCTTAACTGAACTTTGACACCTCTAAAATGAGCATGATAGAATTGTATGGGGCTACTTAGAGGATTAAATTAAATAATACCTACAAACAATGTCCGACAGCAAAAACTCAGAAAATATTAGCCTCTATCACTGTTAACTGTGCTTGACTATTGTCCGAGCTGCTTTGTTTTAATTAGTTTCTTCCTTTCCAGATGCTCCACTTGATTTTGCTTGCCCTGTGTGGGCCTTTGGCTGACTTTGGCGTTCCCATTCCAAACCTTTTTGACCCTCATTTTGTTATAGTCTCAGTATTCTACTGGTGATCTCAGTTGTACCATGACATCCCCAATATAAAGTTAGTTTGTTGATGAAGTAGAAACTTACAAGTAAAGTCATTGTCTTGGTTCTATGACTAGTTGAAATTCTAGCACTAGAATTTGGGCAGGTCACTGATTCTCCTTGTATTTTAGTCCATATTTGCAAAATTTTAAATATTGTCTAAACTTAGTTTCATTTGCAAGTTACATATAGCATTTGAAAAGCATCCCTCAAGTTCCTGAAATTCAGACTCTTTAAGAAGTTAAGGTGATGCTTAACCTAATCAGATATCATTTGCTCATAACAATTAAGGATGAGTGTCTCCACTCACTTTTGATCTCATAAATACCAGAGTTTTAAAAGACTGTTGGGCAATCCTAAATTGCTCCACTGAGCAGGTCAACAATTACTGTTAGTAGTATCATTTTAAATAAATGCAAAAGTATTGGTATAGAGACAATAAAGCTTAATTAACTGAGACAACTACAACTGGAGATTTAGGGAAAAAAATTTTTTTTTAATATGACTTGAGTTCTCTGTTCACAATGTATAATGGAAGAAGCAAAATGATAGCATTCTCTCTTCTGTCTTCACCTATTTTTAGAGAAGTTCCTGAAACCCATTTGCTCTATAATGAACATATTTTTTAATTGCTTAAAATGCTATCCCCCTATGAAAATAGTTATAGTTCAACTTTATCACCAAGCATCAGATTCAATGTGTGAATCTCAGATTGTGGAATTTCAGTGGCCATCCAGTGGGCATGGTAGATATTCTCTGGACATAGGAATCTTTTAAGTAGCCTTACATGCATCAGGCAGATACATCTTCACCAAAGATTAACACATCTTATTTCAGTCCTCGAATGCTTATATCTACTCAGGACACTTAAAACTCTAGAACAGAAATGGCAGATATGTTTTAGCTCACTTGCCAAAGCTAGTTCATTGTCAATAATTACATGAATTTCTTTTGAGAAGAGTTCTGAGATCAAGTCCAAATCTAGCAGAAGAGAGTATGCATTTGATTGAGACTGAATGAAGGGAAGGGAGCAGCAGCGTTTGTGTAAAGTATTTATATTCCTAATCCTCAACCTTAAATTCTTCAAGGACACAAACTATGTCTTATTCATTTTTCTGTAACCAGTGCTCAACACAAGGTGTACTGTGAAGTTCTTAATAAATGTTCATTAAAACTAACTGATTCATCTTCTTCTTTTTTTTTTTTTTTAATTTTTTTTTTTTTAACGTTTATTTATTTTTGAGACAGAGAGAGACAGAGCATGAACGGGGGAGGGGCAGAGAGAGAGGGAGACACAGAATCGGAAGCAGGCTCCAGGCTCTGAGCCATCAGCCCAGAGCCCGACGCGGGGCTCGAACTCACGGACCGCGAGATCGTGACCTGAGCTGAAGTCGGACGCTTAACCGACTGAGCCACCCAGGCGCCCCTAACTGATTCATCTTCTTAAAGTACTTTGTAGTTTATATTTTGTTCCCAAAGACCTTAGCTATAGTAATCTTTTATGTTTAAAAAAAAAAAAATACAAAAGATGAAGAATGATTTGTACCGTATCTCAGAGCAAATAGAGTAAAAACTTGTGACTAGAATCTACTACTTCCCATCCTCCCGGTCCTAGTCCTGTTCTAGTCTTAGTCTGTTTAGTCAAGGGCCTTCAGTTTGCTATGAAGAAGATCTCATGTATACTAATACATTTTTTTTTTTTCATTCTTTCCCAAGGTCTGTCGAGTCGCTTATGAAATCATGCAAACACTTCATCCTGATGCTTCTGCAAACTTCCATTCTTTGGATGACATCTACTATTTTGGGGGCCAAAATGCCCACAACCAGATTGCCATTTATCCTCACCAACCTCGAACTGTAGATGAAATCCCCATGGAACCTGGAGATATCATTGGTGTGGCTGGAAATCATTGGGATGGCTATTCTAAAGGTGTCAACAGGAAACTGGGAAGGACGGGCCTATATCCCTCCTACAAAGTCCGAGAGAAGATAGAAACGGTCAAGTACCCCACATATCCTGAGGCTGAGAAGTAAAGCTTAGATGGAAGAGAAGGACAACTAAACTCAGTTAAAACCATTTGAGCCAAACAGTAGATGAAGAAGGCCCTGACGTTACAACACATGGTGAAATGAGTAGACACCTTCAAGCACCAGGAGCAATTGGGAACTGACAGATGCTTCATTGGTGGAATTACTCTTTAACAAGGGCCACAATGCCCTTAAACTCATGCACAGTCCAATAATGTACTCACATATAACATACAAACAGATTGTTTTCTATTTTGCCCCTTCTTTCAAGATTATGTCCCCATGAGACAAACACTGCCACATTGTGTAATTTAAGTGACACAGACATTTTGTGTGAGACTTCAAACATGGTGCCTATATCTGAAAGACCTTTGTGACCTAATGAGAAGACCCCGAATAGCTCCCTACGTCAGGAGGTTGATCCCTTGCCAGTGGTGCTATTGTAACCACTGAATTCACTCCAATCAGCAGATTCAGAATGAGAATGGATGTTTTTGTCTGGATTTTTTTTTTTAAGTAATTGCATCAGTTCACCCACCTCATCATTAATAAGTGAAGGATACATCAGAAAATAAAATATTCACACTCCATTAGGAACTTTTGTAAAACAATGCCATGAACAGATCTTTAGTACTCAATGTTTCTGGACATTCTCTTTGATAACAAAAAATAAATTTTAAAAAGAGGAATTTTGTAAAGTTTCTAGAATTTTACATCATTGGATGATTTGGTGGTTAAGTTTTAAGTAGGAAAACTATGATAAAAAGAGGAGTTTTATAGTTTTTCTGATTATTATTATTTTTTTTTCTGTTTCTGATTGAGTGACTACTCAGGTCTTAGGTCAAAGAGTCATTAGTCCATTTTAACACTGAAAACTGAATTTAATTGGTATGCATTACAAAGTTGCTAAGAATACTCTTTGAGAACTTTTATTTTCTTACTTTGGGCATTGTTTGTTTGTTTTAATTGAATTAAATAATCACACTTCTTGCCCCAGAGGAACTGTGACTTCCATTTCCAAAACAAACAATTTCAGTCTTGTTGATAACATTTCTTATTGTCACTTTTTGTGAGTTGAGTCCTATTGTTTTAGCCAGGAAGCAAGTTGTGCCCTTTCCTATCATGTCCTGCTTTTGAGAGTACCAGGAACCTTTGGAGCTGGGAAACTGTCTCTGTTTCTAAAGTACATATCTCACAATATGTAGAATTATCCAAACAAAGGAGAAAGGAACCAGTGTGAGATCCAAAATGGGCTTGAGATTATCCTTTCCATATACTTCATTTAGTAATTCCATGAGAGAATCACTTCAAAAGACAAGACTTGGATGCCCTCTATGCTTTCTCTCTGAACACCACTCTTCTCCTTGTAGAGTCACTTGCTATTTTCTGCAGCCTGCCTCCTTTAGATGTATGGCAAGAATATTTCATAGCATCTGTTCTACCTTCTGAAAGAAGAATTTGATCCATTAAGAACTAGTAGCAGACCTGGTTGAATACCAGGAATGCCAGACAGAAAAGTCCTATCTTTCACATTCTCACTAAATGAAAATACCTATATGCAAAATGTCCCCACCAAACTTCCCTAAATTCTTTCTACTTCTCTCTGGTCAAGTCTTCCAAAGAGCAAAAACTACCTACCTATAGTGTCAGCATCGTTTTGGTACAAATAAAAGTCATTTGAAATAAAAATCTCCCCCTAAACAGAGATACTTTTGAATATGAGTTGTTTTCTAATTCCCATCTTACTTGTCTTCAGAACTGAGTCATTAATGATAGTATATGTTCCTCTGCTTGTATTTCTCTGCTGAGATTTCCTGTTTTTATTCATGACAAGCAGGCTTTTGCTTTGCTTTAGTGAACATAGTTATACCTGCTTTAAAATTCTTTTCTGCTAAATCCAACATCTGAATCTTCTCACAGTTGGTTTCCATTGTTTGTCTTTTCTCTAGAGAAAGAGTCTTATTTTTCAGGTTCTTCAAATACTGAGTGATTTTAGATTGTGTACAACTGAATGTTTTCAGTGTTTACTCTGTGAATTCTGTTATATTCCTCTGAAGAGAGTGCTGATTTCGTTTGCGTTGGCAGGCATTTAACTTCATCGGCCTCAAACTACATTGTGTTTTAGGCAGCAGCTCAAATCTCATTTCAGTTCTTTTATCATTATCTGAAGTCTGCCCCGCACATGTGTGGTTCAGGGGTCCGCCAGAGATTTGCATGGAGTTTATGCACAGAATTTGAGGTTCATTCTCTTTTCTTTGGTTCTCTTTTTCTGAGATTTCCCCCTCACTTTCTAACAGCTGTGGTTGCTCTGAATCTTTGGTTTTCTCTGATTCTTCAACTGCAGTTTTCAGTCACCCTAAAAGCCATAAAAATGGGAACTCACCTTGTTCCATTTCCTTCTTCTAAGTTTCAACCTGTCTCCAGAATCTGCCTGCTTTTTGTTCATTCTCCAGTGCCTTCAGGTAGTTTTTTGTGTCTTGTCAAGTTTGTAGTTGTTATCATTTGGAAGTTCCGTTCAATAAGTGCTTAAACTTAACCATACCAGAGGCTAAACTCTGAGGCAGAGACTTAAAATGAAAAAGCACAGTGTGGGAAGAAGGAACATAGTCCTGTGACAGACTGTTTAGATTCTAGCCTTAATAGCTAAGCAGCCAGTTGCTTCAAGCAGGAAGGAAGATGAAGAACTAACCAAATTATTAAACCCGCAGGTGTGAAGGGCTAATGAATACTGCTGACCACATCTTCCTGAAAAGCTTTTCTGAGCCACTTTTTTGCAAATCATCATGTACATGATGCTGATTCTTCTTCTACACGCTGCCATGTTGAGAGGGCTAACATTTCCTCACCACTGTTGGACTTTCTCCATAAGGATGTGGTACTTAAAAACTGCATAGTTTTGAATTGAGTGACCAGTCCTAGACTAAGGAAGGTTTGGGTCTTTGACAAGGCAGTTATAAATGGTCTTACCAAGGCTTTCCTGGCCCTACCCCTGAAGTCTGATTTAGTACTGAGCTGGCGCTGACAGCTGTGAAAGGGCTTCCAGCCCTAATGAGGGTTTCTTGGTGTCCCCAGTGAGTAACAGACTAATTGTGTCCTTCTCTGAGCTTTAGTTTTTTCCTATTATATAGAGCCTAGCCTGTCTCCTGGGCTGCCTCTTAATTCAAGAGCATGAACAGCCTCAGCTTTTGAAAGGGTTGAGTGTTAAAAGAGAAAAAGCGCATTTAAAAAACAATCTCATATTGTTTTATTTGGTTCTGAGAAATTATAATCACTGTATATTCAGTAAGCAGGGAAAGCATTAGTCTAAATGGTGTACTAGAAAAATCTCTGCCTCAATAAGGAGAAACCTTTCTTAGTTGAAGAGGAATAGACAAGTCCTCTTTGACCATAGCCAACTGCCTCGTACTTCATTTGTGCTCCCAGTAGGCTGTGCAATAGCCAGGATCAATAGACCTGTACAGAACAGATGTATGGCTTGGGAATTTGAAGAATTTAGGGACTTGGCACCCAAATATATGGCAGATCCAGACTCTAGGGAATTTTTAAATGCATTGCCCACAGGGAAACACAAAGGAGAGCTTGCCTCTATTCCTACTGGTTCCTGGCAGCATTCTCCGTCATGGAAACATGGAGGAGCTGTTCCAGGGTCCTTGGCGGGGCAAAGGCAGGCCTTGTCAAGTTCTTGGCTTCAGCTGTCATTGACATTATGCATGTTTGAGCCCTGCCCTTTGACAGTGTGGATTCGTTTTTGGTTCTTTACACAGGTCAGAGTCTCTGACTCCAGGTCCCTCCAGGTCCCTGCTCAGCTATTCAGCCTTGCAATCTCTAGTCCAGTTCAGTTGCCACCTGATTTCTCTTCTCCTTATCCTTAAGTTAGGCAATCTTGATTTTGTATTCCTACCTTTACAGAGAATGATCTCATGTGAATGTTTCCCTTGTTACTATTCCATTCCTTATGCAGCTTCTCCCATAATTACTTACACAGACTATAGTTATGTCATTGACATCTCCAAGATGTAAAGGGAACCAGATATTCCCCTGGGAAGTTTTAGGTAAGATATTCCTGGACCTACGATACTATGTATTTGTGCCTATTTAAGCTAAATATTTCAAATATTTTTCTAAATCAGTGTTGCTGCGTTCAGGTGGAGCATAGCTAGGACATCTTTTGCGTAAATTATGTCAGCCTGGATGGAGCCTACACTTTTTTAAAAGCAATGTATCGAAGGCTATGGCCATAGCCATCTGATGTTTGGGAAGACAGCCGGGAAGAGAGTTCCAAGCTCCTACCATCCTCCTCTCATCTATAACTGTTCTCTGTGACCTCTTCTCCAGCATCAGTGTCCCACAGAGGCTCTTGTTCCCTAACTGCCTGTGTGGGTAGAGAAAAGGCCATTAACAAAGGAAAAAGCTCTATGTTTGTTCATAACCCAGCTGCATATGAGAGCATCTGTGGAGGCTGGGAATGTGCAGTGTTTTGTACAGAAAGCACAGATAGTTTAGACTGTGGGTGTGGTCAGCAGCCTGGGGAATGCTGGGACTTTGAGCTTCTGGCTAGTTTTAACTTCTCTACTAGATTGCAGCCCCTAAGAATTTCTGGCCCAACAAAACAAATGAATCAAAGGCAAAAGTTCTGTTTTGTTTCTCTTTGTCATAGTGCCTGCAGGCAGGTAATGTGCATGTATCTCAGATCCAATGCGGGAAAGAGCAACAGTACAGTTGACCCTTGAACTGTGCAAGTCCACTTATATGTGGGATTTTTTTTGATAAATACAGTTGGATACTGTAAATATATTTTCTCTTACGATTTTCTTAATAACATCATCTTTTCTTCAGCTTACTTTATTGTAAGAATGCAGTATATAATACATATACAAAAAATGTGTTAATCAATTGTTAATGTTATCGGTAAGGATCCTGGTCAAGTAAGCTGTTAGTAGTTAACTTGTGGGGAGTCAAAGATTTTCAACTGCTTGGGGGGTCGGCACCCCAACCCCCATATTGTTCAAGAGCCAGCTATACTCACTGAAGATCATAGAACTGGGATTCAGAATACTTAACCTTATGATTTTGACTCTGCCATTAAGTGTGGACAGGTCAGATAGTTTTCTAGAACTCTGTTTTCTTCATCTGTGGAATGAATTGTTTGGATTTAATCAGGATCTAAAAATGTTTATTGTCTGGTTGGGTTCCACATGTCTAAAGAAGATAGATACTACTCAGCCTCAGCTGATTATTGCCCCAACGACATAATGTGGCCAGATCCTTGTTTTCCAAGAGCAACAATATCTATTTGTTATGCAACATCTTCAAATTTTTAAATATTAGCAGCTAATTCAAAAATCACATAAAGCACTAAGGGGAGCACATAAGACATCTGTAGCCACTTTTCATCCGTGGTACATTAGTTTACAACCTCTAGACTAGATCTAGAAGGTTCTTTCCTAACTTCAAGATCCTGTCTCCGGAAAGAATTGTTAACATGGGTAACAGCTGTATAATGCCCTCAGGTTCAGTTGCCACACATGTCCAATTTCTTTGGAAATGTCTGCTTGGCTGGCTCTTATCCTAAGCTCAGAAGTAACCTAGTATGCTAAAGGACAGCCATGCCATGATAGCTTATACCCTAAGCCCCTCTCAGACTGGGCCTTGGGGACCCAAAGTGGGTCTTTTTCAACTGCCCTGACCACCAATCTTGATTTCCTACACTCAGAATTACAGTCTATGACTCAACAGGCCACAAAATGAGGTGCCACCTTAGGGAGTTCCTGCGATTTTTCTCCTATTACACCCAAATATTACAATACCAGACTACACTTCAAGTCTCTGGTCCTTGGTGGAGAGAGAGATATGAGGGCTCTTGGTAGTCTTTAAGGAAGCAGGGTGAGCTAGGAGGTACTGAATGACCGAAGAGGAGCTGATATTGCTGCTTCTAAAAATGAGAAGATAGATTACCAACATATATGTGGATAGATTTGACAAGTCATGAGTAATACTTCAGCCTTGATTATTTAAAAAGTTAGCAGTGGTAACTATGCAAGAACCAGATAAACCAGACTAATCGTGTTTCTTGTTTTCATACAGCTGTAGAGTAATAGAGAATTACAATAAGAGCTAGCACTTATTGAACACTTTCTATGTACCTGGGGATTTTCTACGTACTTTACTGGGTTAATTTATAATCACCATAATCATAAGGTAGGTACTATCATTACCTTTTCTTTATTGACTGAGAAACTGAAGCACAGAAGTCTTAAGTAATTTGCCCATGGTGATAAAGTTAGAGGGCAGTAGAGCCAAGATCCAAATGCAGACAGCCTGGCTTTTAGCCACTTCAAGGAATATTGTGTCTGTGCATACTGCTGTACTAAGATTTCAGCATGGCATTAGCCATCTTAACTGTGGGAAAAATCGAGCGTCTGAGGCTGCATGAGCACAGGCAGTCATATTAAGAATTAGCTGTATTTATTCAAAAGGTTGGGTTAACTCAAGTCTCTGCTGGTTTGCCATAGAGCCCTATCCTGACTTGTTCACACAGTTTATTGATGCTTTGAAAAAGGACGTTGATGGAAACAATATGATGTAGTAGTTAAAAGTATGAGTTCTCTTGTCAACCTGTTTGCATTCAAATCCTGAGTCTTCTACCTGGCACTGTGAACCTGAGCAAATAACTTAACCTTTCTGTACCTCCATTTACCCATCAATTAAATGAAAATAGTAAGAGTAACTACATAAAGTTTTTGCGAGGATTAAATAAGTTGACCTATGAAAATTAACTCTTAGTTCAGTGCCTTAGTACAAAGTTCAACAAATGTGAGCAGTTATCACTATTCTTTTTTTTTTTTTTTAACGTTTATTCATTTTTGAGTGACGGAGAGACAGAGTGCACGATGGGGAGGGGAAGAGAGAGAGGGAGACACAGAATCCAAAGCAGGCTCTAGGCTCTGAGCTGTCAGCACAGAGACTGATGCGGGGCTCAGACCCACAAACCATGAGATCATGACCTGAGCCGAAGTAGGACACTTAACCCGAGTGAGCCACTCAGCCCCCCACCCCCCACCCTGTTATCACTACTCGTATTTCCTTGTTGTCAAATTTTTTAGTAGGAGCTGAGATAGTAATAAATTACACTATTTGAGAGAATCAGAATCCCTAAAATTTGCTTAAAAATTGAAATGAAAGGGTAAATCTAGCAATATCATCAGGGCTAAGAATCACTGCATTAGATAATAAATATTAGAGCATTTAACATCTGTGCAGCTTACAAGTATAGTTTATTCTTAGATCCAGAAGGTCAATTGGGTCTCAGTTCAGGCTATAGGAGATGTAAATAAAGATTTAGAGAATTTAGTTGCCTGTAAATTCAGTATTGCCATTAGTGTCTGTGACTCTCCCTCCTCCCCTCCCCTCCCCCTAGAAAACAGGAGTCTCCTGACAGAGAAGGTGTTGAACTCTTGAATGTCACCTTGAGTCCTGTGCTTGGTACTTCATGATAGCATGTTCAGGTATTGGTACAGCTGCTGTGTGAAGAAGGGACTAGGGTTGTTTTGTGTGACTCCGGTGTGCAGAAGCAGCAACAGTGAAAGTAAGCTTAATTTAACACATGAAAAGTGTGTTGATAATGATGCAACCTCATTTAGGTGACAGCTTCCTGTTCCTTGCAGGGATGCCCAAGCAGAATTGGATGCCAAACAGAACCTCAAGCATGTAAGTGGGGTTAGATAACCAAGTCCCATTCCAGCCCTAGATTTCTAAAAAGATTGTGAATTTGTGGTCATATTCTAGAGACTGAAATTCTAATAAGGTCATAAGTGGTTCCAACCTGAAGCTGCCTGGATTAGAAGCCTGGACAGCTTGATCTGGTAGCAAGGGGAACAAGGGTCTGTTTGACTAGGCATTAGCTATAACTGAGTAACTTAATTTCTCACCTACTGGAAGAGGCTTTGCAAACCTCTGTTTAAATTTATCAACTCCTCCTTTGTTTACTTTCACACCTTTGTTTCTGGTAAAGCCTCTTTCATAGAGTCACAGTTTTGTTTCTGTTAAACTAAGAAAAGAGGAATTGGTAGAGACAAAGGCCAAGAAAACTGAGGAGTCAGGGTTTCCTTGGAGGCCAAAAGTTGGGATGACATCCCCCTCCGGACTAGATCTGACTTTTCCTTCCCGTTCAAGAAATCAAAACAAGCGTAAGTCTCTTATGATCTATTTCATTATCTTTTAAGTAATATCCATAAATGCTGGAAATTGTCTGCAGAGTACCTCACAATTAATCACTGCATACTGGTAGGTCACCACACCAAGAATGAAAACCTCTGAGGTGTGTTAAGGCCTAAAGATCAAGGGGTTTGAAATCAGTTCTAGTTTCGGGTTTACACAGGTTCAGTCTGAGGTCATGCTCTTTCAAGAAATTTTTTAAAATAATTTTTTAATGTTTATTTTTGAGAAAGAGCACATGCACAGGGGTGGGGCAGAGAGAGGAGACAGATGATCTGAAGTGGGCTCCACGCTGACAGCAGAGACAGCAGACAGCCCAATGCAGGCTCGAACTCACGAACAATGAGATCATGACCTGGGCTGAAAGCCCACGCTTAACCAGCTGAGCCACCCAAGCTCCTCTTTCAAGAAATTCTCTGTCAGTACTTGGCAAGCCATAGGCCACTGCCTTTTTTTGTAAGTAGAGGTTTACTGGAACAGAGCCACACCCATTCATTTGCATACTGTCTGTGGCTGCTTTCAGGCTTCAACAGCAAAGGGGAGTAGTTCTGAATAACACTGTTATGGCCCAAAAGGCCTAAAATATTTACTGTCTGGCCTCTTGCAGAAAGTGTGCTGACCCCTGCTCTAAGTAATCCTGTCTTTTGTATTCACATTGATGATCCAAAGGGGCTCAACATCCCAAAATACTGTTTGAATCGTCAAAGAAAACTTTAAATGTGGTAGTAGTATATTAGGGCAAATTGGATAAAGGTGCTCCCTGAGACAATTATTTCAATATACTTATTTTTCTAACAAAACTCTCACTGCCATCTGCCAGAAAATTACTTAATAAATATACAGATCCACAATGTCTACTGTATGAATTACCCTCCGCTGTACAACTATATACAGCAGCCTCAGTATAGTAATGTGATCTGGTAAAAAGAACACTCTACTTGGAGGAATAGACCTGGGTTCTACTTGCAGCTCTGAGACGAAGCTGCTTGTATCTTGGTCAAGCTATGTAATCATCTAGATCTCGGTTTTCTCACCTTTAACATGGAGGTAGCCTATGGCTGTTGTTTTAGGAAATTAAATAAGATGATAGACATAAAATTGCTTTGTAAAGGACACTTAACAGCTCTGTGATATCAATCTCTAGTCATGTTTTGGGCAGCCTCTATAGTTCTACAACTGTAATAGGTCCCAAAGAGAATGAAATCAGGTTATTTACAATCTAACTGGAACTGCACTGGAAGTTACAGTCTAACATAAAAAGTTGTGTATACTTAAACTAATTATCCTTTAGCTAAGGGACTTCTTCCACCTTCAGCTCTCCCCACCCTGAAGATGGAGTATGAGATACTGGTTCACATTTACTGACCTGTTGTACACCAGGCATTGTACTAAGTTCTTAACATGCTTCATCTCATGTGCGTGATCTTCACATCACCCATGCGAGGTAGGCATTATTATCCCCATCTTCACAGATAAAGAAAAACAATAACTGGCATTTACTTACTTACAATGTTCCAGACACGATTCTAAGTGCTTTACATATTTTAAATCATTTCGTCCTCACGATACCCTTTGACATATGTACTGCTACTATTTCTGTGTTTCATATGAGGAACTTTATTCAGAGATTAAATCAGTGCTTTCCAATCTTTTTCACATCATGGCACACAAAATTCTAATCATTGGTTGGCATTCTGTGATAAACTTGGGGTTTTTAGAGCAACTGTATGGGGCTAGGTAAATTGAGTACATCTGTATTAATAATATGACTATCTGAGAGGATTTAGTGTAAGATCAGGAAAGGTATATGTGATGTAGTCAGCTCAGACTGCTCTAGGTACTAGGTGGTAAAGTATGCAATAAGGTAACAATTACGATAGTCAAAAAATCTCACAAGGTGCCATAGAAATAGTGTTCAAATGTAACTTCTGTTATAAAATGTTAAATAGCTACAAAAATTGCCTTAAATTCTTTATCATAAAAAAAAATGTACAACCAACAGTATTTTGTGGTGCACCTGCAAGCTATCCGTGCTTGGCGAGCTCTGAGATAAATTATTTGCAAGGCAAATAGCTAATGGGTGGTTGAGTAGAATCAAGACTTGAATCCAGAGCTGTCTGATCGGTAAATCTGTTCTTCAAGCCTCTAGCCTCTGTACAATCTTGCCCTTCCACAGTGAAGAGCCAGATTCCATTTATCCTTAGAGTATTTGATTACTTGAAGCTCAGTTGTCTAGACTCACTGTAAGGTAAATATATAATTAACCATGGCCTTCAATTAACCTTGTTCCCCTCCTCCATTCTCCCAATAATTTTGGAACTAGCATTCCATCCTTCTTTGTATTCACTCTCTACCCATGTCCATAACAGGAGATAGAAAAGTGGGTGAGATAAGTGAAGATTCTGTGAATTGATAGGCAGCTGACTGCTCTGGAGATACCTGCTTGGGCTCACTCTCCCTTTGGGTGTCTACTTGCCTGCATCGACTGGAAGGTGAGTCCTAACAGAGTGTCCCTTCCCAGCTCAGCCTGCTGTGCTCACACAGAGATGCAAGGGTATAATCAGTGGCTACCAAGCTGTCAATTACCCAGCCCCAAATGCAGGAGTTAACTCTAGATTTGATTCTTTTTGCCTTCTGTGCTTCACAAGGTACACGTCTGAGCAGAAACAATTTCCCTGAGTGTGCTTCAGTCGGATTACTGTTGATGTTGGAGCTTTTCATTTATTTATATATAAATATAAATAAATATATTTATATGTTTTATGTATAATATGTAAAACATATATAGGTGCATTATTTTAATATGAAGCTTGATATTGCACGTGTGTTTTACCTGATGATGGTTTGTCTAATTTCCAAGCCTATTTGCATTTGAATTCATACTCCATCTTCAAGGTAGGGAGAGCTAAAGATGAAGGTACAGATGGCATCTTAATCCTGGCTTTGTCTGGCATGCCGAATGACTGGTGTGTAGGCTGTGATATGTGGCAGGACATCTGGGGTAAGGTTAGTGACCCATTAAGGTGTCCTGAGCTCCGATTAGACACAAGTTGGAGCCAGCAGGGCTGTCAACACTCCGTTTCTTTTTGATTAACATTCTGCCTCTTAACCCCTGGAGGCCACTTATCCTTCTCACCTCCAAAAAAAGACAGAGTTAAAGCCTGAGGTCATTGCTCAGCAGAAGCCCCAGGAACTGATTGAGCTGGAAAGGGCCTCACTTAGCCTCTCTCAGTAGCCATTCCATTTTCAGAATCCTCTACTGCCAGGAGAGCTCATGCCCGGTAGTATATGGAGCTCCTCAGCTGAAATGGCTCTCCGAGGAGCAGTTTCTCAAGGAAGTGAAGATGCTTATGAAAACCCATTGGTGAGGTAGGGAGGTCAGGGGAAAATAAGGTTAATTATTGCGGTGTTTTTGTTTTTGTTTTAGTCCATGTTGGAGGACGTATCCTCCAAATAAGGGAGTTGTGTTTTCTATTCTCATTGTGATTTGGTCTAGCTTACCTCAATAAGCTTTAGTCCATAAGCTCCTCACTCAGCCAAAATCATCTGATTCATCATTGTATTCCTAGTGCGCGCACAGTGAATAGCACATAGTAAGTGCTTGAAAATGTACTGTGCTATAATAATTATGGATTTAATAATGCAATATCTTGGATTTGCTTTCATGTAATATGGGAGGAAGGGAAAATTAGGTAGAAGTGTAGATGAACCAAGACTGACCATGAGATGAAAACTTGAAGCTGAGTGATATGTCTTGGGGGGTTGTTACACCATTCTCTCTAGTTTTGTTCAACATTTTCCATGAACGATGTTTTTATCAGTATCTAGATTAAGTATAAAACATATTGAAAGATATGGCAGATACTGACCCAATGCCCCAGTCTCATCTTTTTCCTAGGCACGTAGCTTGATTGCACTTTGTAGTGACTTATGCTCCGGCCAGTAGAATGTGGACAGAAATAATATAAGCCTCTTCCAAACTGTGACCCTTATTCTACATCATCCTCTAAGCTTTCTCTCACCTTTTGCCTCCAGGCTAGATGCAGAAAATTAGTGAAGAACTCCAAACTTCTAGGCAATGATGAAGCCTAGGTGAATAATCCTAGACTTCTGAATTACTTCATGGAACAGAACCACCTCCCACAGTCTGCCCATGAACCTACAATGGGCTGTAATGTGACTAAGACCTAAGTCTTTATTGCATTAAAAAAAAAAAAAAAAGTGCAGTATTGAACTGGCCTTAATCTGGCAAATGAGGTATTGAGCCTAGCTATTTTAGATATGGAAGGAGGCTTAGTAGATATTTGACCTCTTAGGATATCCAGAGCTATAATTAAGTAACTCTGAAGATGATGATAAAACAATCATTTATTGAATAACCAATATATACCAGGTACTGTTTTAAATGCTTTATATATACTAACTCATTTATTCCTTACAAGAATCCTATGAGGGAGAAGCTAGTGTTGTTTCCATTTTGTAAAGCAGGGAACTGAAAGAATAATTTCTGAAGTCAAATTATAAGTGCCAGAGCCAAGATTAAAATTCAGGTCTGACTCCCAAACTCTGTGTCTTCACTAGCCTGTAATATTTCTTCAATATTTTGTGCTTTGCTATGGGGAATGGATACTGGCATGAAATAATACCTGGGCAGCATGATGTGTTACCTATAAAGTGGGGCTGGACCCCCATTCTGTAGAGGAGTAGACAGAACCAGAAAAGGTCCAAAGTGCACTGTTCCCCTGCCCTTGTAAAGATTGCCCTAGTGAGCAGAATTTAATGGTGGTATCCTTAATCATCTGGGATAAAACTAGGTGTGAAATTTACTCTGACTTTCTCTGATTTAATTCTATCTCTAGTCAACCTTGGCCTATCTTGTATTTACCACAAGGAGAAAATGGCCATCATCTGCTTCACTCACATCTCCCATGTCCCCACACCCCACACTTGGCCCACCCTTTGTGACCCCTCTCTCCTTCATCCCACCCCATAGCCTACGTCTCTCCTCTCTTCTGGGCAACTGAGAGCACATATTTGGGCAGAGAGTCATGTCAATGCTCTTTAAACCTCCAAATGATGGCAGTTATTGATAACTCCCTTGCTTCCTGACCTCTCTTGCCTGCTACAGATACTTCCAGTCCTCAACAACCAGCAGAGTTGAGGAGGGACACCATCTCTCAGTTTCTACCTGGGACAGGAGATTCAAACTACATCCCATGGAGAAGCTGTGGGAGCCACCTGAGAAAATGGGAGAGGATATAGAGAATGTTGAATGAGTGGGGCTGCAAATCCCCCAGCCCCACTTCTTCACAGCAATTCCACAGCAATATGGTTCATGTAAGAGTGCATTTGGAGGATTATTCCATTCTTGAAGTAGGGGGGGAAAAATACCTTGCCTTGAAAGATCCAAACCTCTGAGCCCTTCTTTATATCTAACTTCTCAGGTCCCACCATTCCTGCCCACCAGGAACAGAGGTGGGAAAGAAGCCAGGTGACTGTCCCAACTCCCAATATCCCACTCTCTAGGCTCTGGAGCCAAGGAGAATCACATCAAAACAGAGCTTGTGGGTGGAAAAAGGCCTATGGGCTGCTGCTCTCCCTACAGTTCCCACCCACAGTTCTGAGTCTTAGATGGCCTTATGTGGAGAGGCACTAAATGAACATGGCGTGAGTAAATGAAAGATTCGATCTCTGTTGATCTGGGTGTAGTTCCAGTAGGGGAAAAACTGGCCTTGGATCTTAGGATGGCCGTATTTATTCTTCAAGATTTACAGAGGCAGTTTGGCATAGACATTAAGAATGTGGAATCTAGAATAAGACCCTCTGGCTTCAAATCCTGACTCTGCCACTTCCAAACGGTGACCTTATCCTTGAGAAATATAAATAATATTTTCCTCGGAAGGCTGTTGGGAGGATTGAATGAGTTAATATGTGTAAAGCACTTGGTGCCTGACATGTTAGTGCTCAGTAGGTACTAATAAACATTAGCTCTCACCATTGTTGTTCAAATGCTCCCTTCTGACTCCCTGAAGCGGGGCTCATTGTTCTCTGCACTCTCAAAGCACTTTGCTGAGACCTCTGATGAAATCGTGAGGACTTTTTTTTCAAAACCCCAAATCAAATTAGAGGATAGGGACAATAAAGCAGACTCTTTGAAATCAAGATACACAGATACCATAGGTAAAGTCCTTACTCCTTGCATAGCTATTATGGTTATGTGTCTGTCTCTTCCTCTCAGCCTCTTTGTATCTTTGTATACCAAGGGCACAAAAGTGCTCACTGTAGTTTGATTGAATGAATGAGCTGCATTGGCTCTGACCATTGCCTCCTGACCTTCCTATCTGCCTAACTGTACAGAGGCTTATCTCCTTTCTTTGCCCCAAGAGGAGGAGGACGTTAAGAGTCTGGGCTACGGCCAGGACACCCCTTCAGGGCTTGGCTGTGTGGCTGTGGGAATTCAGAGCATAGAGAGGAGAATAACATTTGCTGAACAGCTGCTGTCTTCCTGGAACTGTTCTGGGCTCTTTACAGCACGTAATTCTCACATCAATTTAGTGAAGATATATTCTTGTTGGTCCCATTTTTCTGGATGAGGAAACCGAGTTTAAGCAACCCTTTTAAGGTCACATAGCTGATGTGTCTGAGGCAGAATTCAAACCTGGATCTGACTACTAGGCCTGTGCTCTTTCCACTGTGCTTGCAGGCTCCCGCTGAAGCACCCCTCCCACCTCCCTATTCCACTCTTCCTTTCTTCTCCACCTCTGTCTTGTCTTCATTTTCACCTATTATTCTCCCCAAATTATTTTTCTTCTTGAGTTGGCTTATTTATCACTTGGCCATATCTCCTTATTAATATAACCAGAACTTAAACATTATGCATCCCCACTGCCTCATTTGACAGCATGGTGCTGAGTGCTTATGAGCTTGGCAGTTAGAGGAGCTCAAAGGGGCTATAACATCTTCATCTTCAGCTGCTTTCATAGGGAAATGGGCCGGAGAGGAAAGAATGTGAGATGGGTCGGTGCAAGGCAGTGCATGGTGTATACATGGTAGAGGAGGGAACGAGGCGGGGAATCGGATGGTGATACCACCAAGCATTTCTCCTGTAGTGTATTCAGCCCTAATTCAAAGTGGCCTGCTTGTGGCCTAGGGCTGTGAGCCTCCAGGAAGCCCCTAAGGTCATTTCTATCAAACAGCCTACTTTTATCTTATTCCTACCACTACTGTAGGCTTTACACACGTCTCATTTGATCCATACAATAATCCCATGAGCTAGGCAGGTATTAATCTACTTCATTAAATAGATGAGGAAGCTAGAGCTCAGAGAATGCAAGCAATTTGTTAAAGTCATATACCCAGCAAGTGGCAGAACAAGGAAAGGGGTAAAAAGACCTGAAAATTAAGGAAGAGATAGTGAGGAGCAACCGGCCAACAGAGTAGGCCTTTCACAGCTTCCCCTGTTTGGGCATCTGCCTAGGTGAGCTGGCAGAGAATAGAAGCAGCTGAATTCCTGGATCAGCTTGCCTCATGGCCTGCTAGAGAAGAAGGGTCTCTGAGCCCCAAAGGTTGATGCTTTGATTTTTTCCAAGGAGATTTCAAAACTGGCAGGAGTTGTCCAGGGACCAGGAGGACTCTGCCCTCCAAAGTCCATCATGCTTCATGCTTCTTGGACCAAGACACTTTACATTTCCAATGGATACCTCAAAATCCCCCCTAAAAAGATGTCTGCTCAGCTGGTTGATTGCTTTGTCCCAAGACTGTTCTTTTCTGGTGGCTTTTCCCCAATTCTTTTACTTCTTTAGCCCCTTACTCCAATCCTCATGGTTTCCTGGGCCCAAGATTTCCAAGTCCTTTTGGAGCTCTTGCAACATATATCCTAAGACAGTTCCCTCTGAGTCATGACATAAAACCAATTCTTAAGAAAACTGTGAGACTTTATCAGTTACCCTGGAGTTGGCCTTACTTTCTAGAGGTGTCTTAGAACCCAGTACTGCTGCAATGCACAGATTTAGGCTATGCCATGTAGCCCAGGAAAATTAGCCTGGGCTACAGGCTGGAAACAGCCAGCAACACAAAGTAATAAGCTTTAACGGAACAACTGGCTTTTTTTTCTTCATTCTTAAAATGCATTCTTAATAGGCGGATATGATTAATAATGCAGGACCAAGTATTAATAAGGGAGATCTTAGTAGTTCTAGTTGAAGCTGGCTGTGCTTCCTGGCCCAGAGCTCGTCACACCTCACTCTGCCTTCCCTATCCTCCCCTTTCCTCATCCCCCTTCTTCCCATTCAAATACTATAGTTGGCAAATCCTTCTGCCAGCATGTATGTCCAGTGAGCAGCAAAGCCATGCTCACTGGTTTATTTAAATGTGATGTTACCAGGAGCATGGCGGTAGTTGGAAGGACCTTGGAAACTATGCACTGGACAAATATTTATTGAATATATACTACTTTCCAGACACTATGCTAAGCCTTAGAGATAGGGCAGAAGACAAGATTTCTACCGTCCTGGGGCTTATTATTAAGGAGGGAGACAGGCAATAAATAAATACATGAAACTTACAGTATGTCAAATGTTAAGAATTATGATGGAGATGAAGGAGAGAAGCAGAGGAGGGGTGTGAAGTGGGAGGTGGAAGGTTATCATTTTAAATTAGAGGGGGTTGGCGGAGGCCTCATTTGAAGGAGACAAGGGAGTGAGGAATGCAGCTGACTAGGGAAGAGCATTCCCTGCAGAGGGAACAGCAAAGGCAAAACCTCTGAGGCAGGAGCATGCCTGGACTGTTCAAAGAATAGCAGGGCAGCTAGTGTGACTGGAAAGGAGAATGGAAGAGAAAGAGCTGAGAAGAGGTCATGGAAGACTGGATGGTGCAGGACCTTGCAGACCAGCATAAGGACTTAGCCTAAATGAAACAGAAAGCTTTTGAAGGGTTTTGAGCAGTGAGGTGACATGATCTCATTTATGTAATAAAAGCAATTACTCAGGTAGCTGCCTTGAGAATAGCCTGTAGTTGGGGATAGAGATAGAAGCGACGAGACCAGTTAGGACATATGGCGATCTTAGAAGTGAAAAGCTTAGGTAGTAAGAGCAGGGTCTCTGGAGCCAGACTGCCTGCGTTCAAATCCCAGCTATGCCACCTACTAGCTGCATGACCTTGGGCAAACTGTGTAATCTCTCTGTGTCTCGGTCTCATCTGTAGAATGGGGATAATAATTGTACCTACCTCATAGGGTTTTTGTAAGGATTAAATGGGTTATTAAATGTGAAATTCTTAGAGCACAGGGCTGTTTTGAGGGTTAAATGAGTTAAAAACATTTGTAATAGCACAAAGCAAATGTTGCTTCTGTGCTTGAGTTATTGTTATCATTCTTATTATCTTCGGAGTGAGAGATGATGGCGGCTCGGGCCAAAGTGGTCATAGTGGAAGAAAACTCGTCATTTGGGGGGGACTGTTTTGAAGGCAGAGCTAACAGGATTTGGTGATATATTGGATGTGTGGAGTGCAAAGAGAGAGGAGTCTCATCCACCACCCCCATATTACGGATGAGGAAACTGAGCACAGCTGAGACCACCATTGTTAGTACCATTTTTTTCTTTTAATTAAGTAGGTCCCATGCCCAACATGTGGCTTGAACTCATGACCCTGAAATCAAGAGTCACATGCTCCACTGACTGAGCCAGCCAGGTGCCCCTTAAAGAACCATGTTGCTAAATAGTTTAACATTAACAGAAATCACAAGTAAAGAACAAGTTCAGTGTAATATAAAAATCCTTATATAATGAGCAATTTCAATTTTTATCTATTCCCTTCAATTCTTATCTTTATGCATGCATGGTTCTTAAATAATTATGATAATTACGTTAACATAGTTTTATATTTAAAAAAAGAGACGTATGAGGCACTTCATGACTCTAGCAAGGGTTCACTGGTCAAACATTAAGGAAATTAATGTGCTCAACACCATTTATAATTCAGGATATACACAGGGCACAGCATTCCCATTTTGAGGTAAAACAGCATACAATTCTGAATTGGCTGCTAAAACAGAGCTGTTGGAGACAGAGAGTCATTCATTCATTTATTCACTCAGCAAACTTTTATTAAGTGAGTCTATATACAGCTACCTAGAAGGGTAGGTTGATAAGTAGATGACACTTTTTTATTTCAAGGAAATAAGTCTGGTGGGGGAGAGCACATTGCTATAATTGGTTTTTATATCTAAGACCTACCCTAGAGGAGATATGTGTATACAAGATACCTTGGAAACACTATGGAGGATACACTTAATTCTGCTTACAAAGACAGGGATGTGGGTACCTGTGTGGGTCAGTCAGTTAAGCGTCTGACTCTTGATCTCAGTTCACGTCATGCTTTCACGGTCTGAGGGATCGAGCCCTGCGTCGGGCTCTGTGCTGACAGCGTGGAGGCTCCTTGGGATTCTGTCTCTCCCTCTCTCTGCCCCTCCCTTGCTCATGGTCTCACATATACACACACTCTTTCTCAAAATAAATAAATAAACTTGAAAAAAAGAAAAGGTAGGGAGGCTTCCTAAGAGAAATGACATCTGGATACCACATTCTTCCGAGAGGGCACAGAAGAGATTCAGTTCACTGACTTGTGTTGTTGGTTGTTCTGACTGCCCTTCCCACTAGGCCATATGTGTACCTCTGATCTGTGGTTCTATCCAGATGCCTGACGCATCTGCTCTTTTAATGTTCGTTAATGCTCTTTTAATATCTTCAAAAAGTGACCAAATGGAGAAATCACACAAGTACAATAGCTTTTTAAGTCTTTGGCAGGAGGCAGGATGGGGGAATTGTGGGAAAAAAAATCTTCCTGACTTCCTGAAGGATCACATCTTTCACCTAAAGTCTTGCTTAATGCGTGGTCAGGAGACAGAATCCACTGTTGGTGTTCCAAGTAGGAAGGGTTTAACACAGGGAATTAGAGGCCCCCACGAACATTAGATGGGCTGGAGAAGTGAAGGTCAGGGAAGCCACTGCAGTCACAACTGCTTGTGCTACCGAACCAGGTGATTTGCAGAAGCTTGCCCAGAAATCACTGCAGACCTGGGTTCTGCCATCTGCTTATATATTTGGCCCCAGTTGCCACCAGAGAAAAATTACTTCTCTTCTGCCTTAAATCTTACGTAAGTGCTTCTCATTGACAGAATATAACCCAGAACCATATAGGAAGGAAGATCCCCAGAAGTGTAGTTCCAGATTTCTCTCCCGCAATGCAGAGGAGGTTTTAGGGTAGGGCAGTGGTTATGCTGAGTTGCCAACAGACAGCTCAGCACAAACAGCTTCCCCAAGATGAAGGTGACTTCTTCATCTCTGAGAGGGAGGTGTGCACAGCTCTGGCAACATCTCATTTTACTTTCCTTACCTCTAGGGATCTGTTGTGTTCAGTCCAAACATCTTCCTGGTGGAGCACGGTCCTTATAATATTCCCCTACAACCAAATCACGAAAATCTGTGATCTAGTAAGCAGATCCAGGCAGTGTCGAGTGATGGAAGGAACTCCAATTTTGAAGGCAGACACACTCTGAATGCTAATCTCAGCTGTGCTGTTGGCTAGCCATGTCAACTTAACATATAAGAATGTTTAAATGGTATTTTTAAATATAGATAATTTATTAAATAAATTATACCTCCATATTAAATAATATCATGTATCCACTTGGAATGATCTTGTATAGAAGAATAATGTTGACATGGGAAACTGTTCATGCTATGGTGAAAAGTGAGAAAAGCAAGTTACAAAAAACAATATGAACACCGTGCTTCCTTTTTTAACAGAACAACTATATAACCAAAAGCCTATTTATGCCAAAATTTTAACAGTAGTTATCTCTGAGGGTAGTTAGGATTACAGCTGGGTTTTTCTTTTTTTTTCCCTAGGTGTGTGAGTTTCTCAGATTTTCTGCGTTGGTGTGTATTACTTTTGTAAGTTTAAAAAAATTATATACAAATAAAAAGTAGGACTCAATAAAATTGAGAGAAGTAAATTAGATAATATATGCAAAGTTCCTGAAACATTTTCAATAAATGACAGTTCCCTATTCATTTAGAAATGATTTTACTTTATTTTATATTCTGAATAAATCATAGTTACATTCAAACTTTTAAAGATATGGAAATAAGAAGTATCACTCCTACCTCAGACCTCCAGCCACTCCCTTCCTTTTCCTGTGGTTCATCAATGTCACTGGTTTCTTACATATCCTTTGGGGGAAATATGCCTATATAAGCAAACATATAAAGTTATGTTATTTTCACCCATTTTTTACACAAATGGCTGCATATTATACTACCTTTATTCCTTTTATTTTATACCCCTGCTACTGGTGACCTCTCCGTATCAGTATATACAGACACTACAATAATTTATAGCTGTACCATCATTTATTTAACCAGCCCTCCCATGGTGGACTTTCAACCCGGTGGTATATTCTGAACGTGGCCCCAGATACAAGGGAGGCCTGCACTTTAGGAATGACCGCCCTGTCCCTGGTCTCTTCTGGGCTTGCAAACATCACCCTCTCTGTGGGCTTCGGTCATATCTTTGTCTCTGCTTCTGAGGCTGAGGGGCTTCAAGAGACCTCGTGCTGGTTCCAGCTCAAACCTGTACTGGTGACAGTCTTTTTACCTATTTATCTATTTTTTTCTGGCAGTGACTGGATCTGGTATGGAGATCTGGTATGGAGAGCTGATAAGCCATGTGGCATGTACTTAATTCTCTGTCTCCTCCGTGAGGTGCTCTCTCTGTGTCACTGTTTACTTCTGCACTGCCTTCCAGCCTCGGTGTTCTCTGGGGAGAGGTCAGTGGCCCATTAATCTCAGAGCTCCCTCTCCCTCTTCATTCATCCTCTTTAACATCTCGGAGGATCTGGAAATAAGACTGTGGTGTTGTCACCTAACTCACAACCTAAGTGACAAGGGGAGTGATAATGAGGAGCCGGGCGAGGGGTGCAGTGACAGTGATACAAGGGGGTGGCAGCTGGATCTACTGGGCCCCACCAGATGATGGGAATGTAGACACAGAGGGTTAAGTGAGGAGAGCCTGGCCTATGGTAAGTCTTCTGGATGAGACTCTCTGGTGGTGGTTTGGGGGAGATAGTTAGGATCTAAGCCAGTAAGAATGGCCTAATCCCTATCCTTACATGAAGGCTATAAAGAGATCCCTTTGGGTCATTTATTAATTTCATAATTAAACTGGTTTTGATTGAATACGTATTACACGCAAAGCACTCTGTTAGGTGGTTCTGCCACCCCTATCTTACCATTTTACACATCGTGGTCTCCCTCTCTTGCTGGGGTCACAGACTCATGCAGTCTCTTTTATTGCTTTTGCTTCAAACTTTTGTGGTCTTTCAAGGCCTGCAAGGGTTTTCCTGGGGCTCAGCCTATAAAACAGTGCAAGTCCTTGAAAGTCACAGTCTAAATCAGTGCAGTCACAGACGGAGATATCTGGTTAGGATGGCACATAGACATGCTTAATCAGTGTTGTCTAAACTGAACTGATCAGGGTCAGTGGAAGCCCTTCTGTAGAATGGCCCGGGGTACCACGTGCCCTCACTCACTCGAGATAATGGTCTTAGGAACAATTATCAGCCTAATTTCTTTTTACATCAATGTGGATTTGATGTCCAGTAATATATGTGTTGTACCTTTAATGGCCTTTTAATGATGAAGAGTATCAAAAGCATTTTAGATGTGAACCTGCACCATTAGTTTCCATTCCAGAAATCCACTGTAATTACCACAGCTGCTTCTCCTAGCCCAGCAAGAGCACTGAATTGCTGTGAACATACCTGCACAGTTAATCACAATCAGCACCGAGCCAGGTCTGATGCAGGCCCAGGGCTGGTTGCTGACGGTGGAGGACAGGGTGTGCTGGGGGAGGGAGCAGAAAGAAACAGGAAGGAGTAAAGAAAGGACTGAGTCATTCAAGGTCTGGAGTGTAAGATCTCTCAGAACAGGGGCTCTCTCATCCCTGGCTGGTCCTCTCTTCTCTCTTCATGTCCTATTGGGAAAAACTAAGGATTGTTGGTAATTCTATGTTCTCCCCCACCCCATTTATGAAGATTTGGCAGGGGCAGGAGAGGGTGAAGGGCATGTGATGCAGGGTGCCTAGCTGAGGGAAGTGAATCTGAATAGGCAGAACTGGAGGAGGCAGAGCACAGAGGGAAGGATATAAAGGAGAGTGATTCTTCCCAGGGGAGGGAGGCATTCAGAGGGAATGCACAGTGAGTTGATTATTCTTTTGAATCTCTATCCTCAAGATCCGTTGTCTGTCATTCCCTGTGCCCTGGGAGGCTGGCCACTGTGGATGGCATTACCCAGGCTTTCTTCCCCCTGGCTTCCAGTTGGCTTTAGCCATAGAAAGGCACTGGCAGGAGATGTGAGGGTGGAAGAAGACAGGGTCAGGGTATTTCTTCCTCCATTTCCATCCTGCTTAGGCATTGCAATTCTGGCAGTGGTTGCATTTCTCTACAACTATAGCTTCTGTCAGGAAGCCCTTCTTCCATGGCTCCGGCTCTTAATGGGCTCTAATAACATGTTTTTCTCTCCTTGCCCTTGGACTAGGGGTGGTATAAGGCTTCCTGTTTTTGCTAGTTACTGGATACTTCAAAACCCATGTAGACTCCCTTAACCCCATTCACCTCTGTGAATAGTACCTTCATTAAATTCAAAATTCCAGTTGAGTGTGCCATCTGTTTCCTGTAAGAACCCTGATTGATACAGTGAGTGTGTCAGAAATCAGCTAATGCTTTTTACCAATCCTGTTTCCTTTTCCTGGACACATAGGAAGCCTACATTTTCCATTCTTCTCTGCATTTAGGTTGAGGCTATGTGACTGTGTTCTGACAAATGGGATGATGTATAACACTTCCAAGCCTAGCCATAAAACACCACTTGCAATTGTCCCCACCCTCTTCCTTTTCGATGGTAACATTGGAAGCTATATATTTAAGGTTACAGTGTCTCAGTCTGGAAGAAGTTTGGATCCCTGGGTCACTGGTTGGAGGAGAATTGCCCAACTGTATTCGACTATGATATGAGTGAGAAATATATTTATTGTGTTGTGCCATAGAGATTTTGAGAGTAGTTTTTTTTACTACAGTGAGGGTTAATCACTTCAACTAATTCAGTAGAGGTGCTAAATGAAGAGGTCACCTAGAGCAAAGGAGTATTCAAGGCATAAATATAAGGAAGCATAGAATTTTCTAACTTGAGTGAGACTGCAATGAGAATTAACAAAGAGTGTAATGTTTTGCTTTGTGAAAAGAACAGGGACTTGGATGTCAGAACTGAGGTTAAAGTTAGGCTTCACCACTTCTAGCTACATGATCTTGGGCAAGTTACTTCACCTTTTTAAGTTTTCTTATCTGTAGAATTGGGAAACTAATATCTATCTCATAAGATCGACGTCTTATGTTTATAAGATAATAGTTGGCACTCAGTAAAAGTTCCTTCCTTTTCCTCTCTCAGCTGTGAATGATCAACTCACTGCCCCTCGCAATTGGTGAATGATTTCAACTTTTGAGGTACCTATTTCCTAATAATCTCTAATGGCAGAGGATAATTCACACTGTCCTGAGCATCCTGGTATGTAAATAGTTTGAATATTGACCAGGAAAAAGGGATTTCCTTTAGTCTTGGACTTAGGCACTAATTCTTTCACTTCTCTGCCCTCCAGGCCCCATCTTGAAATTTGTAGGCCACCCAATGCACCTGTCAAGTCAAACAACATTGAATCCCTGTGCCATTTCTTACTTCATGAATGAGAGTAGATCCTGGGACTAAAGTGTCTTTTGAAAACGTAAAGATAAAGGACTCCCCTTGGAAATTTTTCATCATCAAGAAAGCTTATTTGTCTATTCATAATCCATCTATCCATAAGTCCAGAAAATATTTAGTTCCTAGTATATGTGAGAAGTACTACTAAGGCCTATGGTAGATACAAAGATGGATTAGACACATCGCCCTGAAGAGCTTACATTCTTGCCGGAGAGAGGGTCATTTAATTTCATAAATAACTATAAGACAGACCAGGATATGACAAACATGGAAGATCAGGTATAAAGTGCTATGAAATTCAGAAGAAGGAAACCTCTTCTGGTTGGAGAGATCAGGGAGCATTTGAGTACATCTTCAAGGTAGGGTAGGACTTGAACATACGGAGATGACGGAAGAGACCCATGGGGAAAGGGAGGCTAATAGTTTGGCTAGAACACAGCTGCCAATAGCGGGGTTGAGGGAAACAGTTTAGAAATGTCACCTGAGAACAGATTGTGCAGAGCCTGAATTCCAGCCAAAATGTTCTTGCGGAGGGCCAAGACCGGTCATCAAAGGTTTCTGAGCGTTGGAGTGGCATGTGCCCTGGGAAGGGTAGTTGTGGGAAGCTGTGTTCAGCACCTTTGGAGGCAGCAGGAGGGGGGATAAGGAGCCCCACTAGAAGACCTGCAGCCATCCAGGTAAACCTTAATGTGGGACTAAACTAGGGTAGAATGTATGGAGTGTAAAAGAATCATTACACATGCATTTATTATGTACCTACTCTATTCTTCTGTCAGCCACTCTAGGGGATGAAAACTAAGCAACATGACTCTTGCCTCCTAGGTGCTTACAGTATGACTTGAGGGATAAATCAGTCAAGGAAAGTTTGTCCTTTCTAAACTCATCACCTTTATGGCCACACAGCATAAATGCAAGCTGGTTTACTGTCCCTATCCACTCTGTACCCTGTCAACAGCATTCCACCTCTACCCCAGCAATACCAACGAGAAGATAGGGTATAAAGTTTTAAGATATGGTCTGCTGTCGATGCTTATTTAATAAAAATTCTATAGCACTTACTGTATGCTCTATACTATTTTAAGAGCTTTATAAATACTACATTATTTATTTTCTTTTTTTTTTCAATATATGAAATTTATTGTCAAATTGGTTTCCATACAACACCCAGTGCTCATCCCAAAAGTGCCCTCCTCAATACCCATCACCCACCCTCCCCTCCCTCCCACCCCCCATCACCCCTCAGTTTGTTCTCAGTTTTTAAGAGTCTCTCATGCTTTGGGTCTCTCCCACTCTAACCTCTTTTTTTTTTTTTTTTCCTTCCCCTCCCCCATGGGTTTCTGTTAAGTTTCTCAGGATCCACATAAGAGTGAAAACATATGGTATCTGTCTTTCTCTGTATGGCTTATTTCACTTAGCATCACACTCTCCAGTTCCATCCACGTTGCTACAAACGGCCATATTTCATTCTTTCTCATTGCCATGTAGTACTCCATTGTGTATATAAACCACAATTTCTTTATCCATTCATCAGTTGATGGACATTTAGGCTCTTTCCATAATTTGGCTATTGTTGAGAGTGCTGCTATAAACATTGGGGTACAAGTGCCCCTATGCATCAGTACTCTACATTATTTATTTTCATAATAATCCTATGAGGTAGGCCCTATCATCATTCCTATTTTATAAGTGAGGACACTGAGGAACAGAGAAATTAAATAATTTTCCCAAAGTTATACAGCTAGTAAGTTGCAGATCTAGAGTTTAGAACCCAAGGAATCTGGCTCCAGAATCTTACACTTAATCATTACGTTGTACTGCGTCCTTGCAACACTGCTTTCCCTCTGCCAACCTGCAGTGAATCACAGCCAAAAAGGAATTACTCTTGGACCTTACCCCCACTGAATCAGTTCTCTCCTCTTGGCTTGTGATGCTGTCCAAGGTCACAGTGAGCTAGAATCAGCTCAATCAACTCTGGTGCAGTCATAGTTACAGTCAATGCTGAACTTGACAGCCCCACTCAGCTGGGTAACTGGTGAAGAAGGTGGGTGAGGCAAATCAATGAATTGGTGAGGGACAGCCATCTTATGAAAGGTGGTCTTGCACCTACAGGATCTCTTAACCTCTGTTCAGAGCCATCAAGTCAGTGCTGCTGCTCACATACCACTCTGGAAGAGGCATGTATAATGGCAATTCTTAGAGCATGGGCTCTGATATTTACTACCCATGGACCCTTGGACTAAGCATCAGTTTCCCCATCCACAAAGTGGAGGTATTACATAGGAGTTTCCTTATAAAATTGTAGTAAAGAGCAAACGAGACACTTTCTGTAAAATGCTAAGCATAGTGCCTTACATGCAGCAAGTACTCAGAAAGTGTTTGCTGTTATCATTTCACCCAGTTAAGAACATACTCTTCACATGGTCTATGATGCCAGACTCAGAAGTACTCAGAAGCCCCAAGCTGCCTCTTTAGGCCTTCATTCAAGAAAAGAACTAAAATATCCCTATAGCCTTTTGGAATGGAGGAACAAGCAATTTGGGGTCTTGCCATCCCAAGGTGTATAATATTATTATTGCATTCCATTGTGCATTGTCTGCAGGACTCTATTGAATCTTGGAGAAACTACCAGACTCTGGAACAGGATAGCCTGGATTTAAATCTCAGCTCTGCCATTTACCAGCTGGGTGACCTTGGGCAAATTCACATCTTGAAGCCTCAGTTTCATTGTCTGCAAAATGAGGTGATGATGATATCCTCCTCATAGGGTTGTTGGAGGATAAAGTGAGTTAATTATGTGAAGTCTTTACAGCCGTACTTGGCACATTGTAGATACGTAATAAGGATTAGCTATTATTATTGCATTCCTTTGTATTAAACTAGTAAATTCCTTTTCTTCTAAAAAGAGAAGGCTGGGGAAGACTTTTCTTCTTTAATGGGGAGAGAGAGCCCACAAACTCCAGGATAGGAGACAAGCCAGCCTTGATGGTGAGTTTTTCCCTCTCCTACACCTGGGAGATGGGGGAGGAACCCATGCCTTCCAAGACTGTGGGAGTTAAGCATAAGCCTGGCACAAAGACCAGGATTGATTCTAGGCAGCCACAGTGAGATGGGAGCTTCCTACAAGGAAGAGGTGAACAAGGGTGAGAGGAAAAGTGACCCCTTTTATACGAGGCTTTCAGGGCGTCAGTGAATAAGGCTGCCACACCTTGATCTCTTTGGAGACAACACAGAGGCTCGCTCTGAGCTTCTGGCATTCCCTTCAACTCCACACTGAGAATGGGGGAGCTCATCACATAAGCTTTTCAACTTAGGCAATAGTGACTTATTTTGTCCCCTCAAGGACTCCCATACACTAAGGCTACCCACTTCACCTTGCTGAGCACCAGTTTCCTCATCTGGGAAATACTCTCATCCCAATCCTCAATGCGCTGGATGATCTCTAAGTAACATCCTTCCATATCTGTGATCCCATAAGTTTTGGGACAGTAATTCCATTAGGAGTTCAAAGGAGGGACAGATCAATGAGGGTTTGAGTGGACAGAGAAGGTTTCATGGAAGAGATGAACCTGGGAGGGTTTGTGTAGGCAGAAGGGAGGAAGTTCTGTTTTTGTTCCCATGGCCTTTAAACCTCACTCTGATGGCTGGCAATCTTCCTGAACCCACTCATCAGGCCAGAAGAATTTCTCTCCAAGGAGTCCCTGCCCACCTTCTCACTCCAGGATGTCATCCAGTCACACCAAGAGAACGAGCAAAACCTCAAACCAAGATATAAGCTAACTAAAATGTCCCTTGCCTTGAGGTCACCTGGAACAGTTTCCTTTCTAGTCAGAGGGATTGCTTTCCATTTGTCTCTCATCAGCTCTAAGCACTGCCCAGGTCAATGGAAACAAATGTCCCCAGGCTGGAAAGATTGTCTTGAATTAATTTTTTTTAATGTTTATTTATTTTTGAAAGAGAGAGAGCAGGGAGGGGCAGAGAGAGAGAGGGAGACACAGAATCTGAAGCAGGCTCCAGGCTCTGAGCTGTCAGCACAGAGCTCCATGCAAGCCTCCAACTCACAAGCCGTGAGATCATGACCTGAGCCAAAGTCAGAGGCTTAGCCAATTGAGCCCCACAGGTGCCCCGAGATTGTCTTGAAACAAGGCTGAGGATCCTTACCAGGGCTGGATCCCACTGTTCTCTCTGAAAGAGAAGGATGGTGCTCATTCATGAGTAGAGCCTTGGGTGGAGTATATTCCCTGTACTTGGCATCCCCCCTTCCTACCATCATCTCTAGGAAGGCCCACCCAGGAAGCTGTCCTGGACACCTGCTTAGAAAGAAGCCTCTTCCTTTACATCCTACCCCCTAAAATGACTCAAACTGTCAAGCAATGCTGGCCTCACGGCCAAATCCAATTTAATGACACAAAGACCCTGGCTGTCCTTCTAAGCTAATTAGATATCCAAGCAAGGTTGGAAGGAAGGGAGAGAGATCAGACCCTGAGAAAAATGATACTTGTGAGAGCATCATGGAAAGCCAATGGGAATTAAACTTTGTGCTGTGTGCCTTTGCTCTGACCTTAATTTTTTATTCCCAGCTCTCTTTGGGGGCCCTTGTCTACCTCTTTGAAAAGCTGTACAGTGAGGTCATTCTTTATAGCAGGGGACATCTGCCTATTGCCTGTGTTAGAAGGTGACATATTTTCCTTTTCTCCTAAAGGTCAAGCTAATTTACTCCCATGTGATAGAGTCCGGTGTGCTTGTCACGAGTGACAGCTGGGCTGTGATGGATGTTAAATGGTTGCGGTAGCTCCAAGGCAGGAACCTGTCTCTTCTAGGTGAGCAGCCAGGGGTTTTAGCTGCTTCAGGCTGAGAGATTGAGTCCAAGTGAAAGTTCAGAGGCCCATGGTAATAACTGCCCCTCCATAAACACTCCTGATTATCAGTTTACTGCAGTTCCATCCTTCCAGTGCCCAGCTCTTTCGTTGACCTCTAGAGTCACTTGGAAGCTACACCACTTCATTAACTACAGTTCTCTCAGTCTCCAGACTCTGGAGCTGCCTTCAGTTTTTCCCGGTTCATGACATGGAGGGTTATCATTTCAGATGTTACATCCAGAGGATTCTTCAGCATCTTTTCTTCCACTGCCACCAGAATAGACTGCAGTAGGAAGCAGAGGTCTGCCTCTGGGTTTTGTTTTGTTTTGTTTTGTTTTGTTTTGTTTTGTTTTGTTTTAATCACACTTCAGAGTTAGGATCTTGGTTCCTCCCGTGTCACATTATTTTCTAAAAATGAGAGGTGATTAATGCTGACCAAACATTGTACTTCAGCAAATGAGTAATGATGCCCTCTTTCTACAATGAGAAGACTTGCTCCTCACTTCTTTATTATTCTGACCCCTCTCTTTAAGAAGAAAGCCCACAGTCACAGAATGACACAGCTGGGAGGAAGCTTAGAAATCATTCAGTGCAGCCCCTCATTTTCTAGAGGAGGGAATGAGGTTCGGAGGAGTGAAGTGACTCGGACGCTCAGAAAAGATGACCTTAGAAACATGGTTCCCAGTGACCCTGCTTCTCCTCCTCAGTGGCCTGGGAAGTTAGATGTTCTTCATGTTCCTACTATTGGAGTCTTATTCTCATCTTGGAAAAATGTACAGAAAACAGAAATGATGTAAAAAAGAGAGTAATGTTTCCAGTTCAGAGTCTCCTGACAAGAAAAGCCTATTCCTTCACCAGCTCCACAGACTCTCTGCCCCTAGGTCCTTAGGTCTTCTAGGTGTCCACTTCAACATGGACTGGATCCTGGCTGGCTGTACTGGGCATATCTGGTTTTCTTCTCTCCCCACCCTGACTGAGGCCTCAGCTGATTAGAACAGGAAGAGACACCTGACCCTAAGGAACCCCACTCATAGACTGATCATCTGCCAATGACATGTTGAAATTATGGTTAGGTGGCATAAGGCACAGGACCTGGAAGGCCACACAGATCCTGGTACTAGGGTGACCATGTTGGGCTTTGTGCAGAAACTGTAAGCAGAAAAGTCTAGTTTTTTAAAAGAAGCAAGAGGATGCAATCAATACAGAGACACATGGGCATGTGTGACCATGTTCCCCAGAAAGAGGATAGAAGGGCCATGGCTCGTGGTGATTTCTAGTATCATGAGGCTCTGCTTTACTCTATTTCCTACCCTTGACTCGCATGGATTTTCATAACCTCCTATCCCTGTCCTTTATTTGTATTGGCCTTGGTCCCTTACAGCTACAACATCTCTAATCAGAACATATCTGGTACTATCCATATCTGTAAGTCTTGTTCCTCAAACCAGAAACAAGCTGTCAAAGGCCAGAGGTTTATGTCTTAGCCTTTTGAAAAACCTTTCCAAGTAACTTGTACATATGACAGCTGTTGAAATGTTGGTCTGGAATGCTTTCTGGAAATTCAGTTTTATAAGCCCTTTTAAACATTTACTCAGTTGGCCCTAAGGACACTTTTTTGGAGCTTTCCAACATAAAGCTCCTATTAACTATTACTATACTTTGAACAATGAGAGGGGTTGGGGTGCCGACCCCCACTCCTGTGTGCAGTAAAACCCTCAAGTATAACTTTTGACTCCCCCAAATTAACTACTAATAGTCTACTGTTGACTGGATAAACAACACATTTTTAAAAATATCACGTATCTATGTACTGTATTCTTATAATAAAGTCATCTGGAGAAAAGAAAATGTTATTAAGAAAATCCTAAGAGGTGTGACTGGGTGGCAGTCCAGTCTGGGTGGCTTAACTCGGTCTGTTAAGCATCTGACTCTTGATTTCAGCTTGGGTCATGATCTCACAGTTTGGGAGATTGAACCCCACATCAGGCTCTGCACTGACAGTGTGGAACCTGCTTGGGATTCTCTCTCTCTCTCTCTCTCTCTCTCTCTCTCTCTCTCTCTCTGATCCTTCCTACTCACGTGCTCTCTCTCAAAAGAAATAGACTCTTTTTTAAAAAAAGAAAATCATAAGAAAGAGAAAATACATTTATAGCACATTTTTTATCCAAAAAAAATCTGCATATAAGTAGACATATGCAGTTCAAACCCATGTTGTTCAACAGAGTCACATGTAATTTTACGGGAAACAAATGAATTCCAATGTGTCCTATGTACTCCTAATTTTCCCAAACCTCTTCAACTGGCAGGCTGAGACGGGATTACAAGGATTGTAATAATACAGAAATCACTGGTTTAGGTAGCACCTCAGCCCTGAAAGGGCCCATATACTGCTTTTGTGTGCTCCGGCAGGATGTCTCACGTGTGTACATGGAGAGATTGGCCCCTCCAAGGGCCACTAATGGTCCACCATCTCCCACAGATCTACCTTCAGCCTACCCTTCTATTACCTTCTTAACTCCCCATCCAGCTCTTCTCCATGCTGCCGGCAGAGTTGTCTGACAAATGTAAATCTTATCACAGGATTCCCCTGCTTAACACCCACCTGTGTCAGATACTATTCGTCACCGTTCCTCAGCCATTCCCAACACTGTTCTTAGAAGTTGGCATTGCTGGTTTCCTGTGGGAGATGCCCAAAGTGCCAAATATTCACCTTCCCAGATTCCCTTGCAGCCAAGGCATAGGAATATGCCTTGGCTAACTGGACTTGAGGGGAAGACTTCTGAGGGCTTCTGGGAAGCAAGTTTCTCTTTAATGAAAAAGATACAAGGGAGAAGAATTCCCTTTTACTTGCTTTCGGATGTTGTGTGTTGAAGCTGTGATGCTTGGGTTTGGACTCCCATATTGTGCTTGTGGAAAGAGCCCCACATTGATGAGTCCCTTCAGCTTTCAATTGCTGGCCTTTTTATTATGTGAGAAAATTAAATGCCCTTACAATGAAAGCCACTTTTAAATTGGTCTTCTTTTGCAAAAGCAACCTGAGATATTGTCCACAGATCCCTACAGGAGACAATCCAAATTCCTTAGCGTGGGTACATCAGGCCTTCACCGGTTTGCCCTGTATCTTGCTCCAGCACCATTTTTTGCCAAACCCACCCTGCGTTTCCATTCCCCAGCCACACCAAACTATTTGCCAAATGGGACGAGCTTTTAGAAACCCCAGCCTTGAGTGTCCTTCTCTGCCGTTGGTTACAGTCATCAATAAGACTCAACTCAAGTTGTTCTTGATCCTTCACACCTTTTGTGTGGAATGTTGCCTTCTTTATGCCCCTCTATACCTGTAAATACTTCCATTTTAGTACCTGCGGCAGCTCTTCTTTGGCTATTTACATGTGTGACTGTTCTTCCATCTCTAAGTTCTTTGGGGCACAAGAACTTGTGTATATTGATTTTCAGTTTTGTATGTCCAGTGCAGATGATCGTTAAATATTTTTTAATAAATAAATAATTGGGTGAGTGATTAATTAGTTGATTCCAATTCTCAACTTCCCTTATTAACACAATGATTTTAGGATTTTGTTTTTGTTTGTTTTTAAGCGTATGAGTCTGTCAGCCTGTTTTAGACCCGTGCTTACAAATCACCTGGGAATCTTGTTAGTGTGCAGATTATAACACAGTAGGTCTGAATGGAGCCCAAGATTCTGCATTTCCAACAAGCTCCCAGGTGATGCTGATGATGCTAGCAAAGTCATCAGGACAGCATGGCCCCAGAGGACAGGGGCTGCACCTGTCTGTAAGTGGATGATGCTCTAAAAAACAAGTGGAGACTTATTGAAGATGACAGATGACAAGGAACATACCTTCTGTCCATCATTTCCATCCAGGAGCTTTGGTTTCCTTCTCTGGAAGTCATCTTCTTCAGTGATGGAGCTGAGTTTTTCTAGGGCTCTTATTTCTCATTTTCTCCAGCTAGAGTCCAGCCTAGGCCACAAATGTTGCTCCTTCCATACCTTTGTGACCATTATCAGAGGCTCACCCGAGCTGGGAAAGAGAGGCTGGAGCTACCAGGTGGCAGAGTACCTGGTTAAAGCAACAAGCCAAAAATGAAAGAGTTAAACCATAAATCACTCATTGCTATGGTATCAGCAAGTCTAAAACTGGAAAAGATAGTGACTGGCCCTGTTCCATTTCCCCTTGTGGAAAGGCACAGCAGTCCAGAGTCAAGTGGATCAGCACAGATGTGAGGGTTGTCTTGCTCTTGAGGAAGCCCCTGAAGAAAAGGTAGTTTTTTGGATCCTGAGATTGGGGGAAAGGGATGGGGGAAGGGCTCCGAGTGGAAATGTACTGGGTACTGAGACAGTGAAGAGAGTGTCTTCAGGGTTTCCTCCCCCATGTCCATTCCTCCCTCCACTAAGGAGGATTCAGCAGAGATAGCCACCTGAAGAGGACCGCTGCTCAAGCCTCAGACAGGGAGACGGGAACAAAGGTGTCTCCCAGCTAGGAATGCAAAGAAGCCAAGAGCGTGACCAGCGAGGGGGGCCTGAGTGCTTGACTGCACCTCCCTCCAGATGCGATGGAGGCCATGCACCAAGGCTGCTGTGGTGAGGGCAGCTTCCCCCAGACCTGCCAGGCAAAGCCTCTGTAATTACCTATGGCCAGGAGTAAAAACACACACAGGTTTTTAACCAGGAGCTAGTCTCCTCAATAGTGTTTCTCACCAAAATGTCCACTTGAAATTCACTCATATTCATTCTCCTTATCTCTGTCTCCTTCTGTCCCCCTTTCTCCTTTACCTCCTTCCCCCTCACACCTTCCACCCCCTGTGGTCCCACTCATTCTTGTCAGCTGTATTAATTCCACGACTTAGTACCAACAAACAACAAACATTCATTATCCCACAGTTTCTGGGAGTCAGAAATCAAGGTGCGGCTTAGGTAGGTGCCTCTGGTTCAAGTTCTCTCATAAGGTTGAAAACCATCAACCAGGGCTGCAGTGTCATTTGACTAGGAGGCCCACTTCCAAGCTCACTCCCATGGTCACTGGCACTGCTCAATTCCTTGTTGGCTATTGGTGGGAGGACTACCTCAGTTTCTTGCCATGGGAGCCTCTCCTTAGGGCATTTTATGACATGGCAACTGGCTTTCCTCAGGGCAAGTGAACAAGTGAAAGCACGTAAAATATCCACGTGGAAGGTATGGTCTTTTTAAAAAAAAATTTTTTTTAATATTTATTTATTTTTGAGAGAGAGAGAGAATGAGAGAGAGAGGAAGGGACAGAGAAGGAGACACAGAACTTGAAACAGGCTCCGGGCTCTGAGCTGTCAGGACAGAGCCCTACACAGGGCTTGAACTCACGAACTGCAAGATTATGACCTGAGCTGAAGTCGG
The DNA here is from genome assembly GCF_018350195.1 of Panthera tigris. NCBI lineage: Eukaryota > Metazoa > Chordata > Mammalia > Carnivora > Felidae > Panthera > Panthera tigris. The sequence goes on from NC_056665.1 coordinate 111,304,787, forward strand.
ATACTTAACTGACTGAGCCACCCAGGCGCCCCTGAAGCTACAGTCTTTTTATAACATAATGTCACAAGTGACATTCCATTACTTCTGCTGTATCTTGTTTATTAGAACTAAATCATTAAGTCCAGCCCACATGAGAGGGTATTACCAAGGGCTTGAATACTGGAGGTGGGGGTTTGGGGGGCCTTCTTAAGGGCTGCCTACTGCAAAAGCCCAGAGGACAGTCTCCTTACTTCCTGACTGTTCCTGTAGCACGCTATAGAGCCTGTTCTGCCTGTAAACAAACTTTTGATTTCATTCTATTCTGTACACCTGTCTTATTACCCCAAGTGATTGAAGCTCCTCTTTTTAATGGAATCCCAGCTCCCTAGGAGTCAAGAGCACTGGGTCTCATCCCTTACTTCTCTTACAGTCCTTGCTGTCCCCATCCCAGGAATAGATCTAGGATAAATATTTGTTGATTATGATCAACTCTCAACTTAAACTTGTTTAAACTTTTTCTCCTTTAGTCTAGCTTTCTGGGGCTCTGGGATTTCTGTGGGAACCTTTATATTCAGAGCCTTTTCCTGCTGAGCAAACAGACCTCGTCTGGGTCGATAATCCTTGCTGGGAGAGTGAGGCAGGGTTATTGTTTACACTACAGAGCTGTCTTCTAATGCCTTGAACATTGGAATTTAGCTACTGAGAGAATCAGGCATGATTTGGAGCCCTTTAGAGCAGAGAAAAGATGAAAGACGAGAACTGGCACTTTGTGTTGAGTTTCTTATTTAATCCTCCTAACAAATACAAGATAGAGTTTATCACCCTCACTTTCCAAATACAGAGTTTGGGACCCCACAATTAGCCAGGAACAGAGCTAGAACCTGAACCCAGACCCCAGAGTCTTTCCTTCACCCCTGCCTTATGCTTCTAGGTGTGATTTCCAGAGTGATTTACCCTCAGATCAGGGTCCCTCCTGCTGGGGCTATTTGCAGTGTCACTCTCCATGATTCCTGTGGCCCATTCTGTGTCCTGAGATGCCCCGTAATACCTGATGAATGAACTCGTCCTCCTCTGGAGTCGGGGGTGGCCAGGGGGCTTCCACACTCACTCCCAAAGGCCAAGGAGAACATTAGACGCACCTAGCCAGTTCAACTGATTCCAGGAGTGGGGGAGTGGAGTGAGGCAGGGAGAAGCTGGTTTGGGGGAAGTGTGGTAAAGAAATCTTGTCAGAAGCTCTGAGACCACAGGAAGAAAAGGTCACTTGAAATGTACGTGTATATATATATATGTATGGCTTTGCCAAGCCGACTTGTTTGCCCTTTTCCGAGGGACCTCAACAGCCGCCTCAGTCCCCTGAGTGGGACACTTGGTGGAAAGTAGTGTTGCAGGAGACATTGAGCAGACCCAGAAATGTATACAGAAAGAATTACCATATCAGGTCTGATGCAGGTCTGTGATTTGAGAGGCCAGCTTGCAAGGTTGGCCTCTGGGAACTCGCCTTTTGGGAGAGTTCCCACCACCTCAACTGAAAAGTAGCTCACCGTGCCTCAACTGTTTGTGCAAACAATGTGGTGTATGCCGAAAAGCTACTTTTCTTCCGAGAGTCTGGAATTTTGGGGCATGCTAAGCAGACAGTGCCTTCATGAGCAGCCCCCCGTAAAAACCTTGAGCACTGAGTCTCTCTTGAACTTCCCTGGTAGCATCATAGAGTTATGATTTGTTGCTGAGGGAATTAAATGTGTCCTGTATGACCAAAGAAACAGGACTCTTGAAAGCTCATGCCTGGCTTCCCTTGGCTGATTTTGCTTTGTATCCTTTCGCTGTAATAAATCTTAGCCTTAAGTTGATTAAATACTGAATCATGTGAGCCCTCCTGGCAAAACATTGACCTTGAGGTGGTCTTGGAGACCCCTGACTTTCTAGGAAAGGAGGAGTGGAGGGGATGTGTGGGGGCAAGAGCTTTCCCTGACTAGATGTCTATAAATCCTCTTAACTTCACCACTGTCCAAACTTCTCCCTCATAATCTTCCTCTTTCCCTCTCAGGGTCTGTAATTTTCTCCGTTCCCTCATTGAATAGTCTCATCCTTCAAAACAAATGCTTGAGGGTGTCCTCCTGTGATTCAACCTTGTTTGAGCTCTGATATGGGAGAATGAGAACAGAGCTTAGTAGTATGAAAAACTCTTCAATCCTTTAATTAATAAGTAGGCTGATAAAAAAAAAATACCTATAGGTTCTCCACTTAAAATTCTCCTCTCTGTTAAAATATCTGAAGTGGTGTTCTTTGAAAATGTAGATGAATGTCACCTGGAGGGGAGTCACAGAGCAGAAAGAGTATCATTTGCACAGACACAGGAACAGGAGTCAAAGCGCCAACAACCCCGTAAGGTGGTTGGGAATGTGGCAGATGTGAGGTTTTCCCCCCACCCCAAATCTGAGAGAGAACAAGGGTCGGAGCAGGGCCAGATCCAGTGGGTAGTGAAAAGCCTTTTTCACAACATTGAATTTCAAGTCAGATGCAGGGAGATGGGGAGTCATTGGATGGTTTTTAACAGAGGACTGAGATCTTGATTATCTTTTCTAGTTCAAAGACTATATATATGAATACCTGAATGTCTCAGACCATTTCTGAAGAAGTACAGGGCCATTTTGGAGAAATTGGTGCTGTAATTTTATGTCCTTTTATTGTAATTTCCAGGAGCTGAAAGCCATTGAGTCATCATCAGGGATCCTGCCTGGTTTGACACTGTTATTTCCATTCCTTCCTCCTTGCTTTTTTTTTTTTTTTTTTTTTTAAAGAAATAGAGGCCTAGTCTGCAATGAAAAACCAGAGTCCTCATTTTTCTTCTCTACATCATTGTCATTCAAATTAATTCATTTAGTGAATGGGCTTATGATTTGCACTTAGAAGAAAATTACCATTTAAATTTTTAACCAGAACAATGGGGTGGTAAATCAACAGGAACTCATTATACCCATTTCCCAGTGGGGTGTAACCCCTGACCCAGCCACACAGCTGGGGAGAAGCCCACTGACTACAGGCTCCTTTCCTGCTCAGATACTGACTTCTCCTATGATAAAGCTCCATTTACCCTCTGAGCAAAATTCTAGAATTGGTTGATCAACCATACTATTGTCACATACTAACACCATGAAAACAATTAGAAAATGGTATAATAAAAATCTTTCAAGAGTTGAAAGCTAAACTCAACACTTGTAATAGAATCTTCCCCTTCTGATATGAAATGATGAATCTCATTTCTTAAATATTTTATTGTGTGCCCACTATGTGCCAGGCACCATTTTAAGCACTTTACCTGTGTTATTTAATTCCCACAACCCTTTCTTTAGCAGGGACAATTATTACTCCTATGTGATAATTAATTTTCTGTGTCAACTTCATTGGGCCCTGAAGTGCCCAGATATTAGGTTAAACATTATTTCTGGTGTTTCTGTCAGTGTGTTTCTGGATGATATTAAAGTTTGAATTGGTAGACCGAGTAAAGCAGATTGCCCTCCCCAGCATGGGTGGCCTTCCAATCCATCGAAGTCATGAATAGAATAAATGTTGAGTAAGGGAGAATTCTCTTTACCTGCCTATCTCTGAGCTGGGGCATCAGTCTTCTCCTGCCTTGGACTCAGACTGGAATGTACACCTTTGGCTCTCCTGAGTTTCCAGCTTACTGACTGCTGATCTAGGGATTTTTCAGTCTCTGTAATAATGTGAGCCAATTTCTTACAGTATATCCATCAATCTTTCTCTCTTTCTCGCTCTCCTTCTCTTTCCTCCCCCACACCCTCCCCCACATCTAGAGATGTCTAGATATTGTTCAAAGAGAGAAAGATGGAAAAAAAGTCTTATTCCATTTTTCTGGAGAACTCAGACCGACACACCCCATTTCACAGAATTAGAATCTAAAGCACAGAGCCAAGATTAACATGGCCCTGGTAAGAGGATCCAATCTGTCCAATTTCAGAGATCATAGTGTATGGTCCAGCTCACCACATAGTAAAGAAATACAAATAACAATGAGTGTTTGATTCTTTTGCCTCTCAAATTAGCAAATACAGTGAAAAAAAAGAACCCTATATTGATGAGAGATGGGAAAATGGGACCACCGGCGCAGCGTTGGTGGAAATATCAACTAGTACAATCTTTCCAAAAGACAGCTTGAGGATATCACAATGCAAAATGTGTAGACCCTGTCATTAGCTGGCTCCTCAAATGTCACCAGTGCAACCTGTTGCTAAGTCAAAACTGAACTTACTAGCTCTCTGCCATGAAGGAGACCACCACCTTGAAAATCGTTGGCAATGTCTCAGAACAGGAAAGGGAAAGTCAGAACTTACTGAGAATGAAAGTTTGGTTTAAGGTAAGTCTTTCAGTGGAGGTTAGGAGGAAGATGACATTTGGTTTGGATTGGGTAGGAATAATCCAGGGTTGGTGGGAACAGCAAGGTGAGGATTTTGAGGGGAGGGATTCAAAGGACCTTACGGCATGCTCTATTGATATATTTTTTGAAAGAGCTGATGGGTCTTTGGGAAGTTTCTATAATGAGCAGTCAAACCATTTGCTTGTGCAGGACAGTGAAACAAAGTCAGAGTTCTGATCAACAGGACAGAGGTGGGATTTGTTGTTCATTTTGGTAAAAATTATAATGAAGTTAAAGTAGATTTTTAAAGGTTGATGAAAAATAAAGGTCCTTTCAGGTGGTCAACTTGAATACATCACATAAATTACTGCTTAAAACTTCTTTAATGGCTTACCACAGCACCATTAATAAAAAACAACCCAAATGACCAACAATAAGGGAACTGGTTCAATAATGTGTGGCACATCAATACAATGGAGTTTGACCATTAAGCCACTAAATAAATGATTGTATGGAAATATGACTCTGCTAGTATGAATCACCACCCAGCCTAGGTGTCTTTTTCAAAAATTTTGTAGTTGTCCAGCCTGGCACTGCAGGGAAGAGCTCTCCAGGATAGCTAGAAAGGGGCAGGCTTGGTGTGGATGGGCTGTGTTCTTACTATAGGCAGCTTGGTCTAAATGAAGAAACCTCCAATTTTCCAGGATGCAGGTGATATAAAGCCCTAGTTTTGGCAGGCATGGACTCTGACCCCACACAGCTCCTGGGCAGTGAAAGAGTGCTCCCATTCTCTCACCCAGCACCTCCTGGGCAGCCTTCCCAATCCAGGACCATTCTCCTAGCTCAGTGCCTCTTGTGTTCATATCTCCTCTCTCCTCTGGAGTTCTTTTGGTCAGTCAACTTCTACACAACATTCTTGATGCTCACATGCTCTTCCTATCTATCTATCATCTATCTATCTATCTATCTATCTATCATCTACCTATTATCTATCCATCAACTATCTAGCTATCTATCCATCCATCTGTCCATCCATCTATCCATCCATCTATCCATCCATCCATCAACTATCTATCTATCCATCCATCCATCTATCCATCTATATCTATCTATCTATCTATCTATCTATCATTTATCTATCCATCTATCATCTATCTATCTCTGTCATAGTACTTATCATACCACATTCTGATGTCTCAGTTCCTTCACCTCCCATCACATTGTCAGCAACTCTAAAACAAGGTCCATGCCTTGTTCAGTATTTCTAGTCCCTGGCATGTAGTAGTCATTCAATGTATTTTGTTAAGTAAAGGAACAGATGAATATCTCTCATTAAATCATTTGAAGAGTTATCTTTTCCTTTTGTGAACAGATCTTAAGACTATTTCTCAAGTCATTTTGTGTCAGGTTTTCCTTGATCCAGAGGCTATATAAAAGGGAAGTCCTTCTGATAGCACTTCCCAGTCTGATCCCCTGTAAAAAAAATCATCCAAATGTCCCAGCTCTCAGACTTCCCACTCGTAGGTCCCAAAGTAGCAAGACTTCTTTGTCTAAAGCATGAGGATGGTGTCTGATATAATGTATGAAAAGATATTCCCCTAGATCTGAGATGGAGACAAGTAGATTTGGGCAAGTGCACTGGGTCTTTCCTGGTTTCTCTCAAAATCTGGGATCAAATATGGGGCAACAAATTCAGCGGGGTGTGTGTTGGTGTGGGGTGGGGTGGGGCGGGTAGAAAAGTTTCCTGAGGAATCTACACATCTTTAGAGAGAGAAAAGCCCTTAAAGAAAGTTGAAGAAGAACTTTGGAGAAACCAGAAAATGATGAGAAACCTGAGGAACAGGAGTTTGATTCACTTTATTCTTATTTTGTCTGGGAATATGGTAGACGGTTGATGTCAGTGAGGAAGTAGGTGCTTGAATCCTCTGTTTTCTTTGCCATTAGAGGAAATGACCCCTACCTTTGAATGAACTAGGGGTCCAGGATCCTGGAGGTAGAAAAGAGAGAGCAAAACATGTGCCAACACCAGTGGTGGGCACAATGCAGTAAGAGTAGTTTGAAGGGGTGCTTGGGTGGCTCAGTCAGTTGAACGTCTGACTTCGGCTCAGGTCATGATCTCACAGTTCACAAGTTCAAGCCTCGCGTTGCGCTCTGTGCTGACAGCTCAGAGCCTGGAGCCTGCTTTGGATTCTGTGTCTCCCTCTCTCTCTGCCCCACCCCTGCTCGTGCTCTGTCCCTCTCTGTCTCTTAAAAGATAAAATAAAACGTTAAAAAAATTAAAAAAAAAAGTAGTTTGGAAAAATCAGTCTTATAAACCCTCCATTGTTGTGTTTCAGGGTTGGACGTATCCTTATTCCCTCTTCAATTTCTTTCTCGGTGGAAAATGTCTCAAAAGAACAGCAAATTGAGTTGTTGGGATTGGGGCTTGTCTTATAAAGAAGGGAAAGGAAATTAGGGTCCTGTCTCTCTCTTCATGACTGTGCCATTTAGGAATTTTGCTTATTAAATGGGCCTTTCTTCTATGCCCGCAGGAACTATAGGGCTACGTTACTTTATCATTCTCCTGTGCCATCTTTCCCATCTCCCTCTGTCTCCTCCTTTTCAAAATGGTTTGGTCAGAAGACACTGAGATACTGCTCTATTTCTCATAGCACACAGAGGAATTTCTGAAGCTCTAAGAAAATCCTAACCTAGCTAATTTTTAGAAACAGCAGAAAAGATGCATGGAACATCACTGGGCACAGCCAAATGATTTAAATTAAATAACTCTGAGTTTACAAGTTTCAAGAAGTAGGCTTTCATTGGTTTTGGTGTCTGCTTCTCCCTGTACGTTTGCATTTTGAGAAAGAGTCAGGAAATGGAAATGAGAGGGCCTGTTGCAATGAGGAAAACATCTAACTACCAGTAAAAGGAAAAAAAAAAAACTAAACAAACCCGACTACAATGGTTTAAATAAATAAGGATTGTTTTTCTCTCAAAAAGGAAGTCTGGAGATAGTCCATTGCTGGTGTTGGTTTAGAGGTTTGATGATACCAGGGCTAAGGCCATGGGGATGTCTTGGCAAGTCCCTCATGGTTGTCACATGGCTGTTCAGGCCATCATGTCTTCACTCAAGAAAGGGAAAATGCAGAAGGGACAAAAAGGTGGTACAATAGTCCCCCCCCCCCCTTATCTGCAGTTTTGCTTTCTGTATTTCAGTTACCCGTGGTCAACCACAGTATGGAAGCAGATGTTTCTCCTTCTGATGGATTTTTATCATCTCTCATCAACACAAGAAGAAGCAGAAGGGTGAGTACAGCACAATAAGATATTTTGAGCCAGAGAAAGAGAAACCACATTTACATAATGTGCCAACACCGGTGGTGTTGTGTATTACAGTATATTATTAAAATTGTTCTATTTTAATATTAATTCTTATTGCTAATCTCTTATCTTAGCTGGTTTATCAAATAAAGTTTGTTATAGGTATGCAAGTATAGGGGAAAAAACATAGTATATATAAGTTTTGGTACTATCCACAGTTTCAGGAATCCACTGGAGGTCTTAGAGCATATCCCCTGTGGATATAAGGAGGAGACTCCTGTACTTTTTTTTTTCCACTGGGAAAAACAATAACTTTTCAGAAGACCCTATCAGACATCGTTGCCTGGAATGATGTCACAGGGCCATTCCTCCATTCAAGGAAGGCTGGGAAAAAGAGACTTTTGCCTTCCCAGCTTTGTAAGAGAGCCAGTCAGGAGAATAGCGCTGGGAGTGTCTGTTGGTTCCACCTATCTTCAGTTTTCCATGGTGGCCCCCAGCCTCAGGTTGGAACATTCTCTGCCTGTCTTCTGTTTGTGCTTCATTGTTCTCCTTGCTAGTTCACATTAGTCAGACAAACTAGTTGGGTCAGCTTTTAGACCTTGTGTATATTACCTAATGGATTTAACAGACCTTTTTCAAAATGAGAAAAGCACACACTTTTAGGGGACAGAGGTGGGAGAAGCAGGCTGGGCAAGTACATGAAGAAAAAGCTTTGGAGGAGAACATCCTCAGAGTGCCGTTTGCCTTTGAACCATGTCTGTCTAAAATACGCTATTATCACTTCCCAAACAGGTGGAAGCCAGTCCCGGTGTGAAGCAGACTCAGAAGCCTATAGCTTTGGGGCACATCAGGAAAGGCAGTCCCCTAGGGATCAATCAGAGGAGAAGCTGTGCTCCTCTACAAATCAACCTAACTCAAAACCCTCACAGGGAAATTGTTCACTCCTTCAGTGCATCATCGTAGGGCCCATTAAAGAGTAACGAAAAAAGGACTCTGCCAGAACCCCAGAGCACGCTGGAGGTTGTGAGAAGGACCAGGTAATGTTTAAACTGATTGTGGAGAGGCTGGCTTTCCATCAGAAAGGCTTTGCAAGAGTGCAGAGAGTGGGTGGAACAGCCAGGCTTTTTCTCCATCCAGGAGGCACTCTGGCGCTCTCAGCCCATACGTCCACAACTCTGTAACTCATTGCTTTCCTCAGCACCAGTGGCTTCTTCACCCCAGGATCAGAATGTCCATCACCATAGCAACCTCAATAATGGCTTCAAATGAGATCTTTTTGATCCTCAAGGATGCTGATGTACATTTTCTTTCTTTTCTCTCTTTCTCTTCTTCCTTTCCTTTCCTTCCCTTCTCTTTCTTTCCCTTCCCACTCTCTCTCCCTTTGTCTTTCTTTCTTCTCCACGAGGCAGGGCAGGGCAGTGGTGGAAGGGTAATGAAAGTCAGGGCTGAAATTAGCTGTTGAAGTTGCTACTCCAACAAGAAATGGCACATGCCTCGAGGCAGAGGATGAACAGATGGTGTGTAACTTGTACTCTCAGCCTCTTGAAGCATCTGCCCTCACACAGATTCTCAGATCCTCTCATAAGGAGAAGGGGATTTGCATTATGGCTACAGGAAATGAGAGAAATGGGATTGCTCTCCTAGGTAGAATTTTGATACATAAACAAGAAAATAAGAAGACCGTTTTTCTCTTATTGCTCTCTCTTGTGCTTGCTCGTTTTTCAGAAGCAGTCTGCTTTATGTGGAAAGATTCGACAATTCAATAAATTCAGCAAACTTTTATGGAGTGTCTTCTCTTTATTTGTATTTTATTGTTTATATCTCACCTCTTCCAACAGGAATTCCAGGCAGCTTACAATAAAGGACATAAAAGACAAGACTAATAAAATAGAAATCAGGACCAAACAAACAAACAAGCCAAAAAGCAAATATTCTAACCACTAGGGTTAACATAGTGGTAACTGGGGATTAAAATTTAATTTGAGAATCCTAAACACAGTGACAAAAAAATTTATATTCTCATCAGTTTCTCTTGGAGAAAACAATTTTTCTCCTACTAAATCCTGAAAGACAATTCTCTTGGGGAATTTGGATTTAGTTGACATTGAGTAGTATACCCTTCTTCTTCCTCCTCCCCTTCTTCATCATAAGCATCAGTGACATTTATTGAGAATTATTTACTAAGTGACATTTATTTCTTGACATTTATTGAATATGCTAGATACTGTCCCAAGCACTTTAGATATACTATCTTATCCTTGAAATAATCTTAGGAGGTATGTGCTATTATTATCCTCATCATCTAGGAGGGAAAATTGAAATATAGGTGAAGTCTTCTATATCATAGACTTGGTTCCTGAGCCACTGTTCCTGCCAAGAAGATATGTTCATTTGTTGAAACTAACACTTAAGGTGTCCTTAAGGACCAGGACTGGCTTGTGTCAGAGATCTTTCAGACCATTTACATGCCCCCAGGAGAGCCACGTGCTTTCTCAGGTGGAAGAACAGGGAGCTTTGCCTCAGTCAAGATGACCTAGACCTAAGCTGATGAAGCTAATATTCTGGTTCCCACTGCCAAAGTTGTTCTTATTGTGGAAGGGGATGCAGAAGGTTGATTCTGGCCAAGGTCTATTCCATCCGTTTGGAAGTAAGAACTGAGAAATCAAGGTACTTCTGAGACATATGGTCCCACCTCATGGAGGCTTAGCATTCATGACCTGCTCAAACCAGTGAGGTCTGAACCTTCTTCAAGCACTTCAGTTTCTCCGTAATGCGTGGCCTGCCTCACTTATAGACTAGAGGGCAATAGATGCTTTCCGTTCCAGAAAATCCTCTGACGTGAGGACCAGTAGACATCCCGCTCCAAACACACAAGACGGGGTGGTCTGGTGCAAGTATCAGGCTGCCAGGATGAGTTCCAGAGGGCAGAGGGGCTGATAGCCCAAAGTGGAGAAGTCTGCCCCGAATAGTTTTATTTTAGTCAAGATGCCACACAAATACTGTGGCACCAGTGAAGGTCTGGAGTGGTCTGAGCAACTATTCACAGTTTCTCTCTCTCTCTCACTTTGGCACGATTGGAGTCCTCTCCATGAGTCTTGTGGTTATGTCCTTCAAAGAATTCGGCAGCCCGTTGAATCCGTTGGAGATAACTGTACTGAAATGTTGCTTTCACCTAAGTCCATACCCAGGTTTCTTTTTCATTATCCACATTTTGTAGACCCCCAGCTGCACTCGTCTAGCACAGCTAGTGATGCTTTGCTCTTTCCCTTCAGATTCCCCCTCCCCCGCCCTCCACCGCATTATGATTTGCATGGGCATATTTGAAATTTGTCACATTCCTCTTCATAATAATCATTACTGTTTCTCAAGTGCTTATGATGTAGCGGGCGTGGAACTAAGAGGTTCACGTAAAGTAATTCATTGAAGCCTCCACTTTACAGGGTGGGGATGATTATTGTTAATTTACACAAGACAAACTGAGGTTCAGAGAGGTCACATTACTGCCCCGGGTGCCATAATTAGTAAGTGGCAGAAGTAGGATTTTACCCCAAGAGACTGACTCCAAAGCCTGAATTTGCACCACTCACTGACCGCCTTCACCTTTCACTATCCATTGTACTACTGTGATGAAAAGTTTTACAAAATGGAGCACAGGAACTGTTTTGTATACACCACTACATGTTGCTTACACATGTCAAAAAGGCAGTTTTTAACATCAACATTTTACTGAATTTTAATTGTGAATATTACGTTGTGTTTACATGTGTTATCTTTTAACCTGTTTGTAAATGGATAGCTACTCCAGAAAATAAATCTCTTAAGACTCAACGTGAGAAAAAAATCTTGTTAAATATTTTGTTAAAAATCATTTTGAGCTATTGCCAAAGAAACAGAAAATATTTACATTCCTCTGCACTTTATGATGTAATTTACATAAGTACTCATGCTATTCCTATCCATGAATGTCAGGCATCCTAGTCCTGGCCCCCTATGGTAACCTGTATCAGTGTAATTATGATTTCAGCCTTGTGAGCCAGGTTTGGGTGGCAACTTTGCAGTTCATTCAACACACAGGAGTCTCTGACTAATTCCTGGAAACTGACAGCGTAGACCAGAACTGGGAAAGGTTCTGAGGCCCTAAGAGCCTTGAGAAGATGCAAAGCAAAGCAGAGACCCAGGCCTGCTGTCGCTGCTGTCCCCTAATCACTGCCTGATCTGCAGAGACTGCTCTGAGCACCAGCACTGTAGCTAGCATTCTGGGGACATCCAGTGACCTTTTCTTCTTACTATTATTTTTTTAAATTTTTTTTTAACGTTTATTTATCTTTGAGACAGAGAGAGACAGAGCATGAACAGGGGAGGGGCAGAGGGAGAGGGAGACACAGAATCCGAAACAGGCTCCAGGCTCTGAGCGGTCAGCCCAGAGCCCAACGCGGGGCTCGAACTCACGGACCGTGAGATCATGACCTGAGCCGAAGTCGGCCGCCCAACCGACCAAGCCACCCAGGCGCCCCGACCTTTTATTATTCTATCCCTCACTCCCAAATGTGACCTTGGGCTATCTGATCTTCTGTCTGTGCCTAGGTTTTTCCATTTTTATAAGGGGTCTCCTCTCCTCTATTGGAAATGGCAGTTTTGCAAAAGGCTTTGTAGTCATTGAGGAAGGGAGGTCTTCAAATGAAAACCACTGCATCTATATCTGTATTTTTCTTTAGCGTTAGATACAGCTGACAGTTATGCTTTCTACTCTGTATTCTAGGATGTTTGTGGGTGGGTGTGGAGAGCAGGAGCAAGTAAAGGGAGCAACCTCCAAATGGCCCAAGGGCAGAAAGAAGAAAGAGTTTCCTGTTTCCTCCTACAGTGCTTGTAATACAGCAAAAACAGTCTGTCTTTGGGCTTTCTGGAGGGCCACTGGTCAGCCACACAGCCCTGCATGGTTTTTATGACCTTCATCGACTAGATTAAAGTAAGTCATTCTGATCAACACCTCATTGGTATCTCGTGGGAGTCGGATTTTTTAAGTGTTCTGAAAATTTCGCCAAGCCAGCTGGTGAAGGCATGGATGCTGGGGTCACAGGTCACCATAAACACAGAATCTAATAGCGGGATGCTTGCGGGGGTTTAACTACTGTTATCTACTGGGAGACCCATGCAGCACCATAGCGGCTCTTAAATCACATGGAAGAAAATTTTATGACTTGGAAAGAAGACAATGCAACCACTCTAACCCCGCTGCTTCCTATTAGGAAGAAAATGATTGGGGAACTCAGGAGCCACAGGGAAGCGTAGTACCAGTGACCATAAACCATGAGGGTTCAGCAGGAGAAGAAACAATTTCTCCAGCTTCAGACCCAGGAGGGATGGAGAGCACAATGAAGAGGAAGGAATCTAAAGACAACCATAAAAACAGAAGGAAAATTGGAAACGAGAAGTCCCCTGGGTAATTCATTAAAGAGGGGAATTAATTTCAGGTCAGACTATGCTGCCTCAGGTCTTCCCTACCAAATGAGGCGGCTGTTCAGGGCACCCATCCATTTCTGCATGGAACTCAGGAGTAATTCCACCCTGAGGTGGTCTCAGATCCCAGGCTCTCTGGGCTCAGCTCCCCTAGCCATACGCTTTGGATACAGAGAGGTGCAGGGGCTGAAGAGGAATGCATAGGGACAGGAAGTTTCTGCAGACCCACAGAGGGACCCAAGGTTATCAAGACCTCCGTGACTCTCGCGGACGTCTGCTTCATTCTAATAGTGATCCAGCCTCAGCTCTATTCCCTGACGTTGCAGATGGATTAGTCAGCAACTTATGGGTCACAGAATGAATGAATCAATCGATCAAACCCGCAGAAGCCAACTCCACAGAACAGCAAGGGGGGCAAGCCAGAGTGAGACTGGGACAGGTAATTCCTTAGACTGCTTTTCTGCTCTGCGTGCTGTGAGGACCAGAGGCCAACTAATGTTTGTAATCAGAGTCTGTAAAATGCTTTCTGAGCGTGCCCGGACACGTAGGCCATTGTGTAGCTCAGAACCTCGTAGAGAGTTGAGGGAATTTCTACTCTCTCTTTTCTTTCCCTCCAACGGTGCCAGGATGGGCCTAGTATGGGGAGATAAGCCAGAGGAGAGCATTCCAGAGCAAGGGAGTTTTCATATGAGGGTGTAGGAAAAATTCACTGGGTTTAGTTTTTCTTCCCCAGAGAGTGATCCATGATGGTTTCTTAGCTCACAGAGAAGTTACAATGAGTTTAAATGACTTACGATATATTAAAGTATGTGTGAGGGTGTTTAAACACATCAGCATATCCTAAGGCCACATAGCATATAGCAAAACCAAGATGTCTAATAAGATGCAATTAAGGCAGTAGAAAATGAATGGCTATTACAGAGCAAATAAAGAAATATTTGAATAATCTGAACGTACGTAAACAAATAAATCATCTTGCATCCTTGGGTGATAATAAAATTAAATAATACACTGTAGGATTGGAGCATTTCTTTGATTTCACAAGACTAAGGGAGGAACAAGGCTAGCTTGGTTTTGATCTTCATAAATGTTATTAGTGATGCTGAAAATTGCAGCTGAAGAACTCTATTACTGGCAATTAGGTAAAGCAAGTAAAACCAGGAAATGGAAAGAAAGGCCTGACTGATACAGAATTCCCAAAAGACCGTTCACAAGCCTTGCGTACTGTGGGGGGTCTGAGAAGCTAACATGTCGGCAGAGCCTGACAGCATCTTGTGGGCATGCTCGGGTGGATGATGCAAGATTGAAAAGCATCGCTAACAGCACTACCCAAAGCAGAGAAACTTCTGACTCTCCCACTCACGTGATCCTTGGTTCAGAATTGATTTATTCATAGATTTGTTCACTCCACCAATATGTGTGGGCATCTATGTTATATCAGGCTTTGCTCTGGGCCTGGGAGACAACACGGAGAATAAGACAAGCCAGGTCTTTACCATCATGAGGCTTAAGTTCTGTGGGGAGTATATTGAAAATAAACAAGTAAGCCCGTAAGCAGCCAAGATAAAACCAGACAGTGATAATTGCTGTGAAGAAATGACAGGGTGATGGGATAGAGTGTGACTGGGGCGGTAATAGGATAAGGATAAGGTTAGGTAAGGATAAGGCTAGACCAGGACATCGGGGAGGGCCTCTGGGGAGCCGAGTGGCCTTTGAGCAGAGATTCGAATAGTGAGAAAGAGATGGTAATGTGGAAATCTTGGAGGAAGATCGTAGGCAGCGGGAATGGCGTGTACAAAAGTGCCGGGAAGGCCACAGCTTTGCTGTGCCTAAGAAACAGAAAGAGCCAGAATGTGTCATAAGGCCAAGGGGACCTGGGAAAAGTCTGAGATGCTGGCAAGGGCTAGATCTGGGAGGGTCTTGTAAACAAGAGTAACAAGGTGTCGGGAAACCAGGGAGAGGAGGGAGGGATGCGTTCTGGCCCACGTTGAAAATCTAGGCAGCAAATTTACACCCGGTATTTGTGGGGGCCTCCCCAGTGGAAGAAGGAGTTTGGAAACGGGAGGAGATAATCTTGGACATGGGTCAGGCTGACACATGGCTGCAAGGGCAGGCTTGGGAAAACATCCAGACTGGTCAGCAAGCTGTGTTTTCCACCTTGTAGATGGAATAGCAGGAAAAGCCAAGCAGAGCTGACGTCCACACGCTAGGTGCTCCTCCGTGCCATGAAGACACTTGATATATATCCACTCATTTTACCCTTATAACAGCCCTATTCCTATTCCTGTTCCAGGTGAGGAAACTGAGGTACAGGGAGGTTAAGTAAGTTACCCCAAACCATGCAGGTAACAAGGATCTGTATTCCAGGCAAGTGAGGCAGGTGTGCAGAGAGAAAAGCTAGACAGCAAGTCTCCCTGAAGTCCCTGGGGCCATCTGGACCTGGGTTTTCCAGCCTTTTTGGGATGCTTGCCTTTGTTCCAGGAGATTCTCCTCCTCCTGTTTCCTGACTCCTCTTTCTGCCAATGCTGGCTTGAGCAGATTTCTGTTATATGCAACTAAGAGTCCTAGCTACAGAATATTTGAACTCTTAGTTGAGAAAAGCTGGTTTCTACATGAAGACACAGTATGTTCGGCTGGTGTCTCAGAGAAAAAGGGACACTTCCATCCCTTCCACAGACGATTATAATGACAGCATCGTTAATCACAAAGAGTATTTGTGGCACACTTATGACATATCAGGAGCTGTTTTGAGTCCTTCCTGTGTATTAACTTATCCGATCCTCACAAACACCCTACGAAGGGCATGATGTTGTTCTCTTCCTTTAGGGGAAACAGAGGCACAGAGATAGTTATGAGTGACTTGTGTTCTCCCTCAAAATATTTTGAAGTCCTAACCCCTTCATACCTCAGTATGTGACCTTACTTGGAAAAAGGGTTGTTGCAGATATGATTCGTTACGGGGAGGTCATATCAGAGTAGGGTTGACCTTACCCCAATATGACAGCTGTCCCTACAAGAAAAGAGAGACACATGGGAAGAACACCATATGAAGATGGAGGGAGTGATCTACCAGTCAAGGAACAACAAGGATTTTGGATAACCACCAGAAGTTTAGAGAGAGACAAACGGATTCTTCCTGAGAGCCTTCAGAAGGAACTATATCCCCCGACCCCCTGATTTCAGATTTCTAGCTTCCAGGACTGTGAGAGAAAAAATTTCTGTTTTAAGCTCCCCAGTTTGCAGTACTTTGTTCTGGTAGGCCTAGGAAGTGAAATCAGAGAAGCTGAGCCATTTGCCCACGGTCACACAGCTGGTGAGGTGGCAGAGGGAACATAAGCTGCATGAGTGTCTCAGCTGATGTTTTCAGCCTCCTCTGCAGTAACGCCCTCCATAGCAGGGCTGGGTGTTCTGTTGGAAGGGAGTCCTAATCAGATGGCCAGCCTGGAGCAGCTGGAGGAGAGTTGGAGTGTGCCTTTTTCTCTCTGTTCCTCTTTGAGGCTCAGGCGGGGAGGGTAAAGAGTTAATAAGTGTGCAGGACAATCTGGATTGGGCAGCCCGGCTGGAGTGAAGGAGAGCCTGCTCTCTCTGACAGATGGTCCCCCAGCATCTCCCTAGATACCTGCCTGGAATCGGTGCGGCGGGCGGGTGTGCTGGAGGGGGGCGAGCACCGGACTTGGAATCCTGCTCGACCTCCCTTTGGCTGGGTGACCTTGGCCCAGGTGCCCAACTTCCTCGTGCCTCAGTTTCCTCAAGTGGAAAAAAAGGACAAGTCTGGCACCTCCCCACTGCCCAGTGTTGTTGTGGCAAATGTGGCCGTGAAAGTAACCGTGTCAGAGCGGGCCCAGAGCGGGGCCTTAGAGACGAGAGAATAAGCACGCACCCTCTGTACTGCCATTCCCAGTCTGTGAGGCGCCACAAGTAAAAGCCACGGGGTTTTCCTCTTTCCTTCCCTCTCCTTGTCTTTGTCCAAGCTGAGCTGACGGTGGCTTCTCAAGTTTGGCTCTTAGTATGCGCAGCTCTTCCTTAAGCTTCCAAGTGAGATGATCTGCATGAAAAATTAATTGTGTATTTTTTTTCTCTTTTTTTTTTCAAGTGGAGAAATTATTTAGGGCTTTGGGGAAGATGGGGCAGCTATTTGCTATGCAGTGGCTCATCCCCTTAGCCATCACCCCTGCCATGTTCAGCAAATGATTCTTCTATTCTCTTCCTGGCAGGTGGTCTCGCAGCTACATGTGTTCCGCACATCCAGCACATGCTCCGGGGAACACAACGTGGCGATGACTGCTGTTTCTAATTACTGCCATATCAGGAGGCAAAGGAAAGAAACTCGGCCAGCCTGGTGGGCTGCTGTGGAACAATGACATTCTTGGCTCTTGGGCTCCTGGAGACAGCGGGGCCCGGCTGCCTGGCTGGTCACTTGGGTGTGGACTTGCCTTTCCCCAGACAAACTCAACATCGGAATGGCTGGTAGGGACGTAGCGATCAATACGCCCTTATTTATTGAGCACCTAGTATGCTCCTGGTTTTATACTGAGCACTGGGGGAGATACAAGCCGTAACAAACACAGCTCCATCCTTCGGGAAACTTACATTATAACTGGGGACAAGGACAAAAGAAATAAAGAGAAAAAATTGCTCCATTTGTCCATCCAATGGCGTCTATTCAGAGTTGCCTTGTGGAGTTTATAGCCGAGTGGGGGAGAGAGACTGCAATGAAACACCATCCCAAATACGCAGGTGTGAACCATGGTCAGTGCTATGAAGGCAAAGTACTGGGGCTATTAGAGCATCTATGGGGACCCGGTGGGGGGGTTAGAGAAGGACTCCTGGATGAACTGCTGTAAGATGTAACCATGCAAATCGAAGAACAGGGTTACTCTAGGAGGTGTTTGGAAAGAGTGGACAAGTTACGTGGATAGGTGTAGCGGGGAGGAAATTGTTAAATATGACTTCTGAGTTTCTAATTAGAATAGCTGGAAGCCAGAGGTGCTCTTATCAGACGGGCCAGTTGGGAAAGGGAGTGATTTTTGCAGGGGAAGCAGAACAGAACAGGACAAGCCTGGAGGACAGGTGGGGTGCCCAGAGATGCTGGGAAAAGTGGGCAGGCAGGCGGCAGGAGCCTGGTGAGGGGCATTTGGGGCTGTGAGAGATGGAGACTTCACAGGGAAAACGTACAGGGAAGTGAAGTCTGGGGCAGGTTCTCAAGCCGGGAAGTGCTCTCACTGGGACTTCAGATGGGAAAAAGGGGACTCCCACTAATGAACACACTTACACTGCCACTATGTGGGGTCATTAGGCAGCCAGACTCAGAAACTCACTTGAGGTCATTTCAGTAAACTGTGTGCGTGTGCGTGTGTGTGTGTGTGTGTGTGTGTGGTGTTATATCCCAGGGCAGGAAATATCTGGACAGCCTGGGATGGGACCTTGGAAGTCCCATGGCAGCGTCTCCCTCCATCTTTCTGGGAACACATGGTGTCCCATCTCTGTCTTTCTCTGTGTATCTGTTCCATTTTCCTCCTTCTCTCTGCTGACTATTGGGTGCCTCCCTTACTTCCTCGTGGGCTTACTGTGGATTTTTAGTTCAAGAGTCCAATATTATCTATGCAATCTTTCATTCAATAAAACTTATTGAACACCTACTGTGTGTCAGGCAGTATTTTTAGGCACTGGGGATATAGCAGATATCAAAGCAAAGTCTCTTATTTCTAGTAGGGAAAACATATTAAACAAATAAAGATATAATATTTCAGGTGGCAATATACTATGAAGAAAAATAAAGCTGAGTGAGGGTCTGGAAAGTGCCTTTGGGATGGTGAGGGGTGGAGAGTGCCATTTTTATAACTGCTGTCTGGAAGAGGCCTCGCTCTGGTCCAGTGACATTAGAGCAGAGACTTGAGGAAATGGATGAGTGATCCATGCAGATATCTGAGGCAAGGGGGTTTCTAGCAGAGGGGAATACCCATGAGGATCCGGCCATGGGGCATTGCGTGGGGCATTGCTGAGGCATTCCTAGAAGCATGAGCAGGCAAGTGTGGCTTGCGGGGAGAGGGTGTGGGAGCATCTGAGGAGCTGGGCCTGGCTCGCAGGGCTCACCGGCGCTGCAGGGTAGGAGACTGAAGTTCGGAGGGTCTGAGCACTAAACAAGGTAGAGCAGTTAGCAGGTGGATCCCAGTGAGAGACCGCGGTGATCCGGGCTGGGGGAGACGCCGCGGTCACAGTCTGTGTAGGTCTCAACAGTTCCTAATGGATCTGATTTGTTTCTGCATCTTTTAGTTCAACTTGTTGAAAGACAGACTCTTATGGGCCCAAAGCAGCCTATGGATGACCCAACCAGAGAGGGAGAAGGGTAGAGTCAAGTTCAAAGGAGCCTCTCCAGGGAGTGGGTGAGGAAGGACTCTCGTGTCCCATGGTTGGCGCGTTTCCTTCACTCATGGGTTAATGGTGTTCGCAACAGCCCGGAGAGGGAGGGGTTCTTATTCCAGTCTTCAACGTATAAATCGGGGGCTCGGGTGATCCCTCCTCCTGGATTCCGGCTGACACGAAAGCCTGTGCTGTAACCACCAAGGCCTGCTGCCCCGGGGTGGGGAGTGGGGGGTAAAGAGAACAGCCCAAGATGGAGACAGGGGCAGGTGCAAAGTCTCGGAAGCCCCCGAAGGAGCGTCTGACGAGTGAGAAAGGGCTAACAGCGCCCACGCCGTGGAGAAGCAGGGCCACCAGGCGCGGCCAGGCTGCAGGGAGAGCCAAAGCCGGGTAAGCGGCAGAAGGGAGGGTGGAGGCCGGCGGAGCCGGCGCCGCAGCCGGCGCCGCAGCCGGAAGGACGCTGCCCCCTGCTGGCAGTGCGATCCCGGGCCCTTAACGGCTCGGAGCCTCCCCTTGCCCCGGGCAGGTCCGCTTAAACTTAGCTACGCTGTGCTAAACCACCACCACAAGTTTCTCTCTTTTCCGTGTTCTGTGTTCCGTGTGGATTGATTTCAGCCCTGCTGCTCCATGTCATGTTCACTCTGGCCCAGGGTGACTGACGGAGCAGCCCCTGTGTCTGGGCCTTGCCATTTCAGTGCCGGAAGGTGGAGAAGAGAGAGACGGAGGGCAGGAGGGATTGGGAGGGAGAGGATATCACTGAGCACTGTCCAAGTGGATGGGAGAGGAGAGTATACCCCACCCCCATCCCCCCACCCCCACCCCAGGGAAGGGCGATAGATATCTGGACAACAACGCCGTCTGCCTCAGTGCCCACCTCCCAGGGGTGTCAGAAGCACGCGGGGGCAGCGTCTCGGGCGCTCAGTGAGAGCTCAGAACTGATACCTGTTCCTCTGGTTAACAGCCGGCTGCAGCACCCTGGGAGACACTCTGCCCCCGCACCTAGGAAAACTCTTGTCACTCTCCTTCAGTAGTTTGTCACCAGGAAGAGAAAAAGCAGTTGAACCCCAGGTTTGCTCAGAACATCAGCCCGGTGGTGACCACGGATTCCGTCCCCGTTCTCCCACACACCTGCAGCCTGCAGCCCTGGCCTGCTTCCTGATGCTCTGAGCGCCCCCCTCCCCCCTCTGCTGTCCACACCCTTCATGCACCCGCCGCCTCAGCTGCTCCTCCTGCAGGTTCTCCTGGCCCTTCTTCTTAATGCTGGTTTTGTGTTGTTTTGTGTTGTTTTAAACGGAAATCTGAGTAGACATCATTTATAGCTACGATTTTGGTCAGGCTCCCTAGCTAATCAGGTTGTACTGGAGTGATGATTCCTTACTTCCAAGACTGCAGAGTGAGGAAAATTTTGCCTCCAGGTCAATTTCTGATAAGAAAAAAGAAAAAGCAAAAGCTGAGCCAATCTCAGGCCACACAAACCAGAGGGGATCCCCTGCAAATGGGCCCTCATCATCCCTCCTGGTGGCACGGAGGATGTGCCTACAGGCCGTGGTCCTGGGTTGGTTACTGTATACATGTTCACAAAGAAAAGAATTGTGGGCGTGGGGGGGGGGGGGCACCTGGGTGGCTCAGTTGGTTAAGTGTCCAGCTCTTGATTTCGGCTCAGGTCATGATCTCATGCTTCGTGAGATCAAACCTCACATAGGGCTCTGCGTTGACAGCGTGGAGCCTGCTTGGTATTCTCTCTCTTGCTCTTTATCTTTGCCACTCCCCCCTTGCTCTCTCCCTTTCTCTCAAAACAAATAAACATAAGAAAGAAAGAAAGAAAGAAAGAAAGAAAGAAAGAAAGAAAGAAGAAAGAAGGAAAGAAAGAAGGAAAGAAAGAAAGAAGGAAGAAAGAAAGAAAGAAAGAAAGGAGGAAAGAAAGAAAGAAAGAAAGAAGAAAGAAAGAAAGAAGGAAAGAAAGAAAGAAAGAAAGAAAGAAGGAAAGAAAGAAGGAAAGAAAGAAAGAAAGAAAGAAGAAAGAAAGAAGAAAGAAGAAAGAAAGAAAGAAAGAAAGAAGAAAGAAGGAAAGAAAGAAGGAAGGAAAGAAAGAAAGAAAGAAGAAAGAAAGAAGGAAGAAAGAAGAAAGAAAGAAAGAAGAAAGAAAGAAGGAAAGAAAGAAGGAAAGAAAGAAAGAGGAAGGAAAGAAGGAAAGAAAGAAGGAAAGAAGGAAAGAAAGAAAGAAGAAAGAAAGAAGGAAAGAAAGAAAGAGGAAAGAAAGAAGGAAAGAAAGAAGGAAAGAAGGAAAGAAAGAAAGAAGAAAGAAAGAAAGAAGGAAGAAAGAAAGAAAGAAAGAAGGAAAGAAAGAAAGAAAGAAAGAAAGAAAGAAAGAAAGAAAGAAAAGAATTGGGAATTCCCAGCCTGGCTGGGAATTCACATTTTCAAAGAGCGGCACTACAGGTACCTTGTACCATGGAGGTGCATTTTATCCAGACCTAGAATGCTAGTTGAGCAAGGCCAATCTTCTACGGGCTGCGGCAACCATGGGGAAGAGAGGGAAGTAGGAAGACTTGTTAAAATCACGGAGGAAGAACCATGACGGGTGTTAATTTTTGTCGGGGCCACAGACTTAATGATTTGCAAAGCATCTTTTTTTCATTTGATTTTCTAATTTTGGCCTCACAGCACGCCTGAGAAGTAGAAAGAACTGGTGTTTTTCTCAGCATTTTCATACACAAGATAAACAAAGCTCGGGAAAGATTAAGTGATTCAGCTGAGGACACAGGCAGTAAATGAGAGAGGCCAAATATTTTGACTCTTTGCTATGTGTTATTTTTATTACTACAAGTAGCCTCCAGAAGGTGAACATAGGTTTTACAAAATGTTGGGTAACCATGATTCCTCATTAGGAATTTTGGGTATGTCCCGATGGTGTTGTTGGGGGATGAGCAAAGGCAATAGAGAGGAAATTTCACGAGAGCTAACTCTTTGACCTTAAGTTGCAGTCACCCACTTCATTTCAGTGTAGGGTCACTGGTCCAGGGCTGCAGCCCTGTTCTCACAGGTGGAGGTGGTGACAAGATTTGTTAATACGTGAGCTTCAAGGATCAGCTAGTGTTCTTGGGTTGTAAACAACAGAAATCAGGTTGGAGAAGTTAAGCAGACAATTGTGTTGGAAAGGTCTCAGGCAGCTCTCAGGGTCCACAGGTAGATGGAGGTGCTGGGCAAGGACAGTGGCAGTGGCCTGGGCAACTGGGGGTGCAGGTAAGGCAGGAACCAGCCGGGGGCAGCATTGGGCCACTGCTGTCAGAGTGAAGGGTCGAGTGTCTGGCTCACCTAACCAGAGTCACTTGCTGTCCCCTGGGCCAGGGCCTACCGGACAGTCCCAGTAAAGTGACCTACAGTTGGAAAAGGGAAACAGAATTTTCAGTTACTAAAGGAGGGGGAATGCCTTCCTTTATGGGAAGACAATTATTATCCTTTACATGGACCCTTCCAGCCCCATGCCATCTTCCAGTAAAAGAGACTTCATCAATCCCCTGTCCAGGATCTTCTGTGATGTGCACAGTGGCGGATACGTGGGAAAGGCTGGCAGGGGTGATGAAGGCATTGAGTTAGTCAACACGTGGAGTGAGGGAGGAGGAAGGTCTGCATGGCTTGCCTGGTGGTGGGGCTTGAGGAAGGCCTGGGGTTTAGAGCATCTCCCAGACAGCATCACATAGGGCAAAGACAAGGTGCTCCTGAGATGTGTTGTGGTGAGTTAAGAACTGAGTCAGTTTTAGTGTACTTTGTGAGATGTCAGTGAAGATTAACAGTTTCCTTGTAATGACATGTGGGCCCTAGGTCATGTGACTTTGAATGTGACTTTGTGCACAGGCTGTGTAGGGCTTCAGGATTCTATTAGGGTCTCAGTGATATTTAGTGTTTGTCATCAAAGTTCTTAGAAAGTGAATGGCCGACAGCTTGCAGGGCAGGAAGATGAATGTGGCTGAGTTGATCTATTCCCTTCTTTTTGTCCTTGTTCTAGAATTACTCATTTTAGTTTTTTCATGAGGAAACATTTTAATCTGCTCAAACTTTCCTTCAGGAAGCAAAATCTGTGATCACTTCATTTTCTAGAAAGTGAGTATATTTCTAGTCAGGGCTTAAGATGTACTTGAATAAGGGGCGCCTGGGTGGTTCAGTCGGTTGAGCGTCTGACTTTAGCTCAGGTGTGATCTCACGGTTCGGCTCGTGAGTTCGAGTCCCGCATCGGGCTCTGTGCTGACAGCTCAGAGCCTGGAGCCTGCTTCCGATTCTGTGTCTCCCTCTCTCTATCCCTCTCCCCCTCACACTCTGTCTCTTTCTCTCAAAAATAAATAGACATTAAAAAAATTAAAAAGAAATGTACTTGAATGGGTCCTGCATTTCCATTCTAATCATTCCTTGTAAACAGCTCATCATTTTTATTATAAGAACTTGAGAGTGCATCCTTTTATATATATGTAAATAGAAGCACGTGCTCTAACTCATAAAGTTTAATTTGTTAGTCTGTAATGTTACTTGGAAGCCAACTTTATTACCATCATAAGAACTAACTTCCCGAGTAAGCATTTCATGTGCGTGGTAACCCTATGAGGCAAACCTACTCGTATCTCCATTTTACAGACTAGAAGAGTAAGGTCATTCATTTGTTTACAGTCACACGGGTAATAAGAGAGAATGTCCCAAACTGGCCTGTCTGAGTAGTTGCGTCACTGAATGGTTCTGCTGCTAGTAAGTAGGGCTCATTTACCACAACTGCTGTAACATTCAGAACCCAATCCATTATATTAGCATAATTAAGAGAACTAAAAAAAATAGGCCATTGGTAGGTTAATGAATCAATTTTGGATTAAGGCGGGTTTTGCTAATTAATCAATTTAAACTCCTTTTTTGGGTATTTACTATGTGCTAGGCCCTGTGGACCCAGTAGTGAGCCAAGGTAAAATCCCTGTCTTCAAGGTTCCTAGAGCCTAGTGGAAATGCCAGACGATAATCAAATAGTTGCGAAAAATAAACGTATAATTATAAATTGTGATAAGGATGAGTTCTTTGCGAGTGAATTGCAGTAGAAGTGACAGGTGGCGAGAAGACGGGAACGAAAGGGAAGCAGTTAGCTATATCTGTGTGTCATCTACCCATCCGACATTTGTCATGTTGGGTGAGTATATGCCGTTGTGTCAACTGCCACGGATGGGTGAACAAGATGGAGTCCTTGCTCTCAACGGGGATTCAAGGGGGAAAACACAGGGACACAAAGAACCAGAACCATATCCCCTAAAAACGTGAGCTAAGATGACTTGATGGCAGTTAGTGTGACAGCTAACATCTCTCGGCACACTCGGGAGGAAGTACTCCACGCGGATAACCCATTACCCTTAAAACAGCCCTCCTAGGGGCGCCTGGGTGGCGCAGTCGGTTAAGCGTCCGACTTCAGCCAGGTCACGATCTCGCGGTCCGTGAGTTCGAGCCCCGCGTCAGGCTCTGGGCTGATGGCTCGGAGCCTGGAGCCTGTGTCCGATTCTGTGTCTCCCTCTCTCTCTGACCCTCCTCCGTTCATGCTCTGTCTCTCTCTCTGTCCCAAAAATAAATAAAAAACGTTGAAAAAAAAAAACAAAAAAAACAGCCCTCCTAGATGAGTGCGGTTAATATCCGGTTAATATCCCCAAGTGGGTGGGGAGGGAATGGAGAGCAGCCAGGCTCAGGTTTGTGATTAGGGACTGGGAGGAAATACAGGCAGTGAGTTGTAAGAAATGGCTGGAAAGTGGCAGAAAGTGAGAGGTTAAGATGTTATGGTTGGTGAGTGGGGAGAGCATACTTCTGGCTGGAGGAATCGGGAGAGACTTCCTGGAGGAGTGGGTGTTTGGTGTGGACCTTGAAGGATGGGGGAATTTTGCAGGCAGAGACTGAAGCTGTTGGCGTGGATGACAGCGGCATGCACCAAGGCAGGGTGTGTGCCAAATGTGCTGGGCTGGGTCTGGGTCTCCCTGGGAACTGTGTAGGGCAGTGGTTCCTATACCTGGCTGTGCTTTAGTCTCCTGGAAAACCTTTTATAAATTTACAAAATTAGACTTTCATTAAGTAAACTTGAGAACACCCATTTTTACGAAGCACCCTGGGTGAGTCGGATGTAGGACAGCAGTATGGTGAGGTGGGGTGTGGCCAGATTCTGCATGGCCTGGGGTTGGGGCCTAGAAGTTTGCTTTATTTGGTGGGTGGTGGCTGAGAGAAGGCGTCATCTGAGCCAGGCTCCGGGAAAGTCAGTCTGCTCTGGGATGCTGGGCTCCTCAAGAGCCTGAAGGCAAGGGGATTAGCAGTGGCTAGTTAATTGTATCCACAAGAAGTGCCTGGCCTGGGGTGGTGGCAGTGAGTGTGGACAGAGTTCTCAAATGAGCCCCGGGGGCAGAGTCAGCACGACCCGGTACCCAAATGGATGGGGAGGGGGATGCAGAGCAGCTGGGCAGTGCCATCTTGGGGCCACATCCGGACCAGGCGACCAACACAGCAGTCTCCGATGAACTTTTTGCTCCACAGAGGAAGGTAGAGGTGGGTGGCTGGCCAGAGCCCTGACCTCCTCATGGCACAGGTGTCCGGCCTGAATCTTTCTGTCTTCACTGTGTCTGCCCAGAAGAGGCTTTCTAAGTATCTTAGAAGCCCAGGTAACATTTCAACAATCCTCCTGGCTGAAAGGATGGGTTCTTTATAGAATAAGACAGGGAGGTGGATGCAGGAACAATGACGTCAAGACCAAGGCTGAGGAAAGACCTAGTTTTTCCTACCAGGAATTTTCCAACCAGGAATCACCTGGTTGTGTGATTTGTCTTGGCTTAGAGACAGAACAGTCTCAGCCAATAATAATATCAGTGATTATAACGGTAACAGCTATTGGATACTAAGTGTGGGATAACCACTGTGTTAGAAGCTTCACCTGAGTCATCCCATTTAACTCATGCAGTAGCCCTGAGGAATACCAGCAGAGGCTTTCTTAGCTCCAGCAAGCAGATGATGAGACTGAGGCTTGGAAAGAGAAAACTTGCCCGAGGTCCCCCAGATGCTGTTTCAGCAATACCGGGGTTACACTGCCTGCAGAGTGGTGCTTGAGAGGGAGGGACCCGGGGATACAGAGGGAAGAGAGGCTAGAGAGGAAAGAGCCCCAGGCCTGGAGCCAGAACTCCCAGGGCCAAATCCCAGCTCTGTCACTCTCCAAAGCCTCAAAATCATGCCCAGTTCTGGCCCCCATAAAATGTCAACAGTCCCTCTTGCTCTCCCAGCCGCCCAGGGCGGTAAGAAGGCTCGAACACATAGAGAAGGTATCAGTTTTAAAAAAAATTTTTAACGTTTATTATTGAGAGATGGAGAGACACAGAGCATGAGCAGGGGAGGGGTAGAGAGAGGGGGAGACACAGAATCGGAAGCAGGCTCCAGGCTCTGAGCTGTCAGCACAGAGCCCAATGCGGGGCTCGAACTCACAAACTGTGAGATAATGACCTGCACCGCAGTCGGTCGCTTAACCAACTGAGCCACCCAGGTGCCCCCATAGAGAAGGTATCAGTAACACAGGATGTCTTGCTCTGCTGGCTCCCTATGCAGAGAGGACCCACACTGCTGTCATTTATTAATTTAAAGGGCTCTCAGTGGAGGGTGTGAGAGACAGTTAATCTCAACTCCACTCAGCACAGCAAACCCTGGGGGCCACTCTGTGCCTGGTAGGCATTGAAAGATTCTTCATGACTGATCCTCATGTGAAGGGGCAGGGGAAGGACACGAAATACGAACGCCAGCACATCTCCCCTGCAGCACAAGGAACAGTGGGAATGAACAATTCATTGGAGATGTCCTTTTCCGTGAACTTCAAAACCTGGGAGATGACTGGATCAATAGACTGTCATTTTGAAAGCAACCAAAGGACAGGTATATGACGATAATCGGTGGGGTGTATGGGATTGTCAGATACAAATCATATAACACTGAAACAATTTCTTTCCATCACAAGGTAGCCGGCTTTGGCTTGGGGCCACCCAAAAGCAGATTTAGAGGAATATTGAGGCTCAATGAAGAAATAACTCTTCACTCTGGCTTTCTCTGCATCCCAACTCAGGGAGGCAGCATATGCACGAGTTCTTCTACGGTAGGGGGTGGGTGGGGACCAAGAGGGATAAGAAGCTGCATCCCTGTTGGAATTGCTAATCTTGAGACGACAGCTGACTTCACTTCCTTTCCACCAATGGTGAAATTCTTCCACTGAGGCAAGGTTGTCCTGGGGCTGCAAAGCTGTAGAGGAAGAATGTTCATTGATTGAGTTCATGCATTTTACAAGGAGAGAGATGCCCTGGATTGCTCTGAATCTGTTTTATGCTGTAACTGTTTCTTATAGCAAAGTATTTTATTTTTAAGCCTCAGCTGCACATAGCCCGGTGGTCCTCGGTTGCCTCAGGCAAGTATTTTGTTTTCCTAACTAGAAACCAAGAAAATGTAGGGCAGATGTGCAATCCTCCTCCTCGGCAGGCCCCCTCCCCTCAACCCAGCCCCGATCCAGGGTGAGACCTTGAGGAACTCTCCGGTTCTGGGCTGAAAGCTCTCTCACCCAGCCTCTTGGTACCAGCTGTAGCTTGGCCTCGGGGTCGCTGCGGGTGCGTGCCGGGGCTGACTGTTTAATCTCGCGCTGTCTGTCTGATATATGAGCAGGAGGATCTGTCATACGGGGTTTATCTTGCCTCGCCAATAAATGCAATAAAGCCTCTGTGTGTCGTGGTTTGTAGCGCTTGAGGCTGATAAAGCATCTACAAGCCCGTAGGATCTGATCTGCCCATATGGTACTTACATGATTATTTATGGTTTGCGTGTGAGCCTCGTCACTCATTCCCCCATCCCACATTTATTGAGCACCTACCATGTGCCAGGCGCTGTGCTAGAAGCTGCTGATCTAAAAATAATTGAAAGACACCCCCACTCTTTTTTTTTTTTTTCTTTTCGACGCCCTCAGCTCTTAAAAGCCGTGGAAGGGAAAACTGACACGCACACACACAGCTGTGGTTCGGCGTGATGAACCACAAGGCTGACAAGGATGGACAGATGTCACAGGAGAAAGTAGATAACTTTGGAGGGTTTCTAGAAGAGGCTTTCTAGAAGAGGAAGGAGAAAGCTTACCTGGGTCTCAAAGAACTCAGTAAGTGCTTCTCAGACGGTGTAGGCTGGAAAGCCCTTGGAGGCTGAACCGCATGGACTGAGAGTTGGGGCCCTTGAGATAAATCAGGGTGTTATCGCTGGAAGGAAGAAACTGGATGCCAGGCAGGCAGAAAAGGTAGCAGAGTTTCCTCTTGAATTCCCAACATGATGTAAGTACCTTGAGATGGAAACTTGGATCCTAGATTTGTCTTGACCTCCATGGCAAGTGCAAGCCCACAATAATCCCGGGCTGTGGGGTCAGCCTGGCTCTCCAGCTGCAGTGTGGGGCCACTCAGAAGGCAGTTGTCAACCCAGACTTGCCTGGGAAGGGGCTGGGGAGTTGTTCTCGAAGTCCACTCTACTTTTTCCTTCCCTCTGGCTCTCCCTTTCTGCCCCCAGAACAGCAAGCACTTTGTTCCTGTCCACCAGGGGGCGCCCTCACGGTCTCCATGTTTGGCAGCTGTCCCTGGAGGCCCAGCCAGGTCCACTTTCTGATTAGTCCTTGATCCTCATCTGCAGCTCCAGCCAACAAGGCCATACAGGGCTGCATGCCGAGTCCCCTTACATAGAGCTAAAACGTCCTCCAATATATGGGAATTGCTGCTACAGGCAACTTCTGACACATATTGCCATTAATTAAAGTGACAGGAAGCTATTTAGCCCTTAGCTTGAAATGGTCTCTAACACGTGATTAGGGTATTCGCGGTATACAGGGTATTCACACTTCATTGCTCAAGGCAGACTGGAGGGAAAGGAGGCTGGAATGGAAGCAGAGACAACCCCTGAGCAGGGAAGCCTCTGGGAGCAGGGCCGAGGTCAGATCCAATGTCACAGATGACCCAGTTTCTTTGGTACTATTTCTGCTGGCTCCTCGGCCGAGGCAGAGTGCCTGCAGCTGGGGAGAAAGAACACCAGAACAGGGATTGGAAGCCTGGGCTCAGCTCTGCTTTGAATTGTCTGAGTCACTTTGGGACAAGTCGCTCTCTGTGTCCGTTTCCTTACCTGTGAAGTGGAGGCTTGCCCACCCAGGAGGAGTGCTGTGAGGGCCACGGGATATTAGATGCTCTGAACTTCATCTGTTTCCTCATCTGTAATTGAGAGCATTTGGCTCTGTCTCTGGGTTCTTTCCAGCCCCAAAATCCAATAGCTGCTTTGAAAAAAATGAAACATTTGATGCAAATACTTGGTATCATTATTGTTGATGCTATTACTCCAAATGGTACATGAAAGATCTCGCTGAAGTGCTAAATAGCCTGCTATTCTCCTTTGGCCAGCGCTTAGCCTGAGGGTACAGGGTCGCTGGGAACTTTTGACTGATGAGGTGCTTCTCTGTGGAACAGTATCATGACAGCCTGCTTGCAGAAGAGACTTCCATTGCAAAAAAGAGTCATAAAGGAAATTGCCAGCATCTCCCCCTGACAAGTTATTGAAACTCATTTAATAGCGAAGAGATATTTTTGGCGAGGAATGGGTATTATAGTAAAAAAAAATCAATCTGACTTTGGCTAGATAAAAAAAAAAAAAATCAAAGTGTGCACCTGTGCAGGGTTACAGAGAAACACGGCAAGATCCCTTGCTGTCACACCAGGGAAGCAGGACATCTGAGCATGAAGCACGTAATAATGGTAGGTTAGATGAGAATATTTGGAAAGCACCCAGGATCCACAGAGCGTTCCTTGGTTAGTTGGTGAATAAATGGCAGAGAGTGGCCTGTGAAGGTGGGAACAGGTGCTGTGGGAGCCACGTGCATGGTGTTTGGGGTTTAAGAGCATGTCAGGAATGGCCAACATGGCAGCCTCACTGGGTCCCAGAGAAGCAGAGGTCCAGTGGCCAAGGGGAGAGGAGGTGGCCTGGGCTTCATTAAACCCAGAGTAGTCAGTTCCCTCTGTATTGACACCCTCACGCATCTTCTCCTTTCCCAGATTCACTCTGGGACTTGACAGATTTTGATGTCTCCTACAGGAAGTCTCTCAAGAAAGAGGCCCCTGGTTTAGGAAACTGTGTCAGTTATGGGAAAATCACCTGTTTATACCTTGCAGGCTTTCTCCTGGGGCAGATAGGAAGCAAGAATGGATAGGAAGTACCATGGAAAGAACACTGAACTCAGAGGCCAGCTGACCCCACATTTGGATCTCATACAAGTCTCTTAAACTCTCAATTTTCTTATTTGTAAAATGGCGTTAATTCTCACAGTCAGTTGTGAGTCTGAGTCAAAGGGAATATTTGATGTGGAAGAGATTTGTCAACTCTAAAGTTACTACTGAAAACTGCAAAGTACTGTCTGATGTGGCTCTCTGCTTTCTAGTTCTCTGAGCCCCGTTTCCTCATCTGTAAAACGGAGATAATAATAGCACCTGCCGTGCAAGGTCATCCTGAAGATGAACCGAGGCGATGTGTGCGGAGTGTTTGATTTAGGGCCCGCTCATGGTGCATGTGGAATCCACATCCGTTCCTCTTCTTTTAGTGGTTCAAAGCTCGGTCATGAGGAAAGTTTGAAGCTGGCGAAAGACTCCATTATAAACACCCTGGTGACTGTCACCTCTGGAGAGAATCTAAGGATTAAAACAGCCATAGGTCACCTGTCCAGTCCAACAATTCACAGGCAGATAGATGTCTTTAAAGAGACAGCTCTTCAGCAAATTGTAGTTCAGACGGCAGCCAACCTTGATCTTTCCCCCCTCCTTCCTGGGCCTCCGATGGGCAAACAAGGAGCGGAAGACAGCAGAGAGGACGCTCGGGGACTTGCCTCCCATAAGCCATTTTGCCCACCTGTGCAAACCAAGGTGGCCCCTCTACGGCAGATCTGAGTCACTGAGGGCCGGAGGTGATGCCAAGTATTCCTGCCAGCCTAAAGCTCCATGGTGACCAGGGTAATTGAGTGCTATGAGCTCTGTGCCAAGCAGGCCATAAATCCTGGTTTGTTAGATCAGCCTCAGCCCTAAGTGGTGCTTTGCACTGGCTCAGGAAACCTCAAATTATCCAGCATTGAAGCTTGATTTGTCTCTCTTGGACACTTGCTTGGAGTCTTTGAGGCTTTCTCTGCCTTTTGATGGATATTCCTGGTCCCATTTCCTTCTCCATCACTCAACCGTGTGGGCTGCGCTCAGAGTTCTGCCCGTAGGCCTTTCTCTTCTCTCCTCATGGTCCATGGGCAACGCCACCCACTGTCTTGGCTTTCACCATGACATCATGCTGATGCTACTGGAATTTCCGTCTTGATTCCCACTGCTCTCCTGAGCCATGTGCCCGTCTCTCCAATTGCCTCACAGACAGGTTCACTTGTATGTCCCATGGGAAACGTGTCCCAACATCCCAGGCCTAGCTCATTGCTTCTCCCACATTTTGGTCTACATTTCGGAGCCAGATGATACACTTCCTGCGGTGGCACTTCATCCGAGTCTGACTCAGATGAATGGAGCTCCATGTGTGGGCATGACACATATTCCATTCCGATGGAAAGTAAACTAGAGGATAGAATGCAAAATCCATATTAAAAATTAAGGCAGAACTGAAGACTTTAAACAAAATAGGTCTGCAGGAGTTGCCTCAGAATGTGCTCCCAGTTCTCTACGGGGAACAAATCTGCTCTTACCATAAAGGACTTGAGTTGCTTTGAGTTAGAGAATAACATGCTGTCATCTGTAGGAAAGAGGACAAGGCAATCAGCAGGCCTTGGTGGTAACTGGCCGAGTGTGTTAGCAGGAGCTGGGCAGCAGAGGGGCCCCAGAAAGAGGAGTGTGTTCCTGTGCACTAACCAGGAAGGGGCAATCGTGCCAGTAGACCTCCAGACCTATTGGCAGAGGCGTGGGTAATGTGAAGACTGAGTACGTACTGAGCCAATTGTGAGTGTTCTAACACCATTTACAAGAGCATGTTATATTACATTGTAGGCTACGGGGGAAATGTTTTATTTTGCCTTCTGCTCCTTGCTCATCTCATTTTCATTAATAGCCCTCATTAATGTTTGAGATTCACCGTCCCTCATTCTAAGGCCACGTATTTTAAGCATGGTCCTACCCCCAGCTTAGGGGTACAGGATGAGCCTAGACTAATCAGCATACTTCACTCCCCCCGATTACGGTGTGACTCTTAGGACTTTCGCAGGTCTACTTGAGTTGTGAACGTGAGGCTGGAGCCACTGGAGACACGTTGCCACCGCGCGGAGAAACTTTGCTGAGAATGACATCCACCAAAGTGGAAGCAGAGACAGGAGACGGAAAGAGAGAAACTGAATCCCTTCAGGCTCTTGCATTGAGTCACGCCTGGGGTCAGTTCTACTTATGGCTTTCTCAGTTGTATGAACCAATAGATCCCCTTTTGGCTCAAGCCATTTGCATTGGGTTTTCTTGCCATTTGCAACCATGAGAATTCTAACGGCTGCATGCACATCACGCCGTGTAAGCCTGATAGCAATTATATACTTGTTTCTTCTCACTTTTTCAAAAAAATTTTTTTAAACGTTTATTTATTTTTGAGACAGAGAGAGACAGAGCATGAATGGGGGAGGGGCAGAGAGAGAGGGAGACACAGAATCGGAAACAGGCTCCAGGCTCTGAGCCATCGGCCCAGAGCCTGACGCGGGGCTCGAACTCACGGACTGCGAGATCGTGACCTGGCTGAAGTCGGACGCTTAACCGACTGCGCCACCCAGGCGCCCCTCTTCTCACTTTTTCTTGACTTCATTTCATTATTGTATTCATTATTATTATTCATTTCAATATATTATTATTTTTTTTGGTTATTGTTGTGGCTTCCAAGTGGCTCTTGCCAGGTGGGGTAAATGTACTGATTACATATGTGCATAGACTTTTCCCATCCAAATAACAGTTTTTTGTTTTTTTGTTTTTTTGTTTTTTTTACTTATAAGGAAGTAAATGGGTTTTCTGATTTTGTTATTTGGTCACTGTAATCCCAGTTCCTTAGAGAAGGTGCAAATTGGGTTTCTGTCTTCAAAAGATTGAGGGTCAGGTTCCAGGTTGTGGAAAATTGACCAGGATAGTAAATGGAGCCTTTTGGCCTTTTGCCTTGAAGGACAACCTGATACCCATGGGTAGAGTATCAAAAGCCTTTTACCTCCTGGTCCTTCAAGAACCATGTGAAATGTTTCCTCCTCCTCTTTCCCCATTCATTCAATGATTATTTACCAAGAATTGGGTGTGCAGAGTGGAGAAAACTGACAATAGCCCCTGCTTTTATTTTTATTTTATTTTTTATCCTAAGAGCCGATGCGTCAACTTTGTTTATGCTGTAATGGACACTTACAGGTAAAAGTGTCCCTTCTACTGGACTATAGCTGCTTTAGGGTAGGTTGTTTTTATTTCTTCCTCTTTGTTTTCCCAGGACTGTTTAAGAGACACTCCTGCAGGGAGAAGATTGTGTGACAAAATGAAAAGCACCATATGACAGAGCCTGAACAACTCTCCTGTGGGAATGCCTTTGAAAGTGCTAAGCGAAAAGGGGCGCCTGGGTGGCTCAGTTAGTTAAGCATCTGACTTCGGCTCAGGTCGTGATCTCATGGTCCGTGAGTTCGAGCTCAGCATCAGGCTCTGTGCTAACAGCTCAGAGCCTGGAGCCTGCTTCAGATTCTGTGTTTCCTGCTCTCTCTGCCCCTCTCCTGATCATGCTTTGCCTTTCTCATTCTCTCAAAAAAAATTTTTTTTTTAAAGTGCTAAGCGGGGCGCCTGGGTGGCTCAGTCGGTTGAGCGCCGACTTCGGCTCAGGTCACGATCTCGCGGTCCGTGAGTTCGAGCCCCGCATCGGGCCCATGTGCTGACAGCTCAGAGCCTGGAGCCTGTTTCAGATTCTGTGTCTCCCTCTCTCTGACCCTCCCCCATTCATGCTCTGTCTCTCTCTGTCTCAAAAATAAATTAAAAAAACGTTAAAAAAAAAAATTTAAAGTGCTAAGCAAGGAAAGTGGTGGTTTCCTTACCAGCTAGAGACACAGGCATGCAGTGCAGTTGTGGAGGTAAAGCTCAGAACCAGTGTTGGGTGGAGTGGACTTGGGGGGTTTTTGGAGGTCAAGGGCGATTAGGGCTCTGGAGTAGGTGCACTGGCCATAGTATCAGGAGCATCTGTGTTCTTGACAGTGGTAGCTGACCCTCAGTAGCATGAAGCAGAGCAGAAACTAGCCTTCTGGAGGCAATTGGCGGTGGTGACGGCCACGAAGGACATCCAGGTCAGCAGCTCGGTAGAGTGAGGTACGCCAGGAGTGTGCCACTAACTAAGGCCAGCAGGGTGACAGCAAACAGTGGTGTGCAGAAGTGGACAGATGCTGGAACAGGAAAGAGACTCCGATTATAAATGAAAATATATCATTGAAAGGCTCTCCATCCTTTTGGAGATTCTCAAGGAGATGCAAGAAGGCAGAGGACTGAGATCAAGCAACTTGGTGGGTGAAATTGATCTAGAGGTCCTACGGCAGGCTATTAAAGTGACCTTGCCTAGGGTAGGGCCCGGGGGATATTTTGGTTTACAAGCGTTGTCTCTCTAGGAGAGTTCTGTTGATAACTATCAATGTCCTCTGTTCTCTCGGGGTATTAGTAGTGCTGAGACCCTTCTGGGTCCAAACCTTTTCTTCATCTGTCTTCTCTTTCTCTGTTGTTTGTTGATGTCCCATACTGACCGTGTCCCTTACTGGCCCCTCTGGTCAACACTATATTGGTTGCTCCCCTGCATCAAAGCTTGTAAAAGTATTGTGTGCTCCCCGTCTCTGTCCACAACTGTTGGTAAAGATTAGGCTTTAATATACACAGACTTCTGTCTCAATTGTATAGCCTTAATCAATTTGGCTCTCTTTATTTCTTTTTTATGAGATCTATTGTCTTCTGATTAGAAAAGAAATACATGCCCACTGTAGAACTCAATTGATTTTCTAGGGCTTTTATTTTAAATTTGCATTCCCTGTGAATGCCCATCTGGGCAATTTGGGAGATGCTGGAGGGGCAGCTCTCCTTGAATGCAAATGTACCCTGTGCAGCCGTTGATGGTGAAGGGGTGTCTGGGAAGCAAGTATTCACAGCCGAGTGCTGCCTGGACAACCTTTCTCGTTGTGCAAACATCCTTCCTCTATAGTTGCTTTTTTGTCCCCCCTCTTTCAAACATGATCGAGCAACGACAGCTGGAATTAAGAGGCATTAAATTCCGCCGGTCTTGCAGCGGGTTTGTGGCTTCTTATTTCGTGCTCCTCACTTGGACAAGTCACCAGCAAGTTGAAGGGCTCCCTCGTTTGTGCAAAATTTTGTGGTTTGTTTGTTCATGTGCTGATTTTCTTGGGTACACACATTGGCTTCTGAGTATGCAAGGATATTACAGTTACACTCTTTGGTCAAAGTAAGAAAGATTAGGTAGTTAACGAAGCCTCGTTACTATTGCACGGGACACATTTTCTTGTACCTTTTCCCTCCTCTGAACTCACGGAATGCTGTGGGTCATATGCATGACAATTACCTGTTTTCGTAAATGCCAGGGAGAAAAGAATGACACGGAGCATCCAGTTTGTGTCACTCACATATCTTCCATGACTCATAATCCTCACCATGACTCGGAGGACATATTGTCCCTGCTTACAGATGTCCCTGGTAAATGGATGAAGACATTGGGACTCAGAGAGGTTAAGTACCCGCTCAAGAATGTTGAGTTTGGTCACCAGATTTGCTGTGACCTTGGATAAGTTCTTAAATACTATTTCAAAGCTGGGGCCAGAAAAATTGCAACTCGAGGAGAACAAATTAAATTGTTTAATTGTTAAACTGCGAAGACCAAAGGTGTTGATTTTCTGTCCAGATTATTTTTTCCGGCTCTTTCTCAACGCTATTTTCTCCTCTTAAACAACCCAACCAGCCAGTTGTCCAGGGATTGATATATGGCTGGGAGCAGACTTGTGTGAGCGTGGGCAGGAGAGCCCAAGGAAAACCTACTGGCTTGGCTGATGGGGGTGACAGCTTGGTAATGGACCTCTGAGAGTGTATATATGAATTAAGCACCTTTCATTTCCTTTGCTGCAAAAACATCAATTAAGCTTGAATAATCCATGGGTTTTCCCCATTTTTAGGCAGAAGAAAATCAGCACAAATTGGCTGGAGTGTTTTTTCCTCTAGGCTTTGATCATTAATCGTTTTCAGCTCCTTTCTGCCTTCCCTCCACCCCACCAAAAATACACCCACACGCTGCCATTTCTGGCACCCCCTGTGAACATTTACCAGACGATTTGTTCAGTCTTGAGTATAATGAAGATATGCATTCAATGTTCTGGAGGCTGATTCCATGGAGAGGGTGCCAGTCTATTCGCCGAAGGTTGGTGAAGGTTTGTTCAGAGCCCTTTTGGCAGGTTGGCCAAGTTGATTGGCTTTGACATCACAGTCTGGTCCCTGGCTGGTGCTGGCCTGCACTTGAGCCAAACAGATGTGTCTCTGCAGGCCTCTCCATCTGACACCAGCTGGAGAAAGCCTCCTTTGTCTTTGAAAGGCCTCTCTCAACCCATACTTTT
The DNA here is from genome assembly GCF_018350195.1 of Panthera tigris. NCBI lineage: Eukaryota > Metazoa > Chordata > Mammalia > Carnivora > Felidae > Panthera > Panthera tigris. Next base: position 111,341,908 of record NC_056665.1, read on the forward strand.
GTTTCGAAATGATGCTGGAAGACGCTGTGCTGCAAGAATCGATACCAGCACGTGTCTTTCCCTCATCTCAGAGCCCGGGATCGCAGTGCTTTGGGTGACTCTCGTCCCACCCGACAGCATCCCGGCTACCTGGGATGAGCAGACCTCCAGAGGTCACCTAGCTCCCGCTTTGCTCCCAGGCAGGGGTACACCCACACCTTCTAACAAAACGCCTGTCCTTTTCGTAAGGACAAACTTCTTAACTGTTTGTTAGGAGCCAGATTAGTGGCCTTTACACACGTACTTGCCTTTTAGTCCTTCCCACAGCTCTGTGGGTAACGTCAGAGGGAACCTGTGAAACCACTGCCATGCAACTGCTTTGTCAACTCAATTCAGTGCCTAATACCTGTTATTAGCCCCATTTTCCAGACGAAGAAAATGAGGCTCCGAGAGGCTTACTTTTAACTTTTTTTTAAGTGATCATAAAAGTCAGGGTTTCTACTCAGAGTTGAGGGGCTACACACTACACTTTTTCATTTTTTTAATGTTTTTTTTTTGAGAGAGAGTGAGCGCACGTGGTGGAGGGGCAGAGAGACGGAGACAGAATCTGAAGCAAGCTCCAGTGTGTCAGCACAGAGCCCGATGGGGGGCTTGAACCCACAAACCGTGAGATCATGACCTGAGCTGAAGTCACACGCTCAACTGACTGAGCCACCCAGGAGCCCCTTTTTCTCTGGAATGTTGACACACCCCAGTTTTTAACGATTTTTTACAAGTTGTAAAACACTTTAGTCACATTCAGAAGCACGTCCATGTAGGCCTCATATATCATATGTATTTGGAAGAGAGCTAGAACAGTACTGTTATTTTAAATAGAAGGTTGTATTATTATGTTGTTCTGTTTTTTAACTATGGTGTTTAAATATCGGTGGAACTATTTCGTAACATTTTCACTTTTTGGTTGTGAAAAAAATACTCAGTTTTCTTCTCTATCTGCCCAGAGAGGTACTCTGAGGAGACGATGGCATACGGCAGGCACTCCCATGTATGACTTACACTTTTGTCCCGTGTAAACATACCCACGAACATGTGATCGCAGTGTTTTGCATTTTTAAAGTTTTCTTTGATATCAGACTGTAATTTGCCGTTCTTTTTTCCCCTTGTGACTTTTTTTTTTACTCAATTTTTGTGTGTTAGGTATCTATTATGTTGCTAAAAGTAATTGTAGTTCATTTGTTATAATTGCGAAATAGTACTATATTATTTGCTAACCATAGTTTATTTATCCATTTTCAAGTTCATGTGCATTCTGGTTATTTTCAATTTTCCAACGTGACAAACGGTGCTGCAGGGAACATTCTTACAAGTATCTCTTTGTGTATACATTTGAAAATTTCTCTAAGAGTGGATGTTTGGGTCACAGAGCCCAAACATCTTTGATTTCATTGGTTATTTCTGAATGGCGCACCAAAGTGCTTGCATCAAATCCACACTTCTGTTGGCCACGTATGAGAATTTTCTTTCCTCCACATGCACGTCAATGCATGGTACCGTAAGATGTTTGTGTCGTGCTGATATGAATCTCACTGTTATCCCCACCCCTCTTCTCTTTCAGAAGAAGGGGTGCCACACCTGCAAAGATGATCTGTCTTTGGGCTGATTGGTTCTCTCAGGAGAAGGAGCAGTACTGGGCATGGGTTGCATCGAACCAACCATGTGATCTTTTGCTCTGTACTTGAGAAGCATAACACCCAGCACTACTGATCGCCCTTCGCGTGCTTGAAGATTTCTCCATATTATGAGTCCTGCCTTCCCAGGTGGAAACCATATACCCACTCAGTGGCATTCCAAGGAACCAGATTTTAGAGCTTACAATATCTCAGTTGTACGTACCCACACAAGACACATTTGGAGCGTGTGGACGGAGGTGTTGTGTGGAATCTAGTCTGGCAAAAGGGACAGGTTGTTTTTGGAGGCCACGGTGATGGAGTTCCTGGTGGTAGCATCCGCAGGTAAGCTGCTGACAGAGGGTTTTCACCGGAGCGGTCTAGAGGTGCAATAGTGAACTCCACCAGAATGCTGGCTCACTTCTCTGGCCCTCTTCCATAGTCTCTGAGGTATATTGTATTAAATTCCTTTGCTGCTTAAACTTGCTGTTGCTTGTGACCGAGAACCCCATCAGCACTCGCTTTTGAGGCCTTGCTGTTTGCTGGGCTTCACATATTTATCCCTTATCCTCTCAGAAACACTCTGCAAAGCTGGCATTTTTAGCCCTGTTTTAGAAACGAGGAAACACAGACACAGAAGAATAACTTGCCCAAGGCAAGTCCATAAGGGGTGGAGCTGGGGTTCGAGCCCAACACTGGCTGACTGCGGTGCCCATTCGAAGAGGCTCACCCCCTCCCGCGTCCGGGATGTGCTTTCTTGCACATCACCCCACTTTTTCCCCTCACAGCACTTATGACAAGCTGGAATGATCTTATTTCTATGTTTACTTATATTCTGCCTCTTCCAACTGACATATCAGTTACAGGAAGAGCGGAGACCAGTCCTTGTTTGCCACGGTAAGTCCAGCCTCCAAATCACACTTTATATAGGAGGCACTCCTATATATTGTTGGATGCGTAAATGAAATGAACCAATCTACCATGGGCTTTTTGGAGGGAGATAATCCTATCCTGCATTTCTGCCAAGCTCAAAATACTATTCAATCTTCTCTTGCTCGTATTCTTTCATTCAATAGTAACAGATTACAATGCCTCATGCCTCTTAGAACCTGAAGCTGTATCTCACATTTGCTTTTCCTTTCTTCCTACGTATTTTAAATCCTTCCAATGTCCATTCGAATGTGCGGCAATACCTGTCCCCTGGGCCTGTCTCCCCATAGTCAGGATGGTTCCTGGGTCTCTGGGACCCGATGGAAACCTCATGGGAGAGCTGGAGAGAATATCTCCGGAGATTTGCCGCAGTTGATAGATGCCCTTGCCCTTCGCTCATTGTGTCTCTTCCAAAGCTGCTGAAGCTCAGACCTTGTGGTTAATAGAGCCAGGATATTCTTGGCTTTTCACCTGTGAGAGACCCAGGGCCAAATGGCCTCAGTGAATCTGTCACACATTTGGCAGATGTCTTCCTGTGAATGGCCATTCTGTCTCTAATCCCTTCATTTCAGCACAATTCTCTCCTCTTGTTACCCCTGTTCCCTGTCAATTCTCCATCCCATGCTCTTTGGGCTAATGTTTCATGACCACTGGGTTATGAGTAAGTTTGAGCAAACGTACTGCTTTGTGTCCAGGCCTTCCTCCAACCCACTCCTTGAAGGTGGTCGTTTCGAGCTATCTCTCCTCTCTCTTCTGTCAGCCCTTGTTCGCTGTTAAGGTCCAGAAGAGAAAGCTAAGATTGTTTACTGGCTCCCGGAATAAGTAGGATTGTAAGACCCAGCTCTGGTTCTCTCCTCTTAGATCCATTCACATAGTTAAATCCTGATATTAGAACAAATTTAATGGGTAGAGAGAGCCTTGGGGAAAAGGAACTAGGAAAGGCAAAGAGATACTAACTAGCCCCGCTGATGTTTTAGTTTCCCCAAACTGTTATCTGGTACACCGCCTGAGATGATGGGAGAGTGTGTGCTTTTGGAGTACCTAGGCCTATTTGAATCCCGTTATTCCACGTACTGGCTATGTGACCTTGGGCAAGTTATGAAGCATAAACCTCTCTGAGACTCAATTTTCAGGTTTGTAAACAACTCTTGAGGAGTTGTGCAGTTTAGAGATAATGTATGTGAATCACTCAAAGATCAGACATGGCTCTTAACAAAACCAGATCAGGGCCTGAGGGAGCAGTGTCCATTCCTGGCTCACTGGCCTGCCTGAGACACACACACACACACACACACCACATACATACAACACAAACATACACAAGGCATATACATACACACACAACACGTACACATATACACACTAAACACAAGCATAACCACCCCCACATACCCCATATACACACACATATACATATACCCTCTCCCCCATATACACCCCACCCACACATACATACATAAACCACACATGCATGCATATACAGATACACAGACACGCACAACACATATATGCACATACCACACATACACCACACAAAGAGACACACAACACACACACACACACACACACACACACACACACAAGGTTGGTTCCTTGCTTACTCGGGGGGGGCTCTCTGGAAGAGACAAGAACCACAGTGGTAACATCACCTTAAAATCATAAGTACTGTTATCTTCTTCAGAATGTCCCAAATGTATTTTCTGTCATTATGGAGCAACTTTGGGAATATGTCACAGCTGACGGCCATCTATCTGCCCTTGTCAAGCACCATGAGCTTTGGCAAAGCAGCAACTTACTTAGATTCACATTGGATTAAAGTTTAGGGCCCCAGTTTCCAACCAGGCAATGTGAACACCATACACCATCAATTTTCAGTATATTGTGTGTTACACACTATGATATTTAGGGGGTTCCCCCTTTCCACAGAAGGAATTTAATTTCTTCTTTTTTCAAGTTTATTTATTTATTTGAGAGAGAGAGAGAGAGAGAGAGAGCACGAGGGCAGGGAAGGGGCAGAAAGAGAGGGAGAAAGAGAGAGTCCCAAGCAGGCTCTGCACTGTCAACGCAGAGCCTGAGGTGGGGCTTGATCCCACGAATCGTGAGATCATGGCCTGAGCCAAAATCAAGAGTCAGAGGCTTAACCTGCTGAGCCACCCAGGTGCCCCAGAAGGAATTTAATTTCTTGAACACTATAGTTCTCAGCCCCAACAGGCATCAGCTCACAACATCCACATGAGGTGGGTGGTGCTATTCTCCCCATTTTTTTTTATTACTGAGTCAAGTAATCTGCTCAGGGCAACACTACTAATCAGTAGTAGAGTCAGGATTCCCACCAGGCAGCCCAACTCCAGAACCTGGGCTCCCTCTTCCTACAAGATGTCATCCGGTACAGTGATGCTGGGGTTCACCGTCGTCAGGGCCAAGGTCAAACTCATGCTATCGGGAGAATAAGCCCTTCCTCATGTGAGACTAGATGATGTTTCCACAAGAAAAATTAATATTCAATTAAAGTTCCTGCTGGAGAACCATGCCGGCTTCTTAGGCAGACCAGTGAGAAGATCAGCCGGGAAGAGCCTGGGGTCTGGCTTTTGTCTCTGATGATTCTTATTGGGATTCTCCATTTTGGGTGAGGACAGTGTCCTCACTGTCACTGGTTGTTTAGCATCCCCAGCCTTGAGGCACTAAATGCCAATAGTGTGCTCAGTCATCGGAGCTGACCCAAAGGCCCTCTCCCCATTTCCCAGTCCTCCCACCCTGCTTAAGAGCCACGAGAAGGACATCTTGCTGAAGGCTGAGATGCTAGTCTGCAGGGCTTGGGGTTGGTCCAAGAGGATAGCACCTCCTTCAGTGGGGAAGGATGGAGTTTCCACTGTGAGGAGGATGCTGCTGGACTGGGGACCTGAAGAAGAGGGTTGCATGGAAGGGGGAGGATGGAAAAGGGAGAGACACTGAGGTCTGGAGAAAGGGGCCTTTGCGAACAATCCAGTTTGTGAAGGTTGTCCTTCGTAAGCTAAAACGACCACTTCTGCTTTCCCACAGCGCACTGCTATCTGAGACTGTAGTCTGCTCTGGGCTTGACCTGGAGAAGGGTGAATAAGCAGAACTCAAAAGAAAAAAAAGAAGGAAGGAACCATAGCTGCTTCCACACCATCTTGCAGTGGCTTCAGTCAAGAAGGAATGAGCAAACCCTCTTCACTTCATGGCTGCATCACTTCTCAAGAGATCTGTGGTCCCAATGTGGCACAGGAGACCCCTCCAACCGAGAGGGGTGTCGTGGACATAGCTGTAATACTCATTCTCATTCCACATAGTCACTGGCTGTTTCAAGCGCCACCTTCTCTCCACTAAAAGGAGGAAGGAAGATGGATAAATATGAACCAACCCCACAGATGGCACCTCCACATGGAGGGGTAGGTGGGGCTCTCCTCGGGAAAATTGTGACTCTGAGTCATGATCCCAGGTTGTTTCAAAAAATGGAATGAAAGGGATGCCTGGCTGGTTCAAAGAGAAGAGCATGCAAACCTTGATCTCAGTCAGGGTTGTGATTTTGGGCCCTACATTGGATGTAGAGATTATGAAACATGAATGAAGGAATGAACTTAAAAAAATAAAAGTATGTGGTGTTTATCTCTTTAAAACAAGTGGAATGGAAGGAGGTAATGCAACGGAGGAAAATGACACAAGGCGTTTCAGGATGTTGCCCCATTTGGGAGGGCATTTAAGTATTTTTTTTAAGGGCACCTAATAACATTCAATAACATTTAATAAACATTAAATCAAAAAATTGTTTAAATTTTTTAACGTTTATTTATTTTTGAGAGACAGAGACAGAGCGTGAAGAGGGGAGGGGCAGAGAAAGTGGGGACACAGAATCTGAAGCAGTCTCCAAGCTCCCAGCTGTTGGCACAGAGCATGACACAGGGGCTCGAACCCACAAACTGTGAGATCATGACCTGAGCTGAAGTCAGACGCTTAACTGACTCAGCCACCCAGGTGCCCCTGGGAGGGCATTTTAGAGGGCATTTTAGTCACATTTAGCATGAATTATATGCCTCTTTCAGGCTAATCTCAACCCAGTTCCCAGAGAGGTCCCATTAAAATATAAATCAGACCATGTCGCTTCTCTGTTCAGAACCTTCCAATGGTTCCCCATTTCACTCAAAGTAAAAACCAGAGTCCTGCCAATGACATCAAATGCTCTACATATTTTGGCAATGATTACTTCTTTGACCTCACGCCCTTACACTGTCCCCCTCACTTACTCTGCTTCAGCCACATTTCTATCCCCGGAATACAGCGCTCCTGCCTCAGGGCCTTGGCATGTCTGCTCCTCTGCCTGGAATGCTCTTCCTTTACATGCCTGCATGGCTCTCTGCCTCCCGCCTTTTAAAAATCTTTACTGAAATGTCACCTTTTTAGTGGGGCTCCCCCTAGCCACTCTTTCAAATTGCAAACACTTCTTCCCTAACCCTGAACATTTTTACCCTTCTCACCTAACTTTACTTTTTCCACAGCAATTGCCACCAGAATCCATCATACTAGAGGATGTGTTTATTTACTATGCTTAGACTCTTGCCACCCACAAGGACGGAAAGGCCCATGAGAGCAGGGATTTTTGTTTGACTTGTTCATGAATGTATCCCTGGTGCCTAGAACAGTGCCAGCGGAAGCTTAATAAAAATTGCTGAATGAAATATTTCCCACAAATTGGAATTCCTCTGGAGAACAGGGCTCTAGAGATCTAACTGAATTGCCTTCTGAGGCTTTCATGTTCATACTTGCTAGTCCTTCTGTCAGCGTGGATGCTGTCAACCCGTATGCAGCCACAGCACCTGAGAGTCTAGATGCTCTCTGCACAACCCTGCCTGTTCTCTGTTTCTTGGATTGGGTTGCATTGACCTAGGGAACTGCCCGTTGGAGCCCCCACACCAGGCTCTCGGGTACCCTGGAATGGCCTCTTCCAGCCTGGGCTCTCTGTCTTCCTGGGCCTCCTGTCCAAGCCTTGACCCAGTGGCCCATGAAATGGAGCCCCTCCCATCCCTGGGTGGACTTCTGAATGCCTGCTCCTGGGTCTCCTAGAGTCTCTCTCTGTTTTATTTTTTTCCTTGAGCCAGAAGTTTGGGAACTGAGAGGGACAGACATGGATGAGAAACAGGGCAGGCATTTGCACACTCCCAGACAAGAGAGTTAAAGGATTTCTTCCAGGCTGGGGATGAGAATTGCTTTGTGTTAATTTAATGAAAATGACACAGTGGAGCTGTGTCTTAAGACAAAAAATGATTCAGAAATTCTAAAAGTTAGAATTGATCAGCAGGTTGAGAATTCTTTAAAATTCTAACGAGCTTTTAGCATTTGTGCTGTTTTCTGGGCTTAAAGAATCACAAAAAAAACAAAGAACAAAAATTGCCTTTTAGGTAGGACAATGATGTCTAATGCATCTATTTCCCTCGGTCTGTTCAGTTTCCATTTCATTCCGAGATCCTACCAAACTCAGAAGGTTGCCTTTGGCTTTTCAGCACTGCAGGGGATGATCTAAATCTAAATAATAATAAAAAGCCACTGCCTTTATTGGAATTTTATTTCATAAGTTGATGGAAACATTTCATATACACATTAGGTTTTGTAACCCAATCTTGGGACTTGCTGAGTCCCGGAGGGGCTGTTTCACTACTTGGGAGTTCCCTGGCATGTGCATTACTCCTCCGAGGCAGAAGGAGAAAACGTTTTCAGTGAAGGCAGAATAGTGTTTTTATTTGAAAGAATTCATGTGTGAGTCAGGACACACACTTCCATAGGTACACACACACACTCACACACACTTATACATTCTTTCTTTCTTCCATAGGCTATATCATAAAATTACAGAGTTTTAGAATCGAAAGGACCTTAGAGATGATCTGTTCTCACACTGGCATGTTACATATGAGGACTCTGCTGCCCAGACAGATTAAGTACCTCACCCAAGGTCACTGGCATTGAGTGGAAGAGCCCAGACTACAATTCAGGTTCCCCGACTCAAGTCTAATTTTCTTTCTGCTACAGCACATTGACTCCCAAATAAGATAATGTATATGAAATCATTTAGAAAACTGAAATGCATTATGCAAGTATTGGGTGGGGAGAGGAATAGGGAGAGAGAGCATGATAATGAGCTTCCTTTTTTCAGAGACAAACCTGATGTGCTCAGGTCTCTTTCCAAATGCAGTGAATATGTTATATGAATCACATATCATGTTTTTAATTAGGTTCCTGGATATGACCTCCAGTAAACGAGCATTAAGGGATCAAACCAAAATACATTCTTCATTCAAATTCAACATCTATATATATCTCACCTTTTTTCCTTCCTTCTCACCCTCTCTGTCTACCTCCCTCTAGTGTTCACTTTTAGTTACTGCATGCATGCCAACAGGCTGCAGACGCAAAATATTTCTGTTCTATTAAAGTTATCTGGCCTAGTTTTTATGTCAGCAGCTGTTATCAAGAGCAAATTAGAGTGTTTTTCATATCAACAGGAATAATTGGCTAGTATAAAGACTTGGTTATTGTTAAGAAAAGTCATTAAAATAGTTTGTGAGGAGAATGAGCACATGTTTAAAGTTTAGTTGTTAAATTGTTTTTAGTACACTTGGATCACCTAAAAAGTCCGCATAAATAATTGAGACATTTTAATTACAAGGAGATGTAAATGTTTTAAGGTAGAGGGCCAACTAAGTGAACTAACACATGACTCATCAAAAGAATTAATTACTCCTTTAACTACTTGGAATACTGGCAGCTACTAAATATTATCACAAATGACTTGAGAGATTAAATTTTTATTTTGGTATTATTAATAGATTAATCAACTAAGTAATATAGCAATTATAAATAATTTTTCAGTAGTCTCACGTTAGCCTCTGTGATATGTGTATTTCTGCCCTCATCCATTATAATTTCTGTGTTCCCTTAAAAGCAGTGTGTCCAACGTTTCAATATTCTAGCCAGGTCCCTTGTTATAAAATATTGGCAAGCACATCCAAAATTCATTGGAAGAAGTTTCTTTGGTAGTCTTGCCTAAAAGCTCTGGGTCAAGTAAGACGAAGAGGTTGGTAACAAAGTCTATAAACTCTGGACTCCATCTCCTGACCTGAAAAAAGTCTGTCCAAAAATCTGAGTGATATTTACAAATAAGAGATTTCCACCCCAATCCCAGCTCTTGTCAGCCTGTGACAAATAGTCCAATGTACACAGCGAGGAGAAGTGGTTCCGGGCCCCTTATCGCCGCTGCCTGCCGTGATCTGCCAGCCCTCCCCTGTCCTTCCACACCCCTCCTTGTCCAGAAACACACACACTACACCGCACAGCAGTGTGCACACACACGCACACAACTGCACACATGCATTCTGAAGGCTGAAAGGTGGGGAGTCATCAAGGTGGGCAGTGCAGCCAGGGCTTAGAGGAGGGGGGCGCGTGCGCTGTGTTTCTCCAGGCCGCTGGTTCACTGTGCACCACCCGGCAATAGACAGTGGTCTGAGGACACGCTCTGATCGTCTTGCTCTCTCTTTAAGAAAACTGTAAATAACAGATGAAAATTAAACTGCAAATCAATGTTTTTAAAGTTTCAAAATATAAAGTAACACCCTACTTTAACACTCTAAACGTGGTCCAAAAATTCAATCGCATAAATCGTAGGGAAGCTTGATTGCCGGGTTAATGAAATGACCAGGGTGAACCAGCAGCTGAGGGCGGAGCTGAAGGCCAGGTGTGTGATATCTGAATGGGCTTTATCAGGGTGCTTTAGGGAAAGGTGTTAGTACTCCTGGGAGGAAGTTGGGATGGCTATTGTTTTTACTTCCTCTACCTTTTCCACCTTCTAGCAACAGACTTCCTCTCTCTGCCTGTAGGGGTGGGTGAGTGGTCCCGGAGGGGCCAGTCACAGTTCCACATCCCTGGCTGCAGGGATAGGTCCAGGGACTGACCCAAGGCAGGGCAACCAGCGTCCTTCCCCGAGCTTGTTTTCTCTTCGTGAGGCTGTAAAGGCCTATGTCCGGAACTCCGGCAGCCAAGGAACCTTGTGTGGAAGTGCAGAGAGAGGCAGAGATGGCCGTCTAAGAGAGAAAGTTCCAGTGCTGTTGTCCCTAAGTCCAATTGTACCACTCATGTCCTTTCTTGCAATTTAGTATTTTCTCCCCTTTTTGGCGTAAGTTAACTTGAGTTTCTGTTACTTGTAATCGAAAGACCCTTGAATAATAGAGAAATGACTCTAGGGGTCTGGAGTCTGCAGATGCGTTAGTGAGATAGTGGTTCCAAGTGACGAAATTCCATCTCCAGTGAGCTTAAGCAGAAAAGAAATGTGTTGGCTCATGGAACCAGAATGTCCAGGAGAGGCACTCATTTTGTAATTTTTTTTAATGTTTATTTATTTTTGAGACAGAAACAGAGCACGAGTGGAGAAAGGGCAGAGAGAGAGGCACAGAATCCTAAGCAGGCTCCAGACTCTGAGCCGTCATCAGCCCAGAGCCTGACATGGGGCTCGAACCCACAAGCCGTGAGATCACGACCTAAGCCGAAGTTGGACGCTTAACCAACTGAGCCACTCAGGCGCCCCGAGAGGCTCTCATTTTAGATACTCAAATGGTATCTTCAGGATCCCACTTTCTCTCCAACCCTCTTCACCTTCCCGTTTTGCTTTTTTTTTTTTTAAAGTTTATTTGTTTATTTTGAGAGAGAGAGAGAGAGCAAGCATGCAAGCAGGGGAGGGGCAGAGAGATAGGGAGAGAGAGAATCCCTAGGAGGCTCCATGCCCTCAGCACAAAGCCCAATGTGGGGCTTGATTCCACCGTAAAGAGATCATGACTGAGCCAATATCAACAGCCAGAGGCTTAACTGACTGAGCCACGCAGGTGCCCCCTCGGTCTTGGTTTTATTCTCAGTGTGGCTCTCTCTGCCCCAACCCCAGGTCATCTCCGAGTGAACCCATCACTGTGTCGGGAGGAATGGGGACTCTGGTCAGAGCTGCTCTGTGGCTGACCTGGAGGCCCTGGAATAGGATGCACTGAGCCACTTGCTCACCGCATAAGCAGGGTCAATGTCATAGCACTGGGAAAGGATGGTCCCACACTTTGGTATACTGAAAGCTACAACTACACGGACAGTGGAGGGAATATGGTTGGAACCGATTCAACCCAGAATACAACGAACAGGGAATGCAGATTAGAAAGTAAGAAGTGGTAACAGGTGTGGCAGAGAAATGACATTCAGCACCCAACCTGGTGGAGGAATCCTCTGGCTTCACCCAGGAAGGCTGGCCCCCAAGAACCTGCTGTCCATTCATGAAGACCCCCTGAGCAATGCACATGTCAGGTGCTGAGCAACCTCCTGGAAGGGAGTCAGTGTGGGCAGCTTGGAGCAGCAGTGCCCAGGAGGGCAGGCTGCCCGGGCGGGGGCAGGGCAATGCAGACGGCCTTGGCCCGGGGTCCTACACACACGAGGCTCGAGTGGAGGCATCCAGTGGATGGACGAGACATCCACCTGTGGGGACTTTTCTCTCTCATCTCTCTCTCTTGTTTAATTGATAGCTTTTCTCTCCCTTTGGCTTGACCAATGTGACCACGGAGGGAGGGCTGAATTGGCTGTAGAAAGCAGACAATTTTGCTGGAGACTGGGGTCCTTTTAAAAAGACACAGGGGTGTGGGGGCTACAAGGTGTCACCCTGCATCAATGGGTCAGGGGTAAAAAATGAGCTATTAATCAATGCTCAGACCACACTGGGTAAGCCCTGAGCTGCTAGCATGGGATACGCTGATAGATTGTAGGACATCGACTTACAAAGTACGGAAATCCCTCCTCAGCCAGTGTCTTCCCTGGGAGGCATGTGAAGTGCCCTGACATCTTCGGTGAGGGTGGTGTCTTTTTCGACTCACCCTCTCCTTTCTTCGGCACGTAGTGTTTGAAAAAATGGGTTGGCAAGGGACTCCAGGCTGAGAATTGAGTCAGAGGGGAAGGAGATGCCTGGCTTCAGAGGACAACTGTGGTCTGGAGACAAAGTAGATAATCTCATCTCCTGCACATTGAAGGGCCTGGCCCCTGGGGGAACTCAAAAGCAGAAATGGATTCAGAGGCTTGTCAAGTTTACTGGGCAAGTTCTTGGCAGGGCCATAAATCCATCCCAGCTGAGAAAACTGTTTATTTACAGGACCAAACGAAGCAAGTCGGGCCTTAATAGACTAAAGCTGGTTGGCTGCTTCCATTTTTGAGTCTGGTTCTGTCCACAAAATACTGATTTCAGGCACTTTTGATTTCCTGAACTCCTTTCAGCCCTGAATGAGAAGGTGGTGTAACCTTGAATTTAAGCAGGAAAGGCAAAGGGATCGAGGGGCCAGGCAGTGAGGGTTTAGGTCTAGGCTCCAGAGCCCATCTTGGCGTGGAGGCTGGTACCACATGCACACGTGGCTTAGGTTTCAGGGATGGAGAGCTGCATTTACCCTGGCATTAGCTGGAGATGTCAGTGGGGTAGAAGGCCTGGGTTCTTGCCCTCCTAGAATGTATGGTCCGCTAATAAACAGATTAACCCCATCAAAAATATCGAGAAATGTTCCTATTAACTGGCATAAGAAAGACTATAAATTAAATGCAGCCTAGACAGTCAGCAAAAGCCTCTGGGAGGGCCTAGGATGCTGGGTACAAGAAAGAGAAGTGGGGTTTATGTGGGCTAGATCACTGGGGGGGCACAGGAGGAGCTTGGCTTAGGTTTTAAAGATGGAAAGAGAAACAACTGGCTAATTCATCACTCACAATACCCACTGAGAGCCCTCTGTGACTGGGACTTGCCAGGAAGGATGAGGGGAAGGAGTAAAGCCAGAATGTTCCCCAATCTTTTTAATTCCAGGGTCTCTCCAGCTACCGTCCCCCCAAGTACCCCCCTGTGGGAGAGAGGAAGGAGGGAAGGCAGCAGGGGTCAGGAAGGGAGAGTCCGGTTTTCACACGCCACACAGGGTTGTGAATAATCAGACCTAGGAGCTGGCCCTGTGTCACTGTGGCATAGGATGTGTTGGCTGTTCTCAGGTCTCCACGGGCAGATGAAGTGAAATATCACATCTCTTAATTTCTCCACCACATTTGGGGATAAGGACCATCACACTGTCTTATTAACTTGAATCTGCCTCTGAACTCCCATTTTCCAGGGGTAAGAAGTCGAGATTGGTCATGGGCTAGCCTCCCCCCTCCCTCAGGATCTTGTGGGGCTCTCAGAGGACCCAGGCAGAACATGATCTCCTGGGGCAGGGCCTCTGGTTTCTGCACTTTCAGCATCACTGCTGAGGGAAGGGCTATACGAACAGGGTGACCCACTGCTTCTGGACCGAGTAGGACCTTGGCTGAGGCTCCCAAGCCACCTAACGTCCATCCCCTGGGCACCCACACAATGGCACTTTTTCAGACAGAGATCCAGCCACCTCTGGGCGCTGTGTGGCAGTGAGGGGCACTGTCCATGCCACTGTGGATACTATCGTCCTTTCCCTCCCTTTGGCCTTGAGGAAATCGCCCATTTCTCTTCCCGGAATAGGCTGTTTCCCCTACTGTACCCTCTTTCTTAATTGGCTTAGTCTTCTAAACCAAGTACTTCTTCGGGAAGGGGAGGAGACGTGTGCCTGCATGCACATGCTTCGCTGTCTCCTGGGCATTTACAACCAGGGAAGCTTCCCCCCAAACTGGGGAGCCCAGCTGTCCAACACAAAGGCCTCTTAGGATGGGAGAAGTAAAAATGTCCCTCATTTTTGACTCCCACTGAAGCAAGACCAACATAAATTAATCTGTCCGTAGGTTGTTCTGCACATACTTGTTTGCATTTGGGGCTTGGTAGAATTTCCTCTATCTGTATTTACCTAGTTATATAGGGACAGAGACTCTTGGGAGAGAAGAGATCAGAGCCGTGAGAGTGCTTTTCTTCTCACGCCTTAACCATCTCGCTTGCGCGCACGTACACACACACACACACACACACACACGTGCGCGCGCGCACGCGCTGAAGTGCACAGATAGAAAGCCACGTTTGGGCTGACTTCAACAAGGAAATGACCAGAGTCCCTTATAGATCTACTGAGGGAAGGGGTGCTGCCTCTAATGGCTGGGCCTTGGGAATGGTGGTACGGTCTACGGTAAATTTAGCAGGTGGTCTGAAATACATGGTAACTAGCATGTGGTGAGGCAAAGCCCCTTCCACCTCTGATGGATTGAATGTTCAGTTCCTAGAGCGTGTCACAGGTAAAATGGCTGCAGATGTGTGTGTGTGGAAAAAGCCGTACCCTGATGGGCATTCACGCTTTGCAGTCTGGAGCGCACTAGGTGAGCCGTGTCCGCGTGAACCCCGATGCTGAACACTGTTGCTGTCTCCACAGACCGTGGTTCTATTTCTTGCCGGATGGCACTGGTGCCTGAGTCACTGAGGAGGAACTGGCGGGGGCAGTGCTGGGGTGTGCGGCCTCAAGGGGCCCCTCTGGGGTCTTGGCTCGCCAGCGGGCCGCGGTAAGGTGAGGGACCCTCAGAAACCGGGCAAAGACCGGGGGCCCCTGCCAAGAAGTTGGGTGGAGGTTGGAGCCGCCGGGCCCCGGGGAGCTCATACTATTGCTTATTTGCAACAGTTGCCACCGAATACCACGTGGATGTGGTGCGTTTCATTCTCTGTGGCACCGAGTCACCAGCAAGTCCTCACCGCCCTGGATAAGACACCAGGCAACTGCAGCATGTTCTAATAGATCCTGACAATGGTGTCTCCGGAGGATTTCCTTCTAAATCATAGGCTGTCATCTGAAGTATGGGGCGCATTTGGTGTTGGGTTCAGCAGGTGATCCAAATTACGTGTTAACTGAGCCCGTGGGGATGAAGAAAATAGACCCAAATAAAAAACACGGAAGAAAACCTGCCCAGCACAAAACTGCCAAGCATTAACCGCTCACCAATGGCTTTCTTCTATCGGGTTGTTAAGCTGGTTGCAATAATTTATTTAAAAAATAAGATAAACTTCTCTCCTTATCTGTATCATCTGTATCCGTGGTTGCTGTTGTCCTTCCTGTCTTTACGGCTGTCAATCATGGCAGAGAGCAGAGATGCAAGTAACCTTTTTAGGGCATTTCTGATCAGTCCCTAGAGGACAATTGCTCTTTCCAGTGTGTCCTCCTGGGCTTTGCTAGGACTTTGAAAAGGATCCAGAAATGAAGTCCTGTCACTTCCTCTGGGAAAGACTATTTTAAAGTTAGATCTTATCACAAAGACAAGTTTCCCCTTGTTATTCTTTCCCAACTTTCTGTTCTAAATGTCATCCTCGCAATCATTAATCACAATGAATAGGAAGTTATAATTAATAGAGACCCAAACCATTCAAGTGGAAGATTACTCTTTTGAATTCTTGTATTTTTCTTGGAAGACGTCCTTGAGTTAATTATTTAGTATTTGCGATTTTTTTTTTTTTGCCACAATCTTGTTTCCCAAAAGAACAAATTGATCACAGTAATGTGGGGGGTGAAGGGATTATGGATAGTGTATGCAAGAGACAGATGTTAAAAATAAAAACAAGGCCCTGGGGGCTGCTCCCCCTGCTGGCTTCTCAGAAAGGAAAAAGTGAAGCTGCCTGACTCAGAGCTACACAGACCCTAAGGATGCTGTAAGGTACCAGCGAGATACAAAACCAAGCTCTCTTGTGCCCACTGTCAGGTTCCCTTAGATGCCAGTGGCAAGAGTGGCATTGGGGTGGGCGTAGCGGGGGAGGAGAAGGGAAGTTTTCAAGCGTATGGAAGGGTTTGGTGGCTGCAGGTTCCCTGGGCCTGCCGTTTTGTGCACGGAGCAGTCACGTCCTTTCGCTGGAGGCATCCTGCGCTCCCAAGATTACCAACCTACATCACATTGGGAACGTGGGACTTTCAAGTCCTAAACTGGAACACGGAGGCAACCGTTTGACAAGGAGACACAGAGAGCTCAAATTAAAAACCATATAGCTAAAGTCTCTGGTTCTGTGGGCGCAGAGGGAGGCGCAGAGTATGTGGACGTCACTGGAGGGTCCTCCCGCAGCCTCTCTGCTCCCTCACCTGCTGGCACGGCCTTTGCACCTTGCCTTCTTTCCGAGGGCCAGTGCTAGGATCGTGTTCCCAGGTACAATTCATGTCGATGTCCTATGTTCCCTTGCTGGTCTCACTGATGCCACTTGTTTTTGAAAGGGACATCGTTGTGTAATTATTCTCCGGGCTCAGCAACTTCTGGGACTGCTAAGCCCCAGGGAGGAGTCCTGATGCTACCAGGCTCCATGCGGTTGGCAGCGTCTCTGGAGTTGGGTTACACGCCTGGCCCTCATTCCCGGTGACCTGACTTCACCCTGCCGGCCTTGGGAAGGCCCTGGATCGTGAAGGAATTCCGTGATGGAGAAATGAAGCTGCTAGGGTGGTGTGACTGGAATCCTGAACGATGCAAGAGCGGGGATGGAACCATGAGCTTACATCCAAGTCTTAGGGAGAGACTACAATTCTTTCATTCAGTCATTCCTTTACTCACTCACTCATCAGTCATTGACGTAATTGGAGAGTCATTCTAATAATGGCAAAAGTGAGTCCACACAGCTTTACAAAAATGTTTCCAGCACCGAATCCTGGAGGTAGGTTGTTGCCAAAGATGACCAGTTCTTCACTTCCCTATATCTACTTAAAGAAATGTGGCTTTGCAGCTTTCTCCTTGAAGAGAAGGAATCTAGTTCTCCTGCCCTGGAATCTGGGCTGGTCCTGAGGCTGCCTTTACTAGTAGAATGTGGCAGAAGTAATGGCATGCCAGTTCAGAGCCCGGGCCTCAAGAAGCCTTGAACACTTCTACTCTCTCTCTCTCTCTCTCTCTCTCTCTGTCCCTCTCTCTCTCTCAGAACCTTGTCATCTGGAGGACAAGCCCAGGATGGGGGCATTCTCTGTTAGAACAGAGGCCCCATTGGAAGACGGCCAACCGTCCCAGCCTGAGGACAGCATAGACCATCTTCCACCTGTTGACCCCCCAGACATGGGTGAGAGCTCAGCCAAGACACAGAGAGCTGTCCACTCCACTTTCAGCTGACTGACAGTGTGTGAGTGAGCCCAGCCGAGGCTACAGATTTCTTGGCCAATCCATAGGCTGGTAACCAACACTCAATGTCACTGGGTTTTGGGATGTTTTATTACACAGCAGTATCTAATACACACACACACACACACACACACACACGGCAGCCAGTTCCAACTGGGGTAGACTTTGAGAAGGGGTGGAGCGTTGCTACAACAACCAGCACACCCTCATCATACTGCCCAGTGCAGTCTTCTGGCCAGGCATCTATCAGAAACACCTTCAGTCATGTTGGTAACCTCTCCCCTGCAATCCCTCACTGCCCACCTCTGAGGTCTGCAAGATTATTCACGTAGCACAGAGTGAGGACCTGGCAGCCACCTGTGGGGAGGGTTTGTAAACCCTGGTGGAGAGGAGCTTGGGTTCCCGGTGCTTCGGACAACTGAGGCCCTGCCAAAAAGGCTTGGAATTGCAGGTGGGGTGGCTCTTACCTTTACAGGAGCTCTTTGCCCCTCAGGAGTCGTGAAGGGGCTCAGGAAAGCACCACAGGGTAAGGCTTGTCATGTGCCTCCCAGAGGGGGGCGCTCTTGTTCCTACTCCTGCAGCTGGGATTGTGGCTCTACAGGCTTAGACAGAACAGAAGGAGGGCCCTACACTTTGGGGTGCCAGGTGGGCCACAAACTTTCTGCTTTCTCAGAACTTGACATTAGGCTTGCCCTTCTTTCATCTCTCTCCTAGAATTCCCTCCTGGAATTCCCACCATAAGAGTCATAAGTTGGTCTTTTAAGATGATGATAGTGCTGGGACACCTGGATGGCTCATTTGGTAGAGCATGTGACTCTTGGTCTCAGGGTGGAGACCTGAGTCTCCAATATGGAGTCAATTGAGCTCCAATATGGAGCTCAATATGGAGTTTGAGCCCCATATTGGGGGTAGAGGTTACTCAAAAAAAAATGATAGTATGTGTATTATCTCATTTGTATTTTTCTCACCAGTGTGAGGTAAGTAACTTTATTCCCATTTTGAGGAGAAAATCAAGGTACAGTCAAGTTGACTGATAGCCCGAGGCCATGCTGTTCCTAAAAGATAGAGCTGGGATTGAACCCAGGTTGCCTGGGTAGAAGGGCCCAGCTACTATCCACTGTGCTACACCAGCTTAGACAACAGAGGGACAGAGGCTGCCTTCAAAGGGCCACTAACCAGACACAGGGGGTGGGAGCTTAGAGTTGTATCAAGTGATTTAAGTCAGTGTCACTTCAGAGTGAGAACAAATGGAGCCCAGGACCCCTCAGTTGTCCAGGATAGGGGGCGGAAGCATGGGGTTGCTCTGACACTGGTCAGTGTGTTCCTTCAGCACTCACAATACTGTGAATACCTCCATGCTCCCGGACCCTGTTGCAACCCCACTCCTGGCTCTCTTGCCTCCTCCATGAGACCCCTTTGAGCCTCTTGGGATGAGGGTTCGCGGCATATTCGTTGTCCATGGTGAAGAGCACTTAGTCACTGTAGGTTCACCACAGGTCTGGGTCAGAGTGGGGTATGGCAGAGCAGCTAGGTCTATCAGCCACAATAGGCCTGGTTTTGCCCAAAGTGGCCCCTGAGACTGGCCAGATACTCAGTGTTATTAAGGGTAATGCAAAGTCTCTAAGAGAGATCATTCTCAAGGATTCCAGAGTAAGAGGAGGCCACTTTTGATAGTGGTAGAGAGAGCAGGCCATGGAGGGGTAAAGCATTGATCTGGGCTTCGAGAGAGGGGGCAATGCCATTCTTTATCCCTTACAGCCTTGTCATCACCACCTGCGTGGGGAGGCTTGTTGATGAGAGTGTCAGGGAGACAAGTTGCTGGTCCAGTTCTGCTCTCTTTAGGCAAAGAAATTCTGGTACATCTCAGAATGAAGTCTTGCAGTGTAGCTGTGGGTACCAAGAAACCAAGGCATTCTAGCTATTTCTGCTGCTCATGGTGGGTCAGTTAGGAAGGTTCCCCTATGCACTAAAGCAGTGGGATGGGCCACTTGGGGTCATCCCTCAAAGCTCCCAGAGCTGGCATGGGGCATCCCCAAAGCTAGGCCTGTACTCAAATATACAGCAAGGAATCCCTCCGTGTGGTTCTCGGATCACCTTTGTTAGGTTCCCATGGAGAGCTTATTAGACATGCAAATTCCTGGGTACCTACTGCCTCAGAATGGGGGAGGGGGGCTGAGCCTGGGAATCTACTTGTTTAACAGTGTCTCCTGGTGATGCTTCTTAGCACATTTAATTGGTGAACCACTGCCCAGAGGAGACCTGACCTGGTCCTACCAGACCAGCAGGCAGCCTCGAGCACAAGCTCCAAGGCCGGGTAGGCAAGCACAGTGTCCTCTCAGTCTTTACAATGAGCTCATTCTCCACACGTTCTCTCCTCTCTCTATACTATTGGCTTCCAAACATATCTGCACATCAACATTGCCTGGAAAGGTTTTTCTAAAATATGCATTTCAAGTCCTCATCCTAGATCAACTAAAATAGGATCTCATAGGATGAAGCCCAGGAATCTCCTCATATTTTTAGAAGAAAAATATCCCCAGTAGACCTTGGTACTCAATCAGGTGAGGGGACCATCGGGTTCTACCCACTCTGGCTCACACATAGGCGATCCGTTCTTAAATCAGTGCTCGAAGATCGAAATCCACCACCATCTTTGCGGTGTATTTACTCAGGGTATGTACGTTTTTCCTTTTAATTTGGGGGCGCTCTGAGTCAACTAATTTTTGCTTCTTTGAAAACCAGAGAGAGAACAATGAACATGAACTCGTGGGAGGCAAACTGAAACAACACACCATCTGTGATAAAATCAGCATAAATTCCCCAAATGGCATCACGCTGCCAAGACAATTCTCCAAGGCTTCTCTGTCTGCCTCAGTAGAGCATGAGCCCTGGAGAGGTTCAATTATCCTCCACACATGTGCTCTTGGGGAGCCTGGCAAGAGGAGGGACTAGAATGTTTAATAATAAAGTTCCCTGGGTATTAGAATCAAGGGAAGGGCAGGTAAGTCAGAACTCAGTGGGTATTTCTGTTTTAGCTTTGATTACTAGTAATTGGCTAATAATTCAATTGTAATAATTGCATTACTCACTTAATTAGAAAATAACTGATGGACAGCGTCATTATTAGGGACACATATCACATTTGAATATCCATCCATTCAACAAATCTTTGTCTCCCACGTGCAAATTCTAGACAGGCCACATGGCTTCCACTGTCCAGTTGTTTATGGAAAGGAGGGTGTGATTTTGTAGAGAGACTACAAATTAAGAAGTTTGAGGGAGATACTATTTGGCTCAATGAAAATAAGCACCTTTTTAGGAGGAGATGGAATTTGCTCAGGGCCTCGAGTAATAGGTGTGTGTGAATAAAGCACAGAAGTAGGTGGGTATATAAGAGGTGTTGGACACAGAGTGGTGTTCTGCTTTTTTAACAAGAAACTGGAAAGCTCTAATGTTGACAAGATGATGATGGTGTGTCAAATGATGGCAGGCCTGGAGGTGGGGTGGCCCATAGGAGGCATGGGAGTACCATTACCCTCTTTTAGTGATCATGAAAGACATGACAAACTCTGATCCTGGGACTCTTTTCCATTAACTCTGCATGCAGCCTTAGAGTCCTTTTCCACACTGTAATTCTTCATGCACCAGCCAATCGGAGTTGGGAAAACTCATTCCACAGCCCTCTTTGCCCTTTTGAAGCCCAAGAAGTTAGCATTTTATTCTGGACAGTGACTCGGGGACAGTATCCCCCAACCCGTCACCTCCCCTGAACGGGTGATATCATCAAGCACGATCTTTTGGATGATTCGTCTGCAGCAGAGCCTGGAAAGGACTGGGATGGGACAAGTAGTGGAGTCTGGGAGACCAGATAGGAGGCTGTTAAACTCAGGAAGAAAGGATTACAGCCACAATGAGAAATGTGGCAGTGATAATGTGAACCCAAAGGAGAGGGCAGAAGCAAGACACCTTTTCAGGGTAGAACTGGAAAATTTGGAGGCTTATGGGATGTCACGGGCCAGAACAGGGAGAGATCTAAGCACTCAGCTTCAGAGCTGGGAGGAGAGCTCTGGCAGAGGAAGATTGCTCAGAAGGGGAAGCAGGCTTCAGAGGGGTGGGTGGTGCATTTAGCTCTGGACGGAGTGTGAGAAGCTGGCACCACATTCATGGGGAGATGCTCAGGAGAAGTTTGGACATATGGAATCAGGGTTAGGAAAAAAAGACGAGCTGGAAACATGTACTTGGGAGTCGTATCTGCAGGTGGTGGTTGAAGGTATAGGAATAGATGAGAGCATCGGGGGAAAGGACAGGAAACAAGGGGAGGGGAGAGCCGGGGAGAAGGTGGGAGACAACAGAAACCTGTGCATTGAAGCTATTACGGAACAAGCTGTCTGTATTTATCCTCCCAAATCTGATGGTTTCCAGTCTGTTGGAAAATAACCACTCTCATGTACTAAAAGCCTCTGGTAAATATAGCACCCCACATCATCCCCCCATCAATCAGGTTCAGGAAAAACCTAAAACCCAGACACTATAGCTGATAGATGTCAGTGGCTTTTCCTTGCGGAAACTTGAATTGTTGTTGCTACGCAGACACCCAGACAGTAAGCATATACTGTATTCAGGAGCCCGGTGCCTTTTGCCTTAAAACGCCCCCTAGCGGGCCCTGCAGTCCAGGAAGATTGTCCAGGGTCAGCCCAGCCCAGTCATCAAGGCCACAGCCTCTGCCACCCCCAGGCAATCCGCTCACTGGCAGTCCCTGCGGAACAACCCAGTGGCTTTGTGGGCCTGGAGGAAAGTGTCCAGGACTGAACTCTGGCACAAGGGCTTGCTGACCCCTTACTAGAGCGTCCTCTTTGGCCTGAGGACTGAAATGGGGGCCCCCACCAGGCCTACCCTGAAACCATACCCTGAACCATAGATGCAGAATGCTACGGACCCTGCTTGCACTTGCTCAGGGACCCCTTAATCCTCACCCAGTATTTAACCAGTATAAGTACCTCGATGGATCCCAGAGCAGGCTGCTGAAGCTGATAGCCAAACAATTCTGCTGAGATGTATGGTGGGAAAAAATGCTTTAATAAACGAGGTAACACTGTGTAAATTCACAGACAAAGGTAAACTCTTGTATCGATTGCCTGAATTTTCTTTAAAGCTTATTTTCTTGGTGGTCTTTTTCATACCCCTCACCATGCAGACTCCTGTTCTTTGCCCTGTGGGAACTTTCCCAGCAGGAAATCCTGTGCCTCTGGCTCCAGGCCACCTGAAGCTCCCCCATCCCTGCCCGTTCCTCCTTCCTTCTCCAGCTCCTGTCTCCCGGGTATGCCTGGCCTTCCTCATGGCCACAATCTCCTTGGCTGCCCGCCATCTCCCTGGTGGCCAGGTGGGGCTTTTCTGCCTGCAGTGGTTTGAGTCACATTTTTCGCCAGATGACACTGCTGCCCTCCTGTGGAGGGTCACGGCTGCTTTCTTGCCAGAGTTGTTAACCACACTTGTTTTGGCTGGTGAAGGCATTGCCTTTGTCTTTTAAATAGCCATAGGCTTTGCCTTTCTTCCAGAGATAACATCTCCTTCACTCCTCCCAGATGTCAACCTAAAACAGTAATAGTGATCATTTTCATGATAGTAGTAATAGTAAGAACGAAGATCCACCCAAGGAGAACTCATTTAATCCTTGCAATGATCCTATAAAGTTGAGGAAAACACCATTATTATCCTCGTTTCACAGATGGGGAAACTGAGGCTCAGAGAGGTTCACTAACATGCTCAAGGCCCACATGAAGTCCTGAATGCCTGAAACACGGTAAACTCTCGATAAGCACTAGCTGCCATATTATTTCTGTTACTAACTCATGTCTGCCTCTGACTGGCTGTGATTTGAGGAAACGCACCTCATCTTTCCAAGTCTTGGTTTCCTCATCATTTGTAAAATACAAAGCATCTGTAAGCTCCTTTCCGATTGTAATCTTCATGTTCTTTGTTCATCTCATTCTTGCTTTTCCACAGAATGAGTCCTGTTTTCCTAGGAAATCTATCTCTTCAGCTTTTCCCGGATTTTGCAGAGAAATAATTGCTTGCCTGCTCTGGAAGCTTCCGGAAAAGAAAACAACTTGAAACAATGCTCAAGAGGGCTTTAGAGTCACGGCCACCCCAGTTGTCTCCAAGAGCCTTTATTAAACCAGCGTTGTGGATACTAAATCAATGTTTTCCAGTCTGAATTCCCTCTTGGAGAGGTGAAGGAAGGGGTCTGAGAGGCCAGGTCAGTCCTCACTGACACTTTCTCTCCAGTTAGATCTTCTGTCTCCACTGCATTAAGCAGATGAGGCTCCACCACCCTGGGATTTGGCCACAACAGAGGTTAGAATCATGGGCTCTCCCTTGGCCATCAAAGGGTTTCCTTCTCTTGGAAGAACCACAGTGACATGGGATGCACTGGTTTTGCTTCCTGATCTGTTGCCATTTATAGGCGATTGAAGTTTGAGCTCCTAGCCTCCCAGAGAGATAGGCAAGCCCCCAGGCTGGTGGCGTGGGCTTAAGACAACCACGCAGGCAGGATGTCCTCTGATCCTGTCTTGTAGAGTCTAATAGAATGACATCACAGGGGCTCTGGAGTCTCCGGTCAGAGTGCTGAGAGAACAATAAGAGGGGAAAACTGCCTTTGAGTCCTGCAAAGCACAGGACAGTGTCCTTGCCAAACCAACACAGTGGACGCCTGCTGGGTATTAATAGCAACAGCTAACATTTATGGAGTACTTACAATGTGTCAGCTGCTGTGCTAAGCACCATTTAATCCTTACAATGACCCTCTGAAGTAGGTCTTATTATTATTATCACGGCCAACACTTTGTAGATGAGGACACAGACTAAGAGAGGCTGAAGCACTTGCCCCAGTCACACAGCAGTCCCAGGCTCTGACACCAGAGCCCATGCCCTTATCCGCTGCCCTCTACTGCCTTCCCGTGGGGTCCTTGGTGCTAAAAATGGCCCAGTGAAGATAAGGGGACCCATGGACAGCCCCTGAGAGGCTGCTTTAGTCCTACCTTTGGGCTGAGTCTTGATACTATGGATTAAATGTCTGCAATCAGTTATTTAGGGGGATTGAGCTGGAGGGAAAGAATTTCTACTGATCTCAAAGACGACTCAGGACACCAGCATGCAGATGCTAGTGTACAGGATGACCCATACCAACCATCTGTACGATAATCCTTCCTGGTGGACAGACTGCTCAGGAGACCCCGCCCCCCCAGCCTATAAGAACATTGCTCAAGGGGTGCCTGGGTGGCTCAGTCGGTTAAGCGTTGGACTTCAGCTCGGGTCATGATCTCGTGGTCCATGAGTTTGAGCCCCGCATCGGGCTCTGGGCTGATGGCTCAGAGCCTGGAGCCTGCTTCAGATTCTGTGTCTCCCTCTCTCTCTGCCCTTCCCCCGTTCATGCTCTGTCTCTCTCTGTCTCAAAAATAAATAAACCTTAAAAAAAAAAATTAAAAAAAAAGAACATTGCTCAAGAGATTTTTCTACCAGTGAATAACTCTTCTCTTCTCTAGGGATCTTCTTGCCTGGTTTATTGGTACTGGTTCTTGGAATTCAGAGCATCGACTTTTTTCATCTTTATCAGAAATATTCCAATATACTCCACTTTTTATTTTCCAATATTCTCCTTTAGGACCCCAAACTTGTCATTGCAACACTGCTTTAAGGAGCACCTGGCTGGCTCAGTCGGTGGTGAAGCATGTGACTCTTGATCTTGGGGTTGTGAGTTCAAGCTCCATGTTGGGTGTAGAGATTACTTAAAAAAACAAAAACAAAAACAAAACAAAAAACACCACATTGCTTTAAGAAAACCATGATAGAATTTCTTTTTTTTTAATGTTTATTTATTTTTGAGAGAGAGAGGGAGAGAGTGTGAGTGGGGGGAGGAGCAGAGAGAGAGAGGGAAACACAGAATCTGAAACAGGCTCCAAGCTCTGAGCTGTCAGCACAGAACCCGATGTGAGGTTCAAATCCAATAACTGTGAGATCATGACCTAAGCCGAAGCCAGACGCTTAACTGACTGAGCCACCCAGGCGCCCCAAGAAAACCATGATAGAATTTCTAAGTTTCATTTTACTTTATACCAAGACATTAAAATCCCTGCCTTCCAAAGAAGAAATGGAAAAAGAAGTGGATCGGGAAGAAGGGAAACTGACTGCCAGATCCAGCTGAGCTCCCACAGAGCTGTGTGGTCCTGGGCAAAGTCAGCTCAATGAGTGAGTGGACTAGACATGGTCCAATCCATCTAGTTTACTTCTTGGCCTGGAGGAAGCTCAGCATATACTCCTGCCAAGGGCTGGGTTGGAGAGATAATTGAGATGCCTGGCTAGAGAGCATGGGAGGAAGGAGGGTGTCAGGGGTGATGGCTAGGAGGGGAGATGGAACAGTTCCCAATAGTGGAGGAGCACATGTCCCGGGCTACTTCATAATGAAGAGCTCTAAGCCGCTGAGCGTTCACTGCTGAGACCCCCTGAGAAGAAACTTTCCTGGCCGCCTGCCGCAGGGGTCTGGATTCTGAAGCACTCAGGAAATAATAATGGGACCCAAATGAACATCACTGATGCAGGTTTCTCTTCAGGTAATCTTCATGACACTTCTGAGCATCATGCTTGCATCATGCGTAAGGGTAGTCGAGGCAGTTTTTGAACCTTTCTGTTGTTGACAGATTGATATTATAAATTACCTTCTAGAAAAGTGATTACTGACCTAGAGATCTGGACTTCCAAGATCACATCAGAGATATTTGCAATTTTTCAGTATTGCAGAAAGTCTCTTGGAAATTGTACATTTGCGCAGATAATAACGTATATGCTAATGGAAATGTCAAGTTTCTTTGCCTTTTGGCTAGAATTATATCATACTTTGGTGTGCTAACACTGGTTATCTTATGCTAATGTGAAAAGTTGTTTGGCAGCCATCTATATATTGAATATTGAACAAATAATAAGTAGAGAAAAGATACTCATATACACCTGTCATTTACATACTGTACTGTTACATAGTAGCTTGGAGGTGGCTGAATTACTGCTTGATTTTTTTAATTGTAGAACATCTTTCACATTATTGGCTCTTTGTAGGAAAAACCTGATGAAGGAAGTATGAGGACATGAAGGGTCGAAGGACTCTTTGTGGTTCATTATCTCTCACCTCAAAGAGAGGTGGGGGCTGAGGATCAGCAGAGGACACGTAGAGGCCCTTTGGTTGGGGGAGAACTTGAGTCCAGCTTCATAGACACCCCCCAACTTAGGGGTGTAGATGATTTTCTTCTACTCATTGGTAAAGCCATCTGGATGTTTCATGTTCACTTGGGTTTACTGTCCAATTGTTTAAATTATTAAGGACTGACCTCACTCCCAACCTCTCTCTAAAACTGTATCTTTTTTTTAAGTTTTTTATTTATTTTTCGAGAGAGAGAGAGAGAGAGAGAGAGAGCAAGCGAGCAGGGGCAGAGAGAGAGAATCCCAAGCAGGTTCCATGCTTTCAGTGCTGAGCTGGATGCAGGGCTTGAACTCATGAACTGTGAGATCATGACCTGAGCCAAAATCAAGAGTTAGATGCTTAACCTACTGAGCCACCCAGGTGCCCCTAAAGCTATCTTGTAGGCCAGTTACTACTTGCTTCTCTGAATGGCTGTGGCCCTTTGTTTTCCACCCCCTTTAGCAGATAATTAGGCGCTGCCTTGGTGTCTTCACTAAATGCTCCTGTGTTATCCATCTCCCCTGAGGCCTCATTGTAGGCTCCTTGCACATCTCTAATAGCAGAAGATTTGATGCAGTGCCATAAAGGCCTTATCATTTTATGAAATTTACTATTTCAAAATGTTTTAGTGGTCATCACCATGCATGATCTTCACATCAGTCAGGGGAGGTAAGGGGGAAGATCTTCATATCCTCATCCTACAGACAAGAAACAAAGACTCTGTGAGGTGAAGGGGCACACCTGGAGACACCCAGGGAGCAGGTGGTGGATCCGGAACATGTGCCTTACTGACGTCTCATTTTCTTTTCACTGTGCTACGATCTAGGTATTCAATCCCAAGTGCAGTAGCTTTTAAATGCTATCACCTTACTTGATAGGGTTCCAACAGCTATTTCTCAGAGGATGTGAGTGAATTTTTTATTATCCCCATTGAGTGGCTATGGGGCTAACCTTGGAAGTAGCGAAAGTCATGGTATAGGTTTCTTTGCCTAGCAGACTTCTTCATTTTTCCATTTGATACCTGGACCAGCTAAGGACTGGGGAGCCCTCTGTGACCCAACATTCCTGTTCTGCCACGAGGATTTGCAAAAATAAAGCCACCCAAGGAAAATGAAGCTGCCCAGAACACAAGGAGAACTGAGACGTGTCGATTAGAGAGCCTTCTACTTTTACCTTACTGGATTGGAGCTGCTTGCTGATCAGAGTTTTGCTGGTTTGTTGATGATCTCTGTATCATTTACTTACTAGTCTTTTTGGTCCCTCACTGCTCTTGTTAAGCTCTAATTCTGGGTTCGTTAAGGCAGTCAGTTTCTGCTCAAAGCCTCACTTCCCTTCTCGGTCAGGACACAGGACAAACCTGGAAGGTGGGGATTGACTTGTGCCCTTCAAAGCCTGCAAATTCAAGCTCTACCATGCCCAAGGCAGAAGCCCACTTTGCCAGCCAAGAGGAGGATTTTAGCTCTTCCTTTACATTGGCTGCCAAGTCTCAATCCCAGGCCCCCGACATACTAGCACCCTCTTGGGAGGCTGAGAAAGGAATTACTTCATTTCAAGGCAGCCAAGTGGATAGATGGTGGGAAGCATCTGTTTTGGAAATGCATTTCTCACAGCAAATAACATTTGCATGATTGTGCCTGCAAATATCACTGTGGCATTTGCTAAGTTAAACACAGTGCCTTTGCTTTCCTGACCTTCACCTTGCTTCAGACCCAAGATGCTCCTGGGGTCTGGGAGCTCCACTTGGTGAGGGACTCCCCCCTCAGCTCTATCCTCTGAGGGTGGGACGCTTTTCCTTGTCAACCTGGGAGAATGTGTCTCTTGCACACACAGAATCCAGGTTTTAAGCGAATTCTGATCCTGGTGGTCCAAGCAAGACACAGAGGCAATGACAGTGACCTCTTACAGTATCTATTTTTTGCCTTTTGTAAGGCTATAACACATAAGATGATACATCCTTTCTATATATATTTTCACTATATAACTATAGTACTGTACCACTTATGTAAATTTTCTTCCTTTGCCTTGTGTTGATATTTTCATATATATGCATTGTGTCCCCCAAAGGATGGTAAGCTCCTGCAGAGAGAGACTCTGTCTTTTACTGTGTTGAGTCATCTGTGCACGTCAATATGCTATGTTTGGCCGTATGGGCATATATGTCTGGGTAAGATCATATGAGCATAAAATAAGTATATGGGAGGGTACGTAATAGGTTGTTAACGTGGATTATCTGAGCAAAGGGCAGCTAACACGGATGGGAGGAAGAAGAAAGTGGGAGGGGTGGTTAAAAAAAGAAAAAGACTACATGAAAACAAATTCCTGGCACATCAGTTCAACTTTTCAAGGGGGCGGGGGGAGAAAGCCAAGATGATGAATCAGCAGACCATATTTATGCATTTATGTAAAATTTTACATGTTTATGTGCCAAGAAATTAACATAGAGTACAATTAAGGGAAAAAAGTACTATGCATATAACACTCAATAAGTATCTGGTGAATGAATGAATGCTGAATAGTGTGTTATATGTGGTAATTTTATAGATTTGGATTTTCATGCAGTTGCTTATTTGCTAATGTTACTGTGACACCTGCAATGCTTGCAATGTGTTCTAATCAGAATCACTAATGTTCTCTGCTTCCAGGATGGGACAGGCTGCCTGGGAGAATCCTCCTTTACTCTGTGGTCATCCTGTTCACTGACCAGCTGCATCAGAATTAGCTGGTGTGATCGCTAGAAGTGGAAATGACAGGGTCCCAACCCTGGTATACCGATTAGCACTTGGTATGGGGGCAGGGAGGCAGATGAAGGGACTAGGGCAAGGGGAGGGAACTGGGAACCTGCATTTTAACAGGCACCCTAGGTGATTTTCACACCTGTTACAGCCTCAGAGCCATTTGCTCCAGGCATGGTTAGCTGCCAAAGTGATGCAGTGCTTTTTAAAATCTTCAAAACAAACAAACAAACAAACAAACAAAGATTTATTATTTACTATATTTAAAAAAATCATGCCTCATTGTCTGACCTTTGTTTGTTTGTTTGTTTTGTTGTCAGTATTTAAAAGACCTAGTTTGTGTGAATTTCCTAATATGTAGATCAAACTTCGAATGGACCCATCTAACTCAGGAGGACCTACATTCCCTGAGCTGAACGTGCCTCAGTGCTTTCTCTTATGCCAACTTTGGGCAGTGGTGACCTGCCCTAGCAAAGGAATCTTAGGTCTTCAGTCACCCTAAAACAAATTTCTGGGAAGAAGATGCAATGTATCAGACATAAAAAAGGTATGGAGGATAGATGATGTGACGACCCTATATACTTTTTTTTTAAATGTTTGGTACAGTATTTTTTCTTAAGTTTATTTTATTTATTTTGAGAGAGAGAGAAAGAGAGAAGAGAGAGAGGGAGTGCAGAAGAGCCGAGCATGGGCCTCGATCTCATGAACAGTGAGATCATGACCTGAGCTGAAATCAAGAGTTGGACGCTTAACTGAGCCACTGAGACACTCCTGACACACGTATTTCTGTGGAAGATCCATGCTCTTATCACCCAGCTTTGTCCACTTCACATTTTGCTTTACTTTCTTCAAACACGTGTTCCCATACATAAACCAGGATAGAAAAATTGTATAGCCCTCCCTGACCCATCCTTTTCCCCCTTCCCCAAAGATAGCCACTGTACTGAATTTAGTGGTTTTTATTCCCATAAACATTTGTATAATTTTTACTATATAATGTATTCATACACAAGTTAGCCTGCCATATTTTAAACCTTATATAAATGGTATTGAGTGGTATGCATTTTGCTGCAAATAGATTTGATTTACCATGTTGACACCTGTAGTTCCGGCTCATTTAACTATTCGATAGCATGCACAGTGTGCTACAGTGTTGTGTAGTAGAGAATGGTAGGGTAGTGTCACTTGTAGAGTAGCAATTGTGTGCTATAGGGGCTCCAATCTTATCTATTCTTTTTTTGATGGACATTTATGTTGTTGTTAACTATTATGGACAATGTCAAAGTGAACTTTTTTGGTCAATTTCTCCTGCCGTGTGACGATTTTATATCTCTAGCAATGGACTTTGGGGCATAGCATATATAAATCTTCAGCTTTAACAGCTAGTGCCAAATTGTTCTACAAAGAAATTGCACCAGTTCCCATAACCACTTCTTGAATATTCCAGCAAGTTTTCTTTGTGTGGCCTCAAATTTAAAAGCAGAAAATGGAAATACAAGCCAAAGAAAGAAAATAGCTTTGAGGACGCTTTTAATTATCAGTGGAACCTATGTCAGACTGTTCGTTTTCCAATCTGAAGGCATTTCTCCCGTGTGACCACCTCCCTTCAAATACAATCAGTGCATATTGGTTAAGCTCTGGTGTTGAGGCATCTGGGGGTGGGAATATAACACCGTTCATGCAAAAGGACTTCTTCACTGAGACTTTAAAGAATAAATGGGAAGCTAAGACAGAAACTATAGATAAAAGTTAATTATTTAAATAACACTTTAACAGAAAGAGAGAAAAGATATCACTGGATAGTGCTGATTCATCACTGAATCAGTTGTGCCTACATTAATTCTATAGGAGTTCTCAAGATGGGGAAGTCAGAGTCTGTGTGATTCCAATTTGCCATAGAATGGTTTCCTAGCAACCATCACTAGATGAGAATCAGCTAACTCTGCTTTTTGAAGCAGACTTTAGTCTGTTAGAAAAACGAGTTAAATAAATGCCAGCTTAAAGTAGAATTTGACCACATAAAAATACATTTGAAATATATGAATTTTGAACAAAGATCTAAAGTGGTTTCCTTTCCCAGAACCTAACAAAGGTGGGTGTATGGAAGTAGAAGGGGCACCCAATTTAAGGAGTTGGGCATCTGACTTTTCCCAGGAGTTGGGGTTGGACAGCGATGATCGAAGAGACAGCAGACAGACTGGGTGCGGGGCAACAGGGCTCCGCTGTTGAATTACGGAAGAGAGCAATTTCCTAGGCACACCTGTCCCAGGAAGTCTTACAGTTCTTACAGCTATAAGTGGGGGAAATTAGCTATTTGGGCATTAGCCCTGGAGATTCGCTCCACATCACCAGCTTCCACTTTGTCCCTGGAAGTTAGCCCCAAGGGACTAACCTCAATTTCCTGATGTAGAAAAACAGGGTTAGTCCATTTCTATTTCTCTTACCACCTCTTGTGACCTCTGATGGTGACTGTCTGGTTGGAGAAGGGAAGATCTTGTGGGCATTCCCAGGAAGAAGACCCATGTGGGGCCAGTTTATGTATTTCGAGCTTTGTGGCCATGGCACCCAATAGAACCTGACAGAGGAAATGGTCACCACTGAAGGACAAAGTTTTCAAAGAAAATTCTTTCAGCTAGAACCATGTCAAGAAGACATTTCTTAGGCCTTCAAATAGAAATGGAGACTCATAGAGTTCTAGACTTGGAAGAGACTTTTACAGATCAAATATATAGACTATAAAGAAAACAATTCTGCCTTGCTGTTCAGAGTTACATTTGTACCCAACTTCGCCTGAAGAGGAAACTACGTCTTTACCTTCCTCTTTTGTACAAAACAAATGCTATCAGATACTCTCAAAGATACCTATAAAACAAGGTATGGTTTTTTTTCTGTAAAGCTTTGTCAATAAAGTTGAGAATAAAATATAAATGAAGAGATCCTGAAAAAATTCTTATTATTCTTAAAATCACCCAAGGTTCGAAGTTAAGATAAATCTAGAGCTGATACTAGAATTCTGTTAATGATAGATCATTTTAGCGCAATTTTCCAGCACTGTAATTTCTGCTCATATAAAATGTTATTGAAAGCCTTTATAAATCAATCGAGCTGGGGCTTCTGGGTGGCTCAGTCAAACTTCTGACGCTTGATTTTGGCTCAGTTCGTGATATCATGGTTTGTGAGATGGACCCCCGCGTCTGGCTCTGTGTTGACAGCGCAGAGCCTGCTTGGGATTCTCTCTATCTCTCTGTCCCTCCCTGCCTCTCAAAGTAAATAAATAAACTTAAAAAAAAAAAAAAAGAAATCAAAGCTATGCTAATTTGAGAAATTTATTGACAAGTATTTTTTTCAAGATAGTGGACTAAGTCATACAATTACCCTTTAGTTGTTCCTTGACATCATTCTTTGATATACCAATTCTTATTAAAAGGAATTAATTTCTTTGAATGTAATTAGGGTGATGGATATACAAAAATGTAAGATTCCAGCCCCACCAAAGCTGGTGGGTCTTCTGGTTTCTGACACCAGAATTAAGCTTACTCTGGTGGATGCAGTGGTGTATTGGGGCTGGTTCTCTTCCCAACTCTGTGTTCAGTGATAGGTTGGTGCCTTGGAATCAGCCACGGTGTATTTACACCACTAAAAGTGGCAAACACTACAGATCAGGGCTTTTATTGGAGAGCCAGTTGATCATCACAACCCTGGGCAGATGTCACCTCTCTCATCACAGTGAATAGTGACTCCTAGGTCCACATTCTTTCTGCTTCCATTTGCCATCCAGCTCATATGTGCCTAGGGCATAGACTTAATTTTCCTATTGTCCAAGCAAAATACAATCAGAAAGGGAGTCTATAATCATTTCTTCTTTAATTAAAAACAAATCTCAAAAAGTCTCATAGAATCCATTTCGCGATTGACTGTTAGGTATATTTAGTTTTGTGTGATTACCTATACCACTAGAAACCTCTGTTTCCAAGGATAATGGCAACGTCTCTGGAAAGCCAATTCAATCAATTTACCTTTCACAATGGGCCCAGCCTAATGACCAGGCTGCTTGTTGGGGAGCAACTTTGATGCAACAGCCCTTCACAGACCCCCAGGGGACCAGAGAGTCAGAAGTGCCTTTGATTCATGCTGCTTGTTAGGAGCTTAGCTCCTTTAGTGCTAAGCATACTCCCTCCTGCTGGTTAAATCCCTTGTTTTTTCCTCTTGGCTGCACTAAGTATCCACCACATATGGGCAGTGTGCTAGGTACTGGTCTGTCAGGAAAACAGGAAGTGGTTCTTTTCACTAAAGCTGGGAGCCAATCCAGCATGATATGGATTTAATGAGAGGTTAGAAAGAACCCAGGTGACAGGTGTATGAGGAGACATCTGTACCTGGTCCCATTGGAATGTCAGAAGTAGCTGATACTGAGAGTCCTGTATAATGCCCAGTGTTCTTGCTACACTTTTGTTGCTGATATATTCTTAAAACAAAACAAAAAAACCCAAAAAACGCAATGAAAAATGTGCTGTCACTTGGACTTTGGGGGTAAGTCCCTTTAGGCAAAGTAGGTATCAACCCACCCATCCATCCATCCATCCATCCATCCATGTGTCCCACAATAATTTATTAAACATTACAAAATCCTATGATCAAGTCTGCTCAGGTGCTATGGAAACCCCTTGCCTATGGGTAGACAGGGATCTGGGGGTTACAGGGTACAGAAGAGGGTGGAGAATCCACCTGCTATTGGCTTTTTCCTCCAGCATGCTGGTTGTTATGGAAGAATAAGAGATCTTTTCCCATGAGGAGTTTATTACGGAGGAGGAGCCGCCATGTCATTTGTGGTGACAGGGTGACGATGTTGATTTTATACCTTCTGCACATTCCACTCTCTCTAGGTTTTAAACAAGGTGACTTAAAAAAGAAAAAAATTCAGAAGGTATAAAAGGAAACCACTGATATCAACTTATAAGCCCTTCTTGGATCTTCCTTCCCAGCTCTGTTTCCTCGGGTGGGGAGGGTGGGAGGAGAATGGCTGCAGCAGAACCACAGTCTCCTGCACAGCTCTGGGAATGTGCTTGCCCCTCATACCTGCTGACCTACCACCTTCTGGGAGTGCCGGGCTACCCCAGCCTCTCCATCCACCTGCAGTTATATCAGTCTTTGTACTATGCTTACCGACTCAGAAAAACCCAAGCAGAAATCGTAATTTGGTGGAGGACACGTTCCACGAGTTGAGTCTCATGCTGTGTTGGTCCCATAGATGCAATTAGTTACCCAACAGCAGAAAGCTTGTTCTGTTGTTGGCAGGTACCTTGGCACATTACCCATAGAACAGATGGCTACTGGTTCCACAAATTAGATTTCCAGATGATTGTATACCAGTGTGTCAACCAGCCATTCCTGCCTTGCCCTTCCTGCCTCCCAGATAAATTGGAATGAGTCTATGTAAATGCACTGACCTCCTACCAATTAACCATTCCTGTGGGCGGGAACACAATTAGGATAGGGTCTGAGGGAGGGCAAGGGCGTCTGCTCCCTCAAAACATTTAATTAATCTTCAATGTGCATGTCTTCTTGCCCTTTCTCTCTAGTCCCCATTCCAGTATTCCCAAATGTTCTATGTACTGACCTGACAGCACCTGGTCTCCCTTCAGTCTGCTTTGATGGCCAGGTTGGGAGGGATTCCCTTGCCCCATGTCTGTGCTTCTGATTCATATTGATGTCATGCAAATAAGAACCTTTCCCCATTACTAAGGGGTGAAATAGGAGGGGCTTCTGTAGCAGACCTGCTTATCCGTTCTCTCCTGCCTCCATGCTTCCTTCTTAGAGGTAGTTCTTCTGCTGTGTATTCTCCCTTCCACTCCATTGGTGGTGGACTCAGAAGATTGTCCAGAAACCAATCAAATCCCCTGTCTTGAAAAATGAAGATGGAGGGACCAGGAAGCGGAATGGTGTCAATGCACAGGCACTAGGGTGAAGGGCTAGGCAGTCTTGCAGAGGGCCTCAGAAAGGACCTGGTTCCAGAGTCTAGCTGGTCACCTTCTCTTTGGATTCCACTTAATCTGAACTTTTTGAATAAAATTCCTTTTAAATTTGCATGAATTGTTTCTTTAAAAATTTTTTTTAATGTTTATTTATTTTTGAGAGAGAGAAAGAAAGAGACAGAATGTAAGCCAGGAAGGGAGACATAGAATCTGAAGCAGGCTCCAGGCTCTGAGCCTTCAGCACAGAGCCTGATGCTGGGCTTGAACTCACAAACTGTGAGATCATGACCTGAGCCAAAGTTGGACGCTTAACCGAGTCAGCCTCGGCATGAATGGTTTCTATGCAGCCAAATGATTCTTCTCTGGAATGTCCCTCCACTCCATTTCCTTTCCCAAAGGAAAATCACAGAAACTATGTCACTGTCTTGGCTAAGACTATCTCCGAAGCCCTGAAAAGTCAGATGCCCATCCCTGTGCTAAGCAAAACATTCCTGAGCCAGAACCACAATCAAGTCCAATTATGAATAGGTGGAACCTCATCTGAAGGCCTTTCACTTGTGCTCTACCCACTAGAGCAGCTACACAGCCCGTGGCTTGGAATGACACCAATGTTCTTTCCTCCAATTGCCAAAGTAACAGTGACAAAGGGGCTGTACTTTTTTCTGTCTTGGTCTTGCCTACTCAGTGGTGTTTGGATAATCATACTAATTGGATTGGGTAGAAATAATACCCCTTGATTTCCTTGCTTTCATAAGAAAGTGGTTTAGAGTAGAGAGAAGCAGTGCCTCTTACAGCAGAAGTAGTTTGGGATATGGCCATTCCCCAGCAAGGATGCAGCTGGGCATAGACCCAGGGCCTGGCTTTGGTGGAGGAGAGGACCTGGAGTTGGGCCTACAAAACATCCAGTCAGCTGCAGAAGAGGTATGTCCTTTTGGTTTTGATTATTTGCTTAGATTGCTTTCGCTGATTTGTTTTCTCACATTTTGAACAAATCTGTCTGGCAGGGGGTGCGCCAGGAGCCCATTGCACTCAGTCTTCCTGAAGGGGATGGTTGGCACTGTGACCAGGAGGAAAGTGACCTTCCAAACTCCCTGAACATGATGGGAGGGAAAGCAGAAACATCACTCACATTCTTATATCAGGCTCTAGACTCGGGATCTTTGAAGCCAAGTCCTGGTCAACTTGGCCAGTGGCTACTATCTGTTAACTGTTTAGAGACAGTCCGATGTGAACCACTGGGGAGCTGCTAGCCAGCCTTAAGAGGGACTTGGGGTAAAGCTGTCACCATACTGTATTTGGCCAAAGGCACACAAAGGGTTAGTGACTGTGGGTGACGAGCGTGTCTCCCCCTGTATCACGTTCTTTTTGTATGTTTGGTGACCAGCTAGCTGCAAATGATGTCATGGCCAGGGATGTGCTAAGCCAAGTAAATAATCCCCTTTGGCCAGAAATGTGTGAGTTTGTGGTTTATATAAAGCAAGTCAGTGAGGTCTGGTCATAGGGAAGGGGCCAAGCAAACTGTGAAGTGATCATTTCCAGATGTGCCCAATTTCAGTATGGAGACAGTTACGTCATGCAATCAGGCTGGTGCCCCCATGACACAAGGCTAGCTGAGTCTTTGGCAGGAACTGGCTCTGATTCTCCTGGCCTGTTTTCATTTATCTTCTTTAACTTCAAGCTGACCTGTTGTTTTCTTCTTTGAAATCCCTAGGAGTTTATAGCCAGATAATTATGAAATTTAAATAAGCACGCATTTGGAAAATAGGGAAAAAATACCAAGACTCAGACCTCAGGCCAGGTTGCAGGCTACCACAGATCAAAAACAGTCTTCTCTGCACTTCACACAGTGGGGCTGTGTCTGATTGGGGGCAAGTGGCTTGCCCTGCTCCGCTTCTTGGTTGAGCAGCCACCCTTGACCTTTTCTGGCATAGAAGTGCCTTTTGGCCTCAAATTCATGAGTCTTTGGAATGTTAGCAATTTAGAGAGGGTTTATCTCTTCAACTCACTACCTGAATGTGTAACAAAATCCTAATGGCATGATTTAAAAACATACAGCCAAGGCAAAAATACATCAAAGGACGAATAAATCATAAAGTCTGCAGTAAATTCGGGAAGAGATGGTTTTATAGCAGAGTAACCAAGGCCCAGCCACTCTTAACAGTTCTTTTCATGTAGTGCCACACAGTTTAGGACCGGCATGATATTGATATCTCCAAGGCCACATTAGGCCATTTGGTCAGGCAATGTCTTTTGGGTGTTTGCTTTATGAAAGGCATAGGATTAAGAGCTGAGTTGGGAGAGACAGAAAGGAATCTGAAGGCCTGGTTTTTGTACTCACAGAGTTTGCAATCTTACTGGGAGATAGAGCTACAGGTCAAACAACTTAAAGGTAGTTTTCTGAAATCTTAAATTACAAAGTACCAGTGGGGGGCCATGGAGGGGGAGGGCCTGAGACAGTGAAAATCCATCCATCTTGTCTGGGACATTTCTCAAACATTTTCTGTACTAAGATACATCCAGCTAAGTCCTGGATCTAGCCACAAAAATGTGAATGTCACATGAGGGTGTCTGATCTGCTGAGCTGCTCGAATTCCGACGGTGGTTTGTTAGATGTTCTATCAACATCACCTGGGGACTTTCACCAGTGAGACTGTTAACCAAGAGCTCAGTGTTACCAAATTCTTTTCTCTTTAAAGTCTTGTGAGATGAGATTATCTTCCTTGCCTCATTGTGATTGGATGGATTATACACCAATAAGTTGCTGTCACCCTTTTACCAAGAATGCGTGGGAGTTTAGTGTTCTTGTTGGGTATAAGGGTAATCACATATCTGAACATATGTGCGTGGGAGCGAGAGTATATGTGTACGGTAAAGGGTACGGATTTGAACACTTATGTATATTTCCTGTATGTGACAGGATAAATGACCCCAATAAAATGTGAATACTTAAATTTTCAACACTACCCTCATGTGGCTTTTTACTTCTTCCTGTGTTCTTAGTTGGCAATTCAAGGTAACTGGACCCCACACGGGCATTGGCTCTTCAATTCTGGCCTCATGAGCCAACCAGCCAGGCTCCCAGGAGGTTCTATTTATTTAACTAAGTGAATAACATGCTTTGCCTCTTATTTTTTAAAGTACCCTTTCATTAAAACAGCTAATCACATGCATTTTCTAAAACTTTATTGCCGACTCTTAAAGATGGCTGAATTTTAGAGCAGTAATTAAGAAAACAATTAAGAACCTATGGGGTATTATGCTAAGTGAAATAATTCAGAGAGAAACAAATGCCGTGCGATTTCACTTATATATGGAATCTAAGAAACAAAACAAACAAACAAACAAGCAAAACAAAACTTAGAGAGAGCAGATTGGTGGTTGCCAGAGGGGAGGGAGGTGGGGGTGGGAGATACGGGTGAAGGGCATCAAGATGTACAAACTTCCAGTTACAAAATAAGTCAAGGAGATGTTGAGCATGGTAACTATAGTCAATAATATTGCATCGCATATTTGAAAGCTGCTAAGAAAGTAGAGCTTGAAAGTTCTCATCGCAAGAAAAAAATTATAACTGTGTAGTGATGGATGGTAACTAGACTTACTGTGTGGTGATCCTTTCCCAATATATACAAATAAGTCACGTTGTACACCTGAAATTAACATGAACAAAAAAGACCAGTGTGACAGATCAGAGTCCATTTTGAGAAACAGAAAGAAAAAAAAAAAAAAAAAAGAACCTATTGGTCACGTGGTAGACCCATTTAACAAACCTTGGCGTATTGTAAGGGGATACTCTGTGAAGCTGGAGAGCCAAATCTAGGTCAAGCAGAAGGATGTATGTATCCTGCAGTGAGTATATGAAGTTTGCTATCCAGAGGAGATAGAATAAGCCCAAATGAGAAGAAATTAAAGTTTGGACTAGTTCTTGGCTTGCAGACTGGTTGAAGAATAGGGAGGAAAATGAAGATTGGACACATAGGACTATCGTGTGTTTGTTTTGTTTTTTTAAGATAATTTATTGTCAAGTTAGCTAACATACAGAGTATACAGTGTGCTCTTGGCTTCTGGAGATTCCCATGATTCATCACTTACATGCAACACCCAGTGTTCATTCCAACAAGTGCTCTCCTCAATGCCCGTCACCCATTTTCCCCTCCCTCCCACCCCCCATCAACCCTCAGTTTGTTTTCTGCATTTAAGAGTCTCTTATGGTTTGTCTCTCTCTCTGTTTGAAATGATTTTTTTCTCCTTCCCTTCCCCCATGGTCTTCTGTTAAGTTTCTTAAATTACACATATGAGTGAAAACATACAATATCTGTCTTTCTCTGACTTATTTCACTTGGCATAATACCCTCCTGTTCCATCCATGTTGTTGCAAATGGCAAGATTTCATTCTTTCTCATTGCTGAGTAGTATTCCATCATATATATACCATGTCTTCTTGATCCATTCATCAGTCGATGGACATTTGGGTTCTTTCCATAATTTGGCTATTGTTGATAGTGCGGCTATAAACATTGGGGTACATGTGACCCTATGAATCAGCACTCCTGTATCCTTTGGATAAATTCCTAGTAGTGCTATTTCCGGGTCATAGGGTAATTCTATTTTCAATTTTTTGAGGAAACTCCAAACTGTTTTCCAGAGTGGCTACACCAGTTTGCATTCCTACCAACTGTGCAAGAGGATAGAACTATAATATTTTAATTAATAATATTTAATATTTTAATTAAAAAATTTCTAAACATTTATTCATTTTTGAGAGACAGAGGCAGAGCATGAGTAGGGGAGGGCAGAGAAAGAAGGAGACACAGCATCCAAAGAAGGCTTCAGGCTCTGAGCTGTCAGCACAGACCCCTATGCAGGCCTCGAACTCACGAACCATGATATCATGACCTGAGCCAAAGTCAAATGCTTAACCGACTGAGTCACCCAGGATCCCCAGGACTATAATATTTTTAAACATGAAGTTGCTAAGTTTCTGTATCCCTCCCTCAGAAAAAATAGTCCTTAGGATCAAGTTGGGGGAAAGAATGACAGACCGATCTAATTCAGGATTGGAGGTCCTTTGTATGGGGTGGGCAGAAGCTCTCTGCATCCAGGTGCTATATAATATTACCATGACTTTGTAAAGACGATTATACCTCCTGTCGCTGGAGTGGCTCTTACACTGCTTACTTCTGGCTCAGTGAGGACCCACAGTATGAAAGGCCTGAAGAGTTTGTGTGATTGAAATGGCATTTAGAAAAGCCCAGAGACTAGAATAAGGGAGAGGAAAGCCCCAGTTCCATCCTCTTCTTGATAGATCACTTCTGGAATGATCTTTCTAAATGGGGCGCCTGGGTGGCTCAGTCGGCTGAGCGTCCGACTTCGGCTCAGGTCACGATCTCGCGGTTCGTGAGTTCAAGCCCCGAGTCAGGCTCTGGGCTGATGGCTCAGAGCCTGGAGCCTGCTTCCGATTCTGTGTCTCCCTCTCTCTCTGCCCCTCCCCCATTCATGCTCTGTCTCTCTCTGTCTCAAAAATAAATAAACATTAAAAAAAATTTTTTTAAATGCAAGTTGGGGTTACAACTTTCAGACATAATGCCCAAACAATTAATGGGTACTTCGTCCATGTTCTAGCGTTCTCAAAGTGGCTACATAAGTTATCTCACAGAGCCTCCATACAAATCTATAGTTAACAGTCATCCCCATATTGCAGATGAGAAAACTGAGACCCAGAGAGGGTAATAGGCTAGCCAGGAGGTAGAGGTTCCAGAACTTAAATACAAGCTCTCTGGTTCCAGGACTGACATTTTTCTACTGTATCAGGAACTGAACTGCAACAAGCCCAGAGGCAGGAGGCCAGGACTGAGGATTCTGGAAGCCACATTCCAGAAGGAGCTTTTGAAGAAACTGGGGATGCTCAGCCTGAAATAGAGATGCTTTTAGAGGGCCCTGTCATATTTGAAACCTGTCATGTGGAAGACAGAGGAGGCTTCCTTATAGCTCTGGAAGGCAGAACTAGGTCTAATCGATTGAAATTATGTATGAAGCTGGAGAATGAATACAAAACTGTGTCTGAAAGAGTGACAAGGGTTGAGCCACAGAACTGTGTCCAGATAGGTCAACGAAGCAACGATCCCAGAGCAACAGAGAGCCATCCCAGTCTCCTGGGCAGGTGGCACAGAGGGTCGTAAGCACAGGTGTCTGCAGCTGGACTTTCACCTGCTTTTGTGGGCCGGCTGTCAGTCTAAAGCACCCGTTCTGCTTGGCTTTGATTCCCCTCAGTGGTTTCTCCCCCGATTTGGGGGCTTGTCCTGACCCATCAGTTTGGAAAGTTCAGTTCCGAGCTGACTGCAGACCCCTCCCACTCCCTGACTGGATTGGCCAAAGCCCCTGCCAGGATGGGCCACTGGTCTTAACAGGCTTCCACCTTTCAGCTATTTTGGTTTTCTCCTGTGCTATGTCTGTAGATGCCCTGTAGCTTCCCTCTGCTTTCTCTCAGGTGCCGAGAGCACCCAGGGCTTGCTGTTGGTGGTGGTTTATCCCCAGCCTGTTTGCATGTGGGGTTCGTGGGAATACCTCACCACCCCCTTTGCTGGCCAGTGTTGTCCACGGCCAGGTTTCTTGGTTTTGTTGGTCAGTAGCTCTGTCTGTCGGGACTCAAGAAGGTCCAAAGCCTGTGCTGCCACATCACAGTCACCCTGCTGGGACTCTCTGGGCTGCAACAGTCACCTCAGGCTCCTCCTGCTTGGGCTCTCGAGCTAGGGATCTGCTAATTTAATTACAACCAGCTGTCTTAGAAACCGTCATCAGCACATAATTAAACAACACTTCTCAGAAGGGGCTTGGAGTTACAAAGTAAGTTAAGCTCTGCTAGAACATGACTTAAAAAGAAACTCCAGAAGATTTAAAAACAAATGCAGGGGATTTTTTTTTCTTTTTTCACAGTGAGTTATGGTCCTGGGCTGGGTAAGAGATGTCGTTTATCCACATTTTGCATTCTTCGCCCCAGTAGAGAACAATTCTCACAGTTGGATGTCCGACTCAGTAATCTGTCGGTTTTGCCTGACTAAAGTCACATCATTGATTGATGCCAAATCTCGCTCAATTAAAGGTTCATTTTTCTTTTGGCCGTTGGCAAATGCAACATTGATTATGGGTTATTAGCATCCACCCCCTCAGATTTGGAATGTGCTAGGAGTGTTGGCTTGCATACCAACTACAGGAGCAGCAACACGGCTCCACACGCCTTTCTGTCCTGGGCGCAAGGACACCAGCCAGTGGGTCTGACCGCGGGGAGGACGAGGGGGCATGCTCAGTCTCCCAGGGAGATTAGAGAAAAGGGAGCTTTTCCCAATATCCATCTCCCTGCCAGCCCTGCCCCCCCTCACCCCTGCCTTTCCAGGTTAAGAAAAATGGGGGTATTTTGTGATAACATTTGGGTTCCTTAACTTGTCTATTTATTCATTCATTTGTTTTATTCATTCAACAAGTATTCTTAAAGACTGGCTTAAAGATGGGCAAATGAATACCTTGTTGAGGCTATAGAAGGGTGAGACCCAGTGAGCCGTGTGTGAAAGCAGTCTCTGCTTTGTTGCAGAAGTTCCTAAGCAGGATATGGAAACTCTGAGCCATGCCTTCCCGTCAGGCCCTTCCTCTGAGGTTTTCTGAGGAGACATCAGGCCTGGTCTGCCAAAGGACTTTACATTTTTTCACTCACGTTCCTCCTCTTTGAGATGCCCCCCACACCCCAACATACTCTGGCCTTGAGGTGTGCCTTGTCTGATTACCACGGCTTTCCAAGGATGAAAAGGAGGTGCACCTGCCCACAGGCAGAGGCCCCCATGAGGCGTGTGCTGACAGGATGGGGTCTGTGTCCCAGGGCTGCTCCTGTGGAGGTTCCTCTCCCCCCACTCCAGATCGGGCCCACGGGTCTCCGCCACCACCCAGGGCATTTGATGGTAGGTCTGCTGGAGCAAATGACCACAAACTCAGTGGCTGAAAATACCACAGATTTATCATTCACAGGTCTGGAGGTCAGAAGTTCTCTGGTCTAAGATCAAGATGCTGCAGGGCTCTCCGTTCCTTCTGGTGGCTGTATTTTCCGTCTTCTAGAGGCTTCCTGTGTTCCTTGGCTCCTGACCACCTTCCTTCATCCTCAAAGCTAGCAGGGTAGTATCTTCCACCCTCTGCTTTTGTCTTCACATCCTTCTCTGTCTCTGAACCTCCTGCCTCTCTCTTATACGAGGACCCTTGTGACTGGATTCACCTGGGTGATCCAGAATGATTTCCTCTTCCCCAGGTTCTTAAATTAATCACATCTGCAAAGCCCCTGTGGTTATGTAAGGTGACTTTCACAGGTCCTAGGGATGAGGACGAGGACATTTTTCGGGGGAGCCATTGTTCTATCTGCCATACTCAGCTCCTTTGTTTTAATCCTTTTTA
Source organism: Panthera tigris (assembly GCF_018350195.1). Classification (NCBI taxonomy): domain Eukaryota; kingdom Metazoa; phylum Chordata; class Mammalia; order Carnivora; family Felidae; genus Panthera; species Panthera tigris. The sequence continues at coordinate 111,385,913 of NC_056665.1, forward strand.
TTTACTTTTATTTTTTGCAATTTTTTGTTGTGGTAAAACACACATATATGCCCCTTTGGAAGCATGTGGGTCTGTGGTATTAAATACATTCATAATGTTGTGCAACTATCACCACCCTCCATGTCCAGAGCTCTTTTCATCTTGTAGAACTGAAAGCCTGTGTCCAGCTCCTTTTATCCTGACCAAGGCAGATAACTCCTCTGCCCGGCATTCGTCAAGATGATAATAATGAGAGCTAACGCTTAATGAATGCTTGCCACGCGAATCGCAGGCCACATAAGAGCTTTAGACACATTTTCTCATTTAATTCCTCCCCAACATCTTAGATAGCTGTGAAAACTGAAGCATGAGAGGTTAAACAGCATGCTCAGTATAACCAGACCAGGGGCAGCTGAGAGAGTAGAAGCCTCTAGATGCTGCTTCCCCGGGAGAGAAGGGCTACGGGGACACCAGGGCCCAGACGGATGAAGAGAGTTGTTCCCAAGCGGCCCGCGGTGGCCGGGGAACTTAAAGGATCTCATGTGAAAGGCAGAAGAAGATAAACTTCTCAGCCGGCTTTGTGGCCGGTGTCAGTTAAACACCATTGCTCTAGGAGGCAGTTAATCAGACACTTCTGTCTGAAAAATAATGCTGCTGAAGTAAGCAGGACTTCTACAAGTTACAGGAGAACTGTCAAGCTTGTTAGTGGAAATTCCCCCCAGCCCTCCCCCATGAGGCTGCTTTGCTGACGCTGCTGCAAAAAAATGTCTCTGTGTGCTTTTTCCGGCCGTGGTTTCTCGACGGGCCTCTCGTCTCACTGCTTGCTATTAGCAGTGATGGTCCTGTGGGTCTTCAGGAGTCCAATTTTCTTTCTGCAGGAGAACGAGCAAATCTTCACAAGAACTCGCAACCCTGTAATCCCGCTGACTGCTGTGTGAAAGATCGGCCAAGAGCTCAGAGTTTAGGGGAATGAAAAGGGCTCGCAGCCCCCCGCCCTGAAGAACATGAGCCTGTGGAGGACCGAGGAAATGAAAATAAAATGCCCGGTTTGAATAGGGAGCCAACGAGACAAATCTTGTCCGTGGTTCGGTGTTAAATGATGCCCTTAATCCCCACCTCTTGGGACCTGGCATCTCCGTTGAACTTTGATCAGCCTTGGCTCAGTCTTCACGTTCCCTGCACTGATGTTCGGGGCTGTTTGCAGGCACAGTAAATATTTGTCCTGTCAAATGGCATTTGGCTCCTCACATGTCTTGTTTAGGAGATAAATGTCAGGGATTTCTCTCTCTCTCCCTCTCTCTCTTTGGTGGGAACTGCAAGGAGATATACATACGTTAATAACATTCCCCCTTCCCTACCAACTGTGAAGCCCCAGATAAAGACTTAGATCTTCAGAGTTCTCATATCCTGATTGGGTTTGTGTCAAGTCAAAGTGAAGTCACCCCCGCCTCAGTAATATATGTGCCATCGAGAGCACAGCCTGTTCCAGACCAGAAGCAATTTCTGTTCTGACATGTCTCTGTTATTAAAAAGTTAAGGAAAGTAGAGAGGGGAATACAAAGATTAGATCTTTCAAAGATGAAACTACAAAGCTAATGGCACTGAGCTATCTGTTCGGAGGGGTGAGGAAATCTGCAGTGACTTCAGCCAGGAGGCTGAAGGAGGAGATATAAGGAATCCACACGAAGCCTTGACCATGGGGAGGAAAAAAAACGGGGAGGGGGGGGGGGAAGAACACTTCTGCCCTATAGATATTAGGTCAAGAATACAGGGATAAAGGATAATAATCAATTAGAAGGGAGAGGGCATTGGGGTAATGGAAGATCTTCCCCTTTATCACTGCTACAAATTAAAATAACATAATTGGAAATGATGACTTCATACTTTCATAACTGCATATTCATAAATAGCAAATGATGTGTGGGGAAACGGGCAAGGGGTCTTCTTTGTGTGCTCGTGGGCAACTGGGGCAATGATTCTGCCTGGCCTTTGGGAGCTTTCTGTAGACTGAGGAAGGGGATATGGTGAAAAGTAGCAAGGGAATGTCCTGATTTTGGAGGAGGGGGTTATGCGCTGACAGTAGTCAGACTATCCCATTGCCGGGGGAGAGAGTCACATAATGGTAATCATCACTCTTATGACACTTATGTGCCCTCCCCCTGTAACTGGTCCCCTCACTAAACCCTCCCCGCCCCGTACCCACCCTCTCAAACTCTCTTCAGATGCAGCTATCAAATCCACAAGGCCAGCCCTCCAACAACCCTCATAGTCCTACTCAGTCAGCAATGAGCTAAGTCTCCCCTATCATCTGTGCCCGTCCCCTTCAGCCTAGTTTGCCATCCTAGGATGTCAGCACTTACCCACAGCCCCTTGGATGCAGGATACAGCAGCTACAATCACAGGGACTGACAAAAGCAATGGGAGTCACAGTGACTGCTTTTGTTGAGCTTTACTTTGGGACTTTGTCCACGCTAGAGACAGGCTCATTTTTCACCAACACAAGTTTTACTTGTTTCACTCTATCTGCTCACAGATAATTTCCTCAGGAACAGATATGGGGACCCAGACTTGAATATTTGGCTTGGTGTAGTTTGGGTCCTTGAATGCCCCATGATCTCTGCTTCTCCTACTTTCCAGTTACTGCTGAGGCTGGGGAAGGATTCACGCACCGCACAAGTGGGAGTTAAGGAGCATGATTTGGAGCCTGCTTGGCTCAGAGCCTCTGGGATTTAGACCCATGAAGGTTGGACTCCTCCTGTTTCCTTTTGCAATTTCCCTTGTAACTTTCCAATTTGAATCTGTTTAAATTGTCCCTAGATTGTACAGGCTTGCTTCAAAAGACTTTTTCCATTGTGAAATAAAAAGAGTTTTTAAAACATGTAAATACTTATGCAAAGTGTATCTTCTCACCACCACTTCCTCCTCCTTAACCCAATCCCTGCAGCTCGGACTGCTGTGGCTCAGAAGATATATGAGGTCACAGAGGAGCAGGAACCTGGGACAAATGTTACCATGACTACCACTTAGTGAGCACTTACTCTGTGCCAGGAACTATGCCAAGCCCATTATATGCATCATCTCATTTTCCTCCACAACAACTCTCAGGGCTAGATTATCGTTAATATTTTTATTTTAATAGAGAGATTGTACCAATATCCTGGGTAGTGGAAAGGCAGACTCTGAGGCCAGAAACCTGGGTTCAGATATTGCCCTGGCACTTGGGCATGTGTTGTCACAGGCATGCTAGGCAACTTCAGCCTGTTCTTCACTTATCAAATGGTAATAACAATAATAATGTCCAACAAATCTCGCTGTGTAATTTACTTCTCATGTATATTCCTTATTTCTAGGAAACATATGAGTATAAGGCACATGAGAAGGTCCACCAAAATGGTAGGGATTATTTTCTGTTTACTCATTCATTTATTCAACATTTATTCAGTGACTACTCAGTTTTTTATTAATTTTACCCCATAAGCACAGTGCATAGGGCTTAAGAGCTTTTCAGGAGCCTGTGAGAATGTTTGATGCCTAGAATAAAATTAATAACTCCAAGACAGGAAGCTACTTGCTGTAGATTCATAATTAATAAATGTTAACATTGAATGTGTCACTAAACTAACATGTCAACTAGTCAACTGTTGACAGTTTAACTCTTCTGCAATGTATAAATAATTAACATAATAGTTTATGGCACAAGAGCAAAGTGAAGAATTTAACATGTTAGGGGTGCCTGGGTGGCTCAGTCGGTTGGGCTCTGACTTCAGCTCAGGTCATGATCTGGCATGATCTGGTGGTTTGTGGGTTGGAGCCCCACGTCGGGCTCTGTGCTGACAGCTCAGAGCCTGGAGCCTGCTTAGAATTCTCTGTCTCCCTCTCTCTCTGTCCCTTCCCTGCACAAGCTCTGCTTCTCTCTCTCAAAAAATAAATAAACTTAAAAAAAAAAAATTTAACATGTTAAAGGATGCCTTTTTAAAAAGATAAAACCATGACTGTCATATAAATATACAAAATGAATATATGTCAAATAGTTAGTTTATTAACTAATGAGGAAATCAGCAAGATGTTACAATTGGTTCAAAGGAGAATTCAAAGAGCAGAGACATATGTAGGTCATGTGAACTTACAAATATACGCAAAATTGGCTTTTTCCATTATGGTGGGGGTGGGAAGGGATCAACTGTTCCTCCATCAGACAGAATTATTTTGCATATTTATAGGTAACAATTATTTGCTTTGTTATCATTTTAAAAAATAACAAAATTATAAAATAGTTCTAAGACAATGAAAGGTTTAAATTCCACAGAATCAGATAAACCAAAATAATGTGCTCTCGATAATACATAGTTTGCCAATGAATACCTCCAGCATTTTTTTTTTTTTGATACTCTTTGGTACATTTCAGAGTCTGTCACAATTTTTTCTGACGGTCTCTCCCTCTTTCCTCTTGATTATAGAATCTCCAAGAAAGATTATTCTTGACCACAAAATAAGATTGATTTCAATTAGGTTTGGCTTGATTGGCTTGATTGTTTACATAAATTCAGCAAGTGTATTCGTGAACATATAGGCTTCCTTAAGTTTGTTTTGCAAATCTTGAGCCGCACAGTATCGAACAATGCTCATGTCATAGAATTAACTTCTGTCTGGGAGTTATTCTAAGGAATCTCAGATGGATTTAAAGGCCTGTACTATTTACTATCTTGAGAGAGGAAACCGATTCTAGGAAATGGTCTCCACCAAATTTCACTGCCATACCTATATGAATATGGGTGAATTCCTCTCAAGATTCTTAAGTTCCCTAAATATCACATGGTTCCTGGTCTGCTAGGAAGTGGTCTTCCTAAACCACCTGAAAGGCTGGGACACCCCCAGCCAGGAGCCAGGCCAGCTTTCCTGAGAGGGTCTTATAGACGTTAGTTCCATAAGTACAGCCAACCTTTGTTTCTTAAAACAAAGTGGTGGTCATATTTGACTGAATGAGCACCATTCTCAAATATAACACTTCTGATAAGGTCCATATTGCACGGTCAACATGTCCAATTATATCCTGCTGAAAAGGAGGGCTGCAAACCATGCAAAAAACAAAAGTGAGGAGACTCTTTCATGTTTCTGAGTTCTGGGGACCCAGTGAGAATCAGCTATCACTTAAAACCTGTTTACTTAAAAACTGTTTACAAAAGCAGCACTTACTAAATTGTTGTGTGTGATAGAAGTATAAAAGGAAGGAGAAATGGCCTTCTGCTAGATCCAGAAAATAGAACGTTAAAAAAAATTAACAGTATTCCAGATAACCATAATAAAATTTTCCTTTTCAGTTTATTTAGTCCTATAGTTAATTCTTGTTCTACCGGATCTTGGGCTAGCAATCTCATGAAGCCATTTGCTTCTCAACTGAAAAGGGTTCTGGGAATCTTGACTCAGATCATTGGTACAGTCTGAAAGTTGTCTAGAGGATGTCACTTCCTCAGACTGTACCTAAGAGTCTGTTGTTTGAAATGTCAATCGTTTGAAGCACCTGGTGAAGTCTTTTTCAATGAGATGCTGAGATTCTCCTTCTTTGTTCAAGAAATAAAGTGTGGCCCATACCTTATAGCATCACCTCAGGGAAGCAGTAGTTTAAAACAAAAACCATTTGTAGATAGCAAAGACTTAGAATGGCTGTGGTTAATTTATTACTGATAATTTTGGAAGGAAAAAGGTCTCATGATATGCATAACAAAGATAAAGTCATTAAAAATTTAAAATTTTTAAAATGTTTATTTACTGTTGAGAGAGAGAGACAGAGTGCAGGCAGGAGAGGGGCAGAGATAGAGGGAGACACAGAATCCGAAGCAGGCTCCAGGCTCTGAGCTGTCAGCACAGAGCCCAACGTGGGGCTTGAACCCACAAACCATGAGATCATGCCCTGAGCCGAAGTCAGATGCTTAACTGGCTGAGCAACTCAGGCACCCCAAATCATTAAAAAAATTTAGACAAACATCTCTAAGGATGTAGGTTACACTTCTTTCCAAAGAAGCCAGTGAAGGCTACATTTGATTTATCTAAATGTATGGATATAAGTTTTATAAAGGAAAAGAATCTTGAGATATAGCATATAATAATCCTAAAACATAATATATGCAATATACCAAGAATGCACCAAGAACATCAAATAAAGAGGGACAATAAATCTGGATCTTATTTTTATAAAAAATATAAATGGGTATTTACATTGCCATTTATATACCCATGTTCCATGGGTAAGTCTGATGCATATTTCCAACTGAGAACCAATGGCCTAGAAGCCTCTAGATTCAGATTAAAGACATAAGGTTTTAACTAAGTATTTCAAATGATAACTGATTTTATGACTGATAACACCATACTACTATGCCTTAATATATTAGGCAAAGCATCTCCAGGACACTAATAAATATAAGAAAACTTGAAGTATTTCTTAAGAATTTTGGTCAGTGTTTCCTGGGGTAAAGACATATTATAGAAAACCAGAACATTGACAAATTTCCAGGGATGTCCCACGAAACATACACTTTCTGAAGTATTTATTTAGTACTATTTTACTTGTACAAATTTAACCTGGGGCTGAAAAACAATATTTGATTATTTAATCAAAGTAACAATAAAATATTTTTTAAGATAAACATTAATGACAATGCAATTGAAAAGAGCCTTACCTCTGTCATACAAGGAAAATTTGTTCTTTTATTAAAAAATTTTTTAACTTTATTTATTTTGAGAGAAAGAGAGTGAATGGGGTAGGGGCAGAGAGAGAGGGGAAAGAGAATACCAAGCAGGCTGCACTGTCAGTGCAGAGCCCGATATGGGGCTCGAACCCATGAACCATGAGATCATGACCTGAGTCAAAACCAAGAGTCAGATGCTTAACCAACTGAGCCACACCGGCGCCCCTGTTCTTTTTTTTTTTTTTTTTTCACTTTGAGTAACCAAAAACATAATAAAGTCCACATAAAACACAGAAAATTATTCTGGTAAGGCACAGAATCTTTCCTCTCTAGGCAATTTACACAGAAACTAAAAACAAACAAAAAAAACCCCCACCTTTCGTATGGTAAACAAAGGCATTCTCAATAAACTAGATAAGGAAACCCATCAAAACAGAATGAACTTTGCTAAGGTTTTGACACATTTCATAACTTCTTTTCAGACTCAGGTATTATTAACAAAAGTAAATAGAATTCACATTCTGAGTTTTTCCTTTCATTATCTGCTTTCATATTCTGGAAGAAACTGACACTTTGCATTAGGATAGATCTCAGGGGATCAAAACAAAATTTTTTATAATACTGAGATATCATTTATGTAAACATGCAATTTGTTCATTACTACCAGCCTCAAGTTAAGTAATAGACCAGTATTTTTTAAATTCTCAGTTTTAATTGTTAATATGATATTGATAGTTATAACCCACATATGCAGAAGCCCTTAGGGGTCCTCAACAAGTCTCAAGAATAAAATGGTCTGGAGACCAACAACATTGAGGACTGATGCTTTAGGATAAAACTACTCTTTTTTTTTTTTAAGAATAAAAACATTTAGGCAGTTGGATTTCTCTGTCACTATTGCTCCTAACTGTAGTTGCAACCATTCATATTAATTATAATTTTTAACCAAAGCAACAAACTTCTCATTCATACAGAAAAGTGGGTGCAGGGTGATAACCGAGAACTTTCTGCCATGTAGCAGCATGTCAACAGACTAGGAAAGCTTATGAATGAATACACTTTTGTGTAGTCATGCTCTTTTCTTTTACGTGTTCTTAAAGTAGCAAAAATAAATGTGTATATTAACCTGACCCATAGATATAGCCCCTCTAGAGCATATAATTAATTAATTATGTGTTTAGTATGCTATCTTACTTGGGAATTATCTAGATATTCAATGACTATCCACTAATTAACTCAATTTAATACCAGTTCAAAATTTTAAGCTATCTAGGCATCTTGGAAGTGATCTTTAAGCTGCCATGCTACAAAACGTAATTATTCTTGAAATAAAATTATGAAAATCAGAATTCAATTTTGTTGAACACAAATTTACATTTTATAAGAACCATAAGAAAAGTACATCCAAGTAGAATAGAATGTATGCTTTTATTATGCTCCACACTGATAAATCAAAGAAGGCATAATTGTTCTTTTAAATCACACATATTAAACTAGTTTTATTTGCCAAAGATTTACCTTAATTATATCAACTTGGATTCTTAAAATGTCTCTGAGTTAGTTTCTGTAATTTTTTAAGTGTAGCACATTTAAAGAATTAGAAATTCATTCCCTCATTGCATTAAATTTTTAGGAATATTTGATTTGTATAAACACTTATTTTTCTCTTTAAATCAATCAGAATAGAGATTCTTTAAGATGATTGATAATGTAATTTATAAAGACTTAAGGTAGAAATATTTCACACTTACACTGCAAGAGTTAAAGGCCTGAATACAGACATGGGCATGCAGACACAAAGTGACCTTATAGATTCAATTCTATAATTTTTGCCACAGGTTGAGACATAAGGAGCATAGAAACACACAAACTCATCGGTTCAGTTATATCGAAGAGCTGTTCTCCTTGGTGGGCACAAAATTCTTTGATCTTGAAATAGATAAATCAACAAATAAGACTAATCAACCAGATTCTCTTTCATCTTTTTACATAACAGAAAATATATTTCTATAATTAATCCATTTACAGAGATCATTAAATGATCAAAACTATAAAACCAAATTCACAATCATTGCTTCTACCGTTGGAGAATTGCTTCTTAGGCACAAACAAAACACATGAAACAAAACAAAACAAAACAAAACACAAAACTGGTAGACAGGAAAATAAAAACTAGAGAGACGGAGTCAACAAAGTTCTATTGCTACTTCAGGTTCACCTCTGGGAACCAAGAATTACATATCTGGGCTTCAGCTGTCCATAGGATGCACTTCTCTGGCAGTACAATATCTCTTACTGTCAGGTGAATCCACTGGACACATTGGTGGACGATCTCTAAAGCTGGTAGAGAATAACTTTTTTTTTTTTTATTTTAGAGAGAGATCATGCAAGCAGGGGAGAGGGGAAGAAGGAGAGAGAGAGAGAGAGAGAGTATCTTAAGCAGACTCCATGCTTAGCACAGAGCCTGACTCGGGCCTTGATCCCAAAATCCTGGGATCATGAACTGAGCCAAAATCAAGAGTCAGACACTCAACTGACCGAGCCACCCAGGTGCTCCAAGATTAACTTTTTTAAAAAAGGTAAAATCATGAATCTCATAGAAACATAAAATGAACATGCAAATAGTTCTACTTAACTCATTAATTAATGAGATTACGAGTAAGATCTTATGACTGATTTGAAAGAAATTTCCAAGACCCAAGACACACACAGATGTTTACATGAGTTTACAAATAAATACAGGGGGGGAAGAAAAATTAATTGTCCCTCTACCAGATGAAGTATACTTTAATGTTTATATGACGAAGTAGACTTCATGTTATCACTGTTATCAGTTGCCTAAATTTTACAGAATTGTAAAATAACTCAAAGACAATGAAAGGTGCAAACCCCACAAATCAGATAATCTAGAAACGTGGTCTTTATGCAACATACAGATTTCCATTGAAGATATACCATAGTCTCTTTTTCTTTGGTTCATTTCAAAGTCGTTCACAAACAAAGCTCAAAAAACATGAAAACTACAAAGATTATACAAATCCTCAAAAAATTTTACAGCAAAACAGTTAAATTAAATGTGGATGGTTCGTAGGTTTTAACACATTTGATTTGATGTGTAGTGGAATGAGGTCTTTCAAAGTCAAAGTGCCTGGGATCTATGAAAATTTTCCTGGGGTTCATTGGGTGCTAGCACTGTGTTAAGCGTGGAGGGCTGATTGAGAAGAAGGGAGATTTGGGCCAACCCTTCAAGGAACATTCCATCACGGTGTACGAAAACCAAGGCACTATTCTCTCCCTTTTGGATTGTTCCCTATCTCTAGTGGTGCTATTCTCCAAGTCATTTTCTTTCTTTCTTTTTATGAACCGGTTTTATCTATTTTTATTTATTTTTTATTTTTAATGCTTATTTATTTTTGAGAGAGAGAGAGAGATCAGGGGAGGGGCAGAGAGAGAGAGAGAGAGAGAGAGAGAAAGAGAGAGAGAGAAATAGACAGAGAATCCGAAGCAGGCTCCGTGATATCAAGGCAAATACCGACTTGGGGGTGGAACCCATGAACCGTGAGAACATGACCTGAGCTGAAGTCAGACGCTCAACTGACTGGGCCACCCAGGTGCCCCAAACCTTTTTAAATTGTGAAAACACACACATATACTGAAAAATACGCACACAAAGTAAAGAATAGCTTTTTATAAAATGAATGTCTATATAACCATGACCCAGCACCCAGACCTTCCAAATGTCTTTGTCTGCTGGCACCCCTCTTTATTGTCAGTGTCCTAATTTTGTGTAAGCCCATCTAGCCTTTTCTTTAGAGGTTTTGCACTTACGTATGTGTCTGAAAATGATACAGTTTTGTTTGGGCTAGTTTGAAGTTTATTATAAGTACTTCATTCGTGTTATATTGCAAGATTCAGTCACATTTCTGGCAAACTGCAATTTGCTAACTTTCATTGCTGTATAGCAAGATTTCTCAAAGCATTTTGATCTCAGGACCCCTTTACGCTAGTAAAATTTTTGAGTACCCCAAATACCTTTTGTTTATGTGGGTTATTCCTATTAATGTTTACTACATTAGAAATTAAGGTCCAATTTTAAAAAATGTTTGTATTCTAATTAATAAATAACTCATTTTGAATAATTCATCAAAGAGCTAAACATAGAATTACCATATGGTCCAATAATTCTACTCCTAGGTATATATACAAAATAACTGAAATCAGGGATTCGAATAGATACTTGTACACCAATGCTCATTGCAGTATAATGCACAATAGTCAAAAGGTGGAACAACCCAAATGTCCATCAACAAGTGATTGAATAAATGAAATGTGCTATATACTTACAATGGAGTATTATTCAGCCAGGAAATGGAATGAGGTTCTTTTTTTTTTTTTAAGAATTTTTGAATGTTTATTTATTTTGAGAAAGAGAGAGAGAGACAGAGACAGAGACAGAGCATGAGTCGGGGAGGGGGAGAGAGAGAGGGAGACATAGAATCCAAAGCAGGTTCCAGGCTCTGAGCTGTCAACACAGAGCTCCATGCGGGGCTGAAACTCACAAACTGTGAAATCATGACCTGAGCCAAAGTCAGACACTTAACCAGCTGAGCCACCCAGGCACCCTGGAATGAAGTTCTAATACATGCTACAACATGGATGCTCCTGGGAAAACATGCCAAGTGAAAAAAGCCAGACACAAAATATTGTATAATTCCATTATATGACATATCTAGAAAAGGCAAATTCATAGAGACAGAAAGCAGGAGTGCACTGATTACCAAGGAGGGGAATGGAGAGTTATTGCTCAGTGGGTGTAAAGTTTCTGTTTGGAGTGATGTCACTAGTATCAAAAAACTGCATACTTAAAAATTGTTAAAATGGAAAATTTTGCGTTACACATATGTTAGCACCGTGACACAAACAAAAATATACTGAAACTGTTACATGTTAACATACGTAAAATATTTTCTTAAAAAAGTAATTATTTTTTAAAAGTAAAAAAATAATGAGAAGAGTAATATTGTTTTACATGTCTTTAATATCTGGTTTAAGAGAAAACGGTTAAATTCTCATATCTGCTTCTTCACTTAATCCGTTGTGATATGTTGGCTTGGATGAAGTATATGAAGAAAATCTTGCTTCACGCCAAAATGTAGTTGGAAAAAGGAGGAGTAGTTTAATACCTTTTGCAGATAAGTGTGGATATTCTTCTTTGATATTATACCAGAACTTGGTAAGTGATAGTTTCTCAAATGTTATGTGCAATGTGGAATCATATCCTTTGGTCTATCTTGCCCTTTGAGTGGATAGCTTACCTACGCATGATTTCATAACATAACACATTGATCATTTATCTTATGTTGGTTCACTGAGTCATGCAGATCTCCCAAATGTTGATATATTTCATTATGCACTATCAAAAATCACATCAGTAAATATCACCACAAATCTCATCCAAACATTCTCTAAGTTTTGGGAAACTTACAGTGGTGGGTACAAGTTTTCAAAAAATCTAATTTTTGCTTGAAATCTTGGATTTATTTATTGGCAACAAATGCTGTCTTTTTCTCCCTTAAGCTCATTTTGTTAATACTCAAGAAAATATCTGCCAAACTCCCAAGTTTGAAAAACAATTTTTGGTATGTCAGTGGGCTTTTTTTTCCCAAATAAAAACTGGTATTTCATGGAAAAAAATATGTATAGTTTAGTTCACAACTTAAGAATTTGCACACGGGTTTGTCTTCAAGGCAGATATTATACTTCACACGCAGCAAAAGAGCTTTTTGTGCATGTTTCCCATCTTGTCATACAGAATATTTTAAAAAAATAACGCTTTTGGAGGGAAATTTAGCAATACCTAACAATAACATATGCACTTTTTAAAAGTTTATTTATTTATTTAGAGAGAGACAGAGAAAGTGTGAGTGGGGAAGGGGCAGAGAGAGAGGGAGAGAGGGAGAATCCTAAGCAGGCTCTGTGTGGTCAGTGCACAGAGCCTGATTTGGGGCTTGAACTCATGAAACTGAGTTTATGACCTGAGCCAAAATCAAGTTGGACACTTAACCAACTGAGCCACCCAGATGCCCCATATGCACTTACTTTTGGTTCAGTAATCCTATTTCTAGGAACCTACCCTGAAGATATACTTCAACAATATAAAAAATGCATATGTACATGTTTGTTTATTATAGTGTTGTTTACAATTGTAAAAAAAAAAATGGAAACAACCTAAATGCCTCTACAGAGAATAGTGGTGCGATAAATTATGGCACATCTACAAAATGGAGTACTATATAGCTGTCTAAAAGAATGAAGAAGATGTATAAGAACTGATTTGGAGAGATTTCCAGGATGTACTGTTAAGAGCAAACAACAACAACAAAAACAAACAAACAAAAAAACAAAAACAAAAAAAAACAGAAAAAAAGACCCTCAAAGAGCAAAAGAGTATCTATAGTTTGCTTCTCTTTATATAAGAAAGTAAGGATATAAAGAACACACATATATCTCCTTATTTGTGCAAAATAATTCAAGAAAGATAAATGAGATTGATTCTCCTAAGGTGGTGGGTGGAAAAGTGGTGAGGAGAAGGGGGATGGGAATGTGGTAATGAATGAGGAACAAGTGAAACTTCGCTGAGTATGCCTTTTTGTACAGGCTTAGCTCTTAGAATCAGTATATCTTACACACACTTCAAAATAGAAACAAATAAATAAAAACAACCAGGATATAGGAGAAGCCAAAGTTGGAACACAAACCTAACTGTTTAAAAATGAAAAACACTGAAGAGGAAAGGGAAAGAAAAAATATCCACCTGCACAAGTCTAGAAAACAGTTATGTTGACTGAATTCTATAACGCTAAAGACAAAAGAAACTGCACACAGTTACAGTACTCTACTTGGTAAATCTGTTTCTCACGGGATTATGTTAGCAATTCTTCAACTACTTTATGTTTATACTAGGATTGAATAAGTAAGTGTAGATAATGAGAATCAGATTTCTCACTGTCGGAGAAGGAAGTTACAAATAAGGAACACAGAAATACTGGAATAAGCCTTGTTATTTGGGTTATTTTGGATTGGAATAGGAAGTATTGCTAGGAACTCATGATTTTTTAAATATAAATACAGATAGAAAGATATAGATATCAATATAAATGTGTGTGTATGCGTGGTTTCATCTTAACTCTCTATGTTGAGAGAGCCCCCAAAACAATGAGTGCATTTAATTTCCAGATTTGGTTTCTCTAATAAAAGAAAGCAGGGTTACATGGGAAAATGGTAGATTATAGGACTGGGGCATAAAAAATGCAAAATGAGCTTAGAACACTTTGTGGTACCGGGAAAAAAAATGTGCTTGGCAAGGAATAGGGATATGTTAAGAAGATATGGGGACCCACCTGAAGGAGAAACCAGTGGCCATATTTGGAACAATTTGAGCAACAAAATAAACAATGATAGAACTGGGTTGTAACCTATAGACTGAAACAAATATCTATTAGTTCATATTCAAGAAGGAAGGAAGGAAGGAAGGAAGGGAGAAAGAATAGCTTTTTCTTACAGAAAAACCCTATACTCTTCAAGGAGTCAGGCATTCTTGAATAATTAGGTATGGCAGGCAGAAAAATGGTCCCCAAAGATGTTCACGTACTTGTCTCCAGTTTTGCAAATATGTCACCTTACATGGCAAAAAGACTTTATAGATGTGATTAAAATAAGGACTTTGATTTGGGGAGACTATCCTGCATTGTCTGGGTGGACCCAAGATAATCATAAGGGTCCTTAGAATTAATGTTGCATCTATAAGGAACTTCTTAAAAAAATATAACAGGTTACATAACCAACAAATTAGTGAGAGGGTCCAGTGATAGGATAAAAAACAAACAAAAATCTTGATTAATCTAAAAAAGGGCAAAAAGGAACACAGAACAATGGACAACTAGAAAACAGTAAAACAGTCATTTTAAATCCAAGATATGGAGTGAACTGAAAAAAGCAAGATGCTGAACTATATGCACCTATTAAGGAATTTTTTTATAAGCTTCTCAACTCTGTGAATGTTTCTGGAAGAACATATAGCATTTCACAGAGGGTCTCAGATGAGGGCAAGGCTTCTCCTTTGCTATTTACCTCTACTTGAAATGTCTGACCATGTGAATGAACTACATTTCCAATTTTTAAAATGTTAATTAAAATAAATATTTATTGAAGGAATACACGGGATATGAAAATTCATTGAATAGACACCTTTTGGGTTTAAATTTAGATTTTCTCTTCCCTCTCCCCCCACCTAATCTTCTCTCCCCTTCTTCTTCCCTTTCTTCTTTTAACATATTGTGCCCACAAGGGGATTAAAGTGGCTTAATTAAAATATTGCAATTTAAGAAGAACACATTGACTCTACCCTTTGAGAAATTCATTTCAGGAGCTGATCCTTGGTGCTTGGCACAGGAGGCTGCCTCGCCAAGGAGTAGGCTGTCTCTGAGTGGACAGGAAACTGTTTTCTTCTTAGGATAAGCTTGAAAATAGCCTGATTCTGGGGGTGGGGTGGGGTGGGAAGGGGATTGGTTTCTAGTGACCTTTAAGACCAAACTTAAATGTTTGTATGTATTATTATTTTTTTCATTCTGTAAGCTTTTATTGGTTGCATACTGTAAACCATGGACATGTCAGTGTTTGAGGAGGCAGAAGAGACTTTTACAACCTCAGCTTTTCATCAGTAGGCAATGATGAATTGTTTGTCTGATAGACAAGTGGTATGGCAGTAAGACAGCCAGAATTCCTAGCATTAATAACTTCCGTCTCTCCTTCATGAGATCAGTGGCTACAAAACAGGGTCAGCTAATGACAGCTCATGGCCAAAGCCGACTTAGGACCAAATCCAGTTTGTGGTCAAATCAGGCCACTGTCTCTTTTTGGTTTTTTGGGGTTTTTTTGTTGTTGTTTTTGTTTAATTTTTTTTAACGTTTTATTTATTTTTGAGACAGAGAGAGACAGAGCATGAACGGGGGAGGGGCAGAGAGAGGGAGACAGAATCGGAAGCAGGCTCCAGGCTCTGAGCCATCAGCCCAGAGCCCGACGAGGGGGCTCGAACTCACGGACCGCGAGATCGTGACCTGAGCTGAAGTCAGACGCTTAACCGAGTGAGCCACCCTGGTGCCCCAACCACTGTCTCTTTTTGTAAATAAAGTTTTATTGAAACACAGACACATCCATTTGTTTATATATTGTCTATGGTTGCTTTCACACTAAAACAACAGAGTTGAATAGTTATGACTTTCAAAGCCTGAAATACTTATTCTCTGGCCCTTTACAGAAAAAGTTTGCTGACCCTCGTCAGAAACTCACACAAAGCAGAGTCCAATATGTCATCTGGAGATACATCCAACTAAACCTGTCTTAGTAGGGATTGGGAGACAGAAAGCCTCCCAAAGTCATGTAGTCTTGTGGTTGTTTGGGACTAAACCTTGGCATTCTTCAGGGTGCACTTTTCCTAGGACAGCTCATGTATTAGAAGAACATACATGGGCAGAATAACGGAGTTCAGCAATGAGTAAAGCCAGAGCAGATTCCACCCACATCTCCTTTTCTTGGCCAGTTGTGTGAGAGAAGATGGATAAATGTCTTAAGTCTGTACCCATGGGTGCAGCAGCTAAAAGTATTGGATTTGATCCGCACTTAGCTGCATGAACAAATCATGAAAACTTATTGTGTAAAAAAAAGTAGTGTTTATGTCAAAGCTGTTAATGTCAAACATAGACGGCTGCAGATCAACAATTTACATCTTGTTATATCATTTACAAGCAACAAGATCTACATTAAACACATTGCCTTGTGGGAAGAAGACAAAGGGAGTGGCTGTGGGAGTAAGAGTGAATCACTCAACTTGTAAGACAATGGAGAGGCCTCACCTGGACAAGTGATGACCATGTGCCAGGAGCAGAGGGGTTAACCAACTCAGCCCTCAGCACCTGAGGTCCTAGGACAACAAAATAACAACCAAATAGAAGGAAGGAAGGGAGGGAGGGAAGGAGGGGGAGGAAGGAGGGGAGGAGAAAAGACAAGGAAGGAAGGAAGGAAGGAAGGAAGGAAGGGAGGGAGAGAGGAAGGAAGGAGGGAGGGAGGGAGGAAGGAGGAAGGAAGGAGCAAGTGGGGAAAGGGGGAAGGAAGGAGGGAAAGAGAGAGGAAGAAAGGAACAAGATAGAAAGAACCTGGAGACATATTCTGATTCTGTTATAACTCTGGCAACTAAATAGATTTATGATCTTGTGACGGCTATCAAGACTCAGCTTCCAAATAAGCCAGAGTCTGAATGGTGGAGGCGGTGATGGTGACGGTGATGGTGATGGGGTGTGTGTGTGTGTGTGTGTGTGTGCGCGCGCGCGCGTGCATGTGCGTGAGAGAGAGACAGAGAGAGAGATTGAGGGAGAGGGAGAGGTAAGGAAGGGTTGGAGCTATGGGGACTCCAAGACAAATGGGGTCCAGTTCAATCCTCAGAGAAGGGGGCCAGTCTAAGGTAGGCAGGCTGCAAGAGTCCTAGGAAAGTTGGAGTTCAAGCCCCAGTTGGGATCCACAGCCCAGCTGAGAGCCTGCTACTCTGGTGATGGGGTTCGGCACATGGTGAGGGTCAGGGGAGGAGACTCCAGCTCTTTGGATACTCACCTCAGGTGTATCAGGTCGTAAATGTAGTCCATTCTGGGGAGTGGGTTCTGAATACAATACTAGGTTCCTATGGACTCAGGGACTGAGCAGAAGCCTTGGGCAACAATGGGTGAAAAGTCTTCAGAAGCAATCTTTGGATTCTTTGGACTCTTTGATTTTCCATCATCATCCTTCTGCACTTAATGCCCCCATTGTGGGGTTATAATACCTGTTCTGACTACCTCACTGGACTATTTTGCTGATCGGGTGAGACGGCGTGCATGGCACCTCTGGAAACCAAAGCAGCCCGCACCTTAGTCATTAATATGTTCAAGCAACTTAGAGAGTAATTCTCCCTTCCTATCTACTCCGTTAGCTCAGTTTGCTGGGGAGAAAGAAAAAAAAAAAAAAAGGAGCAGGTAAAGTCTCCAAACTGCCAATTGACTCTGAAAGGCTTGAGAGAAAACCCAACAGCTGTTGTTATTTTGGTAATTTTCTTCAAAAGGAATATGTATTCTTACACCTAGTTTCATCCTTAAATTCTCAAAAATTAAATCGGTCCTTTCCCTTAGTTTTCAAACATTTATGAGCTGTAGCTCAGGACTGCCCAGTTTGCAGCTGGCTCCCTGTGGGCTGTCCGCACTGCTGACACTGGAGCTTTATCTGGTTGTGATCTGTCAGCTTCCACACACAAGAGACATGGAGAATTTATTGAAGTTCACAAGCCAGTGGGCTTCATGTATAAGGAAAGAAATACCAAGATCATTGTTTTAGAAGAATACAATAAATACGGTAGTATCATTTTCTGTTATCAAGCAATTTAATACATTTCTAAAATACACTTTTCTCACTTAAGAAATAATTTGAAAATTACAGCAGGGCCTAAGAAGAAAGTAAAATTCATTTGTAATCCCGCTGATATTCGGGACACACACACACACACACACACACAAACCCATGTACTACACATATTATATTCAGTTTTGCAACATCAGGTTCAAATGGCACGTACAATTCTGTGATCCACTGCTTTTAAATATACTATTTCATTACCAGCATCTTTTTATGTTACCAAATTTTCCTCAATAACATTTTATTAAAAAAATTTTTTTAATATTTATTTATTTTGGGGAGACAGAGCGACAGAGTGGGGGAAGGGCAGAGAGAGAGGGAGACACAGAATCCGAAGCAGGCTCCAGGCTCTGAGCTGTCAGCACAGAGCCTGACACGGGGCTAGAACCCATGAAGCACTGGATCACGACCTGGGCTGACGTTGGATGCTCAGCCAACTGAGCCACCCAGGCGCCCCATCATTTTATTTTTTAAACATTTATTTAGTTTGAGAGAAAGAGAGAATGTGACTGGGAAGAGGGGCAGAGAGAAAGGAGAGAGAGAATCTCACGCACGGTCTGCACTGTTAGTGCAGAGCCTGACATGGGGCTCCATCCCACAAACCATGAGATCATGCCCTGAGCTGAAATCAAGAGTCTGATTCTTAACCGACTGGGCCACCCAGGTGCCCCTCAACAACATGATTTTAAGTAGCAAATACTATTCCATCATATACATGTGCCACAGTTGATTGACCTTTCCTTTCTTTAAAAAAAATTTTTTTTAATCTATTTATTTTTGAGAGAGAGAGAGAGACAGAGCACGAGCAGGGGAGGAACAGATAGAGAAGGAGACACAGAATCCAAAGCAGGCTCCAGGCTCTGAGCTGTCAGCACAGAGCCCAACTCGGGGCTCGAACCCACGAACTGCGAGATTATGACCTGAGCCAAAGTTGGACGCTTAACTGACTGAGCCACCCAGGCGCCCCAACCTTTTCTATATTTAGTTACTATCTTTTTACTATTTTTTTTACTATTAAAAGTAATATTTTCATGAACATTCCCTCACGTACATCTTTAATAACATTGCTGATTGTTTCCTAGGATAGATTCATGAAATTTGAATCACTGGGACAAGATATGCTAAGATTTTTAAGTCTCTTGATATATAGCTGCAAATTGTTTTTCAGAACCATTTTAAGATTCTACTGCAATCAGTACCAGCATTGAGTCTCATCTTTAAAAAAAAAAAAATCCTTGCCTATTTGAGAAGTACAGGGAATAAATTGTTTTGTTCTTCCCAGCATCCCTTTGGGGAACATTCCTGCCCCTATTCCATAATCATTCAGATCAGACCCTAGAAGCACAAACAGTATTCAGTGATGACGTGTATATTATATGCCTCCATGTGACGACACCACATATTTTCTTGCTTAAATTGGCTTTGCATCATAAAAGGAGAAAGCTCTCACAATCCATCTTGATTGTTTTAGAAAAAGTCTTATGCAAACAGCATCTTGCATTCATATTACTCTTCTAGAGGAATCCAGGCTTCACTGGGTCAGAGCTTCCCTTTCAGTGATAAAAAGCTCTCCAAAGGGTATTTTCTTTTTGGATTTTTGGCTCCATACAGTGTCAGTCCCTGATGTATCCTTTGCAGATGATGGTATTTATAGCTCAGTGTGTAATAACTTATGGAAGGAAAGCATGTCGAAAGCTTAGGCTGGACCCCCAGTGTGAGGTATGTAGGGATGTGATGGGAAACATCATGTGAGTCCACCAAAAGCATGCAAGAGACAGAGGTAAAAAACAGTGTGTGGAAGGAAGCAAAGCCACAAGAAGACTGTGTTTTTCAGAGTTTGAGATGCAGTTTCTTTTTAAACAAAAGCAGGTCCTGACATAAAAGATACATTGATGTTCACTCTCTGGTTTGATTGAGGAGAGAGGCAGGGGTGAACTAGGGAAAAAACCCAGAGATCTTTGCGAGAGCATGATGAAGAACCTACACGCACAAGAGTCTGGACTCAAAGATTCCAGTTCAAGAAACCTCCAGGGAAGATTTGCATCTCTTACTGTGAGGGTGGGTTCCGTCTAAGAGCAACCTGCAATTTACCTGATCACACGTTGCTCCTGTTCTAAGGCTCATTGTCAATAGAGTTAAATAACATTTTTTCATTATTGAGTACAAAAGTTAAATACCCTTGATGGTTGTTTTCCTAAGGAGTTATAATGTTGTAGGGGGGAGGGGGATGCACACTTTAGTTTGGAAAAGAGTGCTTAAATCTCCCTCAGTTAGCCATTCCTAAAAAAAAAAAAAAAAAACAATAGCTTATTTGTAACTCAAGTCTCCATGGCTTCCCTTTGGCAGCTCCTGGAATTGTTTGCATCAAGACTGGTTGGAAACAGCCAGTCTCTAGAGGGTTTGCCTGGCAAACTTTACAGAATAGTTGCTCTGAGTCACTGCGGGGAAGAGATGCTGAAGGGAAGAGAAAAAGGCATCAACTAACAATTACAGGCTAAGAGAAATACCCCAATTAACTTCCTGTTTTAGCAAAAGTTAAATGTGTGCACTCCCTAACCACCACTATAATGACTGTTCCAGCTATGAAGCTATTATTTCTCAGTCCTTACCCACCTTTCTGTATAATATTCAGTGATACGAGAGCACACTTCTGTTTTGCCAGATGGCTATCCGTTAGGCTGTTCAGAAGAGGGTGCTACAGGGAGACAGCGATGCGGGGAAGGCAGACCCATCTTCCCAGCCAGTGAGGCACTGGGTGGGGTGGACTGCTTTCTGCACTGGCCACCTCCGTGATACTATAGGATTCTCTTAGTTTTCTTTCAGAAGCTTTGATAATAACTTTCTATCGAGTTAACAGCTCTTTTTTTAAAAATTTTTTTTTTTTTACATTTATTTTTGAGAGGTAGAGACAGCGTGAGCAGAGGGGAGGCAGAGAGAGAGAGGGAGACACAGAATCCGAAGCAGGCTCCAGGCTCCGAGCTGTCAGCACAGAGCCTGATGCAGGGCTCAAACCCACGAACCGTGAGATCATGACCTGAGCCGAAGTCGGACACCTAACCAACTGAGCCACCCAAGGGCCCCTTGAGTTAACAGCTCTTTATATTACATTTATTCTGTATAAATAACTGGAGTGGGTTCTGACCCCTTGACTGACCCATGAGCCTACGTAGATCTTTATATTCGACTGGCTGGGAAAGGTATAATCGCCTCTCTTTTTGATAGGGTGTGCTAGCTTGTGACATGAAATTTCAAAATAGGAAAATATATAGAAACAGAAAGTAGATTAGTGGTTGCTTTGGGTGGAAGTAAGGGGAAGGAGACAGATAAGGGAGAGGTATGGGGATTGGTTGTTAGTGGGATTTTTTTAAGGCAAGATGAAAACGTTCAAAAATTAGATTGTGGTGTTGGGTGTACAATCCTGTTAATACACTAAAAAACATTGGCTTGTACACTTTAAATGGGTATGTGAATTGTATATCAGAAAAAATGTTCAAAATGGCAGGACACATTTGGCCTATAGGCTGATTTTGCTGACTTTTGCTTTAAATTATCCACATTCTATCCATCATTGAAGAACCATATCAATGAATTTTAAAAACCAGCCTCTGGAGGCCTATGATTTCTAATACTCTACTTATGTTCTTAGCTGTTCTGTAAATATTTATTGAGACTTATCAAATGTTAGACGCCGTGCTAAGTATTTGGGATATAAAGATTAGTTGTACACAGTTCTCATCCTAAAGAAGTTTATAACCTGGTAACAAAAACAGATGTAGCCAAATAATCAGCGCAAAGTGATATGGCATATATATGGTGCATGTTCTTGGTAGAAAGAAGGGCTATTTAAACTTTCCTTTGATGGCTAGATGTTGATGGAGTGTTGATCAGAGAAAGTGGCAGAGTGGTGAGTCCTAAAAGGCAGTGTGGGAGTTCTCCGGGTGGGCGGAGGAAAAGGGCATTGCAGACAGAGGGAAGGGTGAGAGCCAAGGTTGAAGGTAGGAATCAGCACCAGACATCTGGGAACTTAAGTGGTTGCACAGGCAGTAAGTAGAGGGGGGATGGCCCTAGGAGGGGAGCCGGGCTTGAACATGGACCCCCCTCCTTTTTTTAATCTCAACAATCCTGCTTCTCTTTTCTCTCAAGCTACTGCCTCTCCTTTGCTCCCAATTCCAATATAAATGTCCTTCTCTGTCCTCAGTCTCCTTTGCCAGCCAGACTTTCTCCTTTTCTTCTTAGTATCTTCCTCTTGTTTCTCTACCATGATGGTTTCAATAAAAGTATTGTCTATTTACTATTCTTCAGCAAATCTTTTGTTACGTTCTGTTAAGTCTTTCCCACTGTTACCACCAGTTTGGCAGAGTGTTTTGGCTCATCTCTTTGATGTGTTAGCTTTCTTGAGGGTTTTGGTACCCAAAAATCTAGAGGTCAGTGTTATGCTAAGTTCTGCTTTCTGTACTTGACCAAGGACAAACACTTATTAGTATTCAAAAATGATACATTCTTATATTTTCTGTCTAATGTTTTTCTTGAAATCAGGAAGACAGAGCACAGGGGTCCTGTGACTGGGCCATCCATTAGACATGACTATCATCTTGTGGTTCCTGGAATCTCTCAGGGTCATGTCTTTTGCTTGGATACCAGATTTGTCAAATGAATAATGTGGTCCTTCTGCCCAAAGTACTTTTTAGATCTTACCCACAATGACACTGGCACTTCATTATTTCAGAAATAGGAAACCACATGCCTTGGCCTTGCAGTTGTGAAATTAACACATATGGCCGTGATATTCTCTCTGCCAAGGTATAATCTCAACCGGGTAGTGACCAAATACAAGAATATTGCATGGAGTTAGGGTTGAGTAAGGGGAGAAGTGGCAGGTAGCAAAGAAGGGAAAAAGAAAACCAAGATAATCTGGAAAAAAAAAAAAGGAGTGGGGGTAGGGAGGGTGGGGTTGGTTAGGGATCAAATTCAAACCAGTTTATGTTAAGAGTGAATTATCTACAGTGGGGGAAAGTTTGCCATCGCCTTTAAGAAGGCACTCATTCCTAAAGCCAGTCATAAATTTTCTTAAAAATTAGAAGAATGAGGTTGACGTTTGTTGGGGACAATACTGGGGTGGTGTGTGGGCACCAGTGTCAGCTGATGGGGCAGTTCAGTGGCTCCCAGGTAAGCCAGCTAAGTTTGCATGCCCACTGCAACAAGGAGGTGAACCTGTCGCTCATGGATGCCTAGAGAGCTCTCCTAAAAGATGCCACTTGAGGACTTTGCGTTCATTGGCTTGTCAGCATTTATTTTTAATTTTATTTTCAATAAATATTCATATCACAATCATTATCAAAGATTAGTCATAGAAATTAAAGTTTCTTTTTTAGTTACGTCCCCAATGTACCTTGTCAGCGTTTTGAAAATGAATGTTTTCTTGAAAATGGATTTTGGGAGGACAGGAAATGTCTCTGGGGGGGAGGAGGGAAGCAGCAGAAATCTCTCCAGCCCGCTTGTAGTGAGAGCTGACTCTCCCCACCTCCCCTTCCTCCCCTTCTTCCAGCTCGCCAGCAGCACTGAAGGGCCCACCCTGACTCTCCCTGTTTTCCCTACCTTGTTTTCTTTCTGCAAAAACATAAGTCTGGTAATCTCAAATATCCCTTGACCTGCCAGGTTTGTATTATTTTTTGAAAGTCAAAGATTCTGAGCAGAAACAGATATCAAGCCTCCCCCTGGGCTTTCTTTTCCTTTCTATTCCTCCACTCTCTCCTGACCCCCAACCCCACCCTTTCCCCAAGAAGGACCAACAAAGCCCCCAGCTACCAAAGGAGCCCTACATGAATTCAAATACCTACCTCAGCTGGAGGACTTTCTACATGAGTAGGGTCTGAACCGTCTGTTCAACCAGCCAAGGGCCATGCTATACTTACCATCTCTGATTTTACTTTGCATTAATCTAAATTATGAAATAAATCAGCTAGTGACAAACCTGGCCATGGCCCAAACATGGTGCTAGTGTAGGGCATCAGTTCCTGTCACTGGAGGCTCAGCGTCTCCCTGAGGCCATGTCTCTTTTCCCAGGGAATTGTTGACACACGTTTTTCCAGTGCCTCTTCAAGGGCTGCAGCCCAGTGTGGTTCACTGGGAAGGTGAAAATCTTATTCTTGAATTTCTCATTAATATTCCTCCTCATGTCCTCTCTTCCTCTGGGACAGCCCAGCAAGTCCTGGTTCAAGTGCAACTGGTCTCACTGTGCCAACACTTCCCTGATATGTTGTGATCCCAGAACTGACTTTAGTCAAATTTGGTGATGACCTGAATCACATAAAGGCTGAATTATTCAGGAAGCTTCCCTCCTCACCTGCACGGGAAACTGAGGAGACCGTTGAAACTGAGGAACCATTGAAAGGAAGCAAAGACAATTCGCGAAGCCCTAGGCCCCCCTCTGGCAATGCCTGAGATTAAGCTGCTTCCCTGTCCCCTCCCCAGCATGAAGGACTCACTGGGCAGCTGTGGTTTTAGAAGTCTTTCTGTGTGAACATCATTAAACTTCAGATTCCTTAGGGTAAACGGCAAATGGGGAATGAGAGTTGCCTGCCTGGGAGATGCTGAGGTTAAACACTGAGCGATAAAGCCATTCACTGATTTCAAACTTCTCTTTGTTGTTTCTTTGGCTTTTACTCAAGACTTCTGTGTGCCCACTGCTGGGCAGTAGAAGGTGGGGATGTGGTGATGTGGTGGTGTGGGAATGCAGGGGTTTGGAGTGGGTGAGCTGTGTGTGTGTGTGTGTGTGTGTGTGTGTGAAGTTTGAGGAAGTCATACAAGGTGGGTCATACAAGGTTGGCAGGTCCTAGCTTCTCTTTATTACAACCCCAGGACAATTTGAAGCATGTCACAAGGACCTATTGGTAGACAAAACTACCCCGTAAGTCCTTCAGCATCTCTCTGTAGTGGGGTTTCAACATTTCCCTCTATGTAACAGGTCAAAGGGGGAAGACCAACACTGCTAAGCTGTGGTCTGGATGTCAGGCTGACTCGTGCCAGCATCATCAGCTTTGCAGGATAAGGGCTAGAATATCTTACTTATCCTGGACCCAAAGCTGCCTCCCAGTGTCTAAGGCAGTGATTCATGGAGGTACCAAGATTCACAACTGGGAAGGGGTATGGCAAGAAATTTCTTACTTATACCACTTACAATGGAATTTGCTGATGGTTTACTTAAAGAAGTGAAATGTTTTGCATATAATCCCTAGAATGTTGTCCCCCCCACTGGCCCTCATTTGGCTATGCTTTCCTGCTTCGGAGTGAGAATGGTTGAGTTCCAACCACCATACCAGGCACACGATGCCTGTGAGCATCATCCATTGGGTAGTGGGGGCTGCTGATCCAAGGCAGGCATTTCACCATTCCCCACGGAGGAAACTGAAAGCAAGAAGCAACAATAGGAACAAAAAATGCAACCAGCCAGGCGAAGGCTGAATGGGTCTGTGGGATTCTGTCTCTGACACTGATCCTGACTGGTAAAGGCAGCATGAGGGGAGGGATCGGGGCTGTGTCTGGGCTCCTTTGGTGCTGTCCACTAGGGTGAGGATGGTGGAGCCAATCGAGTATTTGACACACATAAACTCTCTGCTGGACTTTCACAACCAAGTCCATTTCCACTGTCCCTAGTCCCTTTTCTTCAACTTTTTCCCCAGGAAGAAGAAAGCAGAGTGAGACTCAACAATGTCCATTGCATTTCCCATCAGCCTAGGAGGAAGAACTTCCATGCAATTTTGTCCCTTCCGCACTGTGGCAAGTCTGACAGGTACCTCCCAGGTCACCGGGCAAGTCCTTGGCGTTCCTCCACCCTCCTCCCTCCTCCCTCCGGTGGGCACGTGGTATTACTTTCGCTGTGATTAAGGCTTGGAAGCAGGTGTATTTTGGGTCGAATTTAAAAAACCCTAAAGAATTTCCATGGTGACACTGGTGACAATCATATACCAAGCTCATAAAAGCCATTTTGGTTTTTATTTGTATCACACACAAATTGTACATTTATATTTTAGCTCCAGACTTTATTTGCTCCGTGTCCAGAGAGAGAGCTGGAAGGGACGGGGATGATAGACTGCCTCACCTACTCAAGAACTTCCAAAATCTCTCACTAGATAAAAAGTGAATGAAGGATCCCTGACAGGTTCAAATCAACTATTTGGGATTTCTCCACTGGAGCAAATGAATTTGCAGTTTCATAACTTTCTTAGAAATCCCCCCTGTTACTCTATACTGTGATCCTTTCAACTACGAGCTTAGTCCTGGTATCTGTCATGAGTTTTAAATCTGACAGTGGCTTTTAATTAAACACTTGTTTATCATTCAGTTAATGGGCTAAGACTAATGATGAAGGGAAAAACAGGCTTTCAGTGATTTTCTCACCCATCATATGATACTTGAGAAAAATAATAAAGTGATTTACTCAAGGGTGAGTTAGTATAGATGCCATTTCCTCTATTTGTTCTCTTATATGATTTCTGGGATGATTTGGGACAGCCACTGTGCTTGGGTACATCAAGAAATTACTAGGGGCGCCTGGGTGGCTCAGTCGGTTAAGCGTCCGACTTCAGCTCAGGTCACGATCTCACGGTCCGTGAGTTCGAGCCCCGCGTCGGGCTCTGGGCTGATGGCCCAGAGCCTGGAGCCTGCTTCCGATTCTGTGTCTCCCTCTCTCTCTGCTCCTCCCCCGTTCATGCTCTGTCTCTCTCTGTCTCAAAAATAAATAAACATTAAAAAAGAAAATTAAAAAAAAAAAAAGAAATTACTATAAATCTGTCTGGAGGAGCTCGGAGACATCCAACATCTCCCTCAAGCCAGAAGCTGCTGCTAGGTCTGGGCACGCAGCCATCTGCAGCGTGATCCTTGAAATTTGAGATGACAAATCTTCAGGGTCACCTTTCTTTCTTTTCTCTTTCTCAAGTGTGTGCGTTGGGAACTTCAGGCACATTCCTGTTAAATGCACACCGGTTAGCCTGATTCACATGGCCTCATTTCCTTTGTGCCTGTCTTCTCCACCCCTCTGCCTCAAATTTCTAAACACTGAGCAAGGTTTTGAGAGTTAGGAGTCCTGAGTTCTCTGCAGTGAAATATGAGACCCTGGGATAGTCGCTCAGTCACTTGGTACCTCAGTTTTTTCCATCTAAAGAGCAGGGATAGTTATACTGTTCTCTGAACTATCAAAATGAAGTATTGTGAAAATCAGTTATGGGGGTGGAGGTTTAAAATAAAAACAAAAGAAGAAACCAGGAGCCTCTGACTATCTGAGGATATACTTGGACGTACTTCCCTGACCCCTGGCCGGAAGGTGGCACATGGATATAAGATGGATGGTTGGGATGTTCATGGTCATTATAATGGGATACATAGAAAATCCAATGACTCTCGGGCTTCTGGTGGGAACACCCACAGAAGCTGAGCTTGTAAATTGACCATCACAGCCATAAAAATGTTTCTAATCCTCCTTGCTTAATCCAAGCCACCAATCTCAAATATCCTCATTTGGTCTTGTAGGAGGAAGGTTCGAGATAAGATCTGATGCATCCTACAAGTAGACCACTTGCTTGCATTGGAAAGGAGAATCCGGTCTGAGCATTTTGAAGCCTCCATATTGAGAACTCCTAAGTTGGTGGTCCTACAAGAGTCCGTGGATAGAATTCAAAGGTTCTGTGAACTTAGATGGGAAAAAAAATTACATCTTTATTTTCATAAAACTTTATCTGAAATTAAGTATTTTCTTCAAGTATAAATGGAGGCAATAAACCCCAATAGTATTGGCAGTACCTGTGTCTCTGTTACTATCAGAAATTGAAGACATTTTCATATGATATTGCTATTGCTGTACATACCTTAAAATATTACACTGATAGCTGCTTTGAAATTGCCAAAGTTATTAGACCAGCTGTTAGCACTGGATGAATTAATAAAGAAGCACATGTGCAACACTGTATCGCACATTTGATTAAAAATATTTTTCTATTTCAATATAATTTGTTTCCTTAGAAACTCTATGTATTTGACTTTGTGTATTTAAAAACATTATTCTGTGAAGGGGTCATTATTATTCTGTGAAGGGTAAGACTGCCTGCCCCAGAGTGTGTCTGATGCCTCCCAGGGCCTGAGGCAGCAGCTGTGAACAGGGGGCAGAGCCCAGGCGTCCCTTCTGAATTATGGTCAGAAAGCTTAGGGCTGTGCCCTGGGTTCACCTCTGTCTAGTTGTGGGGGCACTTAGCTTCTTGGAGTTTCCATTTCCTCCCAGTAAAAAGAAATAATAATTCCCCGTGTGTTTTGCAGGGAGATCAAATGAAATAATAAGTATCGGGATGCTTTGTAAACTGTAGAGTGCTGTGGAAATGTTAGTTATTAATATTCAGTGGGGCCAGACACTTCTTTTACTTAGCATCAGACCAGTGATGAAAGGGAAATGGAAGAAAATAATCAGGGGGCCCGATGTTTTGTGTGCAAGACACTGGAGAAGAAAAGTACACGCGTGGCTTAAATTACAGAAATTTATACATAAGGTTAAGAATATAATGGAATCAGAGCTGGGTGAAAATCCCTGTTCTGCCGCATACTAGCTGAGTGTCTTTAGAAAATTATTCAAACTTTCTGAGTCTCAGTTTGCTTCTCTGAAAAATGGGGATAAGAGCTACTTAACAAGGTTACTGGTGAAGATTAAATAGCATTTATTCCTGTACCAGCATGTAGGACTCAAGATTTGTGTTTGCATGCTTTTCCAGACATGCTGTTTCCTAACAAGATAGGGCAAATGAGAGAAGTAGAAAGGGGCACAAGAAATGTCCATAGAATTTCCTCATGAGTTATGACTCCAGAAGCTTTATTTTTCAACAGTGTGTTTTAGATGAGTTTTACCAAGGAAATTTGCAGTGTGCATCGATGAGCTTGACCTTCATTCTGGTGGGCTGCAGGGGGCACAGAGCTCACCTGGCGTCACCATAAATCTCACAACGCTCTAACCCATGCTGCTGTCCAGTATGTGGATATTTAATTTTGAATTAATTTAAATTGAGCAAAATTTAAAATTCCATTCCTTAGCTGCACTAATCACATTTCTTTTTTTAATCTTTTTTTCTTTTCTTTAAAAAAATTTTTAGTGTTTGTTTATTTTTGAGAGAGAGACAGGGCGTAAGCAGGGTAGGGGCAGAGAGACAGGGAGACACAGAATCCAAAGCAGGCTCCAGGCTCTGAGCTGTCAGCACAGAGCCCCACACGGGCCTCGAACTCATGAACCGCGATACCACGACCTGAGCTGAAGTCCGACGCTCAACAGACTGAGCCACCCAGGTGCCCTGCATTTGTCCCATTTCAAGTGTTCAGTAGTCACACGTGGCTAGTGGCTGCCACAGAACGGTGGAACATTGCCATCACTGTGGAGAGTCTTGGGCAGCACTGTGACTAGGAGCGAAAGGCTAAGTCTTCCCTAACAACATAGCCTAAACTGTGTAAGGTCATGGACATACAATTTGGCAACAAGCAGCCTGGCGTACACCCTCCCGACTCCCTACTCCCACCCCGTCTGAAGCTTAGCAGGCCCCAGAAATGGGGATGGAAGGTACCTTCTAAAGACTTGTTTGCATGGAGCGTTGAGTGTCTCTAGTGTCCACCATACGGTGCCTCTGGACCTTACCACAATCCATAATGGATGGTCCGTCCACCTCTGTTCTTCCTTTCCTACTCCCTCTGCCCCATTTCTCACAAAGTCTGATTATTCTGGCGAGGCGCTGTGGCCCTATCCTCTGTGATCTTATCTACCTCCAGAGTTATCCAATTAGAATTTAAATTGGGAAAGGATTGTAGGAGAAGTGGTGACTCCAGTGCAGCTTTCTCTTTGTATCACAGAAGAGGGGAGCCTCGCCCCCACTTCCTTTGATATGGTAATATCACTAATCTTATTTGCAAAAGTTCCTTCAACCAGTGGAATGGGAGTCACCAAACCAGCAGTCCTGATTTGATGGATTTCTCAGCAAAGTCAAGCGTGCATTCTGCCTCAGTTTCTCCTTTTTAGCATGGGGATGTCACTTCTCACCACTCACCACCTTCCAAGCATCCGGGAGCATCATAAAAAGGAAGTGGTTTGTAAAATCACCCTTACCAACTAAGAAGCTAATTTACCATCTCTTTCAAGATTCTTTCTACCTTGCCTTCCTTTTCTCAACATATTCCTGGAAGGAATACCCTTCTCTCCCACCAGCCTGTCTGTTTTCCAAAACCAAGCAACTAACTTCTATTTACGTAGGAGGTATCTGTGGATTCAAGGTAAGGGTCACTGGAAAGGAGGGGAAAACTATAACCTAGGAAAATCTGTCACTGTCACCTCATACACAAGAAGATGCTTTAGTTAAGGTAATGCTAGCTGCTGGAAAAGATAAACCCCAACACAGCAGTGGTTGAACACAAAGGAAGCTTATTCTTCACTCACCCAAAGTCCCACCTGGTGTTTCATTAGAGGGTTTTCATGGTGAATTTTGCAAACACAAAAGCACTTCCTTTCGTATCTCTACCTGCTAGTTCTTCTACAACCAGCCAGTGGATCGGGCAGCCAGAGCGGATACTGCGCAGAAGCTTGACGTGGGCCAGGCTGGAAGCAGCTCACAGCACTCTCTTTGCTGAATGTACTGTTTGAATCTGATCTGCCGCACGAGGACTTGGGACTGGCTAAGATCGAGTCTGCCTTGGATCCACAGTTTTCTTCCTCTGCCAACACCAAGGATGCGAGGGCTTATCAAGCCACTGCCCACCTCAGTGTCTTAGCTGGGCGAGGTTGGTCCGGGATTGTGACTGGATCTCCCACCTCCACCGGGGAATCCCGGCCAGAGAGGGTGCCAAGGGGGCCCTCATCCGTGGCCTTAGCACGGAGACCATCTCCCAGATTTCCATTCCTCTGTTGATAGACTAGTCATTGGGACGTCTGAGCTTAGACACACACCTGTCCTCAGAGAGCTACAAGAATTCCCCCTGAAAACCGGTGAGCGACATCTTGGCCAGCCTAGAAGTACCTTCGGTAAGAGTGAGGGAGGGGGACCGTCATGTAGCTCTCTCAGCGTTCTGACACAAGTCCTCAAAGACTGTCCCATAGAACTGCAGTGGCAGATGTTTCAGATCAGCTAAGTTGCCCCTCCCCCTAGGATTCTCTCCAGCAGTCTCTCTCGGCTCAAGTCGGTGTCAGCTCAGGCAAGACAAACTAATTTTAATCCGAGGGCAAGTAAAAACACAATTTAGAAGGTAAATCTGTTTCCCCCAAAGCATACAGTTCTCTGTTCACTTGTGTGTTTTTTAAAGCATCTGTAAAGACAAAAGACATGCATTTGTCAATACAGAGACAGCTGCTCATTTGTTTGTGGAGTTTGCAATTAAATACCCAGCTTCTGCTGCCCAGTGTGATATATTTTGGAGGGCAGGCGAGAAAAGAAGAATTTTAACTCAAAGCATTGAGCAGAGAGGGAAGCAAAACCCTGAACAGGCCCCGAATGTTCTTTGAATAGAAATGTTGGCATGAAAGACCTAAGATCTAAATTGTCCCCCAAGGTGGGGCTGCTTTTTGCTCAATGTTATCTTAGTGCCTTCACATTCCCCCTCCCCCCACCCCAAAGAAGCCAGCAGATGAAGATGGATGAGCTTTTCCAGTTGCCTAAATATTTAAAGCTATCAGCGGGCTCCTGCCTCTCCTGCAGGCCGTGGTTTAACTCTTCAGTTGCAGCTGGGCCAACATTTGTATAGACCAGACACAGTGAAACGGCAGGGCTTGGTCACCAGAGCACAGGGGACCTGCCTGCCTGCCTCCCTCTTCTGGAGGGCAGGAAGCTCTTTAGTATGCCCTACTTAGCTTGCAATTCAGAGAAGGTCGCTCTGTTCCCAAGAAGGTACTCAGTCATGATAGATATGGTTAGAATGATAGCCCAGAGGCTGTGGGTTAGGAAAACACATTTATTAGAGAAGGCTGGAGACCGCAATAATTAAGTGACACAAATGAACGCAAGTTAATGCAATCTCAATCGCATTGTATGTGTTCTGCTGCCTCCCTCCACCTCTCCCTGCAGCAGCCCAGGCTAGAGAAAGCATGGACAGGAAAGGAGCAGTTCTGGAAGTCGGGCCTCCCCCCAGTCTCCCCTGGAAAGTTAGTCTTGAAGGTGGAGGCAGCAAGGACCTGGATCCGCTATGTTCTGTCCCCAGATGCAGCCGGCAGATTTTGTGTAACTTTGGGCAGGACTTTCTATACCTCAGTTTCAAGGCTTGCCAGATCCAGAATCCTTATCCCTAGTATATATATATATATATATATATATATATATATATGTATATATATATATTTTTTTTTTGAGAGAGAGAGTGCAAGCAGTGGAGAGGTAGAGAGAGAGGGAGAGAGAATCCCAAGCAGGCTCTGTGCCATCAGAGCAGAGCCCAATGTGGGGCTTGAACTCATGAACTGTGAGATCATGACCTGAGCCGAGATCAAGAGTCAGACACTTAACCAGCTGAGCCACCCAGATGCCCTTCCCTAGTATATTTTGAAGAGCACAAAGCGATTGTTAAAAGAAGTATTTAAAAAATAGCACTAAAGATGACTGCGATGATATACTTACAGAGTTTTATCATCCACTTGGTCTCCATTTTTAAAATTTTTTGGAGTTTAGTTGACACACAATGTTACATTCGTTTCAGGCGTACAACATCGTGATCGGACAGGTCTGTATGTTATGCTGTGCTTACCACAAGCATAGCTGCCATCTGTCACATACAACGTTATTACGATATCATTGATTATATTCCCTCTGTTGTGCCTTTTATCTCTGTGACTTCCTCATTCTGTAACTGGAAGCCTGTAATTCAGTGCTACACAAGACAGGCCAAGGAGGCACGGGCCCTGCCCAGAGAGAGGGAAGACCTCGGCAGGGAGAGATCCAGGGGCTGAGGCCACATGGGGGGTGTGGCCAGCCCAGGGGACTAGGGAAGGCTTCTGGAAGGAGTGCTGGTTAGGCCCATCACCAGCTGTGTCTGACACAGAAGGAGGAAGTCCCTGGAGCAGGGGACCATGCTTTGAGGGGACTGCGAAGACAAGAGTCCTGTTGGCTGAATTTTGGGGTCTTGGTAAGAGATGTTGGGGTGGAGAAGAGGATGGGAAATACTTCCTAAAGGAGGCACAAGTGATGTCCCCCGAGGCCAGAAGGGTGTGTGGGAGCTGGCCAGGTGGGGAGTGGGGCATGACTAAAGTCCTAGAGGGTCTAAGGAGAGGAGAGACAGTAGGGTGTTCAGGCACAGGCACAGTGCATGGGTGATAGGGCATGAGGTGAGGCTGAAGGGGTGGGTGGGGACCAGGTGTCTCAGCTGTATTCAGGAGGCCATATTCAGCGAGTGGCATGTAATTCTGAGGGCATAGTCAGATTTCCCACTGCAGAAGAGCATGCTGGCAGCAGTATGGGGTGTAAATAAATGAGGTCATGGGGTACGGGGAGGCAGGGAGATCCCCGGGAGTCTGGGTGAGCCATGGCATGAGTGATGAGGGTTGTGGCAGAGGCACGGAGGTAAGAACAGGAGGTTTCAGAGATAACCAGAAAGTAGGGTGGGAAAGAACGTGGCACCCGGGGTGATTACTGGGAGCCCCACATTTGTGCATAGTGGTAAGAGCAGCGGGGCTGAGGAAGGAGACTCGGTGAGGTCTGGTCCTGCCACAGCTCAGGTCCACTTTGACCTTCACCCTCACCCAGGGTCACGGGGGAAGGCTTCTCCACAAGGGGAATGACTGCTGCTCCCTGTTTGCCTGTTGTCCTCCTCCCTGTCCTTACCTCACTGCCCACCTTGGTTCTCAGGGTCCAGTACTCACCATTGAGGTGTTTTTTTTTTTGTTTTTATTTTTCATTTTTATTCACTTAGAGACAGAACACGAGCAGGGGAGGGCAGACAGAAAGGGAGAGAGAGAGAATCCCAAGTAGGCTCCGCACTGTCAGCACAGAGCCTGATGGGGGCCTCGACCCCACAAACTGTGAGATCATGACCTGAGCCTCAACCAAGAGTCAGACTCTTAATCGACTGAGCCACCCAGGAGCCCCACACTGTTGGTTTAAATGCTCACGTAACTGTACATCCACAGTGGGGGCCACTTGTGAATTGCAAACTGCGTGGCAGAGACTGTGCAGGTGACCAGAGGGCTTCTCAGGAGCCCGGCTGGCCTGGCTCAGCACTTGAGCGTGATGCATTTGCTCCCGGATCTTTTCTAGTACCAAGCCCTGTCAGTCTGCAGGCTCTTCTTTCTCCTCTGAGAGATTCTTAACCTGGGGTCTGCTTCCTTTCAGGATCTATGAATGGGCTAGAAACCCATTCATGAATGCATTTGAGGGTCATTTTGGAGTTCTGTGTAGAGCTTTATGCGTATGTGAAGTTTTTCTGGGAAGGCTGTGCATAGCTATCAGATCCTCTGAGGGATTTATGATCCCCCCCAAAAGACACTGGTTTGGGCTTTGATTTCAAGGTTAAAAATTTCTGGCCAATTTTCTCTGTCATTATCCCCATCACCTCCCAATGTTAATTTCCTTGAACAGAATTTGCCTTGTCTCTTCACAATATTGCTGGGAATTCAAAGTAAGCATTTGCCTGTTAAAGTTTATCTCCATCTTGCCCTGAAAAGCTTCCATTACCCTGCATTAAACATTTCAGAATAGTCTCCTCACATGTTTATATTTTATGGTGGGGAAAAAAATTGTTATCTGAAGTCCCTCTTCCCTCAGGCCCCCGTCCATTTTTGTATTTAAGTTTTGTTTATTTACCTTGAGAGAGAGAGAGAGAGAGAGAGAGAGAGAGAGAGAGGCTCTGTCAGTGCAGAGCCTGATGTGGGGCTTTAACTCCCGAACCTGTGAGATCATGACCTGAGCTGAAATCAAGAGTCAGAAGCTTAATCTACTGAGCCACCAGACACCCCACCCCCCACCCCTTCACTTTTGAAGAGGGAGCAAGCTCGCTGTGGATTTGTCTGGCTGTTGGGTACTTATGCTATGTCGGGCTCTGGGCAAAGCATCTTACTGGTGTTATCTTGTTTAAAGCTCTTAACTGCACTGTGAGACAGACACTAGAATTATCTCATTTTTGAAATGAGGAAACTGAGGCACAGAGTAACAGTGACGTAGGAAATAGCAGACCCAGGAGTCACACTCAGGCAGTAGAGATCCAGAGGCTTTGTCTTCACTTCCCACGAAGTCCTGTCTTCCCTTCATCTGTTTCCTGCTTCACCTGAGGAACTCACTGTTCTTACTTGCCTCCGAGCTTAGATTCTGTTTCATCCAGAGTCAAATTCTAACTCTTCTTTAAATTTTTTTTAAAATATTTATTTATTTTTGAGAGAGAGAGAGAGAAAGAGAGACAGAGAGACAGGGTGTGAGTGGGGGAGGGGCAGAGAGAGAGGGCGACACAGAATCTGAAGCAGGCTCCAGGCTCTGAGCTGTCTGCACAGAGCCCGATGTGGGGCTCGACCTCAAGAACCTTAAGATCATGACCCGAGCCAAAGTTAGTTGCCTAACTGACTGAGCCACCCAGGAGCCCTCTCAAATTCTAATTCTTCTTACTGAAGCTCCTTTTGGAATAGTGGACAAGAGATCTTGCACAGGGGAAGTGGTAGCTTTTTAATAGGAGTAGCCCAAATCAGCTTCTTTCACCAAGGGATGATCTGAAAGTCCAAGAAAGGTTCTTCTACTTCTCAGTATTTCCCTAACTTAGAATTCCAATGTCCCAAATTCCAACATTAGAGGTTTATTCCTTTGAATTGGTTTTTTCCCACTGCACTTGAGCCTCTTAAAAAACATAGAAATCACCCTGGGGATATGAATTAGGGAGCTGTATAAGCTATGGTGACAGCCCTGAAAGCTCTGAGGGTGGAACATGTTCCAAGAGGGAAGGGAATACATACAAGGGTTGCCAAGGACCAGCCCTGTACATGGCCCCTATCTTGTCACTGTGTTGAAGGAGCTTTGTGAACAAGACTCATCACTGGATCTCCAACACTAAACTCACTCATGTCCAGCCTGGTGCTTCCATAGCTGGGAGAGTTTGAGCGGGAACAGTTCGGGACTGTCCAAAGTTCTCAAGGTTTCCCTTGCATTTCCCCTTTGCGAGGTTAAAGAGCAATGATCGGTCACCTCTGGGAAGCTAGCCATTGGCCTGATACTAACTAATGTCAGAGGGATTGACCTTGGTTTCTGGAAAAGGTGGTCTACATTTGTCATAGGGGCAACATTACCCACCAGGGGACCAGAAGGCAAGTGACCAGCTAATGGCTTGAGAATAGTCTCCAAGATCCCTCACCTTGGTCCCAGGGGAGGCCACTGGATGATTATCTGGGAAAGGGCTCTGCTGTGGGCTTCACTGTGTCTTTCTGAAATCCATATGTGAAGTTCTAACCCCCAGTTCCTCTGAATGTGATTATATTTGGAACTTTACAGAGGTGATTAAGTTAAAATGAGGCTGTTAGGGTAGGGCTCTAAACTCATCTGACTGTATCCTTCTAAGAAGAGGAAATTTGGACACACAGAGGCTGCAGGGGTGTGTGTGCACAGAGGGACCATCTTGTGAAGAGGCAGCAAGAAGGCAGACATCTGCAAGCCAAGGAGAACAACCTCAGGGGAAACCAGCCCTGAGGACACCTTGATCTTGGACTTCCACCTGCCAGGACTGTGAGAAAATAAATTTCTCTTGTTTAAGCCAACTAGTCTATAACACCTTATTACAGCAGCCCTAGCAAACTAATCCAGACTCCCTGAGATTTAGAGCAGGAGCCTCCAAAATGGTATGTACCTAGATGATCCTTTGAGATGAAGGAAGAAAATTTCTAACATTCATGTCTATTGATTTTCATCTGATTCTGTGCTAATTTCAATTTCTTATGTATGTTTTAAAATGGATGTAAATAGATGAATATGGTAGGATGTGCATATAATACATATCATATTTGGGGATGTATACTTAAAACCATTTACAGATTGGGTAAATAATAAAAGTTTGGAGACCACTGAGCTGAGATGGTGACTCTCTATGTATCTCGAACTCCTAAAGACAAATAAGAATAATTTCTCTTCTCATAATTGCAAGTGCCCTAAAGAGTTCATCATTTGTTCCCTACTCTTTCCCAGCTTCCTAAAGATGTCTGGGGAGCTACTCCTTGCTTATATCAGTGAGATTTATGTCGTCATTACTATAATTGTTATCTATGAGTGCTTGTGAGTAATGGCTCATAGAAATGTGTTCTATTGAATGGACTAGAGGCAACAGAAAATCGATCCATTAAAAACCACGCTTTTCTTAAACCTCTCAGTTTGGTCTCCCACTCCCTTTTCCCTTTCTGCTCTTGAAGAAGGGGCCCAGCCTTTTAGGATCCCTAAGTTGTCAAGATTACTAAGCATTGATAGCATGAGGGAAGGGGGCTTGGTAGATCTCTGCTGTTCTCCCTTCCAGTCCTACCAGTCACAGCCAGCCCCAATTCTGGTCTCAGATAAGACTCTGAAAGCCTGGCCAGACTCAGGCAAGTGGGTCTCATCAACCCCTATTTAGGGACTCTGCTCATGACCCCTTAAAAACCTGTCAATACAGTGGTTTAGTGCACACACCCCTAAAATAAAAAACAAAAAAGGAATTGTGGATCTGAGATCCTGGAACTCAAAGAGAAAGCCAACCAGGTCTTATGATCATACAAAGGAAGGGCCAGTGATGACCCACTTCAGTCCTGACCACATCTTGGCCACATTCACTCTTTGCTTTAAGGTTAGGCAGGAACCATTTGTCTCCATTAAAATTTTTTTTAATGTTTATTTATTTTTGAGAGAGAGAGAGAGAGAGAGAGCAAGTAGGGGAGTGGCAGAGAGAGAGGGAGACAGAGAATCAAAAGCAGGCTCCAGGCTCTGAGCTGTTAGCACAGAGCCCAATGAGGGGCTTGAACCCAGGAACTCTGAGATCATGACCTGAGCAAAGTTCGACACTCATCTGACTGAGCCACCCAAGTGCACCCATTTATCTCCATTTAAAGGGGGAAAGATGCCCTACCCGATTCCAGAGTGGGCAGGTTGGTCTGGCTCTGCAAGGCTCAGACTCACTCAATGGTCTTGCAATTAGAGAGGACCTGGAAAGCTCTTGGAAGTGACTTCCTCTGGCAGACACTGCCCAAGTTCGAGAAAGAATATTTCTGGTACACAAGCTGACCCTGAATCGAATTATGCCGGCAGAATGTTTGAAATGGAAAAAGTCAATGCTATGGTGGTGACATTAAAAATGTCTCTTTGGCTGAGTGGTTAATCTCCTTTCATTGTTTAAATGTGCCTACGGGGCCCAGGAGAGTCACAAATCTTCGTGAAAGGGAACTGGCTCTCAGAATTAGCTGGCAGATATATAGTTTTCCTGACAACTGGTGAGGAGGCCTTGCAGCCTGCACATTACTTATGCCATCAGCACTTGGGAGCCACCATGACCCGTGTCCTAAATAAGTGCCCCTTTGACAGAAGCATAAGCAGAACTGGCCTCTGGGGCAAGACTCTATGAGACCAGTCTGGCTGTCTCTGGTTTGGCATCTCCACGGTGAAATAATGAGACATAATGTCATTTTCGGGCAACGTCGGTCACACCCAGAGCCACGTAGAAGGCCTTATAGCCTTGCTCAGACTGCGCATAGTTAGGTTTGGTTCTCAGCTTTCTAGAAGAAATGAAATGGGACAGTATCATGAAAAAAGGAGGTGCTCTGCAGGCTGACAGATCAGGTGTGGGATACTGACTTTTCTTTTTCAATGCTTGTGAGATTGTGGGTGAGAAATAAATTTTCTCTAGCTCTTAGTGTTCTTATCTCTAAGATGGGGAGAAGATCTATTCTATAGGCACTACTGTGGTGAGGGCCGTAAGCAGTAATGGATGCAGGGCACACTGTGCACATGCGATTGTGTTAGCTCCCTCCCCTCTTTCCCAGCAGGCAAAGATGTGCTCAACACCACGTCGTCTCTATTTGTAGCCATCAACAGCTGTGCTTCCCTGTGTGTGCAGCCCAACATCACTAAGGCTTGCTTTGGCTTTTTTCTCTCAAGTATTAATTCATTCTTGTATTCAGTCACTCGGTGCAAATGTATTTTTCTGGTGCTATGTGGGGACTAGGGGCACAATGTTGGACAAGTTAGACATCACGCCTGCCTCACAGAGCTTCTGGTTTCCAGCCAAGGTAGACAAAGACCCCCTGGCCTATCTTAACAGGTGGTCAGAGGAGGCCTCCCCCCAGGAAGTGATGTTTAGTGAGAGCTGAAGGAAATGTACTAATCTGGCCATGCTCTCCCTCTGTTGACTCATGCTCAGTGATGGACATTTATAAATTGCTTGGAAAGGAGTATTCAGGGCTTATCAGGCAGGGAGCAAATCCACAGCTCTGCCTTTGTTATTTCTGTTCTCTAACCAGCTGAGCTGGCCAGCCACATCTTCAGTCTCAAGTTTGAAGTGGTATTAGAAAGTGGGACTCAACAGAGCACAGAGTTTGGCAACTGATGATACACAAATTTGGTGTTGGTATTTTGCATGCTTCTTGACTCAGAAATTCCACTTCTGGAAATTTACACTAAAGAACTAATAACTTATTTGTACAAAGATTTGACTACAAGGATGTTGTTTGCCAAATTATCTTTGCACAACACTGGAAACAATCTAGACCCTCCAAAATAGTGGTTTGGGTAAATCAATCCTGGTAAATGTATTCAGAGGGATAATAAGCAGCCATTAAAATAGCTTATAGAAAATAGGAATTAAAAAGATGTTCACAATGTATGTTAAATGAAGAAAGGGAAGTTATAAAGTAGTACATATATTATTTTTATAATTTTTCTTAGAAAAAAATGTAGAAAAGTATTATTAATTATTTCTAGGTTATAAAATTAAGAATGATTTTTATTGCCTTTTTTGCCTATTTTTTGGTTCTTCCCCAGTTACTATATATTCTCTGTGTATTAAGGAAAAGTTAGCATAAAAAATAGAGCTCTCACCTGAAAAGATGGTCAATATCATTAGTCATCAGGAAAATGCAAATCAAAACCACAATGAAATACCACTTTACACCCACTAGGATGGCTATTATCAAAAAGATGGACCTCGTGAGGATATGGAGAAACTGGATGCATATACATTGCTGGTGCAGCCCCTTTGGTACAAATGTTAATAGCAGTGTTACTCATAATAACCAAAAAGTAGAAACAACCCAAGTTTCCATCATCTGATGAATGGATAAGCAAATGTGGTATATCCATTCAATGGAATGTTATTTAGGCCATAAAAAGGAAAACCAAAACATGCTATAACCATGGATGAATTTTGAAAACATTATGCTAATTGAAAGAAATCAGACACAAAGGCCATATGTTACATGATTCCATTTAAATAAAATGTCCAGAATAAGTAAAGCCACCAAGATAGAAAGTAGATTAGTGGTTGCCAGGGGCTGGTGGCTGGGGGAGTAGGGAGTGACTGGTAACGGGGTACAGGGTTTCTTTTTGGAGATGATAAAAATATTCTTGAATTAGATAGTGGTGATGGTTACACAAATTGTGAATATACTAAAAACTATTGAATTGTATTCTTACAAAAAAGAAACAAAATAAGAAAAGTAGGCCTTTCTTCTCTGGCATTAACCCTTTTATACAATGAAGAATCACTGTCAAGGTCCCCTGAACATACATGAGACCAATACTCCTCTAGCTTTTCCTCTGTCTTTCAGAATAACAGGAGATACAACTTTGGCATACATGTATTAACCATATCTTCCTTCCTTCCTTCCTTCCTTCCTTCCTTCCTTCCTTCTTTCCTTCCTTCCCTCTTTCTTCTTTCTTTCTTCTTTCTTTCTTTCTTTCTTTCTTTCTTTCTTTCTTTCTTTCTTTCTTTCTTCCTTTCTGTATTTTGATGCTTTGACATCTGGAAGCCTTGCTGAGCCAGGAGTGATTGTCCCTCCCAGGACTAGTCAATTCCTAGAGATAAACAACTTGCCTATGAGTGCACCTTTCATATTCAACCAACTGATCCAAATGGCTCCAACCTGAGCCATTATCTTTATTGGGCTCTCGCACTCAGGGCCACTGTTTCCCTGGCCTAATCACCCCAGGGCCAGGGACCAACTAGGGAGAACCTCTATACTGCAGAGCTTAGCAAAATTATCTAAACTAGACAATCCTAAATCTGCTTGCTTTGCCTTACCTGTTCCTCTCTGAGGAAACTACAATAGAGGCTCTTGCCCACAATTTCTCCTTGCTCCTGCTTTCTGACTGACCCTGGTGCTTCTCCGTGTGCCTCCCCTGCATGTCAGGCCATGCTTCCTATTCCTAGTGATCTGTGAGCTAAAAAAAAAAAAAGTCTCTCTCCCCAACGATGATTTCCATGTCTGTGTTTCACCATACCTGATTAAAACAAATCTTGGGTACCCTTGAAACAATATACATCTGGAAGACTATCAAACCATGGCCTGATATATTGGCAGAAATCACAGGATGATCAAAGAAATCAGTGCTCCTATGAGGTATTCAGCAGAAGAGGCAATAATTAATGTTGTCGGAATCTTTCTCCAGGACTCCTGAATCTCTCTTATGGACTGATTTTTCAAAACCGTTTTTCCCACCGACACCCATTTCTACCCTATTATGGGTTACCCATGGATACCCAGGCCTTAATGTTCCTAGTGTCTCATCTGCCATATAAACACACATGTGATATGTGTGTGTGTGTGTGTGTGTGTGTGTGTGTGTGTAATTGCATTTTTGGCTCATCAGTCATGGCTATCCCAGGTAGTAGGAACTGAGTGATTTGGGTATGCTCTGCATTACAATACCTAACTTGACAAAAATCCAGGTAATCTATTTTTTATCCTCTTCCTTCTCTAAGTCTGACTGACCATCTCAGGCATAAAATGGGATCAACTGTTAAGGGATTAGACAATCCCATAGCATAGTGTTAGTTACCACAAACATGCAGTATGCAACCACACAGAAGAACTAATCTCCCCTTCCCTCAGACAACACAAGAATTAGCAGTTTTATTGAATACTGTTATTAAAAAAACACAACAAAAGAACCCCAAAAAATGATCAACTGAATTTGTTGAGCACAGAAGAAATAAAGGTGCCCTCAAGGCCTTAAATAAGTAAATTTGGATTGTGCACCCCCAGGAGAGAGAGGAGAGGAGAAAATTGGCTCTGATGGAGATAGCAAGACCAGCTGGGATGAGAGAAAGCCATTTCAGGCTGGGTTTGTTATTTGATTTCAGCTGACCATGCTGGACTAGCTTTGCATCTTGCCCTTTTTCTCATTGCCTTTGGAGAGTCATCCTGGCTTGACCAGATTCTCTGAATAGGAATCCAGCCCAACCATATGCAACACCAAACTCAGACAAGGCTGTATTGTTTTTGACTGAGATCTTTCTTCTCAGGCTTACCAAATGGCTCAGAGTTGATGGACCCAAAAACAATAATTATGAGTCTCAAAGAATACTTGGCTTTAGATCAATGTCTACCTTTGGAGAATGAGATTCTTTATCTGTAAAATAGGGCAATAATTACTATTTCATAGCAATATTGTGAATATTAAGAAGATAATGCACCGCATCAGGCTCTGGGCTGATGGCTCAGAGCCTGGAGCCTGCTTCCGATTCTGTGTCTCCCTGTCTCTCTGCCCCTTCCCCGTTCATGCTCTGTCTCTCTCTGTCTCAAAAATAAATAAACGTTAAAAAAAATTAAAAAAAAAAAAGAGAAGATGATGCATATAAAAACTCGGCATGTATCGAAGGAAGGAAAGATAATGTCCTAAGCTCATGAGACTTTGTTAGGAATTTGAGATTCTATTTCATTTATTTTCCTTTGAGAAAAATAAAGGAAGGAGAAGGTAGAATCTATTTCAAAGGATTAGTCTAGTCATATCACTTTCCTTCTAAATAACATTTCTCCTGCTTGTTGTATTTTGGATCCACTACTAATGTGCATTAGTTTCCAATTTCCCTTCAGCCACTCTCCAGAAGTGCAATATTGGTTCTTTGTCTTAGGGATATTTCATTTCCTCAATCATGTTAAATCAAACAAACCTCCCATACCAGCAAACAGAAAGGAGCAGCTCTGGGCCTCTGAACTAATTTGCAGTGGCAAAACTGATCGGGCCTCCTCCAGTGTCTTAATTAGGAGTCTTAATCCCTTTGATTTAAAACCAGAAAAAATACACGGCATGGTAGGAAACTCTGAGCATATTTATTTAATACAGACAAATAGGGTTTAGAAAGTTCACTTAATATACAGTGTCAAAAGAAATGTATGTCCCTTTCTTCCTAATAATTCTTCCAGGATAAAGTATGGCTCATTCTCAGATTGGAGCAATCAGTTTTCATGGTCTCTTTCATTTAAAGAGACAGCTATTTCCAACCCACTCTATGTTTCTGGAGACTTTTGACTGGTTTGCTTTAATTTCTCCTGTGACATAAGGAAAGAGTGACTCAGAATATATGCAATATTGTTCACATTGAATTTCGAAAAACGTGAAGAACGGGTGGTGGTGGATGGAGGTTGAATGTGAGGATACAAAAACAGAATATCGATGATTATGAACAGTCTCTTCAGGCCTCCTGCACAGATGCTAGAATGCTCTGGGGATTTGGTAGAAGGTGGGTTCTTCTCGAACCCTATCCACGTTCTTGAGAAGATAAAAGGACAATGTTAAGGTGCACTGATGCGGCTCCTCTAAGGACATGGTGAAGTAGATGTTCATCACTCAGTGAGGGGCCCAGATCAACTCCGGGAGGAGTCACCCATTGGTATGATTGGTGTGGGCTCTGGGCAGCTTGCCTTTTACAGGGCCACAATCATGTGGGCATTTATTTAAAAACTAGGTGAGCATGGGGCTCCCGGGTGGCTCAGTCAGTTGTGTCTGACTTCGGCTCAAGTCATGATCTCGAGGTTGGTGAGTGTGAGCACCATGTCGTGCTCTGTGCTGACAGCTCGAAGCCTGGAACCTGCTTTGGATTCTCTGTGTGTGTGTCTCTCTCTCTGCCCCTCACCCACTCATGTTCTCTCTGTCTCCCTCAAAAATAAATAAACATTAAAAAATTTTTAAAAAACCCCAAAACAAAAACTAGGTGAGTGTGTTGATGACTGAGGTAAACCCCAGACACCTTCCAAAGGATTAGAAAGAGATCCTGTGGCTGAGTGGGCCCAGTGCCCTGTGGGGTCTTCAGGCTATTTTTTCCTACAGAACAATGACCGGATCTTCAGAAACCTCAGCCTCAAAAGAGGAGCGCTCATAGCTCATGATTTTGGATGCTTCTCAG
The DNA here is from genome assembly GCF_018350195.1 of Panthera tigris. Taxonomy (NCBI): domain Eukaryota; kingdom Metazoa; phylum Chordata; class Mammalia; order Carnivora; family Felidae; genus Panthera; species Panthera tigris. The sequence goes on from NC_056665.1 coordinate 111,430,390, forward strand.
CACTGATCCCAGGGGGCAGTTATTCATAATGTCAGGCATAGAGTGCTCTAGAGGGGTCTCAATGCCTTTGATCTAATGCAGTCTCTTAAAATACATAATGATCAGTGTAATCATGTGAGTTACCTGGGTTTGGGCTCACACAGGAAACAGTGATTTTATGTTCCCTCTCATGTAAAAAGACAATCTTTTCACATCTAATTGTTCATGGGTTGGAATAGAATCATATTTAGTCTGTGTTGAGTCTTAAAAAATTAGTTGATCACTTTCAAGGACGCGGAATAAGCCTAAATAGGCAAAACATTAAAAAAAAAAAGTAACCACAGGTGTTTAAAAGACTTCCTTTACTGTGTGAAATAATTAATTGATATAGTGGTTTTTTATACCTAAAAGTCACTGTCATATCTTTTATTTCATTTATTTTTACAGTGCCCCTGTGAAGTTGACAAGCCATATTCCTATTTTGCAGAAAAACAAAACAAAGCCAACTGAGAAAGAAAGCTAAGTAGCCTGTCTAGAGAAATACAGAGGCAGGGCTGGAGTTTGGTCTCTTGACTGTTAGACCCTAAAAGGATCTGGAATGAATAAATTGGCTGTTTGTTTGTGACCAGGCACTGCTGAAGACTGACAGGTGATGTTGAAAAAAGTTAGACCTCTGAATTATCGTAAATGTCCCTCTGCAGTTTTGTTTACAAGAGCAAGTTGCACTATCCTCGAGGAAGAGAGCTGCGTGAGTAATAATCCACATCCCATGCAAATTATCAGTAATCCTGAAATTAATGAAATCTAAACTAAGAAGATTTGATTGTTTACTTCTCAGCACATCCCCATTATCCACAATCTAAAGCCTGATACTACATGATTATCCTATAAAGTGGGCGTTTATTTTGGTGTCCCAAAAGTGCTGCTCGGCTGCCTCAGGTGGGCATAAATAAGAAAATAAAGGGCCCCATCTAACTGTGGTTAACGTCTCCCCTGGAGGAATGGGGAGGTCTGAGAGGGTTTAGATGCAGGCAAGTCCATTTCCCAGTCTCCCCCAAGATGCTATCGATCCCTTTGCAGCGGCCCCCAATCATGGGAAGGGCTAAGCCGCATAAGCATATGAGACAATTCCACATCAGCACACCCCGCCGGCTGTCAGCAGAAAAAAACACAAGCCCCGCTGAATAATTATGGCTTGAGCTATTGATTGGGACCATGGAAGAGTTTCCAAATGCTTTTAATTTGCCAAACAGAGGGAAGTGTGCTACAGAGAGGTTTGCTTCCAATAACATCATTTCTCCCTGTGCTAATTAAGGGGAGAGCTTAACAAGGTGGAGGGGATTGTTTTAAAATAAAATCCTGCCAAGTAAAATCTATGGCCATTGAAAGGTGGCAAATGGGAGATGAAGGGCTTGTCGTAAGAAATGGCTTGAAACAATTGGCCTGGGGTAAGCTTGGGTCCTATAGGAGACCCTAGTCTGGTCAGGGACCTACTACTTCCACTGGCCAGAGGGTTTTATGCCATGCTTCTCTGAGAGATGATGGTCTAAGGCTGAAGCAGTAGCTAGAGGCCAAGCAGGGCTGAGGTCTCACACTTGCCCCCTGCCCCCTGTGGCCTCAGTACATCTCTTTCTTTCAATCCTTGGGTCTGCATTCCTGATGAGGAAAGACAATATTATCTAATTGGAACTGATGAGTGATTTAAAAAAAACATGCATTATTATGAACTAAAGTCATAGTTGTTTTTTTTTTTTTTTCAAATTTCCTTAGTTTTAACCTAATATCCTTTTTCTTTTCCAGGATCCGTCCAAGATACCATGTTAACTTTAGTTGTCACATCTCCTAGGCTCCTCTTGGCCGTCAGAGTTTCTCAGACTCCCTTTGTTTTTGATGACTTTGATGGTTTTGAGGAGTAGTGAGTGGTCAGGTATCTTGCAGGATGCTCCTTTGTTGGAATTTGTCTGATGTTTTTCTCAAGATTAGACAAAAAGCACAGGATAAAGTTGGCCTAATCAAGGTGAGGAGGCAAAATCAACTACGTATAACAAATGTATGCAAAATTCCCCCTTTTGCAAACATCATGTAGACACACACTTCGTGTTTTCCAAAGGGTCTAGCACTGGTCCCCAATAGTGATAACGTAATTATTTGGATGGATGAACAGAGTGATGGATGGAAAAACATTTTCTCAGCTGCCACATCCTTACAATTCTCATGTAGCTTTATGTTAGTATCATGATAAGTCTTTCAAAGGACATTCAGCCACTTTTTAATCACAACACATAAAATTCACGCTGACATTATGTGTCTTCATTCTTGTTTTAAGTGCCTCTCCTGTGACCCTACAGGCTTACATTGGCCACAGTTATTTTAAGACCCCAGTACTAGTGAGATCTTAAGATCTGCACAAATTCCCTCCCTGAGGTTACAACATACTAAGCCCCCAAGACAACCCCACCTCTTTGTACCCACCAAGAGTAGTTCTTGATCTTTACCAAGAATAGTTCTTCGTCTTCAAAACTGTCAAATAGTTTGCAAGATGAAGTGCCCATCATAAAAAGAATAAAAATTATATGAGTTGGAGTTGTTTAGCCTAGAGAAAAAAGGACTATGGATGACTTTATCACAATCTTCTAGGATCGCAGAAGAGTGAAGAGTCACACAGACTTGGGTTCTAGTCCTGGCCCTGTCACAAATAAGTTGTGCTACCATGGGCAAGTTACTTGATCTTTCTGTGCTTCAGTTTCCTATGTATAGAATAGGCAGAGCCTTGGTAGGTTTATTGGGAGGTAATGTATGTAATGTGCTTAGCACAGTTCTTGGCACAGACTGGTTATTCAATAAAATTTAGTTTCTACCTCATTTACTATATGGCTTTACACATAAAAATAAAACCAATTCATATTTTTATGAGTCTTTGTAGCTTAGAAAGCATTTTCTCACACTTCAAGGTGATAAAACCATTGTTGTCCTAGCCCTTCAGATGCCAAATAAAAGACAATGGGTTTTAATTCAAATAATAGTGATTTTGGTTAGAGAAAGTACATTTTTGGCCATTGAGGGAATAAAAATCAGAATGAGTTATCTGGGGGCCCCGTGAACCTTGTCGGGAGCTCCAAAGCAGAGTGGGCAGTGTAGGGCAGAGTCTTGACCTCACCACGACCCTATAGCCGTCAAAGTCTTGGCTGGCGGGAGTAACATGTGCAGTTCTGGGAAGCGTGGGAGACGTAGGAATCACTGTTTATCCTCAGAACACTCTAAACCCACCTCCTGCCTCGGGAATGGTTCCAAGTTCTGCCTCCAGAGCTCAGTTTCCTGAAGCTAAACTTCATGGGTGAAAGTAAATCTTAGGGTATAACCCAATGTGCAAGAAATATCTTGTTTTTTAAAAATCAGTTTAAGCCCACTTCTGATCTTCTCAGCTGGGCTTGTGAGAAACCCAATTTCAGTCATTTAGAGGCTGCTGTCCAGGGTCATGCCAAGGATCTGGGGTCTCAACCTGGTGCAAAAGCCTGGGAAGACTTTCTGGTCCTGCTGGGACCTCCGGGCTATCCCGGGGACCCCTGTGCTTATCACAGTCACAGTACTGACCTTGTACATCGCTGTTGCCCTATTGGTGTCTATCACCCCTTCTAAAGAATCAGCAGCTTGAGGGCAGGACCTGTGTCTTTTATCACGGTATCCCCAGAACGGATGCATTTTCCAGTATGTAGCAGAGGCATACTGAATGTGTGTTAATGAATAAATAAATGTTTCCTTTATATCATGAAGCCCATTAGATAATATTTTTTATCCTCCATGACTGAGAGCCTGATGACGAAAAGGATGGTGATTTTGCCTCTATTTCCTCAATGCTTGAAGGCCCTAATAAACGTTCCTTGAGTAAATGATCAAATGGTATTTCTTCATTGTGCACAGTGTTGTGTGGGTTTGTCTGCCTTTGCAACTGTGTGGCATCTGTGGGCAGGGCTCGGAATTGGTCATTGTCACAGAGACTGTCAATTTTTCCCACATGGGTTTTCTCCTTCACAGAGCCTCTGAGTTTTAGCTGGGCACGTGGCTGCCTGAATAAGAACAACGTTTCCCTGCTTTCTTGAGGGGCGACTAGGATCTGGCTGGAGAGATACCAGTGCCGTGACCGGTGCAGCTCTCTCTTCCTCCCATTCCTTCCTCCCACTGGCTGGAGCGCAAGATGGACTGGGAAGCCGTCTTTGCCATGAGGGTGAGGAGAACACCCTGGGAAGAGTGGAGCCCCAGAAGGGAGGAGGCTGGGACCCCGACACACTGGGGCCTCCACACTGGCCCCAGACTGTCGGGGGTGAGAGAACTAACTTCTGTTTTGTTTAAGCCACTGTACGTGGTGTCTTTGTGAGAAAAGTAGAAACCTTATGCCAACGAATACCCTCACCTTGGTACCCTCGCTGGCTGCAGCCCAGTGCCAGGCAGGAGTAGGCCACCCTCCCAGTACGGTCGCTTCCTGTGCTGTCCATCTCCGGGTTTTCATCCCAACCCATGCAGCTCCCAGGGGAGGTCATCCAGAGGCCAGGAAGCAGTCCTCCTTCACAGCCTGGCCTGAGTCAGCAGCTGTTTTCAGTTTAATGAGATGACACTAATGATTGTGCCTCCCTGGGATGAGTGGGCCTGTCCTCCCTGGAGAAGTATGGAAGGTCCTGGTACTTCCATCATCGCTGAGCTTGGAGGTCAAGGGGAAGGGAGGTCTCAGAAAAGGGCATGGAGGTGACGGACCTATGGAACATGCATTTGCTGCTCCAGAACCAAGTCTAAACTTCAGTAAAAGGGGAGAAAACACCACTGGGCTGGCTTTACTCTGACAGGTGCCACTGAAAATGCCCCTCCTACATCTGCTGGGGTTGCCAGGATGAGCCTTACAGGGCACCTGGAAAGTGCTGCGTGCTTTGCCTCTATTATTCTTGCCAGCTCCCTCAGGTAGGCAATGGTCCATGGGCCCAGGGCAGCCCAGTTTGGTCATGCAGCATGAACTGTGGCTCATTCTATGGCATTTCCTGCTCTGGGTTCCTTTGGGAAGCTGTGGACCCTACCCCTCGGACCCTTGTCCCACAGACTCCTGCCCTATAGATCTCTGCTCCTCAGCCTTTTCCCAATCAACGTGAACATCTGTTCCTCAAACCCCTGCTCCATGGACCCCTGCCCATTCCTTAGCCACATTGCATTAACTCAATCCATGACTCTCCCTGGGGCTCTGGCTCTCTTTTCTGAACTCAGGTGTCCAGGACAGAGAAAGGGACCATTTTTATTTTGTATTTTGGGGGATGTGGGTGCTAAGCATCCATTTCTCATTTATGAAGTTCAGTAGGGCCTTGGGGGCTGAATTTCTTATTTTATCTCACACTTGTTGGGTGCTTACTATGGGTCGGGTACTTTGCTAAGCACTTACATGTAAATTAGCTCAATGAACACTCTCCGGAATCTTATGATGCTGGTGCTATTATGGTCTCCATTTTATAGATGAAGAAGCCAAGGCTCTGGGAGGCTCAGTAGCTCACCGTGGTAATCTGGCTCACAACAGAGAAATCTCAGAGGCAGGATTTACACCCAGGGAAGCTCGTCCAGATGCCTGCTCTTCCAGCTACTTCAGGTGTGTTCCTTGCTTTCTAAAGTATATGGTCTGGGACAGTGATGCAAATTACCTTTAATGAGGGGAGAAAAGGACAGGACCAGATGAGCAGTATCGAGGGAGGGACACCTTGGACAAGAGGAAAGCCAGATAGAGAGCATGTGGTCGGAGGTCAGGTTCCAAGATGACCAAGGACAGGTGAGGCTAATGGAGCAGTATGTGGGTGGGGCTGAGTGGTGCAGGGTGTAGGCTGAGAATAAGGCAGAAGACCAGGAGCTGCCTGCTATCAAGTGTTAGCCACAGGGATAAGGGAGAGACCACCTGGCTTGCAGATGCCAGCAGGGGCCTGGGATGGAGAGGGCCAGTGTTAGCACCTCTCTCTTATAATGAAATTAGTTGCTTCCTACAGCTCCTCTCCTTGCAAACCTGTCCTGTAGGTTCCAGGAAGAAGCAGAAGGTCCAGGAGTGTGTGTGCGCACACACACACACACATACACACACACACTCACAAGTATCTCCTCCAACAAGGAGGAAAGAGGCCTAAGGGATGGGCTGTGACCTCTCTGACATAAAGCTTTCCCTCTCCAGCCTTGTCTTTGCAGTTCTCTCCCAGCTGCAGGGCTGAACAGTGAGGGGTGGTCCCTGCCAGACCAGCCATCCTCTGCCACAAACCGACTCCATTTATTTTCAGATTTTATGTGCTTTAAAATAGACTTGCTGGTAGGTACCCAAATCCAGCAGACCTGAAAAATGCTTACCAGGCAGAAAAAAATGAAGGACACCGGCTTCCCTTACCGGACTCAGTGCTTCTCCTGCCCTCCCCCAAAACACATCTTTAAGGTGCAGAGACCCCAAAAACATTTCCCAATCATTTCCCCAATCACTCCAATTCCTGTGAGCACTCCATAAAAAGCTGATAGGAAAGAAGAATCCTAATGGCCTGGTGAGAAAGAAAATTCCATTTTCATCATCCGGATGCTGAAATGGACCAGGTGCTCATGGGTCGGATTCACCATGAGTTTGGATTCACACTGCTGTTTGGAGACAGGGCGAGATGAGAATCCGGAGAGAGGCAGGGTGGCAGCCTAGCATCCATTTTCGTGGCCGCTCTGCTCTGTTCCTTTTCCCCACTGGCCCCTCAGAAGCTTCTTGCCCAGGAGACGCTGCCTTAGGGTGTTCACACCAGGGGAGGTCTCACCGCACCTGATGTCACAGCCTGGACTTTACTTGTGCATGTAACCAATAAGCAGTAGAGAGGCTTCGGACACTGCTGTGCCTTGGGCATACTAAAGTATATACAAATAAATAAAACATGGTCTCCTTCAAGGAGAGTCAAGAGAACACAAGGTGCTATAGGTACACATAGTAGGGGAACCTAATTAATACATTTGGAGGTTAAGGAAGGCTCCCTCCCTGGAGGAGGTGACCTTGAGGTTGGGACTGGGAGGAAGACTAGGGGCTCATAGGTGGCAGCATGATGAGCCAGGAAAGGATGCTCCACGCAGAGGGAACGGCATGTGGAGCGTTTCCAGAGGTAAGAAACAGCCACCTGTGTCTCTGAGACCACAGGTGCTTCAGCGTGGCCAGAGTGGAAGATGCCAGGGAGTGGTGGGCACAACCAGTGGAAGGCACAGCAGGTCCAGACGCTGGTCAGCCTGTAAGAAGGGCTTAAAGAGTTTGGACTTCACGGGAGGCAAACTTTGTTTGGTTCACTGCTGTATCCCCTGCAGCTAGATGGGTGAATAGCACAGAGTAGATGCTCATCCGTATTTGTGGTTGAATAAGTGGTCAAAATGGAAAGATTTTAAGCAGGGACAAGATCTGATGAGTTTTGCATTTTAGAGTCACCACCTGGGCTGCCGTGCAGAGAAGGGATTTCAGGGCAATGATGCTGAGGTGGGCGGCAGAGAAATGACAGAGGCCATAACCACCGATGTCAGTGGCGGTGGAGACAATGGGCCAGTAAAATCCACAGGACTTGATGATCAGTCTACAGGTGGTGGTGGGAAGGAGGAGCCCAGATGAAGGACAACAGGAGTTAACATCCTCTGAGGGCCCCCGGCAAGGTGCAGACCACAGCCGCGAGGCAGGGCAGCCCCCAAGGGACATCGGCCTCTGCTCAGCTGGGAGTCTGGGCTCGGTTGTGATGTTTGGTTCTCTCAGCTGTGAAACAGAGATACTACTCTTCACCTTGCGGGGAGAGAGATCAGAGATTCTGCAAAGCACGTAGCACAGTGCCTGACACGCAGTGGGTGTTCAGGGTAAAGCCTCCGGATCACCTGAGCTGGACTCCGAAAGACAGGAGCCCTTCCAGACAGTAGGAGACCGGGTCAGGGGAGGACATCCAGGTGGTGGGACTAGAGAGCACAGAACGTCCGTAGGAAAGCATGAAGAGTGGGGAGTCATTCAGCCCGACTGAAATGCGGGCAAATGTGCGCGAGAGGGAGGTGGCGAGGGCAAGTAGAGAATAAGGAGGATCTTCATTGCCCTCTGCTTCTTTCTCCCCGTGCGGCTGTGCTTCCTCGGTGCAGCCTCTGACATCTCGTCCATCTTCCCACCTCCCGCCTTTTGCCTTGCAATCCAGTCTCCACACCGCAGTGGGGGTTTGCACACAGTTTGGACTTAGCAGTCCCTGAAGGTTTGGGGCAGGGGAATGACTAGGTAGTCACCGTGGGTAAGTTGTGAGCCCCAGACAGCAAGGTATGGCGTGAGGGTCACACTGCAGCTTAAGCAGTGTCTCTGCCTTGTCTAGGCAGCTCTCCGCCACCCACAAGTACAGCCCAAACTGACTTGCATGTTCTGTAAAGCTCACGTCCCCGGCTGCCCGCCCCTGTCTGCCCTCCGTCTGCCTCACACCACCTCTGAGCCCCGCAGGGTGTGGACACCAAGTCTCTCCCCCTTCCCACCAGGGTACCCCAAATGACAGATGTGAAGGACCTGGACCCCAAGAGAGTAGTTTTGACCAGTCTGTTTGCCTGTCCTACCAGTTCTGCGATGACAAAGGCAAAAGAGGGTGTTAATCATGTTTGCACTTTCAAGGCTATTGCAGTGACTGGCACATAGTAGGCACTCTATTTAGCAGAGAGGGAGAAACCCCGAAGGTTTGTGAATGGGGTGTGAAGTTGGACGTGGACAGAGATGGGACTCTTAGGATCATGCTGCCCTTCTACAGAATCACAGGGTGGCTCCAGCGAGGTGCCCTATGCGGCTTTCACTCGCTGCAGGCCGAGCGTGTCCACACCGGGCAACTGGGTCTTCCCTATAATCCTAGATAAACATGCCTTTGCTGCTAGATGTATACTCAAAGCCAGAAGCTCAGAGCAAGGAGGCATCTTTAAAGGGCATAAAAAGCAATATACAATTGAGATGCTGCTGTCTCTGTTCTAGGGGTGAACGGGGGCTCTCTGGCAATTTCACAGCCTCCAGACCACCTCTGCTTGGAGGGAGTAGGGAAGTTAGTCTACTCCCAAATCTGGGCTCTCAAGGCCTCCCGAGAGGCCCCTCCTGGCCTCCCACCGTGGAGCCCTCTACAGGCAGTTGCAAATAAAGGTCATCTGATTCTGCCACGTCTTGAGGGTCTGGGTTTTGACCTTGATGGGATTTATTGACTCAGGTTATCCAAACACGGATTTCTAAAGACTATAAGGTTTTTCTGAGTGTGCTCCCACCCCCTGCTCCTGACTCTGACTATAAAGCTCCAGCCCCAGTTTCTGAAGGCTCCCGACCTAGGGGTGGGCGTGGCGGTCGTTTCTGTACCTTCTATTTACCTGTCTCTGCAGCTGCAGGAGACAATGAGCAAACTCTCTTCCCAGAAGCAGGCTATGGAGACTCAGAAGCACAGAAGAGCTGTTTTAGCCAGAGCCGTTAAACTATAGGAAGCTTTGCACAGAAAAGAAGAAATAAATCAATGCTCGCTTAAGGAAAATGAAGACCAAACTTTTCCGGAAAAACAAAATGTGATTTTCAAATGATCAGAGCTGGCTTTAGTAATCACAGAGGGAATTAAGCTCCTTGAAGCTCTTCACCGGGTGCCTGCTGGTATCTTTGCCGGCTTAAATCCCAGGTCACATTAATTACTGATACCCGCATTCTTTCCCTTCTCATCTGACCCCAGCCACTTGCCTGCATCCCAATCTCTCTCCTTTTCTGTCAGCTGCATCTGCTACTATATTACCATTCATATATGGGTAAGGTGGGGAAAATCGGAGGAAACAATGAAGGCTCATTCCAAGACTTATGCCAATTCTTGCTTGAACCATTAAAATAGGCTTCTAACCCACCTCCCTGGCTCTAATTTTGTCCCTCTTCATCCTCCACACAGCTGCTGCTCCAGATATCTGTCTAAAATGTAAATTTGACGCTGGCTGATGCTGGCAGCTCCAAGTGTCCTCATTGTCCCATGCAAGGTCTCCAGGATTTAGCCCCGCCTCTTGCTCCTGTGATTAAATCGGCCACCAAAAATACGGTATGACTAGGTCTTCCTCCATAAACCCAGGTTCCTAACACCATGCCAGTCGCAATGCTTCCCTCTGATCCGGTCTTCCAAAACAGCTGAGATCTAAGTCGGAAAGTAAATAAAGGAGAGGAGAAAAGAGAAAATCTGCTAAGAAAGGATGTGCAATGAGAGGTAAGGGAGGGACAGAAAAATTTTCTTTCCCGACTCGACTTCCCAAGCTGCCCCATGTTGGATGGCGGCAGCAGAGGCAGCAGAATTAGGAATGCTGGCGAAATGTGCTGCTTCTTTTTTTGGCTTAAAAATGTTTTTGCGGAAGTATAAAATGCATTGAGAAACATGCATAAATCACAAGGATACAGCTCAAAAGAATGTTCACAAACTGAACACACTTATGTAGGCAGCACCCAGATGAAGAGACAGAACATGACCAGCACCGAGGAGCCCTCCTCACGGTCGCCACCCTTGCAAGGGTTGCCATCTTGGCTCCTGTCACCCAACGGTAGTTTTGCCCATTTTTGAACTTTAAATTAATGGAAACCTACAGGCTGTACTCTTTGTGTTCATCTTCTTTTGCTAAACATTATGCTGATACTATTCAACCACGTCCTCGTACTTTGTTCATTCTCAGGCTGCATACTCTTCAAGTGTGAGAATATATTTCTTTGTCTGGTCTACTGTTGGTGGGCATTTGGGTCATTTCCAGTTTGGGGCTATTTTTAAAATGCTGTTATAAGCATTCTAGCTCGTGTCTTTTGGTGAACACAGGTATGCATTTATGGCAGGCATATACCTCCAAGTGACACGGCTAGGCCATGGGAATGGGATCTGTCCAGGTTTGGCAGGTGCTATCAGATCGTTTCCCAATGTGTAGGGTTTGAATCAGTTAACAGAGTGGGAGACTTCGGGTAGCTCTACATCCCCTGGTGTGGTCAGTCTCCTTCACGTCGGCCATTCTAATGGGTGCGTGGTGGCATCTCAGGCTAGCATTTCCCTGCAGCTACTAATAGTGAACACCTATTCATACACTTTTTGGTCATTTAGATATTCTGTTTTGTGAAGTGACTATTCAGGCATTCTGCCTGTTTTTCCATGAGTTGTCTCTCTGTTGCTTATGGATTTATAGGAGCTGTGTCTTGCTGAGTAATCACACATTCTCCACTTTCTCCCTCTTAAATCCATTTGGAGTGATTCAGTTTAGCAAGCCTTAACTGGGTTCAATTGGCACGACTGTGTTAGGTGCATGGGATAAAAGAGGACTGGTATCCAGAGCTCCCTCTTTGGAGCCCAAGCTTGAGGCCTTGGCTTCTTCTTCTCGCTCCTCCAGACCGTCCCGTCCACACCGAAGATTGGCCTGGTGGGGCAGGAGCTAGGCTGAATTTCTGAAGTTCAGTAGTTAACTCTTCTGCAGATTTCCATGAAAGAAACAGGAGGAGAGGATCAAATAATTTGAGGCAGATGAGGCATTACTGACTTCGCCCAACTCCACAGATCCGCAAGGAGCCACGCAGCAGAGGGGTCTGGCTGCAGCTCCCCGTCCTAGGAATGGACAGCACAGGCAGTAGCAACAAATTGATATTGATGCTGCCTTACTTCATGCCTTCCAGTAATAACCAGTATTTTGTTCAGTTTGAAAAACGTGAGCTTTCCATAGGATGCCTACTTCAGAGTTCCATTTCCATGTCTTAACTGATGGCTTCTATGTCTATAGACTTCTATAGAACACAGACATGTAGCAGCCACAGGAGTCTGCTAACTGCTGGGCAGGAAATTCTTTCATTCTTTATAGATTCACTCAGACCTTGTGTTGATCTCATTTTGTGCCCTGATATTGTTCTGAAAGATAATGTGCCGTAGCAGCAGGTATCAGTGAACTATGCTCAGCAGGCCTGGGTCCTGACCAGCACCTGACCAGGTCGCTGTGTGACCTTAGACAAGTTACTTAATATCTCTGAGCCTTTTTCTCCCTCTGTTCATCTGCCAGATAGGAATCCTGTTCCCTGCCATGCCGACCTTGCCAGGTTTCGGGAAAATTAAACTAAGGTGATATATATGCGAAAGCATTTTGAAAAATGTAAAGTGCTATATAAAGGGAAAGCACTACCTACTGAACCTCAGATTTTGTTCCAGCATAGCCATCTGGTTCTCGGGTCTTTTTTTTATTAGTCAATTTCCATTTTGCTTGTATTATTTGGTGCTCAGACCTGTTAGTCACCCTTGGCATGGAGTTCTTCTATGTAAAGGGTACCTCTTTGGTCTAGATAAACTCTTGTACTTTGGCATTTCACCATACGGCTACTTCCTCCGTGACCTTTTCCTTCCTTTGTTTCTTTTCAGGGCCTAGCAGACCTTTTATCACCTGGACAGGATCCACGCAGGCAGCCTCCAAACCACATCAAGGGATTTTAATTTCCTCACGGCTTTGTTAGCATTTCACATTGTTACAGGTCAAAACACAAGGTTATTTACTAGGAATGAGAAATGTCACTAATATGAATTATGGGAGCCCCATGATTTCCCTCCAGGTATTCAGAACAACACGCAGTGCCTATCATCCTAGTGAGCTTAGCATGGGCACTGACCTCCCCGGGATCTTGAGCACCATGTGCTTGACTAAGGTCCGATGAAAGGACAGCCATCCTAGGCTGGGAAATGCCAATGCCTATTGGATTTGTTCAAGGAACCTCTTCCTGCAGGCTGCCATTTTGTTCAAGAAAATTCTGGAAGGTGCAAATTCTATTTCCTAGCCAATAAGGGAGGGGAATGAAGATATTTGTTCACTCATTCAAAAATCACCCATTTGTCTTCTTACTCCTTTGATGGTGAGCTCCTGCTGTGCAAATACTAATGGGACACAATGTATATAGTGGTTTATGTTTTATCTTACCATCTGCTTCCTGTTTCTATCACCATAAACTTAGCAAAGAGCTGGGGTAAAGAAGGCCATGATAAGGGAGGGAACCACAAGTTCTAAAGATAAAAAAAAAAAGATGCTTTCAGTAACTGTCAAAAAAAGAACATTTTGGGTTTTTTTTTTAAATTTTTTTTAATGTTTATTTTTGAGAAGAGACAGGGAGCACTAACAGGCGAGGAACAGAGAGAGAGGGAGACACAGAATCCAAAGCAGGTTCCAGGCTCTGAGCTGTCAGCACAGAGCCCAATGCGGGGCTTAAACCCACGAACTGTGAGATCATGACCTGAGCCAAAGTTGGATGCTTAACCAACTGAGCCACCCAGGCACCTGAAAAAGAACATTTTGAAACATCCCTTCTCCTGGCTTTTATGGCACCACCCTCTCCTTGTTTTTCTCCTTTTCTATCTCCTCTTTTTCTAAGCATTGGAGTGCCTCCGGGATACGTCCCAGGCCCCATTTTCTTTTCACCAAGAACGTCTCAGCTATTCTCATGGCTATAAATGCCTTCTCTGGGCCACCCCTTCCGTTTCCAACCCTGATCTCTCTTCTGAGCTGCAGGCAAGCGTATCTACCCACTCACTTGACATGTCCACTTGGAAGAATCAAACCATCTCCAGCGTCACATGCCAACAGTGGAGATGTCTATTTTCTTCCCATGCCTGCATCTCCTCCGCATTTCCTCACTTTGGCAAAACCAGAAATCCGGGAAGCGGTCTTGGAGCTCCCCTCCCTCTCATCCTCACTCCCTCTACCACCTGCACTCTCCTCTCCAAGCTATGCAGGTCTCACTGTGCTCTTTCCCGAGCCCTGCAGTGGCCTACTAACGAAGCCTCCCCTCACTTCCTCTTGCCCCACCTCTCTGCAGGAAGAAACAGCAAGTGTGAGCTTTTAAAAATGAGAATTAGACCATAGTGCCTCCCTGTCTGAAAGGGCCTCCCTGCTGCATTCTAAATGAATGGCAAGCAGCTCCCAGGCCTCACAGAGCAAAGCCTGGCCGTCTGGCCCTCCAGGCTGCTCCCTCCTTCCTTACGCCACTCACTCCACCTCAGCCCCCTCTGGCCCCCCTCAGGTGCCCAGGCAGGATCTTCACATAGGCACTTCCCTCTGCCTGGAATCTATCTGCTCTCCTTTTCTCTTAGACCAAATATCACTTCTCTGATATGCCTTGCTTTGCCTCTCTGTTTATTTATCTCCCTTGTTATTCTTCACAGCCCTTCCAATTTATAATTATTAACTTATTTATATGTGAATTGCTATAATGTCTGCCCTCCTGTATACAAGATCCCTGAAGACAGGGATCATGCCCCCCCCCCCCACTTTTTTTGTACATGGCAGGAGCTCAATAAATAAATATTCATTTAATAAATAAATGTCCAAACTACACAAAACCAGCCATTTAAGTTGCAAAACATACACATTGTATCTATTCTTTGAGAGCGTAAAGATTAAGAAACTAGTATTGCCCTTAAGCCTGATATAGAGTGACCTAGGGCCTGTGCTTTACAGACTACACTCCAGCCTCCCTCCAGTTGTGGCCCTTACGAGGGGGTAAGGGGTCCACAGGGCCAATGGGACAGTCCTAAGGAGAGCTCCTGTCTCAGCCAACACGGCCAGTTTAGCAAATAAAAGTACACTATGCATAGTTAAATTTCAGTTTCAGATAAACAACCGCTCATTTTTTTAGTATAAGTATGTCCTGTGCAATATTTGAGATATACTTATGCTAAAAAAATTCATGGTTCATCTGGAATTGAAGTTTGCCTAGATGTCCTGTATTTTATTGGCAGCCGTTGCCCCAGCTTCTAGACCAAGTGTCTGCACACTATGGCCTGTGGACCAAATCCAAGCTGCTACCTATTTTTGTAAATTAACTTTTGTTGGAGCACAGCTACCCCCATTCATTTGTGTATTATCTATGACTGCTTTCGAGATACAGTGGCAAAGTTGAATAGCTTTCACGGAGACTGTATTGCCCACAAAGGCTAAAATATCTGCTATCTAATCCTTTACAGAAAAGCCAGTTGAATCTTTGTTCTGGACCATGCTCTGGGTAACCAGTGCCTCACAAGGGCCTACCCAACACCCCTGAATCTACTTCCAGAGTGAGCAGACGTCTGGCCTCTGAGGGTGAGGGGCACAGACTGTGGGTAGAGTGCAGGATGGAGCTGATCCTCCATGGAGGGAGGCTGGACGATGACCTTCCCCTGAGAGTTTGCTGTTTCTGCCCAGAACTCTGAGGATCTCAGAATTCTAAATTTGCACCCAGTCTTCCATTTCATTAGGAAGATAAGTTTTTCAAGATAGGTAACAGATTATATTCACTTTGTGTATTAGACTGATTTAACTTTTAAATAGTTAAACACATGGCATGCAGACCTCCCTTTGTCGCCTTGACCTGAGCTCCTCAAATATCAGATCTGTTTTAACAACCAAGGCACAGAAATCATCAATAGTGCCATCTTGTGGTGAGATCTACTACTACCATTTCCAAGCTGCGGAAGCTCCCCTAAACGCTGGTCACCCACAGCTTAGCAGCTCTGCCTATGACAACAAGCAAAGTTCAAAATTATACCACTGAACCAATGGGGGTTCAGTGCTAAAATGCTTTATGAGACATTAAAGAGATACTAAATGATATTCAGCATGATTTCCTTCTAAATTAGTAATTTTTTTAAGTGTTTATTTTTGAAAGAGATACAGAGCGTGAGCAGGGGAGGGGCAGAGAGAGAGGGAGACACAGAATCCGAAGCAGGCTCCAGGCTCTTAGCATAAAGCCCGACGTGGGGCTCGAACCCAAGAACAGTGAGATCATGACCTGAGCCAAAGTCGTATGCTTAACTGACTGAGCCACCCAGGCACCCCCAAAATTACTAATTTTGGGTGGCCCACAATTTCTCACATTTGTACAGTGCTTTACAGTTTATAAAACATGTTCACACACAGCTTCTTAGCTGAGCCTTACAACCACGCTTTGGGTTGCCCTGAATACGGAAACTCTTAATGTCCATGACTTGCCCCAGCCTCTCTGGCAAGCCAAGGGTTGGTCTCATCATATTAGAGACATCTTGCTTTTAACCAGAATGGGGGCTAAGCAGAAAATCAATTTCCTTAACCATGAAGAGAACAGAAAGGTTACATTTCAGCAAACTGGGACCTTGACGATGACTTTTTCTTAGTGCTCCCAGGCCTAGATAAGGGAAAAGTGGTTTCTGAAAGTATATCATAATCCTTCAATAGCAGAGATTTGTGACAATTTTCTATTATTCACAACAAAGAGTATTTAGCAAGACTTGGTTCTCTGACATTTCCACTATTCCTCGAACAACTTTACAAACTTCCTTCTCTGCTCTGCGGGCAGCCGGCCACGAGAGATACCGCAAAGCCGTGACCTTGAATCTGGGCCTGAGGGGTTAACCTTCACTGATGCCTCCACTGCAGCAGAGCCAGGGCGATCTGAGCCACTTGGAGGACTTTTAATTCCAATCTGTCAGAGATTAACATCTTGTCCAGAGATAGCTGTGAAGACAGGTTTCTCCCAACAACCCAGGGGTGAGCTAGGGATTTTACCGTCATTGGGGCTGACACACACAGTTGGATTTCACATTACATCTGGAAAGACACGGAGGAAATTCAGGGAATGAGACAAGGAGCTGGAAGCAGCACTTTTGTTAAATTCTACTTTTCTCAGAGATCAATAGATGCTTCAAAGCAGTCCACTGAGGGGGGTGTTTGTGTGGCTTTGACAAAACAGTTGTGCTTCTCGCCTCTGGGAGAGCCAGTCTGAACCACCCAAGAGATGCCTTTCCAACTTTTTGATCATGCATGATGTGATTTGTGGGAAAATAGTTTACTTTGCCTTTCATCATGAACTTCTGGGTTATGCAGCGAGCTGGGGGACCAGGTTTATCAGATTCAGCCTTGCCTCTGGAGCTCCAGATTCATTCATTTATTCATGCATGCATTCCATCAGTGTTTATTGAATCCCATGTATGCTGCCGACATTCTGCTTGCTACCAAATGAATAAGACTTGACCTGGCCACATGGCTTTCATAGGTTCATGCTGCTGGGGATTCATGTTGCAGGGGGTCAGGAAAGGCTTTCCGGGGAGACGTTTGAGTCAGGTTTTGAAGGACTAGAGCCAGTTAGCCAGACAGATGGGGATGGAGGAAGCGAACTCAGACTGGCTGACCCCCCCACACTCTAAGCCTCAGGTTACACAGCCTCCAGAGAACTATTCTGACAGAGAACGTCTCAAGAAGAGACTTCACCAAGAGAAGCTCTGTTCCTAGAGCACCCCTCCCTTGAACAGCACTAAGACTGTGGCTTCCACAAATGGCAGGGGAAGTTGGATGGGGAGGCAAAACAGAAACTGAGTTGTGGAGACCCAAGAGAGTCTGGCGTGTGCTGTTGATCCTGGCCAGCAGGGGGCAGTGCAGGGCCCTTTGAGGAGTTAGACTACACCCATTGGTTGGGAAAGTCTCTAAACTGGTAAAGTGAGCCAGACCTCTTCCCCAGGAAGGTTACACCCCTTGTTATTGTCTTCCCAGTGCTTATTACTTTCTGAAGTGTTCCTGTTGATTTGTTTACATATTCATTTATTACCTTTCTCTCCCTTTCGAGGACATAATCTTCATGAGCAAAGGCCTTGCCTGTCTTGTTCTCTGTTGTATTCCAAGTGCCTACATTAATGCCTCGTATGTGTTGATTTCTCAATAAATATTTAAACAATAAGTTCATGGGAGTGTGAATCTATGTGGCACCGAGAAACAGGCACTGTAGGAAAATGAAGACCTATATTTGCCTTTTGCTCTTGGAAGAGGATCCCGATGTATGGTCTATTCCAGTTTTGCAAGATGGACAGCCAGGAGCATAGGGAACCAGAGGAGAGCTTCTTTGTTGACAAAACAGACATCCTTTCTGTACTCTGGGCTGAGCGTTGCTGGGGCCAAGGTAAGCTGTCATCACCTGGCCCGGAGGCCAAGGTCAAGGACCAGTGGGTGGGGAAGAGTGGACGAGCCTGGTCCTGCCGCAGCAGAGAGACTGGAAGGCACAGTGGTATCATGAGATACCTGGTCTACAGAGGCCATGCTGATCCCACCAGCAGAGCACTCTGAGGTCCAAAACAGAGCAGAGTGATGAACAAGACGATGCAGAAGTCAGACCTGGGCTGTGAGAAGTGCAAGGCTCACACTTCCTGGGGATGTGGTCTGTGACCAAGAAACCTTTGAAGGGCAAGTGCGCCCTTGCAGGCATGTCTAATTCTGACTCCTACTGTTATTCTGGGACTCGCTTCAAGCTTTAACCTTACGGTCTCTCTCACTCAGGGGCACCCCTTTGTTAGCTAGATTTTTAATAAAAATCTAAGGATGAAAAAGCTAGGTTGATATACCATTAAAAAAATACACCATGCAGGAAGCGCCTGGGTGGCTCAGTTAAGCGTTCGACTTTGGCTCAGGTCACGATCTCATGGTTTGTGGGTTCGAGCCCCGAGTCAGGCTCTGCGCTGACAGTGTGGAGCCTACTTGGGGTTCTCTCTCTCCCTCTCTCTCTGCCCCTCCCCCACGCACACTTTCTCTCTCTCTCTCTCTGTATCTCAAAAATAAATAAACTTTAAAAGAATACAGCGTCCGGGTAGTTGACGATATATATTGGCCAGTCAATATACACTTGGGGTGTGCTGGAAATTTGATGTGTTGAGAAAAAAATGTTGATAGCTTTTTAAGGGGATATCAGAGAAGGAGGATGAGGACACAGACCATAAGTGGTGCTGCCCTTTGAGGGCTGAGTCGTCTGGGTCACATCTGTGACATGCTGTGGGAAATGCTTCCTTGACTAGGGCCACAGCGTCCAAGTGGCAATTTAAAAATTTTAAATGTACTCAGCTTCGAAGTGAGTCTAGAGTGTGGGTCGGGATGTTCCCCACTGGCTCGACATAATTAAAGTCCATGTTCTGTCTACCGAGGGGGACTAAGGAGCCTGGTTTCCCCAGGAATGAGGGTCTTCCCAGAATGTGAGATCTGCAGATTTAAAACTGGGAAAGTCCCAGGCACATCAGGCCAAGTTGGTCACCCTGTTACCTGCATGGTGAGTGGCACTTTATCTTTCCTTTTCTCCCTTGGTAATATTAATGATCTTTATTTGTTCCCCAGTCCTTCGGTCTCCTTTCTCCTTCACTTGCTTTCAGGCTTTTGTGTCTGGTTCATGGGACGGCCCCATCTGCTCCTGCCTTAGGCACTACAGTTTGACATCATCTGGGATGGCCAATGGTTAGTGAAATGCACCTGCTGGGTGCTTCCTTACTGCTGAGGACCTTGCCCCTAAATTCGTTTGGGAACTGTCAAAACCACCGCCAGCTCAAAGGAGGCAAGATAAGGCTATGTTGTCACCCTCTTCCTTTCACAGGAGGTAAGGCAGAATGGAGTCTCTGAGTGTGTGGTGCTTAAGTCCAAGCCATCGCTCACTTGTCAGGGTTCTGGCAAAGCAGACTGTTACCTGAGGCGTTAGCTGGACTAGGCAAATGGAGGCCCCACAGAGGATGCTCGGGCTCTGCCACATGTAACTGATGGGCCAGTGCTACCCATTTGCTGACTAAGCACATTAATGAAATGACAGCGGGCATGTCGGTCTAGATAAATCTTCTCATTAAGATAAGCAATCATTTAGAAAAGTCATTCAAGGTGCAAGTGGCCAGAGAGCATTACTAGCCTGTGCCACAAATGTTATACCCTGAAGAGGATAAAATCTATTTTACTTTCCCCATCCTGGATGACAGAGCCTCCTCCAGTAAAGCCTTTGACTTTGCCCCTCAGGTAAAGGGGAATAATGGCTCCCCCCTTCTCACACATCAGAAATAAGAGAGGGGGAGCTTTATCAGGAACATGTTGGGCAGATCCAGCTGCAACTGTGAATTTGTTTTGGCAAGTCTGGGTTGAAGGTGGCACTTCGTTGATGAATCTGCTATGACCTCTTAATGAGAACAGTAAAACTGCAAAATGGAATTCAGCGTGCTGGTGGGGTGGGGTGGGGTGGGGTGGTGGATTTTGAAATCTATTTTAAGTCTTCATTTGACAAATTACTCATGTTCAGAACACTCCCATAGTTCTAAAAGTACCTTAACGTCGCAGATCACATTTTGGTGACATCTGAAAATCCTTTCCCCTAAATTTCTGACTTCTTATGTGAATGAAAAGGAGTTGGAGGTTTTCATAAATTATAGTCTTGCTATAAATCCTGGCTGAATACACGCGCGCACACACACACATGTATACACACATTCCCAACCTTTAAGGAACTTCTAATTTAATGCCTTCTATATCAAAGCCATCATGTTCAGTTGATCAAGTTTATGTAGGTGAAAATACTACTTTAAAATTATACAGGCTCTTTTCTCTAATAACAGAAACATTGCTATGTTTATGGAAAATGACATAAAAAGAGAAATAATGTAGGGGACATCTGTTCTTTTCATCTGTCTTATCTCTCCATAAGATTCTAGAAAGACTTTGTGTCAGTCTCACGGCCCTGCTGCCCTGCCTCAGGAGTGATCTGAATCTCCTATGCCTCAGTCAGTGATTGGTTCAGGGCTGAGCACTTAACCCGAACAGTTTTGGGTGCTGGGGGTAGGTGGAGATTTCTCCCTTTTTCTGGGGTTACTGAGGTTTCCTCCAGTTATATTGCTGCCACGTGGGAGCCTGAATGAAAATGAAGAAAACAAGCAAATAGAACTAAGGGATTGTACCGATTGAATAGTGATACCCAAAATGTCATGTCTACCTGGAATAACCTTATTTGGAAATAGAGTCATTGCAGATGGAGTTAAAGATGAGGTCGCACTGGATTAGAGTGGGCCTCAGTGACCGGTGTCCTTTTAAGGAGAAAAAAAAAAAAAGATGCAGAGACACACAGGAAGTAGGCCATGTGCCATTAGAAGCAGGGATTGGAGTGATGCATTTACGAGTCCTAGGACAACTGGCAGGAACCAGGAGCTGGAAGAAGCAAGGAAGGACCCTCCACTAGAACCTTCAGAGAGAGCACGGTTCTGCTGGTACCTTGATTTTAGACTGCTAGCCTCTAGAACATTTCTGGGGTTTCGTTCGTTTGCTTTTAATTGTGGCAAAACGTACGTAACGCAAAACTTGCCATTCTAATTTTTTAAAAGTGACATTACGTATATTCATAATGTTGTGCAGAATGCCTGTTCTTTTGAGCCACGAAGTTTGGAATACTTTATTAGAGCAGCTGCAGGAAATACATACAGAGACATATAGAGGAAAAGAGTCCTGATGATATTGTTTGAATCCCTGCATCCAGTCATGCCTGAATTCCCCTGGATTCACTGATATGAGGCAATAAATATCATTGATCTGCTTCAATTATTTTTTGAGTGAGATTTTGTCACTTCAATTAAAGGAATCCTGACAAATACAAATGGACTAGATTAGTGGCAAGTGTTTTTATCATTCCATAAATGAAGGTCCTGACATTGCAAGAGGAACTGCCTCATTGAGTTATTCTAGCCCTTTACGGGTCCACTTAGCTCATGATTCCACTTCTCTTATCATGTTAGTACCCATATCCAGTTGGGTATTAGCAAATGATAAAATATTCTAGAATATGAGCCAACTCCAAAGACAAAAATTAGGGAGCAGCTTGCAAAATTACAGCCAGATTAGAGGCCTCATGCAAATGTTAGGTAGGGGGACGTAGAAGGGAGATGAGAATCAGGGAGTGAGGGAAGAGAGTGAGGTGTGTCTCAGAGAACTGCCCAGAAAGCTCCTCTCGTGCACACAGCTATTCCAAGGCAGTTCTAGGTCTTATTTCTCAGGGATGAAATTGATGAAGCATAGCAAACAATTAATTTCTGTTAAATACCAGCTAGTTAATAAAAAATATTTTCAAGTCCACGACAATCCCAAGAAGAACGTACTTATAAATAGCACTGATATTTAGCCAACCAACCATGTCCATTGCAACATTTGAATTTAATGGGACTGGTTGCTTTATATTAATTAACTGCAGATTGATTGCTACCTGTATTTGTCGAGATTTCATACAGGTGATTATTGAATAATGAGAGAGCTGTTAAAACTCGTGCCATCATTTCTCTAAGAGCTAGAGGATATTACATAGGAAATGAACAGCTAGGCTAACGAACAGTGAAATGGAGTAAAGAATATAGGGTTTGGATATATGGAGAGGCCTGGTGAAGTCACTGCTGGGAGCTAAGTCATAGCACTGGGAGTTAGTGAGTGGCCAAAATGGATTATATCTTATCTTCATGGACACTGTGGGCTCTCAGGTCTGGGTGGGACAGGTGAGATCAGAAATAGGGTAATAACTATTTATTAGACCACCACCCAATAAGACTGTCATTCATCCTGTGAACCAAGGGTCATGAATAGTTCCAGCTTCCCACCTAGCTTTGATGGAACATGGTGTGAATACAGCCAAGGTCATAGACTCACTGTGGGGTATGGAGGAAGGAGTAGGTCCAAGACCAGGCTCCAGAACTGAAAAGCTGAGTGACTTTGGGCACATCTCTCATCTTCACTATTCCCCGGCTATAAAATGGGAACAAATCATGGGTTCCCATAAGGCCCGGATATTACAGTGTATGCAATATGCATTGTGAATCCTGAATCCTAAGCCCTCGAAGACTGTTCAGCTTGTTCCTAAGGGCCGGGTGGGATTGCTCCAAACCACAGACACGCACAGACTGCTCATCTAGGCCTGGCCTGCCTCCTTCAGTTTTGGTGCCTTCAAGGTGACACTAGAGGGAAAGCCTGTGTGTCAGGGTCAACAGCAAATTGAGATTTGTCAAAACTGTTCCAGTCTGAACTTTCCTGTGTGATTGGGCCCCTTTTCATTACCAACTTGGCTTTGCCCACAAGATTTGGTTCTGTCCTCCCCTGGCTCCAAGCTGGGCCCTTCTGTTTCCTGATCTACTCTGTCCCTGACTTCAGGTTTCTGGCTCTCTCCTCAGGATGGCTGACACAGACCAACTCTGACTCTGTTCCTTGGATGAGGACCAAGTCCAATGCTCAGTCCCCCACTGATAACCCAGAAGGACCCTGGGCTCTTGTTTCTGCCAAGTCCCGTCCCAGTGGTTAGACAGACTGGAGCACATGGAAGGCTCAGCCTCACCTCCTCCCTGCTGCTGGAGAGGTAGCTCCATATTCCCTGCTGAGAGTGATCCCAAAAGACTCCAGAAGGGAGACAGTGGGAACAGGTAGTAGTGAGGAAGGGGACTGAGACATGGCAGGGGGGTGGGGGCTTAAGTGGGAGGCTCCCTGAGTCCCACGGAGCCACGTGAGGGCCCACACCTCCAGATCTGAGCAACCTGCAGGATTGTTACCTAATGAATAACCCACATTTCCTGACCCAGATTCCGTAGCCAAGAGTTTCTGTTCACGTGGCCAATTAAAGGCTCAGAAAATGACATCCATCTTCACACAGGTGGGTACCCGAGCCCCTTGCCCAAGTTCTGAGCTTCCTGAATCAGGTCACGTTGCCTGTGTCCTCATCTCCTCCCTGATTCCTGGTACTCTGTTCCTCCACCCCTGGGGAAATGTGAATTTTCATCAGACAGGAAGGCTTGAGTCGTCAACTGTGAAATTGCTCCCTAAACACCTCCGATGCCTAGTCATATGCAGTATTTAATTTACTTTTAATATTACAGATTTTTTAAGTGCCACAAAGCTAAAGCTCAGCTAAAGAAGAGTTTATGTCAACGCTCGTTTAGAATATATTTTTGAAAAATTACCTTCAGAATCTGAGCAGTTCCTTCCCAGACAGCTGCAGGCTCCCTTGTTTGATGCTGAGCAGTTTGCTATAAATTAAAGCAACATTACACTCTGCTTTTAGGTTATTCTCTAGTTATTTGATGTTTCTATTTGCTTGTGGATTTTAAGATCCTTACAAGGAAGGGGAAGAGAACTCGTATTATGAACACCTGTGAGCTAGGTGTGGCCCTTCATTAGTCCGAATCACAACCCATAGAGGGGGTTCCACTGTCCCCATTTTCAGAGACGTGAGGCTCATAAAGCCTAAGTAACTTACCCCTGGTTCCAGAGGGGGACCCAGACTCAGCCCAGTGCTGCTTGCCTCTTGCCTTTATTTCTTTGCTTTGAGCCTTGGTGCCTAAAACACACTGTTGCTCAATAAATATTGGTGAAATGAGTAACTGCAAGATTTTCCAGTTCTTTCCCACTTGTGTTGGACACAACATCCTATAAGCATCCCGTTCACAGAGACGTTAGTAGGTGAGGCAGTTTTGCCACACCCTCCCCTCCAGGACAGGGAAAACTGGGCTCTTATTGGGGGCCCTGGGGCCCAGCAGGATCCCAAAGTGCTTGGAAAATCCTCAAGGAAAGAGTCAATGGTTTTCAGTTCAACTTGTCATCTTCAAAATCTCTAGCAATTATGAATCCTGTGTAGTAATTGGGGAATTCTCATCTCACTGAATTAAAAAGAGGAAAAAGCACCCTGTGATCATTAGTTATGTTTGATAATTGAAATTGACTGTTGCCTGTTTCTTACTCCGAAGGTTCACAGGAGCTGTTACTTGGGTAGAGGGGAGTCAGAGGCCCCATCTGATTCTTGAAGAAATCAATGAGCCCCATACTGGGCAGCAAGATTGAATCAGGGCCAAGCTGAGGCTTAGGACCCAGTCCAGGCTGTACTCTGTGCCATACTTTCATGCATGTCATCTGTTAGATTAGAATTACTAATACTGTGTAGTTTTAATTAATGTTTGTGTTTATACAACATGTCAGCAGCGAACAAAATGTTCACTTGACACTAATCCTCCCCTCAAAAGTATATATTATAAGCAAAATAGATGGATTGATCAGTCCATCTGAATTCATACATCTTCACCGGTTTAGACATAGGCAGGGCACTGTGCTAGAGGCTGAGCAGGAGAGTGGGAGAGAGATGTGTAGGATGCAGGGTTCACCCTCAGGTGGCTCAGAGTACCAGTGGGAGACAAGAAGTGGTCTCTGCTCACAGATGCCAGACTGGCAAATGTCCGTGTCTGCTCACCAACACAGACACCCTCGACACCACTGGGCTCATTGCACATACTTTTGAAGGATATGGGAGCATGAAGGTCGAGGAAAGGGCAATTGGGGCAAATGGAAAAGGCTTAAGGAAGTTGGGACTGCCTCGGTTCCAACCTTCACTGTTTCTCACTTGGGCTATGCGTCAGCCTTCGGGCTGCTACATCCTCAACCCATGCCCCAGGCTCTAACTGGACTGGAATCAACTCAATATTTCTCTGCCCAAAGCTCCCGTCATCAGTAGAATCAAGTCCAAGTCCCGTGGTGTGCCTGGAAGTCTCTCCGTGATTGTCCCTCACCCAAGGCAGCTTAGCTCATCTCCCCCAGTCACTTGGTCATGTACCTTCCGTGCCATCTAGACTCTGCAGACAGCACAGCAGACCTCCCTTTCTCTCATGCCCTTGCCTCTGCTGGAACTCCCTCTCTTCCAGTCTTACCCCCTGGGTGAGTGCTAATTCGCTTTCCCCGTGAAGACTTCACGCCCATCACCAGAGAAAGAACTCCCTCCTCTGTACCAGATACTTGCCCATATCATGCTGTCTCATCATCAAGCTGCCTTCTTGAAGACAGGGCCTAGTCATTGTTTTATTTCCAGCGCTTATTCCAGAGCCGAGCCCATAGCAAGTGCTCAGTAAGTGTTCGCAGAGTTGACTATGATGGTTTCAGAATAGGATTTGTGGGCTAGCTTAGGCAACGACAGCATTTATAACTTTTTTTTTCTGTGAACAGAGAATATTTCAGTGAACTTTTAGAACTCCTTTAAAAGTTGTAAAAATGAAAAAAAAAATACATGAATAGGATGGATGACTGCCCTGAAACTTCAGAGAAAAGATAAATTACCATGACCTACGCTTCTCAGAAATGGCTTTGTAAGGCAACAGGACAGAATTCACTTACCATTTATTGAGTGCCTAGTGTGTACCAGGATTTATAACAGGTGATTTGTTTAAAACATGAATTAAAAATGGTTCCTGAAGAAGACTCCACAGTCTGGTGGACCAAAGAGATAGCAAGGAGACCAGTAAAGTGCAAAGTGGTAAGTCCTCTAACAGTCACTATTTACATTTGGAGCGTTGATATGAAATATGGAAAAGCCTTTGGAATTGAGGAGTTATAATGCACTTTTGTTTAGGGCAAAGTCGACTTACTCTTTAAAATTTCTTTCCTGTGGTTCCTTGGGATTAGTGATCATATCACCCCCCCCCCCCCGATGATGTTCATTTACAAAGGCGACCATTATCATTTGTAACTAATATGTAGGATCCTTGTAATTTTGGTATTACTTTGATCTGTGAGTACCGACATGAAGGAGAATATAATCAGCCTCAGTTCCAGAATATCTAGTACAGGTCAGGTTCCTCCAGGCTTTCAGGGGCAGGTGCACAAGCTCAGAGGATGCCAAGAGCTCACCCAGAGAAGATGGAACAAGAAAGGTCACTGAGACCATTTGTCTCATTCGGTATTGTTTCCTCCTTACCGCCTCCCTGCAACAAACCCATTCAACGAATCCACTCTCCCAGCCCAAGCTTCCTTATCTATTTGCAAAATTCAGCTTAAAGAATTAAAACTTAACTTTGTCAGTGTGGAAAGTCCCAGAAAGTTTTTGAGCAAGGATCTGAAATGATAAAAGTAGTCTTTTGGGAATAGGAATCTATTAATGCATAGTTGGGAGACTCTTAGAAGAGTCCAGTCAGTCACAAGGGTGAGAAATTAGGTTAAAGTAATGGTAGCAAGGGTAGAAATGGTATTCATTCTTGTTTTGTATTAAATCCTTGACTAGTAACTCACGGACTGCCTTTTGGACATTATAAATTAGACTGGGCTCTCCTTAAGTTATATTACCTCTCCTCCTATTATAATTGCACATTTATTTGTCTCTGCCACTAGAATGTAAGTCCCCTAAGGCCGGGCACTGGTCTTTCTTTTTTATTACTGGCTCCCCAGAACCTAGCATTAATACCATAGATGTTCAATAGATATTTGTTGATGGATCTCTGACTACATAGGAATGTTAAGAGAGTCCTGGAAAATGTCCCTTTTGGAAATCACATCCAAAACAACAAGAAAGACCTAAATTTACAGATCTTCAAAGCCCATCACGCTCCAATCTTCATCAGCAAGTTTTAAGCCAGGCTCTCATTAAACAAAAAAGCAAAGGACAAGCCAGGCAAATTTGGCTTTTGCTGTTTTAATTTTCTCTTCAGTGATTTTAGCCTCGTGGTCATTTGTAGATCACAGAGTTTGACAACTTGTCTCCCTGCCTGTTTTGGATGCTAATTGTATCTTTGTTTCTAATGACTTCACAGTTCCCATGGGGGCATACGGCAGGGTTCTGGCAAACGGTCCCTGGAGCACGCTGGCCATCAGTGTGATCACCATACTTTGTTTCCTGCTTGGACTCTCAAACAACTCACCAGTTTCGCAAATATACAAAGTCTCCATACTAGAAAAAACAAAAGAAAAGAAAAAGAGAAAAAGAAAAACCACTTGACCCACATTGGTGTTATTATAGCGAAGTCTCTTGAGAGATCTAAGAAAGCAGCAGTATTTTTTAATACTAGCTTCATCAATTAATATTTCTTAAGACTCCACTTCAAGACTTGCTACCCTGAGGCTACAGAAGCAAATGTCAGAGGAATCATGTACTGCATGATAATAACAGCCAACATTTATTAGTTCCTTGCGATGTGCCTGCTGATCTGCAAGCATTCTACCCACTTAATCATGAAAACAACAGTTGGAGTTAGGTACTATTATTACCCTCCTTTTATGATTGAGGAAACTGAGGCCCCAAAAGATTAAATAATTTGCCTAGAAGTGTCCCAGCTTGTAAGAGGGGACTCGGGGATTTGAATTTAAGTAGTTGACTCTATGAAACCCCTCCCTATTGCATATTTTTGGGGTCTCCCCAGGGCCACATATTTAATTGGTCAAAATGTGCAAACTTCCCTGGCTGAGTTCACTTTTACCCAATTAACTGCTGGGAACACCCATTATAAGAAACAGTCTCATTTATTAAAACATAGGCAGATAAGGGCTCTTTCATACATCTCCTGACTAGGGCTGCTTGGCACCCTCTGAAATGCGCCTGGTCGGAGGCAGAAGCATAATCTCTTCTACAATAGCAACTGACCCAGAGGGTAGGCACATGGGTGTGGGCCTCATTCAAACCACCACTTATGTGGCCCCTGGGTTTCAGAAGCTAAAATTTTAGCTGCTAAGGCCCAGCTTAATCTGCTAGACACTCTGCTTTATCCCATGGATTTGACAGGTCACTGCCCTGCGAAAAGCCTTCAGTGGCTCCCTACTGCCTATTAAAATGCCCATATCCTTTTTTTTTAAACGCAATATAACACACACTAGAAATTTCATGAGACATACATGTTTTAAGATAATTACAAAGCGACCATCCCTGTCCATCTGTGCCATCAAGTGATAGAGCCTTGTGTCTAGGAGACAATTATCAACATCTACTGACATCACAGAAAGAGATCATCAGATTTTATGGCCCTCCTGATGGAAGTTCCCACCCCCACCTAAATAGGAGTCTTCCCAAAAACATCGAACCCAAATCTGAGCAAGCTCCATATTGAATTACCAATTTACACAAAATACAGGGAGCAGAGGAGCATTAAGGGTTCCAGAGAAACAACTGGCAAAACCCAGACTTAGGTAAACTCTGTGGGACAAGTGGTGTAGTTTCTGCAACAACACCAAATTGCTAGAAAAAAAAGAGAGGAGGAAACTACTTAAAAGACCTGTCAACCTCGTTTGTATCCTGATTTGAACAAGACAACTATAAAAAAACTTATGAGACAATTGGGTATTGATTGCATATTTGATGACATTAAGGAAATTGTTTTAAGTATGGTAATTGTATTGTGCTTATATTACTAAAAGGTCTTTACTGAAGTGCATTCCTATGAAATGATATGCTTTCTGGGATTTGAGTGGAAATGTTGCCATGGGGGTTCTAGTGGGAAATGGGAAGGGTTTTATGTGAAACCATGTGTTGAGGTTTAAGGATGGGTGATGTGCACATGGGAGTCTATTAGACTATTCTCTCTTCTTTAATATGTTTGAAAACATCTGTAATAAAAAAGAAGTTCTCTAAGGTGCAATTCAAATGCCACACAAATCAAAGGTAATCTTTCTCTCTTCAGCTAATTCACAGGCTTTCTTTGTTCTGGAATCACAGCACTGAGTTCTCCTCATATGTGTTTCTCTGCACTTTTACCTTCCACTCTCCCCTTTCCCACAGCTTATCCCACAGCTTGGGGCAAGATCTTTGTCCTTGTTTTCCCTCCCCTGGTGCCCAGCAAAGTGCCTGGCTGGCAGGTGTTCAATAAACATTTACCGAAATAAATGGAAAGAGACTCCAGAATGCATCAAAAATATCTTTAACACAACCACCAGCTGCCCACACCCCCAACCAGCCAGAGAGGAGTAACTTTTGAGGCAGGGATGACCTTCCCCTTTTTTTGTGTGGGGAAACTGAGGCCTGGAGAGGAGCCTGGGCAGGCTGGCAGTCTCGGTGTGGGCTTCCTGTATGGCCTCAGTACCGCACTTGCCCTCCACCCTGCATTAAGTAAGCAGCCACTAGTCCTGGAAGTCATTCCAGGGGTGGGCTTCTGGCTGCAGAGCCCTCAGTGAGGTTTCCTTCTACCTTTGTCCTCTCTGGCTTCTCTCTCTGCATATGAAACCAGTGAGAAACTCCTAAGTGTTTGAGTAAGATCAGGATGTGTTAATGCCTACAAATAAGCATTAACGCCCCAGGAGATCAGAGATAATTGTGACCAAACAAATTGTCAGAGAATAATGCTGAGTGCTGGCAATTGCCTGGGACCATCTTTAGCTTCTTGTGACAGGAGTGCCCCAGCAGAGGGTATGCTCTGCAGGCATTAGTGCATTCCAAGAATACCATTCTCTGTCACCATCACCACGTAATCATTTCCTTTTCCTTTCATTATGATTATCAATTAACGTCACTGGCCACTATTTCTCAGTGTCATTATAGGCCATTATATTTATAACAGCTGAGCACCACACGATTAAAACAGGCATTTCTGGGGAGGAAACAATCTAAGAATCACAGTGACATAGCAACTGAATTAAGTTAGAAGCTGGTATTTTTTAAATAATTTTTTTAATGTTTATTTATTTTGAAGAGAGAGACAGAGAAAGAGCATGAGCAGGGGAGGGCAGAGAGAGAGGGAGACACAGAATCCGAAGCAGGCTCCAGGCTCTGAGCGGTCAGCACAGAGCCGGACACGCAGCTAGAACCCACGAGCCGTTGGGTCATGACCTGAGCCGAAGTCAGACGCTTAACCGACTGAGCCACCCAGGCGCTCCAGAAGCTGGTGTTTTTGAAAAGCAAACCTGCAGTTTGGGGGCAGAGTAACAGAAAACACACTCTCTGCCTATTGGAGGGGGCTACAACACTTAATCACTCTATTTGAAAAGAGGGTGCAGCAGTTGAAAATGGCACTGAAAAGAGACATGGAAAATAGGAGAATGGCTTCTAACCCTAAGATTACAAGGGTAGTGTCTCCTGGAGAAAGACGAGACCCAATTAGGAAGGCTGATTTCTAACTGTGGTCTGTACTTCTCCATCAACTCAGAAGATTAAAGAAGAAGAAGAAATAGGCCTCATCAAGAGAGATTTCAATTAGAATAAAACTGTGCCCATGATCACAAGCCAGAACAGGCTTTCAAAAGAGGTAATTGAGTCCATTGGCTCATATCTTTGGAAACAGAACGATTCCATTTCTACTACATGATCTAAGAACAGGTGCACTCGGGGACATTTGGCTAAACCGGGTGACTTCCAACTCTGACTCCCACCATTCCTCAATGCTGTCTCTAGCCTAGAGTTATACATCAGGTGCTGGGGCACTTTCGGCTTCCCCCCTCACACCCCCCACGGGAAGGCACATGGAGTCATTCACACAGGAGCAGGTGTGATTTAGCAGCGCTTGCTGGGTTCACAGATATTGGCCCAATCCCGAGGCTTGTGGCTGCCAGCTCTGGCCATGAGACCGAGCAATTGGCTCACAGGGTCTGGAGCTCATAGCTCCACCATCTAAGGGGTCATGGGCAATTTCACTTTGCACATTCTGAGTGCCACCAAACTCAGGGTTACTCAAGGCAGGCCCACTGCCTCTCTCCCCACCCGGTTTTCATAAAGAATTTTGGGTTGAAATGGCCTTATAAACGACCTTTTCATTTTTCACATGAATAAATGGGCTTGGGGAAATGACCTGCCCCAGGCCTCAAGCCAGCAGTTTCCTGACACTGCCTAAGTTACTCCGTCTCCTTAATAGACAAGGAATTGAAGATCAACTCTTAGGAAGAGTGGAGCTCAGCTCAATTTCAACCACAGGCAAAAGATGGGTGAGTTTCGCAAGCTGCAAGTTTATTCTTTTTTTCCATCCCCTGAGCTTAAAAGAGTAAAAGGGAAAGACTGATGCTGTTGGAGCAAAGGACAGAGATCTGGACTTCTGGGAAGGCCACAATGGAAAATTTCTTCTTCCCCATCCTGGAGATGGACTAAATTGGCAAAGGAGTAGGAGTTACGTCTACCTTATCTCTGCCTCATCAATCTTTCCATTTAACATTCACATGTAAGGACCCACTACGTGATGAGCACTGTCCTCAGAGGAACAATAGACAAAGATACTAAATAAATATCTGGCCTCAGGGAGCTCACAAACAGGAGGGTCATAGAGTCATGTGGTGCAAACATGTAGACACCTAGGGAACTAGGCCATCAAACAAATCTGACTTTGTGTCTGGCCAATCATAGCCTGAAACCAATGACCTGGGCACAGCTCGTAACCAAGTGAAACCATGAATACTGGGTCTATTCTTACCACTTTTGTTAGTTCTTTTTCTCCTTCTCAGAATCTTAAGACTGGGATCAACATTGGAGATCATCAAGCCCAACTACCTTCATTACACAGATGAATAAACCAAGCTAGGGTAACAGAGGTGCTAAATGAATGCCCCGTGTCAGGCGGGGCCTGGACTGAAACACTCCCCACAGTGAGCAGTGGAGCTTCCCTAGGCACATGAGCTGAGCTGCTGCTTTCCCAGTCCTTCCTGGTCCATTGTCAGGAGCCAAGACCCAGTACAAAGTTGGTTTTTAGGCAGAAACCTGCTAAATGTAGACACACTGAATTATTCATATTGGGGCTCATAAATAATGTATTGGGTGTTAATATCAGATGTGTAAATGCATCCATAACCCTAGAGGTGATTAGTCACTGTTATATCTTGCCCAGAGGTAACAGATTACCTGGCCTAGTGTCCTTGACTAGCTCCTGTCCTTGGGGATGGCTCCCCTGCAGAGCGCTGCGTCCTTCCTATCTCTATTAGTCTCATGCTAAACAGCAGATGTCTGGGTTAGGAAATAGTGCCACAGAGCCCCAGCGTACTTTCAGCCACTAGCTGCTTTATTTAGCATCCAGCCGAGGTGTGCTAGGCTTCCCACGCGCCAAGGCAAAAAGCAACTGCTTGACAGTAAGACTCGATGTCTTGTGACAGCACCCCCTGGATCCGCAGGCCCCCTTCCCTCTGCCTCACTAGGGGAGTCTACCTAGATGGCTTCATTTTAGGTTGACAATGTATAGCAAACGCGTTCTCTTCAGCCATCTTTTGGTACACATTTTACTAGTGTGTAAAGATAATCAGGGAAAGTGTAGGTCATTCCTTGAAGGCTAGGTATTGCATTGCATTAGGGGGTGGTGATCTGGGGAGGTGGTAGTCTCTCAAAGATTGTCCCAGGACTAACTTCCTTCTAGGGGAAGGGACCAGAATGGAAGATACTGGTCCAAGAGATGGCAAAAGTAACCCAGTGTTCACCTTGGTCCAAGACAGGAGAAGAGAAGTGGGACAGGTAGTTGTTACCATCTCTAAGGTGAAAAGACTCTGAGAAAGAGAGGAGGAGGAGTCACCCCTACACTTGTGGTCTTTAAGAGAGGACCTCTGTGTCATGCTAATGAACACCTGACTGGTAGCCAAGGCTCTTTCAGGCCCCTGTAGTCCAGACCAACCACAGTACAAGGGTCTTGTTTTTCACTTTTGTCTCTAGGTTCAAAGTCCGATCCTAAGCCTCAAAATTTAATCCCTAGAGGCAAGAAGCAGCAGTGCCCTTCTCCTTTGGAAATGGAGTGAGGGAGGCTTTGCGCTCCCCCTATGGGCCAAATGAGCCTTCAGTGTGTGGAGGAGACTGTGGCTTGTTAATTAGGGCTCTGCCCAACCACTGGCATTTTGTCCCAGACTTGCAGAAGGGCAAAGGATGAGGTCTAAACTCCCGGTGCTTGGTCATGGCGACAGGAGCACCCACATTGGTCAGGAGGTCCCCTGCTGGCCACTGGCTTCTGGAGAGGGTCACTGGGAGGCAGAGGGACCTCTCCACTGGGCATTCTGCTAAGTGATGGCTCTGAGCCCCAATTGGGCTCAGCCAGCAAACTGGCATGTGTGTGTGTGTGTGTGTGTGTGTGTGTGCCTCTGCAGCACCCACTCTTACCAGCGGTGTGAAAACAATAGTATTATGGTATTATTACAAGGGGGCACTGACATGTTGATGCAAATGCTCATTTCCGACAAGACTGAGAGAATGAAAATGGCTCAGAAGGGAATGGGGAAGTGTCCAGGGAGTAATAACTGTTATGCTATCAAAGAGTTTCAACAATGGATAACTCTGCTGTGATTTCATCAGCCAAAAACCAATTAACCCCTGCAGAGCTATCTACTGCCGAGGCTGGGCTGCGTACTGGGAAATGCTCCCAGCCATCTTCTGCACGCCCCTTTCATCAGTGAGCATTAGAGTTGGGCTGGTGCCAAGATGGGAAATGTCCATGAAGGTGCACTTCATGGGACCGCAGAATCTAATAGGTGAGGCCCCTGTAGTTGTCCAGTACCCACCATAGACTCCCGCCCAAGGACCAGGGTGGGCAAGGAGTCAGTCAGACTGTCTGGTGTCGCCCAGTCTGGGCAAGAGGAGATGAAGCAGGAGTGCTTTGGATGGATGGAGGCCAGGACACCTTCCTGGGAAACTCCCCCTCCCATGGCGCCTGCTCTTTAGAAGATCTGCATTCTACCAAGTGGCTCTGTTCCCTTCCTCTTAGGAGGACATCAACAGGCCCAGAAGAGGGCACGGACCCAAGCACAGCCTCTCCATAGCCTGCTCAGACTGAGGCCTGGCAGGAAAAAGTGTCCAGAGCCCATCAGATTCCCTCTCGTGTTACCTCAGGCTAGAAGATGTCAGAGCCTGGGCTGTAGGCGGGTGGAACCGAGGTCAGGAGGTTGGGAAAAGCCATGAAGGGCCAATGCAAAGCAGAGTGGAGAAGGAGCAGAAAGCACGAGCTCAAAGAGGGGCCAGCTGGAGAGAGGAAAAACCCCCCCAACAACACAGAGCAGAGAGAGGCTGAGAAGAGTCAGGCAGCCTTGGAGGGAGGAGGAGAAAGCCCCCGCTCCTAGGATCTCACCTGCCTTGGATCCTGTCAATTCTCACAGATGCATCCAGCTTCTCTCCAGGTGCACTTTGCAGTGACCACACTCACCTCGCCTTTGCTCCAGGTGGTTTGAATGAGCCTTTGTTTCTGGCAACCTAAAATGCTTCCTTGGAAGAATGCGGCCAGGGGCAGAAAGAGCCACCTTTCAAATAGAGCCATAAAAAACACATTCAAACATCAGGATGTAGCCTCTGGCCATGAGCCTGGAGAAGCTGGAGTTGAAGCAAACAGGGTTCAGAATAGGCAAGGAGACCCAGGACAGAACTGTCCAAACGTGTGGTGATTGCCCACTTTTTTCCCCTCCAATCCATTGCAAACTGATTTCCCAGTTCACGAAATGCAGCAACAATGTGGTGGCAATGTCAAATTGCTATAAAAGCTTTGCAGCCACTTAACTCAGGAATCTCATACCGCTGGTAACACGTGCACAGATCAGGGTAATCTTGGTCTAAGAGATTGTCAAAGCAGAGTCGAGAGGTCTGAGGCTTCTGGTTTTTGGCTGCCAGCTACAGCTGGTGGCTGAATAGGGTTGGCACAAAGAGGTGGCTCTCGCTGGGGGTGGTATTGGCCCCTGCCCCTGCCAGAGATGCACAAAAACGAATTGTCCCGCCATAATGCCAGTAGCACCCCTGTTGACAAACACTGGTTTGGGCTTCAAGATCAGGGAGAATGCCATCCTCTGCAGAAGGCCCTTCAGCAACCCTGCCGACAGATGGCCTGTTAGCCAACATCTCTGCCCAAGAACAATAGGGATCCTGGGCCCAGGACAGGGCTGACGAGAGGGTGTTAGAGAGAGAGCAGAGCTCTGGGCTCAGAGCCAAGTGGAGACAGAAGCACCCAGGGACAGATAACCTAACCTTTGACAAACTGCAGTGGCTTAAGAATTGTCAGCTCAGACAGAACTGCCTACATCCATTTAATTAGATTTTAATTTCTCTTTACACATTGGGTTTTCAAAGATTCTAAGAAGTAATTATTTCCAGTATCAATTGACTAGGAGGAACAATCCCCAACTTAGAATAAGCAGCTTAGGGAGGCCTGTCTCATCTCTGTTCAAACACGGGTGCCTTCCAGAAGCTGCCGGGATGCCTCACAGTCCCGCTGAGGCTGAAGCAGGGTGGAGGGGTGCGGGGGGGAGATGCGGACACCTGGCTGGGAGAGGGTAGGAGGGGGAGCCGTAGTGGGAGGAGGAGAGCTCTCCTGTGTCTGTCACTGCAGAGTCTGAGGATGATGAAAGAGGGGACAGGAACTCAAGCAGCCCCAGGTATGATGCCAGTGGATGCAGACATATAAGCAGCAGGGCCTTAGTGTCTGATGTCTAGTAAAAACTGTCTGCGCCTGGATAAAAAGTGAGGTCCTCTTTGTCTCCGAATTACCTTTTGGAAGAGAGTCACTTACCTTATAATGGAACCCTTACAAAGTATCTCACAGTAGAGGGCATGTCCTTCAGTTACCTTACTTTGAACCCCAAACACTGGAGAGGAACCTCTGGTCGACTCAGTTAAGAAACAGAAGACAAAGAAACATAATGGAGTTTAAACTCCATTACATCGCTGAGTGTGTAATTTCACAATTTCAGCTCCATTATTATTTAGCTGTTACTTATTAGTTTTAGCTCCATTTATTATTGCTGAATGGGTAACCTCACAATTGCAACTGTGGTTCATCATCATAAATAAGCTTTTTCAAGACTCACTTGAAGGAACAGTACAGGAAGGGGTTGGTAGGTTGTAAAAATCAAGACTATGCTCATAAGCAGGAGTAATATTTGAAAAATCTAAAAATTGATCAGAGCCAAGCGCAGAGCAATCAGAATGAAGTGAGGGTCAGTCTCGCCTATCAGCAGTCGGCCAGCCCTGCCCACAACACACACAGACAGTCAACTACCTTAATGTTACGCAAATGCATCTTTTGTGGCACAGGACAAAACGTCCAGCGACCACGTGATACCAGGATTGCAAAAGCGGTGTATTTCAATCAGTGAACAGCCATGCAGGTGGTGTGTGCCCGACACCTGTGCACATGTCACCAAATGAGGCTTTGGGGATGTGAAGACGAGAATGTGGTGGTGTGTGTGTGAGAAGTCAAAGTAAGGTTGTTTTTGTGGAGTATGAGCAATGTTTCTGAATTAATATGCTACTCTGTAATGCATAATTTTAAAAATATATGTGTGACTAAAGAATTAAGTGTGACTAGATATTTTGATTATATTATTTGTATTTCTAAAAGCCCATAGGTTCAAGCTGGCAACTCAGTGGGATTCCTTCCCACTTGTGTATTTGGAGGTTTTCTTACAGAGTGGCACAGGTGACGTCTGACGACTGGATGGACAAAAGAAAGAATGAATGTACTTTACGTGGATGCCAAAACCACCCCAAGTTTAAGCATTAGAATCCACTGGAGGAGCTCAAAAATATGTGTATGTACTTTCAGATTCCACTCTGGAACAAGGAAATCAGAATTTCTGAGGGTGGTGCTTGGCTTCTGGTATCTGGAAAGCTCATTAATTGATTCTAAAGGGCTCTAGGGGCACCTGGGTGGCTCAGCTGGTTGAGCGTCCAACTCTTGATTTCAGCTCAGGTCATGATCCTGGGTTCATGGAATTAAGCCCTGTGTCATGCTCAGTGTAGAGCCTGCTTAAGATTCTCTCTCTCTCTCTCTCTCTGCCCTTCCCCTGCTCAAGCACTCTCTCTCTCTCTCTGTCTCTCTATATCAAAAAAATATTTTTAAAACGTGCTCTAACAGGGCTATTTCACATCTTTTTAGGGGAGGCATTCAGTGAAGGTTAGTGGTTAAGAACCAGGGATATGGACGAATTCAAATCCTGGCTTTTTCACTAACTACCTGTGTGACCTGGTAAAATTATCATATTTTCTATGCCTCAGATTTCTTATACATAAAACAAAAATTAAAAAAAAAAGAGGACCAACGTAGTGAGCAGTTGTCATGAAGATCAGTAATTTAATACATAAAAAGAGTAAAGAACAGTGCCTGACACACAATGGGAGCTCGACCCATGCTAGTCTGTATGACCCCAGGAGTGAGTGGAGCAAATGTGCTTCCTACTGCTCACTCTCCCAGCCATGGCATCTCTACACTCTGCCCTACCGTGGTCCATCATCTAGCATGGCACTTTTTAAGGAGAGGAGACGGTAAATGGGAAACTGGAGTGGATGTGGAGAACTGGGAACCTGTAAGTGGAACAGGGTTGAAATGGCTTCAACACAGGGTCGCAGCCCGGCTCGCCTCATATCCCTGGGCAGTGGCTAGAATGGGAAGGGCCAGATGGTATCTGGGGGGAAAGAATGCAGCTAAAGCAGCCACCTTAACCTCAAGACACAGTGAGGCATGTTTCTTCAGAGCATCTAAGCTCCCCACCCTTTACTACTTCCTAAGTGGCCATTCCTGCTGGTATCCATTCTCTGGTCAGGGATTGTGGCCCTTTTCTATATTTAAAGAGGCAGTAGCCCCATGCATGATGAGGTCACCCTTTAAGGCTCTTGGTGTGAAACATATCTCCCAGGAGACTCTAGGGACACTGGTTTACATGTGGGGGTGGCTTACTAGACAGAATCATGCAAGTCAAAAGATGGCTGTGTCCTGGGGACTTAGCTTAGCTCTGAGAGAGAAGGCCCACTTCCTGTCTCTATAGTACAGTGAGAAGCTGGCTAGATAACATTGTGATCGGAAGCATGCATTGGGAAGCCTGTTGGTTTGGGTTCAACTCCATCACTAATTAACTGTGATTTAGGGCAAGATGCTTAACCATTTTGTGCTCAGTTTCCTCAACAGAAAAATGGGTTTTGTGAGGACTAAATGAATTAACATACATAGAACATTTAGAACAATGTCTGTCGCGTAGTAAGTGATACATGAGTATTGACCGTTATTTTTATAATTTTATGCTGTGAAGATGTCAGTGTCCTATTGGGCACACATTTCATTTTTAATCCCACTTTTCTTTCCTTTCAGATTCCACTAAATCTCAAAGGACACGTCACTGTAGTATCTCCAATCCATATCAAGTCCTTTTTCTGTGTTTTAATGAAGAACTTTTAGAAATATCTGTGTGTCCTAGAGTGTTGTCACTCCTAGAGTGTTAACATTTTGATAAGGCTGAAATGAAACCCACACTGTCCATTTCTGGTGCATTCTCCATATATCTGAGAACTTCATCTGTTGTGGTAGATAGGATACAGTCCAGCATGGTACAAATACGATTAAATACAATTAAGTCAAGAGAGGTACAAACCATCAGTAATAGGAGATCAAAGAGAGACAGGACCCCATATGCTGAAGGGCTACATGAAGGAGGTGATGTTCAAAGTAGCCCTTGAAGGATGGTGGGTAAGATTTTATCAGGTGCGGCTGGTGGAGTGGGAATAAAAGAACTTCAGACTTTTTAGGCAGAGGGAATAACATAAGCAGAAATATGAAGATGGAGAAGTATCAGAAGTCAACTAATTTGATTAATGTGTGAGGTGCAGTGTGGAACAGTTGGAGGAAAAGGTAGATCAGGGCTTTGTCATAAAAGACCTTTGATGTAAGGGTGAGCAATTTATACTTAATTTGTCAGTCAGTGGGGAGACATTGAGGGTTTGGTTAAAAAATGTTTAATCACAGCTGTGCTTGAGAAAAAGGAATTATTCTCGTAAGATGACTCAGAAGGGAGAGAGGGGAGAGGTATGGAAAATGGAGAGGAGGCTGCCAGACTGTTTCAGATGGGAATTAATGGAGGTTTAAACAGGGGTAGTTATGGAGGAACAAGATAATGGTAGAATCTAGGGGACATGATAATGGATTGATTGTTATGGGGAAAAGGAACAATCAAAGACAAAGCCAAGGTCACCAGCCTGGGGGAATAGAAGACTGATGGGGCAATTAACCCAAATAGTAAACCAGTGGAGGAACAGTCTGGGGAGGCTGGTGATTTGGAGTGAGGTGCTAGATACAGAGACAGTTAAGTGGAGCTGGAGGACAGGAAATTAAGACTCAACAGTTCACTAGTCCCATAGCTATGCCACTTTCTCCCATATCTGTAGTATCTAACATTTAGTAGGTGCTCAATAACTGAATAATCTCAGTTGGAGAGTGATCTCCATGAGTGTGCTAGCTGAAACCTAAGGAGAGGCTTATCAGAGAAAGAGGAAAATTAGAGGGGAAAACTACCAGGAGCATGCATGCACATCTAGGTTGAGGCATCTAGGGGCAGCACAGAAAAGAGCAGAGCAATGAAGAAGTAACGTAATACTGGGTTAAGGTGGTCAAGGTAAGGGAGAGTTTTGGGACAGAAAAGAGGTAAGTGGGGGGCGCCTGGGTGGCTCAGTCGGTTAAGCGGCCGACTTCGGCTCAGGTCATGATCTCGCAGGCGTGAGTTCGAGCCCCGCGTCGGGCTCTGTGCTGACAGCTCAGAGCCTGGAGCCTGTTTCAGATTCTGTGTCTCCCTCTCTCTGACCCTCCCCCATTCATGCTCTGTCTCTCTCTGTCTCAAAATAAATAAACATTAAGGAAAAAAAAATTTAAAAATAAATAAATAAATAAAAAAGAAAAGAGGTAAGTGGAATAGGTTGGAAATGCAAGAGGAGGACTGCACTTGTTTCCAAGCAGACATAACAAAGTAGCACGCGGTGGGTGGCTTAAAACACAAATTTATTCTCTCACAGGTCTGGAAGTCCAAAATCGAGGTGTTGGCAGAGCCATGCACCATCTGAAGCTCTAGGAGAGGATTCTTCCCTGCCTCTCCTGACTTCTGGTGGCCCCAGGAGTTCCTTGGCTCATATAGCATAACTCCAATCTCTGCCTCCGTCTTTACATGAGTGTCTTCTGCCAGTGTACCTTTCTGCTTCACCTGTTCTTCCCTTATTAGGACATAGTCAACTTGGATTAAAGGCCCACCCTACTCCAGTATGATCTCATCTTAACTAATTATATCTGCACGTTAGGTCATATTCTGAGGTATCGGAAGGTTAAGATTTCAATATATCTTTTATTGGGACATAATTCAACCTATTAACAAGGACCGAGCAGAGACTATTGGGTTTGGAAGTTAGGAAGTAGCTAGTGGGGTTTGTAAGGATGCTATTTGACCCAAAACGTGGGGAAGGAGACCAGATGGCACTGAGTGAAGAGTGGAGGGAAAGCGAACAGCATGACAATGCATGGAAAGTGAGATGGGAGTGTGAGGGGCATCTCTCCAATCTCTTCTTCGCGTGACTTTTTGTTTTCTGCAGGTAGAGGGAACAGTTATGGGCTCCACAAAAGGTTTTGCTTTCACATCACTAGCACTCACTCCATGATTTGGTGGTCCTACCCCAGTAGCGTGTGGTGCCTGGTGGGACGGTGGGTCTGGACACCAGTGCCTCGTTACTCAAAATTGTAGTGGCCGAAATTGGTTCCCATTTTGGTTCAAGTAACTTCTCTTCTTGTCTAACAGTTTTTGGTCGTTGGGGTTCCTTTATCGCTGAAGCCCGGCCCTTGAAGTGGGGACAAGAGCACCTGTCTGACTTGGTCCCACTTTCAGATGGCATAAGAACTGGATGCTAAAGCCTTGTGAGAACA
Source organism: Panthera tigris (assembly GCF_018350195.1). Taxonomy (NCBI): domain Eukaryota; kingdom Metazoa; phylum Chordata; class Mammalia; order Carnivora; family Felidae; genus Panthera; species Panthera tigris. The sequence continues at coordinate 111,471,468 of NC_056665.1, forward strand.
TAATAACGATCAGAATGTACCACTGCATGAGTTAAACACAAAATACTCAACAGGCATGAGTCTGCAGGTGTCTTAATTAATTCATGATTAGCAATGAAAAATTATGACCCACTCAAGACAACAATGAGGCCAGATTGATAACACACTCCTCTTCCAAAGTTTCAGGAACTTTGCATATCCACCCAGCTCTCTGCATATCCACCATCTGAGCTTCACCCACTTTCCTGAGTGTACATGGCCATGGTCAGATTTCTTGGTGGTCTCCTGTAAAGTCCTTAGGAAATTCCACAAACTGCTCATTTTAGTTCATAAATATCCAACTTTGGCTTCTTGACAATCTTTAATTGCATGCTTGGTACGTTATTAGGAACTAGCTCATATTCATACATAATAATGCAACTAGTATAGTGACTGACACATAACTTGGTCAGCAAATGATTCTTATTCATATTATCAAACTGATAGGAGTTTGAGAGGGCTGGTTGGGAAATGAAATCATGTGGTCAGCTCTAAATGAACTCAGAGCCTTCTCCCATCCCTAAGATTTTCTTATGGGGTAAAGCTAGTTGTTCGTGGCTTCTGTGTTCCCTAGAATGGATAACCTCTGAGGATACTTATTAATAGACTTCTGATAAGCCCACCTCATAAGTTAGACATAGCTTAACCTCAGGCTTGGACCTGGCTGCTCCTCCAATGGATTGAGGATCTTCCAAACAATGTAGATACAATAGGGCATGAGGAAGTGGGGGAAAGGGGAGCACAGGAGTCTCTTGCTTCCAGTATTCAATGGTCCAGCATTTGAGATTCCCCCCCCCGCCCTGCTTTATAAAAGTGGCTTCCCCAAGAGAAACTACACATGGAATCATCTAGATGAGTTGGGTGTTGCCTAGCGAGACATCTATTTTCTAGATAGCCATTCAGTAAGGCAAAAGGGAGGTTACCCTCTGAAGACATTCCCTAGTGGATCTTTGGAAGATGCAGAGATGGCTGAACTCTCAGCCTAAAGAAAAACTGAACTGCTACCTGGAAAACCATTCCATTTTTCTTCCTTTCCTCTCCACATCTCCTGGGCCTTTTAATGCCTTGTAAAGCCAAATTTGTTCAGATTATGAAGGCAGCAAGCTGCAAGATTTATTCCAAGGTTTGGAAGGAGGACTCCTGCACAATCTATGAGCAAGCTGTGGTAGCCCCAGCCTGCAGGTGGATCTGCTCCAACCTTCTTTACTTTATCCTGCATACTGGACTAATTCTGCAAGGCGGAGCCCCAAGAAATTCACCCGGCTGCACAGCACACTCAGAATCTGTGAAAGAAACCAAGATTCTTCAGCTTAGTTGGGAGCATGGGGAAATCACACTTGATTGCTGAGTTTGAGTGAGCTGGCCAGGTTGCAAACCAGTAGACACGTGTTTTTTGGGCGCAGATGCCTTCTCTGCCTTCAGCTTTTCTTAGTTTGCAACCAGAATCTGTTCTGCTGCATCAGAAAGAGCAATTTATGCAACTTATTTTGTCCACTTTTTTGGCCCAGTGTACTAGGTGAAGTAGGATACAAGAATCATGAGATGAGTGTCCATTTTCAATCCTTATATGGTCTGGTAGTTACACATAGGATCCTCTTCCCACCCCTATTAGGTCTCAGACAAAACATCTGAGCATTTCTGGTTGCACTGTCAGAAGACCTTGTGCTTTGTGTTCATTTTGTCCTGTTGGTGATGACTGTTTGGGGTCATTCACATGCTAGTGTGTTTGTGAGCTCTGAGGCGTTTCTGGAAGACAGCACCTCCTCCTTGGAGACATTGTCTATGGCCTTTGGAAAATATGTCGTGGTAACTGGGCCATACATAATTGGTGTCTATGACTTTGGTCTAGAGCCCTAGACCCACCACAGCAGAGATATGCTCCTCCACACTGCCCCACCCTTTTGCAGTTGGACAGAGCTAACTGGTCGCTTGGCTGTGAGTGGAAGTGATATATGTCACACCTGGACCAAAACATTTAAAAGCTAGTGCTTGACCCGTAGTTTTCTCTTATGCTTGCTACAAAGGCCTTAAAGGCCTTGTCTTCTAGATGGTACAACTACTAAATGACAGAGCCTCCATTAACCTGAATCTTTGGGAAAGAACTTCCCTCAGGAGCCCTAAGAACAAGAGTAGATTTTGAGAAATAAACTTTAAGTTTTAACCACTAAGGTTCTTAGTTTATTTGTTACTGTAACACAGCCTAGACTATCCTGACTAACACAACCACTAAGCGTTTAGAGTTTAGAGAACCTTAGATATTGGTCTAAATGCACCAATTTATACAGAAGGAAACTAAAGTGCAGAAAAATGAGGTGACTTACATAAAATCACAGAGAGAGAGAGAGTGACACAGTTAAAACTGGAACTTCCAGTTTGGTTCTCTCCACTGTTACAGAGCATCTTTTGTGCTGATTTGAAGACAACTCGAATCTAATATTTTCAATCTCACTTTTCAGTCAACCACAAAGTCTTGATGAACTGTAAAATAGAGAGCACTGGGCCAAGCACTTGTCTCTTGGTTTTTGACCAAATCACTATTTCTCCAATGATCTTAGCTGTCCTGCTCTAATTTCAGAGAAAACAAGATAGTGCTGCTAGACTCTCTATGCATGTGATTTTCTTGTAACGTATATAGTCTGATGTAAACCCTGCGGGGGGGGGGTGGTTAAGATATCTGGGAAGTTTGGATTCTGAATATATCTCACTAGCTCTCTGTTCTCACTAGTCAGCTTTCCATTCCTGGTGCGTACGGTGTGTGTGTGTGTGTGTGTGTGTGTGCGCGCGCGCATGTGTGCGTGTGTGTGTGTGTATTGTATGTATAGAGGTATTGCTTACCTAGAGTCCTAATGTATGGTGGCAAAAATAAAATTTTGGCTGAAATCTGAGGGGGGAAATGCTCAAATCAGACTGTCATATCCAAAGCAAGTTATCAGATCATGGACATATAAAATAAAAAGTGGAGGCAGTGAGAGAGCCAGATGGAGACTGAAAACTCAGGGAGAAAGGGTCAGAACAAGTGAGATAAATGGAGGTTTGCAGTTCTCCTAGAACCATGGTCAATGTTCCCAGCTCACATTTTATGTGCTCGTAGCGTGTGGTTTTGGAGGCAGCTCAACTTCATGGAAGTGGCCCAGCTGATAGACCCTGATCAATAAACTAAGATTAGAAATACTGACTTGAGTCAGTGCCATCTCCATCTCTATCCCCTGTAAGTTATATCAGCCTCTATCCTTGACCATCTTTTTGTCAACTTGGTCCAGCTTTTCTTAAGCTGTTTTGTTGTTGTTTGGCCTGTATAAATCGTTACCAGATATCACCATGGATGATGAGAGAATTCCTGGATCTATTCCTCTCTGGTTACCCGCAGATGCAGGTGGATGCCTACTCAAATTTTGGTTCAGATATGGAGACTGACAATGGCCCCTGCATACCAAGAGGGTATGAAAAGTTTTGGATTATGTAACAGAGGGCAGGGCAGGGCAGGGCAGGCCACTCAGGTGGGATTGAAATGTCTCAGAAAGCAGACGAAGCATCTGGCACAGAGATTTTGTTGTGATTAGGAGTGGGACCAGAGTGAGAATTCCTGCACAGGCATGGCCTTGCTCAGTGCAAATCCCTTGCCCTCACCAAAAGAGGGGGCACCCAAACTTTCTTATCAGCTGCTCTGGGCACAGGAGGAAGAGGGAGGGGAGAGGCTTAAAAGCTGTCAGCAGTCAGAATTCGAAAGTTGGGGTCAGACTCTTCATCCCTTTGCTATAACAATGGCCTCTCTGTCGGTAAGAGATAGCAGCCCAGCTTCCGACTTTAAAGTGTGGCTCATATATATTTCTTTATCTTCCCTTCCCAGTGGCCCAGTTCCCTCCAGCAAGTCTTGTCCTCTTCCAGTCTTCTCCCCAAGTTCAGCTCTCGTATTATCCTTCTCTGTCCCCAGCCTGCATCCTACCCTACCTTCTCTCCTAATGCTTCACCGGCTTGGCTTCCTGCATGCGCACTCTACTCTGGGGACAGTAGTTAACTGAGGAGAGCCCTTCCTGTTAATTGCAGATAGTAGTGATTAGAAGGAAACAAGAAGATTTTATTTTTTGAGGATTAAAAAAAGAAACCCAGAAAATAGAAGAGTAGAAAAAGAATGAAGGGTGCAGAGCGGAAAGTAAGTGGCTCTGTGAACAAAGAATTAAACCGTGTCCTCTTGATCTAATTGCTCTGGGTAAAAATACCCGCTGTATCAGGAGAATTCTGCTTCCCTTGGGCCATTCTGTCTGGTGCCATCATGATGAGGCCTGTGGGACAATGATGAAGTACAAGCCAGTGGATGTCAAATTCCGATCAACTCTTCAGGTCTCTTATCCCTGTGACTTGGATTTGGTTGCTGGTCTAAAGGAAGATAGATGGTCAATGGCCAGGAGTTTTTGCTCCTGCCAGAAATAAGCTCACAAAGCTCTCCCCTATTGTGGGCTTTAATTGGCCCTCTCTTTTGTGTACATGTCAAGACATTCTTCTGCCTTCTTTGTAAATACTTTTCTTTTCTCTAGAGTAGAGAGATGGCCTCAGCCTTACAATGGATTTTACATGCAGAGAAGAGAAAGAAAATGATTTTGCAAAACTCTTTCCTCTGTTGGCTTGTGACACAAAGAAACATCCCCCTCAGCCCAAGCATCTTACAAGCTAAAATTGTCTGCTTCATCAAATGGAGGACAGATGAGGGGAAAGAAGCAGTGGGGGGGGGGGGGGAGAGGGGGGCGGACGCTCAAGTTATTTGGTCCTTAGCTGACTTTCTCATTCTAAGACTTTCTCTTTTCTTTGTAGTTGTCCTTTTGCTGTGGCCATTTCTACTTCTGTGGGACTCACTCTTTTTTTCATGTACTCTTTAGATGCACTATTTTTATGTCCAGGAGAGCTGAGCTGAATTCACCTGTTTTCGGATCTTATGTTCCTATTTGGATTCTGATAAACTGATGAGGAAGTTTAGGAAGCAATTCCCCCATTGCCATAATTACAGCATGTCATGGTGTTCTTAAAAGACACACACTCACACACACACACACACACACACACACACACACACACACAATTATTTAAAACTTGACTCTGGCTGAAAATATCTCTCTGGCTCTCAGGTGATAGTCACAAGAATAGCAGGCATGAGTAAGTTACATAGTCTTAGAAGTCCGAGGGGGGTTTAGTATTAAAATGGTATTAAAGATGGAGTTTTGGCCAGAGGACACAGGAATATAAGCCTTCCCATGTTAATTATTTCTCCCTACAGGTGAGGTGTGCAAGGGAGATATAAGCCAGGACAATGGCTGACCAAGCGACACTTCGTGAAAGCTGGGGCTGTTACTCTAGGGCCTGGGGTCAAACTTGAAGGAGCTGGATTAAGTCCTGGGGTACCTCATTTGTCCTAGGCTAGAGAATTAAGCGACTTTGTTATTTAACTACAAACCACATCCATCCGCACCAGAGAAAATAGAGCCAGAGAAAGAGCAAGAAAAAGTCAAATCAGTGCCTAGGAGTCTGGTGAATCAGACCCATGGCTCCTCTCCGGAGAGTAAAGAAGAGGAGTTGAAAGTGGTCCTCGATGCCTTCTCCAGGTAGACCAGGAAAGAAGCATCTTTTCTTTTCTCTTTTCTTTTCTTTTCTTTTCTCTTTCTCTTTCCTTTCTTTTCTTTCTTTCTTTCTTTCTTTCTTTCTTTCTTTCTTTCTTTCTTTCTTTCTTTCTTTCTTTCTTTCTTCTTTTTTTCTTCTTGTCTTTTATTGTCAGGTTAGCTCACATACAGTGTACTCTTGGCTTCAGGAGTACTCATGATTCATCATCTACATACAACACCCAGTGCTCATCCCAACAAGTGCCCTCCTCAATGTCCATTACCCATATTCCACCCCCCCCAACCCCACAACTCCATCAACTCTCAGTTTGTTCTGTGTATTTAAGAGTCTCTCATGGTTTGCCTCCCTCTCTATTTGTATCTTATTTTTCCTTCCCTTCCCTTATGGTCATCTGTTAAGTTTCTCAAATTCCATACATGAGTGAAGTCATATTATATCTGTCTTTCTATCCCTGATTTATTTCGCTTGGCATAATACCCTCCAGTTCCATCCACATTGTTGCAAATAGCAAGATTTCATTCCTTTTCTTATTTTTTATTTTTTTTAACGTTTATTTATTATTGAGAGACAGAGAGAGACAGAACATGAGCAGGGGAGGGGCAGAGAGAGGAGGAGACACAGAATCCGAAGCAGGCTCCAGGGTCTGAGCTGTCAGCACAGAGCCCAACGCGGGGCTCGAACTTACGAACTGCGAGATCATGACCTGAGCTGAAGTCAGACGCTTAACCAACTGAGCCACCCAGGCGTCCCAGATGTCATTCTTTTTCATCATCAAGTAGTATTCCATTGTGTATATATACCACATCTTCTTTATTCATTCATCAGTTGATGGACATTTGTGCTCTTTCCATAATTTGGCTATTGTTGATAGCACTGCTATAGACCTTGGAGTGCATGTGCCCCTTTGAATCACTGCTGTATCCTTTGGATAAATTCTTAGTAGTGCATTGTTGCATCATAGGGTAATTTTGTTTTTAATTTTCTGAGGAACCTCCACACTGTTTTCCAGAGTGGCTGCACTAGTTTGCATTCCCACCAACAGTGCAAGAGGCTTCCCCTTTCTCCACATCCTTGCCAACGTCTGTTGTTTCCTGAGTTAATGTTAGCCACTCTGACCGGTGGGAGGCAGTATCTCAATGTGCTTTTGATTTGTATTTCCCTGATGAAATGTGGAGCTATGTTGAACATCTTTTCATGTGTCTGTTTGCCATCTGGATGCCTTCTCTGGAAAAGTGTCTATTCATGTCTTCTGCCCATTTCTTCACTGGATTATTTGTATTTTGGGTGTTGAGTTGGTATTTGCATACAAATGATACATAGATCAATGGAATAGAATGGAGAACCCAGAAATGGACCCACAAACATACGGCCAGATAATTTTTGACAAAGCAGAAAAGAGTATCTCAATAATTATACAGGTTGTGGCAATTTTTGTATTGTTATTCTGATAGTGTTGTGTGTGTGAGATGGGCTAAAGCTAATGAGTACTTATGGAATGTTCTACCATCTCCTACATCCTTGAGAACCAGGATTTTGGCATGGAGGAAAGGAGATACAGATGTACTACAGAGGAGGTTAAGTAAGTGAAAATCTTACAGCCCTGAAATTGAATTGGAAGGATGAATACGAACTCATGAGGTGTGTGCATGCGGAATATGATATACGTGGTCCTAAGAATGATCGCCGTGTGCAAAACCATTCCATAAAAGCCACAAGGCTTATGGCAGAAATGAGAATAAAGGCACAACACTCAAACACTTCATCGGTGACATTTTTTTAAGGGTAGACATTTAGCAAAGATGGTGGCGCAATTCTACACATGTTAAATGGGTAAGAAATACATAAAGAGGACAATAAATATGGCACTTTGCCTTGAACAAGACCTGAGGGTTGCTTGTGGAAGGGGGCATCAGAAGGGTGTGGCTTGTTGGTTATTGTGAAGCAGTGGGAAGGAGACTTAGTTGAAACTGGGTAGAAAGTTGGAATACCTGCTGTGTGTGGGCGGCTGGCTCTTTATCCTCTGTTGGGCATTGGTGCTGAGAGTTCCGAGATCTTTTGTAGCCTTAAATCCTGGGTCATGTTTTTCTGCCTTTGAGATGGAGGCTGTTTGAGCATTGCATTTATAATAGATACCTGTTTCATCACCATCGAGAATGTGACCCGATGCTCAGCTTCTTCAGGTAGCTTCTGTGTCGCTGCTGGAAATTCTTTTGCTGCTTTCTAGTCTGTACTTGTGGCTTCACCTGACAGCTGAAAATTCTGGAGACTGGAGATATTCCAAACCACCAAACCAGCCACTCATCGCAGCAAAAGATGCCACTTCTGCAGGATTTGGCAATTTGGGTTTAAGGCCTTTGTGTATAGCTGTGCTTTCTGTCTGTCTGTTGGAAAGATTAGTCCTGATTGTTTTTTCACTGTTTCATGTATTCTTAAGCAGCTTGGATCAGCTGGGTGCAGTTTTCTGCCTTCACCCAATATTTCTCCTGTATGAAACCACCCATAGCCAAACACAAAATTTGTGTTAGGCTCAAATTGTTCCTTAATATACCAATCATGTTTGAACAAGTTTACATTTTCAAAACAAACATTACAGCAGAACTGACTGTATGTAGATTTTTTCCCCATTAACTCCTTAGGTTTGTCCATGAAAGGACTAAAAACAGTGATTAATATTGTAGCAAATTAGCAGTGAGCATCACAGGCACCATATCCCACTCTAAGAAATCAGGACTTTTTTGGGTGTTGAGTTTGGTAAATTCTTTACAGAGTTTGGATACTAACCCTTTATCTGATAGGTCATTTGTAAATATCTTCTTCCATTCTGTCAGTTACCTTTTAGTTTTGTTGATTGTTTCCTTGCTGTGCAGAAGCTTTTTATCTTGATGAGGTCCCAAAAGTTCAGTTTTGCTTTTATTTCCCTTGCCTTTGGAAACATGCCAAGTAAGATGTTGCTGCAACCAAGGTCGAAGAGGTTGCTTCCTGTTTTCTCATATAGGATTTTGATGGTTTCATATCTCACATTTAGGTCTTCCATCCATTTTAATTTATTTTTGTGTATGGTGTAAGAAAGTGGTCCATTTTAATTCTTCCTCATGTTGCTGTCCAGTTCTCCCAGCACCATTTGCTAAAGAGACTGTCTTTTTTCCATTGGATAGTCTAGGAAAGAAGCATCTTGAAGACTGGGTATCTCTAGTAGGAAAAAACTTGACACTCTTTATAGCAAAGTCCTCTCCCCTTTTTGCCCCTCTCTGCCCCCCTCCTTCAATCTAACTCTAGAGTTGGGCTTCAAATATAATATCTAACCCAAATCTAATATCTAACCCTCTCATGTCTTACATCAATTCACTCTATTACTTTCTTCCAGACACTCTCTTCACTTCAGAGAGTGTTTTCTCTAAGAAACCTGCCCAAATCTACCAGGAGGTATCTGTTTTCTCCTTGTCCCCACATTTACCTATCCCTTCAGGATCTGCATTTGTGAAGCCACATTCACTACTGGCCACACTCACTTTCTGTTTCATACCATAACCACCTCACTGTCCATGAGGGGAGGAATGGTGTCTTTTCTGTGTTTTGCAACCCTCTCTTCATTGCTCATGTATTAGTCAATTGTTGCAATGCTTATTTTTCACTCCTGTACATGTCAGCTGCAAGTCCTGCTTATGTTTTCTTCATTCTAGGATCCAGAATGAAGAAGCACCCCCTAATAGAGTCTTGTGGCAGAGGCAAAGGAACCATGCAATGGCTCTTACAACATTTGCTTGTATATGGCACATAGTATGTTTCAAGTGCTCATGTTCCTTTGGCCAAAAAAGTCATATGGCCAATCCCAGTGTCAATGGGGTGGGACACTATAATCCTTTTATAGGGACAGGAGAATAAGTAATTGGGAACAGTAATACTGCCTATGTCAGTTCATGACTAGGGTTGAGTGTCAGTTGCCTTTGAATGACAATCTTCTGGTAAACTCAGTAATGGGCATTGACAAGACATTGATTATTTTTCATTGGAAGATTTGTCTAAAGCTCACCTCTTACAACTGGAGATATGTTTTTTGTTAAGAGATTCTCTAAAATATGTGATATGTTTCCTGGTCTCTTAAATAAATGCTCTTACATATAATGCAACTTTTTCTCAGAGATTTGGGGTTGTAATTATGACCATCACCTTGGGCTTTTTACAAAACAGTGATACTCCTTGGAACTACTAACAAATATAGAGCTACATGCCTCTGCTTAAATAGTCCCAGGCCATTCTGCTTTTGGAGCTCAAGACTCTATCTACAGTTTTTTTTATCTCTTCTCATGATACTAGACTCTCAGCTATCATATCTTGATGAAGAGAGAAATCTTCCTCTAGCCCTTGTTACTCAGTAGCATCAGCATCACCAGGGAACTTACTAGAACTTACTAGAAATTCATTCAGAATCTGAGCCTCACCTCAGGCCTTCTCAATCAGATTTTGCATTTCAATAAGTTCCCCAGGTGCTACATATGCACATTGACATTGGGTCAACCATTGGCTGAGCCTTATGGTTCTCAGCCTTGACTGCACATCAGTATCACCTGGGAAGCATTATAAGTACTGATGTCTGGGTGCCGGCCAGAGCGCTTGTATGTAATTGGTCTGGGGGTATGGTGAGGGCACTAGAGGGTTAGGAGCTCCCCAGATTCTAATGTGCAGCCAAGGCTGAGAACCCCTGCTTTCTGAAGACATTTTCCTAGTTGCCTGAACCTGCTGTTTCAGTGACCAGAGAAGCAAACTTACCTTTGTGCAACCGCATTACTGACCATTATTAAGCATCAACAAGGGCTGGAGGAGCCTGGCCTTACAGAAATAATAATAGCCCAATTATTAAGGAGCCTCTATGGACTGGGAACATTATACCTAATCCTTACCACATCCTGTCACCCTGATTTAAATTTAAGAAACTGAGCCTCAAAAGAGGTGAGCAACTTTTCAGGGTGACATAGATGGTAGAAGTTGGATTTGAATTTATTTGTTTCCAAAGCCAGAAACTTTTCTCTTCTAAACCCAGGGAACTTTTGCTCCCAACCTGTGTGAGCTATGATGGGCGGACCTTGGAATGCCTACTTTGGCTGCTCAGACGCCCTTGTCACTGTCTTCCAAAGTCTGGTTTAAGGTCTGGTTGGACAAGGTTACCAGGTGAGAGATCAGACCACCAGATAAGTGACTGATTATGACTCCTAATGATTCCTTAAACTGTGCCATTTCACAGAGGGATAAACTGATCACCAGGAGGACAGTTGCATGTTTCTAACAAAGAACATAGGAGAAATTGATCCATGTAGAGAAATCCCAGGAGAGGGAGCAATCATGCCTGGATTGAAGCATGCTTCCCCACTGTCCACTTCTTTATAGCAATGAGGACATTACAGTGCCAAGCACAGTAGGAGCTTTATCTCATGTGATTTTCACCACAATCCACCGAATATGATATTCATTTTGCCCATTTTACACATGTTGAAATGGAGGCTGAGAGGTAAGTTTACTCCATATTAGACAGCTAGTAGAGAGCAGAGCTAGCTTCGAAATCCAGAGTCAAAACCTGTGCTAGTTCATCTACATTTCATGACTTCTTAATTTCTTAAATGCAGCATTCTGCCAGCTGTGTCCCATCTGAGTCACTATCTGCTGTGTGTCAGGTTTGGGACAAATTGCTCAAGATCACCTGATGTGGGATAAGGAATAGTTTTTTCTTTTTTTTTGGTAGGAAATGGAAGTGCTTCAGGTAAACAGCAGGAGAGAAAGAACAGGTTTCTGTCTATCATCAATCCACCAGAGATGTGTTGGTGCTAGGGCACCTTGCTCCTCTGCGATTGCTGCCTTTTCACAGATCAAGGGTGAGAAATGACCTGTACAGACAGGCAGTGCAGGGCCAGGCAGCTTGGGTTTGGGCTACAGCTGGTTACCGATGTTCTCTTTGAATTCAGTTGCTTAGGACTGGAAAACTTGGGGTTCCTGGGATATTACAGGCCACCTTCTGGCACAAAGAAGCCCCTGGTGCCATGGGAAGCTGAGCTTAGGGTCAGGCCCATACCCTGTGGAAGTAACACCCACCCCAGCACAGGTAGCGCATTTTCTGGGTGACCCAGAAGAAGCTCCCGGCACCAGTTTTGCAGAGGACGCCTGTGAGAATACCTGAAATCTGGGGCATAAAGAGTGATGCGTGCAGGTGGCACTGGGTCTGTCCTGCCATCAGGGAAGGTAACCAGTAGTGAGGAAAGCAGGGGAAAGAGGAGGACATAGCTTTGAGGACTAGAGAGTGTTCTGTCCCCTTTTCATTTTGGGGCTCCCACTTCAAGCATCTGTCTGGCTGGTAGAGGTGGCAAAGGGCAAGTCAGGCAAAAAATAAGCTGATCTCACCTGGAGAAGTTGAGTGGGGGTGTCACAGTTGCTGGGAGTGGATGTGGACGGGGGATTTGAAACTGGTAAAATCTTCAAACATCACTATCTCATATTTTTACCCCCTCTAAATTTCAGGGTCTGGAGCAAAGCCCTCATTTCTTTCAACAACCAGATTTCTTCAGGGCTTTCCCCCTCCTCCTCCTTTCATAGGAACTTACCAATAAATACGTACTCACAAGTTGCTCACTTCCTTCTCCTTTCTTACCCCCACCCCCAGACCAGGAAATATTTAACTTCTAATATATTTTCCCCGATTTTTCATCTGTGACATGAATCCTATCTTGTTTCCTAAGGCCTAGGCTTTTAAAACGCCAAAGTCTGAAAAAGTCCTTGTTTTTACTCTTCCTGCCTTCTGCTGTTGCATTTATTTCCCAAGAAAATGAAAGCTGAGTGGCCTGGTTACCTAAATGTAGGGTGGATTAGAGTCTCTTGGATGATAGGAAATGAGGGAAAAGATCATCAGTTAATATTTCAAAAGTATTATATTTATATAATTTATAGAACTAAATTTTCTCTTTCCTCGATGACAGGTATTCTCAGTAGGCCACCTGTTAGGTGTCATTATGAGCAAAGAGATGAGTCTAAGTGAGGAGATGCTCCTGTTAGTGCAAATCAGTATGAACCATATTGAGGCCTTTCTAGAGCAAAGGATGACCAACGTATAATTCTCCTTGTCTGGACTCTCACTTCCTGAGCCCAACTCAAAGACACATGAAAGTGAGAGAACAACTCCAAAAGGGAGAGCATCAGGGTATAGATGGGGAGACAATCCTTTTGGTCATGTCCTGCAGCCCTAGAAAGGAGAATCCCATCTTGAGATGTAGAGAATCTTTGCCTCATCCCTGTTGACAGCTCCAAGAGAAACAGACCTTAAAAGACCCTGCTCCCTAGTTGGTAGACACATTTCCTGACCCCTCCTTCCTTTCTTTTCCCTTCCCTTCCCTTCCCTTCCCTTCCCTTCCCTTCCCTTCCCTTCCCTCCCCTCCCCTCCCCTCCCCTCCCCTCCCCTCCCCTCCCCTCCCCTCCCCTCCCCTCCCCTCTCCTCTCCTCTCCTCTCCTCTCCTCTCCTCTCCTCTCCTTTCCTTTCCTTTCCTTTCCTTTCCTTTCCTTTCCTTTCCTTTCCTTTGTAATCGCTCCTGACTTCAAGGGGGGTGGGTTGTGGTTTACTGGAGAAGAGGAATGACTAAAGGACTGCTTGCATGCAGCAGGGGTTCACTGATGACTTGGAAAGCTTGTAAGACCGGAGTACCCATTTCCTCTCGGCTGCCAAGTAAATGAATGCTTGAGGTGAAGAGAACATTCACATCTGCCTATGCTTCAGTTTGCTTTTGGGGTGGGAGCTAATAGAGAAATGGGCCAGGGGGCATATGACTCTTGATTTCAGCTCAGGTCATGATCTCACGGTCATGGGATAGAGCCCCACGTCTGGTTCTTCAATGAGTACAGAGCCTGCTTGGGATTCTCTCTCTCTCCCTCTCTCTCTGCCTTCTCCCCAACTTGCATGCACTCATTCTGAAAGAAAGAAAGAAAGAAAGAAAGAAAGAAAGAAAGAAAGAAAGAAAGAAAGAAAGAAAGAAAAAAGAAAAGTGGGTCAGAAATAGGGGTGGAGTATGGCATATTCATTCATCAAAAATGGGATGCTTTGTAACTCTGGGACTCCTAAAATACTGCTCATGGGACAGGGAATTTGTGGTATCCCCAACCACCTCTCCTCTTCCTATATCTCAGATGTTAGTCAGTGGTATAAAGGTCTAAGTAAGTGGTCAAGACTGAAACCAGGAAATCATCCTTTGTTGTCCCTCCCTCAGAACTCACACACCCACCTGGTGAACAAATCCTGTTGATTCCAGCTCTGAAACTGAATCTCAAAATCTATTCCCTTCAGTCCAAAATCACCATCCTGGTCTTAGTTTAAAATAAACACGTTCCTCTGTGGGGTGCTAGTGTACCTCAAATAGTTCCCTGACCTCAACTCTTATCCTCTAAGCCATGCTGTCAGAGACTTATCTTTCTAAAACACATCTATCTGTGTCACCCCTTTGCTTACAAACTTTGACTCCATCCCCATTCCCTACAAGATAAAGTCTAAATCCCTTAATACAATGCACAATGCTGTTTATATACTGAGTCCTAGAACCTGTTCTTGTGTCAGTTTTTTAGGACACATCCTCTTTCACTGCTTAAGGCTGGTTCTGAGCTCCCAGACCAGTCATTTAGCCTTTGTTCTTCCTGCATCATAATTTTTTATTTAAATGTGTTTCTTCTACTGGACATAAGCTCTTAAGGGCATGGACTATACTCAGTACAGAGTGGGTATTTGATTAAGTTTGAATGATCGGTTGAACCTATATCACAACCCAAGTTCCAAAGACACAAGGATTTTTTTTCCTTTTTTTTGTGTTGTTTTGTTTTGTTTTGAGATCTACAGTTTGTGCTTAGCCAGTTCCTAATGCTTCACTTTCTACTTTCCCTTTTCATATCTCCCTACCCTTTCCTTTTAGCTACTAATCACTTCTCTCACCTTTCACCATGCTTCTCTTGCTTCCTGGCCGCCAGACAACACTTCCTTCCCTAGAATGTCAGTAAGAGAAAGAAGGACCCACCCCCTGGGAGAGAGGTGGTTCTGCATCATCCGTCTGCTCATTTGCAGCCAAACCTAAATATAAACCATGCAATCGAAGAGGAGACTGGAAACCACTCAGGTGGAATCAGATCCAGAGACAACACTCTAGAGAGAGGAGAAAGAGACATGGGGGTCAAACCCAGAGGCCCCAAGACCTGGCCTGAACATGAAGGTTGCTTCTGACACTGTGAATATAGGAGGAGAAGAGAAGGCTGCCATGAGGTCAATAAAGGACACAGCTGGAAAAGGGTGGGGGAGATGGTTGAGGCAGAGGGAACACATAGTGAAACTGTTCCAGCCCAAGTACACAACAGGTAGTCCAAGGACAAGAAGGAGGTATTTCTGGGTTGGGTTGTGGCTGGGGGGTGGCTGTAACTATTAACGGTGTCAGGACTTGGCTTTTAGCAGATGTGACTCCCGGGTTGCTTAAGACAAATTAAAACAAGATGTAAATCCCATAATCTTGTGGAATCTTAGGAGGGATGTGAAGGGAATGGTTCCTGCCATACCAAGGAAACTAGGATATGGGAGTTTCACATCTAGCTTCAGAAAGGACATTCCATGAACAAGGCTCACAGAAGAGTAAATTTCCCTGCAGTTCAGCTGCCTCCAGATACATCCTCCATGTTGCGTGACAGGGAATGGGGAATCTTATCAGGAAAGATGGGTACGTGTCAGCCTGCTGCTGAGACCCTCCTTCTGTTCTCAGAGATGTTTGCTAGGAAGGTCCCCCGGTGAGCTCATGGCCATCTTCAAAGGAGCATAGAAGAATCTGGGCTTTACATGCATCTTGGCTAGTGGGTTCTTCTTAAACATCCAGTGTTGCTGGGTTGCTCATTAGTACCTAGAATTCCATAGACTCGGAATATCAACTAGGGAAAAGAATATTCTACCACAAGCGGTATGCAGCTTGTAACTATAATTAAGAGATAAGGGAATTCAAGGTGTCAAAGGGCAATGAACTTGCTTAATTCCCATACCCCAAACGTAAGTGAGGAGTCCAGAATCCTCCCTTCTCCACTCAGTTCTGAATGAGGCTACCTTAAGTATAACTTATATACATTTTACAAGTGGATGGATCTAAAACTCCACTCCATTCTGGACCCTGAATCCCAACTCAACATCGTCCCCAAAGCCTCCAGGGAACAGTCAGGGTTCGGTCCAATTCAGCACCGTGGGCAGTATTAGCTCACAAAACAGCCAGACAGAGACCTTCACGGGCTTTTCCCAAGTCCATTTCTCTTGTTGGAAGTTGTTCTTACTGATACCTGGCTCAGGAGTATGGTGCTGCTGTATTTCCATGGCTGCCCTAGGCTTCCTTACAGAATTTTCTCCAGAGCTTCTGTTTCAGTTATGGTAGAGCAAATCATCCCAGAACATAGTGGCTTAAAACAACTATTAATTATTTGTCATAGTTCTGTGGATCAGTAACGTAGGTTGGGCTCAGTAACATAGGTTGGGGGGCAGTTTTATTGTGGGAATTGTCTGGACTCACACATGTGGCTGTAGTCATTTGGCAACTATATGAGGACTTGTGAGGGTAAATTCCCCTTATTCACACATCTGGGACTTTGGTGCTGGTTATTGGCCAGGCCTTGTTCTCTACAAGGTCACTTCCAGTCTAGTAGCCCAGCCAGCGATATCTTATGTGGTGGCAGAAGCATTCCAACAAGGTGAAGGTGGAAGCTCCAAGACCTCTTGAGGCTGAGCCTTTGAAATTAACACATCATTTCTGCCACATTCTTAGGTCGAAGCAAGTTACAAAGCCAGCCCGGATTTCCGAGATGGGAAAATACACTCTAACTCTTGCAGAGAAGAGCTGCAAAATATTGTGCCTCCCTTTTTCAATTTCCCACATCTTCCTATTGCACTTAGCACGAGGTTCAAATTTCCTGCTGTTTATGGCCCTGCCCCCTCTCTCTAAATTAACCTACTACCGCTCTCTCCTTGGCTCATTACAAACGGTTGTTCTCTTTTTAGGGCTTTTGTATTTGTTGTTTCCTCTGCCTAGAATGCTTCTCTCTCAGAGCTTTGGGAGGCTGAGTTCTATTTTGTCTCTAAGTCTAAATGTCAGCTTCTCAAGGAAGCCTTCCCTAAGTAATTCTCCCAGTTACTTCCCACCTGTCTTATCCTCATGTGGACCTTAGTAATATAAGGAATCATCCATTCATTCATTACCTGTTTTCTCACCAGAATTTAAACACCATGAAAGCATAGCTATTAATTCTCCAATTCACCCCTGTATCCCCGGTACCTGGAATAGTACCTGGTGACATGTAGGTGCTCAATAATGATTTGTTGAAACAAATAGCTGTGCAGTGTTTACCTTTATAGCTTTGAAAATCCATATCACCTTAGAAGACAGGACCAAAAAGAAGAAAAAATCAATCTCCATTCTCAAAGTTGAGATAAAAAAAACAAAACAAAACAAAACCACAGTGGGTTCTTTTCCTGCAATTAGTACACATTGCCACCAAGTGGCAGTGTCTTAATCATTTTGGGCAAACTATTGGGCAATGTTTTTCTTTAGATTCAAATGATGTTGTTTGCCCAAGTCGAAACATAGTAACTTATTTTCTACTTTTTAGTTATTAACTATTTAGTATACTTTTTTCTTGGGGGGGAAGGGGTGGTGCATGAGTGGGGGAGGGGCAGAGAGAGAAGGAAACACAGAACCCAAAGCAGGCTCCAGACTCTGAGCTGTCAACACAGATGTGGGGCTTGAACTCAAGAACTGTGAGATCATGACCTGAGCCAAAGTCAGACACTTAACCAACTGAGCCACCCAGGAGCCCTTAGTATACTTCTTAAAATTGCTGACTTGAAACAATAGACAATAAAGCTGTTTATTCTCAGAGAATAAACATTTTTCTTAGGGGCACCTGGGTGGCTCAGTCGGTTGAGTGTCTGACTTTGGCTCAGGTCATGATCTCATGGTTGGTGAGTTTCAGCCCCGCGTTGAGCTCTGTGCTGACAGCTCGGAGCCTGGAGCCTGCTTCAGATTCTGTGTCTCCTTCTCTCTCTGCTCCTTCCCCGCTCATGTTCTATCTCTCTCTGTCTCTCAGAAATGAATAAACGTAAAACAATTTTTTTTAATAAAAAAACAAAAAAAACCATTTTTCTTAGAGAAACATTATTTTTTTCTGTGTATACATTAGTTATCAGTTATCATTAAATATAACTCTTCTCCCATAGCCATGCTCTGAATAGTATGCTCTTTTTACTTTATTGTAATTTCCATCTTCTAGCCAGTATGCCTCAAGGCTGACATGTGGAGCTGGACCTTCAGGCTAGATTTATACTGCAAAGCTTTGTGGCTTCTCTCAGATGCTAGCTCCATCCTCATTTAAAGCCTGCTGATGACTTAGTTCCCCTTGTGTTTCAACTCCTTTTTTTCTCAACCCTAACTCTTTTATTTCTCTTCCCTGTAACAAAATTAGGAAGAGAGAGAAAAACACCTATTCCTTTATCCTGAACACATGATTCTGCCTCAGGTTCTTCCTAATACAAAGAAAGTAATTTCTACTTGTCCTTAAATAAGAGTCAAATATCTCCCTTTATGTTGTTTTCCCACTGGGAGTTCTTTAAACTAGTGATCATGTACAACAGGACTTAGTGAAGCCATAGCAATGGTTCCACAAGAGGCAGTTTATACAAAGCATTTTTTTTGATGAGAGTTCCCCAGAAACTCTTTTTCTAACAAAAGAGATAGCGCTCTTAAAGGGAAAAATGAAGCAACATTTAGACAAAGCTCCTGATTGGGCATTTAAGCTCCTCTGAAGAGTGCTGGTCCCAATCGGTGGCTAACCTCATGAGTCAGCAGCAGAGATCCACCGTAAGTCACTTTAATATCTCTGGGACCACGTTCCTTCACCAGGCATGCTGGAGTTCAATAAATGCTCACTGAGTGCTCAACAGGAATGATCCAGACCCAGGGCGAATGCACACAGCACAGCTGCCCAATCCAACCTAAAGGGTGATTTTTTTCTTCTTTCTATGGTGATGGCCTACTCACCATGAGTGGGTGATGGCCCACTCAGTTTTTGCATATTGCTAACAAAATCTGATCACCCTGAGTTTCAATGTCTTTTAGAATATGTATATGCAATCACCACTTATTAGGACAATATTGGTGTGTAGCGAATGTTGATTGAATGAATGAAGGAAAATGACCAGAGTTCATAGTGTTAATTTATATCAGCGTCCTCTGATATTTTTGTATTGCACACCCCATTAGTTAAAAAGTAAACAATTCCCTTTGGGTGCCTGGATGGCTCAGTTGGTTAAGTGTCCAACTATTGATTTCGGCTCAGGTCATGATCTCGTGGTTTGTGAGTTTGAGCCCCGTGTCGGGCTCCACACTGACACTGGGGTGCCTGCTTGGGATTCTTTCTCTCTCCTTCTCTCTGCCCCTCCCTTGCTCACACTCTCTCTCAAAATAAATGAATAAACATTAAAAAAGTAAACAACCTCAAAATGTATATTATTTATTTAAAAGTTATTCAGATATACTACAGTAGTAATGTTTTCTGTACATGAAAATATACACAAAAATATAAATTTTAAAAAGGATAAGATAAAGAAACAAGTAATGCTCTTAAGTAATTATTTTATTAGTGGCAATATTTACTCTCACTAAAATCTTTTACATATTATTAATATTCTTTGTGGGAACAATGCAGTTCAGTATGCTCCTTTCTGTTTTAAAATCTTGGTTTAGGACTTTGTGATACAATCATTCAATGGTTTCGTCCTAAGTTTGGTTTGTTTTCTTACTTGGTTTTAATTGCTGTCTGAGGTAAAAAACACACTTGATAGATCCAAATGGAAGGCTTGCACCATCAGCCTCTCTTACTAAATCATGGTATTCTTTGCTCAGTCATGTTCACCAATTATGCAAATGTTTTGTGGAAATTCAGCTAATACCTTTCTGTGTTTTCTGAGCTCAACCTAATTTTCTTATGAATGAATCAGAAGGGACACTGATGGAATATAGCTATGTTTTTATATTTTTGTAAAATGTGTTCAAGATTGTGTGATTGATTTTTAAATGCTAGAAAATCCAGTGTGTTAGTGTGAAGACATGAAAGATGTCATAGGTGGTGCCTATGTCGTGTTCAACAATGTCACATAATGATGAAAACAATGGTTTCTCTATAGCACCAGCTTCTTCTGAAGGTCGGTTACTTTCTCACTCATTATTAAATTGCCACTTTTACATTGAGGAACAGATTAGGTGTGTGTGTGTGTGTGTGTGTGTGTGTGTGTGTGTGTGTGTATTACCTATGTATGTATTCTACTTGTTAGGTAGAAATCTAATCGTTATTTGACATTATTTAAAAGATCAGAAATTTGACAAAATTGAATTTTTGCAAAAACACCACCAGCAGCAAAACACAAAATTGCATTTTTGCAAAAACACAACCTCCTGTATGACCACTCTTAGGGACTTTGCCACAAGATAACCAGCAAACCTCTCCGCAGTACAAATGATTTGCATGATCACTCCACATGTCAGTACAAAAGAAACATTTTACTACATTGCAGATGATCTCATTTTTGTAAAATTAATACTAACCCTTACATTCTCTGTTTCTGTATGGTCTCGCGACTCAAAGTGTGGTACATTGACCAGCAGCAGCAGCATCACCTGAAGCTGGTTAGAAATGCAGAATCTAGGACAGGTTAGGACTTGTAAAATCTACATTTTACAAGACCTCAGGTGGCTCACACACACGTTCAGGTTTGAGAGTATTGCCCTATGAGATTCTGACTTCTACTTCTTTGTAAGTTTGTGTTTTTGTTTGTTTGTTTATTTATCATCCAAGTTAGCACATGGTGCAACAATGATTTCTGGAGTAGATTCCTTAAGCCCCTTACCCATTTAGCCCATCCCCTCCTCCCTCAACCCCTCCAGCAACCCTCTGCTTGTTCTCTATATTTAAGAGTCTCTTATGTTTTGTCTTCCTCCTTTTTGTATATTATTTTTGCTTCTCTTCCCTTGTGTTCATCTGTTTTGTATTTTAAATCCCTGATGAGTGAAGTCATATGATATTTGTCTTTCTCTAATTTTGCTCTGCATAATACCCTCTAGTTCCATCCACATAGTTGCAGATGGCAAGATTTCATTCTTTTTGATTGCTGAGTAATTCTCCATTGCATATATATACCACATCTTTATCCACTCATCCATCAATGGACATGTGGGAACTTTCCGTACTTTGGGTATTGTCAATATTGTTATAAACATTAGGGTGCATGTGCTCTTTCAAAACAGCACACCTGTATCCCTTGGATAAATACCTGGTAGTGGAATTGCTGGGTTGTAGGATAGTTCTATTTTTAATTTTTTGAGGAACCTCCATACTGTTTTCCAGAGTGGCTGCACCAGTTTGCATTCCCACCAGTAGTGCAAAAGAGATCCTCTTTCTCCGCATCCTCACCAACATCTGTTGTTGCCTGAGTTGTTGATGTTAGCCATTGTGACAGGTGTGAGGTAGTATCTCATTGTGGTTTTGATTTGTATTTCCCTGATGACGAGTGATATTGAGCATTTTTTCATGTGTCGGTTGGCCATCTGGATGTCTTTGGAGAAGTATATATATTCATGTCTTTTGCCCATTTCTTCACTGGATTATTTGTTTTTTGGGTGTTGAGTTTGTCAGTTCTTTATAGATTTTGGATACTAGTCCTTTATTCCTTTATCTGATATGTTGTTTTCAAGTATCCTCTCCCATTCCACTGGTTGCCTTTTTGTTTTGCCAATTGTTTCCTTCACTGTGCAGAAGATTTTTCTTTTGATAAGGTCCCAGTAGATCATTTTTGCTTTTGTGCCCCTTGCCTCCGGAGACGTGTTGAGTAAGAAGTTTCTGTGGCCGAGGTCAAAGAGGTTTTTGCTTGCTTTCTCCTCGAGGATTTTGATGGCTTTCTGTCTTATGCTTACTTTCATCCATTTTGAGTTTATTTTTGTGTATAGTGTAATAAAGTGTTCCAGGTTCATTTTTCTGCATGTCGCTGTCCTGTTTTCCCAGCACCACTTGCTAAAAAGACTGTCTTTATTCCATTAGATATTTCTTCCTGTTTTGTCAAAGATTAGTTGGGCATATATTTGTGGGCCCATTTCTGGGTTCTCTATTCTGTTTCATAGATCTGAGCGTCTGTTTCTGTGTCAGTACCATACTGTCTTGATGATTACAGCTTTGTAATACAGCTTGAAGTCCGGGATTGTGATGCCTCCAGCTTTGGTTTTCTTTTTCAAGATTGCTTTGGCTATTTGGGATCTTTTCTGATTCCACACAAATTTTAGGGTTGTTTTTTCTAGCTCTGTGAAAAATGCTGGTGTTATTTTGATAGCGATTGCCGTTTGTTTGTTTGTTTGTTTATTTATTTATTTATTTATTTTGAGAGAGAGTGTGAGCAAGCATGAGCAGTGGAGGGGCAAAGACAGAGGAAGAGAGAGAATCCCAAGCAGGCCCCTCAGCATGTGGCCCAACTCGGGGCTGGAGTCCACTGCAGTGAGATCATGACTTGAGTCAAAATCAAGAGTCTGTCTACTAACTGACTGAGCCACACAGGCACTCATTTGGCTTTCATTTCTTTGCTGCAATATCTTGCTTAGGACAAATGAATTAAAGAATTTCACACATGGGGCAAATCTGTAGCCTGACTTGCAAATCCTTTTTTCCTCCAATCAAACCACTTGTTCCTTTGGTGCTAACATTCACTAAGTTTTCAAGAAGCCATTTTTCTGTGGAGAATACATCTTCTTAGTGCCTCATTCCATTAGTGACTCTCTCTCTCTCTCTCTCTCTCTCTCTCTCTCACACACACGCACACACACACACACACACACACACACACACACACTTTGTTCTTACAAAGTTCATTATTGAAAAATAACCTAGTAATACCATTAACTCAGACATCTGTGCTTTCACCCCAAAGCATAACAAACCTCCCACTCAGTATAATTCATCTGTACACATTTCTTCTAACCTTCAACCATGTTTTCTGTGCATTTTTAAATACTATTTGCTGATCAAGGAATCCATTCTAGTTTGTGACCATATTCTTTTCCACATCTGTTTCAGCCATTTTTACCATAGAAGGAAGAACACAGAAAAAATATGCATGATCTTTTGCTTCTTCTAAGAAACCCTTAAAGACGCTTCTTAATTGTTGTACACTGACATTTAAAAAAAATAGTGGATTGGGCATCACCCAACCTAAAATAATGCCAACGCTATTTTAGAAGTTTGTGTCTTCATTCTGAATGCTTACTTTTTGGACATTCTGCTACTCATGGTGACTTCCTACTCACATGCAGCCTAACATTTGAGGCAGATTAATGACAGTGGATGTAAACATGTATTTCAAAGAATCATCGTTTCCATGTTTTTCATTTGGCTGACGTCTCGTCAGAAGTGATCAGATCACCACTACTGCACCTCGCAGCATGGCTGACCCAGAGCCCATTTACGTGCTGGGCTCATGGTCAGCTGGGCCATTTCCACATTGTCTGTCCGCATAAATCTTCCAACTGCTATTTCTTGGCAGGAAACTTTTAAAGCCAAGTGTTCATTTTCTGAGAGTTAGTTTAGTTAAAATCGGGTACTATATTCCATCAATGTCCCAACAGGGCATATTTCACACTACACTGAAGTGAAAGATGCCACGTGTAGAGCCCCAATTTATGTCAGCACAAGGTCCATAGGTGACAACCGTGTACACCTTGGCGAATTGTTTATAAAATTCACAGCAGCATGCTACAGTTCTGCTTCCAAAGCAGAGGTGGGTATATGTAGAATGGATCTGCCTGGACATAGGAGGAGAAGGGCAAGTGATGGTCACTTGGGATGGTTGAAGCCGATGGGGAAAACATCCTCATCACAGACTCGCCTTCCTGACCCCCGGTATAACCCTTCAGTTTGGCCCTGGGAGATCTGGCTTTGTAGATAGGAGCTCATTTCTTGCCTGTCCAGGTATAATATGGATGTAACCCACATCTGTCTTGTCCTCTCTTTGGCAAACACTCCTATCTCCCCACACACGCTCTTAAACTCTTCCACAGTTCAATACTCTTTTCTTGTAAACAAGACTTGGAGAGAATATTTTTTTTCTTTTGCCCAAAAGCAGATTCAACCTACTCCATCGAGGTGGTAGAGGGCTTTCCCCCTCTCTACAAAAGCAATAAAGCTGACTTTGCTGTCGTTAAGTTTTATAAGGTAGTGCTGACCCTATCACGGACTGTTCTCCTCCAGACTGCTTTACTCATTAACCACAGCTGAGTGTTAACCTTTCCAGACATAAATAATACAGCAGCACCTTGGCCTGAATGGAAGAGGGAATGGCTAAGCCTTTAATTTGTCTTTTTCCCTTGGATACTCGCAAACTTCTTTTTCTTCTTGTGTTTGACAAAATGTCAAAACCGTATTTCTCTTTGTGTTAAGAGATTCTTCATCCAGCCCTGAACCTGTGCTCTCTGCCATTTAACTTTGCAACATGTGTGGTGGGTGACTCAGCCTTGTGACGTGCTTTGGCCAGAGAGATATTAGCAGACACGACCAACAGGCTGCAAATGGGTGTGGGCACTGGAGCTTGCTCCCCTGTGCCTCCACAATCACCAGGAGAATGACAAGCTGTGCTAGCCCACAGGTCCCAGGATGAGGCTGAGGTTCTTATGGAACAGAGTACTTCAGTCACTCCAGTTACCACAAACTCATCCAGATTAGCTGACAACTGCTGAGTCTCAGACAGGGAAGTCCAGCCAAGATCAGTGAGTGAAGCCACCTCGCTGACCCCAAGTTGATTCCAGAAGTGAGAGCATAAACACTGGTGAATGCGCCTGGGATTCCGTGGTTCTTGGGTCTGCCCTTCTGTCTAAAGCCTGCCCCACCCCTGCACTCTGGACCCAGGCAAGCCCTCTTGTCAGGGACCCCTCTCTAATCATCACCCTGACTCCTACTTCCTGAGCCCCTTCTTCCTTATTGGCTCTTTTCTCATCAGCACTGGAATCATCTCATCTCTCCTATCATTTGCTCCTTGTGTCTTATCACCCTCCTCCACTTACCACCTCATCTGCCCTTCCCTTTACAGGTAGAATATTGAAGGAGAAAGTTAGCCCTGCCCCCAGGTTCCACTTCCCACCATCCATTCACTCTGCAATTGCTCTCCTGTCACATTACCAAAACTGCTCCCGCCCAGGCCACTGGAGATCTGCTAGTTACGGAATCATGGACACTTGCCCTCCTTCACCCTTTTTCTCCCTTCTCTCTCCCCCTTCTCCTCTTACCCCTTCACATATTCACTCTGGCATCATATTTTCCTGGTCTCCTACTTCTCTGCTGATCCTCCGGTTGCCTCATGATCCTTAGGCTGGTTCCCTCAGGGTCTGTCCTCAGATCCTCCTCTTTACTCTCTACCTGGGATAATCTCATCCCATTCCCATTGTCTCTGTTACCAACCATAGGCTGGGGGCTCCCACATTTCTAAGTCCTGCCAGTTCCCTGTACCACGCTTGAGAAATGTATGTGTAAGAGTCTGTTGGAGAGCCCAGAGACAAATGTGAGATCTCTACAATTTAACGCAGTGGTGTCCCCTTTAGACTCCCTCTTTCCCCAGTGTCTGCCATGTAAGTGAACACTACATCTCTCCCAGCCAGTAACACAAGCTTTATTTAGCCTTAGCTTCTCTCCTGCTTCCTTTTCCCACATTCAACTCATTCTCAAGTCCTGCTAATTCTACCCTCCTAACACATCGTCAGTTGTTCACTGCTCTCTATCTCAACGTCAGCTACCTTAGCTCAAGCCACTTTTATCCTTTGACCTGATTGCCTTTCCAGGCTCCTAACTTGCCTCCCATCCTCACCTTTCCCGGCTCTAAGCCATTTCCCATACTGCTACTAACACCATCCTCCTAAAATGAAAATTTGATCACCTCATTCCTCTGCTTAGAAGCTTTCAATGATTTTCCACTGCTGGGAATCACCAAAGTCTCTTTGTGGTCTGGATCCTTGCTCACCTCTCCAGTGTAACCTCTTGACATTCCCTTCCTAAAACTAGTGGAAGCCATAAAGAGCTACTTGCAGGGGCACCTGGGTAAACTCAGTTGGTTAAGTGTCCAACTCTTGATTTTGGCTCAGGTCATGATCTCACGTTCATGGGACTGAGCCCCACATCAGGCTCTGCACTGACAGCACAGAACCTGCTTGGGATTCTCTCTCTCCTCTCTCTGCCCCTCTCTCGCTTGAGCTCTCTCTCAAAATAAATACATAAACATTAAAAGAAAAGAACTACTTGAAGTTGCTCAAGGACACCCTGTTTTCTCCCTCTTGCAGCTTTTGTACCTCCAGCTCTGCCTGCTTGGAATAACCCACAGCACAGACTTGCACTGGCAGGTCAGGTATGAAGCATCCCTGTATCCCCCACATGTATTGGCACATCACCCCCACCCAGTCTACTACTTACAGTCTCCCCTCTCACTCAGTGGCCTCCTTCCTTGTCCATCAACCGTGTGCAAGTCCTGGAAGCAGGGATTGTGTCTTGTTCATCCCTGCATCCTCAGAATCCACCACATCTGGGAACATAGTAGGTGGTCAATTGACGTCGGTTGACTGATTTGACTGAGAAAATAAATTACTTAATTAATATGCACATGAACCACAGACCTCTCAACTGAACGCTTTTCTACCTTGTAAACTGTAAAGGGAAGACCTTTTGATTCCTCAAAGATTTCCTCTTCTCACCTATCATCTACAAATGGGTTCAGTCCTTATTCTATTGGTGGTATCTTTAGGTCCTATAAAAATGTCTACAATTCTTTTATGAGCTATCTCAGAGCAATACACTTCTTAAGCTTCCCTTGTCTCTAATGGTTGCCATATGGGGACGTGATACACTAATGTTTGCTTCAATAAGCTGAAGTTATTGTTAAAACAAACTGAACCGCCTTCAGCTCACCTCCCATTCTAAAGGGCCCACTAAAATTGATTCTGTGAAATAGGCTTTTAAAAAATATCCTCCTTAAGGACAAAATATAAACAGGGGAGGGCTGTTAGCTCAGAAAACACAAGCCTATTTGGAGACCACGTTTGTTTCACTTGACCACACAGGAGGTGATAACATCACTGTCATAAAGCGGTCTAAACCTGTTTTCATCCACACTAATGGACCCAGAGTTCTCAAAGATTCTGAGAACAAAATGATGCCAGATTCAGCTTTGAATGACTTGGGGAGTGACCCAGCTATGACATGCCCACAATTCATGTGTCTGTGTGATGATGGGGACAGTGCACACAAGGACTATAGTACAAAATTTCTTGTTCATTTGTACCATAAGTTCTCCATACTGATAAACCAGAGTACCACAATTCTGTATCTAAAAGCTTTTCTTAGGATGGCATGAAACCTATGGATTATGCCAATTTATACACAAACACACACATATATTTTATAATATTTGTCATGTAAGCCTTCTGTTTACTATCTTCTAAGACTAAGAACAGTAAATAGCTCCAGACTGACTATTTTCTTGCAATATGACCCATTTGGAGTCATATTGTGAATTGAGGGTTCTAGAATCACCATCAGGAAAGCACTTCAAGACTGGAACTCAGCTTCAATACGGAGAAGAGAGTTTTGACTCTCTAGCTCCTGTTGGTAGAAAGCCTTGGCAGTGGTCATTTGGCTGTGTAGTTACCTTGAACTCTGATTGCTTGTGTCCACTTCCAGGGTGAAATGTATCCTCAGAGGCCTGAAAACATACCCCAGACAGGGAACACAGATGGACGGGCCAAGGAAATGCATCAAATAGACCTGGAAAGGCAGTGGAGGTTCGGAGCGAACACAGCCCCAGGCAAGGTACTGGGAGAACCCAGTATATTATAAACATATAATATAATGTTATCATGATCTATGCCAGACCTTTTGTTTTTGGACTGAGGAAGTAGAGTTCAGTGTCTGCAAAGTTCTGAATGAATGTTTTCTCTCCAGCCATAAAAGTCGTAGGAATGGAGAGAATGACCTCCAACCACTTCAGAAGGTAGTGGAGTGTCCAAACTCTCATGACTATATACTCCTATCAGTTAAAAAAATGTATATTTATTTATTAATAGATTGCAAGCATGTACTACCATACTAACATAATGTGCACATGATAAAGCATATACAAAAAAAAAAAAAGGAAACTAAGCAATGTCTGAGATAAACGTACAGGGCTTCTAACACTTTCTTCCCACGTGATACGAGATTGCCGTTCATGCCTCCTGTTGTGATGAGGGCCATCTCTGCTAATGGTGAAGAGCTTTAGCTACTCACATGCCAGCCCACAGAGAACAAAAGGAAGATCAAATGAGTGAGAAGTTGGAGAATTCTTCAGAGAGGGGATTATACGTGGAGATGTGGACTTCCATTTCTGGAGATGTACTGGACCAGAAATCCTGATAACCTTTCCACTCCAAACTAAACAAGCAAACAACAATTTTTTAAATTGAATAATTTAAATAATTATTTATGAATAATATGTTTTAAAAATTCAGAACCCTTGGGGCAGTGGAGAAAGACTCAGGATATAAAAATAAAGTGGCCATGGAAGACAGCAACTGTCCTTAAGGGTTTCTCGGACCCCTTCATCTATTTCAGTGCCTTGGGTTTCATGGCCATGCTGTGGGAGACGGGCAGTTGGAATGGCAGGGGTTCCCCACACACTACTCCCTCAGTGGAAGGAAAGAAAATTCTGCTTCACAAGGACACAAACGAGGAAACTTGTCTGAGCCTGCCTTGGCCCTTGGAAAAAGAAAAATCTCTCCCAAATAAGTATCCCAACCACAGAACTGTTTCCAGGCAGGTCTGGGGCTTGAATTTGCACTATCTCTGTATACGAAAAAGCATGGAGATTAATTACCAGGAAATTAGTTCAGCCCAATGTTGAAAGCACCCTGGCAGATGGCAGCAGCACAAATGCAAATTCTTTCTGGAAGAACAGAACTGTGTCAGTCCCAGTCTCCTGGGGTTCCCACTGATACAGGCCTGAGAAATGGGCATGCAGAGGAGAGAGAAGGTCAACCAGAGAGTCAAGCAGAGTTTCCCAAAAGAGATGGTATAGAAAATAGGAAGAAGCAGTATTAGAAGAGTAGAGGCTGAGGACTTTCCAGGTTGGAATCACAATAAATCCCAAGCAGGATAACAAAGAAAAAAATCCACACTTTGACACACTTTTGTAAAATTGCCTTCACCCCGAAGGCAAAGAACAGATCTTAAAAACAGCCAGAGAGGGAACTTGGATCATAGGAACGGCAACTGACAGCCACAAGCCTCTCCAACAGCAACACAGAAGCCAAAAGTAGAGGAAACCCAGCTCCAAAAGGCTGAGAATCAAAAATGGTATACCCTGTGAACATGTCTTTCACGACAATACAGAGAAAGAAAAAACATTTTTCAGACAGATGTCAAGAGAATTCGCCACCATGAGAACCTTCCTTCAATAACCTCTAACCTTTGAGCGATCCCTCTCATTCTGAGAACAGTTCTCACAGTGCGGATCCAGACTGGCAGGAGTCGTTTCTACAGGAGAAGATGGTCGCCTCCCTTCTGTCCCTCTCGCACTTCCTGTCTCAGTCCCCTGTGCCCAGAGCTACCTGAAAGGGCTGGGTGTATTTCTTCTCTCCCTTCTCTTACCACATTGTTGACATGACATTAAGGAGCCCCCTGAAGGATTGTTCTTTTCCTTTCCTGAATGGGCTGTCTGCACCAGATGTTAGAAATCACATTCCATCCAGAAATCTCCGAAAAGAGGCCCTTTCTGGGCTCCCCACAAGGCAAGGCCAGAAAGGCTTACGGGGTTCACACAAGAAAGAGAAGGCTAACAAGCTTTGTTTTCCAGTTGGCCTGATATTCATCCCCATCAGCAGTGGTTCAGTGTGCTCATCACCAACCTGTCTGGGTGACGCTAACAGCACCGTCAGGTGAAGTGAGAGGGGCACAGTGAAGAAAACACCAGGAGGCATAATTAGAACGAAGCGCTAATAACTCTGCCCATCAAAAAGCCCCTTTCCTTGTGACTCTGGGCGCAGTTCATTAAGCAGCGCTGCCAGCTGGAAAGGAGCAGGCAAACATGGGCCAGGGTGAGCCTGTCCTTGTCCTCGAGGCTGAGAGCACCTCCTTGCAGCCCAGCTGCCTAGAGAGCTCGTGGACACAACGTGCAGCTCGAAGCGACTCATGATGTCGGAGCTTGGGACCAGTCCTTAGCACCCCACCATGGGGTGACTCTTCTGAAGTGAATTCGCTCCAGGATGGAGCCCTGCAGGGCAGCAGTAGCCTGCAGAGGTAAGATCGGCTTTTCTCAGGGAGCCTGAGCATCCAGTACGGCAACACACATCACAGGACAGAGGTTCATGCATAAAAGGTTCAGGCAAACTACAAGTGTCTGACTAATTTTATGATTTCCAAATAACACAGCCATTCTGCCGTCCTTCACAGGGAAGAAAAACTCTGGCATGATTCCTGCCTCATTTGCTTCTTGGAACAAACTTGCTAAAACGGAGATTATTGGCATTCTTACTTTACAGATGGAAGGTGCTGAAGGGGACAGTGAAGGGGTCAATGCCCTGTGGCTGGTAAGCTCAGAGCCCTAGTCCTTTCTATGCAAAGACAGAGCTTAGTCCCACAAAGATGGTAGCTCCTAGCCTGAGAGGTTATGCAAGTACATAAAAAAAATCCTATTAGTATTTATGGAGCTCTTCCTTTGTGCTAGGAACACACACAGGGTTTTACATGTGTTAATTCTTTTAATCCTCACAGCCTCCTAGGAAGTAAGCACTATTTTTATTCCTATTTTACAAAATCGGAAAACTAAGGCCCTGAGATGTTAAGTTTCTTGCCCAAGGTCATAGAGCTAGTTACCCCTCCAGAGCCTTTGTTCTTAATCCCTCTTGTGAGTATCACATTCTTTCATCCCTCCTTCCTCTTTCCTCCAGCTCTCTTCTTCCTCTTCTGTCCCTAAATAAGGTGCTGGTAGGTACTGAAATGATAAACCAATATAAAGAAAATTTTCAGGGAGCCCGGGTGGCTCAGTAGGTTCAGCGTCCAACTCTTGATTTCAGCTCAGTCATGATCACATGGTTCATGAGATTGAGCCCTGTATCGAGTCTGCTTGGGATTCTCTCTCTCTCTCTTTCTCTCTTTGCCCCTCTCCTGCTTGTGCGCACATGCTCTGTTTCTTTTTCTCTCTCAAAAAAGGAAAGGTTTGTTCATTGTTTTTTCTTTCATCACCAGTGCTGTCACCTACTAAGTTCTCAACCTGGATGGCATCTTTGGCCATTTTTTTCTGAGGAGGGAAGGATCAGCATTAAGTGACTTAAACTCAGTCACTCTTGAAGGCACCACAAGCATGAGACCTAACAGGTACTTTGTGACTGTGAATGAAAAGAAGCCTGACTGGCCAGGACTTAACCCAGGTCTTGGCAGTGTTAGCCGGGGCTGGAACTAATGATCCACAACTCCATCTCTGTGACTTAACCCGGGGCTGGCATCCACAATACACCCAGGTGCAGAGCCCCCGCTGGCTGCCCGCAGCCTGGACCAGGTTCTGTCCTGGCAAGGCTAGCAGAGCAAGCCTGCTTGTGCTCTCCTCACCGCACCTCCCCAAAAAGCAGGTGTACAAGTTGGCTGGCCATCAGAGGAGGTGACTGCCCCCCTGGTGTCACATGTAAGGTTTATTAAACTGCAGAGCATCAGAACTTCATTTGTGACTGGCCAATCCTCAGCAGCCTGCCTTTGTCATCCGTTGTCACTGACTGTGTTTCACTGTCACAGCTTTATTAGGATGCGGCGACACCTTGCCATTGCTCCTTTGTTTGGGCCCATTGACTGGACCATATGTCTGAGGAGTCTCTGCCAATAGATCTATCGTATATTAATTGGCTCTGCTTTGGAATCTGCAAACGTTGCCAGGCTAGTCACGGGTAGAAAAGGTGTCTTCAGGGGCAAAGATATAGAGGAATGGATAGGCCCAAGTTTTTTGGCCCTGAAATTTATATAATTGTGAGGACCCTCTTTAAGAAAAAGAACACATTATGAATATGAAATTTTGGGGCCCTTGCAAGGCCCTTGGAGGGACCTATGTGAGTGGGATGGGTGTGCTGATAATTAAACTTCATTAGCTTCACGGTAAGAGTATCTCTTGTGTCAGGTGATCCACAGATGGATGGAAGCAAGCCTGCCACATCTGTGGTTGCCATTGGGGTAGACCTCTGCCGTGGCTTGCTTGAGGGTCTATCTATGGAAATCAGTCTTCCTGTTTAGCACTTAGCAAAGGAGGAGAACGCAGGAGAAAGAAAAAGATTCAGTTCCCAACACAACTTCACGAAAGAAGAAAGTCAATTGTTCCACCTAACAGAGCATAAGCCACAGAGAGAGTAGAGAAAACAGAAGTGCCCAGAGAGTGAAACAATCTCTCTCTGGGCCCCTAAAACTCATCAAGAAATGAATCAACACTATTTTGGAAGGAGGAAGAGAGGCTGAAGTAAAGAACTAAAATATTGTTCACTCATCCCACTAACGAGTCTTACTGTTGTCAGTAGGTAGAGTCATCTCTATGTTGGCTATTTGCTATTTGTTCCCCATCTGCTGCCCCCTTATATTGCTTTCATTCACTGTCTGCTCATCTCTACTTTGCTGTTAGCCCAAAAAGCTACCAGTATGGGTTGCATCGCCCAGGCTCCCTGGCCCTCTGGCCTACAGTTGGTTGGTCTTGGCCATTGGGAAGCACCAGCAGGAGACCAGAGGTGAGAGGACAGAGAGACTGGGGTATTTCTTTCCTGTTTCTCCCTGCTTCAGTGTCATAGTTCTGGCAGGGGCTGAGCCATTATGCCTCCGTGATTACAGTTCTCATGGGCTCTGGTCACAGGCCTAGAGGCAACAACGACTTCCCACTGTTAGTGTCTAGGTGCCTCAACATACAAAGGACTGTCAGCTTGTCCAACTGAGGCCTCTTATGACTTTCTTTCATAGAATGAGAAGGAGGAGGAAAGAAAGAGGGATGCACAGAAACAGGGTAACAGGCAGAGAGTAAGATAAATAAAGAGAGAAACATACCTGAAATGATTAAATGAGAACTCTTTTTATTTGCTAAAGTCAGCTTGGCCATTCCCAGTCAGCATTTCTGAAGGATCTTTGAAATAGAACCTAATGTAAAATGTTGATGATTTGTAAAAGCTGCGGGGATTCTTATGTGGAAATAAAGGGGAAGAAGATCACACTTGGTCTTGAAAGGAGATCTGTTGTTTTGAAGTTGGAAGTTGCGCTAAGGGTGGCCTTTTGGCAGAAACATTTCTCTCAAGTCTTTAGAAAGTGATGAAGGGTAAATAATAAAGATTCCATCTTCCTTTGGCTGCTGGTGGGTCAGAACCGTTTGGGCTAGAAGAGCCTGCTGGAGAGCTGAGATCTTAGCCACTGTAACCTCAATTAGTCACGGAGCTTGAACAAATTCCTAAACTCCAGTGACTCCATTTCCTTTCCTGTGAGATGGGATTGATGATGCCTATTACTTCCCCAGTGATGCTTCATGAATGGAAGCTCGCATAAATATCACACTGTACAAGTGCAAAGAGGACTAGTTCTTTTAGTAAACTGATGATACTTGGTCCAAAAACAGAGATTATTTTAAGTGTTACAACCATACAGGTTTTCCATGTTGGAGATTATAGCAATGAGAGTCCTAGCAAGAAACAAAATACAATGAGGACACTCATTGAACAAAAAGCCTTCTTACAAAGTTGTGGTCAGGGGAACAGCAAGGCATGTTGAAACACCCAGAGACTACAAAGAGTGGGAAGCCATTACTACCTCTAGGCTTCTGACCAGAACCCAGTGAGAGCTAAAGCCATGGAGGTAGGGTCACTCAGGGTCACTTTCAATAAGAAACTCAGCCCTACTTCAAAAAAAGAGGGTAAGAGGTGAAAAATGCCACCATAAATCTCTTGGTTGTTTTCTCTTAAGTCTATTTTGGAAGTAAGTGAACGTATCTATTATAAATCAACTAACTTAACAGGTAAACATTGTTACTGACATCACAGAGTTTGTTAACTTTTATTCCAGAATAAATTGTCAAGGCTTCCTTAAATAACAAACATTTGGCTTATTGAAGAATATATACTCATTTAAAGGGGTTTCTGACTTGCCTTTTTTTTTTTTTTTTTGAAACTTAAACATGTCGATGGCTAGATAAACATACCTGAAAAGTAGCCTTGGCCCACAGCTTCCTTACTGACCAGTAGTTCTTCTCTTTGGTGGTGGGTTCATCTGCCCCCTGACCACTAACCCAATATCTATTCTCCACTTTATCTCTTAAGAAGGGAGGCCCAGTGACCCAACTGGAGTTCCAGGGTTGTTGATTCAGCTCAGAGGTTGGATAGAAGCTTGTGGTTCTTCTATATAGAAACTTTCTCTTGTCTGTTTCATAATCCCTCTCTCACTACACATGCCCATAGAGAAAGGCTCAATAACTTTGTCCAGGAACTTTCATGGAGGACAAAGCCCTTCACATTGGCCATAGGGTCCCTGAGGCCTGTCTGTGCACTGAGCTTTTTCCACAATGAGAAATAGATTCTCAAAAACTGCATCTAAAAATATAACTTGCTATTGATTATCTTCCTGCATCAGGGAAGGCCAAAAGACATCAAAATCTTACAACCAAGAGAAATCCAATGAGCAGATGCCCTTTGCTCTGGGCCATTAGTTTCTTTCACCCTGCTTAGGGATTCTGTAAATCACCAAAAACAAGGAGAGTAAACACAAGGCGAGGGTGAGGCTAACTATAGAAGGGCCACTCAACCCACCATACTCCTGATCTGTCAGTATCTTTACAACTCCATGCCTTGTGCAGGATGCCTGAGTGAAAATCTTTCCCCAGGCTAAAATTCTATACCTGCTAGGAAGTCAGATGATGAAAACAAATGGGAAAATAATTGAGCTGGGGCTGTATTTGAGCTGCAAAATTTCAGAGATGAGTTCCCTCAGCCTAACTTGATATGAAGAATACAACTTTATTACACAGCATCTATGACTCTGTATCTAAAAATTCTTTCAGAGCAAATTTATTTGTGGTTTGGACAATTTGAGAGTTTCAGGCCAAGGAGACACTAATGTCTTTAGCTGAGATTTGGAATGAACTGGAAGTCCAATGAAACACAGATACAGTCTTCATGAAGGGGTCTACATGAATCCTGCTGTCTCAGCTTCAGGACCTCCTACACTGGAACCTACCTTGACTATCCTTTTGGTTTCCCATTCTCTGCTATGGTTTGGCTTGTCTTCCCTCTGGCTCAGGCTACACTTGTCTGAACTTCCCTCCGGCCTTCCCAGTTCAGGTCATTCAGACTCCATGAAACTTGGAGATAGTTTAGGAACTGCCTTACTGCTGTCCTTCTCAGTGAACATAAAGCCAAGCCATCTGCTGCAAATGAGGGAATGGAAACTACAAACAGGGACAGGGTAGAGAAATTGAGGCAACTGATAAAGGATTAAATTAGTCATAAGAAAGTTACAGGTGCTAAGGGGTTGGCATCGCTCATGCATAAGGATGGCCCTACAATGGGCGTTCATAGGCACCACTAAACAGCAGACCTTGAGAAAGGGGTAGTTGAATTGGATTTTTTAAGTTGGGATTGTCAAGGTGCTGATTATCAGTGGAAAGATGACGCTCACTGGGCAGAGGAGAGGATTGGGAAGAGTGTTTGTGAAGTAACTACCAATGAAAAACATAATGGTCCAAAAAGAGGGATTGTCAGAAAGCACCAATGGACTAGAAGGCCCAGCAGAGTCAGAGAACTAGAAGTCTTGAGGGATGGAAAAATGTGTCTTGTGAGACTGGTAACATGTGAGAGAAATAGGAAGACAGCCAGGAGTGAAAATTCCAAATTTCAGGCAGCACGAAGGGAGAGGGAGGAGGTGGCTTGGTTTAGGGTGTGGCCATGGCAATTGGTGGACGAGGGGAGGGAGGGGTCTGGACTGGGGTGATCGGTGGCCAGTCCTTGTGGACCTTGAGGTCAATTAGCCTAATGGCAGGGACAGATCTTTCCAGAGAACATGGAGCTGGTAAATAGCAGTGACTAGAGCCCAGGCCTCTGGGCTCCCTTCTTTTGTGTGCCCTGCATTAATAAGCACTGCCCACCCTTCCTGCTAACATTGGCACCAGCTCACAGTGGAGAAAGCTGTAGGAAGCCCCACTTAGGTCTCAAATTCCAGGTGTCAGGATGGCAGCCCCTTCCCTGTTCAGGAAGACCCTGGGGTGCATCTCTCTCCATGAGGTTGAGAATCCTGACTCCTGATCCACCTTCTCATTCCGGATTAAGTCCTTAAAAGTACCTACCTAGAGGTTAGCCTGGAAAAAATGATGAAATGGACATTTTCTTTTTTTTTTTTTTAGATGAGGTTCTTTGTTCTTTTCTCCTGGTTAGATCTTGTCTCCTCCATGACCCTGTGTCTGAGCTAGAGATGTCACAAGTGCCAGTCCTCAAGCAACACAGAATCAGAATCTCAGCATTCTGCTTAGTTCCAAGTTAACATTCCTGGCATCCAATCAAAGTGCTCATTTTCTGGTGCATGTTCAAAAGTCAATACCACCATCAAAAACAGAATTTAAAAAATTGGGACAATGTTTTGTTTTGTTTTAACGGAATTCTCCTCTTAAAAATGAAAATCTAGCTACCAAGAAATGGCTACCAGCCAGGAGAAAGGGACACTGTGATCCTCTGTAAGTCACACTACCTCCCTGGGCTTTCTCATCTTGAAATATGTGAGGTCTCCTCCAGCTTTAAACATGTGAATAGACTTAAATTGTTAAATAGCTTTCATGGACCCCAAAAGAAAAAGAAAAAGTCTGGTTTAGTTGTCGTTGTCATTTTTTTTTTTAAGAGACGCTGAGAGAAATCCTGCACCAGTGTTGTTCCTATTCACCTCATCATTTCCTTTTCTTTCATTGCATCTCACATCTCGGCAGAGAGTTTATCTTTACTCTATTTCCAAAATCTCCCATATTATTCTCATGGTGTCTGTTTGACTCTATTCACTGTATTGAAGTTTGGAATACTGTTTTCTTGAAAGATAACACCCAAAGCCAAATTCTTATAAAAGACTGTCGCTTCGGTTTGAAGAACAGAAATGAGTTAGCAGTAAAGATAAGGCCCTCCCTTCACGTTAAGACCAAAGAATTCTGAAATCTTTAAGAAGCCCAATTATTAACTGCATACTTCACTGACGATGCCAAAATAGATACATTATACTTTACAGTAAAGAAATATCACCTTTAGCAAAAGGCAGGGACAAAAAGTCCATTTAATCATCACTTATACAAGAACTTGGAGTCCCAGCATGACTTATCCCTTATCGCTTCAAACATTACGTCATTTATTCCCAGCTCTGTTTAACTCCCTTGTGTTGGATGTCTTCCTTTACTGAAATTGATCTTTGTTAATACCAGGCATAATGTGTTCTTCATTTCTTAAAGGAAACCGATGGACTCTTGCCATGACAGGGGATAACTGGAAATCTATATACTCCGGACACCGATTCCCCATCAATACACTGAAATGTCTTTTCTTTAAAAATAACAGCCCTGCATGAATGTGATCACTTTCCCAAATTAGTGTAATTGATGCACCCTGAGACCTTAATGATTCAGAAAGTGCATACTCGAGGGATATTTAAATAGCTATTTTGTAGGGAGATAAAATATGGGCCAATTCACCGAACACGCATTCCTTCAGTTTAGGAAACACTCAGAGCTCGGCTGAGGGCTGGCCAATGTGTCAGGAGGGCTGCTGTTAAATGACAAAGAGGGCAAATGATTTTGTACTTGCATTATCTCATCCTTTTCTAGGCCTTCAGTGAAGGATGTGCAAGACTGTGCATTTGAGGACGTGACAATTATTACAGCAGGGATTATTAAAGCAACTATTACCAAAATGGAGATGAGACTCAGTTTTCTAGTCTGCAAATTTGGGATGATAATAATTTTTACTTCCTGGGGGTTGTTTGCTGATTTGAATCTAAATGAAGTGCCAAAGCATTATTGGGTCTGTAAAATAGCTCTGAGATTCCTTGGAACTTTTTCCTATGGCACCCTTTCTCTCTCCAGTGCAGTAGTGCTGTCTCCATGGAGGCTGTTCTGGAAATGCTGAATACATGAATACATGAATGCGTAAGCTCCTCCACCAACATCTTACAGGCATGCTCCCGCTGTAAGCCAGGAGGAATTGGCTGTGCTACTTCCGGCTAAAAGGTAGCAAGTATACCTCACTCATCATTTCTAAGCCCTTGGCAGACATAAATAATCAATCACAGCATTCTTCCCAAATGTGGCCTTCAAGCCATTTCTCAAGACAGCGTTCCAGGCAGCCATTACTGATTGTTCAGAGCTGACATCACAGAGAAAAATCCATCTGAAATCTCTGAGGCTATCCAGATCATTGTCAGGGCGGAAAAGCTCACCCTGAACTGATGTTTGGGCCATTGATTGATCACAGCTTCCGTCCTGGTTTGTCAGGACTGCTCTCAATACTACCTCATTGCCCTGTGGGTGGGGAAGGCAGGAAACTTAAGTCTGTCCAAGGGAAGAGGAGCTTGCTTTCAGCCGAAGGGCCCTGCAGAAGGACTTATCTGATTTGCCTTCACCTGGTGGTCCTGGACCCCACCTAGCCCACTTTCCTTCTCAAGTAAAGCAGCCCACTGTCAACTACCTACAGTCTCTGGGCTTTATGCTCTTGGTCCAGAAATCCCCCAGAAGTTAACCAGTTTAATAACAAGCCCCACTCTTGCACTTCACTTGTGTGTCCATCACCCTTCTTGGTATGTGTTGCTTCTGACCTTATTTGGCCGTGACCCTTGCCCAAGACATCGCTCCTCGCTGCTCAAATTCTCACCTGAATCCCTAACCTCCTGATGCCTTCTTGTCTACTCCCAGTTATCTGGATACTTGTCTGCAGTTCTGGTGACTCCTGGCAAACATCAGGCACATTATGCTGGATGCTTTTCAAGGATGTCAGCCTCTACTAAAGAAAGATCCAACACTTTCTCCCTGCTTTTCTTGGTGCCAGCTTCCTTAAATCCATTACCTAATTTAATTTTCAAAACACAGGCAGGAGGTTAATATAGCATCATTATAACCTATTTGGGACTAGAAATTTAGAGACAGTAAATAATGTGCCTGAGGTCACAGAGCTGGGATTCAAGATCTGACCCCAGA
The DNA here is from genome assembly GCF_018350195.1 of Panthera tigris. NCBI lineage: Eukaryota > Metazoa > Chordata > Mammalia > Carnivora > Felidae > Panthera > Panthera tigris. The sequence continues at coordinate 111,510,382 of NC_056665.1, forward strand.
ATCTGGACACTGCCTCCTGAATTAATGCATGCATGGTGGCCTTTTGGAGGGGTTCACAGTACAGGAATGTTATCTCTTTCCTCTCTTCTCTTCCCACCATCTCTAACCTCAGCTCTTCTCATCAGCACAACTTAGGCTCATGTGACTCATGTGAGGAGAGGGAGAAATAACAGCCTTCCCTGGTACAAGAAGCCCAATACAGTGATTTGTGGCATGGGGCCTGATAATTAACTAAATAGGATCCTTTACAATGAAACAATCTCACTAGTTTTTATTGCCACATTAAAATGTGAATCTTAAGCAAAACAAGAATATAAATCTTATTGGAGGATGCTGAAGTTTAAAACAATATATACTCAACTCAGTTCTCAATAGAGAGCAGTCTTTATTGAAGGCCATAAACATTTCTGCGTGCCAGAGGGGAAATATGACCATAAAACTGGCTTCTATTTAGTGATTTGGTAAATGAAATCAATGGTTGTCTGAGTCCCAGCAGGATTCTTGGGGGCAGTCATTAAGGCCCCCACATACAAGAGCAACATTCTGTAGATCAATGTCACCCAAGGGCAATGTTACTCCCTGGGGGTGCTTGTGGTGTTTGGGATAGGATATATTCCTTTTGGGGGACTATTTTGGGCACTGTAGGACATTTATATCTCTGGGAATAGACCACTTCCCATTCCCAAAACTACTTCAATGCATTTCCTAAAGAACCCATTGGGGTTCTCCTCTCCCTCCTGTGTGAGCAAACCGGGACAGAAGTGAGCGAACCAAGGGTAAGTCTTCACTGTGTTCTCTCTGCACAGAGGAGGGTGCCATCTGCTTCTGACTTACGCCAAGACATACGATTTGTTCAGAACAAGAGAATAAGAGAAAGCCATCAGGGAAGGAAGACAAGAAAGGAGGTTAAGGTTTCCAAGAGATACTTACTTATAAAAGGTGAAATCTTGACTCTTACACAAATATAAAATGAACATGTCACTATAATGAGGGAACTAATAAGATATTACGACTAGTTCAGAGGAGGATTCAAAAAAACACACATACATAGACCACCAAGAATGCTGAAAATAAATATAGTTGCCAAACTGGTCAATATCTACAGGGGAACAATCACCTGCCTCCCTGCTGGACACAGTTTCCTTTTCTACAGGCAGGAATCACTTGCACTGTTATCGGTATTCCACATCCTGACAGCATTGCCAAGTAGTTTATAGACAATGAAAGATGAACCAGAGGGATGCCAAAGCTAGGACACCCAAGCAATCATTTTTGCCTGTTTCCAAAGTTTTTCATAGCTGATGTCACTATGGCCACCTCTCTCCTGCAATTCTCTCCAATCTCTCTTCCTTCTCTACACTCCAGCTATACTATCCTTTTTCACTCCATCAAAAAGGCCAAATCATCTCTATTTTGGAGACTTTGTGCTTGTTTCTTCCCCCTGAAAATCCATTCCTCCAGATTTTTGTGTGGTTGCTTCCCTCGCATCATTCTGTTTCAAGTCAAATATCATGTCTCTGGCAGACCTTTCCCACCTGTGGCTCCCTTTACAGTATCCCACATCACCCCTTCTTATTTATTTTGTTCTTGTGCCTATGAGCTGGGTCCTCCCTATAGACTATAATCTTGGAGGGCAGAGACGGTCAGACCTGTGCACTGCCCTCCCCAGTACCTGGGTTGAGGGTGCTTCAGAAATATTTGCAGATCACCTGGTTGCTTGGGCAGCCAAACTGAGGCAAGCTGCTGTTCTCTCCTGTGGCTGAGAGTGGCACAGGTGTGATTCTTGGATCTGGCCTCTTAACTGGGACAGGAAGATGCCCTTGATGGAGCTACTATGAATTGTAATTGCTGAGGCCCAAAAAAGGATGGGCATTTCAGGAAATGACAGCTTGTGCAGGTACCTCTGTGGCCAACTCCTGATGCCTCAAAACTCTACTAGTCCCCTAGGCATAGAGGCCATGCCAGGGAAAGTGGGTTAAGGAAGTAACCCTGAAGTGACCGAGTTTATCCTGAGTTGGTGAGATTGTGTTTTCTGCTACTAGGTGGAATGGGACTCAAGACAGAAATTTAAAACTTATGTTTTGGACACCTGAGATTTGGGGCCTGAAATTATTTTCCCTGCTACAGAGACAAGTCTCTAGGCTAACCATCAAAAATATGTTAGGTCACGAGTGTTGCATACCAATGTGTATAAAAGCCGCCACCCCCCCACTCATCCCCCCCACCCCCCGGATCAGAGGTTGAGAAGGTTGAACCTTTTGCCTTCATTAACCTACCGAGCTGTTCTCTACCATCTTGAACTGACTATTCTGTGTCTTTCCGTGTTAACTGGCTCTGCCAGTATAGTGAGGGCCAAGACGGGAAGGAGGTGGAAGAAGGGGAGAAAAGAGGGCATCTCTAATATTACTGTCACAGGAACTCTGAGGACATCTATTCACGCTTTCCACACATGTTAATTGGATGCCTGCATGTGTCGGGACCTATTCTAGGAGCTTGGGACACAGTGGAGAATAAAATAGGTAATCAGTTCTGCCCTTGAGAATCTTGTATTCTAATAGGGGACAAGAATAATAAGGGATAAATAAATAATAAATAAGTAAATTCCATGGCAGGTTCAAAGGAGATGAGCACTTAGAAAAAGAAAAAAAAAAAGATTAGGACAAAGAGGATCAGGAGTCGGTGGTGAAGGGCAGTGTGGTATTAAACAGCGTGGTCTAGAGAGACCTCACCTGAGCAAATCTGAAGGATGTGAGGAAGGTCCCAGAGCATCAGCTTGAGGGAGCCGCTAGAGAAAAGACCTTGGGGAGATGGGTCATGGTCTGTTTAAGGACAAGGACAGGTGTGCCTGGAGCTGGGGAGGCTAGGAAGAGGTGTAGGAGGGCACTCAGGGAGTTGACAGGGGCTAGATTCCATAGAATTTTACAGGCTTATTTTTTTTTTTAATTTTTAAAAACACTTTACTTATTTTTGAGAGAGAGAAAGAGAAACAGAGTGCAAGTGAGGGTGGGGCAAAGAGAGAGCGAGACATAGAATCCCAAGCAGGCTCTAGGCTCCGAGCTGTCAGCACAGAGCCCAACTCGAGGCTTGAACTCACCAACTGCAAGATCATGACCCGAACTGAAGTTGGAGGCTTAACCAACTGAACCACCCGGGGACCCTGAATTTTACAGGCCTTTACTCTGAAAAATGGAGGATGCATTCATTTCCTGTGGCCCCTATAACAAATTACCACAAATTTGGTGGGTTAAAACAATAGAAAAACATTTTCTCACAGTTCCAGGAGTCAGAAGTCCAAAATCAGTGTCCCTGGGTTGAAGTCAGAATATCAGCATGGCTGTGCGCCACAACGGCTTTAGGGAAGACTCTGTTTTTGCCTCTTCCAGCTTCGGTGCCTCCATGATCACATTGAATCCTCCTGTTTATTGGTCAAGTCTCCCTCTGCCTCCCTTTTATAAGCATACATGTGGGCTGCTCCAGTCTCAGAAGTTCTGGGGGGAGGGGAGAGTGGCAGTAAAGGAGCAAGCCTAAGAAGACATGACAGCATATGCTAGGGCCTTTGGGGGCCAGAGACAGGGATGGCTGCTCAGCCCCAGATGCCCTCTGACCCAGCACTGGGGGCTTCCTTCTAAAATACCTGAAAAAGAAAATTACCTGACAGAAAGGACCATAAACTGAAAGGGCTAAGCAAACATCCGAAAGTTCAAAAAGGCTGTGACCATTTAGGGGCCAGGACAAATATTCAGAGTCATAGTCTCCCTGGTGGAGGGTAGAGGGCAGCCAGAGCAGAGACATAGAACAGAGATCATGGCAGTGAGTTATGTGACTCACCTGGGGTGAGACTGTCCCCAGCTGTTGTCACTAGCCTTCTGACCAGGAGGGAATGAGCCCAGCCCCAGATTCCATCTTGCAACTTGTTCTTCAGAAAACGGATATTCTGCCAAGTAGCCTAGCCTCATGCAATCTGGCCAGACCTATTTTGGAGGTTGTCTGACCCTTCCCAGCACTGAGAGGAAATGGGAGAGACTAAGGAATGTGCGTTAAGCGCCTCCAGCTGCTGATGTGCTGCTGACAGTGGCAGATAAGAGGAGTTGAGTGGCATATGTGAATGCAAGCTCCAATAGTCCTTGACTTGACTGCATTCAGATGGCTGGTGTGCAGTGTACTTGAAATTATTTATGCAGACCCATCAGCTCTGTTTGGGAAGGCTGATTAATGTTTGCAGGAGTTAGGGAAGAGGCAAATCAAATATTATCATGGCTCACACTGGCCCAGCCCACACACCGTCACCCCTGACCCCAGACACATGGTCCTTGAATGGACTTCCTCTTCCTTTTTGTCATTGTGAATGAGACTTGTGTCTTAGGGATCCAGGCAACTCTCTGACTATCCAAAGGGCAGGTTTGTATGCTATTAACTCCTGTACTTCCCAAGCAAGAAGAATATATCATTTTTATAAGCACCCAAAATGGAGGTTAGAGCAAAGAACTGTAGCACATTGATATAGTAGGCCCTACGGAGTAGGGAAAGCACTCTATTCATGAGATGGGGAGTTGGGTCACTACTCATATTATATTGGGTGGGACATATCATGTCTCTGAGCTTCCATGTTCTCATTAGTAAACGGAGAGAATCAGATTAGAGTAGAAACAATTCTTTCTTTTTTCTTCTTTTGCCTTGCTTCCTTCCTGACTTCTCTCTCTCTCTCTCTCTCTCTCTCTCTCTCTCTCTCTCTCTCCCTCTCTCTCTCTCATTTTCTTTTAAAGTATGGAACAATTTTCTCAATGATGAAAATAATTGCACTGGCATTACTTCTGTTTGGTTCTTGTTCCTAGCTTTTTAGGGTTAAATCATCATTCACAGAATAATTTATGGACAATCTGGTATATCTAAGGGTAAGTAAACTTCTCCTTTAAGGAGCCAGATAATAAATATTTTAGGCTTTGTGGGCCATTCAGTCAAGTGAAAAAGCAGCAACTGACAAAGGTAAACAAATGGGAGTGACTGTCTTCCAATAAAACTTTATTTCAAAAAATAGGTAACAGGCTGGATTTGGCTTATGGGCTATCTTTTGCCCACCCCTGGGATAGTTATCCCAGCAATCTCCTTCACTCTTGAACCCTATCAAAGAACTCCAGAGTTAACCTCAGTGAGGGAGGAGTGGAGACAAAAGAACCAGATAACCTCATTTTCCTGACCCTAAACCAATAGCATTTCTCTTACACCCCAGCCTAGTAATAGAATATATATAGGCTCTATAAGGAATATTTTGTATTTAGAAGTAAATTGCTCTGTATTCATAAAGGGAAAAGAGGTGAGAGACAAAAACCTAAACTGTTGTTGACTTACCTGATGAGCAAATTGGCAATCATTCCCCTCTGCCCCACAGGGCCAATGTCAAGTCCAGACTAGATACTGGAATTTATGGGGTCCTGCCATCTTCTTCTACCACAGCCCATAGAATGTCCCACTCTGTTTTCATAGTACTGGTTATATCAGTAGCTTCCCAAAAAACCCAGTGTCAGGTTGTTAATTATATAATTAATCTGCCCACGGGAGGATGGAGATTCTAATAAGACTCTCAGGTCTCCACTGTTTTATAGTAATAGGGAACACCTCCTAGGCTAATGGTCCATCCATTTTTTCTGAGTACCATTTCTCCCCACCTCCAGGAATCACATCCTATAGGATATGTGCCTAAAGAAGGCCCAAAGCCCCAATTTCCTGCCTCAGGACCTTTGTACATGCTATACCTGGGCCTAGATGTCTCTTCCCCCAGTTCTTACTCTGGTTAATTCCTATTTAAGTTTCAGGCCTCAATTTACATATAATTTCTAAGAATTACCTTCCCTGGCCCTCCAATGTAAACCATTCCCCTTTATTATTCTCTCTTAGTATCCTAATCTCCTCCCACATTTATCATAGGTGTTATTACATATTTAATTTTTGTCTTTTGGTTTAAATCTGTCTTCTCCAAAAGAACTTAGGGGGAGAATATGAGGACCATATTTCTTTTGTACAACACTGCATCCCCAACGTCTCACACCATGCAGTGAGTTGGCACTTACCTAACACTTGCTGAATGAATGAGCCATCATTTTCCATTTTTGCAAAAGAAAAGAGAGACATCGTTCCAGTGGGCTGGAGTCTAAGCACTCTCTCCACTCTGCAATTTGGATTGAGGTTCTGTTATGGACTGCATGTTAATGTTCCTATAAAATTCTTATGTCAAAATCCTAACCACCATTGTGATGGTATTAGTAGGTGGGCCTTTGGGAGGTGATTAGGTCATGAGGGTGGAGCCTCATGTATGGGACTAGTGCCCTTATACAGGAGGCCCTCCACTCTAGGAGGACACAGTCAGCAGTCTGAACAAGGAAGAGGGTCCTCACCATAACCTAACTGAGCTGGCACTCTGACCTTGGACCTCCAGCCTCTGTAACTGTAGGAAATAAATTTCTGTGGTTTATAATCCAGATAGTTTATGGTGTTTTGCTATAGCAGTTGACTAAGACAGGTTCTTACTCATCACATGCAGGACTGCTCATGGGAAGAGGTAAGTGATGCACTCTGGAAACTTGCACTGTCATTAACAGGGGAAAGGAGTAGGAGGAACAGTCAGCAGAGTACAATGTCCTTGTTTCCAGAGTGCTAAAGGAAACTTTGGAACTCTAAACCAGATGGGCACGTGTTGTGTCTTCTTCCTCTCGTGGGTTTTCTTCTCCCTTGAGGAGAACTACCTACTCCTTGACATTTCCCAAACATATGGTAACCCTACTACTGTCCCCACTCCCATACTCCATCCCCAACACACTCAGTTATTTGGTCCACACTTAACCATGATCATGTAAAGTCCCTTTCTTGAGAATCCCAGTGGAAACTGAGAGGGAGAGATTCAGTCTCTCCCACATGTCAGTTGGGTGACCGTGATTTATGTAGATCAGGAAAGCAGAAGGGATTTGTCTGCAGGTAAAAAAAAGAATCAAACAGATGTGAAGGGAGGAGGAGAGAGAGCACTGTTGGATTCTAGTCCCTGATTCCATTCCTTCCCTGAAGCCCTGCCAATCTGCCCTCAGGTGATTTGAGAAACTCACCTTTTTGATTAGACAGATTACCTGCTGAAAAATGAATTTTAGGTAAATAGAATGATTTCACACAGTGCATCCTCTTTAATCCTCATAGCAGTGCAGCAGGGGAAGAAATCTACATTTTACAGATGCTTTTTGGTTACACAAAAATTAGTCCTGGGCTTGAGTTTTAGTCTAATTTCTATCATAACCATATCATCTGAAGCAAATTAACTTCAGGCTGAGCAGCCTCAGTCTTCCTCAAGAAACAATTTGAGGCTTGTGGGAAGGGTCTAGCAAGCGGTTAAGCATGAATCTTGTGTGTAACTTATGAAATCAATGACCCTAACCTAGAAGATTTTGAACAGGTGGGAGCTGTCAATAAGCTTGGCCTCAGTCTGTCTTCTCGTTCCTAAATGTGTGAATTGGATTATACAGTATCTAAGATACTTCCAGCTCTAACAGCCAACAGATTATTTTCCAGCTTCAATCACCAAAAGGTTTACTCTCCATCACGAAAGAGCTGAAAATGGCCAATAAATTTGGTGGGACATTTGGACAACACAATTATAGACCCACCTGTATCTGCAATAATTCTTTCTGGCTCTGAAGACCTTTGAAAATTTTCCCTTTTATTATGACTACATGGATCATTACTTGGCAAAGAAATTTCCCCCTAATATTGATCTATGAACATCAAGAATTACGTGCCAGGATAAAAGGATATAAAACTAAAATCTATTAACTTATTGAGAATAAAAGTCAAGGCTGAATTTTCATGAAAATTAACCAACAAATGTGACTAGCAAAACTGGATGAGCTAAGAAAATACTAGCTTAATTGACTTACCCTGCATCAGTGATTTTCAAGTAAATGTTTTCCAGTTGTGGGCCTCCAAGTTTTTCTTGATTGTTCAATGGGGAAAATTGATCCCCCAACTCTTAGTCTGTTGTTGGCTCACTGAGAGTTGCAGCGTTGGTTGACGTCTTCACTGTTCTTTTTTTTTTTTTTTTTTTTTTTTTTTAATATATGAAATTTACTGTCAAATTGGTTTCCATACAACACCCAGTGCTCATCCCAAAAGGTGCCCTCCTCAATACCCATCACCCACCCTGCCCTCCCTCCCACCCCCCATCAACCCTCAGTTTGTTCTCAGTTTTTAACAGTCTCGACGTCTTCACTGTTCTATCCAGGCACCTCCTAGGCACACTTGCCATAGCATTCCTTGAATGAACGAAATACCAGAAAACCAAGAATCTGTAATCTCACTACATTAGTGGGGAAACACAAAAACAAACTGCTAGCTTTGGATCTGAGTTCCTAATCTGAAAACTCATTAAAATAGATTCTGAGTATGATGGTCTACCAGTTGGATTGAAAGCACTTTCCCAAATTGTCACCAAACTTAGAAGTGATATTCAGAAACTACCTATGATTTTTAAACATGCTATATTGAGAAAATCCAAAGGCATTCAATACATGATTTTTGAATGAATAAAATAGCTTTACATATTTATGTGACTATCAACGTTTTTAAGTGTGTATACATAAGGTGTTTATGTTTCCTTACACATAAAAGAACAAAATGGTTTGGTTTGTTGTTTGTTTTGTTTTTGTTTTTTTGTTTTGTTTTCTTTTGCATTTTCTGTCTGTTTAAATTCTTTACCTTAGTTTCAATGTCCACACTTTGCTCAGCCATTCCAAAGTATATTCTTCTGTATTTCCTTTGGAGGCTCATCTTCTGACCTTTGGTGACCTCATCATCTGAAACTTGAATGAGAATGGGGAAAATGAGATTAACTGGGCCACATAAGAAGAGTCCTTTGCCTATCCAAAACATTATTTTCTTCCTCTTGTCACACACACACACACACACACACACACACGGATATAGATAGATGATATATAGATGAACATAGATACATATTTATGCAAATAGAGATAAGTAAGACATAAATGGAAATAGAGGTATATTTCAATTTTACCTGCTTTGTAGAGCACAATAAAAATCCTGAATTTACCTCTTTTCCTGCTCCAAGCGGCATGTGATATGGTGGCGTACTCTCCCTGTAACAGAGCTGTTCATCTTCATTAGATCCCCGGGTCACTGGCCTTCATTAGCTTGCCCGTGGCCTCTCATTTGATTTGCATTGCAGGCTCCCCATATAGGTAATGATTCTAATTTAGAAAATCTCCAGAGGTCACAGCAAAGAAGCTGGGCCAGAAAAAAAGATGGACAGAAATGACAGGAAGGTGCTGACTCCCCTCACCTCTGCTTCACTCTGCACCCTCCAGAGAGAGGAGACAGCTGCAGACTGCTTGGGACTGTGGAGCTTCAGAGCTATCCTGGTTTTTCTTCAGTAAGTGGGTACTCTTAGTTAATGCCACAGGGAGATTGACAAAGGGAACACAGAACCTTAGCCTGAAACCACCAAAGGCTTTAAAAAGGCACCAGCTCCTCTTGTGCCCTTTTCTCCTTTCTATACCATACACCTGCCGCAGCAACTCCCCCCTTCCTTCTTGTCTCAGGGCCTTTGCACATGATATTCCTTGAGCCTAGATCTCTCTTCCTTCAGCTTGTCCCTGATAAATTCCTACTCCTCTTTCAGGTCTCAGTTCACATATGGTTTCCTATAAAAATACCTCCCTTGGTCCTCTAGTCTAAATTTAGTTCCCCCTTTTATTCTTTTCTAGTATCCTAGTCTCCTCCCTCATCACATTTATCGTTAAGTGTTTTAGATTTATTCATTGTCTCTTGCTTTGAAATCTGTCTTCCCCAGAGGAAAGTAGAAGCATGCTGTGGACTGAATGTTTGTATCTCCCTACCCCAAATTCTTATGTTAAAGCCCTAATCCCCAATATGATGGCATTTGGAAGTGGAATTTGAGGGAGGCAGTTAGTTTTGGAGGAGGTCTTGGGGATGGAGCCTCCATGATGAAATTGGTATCTGTATAAAGAGATTAAGAGAGCAGTGCTCTCTCTCTGCCATGTGAGGACACAGGAAAAAAGTAGCTGTCTACAAGTCAAGAAGAAGTCCCCCACCATAACCTGACCATACTGGCACACTATCTTGGACTTATAGCCTCCAGAATGGTGAGAAGTAAATATTTATTGTTTAAGCCATCCAGCCTATGGTATTTTTGTTAAAGCAGCCTAAGCCTGGGGTAGCTGGGTGGCTCAGTCGGTTAAGCATCTATTGATTTTGGCTCAGGTCATGACCTCACGGTTCATGAGTTTGAGTCCCATGTCAGATTCCATGCTGACAGTGCAGTCTGCTTGGGATTCTCTGTCTCCCTCTCTCTCTGCCCTTCCCTGGCTCATTCTCTCATTCTCTCTCTCTCTCTCTCTCTCTCTCTCTCTCCAAAATAAATAAATAAGCATTTAAAACAATTTTTTAAAGTAGCCCAAGCCTACTAAGACGGGGGAGAATATGGAGAACATATCTGTTTTATACAACAACACTGTATCCCTAGCATCTCATACTGTGCAGTGAATTGGCACTTAACTCATATTTATTGAGTGAATGACCATTAATTGTTGCTGTCGATAAGAGAAAAGGCCAGCATCCTTCCAGTGGATCAGAGTCTGAGCATACTCTCCACCTTATTACTTTGGCAGAGGGTCTTACTGACTGCTCAGTAGACCCTTATGTCCTATGAGGACTGCTCATTGGACGTAAGTGATGCACTTTGGGCACTCACCCAAGGTCCTTGTCTCCAAAGTATTAAAGGACACTTCAGAACTCCAAGGCTATGTGGGCCTGTTCATCTTTCATCGCATGGAGGGGGGGTCTTTTCCCTTGAGAACTACCAACTCTTTGATACTTCCCAAACTACATCAACTCCACAACTGAGCCCAGCCACCCTCTGGCTTGGGCTTAAGTTTATGTTTTATCATTTTCTCCCTCGGTCAGGCAGCACCCAGACACTTGCATGAGGCAGAGGTGTTCAGTTTTGCAGTCAATAAAGCCAATTATTTGTATCAGTTTCCTGTGGCTACTATAACAAATTACCACAAATTAAACACATATTTATTACCTTACAGTTCTGCAGGTAGACACCTGAAGCAAGTCTCACTGGGCTAAAATTACTGTGTTGGGAGAACTGTGTTCTCTTCTGGAAGCTATAGGGGGAGAATCCCATTCCTTGCCTCTTGCCCATTCTATAGGCTGCCCACATTCCCGGGCTTTCACCCCTTTCCTTCATCTTCAAAACCAACAGGTTGCATCTCTCTGCTCATTCTTCCATAGTCACATATTCCTTTCCTGCTCTTCCTGAATTTCCCCCTTCCACATTTAAGGATTCTTGTGACTATATGGAGGTCCACTCAGATGATCCAGGATAATCTCCTCATCTCAGGACCTTACCTTAATCACATCTGTAAAGTCACTTTTGCCTTGTAAAGGTTCCAAGGATTAGAACACATGGACTAGTTTGTGGGGACCAGGGTGGGGGCATTATTCTCTCTACTGCACTGGTAAATTATTCCCAGGACAAGTCTCAAAAAACAGGTGAAGAGGTTGTAGCTCCACAACTGACAGTTCCTCTGAGGATTCAAGGAATACAATAAGAAAGAGGTGAGGATTGGAACACTGATTAATAAACAAAAGGAGTGGTAGAATCCTCATGCCAGTGAGACCCATTCTCTAGCACATCATCCACTGCAATCAATAAAAGCCATCTGTGAAAACATTTTAAGCCTGAAGAAAACGATGTTAAATAATAGACTCAAGAAATGGGAAGTCTCTGATATTTGCCAATAACAAATTTGGGGTATTCTGGGGTAAATCTTAAAGCTATTTGTGCCAGGAATTATTTCAGCTGCAAATAACAGAATAACCACATGGAAATGGCTTAAGCAATAAAGACATTTTATTATTTCACGTAACAGAAAACTCAGAGGTAGTTAGTTCCAATATGCGGGCAGCAGCTGAGCATCAGCCAAGACCCAGAGTCTCTCACCTTTCTGCTCTTTCTCAGGTCAGTTATGTCTCCCCTTGGGGTAGTAAGATGGCTGCCACAGTTCCAAGAATCATGTCCTTACAGAACATCATCCCAAGCACAAGGGGTGAGCATGGGGAAGAGGACCCTTTCTTCTCCTCCTGCTATCTTTCATCAGACATGAAAACTTTCCCACAAGTAGCCAGTAGACTTCACCTCAGATCTCACTCTCAGTGGGCCAGTTAGGTCACATTCCCACTCATTGGCTATTTCTTGGCAAAGAGGAATGGCATTCCATAATTGGCCTAGACTAACCAGAGTTGTGCCTCTGGGGGTGAGCACATTGCCACTCCAAGTAGAACTGGGGGTGTCCTAAAACAGAAGAAGGAGAATAGCTATTGGGTTGACAACCAATGGTGTGTGTCTCAAAAACATTAGCTGCTATTTATTTTTCAGCGTGCTAACACATAAGTAGGTGGCTCTCCATTCAGAACAAAACAAGTTTTTTGTTTAGATCTGAGATACATATCAAGCTAATCTTCTCATCAATTTGGACCAGAATGATTATGGTAATATACACAGTTAGTCTAACTTTACCTAATTTTGTGTCAAAAATAAGCAAAGACATTAAAATTTGTATCCAGGGACAGATTCCTATGTGGTAATCATCCATTGTAAGCTATTTATTAAATACCTGTAATATCCCTGGCACAGGAGCTAAGCACTAGGTTTAAGATATAGTTAAGATATAGTTCCTCTCCTTGAATAATTACAATAGAGATGGTTAAGTATTATTACAGGTGCAAGTACATGGAACAAGGAGAGCCCTATGTTGGGGTTATGGAGAATGTTTGGAGGATGTGACACTTTAGAGATAACTGAAGGACAAATGGGGTTAGCCAAATGAGGCATGAGATGGGGACTAAGTTATGGGGTGAGGAGAGGATGAGGAAGTATTCCAGATGAAGGAACTAGCTGTGAAAAGACCTAGAGGTAAGACTTCTTTTTTGAAAGACTTTATTTTTGAAAATAAATATAATTCAATATGGCAGGACCAGAGTGATTGGTGGTGTGAGGAGATAGACTGGAGTCACATCATGAATTCAGACTCTCTCTCAAGGACAGTGGTGAGTTACATAATCAGATTTGCATGTTAGAAATCTAGCTGTTGGTGGGGCACCTGGGTGGCTCACCCAGTTGTGTATCCAACCTTGGCTCAGGTCATGGTCTCACAGTCCGTGAGTTTGAGCCCCATGTTGGGCTCTATGCTGACAGCTCAAAGCCTGCTTTGGATTCTGTCTCCCTCTCTCTCTGTCCACTGCCCCCTCCCAACGGCTCTCACTCTGTCTCTCTCTCAAAAAAAAAAAAAACAACAAAAAAAACCACACACATAAAAATTAAATCTAGCTTTGGTGGAAAATGGATTAGAGAGGTCCAGTGGTAGACTGTATTATTGGCCCTATTGCTTACTGCTCCCTGCATCCACACTGTTGCCATGGCCTCATAGCGAGCCAAATATATTTCTCCACCTTTTGACTTTAGGCCAGGACATGTGACTTGTTTTGGCCAATGGCATGTGGGTAGAAGCAATCATGTGCCATTTCTAAGCTGAGTCCTTAAGAAACCTTGGGTATTTCCTCTTGCCCTTTTGTACCTCTGTCTTTGCCATGAGGAGAACGTGCTGTGGCTGGTTCACTGGGTCCAGGAGGAAGAGAGGAGACAACTGGAGCAGAACCACTCCAGCTGCTACAGTCTAAAGCATAGCCGACGCAGTTGCCCCACAAACTCATAAATGTTTTTGTCTTTATGGGATGTTGAGATTCTTCACTATGCAGCATCATTGTGACAACTACTAACTAAGAGAAGGCCACACAAAAAACAGAGTGGTGTATTAGGAGACTATTGTAGCTGAAGGAGAAAGCTTATAGTCACCTGAACCAAGATAATGAGGATGGGGATGGACAAAAACAGATTCAAAAGATATGAGAAAACAGAATTGCTATGACATAGTAGGTATAGAAAGGAGTTGCTTATGAAAGTCCCCTGAGGTTGTTTCTTGGATAATTATCCACTAAGATGGGGAGCACAAAGGGAGGATGATGTGTTTTGTTATGTTGAATTTGAGGCATCTGTGAGATATCCAAGAGGAGAGGTCCAGTAGACATGGATCTAGAGCTTGGGAAAGGTCTAAGCTGAGCCATAAATGAACATGCAGGTGTTCACCACAGCCATGGGCCTAGATAAAGACCCTTGAGAAAAAGTACAGAGCAAAAATGTGGAGGATAGAATTCTAAGGAAGCTGCACTCAAGGACAAAACTACAAGAGTCTTCAAAGAAGACCAAGGAAAAGTAGCCAAAAAAGAAAAAGAAATACCCAGGGAGTGTAGTGTCTGGGAGCAAAGAATAAGAGGACTCTAAGATAAAGGAGGGTGTGGTCAATTGTGCAGAAAACTGGTGAGGAAAGTAAAGAATTTATGAGGAACCACAAAGAATCTATTTAATTTACAAAGAAAGGAAAGATATTTTTGCCCCAGAAAGTCAACATAGTCCTCACCCCAAGGTCAGACGCTGAGACTCGTTGAGATGTTCAGAAAGTGAGCAAAAGCGAGATTCAGGGCATTTTGAGACATTATCCTCTCCTGGTCCCTCTGGATGAGCGGTGCATTGGAGAAGAACTTTGCTTTCCCTGCAGCAGGTTACCATGTCATCCATGCTACTCTACCAAGAGGTCTTGGCAAGCCTGACAAGTCCAGTAGAAGCAGTGTCTGATAGGTGCCAGGGCTGTCCACAGTCCCTCTGACTCATTTCCCATTGATTCGGGTGAATTTTCTGAATGCCTTGGAAGCCTCTAATCGATCCAGCCTGGCTTCTGCTGTCGGGACCCATGGTAACGCCTGCTTTCAACGGCATAGTTGGCTCTTTCCCCTTGTGTTCTGGAGTCCGAGTTCTATAGACCAGCTGGGGGCTAAAATATCAATACCCCTCTGAGGGAGGACAGGAGGACACGCTGGAGAGGAGGTGAGAATGTGAGCATGTTGAGGAGTGAAAGCCTTGCATGGCTCACATGCAAACACACGTGGCCACAGTGCCCAACACAGGATCTGCTGGAGCTCTCAAACAATTACCACATTTATGACCTCAGTGATTGCTCAGGTTGGGGAACACCAGAAGTTTGTTTTCTTTTTCAATTGGAACTGACATTTCCCCACGATTGGATTCCTTTGAAATCAAGGAATTGCAGCCCAGATAGTTCATAAATTTATTCTGTTCCACCTTGTAGCATTTATTACAAAGACTGATCAGCCAAAGAATATGGCCTTTCTGCTTTTTATTTCCTGCTTTACTGCAGTCACTTTTAAGATATGGTGGTGTGGTTGGCAGGATGGGGGTGACTCACGGGCAGTGGTAAGGGTGTGACTGAGTAGAGAGAGGCATCCTGTTGCTCTCTGGGACTCCATCTGTTGCCTACTCCAGCCAGTCTCCTGGAGGACGGGTCTGGAAAAAGATATCAAGCGTCCTGGGGGAAGCAGGTGCAGAGGGGAAACTGCACACCACGGTGGAGGCCACCCCAGAAGAATTAGAGTAGAGCAGCCATTCTCTCCCACCTCCACCCCCTTCAGCCATCTTTGAGTCTAAAGGAAAGAATCATTGGTTAGAGTGTTCTGGAGAGGAATTCTGGGACTTTGGGCAGCTGAAGTTTGTGAGTCCTCATGTGCATATGTTGGGGGGGATGGTGTGAGACAGAAAGACTTATTTGTTATACAAACATTTACCTACTAGTGGCAGACTTTGGGTGAGAGCATGAGGACTCAACATTGAATTGTCTCTGTCCTCCAGATGCTCCCAGTCACACGGGGTCACTGAGCTGAGAGTCAGGACAGGGTGGGCCCAGGGTGCCACAAGAGCACTAGGAAGAGCTTCCCGGAGGAAGTAGAGGCTGCTGCTCGGAAGGCCCCTTTGATGTGCGATAAGTGCCCTCTAAGTTGTTAGGCCCCAGGTGCTGAATAGGAAAGAAGGTAGAGGGGCAGGACCAAAGCCCATTCCAAGAACGACAGTTGTGTATTTGGTAGGCTAGCAGGGTGGAGAAGAATTCTCCTGTGTTGATATCGTGGCTCTCTCATTAGCTGGCTCTGTGGCCATAACCTTTTTGTATCTCTATTTCTTTAGCGTATAAAGTGTGCGAAGATAACTTGCCTCATCGGGTTGCTGAGGGGACTGAGTGAGAAAATCCACGTAAAGTCCGAGGAGTGCTTTCCCACCAGGTGCTCTCGGTAAGTACCAGCTCTTACCAGGGCAGGACCTGACGCTGTATGAGTTTCAGAAAGGACAGGGAGAACAAGGAACACCAGGGTCTGCACCTCTGTTCCTTGGGCCCTATTCACACAGAATGGGTGGCCGACCCCGTCAGAATCGGCCCGAGAGTTGATGTACAATTACTTTAAATGGAAAAAGGAGAGCAAAGTTTTTCTTCATCTCTTGTATGCCTTATTTGGGGTTTAAATACCAGTCGTAATTCTCATTCATTTCCTTGTGAAATAAATGGCAAGGAGCATGGTCTACTTCTCCTAATGGGGAGAATGAAACCTCCCATTGGTTAACTAACTCATCCCCAATCCCACACTGAGATTATTGAAGAGTGGGGACCTGAACTCTGATCCTCTAAACCACAGGCTCAGGCCTCCTAATAAATCACCAGGCTTCCTGTCTGTCATTTACTACCCAGCTAGACCTGCCCTCCACCGTTGCTGAACTGCTCACACAAGGTGGAATGATTTCATCCCGCAAGTCACGGCTCAGAAACAGAAAATGTTGCCTCAGGCATTTTCTTGGATGTTTGATTTTAATATCAAAGCTGGTTCTGACCATAAGGAGCAAATACCAAGTGACTGACTCTCTTAGATTTCTCAGACAGCTGAGAATGGAGGCTAGAAGCAAACTAGCCTTAAAGGGTCAGCAGAAGGGGACAGGGGCACCAGGTGACTTTTATTGGTGTGAGTGGGAACTTGACTCTGCCGTCTAACTCTGCTCTGCTGTTCACCCAAAGGGAGACTGTGGCTTTTAATTACAGAAAATCAGTAGCTAGAATTATTAATAATAACAAAAGAAGCTGTTTGCACAGCAAGTAATTTGTGGTAATGTTTTGCAATTGATAGTCATTTCTATTATTTAAACACTAATTAATTCATGGACTCAGGAATGTATTGACTTTACTTACAGTGTTATGGCAGCCCTCCTAGCTTAAAACCATTCCTTACTGGTTCCTTTAGATAATTAAAATGCACTGTTTATTTGTTCTAGTTGTGGGTGTTTATAGGGCTTGCACCTTCTGAGAGAGCCTTATGGGCAGTTTACATAAAAATGACCACTCATAAGCTCTGGTCCTTCTAAAGAGTTAGTCTGATGCTTTTCTTACCAGTAGAATTCCCAGAACATCCCTCGGTTATTTGTTGAAAAGTCTCCTGTTGTTGTTGGTTTTCTATGGCCCATCTGCAAACTGAGAAGAGTGGATTCTGTGAATGCAGCTGTCATTTTGCAGCAATGTCCTGGCAGGTCTGGCTTTTCTGCAGACAAGTTTCACAGAAATCCTTCCACCTCCCCAGGCCCACAGGTCTGCTCTCTGGGCTGCAAAATGAGGGAGATGAAGTGGTCAGCCTTGCAAGTTTTCGAAGCTATAAATTTGAATAAGTTAAGAGAATAAGTGAATATGCTTTCTTGCAGGTACATTGAAGGTTCTCACTGATGGCAAGGGAAAAAACAGAGGAAGATTCATGGGCCAGGGTCACTAGAGGATTCACTGCTGACAGACATGAGCTGCCTGTTCCAGTTTAGTATCTCTGCATCTTCCTGAAGGCTGAGTTTTACTATTTGACTCCTATCCCTTTAAACAACAGGCTGCGCATAAAATAAAATCTACTGAATCTCAACTGAGGCTCTAGGCTGCTATTTTATAGAAGATATTCCAGAATATTTTTCCAAGTTTATTTACACGATGGGAGTCTTTACATTCCATTTATTGGACATATTAATTTTGTTTTTGTTTTTGTCTCAGGAAGACAAAGGAAGGCATTTATAAACTGTCAGGCTTCACCTCACAAGGTCAGAGCTGAAATCCCCATTTAGAAAAAGTCAACTCTAGAATGCAAATATGTTGTACTGTTACTGCTGGCTTGTGGCTGTGAAAATCAGCTGGTTTCAGTCACCTTGAGAGATCACAATCATGGATTAATGTTCTTATAATTCCATTAGCTTTGTTTTGTTTTATGGTTTCATACCATAGTCCTAACTTCACTCAGCTCTTACAAATGTGTGTTACTGGTTGTAAGAAACATTTATTCTAAACTGAAGTTTGGTACTGTGTTCTTGTTACCTGTGGATGGAATTTCTTCTCATCTTGGACCTACCAACGTTGAGCACTTTCCTGAATCACAACTGGAAAGGTCAAGTCTCTTGGTATAGGAAGGCTTGTCTGCCTGGTTGAATCCTGACTTTCATATGGCATCCCCCAGCTCAATGGCTCTCCTATCATTTTCCTAAGCAAGTCTAATGTCAGGTCAAAACCTTACCCCACACTTCTCTGCCGAGCCTTGAGTAAGCTGTTGTGAGCCTTGCCAACCCATCATGAGATGCAGCCAGGGACAGAACCTCTTAGGATATTGTACAACATTTGGAAGAGATCAAACAAGCAGGCATGGTCACATTTTAAATAAGGAAATTGTCAGAGAACCAAAGGGCTACCCAAAAAAATTGACTTTGGACTTTCCTTTTGCTGGAATTCATCAAGAAATAATGTGGATGAAAGCAACTAAGCTTTGGGGCTGCTGGGTGGCTCAGTTGGTTGAGCGTCTGACTTTGACTTAGGTTATGATCTCGCTGTTTGTGGGTTTGAGCCCTGCATCGGGCTCTGTGCTGACAGCTCAGAGCCTGGAGCCTGCTTCAGATTCTGTGTCTCCATCTCTCTCTGCTCCTCCCCCACCTGCACTCTCTCTCTCAAGAATAAATAAATATTAAAAAAATTCTTTAAAAAAAAAAGAAAGCAACTAAGCTTTTCTTTTTTAATAAAATAAAAATAATGAGGAGGGACATGCCCTAGACTTCAAAATATACTATTAAGCTGAAAAATAAAATAAGTAAACATTTTGGTATAACTAGAAAAATACACATATTAAGAAGACATAACCTAGATATAGACCTTGAGATTTATAATTGATCTATAATAAAGGAAGAATTACAAATTCAACAAATGGATTTGGGGTAATTAGATGTTTCAGGAGGAAAAGAATTAACTTCAATATTACTCCCACAGCATTTTATAAAATAATTTCAAATGAGTGAGATATATGAGAGAAGTGTATACACACACACACACACACACACATATACACATATGTACACACACACATACACACACACACACACAATGAAACTTAAAATATCATAAGAAATTGTAAAAAGATTTTTATGTGGCATCTATATGGCAAAGGATTTTTTAAACATAAAAATAATAGAAGTTCAAATAGATTTGACTAAATAAAAATTTAAAACACTGTATATATTTAAAAAAATCATTGTCAATATTCAAAGACAAACTATGAAAAAATTCTTATCAAACGAGGAAAGCAAATGACAGTGGATCAGTTTTTAAGTCTCCCAGAATTCCCACACAAAGATGAAGCGGCTAGAGAGCAAAAAATTAAAAAGCCATGGACAACGCTTCCAACAAGTCCAAGCGACAAGGTATCCCCAGAAACCCCAAAACACAAGTAGGCAGGGCACGTCACCAGTAGCTTCAAGATTTGCAAGGTACTAGCAGGTGTATCAGAGGAAGCTGAAGGAGGGAGGGGAAGCTGACAGAAGTACAGACAATTTGAGAACAGCAGCTGAATCTAGAAAGGAGTTTGCCCAATCCAATAGCGGTGAGTGAAAGGGGGTCTGGGATGAGGCCTTGAGGGGCCCCGGAGCAGTCTTTACACTGCCTACTCTCGAGAGTGACCACTCGGAGCTCTCCCCTGGGAGAATTGTCAATAATTATATATGTTGTGGCAATTTTTGTATTGTTATTCTGATAATGTTGTGTGTGTGAGATGGGCTAAAGCAAATGAGTACTTATGGAATGTTCTACCATCTCCTACATCCTTGAGAACCAGGATTTTGGCATGGAGCAAAGGAGATACACATGTACTACAGAGGAGGTTAAGTAAGTGAAAATCTTACAGCCCTGAAATTGAATTGGAAGGATGAATACGAACTCATGAGGTGTGTGCATGCAGAATATGATATACGTGGTCCTAAGAATGATCGCCGTGTGCAAAACCATTCCATAAAAGCCACAAGGCTTATGGCAGAAATGAGAATAAAGGCACAACACTCAAACACTTCATCGGTGACATTTTTTTAAGGGTAGACATTTAGCAAAGATGGTGGCGCAATTCTATACATGTTAAATGGGTAAGAAATACATAAAGAGGACAATAAATATGGCACTTTGCCTTGAACAAGACCTGAGGGTTGCTTGTGGAAGGGGGCATCAGAAGGGTGTGGCTTGTTGGTTATTGTGAAGCAGTGGGAAGGAGGCTTAGTTGAAACTGGGTAGAAAGTTGGAATACCTGCTGTGTGTGGGCGGCTGGCTCTTTATCCTCTGTTGGGCATTGGTGCTGAGATCTTTTGTAGCCTTAAATCCTGGGTCATGTTTTTCTGCCTTTGAGATGGAGGCTGTTTGAGCATTGCATTTATAATAGATACCTGTTTCATCACCATCGAGAATGTGACCCGATGCTCAGCTTCTTCAGGTAGCTTCTGTGTCGCTGCTGGAAATTCTTTTGCTGCTTTCTAGTCTGTACTTGTGGCTTCACCTGACAGCTGAAAATTCTGGAGACTGGAGATATTCCAAACCACCAAACCAGCCACTCATCGCAGCAAAAGATGCCACTTCTGCAGGATTTGGCAATTTGGGTTTAAGGCCTTTGTGTATAGCTGTGCTTTCTGTCTGTCTGTTGGAAAGATTAGTCCTGATTGTTTTTTCACTGTTTCATGTATTCTTAAGCAGCTTGGATCAGCTGGGTGCAGTTTTCTGCCTTCACCCAATATTTCTCCTGTATGAAACCACCCATAGCCAAACACAAAATTTGTGTTAGGCTCAAATTGTTCCTTAATATACCAATCATATTTGAACAAGTTTACATTTTCAAAACAAGCATTATAGCAGAACTGACTGTACATAGATATGCCCCCCCACCCATTAATTCCTTAGGTCTGTCCACTGAAAGGACTAAAAACAGTGATTAATATTGTAGCAAATTAGCAATGAGCATCACTGGCACCATATCCCAGTCTAAGAAATCAGGGCTTCTTGGAGGAAGGGCTGGTTTTGGGTCTGGGGCAAGTCTATAACCTGAACCTCATCATCCTGAATAGCAGGAAAGCTATCAAAGACTACTGGCACCATACCCAAAGGTTTCAGGAGCCAACTGAAGAAACTCCCACTTGCCAAAGATGGCAAGTTTGTATTTCAATAGGATAATAATTGCAAAAATATATTTGAATCCATCAAATATGTTTAAAGCCATAGTTTCTAGTGATTTTTTCTAGTGAAAAAAATTTAATTGATCGCTATTGAAGGATGAGAAGAATTTACTCATTATCTGGAAAACTGATACATAAAGACAAAGAATCAAGCATTTGGCTTGCCTTTGTGAATGATACCACTGGGTAACCAAATTGTAGATGAGAGGAAACATCTCTTTGTGGAAGTATCCAACAATAAATGAAAAAAAGAAATGATAGAACATCACCATTTTGCCACCCCAGTGAATGAGTGGATCCAGGCATTAGCCATCAACAGCTGCTAATATCACAAAAAGGGGACATGCAGACACGATGTGCCTCCTGATGAAAACCACACCACCATCTATAATCTTGCCAAAGGGATCAAACTTAAGCCTAATCAAGCCTTTGGATCCTGTTACTAATTTGCAGGAAATACAGTCTCATTGGAACATATTAAACTGTTCCTTGAATATGCAATCAGCTAAATCCAGACTGTGGGAAACTTGACAGGTTAAAAGGCTCAGGATCTCAAACAGAAAATTTATAAAAAATAAGAGGGAGTTTGTGGAATTTGTAGGTTAAAAATGATTTTAAAGACCTACCACAGTTTTAGAAATTGGCAGGGCTAAATTATAGTGTTTTAAGGGATGCACTTTTTAGTGAGAAAGCTATCAGGAAACACAAGGAAGTGGTTGCTGGAAGAATCAGGAGAGTCAGTAATTAAGCTAAGCTAGAGAAAATAACAGAAACTGTTCCCTGTGCAGCTGGGGGTATGGATTGAGCCTCATGTTCAGTATATGTCTCTATGGCTGTGTTTTCCCTAATCAGCCTTGTCTCAGATGGTGCATAGGTTTGCCTCTCTAGCTGGATTGGTGTCCCCTGTGGTAGCAGCCATGGGGCTTCCCACCCAACAGGGCCTGAGTGGTCCTCTCCAGGATGAGCCTTTGCCATCCTCCTGTGGTCTGAGACAGTTTCCTGGGAGGAGCAGAGCCACCACTTGATCCTCAGATCTCCTCTCTAAGGTTGCAAATTCAGCCTTTGCTTTTTTCCTCCCTCCATCCAGGAAAACAGAAAGCAAACACAAATGCTGGGCCTGTCTGAACCATTCTCCTCACCATCCTTGCAAGAGCCCATGAGTCCTATTTGGCTGTTTCAGGATAAGCCAATTATATCATGACTGTTAATCAGAGTAATGAAGGGAGAAGGAAACTGAGAAAAAGGAAGGAGGGAAGGAACACAGCAGAGGCAGTCATGGAAGACTATGAGTGCTGCCCCCCTCCCTGCTCTGATGTTTTATTCAAGCTATTTGCAAACGAGCCAGTGGAAACAGCATTAACAATAAATGAGGTGCAGGAGGCTGTGGAGAGGAGGGAGGGAGGTTTGAGTGCAGCTCCTCACCAGCCAGGCTCAGGGACACCCTGTATTACCCACCAATATGGGCCCTTCTTCCTTCTCAGGTGGCTTTACCTGTTCACCCACCTGTACGCAGGCCTTCTGAAGAGAGTTATGTCCCATTTAGCAAATAATATGAAGAAGTTCAGAGATTTTTCTAGCACACAAGAGCCAACCTAAAAGGCAAAGCCAATATGTCATTGCCTTGAGGGCGGGAAACCTTTACTCTCGGTCTCAGCATAGCATTGAAGTTGTCACAGCCCAAAGGATCTGTTCAGTAATTGCTCCACTTGATTAAAGCAGCTAATACTTGATTTGTGCTTTACAATTAACCCAGCACTTTGGCATGCATTGTCAAGTGTTTCTGTAATAACCCTGTAAAGTAGTGGTACGACCACTTGTATAAATAAAGAAACTGAGCAAGGTTCCTCAGGGCCCCAAAACCCCCACTTTAAAGGATTCAGGTGTTTTCATCATCCTTTCCCTCGGGAAGATTTCCATGAGCTCAAATCCTCCCATCTCCTAACTTACCTAGACTTGTGTAATCCCTTCCTTCTTTCCAACAAATGTGTACCGAGCATCTCTGTGGGCCAGGCGTTGAGCAGGCAGGGAAAAGGAGGTCCCAATGGCTGAACAGTCCTGCTGTTTTATTCTATAGGCTCTTAGGCTACCCATCTTCCTCTTGATATGGATTCTGATTCTACTATGATTAGTACGTCCTGTTAAAAAAAATAACAATAGCCATCATTCATTATGTACTAAGAGCCAAGCACTGTGGTAAACAGTTTACAAATTCTATTTCATTTAAACATGTAAGCCCAGAGCTCCTGCTTTTAAATGAAATGCTATAACACATAATCTTCTCTTCCAAAGGAGAAAATTTTACTTTTCCATATTAACTCCCTAACCTTGTATAGTCTCAGTGAGACCCACCTCCCAGTAGAGAGACACTATCCATCTGTCTGACCTGGAAGCATGATTCTTCCACTGCAGACATACCCCATTTCATTGTGCTTTGCTTTATTGTGCTTCATAGATATTGTGGGGGTTTTTGTTTTGTTTTGTTTTGTTTTGTTTTTATCAATTGAAGGCTTGCAGCAATCCTGCATCAAGCAAGTTTATCGGCACCATTTTCTTTTTCTTTTTTTTTTTTTTTACTAATTATGTATTTATTTCTCATCTCTATTAGAGAAACTTTACACTCATGATGTTTTTACCAGCATATTACCAATATTACTATTTCTGGCTTATGATGGCCACATGTCTTTTTTGTTGTTGTTGTTTTTTTAAATGTTTATTTATTTATTTATTTATTTATTTTAATTAATTTATTTTTTTAATATATGAAATTTACTGTCAAATTGGTTTCCATACAACACCCAGTGTTCATCCCAAAAGGTTATCGGCACCATTTTCTAACAGCATTTGTCACTCTGTGTCTCTGTGTCACATTTTGGTAATTCTCACATTTCAAACTTTTCATTATTATTATATTTGTTATATATATGTATATCTATATCTGTCTATATCTATATATATATTTGTTCAGTAAGAATCACTTATTGAAAGCTCAGATGATGGTTAGCATTTTTTAGCAAAATATTTTTAATTGAGGTATATACATTATTTTTCTAGACAATGTTGTTGCACAGCTTTAATGGACTACAGTATAGTGTAAATATAACTTTTATATGCACTGGGAAACCAAAAAGTCCATTTAATTCACTTTATTGAAATATTTGCTTTATAGTGGTGGCCTGGAACCAAACCTGTGATATATCCCAGGTGTGTCTGTATATCTTTTACACCATATTTCCTCTTCACACCCATCAGCACTCTGAGTAAGGGGCTTTTCAGAAAAGGAGGATAAAGGAAGGCCAAGTTTCCTTCTGGGATAAAAGCCTCCCTTGGCATGCAGACATTGGATTCCTGTTGGCTAGACCAATGAGACCTTGGAAACTTCAGTTAGAATGAGGTAGCCCCTCTTTCTAAGGTCATCCAAAACATCCCCTATATTCCAAGAAGGCATAAAGGGAGGAAGAGATCTCTATCAAAGAGGACCAAGGCTCAAGAAAGTGATGGCTTACCTGAGCCTTGCTTCTGAGGATGTGGTCCTCACTGTGGCAGCCTGGGCACCAAGCTCCAGTCCAACCTACTCAATCTGAGTCTAGGCTTCAACAACCACATCATTGGAATACACATGAAAATTTGCATATGAGGGGAGACAGTGTAGTGTGGCACAGTGGTTCCCAAGGTGTGGTCCCCACAGACCAACAGCATTGGCCTCACCTGGAAACTTGTTAGAAATGCAGATTCTTGGGCACCACCCTAGACTAACTGAATCAGAAATTTTGACAGTGGGGTCCAGCTATCTGTGTTTACTATGCCTTCCAAGTAATCCTGATGCATGCTCAAGTTTGAGAACCATTGGTTTAGACAATTCCCTCATCCAGCCCTGGCTCCTTTCCTTCTTATACATCACTTAGGCTGCAATCTTGGCTGACACTTGGGGAATGGAAGGAAAGGCTTGTGTGCTTGGTTTTCCCTTTGCCATTTTATTACCCTAGGGATGGTTCTGAAAACTCAAACTTCTGAACAAAACCTTTTTTGCTTGTACTTTAATCCATCATTTGCATTGCCAATAATGTGGGAGGAAAGAAGATCCTGGATACCAACTGGCTTTTAAGTGCTTTATTGTATCTGCTCAGAAGCAGGCTTGGAAGTGGAAGGCTCAGGTTTCCCAGGCCAAGAATAAGTGAGGCCTTGAGGTCACAAGGAAGAGGGGCTCTTATGGTCACAGGCTGGGGGTGTGTATGGGCATGGACACAACAACACTGGCACAAGACAGAGCCAGATTGGGGGAGTGTCTACAGACTGAAGAGGCAAGAGGATATGAATATCCCCCAAGTCAGAGAATTGCTGGCTGTCAGAGAACAATCTAGTTTACCCCCTAACTCTGATTGGTACCTTGTCTACATCTCTCCAGACCCTGGACCTACATTTCTTTGGTCTGGGGAGGTGCTGACACCACTAGCTGATATTAAAGGAAAGAGCATGATAACATCCATTAATTTTTTTCAGCAAGTCTTGTTTCAGATTGCCCCATGTGCCAGGCACAATGCCAAGTAAACAAAGACAGACACCATTCCCAGTTTCACAAGATGTACATTCTAGTGGAGGAAACGGGCACCTATCTCTCAGTTAAGTTTATAATTACAGCCTGTGAGCATGGCAGGGGAGTGTGTAACAGGGACCTGCCAAGTCTCAGGTAAGGGAAGGCTTCCCTGGGGATGGGACTGTTTGAGGCAGGGTCTAAAGGTGTTTACTAGGCAAAGGTCAGTGTTGTGGTGGTGAGGTCAGTACAGGCAAAGGCACAGGACATAAGCCGAAATGGAACATGGCAAGTTTGAGGCTCAGAAAGAAGACCCAAGGAAGGGACCCAGACCATGGCAGAGGGAGGCATGGTATCAGATGACACAGGAGGGACCCTGCAGGCTCTGTAGCTTGGCAGGTTTATAAAGCTTTTCGTCTTTATCCTCAAAGCAATGGGGAGTCTTTGAAGGATTTCAAGCAGAAAGGTATCAGGGACAGAATCACAAGTCATAACCCTCACTCTGGCTGTGCCATGGAGAGGGGAGAGCAGATGGCAGGAGGGTACACCAGTTATGAAGCCAGTAGAGTGGTCCAGGGGGTTCTGCTGAGTGCTGGTGGTGGGAGTGAGGAGAACACAGAGTACAGAGACGTAGATGAAATACACAGTCCTTGGGCATGGATAGCGCATGTGGTCAGAGCCCGAAAAAGCATCAAGGGTGTCTCTTAGGTCACTAGATAAGGGCTGCATGTGGTGTGGGAACTGGATTGGGAATGAGGTAGAGTGGATCAGCTACAACTGTAGAAGTGATGTGCCCAGAAAGGACAAGTGATATAACTGGAACAGTCTTCAGTGAATAAAACTCACCTAGTGTTTAATTAAAGCAGGTGTCCAAACTTCTCTCAGGTATTCTTGGTGATCTCATGTATTGATCAGGGTCCCTTCCTCCTAATGGGATCTCTGGGCTTTGTTCACTCATGCCTCTGCTGCAGGTGGAAGGAGAAGAGAAGGGATGGGGTGGGGCACCAGGTCACTTTGTCATGTGTATCTGGTGGAGAGATGGGCACCTATCTACTTGCAGTGCCTGTTTATTGTGACTATTTAGCTTACAGAACAGCAATCCGCTCCCTGAAGGGGAGAGTTGCCTAGAAATGCAATAATTTACATCTGTGGCAACTTTCTACAGCCATCTCTCAATGAATTAGTCAAACCATCAAGGCATCAAAATTGGTTCTTGTGATCCTTTCATCTTCCAGGTTGTTTGCCTTTAAAGTTTAAAATGGAATTGAAGAGCATTTATAGCAATGAGACATTTCTGTGACCCTAGGGGAAGGGGTCTTTGATAACTAAACACTAGAGAATTACAGAAAATGAACCCAGCTATTGAGGGGTTTTTTAGACAGGTTTGAAATAACTTGTACTGGCTCTTGGAAAAGCGTGTGGGCAGCAGGCACCACTGGGCTTGGAGATTGTGTGTGCATATGATAAAATTTTAATTGTACATTTGATCTGTTTCAGAATGAAGACTCCAGATAGATTTAGGTTTCTGCATTAGTCTGGATTGGGTTGGGGCAGGGATCAAACAGTACACTCAGAAGAGATGACTAAAGAGAAGTTAATAAAGGACTAAAGGAGACCAACCCAGGATTAGGGAAGCACCCAGGCTATCTGGAAAGCTCTAACACCCTAAGGCATGAGAGGGGAAGAAGAGAGAGTGGTTAGTTTTTCCTATAGCTGTAAGACTACCCTGAGTCTGCAGAGAAATGAAGCTGCTGCCAGCCACAGCCCAGCAGGCAGGGAGCCTGGGGAATAAATCCATAAACCTCTCTTCTTGCAGGTGCTTCTCATCAGTTCATCCAAATCAGAAACCAATGAACAAGGAACTGAGACTCAGTTTGCACAGGCAGTCTCCCCGGGCACAAGGCAGGGCCAGAAAGGTGGAGAATGGATGAGCAGGGACAACAGAGACAGCCCAGCACTGTCTCTGTGAGCTGAGAGGCTGAGTCAGATTTGCAAATTTGTATGGTTCAATACATTTATCAAAATCTATGAATTTCACCACCAAAGCTCTTCTGGGTTCATGATGATATAGTTAATCCCACCTTGGATGGTATTAAACCAAGAAACAACAGAAAACACCTGCTAGCCCAGGATGTGCCTGGGGTGAGGTGGGGTGGGAACTGTACTGAATAGCACTGCCTGTTGTTTCCTCAGTTTCCCCTCTGAAGAAGACAGGGCTTGCATTATTGATGGAATCAAAAGGATAAGTTTGGGGATTGCATGTTTCCATCCTGCTTGCTGTTTGTCCAGTAAATCACATTTCCTCTGTAGAGCTTGAGATTTCATCTCAAGTGTGTGGGCCAGACATAAGCAGACATCAAAGCTGCCCTTGGAGAAAACCCTCTGTGATCCTGGCTAACTTTGATCAGTTCTTCCCCAAATGCAGTCATAACACACAGACTATACCAGGACACTTTTCCCTGGGCCCTGTTTTATTTCCCACCATGTAGCACACTTGCAACAGACTTTGCTCCTCATCTTTTCCCTGACTAGACATATTTTCTCTTCACTGGCACTTGCTAATTTTAGAGCAGTTAAAATGTTCCCTTTGGTGAGTCAGGGAACCCTTGAGGGTCCCAATATAGGGAGGCACACTCGCTCAGACACTGTCCTCTGCTGGAAACTGTTGGGATTGCTCAAGTCTTCAGTGAGGATTGTGTGACAGTTCTGCGATGTCAGGGTCTAAACCTCCCACCTGGGTTGGGCAGCTACACCTGCTATGTAGGTAATACCTTACATACCTAGAATATTCTCATGAAGAACCTAGATGCAAAGAAATATTTTAATATGATGCAGGAAGATGTTTTTCATGACTCGGTATAGAAAAGAAAACAAGGTACAAAAACACATGAAAGACTGAAAAATTTGACTACCTCAAAAATAAGAACTTCTGTATGACAGAAGACCGCATAAACAAAATTAAAGAAAAAAAGGAGAAAATACTTACAGCAAAGGATCAGTATCCAGAATATATAAAGAACATCTACAGATCAAATAAAAACAAAATAATCCAATAAAAATATTCTAAAGATATAAAATTCTAATTCACAGAAATATAAATGCAAAATATAAGTGTAAAATTTATGAAATAAAAAAGTAAAATATAAATAAAAAGGAAATATGAATGTCTCCAAAATGTGTGACCAAAATGCTCCATATTGGTAATTAGAAAAATGGAAATTCAAACATGAGGGATTTTTTTTTTCTTACCTACTAAATTGGAAAAAGTTAAAAAGGAAAAAAAATTTTTCCATGCTGTATCAGTGGGATTGTAAGCTGGTATGATCATTTTGCAGAGTAATTTGGCAGTATCTATTAAAGTGAAAAACGTTCAAGGTGCCTGGGTGGCTCAGTGGATTAAGTGTCCAACTTCAGCTCATGTCATGATCTCACGGGTTCGTGAGTTCCAGCCCAGCATCTGGCTCTCTGCTGTCAGCGCAGAGATCACTTCAGACCCTCTGTGTCCCTCTCTCTCTGTCCCTCCTGCACTCGCACTCTCTCTCTGTCTCTCTCAAAAATAAATAAACATTTTTTTAAAGTTAAAAATGTTCGTACACTATGAGTCAGTGATTCAGCTTCTCCATATCTCCCCCAGAAAAACAATTATCCACGTACTCAGAATGCAGGTCCAAGAATTTTGTGGCAACTTTGTTTGCAATAGCAACAAGTCAGAAATAACTTAAATGACCATCAAAATGGGATTGGCTAAATAAAGTGTAGTTCATCCATACCACACACACACATACACACACACACCTGTATAGCAGTTTTTAAAAAATGTACTACATGTACTGACATGGAAGGATCTTCAAGACCTATTGTGGTGTGAATAAAAATCAAGCTGTAATATGACACTTAATATGATAACATATATAAACACACTCATGCACATTAAATGATATTATATTTTTTTCTATGGGTATAGATACCACAGGTGGTTCGATGCATGGTAAGTGTATAGAAGATGACACATCAAACTGATGGCGTGAGTCTTTCCTGGGGTGGTGGTGAGGGCTGGACATGGTGTTCAAAGAAGACATCAGCCTGACCTGTAAAGTTTAAGGTTTTTAAAAAGAGAATATATTTCTGTAATACTTGTATAATTAAAATTAATAAAATCTATTCTTATACTAAAAAGAAGAAAACCTTTCTTAATCTTTATTCATAAAACTCCTGGAAGAGCCAGGGAATCTGAGCTATAAGCAAAATGGTGCCTTGGGTGATTTGTCAGGAAACCTGCTAAGTGGAAGGCACTGTGGTTGTCATGGAGATGGCTATCCTCACCACAAACCATCCTATGCTCTAGCCACATGTCAGCGTCTCCCATTCAGTGTCATGCTTTTAAATCTCGGTTTAAAAACTCAACTGTAATAATGCAATCCCTATCACTTACTGAAGGTGTTTGACATTAAAATGTAACATCTTATTTAATCCTTTATCTTCTCCCTCTCTCTGTCTCTCTGTCTTACTCCAGCTGAGGTTATGTACCTTTAGAGATGTTAAATAGCCTGTCCCAGGTCTGCTGACCAATATGTGGTAGAGTCTGTCCTAACCCCAGGGGCTATACTTTCAGTCATGTAAACTGTGTTACAAAGTCACAAACATCTTTGTAGTTTTGTTAAATTCAGAATATCAACTTCCTGTCAGGAGTTTTCCTGGGTTTCCCTGCCACTTAAGTCATGGCCACCTGCTGCATTGCTTTGTGACAAAATGACAGCTGGTTCATTCTGGGAGAAAAATCTACCATAGCATGAGGTGTTATTCAAGCCAACGCAACGAAGAAGCTCAAAGACAACTACATACTAAAGGAATTACTAAGAGATTAGGAGTAATCCTCAATTGCAAGACTACGTCAAATATGTTTTAAGTTAATTTTAGGAACAAAACTAATCAATATTAGCAGAGGTTAAAGTGTGACAATAATGTAAGCCTTGCAAGATTCTCCTAGGATACAATGTGCTCCCTCCTCTAAATTCTGGAAATTTTTTTATATCAAAATTAAAGGTTTTCCAGTGCTTCCAGGCCTGCTCTCACAGCTGAACCATTCCTGTCAGGCAAAGAACACAACTGAACAACATCCAAGGTTACAGAGGCGTGTCTCTGGCCAGAGGTCCCCACAGCAGGCACCCTGCTGGAGATCTCCTTTGGAGAGGAGGCAGGCTTTTGCTGTGGAGAGAAGGGCTTTTGAGAGATGTTTTGGGAATAACTTCTGAGTGGAGGGGACAGTGGGTTTACAACCAGAGCTGTGATTCCTTCTCTTCCGATTTAAAAAAAATAAATAAATTAATCTCTATTTGGATTCTTGCTTGAGAACAGGTGTGTCTATGAATAATACATAGATGGGCAGGCCACACACAGATCTGAAGGCCCAGAAGCCTGAAAGTAAATGAGACCCAGAGTGTGAAGATTACACAGTAGATTTTAAGTAGCATCACGTAAGCAAGGAAAAACCTGGGAAAGCACAAAACACACTCTGCAAATAATAAGCACATCTAAGCCCCTGGCTATGTACGCAAGCACATCTCCTCTCAGATAGTGGTAATTGCAAGTCGCTAGGTTCCCATTTGAGGAGAGGGGAGATAAATCAAGAAATGCAATCTAAAAAAAGATTGAAGCATTAGGGTTTTAATGAACGATGTTTCAGGGCAGAGAATTAAGGACATTTAAATCTTCCTTTCTGGGTTAGAACTCCTTCCTGCTCCTTAAGCTCAGCAGGGACTGGCATAAGAGGAAAAATGGTTGGGGCAGCAGATGCAGGGTGGGGTGGGTGGCTGCAGAATTCCTGGGTCCATTCCAAGATTACACTCCTGGCCTCTGACAGCTTACCTCTGACTGGTCTGCCCACCGAGGCCAAGATGTGTGGTTTTCATTTGTTAAACATGACATAATGCCTTGACATCATATGGATTAGGGAGATTAAACTCCGGCAAAGCCTTGTGATACGGGATTTCTAACCAGCAGGGTCTCAGTCTAGAGCTCTCTGGGAGAAACAGGAAGAAGATCTTGAAAAATGTGCCCTCGGCCGGCCTGAAGAACATGAGGAAGGATCTCCAACTCTTTGATTTAGTCCTTTGAAGACCCACAGTGTTTCCAGATAAAAAGGAAGCCTTGAACATCACTGAGACTCCTCTTCTTTCCAGTAAGGAAGTACTGCTGGCCAAGAAGGGTAGTTTGAGATCTCAACAGCTTTAATGTGCATGCTTGCATGCGTGCACGTGCGCGCGTGCGCGCGCACACACACACACACACACACACACACACACACACACACACACACACAGTACATATGCTTCTTATCAGCTCTGTTGTGCAAAGACTTTTCGTAGGTAAAGGATTTGGGTTTTTATCTTGCCCAAATCCTTTCAGGTATTGTCTTGAGGTAGGACAAGTTCCTTTAACCTTGCCTCATTTGAAAATGTAAGAAGAGAAATATTATCCCCTGTCCACCCTGAGCCCATACGTAAAATGACCCCACATTTATGAGCAGAAGATATTTGGAGCTATAGCACAAAGCAGATTAATATGGAACTGAAAACAGACAGATCCCTTAAAAGTCTGCCCACAGTGCAGAATTGGTAATAGATGAACCTCTTTCCCATTACAGTAACAATACCACAAGGCAGGATTTGTTTGCAAGAGAATAGATTGGCAAACAAGCTGGGACTAGAAGGTGGCTCCCATCTTGCTCTCCAGCCTGAGCAGGGCTGAAGAGGAAGAGGAAACCAAGGTGGTGGCAGGCTCCCACAGGAAGCAGAACAAGGGGCTGCACAGAACACCCCAGCCTGTTCTCTCTCTCCTGATGGCTGGCCTTACAGGTGGAACCCCCCCCCCCCACCCCGCCGGGTCATTCATGGTTAGAGCCAAGGAGGGTTGGGTTGGGTTGGGTTGGCAGGTAGCTTGCCCTTTATTCTCCCCCTGATGGAATCATTTGTCATGGTGACAGAGGCATTGGAGTGGAGGGATAAAGGGCACACTGACATCTGCAACCCAACTTTGTATTCTGGTTCCACTGTGTATGAGCTGTGTGACCTTAGACAAGGCAGAATACAGTGTGGCCAGAAGGCAGATGAGAGGAGGTGAGTGGTAGGAAGGAGCCCTAGAAAGGGCTGCAGAGCCTTAGGTACCAGAGATGGGGTGGCAGCTTTATTCTGGGGCACATACCATGGGTCCTTCCTGGGAAACCCTCACTCTGGTTCCCAAGCCCCAGCTTGCCCATCTTTGTGAGTCACTTTCTAATACCTCTTTCCTGACTCTTCTCCCGGCCCTCCCACACACCCATTTAGCACTGCCTGAGGCAAGCCACCCGGTCACACAGACCTTTAATAGCGAGTGAAACAGTAGCAGGTGTCAGAGGTGAGAGAGGAAAAAAAATCTCAATCCCCACTGGAGGGCGAAGATCATTTTCTTTCTGCATTTCCATTTAAAGGGAGAAGTGAAAAGCATGAAATCACATGCCAACAGGAAGAGAGAGTTTAAACCAGAATAACCTTGACAGGAGCAGACACCAGCAGCTTCCAAGTCACAGTTGCCAAAACTGAACTCCTGGGGAGGAATGGAACATGCACGCAGGGAAACACAGGCAGAAGTCACCCAGCCTTCCAACCTAGGTGCCAACTCTCTACCCACTGGCCTGCTGGACCTTTCTACTTGGATGTGCCTCAGGCACTTAGGCTCACCCTGCCCCACACTCATCCTGTCATCTGTCTTCCAAATCTGCTCCTCCTTTGGGTCTCTTGTCACATGATGACTCCTACCCAAGCCAGAAGTCCAGGGGTCTCCCAGAACTGTTCTCTCCCTATTCCTCCTGCCTTCCTGAACCACCACCAGCTAATCAGCATCTCAGCCCAGCTAGTTCTGTCTCTGTCTCCTTCATGCACATGGCCTCTGTCTGGCTCCATCATCTCGCATGGACTCTGAGGCAGCCTCCTGCCAACCCCCATGCCACGCTTTCTCTGATCTAGCCTCTATTTTTCTCCCAAGACGACCTACCCCCTGAAATGCAAATCAAATGATGGAACTTCCCTTCCTAAATTCCTTGAGTGGTTTTCCTTTGCTATCAGGATAAATTCTAAACTCAGGCTAGTGTACCAGGCATTGCAAGCTTTGCCCCTATCTAGTGGTCCAACTTTATCTGCTTGTCTACTTACCCACCCCCAACTCCATTCTCAACTCTTTCCCTCAGTGTTCCAGGCCCTTTCACACATTATGGCTCTTTGCCTTGTCTTCCTGACGAATTCTTGCCTGTCTCTCCAGATTCCGTGCAGGTGTCTCCCCGTGGACCCTTCCCCCCATCACCTCACGCATGTCCTCTATCACACCAGTGGTTCTCAGGCACCTTTCTGCCTCCCCGACCAGTTCCCTGAGAGCAGGAACTCCATCTTGTTCATCTTTAGATCCTCAGGCCCAGGACAGAACTTGACACAAAAGCCTGAACAGGGGTCCACGGAAGGTGTGAGCCTGTGAATTGCTCCTTCTTGGGCAGAGACACACTGTGGAGAGAGACCAGGGACAACTCAGGGCACATAGTGGGCCTAGAATCTTGCCTGGACAAGTCCTGGGCCTCTAGGGCAAGTGGGAAAATTGAGTGCAGACACCAAAGTCCATCAGAATAACAGATGAAACATAAAAATACCAATACCTTGTCCCCATGGTGTCACAGGAGAGAAATCGTTGCCTGCTCCTGGGATTAGAGAGACGCCGATCTTGCATTTTGTCCTATTCTGCAGGAGGATTCTAAAGTGGATTCAGGCCCATCCAACTTCAGAATCTGTAAGAACCAGGACAGAAGGACATCTGAAACACCACTGCTTCACCACTCTATATACACAGGAGGCTGAAAGATGACTTCGCTCACTTTTCTTTTGAGATAAAATTCACAACATAAAAATTACCATTTTAACCATTTTTAAAGTATATAATTTAGTGACTTTTATGACATTCACAATGTTGTGTAACCATCACCACTGTCCACTTCCAAGATATGTCCATTACCCCCAAGGAAACCCCTACCCATTACGTCGTCACTCCCCATTCATCCCGTCCCAACCCTTGGCGGCCGCTAACCTACTTACCGTCTGTAGATTCACCTGTTCTGACCATTTCATAGAAATGCAGTAACATAATATGTGGTCTTTTGTGTCTGGCTTCATTCACTTTGCGTGGTGCTTTGCTGGCCGTCCATCTTAAAGCGTGCGTTAGCACCTCCTTCTAGTTTTATGGCTGAATGATATCCTTTTGTACGACGATCCGATTTGTTTATCCATTCATCAGTCAATGGACGTTAGGTCGCTACCACTTTTTAGCAATTACGAATATTTGGCTGCTATGAAATTTGTGTACAAGTCTTTGTGTGAACATATGGTTTCGCTTCTCTTGGGTATATAGCTGGGAGTGAAATTGCTTCATCAAATGTTTAACATTTTTTGAGGAACTGCCAATATGCTTTCCTCAGCAACTGCACTAAATTTTACAATCCCACCAGCAATGTCTAAGGGTTCCAATTCACTCACTTTCTGAAATCTTAGCTATCTAAGCCAGAAGTCCAGGGGTCTTAACTCCTCATATTGGTATCTTCCTTATAGACCTTCCAGAAATACAACCAATTGGATAGCGACAGAGTCCAAATCTAACATCTGAAATGGGGAAATGGCCTCCAGCCGAACCTGAGCTGATAGCCAACACCTCATCACACATCCTGAGAGACACTCTCCCTGCAGCTGCCCCTGAAGCAGGGCTTCTGAACAGCTCAGAATTGCAAGGACACCTTATGCCCCGTCCCCTAGATCTGTTAGGTATGAACGTGCAAGCATGGTGCCCCCAGGGCCCCCACTTGCAAATCAGATGAGGAAAGAAAAGGGGAGTCTAGATCTCATTGGGAAGTAGAAGGAGCGGAAACAGGCCAGATTCCGGGGAACCATTTTATTAGCCAGAAATTAGTGCTGCTTTCTGCAGAAGCCAGAAGACCGGGAACCCCCTGGGGCAGGGCAGGTGGACCAGCAGCAGGGCACAGAGTGGCAGGCTGCCGGGCAGGCAAAGAGCAGCATCTGCCCCGTCCCGTGGGAGGTGATTCACTGAGGTCTAGGCAGACGTCTTGGCACAGCCTCAAGGCATGGGCATGAGGAGCGGGGCCAGGACCTTGGGCGACAGATGAGAACGAGGCAGGGTCCTGGCAGGTCTGAGAGGCTGAGCCACAGGACTTCACGCTGCCCCTGTCTGCTGGTTTCACCTCTAGTGAGACACTGTCCCTCCTCAAATTGCATCCCAGTGGTTGAAAACAACACTTCTCTCTAGATCCCTGAACACAGGATGCCCCCGCCATCATTTACACCATTTGCTCCCTGAAAACTTACACCACCCCCCCTAGAAAACTCAGGTCTCAGCTCAAGCACATGGCTTCTATGACACTCCCCCACATACACATGTCTATGCTCTCCGGTGGCTTGGGGGGCTCCAACCCCCGCACCCTCTGCCTTGTGGCACTGTGCAACAATGGCCTTTCTCTTACTGTCCTGATTTGTGGCTGTCTCCCCACAGTGGTGAGCAATGCCAGGGCAGGGACAGACACTTCTCCCATGTATGCCCAATCCAGAGCCCTAGGCAATCAAAGGTACTTTTGTGGTAAGTCTGCTCCTGGGGACTGGACAGAGAATGACCAGAACTGGTGACAGAGAACCAGACTAGGGGTTCAGCATGAGAATAGCCACAGGCTGAGTGGTTTGGCAAACTATGGCCCGCAGTCCAAATCTAGCTCACCTCCTGTTTTTGTATGGCCTGGGAGTACAGATTGGATTTCATATTCTTAAGTGTAAAAAAAAATCAAAAGAATAGTATTTCACGATGTGAAAATTATATCAAATTCAAATTTGATTATGTAAATAAGATTTTTAATTTTCTTAAAAGTTTATGGCAATTTGTTTTTCCTCTTGTTCTCTGATTACCTACATAATATTCCTGATTTTGCTTCTTGGCCCATGAAGAGTAAATTATTTACTATGTGGCCTTTTACAGAAACAGTTTGCTGACCTCTGCTCTGAATGGCTTGGCATGATTCAGTCCTAACATCCACCCCCACCCCCACAATCCACCCAAGACCAAGCCTGTGACTCCCCTTCCTTGAATGGCAGCATTGTCTGTGGAGAAGGACTCACTCCCTGTCAGTGCTTAACTCCATGCTCCCAACCACACACACCTCTTATTTGGTATCAAAAGGCTTCAGGAAAATACAAAGCAATTACAGCTCACAGAAAGATTAACAACCCTCCCTACAATCAGTGATGAAGGTGGGATAGTCCTGAAGTCTCTTTGTTTATTGACCACCTACTACATGCCAGGCACTGCATGAGATATTTTAAAGACACCATTTTGAGTTTCGGGAACCTCTTTAGAAGTTCTCATCTTTATTCCCCTCTCCTTCCCCTCCCCTTCCCATATATGTGGAAGAACAGAGATAATGGTCCCCTTTTCCCCTTTTATTCTCTTCTATCTTCACTCTGAGTGGAAAAGGAATCTTTAGCATAAAACATCAAGTCACAATAACTTATATAGCACTTGTCATGAGCAAGGCATTGTTTTGAGGAGTTCTCAACCATGTCACTACTGACATTTGGCCTGGATAATTCTTTGTGTGGGGGGTTGTCCTGTGCATTGTAGGATGTTCTGCAGCATCCCTGACCTCTATCCACTAGGTAAATGCAACTCTTCCTCCAGTTATGACCACCAAAAATGTCTCCAGACATTGCCAAATGCCCTTTGGGGGTGAAGGTGGAGACAAAGTTGTCCCCAGTTGAGAACAACTATCCTGCATGTTTTACATATAAACTCACAAAAACTAAATGAAATAGGTCTTGTTATTATCTTCATTTTAGAGATAAGTAATCTAAGGCACAGAAAGGCTAAGTAACTTCTTCAGGGTCACACAGCTGGTAAGTGATAGAATGGGACAACAATCCATATTGTCTAGTTCCTGTATCCATGCTTTTGCTACTGTCGATTTTATTAAGTCTCAGAACCCACCAAGCTGACCCCACCTAGAAAACTGTAGGGGATACCCCTTTTGCCCTTGTAAGATAGAATCGAAGGCCTCCTTGGCTTGACCACAGGAAGCACCATTAAGATAAAACAGAGACTGGGAGAGGGCTAGAAAAGAGGGAGTAAAGACAAGGCCCCAGAAACACAAAACCACTAGGCATCCATTGAGGCTGACTCTGTGTGGCCTGATGGGAATGAAGCAAGTCCTATTTTGCACCACACTCTGCGCTATGGGTATTCATGACCAGCTGGGAGAAATTTCTTTCCTGTTGCTCTCCTCCCTTCATCCCTCCTTCCTACTGTTCTCCCCCTGCTCCTTCTCTTTCTCTTTTCTTCCCTCTCTCCCTCTCTCCTCCTTTCCTCACTTTCTCTTCCTTTCTTTGATGCTGTTAATGGCTGTGCACCTGCCTTTCCAGATATTATGAGATACAACAGGAGACATGAGAGTAAATAAATAAACTGAGGCTCAGAGCTTAATGAAGTCAAACACAGACATGCATACACACCTCCCTCACCTGACAGACCTACTAGTACAGCTGGGGTTTTATATCAGTTATGATTGCTGTGGGCTCCAGGTAAGAGAAAGAAACCAGACTTAGAATAGCTTCACTAAAAGGGGGACAATTATTCTCTTTCCCAGAAGGGTCAGATGTAAGCCCTCCAGGACTTCTGGGTGGTTTTGCAATGCTATTGACATCCCAGGCTCCCTCTGTCTTTCTGCTTCTCTATACTGCCATATGGCTTTCATCCCTTTGCTCACAAGAAGGCTATTGAACTTCTAGGAGTCACAACTGTAATTGGGCAGTAAAAGCAGAGAGGGGACAAGATGGAAAGGTGAGGGCCAGCTGAGTCTGTCCCTTTGGCTTACGTCTCATTGGTCAGACTGGGTCACACGACCACTCTACCTACAAGAAAGTCTGTGGAGGTGCTTATCTTTATTTTTATTTTTTAGGTTTATTTATTTATTTTTGAGAGAGAGAGAGAGGGAGAGAGAGAATGCACTATCAGGGGAGAGGCAGAGAGAGAGAGAGAGAGAGAGAGAGAGAGAGAGAGAGAATCCCAAGCAGGCTCCACACTGGCAGTGCAGAGCCTGAAACGGGGCCTGACCTCAGGAAAGAACTTGTGCAAGATCATGACCTGGCCTGAAATTAAAAGTCCAAGGCTTAACCAACTGAGTCACCGAGGTACCCCCGTAGGTAGTTTTAATTGGGCATGTTATACCACACTGCAAAAAATATTTGGGTTCAGTGAGTAAGGAAGTAAGGAAGAATGAATATTGAGGGGGTGTCTAGCAGTGTCTGCCCCAGATTCCAAAGGCAGTGTCCATTCCACCAGGGAACACTGTTTGCTGAGAGCCAGTGGGCTGGAAAGGAGATACAAACTCTGGAGATGGTGGCTAACCTTGAATCTTGGTCGTTTCCTTTACTGTCTGTGCGACCTTGGGCCAATTGCTTTATATTTTCCTTCCTCACTTTCCTCATTTATAAAATTTGGCGGGGGGGGGGGGGATCCCACCCAACTCACAGTATTTCATGGGGATAAAATCAGTTAGCACATGTAAAATACTTAGAATAGTGTCTGGTGCATAATAAGCCCTCAATAAATATTAGCTATTTTTAAGCTGTAACTATTTACTGAATATCTATTATATGCCAAATGCACCAAATTATCTTTTCTAATCCTCACAACAAATGCACAAGGGAAATAAATATCCCCCCACATGGTATGAGTTCAGGAGGGGTCCCAGGCCCCGGTACCTGTCATTTTGCCTTTTCATTGAAGACTTCTAATCCTTAAGAAATTCTTTAATGAAAACACCTCTGTGAAAGGTCTCTATGCACTTTTCAGCAAGCATCTTAACATCTGACACCAAGGCAGAGATTTGTAGCATCAGCACACTAGGATGTCAGACAAAGCCTTTCCCTGGCACTTTCGAGTAGGTCTTGCCCTGGGTTTAGCTCCAAGTTTTGAGGGAAGATTTAATCTAATTTCTGTTCTTTTTTGCTTGATCTGCAAATTGACTCACCCATCCCAGATACTTAAAGATATGTGATAATGGTGCTCTGGGAATCAAGCAGGGGCTGACGTACTCAGAGCTTTCACGGTCAATTAGGACAGGGTGGAATCTATAGAAATGTTCGAGTATAGGAGCATAGGGGAGAGAGGAGACTGAGGGTCACAGATTTCAGCAGTTGGCCCCTGGGTAGGGTCAGACTAAGCTGGAGAACAATCAAGTTCCAGCCTCACACTCTTACTTTAGGGAGACGCCAGGTGCTGACTGAAGAGCAGTGATGTCTAAGGCAGCCAGCAGGAGAGAAGGCATCGGTTCTGCTATGGAGGTGAAAATAGACATGACTCCCACCAAGCAGCCCCTTTGTGCTTGCCACGCCCCCAACTCAACCATCAGATTGGGGCTGACTCCTAGAAGTTCAGTCTAAATAAAATCACATGTTCCTGGAAGTGCTCTGAAAAATTCAAAGACTCCCATCTTAGAATAAATTCTACTCCTAGGAATATTTTCTATAGAGAACATGTGCAAAATGATTTTTCACTATGGCATTATTTTTAATAGTGACAAAACTGGGAACAACCAAAGCATTCATGAATAGGGGGCTAGTTAATTTATCAAATACATATTTTTAAAAACACAGATGGGCATCAGACTTTATTAACCTGAAAAGTTATAGCTGGTATGTAGTTAAGTAGGAAAAAACACAATATGAAGCAGCATGTAAGGTAAGGACCATACACGTGAAAATCAAAAAATTGAATAAATATATATATTTAAAAAAATATTAGCAGAAAGGCAAGAACATGAACTGAGATGAATACTGAGATGTTTGGAAAAATTTCACCCAAATGTTAGCATTGTTTATCTGCATAAAAAATTTCCTGCAGAACCAGGTTTCTCGCTGTTGGAGTTGAAATTTACAAATAGGCAAGGGGAGGAAGCTGGAATAATCCATATGTTAATGGATTAGAGTTTGAGGCAGCAGTATGAACTCATGTTTAGCTTAGTATAGACACAGATGGTGGCATATAGAATATTTATAGATATGTGTACACACGCAGGTTAATATATGCACACATATTTCTTTGTTTTGTCAGCTGAGAGGGCCTAGAAGAAATGACATACCAGTACCAAGGAGCATACCTCATGCCCACATCTTTATTTCTAATACCATTCTCCAATAAAAGGAACCAGGGCTCCTTAAAGAAATGGCTGATTCTAGGACTAGGGTGTAAAACATACAAGATGAGCCTAGAGCATCTTCTAATGCCATAAAGTAAAAAAGGACTAAAAAAAATTAACATGAAGTAACCCATATGGATGTGTATGTCAAAACAGCACAGAATTCCCTATGGCCAACATTGGAACAATGTGGGCAACAATGTAAATAAAGTAGTATTGGACTATAATCCAAATATAAAATAGATACCTATGAGCCCACACTAATATAAATAAATTATAAATGGTAGGGAGAGGAGACAAAATAAATCTCGTGCAAAAGAATTCCAAATAATTTCTGTAGATGCTCAGCCCTAAGAGAGGGAGGGCATAATTTCCCACTCCTGTAATGTGGCTGTGCACAGTGGCCTCCTCGCAAAGAGGACAGCAGGGAAAGAGGGAAAAAGAATAGCTTCACAGTGGAGAAGACAGACAAGCTCATCTCAGTCTGGTGGTCAAGGTCAACATCAACAGTCATAAATCATGCTAATAGTATGTAACCTTGGTATCATGTGATAAAGATGACACTTTGCCCCTGGGATCTTCCTCCTCAAAATTCACAACCCCAGCCTCGTCATGAAAAAAATCATTAGATAGATTCTAGTAGAGGGGCATTCTCCAAAATGCCTGACTAAGGTCCTTAAAAACGAGGAGAAGCTGACAAACTGTCACAGCCAAGAGAAGTCGAAGGAGATGGGTAAATCTAAAACTGTTTAAAAAAAATAACGTTTTTCCTTTTTAAAGTTCCCACAGAATGATTTTTCCCTAAACAAAAGGATCAAAGTGAATTTTGATCTCAGCCTTTAACAATGCAGAAAGTCAGTAAGGGCTTTGAAAATAAAGCTTTTCTTTAAAGGTTTTCCAACATCCTGGATCAAATTCTTACACGGGGCCTTAAGGTCAAAGTTCTTGGGCTTTCTCCAGGAAATTAAAAGATTTTCCCAAATATATCAGAGGCAGGCACCGCCCTCACTAAGGGGAGGGCCTGAAGAAGGTTGAGGTTTCCTTTCCTGGGCTCTCAGTGTTTTTCTCATCACACATACCTGTAGGTTGCACATGTACATCTCAGCACAGCCATTGTGACATGACAAAGCCTACTGTTTCCGGGGACATTTACAACACTTTTATGAGATGGTGTTGACCACTATCTGTCCCTAGAACAGACGCAGAGGAGCTCTTCAGAGAGGCCGTGGAGTCTCCAAATAGAAGTGCACAGGTGATGGCCAAATACTGGCAGTCCCATAGCCTCAGGCCCCTGAATCCGTGGGGATGGTCTGAGACTTTGCCATGAGCACATCTGGAGGACAGACTGATTTATGAGATATCCCCAAGATTCTCCCAGCTCCCACTTTAAATGAGAAAGAAGAATCCTCAAGCTGAAAGGGGCAAGTCATGGAATTGTTTTATTTCTTATTGATTTTGTACATATGCAACTCAGCTAAGTAGAATTATAGCAAATTGTGTTCCTGATGACCCAGGAAATATGCTAAAAAAGTAATTCTTCTGAATAGTCAGAAAAGTTCCAGAAGTTAGCCCTAGGACTTAGAAACAAGGTCAGAAAATGACATCTTTGAAAACTGGAAATGATAAAAATCAACATACAACGAATGGGATTAGTCCCCTGTAGTTATTCATCCCCTGTAAATCATCCACCTCAGAGATGCTCAGCAAACACATCTTAGAGAAGACTGGAGTGCCTCCCAAAACCAGT
The DNA here is from genome assembly GCF_018350195.1 of Panthera tigris. Taxonomy (NCBI): domain Eukaryota; kingdom Metazoa; phylum Chordata; class Mammalia; order Carnivora; family Felidae; genus Panthera; species Panthera tigris. The sequence goes on from NC_056665.1 coordinate 111,553,439, forward strand.
CAAGGGCCCCAGGAGACTTCTGCATTGCCACCGGAAACTACTAATCTCAAATGGACCTTATCTTATTGAGATAAACTATAATTTTGAAAATTGTAACATGCTAATGACAAATACAATGGAAAACTCTCCTTGGAATCTAGAGATAGGAGACAAATAGAAAAGTCCTGGTCAGGGTTTTAAAAATAAATCTAAAGGAATAAAAGTCACAATATAGGGAATATAGTAATATAGTAATACTATAATAATGTCACATGGTGATAGATGGTAGCTACATTTGTGGTGTGCATAGCATAATGTATAGAGCTGTTGAATCAATATGTTGTACACTTGAAACTAATGTAACATAGCATGTCAACTGTACTCAAAGAAAATAATTGTTAAAAATGGAAAATAAGTCTAACCGAGAGTGACCTATTTATGGCTTTGGTTGTTGGAAAAGTGTCCTCCCCTGAAAAAATTGGGACAATTCTTCAGGTTCTGGAAGAGCTAGTCCTGTGAGACTAGGTAAACCCTCTCTTTGATTTCAGTTCTCCAAGGAACCTTAGGATCTCCAGGGAAGACACTGTGAAGGAGGCGATCCAGATAAGTGGACATGAGTATCCAGTTAGTAGGAGTCCTACAATATTGTGTCTCTAAATCAGTGTCTCATGAATTTGGAAAGTGGCCCTCCATACTTCAGAGCTAGCACATACTGGAGTGCTCCTTGGAGGCAAGGGAGTTCCCAAATTGCAAGGCTAAGGACTCACATGCTGGACTAAGTTGTCCTCCTAGTGGTCACTTCATGAGGCCCGCATGGGCCACCAGCCGGCCTCATTAAAAAAATCATATCCTACATCTTCCATTCTATAAGATAGCCTATTTACTGAAGATGTTTCTTAGAGTCTTCTCTTTTGGGGACTGGCTAATGTTACAGTAGATGGATGGGTCTGACCTACCCAGATCTTCCTCTAACTGTTGATTTTTCAAATTCATCAAAGAACAAGAGAGTTGGGTACTTTCTTAAGTGCATCGAACCACTTGGTGGCCCCTATCTAGTAGTTGGGTATCAATGAAGAAACCATGACAAGACATGTTTGGACACGAGCAAGAATCCTTCATTCATGCTGCACACACAGGCTTTACCATCCATTTGTATCAGTATCATCCATGACCTGAAAACAGCATTACTTCACGGACGCCACAATTTTTCAGTTATAATTTAAAAATCAACACTCACAAGAGGGGAAATTCTGTTAGTCTCTCATATGCAGAGAATAAGCCATAATATTTTTGAAGTTTTACCCATGGGTTACAGAGAATGTAGGTTTAAAAATATTTGCCTGTATCTGAGTAGAAACAATCTTACTCCTCAGTGTATGCTCTTAAAAAAAACCAAAAATAACCTTATTTGGACTCTATTCTGCCTTCTAAGACAACAACTATCACTTCTCCTTCCCTACTTTGCCCTCTTCTCTCTGTCAAATGTCTTTTATCACAAAGAAATTGCAAGGCTTCGGGTCATACTCAGCTTTCCCCTTGGTTTCTGTAGGGCTCCTTGGTGAACACATACCCTGTTATGATTAAAAACATTTGCCAGCTCAAAATGTCTTCTCCAAGCCCCTCTATAAAAGAATATTAAAATCAGGGCTCGTGCTGTTATGAGTTTCTGGAACAAAAGTCCCAGAGGCAACAGCTGCTCTTTCTTATTGTTGTAACAGCAACTCTCTTGGCAGCACTGAGATGGGCTTTTATAACTTCCCTGGAGGGAACCCACTGAAGTTCAAAAGTGATCCCCACCAATTCCTGACCTCTGTGTGATCCAGAAGACGCCCTGCCAGCCACCAGCTAGCTATGCAAGGTGGGGCCCATGAGCCCCTCCTCCAATGAACTACACAAGAAGGAAATGAAAAAGAGAGAGAAAGAGAGCTCTCCAAGAGCCTGGACAGCATTCCTCTGTATCTAATGGCCCTCCTCTGAGGCAGCTGCTTCCTTCAGGCATGACTTCCCATCTGGATACTGGGAAGGCCTTAGGTCAGGCGTCAGCACTTTGCACCAGAGATACTCATGAGTTTTGACCTCCAAAGGAACAAGGCAAGGATCCTCTTTGCTGAAGAGACTCCAAAGGAGAACAAAAATGGAGCTTTTGGGGAAGAAGCCTGACCTGACAGGTCTCTGGCTTGCTAAGGAGACAGCAGCACCACTTGCAGGTAAGAACACAGAGAAGGAATGGGACTCCTGCAGCTTGAGAGGCTCAGAAATTAAAAATTGGGGGTAGTGCAGCATCGGACCCCTGCTTTTTGACTCGGCTCTAGATGCAGAGATGAGCGTAGTTCACCTCTCGAATGAGTGCAAGATTATTTTTTTCCCACTACTTCTGTCATCCTTGGGAGCCCAGTAGATAAGCCATTTTAATACATAGCGATATTAGGTATCATTTATGTTTTATATACATTATATTATTAAATCCTCACAATGAGCCAATGAGATGAGTATTATTATTTTTATTTTGTATGTGAATATCTTGAAAATATTAGGGGATAAATAGCTTATTTGAGAATATGCAGCAAGTCAATGGCTGAGGAGGGATTTGAACCAGGCCCCAAAGCACATGTTCTTTGTCAGGCTATCTTCCCTCTCTACCTTCCATGCCCTCCCTGCCCAGAGTGACTGCACCTCAAGTCTTGGGCCTGTGACCTTGTGTATGCCAAACCATCAGAAGAAAATGATCTCTATAACACTCCTTGAGGTCTGTCATCTGAATATTTTATGCACTATTTGCTGAAATTAAAACCTACATTGGTCTATCTCCTATGAATGAAAGTCCTTTTTATTTTTTATTAATTTTATACATTACCATTTATTTATTTGTTTATTTATTTATTTATTTATTTATTTATTTATTTATTTTGTTTTTGAGAGAGAGAGAGAAAGTGACCAGGAGAGGGGAAGAGGGAGGGAGGGAGGGAGGGAGGGGGAGAGAGAGAGAGAGAGAGAGAGAGAGAGAGAGAGAGAGAGAGAGAAGAGAGAATCCCAAGCAGGCTACATGCCCAGTGCAGAGCCCCATGCAGGGCTTGATCTCATGACCATGAGATCATGACCTGAGTCGAAATCAAGAGTTGCATGCTAAAATAACTGAGCCACCCAGGTGCCCCTGGAAGTCCTTTTTAAATGCCAACACCTCAGGGATGCAAGTCCCCAACAGAGGCATCTAATTTTCATATACATCTCAGGAGTTCTGCAGGTTACAGTGTTGGCCTTTTCTGCAGGAGGGTCAGATAGACCTGTTCAGAGAAATGGTACAAAATATGGGGAGGACTTCTAGTAAAGCCTGGATATTGAAAACATGTAATTAGCTTTGCTTCCCATGGAACGATCTCAAAAATGACAGTACAGAAATGTAAAGGAGGGGTGCTTGACCAGCTCATTTGGAAGAACATATGACTCTTGATCTTGGGGTTGTAAGTTCAAGCCCCACATTAGGTGTAGAGATTACTTAAAAATAATCTCTACTTAAAAATAACTTTTTAAAAAAGAAATATAATGAAAGAAAGTACATGGTCAAAGAGAATGGATGGCAAGATGATGGGAATCAAGACAATGGAAAGTGAATGGATGAGTGATACCTGCAGGTCAGAGAAAGTTCAAACCCAACTGCCTTCAGAGAGATGGCCAATGACAAGAAAGCAGGTGTGTTCCATGGAGCCCCTACAAGGCTTTGGCTTTGAAGGCACCAAGTACCTCTAAAGGCAAGGATGGGGAGTGGGTCTGGAAACAACCTGAGAGGCAAAAGCCTTCATGAGGAGCATTTACACCTCAGCCTTGTCCTTTCCCATACCACATGCAATCAAATGGCCAGTGTTCCTCTACCTCTCATGGTCAACAAGAGACATATTCCCTGGAGAAACTGAACTGACACGTTTTCAGGCCTGGAGACACCAGGTTCAATAAAGGGTAAAGTACTAAATGCATGAATGTTTACATACTGGACAGTCAGGCTCCAAGCCCTGTCTCAACCCCTCCCCGAAGGCTGGCATACAGGTGCTTTGGAGAAAATAAACAACACTAGAGAAAGACTTACCTATGATGACATTTCAGGGCTGCTAGTAGAAAGACACAGCATCTGACAATTATTTCACTAAAAATTTTTAAGCTTTTCATTTTGAAATAATCTGACTTACCAAAAAGTTGCAAATACAGTACATAGAGTTACCACAGAACCTTCATTCACCTTTCCCAAACGTTAATGTTTTACGTAACTACAGTAAAGTGATCAAAATCGGGAAATTAACACTGATACCATACTATTAATTAATATAGAGACCTTATTCAAACTTCACCAACTTTTCTTCTCTGGTCCGGGATCTAACCCGGGACCATGCATTGCACTTAGTTGTCATGTATCCTTAGACTCCTCCTATAATTTAGAACAAATGCTCATTATTTCTCTGTCTTAGATGACTTTGACATTTTTTAAAAGGATTGGTCAGCTACATTCCAGAATGTTTATTCTAAGTGCATCATATTAGGAAGCATATGATATCAATATATCTCATTACTGGCTATGTTAACTTCAATCACTTGGTTAGGTGATATCTGCCAGGATTCTCCACTCCATTGTTTCTTTTCTAATTAATAACTATATTGTGGGGAACAAAATATCCTGTTTCCCACACACTTTAATTTGCTAATTTTATCATCCACTAATGTTCTTGATTATAACAATTATTACTGAGTTGTTTGCCAAATAGTGATTTTTTAAGATTTCCACCATTCCTTCTACAACTTTATTTTTGTTGTTGTTGCTGTTTTAATAACTTATTTTCATGTTAGCGAATATACAGTGTATACAGTGTAGTCTTGGCTTTGAGAGTAGATTCCTGTGATTCATCACTTACGCACAGCACCCAGTGCTCATCCCAACAAGTGCCCTCCTCAATGCCCATCTCCCATTTTCCCTGCCCCTTCCAACCTGCCACCCCCACCAACCCTCAGTTTGTCCTCTGTATTTAAGAGTCTGTCATGGTTTGCCTCCCTCTCTGTTTGTAACTTATTTTTCCTTCCCTTCCTCTATGGTCTTCTGTTAAGTTTCCCAAATTCCATATATGAGTGAAAACATTTGACATCTGTCTTTTTCTAACTGACTTCTTTCACTTAGCATAATACCCTCCAGTTCCATCCACATTGTTGCAAATGGCAAGATTTCGTTCTTTTGTATATATATGTGTGTGTATGTATACACACACACACACACACACACACACATACACACACACACACCACATCTTATTTATCCATTCATCAGTTGATGGGCATTTGGGCTCTGTCCACAATTTGGCTATTGTTGATAGCACTGCTATAAACATTGGGGTGCATGTGCCCCTATGAATCAGCACTCCTGTATCCTTCTACATTTTTAATTGAAATTCTGTAGTTAGAGCTTTATCTTCTCCCCTAACAATTTATTTATCTACTAAATCATTTATTTATATCAGCATAGACTCACAGATATTTATCTTATTCTATTCTATCTTATCTTTTTTTTAGATGGAAGTATAGTTGCTACGCAATGTTATATTAATTTCAGGTATACAACATAGTGATTCATCAAGTTTATAGGTTATGCTATGCTTACCACAAGGGTAGCTACCATCTTCTACCTTACCTTATTCTACTCTTATTACTTATTTCATTGCTCAAATTGTCCCAGATTTGGCCAGTGAAAGCTGTTTTTAGTTGGCTCCTCTGTCCTTTCAACATGTCCCCACCATTTTTTGAGCACTTTCTCACTTTCTGACACCATAAGATTTCCATGCTTATCCCATCCTTTTTCTAATTTAACCTAGAATGAGCCATTTCTCCAAGGAATGGCAGTTGCTTTTACTAGAGAATGATATATAAAAACAAGGGTGGGCCCTATGTGTGATTATTGCTATTGGGTTGCATCTCTTTTAGACCCTCTCAGAAGACAGAGCTAGAAAATAAGTGCATGGGCTCATAAACACACACACACATCTATATTCTGTAGTTGTATTAAAAATAGAGACTCAAATCTTAGATTAAGATTGACATACACTAAAGTCTGCTTCCAGGAGGAAGAATGGAGAAGCAGAATACAACAATGGCTCAACTCCTCAGCCTTCTCAATTCCATGAAGTTGTAAGTGTTCTTTCATATACCTTCACATGAAACAATTATGCAAAAATAGATTAGTAACATGAGCAAGCTGCCAAGGGTTTCTTCCTGAAAGCTATTTTTCTTTATAGTTTCTATTTACACTATTTACATAGTTTACAGAATATTTACATGGGTTCAAAATTCCTTCCCATAAAATACTTATTAATTACAAGGCGAAAGGCAAGCTTTACAGAGAAGCCTGGAAGATACATCCTTCATCAAATAAAGATAACATCACCAGTAATAGGACAAGTCAAAATCATGCAGTGGATATAGTAAGAAGCACCAGTACCCCTCTGTGATATTCCTACCAACGATGCAAGACCAGACTACTCAAGAGGAAACATCAGACAAACCCAAGTTGGGGGAAAGTCTACAATGTAACTGAACTGTACTATTCAAAAGTATCAAGGTCACAAAGGAAAGACTGAGAAATTGTTCTAGATTGAGAGACTCTAAAGAAAAACACATAAATGCAATATGTGAATCCAAGTTGGATCTTTTTGCTATCAAGGGTCTTCTTAATGAAACTGGAAAATCTTGACTGAGGTTTGAGAATTAGATGGTAAAAATGTACCAATGTTAATTTTTCTGAGTTTTATTGTAGTATTGTGGTTATGTGGGAGAATATCCTTTTTTGTGGGAAATACCCACTAAAGCATTTGGAGTTCATGGAATTATGTCCACAGTTTGCTTTCAAATGCTTTAGGAAAAGAACAGTTCTTTCTAGTATATCTGCAATTTTTTTATGGTTGAGATTTGCTTTAATTTTTAAAATTAAGTAAGTAACCAAGAGAAAAATCATGAGAGAAAAGATTTTTGAAAAGTTATACGTTTAGCCCAGGAAATCCAACATCCAAATACTACAAGCTCCAGAAAGACTAAACAGAGTAAACAGAGGGGGACAAAATTATCAAAGAAGTGTAATAGGAGAAAATGTCTGAGGTGTTTTTCCTACAGGATACCATTTCTCAGATTAAAGGCCCCACCAAGCACTTAGTACAATAAATGGAAAAAACCAAGGCATATCATCATGAGATTTTAGACATAAAAGAAGATGCAAAGAATTTCTGGGAGTGGGGGGGAAAAGTCACATACTCTTTACGAAGCCATTTTTGAAAAGTAGAGCATTCCCCTTTGCCAAGCCGCAAATCAATAAAATTCTTTTTATAAGACAGTGAATGAAATGTTCAGAGCTAGAAGAGACACACATCAGTCAAAAGGGGCTTTTCAACAAAATCCTTCCATTTTCTACTCAAGATAATGTTAAATTATAATCAGAAAATACTCAAACTAGTTTCTCAGCCCTTTCCTTTAATGAGATTGCCTCTTGAATGGTGCCAAATGTTAGAGCAGAGATTTGAGACCCACCTGCTGCTTGTCCTGGGAAGGCTGAATGAAAGAGGGTAAGGCCATCCTACATAGAACATAAGAGGATACAGCAAATAAAGGTCCAAGGATAAGGTGCGTGGACACCAGTTGCTCACTGCTGCTCTCCTAGAGGTGAACAGCCTCGTTCATTTCCACCCAAAGATGTCTAACAAGGATGCCATCCAATCACAACTTGTTCTTTGCACAACATGTCCAACATACACAGCAGCTCTGGGCATTTGGCCTAACCTGGTCTTCAGCTGGTATGCTGAACCAGAAGCAGGTCAGGTGGCCCTTCTGGCTTCTTCCCTGAGACTTACATCCTGACTGAAGCCTCAAATTCTGGCTGCTCTGCTGGTGAGAAGAAGCACAAGACACACAAGAAAAGAGGGCATTTCTCTCTCAGGCTTTGGACAGCTGGTCCAAGCCTGTTCATGCTTTCCTCTTGCCTCCTGCCCCACTTTTGTTCCTGCTTGCAGTACATGAGCAGGGGGCTGGCCTTCCAACCAAGAGGTTGTCCCAGGCCCACAGCTTCTGGAAAGAAGGTCATAGGAACTTTCTCTTAAATTAATCCAGCGGGGAGGAAGAAGATGACAGCAGGAATAAGGGAGCCCAAAAGTATAACTAAGGAAAATATTACAAAAGAAGGACAATTCCCTAGAAAACAGAATTTTTAACTTCTTTCCTTCTCCCCCAAATCCTACCCACTCTTTAAGCCAAATCAGTGGTCCTCAAGCCAGTCAAAACCAGGGTGTAGGACTGACTGTGGAGACTTTGCCTTCCCTAGAGGCTGGAATGTGATGCCACAGCCATCAAGAGCCAAGCTATGCATTGGTGGCCATCGGAGGAACTGAATGGTGCCAAGTAGAACAGAGGCCACCAGCAACTGTGTCAGGGAAGAGGGACACTTGGGGTCCCAGCAGTCCCATTGTCTGAGAACTCATTGTCAAACATGGTTTCTGTTATCATTCTAATTGTTACACTTTTTGAATGTCCTTCTTAAAGTTAGTGTGGCCCGGGGAAGCAGAGGTTACAATGCAGAAGGCTCCAGACACATCAGTCCCATCTGGATGACAATCTTTTGAGACACAGCCCCCGTAGCTTCCCATTGCCATGAGAAGTGCATAAGACTTGTCAACAGCGTGTCAGTCCCTTTGGACAGCTCCAGGGTCTTCTCCTCATCATTGTGACACAGAACATCCATTAAATTTATCTGTACACCAAGAGAATTTAGACTCAGCATTCATGAAGCCTCTGCTCTTTCTATCTGCCCTCAAGCAATCCGCATCATTGAAAAGAAATCATTCCTGATTCCAGCAAGTAGATTTTGAAATTTTCTATCCATCTTCAGTTATTGTTAACTATTCTCCTTCTTGCCCTGTGACCTGACTGGGAGCAGCCTTGAGGGCCCACACCCCCATATAACCCATCAGCCATCAGGAATGCATTAAGTTTTGTCTTGAGCTAATTTCAGTCCAAATTTGAGAGCCTTTGGTATCTTAGAAAGTTCTGAGTCACTTGTCAGGAGTCTCAAGTTTAGGCTCCCATTGCAGAGACATTACTGCTTCCTTAGTTACAATAAAACTCTTCCAATTGGCCAGTGTCTAATTAGGCACTAATTAGAGTGAATTCTCACCTACCAAGTATAGGACTCAGTCAGGTCTCCTTCCTTCCCTGTGCCTGTGAGCTATGGAGCCAGACTGCCCATTCAAATCTTGACTCTGCTACTTCTTAGCTCTCCCTTTGAACAAACCTCTGAGCAAATGCCTCAGTTTCCACATCTGAGAGATGTAAGTAATAATGGTTTATTACCTGTGATGTTATTGTGAGGAGTAAATGAGTTACTATATGCAGAACAGATAGCACACTATGTGGCATCATTAAGTATTCTATGAATAATAGCTGCTATTACTATTATTACATAGCTTTGGCCCAATTTGGGAAAAAGTGTTCATCTCAAAGTGCTATATGAGTACTTACATCATCCCTAAAAGACAATAAAAAGAAATCACATTTACCCCCCAAAACCAGAACAATAGCTTACTTTCCAATATGGATACTTTGTAAGCAAATTATTTTGATAAACCACTGCCACAGTGCTTATGGGCCTTTAAGCCCAGTGAAGCTTCTGAGTTAACTGTAACATTCAGAAACAAAGACATTTTTTCACTTCTCTAGACCTGTTTCTCCAATTCCATACCCTCTCTGACATCTCCATCTGAGTTTAGCCTCCAGGGAAACAAGCTTAGTCTGACCTGGTCAGAGCTGATGGCAGGAAACAGCCCTGATGTGCAGGAAGAATCACATGGGGTTTTAGTCCTGGATGCTGGTATATCCGTCCCTAGAAGACTAAGTCCAATGCCATCTAAGCTCCCCTTGGTGCTGCTGGATGTTTGCAGCTCTTAAAGAGACAGTTGGTTACAAAGGAGCTTCTGACTGAATGTGAGGTTCTTTGTGGCCTTTGTTTCCAGGGGTTTGGGAACATGTGGCGAGAAGCAGAATTAGGCTTTATTCTCAAAGAAAGGATTAACTTCAGATCCAGTTTTAGCACTGGTTTGAGACAGGGCTAGCTTCACTGTCCTGCTAAACCAGGATGAGAGGGATCAAGAAAATGGCTCTCTAGGAAGGCTAATCTTCCATTTCTGTGCAAGGTGGACTAGAGAACATAGATCCAAAGATGGGGAAATGGTCCAGGAGGGAGACAAAGAGGACTGGGCCAGGTAACATCAGCCATAAGCATGTAAAGGAAAGAATGGTTTTCAGTCCATTCAGTCTTCTATAACAAAATACCACAGACTTGGTAGCTTATAAACAAGAAACATTTATTGCTCATAGTACTGGAGGCAGGAAGTCCATTACTCCGCATACTGACGATGTGTAGCTTTGTGTGTCACATAGGAGGCCACAGATGTGCTACCAGGTGAATAATTCGGATGCTGGTGCTTGCTCAAAAGAGTCAAATAAAGTTTAATTTAAACACAAAATAAGTGTAGTTGACACTTTATAATACTGAAACAGGTTCCCTTGTTTGTGAGCTCTCTAAGCCTTTCCATACTCTCTCTGTCTCTTCTCTTTCTGGTCATTTTCCAGTTTATTTATTTTCCTCTTCTGTTTGAAGAACATAAGACAAAATTACCAAGAGGAAGATGTTTGCTTTTGGGAGAGGGCTGAGGTCTTCGCTAGGTTAGACATTTGGTGAATCCATTGGCTCTGTGTTCTTCATTAGGGTTGGATAAATGAGAATTGGCTTCAGGCAGGGGTGGAAGAGGGAAGCTATCAGAGTACCTGGTGAGAAATTGAATTCAGAGAGAGGGAATGAAGTGGAATATGTTCCTTTCAGTCCCATTGATCTTTCTTTCCATCAAAGCATCTCCTGCAGGCTTCAGTTAAGGATATAGAATTATAGGAATTAGATATGTTACCCTATCTACAATGATGGCAGGATCATTTGTCAATGAAAAAAATTCAATTGGAGAGTTTCTGGAACACTCTTTATGCTTGACTTGTTTCTGAGACCTTTTTAATTGGATTTGAGTCTTTTGTTTCTTTGGACAAAGTCATTAACCCCTGTTTCACTGGGCTGAAAGAAGAAATGAAAGGTAGTTGACCGTCTAGGAGCCCTGACATACATAGATGCTGAATCTGGGTCAAGGCCTTGAGACCATTTGTGAGATCACAAATGATGGTTTCACAAATGATGAAACCATAGCATGTTCCACTAATCCTCCTGTCCTAAGTCTTTTGTGGAGAGTGGTTGGCAACACCTTGAAGTCCTTGTGACAAATGGGACTTAACGCAGAAATCACTAAATCTGCACAGGGCAAGGCAGTACTAGTCCTTGCGTCTTGCCTCACTTCTTCCTGGCCCACATCCCCTACTGCCATTGCCATGGTAACCAGCTTTGCACAGGGATAAGCTGAGAGCATTGTGCCTCAGTTGTGCTGTGTCTCTGGGTTTCTTGGACACAACAGCATGCAGTCCAGCCAGGATCTGCAAGGAAGTTAACTCACAGCGCAATACCGAAGTACTCGATGGATGTTCCTCCCTTCTGTCACTTAAACAGACAATTCTGGGCACATTCTGCATGACTCCTCAGAGCAGCCCAGTGGGGCTGAGTCCCAGTAGCCTGCAGGAGTGACTCAGTCAAGAACACCACCTCTAGTGCCCTTCCCACCTTCTCTGTTGCAAGCTTTCCAGTCTCCACCCCTGTGCCCCAGAAATCATTTCCCCAAATTGGCTGCCCACACTAAAGGTCTTGACTCAGCCTTTCTCTGAGAAAACGCAGGCTAAAACATACACCTGGGGGAGGTGGAGGAGGAGCTGCAGACAACCACAGAGAGGAATATGCAGGTAAATAGAGACTGCAAAAAATCACAAAGGAGAAAGGTCAGAGGAGAGAAGCTTCATATTCCAAGACCAATCAAATCCTAGGACACTTTCTGGCTCAGGGAGGCAGCATTGAGTTTGAAGTGGGAAGGAGAGGCCAGTGAGGAATGTGGGTGGGGAGGGAAAACCGTCCAGAAAACCGTTACAATCCACACCACTCACCACCCCTACCTTCCCTCCACCCAGATTGCACAGCCATATCTCCAAGCATCTCTGCTGCAGAAAGGACCACACATGGCAGAGCCGAGGACCCCTCCAGGGTAAGGCATCCTCCTAGAGGAGGCAGTCTGAAGGGCCAGGGCATAGATGTGGATGGGCTGAGCCACCCACTTCAGGGAGGACTGAAATCCAAGCTTGGGAGACAAGGCCAGCTTCCAGGGGCAGGAGCAGAGTCATAAATAAGAGACCAAGTCAGGGATTCTAGGCCAAGCAGAAACAGGAGTAGAATGGGAACAGGAGGGAAATATCTGTGCACCAGCAGGGACAACTCCTATCTATGACTCTCCTTGGCTGCATGTGACTCCCTCAAGGGTACAGAGAAGGATGGCTCAGGGTCAGTGACACAAAGGAAAAGCAGTCAGTCTTGCCAGGGTGGTAAGGACTGATAACAGCTCAGTGCACTGTTCCAAAGGTATTTGCACCTTAATGCAGTATCCCTTGAAGACCTTTTATCCAACCAATATTTATTGAGTACCTATCATTTATCCAACCAATATTTATTGAGTGCTGGGTGCTGTTGTAGGCACAACAGCGAACAGAACTAATGGAGCACAGTCTCGTAGGGGAGACATGATGACTTAGTGTAAATAAATGATGCTGAAAGAATTCCAAGCAGAGGCAGGAACATGGCAGGGGGAGGGGGGGGTGCTGTCCTTGTGTCCCTCAAACCATACCCCAACAATCACTGTTTAGCTACTGGTAAAACTGGCCCAACTTTAAGCCCTGTAAATAGAAACTAAACCTACAGCATCACTGAATCATCATGATGAAAAGTGAAGTGTCTCAGAAATAGCACAAGGGGAGGGGTGGGTCCTGAGACAGGATGACAAAAGTAGGCCCACCCATGAGCTAACAGAGAGTAGGTGTTAGTCAGAGTCCAAAGGCCTACTCATGAAGTCTGCACCTGGCCCTCCCTGTGGTTGAAGGGGAGTTCCTTTGACATGGATGAGTCAGGATTCACAGATAAGGAGACTCTGGTGAGCCTTATTCCCTTTGGTTCAGGTTAAGCTCCTTTCCCTACACCATGAGTCTTCACCTATGGCAGGCGTAGGTGGGAGGAAATGAGGAGAAGTAGGTACAGCCTCAGAATGCGCCCCCAGAATTCTGCTGAGGCTCCAAGCCCAATCCCTCCTTTGGGACAGGTCAGTCCCTGCCTTCCCTGTGTCTTCTTGGCTCTAGCATTGACACCCATCCTGCATATTTGGTCTCATTTTTCCTAAGTCACACAGTGCACAGGCTCTATAGAGGGCTCTGTGCCTACCCTGGTCACAGAGTGGCTGTATTCGCTTGCTGCCCTGAGCCGGTGTCCCAGGGATGAGTGCCAGGTGACCCCTGAACTATAGCCTTTCCCTCAGCCTCCTCCATGTTTACCTGCTCCCTAATCTGGTCTTGTTTCTAGTTGCTCTGGTTCCAGCAACCAGCTCCCTTAGCTGCATGAGGAAACCTTACCTGTCCCCTGTTTTTCATTACCCCCTGGAGTCCTCTTCCAAAGAGAGGAATCACTCGTAACCACAATGTTGCCACTGCAGACGCCAGGTACCATTCAAGGTACCTGGCTACTCCTGATGCCACACCTCATCCCTCAAAGTCACCCTGAGTGAGCAGTCTGAGTGGCTAGGCTAGTTCAGATGATGTCGTTTCAGTGACCTTTTCCTGGTTCTTCCTTCTGCTCAGCTCATTCCCAGCCTGACTCATGCTGAGCAGCATGGATTTAGATAGCAATGACACTTCTGGCCAGGAAACGGATATATTTATTTGTATATTATATACACACATATATATAATATGAGATATAGATATAGATATAAACAAGTGAAACCTTTTCCTAATATAAAGATCGAAGGCTTTGCAATGGTTTTAAATTACCTTATTTTCCGTAGCAAAGTTACACACACACACACACACACACACACACACACACACACACACCATATCCTAAATATAAGTTCAGAGGGTGTGAAACTGCATCTCATTTACTATATAATGAAACACTTTAATGATACTCTTAGAAATAATGCCTTTTCTCTGCACCACTTTTCTTTTTAGTATGTAATGTACGTTATCACCACAATTTTCATCTGTTTTTCAGAAATACTCTGCAAAATCCATTTTTCTTGTTGTGAAACTAAACCCAAAGAGCAGGGATTCCTGTCTACATTGTTAACAAGTATTTTGAGATTTCTTTAGAAATGCGTAACTCCACAGAACTGAGCATACAGACCTACAACAAGATGTTGAAAAGGTGTCACATCAGTAAGGATGCCTTCCGGGCTTTAAATGGGCAGGGGTTCCTACCCTCAGAAATCTTTGCTTTGCTGGTTACCTGAGACCAAAAAAGTTATAAAGGCAAAACCATTAACAAAGCAAACAACCAACAAATAATTTTTACATCGATCAGGACTTGCCTTTCAGTTGAAGTGACCAAAATACAACTCAAAATAACTCAAGCAGAGAAAACCTGGGGAGAGTGGACAGTGGGGGATCAGGTTCCAACACACCCAAGTTTAGGAACTCACCGGGAAGTTCTCTCCCTCAGCTCTACTTCTTTCAGTGTGATAGCTTCATTCTCTCTGACTAAAGAAAAATCTTAGTTGTAGGAAATTCTAACCATCATCCCAATACATTCCAAAAAGCCCAGAGAATGACTCTGCATGGTCCTGCTTCAGACACATGCCCACACATGTCCAATAACTTTGACCTGAGGGTGGGGCACTGATTGACCAGACTTGGGTCACATGCCCACACCCATGGCTCAATGGAGCAGAGCATCATGAATAATTGTCCCACGAGCATCACACAATATAGAAAAATGGGCATTTCCCTAAGGAAAAGGAGTGTTGGACAATAGATACCTACTTCAAAATTTAATGAGTTGGTTTTCCTCAACTTAGACTTAACCTCTTAACAGTTTCTCCTGGTCTCATAAAAGTGGAAAAGAGAATTTATCTATATTCATCTATATATACAGACAGAAGAATGAAAAGAGACCCAGAGAATGCTCAAAAATCTACCAGTTGGCATTAGACAGAGAAATCTCTGCTTCTGGAGAATGAGCCAGGTCAGAGGTGATGGATTCAAGCAGGAAAACTCATGTCCTGCAGGACCATTCAGGGGCAAGTGGAAGAAGTGTTTGTCAACACTGTGAAACCACAGCAGAGTCAGGCAGAGTTCAGGGGGAAAGCTGTCATTACCACCCCACCGTGACCAATCCAATGCAAACAACTACCTCACGCAGCCCAGCATGACCACATCTACCCACCTCCACTGAGCACTTTGAGCCCAGCACAGACTGTAGCTCCCTTGGCCCATCTTCTTCCCATTCTCTGCTAACCAGGATTTAACTATCCTTTTGGATTCTGCTTTCTTGCTTCTGTTCCACCAGGCTTGGATTTCATAATTTGGCTGACACTTGCAAAAATAGTTTTAAGGAAACTTCCCATCCTACTAAAGTAATTATGTGCTTCTAGCTCCTTCTTAAACTCCCCAAATTCTTATTCTGGAAAAACAGAACTTAATCACCATTTCCAGTCTTATCCCTACTATTTTCTTCATAAATACTTCTTTCAAAGCACTACACTTTAAATTATGGTTCTTCAACTAGTTTTTTACATCTTAGTCTTTGGGCTTTTGCCTGTGTTATTCTTGTTTCTTGGTGGTTATTTCTCCATCAAAATTCCAGTCATTCTTCAAATTTACCTCAAAAACAACTTTCCTCATGGAGACTCCTACTGCTCCCTCAGTGGGAAATGATTGCCATCACTGGTATTAGAATCTGGTGTTGGAATCAAGCTATTTTAAATAGCTTTCAAGTATGAGATTCTTCTACTTGTCTGATACTCTGTCACCACTTTTTGAAAGTGATTTCATTAAACTCTGGCCAGAAAAATCAAAACATGGTCTGGGTCTAAAGAAAGTATTACTTTTTGGATTTTTTTTTTTTGTGAGAATTTAGGATTTAGAGGGGACTGTGAATGTGCCATGCAAAATATGAGCCTTCGTCTCATGAGCTTAGGGTAGCAAATTTATGTGAATCTATGAATCTCAGAACATATAAAATCCGTGAGGATCTGATACTACAAGGGTTCCTCATTTGAAATTTGGAGATTTTGCTGTCAGACTTCAAAAACTACAGTACCTATTGATAACTATCTTCATTAGAAGTTTAGCCAGAAAAAGACATAAACTATGTTCCAAGGGAATCCAATATACAAATAAGTTCCTAGAAATTATAAGTCTTGTGATAGAGCGAGCACACTAGCAGCCAGAGCTTATGGAACACGTAAACAGCTTCTAAAATATGCTTCTCCTTTATAAAATTGCCCTAACTTAACATAGATTCATTTTCGAAATTGTCTCTACACCAGAGCTTCCTACTTGTTAGTATTCTGTTCTTTATCACAGCAAGCCATTCCAGAGATTTCCCTGTTGGGCACTTTAGATTTATAGATATCTTTTAAAAACATATTTCAAAAAAATCCAGTAATTTCCCCTTGCAATCAGATTTCTAAAAGTTGTTCTTGCCTAGTTTTCACCTTGTCACCCACTGCAGTCTGGCTGCTGGTCTCACACCTAAAAACCTCTCACCAAGTTTATAAACACTACCTGCTGAAAAACCTAATGAGAAATGTTGGGGTCCTCTGTTACTTCACTCTGCTGTGGTGTTGACTTGGGGGACATTTTCTTGCTTTCAAAATGTATCCCCTAGAGCTCGGCCTTTGCCTCTCTTTCCTCTACAGTCTCCAGAGGAACCTTGACTGCCAATGAATTCAACTCCCCACTGAACATCTTCACTTTAACACCCACCTCACTGATCCTCCCCCAACTTTCTCGTCTTAGGAATGGCACCACCTCATCTGCCCTGTTGTTGGGAGTCGTTCAAGTTTCTTCTTCTCTCAGCCCTCACATCGGATCAGCTCTTACTAGTTCTGCCTCCGCAAATCCCTCAGTTGGTTCCCTCTCTCCTGGCCTTTGCTGGTGCCTCAGCACACTCATCATCATCTCTTGCCAGTGCCTGGGAGTCTTCTGGTTGGTCTCTCTGCTTCTATTTCTTTCCTTCTCCTCTTATCCTCCCAATGCTGCCCGGTGATCTGAGAGCATTTTTGTGTCATCCCTGATCAGAATCACTCAATGACTTTAAATTCCCCACAGGACAGATCTCAAACCCCATCATGGTATATAAATGGGTCCCTGTTTCCCTGCCCTTTCTCCTCCCCAGCCTCTCCCCCACCATACTCTCTGACATGACATTCCAAACCACAACTGGTGTCGCAAATACACCACCTCCCCCATGCCTCTTTGCTCTCACCTATGTTGTCTTCTTTGTCTGGAATGCCCTCACTTGGCTAGTCTTCCTGGCAATCCACTGCTTCCTCTTCAAGTCTTGACCCACATGCTACCTTCTCTGAAACATTTCTGACTCCCTGGACAGTATTAGGTTCTCTTTCACCTCTGTTTTCACTGTATTCAATACATGATGACACTAATTTTCATTCAATATACATTGAATAATCAATCAATCAATCAATCAATAAACTTTACTGAGCGCATATAATGTATGAGGCATCATTAAAGCACTTTTACAATTTAAATGATCACATAATAAAATATTTTAAAATTTAAAAGAATCCTATTTTATAGGAATAATATTTATTCCTATTTATAATGAGGAAACTGAGGTACACAGTGATTAAATAACTCGCCCAAGCTCACCTGAGTAGTGACCATGTCAAGATATGAAGCCGGTAGCCTGTGCTCAAGAATATTTGCATTCTCCGGCCTTCATTAGACCAATCACATTCTTAGATGGCAACCATTCCTTGGCATGTACGTGTTTCCTGTCAATGCCTTTATTATCTTTGTTTTCTCAGGAACTACACAAGTCCAGGCACACAGGACTTGATGCGTGTTTGGTAAAGGAATGCATGAATGAATATGGGACTGACTGAATGAAAGAAGAAGTGAGACAAGTGTCCACAGTACCTCTTCTGGGCATTTCTAATTAGTGCCTCCCAAGTGTCTGATCTGTTCTTTCTTCAGCATGAGTGTATCCTGCAAAACCTGATAGTACATTCAGTGCAAACAGCCTTTAATGAATAGCAAGAGGCAAAAATCATTAATCAAGCCCTACCTGCACAAGAATCAGCTGTGGAGAGTTCTGCTGAGATATGTCACAGCCACTGCAGCTCAAGTGTACAAAACAGTGACCACACAGATCAGAGGCAGCAGCAGACACATCTTCCAGGGACAAGAGTGGACCGAGCTGAAAGACTCACAGTGTGGGCATTTGCTCTGGGGTTTTGTTGCTTTCTCCTTTGCGTGTTGTTGTTGTTGTTGTTGTTGTTGTTGTTGTTGTTTACCCTAGAGAAGAATGGAGAAAAGAGGACATCCAGGGAAGAGTTCATTTGTACAGTTCTCAGCTTTCCTGATTCTACTTCAGGTTCTTTCCATAGGAGCTCCATACCCTTTTCCCCTACCTGCCTCATTCCTGCCCTGCAGAAAGCCCTAGAGCACACTAGAAATGAGGTCACCGGGGCTTGATCCTTTCTCCAGGGTTTTGGCTAATGGTTATGGTTAATGGTTACCAAAACCACCCAGGGTTTTAAAGCTGACTACAGTCTTAAAAGTTGTCCAAGCACATGAAATTGTATGTCTAAACAGTTACACACCGAAACTCCAGAGCCCAGCTATGAATCTCAGTGCCACTGCTTACTAATTCTGTGTGCAAGCTTTTTAGACTCCTGATGCCCCAGTTCCCAAATCTGTAAAATATAGATGTCATAGTACACGTTTCATAGGTGGTTGAGGGATTAGAACAATATGATAGATATAAAATGCTTAGATAATTGCCTGACACATAATAAG
This sequence comes from Panthera tigris, assembly GCF_018350195.1. Classification (NCBI taxonomy): domain Eukaryota; kingdom Metazoa; phylum Chordata; class Mammalia; order Carnivora; family Felidae; genus Panthera; species Panthera tigris. The sequence continues at coordinate 111,572,429 of NC_056665.1, forward strand.
TGCTCAATAAATTCTCATTTTTATGATTATCATTAATAATAAGTACTGAGTCCTTAGGGAGTCGTGTATCCAGTGTTGTGGGGAGATACAAAAAAAAATGAAGGGACCACAGGAGTTCATTTTTGTCCCCACAAAAGGGGGAACAAGAACAAGAGTTCGTGAACAAAAAAGAAGACAAAACATAAAAGCAAGAACTTTCCCAAGGCTATAGAAGCAAATGACATTTCTGCCAACAGGAACATTATATTTTTTTCAGTAGCTTAGCACATACTTAGAATACAACTCTCTTCAAGGGAACTCAGAAAACTTGGGAGACATTTTTCACTCATCTTTGGCAAAGTTACTTTTGGGTCTATTGCAGTTCCTCAAGTTTGGCACTGTTGACGTTTTTGGCAAGATAATTCTTTGTTGTGGGGGCTGTTCTGTGGATTGCAGAATGTTGGGGTTTTTTTAATTTTTTTTTTTAACGTTTATTTATTTTTAAGACAGAGAGAGACAGCGCATGAACGGGGGAGGGGCAGAGAGAGAGGGAGACACAGAATCAGAAGCAGGCTCCAGGCTCTGAGCCTCAGCCCAGAGCCCGACGCGGGGCTCGAACTCACGGACCGTGAGATCGTGACCTGAGCTGAAGTCAGACGCTTAACTGACTGAGCCACCCAGGCGCCCCGAATTGCAGAATGTTTAGAGGCATCCCTGACTTCTCTCCACTAGATACCAAGAGCACTTCACCCTGCAGTGTGACAACTATAAATATCTCTGGGTAATTGCAAATGACACCCAGGTGACACTGCAGCTGGGGTTCGCACCCCAGTTGAGAACCACTGGTCTATTAGGATTTTAAGAACAATACTCAGTGTGAGTTTGCTATAGCAATAGGGTCCCATTTCACTACCCTCAACAGGAGACATTGGTCTTACCATTTCATCTTGCCCAGGCTACCTTTCTTTGTTGATAGAATCAAGTTATGGACAGCCTCTCAGGGTTGGGTAGGGATAGGGATTAACCAGATTTTGTTTGTGAGGCCACTTTAACCATAAACCATCATTCCATGTAAAAAAATATCATTTTAATCACCCAGAGGACTACTGTTCCGCTGTGATTGTGTCTCTGTGTGGACAAGTAAATTCAAATAAAAACATTGTCACATTACAGTCTAAGATTTCAAACACAGATTATTCTGAAGTTAATTCATAAATAGTTACCTAGGGCCTCCTCAATGGTAGGCACCATGCTGTGCCTTCTAGAGAACTATAGATGGATTAGGCACAGACTTTCCCTCAGGGTGCTTTGATCAGCAAGTATGTTCTCTGTTCTATCATCACCCGTGCCCAGGATTGGACAAATCAGCCCTTCAATGTTCACAACACCAAAAAAGATAAAATTTGAGTTGCAAGGTCCTATCTAGTTCTACTGCCCTGTGCGATTATCTGGCATTGGGATTTCATGGGGACTCTAACTTAGACCTTAAAAATCTCTCAGAGAACAGGAAATGAATATTTATTGAGTCTGTATCATGTTCCAGATTCTTCTCAGGTTCACTCAGGACTGTGAGGAAAGTATTATTGCCCTGTTTTTTACTGATGAGGACATTGTATATCATAAAGAAGAAAGTCATTTTCCCAGAGTCGCAAGATAAGTGGTAAAACTGGAACTTGAACCAACCACATTGATCTTAATTCAAAGCTTTTGTTACCACACCATACAAACAGAGGTATATGTGGAAATGACACTATAGATAGTAGGACAAGGTGCATGCATTTCTCAGACCATCTATCCTAGGGATGTGGATGTCAGAGGAAGACATTCTGCTCTCCCATGCTAGTTAAATGGCTTTCACAGTGGCCTGCAATTCCTCTGTTGAAGAAATATCTTCTAGGCTGAGCCAGTAGAATCTGGATACAGAGTATCCAAAAGAAGCAATAACAATGGATGTTCCAGTCTGTGGCTTCTTAGAGCCCAGTTCAGCCCAGTCTACATACAGGGCATGAGGAATACAGCATCTCTCTAAAGCCAGCTCTCCAGAAATCAATCAGGTGAGAACAAACCAGTACAGCCAATGCAAAGGCATGGAGTGGAAGACATGTTGGCCACAAGGCCAGACCCATAGGAATCATGCTCATGTCACCCTTGACAAGTAACAATAGTGTTGTGATTGTGCAACACTGTAATTTCTATTACAATACATGATATGCTTGGGGACCAAAGAAAGACAGATTGATAACTTCATTTAGAGCAAATAAACTGGATTCCACTGACAGATTCATGAATCATCCAGGAGATATAGGAGGGGTATCAAGGAACACTGAGTCTTCTCTCCCGGTGATTTTTACAAGCCTCATCAATTTCTGTCAAAAAAAAAACACTCCCTTTGGGTTATTAATATAAAAGTTCTAGAATTCATGAAGTTAAATCTTACCTAAAATTCTGACACCTTTGCCAGCAAAACATTGCTGTCACACCTTTGATTTAATTGACATGAGTAAAGGAAAACTATGACTATACAAATGTGGGCTGGTTATCCATGACACTTAGAAAAAAAAAAGCCATAAAGGCAAACATTGTCAGTGTCCATAAAACCAGTGTCCTAGAAAAAGTAAGACTTAAGTGGTCCAGATGCCCTTTTCAAAAGATCTTAGCCTTATACCTTTATACACTTAAGCAAACATTTCTTACTCTTATCCCATGTGGATTGCTTGAGTTGGAACTGGCTGAGTTCGGTTATGCCACCTTCTCCAATATATCCATGTGTATTCCATGATTTACATAAAGGGTGAAAAGTTGCTGTGGTGAAGTCTCAAATTCTGGGGTTCAGTTATAAACAACACAGCTGGTGAACATAGACAATAATGAGGCTTGGTACAGTGGTAAAGGGATACAAAGTGTCCAAGGTAACCTTCATATTGTTTTCCATATTGGTTGGGTCAATTTACATTCCACCAAAGATCTATCATATGATCTAGATTCCATTTCTTGGTATATACCCATAGGAAATGAAAACAGGATTTTGAAGAGATATGCGCACCCTCATATTTACTGCAGCATTATTCACAATAGTCAAGATATTAAAACAACCTAAATGCCCATCAGTGCATGAAGGGATTACAAAGACGTGGTAAATAGATACAATGGAATATCGTTCAACCATGAAAAAGGAAGGTATCTTGCCGCTTGCGGCAACATGGATAGACCTTGAGCACATTGTGAAATAATGTCAGATAAGTCAGAAAGAGAAAGACAAGTACTATATGATACCAGTTTTGTGTGGAATCTAAGAAAGTCAAATTCAGGAAAAAACAGAGAGCAAAATGATAGTTACCAGGGGAGGGGGGTGGGGGAATAAAATTGATATTGTTGAAGGGTACAAACTTGCAATGAATAGTAAATTAGCCATAGAGATCTAATGGACAGTATAATGAATACAGATAACGATATGGTATTATAATTATGTAATGTGATAAATATTGCTATAACAAGAATCATATTACCGCACCCAGGGCTGGCTCCGCTTCTCCCCAGGTGCGTGAACAGGGAGCTAGCCCCAGTCTGAAAAAAGCCCTGCAGGAAAAAACCCCTCTGACCTCAGCCGCAGCAATTTCTTACTTGACACATCTCCAAAGGTAAGGGAATTAAAAGCAAAAATGAACTACTGGGACCTCATCAAGATAAAAAGCTTCTGCACTGCAAAGGAAACAATCAACAAAATGAAAAGGCAACTGATGGAATGGGAAAAGGTATTTGCAAATGACATATTGGACAAAGGGTTAGTATCCAAAATCTATAAAGAACTCACCAAACTCCACACACGAAAAACAAATAATCCAGTGAAGAAATGGGCAGAAGACTTGAGTAGACATTTCTCTAAAGAAGACATCCAGATGGCCAACAGACACATGAAAAGATGCTCAATGTCATTTCCTTGTCAGGGAAATACAAATCAAAACCACACTGAGATATCAACTCACACCAGTCAGAGTGGCTAAAATGAACATCTCAGGAAACAACAGATGCTGGAGAAAATGTGGAGAAATGGGAACCCTCTTGCACTGTTGGTGGGAATGCAAACTGGTGCAGCCATTCTGAAAACAGTGTGGAGATTCCTCAAAAAGTTAAAAATAGATCTACCCTATGACCCAGCAATAGCACTGCTAGGAATTTACCCAAGGGATAGAGGACTGCTGATGCATAGGGGCACTTGTACTCCAATGTTTATAGCAGCACTTTCAACAATAGCCAAATTATGGAAAGAGCCTAAATGTCTATCAACTGATGAATGCATAAAGAAGTTGTGGTTTATATATACAATGGAATACTACACGGCAATGAGAAAGAATAAAATATGGCCTTTTGTAGCAACGTGGATGGAACTGGAGAGTGTGATGCTAAGTGAAATAAGTCAGGCAGAGAAAGACAGATACCGTATGTTTTCACTCTTATGTGGATCTGGAGAAACTTAACAGAAGACCATGGGGGAGGGGAAGGGGAAAAAGAAAAAAGTTACAGAGAGGGGAGGAGGCAAACCATAAGAGACTCTTAAAAACTGAGAATAAACTGAGGGTTGATGGGGGGTGGGAGGGAAAGGAGGGTGGGTGATGGGCATTGAGGAGGGCACCTGTTGGGATGAGCACTGAGTGTTGTATGGAAACCAACTTAACAATAAATTTCATATTAAAAAAAAAGAATCATATTAAAATATAGAAATAAAGTAAACGTTGTACACCTTAAATTTATACAATGGTATATGTCAAATTATGAAAGAAAGAAAGAAAGAAAGAAAGAAAGAAAGAAAGAAAGAAAGAAAGAAAGAAGAAAGAAAGAGAATGAAGGAAAGAATGAAAGAAAGAATGAAAGCAAGCAAGCCTTTTTCAAAAAAACAATGCCCAGGTACAATGTACTATGTGTGTGTGTGTGTGTGTGTGTGTGTGTGTGTGTGTGTGTGTGTGTGTGCTTCCTCTCTATACTCTGCTGACACAACACTGAAGTTAGCAGTTAGTGAGTTTCTGGTGCCCACATAGGTGGGTGTCTGGAAACATTGGTCTTTCTTTGCCCCTTGCCACTTCTTTGTCATTTGGTGGGGAGCAGGGAACTAGTAAAATCTAGCTTAATGGAGGCAATAATGGGAGTGTTGAGAACAAACTCACCATAACTGAGGGAGAATTATGCACTAATGAGCTAAACTCAATGCTGGGGCCTGATGTCAGAAGGGGTAGTGGTTCTTGGTGATGTACAACAATTACCATGAGAATCTGTCCTGAATCACGTGCCTGCCTTGTGATAGAGAGGCTGTATAAGTGAACCTACTCTGAGGAATCTGCATAACTAAGAAAAAATATTTCTCCAGAGAAAGGATAAAAGATCCTTGGCCTTGAATCCTGTAGAACTATCGGAGTTTGAATGTGTAGTATTTATATTCATCCAGCCCTGGTAGCTATTAATAAATGGGAGCCAGATATGTACAAATGTAAGGAGCAACTCTGGGTTTCTAAACCTATTTGAGGAAAATAAATTTGGAAAATATTGAGATTCCAGCAGCAAGAAGAGGGACTCAGAGCCATGAAGATTTGGATCTTACTGTGACTACATCTGTATTCTCAAGCTGACAAAGCCAGAGATACCTGGGATATGCAGGCTTGCCACTCTTGCCCACCACAACAAATATTTTCTCTCTGTAAGGTATTGATTTCTCATGTCTTTGTTGATTTCTTTTTCCTATCTAAAGTCAATCCTTCTACATGTGACTACTAGAGACTAGATCCCAAACTCTTCATTTACCCAAAGATTTTGCTACAGCAATTCTCTTCCTTCTCTTACATCATCAGTTTTTCTTCTCCCATTGTGTCATCACCATGAGCGTACAAGCATGCTATTATTTCTGTTACCTTTAAAACAAACAAACAAACAAACAAACAAACAAACATTCTTTTAATCTTACTTTCCCCACTAGCTCCAGCCCCATTTCTTTGCTCTCCTTTACATCAAACTCCTCAAAAGTGTTATGTATACTAGTTAAGCACTCTCCTCCCATTCTCTCTTGAATAATCAGGTTCTTGCTCCCCAAATTGCTCTTATCAAGGTTACTGGTTACTTACACATTCCTAAGTCTAATGACTTTTAGCTCTTATCTCACTTATCTACCAGCAGCACTTGGCATGATTTGTCATGCCTTCCTTCAGGACTCACTGTTCACTGGCTTCCTGGAAAAAACACTGTCTCTTTCTTACTCCTCCTACCTCAGTGGCTTCACTTACAACTTCCTTTGCTCTTTTTTCTTTTCCCCCAACCTTTTAATGTTGGTATCAGTCTTTTCTCTATGACTCTCATTCCCTTGATGATCTGATCCAATCATTGTTTTAGACCCCAAGCTTTATGTCTTCAAACAGACCTTTCTTCTTTAGTCTAGGCTCATATATCCAACTGTCCGCTGGAAACCACTAAATTTTTGCTTGACATATCCAAAGCTTAACCCCCAAACTTTACCCCCGAACCTATTTCATGTGCATCCTTTCCTATCTCAGTTGATGGCAACTCTATTTTTCCAGTTACCCAACACAAAAACTTTGAGTTCATTATTGGATCCAGTGTTTTCCTCACACTCTTCATATAAAATATGTCTGAAATTCCTATATTTCAACATATATGTAGAATTTGACCACTCCTTACTACTTCCTTTTCTACCACACTGGTCTGGACCACCATTCTCTTTCTTCTAGATGACCATAACAATCCCTTAGCAGCTCTCCCTGTTTCTATTTGTGGCCTCTCTCAGTCTGTTTTCAACCTAATAGAGTAATCCTTTTTAAAAGTGAGAAAGTTGTTTAACATTTGAAAATCCATCAATGTAATTTATCAGTTTAACAGAATGAGAAAAACCACAGGATATTTTCAATAGATGGCAAAAAAAGCATTTGATAAAATTCAAAACCAGTTTTTGATTTAAAAAAATGTCTCAGTAACCTAGGAATAGAAAGGAACTTCCTTAAAATATCTATAAAACCAAGAGTATCTTCAAAAACAAACAAAAAACCCTGCAACTAACACCATACTCGATGGTGTTATACTGAAATTTTTTCTCCCCTGAAGTCAGAAACAAGATAAGGATGCCCACTATCACCATTTCTTTCCAGCACAGTACTGGAGGCCCTAGCCAGTGCACTGAGGCAAGAATAAGATATATAAGGTTTACTGATTAGAAAGGAATAAGTAAAACTCTTTAATTCAAGGATGACATAATAGTATGTTAAAATTACAGAAGAATCTATAAACTATTAGAATTAATAAATGAATTGGCAAGATTTCATTCCTTTTTATGACTCAATAACATATACATATACATACTCTTAACTATAGAGAACAAACTGATAGTTACCAGAGGGGGATGTAGGTGAGGGGTTGGGTGACAATGGTCAAGGAGATTAAGAGTACACATGATGAGCACTGAGTAGTATATGGAATTATTGAATCACTATATTGTACATCTACAACTGATATAACACTGCTTATTAACTATACTGGAATTAAAATAAAATAAGAATAATTTAAAAATAGTCAAAGTCATAGAAAAAAAGAATTAATAAGTGAATTGAACAAGGTTGCTAGTTACAAAGTGAATATACAAACAATTAATTATATTTCTGTATACTTGCAAAAAACAATTGGACAAGTAAGTGAAAAAATACCATTTATAACAGTATCAAAATGATCGAACACCTAATAAAAATATAACAAACGATATGCAAGATCTCTGCACTAAATACCACTGAATATTGCTGAAAGAAATCAAAGATCTAAATCAAGAGATAAATATTACATGTATATTAATGGAAGACTCAGTATTGTTACGATGCCAGTTTTTGCCAAATTGATCTATAGGTTGAATTCATTCCCAATCAAAATCATAGCGAGATTGTTTTCTGGAAACTGAAAAAGTCATTCTAAAATTTATGAAAATACAAAGAACCTAAAAAGCAAAGATAATGTTGAAGAACAATAACCAAGTTGGAAAATTGCACACTATTAAATTTTAAGACTTATGAAGGTACAGCAATTAGGGCAGTGTGGAATGAGTGTAAATGTAGACAAATAGATGAACAGAAAAAGATCAGAAAAGACCCACATCTATGTGGTGATTACTTAATTTACCGAAGGGAAAAAAAAACCAGTGCAATTCAATGGAAAAATAATTGTCTTTCCAAAAACGGATGCTGCAGCCCCCAGATACCTGGTGAAAAAAAATTAACTCTAACATCTACCTCACACCATACACATAAAATAATTCAAAGTAGATCACATACCTAAAAGTGAAATCCAGACCATAGTGTAAAAGGAAAAACACGATGAATTAGATTTTAGTAAAATTAAGAATGTTTGCTGATCAAATCTCATTCACTAAGAAAGTTTACAGGCAAGGGGCGCCTGAGTGCCTCAGTAGGTTCAGTGTCCGACTTCCGCTCAGGTCATGATCTCATGGTTTGTGGGTTCCAGCCCTGAGTCGGGCTCTGCGCTGACAGCTTCTAGCCTGGAGACTGCTTCTGATTCTGTATCTTCCTCTCTCACTGCCCCTCCCCTGCTCACGCTCTATCTCTCTCTGTCTCTCAAAAATAAATAAATATTAAAAAAAAATTTTTTAAAAAGAAAGTTTACAGGCAAGCTACAGACTGGAAGGAGATATTGACAATACAAATACCTAAGGTCTTGTATTCAAACTATATAAAAGAATTCTAAAAAACAATAAGAAAACAAACTGTTTTTTTTAATGAATAAAATGCTCAGGGGGTGCCTGGGTGGCTCGGTTGATCAAGCGTCTGACTTCGGCTTGAGTCATGATCTCACGGTTCATGGATTTGAGCCTTGTGTCGGGTTCACTGCTGTCAGTACAGAGCCCACTTCAGATTCTCTGCCCCTCCCACCCAAACTCTTTTGCTCAGAAATAAATAAACATTAAAGAATAAATAAATAATTAAATAAGTGAATAAGTAAGTATGTAATAAATAAATAAATAAAATGCTCTAACAGGCACTTTATAAAAGGTGAATTCAAATGGACAGTAAGTATAGGAAAAAGATACTCAATAATAGTACTCATTAGGAAATTGGACACTCCCATGCCCACCAGAATGGTTAAAATTTTAAAACTGACAGTGAAAGTTTTGGTGAGTATGTGGAGCGATTGGAACTCTTACACATTACAGGGGAGAGTGAAATCATTTCAACGGTATCGGAGATATCTGCTAAAGTTAAATACTTGCCTACCCCATGCAATTGTACTCCCGGATGCAATAACTCTTAGATATGTATCTAAGAGATATAAGTGTATGTGTCTACATACAGAAGAATGTTGACAGTAACCAAAAATTAAAAACAAAGCAAATGTGAACAGGAGAATTGATAAATTGTGTTATATCCATATAATGAAATACATCAATTAAAAATAACAAACTTCTACTACTCCCAACCCATCAATGAATCTCACAAACAAAATGGTAAACGAAAATAGCCAGACACAGAGACTACATACATAAGATTCTATTATAGGAAATTCAAGAACAGGCAAAATAAATCTGTGCTAATAGAGGTCAGAATAGTGGCTACCTTAAATGGTGGCGGGGGGCGGCGTTTATGGATTTGGAAGTTGACAAAAGAACTTGAGTACTAGAAATATTTTGTATCTTGATCTGGATGGTTGTTACAAAACTATATATACATGAAAATATTCATGTAGCTGCACTTTACTATAAATTATACCTCAAAAATACATTATGTAACTGAAATATTTACTAGTTAAATGATATTATATCTGGATTTAGAAAGGAAGGGAAGTGAATAGAGGTATTTATTATTTTTTAATGTAATTTATTGTCAAGCTAGCTAACATACAGTGTATACAGTGTGCTTTTGGATTCATCACTTACATACAACACTCAGTGCTCCTCCCAACAAGTGCCCTCCTCAATACCCATCACCCATTTTCCTCTCTCCCCTGCCCCCCTCATCAACCCTCAGTTTGTTCTCTGTATTTAAGAGCTTTTTATGGTTTGCCTCCTTGGTCAAAACTATTTGTCCCCTTCCCTTCCCCCATGGTCTTCGTTAAGTTTCTCAAGTTCCGAGTGAGAACATATGATATCCATCTTTCTCTGATTGACTTATTTCACTTAGCATAACACTCTCTAGTTCCATTCACATTGCTATAAAAGGCCATATTTCATTCTTTCTCATTGCCAAGTAGTATTCCATTGTATATATAAACCACAACTTCTTTATCCATTCGTCAGTTGATGGACATTTAGGCTCTTTCCATAATTTGGTTATTGTTGAAAGTGCTGCTATAAACATTGGGGTACAAGTGCCCCTATGCATCAGCACTCCAGTATCCCTTGGGTAAATTCCTAGCGGTGCTATTGCTGGGTCATAGGGTAGATCTATTTTTAACTTTTTGAGGAACCTCCACACTGTTTTCCAGAGCGTCTGCACCAGTTTGCATTCCCACCAACAGTGCAAAAGGGTTCCCATTTCTCCACATCCTCTCCAGAATCTAGTCTCCTGAGTTGTTCATTTTAGCCACTCTGACTGGTGTGAGGTGATATCTCAGTGTGGTTTTGATTTGTATTTCCCTGATGAGGAGTGACATTGAGCATCTTTTCATGTGTCTGTTGGTCATCCGGATGTCTTCTTTAGAGAAGTGTCTATTCATGCCCATTTCTTTTAAAAAAATTTTTTTTAATGTTTTATTTATTTTTGAGACAGAGAGAGACAAAGCATGAGCAGGGGAGGGGCAGAGAGAGAGGGAGATATAGAATCTGAAGCAGGCTACAGGCTCTGAGCTGTCAGCACAGAGCCCAACCCAGGGCTCGAACCCACAAACTGTGAGATCATGACCTGAGCCGAAGTTGGACACTTAACCAACTGAGCCACCCAGGTGCCCCTCTTCTTCCCATTTCTTCACTGGATTATTTGTTTTTTGGGTGTTGAGTTTAATAAGTTATTTACAGATTTTGGATACTAACCCTTTACCTGATATGTCATTTGCAAATATCTTCTCCCAGTGAATGGGGGTATTTAAAAGATTGACAAGTTGGTAATTTTATAATTGAGTGATGGCTACAGAGGGTTTATTATACTATTCTGCCTGCTTTTGTTTAAATTTCCATAATAAAAAGTTTAAAACAAACAAAAGATCAATGAAAAAATAAGTCAGATCATGTCATCTCTCCCCTTATAATCTTGCCTTGATTTCCATCTTATGCAGAGTAAAATGCCAATGTCTTCATAAATGGCTACAAGGCCCACCCATATGCTTGTTGTCCTTATAGCCTCTGCTACTACTGTGACCTCATTCACTCATCCCATTAACACTGGCATCTCTCAGGGCCTTTGCTTAGACTGTGCTCTCTGCCTAGAATGCTCTTTCTCCACACATCTAAAACTCCTTCAACCTTTGCTCAAATGTCATCTCAGTTAGACCATACTAACCACCATATTTAAAATTGTAACCCACTTCCTTGGTATTCTGTACCTTCTTTACTCTGACATATGTTCCCCCTTTCCCTTTAAAGAACTAATACCTTTCCAACACACTGCATAATTTACTTATTTATTTTATTATTCCATACCTACCTTCCTCTCTATCCTAAAATACTCTCTATCCTAAAATACTAGCTCCTCAAAAACATGTATCTTTGCCTGTTTTACTCACCAAAGTATCCCAAGCATTTAAAATAGTAACAAAGCCCCCAAAGAGTACCTGGTACATAATATGTGCTCAATAAATGCTTGTTTAATGAATCAACGAATGAAAAACAGTGCAATAAAAGAAGGCTGATTCTGTCTTGACTTCCCATGCATCCTAATTACAGAAAAAGAAGGTGCTACCCATGCCACCATAATTGCTTCTGGACCATGTAAGAGTTGTGTTTTTGTTAAAATGACAGATGTCAATCTTTGGTGGTATAATAAATGCTAAGCAATGTACCTGTTATTCTCATTGTCCTGCTTATTTTAATGTGGAAGATCTTCAGAGCCCTCGACGGGGAAGATCTAGGAGCCTGTCTTAGTTAGTTTGGGCTGCTATCACAAAGTAGCACTGACTGAATGGCTTATAAACAATTTATTTCTCACAGTTCTAGAGGCTGGAAGTCCAAGATCAGGGTGCCAGCATGGTCAGCTAAGCCTCTCTTCTGGGTCATCCTCACATCATGGAAGGAGCAAGGGATCTCTCTGGGGTCTCTCTTAGAAGGGCACTAATTCCACTCATGAGGCTCCATTCTGATAACCTAATCACCTCCCAAAGCCCCATCTCCTAATACCATCATCTTGGGGGGGTAGGATTTCAACATATGAATTTGGGGGGACATATTCTGACCATAGCTGAACCTGGCTGACTTGGCTTCCTCAGCTCCAGTCAGTTTGACTGGACACAGTCACAGGACACAGGAGAAGCCATGCCACTGGCAGACCAGGACAAATCTGACCAGTCACCTTTCATCTTTCAAGAATTGGGACCATGAAACAAGAAACCAGTCAGTGCAGTAGATACTTGACCTGAATAGATTGGGTCCTGCACAGGCAGAGAGTATGGCATTTGAGGAACAAGAGAACAGACTCTGTCCTGACTCTAGTCCCACTTAGAGTCCCTGTTCCCACATGGTCCAACAGGACTCTCTCCTGGCCTTGGATGCCTTGCTAATTTCTTAAAATAAACCCTCTTTACTCAAGTTTCAGTGATTCTGTGTTCATTGAAAAGGCATCCTCAGACCAAGGTACCCAAGCTCTGATATGCCTGATCCTTGGGGGCATTCAAATGAAGGCAGATCCAGCCAGCCTCCCCTTCCATCAGTGCATCCCGGAACACTGGTCCAACATGACTAGTACAGACTCCTGGGCTGAATTCTCAGAAATATGGATTCACATGTAAATGGTAGGATATAAGGACTGATAATATGTGTTGTTAAGACCTCCCTAAAATATTCTAATTTGCAAAACAGTTGAGAAATCACTAGAGGCTGCCAATTCCACATACAGACCCTTAACTCATTTCTACAGTGTGCATGTAGTTCTTTTTATAATTTTGGACAAAGTTTGCACTGCAAATACAATAAGGCAGATCTTAGTACATACACCTGTATCATCTCCTACCCTCATTTAAGATATATTAAAGGTACAAAACCCAATCCTGATAACCCTTAGGTTTCCCTGAGAAGTGAGCTCCCTTTTCTGGCAGCATTACCATATACAAGTTCACATAAATGAAAAAGAGTGAAGCTCCTCCCCCAGTAAGCAGCCACCCCGGTTCTTGTTTCCCAGAGGTCGCTGAGTCCTACATCAGGGTCACACTGACAGAGGGGTGGATGGGGTGGGACACAAGTAAATTTTATGACCTGTAATAACAGTCCCAGTGATGCAGCAGAGATAAAAGCGCTAATCAAATTTCATGCTTCAAGGGGTGAGCTGATTACTGCTGGGCAAAGAGGGGATTTATTCCCAGTGGTTCTGACAGGCACAGGGGGCCAGGTGCACTCTGAGATGCTTCAGAAACTACTGACCACTTCCAAAAAGGAGGACCCATGAGTCAGGCAGTCTAATGCCGACTGGCTGGGTTTCTGTGGTTTCACAGATCCATCACAGAGGGATGCCATAAGAGAATCTTCACAAGCAAAAAAATTTACAGAGAAAAAGGGACAGAAAGAACTGCAGTGTGAAATGCACCTGGAGAAAACCTAAAGAACTTGTATACCAGGTTATGGTACAACCTAGGAAGAAGGGAGAATCCCGATGACCTCTGTCTTTTCTGTTTGGTGTCTTAACTTCTGTAAGAATCAGTTTCACCCTCTGTGCCATCCAGATAATGATAGTACCATCTCTTGAGGTGGTTGTGAGAATGAAGGTGGGAAAGATTGGATTATGGGATAGGATTACAGGTAGTACCCCAAAACTATTAAGCTGACAACTGGGAGACACCAGAGCACAGGCCATGGCTGCAAGACAGCATTTCTTCTGCCCAAGAGTTCTGTGTAGTTAAGATCTTTGGCTCTGGAACAGAGGCATACAGACAGACTAAAAGTCTAATGTTTTTGGTAAAGCCAAAGAAACCATAAACCCAGTAATTATTCAACTCCTAGGGCAATTCTCAGGCCTCAGAACTGGCACCAACAGAATGGAGGCTATCGACACTGTTTAACATCCAAAACCTTTGTGCTTATCTAGAATACGGTCACAGACGACAACCAACTAGGAAGATCCTTCCAGGAGCAAACCTTGGCATTGAGTGGTGACCCAAGCACTGGGATAACAGTCATAATTCTTTCCTGTTCTCAGGACTTTTGCAGCCCTTAAGGAACCTCTCAGTTGGAACTGAGATGAGGCTAAGCTACACTTCCAAATGCACCCTGCAAGTCCACTCCAGGATGCTGGATATCAAACCAGTCCCCTCGCAGATAGGCTGGTCTCTCTTTCCTCTTCCAAATTCCTTCCACTTGTTCTTCAGATCTTAGATAAAATCAGTCCACCTCTACCCAGAGTATTCTTTAACCATTCATGCCACAGAACTTTCCTTCTTTCAGGATTCCTTATAACTCTTTTTACTAAGCATCAGTTTCATGCATAGCGATAATCTCTATCCTAACTAAAACAAACAAATATAAAGGTAATATATTTCAAAAGAAAGAACTCTGGCTTTGGGGACAGGCCCTGGTTTCATCTTTGTTAACTGAGTGAGTTGTGGAAAGTTCCTTGCCTTCTCTGACTCAGGGTTCTCATCAGTTAAATGCAGATAATCATACTTTGTAGGGTAATTTCAAAGAGTATAGTATACTTTGTAGGGTAATTTCAAAAGACATATGTAAATCACCTGGCATACAGTGGGCATTTAGTACTTGTATCACTTACTTCTATTAATTAAGTAATTATTATTATTATCATTTACTTTTTCATGTGTTCCAGGTTCATATATATAATTAAAATTTAAGCTATTTAAGGATAGAGTTGAGCCTTGCACATTTTCATATTCTTCATAGGTTGATGTCCACAATAAGTGTCATGAAATATTTCTTATAAGGACTAAAGTAACTTTTGAAGTAAGGCCATTTTCTTCCCTTTGGTGTTTGCAAAGTACTAGCCTACAGAGATAGAAGCTAAGTTTGTGTCCATAGCAAATGCAGTGTCCTTTTTCTAATAGTTTTGGAAGCAGATGATCAGTGGAGCAACTGGAGATTTCAGTTGAGGATCCAGACCCAAACATCCAGATATTGAGAATCCAGGGATAGAGTTTACGTGGCAAGAAGAAAAATGTAGTAAAAATAGAAATATGGGATAGAAGTCCTGCTATTTCCCAATGGAAGTGATATGAAAGTGGGTGGAATCTGGATAATAGGTTCAAGAATCAGAGACCCAGGGCGCCTGGGTGGCTCAGTCAGTTAAGTGTCCGACTTCGGCTCAGATCATGACCTCATGCCTCGTGAGTTCGTCAGGCTCTGTGCTAACAATTCAGAGCCTGGAGCCTGCTTCGGATTCTGTGTCTCCCTTTCTCTCTGCCCCTCCCCTGCTCACACTCTGTGTGTGTCTCTCTCTCTCAAAAATAAATAAACATTAAAAAAATTAAAAAAAAAAAAAGAATCAGAGACCCATAAGAAGGCCTTTATAACAGAATCAGGTCTTCTAACTCAGGCTCCAAGTTTTACGTGTTATCTGTAGAGTCAGGCATCAATTCTGGTCTGATTCTAGGCTATGCAGGAACCAGGAGCCACCTGACTGAGATGTGTTCCCAAAGCTCCCTTCAGGCAGATAATAACACACCTCTCTCTTTAAAACTAAACAAGAAAAAATGTTTTCCAAAGAATATACTCTGATTTATTTTTTATATTCTCCAAGAGCAATCATGTTCTCTTTATATATTCCTTAAAAAAGGCAGAGAAAATCTTCTAGAACATAAACATAAAGAAAGGGACTGCCACTAGTGGGTGGTGGCTAGAAATCAGGCAACTTGATCATTCCACATTTGCATCCCAGAAAAAAAAATACAACCACCTTCCATTCACCATCAACTTCCACGTGATCCTTGCATCATTCCCTTCTTGCTCTCTCAGTGGCTTAATGATCTTTCTTGAAAGACTTCTGTGTGTTCCACGGGAAAACATGCCTTTCCAGGTCAAGTCTAGCTCTCCCATGTCTGGGGTGGTCTCCCTGATTCACCACTGGAGCTCCTCACATTTCCCCACCTTGACTTCCTCCTTTGCCATCAGGCATTGCACCACCATCTGCCTTGGAAAAGCTTCATAACTCAGGATGACAATATAAAAACCATTAAGCCTACATACATCAGCAAAACTGCCTCACTGCTGTCTCTGCTGCAGGTTATAAAGATATGTCACAACACACACAGGCCCCTCGAGCACTGGACTTGATGTGTTGTGCTCAGAAGGCCACTTCTAAGACCAAAGCCATTTTTCACTCAAGGACTCTGTCAAAGGGAGGCTCCAAATGCTGCACAAATGCTGATAGTGATAGCTCTGGGGTATTACCCAGGCATGGCCCATTACTCAGATATCAAAACTGGTGATCAGATCAAAATATATACTCATTCATACACATTACACTGAAACATGAATATCAATTCCTCTTACTCCTGACTAGGGAAAAGCCACCACCTACTGTTTAAGAATCCACTCACTGGGTGAATGAAAGAAATAATCAGGGTGGTAAAAATCCAAGATCTCTAAATCAAGTCTAATAATCCCCCAATTTCTATAGCTAGGAAAAATTTCTGCACCCTCGTAGAGAAGAGATTTTTCCTTAGTGCCCATAAAATATGAGCTCTACTGAGACTACCAAATTTCAATGGCCCTTGGCCTAGAAGCTGCCTTCTGAGACTCCTCAGCTTCCCCTTCTCGGTCCCACATCCCAACTTTGACCTCTAGGCAGATTAGCAAAAGTCGATGGGTGACAGTGTCAAAAACCCAGCGATGATTTAAAAGCAAGTGACAAAGTCAAAAACACACATATCAACCTTCACAAATGTGTATGACATTTGCCCAGAAATCTGTTTTCTGTGGCACTATGACTGAAGGCTATAAGATGGTGCAATCTTGTCTCTTGTCCCTCTCTAGAGGCTTCATAACATCTTGATTGTGAAATGTTATATAGCTGTACAAACTCAACTTCAAGACCTTAATTTCATGTACACTAGAGTTTGTTTAGAATTAGGGCTCTCCTTCATTTTCATATCAGATCCTTACCAGTTTACTTATTTTTTATAGCATTCCCATTTTTTTTATTTTATTTTTATTTTTTATCTAATTATATAATTCATATAATTTTGTATAATTTATATAATTGGCTAACATACAGTGAGTAAAGTGTGCTCTTGGTTTTGGGGGTAGATTCCCATGATTCATCGCTTACATACAACACCCAGTGCTCATCCTAACAAGTGCCCTCCTCAATGCCCATCACCCATTTTCCCCTCTCCTCCATCCCTCCATCCACCTTCAGTTTGTTCTCTTTATTTAAGAGTCTCTTATGGTTTGCCTCCCTCCCTCTCTGTTTGTAACTATTTTTTCCCCTTCCCTTCCCCCATTGTCTTCTGTTAAGTTTCTCAAGTTCCACATGTGAGTGAAAACAAGATATCTGTCTTTCTCTGACTGACTTATTTCACTTAGCATAGTACCTTCCAGCTCCATCCACGTTGCTGCAAATGGCATGATTTCATTCTTTCTCATTGCCAAGTAGTATTCCATTGTATATATAAACCACATCTTCTTTATCCATTCATCAGTCGATGGACATTTAGGCTCTTGCAGCTGCTCTGGAAAACAGTGGGAGGTTCCTCAAAAAATTAAAAATAGAACTACCCTACAACCCGGCAATAGCACTACTAGGAATTTACCCAAAGGATACAGGAGTGCTGATTCATAGGGGCACATGTACCCCACTGTTTATAGCAGCGCTTTCAACAATAGCCAAATTATAGATCCCTACCAGTTTAAACTTCTCACAGCACCATCCATCCAAATCAACACTGTCTGATGCAACTTTTGCAATGATGGAAATGTTTTGTCCAATAAAGAAGCAACTAGCCACATGTGGCTATGGAGTACCTGAGTGTAAATACTCTCACTATGGCCAATTTCCAGTTACCAGTCTGGAGTCCCTGAACATACAGTCAGGAATGGATATGCACAATTAGCTTCATGAGGTGGTATGGGCCAGCTCCAGAACACCATGGGGCGGAACACCAGTGAGCCAGGGGCTACTGGGATGTGGCTTGCCCAGGGAATGGAGGGCACTCTCCACAGTGTAAGACGTGTGTGTGAGAGGTCCCCAGTGATGACCATGTCTACAGAGCCCAGGAGAAAGAAGGAGTTTGACTATTTTCCATACAGAGAGCAAAAATTACCCAGTCAAGGCAGAGCTTACCTTTCCTCTTACATCTGTTTTCTCCTCTCTATCCCTTCACCCTTGCAGGGTATAAAAGCAGTTGGGGAGGCTGTGAGCTTAAATTTAAACCTTTATGATATCTCTTGGCCCTAAAGAAACTGTCTCATTGTCATCAAAATCCAGCCTGATGACCAGGGGAGAGTTTCATAACTTTCACATCAAAGTCAACAACTGTTCCTCTTGAAAACCCCTTCCTTCAATGTCTTTGCATGAAGCTTTTCCTTCCAGATCTCCTATGGTGAAACAAATAAAGGAAACAAGAATGTAGGTATCTCCTGCTATGACATGAGATAAACATGAATCCATATCCATTCTTTTCCTCCAGTCACAGATGCTTACTCTAGACATTTTTCCTTATCTGCCAGCTATGTACATTTAGGGCATGCATGTTGTCTCGTCTAAATCCTGTGCAGAAGACAATCACCAAGTTGAGGACTTAGGAAGAAGAGCAAGATTTGCTAATGTTTGGTGAGCACCCAAAGGTGCCAATCTGGAGATAATGGCACAATTTGGTCTGAAAAGCAGCCTTTTTCTCCCTGCCTGAAGGCAGAGGCAACAGAAGGTGCCATGCAGAATGCTGCTGCTTCCTCCTGCGCGTTCATGGCAGGTACCACCTTGAACCCTCTACTTTCTCCCTCTAGCTTTCTGATTTTAAGCAGAAACTCAAATGATTCTTCACCCTTTCTGGGTCTTGGAACTATTTAAGAATTGCCAAAGTACTGGGATCGCCAGAATCAGAGTCAGTAGACCCGATTCTAGGGATTTGAGGCTCAGAAGCCCTGTTTGAAGGCAGGTACTCTGGCGCTTGTGCCCTCCGAGAGCACCACTCTGAGTGATCCTCATCCCCCCAGCTCCTTCCCACTTTCTCCAGCTGGCCAGGTTTCAGCATAAGACTGCTTGCCCATTGAACTGGCACCATGAACTTCTCAACAGTAGTTTCCTGGGTCTAGAGAAAACAGCCAGATTCCTTTAAGCAAATCGTGTCTTTGTTATTGATTTTCTCAACTTGAAGTTCTTGAGAATCCCTGATTAGATCATAAACTGCTGCATCAGCCATCCGCTGCTTCAGTCTCTTGAACACAACTTCAATTTCTCTAGGGCACTTCAGCTCAAATGCAGCAAGTTCTGGATGTATATACATTGTGTTTTCACTCATTTAAACACTAACATTTATTGAGCATATATTAAGAGCCAGGCACTAGTCTAGGGACGGGATATAGCATGAACAAAACAGGTCTCATCTTAATTTATCCTTTTCCCAAAGGGCAATTCTAACTATTGTTTCTTTCAAAACAATGTGAAAACTGAACCAAAATTCAACTAAGTATTTTGCCCAAGCAAGGAGAGGCAAAGACAAGATGTAACAACATACAGTTTGACTAAACTACTTTAGATTCAACATCTAAAAACAAAATTAGACCATGCAACACCACTGAATTGTGAACAGATGTCTCACAAAAAAATTATTCTGGAAATGTGCATATATTTAAGTAGACCTGGAGGTTAACTGTGGTGGCCAAAAGGCTTGAAGTCAGCATGAATATAATCAGAGGGTGCTGACGACTTGGTTAACCAGAGATGGTTTGGCGATCCTAGAAAAATGTAGAATGTGTGTAGTTGGCAATGCAGGGCTAAAGCTTACTAGAGTTGAATAGGCAGCCAAAGGACAGACAAGCTAAAAGTTATTTAAAAGTATGTTTTATATATATATCTATATATCTATATCTATATCTATAGATATATATAAAACATAGATATAGATATATAGATATCTCTCTCTATATATAGATATAGATATAGATATATAGATATAGATATAGATATATAGATATATATATCACACATATGATATTTAAACTCATTATGGACAGAAGAGATTATAGTCCTAAGGGAATAGCTGGAGAAAGTACAGAGTGAGTACTAAAAGGACATACTATTCTTTTTTTTTTTTTTAATTTTTTTTAACGTTTATTTATTTTTGAGACAGAGAGAGAGACAGAGCATGAACGGGGGAGGGGCAGAGAGAGAGGGAGACACAGAATCGGAAGCAGGCTCCAGGCTCTGAGCTGTAGCACAGAGCCCGACGCGGGGCTCGAACCCACGGACCGCGAGGTCATGACCTGAGCTGAGGTCAGACGGTTAACCGACTGAGCCACCCAAGCGCCCCAAGGACATACTATTCTTAAGAAAATATTTTCAAATAGCAGTTTACTATATCCATAGCTTCCAAAGATCCCAGTTAGTGCTAATAGACATTCAAATGAAATTTGAGACTGGGAATATATGAGACCAGTAGTCTCTACACAGGGGCGAGTCCATATTTTGCAGCGTCTGATGGTTCTACAATTTGGGTGATCGTAAAAAAAAATTTCTAATACCAAATTAGGTCCAGAGCCCTGGAAACGACCCTAAGGCTTCAACCACATTAACTTCACAGCAAATCCATCTCTACCCAAGTGAATATGAGAAACACATACTTCCTTAGTGTTAGGATCACAGTGACTGAGATAAGATTGGAAGCCCAATTTGGAGAATTTTGTAATCAGAGAACAATTACTTAAAGGTGCTTTGATAAGGAGACGCAAGATAATAGTGAAGGTGGTGTGAAGGGAGGCTTTTGGCGATCCAAACCACTGAAATAGACACCCAATGTAAATTTAAACGAGATACTGATTTTTCCTATCAATTTGTCGACTTAAAATAAAAATCATACTGTTAAGTCAGCCTCGAGAGAGCACGTACAGCATCTACATATGATTTACAAAAAGACCCCACATAGGCAGACAAGGTGAAAAGACAAGTCCCCTTTGATCAGGTAGAGCCCCCATAGGTGAATGGTGTAACAATCAATGGAGCTTTGGGGCAAGGTAAAAAACCATTCTTTTCGCTATGTGGTACCCCACTTGCAGGATGCCGGGCTGGGCAAAGGAAATGCAGACTGGATTTCAGCCCTAATTCAACCTCTCAGCTGGGCACCTTTGTGCAGTGCTCCAACTATACAACGAAACATGGCAGTCCAGTATCTAGAGAAATAGTGATTTTAACAGTATGCCTAAAAAGACTTAAAAATGTGTACTTCTCTAGCTCAGGAATGTCTACTTCTTGGAATTTATCTTAAGAAAATTATCAGTAAATAGGACAACAATTTATGTAAAATAAAGCATGTAGATGTAGTATTTATTTGTATAGCAAAAAGTTGCAAACAGCCTGTATATCCAGTAATAGAAAACTGGTTAACTAACTTGTGATTTCACCTTACAAGAGAATACTGACCATCCATTAAATGACTTTTCATCACAGGAGGAAATATTCTTGACACAATTAAAAAGCAAGAAAGGAAACTATGCAGATTTTTAAAATTTGTGTGTCTCTTTAAAAAAGACGCCTGGGTGGCTCAGTCGGTTAAGCGTCCGACTTCAGCTCAGGTCAAGATCTCGCGGTCCGTGAGTTCGAGCCCCACGTCCGGCTCTGGACTGATGGCTCAGAGCCTGGAACCTGCTTCCGATTCTGTGTCTCCCTCTCTCTCTCTGCCCCTCCCCCATTCATGCTCTGTCTCCCTCTGTCTCAAAAATAAATAAATGTTAAAAAAAAAAATTAAAAAAAAAAAAAAAGACTACAAAGTTTTCCAAACATTAAAAAGTAGTTACGTATGGGTAGTGGGATTACAGGTGATCTTTATTTTCTTCTTCACATTTTTCCATTATTAAAAAAAATTATTTTACTTTGCAAATGTCATCATAACCCTCACTGCAAACACACATCTTTAAATGGTATCCAGAGTTGCAGGGCAGAGACAAAGTGGGAGAAGGGAATAAATGTTGCCTTGACCTCACGGATGTATTGTCTGAGCCTCATTGATTTCCACCTCTCATTGAGTCCCTGCCCCAGGTTGCCTGGCTGCACTTGGCTTCATTGTCCTCTCTGACTTACTGTGATGGGGGTTCATCAAAGGAACATGATGTGTCCCTATGACTGTCACCACCTTTCAAAGCCCTAGGAGTGTGCCTGTGTGCTTGAGCATTATGACATAACAGCTTAGGGTCACTAAAGATACTTGCCCATAGAAGGGGAAGGTATTGTGAACCAGGCTGGAGCAGCTAATTGACTTAGCTATTTGCTTCCAGATTTATAAGACACCACTGCTGAGTAATTAAACTTACTGAGCTATTTCCACAAGATATTAACTTTATGTAATCCTCACTAAACATAAATTGAGAGCTGGGTTTGGATTTTGTTTTGCTGTTTTCCATTTTGGAATCAGTAATTAAAGATTATTCAATTATGATAATGTGTTTCTTTTAGGGATGGTCTTTGTAGCTGAAGCCTGCTGAATACCATGCAGCTTGGAAGATAATGATTTTAAAAACTCTCCTGTAAAGTTCCAAGTGGAGGAGACATGCTTTCTCACTTTTTCTAGGCTAGTTGTTCTCTAAACTTCATTCCAGAACCATCTTTAACACAAGGCAGATGTTCTACCCAGGGTTAAATAAAGATGGACAGGGTTAGGCAGTGCGTGTTAATGACTTGGAGCCCAGGCACACCTGGCACCCTGGGGATCACGTTAGTACATTGTGGGCAGCAAGGGGAAAGGGCTCCAGGTCTAAGTCATGGCATAGAGTGGCCAGAAAGAAGAGCTTAGGGCTCTAGGCTGGCCCACAAATCTCTAAGGTCAACAGGAAAGGCCCCACTCAGGCTATGCTGGCAGGTAGGGCTGCACAGCTTGGACTGGTTGCTTCTCTGCAAACCAGCTCTTGCCCAGACTTCCCCAGCAGATGTTTACTGAGAGCTAGATGTTGATGCGCATGTAATCAACACTCCTGGTGAGCATGTAGTCAGCACTCCTTCCTGTGAGCACCTATCAGCCACTAGAGCAGAAGGCACATCCAGGTACAAAAGACCAACAAGTAGGCTCCTGGCTCAGCTCCTGGCTCAGCAGGATGCAGATCTCTCTCCTTGGTCCAACCTGTCTCTCTGGCGACCAGGCAGAAATAGTAGAGGCTTCTGAATAAGGCTAAACTTAGGTTTTAAGTCTTTCTGACTTGGCCAAGTTTGTTTTGCTAAATCTCGTTTCCTCTTCTGCAAGGTAGGGATGATATCTGTAAAGTCAGCGTGACACCATGACACTGGATAGAAGTGTGTAACATGGTTACTGACAGGTAACTGACACCCCAGGGCTGGCAGGTTATCCATTTCCTTCCACAGCTCCCACTGCCTCACAGCCTCAGTGCCTCCTCTCATTCAATCCATTATACCAGTGGCTACACTTTAGAGTCACCTAGAAAACTTGTAAAAACTACAAATGCTTGAGCCCTATATTAATTATCTATTGCTGTGTAGCAAATCACTCCAAGCTTAGAGGCTTAAAAATCATAAATGTAGTGGGGCGCCTGGGTAGCTCAGGTGGTTAAGCGTTTGACTTTGGCTCAGGTCATGATCTTGTGGTTGGTGAGTTCAAGCTCTGGATCAGGCTCTGTGCTGACAGCTCAGAGCCTGGAGCCTGCTTTGGATTCTGTGTCTCCCTCTCTCTCTGCCTCTCCCCTGCTCATGCGCACTTGCACATTCTCCCTCTCTCAAAAATAAACATTTAAAAAAATTTTTTTAAATCATAAATGTAGTATCTCACGGTTTCTGTAGGTCTGGAATCTGGACACAGCTTAGCCAGGTGGTTCTGGTTCTGGTTTAGAGTCTCTCATGGTGCTGTAATCAAGGTGCCAGCTGGGGCTGCAGTGACCTGGGGGTTGGCCTAGGAAGGAGAATACACCTCTAAATTTGGCCACATGGCTATTGGCCAAAGTTCTTCACCCCCTTCCATGGGGCTACTCATCACATGACATTTTGGCTCTCCCCAACGCAAGTGATCTGAGAGAGGCAGAAAGCAATGCCACACTGTCTTCTAGGACCTGGTCTACAAGTCACATACTTTCACTTCCATCTTGTTCTGTTCATCAGAAGAAAGCCACAAAGTCCTGCCCACATTCCGTGGGAGGGAATACCCAGGGAAAGGATCACGGTTGGCAGTCGTGTTGGCTGGCCACCACAGGTCCCAATCCCAGATTTCAACATAAGTGGTTTGGGACTCAAGCATCTTTTTTTTTCCTCTTAACTCTCTAGGTAACTCCAATATACCACCAAGGTCAAAGACCACATTCTATACAGTCTCTCCTAAGTTACCTTCTCTCTGGCACAACATGGTCAATTTAATCCCTCCCCTCAGTATGTCCGTAATTGGCTCATTACCTCCTGCTGCTAAATTCTCTCAAGTCCTACACAATCAAGCCAGAAGCAGGGCCCTTCAGAAAGCAGATAGCAGTAGCAGAGAAGTCAACGTCCAGATAAGAAAATAGCATCCAAATTAACATGATATCAACACTGGAAGGCCTTTGAGTTCTGGAGCAAGTAGTTAGGCAAGGAGCCAGGCTAAGTCAGAAATCAGGAATGGTGAAGGGGCTGTGCATGCAGCCAGCAGGCCAGGAGACAGTGACATGTGACCAAAGCAAAGGGACTCTCTCCCCCACCAGCCAAAGCAGTCTGCTGGCTCAGCCCTAGCTGCCTTACTGCTCTTTACTCTCATGAAAGCCAATTCCAAAACATCTCCCTCAAGTGCCACAGGTGATGCCAGCCAGAAGCAGCCTGGAGTGTGAATCCCAAAGAGAACAGACAGTCCCAGCTTCCTGGCAGAGGCAGTTCCCCTAACACAAGCAGCCCTCAACCCCTCTTCCAGTAAGCAAGCTTTCCTGGCTCATTATAATGTTGGCATTGCCATCCACAGATGAAAGTCGCCTACAACAAAAATAAACATGAAATGATTATGACATCCACATCAGTGGGGAGTGAGGTGTCCATCATCACAGATGGCTTATTCATCTTTGTGTAATGAAACCCAAATTGTAATTGTATATTTCCAGCCTGTTCTCTCTCTCTGCTAAGTAAAGAGGTATCTGACTTTGTCTCTCTGATCAATTGCTGCCTGCTCTGGCCCCCTGGTCCTCTGTTCTTTTGTAGCACAGAACCGGGAGGAGAGGGAGGAATGGAAGGAAGAGGGATGAGAGCCAGGGCTTGGGGAGGGCTAAGCAGGAGTAGCTCTGAAGAGAGATGGGGAGTGTTTGCAGTATGGGAGGGAAACGGATGAAAGAGAAAAGAGTTGAAAAAAAGAAACATTTCCCAGGATTAAGTCCTTGAAAAATGTCCAAAAATAGCTATTTTTTTTTTAGTTTATTTATTGATTTTGAGACAGAGAGAGCACACACAAGTGAGTGCAGGAACAGGGGAGAGGCAGAGAGAGAGGGAGAGAGAGAGAATCCCAAGCAGGCTCCATGCTGCCAGCGCAGAGCCCAACCCAGGGCTCAAACTTACAAACTGTGAGATGATGACCAGAGCCGAAATCAAGAGTTTACACTTAACCAACGGAGCCACCCAGGTGCCCCAAGATTAGCAATTAAAAAAGACTTAGTTATTTGGAAATTTCTTTTTAATTGGTGGACTATGATTTTTGATCATGATCATGTTTTGAGATTGGACCATGAAGGCCCCCGCTTGAATGAGATTACATTAGTATCCATATAGAAGTGAAGAGATATGGAGAGGTCATGGCACAACACTTAGGCACTGTGACTGACCTGGGGGTGTAGACAGGGGGCCACATCACACACAACATTTTGTGCCTTCCCACTGTATCCTGTGAACAGTGGGGAGCCAGCCAAGAATTACAAACAAAGGAGTCACAGGATTGGGTCTGGGTGTGCAGGTGATGGGATGCAGGCCAACTGGTTAGCAGGTGTCAGTCCAGGTGAGAGATGATAAAGGCCTGTGCTAAGATAGTAGTTGGCGGGGGGTGGGGGACAGGGGGTAGGGGGAGGAAGAACTAGATATGAGGGACACTTAAGTGATGAAATCAGTCAGACTTAGTGCTTTAGTAGTTCTTTGATGGGAAAGGGAGCCAGGGGTACTCTGGAGAAGGAGAAGTCAAGGCTGACCCTAAGGGTCCAGCTTTGGTGTCTGGGGTGGGAGGTCATGACAGACTTCACGAACATAGAGAATTCAGAAGGGGAGCAAGCACTGAACTCTGGCTATAGGCAAGATGGACGGGAAAGGACCTGATCACACACAGTGATGATACATTATCCTTATGGCTCTCATTACTAGTAGTCTTCAGCTTTTACAACAGGTGTCTCTCAAACTTTACGGAGATGTAATATTTATCTAACTTTTTTTTTCAAGTACTAGGTTCTGCTATTCTAGGTACTAGGGATACCTCCATCACCCACAGCTCCCAGATATAATCCTGGGACTCTTTTGTTTGAAACTCTTCACTGGCTCCCCACTGTTTACAGGCTACAGTTCAAAGGCATAAAAGGTTATTTGTGATGTAGCCTCCTGTCTACCCCCCAGTTCCGTCATGGTGCCTACGTGGAGTGCTGTGAACTCTCCATACCTTTCCACCTTTGTGCATTTACTCGGGCTCTTTGTGCCATTGGATTGCCATTCTGTCCCCACAACGTGCATCCCAAGCCCGCGTCTGGAGGTCATCTACTGTGTCTGTACTGCATCAGTTCAATTATCACCCATCCTAGACGCAATTAATTCCCTCTTTATTTTCCCCACTGTGCCCCATAGATAATTCCATCCCAGTGTTTATAACCTCGATGCACCTATTATTTTGAATATCTGCCTCACTCAATGAGGTTGAAAGCTTCTTAAGGGCAGGACCTTACCCTGATAGTATGTAATAACTATAGTGTTATTGTCATGAATATGGACGTGACCATTTCTTGAGCACCTAGTATGTGGCAGAGCCAGTGCTCTTTGTAACACCATGCTACCTTTTTCTTTTTGTCATTTTTATTGCCAATGCCTAGCAAAGTATAGCACATTGGGAGGCACTCAGTAAACATTTTTAAACAAATGAATGGGCATCTATTTTTTGAGAAAAAGCAACAGGAAGTTTGAGTTGGTCTTGTTATTTCTCTTCTCTGGCACATATGAGGCCTATAAGCTGCTATCCTACTTCTAACCCCCAAAAGTAAGTTTGCAGGAATAAATAAATAAAGCAAATGTAACTAAACTTTAATATACATTTATATGCTTGTTTTTATATGAAAATTTCTAGGCCAATAACAGATGATTAGGGAATTACTTTTAACAGTATTTCAATGAGAGGGAGGAAATACAAATGTGAATATGAACTTTTAATCAAGTATAATCTATTATATAAATGTACCAACCTAGTAATTATTTCTTCATTTTTTGTGTGTAATTTGATCCCTGAAGTTTTGGGCACCGTTGCAAGTTCTTCATGGTGCAATTCTTAATAATAATAAGTCTGAGGGGCACCTGGGTGGCTCAGTCAGTTAAACGTCTGACTTTGGCTCAGGTCATGATCTCACAGTCTGTGAGTTCAAGCCCCATGTCAAGCTCTGTGCTGATGGCTCAGAGCCTGGAGGCTTCTTCAGATTCTGTGTCTCCCCCTCTCTCTGCCCGTCTCCTGCTCATGCTCTGTCTCTCAATAATAAATAAACATTAAAAAAAACTTTTTAAAATAATTTTTAAGTCTGATTTATGGGCATATGAAGCTTTATTTTACTATTTTCTCTATTTTTGAGTCTGTTTGAAAGTTATTGTTATAAAAAGATGGAAGCTTTTTTTCTTTTATTCATTTTTGAGAGACAGAGAGAGAGTGAGCACGAGTGGAAGAGGGGCAGAGAGAGAGGGGGACACAGAATCCGAAGTAGGCTCCAGGCTCTAAGCTGTCAGCACAGAGCCCGGCCCAGGGCTTGAACTTACAAACCGTGAGATCATGACCTGAGCCAAAGTCAGACACTTAACCGACTGAGCCAACCAGGCACCCCTGGAAGCTTTTGTGAATGCAGCATTGTTTTAGGATCTCTCCTTAGTAGATTCAACAGTAAGTTCATAGTGGTTCCCTTTTCCTCCACTAAGCCCTCCCTTTTCCTAATAAGCAAGCAGACCACTCTCAGAGAGGTCGCTTTGGTGAGTGAGTGCTAGATCAACTGTGACACATTATGTATTTTATCTGGTGAAATCACTCCAACATGTGCAATGAATTCGCTTGATCTGATTTGCCTGGGTGATGTATGCAGCAGTGATTCAGGCCTAAACAGTCACCTGGAGAGGCAATCCTTCTTCAGGGGACAGCCCAGGGAATATGAGATGTGGTCAGTGACAAGCATGATGACAGCCAGATTTATCTGTCAGTTGGGGGCATGGTTAGTGATGTTCCTCAGCTTCAGGACAGGCTCCAGACTAAGCAGCAAGGCTGCTCAAAGTCTGCAGCCTGGAGCAAATAAGGATTTTCCTTAGTCTCTGAAAAACCTCAGCCAGACCTCTGAGTCTGGGAGAGTTACAGCTTAAAGCCCAGCAAGGCATTAACCAAGCTGTCATGGGAAGAGTAGATGTGCAAATAAATTTGATAAAGCCTCAAACTTTCCAAATTCTCAAGGGAGCAAAATTGGGTTCAGATTATTTTGTTAAGTTTTTAATGAGAGGCAGAAAACTAACATGGAAATAAAAATAAGTTTTAGAGTCAGATATAGATTCTGATACCAGAAAAGCCACCACTGGTTTGTAACCGTAAGACTGTTGAAGCAGCCCGAGTTTCCACTGTCTTAGGTAAAAGATAGTGATAATATCACAGAAATAATATATGTAAAGAACCAGCATGATGCCTGGAACATAGTTAGTTCTTAACAACTGATAGATGTATTGTCCTGGAAGATTTTTGACTGCAAGATTCCTAGAGGCACACAAGAGAGAAAATAAGTGTTGGTTTTATAGATTAGAAAGAACACACCGAGGAGAGCAAGAAAATCATAAATTATGTGAAGGCAGGTGAAGAAGAGATCAGAGAAATTACTGGGCAGCCAACAGGAAGAGGAAAATAGGGACAGCTAAGTTTTTTTTTTTTTTATGTAGATCTCAGTTTTTCAGGACTTGCTTCTGGTTTTACACGACATTAAATTATTAAAATTGAGCCAAAGTCTCCTGAACATTCAAAATCATGCTGTGTTGGTTTGGAAGCTTTTAGCACTGACACATGCCATTCCCACAGAGACGCACAAGCACTGGGACAGTGTTGGCCTGAATGGACCACAATGCCCACTGTTCATAAAAAGAAGCAGAAAGACAGTAGCTTAAGGGCTGCTAAACCAAGCCATTCAGTTACACTCCCTCCATTTCCCCCATCTCCATAAAAACTTTATAATTCATTAATTTTGTGGGATTTCAGGATCCCAAGTCTGTAATTCTTGGTTAGTGCTGTCCCATATGCTCTCGTAGAGAAGATGAGCAGAGCAAATGTGGTTCCCAGCTACACATCAGTGTGGACCCTGGGCTCAAACCTAGAGATGCAGCTTCAACTTGGATGTTTAACATCTGCCTGATTTATGGTCCCTTGATTTACGAAGAGAGCTGGTAAAAGCTGTCGGGGAGCATTTTGATGCCACTTGTGTTCATTTTCAGCAATAAATTTTAATGGTGTTGCAAGAGCAAATGTATCAGACAGCCAGAGTCTATTATGGTGTAAGGCCAGCAGCATCCTGGGAAAATCACAATATATATGGGATGCAAAATCTACCTTTAAGTATCATTTGGGGCATATTTTTAAAGACACAAAAATTAGGAATATAGGCATTCAGGTTCCCACAGCCATACTAATAGAGCCACATGATTGTCTAACCATCAGGTTGGGTATGGCATCGAGTAGGGCAGACATGTGTCATAATTAGACCCAAAAGTCATTCAGCCATCTGCAGTGTGGAATTGTCAACCCTAATGGTCTGATTATACTTTGTGTTTGTACTATGACATTTTACATGGCTTGTGCATTTTCTCCTAACTTGTTAAATAGTGTTATAGTAATTTACATCTCTCCCTTTCTCTCTTTGCCCTGGGTCTTTCCTAGTTCAGGAAACTTCACTTATTTTGACCCCAAAGCTTCACACAATTCTTCCTCGCATCAGTCACTCCCCCAGCCAATCTCTCCTATAACTTATGGCCATCAATCCTTCTAAAGCTCCATTCTACTCATATCATATTCATTCTCTTCATATCATTTCTTCGGTGCTCAAAAACCACCAATGGACTTTCACATCTTTTAAAACACAGTCGTGACACATTTCACAACTAATGGGCTATATGGATCTGGTCTTCAGAGGGACCTTCCCCAGCTCCCCAACTGTAGTTGTTTTTTTGTCTCCCTCATTTGACATTAAAGTCTCTGACAGCAGAGATAGCGCCGGAGTATAATAGGTTCTCATTAAATATTTGCTGAATTCCTAAATGAATGAATCTGCTCACACATAGTGTCTGACAATATGAACTACTAAAAGTTCTCCTGGAAAATAATCTGCAAATATCAACCTTCATTAAAATATTAATAATTTTTGACCTTGAAATAATATTTGTGAGAATATGTTCTAAGGCAACCATTCAATGGGAAAATGATGTCTACAGGCAATATGAGGTATTGCTTATAATAATGAAATGTCAGAATGAATTTAAAGCAATACAAGGATAGTTAAGTAAATTAAGGTAAATCCATTCAAATGAATATTAATATTATAAAGTCAATAAAAATTACTATGAAAACTAGTCAGTGACATGAACCATTTTTATTTTCTGTGTCTTCTTTGAAAAATATTGAAAATTAAAACTGTATCTAGTTTCAGCCACTTACCTAACAAGGATGGTAAAAAAAAAAATACTTAGAAGTAAAAATGGTAGTACTATAGAAAAAAATTTCTTTCTTTGGATTTCAGTTAGTGTTATAGTGCAAGTAAAAAGATCGTCTTCCTGCCTAACAAAGGAGCACTTTAATGCCTCCCTAGATCCTATGGAATAAAATCCAGATCCAGCCTAGCATTCCACACATTGAACAGTGTATTATTTTATTTTATTTTATTTTATTTTATTTTATTTTATTTTATTTTATTTATTTTGAATAGTCTCTTTTTAAATCTATATTTATAGGCTTATTTCTTTTTCATTTTTGCTGGTGAGCTATAATATATACAAAAAGCACAGAAATCAAAATGGGGTAGCTCAATGATCCTCCACGAAGTGAGGTTCCATGTGACCACCGCCTCCAGTAAGAAGAGAACATTCAGAATTCCCTCCTAATCCCTACCCTTAGCACCTCACAAGGGAAACTACCGTCTTGACTTTCATTGTAACCATTCCTGTGCTTGCTTCCGCAGCACATACATTGTAACCATTCCTTTTGTTTCTTTATAGTTTTATCACATGAACATTATCCCTGAGTATCATATTACAATTTGCTTTGAACTAATTTAAATGGTATCATATATTTAAAATTGTTGGCTTCTTTTCATTCAATATTATATTGCTTATGCATTTTGCTATGTATGGCTATATTTTGTTCATTTTATTGACTGTCTGGCATTACATCACATGACTACACAGCATTCATTTATCCATTCTCTTGTTGATGGATATTAGGGTTCTTTTCGATTTGAGATGATCATAAATAATGATAAATAATGTAATACCTGCACACATTTCTTGGAACTCAGGTGTATATATTGCTGTTGATATATACATAGGAGTGGAACTGCTGGATCTTAATGTATGTGTATTTATAATGTAAGTACATAATGTTCAATTTCCTAAAGTATTTGTGCCAATTTCCATTCCTACCTGCAATGTATAGGAATTTGGATTGTTCCATATCCTTCCCAAAACTTAATATTATCAGTCTTAGGTTTTAGCTTATTCTAATTAGTATGAAGTGTTATCTCATTGTGGTTTAATTTTGCATTTCCCATGATTAATTAAATTTTTTATATGTTCATTGCTTATTCAAATATTCTCTTTTATAAAATACCTGTTCAGATCACTTGCCCATTTTTCCATTGGGTTTGTCTGTTATTTTCTTATGGTTTTATAGAAGTTACTTGTATATTCTAGATGTAAGTTCCTTGTTACATGTGTTGCAAATATCTTCACCACTGTGTTGTTTGCCTTTTAATGCTCTTAATTATATCTATTGAAGAACAGAGATTTTTAATTCCAGTAAATTCCAATTTGTCACTTCTCCTTTATCATTATATGTTTACTGTCCTGTTTGGAGAGCCTTTTCCCATCCAGAGGTCCTATTTTATAGAAGTTTCATTTTTGGCTACTGATGTTTAGATCTACAATCTACAACGAGGAAATAATTTGGAGGTAGGTTTTGTGATGGAGCTGTTTCTTTTCTTTTGCCTCATTCTGCTCTTCCCCACCATTTCGTATAGCCTGTCTTTCATTCTACATACTGTGCTCTCACCTTCTTCCCCAACTCTACCTGCCTTTTCTATCACTAGCTGTCTAGGCTCTACCCACCCACCAAGATCTAGCTGATATGCAATCCCAACCCCAGTGCCGAGTGCCCAGAATTATTTCTATGCTCACTATCTCTCCCACCACATACTCCCAAAGCATGTTTTCAGAATCTTTTATTTATCTTTTAACATACCTGTACACTGAAGACATGTAAAAATGATGTATCATCGCTTCTCGGCCTTTTGGCTAAGATCAAGTGTAAAAATGATGTATCATCAGTAAATCTAATCAAATTTTGTAAACAGTAAGTTCCCTAAGAAAAATATCTATTTCATTTTTTATCATCCATGAATAATAAAGACTTGATATTTCCTACCAACCAGGAGCAAGGAGCCTCAAACAGATTCAAATTAATCAGGGGAAATAAAGGAATGCGATACTTCTTTCATCAGAGCTGTGGGTTAAGAGGCACACCCCCTCAGTGGTCTTATTTTGCCCTTAGAATGTTTTAAGGGCCCACCAAAAACCAAAAGTTCTTCAACTGCAAGATTCAGTGGTTAAGGGGATGCCTAGAATGGCAGAGTTTGTAGAAGGTGTCCAAATACCTGCTAACTGATAACTGATAAAATGCTAGAAGGTATTTTAAGAAACAAAGAACCAGTCAATTTTTTGAGATAGCAAATCTGGATTATTGAGGAGGCGTTTCTTTACATTTATTCGACAAGTATTTATTTACCATGTTCTAGGCGCATGTGTAGCTGCTATGTATATAGCAGAAAATAAAACAGACCAAGTCCCAGCCATCTTATAGCTGGCAACCTAGTGAAGAGAAACAGATACCAAACTAATGAAATATAGGCATTGATATGTGCTATGATGCAAAGAAAGCAGGGAGAGGAACTAGAGGGGAAGGCAGAATAGGGGTTACTGTTTCAACCGGGGAGCCAGAGATTTAGATGACATGGCCAAATGGCTAAAGTGAAGAGCAGGCATAGCAGGCAGGATTTCCATCCCCATGGTCTCCATCCCTACTGTCATTCTCATGAGTATGTTACTGTCTTGTGTTACATGGCAAAGGGACTAATTAAGAGTACTAATTAATTGACCTTAGAACACTGAGATTATCCAGGAATATGGGGGTCAATCCAATGTCATGACCTGAGTCCTTGAAAGCAAAAAGCAAGAGTAGAAAGGAAGTCAGTGTGATTCAAAGCGGGTGGATACAGCACACACTGTCACTGGCTTGAAGATGGAGGGGTCACATGAGAACGACTATGGGATGGACTGTCGGCTGCCTCTGGAAGCCGAGAGGCAGAGGGATGGAGACCTCAGTCCTGCAGCCACAAGCAGCCAAATTCTGGCACCAACCCAAATAAGCATGGAAGTGGATTCTTTCCCTGAACCTCCGGAAAAGAGCCCAGCAGCTGATACCTTGACTTCAACTTTGGGAGAGCCCAAGCAGAACACCCAGCCCCATCATGCCAGACTTCTGGCCAGAGAAATGAGAGATAATGAGTGGGGGGTTATTTTAAGATGCTAAATTTGTGGTGATCTGTTACTCCTGCAGCAATAGCGAATGATTACAATGGGTCATCTACTCTCAGGGAACCACAAGGTACTGGCCCTGAGCTGGGAACACACTTGGCATGTGCTAAGAACAGCTCAGCCAGTGTGGTTGGAGCAGGGTGATGCAGAGTGGTGCGAGATGAGGTCAAAGATACAGTGAGAGCTGGACCACGAGGGACCTGATGGCTTTTACATTTTTACAGGAAGCTCTTGGAGAGGTTTGGGCAGGAGAATGATGTAACAAGATTTACAGTTTAAAAGGATTTTAAAAGGATAACTCTTGCTGTCATGTAGTAATTCACTACAGGAAGGAAAGTATAGATGTAGGAACCATCAGGAATCTATTGTCCTAGTAGATGAGAGATCATTATGTCTGGGAGGTGAGATGAAGTTAAATACCAAATATATTTGAAGATACAGCCACCATGATTAGCTGGTGGGGTGGAGGTGGAGTAAGAGAGGGTGAGATGTGGGGATGCGAGGAGGTAGTAGGATGCATAGGTCCAGAGACACGTACAAGGAACTGACAGCAGATAGAGGTGATTTAAAGCCAGGAGACTGGAGATTTCTTACAGAGCGAACATAATTAGAAAACGGGACTTCTCTTGAGTCAGGCCATCTTTAGAAATCTGGAAGAGGCCTGGCAAGCAACAGAGGTGTGAGGAAAATCAGAAGGGTGGTGTCCCAGGAGCAGGAGGATGTGAGAAGCGAGGGGTGACTGGTGTCACGCACTGCCAGGAGGAGAGGAGAGAAGGACAGGACTGAACCAGTGGATTTGCACAGTAAGGTTGCTGGTGACCTTAATCAGGCTGGTTTTGTAGAGTAGTGAGGATAAAAGACCATTTGGGGCCATCTCAAGGGGAAATGGAAGAAATGGAGAGAGTGAGTACAGACACCTTTTTTTTTTCAAACCTTTTACTGCAGAGAGGAACAGAGAAATGAGGCTTTAGCAGGAGAGAAATACAGGGTCAAGAGAGGATAACTTTTCTCTAAGCTGGGAGTTATTATAGCATGTGTTTGATGTTGATGGGAATGACCTGGTGGAGAACAGGGATTCCTGCAGGAGTAAAATGCCAGCATAGGGATCCAGGCCCTGGGAAAGGAGACAGCAAGGATGAGTTCAGAGGTCAGCAGGTTGGAACATACACTGGGGGGATGTGGGTGTGTCCTATGGAAATAACAGTAACCACCAGGAACACACACATGGCATTCGACACTTTACAGAGAAGTGCCCCTTCATCGCCTCACGGAGATAGTTTTATTTCACGCACAAAGACAATTGTATCTCAAAGAAGGTAAGTAACTTGTGTCTGGTCGCCCATTGGTAGGGTCAGAGTCAGATGGCAGGTTTTTGGGACCAGCTTCAGAGAGAGAACCAATCATGGAAGTTTTGGTCAGTTGTTTTTCTCAGTCCATGGGGGTGATTCCTGCTTAGGACAACTGGAGATTACCTGAAGTAAGTCAGGCCTGCATGGCAGGTAGAGCTGTGAAAAATCAAGGTGAAAGATATCTTGTTGTCTTGTGAACTGAAGAGGTAAGACAACATATATTAGCCAGGCTAGAGGTATGTAGAAAAGACAGATAAAACGAGGAAGAAAAAGCTAGAAAATTCTGATAAGGACAAGATTTTATACCTGAACATTATCTATTTGTATAGGGTTTGTTTCCAGAGATCTCACCCACTCTAACAAAGTCTCTGGTGCTTGGGCTCCAAATGTTACCTCGATCATGTCGCAATGGTTCCAAGGCCCCCACCCATGCTGAAACTTGGCTACCATCGCCATTTTATATGGGATGCTCACATATGCCCACAGAACAGTCTGTCAGCTTTGGAATTCCTGCTTCTGCCCTGCTCTTTTCAGGCTCCAGTCCCTACTTGTGCATAGCCACAACAATGCTGTGTCCCTCCCCATGGCTTCTACCGCTTGTGTCCACCGCAGGATGCCCTAGCTGGGCCAGGGACTGGCTTCTCTTCCTGGCCTTGGGTAGGTGATTGGTGTAGGGTCCTGTGCAGAATCAGGGAGAACATCTTACTGCCCAACCTGGGCCACATTCCTTGTGGTGGTGTGGGGCCCAGAGCTTCGGTGTTTCATAACCTTCTGTGAGTCCCTGGCTTCACCCCTGACTCTGTCTTCCACAGAGACAGTTTTCCCATTTTTGACCTCATTTTCCATTTTTGAGTCAAGCCCAGGTCAAAGGAATGAACAAGGAATGGATGCTATACCTTTTCACCACCTGTTCTTCTTTCCTTCTCATCACCAGCCCCCAACCCAAACCCCTCCTTTCTTACCATTTGAATCAAGGTTATCAACATCTGGGGAAGAAGTAGAGGCACTCTGCATGCCAACAACTCTGAACCCCACATCAGCCCCAATCTGCTTCCTCTGTCCTCTCCCTTGCTAACCAAGGGCTGACCGGCTGCAGGTGCCTGATCAGAGTGAGAGAACAGGAGGGGAAGAAGGGAGAGCCTAGTGATTGGTGGAGAATATCTCACCATCCTCTTCAAGCCTCTTCTGTGAGGGGGCCAAAGATTTCCCTAGGTCTGTTTATGCAGAACCAGTGAACAAAGAAAAACAGGTTCCACTGGGCTCTCTGTACCTTACTAGGGAGCAGAGTGCTGATACTGACTTCCTTTTAGGCTGTAGGGTGTAAGGGCAAGGATTATGTTTTGTTCAACCTGGCAGAGTGCTTCAGACAGACAGACAGACAGACAGACAGAAACAGTCAAGTAAACTGCACACAACTTGAGGGCAACAAATGTGCCTGATACTTTTGTTACTCCCACAGAGCCCCAGGAGTATTAGTCTCCTATTAAAATCTCATCATATGGGGTGATGAGCCAAGGTGGCTCAGTCGGTTAAGTGTCCGATTCTTGACTTCAGCTCAGTCACAACCTCACAGTTTTGTGGGTTTGAGCCCTGCATCAGACTCTGCACACTGACAGCCCAGAGCCTGCTTGGGATTCTCTCTCTCCCTCTCTCTCTGCCCCTCCCCCACTCACACTCTGTCTCTCTTAAAATAAACTTTAATAAATAAACAAATAAATAAATAAAATAAATGCTCATCATATGCCTACTGACTACATTGAGAAGCAATTCAAGTATCAGGCCAAGAGTGCAGGCATGGGAAACAGAAGAGCTGGCTTCCGGTTCTGGCTCTGCTCTATGACCCTGAGCAAATCCCTCCACCTCCTTGACCCCCATTTTTCATCTTTCTGAATAAAGAACACCACTGGCATGTCGCAGGACTCCGTGAGATGAAATAGTGCACGCAGAATTCCTGACTACACTAGACTTGAAGTACTGGACAAAGAGAAGGCATTCTTACACTGCTCTTCCCTCTCTCCTACCACAAGGCACACAAGCACATTGTAGAAAACCTTGAAATCGATGAGCCAGACCCTTCCGCGTAGAGGGGACACGTCTACAGTTTCAAGGCTGTTAGCAAAACAACAAAGAAAAACACAGAAAGAGGAAGTCACTTCTATGCACTCTGGAAGACAGACAAGGGGCGCTTAGTAGAGAAGCTCAGGAACCCAGACAGAAAACTCATCCCCAAGTCCAGGGTCACTCGGTTCCTCTGCAGTGACCCAGAGTCAGGGCTAACTGGGCAGCAAATGAGTGGCAACAAGAGACTTTAAGGAGACATTGGCAGTTTCTACTTTTCTTGCAACCAGATATGTTGGAAATAAAGCCTCATTTGGGGTCTCCCCCAAGTTAATGAGACTGAGCTCACAGTTCATTGACTTGCTTCACAGAATTTATTTTATGAGTCTCTCTAATCCACACTTTTCCTCTTCGCTTTGGGACTCAACCAAGGGAAACTTGAGAAATCCCACTGGCTTATTTATACTTACCATGAGGCCTCAGACGCAGCGTGCATTCAATCAACAGAATTATTATTCCATCCTAAGAGAGAAAACATTATTTTGGAGATGATTTTAATTCACATACGTATACACACACATGCCCACATATACACTCACGTGTGTGTGTGTGTGTGTGTGTGTGTGTGTGTGTGTGCATGTGTTTGTCTGTCTGCCTGTCTGTCTGCCTGTCTGAATGCTCAAGTTACAGTTGTAAATTTCCCCCAGGTACTGGGCTTCCTGTTAAACCTAGAATCCAGATGAATTTTACAGGGGAAGTCTCTCCCCAACTGAAGTCAAAATTTCTCCAACTGGCTCAGGAGAGAAAGAGAAAGATCTTGAACAACTGTTCTTTTTCAAGACTATGTCCCCAAGCAAAAACCAGACCTCAGAGGGAACACCTACATCCACACTCAGGGAAAGGGGTCCTAGGCCTGGGTTTTCAGCCACAGTGAAGATTCTGATGTCCCAAATGTCGTGTGGGAGGCGTGGATGATGGACATGTGCATTGATGACCAAGGTCGTCCCCTACCCTCTGCCCCACTTGGGACATAGAGCTTCAAGAACGGCTGACATTAAATTTCCTCCTGGCTCAGTGAAACAGGGACTTAGGGTCAAATTAGGTAAATCAGAGATTATAAAAGTAAGAATTGTGCACTCTGAATTTATGGATAAGATCCATTATCAGTTCTGATGGGAAAATGATTTATTACCTAAATGAACACAGTTGGTTTGCTAGATTCAATCTTTGCAAAACAGTGTCTATGGAGCAAAATCAAAGTGGTTTTTTAGAAAGGAGAGAGTCCTTGGCAGCAAAGACATTGGAAATTGAGTTTGTGCCATAATCTACGGGCACACAGCACTCTCTCCTCACTGGCCTTCCTTGTTGTTTCCTGGACACCCATGAGAGAACCTGCCTGGGCATACTGCTCTCAGGCTTTTGGGGGCAGAGCTGACTTGCTCTGCTTCAGATCAGCTTTTCATCATGTCAGTTACTTCATCACCTGCCCAGGAAAGCAATCTAAAAAGGGTGTGCCCAACTAGAAAGACAGGGTAAGCAGAGTGCATATTTAGTCAGGGTCTTTGGGCTGTGAAGAACAGAGGCCCATTCATGTTAGTTTGCATTTTGGGAATCATAAGGACATGCACGAGAGCAGAGGGGTGCCATGAAATCTAGAAACATCTGCATACCAGGCCTCGAGCAAATACAGGAACCTACTTCAGACATTCTCAGCCAAGGAATTTTATCAATCCCTACTGTGAACTCCACCGCTAACATTCACAAAGGTCCCTTCTAACTCTGCTTCTGTGTCCCCAGGAGCCACGTCAGCCTCTGCTCTAGCAACTCCCCTCTACCTCCTAACTTGTATGCTCATGGTCAGTACGTCCTCCTGGACTCTTCTATATCATACCTGTGTCCTGCCTTCTCTCAAGGCGCTGGTCTATCTCTGCTTCTCCTACAAACTAACCAATTCTGTCCCTAATTCCAGTCCGGATTTCTAAGGAAGACTCATGATATCCCTGTTTGGCAGAGCTTCCATGTCATGTGATGTCAGAGGCCACCAGCAGCCAGGCTATGGATTTCCTAATCCACACATCAGACACCTTCTACTGGCCTGATTGGTTTAAGCCACAGCAGTGAGGTTCCACTACAGAGACCTCAGCCACTATTTGCATAATCACAAAGCAGTGCATGAGAATTTCTTACTATGAGGCTGCGGTCATGGCAGGCTTTTCGAAACTTAGCCTATTTGGAACAATTAGGATGTCAGAGAGCCATTGTCAATTAGCTGAGCGTAGTTTTGTGTTATCTCTTGGGTTGTATTAAATAAACCGTTTTTTAAACCCTAATTTACAGAAGCTCGTCCTCTCCATTTTAAGCAAGTTCACCATAGA
The DNA here is from genome assembly GCF_018350195.1 of Panthera tigris. NCBI lineage: Eukaryota > Metazoa > Chordata > Mammalia > Carnivora > Felidae > Panthera > Panthera tigris. Next base: position 111,612,470 of record NC_056665.1, read on the forward strand.
CATTTGACCAACTTTCCATTTTATTTTTTTTAATGTTTATTTATTTTTGAGAGAGAGAGAGAGAGCATGAGCAGGGGTGGGGGACAGGGCGGAGGCAGAGAGAGGGGAACATAGGATCTGAAGTGGGCTCTGTGCAGACAGCAGTAAGCCCGATGTGGGGCTTGAACTCATGAATGGCGAGATTATGAGCTGAGCTGAAGTTGGACACTTAACTGACTGAGCCACCCAGGTACCCAACCCACTTTCTACTTTAAAATAGAAGATACAGGCAGGCAGAAAAGGGGGCTTAGATGCCTGACAAGAGTCCCAGTTCAAGGGCCTCCTATTCAGCATGTCAGGAGCTTCTCAGTGTCCCTCAATGGGGACATGGCTCCTCCCTCATAACAAAGGCTCATGTTTCTAGGACAGTTCTGAAAAAAACCCACCCAAGAAGGACTGTCTTTGCCACTCATTTCATTCCACTGTCTCATCCACCGGCAAACAGAGCAAGGACCTGGGTCTGAAGCTGTCACCTGCCTTAACACAAGATACGTGCCCCAACAGGCATCCTCTGGCACCCCACTCTCGGGTGCTGGCTCAGCAGAGCAGGTCATCTTGGTCACTGGCAGCTGAGAGGTTGCCTCTGTGGCCTCTAGGGGCCTGTGGATGGGAACTACTGCCTCCAACCCCATGTCCCCAGCAAGGGCCACTTGAGTGGAGCGTAAAGAGGCTGCTGCAATCAAACAAACCAGCAAAATGAGCGCACTCGTGCTCGGTGGTGCATCAGGAAATTGGCCTTCTTTGCTTTTAACAGGTCATTTCTCCAGCAGTGTTATGATTACCAAAGACAATCAGGGCAGTTGGAAACCTGGAATATTTGTACCCTTTATTCTGTTTGGGCCTCAAGCACCAAACATATTAAGTCCATGCCCTGGAGGGCCCCTCCCCTTCAGAGAAAATGTTTAGTAATTGAAAGGCACTCATTAATTGTTTCCAATTCCCCAGTCAATATTCTAACAATTAACATGATTATTTACTACTTAGTGATGTGCTGAAGATATTACAGTCTTTCTTCTACCTCCTTCTGTTTTCCATCAGGAATGAGTAGCAACATTCAACTATTCATAATATCTGCTGGCAGTCAGTATAGTTTTAAATAATATACATATACATCTATTTTTTTGTGGTTCCATCAACTTTTGGCAGTATTTCTTGACCACCACCTACCACTCTGAGGATCTTACTGTTCCTAACCTACTTCTCTTGTTTTCTTACCCATACTTCTGTTGTTATCCATATTTGCTTTTACATCAAACCATGTAAATTGTGTTTACAGGGTGAGTCTAAAGTTAACAAGCCAGTAAGTACCTTTTTTGTTGTAATTACTATCTAAATATTAATCACTACAGAGCCAAATGGTATCATATAATTACTTTTCTTTCTCTATAGGTAAAATATCATGACCCTTGGGACATTTGGAAAAGAATGTTGTTAGTGTCAAGGTCAAATAGATGATTTGTCCTGACACTCAGCCAATGCTCCAATTAGGTCACAATATAATAAACATTTACATGTCACCCATGACTTTGTTATAAAACTATTTTTTCCAAGATATCTAATTGCCTTTTGTTTTTCTTGTTGAAAGAAGATAATAAACTGTTAAAATATCCTCAATTTTTTTCTGCCTCTCAATGTTAGTGTTTCATGGAATCCCTATTTTATCCAAAGACAACCTCCAAGGGCCTTCTCTCCCTGCAGATCAGTTGTTCTCCAGGCCTGATGCAGTTGCCATGCTAGGACTTTCCTTTACCACACTGTCCAGTTAGAACACTCTTCCTTACTCATGGCTTTCTTTCTCCCTGCTTTTGCTAGACTTACTCCCTTATTTTGCCAAGTAGATATTTTCTGAGTCCCTGTGTATCTTAAAAGGTATTTCACTGCCCTACCCACCCCCCCCCCACACACTTGATTGACAGTTTGGCAGGATGCAAAATTCTAGATCAAATTAAACACAGTTCAAAATAATTTTCCCTTAGAACTTCGTGGCATGAACTTACCATCCAGTGTTGTTGATGCCACTGATTTTTGTTTCAAAGCAGGCTAATTGATTTGCTAGTTTGCTTCACCCTGAAAACTTTGAGGGTCTTCTCTTTATTCTGACCTTTCTGAGTTTGGTCAAATTATTTATGTGTGGATCTTTTTCCTTTTATACTGCTCAGCAGTTGATGAGCCCTGTCAGACTGAAGACTTGTACTTGTCTTCAACTCTTAGAAATTTTCCTCACGATTAAAAAAAAAAATACTACCCTGTATTTTATAGTTTAAATTCTGGAACTACTACTGGTCATATGTTGAATTCTGGATTGATTTTTCCTTTTCATTTTTTTCCCCTCATGTTTTCTGCCTACCTTTTAGCTCTATAGTTTGGAATATTGCTTTGTTTTTATTGTGAACACTTGCTACTAATTTTTAAAGTTTTTAGCATGATTTTTTTACTACAAGAGTTCATTCTTTGACCATTTATTATATTATTCACCCTATTCTTGTCTTGGATACAATGTCTTCTCAGTTGTCTATGAAGGCATAATCGGATTTTTTAAAGTTATTGTTTCCTGAAATAGCTCCTCCAGAGTCCATTATAATTATTTTGGTCCTTCTTTTACATACTGTTCTTCTTCCTCTTGTTTACTACTCATTCATATTCTACAATAAGAAACAAGGCTGATTATTCTAAGTAGTTGGTGATAAAATGAAGGAAAATTTCAGATTTTCATGTTTGTGGGCCCTACTCTCAGGTTCCTAAGGAAGCTACACTCTAGCATTTACTAAGGTCAAAGTTACTTGGCAAAAATTCAAAGCATGGGGTCTATTTATGCCCCCAGAACACATTATACATCTTCTTTTGTTTAAAAAAAAAAAACAATAATAACCAGAAAGAAGCATTCCAAACATAAAGATAAGAAAAAATTTTAAAAACTGCTTGATTCCCATGATATTAAAGTCATACAACCTCGAACATATTAAAAACACAAGATAAAGTCTGCAACTTTCTGGAATGTCCTTCATCATGGTGGTTGGTAACTCTTTTAAATATTTTTTAAGTTTATTTATTTATTTTGAGAGTGAGCTTGGGCAGGGAAGGGGCAGAGATAGAAAGAATCCAAAGAGGATCCACGCTGTCAGCACAGAGCCCAACACGGGACTCAAACTCAAAAACCATGAAATCATGATCTGAGCCAAAATCAAGAGTCATATGTTTAACCAATGGAGTCACCCAGGTGCCCTGGTGATTTTTAACTCTTTATGTGAAAGGAAAACAAACAAACAAACAAAACCTCTGTACCAAATGTTCTTTCCCTCAAGCACTGTCTTCCTTATGAAAATTGTGTATCCTAAGCAGCTGTCCTAACTTGGGCTCAAGTAAACTCTTTTCTTTTTCCTTCAAAATTAAAAAAAAAAATTTAAACATTTATTTATTTGTGAGAGATAGAAAGAGTCAGAGCATGAGTGGGATAGGGGCAGAGAGAGAGAGGGAGACAGAATCCGAAGCAGGCTCCAGGCTCTGAGCTGTCAGCACAGAGCCCGACACAGGGCTCAAACTCACGAACCGTGGGATCATGACCTGAGCCGAAGTCGGATGCTTAACCAACTGAGGCACCCAGGCGCCCCTTTCCTTAAAAATTTTTAAAAAGTCTTCTTCATTTTGCATTGATATTGGTATGATTTCTTTCTGCTACTTTATAGGACTATATAATTATTTTCCCAACAGACCTCTGTCCTGAATTGTAAGGCTGATGGTAACTGTTGTGTATCTGAATAGGATATATTTAATAGAAGGCTTTTCTTTAGGGTGATCAGTGAGGAATAAGCTACCTAAACTCCAGAAGAAAAAATGCTTGGTTCTGGGGCAGCAATAATCCCCAAGAGTCCTCACTCTCTGTAGATTGCTTGTTCTCTTTATTTAGAGAAAGAGCAGAGTTCTCAGTTTGGGTTTGTTTTGCTTTTTGTTTAAGTTTTTGTTTATTTGCTTTTTAGTCTTGGTGCAAATTCAAGCTACTAGTTGTTCTATAAAGGGAGGCCAAAGAGAAGGGGAGTAGGGGGTGGACTTCTCTCAGCTTCAATCAGTCCTTCTCTCTGCAGCTCCCTCTCACCACTGCCCTCCATATGTATTAACTCAGAGTCCAGAACCTCTTCAAGGTTTTATGGGATCAGCTTCCACCTCTCCTCAAGCCCTGTGGTAGCTTCCTCTGCTTCACTCACCAATCAACACATTCCAATCTTCCCTATTCTGAGAATTTCTTGAAATCATTTATTTATTCACCAGTGATTTCTCCTTCCACACTCTTTACCATCATAAATCTATTCCTTTTTGTGTTTCTCTAAATCCTGAATTTCAGCTGGGACTCAGGGAATAAGGGGAGTCCATGAGTGAGTAGTTTTCACACCCTAAATCAGAAGCCCCCAACCCTTCCTTTGGGTGTTTAGACGAGGGGAGAGGGGAGCAGTATTTCCCCTCCCCCAGAGCCAGAGCAGGGGCATCAGTGGACATTGCCCATGGAGGACAGTTGTACCAAACAGAATGGCTCTCTCACAAGAGTCATGAGCCACAGAGGCTATGTGTCAGCAGGGCAAAGAGGACAGACTAGAAGCCCTTGAGAGACAATGGTGAGTCAATTGTCTGAATCAGACAACTGTGAGTCTGTGAGTCAATTGTCTGCAGAATCTGATAAATACTTAGGGGTCACTTTAAGAGGGTAGAAAAGAAGGGGTTAATTTCTAAAACTGGGCAAGCAGAAGTTCATTTCAACATATGTTGGGGATAAGAAAGGAAGTGTAACCTTATATTATAGCCTGAGTTGCTCTTTATAAATTTGCTTCCACAGAAGTGTTAGTAAAGTTCAAGTGAAGATCAATTTTTAGAATATAGAAGTTCACCTCCAGGGACAAATTTTTGCTTGGCACAAGTAATTTGCCTGTTATATAATGTTTGACCCAAAGTGAGGCTAGGATCTTAATATTTATTAAGATTCTAATACATGTTATGAATGTTACATATCTTATTTCATTCAATACTCACAAGAACTCCATGAGATTCACTCATTCCTTCAATCAAGTAAATTTAATGAGAAGCCTACGTATGTATGTCCTGTGCTTGGATGGGGAGTACAATGGTGTATGAAAACCATTGTATCATTGGCCACCACCACTGGCTCACTGTGTTTCCAGTCTAGTGGAGGATGCATACTTAATTAAATAATTACCTAGTTATAAATGCAAAATTATAACTACAAGTTCTATAAAGTACTATGTGATGTCTATCAGAATGCACAAATGAGAAACCTGACCTTTAATGAGGGAGGACCAAGCAAGGCATCTCTAAGAAAATGACACTTGATCTGAAAACAAACAAACAAACAAACAAACAAACAAACAAACAAACAGAGTTAACCAGTTGAAAAGGAGGAAGAGGCTATTCTGAGTAGAATACATAACATGCAAAGGCGCTGGGATGGAGAGAACATGGCATTTTTAGGTGTATGAAAGAAGAACCATTTGGCAACCACTCTAGTAATAATTATTTCATGCAGTAATCATCATTGGATTCTAATATCAGATGAAATGTTTGATAAGGAACAGGTCTACCTAGTCTCAAAGTATCTCTCATAAGATTTTTTTTATTACAAAGGGAAAAATAGTAACATTTCAATGGAGGAACTTGATAGACATCACTTTAACTAAATGACCAAAGTTAATATCACATCAGCAGTAACAGAATACATTGATATCACATGCCTCCTGACATAATGCACTAAGAACACTAAGCGACTTCTATGATATTCCTCCCCCAAATGTATAACCTGTATCTAATTATGAGGAACCATCAGGTAACCCAAAATGAGAGACATTCTAAAGCAGGACTCTAAAAACACCAGTGTCATAAAAGACAAAGAGAGACTGAGGAAGTATTCCAGATTAAGGAGTTGGAAGAGAAATGGAATTTATGTAGAATGTGTGATCCTGAATACTTGAGAAGAAAACATTATTTCCTTTAGCTATAAGTGACATTAATGGGATAACTAGTGAAATTTGAAAGAGGTTTGTAAATTAGAAAACAGGATGATATTTAATTTTTTTGATGCCCTAAAAAGTACAGAAGAATATAGAAAGAATGATAAATATAGTAAAATGTAACATTAGAGGAATATGCATGAAGGGTAAACAAGAATTCTTTGTACTATTTTTGCAGTCTTACTTTAAGTCTGAAATTATGTCAGCGTAAAAGATTAAAACAACAGGGGCACCTGGCTGGCTTAGTAGAGCAGGCAACTCTTGATCTTGGGGCTGTGAGTTCAAGCCCCATGTTAGGCCTAGAGCTTACTTAAAAAAAAAAAGTTAAAACAGCAAAAATATGTGACAGGAGACCCTGACAAGTGGAGCTCAATGAACAAAGAATGTGAGACCACATGCAGTCCTTGATAATTGTGTTAAGATGTTGGTCTTTATCCTGAAAGTGATGGGAAGCCACTGAAAGGCATAGGCAGGTAAATGATATGATCACATCAGCATTTTGTAAAGATCAATCTGGTTTCAGGGCAGAGGAGGAGACTGTAGAGGACCAGAATAATTCATTATAGGGAGGTCAGTTAGATGGGAATGTCATGGTAAAGTGCAACAGAGTGGTGGCAGTGGGCTGGAACACAGCGGGATGGATTAAAGAGCTACTTGGTGGTTAACACTGACAGTGGTTGGGATGGGTTGGAAGCAGGAGAGCAGGGTGAGCAGAGAGGGTGGGAGGAACTGAAATGAACTCCCCGGTTTCTGGTTTACACAATTGGATCGGTGACAGAGACCTTCTCTCAGATCGGGAAGATGGGAAGAAGACCGGGTTCGGGGAAGTCAGGAGTTTAGTTGTGGGTGTGTTGAGGTTCAGTTCCCTCTGGGACACCTAGGTACAGCTGTCAGGCAGGCAGCTGCACCTATACAGGTTTGGAATGGAGGGTAAGGATGAGGCTGAGCTCCCTGAGAGAGCAGGGAGCAGGTACAGAGAGGAGAGCGAGCAGGGCCGGGGGTGGGGGCGCGCCTTGAACACCTCTGTCTGGTGTATCTGTCTGTGTTCTTTCCCTCTTCCATAGGTGACAAATAAGTCTTACGACTGGTAAGTGACAGAAGAAGGACTGAAGTGGAGTCTGACTTCCAACCTGTGCCTTCCCCAGTAAGTTCTCAAAAAAGTGCACGATGTAGCCTTGCTTTTGGTCTTTTTCCAATTTTATGTAAAATCAGCCTGAAGAAATCAAAATGTGCTAAGAAAGAGGCGACACGGAAGAAGAGATTTCCATACCCTCCTGTGTCTGGATGCCCAGTTAACAAGGTTGTTGTTTTTTGTTTGTTTGTTTTGCTTTGTTTTGTTTTGTTTGTTTGTTTTTTTCACCACTTAGGAAAAATAAAAAGCCAGGATTTCTCGAACAGGTTTCAAAGTTTGCTTCAAGTTTACCTTCAGAAGCACATTGGAAAGGTGTTCTCCTTTTTATTTTAAGTGAATCCTTTGGTGTAAAGAGTAAGAAAAATCTATCCCAGCTTTGGGCACACATTTTGGTGGCTAGGCTTCACTGAGATGCTTCCTCCCTGAACTTTAACATTTGTCTCTTGTCAACATGTAAGAAATGGAGAGAATTGGAGCCAGAAGCAGCCAGCTTAGCTAGGACCCAACATAAACCTGTAGTAATCCTACTTCTTCCTCTACTTCCTCATCTCAGGCCACAGCTGTATAGTTGGAGTGAGGAATTTCACGTATTATTTAGAGATTTCGTGTGTTACCCAGAAATTTCATGTCTAGGATTCCATTGACCTTTTCTCAGTGAAGCAAAGCAAACTCACAACTGTCCTTTGGACATCTCACGAGGAAGTCTATGATAACTCCTGATTTATGAGGTTGGCTGCCAGTGAATCCCTAGGATGGGATGGTGGAATGTGAGAGACCAGCCCTAGAACCCAGCGAACAGAAGTGTCTAGAGTGACGGACTAAAGATAAGAAGCACAATGATATGAGGCACTGAGATAAAGTCAGAAGCCCACCTGGGTTTTTAGACAGTTTTTAACCTTCATAAGAACGTTCCCACATCTATTTGATCTTTCACTGTGCTTTACCAACAGCAAGTACCTGCATATCCATACTTTAGTGTAGTTCTGACCCGAGGTCCAGGACATCTTGCCTAAACTCACAGTTATCTTCTGAAGGAGCAGTGTATTTCTTCGACAAGCAGATAAATCCAGTGTTCATATATGCTGTTAACATAAGGGGAAGCTGGGTGAAAGGTAGACAGAAACTCCATGTACCACTTTTGTGACTTTTCTGTATGTCTAAAATTATTCCAAAATAAAAAGTTTTTTTTAAAAGATGGCATTCCACTATATTCTGGTTTCTATCATTTCTGATGAAAGGAGAATGACAATTCACATCATTTTTCTTCTCTTATGTCACTTTTATGATACATCATTTCTCTGGCTGTTTTCAATATTTTCTCTTTATTTTTGGTGTTAGGAATTTGTCTTTGATGCACCTCGGCATAACCTTTTTGTATTTAACCTTGGTGTCCCTCTTCTTTCTGGGACTGTGCTTATATAGATTTCACAGTGAGATTTCTTTCTTTTAACTTATTGCAAAAATATTTTCCTTCATTGACAATATTTATAATGGCCATTTATCTTTAAATCTTTGTATGCTAACTCCAAGGATTGATCCGAAATTTCTCTGGGTTTTATTCTATTTTCTCTCTTTTAAGACTGGGGAACATTTCTTGGTTCTTCACATGTCCAGTAATTTTGAATTGAATTAACCTTGTTAGTGCTATATTGTAGGGATATTGGATTCATTTTTTATTCCTTCAAAGAATGCTGATGTTTTGTTTTAGTGGTCAGTGAAATTGAGTGGACTTAAACTGTGAACTCTGTCTCTTGGACTCAAATCTCACATCTGAGGCACTGGCTTTCTCTGTGGTGCTTGGAGTGCGTCCCTGACATGCATGGCTCATAGACCAACCACAAACTTGGGCAGAGTTTATACACAGAATTTGGGGCTCCTATGCTCTCCTTTCTCACTCTCCAGTCATTGTGGATCTGTGTCCTCTGATTCTTTGGGACAGAAAGACAGAAGGACAGATCTTGTATCAGAGTTTTGTCATCTCATACACACTAACTTCAGTCTGCCATCAGGCTAAAAGTTATTAAAATGGGGATTTCCTCCTTATTTGTCCCTTCTTGAAGGTTTTACCTCCCCTCAGACTTTGCCTTGCCCCCTTCTAGAAGATTGTAGTTATTTTCTGTGGGATGGTGGGATCCAGTAGGAGCCTAATCAGGCATGCTCTTGGTTGCTGCTTCCTGATTGATTCTTGTCTCTCTAGGCCAGTGCCACTTACTACTTAGCAAAAGCATCAAAGAGAAGCAACTCAGACTCTTGGGCTGATTTCTCTGCACTTCCCTTTGCAGCAACATCTTCAAGCCCTTGCTTACTCAGTACCCTTGAACTTCAACTATCATTTCTCAAGCACCATAACACAGCTGAAAACTGCTCAACCTCTTTCTCTTCACAGGTACCTTTTCTCTTACCCTCAGTCCCTCTTCCCAGACCACTCAGAAATTGGCAAATGCCCCAGTTAAAAATTAGCACAGATTGTCCAGCTTACCTTGATGAGTTTCCCTTCTCTCCTGGCCATCCTGTCCTGGCTGCTTTAGTAGCCACCCACCCCCCCTCCCCAAGTCTCAAACATGGAATTTTGTTTTGTTATTATTCATGTTTTCTGGTTACTCACAACAGTAGGTTTGGTCTTCCATGTGCTAGCTTGCCAGGAATGGAAATGGAATGTGAGCATCCAAGTTTTTAAAATTAACCTACATGATTCACGTAAGCGTATGGCAACAATAAGGCAATTTGGGTAAAATATTTATATAAGGCAAAAGTAGTCGTAAAAGTCAGAGTTTTAAAGGTGTAATTCAAGTCAGTGAACTCCATGAAGCATAGTGGATAAGAGCATTTGCTTTGCAGTAGCCAGATCTTCACTCAAATCCTACTCTGCTGGCTCCTAGACAAATTACTTAAGTTCAGGTTTTTCACCTATAAAAGGCAGATAATAGTTCTTACCTCCTCCTAACTAATAGTAGTACCTTAATAGTAATTATGAGAGAATGAAATGAATTACTATTTATAAAACCCTTAGTATAAATATCCATGAGGTATAGATACACTATATATATCCATACACACACACACACACACACACACACACACACACACACAAGAATACATACTTAGATAGATAGAGGATAGAGAAATAGAACAGTAATGCAAACAATACAAAATTGTATGGATGAAAAAGAAGAGAATGCAAAAGCCACAGTATATTATGTATGTATTAGTTTCCTATTGCTGTTATAATGCATTACCACAAACTCAGTGGCTTAAAAAATGCAAATTTATTATCTTACAGTTCTGCAAGTCAGAAGTCCAAAATAGGTTGACAGAACCGTGTTCCTTCTAAAAGCTCTGGGAGAAAACCCCTGCTTTGCCTTTTTTAGATTCTGGAGGCTACCTGTATTCTCTGACATGGGGTCCCACACCCACTTCTGGATGTTGGCCTCCACTTCTGTTGTTGCAGCTCCTTCTCTGACTCTGACACACTTTCTTCCCTCTTCTAAGGGCCTGTGTGATTACACTGGACCCACCCATATACTCCAGGATAATCTTTTTTTTTTTTTTGGAAGAGAATGTTTTTTTAAATTTTTTTTTTAATGTTTATTTATTTTTGAGAGAGAGACAGAATGCGAGTGGGTTGGGGCAGAGAGAGAGGGAGACACAGAATCCGAAGCAGGCTCCAGGCTCCAAGCTATCAGCACAGAGCCTGACGCGGGGCTTGAACTCATGAGCTGTGAGATCATCGCCTGAGCTGAAGTCAGATGTTCAACCGACGGAACCACCCAGGCGCCCCACCAGGATAATCTTCTCATCTCGAGATCCTTAATTTAAGGACATCTGCAAAATTCCTATTATCATGTAAGGAAACATACTCACAAATTTTGGGGACTAGCATGTGGAAATTTGGGGAGGGGAACATTATTCCACAATATACTACAATGTACCACTGCTATGAATTTAATGGCATTCTTCTTACAACTGAGCTAAGAGTAATCAGATACACTGGCTTTTAGATGACTTTGAGCATCTACTTAAGTTTCATCTTTATCATTGTTAATATGGTCTAAAATCCTTTTAAAAATGGCTTTTTAAACTTCAAGGTAGCTACACATCAGATTCTGAATTGCAAGAGGCAATCATGTCTTAGAGCCATCATTTCAGATATCATTCCTATCAGTTACCCAGGCTTTGCTCTTGACTGAATGGTTTTGAAAGAATTCCTATTGTCCTGCAAGTGTTGGAGAGATGATAAAATAAGAATCATTTGGCCATTACCTCCCTACTTTTTCTAAAAGTGCTGGATAGCTCATTTTTTTCCAGGTAATTTTTTTTTCTCGGACAGACATCTTGGGGTCAAGCAATCAACCACTCTGGTAATTATGCTATTATCTTTTCCTTGCTAGTCTATCCCCCTTTCTATGCTACCCTCTTCCTTCTATACATGCATCCTCTTCCCCAGGGGTCCCATTAGCCCTTTGCCCACTTGAAACACCATTGTAACAGCTATCTTCCTTTACCATCATTATCCAAGGACTTATAGCCTCTTCCTTTATAATATAAGTGCACTGGACAGGTAAACTAACCGTTGTAACCATCTGTCACAAAATCAGAGTGGATTAATTCAATAAATGCTATATCACCCTCATATCACATTCCAATGCAGGTTGGTAGGATGTGTGGGGGAGCCCTATGTTTTACACAGTTATTCAGGCACCCAGGCTCCTTCCACCTTGAGGACTTATGCTCCTCTGACTCTGTGGAGATAATAGTTGGAGAAAGAGAGAGAAGGTTCACACATGGGAGGGTTTCATGGACCAGTTCTAGAAGTGGCATATGTCACTTCTGCCCCACATCTGACTAGTCAGACTCTAGTCATTTGGCCACACATAATTAATTGCAAGAGAGTCTGGGAAAAGAGTCCCCAGGAGGGAAAGAAAAATATTTGGTGAACAAGTAGCCAGTTTATACAACAACAAATATTATACTATGTTGTATAGTAGAATATATGACAGAGGATATCATATAATGATATCAATGATATAAAAATTGTATATCATCTATATTCCTGGGTAGATTTTGATATCTTTTAGGATAAAGAGTTTATATCACTTTTTCTGCAGCAGTATCTAACACAGTAGTTGCCCAATAAATGTTTAATGAATGAATCATAGTGTATTGAAGCTAAGAGTCCATGGAGATTTTCTAATCTAAACCCTTCATTTTAAATGTGACGAATCAGAAATCTAGAGATGCTAAGCACTTTGCCCATGTTCACTGGCAGGGCCGGGATCCATTTATCTCACATCCCAGATCAAATGAGACAATCTTTTAAACCAACTTATCTTGTTTCCCAGACCAAATGAGACTCTCTTTTTAACCGACTTATCAGAACTTACACATCTAAACAAGTATTATTTGCCCCTAAGAACTCTCCTTGGGAGTTTTTATACCAGTCAAATACTATTGCCATTTGAAAAATTTATGGAGCTTCTTCGTAGGAATTACTTTCATAGCCTATGACATTTTCTTTAGAATTCTATTAATAGTAGCTGATAAATATTCATCCTTTAAGGATACATTTTATTTTGAGAAACCCAAGTTGTTTGGAGCCCATTTTTATAGATAAAGGTAAGTAGAGGTGATCTGGTCATGTGATACTGGAAAATAAATACAGGTCTTGACCCCAAAAATGGTAAAAGACTGTGTGCCATTTTGTGACAGGCTCTCCTGTATGATTTGCCAACGAGCTTGGAGAGAACTGCAGAAGAGGAGATGTGTGGGCATTTTGAGCAATGGCATCATTGTTGAAAGAAGTGCATGGAGTCCTAAGGCGATGAGTGTGAACAGAACAGTGGCCTGAAATGTACATTCTAATTTGTGTGACACGCCCCCCCATGTCAGAAATACCTGTGTTGCCAAATGCCCATGTTAACTCTTCTAGCACCTTTAATATTCTACTAGGAAACTTAGATAATTTTTAGTCCATCCTAGATCCTTATTCAGAAATCTGCCACAAGATGTGAGGAGAAAGGATTGATAGAAGAATGGGGATGGGCACCTGGATGGCTCAGTCTGTTAGGCATCTGACTCTTGATTTTTGGCTCAGGTCATGATCTAGTGGTTCGTGGGTTTGAGTCCTATGTCAGGCTCAGCACTGGTGGTGCAGACCCTGCTTGAGATTCTCTCTCTCTCTCTCTCTCTCTCTCTCAAAGTAAATAAATAAACTTAAAAAAAAAAAAAGAAGAATGGGGGAAATGATTTCTAGATAAAACAGAAGTTGGTAACCTGATCCACTCTTGTCATGGGAAATACTCAGAAAAATATAAAAACAAAAGACTGCAAAATGCTAGCAAGTTGACTATGCACTCCAGTCAACCCTCCAGTTCAGGAGCTGAGAGGATTCTAAAAGCAGTCACATGCCCAGGGAAGATGTAAGAAGGAAACTGTTGCCCTCTCCATCAATGAGCCCCAGATCAGAGAGAACTTTCCTCCTTAGGGATGATAAACGAACAACCAAGAAGTAACAGGGACCTTCCAGGAGAGTTTGCAACACAAAATAGAGCCCTGCTCCAGTGAAAAGCATCCAGGGCTCTGCCTCAATTACACTACGTTAAGCTGGGGAAGAAGGAAGTCAGAGTTCAGAATCGTGCTTTTGTTTTGTGCACTATATAAAAATGTTAGCATCAGTCTTATTCCTTTCCACTCACACCTGCCTTGTTTTGAGTAGCTTCCCAGCATTTCCCTGAATGATCCAATTTAAAGACTTTTTCAGTTGCATAATTACACTCTTTTGGTAAATTTTGAGCAAGGGCCTGCGCGGAACAGAACTGTTGGGCGCGTACTTCCGGGGCAAGTGCTGTTACAGTAAAGGGGATCTTTTCTAAAGTAAACATTCATTTTGGGAAATAGAAACAGGCGAACAGGTGGCCGTGACATAATTATCCAATAATTCAACAAAGACCCCAACCTAGAAAGTCTTCCGCTGGCCTCCTCCGCCCACACAACCACACATAACAAGAAAGCACCATGGTTCCATGTCCCGGCCACCGTTTCCTCAGGCTGAGCTCTAATGTCTCTTGGAAGCAGTGCTGACAAGAAAAGGGAGGCATGGGCATGTGGCATGGACAGCCTGTCCAACCACAACCCCATGGCCTGACCTGTCCTTCTGCCTCACCCCAACAGCTGATCCTCTTGAAACATGTTTCCCCTTAGACCTTTAGATCATACTTAGCTGAGGAAGTGCTGAGCCTGGCTGCACACTCCTGAAAGGGCAGTAAGTCACAGACACCACGACTGGGCCTTTCACTTTTCACCTCCCCGAAATCACCTCCAGATTAAATGGTCCTCAGTGAACAGTCAAAAGCTGACTCCTCTATCTGCCGGTCCTGCGGCTCCACCTGGGATGAGGGGCCCAGCTGTGCTCTTTTCTGCCTCTCACATCTTCAGAAGTAGTAAAGCCTCAGCAGTTGGAAGTTAGCTGTCAATGTTGCTGATGAGGCAGCAGGAAAATTAGAAACCATTTCCCAGCCTATAGCTGTGTTGGACCCAACAAATGCTAACTGGAGCAAAAAGTTGTGGCTGCACACTTAAGTTAGCAGCCAGGACCAAGGCTTGAGGAGCCGGCACATTGACTGACAAAGGGGCATTTTGAAATAGTCATTATGTTGCCCCAAACTCCTACTTTAAAGGAGGCTTCTCTGATAATTGAGGGTTGTTTAAAATCTGATCTCCTCTGTTAAAACAAAACAAACAACTTAGAAATGCATCAAGCAGATTCCCTGGAGACCAATATAACCCAGAAAATGTAATAATGCAAAGCCTAGGCAGCTGAGTTTTTATTTGTGCCTAGCTTCAGAAAGCCAGACCCCTAAGGGTTCTGAACCCAAGGTTCATTTATTCTTAATAAGCTCAGTTCCAGGGGCGCTGTCAGCCTCCAGCTAATGACACCACCACCAGCAGCTGGGGTAGCTGGATTCCAAAGAAGAGGGAGAATCTAATTGAGATAAGAAATATAAGCATGACTCATGTCAGCATTCGTTAATGTCCAGACCCCACATCTTCTGTTTTTTTTTTTTTTTTTTTTTTTTTTTTTTTAACGTTTATTTTTGAGACAGAGAGAGACAGAGCATGAACGGGGGAGGGTCACAGAGAGAGGGAGACACAGAATCGGAAGCAGGCTCCAGGCTCTGAGCCGTCGGCACAGAGCCCGACGCGGGGCTCGAACTCACGGACCGCGAGATCGTGACCTGAGCCGAAGTCGGACGCTTAACCGACTGAGCCACCCAGGCGCCCCCACATCTGTTTTTAACAGCTCATTCAGCAGGAATTCTCCAGCTCCCTAAGAGAGAGCACTTCTTGGTGCTAATCAAGATCGCACTGGAGACAGAGGCAGCAATGGGCCTCTCAGTCCCCCGTCCACAGATCTAGTCCCATAGCTGCTTGGAAAAGCTGGTCACCAAACACAGAGGGGGTCTGTCCAGGGTTACACTCCAAACTGGCTGTCTCCTGGTCACGAGAGTCTTCAACCTAGATAATACATCATGAACTCACATTTCATTCCCTTCCCAGGGATGTGTTTCCTTCCTAATGTATCCAATGCTGCTAGAGCCTTGTGGAATGAAGGATCTGGGGGAACACTTAGATGTTACTCTAGTCAGCTTGGTCTTGGAAAGCAACTGTCCTAACACAGGCCTTACTCAGATCACCTTCCCTGGGCTGCCAGACTCAGTAACTCGAGTGATCCTCCCTATCCTCTTGGTCAGCCCGATCGGTAAGAAAAGCAAGGCATTTCCAAAATTGTGTCAGCAAAGGAACAAAGAGAAGTTAACTGGCCCACAAGGGAATTGTTCTAGATTGGCCTGGGTTGTGTTTCCCTAACAGAACATGAAGAAGGGTTTCCTATCTGAGGATATGCTAAAACAGACAGAGGGATATTCTTGGTAGAAATACCAGGATAGAAATGCTAAATCTAGGAGGCTTCTCTGATTTCTGTTCCCACCTATGTTCAGTCTAGTCCAAGTTCAGAGCTATATGCTCCAGGAAGACCTGGAGTTTTGCTTTTCATTGATCTCGGGATTTTGTAGCTTGACTCACAGATTGAAATCTCTTGTTTGGACATCTCCTTGGGTCTGGGTCTGCAGAACCACTGCCTATCCAACATGTCCACTTAAACATTTCAAATGATCATTGAATTTAACCCAGCCTCAGTGAAATTTGTGATATTTTCTCCAAACCAGGCTCTCTTCCTATGACATCTCCATGGGTATCCCCATCAGCCTCAGAGTAAATTTAGACAGAAATGAGCACTTGTCTTTGGCATATTCCTCTCCATCACCAGCCTTCACATCCAATTGATCATGGAGTCCTGTCTAGTTATTTCCCAAATGACTCTCAAATATGCCCCCCTCTCCATCTCTCCAGCCACTCTCTCTCTAGCCCAAGAATCTCTCTCTCCCAGTCTCCTGTCAATGACTCCTCTTTGGTCTTCCTACTTTCACCCTTGCCCCTCTGCCTGCAATTCTCCACACAGTATCCAGACTGACCTCATCGTAATACAAATCTGATATGACATTACCATATTTATATCATCCACTTGCTTCCCATGGTTCTCAGGACAAACGTAAAATCCCTAGCATGGCTTGTAAGACTTTCCATAGCCCAGCTCCTACCTCCCTTTCCAGCACCTCTTTCTGCTCTCTAAACACATCAGCTTTTCTTCAGTTCCTCACGGGTGCCATGAGGTACCCTACCGCAAGAGCTTTACACTTAGAGCTCACTCTCCCTGAAGTGCTCTTCTCCTTCTGCTTCATGGCCACTTCTTGAGGGACTCCTCTCTGACCTCCTGACCAGGGCAGTTCTCCTGTTACATGCTGTCATGAGTCTCATGTACCTTCCTTTCAAAGCCTTACCACAGTTATTTGTTGTTGTTGTTTTTGTTTGTACGATTTTTTTTCTTTTAAATACAATTTATTGTCAAATTGGTTTCCATACGACACCCGGTGCTCATCCCACCAAGTGCCCTCTTCCATGCCCATCACCCACCTTCCCCTCTCCCCCACACCATCAATCCTCAGTTTGTTCCCAGTCCTTAAGAGTCTCTTATGGTTTGTTTGTATGATTAGTTGATTAATGTCTCTCTCTTCCAGCTTGCTGTAAGCTCTGTGAAGTCCATTTCTGCTCATTAGGTGTCTCCTATACAATGATGCATAGTTGTTACTCAAAAATCATTGAAGAAATTTATTAAATTAAGTGCCAGGAGGCAATAAAATAATGTCTAAAGAATCTTGAAGGAAAAATGTTATGACTTTTTTCCTTGCTTTAAGTTTTAATTTTACTTGCTTTAAAAAATTAAAATCTTACAGTTAACACTAACAGGGTCTTTGACCACTAACCACACACACATACACACACACACACACACACACACACACAGTCAAAATACCCATTCCTTACTTAGCAGAGATTTTAAACGTGGATAGGTTGTCATTCACTAGGAAGACAAAACATTTCCAGATATACAAGCACTAAAAATATTATCACTCATATATCCTCAAAAAAAAGCTTTTAGAAAATTATTTTACCCAAGGAAAAATAAAAATTATGACAACAAAAGATTCATGGGTCATCTCTACATAGTTTAGACTGAGAGTTGTATTGTATGTTTTAAGATAAGGTCTGTGGTCAGAGGCAAGCTTTCCTTACGATGTTTCAAATTATTTTTAAAAAACAATGTTTCAAATTATTTTTAAAAAACAATGTTTCAAATTATTTTTCTCTTTTTGTTTCCATACCTTCCAGTATGCCAGGAAACTGGGTCTTGAGCCATATCTCTCATTCCCCAGTGATTGCTAATTCTGTTTGATAACATCAGAAAACAGTAATAATGCTGTTCTAGTCCTTGCTAATTATGATCAAACTCCATGTGGATAGGATGCTGTCCCAGGAGAATTGCTAGAAAAAAATATCTTTTTTCATTTCTCCACAAAAGCATAGCTGTAGGAAGAACATATTGTTCATTTTATTGCCAAGGAAATTGAGATAAGATTAGCTACTTTAAAACTCATACAGTTTTTTTTTAAGTGGTAAAGAATAACAAGCCAGATGCTCTCTGTTATTGCACTTTCTTTTTTATCATTTTCATCCAGTATCTACGAAGGTATCTATGTTATTGGTGCTTAAGAGTAGATATACAAATGAACTATGTTGTAAAATACATATAAAAATAAATACGCCAAAATGTTAACAACTGTTATATCTGAATTTAATTATTCATTTAAGTAAATATTCCTTGAGGCCATACTGTATGACAGGTACACAGGATGGAACAATGGACAAAACAAAGATTAGTCAAATTTTATGTATCTTATCTATAATTTTTACTTTATAATAACTTATACTTTCCACAAGTTTGAACATTTATCATACTTTTAGGTTCATTACCATTAAGCTATATGTAATATTCCTTTGTAATATTCTTAAACCTGTCTTCCTTGGCACAAAAACAGACACATAGACCAATGGAATAGAATAGAAACCCCAGAACTAGACCCACAAACGTATGGCCAACTCATCTTTGACAAAGCAGGAAAGAACATCCAACGGAAAAAAGACAGTCTCTGTAACAAATGGTGCTGGGAGAACTGGACAGCAACATGCAGAAGGCTGAAACTAGACCACTTTCTCACACCATTCACAAAAATAAACTCAAAATGGATAAAGGACCTGAATGTGAGACAGGAAACCATCAAAACCCTAGAGGAGAAAGCAGGAAAAGACCTCTCTGACCTCAGCCGTAGCAATCTCTTACTCGGCACATCCCCAAAGGCAAGGGAATTAAAAGCAAAAATGAATTACTGGGACCTTATGAAGATAAAAAGCTTCTGCACAGCAAAGGAAACAACCAACAAAACTAAAAGGCAACCAACGGAATGAGAAAAGACATTTACAAATGACATATCGGACAAAGGGCTAGTATCCAAAATTTATAAAGAGCTCACCAAACTCCACACCCGAAAAACAAATAACCCAGTGAAGACATGGGCAGAAAACATGAATAGACACTTCTCTAAAGAAGACATCCGGATGGCCAACAGGCACATGAAAAGATGCTCAACGTCACTCCTCATCAGGGAAATACAAATCAAAACCACACTCAGATATCACCTCACGCCAGTCAGAGTGGCCAAAATGAACAAATCAGGAGACTATAGATGCTGGCGAGGATGTGGAGAAACGGGAACCCTCTTGCACTGTTGGTGGGAATGCAAATTGGTGCAGCCACTCTGGAAAGCAGTGTGGAGGTTCCTCAGAAAATTAAAAATAGACCTACCCTATGACCCAGCAATAGCACTGCTAGGAATTTACCCAAGGGATACAGGAGTACTGATGCATAGGGGCACTTGTACCCCAATGTTTATAGCAGCACTCTCAACAATAGCCAAATTATGGAAGGAGCCTAAATGTCCATCAACTGATGAATGGATAAAGAAATTGTGGTTTATATACACAATGGAGTACTACATGGCAATGAGAAAGAACGAAATATGGCCCTTTGTAGCAACGTGGGTGGAACTGGAGAGTGTGATGCTAAGTGAAATAAGCCATACAGAGAAAGACAGATACCATATGGTTTCACTCTTATGTGATCCTGAGAAACGTAACAGAAACCCACGGGGGAGGGGAAGGAAAAAAAAAAAAAAGGAGGTTAGAGTGGGAGAGAGCCAAAGCATAAGAGACTCTTAAAAACTGAGAACAAACTGAGGGTTGATGGGGGGTGGGAGGGAGGGGAGGGTGGGTGATGGGTATTGAGGAGGGCACCTTTTGGGATGAGCACTGGGTGTTGTATGGAAACCAATTTGACAATAAATTTCATATATTGAAAAAAAAAAAAAAGAAGAGAGGGAAGGAGGGAGGAAAGGAAAAAAAATTACAGCAAGACATTATGTTTTCAACAAAACTATCAGCTCCTTGGAAGTGACCAGGGACTAAATTTTGTATGGCATTGCTTTTGAATCTTTTACAGCAGTGGGCACAAGGTAAGCATCCAACAGTATATGCCTGCAAATATACAAGATATATGGGAGATTTTTGTTTGTTTTCAAACAAAGGGGGGAAAAAAAACTTCCTAAGCTATTTAAAATAAAAAAGTGTATTTCTCACAAAGTTGCACAATCTACAGCATAAGGGGGTCACATTTTTTCCAATGAGCTGGTTCCATTTTATGCTATACAGCTTCATCAGCTGGCTGTTATTCTGCCAAACTCAGGCAACTCAAAGGTCAAGCTGTTGAGGGGAGACCTTCAGGAGCTGGAACAATTAATAAAAGATGTGAATGACTTTTAAAAAAAAAAAAAACCTGTCTTCTTCAGTTTTGTTCTTGTTTCATTCTTGATATTATTACTTTGTGGCTTCTGCCTTTTTTTTTCCTTAAGTATTCCTGCCAGAGATTTGTCAATTTTTTAAAGCTTTTCAAAGAAAAACTCTCAGTTTTGTTGATCATGCTAGTGTAACTCTTTTTCCTAGATCAATAATTTGTCTTTTGTTGATAATTTTCTTTCTTCTGTGTTTTAAGAAGTTTATTCTATTCTTTTTAACGTCATAATTTTGATGCTAAGCTTATTTATTTCCAGGCTTCTCTTCTAATATGAGCATAATCAGCTATACATCTCCCTGTAAGTACCACATATATTTGACTATAAATTTCCCTCTGAGAACCACTAACTAGCGCACATTTTAATATGTAGTCATTCTTTGTTGTTCAGTTCTAAATGCAAAAGAATCCTGTAAGTAATACCTACAATCTGTACGATGCTAGCAGTTTGCAACGGCTACAACCTGTCACAGTCTATACCGGATCTAAATTTTCCCATAATTCCCAAACAAGAGGCCATGGAGTACTAATTAGCATTGAGAGCATTATGAATAAGTACTAATCTGAGCATAAACTCTGTCTTTAAGGTCTGAATACAAAGACTGGCCAAATAGGCCAAGACCAGATAGTAGTTTTTTCCCCATGAGGGTGTCAATCCATTAACTTGGTAAACAACCTGATCTTATTTTCTCTCATCCTGAATTAAAATTCTTCCCCAAGTATCCTTGGGAAGTCATTTTCCTGACTGTAGATCATGTAAACATCTATACATCTGTTTACGTGTACAAGTCCTTAATAACAATTTAGATAGTACTCAATTCAGTTCCTGCTTTTTGCTTGTTTTTTCAATATTGTTCAATTCCCGTTACTTCTGACATATGGATTATTTAGAAGTAAGTGTCAAAGGTGACAAATGTGGTTTTAAGTTAGTTATTTATTTATTTATTTATTTATTTATTTATTTATTTATTTTTTGGTTTCTAATTTCTAGAATGCTAATTTCTAGAATTAGCATTTCTAGAATGCTAATTTGTTAGCATTGCAGTCATTGAATATGATCTGAGTAATACCAAGTCTTTAAAATTTGTAAAGACTTGCTTAATTACCTAGAATAAATTTTTATAGATGTTCATGAAAACTTAATAGAAATGTATCTTCCCAAGCTGTTGGATGAAGAGCTCTATATGCCCATTAAAACAGTCTTGTTATTTGTATTGTTCAAACCCTCTATGTTCATATTGATCTCTTCTTTTATCTGCTTGATCTATCAATTATTGAGAAGTGTGTATTAAAATCTCCCACTTTGATTGCAGATTTGTCTATTCCTCCTTGGAGTTTCAGCAATTAAAAACTATGTAATTAGGTGCATCCAAGATTAAAACTGTTGTATCTTCCTGGTGAATTGAAACTTTAGTATTTAGACACCTTCTTTATCTCTAGTAAAGCATTTTGCCTTAAAGTCTATTTGTCCGACAATAATATAATAACATAATAATATAATATAATATAATATATCATATAATAATAATAATAATAATAATAATAATAATATAATGCTGGTTTTCTTTTGGTGACTATTTGCATATATTTTTTCTCATGCCTTTACTCTCAACCCTTGTATGTTCTTTTTTTTTTAAGTTTATTTATTTCTTTTGAGCGAGAGAGAGAGCATAAACCGGGGGGGGGGGGGGTGGTAGAAAGAGAAGGAGAGAGAGAATCCCAAGCAGGCTCCATGCTGTCAGTGCAGAGCCCGAAGTGGAGACACTGGTATGCTCTTCTGTTTTGGTGCATTTCAGAAAAAGTCATTGGATGGATATTTTTAATTCAGTGTGAAAAGCTTTGTCTTTTAACCAAGGAGTTGAACGTTTTTTGTTTATGAGTACCAAAAAATTTAGATTCATTTCCAACATCTTATTTTGTGCTTTCTATTCATTCTTCTTATTCTAGTCTTCTTCTCTTTGATTGAATTTTACCACATTTCCATTTCATTTTTCCCCTCTACTAGTTTGTAAATTGTACCTTTTATTCTATTCCTTTAGTGCTCACACTGGACAGATTAATTAAATATGTGTTTTAACATAAAATCTAAAATTAGTTTATTTTGAATCCTTTTTCTTAACAATACTCAAATATTAAAACATTAATTCCTCCCTCCTACCCTCCCTCCCTCTCTCATATGCACTCATCATGAATTAATGAATTGTATGCAATTCTTACATAGAATTCGAGTTTTCTTTTGATATTTCAGCTTCTCAAGTTAGAAATTATTGTTGGGGCGCCTGGGTGGCTCAGTCGGTTAAGCATCCAACTTCAGCCCAGGTCATGATCTCACAGCTTGTGAGTTCAAGCCCTGAGTCAGGCTCTGTGCTGACAGCTCAGAGCCTGGAGCCTGCTTAGGATTCTGTTTCTCTCTCCCTCGCTCCCTCCCCACTCACTCGTGTGTGCTCTCTCTCTCTCTCTCTCTCTCTCTCTCTTTCTCTCAAAATAAATAAACTTAAAGCAAAATTATTGTTGGGGTGCCTGGGTGGCTCAGTTGGTTGAGCATCCAACTTTAGCTCAGGTCATGATCTCACAGCTTGTGAGTTCAAGCCCCTCATCAGGCTCTGTGCTGACAGCTCAGAGCCTGGAGCCTGCTTCAGATTCTGTGTCTCCCTCTCTCTCTTTGCCCCTCCCCTACTCGCACTCTCTCTCTCTCTCAAAAATAAATAAACATTTAAAAAAATTTTTAAAGAAATTATTGCCATGACTTTACAAATGTTTGCTTATATTTATAAATATAAATTACCATTTTATTTCCTCATCATTCTTTCTTGAATCTCAAACCTTCCTTCCAGAACAATTTTATTTTTATTTGAAGCACAATGTTTAGGAATTCTTTTAGTGAGAATCTGTGGGCAGTAAATCATTTCAGTTTCAGTTAGCCAGAAAATGACCTTATTTACCTTCTTTTTGGAAGATAGTTTCATTCAGTGTACAATATGAGATTGCTTATTATTTTCTCTTGGCTCTTCAAAGATCTTCCACTTCTGTCTGGATTCTACTGTTGCTCTTGAAAGTCAGTTGTGCCTTCTCTGTAGGCAATCTATCTCTTCTCTCACTGTTTTTAAGATCTTTTCTTTGACTATTGTGTTCTGCCCTATTATAACATCAGATGCATGTCAGTGCAGACACAGTGATATGTGTAAGTGTGGGTTTTCTTTTCATTATTATGCCTGTGATCCTCTGAGTGTAATGTCTCTAGGATTGATGCCCTCTATTAATTCTGAAATATTCTCAGCTTTTATACATTCTAATATTGTCTCTCCTCCATTCTTTCCTTTCTTTCTTTTTTTATTTTAGAGAGAGAGAGTGCAAGCAGAGGAGAGGGGAAGAAGGAGAAAGAGAAAGAATCTTAGGCTCCACGCTCAGTATGGAACCCAAGGTGGGGCTTGATCCCATGACCCTGGGATCATGACCTGAGCCAAAATCAAGAGTCAGACACTCAGCCGACTGAGCCACCCAGGCACCTGTCTCCTCCATGCTTTCAACTCTCTCCTTCTGAGACTCTGATTAGACTTATATTGGAACTTCTCTATTATCCATTTCCCTTAACTTCTCTTTTATATTTGCCATCTTCATGTCTCCCTGCAATGAATTCTAGAAAATTTATTTGGATCTTTCAGCTTACTAAACCTCAACTCAACTGTGTAAGTCTGCTGTTTAACCAATACATTTATTTTCTAATTTTCATCATTATATTTGTTGGGCAAGTATTACCTTAAGGTCACTACAGATAAGGTCACTACAAGAAATGAAAAGTACCAACCAATATCCCTGATGAATATAGATGGAAAAATTCTAGCAAACAAAATCTATTAGGACATTAAAAAATCATGCAAGTGAGATTATTCATCAAGTGAGATTATTCATCCCTAAGATTTAAGGATGGTTCAAAATATGCAAATCAATAAATGTGATATAATCCACTAATAGAATGAAAAAAAATCATATGATCATCTCAATAGATGCAGAAAAAGCATTTGACAAAATTCAATATCCATTCATGATAAAAAAAATCTCTCAACAAATTGCATATAGAAGGAACATATCTAAACATAATAAAGTCCATATAAAACAAGCACACAACTAACATCATACTCAGGACAAGACAAGGGTAGCTATTCTCACCATTCCTGTTCAACAGAGTACTGTACTTCTTTCCACCTAGATAAGTGAAGTAAGAAAAAGAAATAAAAGGCATCCAAACTGGAAAGGAAGAAGCAAAATTCTCTCTTTGAAAATTACATGATATTGGGCGCCTGGGTGGCTCAGTTGGTTAAGTGACCAACTTCAGCTCAGGTCATGATCTCACAGCTCATGAGTTCAAGCCCTGTGTCAGGCTCTGTGCTGACAGCTCCGAGCCTGGAGCCTGCTTCAGATTCTGTGTCTCCCTCTCTCTCTGCCCCTCCCCTCCTTGTACTCTGTCTCTGTCTCTCTCTCTCAAAAATAAATAAACATTGAAAAAATTTTTAAATAAACTTACATGATATTATATCTGGAAAGCCCTAGAAACTCTACTAGAAACTGCTAGCACTAATAAACAAATTTAATAAAGTTGCAGTATCTGAAATCAACATACAAAAACCAGTTGTGTCTCTATACACTAATAAAATACTAACTGAAAAAGAAATAAAGAAAGCAATCTCATTTATAGTAGCATTAAAAACAATAAAATACTTAGGAACAAATCTATACACTGAAAATTATAAGACATTGATGAAAGAAATTGAAGGAGATACATATAAATGGAAAGATGTGCTATATTCATGTATCAAAAGAATTAATATTGTTAAAATGTGCATACTACTCAAAGCCTTGCATTGATTCAATGCAATCTCTATCAAAATTCCAACAATATTTTTTACATAAATAGAAAAAACAGTCCTAAAATTTGTATAAAACCACAAAAGACCAAAAGCCAAAGCAATCTTGAGAAAGAACAAAGCTATTGGCATTACACTTCCTGATTTCAAACTATATAAATTTTACTTTATACTTTAAAGTTTATTATATAATCAAATTAGTACTATACTGGCATAAAAAAAAAAAAAAACAGATTGACCAGTGGCGTAGAATCAAAAGCCCAGATATAGTGGTGCCTGGGTGGCTCAGTTGGTTAAGTGTCTGAGTCTTCATTTTGGCTCAGGTCATGATCTCATAGTTTATGAGTTCAAGCCCCACATCGGGGGCTGTCAGCACAGAACCTGCCTGGGATTCTCCCTGTCTCCCTTTCTCTCTGTCCGCCACCCCCAATGCTCACATGTGCATTCTCTCTCGTGCGCGCTCTCTCTCAATACATAAACACGTAAACTTAAAATTAAAAAAAGAATCAAAAGCCCAGAGATAAACCCATACACATATAGTCAACCAATATTTGACAAGGGAGTCAAGAATACTCAATGGGAAAAACATAGTCTCTTCAATATACAATATTGGTAAAACTGGATATTTACATGCAAAAGAATGAAACTTGATCCCTATCTTACACCATTCACAAAAAATTAACTTGAAATGGATTAAAGGCTTAAGTGTAACACCTGAAATCATGAAACTTCTAGAAGAAAACATAGGGTGTAAATTCCTTGACATCAGTCATGGCAATGATTTTTTGGATTGACACCGCAAGAAGCACAAGGTATAAAAGCAAAAATCAACATGTGGGACTACACCTCACTAAAATGCTTCTGCACAGCAAAAGAAATGATTAACAAAATGAAAAGACAACCTACAGAATGGAAGAAAATATTTATAACTCATATATCTGATAAATGGTTAATATCCAAAATTGATAAGGAACTCATATAACTCAATAGCAAAAGAAAAAAAGTAAGAGAAGAAAGGATACAATTTAAAAATAAGCAAAGGACTACAATAGACATTTTTCCAAAGATAATATTCAAATGGCCAACAGGCACAGGCAAAGGTGCTCATCATTACTGATCATTGGGGAAATAGAAGTCAAAGCCACAAGCAGATATTACTTTACAACTGTTAGAATGGTTGTTATCAAAATACAACAGATGAGAAGTGCTGGTGAACAGAGAACTCTGTGCATTGTTGGTGAGAATGTAGTTTGGTATAGCCATTATGGAAAACAATATGAAGGTTCCTCAAAACTTAAAAATTAAAAGAACTACCGTGTGATCCAGCAATCCCATTTCTGTGTATAGATTCAGAGGAAGTGAAATCACTATCTTGAAGAGAGCTGCACTCCCATGTTAACTGCAGCATTATTTATAGTGGTCAAGACATGGAAACAACCTAAGTGTCCACTGACAGATGAGTGGATAAAGAAACTCTGTGTGTGTGCGCATGCATGCATATGTGTATATACATACACACACAGTGGAATGTTATTTAGCAGTAAAAAAAAAGGAAGAAATCCTGCCATTTGCAACAACGTGGATAAATTTTAACGTCATTATGCTAAATAGGTCAGACATAGAAAGGCAAATGCAAATGATCTCACTTAGATATGGAATCTAAAATAATAATTGTAAAAAACCTCATAGAAGCAGATTTAAAAAAAAAAAAGGAACATATTTGTGGTTGCCAGGGATGGAGAGTTGGGGGTGGGGCATAGTTGAAGGTGGCCAAAGGGTACAAACTTCCAGTTATAAGATAAGTTCTGGGGATCTAATGACAGCATGATGATATCACACTACTGTATTGTATACTTGAAAATTGCCAAGAGAGTAAATCTAAAGAGTTTTCATCCCCTTCCTCCACACACACACACACATAGATGCTAACTATGTGAGGTGACAGATGTGTTAATTAACCTTATTGTGGTAATCATGTGGAAATATATTCTAACATCACATTGTATACCTTAAACTTACTCGATGTTACATTACAATTATATCTCAATAAAGCTAGGGGAAAAAGCATACCCCATGTTGCTCCATATTGACATGGGGCTAGCTAGAACTTTATGATTTTTCCTGAGCAATTCGCCATGTACTTATATATTTCTGAACATTGAAAGGGTCTGATATATATATATTTACCCACTATCTTTCTTTCTGCTCACCTGACTCCCTCCTCACTTGCTCCCCTACTATTACCTGTCATTGGCTGGTTCCCTTTGGTCTGTTCCTTAGACCTGCCACTCAGTTCAGGGGGTTCTTATCTTCATATTAAATGTGTAGGGCCTAACACAGTGCCTGAGCCATAGAAGACCTTCAATAAATGCCTGGTGGAGGGTAGAAGGGCCATCCCATGGTTATATGAACAATGGCCTTTGGTGGTACAAATGGAAGACTGTTTCCCCTTCATATACATACACAAAAATTCCCCAGTGAAACTAGGCATAAAGACTCACACTCGATCATTACAGGAACTTGCTTTTTAATTTTTTTTAATTTATTATTATTTTTTAATTTTTATTTTTTTAAGTATAATTTATTGACAAATTGGTTTCCATACAACACCCAGTGCTCAGCCCAACAAATGCCCTCCTCAATGCCCATCACTCACTTTCCCCTCTCCCTCACCCCCCATCAACCCTCAGTTTGTTCTCAGTATCCAAGAGTCTCTTATGGTTTGTCTCCCTCCCTCTTCATTTGTAACTTTTTTTTCCCCCTTTCCTTCCCCCATGGTCTTCTGTTAAGTTTCTCAAGATCCCCCTATGAGTGAAAATATATGGTATCTGTCTTTCTCTGACTGACTTATTTCACTTAGCATAATACCTTCAAGTTCCATCCACGTTGCTACAAAAAGCCATATTTCATTCTTTCTCATTGCCAAGTAGTATTCCATTGTATATATAAACCACATTTTCTTTATCCATTCATCAGTTGATGGACATCTAGGCTCTTTCCATTATTTGGCTATTGTTGAAAATGCTGCTATAAACATTGGAGTACATGTGCCCCTATGCATCAGCAGTCCTCTATCCCTTGGGTAAATTCCTAGCAGTGCTATTGCTGGGTCATAGGGTAGATCTATTTTTAATTTTTTTTTTTTTTGAGGAACCTCCACACTGTTTTCCAGAGTGGCTGCACCAGTTTGCATTCCCACCAACAGTGCAAGAAGGTTCCCATTTCTCCACATCCTCGCCAGCATCTGTTGTTTCCTGAATTGTTCATTTTAGCTACTCTGACTGGTGTGAGGTGGTATCTCAGTGTGGTTTTGATTTGTATTTCCCTGATGAGGAGTGACATTGAGCATCATCTCAAGTGTCTGTTGGCCATCTGGATGTCTTCTTTAGAAAAGTATCTATTCATGTCTTTTGCCCATTTCTTCACTGGATTATTTGTTTTTCGGGTGTGTTGTTTGGTGAGTTCTTTATAGGTTTCGGATACTAGCCCTTTATCTGATATGTCATTTGCAAATATCTTCTCCCATTCCATCAGTTGCCTTTTAGTTTTGATTGTTTCCTTTGCAGTGCAGAAGCTTTTTATCTTGATGAGGTCCCAATAGTTCATTTTTGCTTTTAATTCCCTTGCCTTTGGAGATGTGTCGAGAAAGAAATTGCTGAGGCTGAGGTCAAAGAGGTTTTCCCCTGCTTTCTCCTCTAGGGTTTTGATGGTCTCCTGTCTCACATTCAGGTCCTTTATCCATTTTGAGTAGGAACCTGCTTTTTTAAAAATTCCTGTTGTTTAGAACTTTATTAAAAACAAAATGCAAGAAGTCCAGTAGCCCTGATCGGAGCAACAAATCAATTTTTCACTCATGGCTGCTTTACCGTTAATGACTTAAGCTAATTAGACAGACAACTGATAGAGAATTATGAACCTGAATTCAATTCACGACAGTCCAAACAAGTGCTTGAGACTGTTTTCTGGGCAGTGGGAGAAAGCAAAAATCAGCCAGTTAAAGCCTAAAGGCAGATTCAGGTAGAGTAACAGGCAGGAGGGAGCGGTCTCAACCTGGAGGGCCTGCATCTGTCTAGAAAGTTGTTTGAGCTTCAAGTGACACAAAATACACAAGTCTTGATGAATTAAAAATCTGTAAGCAAATCTTGGGGGTTATTATTATTGCATACAGAAAATGTTTGTGAACTGCAGGCAAGACTATCAGCTCGTTCAGGATTCAGGCTGGAGCTGGCCCTGTTCAGCTATGGGTAGAGGGAAAGAAGGGTGTGTTTGAGAGGCTTCAGACTTTGCTGATCCAGGCTGCCATGTTCCTGGTTAGCAACGGACAGAAATAGACTTCTTGTGTAAATTACATCATGGGGCATGACTCTGATAAATTCCACAAGTACTTTCAGGGAAGGATATTGAGTCAGTTGGGTTGTGTTTCCTTCACCCTGGGGAGTTTCCTCTCAGAAACCTGAGCACCAAGCAGCTGAATCCCCAGGAATCCACCCCCACAACCTCTTGCCCTTCTCCTTCCTTTTAAACACATCTTAAGAAGCAATACTCCAGCAGTCAGCCCTTCAGAAGGGCCCAAGGACAGCTCCACTTTGAAATGCTGAGCAAGCACACCAGGGTAGGGGGGACACTTTAGGCACAAAACCCGCCCCTTTAGCAGACTTGCTCTGGGAATTCTCCTCTCAGCCTCACAGTCTCCCTCCCTTAAAACTCTTAGCTAAATTTTAGGACAAAACCAAAACAGAGGATTCCTTAATATCCAATGCTTTATTTGTTCAACACGAATATAGGGGTTTAGCGTAGTTTGAAGGAATTCAACAAAGAGGCTTGCATTGGTATCCATCCATTTGATGGACTGAATCCCAATTTGAGTTCAAAAACAGTTGGGGGATAAGGACCATGAGGGCAAACAGAATGAGAGGTCCAACCTTCTAAATAATCAGTCTTTGCTTGGAGACACATATTCAGGGGATTCTAAACAAGAATTTCAAATTCTGAACATTGAAAATTTTGTAAAGGTCCTTTTCCCTTTGTCTGCAAAAACTGCATCCCTGTTGCCATAAGCCTCTCTCCGAAGGACAAGAACAGACCAGACGTATTTTAGTGGAAGAAGGAACCACCCAAAAACAGAAGTTAAAAAGATATGTGTGGAGATGAAAGATAGCAGGCTGGCAAGGATAACAGCTTTGTGACGGCCCAGGCTCCTTCCTCACACTGCTTATCCTTCTACACACTTGTCCTTGTCCTGCAGCTGAACCTCCATCACCAATGTTGTCATAACTCAAAGAAAGCCCAAGGACTTTTGCTTGGCTTTCAAGTGCCTCCTGGGCTCAGTCTTGTACCTATTTTTCTAGCCTCTTCTCACATGGACTCTGGAACCAGACCACCTGGTGCTGAATCCTACCTCTGTCATTTACTAGTGGGTGACCTTGGGCAAGTCCCTCAGTGTCTCTGTGCCTCAGAAGAATATATTTCACAAGTGCTATCTTGATCCAGTTTTGAGATCATTGCTAAAAACTTTCAATTCCCCTTTGCAGACAGTTTGCTAAACCCACACCCCCACCGTTTTCCTTACGAGGCTCTAAGACTCTGGGGATTAAACATACATACCCAACTGCCATGAGGCAGTGATATCAAATGTCGAAAGACAGCCCCTTCTTCCTTGCACTTGGAGAATCATTAAAAGTACCCAATCCACCAAAGTCCTGTGAAACGTAGCTGACTTCACCTGACCTGCCATATACAAGCCACCTACTACAGTTCGGTTTGCTGTTCCCTTCCCCCAGGTAATACACCCCCCCTCCCCCCCACCGCCATGTGGCTCTGTGTGGCGGCATTCTTTCTTTGGGAGCTATAAATAATAAAGAGTTCTGCCTTTTATCTTTCTAGGGATCATTGTCTTATGTTCTGCCTTTATCAGAGTCTAACAAATATTAGGTTAAATATTTGCTACTGAAACACTCAGTTTCCTCATCTATAAAATGAATATAACTAGTATTTTTGGTTATAATT
This sequence comes from Panthera tigris, assembly GCF_018350195.1. Classification (NCBI taxonomy): domain Eukaryota; kingdom Metazoa; phylum Chordata; class Mammalia; order Carnivora; family Felidae; genus Panthera; species Panthera tigris. The sequence goes on from NC_056665.1 coordinate 111,643,871, forward strand.
ACCTCATGGCAATGTTATGAGAATCAAAGGATTTATTATTTGTAAAGCCCTAGGAGGTTTTATCGTACTAGTGAGTAGAGGTTTAACCAGTACTTGTCAGATAAAGGAAAGAAGTGGTCAAATCTAACTACAGGAGGCTGCCTGGATTTGGTATCCATATTCCATCTCCGTGACTTTATCTCAACTTCTGCTTCCTGCAAGATGACTATTTTTTCTCATCCATGCTTTTTTTTTGTCCAAATATTTCCTACTCTTTAAGTCCTGCTTTAAATGCCATATCTTTTATATCAGTTGGGTTGTGCTCCTCTTGCTCTGAATAGTTTATTCTAAGAAACCTGAGCACCAAACAGGTGAGTCTCCAGCAATCCAATCCACCTTCCTTTTAAGGATATCTTAAGAAGCAATTGCACCAACAAGGATGAACCTTCATTCCCACAACCAAAGTAACCTGTCCCTCCATTTCACTCTGGTAGCATCCAGTTCTTAGTTGTATAAAAGCAAAGACCTTTAAAGCTGGAAGAAAGCCAAGTGTCAACACATGTCAGGTAGAAGCTCGATCTACAACATTCCCAACATGTGGCCTTCCAGCCTCTCAGCTCAAGAAGTTCAGGTATTTGATGGGGTGCTTGAGTGGTTCAGTCAGTTCAGCATCCAACTTCAGCTCAGGTCATGATCTCCTGGTTCATGGGTTTGAGCCCTGCGTCAGGTTCTGTGCTGATAGCTCACAGCCTGGAGCCTGCTTCAGATTCTGTGTCTCCCTCCCTGTCTGCATCTCCCCTGATCGTGTTCTGTCTCTCTCTGTCTCTCAAAAGTGAATTTAAAAAAAAGAGAAAAAAAAAAGAACTTCAGGCATTTGAGTCTGGCCTTTTGTAGCTCTGACTATGGAGGAAGTCTGGCTCTCCAGAACATCACCCAATCCCTTCGGAAACTTCAGGAGGTCTAATGCTTTGCTCTTCTCTTTTCCCAGATCTTGGTTCTACCTTCACTCATACATTTCTAGAGTACAGGTTGCAAAATGTCAGCTTATGGTGCCAAATCTATGTTTCATTTATCCTATGTAGAGATTTTCTTCTTTATACTTCACAGTACTTGTAACATTAATTGCCAGTATTTAAAACCAGAAAGATTTTATATAAACCTCTGGATTTCTGGCTCCTTTTTAAAAATTGAAAGATTTGGTCATGTTGAACCTGCAATTCCAAGAAGCAATAATCACCTGGGGCTGAATAGGAGCTGCCTCTAAGAAGGGTCATGTGCCCTTCACAGTTCTTGCCTGACCTAGGGCACTTCAGGTTACCTGCATGTTTCCTATGGAAATCTGAGTTTGCAACTCTTCTGCATAGCTGTACAATTTTCCCAGCATCATTTATTGAAAAGACTGTCTTTTCGTCATTATATATTTTTGCCGCCTTTGTCATAGATTAATTGATCATAAAAGTGTGGGGGTTTTCTGGGCTTTCTATTCTGTTTCATTGATCTATGTGTATTTTTTGCGCCTAGCACCACACTGTTTTGATTACTAGATGCTATTACTATATGATTACTTTGAAGTGTAGGTAGAAATCTGGAATTATGATAAATCCAGCTTTGTTCTTTCTCAAGATTGCTTTGGCTATTTGGAGTCTTTTGTGGTTTCACATGAATTTTAGGATTATCCATTCTAGTTCTGTAAAAAGTACCATTGATATTTTGATAGGGATTGTATTGAATCTGTGGATTACTTTGGTTAACAGAAGGGAAGGGGTTGGGTGATGGGTGAAATAGGTGAAGGCAATTAAAAGGTACAAACTTCCAGTTATAAAATAAATAATCACAGGGACAAAAAAGTACTGAATAGGGAATACAGTCAATAACATTGAGTAACTTTGTATGGTGGCAGATGTTAACTACACGTATTATGGTGAGTGATATGTAATGCATAGAATTGTTGAATCACTATGTTGTACACCTGAAACTTATATAACATTGTATGTCAACTATACTGCAATTAAAAGGAAGGAAGGAAGGAAGGAAGGAAGGAAGGAAGGAAGGAAGGAAGGAAGGAAAAAAGAAAGAAACCCCTGATCTTGAGAGTCTGGCTAGTATACACCACATCTACTTACACATTCAATCTAAACCGTAATCCTGGGAGTGTTACATGTGTGAGAAGAACATGTTTCTTCTTCCTTTGTTGCTAAAAACGTTGCATTCAAAATGGAGAAAACTGCAAGGACACTGTTGAAACTTCTAAGTTCTAGGAACTGGGGGTAATGTTTTGATGGAGCCATAAAGAAGAACCCAGAAATACTCAAGCCCTGCCCAGGTGATCATCCTAAACCCTTCCTTGCCCTGTCCAGCCCCTCTTCAGGGATCTCACAACTACACAGTATTAAGTGGAAAAATAGGACAATGGGATTAGAGACGTAGGTTGTAGGGGAATTGTAATAAAAATCTCATCTTCATGTTGTCTCCTATCTGCGTTACAATTAAACAAATGTAATGAATTTTGTGCTTTAGCCAGAAACACATGCAGATTAAGCTTTCTGGAACAGAGTCTAATTGCATTAGAAAGAAAGATGAGGATGTAATTTGGAAGATAGTAAAAAAAAAAAAAAAAGATTTGAACTCAAGGGGGAAAATAAACTATTCACAAACTTAAAATGGGAGTTGGGGGAAACCGGTGACTTCACAAGACACCAGAGCAAAGCATCTGAGAACATGACCTCTAGAATCACCCTTCTGGATCAGACACAGCACTTCAAATATTCCATTGCTACAAATTCCACATACAGTTATGGGTGCAAATCCTGATGCTCTGACATACTCATTTTGAGGATTTGAATATGACTTCTCTAAGCCTTGATTTCTTCATTTATGATATTACCACCTAATAGGGCAGTTGTGAAGGTCTTACACACTGTATCTAGCCATTTGCACTCAATAAATATTGGCTGGTAATTATAATTATTATTGCTAGTGTTATCAGGAACTGTAGCACTGTTTGGATCAAAAGGAGTTGCTTTTTTCTTATCTTACAATTTAAAGCTATATTTTCATCTATTCTCTGCATCAACAAGTTCACAATCATAACATCAGGGTCTCTCTATTTGTACTCTGACCTTTCCCTCAACTGACCTGTTACGTAGATCTGTTTACTGTTGATGGTCCAAGATCGTTGTTTCAGCCATGTGTCTGCTGAGCTTCTGCTATCTATCTATTTAGAAAATAAAAGGTGGGAGATAAAGACCTAAATGTTTGGGGTTTTTAGGAATGGGAAGGAGTGGCCCTAAAGTGTATGGAGGACACCCACTCCAAGGTGGACCTCCATTGCATCTACCCGTGTGAGCATCTTTTCCAATGTGGTTTGAGAATGTTCCTATATTAAACACCGTTGCTTTGTCAAAAAAAAAAAAAAGGTCTTTTGAAGTTTCTTTTTTGAAGTTGTTTAAGCTCTTTGAATCTATCTCTCTAAGGACTTCTGAGAAATAGTATAGGACGTTCTAGTCTGGCTTCAGAATAAAGAACTTTTTTGAGGTCAGCTATAAAGCACTGTTACTCTTAATGTAATGCTTGCACTGCATTTTTAATGTCTGTCCTGTTAAACATACCGTATGAGCACCAGTCTTAAAAAGAATATCCTTGCTCTTCAGTGGGGTTCTGTTAGCATAGTTCACTGAGAACAGAATCACTTACTTGGAGCTGGAAATGATCCTAGAGACTACAGATTTAATAATTTTTAAAAGTAAGACCCAGTGAGGTCATGGAAAGTAAGATCCACATATCTTATCAAGGGCAAAGCCTAGAACCAAATTTCCTCATTTGGGGCTCAAGGCTCTTTCCGGTATACACATCCAGATAGAGGATGATCACAATTTCCCATTCTCACCAAATACCCATTTACTTCCAGTTTGCTCACAAGTTCCTTGGAGGCAACCCTTGGCCATAACTGCCAAAGCTCTGTGGTGGTAAGAGGAGTCCAGTGACTTCTCCAGGCAGCAACTACTCTTTTCCCTTTGTTACACTGGCACTGGTATTTCCAGAGAGTCAACAGTTCTCCAGTCCCACATTATTCCTCAAAATGTAAATGGACAATTTGTATTGTGACCCCCACAAGGAAGGTTAAAAGACCTGATGGCCTATTTTCCCTGGTCTCTTCAGGGTGCTAATCAGCAAACAGCCTTTGAACTGCAACGGTTTGGATCCCCACAGGCCTCTGCCACCAGCTGTGGCTATAGATGCTTTGAAGTAAAGAAAACTACCTGATTTTTCATCTAAAAAGCAGGAATCCCCAGAAATAGGGAGCCTTTTTCCTGAGGAGACTGTGCTCCTGATTGTCTTCTGAGAGGAAATAGAGAAGCTCTCTCACTGAGAGAAGAACAAAAAAAATGGAGAGGGACAATAACCAAAAAAACAAAACAAACAAACAAAAAACTTGAGAAATTGATACTAAGAGGCACAGGAGAAAAGAGAGGAAGAAAACAGCCACATAAAAACAGCAAGAAATGAGAAAGCTGAAAAGGAGAATTGGGAGCCAGTGAGGCTCATGTGGAAGAAAGAGCATCAGGGACAAAGATGACAGCTGTTCCATACAATCACCCATCAGTAACATCATGGATGTGAAGTATAGCAAACTAGATCACCTCAAAACATGGAACTTCAGCATAAGGATTATACTGAATGAAGGCAATTGAGAGGAAACAGATATAAGAAAAGTTCTCCGTCCTCCCACTATTTGTCTAAAAGCAGGACACATTTTGTAAAAGGGTCGGCCCTCCCCTCTCTACCAAGAAGGATGGGTGTTAGTCACCAGAGAGAACTCTATGCCTTTATCAGCCCACACGTGGCACCAGAGGAATCTACATAACAAACTTTGCTAACTAGCCATTATCTTCCATTAGTTTCCTTATATATTTACCTTCACACAATTTGTCACCCTCAAAACTCAAGGTCCTTTCTTTTCTTTGTCCCTTCTCTAAAAATATGTTTTTCTTTGGTTAAGATGCTTTATAAGCCCAAGTTCTAACCACTCCTTTGAGTTACTCATTACTAAGTGTTCCCATGTTTATTGGGATCAATGCAGATGCCAATAATCTTCTGCTTGTTTTTCTCTTGTTAATCTGTCCTTTGTCAGTCTAAATTTACAAGGCCCCAGCCAATGAAGCTAACATGGTGCTACAGACTGAAAGTTCGTGTTCCCCACAAAATTCATGTGTTGAAACCTAGCCCGGAGTGCATTGGTATTAGGAAGTGGAGGCCTTTGTGTGGCGATTAGCATATGAGGGTGGAGCCTCATGAATGGGATTAGTGCTTTTATAAAGAGACCGTAGAGAGATCTCTCACCCTTCTGCCATGTGAGGACACAGCAAAAGGCAGCCATCACCAGACACTGAATCTCCTATTGCGTTGATCTTAAACTTCCCAGCCTCCAGAACTGTGGGAAATATTTTTCTTCTCATAAGCCACCCAGACTATGGTATTCTCTTATAGCAGCCTGAATGAACTAGGACAGATGGGTAAAGAGAGAAAGAGTTTTTCTCTTCCTATGGGTCACATTAGCAAGAGATGATGGTCCAGCCTTCAAGACAGAGAGGAGTTGCTCATCTAGACTTTCATGGTTCGACAGTTCATACCACTTCCCCAGATGAGGAGGGATGGATAGTGCAAGACATGTAGGTTTGGTTCTAGATAACTAAATAATAACACTCAGTGAATCATCATTAAACCCCCACCCAAATATCAAATGTCATTTGAGACATGTGGGGGGATGCTAGGCTAATGCTATTGAACCTGTTCTCAAAGAAAAGCCAACTATATGTATCCCTGATCCATTCATAGAAAGCAGCAGCAAGGATCACAGAATAGAAATTTGGATGTAGAGGACTTCAGTGACACACATCAATGGGATTGAGTTGTTATGTTCCCAAAGTAAAGGGCAAAGTACTCCACATAACAGGTAAGGCTTTCCAGAGCATTACCTAGGAATGTATAGCTCACACATCTGGGCCTGTTTCCCTGTCAAAAAGAATAGACAATCTAAGAGAAAAAGCACAAAAGCATAACCCTCCTGGATCAAACACAACACTTCAAATATTTCATTGGTACAAATTCCACCTACATCACAAATGCCTCTAGCTGTCAGATTTTCAGATTCAATTTCACTCCTTAAATAAATAAATAAATAGATAGATAGATAGATAGATAGATAAAGTTCCTTCCATGTATAAACTCAACTTCCTGGATTTTTCTTTCCAAACAATTTTGCAAGCCTGGGGGATTTTATGAACTTGGAACTCTGGTTCCTAATCATCCCAGTAGCAAATTGGGTTTTTATATTTAAGGTCAATATTTTGCAGCCTTGCCATTACACTTGTAATTAGCTGCATATACCTAATCTAATCGTCTTTAAAATCTTAAATAAAAGTTTATCTATGGCACTAAGTGAAGAAATTCTTGTTAGGATTCCCATTTGAAACTCACTAAGGGATAAAGTATAGTATGGCAGATATAGACTGGCTGTCCCCAAACCACTGGGTGATCCCTCCCCCCTTGTTCTCCTCTGATAAAGAGTGCAAAAAGCCAGAATACTCCTCTTCCCAGTCTCCCTTACAGCTGGGGGTAGCCATATAATCCCTGAGGGAGTTTTTCCTTCCCAAATATGAAGAGAAAATCTCAAAAGGAGATTTTCTTTCTACCTGAAATTCAGAAAGAACTGCCTGGAGGCACAGCAGCCATCTCGAACCCATGGAGATGAAACTAAGGGTGGAAAGCAGGAGATAGGAGACTGGGTTTAATGCCTCTATAAACCACTGCACCAGCTTAGGACTTCTTATCTACACGTCTCTTAGTACATGAGAAAAATAAGTACCTTGCTGGTTTAAGCCACAGTAGGGTAAAGTGAAAAAAAACATTGAAAGACTTTAAAATGGACCAATTGTCTTCAAAGGAAAACTAGGCATTGTCTAATGCTCTCTTCCAGGTTATCTGATTCTATGGGGTCTCTGCACATTTCAGCGTCGTTGAGCTATTTTACAACTCTGTAAATTACATGGAACTGCCAGAAATGCAAATGATTTTTGTCCATAAACATGCAAATGAATCTTGTCTGGCAGAGGTGTGACTGATCTCCCACAGTTTTGCTCTCCTAAGCAAATTCATTTTGGTATTCCCGATTGCCTACATATGTCTCCACTTTTTGGACTTTACTTTGAATTGATTGTAATATCTTACTAATGTCCTGCTTAAGTAATTAGAGTTCAATACAATCATTGGCATGTGTTTATTTGTATGAAAGTCATACTTTTACCTTTTTAAAAAAGACATATGCTTTACCAGGTGTTTTATATTACTTGCAGCCTTACTAAACCAATCTAAACTGATGCATATACTTAGCATGACCATACCCAAGTAACCTAGTACCTAGGTGAGAGCTGAAGCCACCACCACCACCACCACAGAAAAGCAGAGCCAGAGAAATAACTCATTCTCGCAGACTCCGATCAAACCTGTGTCATCTGGACTCACCACACATGGTAATTATCCTATTCATCACTCCCCACAGCAGAGAATGAGCAGGGGCAGTTGCTCAAAAAGAGTTGACTTTCCCTGCAAATTCCTGAGGTATTTTGGCAGGAGAGGAAATTGGCTGTAAGAAGGTCTGGAAGAGCCTGTGTGGTTTTTACTAATCTTGTAGGCCCTGGCAATTGAAAGTTTGATTTCCAGGTGAGTGTGTACATACTAGGAAAGAAACAATTACTCTTGTTCCGTCCATCCTTCCTCTACCCACAGCCAAAGAGCCCATAAGGAAGAAGAAAGGTTAATCAGGGTTCAGTCTTTCTGGTCTCTGACATACAAAAAAATGTTAAAGTGTTCTTCTCCTTCTCCTCTGTATTATTTGTCTGGTCCTCTATGGCCTCAGAATGTGTCATATCTTTCCTTGATGGAAATTCCTTGAGGGCTGGGGCATGTCTTCATGATGGATCTCATAAAGCATCCAGCACACTGGGGGCATTTCATTTGAATAAAGAGCATACTGGTAATTGGAATAAGAAATTAACATTTTTCTTTCTCCCAGGGATTCCTCTGCAACAGTCCCTGGAGATGCTCTAAGTTACATCCTAATAAGCGTGGGGACATTTTGCATGAGATTATTAGACCATGTCATATTCCATCTGACCTTCAGGAGGCTCTGTGGGAAATTGAATTCTACTGTCTGTGTTTAAAGATGTACTCTCTTGTGTATTAGCATGTTAAAGGTTGGTAGCGGGCCAGAAAGCACATTCTAGAGACTTGAGTAAACAAGGGACCAGAGTTTGAAACAGAATATCTTAACATTTGAAAGATCATATTCTAACAATGATGCAGTTTAAGCCTAGGCATACTTGATCTAAAGGACAATCAAAAAACTCCCTTGGGATAAAGAATGCTTAAAAGCTGTACTTCCCCAAAGATGTGGATTCTAAAATAACCCTCAACTGACTGGGTCTGAAGTATTTTCCTTGGAAAGTAAACTAGGCATTTATGATGCTAGTATTTGAGTGATTTAAATGGTCAGGGACAGGGCTTTGGAGTCAAACAGACCTGGGTTGTTGTCACATTGAATCAGATACATAGGGAGCTTGACACAAGATGCCTGGCACATGGCAGGAGTAGGTGGTCACATCGATGAGGCCAGCGGAAGTGTATCTGGCTTACCTGACCTCACCTTTGAGGGCCTGTGGCCTGGATTTAGCCAGTGAAGTTAATCATATGAAAGACAAGAGAGGCTACTAAGACAAAAGGCACTGGAATCAATTAGAAATACAAGGAGTGCAAGAACTTTGCCTTATATACCCTGTGTCTCCAGTGCCCAGAGAGGGCCAGGCACATAGAAAGAGGTCAGTAGATATTTGTTAACTCCATGAAAGATCCAACAGGTCCAGCTCCCTCCCAGGGCTTCTGAGCACTCCAGGGAGACAAGGATTCTGGTCTCTCTGTGTTGTCACTCCTGCCCTCTGAGCTCCAGTCTGCTCTGGCCCAAACCCTCTCCTGAGTCTTGCTTGCCATGTGTGGACATATGGACACTGGCCCCCTTTCTCTTTTAGTCCCCCTAACATTGCTGGTATAGGTTAGTGTGTGAAGTCCACTTTTCTCAATGGCAGACCAAGACCGTAGCACTGTTTGGAACGCGCTCCCTTGGGAGTCGGGTGGACATCACTGCTCCTCCACCCTGTGTACCATTCCTGCCACAGCAGACACATTTTGGACCAGGCTTTCCCAAGCTCTGACATCCCATTGGGAGCTTGGACTGGTTCTCCCATCTCTGCTCTCCCTGGAGAGACTCCCAGTGTTGGCTCCACACTGACAGATTGGGGTGGCGGAGGTGGGTGGGGGTGCTCAATAATTCTGCCTGACAAAGCAGCTAGACCCCTTTTGTCATAATCTCTTTCTTTTAAACTACACCAAAATCTTGTCTTTCAGAATCAAAAAGGCTGTCTGCCAGTTTCTGAAAATAATCATTCCTCTCTTTTTTTGTCTCCCCTAATATACTCCTACCCCACCCCAACCCCAAGTTGAGGGGCAAACACTTTCAACTCTCTTAATTTTTTTTCTCGTATTTACTTCCATATTTTTTAACATAATGCTTACATGGTTATTTCTTGATTTGTTAATTGTAGACATTATTAATTGACTTCTATACCAGACTCCATAAACCTATGCCGGATAATCCAATAGAAGGAAATTTAATATAGAATATTAGTTAGAAAGTGTTAGAATTGCTGAAAAAGCAGAGATCAATAATTCTAGCTCCTGCCTCCCCCAGGACTAGAGGGGCAAGGAGAAGGAGGTGTTCTTGGGTGCCCAACAGAAGGGGGAACCGCTGTGGCTACCCGGCAGATTATGTAAGTATTATTCACTGTTGAGTCAGTACTATAATCACATTTTCTTTCTCATACAATTTTTTTGTTTTTCTTGAAATAATTTCATTTGTTGTGATTTGCTTAGTTTACTATATAACCAGTGCTAGGTGTTCCCAAACACTTAACAGCCTACGAAACCTCTCAATGCTCTCCTCCACTTGGTCCAACACAGTTGAAGGGGTTTGGAACATGCCACCCCAAAATATGCTACTTTGGCATATTGATAATTTTGAGCCAAAGGTACTTGAGAAACAGCAGATGAAGGAAAGGCTCTCCCAGCTCCCTTTATCTACCTAACAGCAGATCATAAAATTCCCCATAACAAATGTGCCCTTCCTATACCAGGAAGAGAAGAACAATCCTATCATGAGAGTCTGGGAGTTGATGCCAGAATGCACCTGCACAAACAAACCTACTAAAGTAACCCATGATTCCCCCCCCCCATATATTCCCTAGTCACTGTCCCACAATTTACTGCCCTTAGCCCAAGCCCCCTTGTCTTGCCACATCTCCATAATTTATCATTATTTATGTAAAAAGGTAAATAAAGCTTTTGGGCCTAATGGCTCCTTTGGGTCTTCATTTACCTTTTGAAATCTCTCAGATGCACATAAAAATATTAAATAAATTTGTATGGTTTTTTTTTCTGTTACTCTGTCTTATGTTAGTTTCAGTCTTTGGCCAGCCACAGAACCTAAGGAGGCAGGAGGAGGTCTGCCTCCTCTGCGTAAACAAGCCAACAGTTCCATGTACTTTCCCTGAAGAATCTCCCTCCCATCCCCCTGCTCCTGCCTGGGCCTGGAACATAGCTGTCACCCCAGTATCTCCCATCACTGTCCTGCACAGAGAACTCCATAGCTTCCTCTTTCTTGGCTTACTCTCTTACTGTGTAAAACATATCCTCTACAGAAGACAAAAAGTACCACTTTTGAGTCATGGCTATCTGAAAACACATTTACCCTATCCTTACACCAGATTAAATTCTAAGTTGAAAGTTGTTTCTCCCATAGTATTTTAAAGGCATCACTCTACTTTCTTGTAATCTTCACAGTTGCTTTTGAGTTCAGTCCCATTCTGGTTTCTGACCTCTGTTTCTCTCTTGGATGTCTTAGGATTTTCTCTTTATCTCTAATGTTCTATGACCACACAGTAATGTCCTTGGTTGGGGTCTTTTGTATTCATTCATTGTATTGGTTAATCCAAGGATCTTTTGATTCCAGACCAGAAATCAGCTAACTTTTTCTGTAAAGAACAAGATACTAAATATTTTAAGTTTTGTGGAACATATGGTCTCTGTCACAACTTCTCAACTCTTTCATTGTAGCAAAGCAGCCATGGACAACATGTAAACAAAGAAGCATAGCTGTGTTACAATAAAACTTTATATATAAAACATGGCAACAGGCCAGATTTGATCCATGGACCATTGTTTGCCAACCCCTGCTCTAGATTCTACATACTCATGGCCCTCAGTTTGGGGGACATGTTTTTGTGTTATTTCTTTAATAATATCATCCCCTCCATTTTCTCTATCCTCCCTTTTTTAGATCTTCTATTAGTTAGGTGCTGGTCTTTTTAAACTGAGTCTCTAATATTCTCATTTTTTCTTTCTTATTGCCCACATCTGTCTTTTTGTTTTCTAAGATCTTTCTTGTTCTCTGATTCTTTTTTGTCATTGTTGTTCTGATTGTTTTTCTTTCATTCTTTCTTAAAAAACAGTAGCTGACTTTTGTTTTGTAGGTGAAATATCTTTGTCTTTCTAAGAACGAAGAGTTTATTTTTTAATTTTTTTCTGCTCTGGGCAATTTCTTTGTCTCCTCTGAGCATGCCCCTCTCCAACATTCCCCCCATTTTGGGGGAGGGAGAACTAATTCTGCTTCTTTTTTATTGTTGGATGCTCTCCTCACACTTCTGCTGATTCTTACCTATCCATTCATTTTTTTTTTTAATTTTTAATGTTTATTTATGTTTGACAGAGAGACAGAGAGAGACAGAGCATGAGTGGGGAAGGGGCAGAGAGTGAGGGAGACACAGAATCTGAAGCAGGCTCCAGGCTCTGAACTGTCAACACAGAGCCCGACGCGGGGCTTGAACTCACAGCCCGCAAGATCATGACCTGAGCCGAAGTCGGACACTCAACCAACTGAGCCACCCAGGCGCCCCCCCCCCCAAATCATTCATATTTAAAATAAGGTGGAGGGGCTCCTGGGTGACCCATTCAGTTGAGCATTTGATTTTTCATATTGGTTCAAGTTGTGATTTAGCAGTCATGGGATTGAGCTCCATGCTGGACTCTGCGCTGAGTGTGGAACCTGCTTGGGATTTTCTCTCCCCCTTTCTCTCTGTCCCTCCCCCCCACAAAATAAATGAACTTTTAAAAAAGTAAGATGGAATAAAGTAATGGGAGAATAAAAGTTACCAAAAAGTAATAGCTACCAAAACATAGTTTCCATTAGCTCTCATCAGACCAGGACGGCAGATTTTGTTCACTATAAATCCTGAACAAAATATTAAAAAAACAGCTATCAGAAGGCATTGAAGAGTGACCCAAAGTAGCCAGATGTTGGAGAAGAGTTAACACCGGGTCATTTCTCACTCTGTTTACAGCTTCTAGCCTGAGAACAAGTTCCATGGAGTGGCAGGCAAAATGGTAAAAATTCTAATAGAGACCCCCAGGCTTACTGGCTTAAAGAATCAGAGTCCCAGGCAATGATAAAGTAAGGGACAATCTGGAAAGGAGAGATTCAGACAGCAGAAGCCCCAAACTTTGTGTACAAACTCCCACCTGTCTTGGGCTGCTGCCCATGTGCAGGCAGACCCTAAGCAGCTCAGCTGAGGCTGAAACACAGGACTGTGAATTCAGCTGCTGCCCAACATGGGAAAGATCGAGTCTTCAGTCTGAGTTCGCATAAGTTCACTTCGGGATAATCTTTTCAAATAAACAATTAAGTAGTTAGAAGAAACAAATATAGATAGAAGTGATACGAAGTTCGGAATGTGTAGGCCAGGCTTATGAACTTCTAAGGTTTAAGGGGGTCCTCAAACATGAGGATCTGTAAGCATTTCTTGTTCAGTTTCCCCAGAGAAGCAGCAGCCTGTCCCATGAGGGCCTGGTGGTCAGCATTTGAAGGGCAGGACAGGGGAGGGTGGCTGGAGGGCCCCCTCATTCGGAATGTGGGCATGTCATTGACTCCCATATTCATCCTGTATGTTACCTCCATCACCCATGGTGCATGATGCTCTTGAGACCTGAGCCTCTCCAGCATCAGTTTCTAAAGGGAGAAGGTGTGAGCCTTGGAGAGGAAGGTTTGGTTATCACCTCTCTGCAGGAACTGGGGAGGGACCTTGGGCTCCAATGCAACTTAGGCAGATTTTTAATCAACCCTTTGGCTCAGCCCATGTATCAGGCTCCTTGCACCTGTCTGGGGCTATGGGGTTGCTTCTCCTCTACAGGCACCGAAGCCATAGCTGTCCGCTCTCTGGGGGGCCAGTCACCATTCTTTCATGTGCTTTCTCTGCTTCAAGAATGCACTGATATCTTTCCTAGTTTCCCACGTTTCCTCTATCCTGTGCTTCATAACATTTTATTCTATGGGAGTCACTTTAGGGAGCTCTCAGGAGGAAGAAGAGCTGCCAGCCTGGATCCATCTGCCATGTTTAGTCCAGAGGAACTAGCATTTGGGAATATGCTGAGCACCCAGCACCTACCATCCCGGCATCGGGTGGCCCAGGACAGAACGTGACAAGAGTCTGACCAGCCCAGCAATGACTGCCCTGGAAAGGCAGGCACAGACAGAGGGAGATTTAAAGAACCACCTTCAGGGGTCCAGAGCTGTCCTTTATATCTGTTTGAAGGAGGTAGCAGCAGGGGCTCGGGTTTTCAGCTCTAAAGTGTCTGATTTGTAGGCAAAGGAAAAGGAAACATAACCCATTTTCCTGGCAGGTTGTCGATGGATTAAAGCCGAGAGTGTCCTAATGTTCTAGCTGAACCTGCCCTCCTTTCCTGGCGTCCGCGTGATTTATGCCAGGGCCTCTCTCAGGTGACAGCTGCCTCTCTGTTCACCTGGGCAGAGCTTCTGGCTGCTTCCAGACTCCTTCTGAGGAAAGACAAAACAGCGTTTTTCACAGAACATGAGGGGCCACCTTGGGCCCAAATTTCTTTCCCAGTTAAACTGCTAGAGAGAAAGCCGGCAGCCTCCCTCCCATCTGGATCTTTGGCAGTTTTCACAGATCTGGAAATGGAGCCAAACCTGCCTCACAGGTGTGTGAAGGCACAGAGATCTGCCAGGAACTGGGGCTGGCATATAGTGGGCAGCAAACCCAGACAGTGAGACGAGTGTTGGCTGGAACTGACAGCAGGAGTGAACTCCTGTGCTCACCTCTTTCTCCCCACAGACACACCACAGTGTCTGGTGTGCATAGTACAAGCTCAATAAAATTTTTTTTAAATAGGACAGTGAATAAGAAGAGATTAAGTACCCAACCAAGTCCACCCAGCCGGTACCTGAGGGGAACTGGAAGCCAGGGCTGTCTGACTCCCACACTCCACCCATATCTGACCCAATCCCAACTTGAGTCTACCTGGATGAGCCTCCCCACGGCTTCCTTAGCTAGCCAATTGTGAAGAGTTTTTCTACAACTTGAGCAGACTGACTGCAATGAATCGATACTCTTGGATCAAAGACTGCCACCTTCCATCTTCAGGAAGGCTGCCTTCCGACAGTAAAAGAAATCAATCCCTTCTGTAGTTACCTTACCCGGTCCCTGGAGAGGATAAGGTGGCAGCCCCTGCCCAGATTCAGGTACTTCATCCAGCAGAAGACAGGGAGAGCATCTGCCTGGAGGCCTCAGGTGGGGCCTCCGGGGCACTTTCTGGAAGAGACAGAAACTGGAAGCCACTGAAGGATGGAAAACCCCTCCAGACATGAGCTGTGCCCACTCCAGCCTCTATGTGCCTGCAATTCTACCGGATGTCTTCATGTCATGATCAACAAACCACCCAACATGATGCCCCTGTGAGGGACATCTCTCATTCTGTCCTCACTTGGGAGCCAGAGAGGACCTTCCTTCCCTCAGCAACCCATCTCTACTTTCCCTGACAATGAACAACAACAGCCAGCCCCAAGCAACCCAAGCAACTCTTGGAAACCTCTGGAAGTGGGGAGAAGAGCATTAGTCAGTAACATCCTTTCAAAAGAAAGGCTGGAAATCGCCTTCTCTTCAGCATCAGAAAAGATTCGTCTACCTCTCTTGTCCCTTTCCTTCCTACTCTTTCTCCTGCTGGCAGGCCATGTCTAATTGCTCCCAGGGAAAGGTCTCTTTATCATTAATCCGTTGAAGCACAGGATTGTTCTTCTGCTATTTCAGATGCCTGGAAAGCCTGACCCTAACTTTGTTGGGGGGGGGGGGAATTCCCAAGGAGCAAAGCAATCATGCAATACAGATATAAAATAGGATTTATAGGGGGAAAGCTTACAAGCAGAAAAGCAGCTGAGCACATGTAACCCCTGGACTTCTCACCATCCCACGGCTCATGCCAAGTATAGACAGTCCACATGCTCCACACAAAATTCCCATCAAAGGGGCCCATCCCTAGAATGCTCTGTGCATTTGGAGGGGGCAGGGAATAGCTTTGTGACTGTAGCACCAGCAAAGCTCCCTGGTGGCCTTGTAAGGGATGGGATCTTGATGCCCAGTGGCCTGTCCATCTGTTGAGTTTATTCACAACCGCTGAACCAGCACCTGCCAAATTGCCAGGAAGAGGAGAGAATGAGCTTCTGGGCCATCTATATTTGTCTCTGAAATCTTCGACTGGACACAGGGCCCAGGCAGTACCAGTCTCCCAACAAAGGGTCACTCAAAAGATGAAAATGATCTTCTCTTTCAAAATCAAGGGGCAGCAGAGTCCCTCTCAGCTGCAACTGGGGAGCAAAGTCTTCAGCTTCCCTCATGGCCCACCTCTCTGCTCCATCCCTGTTTTTAGCACATCTGCCATCTGTGTCCCACCTCCTCCCTGGAAAGGAACTCAGTAACTTATTAAAATCTTACAATTAGCTGTGATATGTATCTTTTGCATAGCACCTTAGTGTCCATTCTCATTTTCCATGCACAGTAATTATTTAATATATGCCTGGCAGGTACCAAGCACTACATGAAAGGTGGGAGTCCCTAGAAGAATAGAACTTAAATGTCGCCCAAGTGTCCATTCCCTGTGTGTCCCGAATTATCTAGGTCACCCTTCCCTTCAATTTGAAAAATGAAATGAATTGACTGTCCTTCCCTCACTCCATTACACTGTAGGGTTTCTATGTGTTTCTGAAAGGGCTCATGTGCTCACGATCATCCCTCTATCTGACTTCCCTTCACCACTAAAATCTCGGTCTCCTCTGAGAGCTTCCCTCTCCAAGCCACTGCTCCCTCAGTGCTCCCAGTCCCATTCTCACAAGATTGTTTGGCAGTACTTTCCCATTAGAACAAAGTCCAAGAGATAGTCCACAATTTTCTTTAGGACAAATTTTCCCCTCATTGAATACTGCTCATTGATACAAATAGGCCATTGGGAATCACTGGGATGTAGAGACTTGCATTGCAGTGGCATTTGCTATATGGGACTGCACCCATGTTTGAAATTTTCCATTGGCTTCAAATTGAATTTCTTTCCCCTGACCTTACAGAGAGTGAAACGCAATTGCCACAAAACATCATGACAATTTTTAATGATGTGGAGCTATCCACCTCCTCCTCCAAAAAAAAAAAAAAAACAACCTGTCGTAGGGTTCCAGGAAAATCTGGTGAAGACAGAAATTTATCTGGCATGTGCAATATTAGGAAAATGTACTGGCCTCATGATGTATGTTGGCATCTCAGAAATAGCCAATATAACATCTCAAGCCTACCTCACAGTAGTAAATTTTGTCCCCAAATATATATGGGTCAGGTTCTTCCCCACATATTTTTGGTAATTCCCACCTCATTCCACATTTCCCCAACTTCCAAAACAACATTCTATAAAAAGCAGTAGCTGTGTTATTAAAAAAGATAGAAGAACAAGGCTTCAGATGCAGTTTGTACTTGATTCAAGAGTGCTTGTCTTCAGGCATAGTATCTGATGTTGTTATTGAAAAGTTCTTGGTCTCTTATGAGAATCTGTTGCCCACAGGAAAGGTCCTCAAAATGTTCACAAGCATTACCAACGTGCTGGATACCAAGGTTATCATTATATGTCCTTCCCACCACACACACACACACACACACACACACACACACACACACATACACACACACACTCCAATAAATTGTCCAACAAATGCCAAGTTCACACAAATCCTAAGAATCATAGTTCAGACAATCTAGTACACTGAAGTCACAAAATGAGTCTATAAAACTCTCTAAGTAATCTACAGGGCAATGCAGAAAGTCACTGGGGCAAGGAATTGCCTACCCCAAAAGCATTTATGCAAAGGAAATAAAAGGAAAGAGAATTATGGGCCAAAGCATGTATAAAACGTGTACTCAATTTGCTCCTGAAGCTTGGCATTTAGTATAATTTACCTGAATTAAGTTTGGGCATCTCACCTTTTAAGACGCTACAACCCATGTCACCTAACTTTGAGACGGCCAACTACCCCTGAGTTCAGTCACCATCAAGAGCCTGATCATAAGAATCCAGCTCGTGCTGGCGGACAGCACGTGAGCAACTGCCAGTGTATGAGTCTGTGTGCGTGGGGTGCCTTCAAATCCATTTCAATTGGGCAGCTGCTTATCAAGACTTTTCCCCAGAAACCGATTTAGCCTAATGATTGTGAGTAGCAATGACTTTTGCTTAATTAGTACAGTAATCAGTGCAAATTCCCCCTAAATGGTAGAGACCCATTTGGCAGGTGCCAAGTGATATTTAAGCAGGTGCTAAATAGGTGTGAAAGCCCCAGTTCTGGTCTTTCCCAGCTAGTTGCCAAATACATAAAGATGAAATGGGGTTCTAAGTATGCCTGGATGGATGAGTTGTCTAAAACTTCCCTCTAATTGCTGGTAAGAGCCACCCTATCAACATCCCTTCCCCCAGTGAATCTTTGTGAAGGCAGAGACAAGACCAGAAGCAGAATAGAGCAAAAATAAAGTCAGTAACACTTTGTTGTCTCTGCCTCTGATTCCCAGTGCCTCCTCTTTCCCAGCCCCCACTCAGAATTCCTTTCCTGGTCATGTGTCCTAACTTCTGTACTTAACAGTGGAGCTGCTCCCATGTACCAAACAAGCCCAGGGCTACATCCCAGTCTGTACTGGGCAGTGAATTTGTATCCCTGACTGAAGGAGGGAGTGAAGACAAACCTTAAAGAGAAAGGATGTTCCACATATAGTCAGGTGTGTACGTGTGATTGACCCAAAAACTGTTCTCTTCATTATTAGGAAAAGTAACTTTTATGGAGTGCTAGACATAAGCCAGACATAAGCCCATGGGTTTACTACTTAATGCTTCCCAACACCCAGTCCACCCCATGCTAAGACAATCTTGCATGGCATTTGGCTGCTGGCTATTGGTCCATGGGTGGGAGTGTGTCCTAAGAGGGTCCAGACAGATGGGATGGAAGTGCATGTATTCAACTCTGGGGAAGAGCTTTTTCTCTCCTGGCACTGGATGTGAGCAAGAAAGTATGTTGCCCTAGTTGCTGTTGATGACCCTCTTGTCAACACAAAAGGAGCCAGTCTGACAACAAAGCTGACAGTCAGAAGAGGACAGAGACCAGAGAACTGGAGGAAAGTTGAACTTGGTCCCAATTACATTCTATCTGGAGTCCTCTTTACCTCTGGACTTCTCCCTATGTGAGCCAATAAATTCCTTCATTGTTTAAGCACATTTGAGCTGACTTTTCTGTTATTTGCTGCTGAAAGCATCCTAATTAAAACTCCAACACTCTGGGGAAGGAATTGTAATATCCATTTTACAGCTGAAGGACCTAAGTGCATTGGGGTTAAGTAACTTGGTCGAAGAATTGGTTGAATCAGGGTTCAAACTCAGGACTGCCTGGTATCTGGGTTGTCCAAATCATCTCCCCAGGAGTAAGAAGAGCCCGAGAATACCCTCAGGAGTGGCACTTCCCTGTGATGGTTGATTTTACCTGTCAACCTGACTGGTCAAGGGGTGCCCAGATACTTGGCTAAACTTCATTTCTGGATGTCTGTGAGGATGTTCCAGATGAGATCAGCATGTGAATTGGTGGGCTCAGTAAAGCAGATTGCCCTCCCCACTGTGGGTGGGCATCATTCAATCCAACGAGGGACTGAACAGAACAAAAAACTGATGAAGGGAGAATTTGTCCCTTTCTGTCTGTCTGTTGTCTTCTACCCTCAGACTGGGATTTACACCATCAGCTCCACTGGTTCTCAGGCTTTCAGATTTGAACTGAACTATACTACTGGCTTTCCTAGGATATATCCCTAGGATGTATATGTCCTGTTAATTCTGTTTCTCTGGAGAACCCTGACTAACATAATTTCTCACAGTTATTATTTTTAAATAGGTAAATGATTTACTTGGAGACAAGCTTGGAAAGTCAGATGAGCGGTCAGACAAAGAAATGACATCCTTGAGTAAAGTTAGGGGACCTTTCCTGTGTGGCTGAAAACAGTCCTGAAGGAAGACTTTCCAGTACTTTTAGTAATGGTAGTATTGTCGTGAGAAGACAAAAATCTCCCAAGATGGCTACTTTGAAGGACTTGCTTGTTTAGATGCACATATTCTGGTATGTTTAAGAAATCATGGAGAAATCATTATCATTATCATAATCCTATCTCCCTCACATTCAAGGGCTAGGCTTGAATCTCTGGAAACATCTGAATCCTCCCTTTCTCTCTACCTTTACTCACACATGAAGTCCAGAACAGTCTCATCCCATCAATGCATCTTGGGAATTCATCTTTTCCTTTCCACTCACCTCTACTTTCACCACAATCCCCTTTCTCATTTTTCTCCTCACACAGCAGCCACTTCACCGTTGGCCTATTGTGATAGCTCCTCTACCTCCAGACTTTCCACTCTGACCTCTTCACCTCCCCAAACAACTCCCATTATTCCAGCCTCTAAAAAGGCTCAGAAACCTGCCATGTAGCATTGTACAAAAAAATGAAGGCTTTGTCAGACAGACATGGGGCCAAATCTTGGTTGTGCTGTTAACTAGCTCTGTGACTTTGTAGAAGTTACTTAACTCTATTCAGCCTCATTTTTTTTTTTTGTCTTCAAATGTAAGTAATAATAAGCAGCTCACTAGATTGTGTTAAAGTGTATAATGGGCAATGAATACTTACTGATTTAAAGAGAGTAGGTGAGATGGCATATTAAACATCAATGGCAGGACCAGGTAACTATTAGACATTCAACACTGGCACCAGTCATCATTCATATTGTATTTACCATCCGTAATCACCATACCATATATGGTGACTGTCGCAGGAATCTAATTTCTTGGCTTGGCATTTAAGCTTTACCTGGATTCCTAGGCTTATGTTTCTGCCCTCTCTTACATCAACACATCACTCCAGTCATATTTTGTTTGTTGTCTTCTAAATATAATTCATGCATTCCCAGCTCTAAATACTAGTTCCCTCTGTTACCCCTCCCAGAGTATTCTTCCCATGCACTGCTACTCATCTAAATAGTATCCCTCATTGAAGGTCTTTAAATCACCCTATGTCCTAAGTCATCTCTGACTGTACCAGACCAGAGCAATTTCCCCATCCACTAAGCTTTTTCTCCACGACAAGCATCCACCACTTAGCCTAAGCGTGTCTTCCCAACTTGAGTACAAACCACTTGCGGGCATAGAGCGAGCTCACCCTATACCTCTTGGATCCACAGTGCTTAGCAAAGATTCCAGCACATAGTAGGAACCAAATAAATCTTAACCATTATCATTAACCACTACAATGCAGTGAGGCTACAACAACTTTTTTTAAAAATCATTACCTGACGCTATCAAGTAGGTATCAAGCAAAAATCTTCTATCCCAGATTTTTGAGTTTCTGGGTATGGGCATACATTTCCTAAGTTAGAATTATGATTCCATGAGCAGTTCATGTAAGTAGACCTTGAGAGAATTGGTATCCATAGAAGTTTGTCTTAGCATCACTTCTTCCACCTTCACATCTCTCTCTCTCTCTCTCTCTCTCTCTCTCTCTCTCTCTCTCTCTCTCAATATAGATATATTGATGTAGATATATAGAGAGAGAGGTTTCAGTCATTCACAGGTGACAGTCCTGGAACCTTTGGGTGTATCAGTAACAGCAGAGCTGGCTCCTGTTTATTGACGATAAATCAGTATGGAGCAAAACTGCTGGGTTTCCACTCCAGGGAAAGGGCCACAGGAAAAATAAATTAATAAAGGTGAAAATACTTTGTCCACTGTAAAACAGTAGCCTATGGATGAGTATTACAATTGTCATCACCATTGTTATCACCTCCTGATAATACTTAAATCACAGGAATTCTCTTATGGGCAAGAGTTGGTCTTCTACTTCTTGGAATCCCCCCTACCACCTAAACTGAGTTTATTTTATTTTTTTAATTTTTTTAATTTTTTTTTAACGTTTATTGATTTTTGAGACAGAGAGAGACAGAGCATGAACGGGGGAGGGTCAGAGAGAGAGGGAGACACAGAATCAGAAACAGGCTCCAGGCTCTGAGCTGTCAGCACAGAGCCCAATGCGGGGCTCGAACTCATGGGCCGCGAGATCATGACCTGAGCCGAAGTTGGCCGCTTAACCAACTGAGCCACCCAGGCGCCCCAACTGAGTTTATTTTAAAATAGCTCACACTCTAGCACTTCTTTATTCGTAGTGAACAACTAGAAAAAAAAAACTTTGAAAAGTTTCGTTTATTAATAATACTCTCATGGAAAAAAATATATGAGAGCTTAGCTGTGAGTGAATAAATGTGTATATTATCAATGACCCAAATTTCTCTAGAAATACCTGGAAGGGACCCCCCCCCCCTCCTCTGACAGTGTCATTAACAAGCTGTGTGCACTCCTTGTCTCCATCCATGGAGCTCCCCATCGTTGTGCAGGAATCTGGGATCTAGGACCAGCAGTTCCACCAAGCACAGATTTTAATGAGGGACTCTGCAATGGGACACCATAGCTGCTGCTGCTTTTTACATTACTAGGGGCTGCTGATTGACACCACGGAGGCTTGCCAAGGTCTTGGGGCATGTGAAAGGGAGCGGGAGCTCTGTGCAGAGACTTTTTACATGTCGCTGACAGCCAGTGGGCGCAAGCTACACAAACACAGTTCCAGGCCACACAAAGTTTGCAAAAATTAAACTTATCTGGGTAGACAATACAAAATTAAACTTAATTTCATTCAGCTGCATGCTATTGCATTTCAGGAAAACAACAACAACAACAACAAAACCTGTTTGTTCATCCAAACCTCTCTTCCCCCAAGCCAAAATTCTTCTAAATAAACTAACCAGATCCAAGATTTGGAGTCAGAAGTTCAGGGTTTAAATCCCAGCTCTGTATCTTACTTATTAGTTGTGTGGTCATCAGGAAATCACTTAAATTCTAGAGCTGTCAGTTTCTTCATTTATCATGAGAACAATAAAAGTCATCTTTCAAAAATTTAATTCTCCAAGAGAAGCTGTGAGAATTCAATGAGATAATGTTATCTTAGGTCAGGTCTTCCAGAAGTAGAACCCAAGACAGGATTCCTAGGCAGGTGAGTCAGCACAAAATGCTCCCAGGAGAAACAGGCAAGGCAGTGGAAAGTCGAACAGGAAGAGGAAGAAACCACGCTGGGGTGCAATTTCAGGCAAAGTTCCATCGACAGTTACCTCTGTCTGATCCTACGAGCAAACTCAGGAGCATAAAGTATGCATGCGCTTGTCCCAACTGGACCTTAAACTCTGTGTGTGGCAGGAGAGGCACTCCAGGGGCAGGGAGCAGTCTTCAGAGAAGGGAAGCAGGGGCGGCCTGATGGGAACAAACTTGCACCAAAGCTGGGAGAAAAGTTTATATGTACTGATAGCGAAAAGGAGTCAAGAGCAGACCCCTGCCTGGCACACAGTGTGGCTGGATCTCAACCTACCAGTGGCAAAAGGTGCCTTATCTATTTCAGCTCACAAGATGGAATATTCTATGCAACTAAATATCTAGAAGCCTGAAGGATTTTCTGAACTCTTGGCCCTGACCAAAAGCTGCACATCCAAAGCTCTAGAGAGCCTCAAAACGGCTTCTTGGGGAACGATCAATATTTCTTCCTCATTGCCAGCCAGGCTGTAAGTGAGAAACCAAGATGAGGTTGACATTACAATAATGAACAGGAAGCAATTCAGGGGAAATGAACTCAATTCTTCTTGAACTTTTGGAGATTTTTGGCAGAAGATGGAAAGGGGTCAGGAAATGATTCCAACCTTGTTAATAGACAAACCCCCAGAGTTGACTCTTGGGACAAATTTCACAAATCCTTAGCAAAGTCCTCTCCAGCCACACTCCTGAGGCCAAATCAGCGTCAAACAACACCTAGGAAAGGCTCATCAGGCATCCCCCCACGGACATCTCACTCCATTGTCAGCATTTCCTGTGGGGCATTTAATCTTTAAGGGACAGGAAGAGCCAAAACTGCAAAAATGAAAGAAGCTTAGATACAACTTTTGATTTCATCAATCTCTGAAATCAGAATACCCCCCCCAACCCCAGGGATCCTGGCATTTTCTCTCTCATGAGGCACTAAATTCGGAGACTTAGCGAGCTGATGAAAATGTGACCCCTCCTGCCTGAATGAATGACTTTCCAAGCATGTTAGTTGTTTCTGTCTCCAGGCAGAGTCACGTGACAATGCCAAAACTATTCAGTCTTCCTGGAGACGAACAAAGAGAGAAGGCTGAAGAAGAACCCTGAAGCTCCACTTACAGCCCCATATCATTATTCTGGTTAACAGGTATTTATGGAGTTGCCACTGTACCCTGGGCTCCCTACTACATGCCAGGGGGCAAAACAAAGCTGGTTGAGGTGGGTCCTGCACTAAGTTCACTAGGGAGACCTGCACTGCACTGGTCCCTCCCTCCCTGGAGAGCTTACTGTCTTTGGATGCAATGTGTTTCAAGGAGGGGTGGCCTGAGGGAGGAATCCCAGAGCTGAGGAGGAGAGCAAGGATGGAGAAAATCAGAGGGATTCTGAGCAGGGTTAGAAGACAGCAGGCATGGACGAGTGAACCATGAAGCAGCAGCAGCAGCAGCAGCAGCAGCAGCAAAAATGCTTAGAGCAAAACGATTTCTCTCAGCATTCTTACCTCGAACCTCTTACTCAGCATTCTTACTAGAGAAATATCTGCCTTTGGGGGAGCACTTGAGAAAAGAGCTTCTGAGCTTCATTCCCTCCCCTCCTCACTCCCCCACAAGGCAGAAGAAGAGTCTCACCCAAGAGGCAAACCACACCCCAAGCCCCTAAGGATGATCACAAAGATGGCTCACGATAAATGTGGAAGCAGATAAAAAGGAGAGACTGAAAGAGCAACTGAAACAAGAACTATGTCAAGTCAAGAATCAAGGTGTAAAGGTGGGGAGGGGGTAACAGAAATGGTGGTGACAACGCGTCCAAGATTTCTCAGGGCTGTGCTGGTTGTGCCTGTGGTCCTGACTTCATTCTTAATCATAGCCCCGTGACTCTCAGTATTGTCCCTGTTTGGACAATAAGTGATACGGTCACAATAAAGGAAATGGGATCAAGCACCTAGAAGGGAGAGTAGTGTGTTTTGATAGAAAAACATCTACTCCTCAGACAAAAGAAGAAGGAAAAGATGGAGATTTACAAATGAGAAGTTAATACAAGTGACCAAAAGAACAGATAATTATATGAACCCAAGGAGCTAGGTTACATTATTTCCAAGGCCTCTTCCTAAGCTCTATAATTCTATGATCCGCCCCCCCCCTTCAACCAATAAGGGATGAGGGGAATATTGGGGGCTTAAATGGGTTGCTTGTTTGACAGAGTTACCAAGAGATAATTATCTTCTGATTTCCTCTACCTCGTATCTCATCTGCAGGCTTCTAACTCCTGCCTACCCCCTTGGGGGAAAAAACCCAAACACCCTACATGAAGGCGTTTTAATCTCTGAGAAATGACTTGGAACCCAATTAATTGTACAGAAGGTTGTGTGAAAATTTAGTGAGAGGAAGTGGTCTTTCTTTCATGGAAGTGGAAAGTGGTCAACTTTCAAGGAGTCAAGACAAATAGAGACCAAACAATAAGAATTTATTGGCACATCTTTAGTACTGCCAAGAGGATGATGTGTCCTTTTTATGAGCTTGTACTTAACAAAAAACTTTTAAATTATAACTTGTGGATTTACCTACACAGAGGGAAGGAGCCAAGCAGTCAATTCAGATTAACATACACATAAATACATATTTACTCCACACCACCCCAATAGTTATATATTCTCATTAGAAGTAAGTAACTGGGGTTTTCTACTTATACATCAAGCTCATGTGAGTTTGGTGAGTGTGAGTCAATTTCCTTAGCCTGGCTTTCTCAGAACACACTCATGTTTCTGAAACCAAAAAGCTAAATAGGTGACTCCAGCTGGGCAAGGTCCCATGAGGTCCCAACTGAGCTGCCAGCCCACTTCTCTTTTGGATAACTCTGTCTATTCTTTCTTCAACATTAATACCTAGGAACTTGGAACAGCTATGAAGCCTCTGGGGTCCCTCTGCTGTGGGTAATGACTGAATAACTCAAGGAGGCTCTGTGGTGGGACCGGAGCTCTGATTCTTCCTCTCTGCATCCCTGGAGTATCAATGGACTCATCCTGGATTGTTCATCTAAGTCGTCTCTTAGCTCCATTCTCTTTGGGACCAACTTCCCAGAGTATACAGACCAGCAACTCTACCCTCCAGGATGCTTTCTATCCTTGAAGAGCCTCCTCAGGCCAATAGAAGTTTTCATCAAAGCAGTATGAACTTCTTTCTTAATTTCTTGTCTTTGCCAACCCACCTGACTTAGCTATTCTCCAACCCCAGCCAGGCAGATGTGGCCACCCCCTGTTCTCACCAGTACTCAGGTCCTTCTCCTACAGTATTTTCTCTCTTCCTTCCAGACCCAGCCTTTTTCATAAACTGGTTCACTTTTCTAACCTCCAAGAGTTCTCTAATCATCAGACCAAACATCTAGCACCTGCTGACACCCCAGCATCAAGAAAGAAGCTAGAATAAAGGAAGTGAGCACAGTCAGGGAAGCCTAGAGCCCAGGACATAATCTAGTAGGAGCTGTGTCATTTGAGACCACCTATGAGCCAATGGCCACTTTAGATTTTTAGGCATGCTGAAAGTGATGTTTTATTAAGGAGAAGAACATTTTCAATAATACACTGGCATGGGATGCTGTTAGTGCAGAAAGCAGGCAGGAAATGCCTACTCGTTAGTATGCCTCTGCGTCGCTGCATCTTTCAAGCTTGATTAATACTTAATGTGATTGTCTTTAAAATCTGTCACTGCTTGGCAGTGATCAGATGAGTACCAGTGACAGAAGCACAAATATTTGTATTAGGGCTATGCCGTCTGCTAGGGTTGTATGATTAATAAATTTTGCCTGGTCACCCACAGAGATTTTGTTTTCTAATTTAACTGCAGTGGTATTAACCAAAAATGCTGGAACGAGTGTGGGGGAAAGAAAAGAGAGGAAGGGCAGGTTGTTAATAGCTTTGGGGTTTCTCCTTTAATTATTGAAAGGGTAGCCCATTGCTTAAAGGAACTGGCTGACAAATTTAAAAGTCCTCAAAATCCTGCTGGAACCAGAGCAGACACTCTTGAAACCTGAATTTCATCAAGGCAGATATAGCCTGAAGAGAGGAGAATGTGCCAAAGAAATGCTTTAAAATTAAAAAGCGGGTGGGGAGGGTGGGCACAGAGAGAGACAGAGATTTTACCCCAGGGAGGACAATAAGACTCACCCCTTTTTTTTTAATTTCAGAGAAAATGCACACAAAATACCAGATGCTGTAACTTCAACAATTCAAATACAACCACACTAAATATTTCCGAGCCAGAAAGAATGTTCTGAAAGGAGACGGAAGAGAGAAATGCCCAGGCTCACACTGTCTTGAGAACAGCTGTGAAGTGATTATTACCAAAGGCTCTGCCTGCTCCAGGCAGATCCTAAGATCTGCCTTTAACTCCTCAGTGGTCACAACATAGTCACATGGGACACCATGTTCTAGTTTTTCTGATTTCAGGTGGGAGGAAAGGCCCTCAGGTATTTCTCCAGGCCTTTCTGACTATGTGATCAAGCCAACTCTTCAGAATTGCAGCATCCTGCGGGGTGGGATTGGGGGGCTCCAAGCATGGGTTTCAGTCACTCAGACCGGGGTTTGAATCATTATCTCTGTCACTTTATTAAGTATGTGATATAGGGCAAGTTACTTAACCTTTCTGGGCTCAGGTCTGCTGCTGGCTTACCTGGATACTCACCTCTATGACACACACAATCATCTTTCAAGTTGTAGTACAAGGACATTGATCCAAACAAATGAAGACAGCAGTCCCTACAGGATACAATACTAACAGAAGGTGTCTAGTTCAATCATCACTATATTATTGCCATCATCATCATTAATTAGGAGTCTGCTGTGTGCTAGTTTTATAAAAGATGACTAGCCACCTGTGTCCTATAGAATAAGACCAATAAATTGCTGGCAAGGCCAAATTACTCTATGCCAAAAGCCAAATAATACACAGGGTAGGGAGAATGTAGAAGGGAGAAACCCACAGAGGAGAGGGATTTGGGCTCAATGGCCAACTCTGAAAGTTGACAATTGTATGAAAGGAAGCTAACCCGGAATATGTGGCTAAGCCTGCAGAGTTTTCCATTTTTATTGAGATGTAACTGACATATAACATTGTGTAAGTTTAAGGTGCACAAGGTGATGATGTGATACACACATATATTGAATGTGAAAATGATTACGACAATAAGGTTAGTTAACACATCTATCACCTCACTTTTGTGGGAGGTGGGGTGAGTAGTGAGAATTAAGACCTACTCTCTCAGCAACTTTCAAGTACACAGTACAGTATTGTTAACCATTATCACTATGCTGTTCATTAGATCCCCAGAACTGCTTCATCTTATAACTCAAAGTTTGTATCCTTTGACTCATTTCCTCCACCCTCCATGACCACAACCTGGAAACCATGAATCTACTCTCTGTGTCTATGAGTTTAGTTCTTTTTAGATTCTACAAGAAGGAGATTATATATATATATTATAAATTATATTATATATTATATATTATATATATTCAATATATTATATATTATATATAAATTATATTATATATAAATTATATATATTATATTATATTTATATTATATTATATAAAATATATATATAATTTTCTTATATTATATTATATTATATTATATAAAAAATATATATATATAATTTTCTTTGTTCATTCATCCATCAGTGGGCACGTAGTCAGTTTCCATGTCTTCACTATTGTAAATAATGCTGCAATAAACATGGGAACACAAGTATCTCTTCAAGATGGCGATTTCACTTCCTTTGGATATGTACCCAAAAGTGGGATGGCTGGATCATTCTGCTGCCTTGAAATAGTCAGTGACAGACCCACAAAAGAATCACACCCACCACCTATCTCTACATTCAAAATTCAGATTTTGAACATGAAGCCCCAACATATATAAATGCAAATGTAATTACATACACGTAAATTCAGATATGTTCTAACCATCTGAGCCTTCAGCCCCTTCAGTAAGGAGTGTTCATTCAAGGATGAACCAGCCAGACCCAATCCTGGCGCTCACAGTGCCCACAGGCTAGTGGGAGAAAACCACAAGAAACAGACCTTGTCAGCAGAATGTTGGAAGTTTGCCCTTGGGCACTTAGCGCAGCCTAGCAAGGAAGAGAGAGCAATGCCTCCAGGAGCACACCTAAACCTGGTCGTGAAGCATGAGGAGGAATCAGGGATCCAAGGACAGTGATCAATTGAATGACTACAAATTTGTTTCCATGTAGCCTTCCAAAAAACACATAGTGTAAAGGGGAACACTGGTTAATGGAACCAGAACAACTGAGGATTAAAACCTAAAAAGAATACAAAAAGGCATTTGTAACATGTCTTGACCTATGAATAATTAATTTGGAATTACACTAAATCTAAAAGCCAAAAGCTTGGCATCCCATTCCTACCTTGCCAGCCAAATCCCTGAGGAACAGAAAGCAGAGCATTTACGGCTTCTTGAACTCCACGATCCCATCTATAAAATGAAGTGGCAACAGATCACTTACTAACTGTAGAAAATACTTTAATCATTAAACATGCAGAAATCTCTTGTAAATGTAAAAACATGCTATTTTGAAGCTTCCAGATCTAATCTCATTCCTTGTCTAAGTATCAATTAGCAGAGTTTTAACTACCCCAGTGAGCTAGGACTAATTTTCAAGGGCAGAAACTGAGACACCAGAGTGGCAAGAGCCTATCTCCTTTGGCACTGCTGAAGCCTGTCTTAGTATCAAGTCCTCTACCCATCCATACTGCTACTGCCCCATGGGTTCTGCCTTAGGCCCTCTTCTCCACTCTACCCTCTTCCTGGTGACCTCACCACTCCCATGAAGGTTCTGGGAGCTCCCATATCTTTACCTGTAACCTTGACCTCTTTTATGAGCTCCCTGCCTATGTATACAACTGCCTCCTGACCATTGCGCCATTGGATGTCCCAACTGAAATGTCCAATCTGAACATATTATTTTCCCTTGATAAACCTGACCCTCTTCCTGGGTTTCTTAGATGGTAGGACTATCTACCAGATTCCCTCAGCCAGAATTAGGGAGTTATTCACGCCTCCCATTTCTCATCCATCAATCACCCAGGACAATAGACTTCATCTGCTAACCAGCTCTCAAACCTCAAATCTCCCACATCTCTCCATCCCTATGGCCACTACCCCACTGAGCTTTCCTGAAATAGTGTTCTTCCCTTCCAATCCATTTTAAAATGAAACATTATCATGGCATTCTCTTCCTTAAAATCTTTCATGGTTTTCTACTGCCTTTAGTATACAATCCAAACACCTTACCATGGCTTATATGGTGCTTCGGGACCTGGCTCTGCCTATATCTCCAGCTTCGCTTCTCACCTTCTCCCTGTTCACCCTCTATGTCCCAGGCATGCTGAATTCTTTCTGTTCTGTAAATGTACTGTGCCCTTTCTCACTACCAGCTTTCATATATAGTTCCTGTGCTTGGAATACTCCTCCTTCTTTACTTGGCTAATTCCTACTTATTTTTCAAACAATCTTCCTCCAGGAACTCTTTTCTCGACCTCTAAATTAACTGGTTAGCCCTGCAATAATATTCCCAATTCCATCTGTACTAGACAAGAAAATATGGGCTACACTTTGGCAACAATAGACTCTAACAGCTTAGTGACTTAGTAACATTTTATTTTTTAGCACTTAATTTGGAAATAATTTCAAACTTACAAAAAGTTGCAAAACTAAAAACAGTACAAGGGACATCGATATACCTTTTACCCAAATTTGCCTGTTGTTAACATTTTACCCCCATTTACATCTGTATTTAAGGGTAAGTTACATAACATATGGCTCTTGTCCCTAAATACTTCAGTGTATATTTCCTAACAATAGAAAGGTCTCTTACATAACTATAGTACAACTGTCATCTTCACAGGTTTAGACTAATACAAAACTTTTAAAAATCTAATCTAATATTTGCATTTTAACTTTGTCAGTTGATCTAATAATATTCTTTGTAGCATTTTCCCCTTTCCCCATTCATTCTAGAGGTAGATACTGCATTTGTTAGTTGCCTCCTTTAATTTAGAATATTTCCGGAGTCTTTCTTTGTCTTTTATGACACTGACATTAAAAGTCTATTTCTCATTCACATCACATGTCTGAAGCAGACTGGCCTACACTCCTCCATCTTATAGCTATGTTCTCTGGAATATGAGGCCTCCAAAGTTATCAAGGTAAGAGGGAGCATGGAGAGAGTGTACCCTGGATGAAAGTGACACATCACTTCCACTCACATGGCTTTGGTGACAATCACACAATGCTATCAAATGCAAGGGGCTGAGAAATGTAGAAATGTAGATAGATGAGTGAGGGCTAACAGTCTCTGCCAGGCTTCCTACACTTCTGCTATCATGAAACTTATCCTGTCCCATTGTAAATGCACATGGAACTAGTTATCACACACAGATTTTTGACTACGTCATAGCAGAGTTTGCCTTTGTCACTGCCATCTCCCCAGTACCTAGTTAATGCCTGGAACATAGTCAGGGCTTGTTAAATATGTGTTGAATGAATGAATGCCCACCTTTGCTCAGTTTACATATCGTTTCAAATTTCATTCACCCTCTGGGCATTGAGGAGGCACCTGTTGGGACGAGCACCTGTTGGGTGTTGTATGGAAACCAATTTGACAATAAATTTCATATTAAAAAAAAAAACAACACAAATTTCATTCACCCTCAAGAACCATAACAACTTTAGAAAGCTCAGAATAGAATCTACACATTGAGTGTGGTCAAAGAATTTTCCCTAAATTCCCAGGTCAGTTCTAGAAACAAAACACAAGCCTTACTAGTGATCATAAATAAAGCCAGGAAATAGTTAATAGCTACTTAATTGTGATTTAGAAATTGTTTCTTCAATAGCCACAAATTCTAAGATACAGCACCTCCTGCTGGAGAGGATATATAAATTAAAGAGAAGCAAATATTCCATTTAAGTCATATAAATGTTGGCCCCATCTCCAAATGAGATCTCTCTGAAGCCTTTAGCAAGTTGTTAGAGAAGATTCTCTGTCTCTTCCTTAAAGACCTTGGACAAAACTTAATGCATATATGGAGGTCACTAAGAATAGTATGTAAGACCTTAAAAACCTACAGCCCACAGGGGTACTCATTCAATATCACAAAACTGGCAAGTGACAAGGCCAACATTAGAACTGAGATTTCTGATTCTATTGTTTATGCTAACCTTCCCTCTCCTTCCCTCTTACCAACACCCTCCCACCCTTCCCCCACCCCCAGTAATCTGGTCAAGTCCCAGCTCTGCAAAACTGTTGCCACCTCATGTCAGTTGTTTCTGTCTCATCATCCAAATTCATCACTCAGTTAATGTTTTGCCCCCACAGTGCTTATATTCAGACTCAGGCTTAGAAATTTCTACTTGTATTTGGGAAAGGCTATTTCTATGTCTGTTTCTCACCTATAGCTCTGGGAGATAGGTCTCTGTTTCTTTCACTTACATTTTCCCCAAGCTGGCATGTTAATTGGCTGAAATTGTTACAGATCTGATGGTATCTTACACTGTTCCATGGTTTCTAGTCAGAAATCTAAGCTTTGAACTACCCTGAAATTGGAGCTGGGACATCGAAGCAGATGTGATATGGCAGGCAAAGGCTAAGGAAATATATGCATCATCCTGGCTCCGGTAATGGTGGCTTTCATCATATTTCTCTCCTTTAACACAGCACAGTTAGCTCTTTTGTAAAGGCTTTACCTTGAACATCTCTTACTAATTAAGCCCATTCCTTCCTGGCAGTCTCTTTGTACTGCAAATGGGATTCAGCACTGGCTGCTGTGTGATTTGCAGCCACAAGAGTTACAAAGGTGCAGGGTGCCCAGAGAGCACTCTGGAAGAGGTGGGAGAGCAGGGGAGGGGGTGAGGGGAGTGATAAATGGGCTATTTGTTCTAAGTAAAAATTGCATATCCCCTCCTGGACTTTCCTACTATGCCCTGAATTGTTTTATTACCTAGCACTGAAAAGAGCCATGAAATAAGTACTAGACATGTAGAAAAACCTACTTTAAAGGATTAGTTCATTTGGCAAATAATATGAAACAGTACTTTGTTCAGGTTTCCATTCTCTTAGCCAGCATACATATAGTGATTACTTCATGCCAGGTGTTTTTTAAGTAGTTAATGTATACTAATTCTTAAATCTTTACATAAGCATCCTAAAGTAGATGCCATTATTATGTCCATTTTACAGATGGGGAAACTGAGGCAGTGGGCTCTTGAGTGTAGCCAGGTCTTACAATACTAAATGGCAGAGCTAGGATTTGAACTTGGTTGTTTGACTTCAGAGTCAATGTGCCCTAAACTCCATACCAAAACTTCACAGAAAAAAGAAAACTGTCACTAAATTTCCTCACTTGGTTAGTGTTTTATGAGGCTAATAGTATCTATCCACCTTGCTAGTTGGATAGGATTCATGGCAATGGCTATAAAGCTCCTATGACAGAAAGCCACAGCGTGTACTCCATAACAGTAGCTATTATCTTTGTCATTCTTGATACATCAGCAGGGACTCCACAATAGTTCCTTATGTAAACAGAATCATCATGTAAAAGTGTACTCATTAAACCCAAGCCCAGAGACACTAAAGAGTTTTCGGTATTGAAAATCTGACCTCAAGTAAACAAATGTCATAGATCCAAATACCTAGCAGAACTTTCCTGAAATCTCCTCTCTCTCCCTGTGGCTCTTTGGGCTCTGATCAGTCCCCAGGGCCGGTCTCAGCCTGAGGAGTCTTTGGGCAGCCAGGTCAAGTCCAGGCCCTCTGGGCCAGAGGGCCCACTCAGGGTGTTGGTTCAGGGGTCCCCCTGGAGTATACTTCGTTCCAGAGTTCAGTCCCAGAAGCCCTCCAGGCTCCCAAGAGCTCTCCAGTTTGGGTGTGGCCTAGGCTAACCACTTGGAGAAGGTCCAGAATGAAAGAGCTCCCCTGGGGTGGAGGAAGAGGCAGATGAAAAAAAGAAAATATTCCATGGCCCTCAGAGTTTCCCAGGCCCAGATTAGTAAACCTTGCACCAAGCAGAAGCCTAGTGGAGCTCAAAAGTGCCTTTCAGCAGCCCTGCAAACTTCTGTCCTGGAAGAAAAAAAGCCATAAAACGCACAGCTTCCTGCCAGGGCCTTGTGACCACAACAGGTTTCCAGCCTCAGGATGGAAGCCCAGAGGAAATACAGGCTGAGACAAGGGAGATTAAAGGGAGTGTAGCCCCTTGGAAGCTCAGCCACAGGGAGGATGTCCCTGAAGAACAGTGGAAGAGGGTCATACAAGGGTGTCTGTCCTGCCTGTGGCCCACTGAGGCAGAGGGTGAACCTCAGAAGTTCCGGAGAGCCCCATTCTCTCAACATGGGAGGTCGAGGAGTGGTGCTGCAGCTGGTGCTTTGAGAGGCGGACTTGAAAGGGGCAATCCCGGTGTGCGGTTTTGTCAGAATAGGATCAAAACCGTCACTAGAGAAAGAATATTGCTCATGAAAGGACAGGAGCCTTTCTTGTCTACTCAGAAGACTGAAAGAAAATGCATCTGCTCAGCTGCTGAACTTGGCTTGAAAGGCACAGAAAAACCTGTATGAACGAGGGAAACTAACAATACCTCTGCTCAGGGCAAGGATTTGTGGTAATATTAAAACTTCAATTTGAAGAAATTGTTAAAATCCCCAGACATGAAATTAATATAATTAGGTAATAGCTCCTGAACTTAGATCTTTCAGCAAGCTGCGAGAGGGAAAAGGCAGCTAGACCCGACCTCATTAAAAACTAAATGAACAAACGCCAGCTTCCAAAAAAAAAAAAAAAAAAGCCAAGGGGGGAAAAAAAAACCCACGTAGGGAGTGAAGCTCAGGAAGAGGCAGATGCAGAGGGTTCCAGGTCTACACTGGGGGTCAGGAAACCCGGGTCTGCATCCCTCTGGCTGCTGCATGACCTTGCACAAATGGCTCAAGAGCATGAATCAGAATCCTCTGAATGGCTGCTTAACATGCAGATTGCTGGGCCCCACCCCCAGAGTTTCAGAGTCCCTAGGGGTCAGGTGAGATCTGACTGAGAACCTGCATTTCCAGAAAGTTCCTGGGGAGGCTGATGCTGCTGGTCTGAGGGTCATACTTCCAGACCCACTAGGCCTACCTGGACCTTAGTTTCCCAGTCAATAAAATGAAACAGGAAACCAGGTGATCTCTAAGGCCTGGTCTAAAATTTGTGAGATGAACGACATGAGAAGGCAGGGTGGTGGTAAGAGAATTACTCTACACAACTGAGAATGGCTTATGCGCTGTGTGGACTCCCGGGATAGGACACACAGATGTGCTGCCAGAGGAACCACACAGAAGCTGACTGACCACAGACACTGATTGACTGTAGACCCTCCAACAGGGCAGGGCTGGGAGCTATGCATCCCAAGGCTGCAGCAGCAAATGCTTTCTCCCCACCTGCTAGAAAATGGAAAAAGTGAGTAGCACAAGAAACACCAGAAATACCTCATTAAAATGATGCAACTTTAGTAAGAGTCCCAGTCAATTTTTGAAGGGACAGCCACAAGTGACTAAGGAAAGATATTTTATTTTGGGATTCCAAGGACAAGAGAACTATTTGAAAAGATATACATTATCCTATTTTAAAGGCAAAGTCAATTGTCAGGCTTTGTCACCCTTGACCACTTTCCTATGTTTCTGTATGAACATACTAGCTTTTGGTAGGAAAAATAAAACAACTAAAAAAAAATTACACTAAACTCCAGAGCTCACTCAAGGGTCTAAGAGCCCTGTGTTCATTTCATACTTGTTAGTTTATGTAAGTAAATAAAGCAATAAACTTTGAGTCTTCGATATTCCTTGACTACTCTGGTCTATTCCCCCTACATTTATGAATAAATATATATCTCTTGCAACCCTAACATGTACATACAGTGTGTAAAACTGATATAGCTAAGGACTACTAAGCAAATTCGTGGAAATAGATTTTTATTCATATTAACAATTAGTTGAATTTTTATATATGCATTATATATATATATATATATATATATATATATATATATATGTAATTTAACCTATGTAAGTGTTTTGGAAAAATTTATATAATTTAACATATAATATTTATATACTATCTCTTCCACAATGTCTCCCCCATCCCAAAAAATTAGTTGCATTTAGCAAAACAATCTTGCTTTTAGATGAGAGCCTTATTTAATAATCAATATATATATCAATATGTGTATATTCAATTACTTCTGTGGTTAATAATATGACTTTGGAGTAAAGCCACCCTAAGTTTGAATTTGGACTCCACCATTTGGTGGCTAAGAGATGTTGGGCAAGTAACTTAACCTACAAGGAAAATGGAGGAAATAAATGCCTCATAGGGTTATATGAGGATTCTATGAGTTAATGTATAATAAAGCGCCACATTTATAAAATGTTAGCTAGTCTTATAAAACAATGTGACATGTTTTTTCATTAAAATGTTTAATAAATTATGTATGGGAGCTTTAATGAATATTAAATTAACATAATCAGTTTTTAACTTTAAAATTAGGTCTCTATTTCCAAGGTTAACTTCAAAAATACTGTGGAACCTGCCAGATATATGCCAAGAGGAGAGACGTTGATCAATGTGGTAACCTAGCAAGCAGTAACTATGTCCTAAGGGAAACAGAATCATTTAATGAATTTGCTAGTTGGTCTTTCCTAGTTAGATTTGTAGCTCTGAATTATAGCCAACATTCCATATTTGAAAGACTCTTTTTTGCCCATATCTCTGACCTTAACTACTAGTTCTTTATATTCCCTTACCATCGTTTTCTGCATGACCTGCCACTGCCTATTTGCTATTTCTGCACACATCCCTCTTCTCTATTATCTTCCTGGCATCATCCAGTCACACTTGCAAATTGCTCAAGGCAATGAATTCACCTACTGTGTGCAAAGTAGGCAAAAAAGACCCAGGCTTTGCTTAAGCTGCAGTTCTTATCTAAGGTCTCCAATTTTAGGCTTGGTCAATAATAAGTTATGTTTATTTACTTTTTAAAAATTTTTAATATTTATTTATTTATTTATTTATTTATTTAAATGTTTATTATTTTTGAGAGAGAGAGACAGCAAGCAGGAAAGGGGCAGAGAGAGATGGAGACACAGAATCTAAAGCAAACTCCAGGCTCTGAGCTGTCAGCACAGAGCCTGACGCGGGGCTCGAATTCACAGACCACGAGATCATGACGTGATCTGTAGTCGACAGCCCAACCGACTGAGCCACCCAGGCACCCCAATGTTTATTTATTTTTGAGATAGAGAAAGAGTGCAAGCATGGGAAGGGTAGGGAGAGAGGGAGACAGAATCCAAAGCCGGCTCCCGGCTCTGAGCTGGCAGCACAGAGTCCAACACAGGGCTCAAAGTGAGATCATGGCCTGAGCTGAAGTCAGACGCTTAACTGAGCCACCCAGGCACCCCTAAATTACGTTTATTAAATCAGCAAGCATCTAGAGAACAGACAAGACTCCGGGCTGAGCACTCGGGGTGGAAGAGGTGCCTATCTGGGGGCAAAAGCATGATTTTAGGGTCTAACAGGAGACATTATATCTAAATGCACATAACTATCACAGGTAGAAAGCAGAATGCAAATGAGTATCAGAAAGAGCTCCAAATGAACACATGCAGTTCAGAAGACAAAATCCTTCCTATTAGGAGAGGTCTGGGAAGGCAGCGTGGAGAAAAGGATGTTGAGAAGTTTTGAAGTTTTGTATTTCTCTAGAACAGCAGAAGTTGAGAGAGGAAATTCCAGGATGACAGGATGATATTTATAAAGATATTGACATATAAAGGTGGGGTTTCCTTTGGCCACAGTAACATCGGAAGTGTAAGGGAATGGACAACAATCATTAATATTGACCAAATTTGCTGAGCCGCTGCTGGATTTTATTTTTGCACTTTATGTACTTCTGTCCATTATTTTATTGAATCTTCATAACAACCTTATGAGGTAAATATTAATGGAAACTTTCCTATCCCTAGAAACAATAGTAGGACCAGGCAAAAATAGTTGAGCTACTTGTTCCTGAAATACTTACTCCTGGAAGATAAGACTGTGAAGTCCCTAAAAGAGCTCACTTTGGGACCTCTGCCTCACAGTGCCCACTAATCCAGAGCTGTTGTTCTAAACTGAAATTCCAACCTCTTCTGCTCTTCAAGACCCACTTACAGTCCTACAGTCCAGGCTCTAAAACCCTGTACATATCTTCTTCTGACTTATTCCATCTGAGACACTACAGACTTTGGAAAATGGTGATCCCACCTTTACTGAAGTTAGTAAACTGAGCTGTGCTTGATCAATGGAGTTTTTAGCTGTCTTTTGAGGAGTTAACTATTGATAGACTAATATTATATCCCCCATTTTATAGGTAAAAAGCTGAGGCACAGAAAGGTGAACTAACTTGTTCAGTGTTTCAAAATTAAGTGGCAGAGCTGGAGTAAAACACAGATATTTCTGATGCTGAAGTTAGCTCCTAACCAGACAGTGGAGGCTATAACTGGTAACTTGGGAGTTTGGATATTTTCAGTACTCAAAGAAATGTTCCAAGGATTCTCCTCCTAAAGCCTCCCTGCTCTCTGCCCTGCTTAGGAATGCCCTCTACAACATGACTAGCAAGGGGCCATGTAGCTTCTGTTTCAACATTTTCAGATATAGGTCTTGCTGACTCAGAAGATAGCCCCTTTCATGACTCAACAGAAGTAAGCACTCTTTAGCACTGGGCATTTATAAAAAAAAAAAAAAAGAAGCCCACTTATTAGGAGCATGGACCCACCCCATATTCCTTCACCTGTGTCCCAAGAGTAGAAGATGCTCCAGTGCTCTTCTCCTTGCTATGCAGTGGGCTATGGTGTTATGACTTTAATCACTCCATCTAAACCATGGTTCAACTTAGCAGGCCCCTTGACTTTCATTCTGGAGTACCCACGGGAGTAGAGTTGGGCCTTCAGACACAACCACAACACTTCCAGTTAGAGCTCAGGGCTCACACATTTATGCAGAATTTCCAAACTTCTGTTCATCAGAGCACAGACAACCTCTCACTGATCCTTTTCCCCAAGGCTATTTCTTCAGAAGTAGGAGCAGAGTAGGGACTGGGGAAGTATGCAGGACAGTATAATTCATTAACTTATTTCCTCTAAAACTCAGGCAGAGGATTTAGGATCTAGTTTCTATTTGGTCACTTCTTTTTTAAATGTAATAAGTAAGAACATCCTTCTGGCTGAGTGGTACTGACTGGTACAAAGTTAACTTTTAATACATGAACAATTCTGAGCTGAAATATAATTAGAAACTCTTAGCTTCTATCTTTTCTTGAGGGGATAAACATATACAGAGGAGATTTATCACACGGAGGACCATATCTCATTTGTCTTTTTTCATTCCAAACTCAAGTTTAGAAAAGTAGCCAGGGAATTTAAAAAATTCACTACTTTAAAGATACCAGCTTAGTGCCCAAATTCATATCAACCACAAATTTGAGCATCAAGTCTTCCACCAAAATCAGTGATTTTTTAAAGGAAAGGTGAGAGCAATAACAGGTTCCTGGAACATCTTTATAAACCTTTTTTCAAATTTAAGTGAATTCATTTAATAACTTAATACACCAAACCATACCATCATCCAGACCACACTGTTCCAACTTCTCCATAAGAATTTTGTTCAAACTGATCAAAATGCTAGCTGAACTACAGATAAACTGAACCTCTATCTACCATTGATCTTCATCTCTAATGACTGGGTTTTTTTTTTATTTTTTTAACGTTTATTTATTTCTGAGACAGAGAGAGACAGAGCATGAGCGTGGGAGGGGCAGAGAGAGAGGGAGACACAGAATCTGAAGCAGACTCCAGGCTCTGAGCTGTCAGCACAGAGCCCGATGCAGGGCTCAAACTCACAAACTATGAGATCATGACGTGAGCTGAAGTCGGTCGCTCAACCGACTGAGCCACCCAGGTGTCCCATCTAATGACTGTTAAAAGAGGAAAAAACAAGACCAATCTAAGATGATTTGTTCAGAGCAAACCCAGGTTCATCTCATCTACTTACTAATAAGTTTAAAATTTTTTTAAGATATAGATATCAAACTCACTAGACTACAGAATATAGAACTTCCTACCTTCTTTTTTTTTAATTCAGAAGTCTACCTATCTTCAATCCCTCAGCACCTTTCCAAATCACTACCATGCCTTAAAAAGTCAGCCAATTACTCAGCAGTTATAGCTATATCTTCTCAGCTTCCTGGAATGAAATTCACCGTGGCCCAAAGATTTGAGCTCTTTCGGAAACTACATATACTCTCGTTATATTCTCCCAAGTCTTGTGCTTCAACACTTTCCTTAATAATTCCCAACTAGAATTGTTTTTCCTTTCTAAGAAATTAATATTTCCCTCCTCTATACACATAGAACAGTTTATTGGTACTTCCATCCCAGAACTTATTCCCTGTCCTAGTCCATAGCTCATTATAAGCAGCTTAAATGCAGGGACAAGATATTATTCATTTCTGGGTCCCTTCAGTGCCTATCACAGTGTGAATAGGAGCCCCATCAATGTTGAGTTGTTGCTGAATGAGCCTATGAAAATGACATTCTGGGGGCAGCTGGGTGGCTCAGTTGGTTGAGCGTCCGACTTCAGCTCAGGTCATGATTTACAGTTTGTGAGTTTGAGTCCTGCATCAGGCTCTGTGCTGATAGCTCAGAGCCTGGAGCCTGCTTTGGATTCTGTGTCTCCCTCTCTCTCTTCCCCTCCCCCACTCACACTCTGTCTCTCTCTCAAAATTAAACAAACATTAAGAAATGTTTTAGAAAAAGAAAATGACATTCTGAAAAAGTAGTTCAGGATGATTAATCTGGCTGTGGCATGTGGGAGACATGGGGAAATGTGGAAAATAGAAGCAAGGAAATCACTTAAGGGTGATAGTATCTTAGGATGAGATTAGAAGGGCCTGAATTAGGGTGGTGGCAACGGAAATGGAAGTAGAGAACCAATACAAGAGAAAACTTAGAGAGAGAATAGGCATGATCCGCCAAGTGATTGAAAGTGGGATGAATAAGTGTGGCCAAATGACTAGCTGATGGCCAAAAATTTATGTTTCCCTAAGGTATTGTCAAGAAGCAACTGCCCAGCCAGGTACTACATTTCTCTACACACCTTATGCCTAGATGGGGCCACACAAGTAGTTTTTGCCATTCAAATGTAAAAGGAAATGATGTCATGTTGCTTAGGTCTCAAAGCAGGTGAAAAACCTTCATGATCTTTTGCCTCATCTACCACCCAGAAGGAGAATTCCAAGGTCCTGGAAGAGGAAGGAGATATTCTTGAAGAAGCCTGTGTCCTTGAATAACCATGTGGTTCTCAGTTCTCTACCAACTGAGAACTGAAAACACTGATAGTGTACTTTACATGAGTGAAAAATAAATTGCTATTGTGTTAAGCCACTGAGTTTTTAGTTTATCTCTTATAGCAGCTAGTGTTATCTTAATTAAAATAGAAAGGGGCAGGAAAAGTTTTAGATGCTTTGAGATCTCTGGTGGTAACCAGTACTTTGGAAAATGGTGGCATTGTCTTAATACAATACGAGGTATCAAGAGGAGAACCATTTAAGAGGGAAACATCAATACCCAGTTGAATGATGTCATGTAAGGAAAGTGCCAAAGCAAAGTCAGAAGGCTCAGCTTTAGACTCATCTGTTTCCCTTAAAAAGTATGCCCTGGGAGGCTCAGTTGGTTAAACGTCTGTCTGACTCTTAGTTTCAGCTCAGGTCATGATCTCACGGTTCATGAGATCGAGCCCTGCATTGGGCTCTGCACTGTCAGTGCTTGGGATTCTCTTTCTCTCTCTGCTCCTCCCTTGCTTGTGTGTGTGTGTGTGTGTGCATTCTCTCTCTCTCTCTCTCTCTCTCTCTCTCTCTCTCTCTCTCTCTCCCCCCAAAATAAATAAATAAACTTTAAGAAAAATATGAAATTAAAAAAATTTTTTTAAGTATGTCCTTAAGTCCTCTTTTCTGCCTCAATTTCCTCATGCAGAGGCTAATATATGGAGACAGGTCTTATAAACAAGAGTTAATGCCATGTAAAATGGCACTATTATACTCTTATCACCCCCTTTTAAAAGTACAAAGAACCTTAGAGATTGTCTGAGAAAACCACTAAATCTCAGATAGCGGTTACTATAACTGGGCACTGCATTAAGTTACACCATTTTCATGACATAGATACTGTTATTACCATCACCAATTTATAGATGAAAAAATTTGAAACACAGGTTAAGTAATTTTCCCATGGTCATACCCCCGGTACGTGAAGTAGAGATCAAAACTCAAGCAGCCTGGCTCTCAAAATCTGTGCTCTTAACCACCACAAGATGTCCTCTCTAGGTACAGCTTCTTCATTTTAAGTGTGAAAACTCAGGTCATGTCACACAGGTGGTTATGCACCAAATATAGACTACAGTGACAGAGAAGGCAATTTTCTCCCCAGGAAAATTCTAGTTTCTCATAAAAGGCTGCTTCTGCAGAAAATCACTGAGCTGAGAATGCATAAATTACTAAAGAAACTGAACCAGATATTTGAGTAGAATTTATGTTGATAGGAGAAAAAAACAAAATGAGCCTTATCCTTACCATATCTTTCAAATATGGAACAGGAAGAATAAGCAGATGGATTTATGCAAATGTTCTGCAGGCAAAGTTCTCTTATGGTTCTAAGACATATCAAGGTCCCTAGAGGAGTGAACCCCAATCCCTTGAACCTCTTCCAAAGCAGTGCAGAGAAATGGCCCCAAGGTGACCATGAGGCCAGACCAAGCTCAACTGTGCTTCTGAGAGCACTTAGGGTAGTCCAAATCTGGGGAGCTGCCAGGATAGCCCACAACACATCACAACCCTCCTTGGGTCTCCTGAGATAGCTCACCCCTGAAGAACCTGAACATCCAAGCCAAATGCCTCACAGGGGTTGATGCCAACTGAAACTGTTTCCCGACAAAGTCACCTGTGAACAAGATGCCATCTGAAGTCTCCACAAGAAAGAAGGGCTTCTCCTGGTGTGAGACCATTCACACCTGCTTACCTCCATATCAGAGAAAATCTCAAGTATCTGAAAGCCCCAGGGGCAATATGCATCTACCTTGGGACCAGCAGACCC
This sequence comes from Panthera tigris, assembly GCF_018350195.1. NCBI lineage: Eukaryota > Metazoa > Chordata > Mammalia > Carnivora > Felidae > Panthera > Panthera tigris. Next base: position 111,686,735 of record NC_056665.1, read on the forward strand.
ACATGTCTTACTCATTCCTACTAATTCTCTTTATGTAATGTCACATTCTCTTAAGACACAGATGGAACATCTTAGATGAATTTCCAGATGGCTAATCTGCCCCTTTCCATTTCCCACACTTAGAGAGACACCAGTCCAGTGGCTGCTACAGAACTGCAAAGACACTTGTGAGTATGTTTATCACCCCATATGGACTGTTTATTTCTAACCATGCATTGACCTTGAATTATTTAGGAAGACCCCAAAACCAAGACACATTGACAAAGATCTTAGTTGTGAACATCATCACATGACACGATAAAACCAAGAAGAAACATCAGGAAATGAGAAGATAAAACCAAGAAGAAAAATCATTAAAAAAGAGAAGGCAAAGTAGGGGGGCTGGGAGTCTGTAGATGATGAAAAGAGAGAGGCCAATTCCCACATAGACTTTTTCTTTCCAGTCCCAAAGCCAGGGCTCTTGAAATTCAGATATACCTGCCCTTTCAGATGCAAAAAGGCTGGAAAATAGTTATTCCATACCTTTGGATGTCATCCACTTACAAACCCTCTCCCATGTTTTACCTATTTGGTCCTCACAGCAGCACGTTTTATGAGAACTGTGGCCAATTTGTTTTAAGTAATTTTCTCAAGGTCACAGAGTTCTGAACAAAACATGTCTACAAATTCCAGCCCTGGCCTCTTTGTCCCACCCTGTGCTCCCTCTTGCATCACAATGTGAATTCTGAAAGAATACAGGTTCTACCATCAACCAGCTGTATAATCAAGGATGAATTACAACTTCTTTATGGCTCAGTGTCTTCACTTGGAAAATGAAGTTACACTAGAATGGATGGTCCACAGTTCTGAAAGTCTAGGAACACAGAAGTCTACATCCATGAATGTTAACAAATCACTATTTTTTAATTGCCAGTTATGACTTATTAATGGATCATGAAATTAATTTAGTGGGTAGCCAACATTCCCTCTTTTTCTAAAAAATGAAATGGAATGGAAAAGGTTTGAATGGAGTAAGGTGGGGTTTGGTAGGAAAAAATGGAGTGGGACAGGACAGAAAAAAATGTCAGCAGGCATTGAACCGATGGTGAATGTTGTTTGTAAAACTGGGTATGTAAACTAAGTCACAACAAAATTTATTTCTTACTATATGACACAGTCAAAAATGATTAAAACTTAGATTTAAATTATAAATTCACATGATAATTATAAAAACAGCTTTACTATATTCCTCAAATATGTACACACTTTTTTTTTGTGGTTCATTTTGGCTCTGGTTTGACTTTCTCTTTCCCCTTTGGCATCTTTTCCCCTGGACCAGGAGTTCTCATCCCCTCTCTCCCTTTCTCACTTGCTCAGCACCCACCCTCCTTGGGGAGGCTTCTAGCTGCTGCTGGAAAGGAAAGTTCCAAAGGAAAGGAAGGCATCAAGGTGTCAGATAGAATTGCAGGTTCTGCTAAGCTCAGGACATCTGGTTTCCTGAAAGGGGGAAACACAAAGGATGAAGACAGTCTAGTTGGGAAGATACTGAAGGCCCTGGAGATTCTGGACAATAGTGTCATTGTCTGGGAGGGACGGGGCTACAATTAACTACATCTCTGGCTCTTCTGCCCCTTCTTTGCAGGGAGGCAATTAATACAAATGTGTCCCGAGTCTTCACATAAAGGTGTTTCAGAAAGGGCTTATGTGAAGGGAGGCAGAAGTTGTATCTGCTTTCCCAAGGCTGGCTGCCCAAGAGAAATTGTCTAAATTTATATAAGAAATGAAAATTTGGGGAGGGAATTGAAGACAAGGGCTTCCAGTCTATTGCTCAAAAACATTCTCCCCCAAAAAGGATTTCCCCCTCTAGTTCAAGTTTAAGCAGGTGAGACAGGAGCTCCGTGGGGCTGGATTGGAGTTCTATGACCCTGGAGCCTTCCACAGGATATTTCCAATCACTAGCCTTTCCTGGAGCCTCTCAGGTATAAAAATTCTGGTTTCCTGTGTAATTTGAAATTTGAAGTCAAGGTCAGGAGCTAGAGAATAAAACCCCCTGTGCTAGCAGATTCTTAGTCATCCAATGTCTGAGATGAAGGTCAGAAAAAACATTTGAAAGAGACCTTTAATTCTAAATCATCTGGGTGGAAACTCAAGATGTGATATCCTAATTCTTCCTATCAGTCTGGTCTCAAGGACAGTTTGGTTTGCAATAATGTCCAGGAAATTATTAATAATGAGAAAACATCATTCCTAGAAGCCACAGTCTATTAAAGGGATGTGAAAGGTAAGTGAGATCTCATAGGTTCTGCACAAATATTCTCTTTTGGTCTTTTAATGACAACATCAGTGTTTCCTTCAAGGGGTTGCAGATGGAGGTGAGATGAGGGTGGCCCTAGTATCTAATTGGCTCCCTGTGCTGAGCTCTGAGCAGAGGATCACAGTGTCCATTTCACATCTGTCTGGCAATGATGCCTTGTCAAGTGCCACTGTGTTAAGCAGCCCCTGTGGCTTTATAAAACAGTTGACCTGCTATTGACCTGTTCTGTGTCACTGGAGCTCAAGAGCAGTCTCTTTGGTTAAATACTTATGGGCCCCATGATAGATTATAATAAAGATTATAAAGGCACAGCCAAGCTTAATGGCTCCCAACTGGCCCACAGTACAAGGAGCAGTTCCTGTTAGAGGAGCGTGGGTGAGCTCCTTCAGGGAGACCAGGTCAGCAACAATGACTCCAAAGTTGCTCCATGACAACCCCTTCCCAACTCCGAGCCCTCCAAAGAAAAACAAATGGTCCATCAGGGCCAACTCTACATTTTTTTCAGAAAACAAACCTTTCCTTAATTAATTCCCAGACCCAAAGGTGGCTGTTACAAATTTCCACAGGTAAAACCTCATTTTTATCATCCAAAATGACTTGCCAGGAATTATCATTCTTTTTTTTTTTTTTTTTTAATCATTCTATGCTTGCAACTGGGCAAGGGAGGTTAAGCATCACTGCTGCCCTGGACATAGGCAAATAAGTTAAGCACTTGTAGACAAGAGAACCAAAGATCTAAAGAGACATTTAGATTGGATTAAATCAACATCCAACATCACATGTAGGATAGGAAGTTCACCAAAGATGATAGGAGAGGCCCCTGGTGGTGTACATTTGGACAAGGTAGGAAAGGTTGCTAATATTTTTAAGTGCCTACTATGTATCACACATGTGTTAGGTATTATATATCTTTCATGCCATTTAACCTTTATCAGACCCTTAGAGGGAAGGTATTATTTCTCCTTTTAACAAATGAGAGAAGTGATGCTTAGTGAGCTTTAGTTTTGGTCTGGTTTGGCTTTTTTTGTTTTTGTTTTTGTTTTCCCAGCTTTATTAAGGTATAATTGACAATTAAAAACTGTATACATTCAATGTGTACAACTTGACGATTTGTTATATGTATGCATTGTGAAATACCACAATCCAACTAATTAGCATACCAATCACCTCACATAGTTACCATTTTCTTTTTGTGTCTGGTATTAGTGAGTTTTAAGTAACTTTCTTCAATATCAATTTCCTTTGGTATGTGAAGATTAAATGAGATTATGCAGGTATGTTCTTATAACTCTTGATATAATGCTCAGTATATGCTATTTTGTGAGTGCCTAGGTTTTTCACAGCTTGAGAAGTCTGTGACTATTATCATTAGCTCTTAGGAAGAGACCTAATGGGATGGTCAAGACAGAAGCCTGGGTCTTGAAACTAAGCCCCAGAGACCCAGAGACCTAATGGAACAGTCAAGACAGGAGCCTGGGTCTTGGAACTAAGCCCCATTGCTCTCTCCAGCATGTTTTTTTTTTTTTGTCTGTTTGTTTATACTAATCTTTGAAATATTATGAAGTGGCTCACAGGAAACAGATGCATATTTAACATTCAGGATCAAGAAGAATAAGAATAGGACACAGGCCAGGAACACAAAGATGGAGACCATCAGGAGCTGGGCAGCCACTGTAGCCAAACCTTGATTTACTGAGAACTGAGTTTTCTGGGCACCAACGCAGAGGGAGATGTGATGAGTTACCCATGTTTTTTTGTTCAGGAGGAAGGAAGTATGCCAATTCCTTAGAGGAAATAAAGTGTGTCCTTAAATTTTTCACTAAAATCTATTTCTCACATGAAGCATCATATTAGAAGCACCGCATGGATAATGTCCTCACCAACCTAAAATGCAGTCACAACTTCATTGTGGCTCTTGTAATTTCTCTTAGTCAAAGCCAGCAGGGTAACAAAGCACAGCTCAGGGAAAGCAGCCTGCTGAAAGTCAAGCAAGATGGTCTGACTGCATCTTTCCTATGGTCTGTTCTGATCAAAGAATGACAAACAGAACATCTGAAGAAATTAATGGACTTGTCAACATTCCTTCATAAAGACTACTTTCTTAATGGGAAATACTAGAGGGCTCACTCATGATCTGTCTCACTCTCCAACTCTCCCTCTTCTAAAGAATCTGCTGCACCTCACTGCACTAAACACAGGTGCTTAGAACAGGGCAGGCATTTCATCAGATGGCCAGACACTTGTGAGACCTGGCTTAAAAGATAAGCAGAACCAAGCAGATTGTTCCCCAGGAATTTGGATACAAAGCCCCATTTGGAATCAGGAATGTTCTAAGGGCAGGAGTGGGAGATAATGTGATGGCTAAGTACTAAGGCTGAGCAGGAAGGAAGTAGATAGCATATGTATTCAGGGAAAGCTAGTTGGTAAAGAGTAAGGACAAAGCACATCTACACAGAGAGACCATGCAACTCCTGAAAGAGGGACTGTGATCATGGACTTTCCCCAAAGGCTGCCATGGATCCAAAACCACCTCCCATTTCCAGACCTGGCCATGATGAGAATCTTATTTTTGAATTCCTGGGAGAGCCCTCAATTCTTATAATAAACTCTATTTTTCTTGGGTGAGGTTGAATGGGTCTTTGTTCCTTGCAAATAAGTGAGCCTAAAAAGAACACAGGCTTATAGTAAGAGCTGAACAACAGACAGTATAACATTCCAGTCTCTAGATTGCAGGCACAGTGGTGTTGATCCAATACACAGGAGATCAAGAGCAGGTGGTATAATACACAGAAACTTGGATGATTCCAAAGGCATTATGCTGGGTGAAAAAAGCCAGTCACAAAAGGTCACACACTATATGACTCCATTTAGATGTCACTCCTGACAAGACAAAATGATAGTGATGGAGAACAGGTCAGTGGTTCCCAGGGGCAGCGAGAGGGGAGAGTGTGACTATAAAGGGATAGCATAAAGGAGTTTTGGGGGTGACAAAGCTGGTCCATATTCTAATTGTAGCAGTGACTACACAAATCTATACTTGAGTTTTAAAACAGAGAACTATAAAAAGAAAAGGAAAAAGGAAGAAATGAATGAAGATAGGAAGGAAGGAAGGAAGGAAGGAAGGAAGGAAGGAAGGCAGGCAGAAAGGGAGGGTGTCTCTTGAGTAAACCAACAGAAACTCAGTCACTAAACAGAAACTCAGACAGATCAGAAGGCGAGCCAACTCTCAGTAAAATTGTCTTGGCATAGGCTGTCCCCATGCTCTTAGCCTTATGTTTTTATCCCTCAATACCTCCTTGTCTTTCTTCTGGCTGGCACTGCCTTCATAGCAAAGTCAAGTCAAAGAAATGAGCAATGATGATGGAATTTCAGGTATCAGCCAAGAGATGAGGGAGGTTGTGATAGCTAGAATCAGAAGGTCTTGCTATCTTCACACTGTAAACACAGAAAATCCTCTATTCTTCCAGCAGATGATCTTGTATAGGAAGAAGCACGATAACCTAGAAGCAGCACTAAAACTTCTGAGAGATAAAGAAAGAAAAATCCCTAAGCAGAAAACAAACTGAATATGAGGATAGGGAGAATTAAGGCAAAAGCAGCTTTTGTTCTAATCAGGATGATTAGGTCTAAGATTTGAAGTTGGAGATGTGAGAAGAGAGCAAAGGTCTTTACCTGCTCTGGCTTAAGCTACTTAGGGCTTCCCAGTGAGGCAAGAGAGTGCCCTCCACATGGTCCAGCACAGTTTCCTGGTCTTGGCCAACAATGGCATCTTGCTTTGCATCCATTCCCCAAATGTTTATTTCCTTCAGAAACTTTTCAGGGAAGGGTAGCTCAGTCAGCAGAGTATGGACACTCCTGGGTTCCCTGACCAAGTAGCATCAAAATACTATCACAACCTTACCCCAATGTGTTATTTCTAACAATGGTGTCTGTTGCTCTCGAGACCTGGTGTTTAGCATACAGCAAGTAACACACATTTATTGAGTGAGTAAGTGAGTGAGTGAGTGAAAAAGAGGCAAATAGAAAGAGAATGGGAGCAAAGGAGAGGGGGGAGGGGAGAAGGAGAAACATGCGTACCCTAAGGCTCACTCCCTCAGGGAACATGCTATATGAACATGACAGTCACTCAGTCAACACGCATTTATTGAGTGCTATGCTGGAAATCTTCCTTTCACCTCCACAGATGGACTCTCTACCTTTGTCCACCTGCTGTGAACTCCAGGAGGCCAAATGTATATAGGCTGCACCAACAGTGTGCCCTTGTGTGCAGGTGGTTTCAGTCACTGGGGAGCACCTGCAGAAGATGAAGGAGGGAGGAGAGTAAGATCAGAGAACTGATTTCCTGGCTCCCTCTCTAAGGGGTTGCCATGGGCAGGCTGCAGCCCTAGATTAAAATGGCTGTTCACACAGATTTTGGTGTCCCCGGTGTCAACTGTCCCTCTCTCACCTTCAGACTTGGGGTGGTAATGACTCCCCACAGCTTCTTAACTCAGGGTGCTACACTATATCTTCTGGTTTCCTACCTCCTACTCACACCTTTGTAAATAATCATTTTAGTAAACTTGGAGTTATTTCTATCTGGGAGCACCAATTGCTTTCTGCCAGTTCCCTGACTGATACAAGCGCCACCTATGTGCCAGGCACTGTGCGAATCTCCTGGGATACAAGTATGGATTAGACACAGCTCCTCCAGGAGTTTGTGATGCAGTAGGCAACAGACGCATAACAGCAAATTCTAATGCAGACTCCAGTGTGCAATGAGGGAGCTATGCACAGGGTAGTGCTTTCCAAGCCAATTTCTGAAAATTAAGCTGAGATCTGCCTCTCCGCAAAGCAGTGGAGAGCTCCCACTGTGCACTGCAGAAAATCCAGAGATAATGCTTCCAAGAGCTCATCTTGTCGGTTTTTTACTGATCCCTGGAAGAGTAAGGAATGACTTGTTTGAGACTTTCAATTTGTAGTTGCAGAAACAAAAGTAAAGTTTAACATGGAATCTTGCTATTCAATCAAATCTATAAATACAGAGAACAAATTGATGGCTGCCAGTGGGGGGATGGGCAGAATAGGTGAAAAGACTTCCAGTTATGGAATGAATAAGTCATGGGAGTTAAAAGCACAACACTGGGAATATAGTCAATGATATTGTAAAAGCGTTGTATGGTGACAGATGGTAGCTACATTTGTGAGCATAGCATAAGGTATAGAGAAGTTAAATAACTACGTTGTACACCCAAAACTAATGTGATGTTGTGTGCCAACAGTACTCAAATGAAAAAATAATGAGAAAGAAAGAAAGAAAGAAAGAAAGAAAGAAAGAAAGAAAGAAAAAGGAATAAAGGAAAGAAGGAAGGAAAGAAGGAAGCAAGGAAGGAAGAAAGGAGGGAGGGAGGAAGGAGGGAAGGAAGAAGGGAAGGAAAAGAAAGAAACCTAGTTGTATAACTAACTGACAGGATTCTTCAGATTCTCCCACTAGCTAACCACAGCCCTTTGAATCAGTTATTAGTTTCTGTAAGTGATTTTTTTTGCTAATTTCTTCACTTTTTGACATAAGAAATATCATAGTACTTTTTTGGTAAACAAATGGGGTTTTATTTTTCTCATCGGACAAGAAGGTTTGAGATGGGCTGTTGCTGATCTTATTTCAGTGGCTCAACAGTGCTATTGAGGATCTGGATTCCTTCTGTTTCTGTTCCACCAATGGTAGCATTGTTAGCTTTTCCTCCTCATGTGCCTCTTGGTCACAAGGTGACAGCCATACTCCAGGCATCGTAGGCAAGTTCAAGGAGAGAAGAAGGCCATAAGTAAGCTCTCCTCTCCTGCCTGTACCTCTTATCAGGAAAGCAGAGCATTTTCAGATACCAAAGCAGACTTTCCCTTGCATCTTACTGGCCAGGAATAGCTCACGTGATCACCTCCAGCTATAAGCAGTGCTGGGAAATTTGGTATCTGGCTTTCATTTTTGTGCTTGGTTGTCCTCTTTTCCTGTTTCAATCATTACCAAGTTCATTTTTTTCCTTCTCTTTTGCACCTAGCACAGTCTCCTTTTACTTGTTCAGGAAGTCACCCTTTTAGCTCACTAGAGATACTACATGCTATTTTCTCTGAACATACTATCCAGAGGAAAAACCTGTACTGGCAGCTCCCAGTTGTCTTTTAACTTTCCTCTTCATTGGGAGATATGGTATCTCCTGACCAATAGCAAAAACTTTAGCTGTAATAACTCTGCGGAATAAAAGAAAACCTGTGTTGGTGTATGCCAAATAGTAAAGATCAGATCCTGGCACACCTAAAATGGAACTTGAACAGGATCTTCAGATAAGTTGCAACAAAGACTATCATGTCATAATTTTTTAAAGAGGGTTGGAAGGTAATGCTTCAGGTCAGACAGGACTCAAAAACAATGGCAAAGAAGAGTGAGAAAACCACATGCACCAAGGCTGACCATCCACCAGCCATCGGCCATCTGCTGTGGTCATTATCCTCCCAGCCACAATGGCAGAAGTGTCAAAAGCAGGGGCTCTGGAGCCACGCCATGATCTTTGGCAAGTTCCTTAAGCAAGCTTCCTCAGAACTGATAATAGTATGGGGCGCCTGGGTGGCTCAGTTGGTTAAGTGCCCAACCTCAGCTCAGGTCATGATCTCATGGTTTGTGGGTTCAAGCCCTGCCTTGGGCTCTGTGCTGACAGTTCAGAGCCCAGAGCCTGCTTAGGATTCTGTGTCTCCTTCTCTCTCTGCCTCTCTCCCCTTCATGCTCTGTCTCTCTCAAAAATGAATACATGCTAAGAAAAAAATTTTTAAAAAGAAATGATAATAGGATCTACCTCATATTGGTGTGAAGATGAAATGAAATACACCTATAAAACATTTAACAGTATCTGGTTCAATATATCATGTTCCTCCCTCCCCAATGCATGCACAAGCGCGCACACACACACACACACACACACACCATTGTTACAAAGTTATTCTAGGGGGTCAGGTGGAACGCTTACATTGTCCACTGCACATAAGTATTCAAAAGTACTAGTTCTCATGAGGATATGCCTGACAATGAGCCACCCCTGCTCCTCAGGAGGAGAGTCAAACTGAATGAATTAGAAGACATTCTCCATGAGAAGATTTACATCAGTAAGACAGGGAGCAGTAAATAAAGGCAACAGATTAGTGCAATATTACTAAATCCCATCATTTAAGTTCCCGCCTGGCAGATTTAATAAATGAGATCTATCTCTTCTTGGTGGATGCACTAGCATAAGTACCATCTAAATCAGTTCTGCAGAGAATCAAGTGACCTGATGGATATATATCTTTTAGCTCAATAGCAGAAATGCATGGAGGATTTGGAGGGATTTGTGCCAGGAATCAGAGAATGTAATGTTTGTCTTGAATTAACTAATTTTTGTAACCAATGGACTGTGAGTGATATTCTCTTGCCAAAGTAGATTTGTGATCTGCCTGAAGTACCAACTATGTTCCAATTTATACAGTAAATCTATTTGGTAATATGAGGTGTTGCAGCAATTTTAACACATCAGTAAAGATGGAAATCAATTTATTTTCCTTAGTATTTGACAACAAGTTTTGTAAATAAAATAAGAAAATAAGGGGGTTTCTGGGACCAGGCCAGCATTTTGTTTCAACCTTTTCTACTTTGTGGCTGCTGGTTGAGGGCAGTTTTTCCCCCTAGAGATATCACTCTGACCCAAGACCAAGCCCACTCCCCTGGGGCCACAAACCTCTTCAGTTGCTAGAAAGAGTGAGCACTTCTTCAGGACAGGCCCACTGCTGGGTTGATGGGCAGGAAGTGACCTTTAAAAGTGTGTCAGGGGTGCCTGGGTGGCTCAGTCAGCTGAGTGTCGGACTCTTGATTTCAGGTCAGGTCATGATTTCACATGATCCATGCTTGGGACTCTCTCTCTCTCTCTCTCTCTCTCTCTCTCCCTTTCTCTCTCTCTCTGCCCGTCCCCCACTTGCTCTCTCTCTCTTTCTCTCTCTCAAAATAAACTTTAAAAAAATAAATGAAAGTGTTTTGGGTATTGCCACACACCCTATCTCACCTGGCAAAGGAGATTAGGCAGATATTGGCATCCCTACTTTACAAATAAGGAAACTGAGGCTCAAATACAAGGGATCTGCTGAGGACGAAGGTGAGACTCAAATTCTAGGTCTTTTGACAATAAATCCTGATTTTTGTTTATGAATCCACAAAGTAATTTAATGGTTTAATCTCTGTGTAAACCTTCTCCTGTCTCCTGAGAAGATGAGGACATGAGGTCACGGAGACAGGTAGGAGGTCGTGAAGGCAAAGGGAGGGGACCTCAGACAGAGTGGCAACATGTGCAAAAGCAGAGAGGGCTGGGTAAGACTTCCAGTCTCTGCCTCAGATGGGGAAAGCTAGAAAGAGAAATCCTCCTACACTTACAAAAAATCATTTTACAAGGCCAGACAAATAGCACATGCAACACTTTTCTTGAGACCATTAAGGAGTTCAGGTGATAGGACTACCAACTAACCTAAAACCTGAGGAACAGGCACCTGCAAGGAGAGATGAGTCATGAGCTCTTGCTTACTTCGGGCTGCTGGAGATTGAAGAACTTAGTAAAACTGTCAGCAAGCTGGCAGAGGCCAAGGATGAGCTAGCAAAAGTATTTAGAACCCATTGAAGGAAGTGGATCTACAGGAAATCCATGCCCACTTGCAGTTTCTTCTTCATAGATCTCACTGGGCATTCACAGAAAAGTCCAGCATGCATCCTAAGAAAGGGACCCTTGTGCTACAGGCATATAGGAAGGAAATGGCAGCTTGTGCAGGAAATACAAGAAACCTAACCCAGATCCTACTGCTCTCTCTCCCCACAACAGAACAAAAGCTTTAAACCGTTAGTGGGTTAGTGGGCGAGCTACACACACTGTCACCCTTAGGGCATGGAAGAAAACCAACTACAGCTGAAGGAGGAAAACAGAAAAGAACCCTCTATTCCAGGGTGAGGTGGGAATACCTGCTGAGCCAGAACTACCTCTGGGAGGGGCAGAAGCACTGAAAGCACCCTGGTCCTGGGGCCCAGGAATATAAGACCTGTGTGAGACTGTCCAATTAAGTGGACAAGGAACACCTCTCCACTCCCCACCACTTCCCATGACTAGGCTAACAAGCAGCAAATGACAAATAACAACCGAATATTGATGAGAGACTTATACAAATGTGGAGAGGGGCACATCTCAAAGAGAATATTAAAACCTGAGGATGGAGAAAACGTTAAGAAAAACCTTCTGACAAACTAGCCCCCATTCTAAACACCAGGCAATGCCACAGGCATTTTATTTTATTTTTTTTTTTTACTTTGTTTTTTTTTTTTAATATATGAAATTTATTGTCAAATTGGTTTCCATACAACACCCAGTGCTCATCCCAAAAAGTGCCCTCCTCAATACCCATCACCCACCCTCCCCTCCCTCCCACCCCCCATCAACCCTCAGTTTGTTCTCAGTTTTTTTTTTTATAGTTTTATTTATTTATTTATTTATTCATTTATTCATTTTAAATATATGAAATTTATTGTCAAATTGGTTTCTTTTTTTTTTTTTTTTTTTATTTTTTAATATATGAAATTTACTGTCAAATTGGTTTCCATACAACACCCAGTGCTCATCCCAAAAGGTGCCCTCCTCAATACCCATCACCCACCCTGCCCTCCCTCCCACCCTGCCCTCCCTCCCACCCCCCATCAACCCTCAGTTTGTTCTCAGTTTTTAACAGTCTCTAATGCTTTGGCTCTCTCCCACTCTAACCTCTTTTTTTTTTTTTTTTTTTTTTTTTCCTTCCCCTCCCCCATGGGTTTCTGTTATGTTTCTCAGGATCCACATAAGAGTGAAACCATATGGTATCTGTCTTTCTCTGTATGGCTTATTTCACTTAGCATCACACTCTCCAGTTCCATCCATGTTGCTACAAAAGGCCATATTTCATTTTTTCTCATTGCCACGTAGTATTCCATTGTGTATATAAACCACAATTTCTTTATCCATTCATCAGTTGATGGACATTTAGGCTCTTTCCATAATTTGGCTATTGTTGAGAGTGCCGCTATAAACATTGGGGTACAGGTGCCCCTATGCATCAGTACTCCTGTATCCCTTGGATAAATTCCTAGCAGTGCTATTGCTGGGTCATAGGGTAGGTCTATTTTTAATTTTCTGAGGAACCTCCACACTGCTTTCCAGAGCGGCTGCACCAATTTGCATTCCCACCAACAGTGCAAGAGGGTTCCTGTTTCTCCACATCCTCTCCAGCATCTATAGTCTCCTGATTTCTTCATTTTGGCCACTCTGACTGGCGTGAGGTGGTATCTGAGTGTGGTTTTGATTTGTATTTCCCTGATAAGGAGCGACGTTGAACATCTTTTCATGTGCCTGTTGGCCATCCGGATGTCTTCTTTAGAGAAGTGTCTATTCATGTTTTCTGCCCATTTCTTCACTGGGTTATTTGTTTTTCTGGTGTGGAGTTTGATGAGCTCTTTATAGATTTTGGATACTAGGCCACAGGCATTTTAAACCCATAGTGCACTGCGGCTAACCATGGCAACAACAAAACCCAACCCAATTAATTAGCAGAAGGAAAGATGTGCTCATTCCAGGCACAAAAAAAATTTACAGATCATACTATGTTGTCTGCTATCTAAATGGTCACCTTCTAAAAAAAAAAGAAAGAGAGAACAACTAGATATATCATATTAAAAATGCTTAAAACACAAGACAAATTTTTAAAATCTTTAAGAGAGCCAGGGGAAAAAGATACATTATATACAAGGGAACAAAGATAAGGTTTACAGGAGACTTCTTGTCAGAAACCAAGTAAACTAGAAGACAATGGAGTGACATATTTAAAGTGCTAAAAGGAAAAAAAAAAAACAGCAAAATAACAGCAAAAACATCTTTCAAAAATGAAGAAGAAATACTTTCGCAAAAAAATAAAAACTAGGAGAATTCATTGCCGGTAGGACTGCACTATCAGAAACATCAATGGAAAATTTTCAGGCAATATGGTACTAGACAGAAACACGGATCCACACAAAGAAATGACAAGTACTTGAAATGGAATAAATGAATGTAAAGATAAAATTCATTTTTTCTTATTTTTAATGGCTCTAAAAGCAGCGGATTGTCTAACATAAAGAGTACCAATGCACTGTGTTTATATCATGTGCAAAATAAAATATACAACAAAAATAGCACCTAGAAAATGAAAGAAAATAGTATATTGGGAATATACTGTTTAAGTTATAATGTTATTTGAAGAAGGGCTCTAAGTAAATACAGGTGTATTAAGCTATACATTGCAAATATATTGGCAGTCACTAAAAAATTAGAAAGGAAATGTATAGAGAATAAGCCAATGGTAGTGATAAAATGGAATCATAGAATATATTTAATTCCCAAGGTAAAAAAAAAGGAATTTTTTTTTCATTTTAGAGAGAGAGAGAGAGAGAGAGAGAGAGAGCACCAGCAGGGGAGAAGGGCAGAGAGAGAGAGAGAGAGAGAGAGAGAGAGAGAGAGAGAGAGAGACTCTTAAGCAGGCTCCATGCTCAGTGCAGAACCCGATATAGGGCTTGATCCCATGACCTTGGGATAGTGACCTGAGCCAAAATCAAGAGTCAGATGCTCAACTGACTGAGCTACCCAGACACCCCAGAGAGGAAAAGTTTTTTAAACAGATGGAAAAAATTGAAAACAACTAACTATCTAGATGGTAGATTTTAAAGCAACGGTATCATATGGTTTCACTCTTATGTGGATCCTGAGAAACGTAACAGAAACCCATGGGGGAGGGGAAGGAAAAAAAAAAAAAGAGGTTAGAGTGGGAGAGAGCCAAAGCATAAGAGACTGTTAAAAACTGAGAACAAACTGAGGGTTGATGGGGGGTGGGAGGGAGGGGAGGGTGGGTGATGGGTATTGAGGAGGGCACCTTTTGGGATGAGCACTGGGTGTTGTATGGAAACCAATTTGACAATAAATTTCATGAAAAAAAAAAATAAAGCAACGGTATCAGTAGCCACACTAATTAGAAATGGTCTAAATTCACCAATTAAAATGCAGACATTGGCCAATTGTACAAAAAAGCAAGACCAACTATAAGCAAAAAATAGTCAAACTGAAGGAAGAAATAAACTCACAATTATAATTGGAGGCTTCAACACTCCTCTATCAGTGATTAATAAAATAAGAAGATAGAAAAATCAGTAAGAACCAGCACTGTCAACCAACTTAAGCTAATTGGCATTTCTAGAATGCTTCACTTAACAAAAGTAGAAAACATTCTTTTCAAATTAACATAGACTATTCACTAAGACGGACCATGTTCTGGACCACAAAACAAACCTTAACAAATTTTAAGGAAGATAAGTCATACAAAATATGTTCTGTAACCATAGTGGTATTAGACTAAAATTTGTGAAATAAGGGTCCCCAACAGAGTTTAACTAGAAACTTGGGACACCAGGTTGGGAGGAGTGTCAGTGAGCTTCTATGCATCCATTGCACATGCAAATACAGGCAAAAGCTTTACAATTCACCTGAAGTTAATACACATAGTAGGAAAACTATTTTTGGTTGTCGCATTCCTTCCCACCTAATGGGAAATACCTATATTTGCTTTGACTTGAGATGTATTTACAAAGAAAGGCCGCGAAATATAGGCTGATATCTGGGAATCCAAATCTAGGGCCTACTGCTCCTCATGCCCTGCTCTTTCCCTTTCTCTATCAGATCACAAGGTGTAAGCAACACAGTGTGACAATTTAGCCCTCAGGCGTAAGGACCTAGAGAGCAAGACTCAATACTTACTCCACTGCTCACTAGCTATGTAATTGTGGGTATATTACTTAATCTCTCTGAACTTCATTTGCTCATCTGTCAAGTGGAGAGTAGCAACTGTGTCTATCTCAGTTTTTGTGAAACTTAAATGGAGATGATATATGAAAGTACTTAGCACAGGGTATATAGACCATAGTAAGCTCTCAATAAGGATAGCTAATGCCATTATCATCCATTATCATTATTCCTAGGGAAGAAATTCTCCAGGGAAGCTTTCCATAGGGCCAAAGCATTTGTACTGTTTAGAGATTATTTAAACTTAGGAACTGGCAAGAGGCATAAAATCTATAGGTATGAAGAAATTAAATCGGCTGTGCTCTCCTGTCTTCTTCCTGGGAAGGTCAGGGAGATAAAATGGAGCCAAAATTTTGGGCTGCCCTTATATAGAGTCTCTCTTAGGAAGACCCTGTCTCATCCCAAACTCTCTAAGTTGTTTTCCCTACCTGATTGTTGGTGCTTGGAATTCCTTTAACTGGAACCAAACACTGTCGTTTCACAGAAATATGACTTAAATATATACAGTGCCAGGATGGGTGATACATTGTATTATATTCTTATTAGGGTAGAAAAGCATGTTTTATATAAGAGGAAAGAAGTCTTTGTTTACATGAAGAATGGGGAATTAGGAGGTCCTCAGTGAAAGGGAAGATGGTGCATTCTAAAGACCCTCCTAAACCCAAAGAAAAAAGGCAAACAAATAAAACCAGAAGGATCTCAGGGGACACAGAGACCAGAAATCTACAAACATCAGGCCTTAGATCCATTTGTTAGAATCACTTAAAGCATTTGTTAGACATACTGACTCCTAAGCTCCACCCTAGACCTACTGAATCTGAACCGGTTGGGGCAGGATGATAGGATTTTAACAAGTGGGAAGAGCCAGATATAGGAATCATGCATCAATACCAACTTTTTACTTTACAGAGGATGAAACTTGAACCTAGGATAATGCAGTAAGCTTGTCCAGGGTCATTTCACAGCTGTCTTCAATAAGCTTGGCTCAGTTCTAACTTTGGGAATGAGAAAGCAATGTGAGCAGACAATGCTAGTCACTGTCCTGCCTGCCCATAATGGTCCACCCAAGCATTCAACACGTGGACAGCATTGTCTTCCTGTAATCCCAGTGTCTCTATGCTACTACCCATGGTGACACCTCTATCAGGAGGGCTGAGCTAAGCCCAAGCTCTTCTGTAAGTTCAACTTCTTGATTACACACTCAACTTTTCTCCCCACATTGAAACTGTCAAAAGTGGAAATGTCACATTTGGTCAATAGCTGGCTGTCATGATTGGAGCTGTACACACTAACAAGAGGAAGTCGCAAGAGGCCAAAAATGAATCTAAAGGGAACAAAGTGACCTCTAACCAACAAGAAAACACAGACCAAAAAATGGAGAAAATCGATGAGGTGAAAATGGTCTGCTCAGGAAAATCAATAAGGTGCAAATCAGCTGCATTCAGCCCTGTGGCCTTGCACCTGACTCCGACCCCAAAGTTGAACCAAATAATTTCTGCTTCCCTAAGACAGCTCTTTACTCCTACCTCAACCTCCTCCTCCCAGCATCTGCCTATTTACCCAAATGTATATTTCTCCCTGAAATGCCCTAAATTTTGTCACCACATGAAAAGGCCCTTTCTCCATCCTCCCATGTCCATCACTCTTGCCTAGGACCTCAACATTTCACATCCAGATTATTTCCAGAACCTGCTCCCGCTACCTTCATTCTGTCCCTGTTACACCTGGCATGCACACCTCAAAATAACCTGCCTCCTATTTTTCCCTTATATGAATCCTCTGCCAACCAAGCACATCTCCTCTTTATCCCTCCCTGAAACTTGAAGCTTTTGTTCAGACTGGTCTTGAGAAGACCTGTTCTCTTCTCTCCCTAAATATTCAGATCTTCCACCCACTTTGGGTTTGGACAAAGTGTCTCTGGCTCTATCAGGCCTTCCTGGAACACCACCAGCTCCCAAAGATCTCCTCCTTCTCTCAGCACCCATGGAACTTTCCATCTGAAGATGTGCCCTCATTTCTACATTAAGCACATGCCTGCTTTCACTGTTACAATGCTGGGGGTTGGAGGTGAGCTGTGTCATCCCTACAATATTCTAACTCCTGGAGGAAGGCAGCAAAGAGTGGAAGGCACAGTGGGATGAGAGCTGGGGGTTGGTGCCTCTAGTCATGAAGGGCCTTGGGCAAGTGATCAAACCTCTCCAGCTTTTCTATAACATGAGATGGTTGTATGGGAGATGTCTAAGTCTCCTCATTCTAACATTCTAGAATTCTAAGGCATGGATTATCTCTTTTTTGATATCCACCATAACACTTATTAGCTCTTTGCTTTTCATTTTCTTTAACCTCTTAAGATTCTCTTGCCTCATTTGTTAAATGGGATTGATAATACCTTCTTCACAGAATCTTTGAGGGGATCAAGTAAGATACTTGCACCAAGAAGGGTTTTATAAATTTTGTTATTATTGTTAAAGAAATACAAGGAGCACATTAAATATCTGTTGAATAGACGAATAAAAAGAACCTTTTAAAAAGAACAACTATTGTTTGAGGCACACACACACACACACACACACACATGCACACACACACACATAACATTTAATGCTCTTCAAATAATAAAGCATGCTATCTTTCCCTTTAAAACAGAAAGTATTTTCCTTTCCTTTCCCTGAGCTAGAAATCCCGTGTATAACTGCCCTTCTGCATTTGTGTCGAAATCAGAAGCTCAAAGCTATTTCTGCAGCCCACTGTGCTACACAGTGTGTCCCAGGTAGGCCATGGAAATGTCCTTGCCTGCCCACGATGGCACTCCTGAAAGACAAAGAGCCTGCCCCTCCTGAATAGAAAGGAAGCAGGTGGACCAAATGTTCCTTTTAGAGAAGCTATAGTCACTCTAACCTGAGACATGAAGATGATAGTCCTAGAGAATAAAATGAGGAGAGGCTGCAATTCAGAAGCCCTTGGTCCCTGGCTGATAGAGTGTTAAAGGTCAGTGAGCTCATTGAATGAATCTTGTTCGTTCTCAGAGCAGATCCACTTGATGATGTTTCTCTCTGAGTCAGAAGGTAGAGAAATCTCACCCACGTGGTGCTCAGACGGACAAATCCAAAGCAGAGGTCTCAGACAGACCCCTGAGAATGAATGATCACACCCTGAGCTAGCCACCTGGGAGGGAGAGTCTCAGCTCAGCCAATTGGAGGGTCTCAGGAAGAACCATGACGAGGCCAGAGCCCCCAGTGACCAAAAGGCAAGATAGTTCTGCCATAAAATACTCAGGGAAATGGAGTTAGGCTGCCTGGAGCAGATTAGGAAGCCAGAATACACGCATTCCAGAATTCAAGCAACCCAGACAATATTTAAAGAGTGTGATAACGCCCTTCTAGGAAACATAACAACTTATTAAGTCCATAGATAAAAGAGCTTCACACAATAAAAACATTTTTACAACTGCCTAAGATTCCAAATTTTAAAGTATTGCTTCAAGGGCCACCAAAAAAAAAGAAAGAAAGAAAAGAAAAAGAAAAAAGAAAAAACTAATATGCTTCCTTTCCTTTGATGGAATTTCACTGGGGCCAGAAGGCAGGTTTGAATGTAAGATGTACAGGGAGATTGAAAAAGAAATGAACATTTTCAAAAATGCATTACTCAGTAACCAGATTATAGATGAACAACTAATCAAAACCAATACGTAAATGAACTGTCACACTATTTCTATAATCTTACAAATGCTCAGTATGCACCCCCTCATTCCATAGGACACACATCAATCCTGAAGTCTAATCCATTTCAGACCTTCTGTAGGTGGATGGTTGAAATGGCAGCCACAATGCCTTCCTTCATTTATTCTGGCTCACAGGGAAGGAGGAACAGACACAAGATTCTTGCAGTCTCTTCCAGAAATCAGATGGTGTGGTATCTGGGGATCAGGTTAACCACTGTTCAACTGAGTTTTTTTTTAATTACCATGTGTTTTTGTAGGGTATGTGTATGATATCAAACATATAAAGAACATTTGGGAATTTGACCAAAATTGTGTGGTGACAAGGAAGATAATGCTGAAAGTATATGCAGCCTATCAAGGTGAAGTCTGTAGGAAAACAAGTGAGAAGGAGAAAAAAATGTTGTAAGGGAAGTCCCATAGCATAAAAGGATTAAAATTAGGGCCAAAATAATGGAAACATGTCATTGCCCTTCCTCTTACCAGCTGTAAGATCTCACATAAGTCCTTCATGTTCTGTCAGCCTCAGCTTCATCATCTAAAAAATTGAGAAAACAGTAAATGACCCTTGTGAAATCAAAACATTTAGTGTTTTTTTTTTTCTTTCAGGACCTCAAGGAGCAAAGTATGAAGACAAATCAGTGACAGACCCATAATCCTGACATTGAACAGATTTCTGAATCTGTTTTGAAGACTTGTCGTTTGTGTCAGTATTTTGTGGTCTCAAGGTGGCCCACATGGTACTGGGCCAGTACCTTGAATCCCTGCTGAGCCAGGAAGGACCCACAGTACAGTGAAAAACCAACATAGAACTTCTGCCATGGAAACTGGGGCTGAATACATGGGTACCCATGTCTTTGGCTAGTAAGGTACATGTGCAAGAATTCATTTTTATTCTTATACAGAAAACTCCATGGCCTGGTCCTCTGAATGTTTTTCACATTCCAAAAGGAAGAAGATTAACTCAATAGGTTAATCCTGCTTCCGTAACAGAAACACCCTCAACAGGGTACTATGTTATGTTCTGCCACAGTCTCTGAGTTCACACACGCATGAGCCAGTGTGTATGTATGCATGCAAGTCAACCGCAGTAGAAGTACCTTGGGTCTAGAAGGATCCTGACTCTCTGAAGGAGAAAAGCCAAAGTGACAAGCTCACTCCTAGTGCCTAAGATGATTCCATTCCTGACCAATAATGATGGTCTTTGAGTCAGCCTCAAAAGTGTTTTCAGCAAGCCCGGTATCCCTGCCCTCCCCTCAGTGTCCAGTCCCTCTGTTGTGCCAAGGCTGCCAGCCAAAGGACAAATTAGTGCCAACTGTGATGTCAACACTTGCCTGGTGAGTCCCACATCCAGCCACATCTTCTTAACGAAGCTATGAGCTATTTAATTAGGAGCTGCTCTGACAATTCCGTCCTTGTCACATCAGCAATAGATTGGAACACAAGGGAGAACATTTCCATTGAACCCGTGCCACAGCATTTGCTCTGTAAATTGAGACGAGTGGGATGCATTCACCTTGCTGATGCATAGAAATAAGAGGTAATGCAGCTTCTCACCAGATCATGTGGGAAGGTACAAAGACACAGCCATTCACAAAACAGGGAACGTCTGTTTTTTTGCCCTGAGTTGTTTGCTCAACATCTCTTCTTTAGGAGACATGTGTGTGCTGTCTTTAAGGATATTGCCTTTAGAGTCACTGGGACCTGAGTTTTTATTTCTGCTCTGGACTTTATGAACCACCTGACCTTGGGCTAGATTCTTCATTTCCCTGAGACTCAGTTTTCCTAACTGTCAAATGGGAATAATTATGCTGTAACAACTCTGAAGTTGTTATAATGATTAAAACAAACAAACAAACAAACAAAAATGAATATAAACCACTAAGCACAAGAACTAAATATTTAATCAAAGATACTTCTTACTGGTACATCTCAGTGCCCTGTGTTCTAAATTAAAAGATGAACTCGGGGTGCCTGGGTGGCTCAGTCGGTTAAGTGTCCGACTTCAGCTCAGGTCATGATCTCTTGGTTTGTGGGTTAGAGCCCCGCATCGGGCTCTGTGCTGACAGCTCAGAGCCAGAGGTCTGCTTCGGATTCTGTGTCTCCCTCTCTCTCTGCCCCTCCCCTGCTCATGGTCTGTCTCTCTCTGTCTCTCAATAATAAATACACGTTTAAAAAAAAAAAAGATGAACTCTACACTGTGATAAGTATAGCATTGTCTCTATGTTCCTCTCCACTATTTACACTCCAGACCCTTCTCTTTTCCAACCCAGTCACTTCACCAGTCCTTATATAATGTAGGTTTCAGCCACCTCAACACCTGCATTGGCCTCCTCTATAAATCCAGTTTGTAGGTAATTTTCAAAAAGAATGGCTCTCGGGGTGCCTGGGTGGCTCAGTCGGTTGAGCGTCCGACTTCCACTCAGGTCATGATCTCACAGTTCATGACTTGGAGCCCCAAGTCGGGCTCTGAGCTGGCAGCTCGGAGCCTGGAGCCTGCTTCAGATTCTGTGTCCCTCTCTCTCTCCGCCCCACCCCTGTTTGTGCTCTGTCTCTATCTTTCAAAAATGAATAAACATTAAAAAAAAGTATGGCTCTCAAGTCTGAACCCCAAGCTTACTATTACAAAGTACAATGGAATGGAACTTTTATTTCCTTTGAACTGGATAACTTGCTTGCTAATTCAGTCTTAAGTCCCATTAACTTTTTGACAGCCTTTCCACACGAGGATGGGAAAGGGCCTTTCTAGCCCAAGGGCCAAGAAAGGGTGATTTACTTGGAGGGAACCACCTAACTCCACCCATTTAAGTCCTTATTAAATGGAGAAGAAATGAGATCTTGAGTTATATAATTGATTTGTGATTATTACATTCTTTGAAAAGGTTAAGGTGCATACCACAAAATATAAAACAGTAATCTGCATCTTTACTGCTGATATTTCAAGAAAGAGATTTGGAAATTTTGGAAGGCAAACATTCCACTAGAGTCTTGGGAGACAAAAAGGGTATTTGGGATGGACTCTGACAATCAAGGAAAATAAAGAAAAAGAGTAAAATTGATCCACAATTTCACAGTTTCTCCTATCCAGTTCAAAAGAAAATGTAGGCCTTTTCAAAAGCTAAAACTACCTTTAAAAACCAAGTATGATAGACTTCTTTCTTTTTTTAAGCCAATATTTTTAAACACTGCCCTTTTACCCTTGAAACCAGCACTCCTCCTCCCTGAAGATGGCCAGCCAGGGCACATTGCCCATCAGCAGAGAAGGGACATTCCAGCAAAAAGGCCTGCAATTATCATGTGATCAAAGCACAAGAAATTAACTGGGAGCAAGATCCATTTAGAATTTGTTTTTCCTCATTCAATTTGTAGCCAGGTCAATAATGATTTTTTTTTTTTTAATCTGGCAGGGATTTCCATGTCCCATGCCATCCAAATGTATCTGGCACATCTGCAAAGCCATTACTTCCCTCCAGAGCCAGGCAGAGAAAAAAGGAAGAGTGGCTTCACCAGGCTGAGTTTTGTAGTTCACCAGGCTGAGAACAATAGTAACCTGTGGCAGAAACAGAACCTTACGATAACAAGGATGGGAAGTCAAAACTTTCATACACTAACAAAGGGGCATTTTCACTGACAAGTAAGAGGAAAACAAGAGTTCCTTAACTCTTGCATGAAGAGATCAAACCAAGAAAGAAAGTAAAATCATCTGTCCCCTCAACCTGTACGCGGAACCAGAAATAGGTCCAAGTACTCTAGGCCAGGATCTCTCTTTAGGAGATATAACAGGCAGGCAAAGAATGAATGATACAGAGAGACAGGCTGAGGGAGCAGATATGGAGAAATGAGACAAAGAAGATATGATTCAAGGAAGGCGAAGGAGAAAAAGTGAGGGGGAGAAAGAAATGTAGGAGGCCCCAACTGAGGGGGAAAGAAAAGTGGCAAAAGGAAATGAAATCAATAGCAGGATGAAAGAGAAAAGGCATTTGATGGGCAAGAAATAATGGGAATCAAAATGAAAGGGAAAGGGAAGCAGAGTAATGAATGTGGGGTGGGCTGCAGAGACCCTGAGAACTGGATAAGACACTGAAGCTGTGTTCTTTATGCATTTCTTCGGGGGACTTAACAATTGCAAAGCATAGTCCACAGTGATTAATGTTTGCCCTCCAAGCACTGACATGGGGGTCAGGCCAGTCTTGATCCAGATCTTTGAACCTGACACTTAACTTTTTGAGTTTCAGTTTGTGCATCTGCAAAACGGGGGTAATAACCTGCTTCACTGGATTGTTGTGAAGATTAAATACAGTATATAAAATCCCACCACAATATATGATTCATAATGGATGCCTAATGAGTGTTAGTTTTCCCTCTTTCCCCATATTAGGCATTCTATACTAGTCTTTTTTTATCATTAATAATGCACTGTCTCCCCACCCCACCCTGTGGATCTGGCATTTGACTGTTTAAGTTCTTTAAGGGCAGAACCTGTGTCTGGTTCACCAGAGAAACCTCAGCATCTTGCACAGTATTGGCACAAATCCAATAGAAGCAAGAGAAGAAACAGGAAGGGATAAGAGATAAACATAACTATTCTATGGCATTGATGTTCTAGCATTGTTCCAGTTGAAACATATGGGTCCATAATCAGACTTCATGAACATTTTTGGGTTTATAAAACTATCTCACATCATATACAGAAGAACAGAATTCACCCAATTCCCCAAATATCATTTCTTCTATGATTTCATCCATCTAGAAGACAGCCAGCATTCTGGAAAGAAATTATAGTAATTGAGACTGGCAAATGTTTCCTTAGAATCTTGAAAACATTCCCATCTGTTGCATAGAGGAGGCATGTTTTCCAAACCGACTTCTGAATGAATCATAAGCTGCAGCAGCTGTGAGAATGGGCCTCCTAAACTTCCAACTGCAAGAAATGTAACTGACCAAGGGCCCCAAGCTTCTGCTGGCTCTGACACCCATTAAAATTTGTCATGCTATGGTGCCAAGGCCACTCTTCCCACTGGCTGCTCCCAGGCAATGACTCAGCACAGCAAGGAGTCTAAGGCTGTCTCTCCTGGGAGACATGAGTGACTTTGGCCCAAGGACTTCCCTGGAGCTTTGCCAAACATCCTCTAGAACTTACCTTAACCCTCTCAGCAGTCTGAGGTGCTTCCACCCAACATTTATTTCCTCTCTCCTTCACTCAAGGCCAGGCTTGCACCCTGATCTGATGGCTCTGGCAGACTCTTGCCTCCCTCTCACTTTCTCTGACATTTTCCTAGACATTCCCTTAATAAAATCCTGTCTTGGCATCTCCTTTCTGGAGGACCTGAACTGTCACATGAGCCATCCTAAGCATGTCAATGAACAGGGAGGGAGACACGAAAGAGGTAGAGACAAGAGGATCATTACAAGACCATCCAGAGCAGTCTTCTTACATAAGCAATGGAACCATATCATATATATATATATATATATATATATATATATATATATATATATATATGTGTGTGTGTGTGTGTGTGTATGTGTATATGTATATATACACATATATATATGTATGTATATACGTACGTATATACATGTATATACGTATATATACGTATATACATGCATATACATATACATATATATATATATATACACATATACATATATATATATGTATGTATGTACACAGTCTAATGAGATTGCAGTCATGAGAGAGGAGGAAGTCCCAGAAGAACCAGGAAGGACTAAGAGATATACATGACTACTCTAGATTTTAAGTTCGCAAGAGTGTTCTAATTCAAATATTCTGGACCACCACCAGACCCTGTCTTTGAGCATGTAAAACATGTTCACATCAGAAACAGAAGAATAGAATTCACCCCAGTTCCTAAATATCATGTATACATATATACACGTGTGTGTGTACGTGTGTGTGTGTGTTTATTTAGGAGCAGCAACATTTAAAGAAGGACATTTTGCATTGTTAATCTTTGTAAGAAAAAAAACAATCTCCATTCTTGAATAGATAAAATAATTAAAATGTTTTAAAGCTTTCTTCTCCTGCCTGTATTCAGGCAAAATTTTCTTTCCTTTTGATGAGTTTTTATTCTTAAGAGTTCAGTTCTTTTGTTTAAACTGTAATTGAATCAAAGTTTTCCTTGATTATTTCTAGTGTACTCTTTGTTAGAATAGATAATAGATGATAGTCAGATAGATGTATAGATAGATAGATAGACCTCACAATTTTAGAAATCTAGTCTGTAATCTTCACATCAGTATAATTCAAGACTGTAACATTAGACCCTCTCATAATGCTGAGCATATAGACAGCACTTGAAAAAATTTTGTTGATAAAGTCTTAACCTTGATCCTCATGAAGGCTGATTTCATACAAACAACTCCCAAAAGATTCTCTTTGCATTTCTTTCCCAGCATTTGCTAACCCCTTAAACAAGGCATATCTAGAAGGACTGAATTTAAAGCTGACTGGCACAATCCAGATCATGTGAAGTATGGAAAGGGATTGTCAAATGCCCACATGGGAACTTCAGTTAGTTACTGGTTAACCCTAAATAAAGTCCATCCAAATACAGTGATTCAAAGTCCTTTGCAACCACCCTTGGAGATCATTAAAATGTGAAATGTTCAAGGATACCCAACACTCTCTGAGCAGTCTGAGAGTTTCTGGGATTGCTCCTGCACCATTGTTTTGGCTCCAGAAGATAAACCTGGAAGCAGAAATTGCTTGCTACCCAACTGACATTCAGATTCATTGAGTTTACATACCCAGGGTTCCCTTGGCCAATAGGGTTCAACTCTAAATGAAACAAGAACTTGGAGTCTGGCCAAAATGATCCCATGACCTAATTATTAATACCTTTCCAACATAACCTTGATGATCATATAGGCTGAGAATACCATTTTTCAGTAGCCTAGATTTTGAAAAAGAACAAATATTTTTGAAGAACAAAGATAAACCTTGATATGATGAGTTTGTTTCTTTTGTTGTGATTTTTTTTCTTTGTCTCTCCCACCGTTTTTCCTACCACTCTGGATCCTACCCTTAGCCAACCAGGCACAACTATGAAGTAGGAAAATTTTGACCCTCACGAATTCATTAAAAAATTGCTTATTGAGAACATACTGTATTTCAGTCCTAAAGTTAT
Source organism: Panthera tigris (assembly GCF_018350195.1). Classification (NCBI taxonomy): domain Eukaryota; kingdom Metazoa; phylum Chordata; class Mammalia; order Carnivora; family Felidae; genus Panthera; species Panthera tigris. Next base: position 111,712,784 of record NC_056665.1, read on the forward strand.
ATTCTGAGAAGACCATGATGGAAAAAATCAGCATACTTTCTGCCATCATTAGGGCTTTAAGTTTGGGAGGGATATGGCCAGTAATAAAGTAACTCCACAAATCAATACCTAATTTTAAACTATTAAGTGTGCTACAAAGAGCAGGATGCTATGGAGAATCCCAGAGAAAGTAACAGAGGGAGTAAGTTGTGAAACATGAGGAAGCGTTGACTCAGAAGAGAGGAGTAGACCGGGTAGAAGGAATATCTCCAGGCAAGTGGAAAAGCAGGAAGAAACACAGAGCATTTCAAGAACTAGAAGAAGGCAGGGGCGCCTGGGTGGCGCAGTCGGTTAAGCGTCCGACTTCAGCCAGGTCACGATCTCGCGGTCCGTGAGTTCGAGCCCCGCGTCCGGCTCTGGGCTGATGGCTCGGAGCCTGGAGCCTGTTTCCGGTTCTGTGTCTCCCTCTCTCTCTGCCCCTCCCCCGTTCATGCTCTGTCTCTCTCTGTCCCAAAAATAAATTAAAAACGCTGAAAAAAAAAATTAAAAAAAAAAAAAAAAAAAAAAAAAAAAAGAACTAGAAGAAGGCTATAATGGCTGAGCCCCAAGCCCCTAGTGCAGTGAGATGAGACCACAGAAGGAGGCCACAGCCAGACCAGCAGGCCCTCACACATGCCACAGCTCTGAAGATTTTCTCTCAGACTTTTTCTAATCCCCTCGCCCCAGAGCCCTGTGTCCTCAGAGTTTTCTCAAGCTGGGATCTGACTCTGCTTTGCACACTCTCCTCATGCATTTCAATATCCTCTCTCACCTGTTTTCTTCCCCATGAAAACACCCAGGCTTTCATCCTGGGCCAGCCTGCAATAACACAATTGTAGAGACCCTGTCCCTTCCTGCTATTAGTGCTGCCTGAATTGCCCTGCTGCTTTTTCAGTGTGAGTGTCTTGTTTCTTTTTCTCTCTTTTAGCTCAGATTTATGCTCATATCCTCTCCACTTTGTTGCTGTATAAATACCTGCCTAGAGCCCACTCCATAGTCCTTCACAAAGATATTAGACATTAAAAGAGAAAGCAAGGCCTCTCTGCTTTAACCAACAACAAGGAGTCCCAGTCACGGTTTCCAGATCTTTCATGGTGGGAAGACACTGTGGGCACCACATTGCTGGGACTCCTTTAACCTACACATAAGCAGCCACTATTTTTCCCAAATTGTACATATCTAGCTTCTAGAAGAAATATATGAGAGAAGGTCATTCACAGCTGTGTTCAATAAACCCGTGGTTCTCAACTGGGGGTGGGGATTATTTTGGCTCCCAGGAGACTTACAGCAATGTCTGAAGACTTTGTTGGTTGTCACGTTGGAGTTGGCAGGTGACGGTACCAGCAGCTAGAAGCTGAGGATGCTGCTAACATCCTGAACATCCTCCAATGCACAGAACAACCCCCACAACAAAGAATTATTTGGTCCAAAATGTTAATAATGCTGAGATTGAAAAACCCTACAATAAACTTCTCCAACTTTGAAGTGACAGTTCAAGGTCTATACCTCCTACCCCAGATTAATATCATTAATTTGCTATAATTAACATCATTCAGTGGCTAACCACCTCCACAATGCATTCACATAATTACTAGCTATATTTGTATGTATTTTTGTTGATTGCACTTTCCTCCTTCTTGTCTCTCCAACTTAGATGTTTCGGGCCTTGAAATAGATGATACTTTAATATACTTGGTGCACATAGTAACGCAGCAAGACCTGAGCAGCTGGCATCCAGCAACCTTGTCCCATGTTGGAAGAGAAGATTAGATTGTTGAAAAGTACCAGGTTTCCCTTTTGCTTTGCATATTCTCTTTAGGTAGGGGACCACTGCAGTGGAACCCAGGGCTGCCCTGTGTAGAGGCAGACAAGGATCTTTAATATTCAAGATAGGAGTGAGCACGTTATAGTGACAAAAATATATCACTGCTGTCACCCTCCTTTCATGAGGACACCAGTTATGTCAGATCAGGGCCCCACTCTTATGATTTCATTTAACTCTAATTACTTCCTTAAAGGCCCCATCTCCAAACACAGTCACATTGGGGGTCAGGGCTTCAACGTGTGAATGAGGAGGCACACAATTCAGTCTATAACAGTGGGCAAGTTTGGTGGCAGGCCAGTCAGAGAGGTGAAAGGTACAGCAGAAATCCAAGAAGAAAATGATGAGGCCTGCGCTGAGTTAGTGGGCATAGGGATGAAGAAAAGGGGAAGTATCTGAAAAACAGAAAGTCGGTAGGACTGATGAGACATAGTAACTGGTTAATTGTGGAATGACTTCAGTAACTGAGTACGAGATAATCATGTGCTGAGGTGGAGGAAAAGCAGAATGTGGGAAAAAAATGAAGAGCTCAGTTCTTCACTCTTGGTGTTGAGGTTTCTGGGGGATATACCAATGGAGAGATTAAACATGTGGTAGGATGTTTAATCCTACCTGGATTAGGATCCAGCCTAATCAGGCCTGGATCAGGAAAGAAATCTAGGCTGAAAAATAAGATTTGGGAATTGCCGGCATGGGTAGGGGCTGGCTGAGAACATGAGAATGGATGAAATCACCTAAGAAAAGTAAGTAGAGTGAAAAGAAAAGGTGGCCAAAATCCAAACCTCAGAAAGAAACCATTTAAAGAGTGGGTGGAATAAAAGTTGCTTGTGAAGGTGCCAGAGAAAAAAGAACTAGGAAAGTAATTGAAAAATCAAGAGCATTTGAGGTCACGGAAGCCGGGGAGGAGAGTTCAGGAAAGGCCTGGTCAGCAGGGCCAAATGCCACCCAAACATGAACAGTGTGACTTAAAAATGGATGCAGCAGGCAGATAGGAGGGCCCCCCATGGGAAGAGATCTAGCACTGCACAAGAGGCAGGAGCCACGCTTGGGGGTTGGAATGGGGGCACAAGGAAGGGGTGACATTGAGTAAATTAATCCTGTCAATTTACCATGTGAAGGAAATGACAAGGGAAGAATGCAAACAAAGGGGAATGTAGAAGCAAATTAAGGACCTGTTGTTCACATAAGAGGCTTAAACACATTTATGTGCTGAAGGGGATGTGCCAGTAAACAGTAGATTGGAAATACAACCAAGCGTAGAACACCGAGGGCATAAGGATTCCAAGGAAGCAGGGAGTGCAATTCAGGGTCCAGATGGAAGGAACACATCGGGCATAAGAACCTTTTGAATGGATAGATTATAGCCCTGAAGTCAAAAAACTCAACATGCCAAGGCTCCTACTTCTCCCTCTCCCATCTTCATGTTGCCACTTCTGCTTTACTAGAGCCTTTGCCCTGTTCAGACATCTCCTTATTTTTCAGGACAAACACATTTTTCCAGTTGGGCTATCATAAGCTAGCCATCTGGGACTTAACACAGTCCCAGGGGCCTAGTAGTTTCAATAAATATTTGTTGAATAAAAACCTAGGGGTGGGGCCTTAGCTTGTTCAATGCAGACCTTGTACCTTCTCATGGTCACCAGACAATGGACCATAAAGAAAAGGCAGACCTACTTTCAGGGAAGGTCTCTGGGAAAGATTCATTATTCATTCTACAAACATTAACTGAGTGCGTGGTACTGCCTTTAGCCACCGAACAGATGGCCCAAGGCAGCTGATTCATAAGGACTCCTCCAAACTGGAGGATTCCCTTCTCCCCACAAATGACAACTCAGTGGCGTCTACACGCACCCATCTGCCACAAACTGGAGCCCAAATATTCTCTCTGAATCCCCGGCATTGAGAAGCAGATCACTATCAATTTTTCTTTCTGTCAACAGGAGCTGAGGAATAATTATGTCCAATTGACATAAGCAACTCCAATTGCCTTCAGAATTTGGCCTGAAGCCCAATTATATTTCTCTAGCTTGTGCCACAGTATATGAACAGTACAATTTGTCTTATTTCTTTCTCCCACTTTTTAGAATATTCAGGAAAATTTGGCTCACTGAACCCAACCAAGCATGTTCTTTAAGAATAATTTTGAGCACGATCCATAAGCCAAGTTAATATGATATATATTCTGAGAGAAATTCAGTTGAAAGCATCTAGATATATTATTTTTAAATTATATGCACATGAGTAAAGTATATTTCACACAAATAATTTTAAAATGCTGTTGCTAGGTTGAATATAAATTAAGGTTGTAAATGTGTACATTCAGGGGTGCGCATGTGCACGCACACACACACAGTCTCAAATTCACCCCTGAGCTGTTTTGTAAAAATTATTTTCTAAGCTGGTTGTTTGAAATTTAGATTGTACATTTCCACAGAAAATGCCATGAATGCTGGGCAGCTTCCCAGGGTTATCTCTAAAAACCAACTTTACTTATAATTAGATGAACTAGGTAGGACTGGTCTGATTCTTGGGAACAGTGAAGTGCCTATGTGTTCAATAGGGAAGAAAAAAGAGGTCAGGGGACCATTGGATAGGAAAAGAAAATCAGCTCCAGCTAAAATTTTGCATTCTCCCCTCTCCAAGCGCCCCCCCCCCACCCCACCCCTGCATGCTGCACTAAGTCTTATGTTCTGGAATCCTTTTCCCAAGCTCAGACCTTCACTTGATGTCTAAGTCTCCATGTACCAACTGTGCTTATCCCTGCCCATCACCAAAATCTGTATTCCCTCAGAAGCACAAATCTTACCCCATGAACAGACCAGCCCTGCCCAAGCACTTGTCCTCAGGAACCCACTGGTGATATCAAGACCAAAGGAGGGTTTGTTTGGCTCATTCAGTATAGGCTTGCTGAGTCTTGTTTTCTTTTTTTTTCAAACTGCATTAAGTACTAATATTCTAAAATCAAGAGTAGAGAACAGATAATACTAACACTCACCAATATCCACTTATCTTCTTCTGAGCACACTTCCCAGCCCCTTTGTAGTTGGCAGGGCCACATGACTGCCTCGGGCCAACGGACTATAAGCAAAAAGGGCATGTGTCTTTGAGGCTGAGGCAGGGAAAAGCTCCTGTGTGTGTCCCAGTCTTTCTGTTTCTCTGTGTGTTAGTTTCCTAGGGCTGCTATAACAACATACCAAAAACCAAGTGGGTTAAACAACAGAAATTACTGTCTCAGAGTTCTAGAGGTCTAGAAGCTTGAGATCAAGGGATTGGCCAAGCCATACTCTCTCCAAAGGCCCTAGGGAAGGATCTGTTCCAGGACTCCATCTTTGTCTCTGCCAGTGCCTTGGCTTGAGACCACACGACTCCACATCCTTACATGGCATTCTCCCTGTGTCTGTGTCTCTGTGTCCAAAATTTCCCATTTTTAGAAGCACAACAGCCATATCGGATTGGGGCCTACCTGATGACCTCACTTCAACATGATTACTTCTGTAAAGACCCTGTCTCTAAATAAGGTAACATTCTCAGGTTAAACCTCCAACATATCTTTTTAAGGGGATTAGGTTCAGCCCATAATACAACACAATTCAACTGGATTGCTGCCTCCCAGACTCTGAGAGGACTTCACATGAGGAAGAAATAAATTTTTGTTAAGCCACCGGAATTTGGGGGTTGTTTGCTATCACAGCATAGGCTAGCCTAACCACCTAATGATGCAGGAATATTTCATGTAAAAATCCAGATTTCTTCCCTGGAAGATCTAGCCTTCTAGATTTACACCTCAGTGGCAACCACCAGCAGGCAACTGAAGAGTAGCAGTTTCCCTCAGACTGAACCAAATACTGCTCCCCAGGCCTCAGTTCACTACAACCCCCACTACTCCCTATCATCACCCCTCAACCACTTTCCCTTCCATGTGTGTTCTTGTTTTCCTTAATCTCCATGCTTTATATGATTATATTACTTGCCTAGCCTCTTTAAGCTTGTGAACCCACCAAGTCTACTCCGCACTGGTCCTCTTGTTCATGGCTGTCTCCTTATTTCCCTTTCTGAACTTTTAAATTATAATTTGTGTGTGTGTTCTCAGTAGCTCCATAGATAGCTACAGGTTATATTGGTGGAGTAAGTCCCTTCTAGCTCAGAGTTCATAATTACCTATTTGCCTGTTCACTTTTAATGTAGAGGCATATTATCATCTGTTTATCAATGAAGAAACTTAAGAGTAACAAATTAGGTGATATACCCACTGTCCCAGAATGGGAGATTGGTGAAGACAGAGTTTGCCGTCCCTAAGACTGAAAAGCTGTGTTCTTTCGAACCTCTGGGTCTCCATTTCCTCACAGAAAAGTGAAGCTATTAGACAAGAAGTAGGAGTTTCCAAATTTAAGTTTAGTTGTGGAAGTTTTATTCTAGTCAAAGCTCGACATGGAGCAGCCACAAGTAGGTAAGTGGCTCTGGCTGACCTAGAGGTGAACTCCCAAGTCAGATAAGTGACATGTTGAGACCAGCATATGTTTTGACCAAGAAACATTTTAACTCAGGAGAAAATACAATCAATTAGACTTCTGACTTTAAAAAAATAATTGCCAGTTTTCTCTTTTAATTACCAAATGTAGTAGATATATCCACATCAAAAAGATATATCCACATCCTAATCCCAGAACTTATGAATATTACCTTGTATGGTAAAAGACTGAATGTTGCCTTATTTGGAAAAAGGATCTTTGCAGATATAATTAAGTTACTTAAATTATGGAGCTTGAGAGGAGGATGTGATTCTGGATTATCTGGGTGGACCCTAAATCCCATGACAAGTATCTTTATAAGAAACAGAAGACACAGACACAGACAGGAAAAGACCATATGAAAACATAGGCAGAGATTGGATTTCTGCAGTCACACACCAAGAAATACCCAGATCCATCTGGAAAGGAAAGATTCAGGGAAAGATTCTCCCCTAGAGACTTCAGAAGAAGCACAGCCCTGCTGACACTTGATTTTGGATTTATGGCCTCCAGAACCATGAGAGAATAAATTTCTGTTATTTTAAGCTGCCAAGTATGTGGGAATTTGTTACAGCAGCCAGGAAACTAATACATCAAGTAATGTGGAAAACTAGTAAGTCCATACTACACCTGAGCTTTACCATACTGCCAACACCATTCCATGGTGGAAAAGTAGAGATGAGATCAAGTTGAAGGATATAGTGAGGGTGGATGAGGTTCAGAGACAGAGTGAGGCTCAAGAATTCTCTGAGTATTTCTTACACCTTGGCTGGCCTGTGTCTTGAATTCATTCTTCCATCAGAGTTAAAGACACTTTGTGTTCAGCTATTTAGCCCTTTATTCTCAGCTGCAGACAGCACAGGAAATTGCCAATTATATTTCTAGCGGTTCTCCCAGAACTTTTGATAATATACGTTTTCATTTCATAGTATTTCTATGTAATGCTGGTTTGTGGAGATAAGCCTCATGGTCCTTAGAACCTATCCCAGTTTAATCAGACTTCTAAGAAATATCTTCAATATTTTTCTGAGTAAAAATAATAAATATGCATAAAAACTCAAACAATAGGTCAGTGAATAAAATAGAAAATGAAAATCACTATAACAGGAATAGGGGCTAGGGTAGAATAAAAACCAAGAGTAGCTATTGCACACATTATTGATGATAACAACCCATGATTTTATGGTTTATAGGGTCATTTTGTGCAGCCATGCCATGCCATGATATCTACGTCAAAATGATTGAGCCAAGATGAATGTTGTATCAAGACAGCCTTATCAAAGTGCCCTGCTTCTCGCATTAAACTATATATTCTCCCTGTCCTTACAACACCCAGAAAGTCCTGTAAGAGATTTCCAGAAACTCCTAAGAGGTCTTTGTGCCACAGTTTGAAAAATGTTGGGTGAGATGCTCTTAAAGTGTCTCTCAGCTATAACATTCAATAAATGTGTGTAGATGTGGATGTGCTTAATAGGCAGTCATAAAATAACACAATACAACAGTTATTGGAATGGATACCCATAAACCAGTAAATGCCTGCCAGCAATCAGATGACTAGTAGTTTCTGCCTCTATTGATACTTGTGATTGAAACTTAATGCTGTTTTTACTTAACTGATGGCAGCTGTCTCCATGAGAAGCTATTAGCACATTAGGTCTTTATTAAGACTGGCAAAGTAATAAATAATGTTTGTGACTTCTCCTTTGTTCACAAGGTTAATTGTTGTTTAATAATATTCCCATGATGTGTTAAGAGCTCCCAAGGAATTATGTATGTAAACCACTTAGCTAAAAAAAGAAGTCCTAACAATCTACTAATTTTCAAGTTGTTGATAGACTCGAGACATACCTGGTGGTAAAGTACTGGGTATTATCACGATCGCCCAGGATTTTTCATTTATTCTAATTTTTTTTTGTTTAAATCAACAAATATTTATCTAGCAAAATACTAAGCTGCAAACTCTGGGAGGTACAAAGAAATATAAGAAACCACCAATGTTCTCAAGAAATGTTTGATGTGGTCGAGGAAGAAACTATACACATGATAAGTCCATTATTCAAATGAGCTATAGTAAGAGAAAACTAGTTCAGCTTGTCTATAATATATAATCTTTTTATACATTGCTGGATTTTGGTGTGCTAAAATTTGTTTAGAAAAATTTTTAAGTCTGTGCCATTTGTTCAAGCCACTGTTACCTGGTTACTTTGCTACTCACTGCCAAACACATCCTAACTTACCTATGCGTGCTGCCTTAGATTCCACTCTCCTCTAAGCAGGAAAGAAACGGAGAGATAATTAATTTTGATCTCTCTATCCTACCAAAGAGGAGGGCAGAGCCCAAAGAGATGAAGGGATTGGCCCAGATAATGTGGTGGCAGCAAAGCCTGGACCAACCAGGACTCAGGTCACCCAATTGCTCATTTCCTGAGGCCTTAAACAATGGTCTCAGCTGTGCCAATTCTGCCCTTCACAGTTTGCCCAGTTTGGACATATCATCTCAAATCTCAGCACAGAAATTAGACACACAGGCAGAAAGGAAAGAAATATGGTGATAGTGTTGCTTGATGGTAGTGGTAAAAGCAGTGGTGATGATGAATGAGAGGAAGGAGATGAGGATAAAACAGCAATTTAGTGAGAGCTTAAGATGGACTACGTGCTTTACAAACACATCTATTGTAACCTTTACAGTGTCTCTCCAAGGTAGTGACTAAAAGTATTCTAACTCGACAGGTGAGGAAACAGTGGCATTAAACCTCTGAGGTTGTGCAGTAAGTGGCTGCTAATGAATGTGAAATCCCAGACTGGGTTGACGTCAGAGCCCAGATGCTAAACCACAACACATGTATCACAATGGGCTATGTGACTTCTAGAGAAGCTGCCCAACCTAGGAGTCTGAGAGGGACCAAACAGGGTCATGGGATAGTCCTTCCAGGTGGTGGCTGAGAGAGCTCTGAGAAAAGCTGATTGCTAAAGCAGCCCCAAATGGCATTTCTGTGTTCTTGCCCTCCGTGGTACATTCAGTTACCAAGACAATCATCTCAAATAGGAATTCCAACGAAGCTCAGAGCAAGTTAATTAGCCGTGCTGCAGACACATTAAAACTCTGGGAGCAGTTACCATAGTAGGTAACCTTGCATGTTTTACAAAGTGTGGCGTTTTCATTTCAGCTCATGTTGAATAATGAATAATTTTCCCTGCCCCCTGCTAGACAGTGAATGATGAGAAGCGCTTTGGTAATTCAGTGATATTGAATAAATCTGATGGTAGAATATCCATAACTTTCCCTAGGCCACCATCCCCTTATTCTGTCTCTCCCTTTTCCCCTCTCCCTCCCCAACAAATCCTATCCCAGACCTTGAGAGAAGATGGTTGCTGAGGCAGCACCTGCCAGGCTTCCTGTGCGGGAATGTGGATGGGAGGGTATGGGGGGCTACCAGGCATTCCTGGCAACCCAGATGGGGTGGTACTACCCAGAAGTCTCTGTTCTGCCTATCCTGAACCCATCTTGCCTGTCCAAGGAAGACAATTGCAACAGCCTGTGTCATTCTCCAGCACCTATGTTATCTGTCTTTTAAAAAGTTCTATGTTTAGTTGCTTTTAATTTTATTTCTCTCCACTGAATGTAAACACCATGATAGTAGAGACTTTGTTTTGGGGAGATGGAGCCTAGAACAGTGCCGAGAACATAGGAGGAATGCAATAATATTAGCTAAATGGATGAATGAGTACCAGAAGCATTTGCCAGTAATGTCAATTTTACTGAAGATTTCCTGGGGAGGCAGAGGAAAGAATGAAACCCCATCCCATGTAGCAAGACTTTACCCAGTTGCCTACTGGACATCTTTCTTCTGATGTACTTTACCCACCCAGCCTCCACAAATGCCCCTCAACTGTCCCAACAATCTAGGAGATACCTGCCATCAAAACAAAGCCCAGAGTTTGTATGCATGCTCCCCACCTCCATCTCAGAAATCAGTTCATCTAAAGACAAAACAATCCAACCATCAAGAGAGAACTGACTAAATAAATTATGGTACATTCATAAAACAGGATACTATGCAGCCATTACAAAGAGTTTGGCCAATGATAGATAGATAGAACAAATAATAACTAAGAAATATTATTTAATGAAAAAAGCAAGACATTGGACCACATGTATAGTATGATTATACATGTGAAAGAGAGAGAGAAATACATATATATTAATATTGACTTAATAGATCTTTGGAAAGACAAAAAAAGCCAATGGTTTTAGTCTGGAACAGAACTAAGAAATTATGTGGAAGGAGACTTTTTTAAGGGTTTTTTTGGTACTGTTTTAAGTTTTAGTTTTTGGAGTGTTGCTTTTTGTGTTTTTTCTTTTGGAGTGTTTTAATTTTTTATGTACAGCAAATAAACATAATTATAAACTAAAGGAAAGAAAGAGTACACTCTTGATTATTGAAATGAACTATATTCAGGGGATACAAAGAAAAAAACCGTTCAGCTTGGTTATAATATATAGTCTTCTTTACACATTCCTGGATTTAGTTTGCTAAAATTTGTTTAGAAAAATTTTTTAAGTCTATGCCATTTGTTTAAACCACTGTTACTTGGTTATGTGGCCAAGGAGACCATCAATCAATTTCATCATGCCCCTGAAAGAATTCACCCAACCAAATAGGAATATCATGCTCTGGGGATGTCTGCTGAGAACATAGACTTGAATCTTCACTCTTCCATTCTCTGCAAGAATAAAGTCTTAACGTACATAATGCACCTGTTGGATCCCAAGGCCAAAGAAACTCATTGAACTGACAACTTATATGCATTTGCTTCAGAGATGCTATTTAAGTATAACTATGGGATTGGTCTACCCAGAACTTTTAGCTCCCTCAGCCATTCTTTCCATGGAAAATAATTTTTTAAATCAGAATAAATCAGCTTTGTGATAACAATAGAACATATGAGTGTTTAGAAACATGTTGTATTTATAAAAAAAAAAAAAAAACAACTTTCCAATCACCTCAGCTTGGCTTTCTGGAATGTATTCCTCACTGAATTATTTATTATCTGCTGGTCTTTTTGCCTGTATCCACCACTTGCTAATATGTCCTATACAGGTCAATTGTCCTATATAGGTCTAATATGTCCTATATAGTTCAATTGTTGGAGTAAGAGAGAAAACAAGAGCAAGGATTTTCTGGGGTTTTTTTTTGTGTGAACCCCATGAGAGAAATCCTACCTGCCCTTTGAAGTGTACTGTAAACTCTCTTAAGGGGTGAGGGTGTCGGCTCTTTGCCAGGGAGAACCCATGGCAGTTCACAACCACATTTAGTGGCTGAACAAACCATGCTCCAGAGCCACTGAGAGACAGTAGGGAATTAAGTCAGAATCTAAGAAACATTCAGTCTAGGCGATCTTCACCTCCCATGGATTCTTCCAATCCTATGTCTATGTCTATGCCAGTACCTACACCTATACCCATGCTTATACATATACCTCACCTGTACCAAGATATCTATACCCTTTCTCTTTGACTGAGTTAGACAAAGACTGAGTGAGACCGAGCATAGATAAGGAAAGGGAAGGCTGGTGAATTTCATTCTTGAAAGAAGAAGGGGAAACCCTTCTCTTAGTGATTCTGTACTTTTTGGTACCATCAAGGAGATCATGGTAGAAAGAGCAGTTCCTTTTTGATTATCAAGGAACAAACAGGATTGGATTTTGTACTTTCAAGTCAACTAAAGAGAGGGGCTGTGGCAAGGGTTGAAGAGCAAGCCCCACACTATCAAATCCTGGGTAAGTCAGATGATATTTCCAGTGCAAATGAAGATGATATAAGCATAGCAAAGAACCCTAGGTTCATATATTCATAACTTTCTGTTTTGCATCTTCCTGGAATTAAAGAAAAATTGCTAATGTGATCAGCAAATTCCTAGATCACTGACAATTGTAGAGGATAAATGAACACAGTGGCATTTTAATTTAGGGGCTGATTAGCTAATAAAAGAAGAGCCATTTAGAACTGGATGATCCATATTTCTAGCCTTAGAGTTTCACTCATCTAATTTAAGGCCTTGACAACCACTTACAAATCACTGAAGACAGAGCCGATTTTAAACCCTTACCAGTCATTCACACCTAAATGTGAATTAATCTATTTTATATCTCCCCTTAAGAATAATTTTCAACAGGAGGAAAGAGAAACAGAACATGGTCCCAAGTGTTTGAAGGAGTTGGAAAGGATACCACTATCAAATGGAGTAACTGGAAGAAAAAGATGGGGAGGACAGAATCATCACCAAAGACAAATTTCAGTACTTTTCTTAAGGAGCAGAGCTCAAGCACAAGAGAGCTTTGTTACCTCACGCGCCTCCATGATGTGTCCAGCGGCAGAGAACATGGTGGTTTCCTGGCATCTCCTGATTCATATGTTATGTACAGAGGAGCCTCATCCAAGGGTATCTGTCAGCTGCCTGAGCTATGGTTGTTCTTGGACCATTCCTGTAACAAGCAGCAGAATAGCATAACCTTATTCTGAAGTTTCATAGGAACCATTCTCTGCTTAGAGGGTATCACCTCTGCCTGGCCATTCCATCTCCTTCATAACCACAGCCATATGCACCTTGAACACCCTCATTATACAATAAACATAGAACTCATAATGGTTTATGAATTCATCTGTGTGGTCTAGTATTGAAAACTTGAGAAATTTTAAACATGGCTTTATTAAGAAAGTTATTTGACTAGATTCTAGGTGGTTCCCATAGCCAGAGACCTAACACATAGGGAAAACTGAACCTCACTGTTGGGGGTTAAATTGTGTCCCCCACAATTCACATATTGAAGTCTTAACCCTAGTACTAGAATGTGGCTGCATTTAGAAACACTATTTGCAGATGATCAAGTTAAAATAAAGTCATTAGGGTGGGCCCTAAGCCAATATGACAGTCTCCTTATAAAAAGGACAAATTTGGACATAAACACACACACATGCACACAGGAAGAATGCCACATGAACATGAAGGTAGAGATCAGGGTGATACGTCTACAAGCCAAGAAACAACAAAAATTACCAGCAAGCCATCAGAAGCTCAGGGAGAGACATGGAACAGATTATCCCTCAGAGCTCTCAGAAGAAGCCAACTCTGCCAACATCTTAATGTCAGACTTCTAACCACCAGAACTGTTTAAACTACCCAGTCTGTTGTACTTTGTTATAGCAGCCCAAGCAAACTTCAGTAATTACAGTAAACTTCAAAGCCATGGCTCAAGATCCCTTGGCTTAATGCTAATAGCTAAAAATGTCCCTTTCTCTACTTTGCCTAATATCCAGGAATCATTCTTCAGTAAAATAGCTCCAAACTGAGATGGGTCTTGAGTTTCCAATTGGGTATGGGGGTGGAGGTAGGTGGGGAACTGGTTTTAGTCTTGGTTCACTATTTGCATGACACTGAACAAGTTATTTTCAATCCCTATGTCACAATTACCTGATTGTCATATGAGGAGGTTAAATAAAATTCTGGCGGCAAATAGATTTCATCTCCTGTGTCTATTCTAAGTGACTTGTGGCAGCAACCTAGAGTACTGTCTTGACCACTTGATGTGGATCAATTCTCGGCATGCCTGAGCCTGACCCACCAGCTCTGCTCATCTCATCAGATGAGAATCAGGTAATTTAGCAAGTTATAGCCATCCCTTTCATATACTGTTCCAATGGCTCTAGGTAAGACTCTTCACAATCCTGTAGAGCAAGTACTTCAGCTTTGGGAATCACTCCTTGCCTTGCCATGCAGATGCCCTAAGTAGAAAGAGTACAATGAATGATCAGCAATGTCTGCTGCAAACATGAGATGGGGAATTTGCCTCTCCCTCATGTACTTGCCATTCTTGGACTACATGGTCTCTGAGACCTTCCGAATTTAAAAACCTTAAAATTCCTTTCTCCGCTGATCTAGGGCTTCTTATTATCCCTCATCATCACTTTTAGTTGTTGCTGCTATTTTATGCTACTCTCTTGAACCATCTGTTCTTTCTCTTTTTTCTCTCATATCTCTTTGCCAATTGTGATGGTGAATTTTGTGTGTCAACTTGACTGATTCTAAGGGAATGCCCAGATAGCTAGCAAAACATTATTTCTGGGTGTGTCTGTGAGAGTATTTCTGGAAGACGGTACCATTTGAATAGGTAAACTGAATAAAGTAGATTGTCTTCATCAGTGCAGGTGGGCATCATCATATAGAGGGCATGAGTAGAACAAAAAACAGAGGAAAAATAAATTTGCTCTCTGGTTGAGCCAAGACATCCATCTTCTCCTGTCCTTGGACATTGGTGATTATTGTTCTCAGGCCTTTGGATTCCAACCAGGACTTACACCATTGGCTTTCCTGGTTCTCAGGGCTTTTGGCTCTAAATGAATTACACCACCAGAATTCTTGGTTCTTCAGCTTGCAGGAGGCAGATCATGGGATCTCTTGACTTCTGTAATCATGTAAGTCACTTTCTATAATAAATAGAAGATAGGTAGATAGATAGATGATAGATAGGTAGGTAGGTGGATAGATAGATATGAGGACATATGTATATATCCAATTGATTTTGTTTCTCTGGAGAACCCTATGATACACCAACCTTTTTCTGCTCTCTTCTCCTGTGCTTTACAGCATTGGTGGTGACAGAATTATCTATTATAATCATTACCAGCCAATGAAAATGCACATTTCCTTCTAGCTGGATAAAATGACCAATCACAAGACCAAAGACAAGACATTGTGTATGACCTTTTCAACTTAAGCTCTTGGTTATTTTCCCTCAATGCTTACAGTAGTCTTTTTTTTTTTTTAAGTCTCCTAAGGGTTTATGGTAGTCCTGGAGGTTATGAGTGCTGGATGCTAATAAACTGGAGCAGTGTTGTGACATGACAGAAAGCCTTCGAACACTCAATAATTGACCAGACAAAGCCACAGCCACAATGTCTGAAGAGGAAGCTATTGCATTACAGCAAACGAAGCCCTATCTTTACCTACAGCTTTCCATACATCATCCTGTTTGATCTTCACAATCTTGTGATGCAGGCAGGGCAAAAACTCTGTTATTCCCACATTACATTTAGGGCTCAAAATCAGACTCAGCGACTTAATTGCATAGAATTAAAACATTTCAGGTTGTGTCATCTCACCAATCATGCAACAAATTATTTAATCTCGCTCATAGGGATATTATCATATATGAGTAGATCCTCTTTAATAACCATCAAGATCCACCAAATAAATAGGGTTAAATTTGGCTGAGATTGCACTGATTAAAAACCACATTTAATGAGGCTTTAAACTATGTCCAAACAGCTTTTCCCCAAAGCAGCAGAATGGCTTCTCTCTGACGCATTCTCCCTTTTGAATGAACCAGTTTGCTATATAATTTCATGCCTCACTCAAAGCTCTGATTGCCTCATCAGGTGTGAATCAGATAAATTAAAGAAATATCTAAATTCATTTTGCACATGGTTCCAAGTTAATAGGCTCAGAGTGAGGGCCAGTATTTTACTCCACATTTATCCCACAAGAGTAATGGGCTTTGGGGTCACTGTTTTCCTTACTATGAATGCTCCTTTCACTATAGTCTAGATGCCATCAGTGTGTCTAGTAGTCAGACTCACCATAAATATACGAACACATGCCCAAGTATTTCCACAGAGAAGCAACCAAGCTTTAATGTTTTCTAGGAAAGTGAGGAAATTCTAGTGTATCGTATGTTCTATATTACTGCCACTTTTTCCAATCCCTGAATCTGGACTTTCCTGAAATACTGGCAAATAGAAGCAACAGGTTCCCCTTTAGCCTAAATTTTCCTCTCAACCAGAGTCTAAAGAACGTTATACTGAGAGCTCAAAATAGAAAAGGCTTGCTGTGAAAAAGCACATATCTCTAGGAGGAGAAATCAGCATCTCCTCTGCCTCCTGGTACTGGTGTGGCATCCAGTGTTAGAGGAGTTCTGTGGGGGCGAGCAATGAAAACTCACCTCAGGAGGTGCAGCTGTGTCTAGGTTTAGAGCAAGAACTAAAGGTTTGCTCCCTGAAGAGCTAGTAAGTATTGGGAAGAAGTAGGAACAAAACTATCCTTCTTTGCTCTTGACAGGTATTACCCAAGCCATTTGCCAAAAGGACAGAACACAGCTTTCAAATAAGTCTTTCAGGTTGAGATAGCATGGAGCTCATTACCAGATTAGAGATTGAAAGCCACCAGGGTGATGGCTGTGGGGTGGGCCTCCCAAAGTCCTGAATCACTCTTCCCAGGGCTGTCCACCCACACTGCTTCAGGAATATGGTCATCTGTCAAGTATCTCTGGTATATCTGCAAAGCCCAAATACTCAGGTAATTTTTAGGCCTTATTTTATCAGACTTTTCAACAGATATGTGATTATTCTCTACCTCTTTAAATCTTCTTTTTCCTGCTTCTCTGACACTACACTGTCATAGATTTTCTCCAATCCCTCTGGCAACCTCTCCGTAGTGCTTCCCTCATACCTCCTGCTCTCACTTCCAAATGTTGGCGTTCCCAAAGTGCATTCCCAGTCCCTATTCTTTATTCTTTTCTCTATCCAGACTTCCTTTTAGATGTCATATCCATTTCACCCTATTTAGTGGTATCTGCATATGACTGTTACTAAAATTTTTCTCCAGACATTCCTCTTCCAGACTTCTGGACTTGTTTACCCAGCTGCTTTTCTGTTATCTTACTGTGGATGTTTCAAAAGCATAACTGAAGCCTTGATTCAAAAAAGGTCTCACATGTGACCCTATGAATCAGCACTCCTGTACCTTTTGGATAAGTTCCTAATAGCACTATTGCTGGGTCATAGGGTAGTTCTATTTTTAATTTTTTGAGGAACCTCCACACTGTTTACCAGAGTGGCTGCACCAGTTTGCATTCCCACCAACAGTGCAAGAGGGTTCCCTTTTCTCCACATCCTCACCAGCATCTGTTGTTTCCTAAGTTGTTAATTTTAGCCACTCTGACAGGTGTGAGGTAGTATCTCATTGTGGTTTTTGTTTGTATTTCCCTGATGATGAGTGAAGTTGAATATCTTTCCATGTGGCCATCTGGATGTTTTCTTTGGAAAAGTGTCTATTCATGTCTTCTACCCATTTCTTCACTGGATTATTTGCTTTTTGGGTGTTGAGTTTGGTAAGTTCTTTGTAGATCTTAAATACTAACCCTTTATCTGATATGTCATTTGCAAATATCTTCTCCCATTCCATCCGCTGCCTTTTAGTTTTGTTGATTGTCTCCTTTGCAGTGCAGAAGCTTTTTATCTTGATGAAGCCCCAATAGTTCATTTTTGCTTTTAATTCCCTTGCCTTTGGAGATGTATTGAGCAAGAAATTGCTGTGGCTGAGGTCAAAGAGGTTGTTACCTGATTTCTCCTCTAGTTTTGATGGTTTCCTGTCTTACATTTAGGTCTTTCCTCCATTTTGAGTTTATTTTTGTGTATGATGTAAGAAAGTGGTCTAGTTTATAGCAGCACTTTCAAATTATGGAAATAGCCAAATTATGGAAAGAGCCTAAGTGTCCATCAACTGATGAATGGATAAAGAAGATGTGATTTATGTAGATAATGGAATACTACTTGGCAATGAGAAAGAATGAAATCATGCCATTTGCAGTAACATGGATGGAACTGGAAGGTATTATTCTAAATGAAATAAGTCAGTCAGAGAAAGACAGATATCATATATTTTCACTCATGTGGATCTTGAGAAACTTAACAGAAAACCATGGGGAAGGGAAGGGGGAAAATAGTTACCAATAGAGGGAGGGAGGCAAACAATAATAAACTCTTAAATACAGAGGTAGCAGCCAAGAAGGCAGAAGAGCATGGAATTTTTTTGTGTGTCTCGCATCCATGAAATACAGCCAGATCAATACTAAACCATCCTGCACAACTAGAAAACTGATTTGAGGATTAACACAACAATCTGCACAACCTGAACCACAGAATTCATCAGGTACGCAGTGTGGAAAGGTGAACTGGGAAGAGAGAAGCTGTGGAGGGCAGAGAGCTGTTTTTACTTGTGGAGAGAGGACAGAGACGGGGGGGGCGGGTTGGAGGGGAAGTACAGGAAAAGCACCCCCCCCCAAAAAAAACACCTGGAGAGAAAGTAGAAAAGTGGAAACAGCCACAGGGACTGAACTAAACAGGGATAAAGGAGAAAGGAGAGGGTTTAACTTCCATTAAGACTCTATAAACAGGGGGAACGCAGAGTCTGAAACTCCACAGGATGATACCTGGTGGTGCTCTGGTGAGAAGGGCAAATCCCCAGGAGCAGAGTGAAATCTGGGCATCTTCAGCCACACAGGAAGAGGCGGTTCCCCTGCTGGGAGGACATCTGGCATAGGCTGTGTGGCTCCCCCCAAAGGCAAAGGTCCCAGTGGACCCAGGAGAACAACCACATTCACTGGTGCTGGAACAAGGTCGTTGAGGGTGAAGCCTGGTGCCAGATGTGTGTTGTGATTTTCCATAATCCCTGAAATGTTGCTGCTACACGATCACATGAACTTTTTCTGGGGTGGGCTGGTACCCAGCTGCAGTCTCTGGGCATCGGCAGCAGCACAGTCACACACGTTCCTGGGTGCAGCCGGCACCCAGCCACTGCTTGGTGAGACCATCCTGCAGAGGGGCAGAACAGGTCAAAGACGCAGTCCCTCAGAAATAAGAGGTCAGGAAAAACAGCGGTATCTGAGATAAAACTTAGGAGGGAGGTGCTGCCTGAGGCTTGGTCACAGACAGTGTAAAAGTGGGGAATGGATGGAAGACAAAGACAAAGGACAGGTGTGCAATTGCTGATTGGGGAGAACAGAGTTCCAATACTAGAGACTAGGTAGCTGGGTGACGCCATTTTCACCACTCCCATGCATGCGCATACGCACCTACCAGCGCCACAACAATCCACCCCAGTAGGCTAGCAGCGCCATCTAGTGGAGAACCAAGTCGTTACATTAAGCCCCGCCCAACTGGGCCAACCTCGCTCTTCAAGAACACAAGTCTCACCACCTGCTTAGTTTCTGGACTAGAAAGCACTTCATAGTCTGACTTCTAGAGGAAAACAAAGTAATATCAGTTGTATTTCAATCTGTTAGCTGGTCCATCTATTCAATTTTCTTTTTTTTTTTCTTTTTCACTTCTTTTCTTTTTCTTGAATACAGAAAGAGAAAAAAATCAGTTTTATTTTCACTTTTTATTAAAAATATTTTTCTTTAATTTTTTTACTTTATTTTATTCTTTTTTGTTAATTTTTTCAAATTCTATTTTACTTTCATCATTTTATTTTAGTCTACTTCAGTGTATGCACTTTTTCAAATTTTTGAACAATTTCCTTTTTTCCTTTTTCTTTTTTCTCTTTTTCATTTCTTTTCTTTTTCTTGAATAAAGAAAGAGAAAAACTTCATTTTTACTTTCAATTTCTATTAAAATATTTTCTTTATTTTTTTACTATATTTTTTACTTTTATGTAATTTTTTTCAAATTCTATTTTATGTCCATCATTTTATTTTAGTCTACTTCAGTGTAATCACTTTTTCAAATTTTCAAATGATTTTTCTTTTTTCTTCTTTTTTCTCTTGTTTCTTTTCTTTTTCTTGAATACAGAAAGAGAAAAAATTCATTTTTATTTTTAATTTTTATTAAAAATATTTTTCTTTAATTGTTTTCTACCATATTCTTTACCTTTGTGTAAATTTTTTCAAGTTCTATTTTACTTCCATCATTTCATTTTAGTCTACTTCAGTGTATTTGTTTTTTTCAAATTCTCAAATGATTTCCTTCCCCCCACCCCCGCGCCTTTTTTCTCTAATCTGTCAAACCACTTTCAATACCCAGACAAAAACACACCTAGGATCTACCATCATTTATTCGGTTTTGGGTGTGTGTGTGTGTCTGTGTGTGTGTGTGTTTAATTTTTTAATTTTAACATTTTATTAATTTTAATTTTTTTTAGTTTTAATTTTTCTACCTCATTAATTCCTTTTCTCCCTTCAAAATGATTAAATGAAGGGATTCACCCCAAAAGAAAGAACACAGAGAAATGACAGCCAGGGATTTAATCAACACAGATACAAGCGTTTGAACCAGAATTTAGAATAACGATAATAAGAATACTAGCTGAAATCAAAAATAGACTAGAATCCCTTTCTGTGGAGATAAAAGAAGTAAAAACTAGTCAGGATGAAATAAAAAATGCTATAACTGAGCTGCAATCATGGATGGATGCCATGGAGGCAAGGATGGATGAGGCAGAACACAGAATCAGCAATATAGAGACAAACTTAAAGAGAATAATGGAGCAGAAAAAAGGAGGGAGATTAAGGCAAAAGAGCATGATTTAAGAATTAGAGAAATCAGTGACTCATTAAAAAGGAACGACATCAGAATCATAGGGGTCCCAGAAGAGGAAGAGAGAGAAATAGCGGTAGAAGGGTTATGTGAGCAAATCATAGAAGAAAATTTTCCTAACCTGGGGAAAGACACATACATCAAAATCCAGGAAACACAGAGGACCCCCATTAGAATCAACAAAACCAACCATCAATAAGGCACAACATAGTCAAATTCAGAAAATACTCAGGCAAGGAGAGAATCATGAAAGCAGCAAGGGAAAAAAAGTCCCTAACCTACAAGGGAAGACAGATCAGGTTTGCAGCAGACCTATCCACAGAAACTTGGCAGGCCAAAAAGGAGTGGCAGGATGTATTCAATGTGCTGAATCATGTTTGCAGCAGACCTAACCACAGAAACTTGACAGGCCAGAAAGGAGTGGCAGAATATATTAAACGTGCTGAATCAGAAAAATATGCAGCCAAGAATTCTTTATCCAGCAAGTCTGTCATTCAAAATAGAAGGAGAGATTAAAAGTTTCCCAGACAAACAAAAATTAAAGGAGTTTGTGACCACTAAACCAGCCCTGCAAGAAATTTTAAGGGGGACTCTCTGAGGGGAGAAAAGATGAAAATATAAATATATACATACCAAAAGCAACAAAGATTAGAAAGGACCAGAAAACACCACCAGAAACTCCAACTCTACAAGCATCATAATGGCAATAAATTCATATCTTTCAGTACTCACTGTAAATGTCAATGGACTAAATGTTCCAATTAAAAGATATAGGGTAACAGAATGGGTAAGAAAACAAGATCCATCTATATACTGTTTACAAGAGACCCACTTTAGACCTAAAGACACCTTCAGATTGAAAGTAAGGGGATGAAGAACCATCTATCATGCTAATGGTCAACAAAAGAAAGCCAGAATAGCCATACTTATATCAGACAATCTAGGCTTTAAAATAAAGACTGTATCAAGAGATGCAGAAGGGCATTATATCATAATCAAGGGGTCTAACCACCAAGAAGACCTAACAATTGTAAACATTTATGCACCAAATGTGAAAGCACCCAAATATATAAATCAAATAATCACAAACATAAAGAAACTCATTGATAATAATACCATAATAATAGGAGACTTCAACACCCCACTCACAGCAATGAGCAGATCATCTAATTAAAATATTAACAAGGAAACAATGGCTTTGAATGACACATTGGACCAGATGCACTTAACAGATATATTCATAACATTTCATCTGAAAGCATAAAATATACATTCTTCTCCAGTGCACATGGAATATTCTCCAGAATAGACCATATATTGGGACACAAATAAGCCCTCAGCAACTACAAAAAGTCGAGATCATACCATGCATATTTTCAGACCACAATGCTATGAAACTCGAAATCAACCACAAGAAAAAATTTGGAAAGGTAACAAATACTTGGAGACTAAAGAACATCCTACTAAAGAATGAATGGGCTAACCAAGAAGTTAAAGAGGAAATTAAAGAGTTCATGGAAGTCAATGAAAATAATAACACCACAACCCAAAACCTCTGGGACCCAGCAAAAGCAGTCATAAGAGGAAAGTACCAGGCCTTCCTAAAGAAGAAAGAAAGATCTCAGATACACAACCTAACCTTACGCCTTAAAGAGCTGGATATAGAACAGCAAATACAGCAGAAAACCAGCAGAAGACAAGACATAATAAAGATTAGAGCAGAAATTAATGCTATCAAAACCAAAAAAACAGTAGAACAGATCAATGAAACCAGAAGCTGGTTCTTTGAAAGAATTAACAAAATTGATAAACCACTAGCCAGTTTGATCAAAAAGAAAAAGGAAAGGACCCAAATAAATAAGATCAACAATGAAAGAGGAGAGATCACAACTGACACAGCAGAAATACAAACAATAATAAGAGAATATTATGAGCAATTATATGCCAATAAAATAGGTAATCTGGAAGAAATGGACAAATTCCTAGAAACATATACACTACCAAAACTGAAACAGGAAGAAATAGAAAATTTGAACAGACCCATAAGCAGTAAGGAAATCAAATTAGTAATCAAAAATCTCCCAAAAAACAAGAGTCCAGGGCCAGATGGATTTCCAGGGGAATTCTGCCAACATTTAAGGAAGAGTTAACACCTATTCTCTTGAAGCTGTTCCAAAAAAATAGAAATGGAAGGAAAACTTCCAAACTCTTTATATGAAGCCAGCATTACCTTGATTCCAAAACCAGACAGAGACCTGACTAAAAAGGAGAACTATAGACCAATTTCCCTGATGAACATGGGTACAAAAATCCTCAACAAGATATTAGCAAAAACTCTCAACAAGATATCCTCAAAGATATCCTCAAGATACACCCAAAAACAAATAATCCAGTGACAAAATGGGCAACAGATCCAATAATACATTAAAAAAATTATTCACCACGACCAAGTGGGATTTATACCTGGGATGCAGGGCTGGTTGAATATCTGCAAGACAATTAACATGACTCATCACATCAATAAAAGCAAGGACAAGAACCATATGATCCTCTCAATAGATGCAGAGAAAGCATTTGACAAAATACAGCATCCTTTCTTGATAAAAACCCTCAAGAAACTAAGGATAGAAGGAGCATACCTCAAGATCATAAAAGCCATATATGAAAGACCCAACGTTAATATCATCCTCAATGGGGAAAAACTGAGAGCTTTCCCCCTAAGGTCAGGAACAACACAGGGATGTCCATTCTTGCCACTGTTATTTAACATAGTATTGGAAGTCTTAGCCTCAGCAATCAGACAACACAAAGAAATAAAAGGCATCCAAGTCAGCCAGGAGGAGGTCAAACTTTCACTCTTCACAGATGACATGATACTCTATATGGAAAACCCAAAAGATTCCACCAAAAACTGCTAGAACTGATCTATGAATTCAGCAAAATTGCAGGATACAAAATCAATGCACAGAAATTGGTTGCATTCGTATACACCAACAATGAAGCAACAGAAAGAGAAATCAAGGAATTGGTCCCATTTACATTTGTGCCAAAAAACATAAAATACCCAAGAATAAATCTAACCACAAAGGTGAAAAATCTATATACTGAAAACTATAGAAAGCTTATGAAAGAAATTGAAGAAGACACAAAAAAATGGAAAAAGATTCCATGCTCCTAGATAGGAAGAACAAATATTGTTAAAATGTCGGTACTACCCAAAGCAATCTACATATTCAATGCAATCCCTATCAAAATAACACCAGCATTCTTCACAGAACTAGAACAAACAATCCTAAAATTTGTTTGGAACCAGAAAAGACCCCGAATAGCCAAAGCAATCTTTAAAAAGAAAACCAAAGCAGGAGGCATCACAATCCCGGACTTCAAGCTATACTACAAAGCTGTAATCATCAATACAGTATGGTACTGGTACAAGAACAGACACTTGGATTAATTTAACAGAATAGAGACCCCAGAAATGGATGGCCAACTAATCTTTGACAAAGCAGGAAAGAATATCCAATGGAATAAAGGCCGTCTCTTCAGCAAGTGGTGCTGGGAAAACTGGACAGCAACATGCAGAAGAATGAACCTGGACCACTTTCTTACAACATACACAAATATAAACTCTAAATGGATGAGACCTAAATGTAAGACAGGAAGCCATCAAAATCCTCGAGGAGAAAGCAGGCAAAAACCTCCTTGACCTTGTCCATAGCAACTTCTTACTCAACACGTCTCCAGAGGAAAGGGAAACAAAAGCAAAAATGAACTACTGGGACCTCATCAAAAAAAAAAAAATTATGCACAGAGAAGGAAACAATCAACAAAACTAAAAGGCAACCGACAGAATAGGAGAAGATATTTGCAGATTATATATCAGATAAAGGGTTAGTATCCAAAATCTATAAAGAACTTATCAAACTCTACACCCAAAAACAAATAATCCAGTGATGAAATGGGCAAAAGACATGACCAGGCACTTTTCCAAAGAAGACATCCAGATGGCCAACCAACACATGAAAAAATGCTCAACATCACTCATCATCAGGGAAATACAAATCAAAACCACAATGAGATACTACCTTACACCTGTCAGAATGGCTAACATTAACAACTCAGGCAACAATAGATGTTAGCAAGGATGTGGAGAGAGAGGATCTCTTTTGCACTTCTGGTGAGAATGCAAACTGGTGCAGCCACTCTGGAAAACAGTATGGAGGTTCCTCAAAAAATTAAAAATAGAACTACCCTATAAGCCAGCAATTGTATTACTAGGTATTTATCCAAGGGATACAGGTATACTGTTTTGAAAGGGCACATGAACCCCAACATTTGTTGGCTTGGTTTTTGGTTTGTTTGGCTGTCAACAATAGCCAAAGTATGGAAAGAGCCCAAATGTCCATTGATGGATGGATGCATAAAGAAGATGTGATATATGTGTACAATGGAGTAATACTCAGCTATAAAGGAATGAAATCTTGCCATTTGCAGCTACATGGATGGAACTAAAGAGTATTATGCTAAGCAAAATTAGTCAGAGAAAGACAAATATCATGACTTCACTCATATGAGGACTTTAAGACACAGAACAGATGAACAAAGGGAAGGGAAGCAAAAATAATATAAAACAGGGAGGGGGACAAAACAAAAGAGACTCTTAAATAAGGAGAACAAACAGAGGATTACTGGAGAGGTTGTGGGAGGGGGGATGGACTAAATGGGTAAGGGGCATTAAGGAATCTACTCCTGAAATCATTGTTGCACTATGTGCTAACTTGGATGTAAATTTAAAAGAGAGAGAGAGAGAGAGAGAGAGAGAGAGAGAGAGAGACTCTTAAATACAGAGAATAATCTGAGGGTTGATGGGGGGCTGGGGGAGAGGAGAAAATGGGTGATGGGCATTGAGGAGGGCACTTGTTGGGATGAGCACTGGGTGTTGTATGTAAGCAATGAACCGTGGGAATTGACCCCAAAAACCAAGAGCACACTTTACACACTGTATGTTAGCCAATTTGACAACATATTTTTAAAAAAAGAAAAAGAAAGGTCTGACACTTCTCGTACAGATTTTGATCAAAAAGGACAGTCACCAGTGACAGGAGAATCACTTCTGGTAATAACAGGCCAGCTAAGTCAGTCCAGCTCTCCCACTGAGAACAACTAGAAAATCTGGGAATATAGTTCCACATCTGTTTGAGGGCACCAGAGAATGAACATGGCAATGAAAATTATGAGGCCAAGACCCGAGAAAAGGTGGAAAGCCAGAGAAATAAGCACAGCTTTAGGGACCATTTTTCCCCTAGAGAGATCTTCCAAGGCATGTAGAGGTGGCAGAGAGGCAGAGAAACTGAATAAAGCTTCCAACAAACTTCTAAGGCAAGGAGACAAAAAAGAGAATTTGGGGACTTTCAAGGAAAGAACACCTGTAATCTCCCCAGGGTTTGGTTTGGGACCCTGCGTTCATCAGGGTTCCAGGATTCTCCAGAGAAACAGAAAATAGGGTGTATGTATATGTGTATATGTACATGTGAGAGATAGCTTGAGAGGGAGAGAGGAATTTATTTTAAGGAATTGGCTCATGTGATTGTGGAGGCTGGCAAGTCCGAAATCTGCACTGCGAGCTGGCTGGCTAGAGATTTAGGGAACAGTTGATGTTGCAGTTTGAGTCCAAAGGCAATCTGGAGGCAGACTTCCTTCTTCCTCAGAGGACTCCAGTCTTTTGTTTTGTTTTGTTTTTAAGGCCTTCAACTGATTGAGTGAGTACCACCCACATTGTGGAAGATAATCTGCTTTATCCAAAGTCTACTGATTTTTTAAAAAATGGCTTTATAAATGTCTACAGTTGATCTCATCTAAAAAAAAAATACCTTTACATTGACTTCTAGACTGGTGTTCGGCCACATACTATGGCCTAGCCAAGTTGACACATAAAGTTAAGCATCATAGATTACATACCACTGCTGATCCAAAAACCACACATTGATTAACAGTAGTCTACAGATTTTCACATTATTTGGTATAAGGACAAAGTACTAATTTATATTAGACTTTGGAAAACCAAGATGTATAATATAATCTCTAAGATAACCAATATAAAAAAGAATAAAACAATGTTTAACTTGAGATAATAGAAAGTAATCCAAAAAAAAAAAAAAAAAAAGGAGAGATAACCAAATAAAAATTAAATGGTAAAATGATAGATATAGGCCCAGGTATATCAGAAATTATCTCCTATGTAAATGAACTAATATTTCAATTAACAATTAAAGGATGTATTTGAAAAAAAAAACTATACACTGCTTAAAGAAATACATTTGAATATAATACAGAATGGCTAAAAGCAAGATGATAAAATATATATATATATATATATATATATATATATATACACACACACACACACACACCATGAAACCACTAACCAAAACAAATCTATGGTAGCTATACTGCTATCAATTAAATAATGCTTCAGGACAAGAAACATTATCAGATTTAAAGAAGACCATTGCATAATAAAATGTCAATATACCAGGAAGATACAACAATCCCACATTTGCTTATACCTTACAACATAGCTTCAAAACATATACAGCAAAAAATATACAAAGAGAAATGTTCAAATCCACTATTCTAGTGGAAGATTTTAACTGATTTCTCATAACTAGAAATCAGTAAGGGGTGCCTGGTTGTCTCAGTCGATTAAGGTTAAGGATCCACCTCTTGGTTTTAGCTCAGGTCATGATCTCATGGTCATGAGATCCAAGCGCTCATGGGGCTCTGTGTTGAGTATAGAACCTGCTTGGGATTCTCTCTTTCTCTTTCT
Source organism: Panthera tigris (assembly GCF_018350195.1). NCBI lineage: Eukaryota > Metazoa > Chordata > Mammalia > Carnivora > Felidae > Panthera > Panthera tigris. Next base: position 111,740,329 of record NC_056665.1, read on the forward strand.
CTGTCCCTCTCCTGCTTGTGTGCAAATGTGCTCTCTCTCTCTCTCTCAAAATAAATAAATAGACATTTAAAAAATCAGTAAGGATACAGATGATCTAAACAACACAAATATAATAAACGTTTCCTGGTGGACATATATATAGAGCAATACACCTAGTGACTACAGAATATATATTCTTTCCAAGAACACACAGCACATTTACCAAAACTGCCATATTCAGAGCCCTATGGCAAATCTGAACATATTTCAAAAAATCAAAATCACGTCGGAGTATATTCTTCACTTTTAATGGGATTAAGCTGAATAATTGGAAAATACATATCAAGAAAACTAAGAAGTAAACTGCTAAATACCTATGGTCCAAAGAAAAAAATCACAAAGGAAATTATATAACCAATATTAACCCAATAATTTAAAAAATACATATTTAAACCATGATTATATGAAATTTATAGCTTTAAAAGAATATAGCAAAAAAGAAAGAGGCTAGGGGACCTGGCTGGCTCAGTTGGTAGAGCACGCAACTCTTGATCTCAGGGTTGTGAGTTCAAGCCCCATGCTGGATGCAGAGATTACTTAAAATTAAGATCTTTAAAAAAGCAGAAAAGAAGGAAGCTGAAAATCAATGCACTAAGTATCCCCTTTAAGAAGTTAGAAAAAGAATAGAAAGTTCATCCCAAAGAAACAAGAAGGAAGAAAATAATAAAGATGAGCTTACATTAATGAAAAAGAAAACATATATGATAAAAGGATAATCAAAGAAAATAGTAGTTTTGTTTAAAAGATTAATATAGTGATAAACTCTCCCCAAAAAGGCACAAATAATCAATGTCAGAAATGAAAAAAGGAAAGGGATATCATTATACATTCCACAAACATTGAACAGATAATAAAAAATATTATTTTTTTAAAAACTACATGCCAATAAATTTGAAAATTTAAATGAATTAGACATAATCCATAAAACATGCATACAATTTAGCAAAACCAAATTTAATTTTTAAATTAATTCATACTTAAAAACTTTCCAACACAGAAAATTATAGGCCTAAATGGCTTCACTGTGAATTCTACAAAATATTTCAAGAAAAACTAATGCCAATTTTCCCATATGTTCTTCCACAGGAGACAAAAGGAAAGATCTCTTTAACTCATTGTTTAAGACCAGCATAATCCTGATATAAAAACTGGAATTACAAGGACATTACAAGAAAGGAACATTAGAGGTCCATCTCTCTTATGACATTGATCTTTTTAAATTCTAAACAAATTCTAGGAAATACAACCTAGCAGTGTGAAAAAAAAAATTATACAGCACAATCAAACCAAAGTTATTTCAAAAATGCAATTGGCTTAACAGTAAAAAAAATCATTCAATGCAATCTGCTTCATTAATAAAATAAAGGAGATGAATTCTATGATCATCTCAGTAGATGCAGAAAAAGCAATTCATAAAATGCAAAATACATTTAAAAAAATCTTGTAGCACACTGAAAATAGAAAGTAACATCCTTCGTTTGATAAAGGGTGTTTACAAAACACCTAAAATAAAACTGAAGTTCTTAATTATCTGCTCCAAATCTACTCTTCTCCTGGTCTTCCCCACCTCAGTAAAATGACACCTTTATCCATCCATTTGCTAAAGCTGAATACCTGATTTAGAGTTCAGTCTCTCTGTCTCCAACCAGCCTCACACTCAATCCATTTGCAATGTTTTGATTCTACTTCCAAATATTTCCAGAGTTCATCCACTGTCTTCCATCTCTTTCATTACTACTCTGGGCTACCGCCATCTCTCACCTGCATTACTACCATAGACTTATAATAGATCTCCCAATTTCTATGCTTACCCCCTCCAAAGCATTATCCAAAATCACTTAGCAGACAAAGTGATAATCTTAAGACATTAATCATATAATATCACTGCCTGTTTAACAACTCCCCAATGTCCTTGGGAGGGAAAAGTCCCAAATTCTAATGCTATTTTCCCTTCGCCCACTACATCATAGTGGCCTCTTTCAGTTCTTTGAATCTGCCAAGCTAGTCCTCTCCCCCGCACTGCTTCTATATGTGCAAGTTTCTTTTTCCCCCTTCGCAATGGCCAACTCTTACTCGATCTACAGGATTTTACTTAAATGATACCTCTGCACACTTTCTCACTGCCCTATCCTTCCCTTTCTCAGAACTCTATACTTTTCCTTCAGAATTCCTATCAGAAATCTACATTATCTTATACTTTTACTTTTTAAACTCCTGTCTTCTTGACTACGCTGTATATTCCACAAAGGCAAGAGTCATGACTCTTTTGTTGTCTTCTGTTTCATCTTTATCTGTCCTGATGTCTAGTAATAATAAACATTCAACAAATCATTGTTGAGATAACAAATGAATGAATACTTCATATATTCCAAATATATTAAAAGTGTATACAGCTGTTTTAGATTCCTTCCAGCATGCACATTTTGAGCCACCATTGTTAGTAGGTGTGACTATAAGCAGTTTCAGGCATATAACCTTGAGCTTTTAGACAAACCTTGAAGCAAATGAGCACTGTGTTTCTCTTAGACCCATGCAATTAATTCTAGCTCCTAAAAACTCTTATCTCCTGTCATTAAGGTTTGCTACACATGGATCTTATGGGAAGTTATTGCAAATGGGCATAAAAGCAACTAAAGGCAACATATTAAGAGTTAAACGTTTTTATTCAGCTACAAATAGTTTTCTGGCTGAGCAGACTTCAAAGTCAAGTTAAAAACTTTCATTTTCGTGGTAAGCAAATAATGTTCCTAAAATAAAACAAATTGCCCAGCCAGTAATATTTATTTACAAATGCCCTTTGACCACCTTCTAGAAATGCTAAATGATGGTAAAATTTCAAAAGGCAGCAGCACAACCAACGCAATCTTTTTGTTAAAAATATTATCACCTTAAGGTGATAATCCCAGCAAAACAATCTTTATTAGTGTTGCAACTCATCTCTAACTCCAGAGTGATGCAAGATTAATTTGGTTATACCTTTGTATTTCATTTGTTCTACCTGCAAAAAGTGGTTGCTATGCCATGCGAAAATAGAATCTGTAGAAGCCCCGCGTTGCTAATAAACTTTAATGATGGGATCAACTCCCTTAATATCCCAGAAAGAGAAGAAATAAGATTTTCATTTTTATTCATAGAAATAATTTATTTCTTTCAATGAAATAAATCATTTATTTCATTGAAAGACATGGCCAGACTTTGTGCCATGATTAGAACCAGTTCTTTCTGGGATTAAACTGAAATCAAAATCACCAGCTAATAATCTGATACCAAAAGGTAGTTAACTCACAAAGGGGAGGAGAAACACCCACTGTCTAAACCCTTACTTAAAGAAAGAGTCTAAGTAATTAAAAAGGGTCTAAGTAATTATCAAGCTGTGGACCCAAGATCATTTAAGGGCTACTGGTAAGGGCAACAAGGGCTTTGTTGGTGGTGAGTTCAAACTCCAGCTCTTTCGCATACAAGTTGGGTGACCCTAGGCAAGTTACCAAACATCACAAAGCTTCTATTTATCCAATTATAGAAAGAGGATAACAATGCCCCCTCAAAAGTTTCCTGTGAGAAATTAAAGATTATCCACAGAAAGTACTTGGCACACAGTAGGAGTTCAATAAATGGTATTTAGTGGAATAGACATTGGCCTTTTTTTTTTTTTTTTTCCTCCTTTGGTAAAAATAGATGAAGAAAAGGAGAATGGGAACTAGCAAAAAAAAATTTTCTTAAATACTAACATTCCTCCCGGGGATGTTTAATATTGCAAGGAAACCTAAAACCCATCGAAAAAGGAATGTGAACTAGATAGAAACATAATTGGTCTCCAGGACTTTGTTATCTCATGTCCCCAAATTAACATTATCTAATAAACTGACACCAAATTTGTATTACATTGAGAATAATTTTTGGAATCCCATGGGTGAGAGATAGTAAGGAAGGGAGGAGAGGAAGAAAATGGGAGAAAAAGGAAAGGGAAGGGAAGACACAGAAAGAAAGAGAAGAAAGACAGAAAGAAACCAACCAGCTCCATCCGGATTCGAGTTTGCTTATAAGCAGAAGGATATGAGACTCTCTTCTTCCCTCTGCTATATTCCTCATGAAGGCAAAGACCACAGCCACTCTGTTCACTTCTATATACCCAGTAGCTAGCACAGTGCCTGGAACATCATAGATATTTAATAAATAATTGTAGAATGTGCAAATGAATAAATGAATGAGTGCTGCATATGTCCCCGGAGTCATTCATCCTGCAACCAAGAACTTGAAAACACAAAGGACTGATTTTATGCATTGACTCTAGGTATTTGGAAATGGAATTCCAGATATAGGTGTCCCCAGGTTTGTACCTAGTAGTTGTTTCTTAACCATCTCTCTGGCCCTGCAGAATGGCCTTTTCAAATAAAGATTCGAGGATCTTGCAGGGTGGCCTCAATTTCAGCTCTCACTCTGCCAGTGTTCTCAGTTGCCTTATATTACAATTTCTGGCGCTAGATATTAAAATTCAGAAAGAACTGTTTAGAGATTCTAGGTTGTACACACACAAAAAAATCAAAGATAGAGATGAGCAGTTAGAAATCAGTCAATACAGTGTCTGCTCTTATTACCGAGAGATGCTTAATCTCATTATTCAGTTTCGGGAGAGAACAGGAGGCACATAGTGAAATTCAATACAGACAAAATATATAGCTTCAAGTTAGCAACAGATAAGGTAATGTTGCAATTACCAATTTCAACATAAGTTTATCTGTCAATAATTACAGCTATTTAATCAAAACATTATAAGAATATTTTTTGGTATATTGCGTATTAACATTTCTTATTCTATTAAAAATGAGTCAAATGCCCCCATCAAATATATAAAGGCTACATAAATTTCACCTGGTTGATATGAACCACTAGATTTATGTTTTGAGACATTTTCTAAAACAATTCATAGGAACCTACTGCTACCATAACACAGAGCTATGAGGATTAAATTTAATTGTGTATGTAGAAGTGCTTTATAAATATTTGGCGTATGTATGGTGACATTGTTTCTTGCTCAGCCTGTTATCATGTAATGTGTAATGAAGTCACTTTCCATCCCTACCTGCCTTTCTGGTAGAGGCAAGATTTTTCTTCTCTTTCCTTTTTAAACTAATGAGACTGTGAAAAAGCAATCTAAACCTCTCAGAAGCCACCATATTTCAGAAATGAAGTGATTTATGGGTAGTAATTACATTACAAAAAGTTTATACATCGTTTGGGCATCATTCAGGGAAAAAGGTATAGTATGTTACTGCCATTATTAAACCCCAAAGACTCATTGATCAAGAATATAAAGATCAGCCACTTGTTTTGTTAAGTAATTAACTTAACTCTTCCCCATAGCTCCCATTCAGCCTTAGAATGATCCCGTTTCTCATTGGTAATGAGGGTCCCCAACAATATATTGAAAAGGGCTACTGAAAGGTGATACCAGTTAATTGCCAAAAGTAATTGTCATTTGTAATCACATTATTATCTAATTTGCTGCCACTAGATCATTAAAGTGCCAATTATGCATCTCTGCTTTAATGTATTAATAAAAACGGCAATCATTCATTTACTGCCTTTATAATTCCTGAGATAATTATACAACAGGCTGAAGATATATTTCTTCTCTGACTCAGCAAACTCTGCTGCCATATTGAAGGCTCCAAAGGTTAGGAAATTAACATACCAAAACTGACTGTAAGAGGTAAAACCAAACTTTCTCAGTCACTTCCTTCAAAGTGCCATAGGGCTGTTCATTCCATGGAATGGTGTGGTAAGGAAGAGCTTGCCTCAGTAAAATGGTCTGTTCCCTTTTTCTCCATTATTTCCCAAAGGAAAATATGAGTCAAGGAGAAAGAAAACCTTGTTCAGGAACAAGAAGGTGCTTTTCAGTTTGGTTTATAGGCCATGTTCTCTTGAGTGGGCATGTGGTTCAGGACAGGTTGCATTTCTAGGCCACAAAGGAAGATTTTTCATCTTGGAAAGTCTCATCTTGCCTGAGGAGACGTTTAAGCATCTCTGCAGCAGAGAAGGAGGCCAGGGGGGGTCAAGTGATAGTCTAGAGACTATGTGTTCAGGGTTTGGTTACATTATTGTGCTTGCAATTCTGTCAATTCCCACATCATAAGCCTGTATCATAAACAGATACAAAAATCCATTCTGCAGATAAATAGAAATCATTTAAGGAGTCTCAATTTTGGATTATCTGTCCTAACTTTTAATATAAATAATTGAGCTTCAACTCGGTTCAAGTGTCAATCTTTCTTATCAAAAAAGTTACGAGAAAAATAAGTTCTGCTGTCGCATGTCTTTTTGTCCACTCTTCTCTGTATTTGCCACATTTGAGACTGCACTAGTCGCATTAAGTGCTCCCTGGAGCTACATATAGCAGGATTCTTCAAGATATTGTGGAAGCCACTGCCTTCTCCCAAAAAGGATTCTGTCCAAGTGCTTCTCCAGATGTCAGAGTCCCACTGACATCCCTTTATTCATTCCATACATTGTTCTGGTGCAGAGGTCATCAAACTACAGTGGCAGGCGAATCCAGCCCACCCTCTGTTTTTGTAAATGAAGTTTTACTGAAACATAACCATGCCCATTTGTTTACATATTGTCTCAGTCCCTTTCACTCGACATCAGAGTTGAATAGTTGCAACAGAGGTTGCATGACTCACAGAACCTAAAATATTTACTATCTGAAACTTTACAGAAAAATTGCCAATCCCTGTTCTACTGGGGTTTTTTCATTGTCTGTTACAGAATCTCCTTCCTTACAAATGATGATTTTTGTTCTTACCTTGCTTGATGTTTCACTTTTCTTTTTTCTGGATTATTCTTCTAAATGATAACATCTTTTTCAACTTCTGAAATTTAACTCTCTGTTGCACTTCATCCACCTACTCCTCTGTGATTTTGATAACAGTTCCCCCAAGGAACTGTTGCTCAAAGATGCATGACAATTTCTCCTCTTGATCTATAGCCTGATAAGGAATCACCCTCTAAGTGGATCTAAAAAGATGATTCGTTCCATCAAATGTCCCAAGTAGACATTTGATGAAGGTCCTTGCTATGCATCAGGCATTGATGCTGATAATAAGGCACTGATTCCATAAGTAAAACACAGCCTTGACCTACCTAGAAACTCACAGTCTGGCAGGAAAGCCCTCATACACTTTCCTCATACAGGAAAGCCCTCATACACTACACTTGGAATTGTTGTTTATTTTAACACTTTCTTAGTTTACATGCCAAGAACTGTGTTAAGGGCTTTACATATATTAACTCATTTAATCTTCACATAATCCTATGAGGAAGATGCTATTACTATCATTTTAAAGATTAAGAAAAAAAACTCAGGCATGAATAAAGGAATAAGTTAGGATCATAGCAAAAGTTTAGTGACTAAGGTCACACATTTATTAGCAAATTTACACATTTAGTAGCAAAGCTGGAGGGCTCCTGGGTGGGTCAGGTGGTTGAGCATTAGAGTCTTGATTGGGGCTCAGGTCATGATCTCATGGTTAGTGGGATTGAGCCCCACATCGGGCTCTGTGTTGACAGCGAGGAGCCTTCTTGGGATTCTCTCTCTCCCTCTCTCTCTGCCCTTCCCCCACTTGCACATGCGCACTTTCTCTCTCTCTCTCTCTCTCTCTCTCTCTCAAAATAAAATAAATAAATATTTTTTAACAATTTAGCAAACCTGGGATTTGAACCCAAGCAGTTTGGCTCCAGAATCAAAACTCTTACCAATTTGTCAATACTAGCTTTTGTCTTTCCTTTCTGTGACCTGAGAAAAGACACTGCTTGCACATGGGACATCCCTGAATTCCCTGTCACATAACATGCAGTGGATCTGAGTTACACTGTGCAGATACATACTCACTCCCCAGAATCAACCTGCTTCACTTTGTGGGGAGATAGGTGGGTGCTGGCACATTCATACTCCCAGCCATCTGGGGACACCCTATTTCTCAGATAATGATTATCTTATCAGACTAGAGCCTTTCAAAAAAGAAAAAAGGTGGTTTTAACTCCCCTGTAGTGGGAGGGGAGAAACTATCATCTTGTAGCAAAACTGAAGGCAGCTATTTCTGACTACCAGGGAGAGGCAAATTCCCCTTCAGGGGAGACAATTCTTTACTTTAGGAAAAATATTTTGCTCTATCTTAATAGGGTACTTTTATTTGGAACTTAGTTTGGGTTTATTTTTTAATTTTTGCAGTTATTGTAAAAAGCCCCTGAGCACAGATGGAGAGGAGTTTGTGACAACAAAGAGAGTTGAACTGCTTACATAATCAAGTGAAGACAAAAATGTTTAAGCTTATTTATTTATTATTTATTTTGGGAGAAGAGAGACCCCAAGCCAGGGAAGGGCAGCGGGAGGGAGGGAGAGAGAGAGAAAGAAAGAGATAGACAGAGGGAGGGAGAATCCCAAGTGGTCTCTGTGCTAATAGCTAATAGCACAGAGCCTGGCATGGGACTTGATCTCACAGACTGAGAGACCATGACCTCAGTGGATATCAAGAGTCAGATGCTTAACCAACTGAGCTACCCAGGCACCCCTAAGTGAAGAAAATTTTAAGGGCACCCCAAAGAAAGAAGATAAGAAGCTTGGGATATATGAAAATGGAAGAAGTATAAAAAGTAAATATAAAAAACACCTAAAGAGAGAAGGAGGCCCCCAAAAATGTCCATGTGGTGGGGACATAGTTAGAGAAAATTGGCCAGGAGAAATCCTCTGTATGAAGACAATTAGTGGCCTTTAGGACTGCAATGCCTGATACCAAGTTTAAAGTTCATTGCTGTGCTGTGTGATCCTGGGAAGGGTGGCAACTCCAGAGGAGATGGGGGAGGGGCCATTGTGGGAGCAATATTGGTCATAAAAACAGCCACCTAATAAAAAGCACGTCACAACTGGAAAGGAAAAAGTAAACCTATCCCTATTCACAGATGCTATGAAAATAGCTATATATACTATATAGAAAATCCTAAGGAATCCACAATAAAACTATCTGAACTAATAAAAAAATCTCAACAAGTTTGCGAGACATAAGATCAATACATAAAACTCAATTGTATTTCTATACACTAGCAATGAACAATCCAAAGGTGAAATTAAGGAAATGACTCCATTTTCAGGAACATCAAAACAAATTAAATACCTAGGAATAAGTTTAACAAAAAAAAGTGTAAGACCTATATACTAAAACCAACATACCATTATGGAGAAAATTAAAGACTTAAATGGAAAAACTTCCTATGTGCTTGGATAAGGACACTTAATATTGCTAAGATGATGGGTTGCCTGGATGGTTCAGTCAGTTAAGCATCAGACTTTGGCTCAGGTCATGATCATATGGTTCGTGAGTTCAAGCCCCACATCAAGCTGGGTTCTGTGCTGACACCTCAGAGCCTGGAGCCTGCTCTGGATTCTGTGTCTCCCTCTCTGCCCCTCCCTCGCTTGTTCTCGCTCTCTCTCTCTCCTTCTCTCTCTCTCTCTCAAAAATAAACATTAAATATATATATTTACTTAAGATGACAATTTGCCCCAAATTGATCCAGATTCAATGCAATCCCTTAAAAAAAAAAAAAGTCCTTCTGCCTTTTTCACAGAAATTGACAAGCTGATCCTAAATTCATTTAGAAATTCCAGAGACTCGGGGTGCCTGGGTGGCTCAGTCTGACTTAGCTCAGGTCATGATCTCACATTCCGTGAGTTTGAGCCCTGCGTCAGGCTCTGTGCTGACAGCTCAGAGCCTGGAGCCTGTTTCAGATTCCGTGTCTCCCTCTCTCTCTCTGCCCCTCCCCTGCTCACACTCTGTCTCTGAAAAATGAATAAACCTTAAAAGAAAGAAAGAAAGAAAGAAAGAAAGAAAGAAAGAAAGAAAGAAAGAAAGAAAGAAGAAAGAAAGAAATTCCAGAGACTCACAATAGCCAAAGCAATTTTGAAAAATAACAAAGTTGGAAGACTTGTACTTCCTAATCTCAAAACTCACTACAAAGCTACAGTAATCAAGACAGTGTGCCTGCTGACTTAAGGATAGACATATAGAACAATAGAATAGAATCAAGATACCAGAAATAAACTCATATACCTATGGTCAATTGATTTTCAATAGGGGAGAGGGTTAAATAGGGAAGAATAATCATTAAGCAAATGGTACTAACACATGCAAAAGAATGAATTTGGATCCTATCTTACACCATACACAAAAATTCACTTCAAATGGACCAAAGACCCAAATGTAATACCCAAAACTACAAAACTCTTGAAAGAAAACATAGGTATACATATTTATGATCTGGGATAAGGCAATGGTTTCTTAGACACAACACCAAAACAGCAAGCAAGAAAAGGAAAAATAGAGAAATCAAATTTCATTAAAATTAAAAACTTTCATGCTTCAAAGATCAGCATCAAGAAAGTGAAAGACAAACCACCAGAATGGGAGAAAAATTTTGCAAATCGTGTATATGACAAGGGAGTTATATAAAGAATAAATTTTTTTTAAATGCTTATAACTCAGCAATGAAAAGCCAATGCAGTTGAAAAATGGTCAAAGAATTTTGACATTTCTTCAAAAAAAAAATACACAAATGACTAACCAGACCATGAAAAGATGTCCAACAACATTGGTCATTAGGGAAATAAAAATAGAAATGACATTGGTACAATTCATACCTACTAGGATAGTAATAATTAAAAAGATGAACAGTAGAGAGTGCTAGGGCAGATGTAGAGAAACTGGAACCTTCATATATGGCTAGTGGGAATTTAAAATGGTGCAGCCATTTTAGAGAACACTATAACAGTTCCTTAAAAGTTTGAACACAAAGGTACGGTATGATCTTGCAATTCTATCCTACATATATGTCCAAGAGAGTTGGAATCATATGTCCACGAATATGATTGCTCATGAATGTTCATAGCAGCACTATTGATTTTATCCAAAAAGTAGAAATAACCAAATATCCATCAGCTAATGGATAAACAAAATGTGATATATCCAAACAATGGAATGTTATCCATCAATAAGAAGGAATAAAGTACTGATACATGTTACAATATGGATGAACCTTAAAACCTTATGCTGAGTTAAAGAAGCCAGGTACAAAAGGCCACACATTGTGTGATTCCATCTATGTGAAATTTCCAGAGCAGGCAAACCCATAGGGACAGAAAGTGGAATGGTGATTCCCAGGGGCTGGGGGCAGTGGGTGATGAGAAATGATTGCTAATGAATATGAAATTTCCTTTTTAGAAGAATTAAATTGTTTTGGAATTATAGTGATGGTTGCACAACTTTGTGAAATACTAAAAACCACTGAATTGTACAACTTTAAAAGCATGAATTATATGATATGCAAATTATGCCTAATGTTTTTTAAAAACCTCCTTTTCAGCAAATACAATCAAAAGAAGGTGACCTTGAAAAGGGAAGGAAATAGTTGGCAGAGGAGGACATCCCCTCATTCCTAGAGAAAGACCATAGAAAAAGAGTATTCTCCCTCTCCCTCTCTCTCTCTCTCTCTCTCTCTCTCTCTCTGTCTTTTTAATTCAAGAGAATTAAATGTGGTTTCTAAGGCATTCATGTTTGAAGTAATGCACCAAATAGCAATTTCATCTAATCTAGAAAGTGGTTTCAGACAGTTCTGATTGAAAAGAAAGGGAAAAGAGATTTCCAAACTGACGTGCTGTGGGCAGATGTTTTTTGCTTTTTAAAGTGGCAGGAATTCAAAGGAAGTGTGTGTAGGATTCTCTGGCTGCAGTAAAGGCTTCAATCTCAGAAGACTAGGAACGTTCTCTGAAAAGCAAGCTGAGAGTGAACTTGTGGCCTGAAAGCCAGCCCCAGCTGGGCGCCACCCCAGTGCAAGGAGTGAGGGCACACAGCAGGGCAGGCCAGGAGATCTGTAGCAGAATTAACTGGGCCCTTACCCCAACACAACCTTCTAAGGGGCCTGTGCTGGGGCTTGTGGGTTCAGGGCTGCTTCAGGCCACACAGGTCTCTCCATGAGACTATGACCAAGCCCATTTCTGTGACCTGGTTGGTAACTTGAACAAATGGAAGAAAAAAAGTGCTCCTCCAAGTTCTGTCCCTCAACCCCCTAATTTGTATTCTCTTTTTACTCGAATTTGTTTTCCATAATGTAATAAACACCCGCATTGGTCAAAATTGGCTGTTAACCTTATAAGATCAGTCAAGGCCCCATGAGACTTGGGACTTAATTCTTCCTGGAGGGTCACGTGGATACTGGAGGAGCAGGGAGCTAAAGGAAGAAGGCTGTGGCCAATGGGGCAGAGGTAGAATATGTGGGATATCCTAGAAGACCTGAGAAGCATCCCATGGTAAAACCCAACCACTCACTCTACTGCTACCCAAGGCGCAGACTAAAGACCTCTTTCCCCATAAAGACAAAGTAGGAGGTAGCTAGCACACAGGCAAAACACCAGCACCACCCAGGATCTGAAAGCCCATCAGGAGAAAAATAGTATCACCTCTTCCTGCCTCATCATCAGGGAACAGCAACATTCACCATGGACAGCCCAGAGCACGGACCCTTCTCTGCAGCTCAGCCAGAAACAGTGGGGCCCCTGTCTCTAGTTTCCTCTGCAGAAGAGACCAGCCACCATTCAACAGAAGTGAAGGGGTCTACCATGCAGGTTCCAGCCCCCTATACCTGGGCATCTCCAAAACCACCTCCTGTTAATGTTGTGGGCTTTAGCTGCAGTTCTGAAATTGGATGGCCCCAAATTCAAATTTCACCTCTTCTACTAACAAGCGAAGTGATCTTGAATAAGTTATCTTTCAAAAACATCTAAGAAAAATTGTTAGGTTTGGAGCTGAGGGAATTAAGCCAAAGGTATAAACTTGAACGTTTATTGGAAGTAATTAAAGCTGTGGCTTAGTTGAGATGGCCCAGAGAGACGACAGAATGGTTAGAAGGCTCAGGACTGTCAGGGAAAATTATCAAAACCTTGGTAATGGACAACAGAGGTGACTGGGCTCTACACATTGTCTAGTGGACCCTCCAGGGATTATCTTATTTTGTGGAGCTGTGCACGTTTGATTGCCTTCCTATTGGCAGGCTATTTTACAACCCTCTTAAGGGTAGAAGTTAATTTGTAGAAAACTGATAGTAATGCAAATGATTGTTGTCCATAGCACTGTGACGAATTTTGTCCCAATAGAGATACAATTGATTTTTACTCTGTAGAAGGATGACCCCAAGCATTATATTTTATTGTTCTATAGAATATTAACCATCTTGAATCCATTAGCAGATTCATTTCAGCATTCCTGAATATATATGCATGTGTTCTTCAACTTCTCCTTTGACCTGATTTTAACACCTTAGTGGTTTCTTTATTAATTAATCATTACATAAAAGCTTTGATGTGTTCTCTTACATTTGTGTGAGAGCCCTGGATTTCACCTTTTTGAAAATGATGCTTTCGCAGGACCAAGCCCTTAAGGAAAGCCAACAGATGGTGGAGGGGCATGACCTTGCAAAGGAGGGAAAGAAAACATAGCCAACGAAGCAAGGAAAGAAACAGGAGTGTCTGGGCACAAAAGTCAAGGTAAGACAAGTGTTCTGAAAACAGGGAGTGAGCAACTAAATCCAAGGGGCATTTAATTAATTTTCATCTTACTTAACCACCCAGTTGCATTCAACCCCCAGCCCTCCTTACTGCCTCTCTGCACCACTAGTCCCTCCCACAGATGTGAAGCAACCTTTTCTAAACCACACAAAGCACAGGACGTCTTGTTACTCCCTTCTCCTGAGACCAGAGACCTACTCATCTGACATTTATATAACCAAGGGAGCCTACTCAAGCGTTCTTTGTAGAGTGAGGAACATTTACTTCAAGGTGATTTTCTGTTCCCAACTTGACTGAATCACATAGCACAAAAAAAAAAAAAAAAGAAAGAAAGAAAGAAAGAAAAGAAAGAGAAGGAAAAAAAACAATTTAACCTATCCTCGCACCTCTTTAAATAAAGTGTGTATACCTTACACATCCTTAAAGGTTGTCCCACCACACTAGCATCCTTGGAAGACAATCCGTTGGCAAATTTGATCCCTCCCTTCATTTCAACCACAGACGGGAGCACTGAAAAGAATTATGTGGCTGTGTCTGAACACATATAAGTTGCCCAGCTGCTACTTCTTACGTGACCTTGGGATCTCAGTAAGCCCCAATTTCCCCCTCTTTTTCCCTGCTCTGACTTCCAGATAGATTGCATTTACCACAGCAACAATCTTCCCTGTCATTTTCCAATTCCAACAACCTGTAAAAGGCAGGAGCAAGATGTAGAAAAATCATTGAAACCCAACCAATAGTTTTTAAAAAGCAACCAGCACTGTGTCCCACACTCCCCCCACCCATGTTCTCTAACCTTAAAAAAGCAAAAGCCACAAGGAGCAGCTTGAAGATGGTCTCATTTTTCTCATCCCCATTTGTCCAGGTTGCAGGAAAATCCCCCAACTGCCAGCAGGCATCGTTACTTTTCATTTGTTAAGCACCCAATGGATGGATCAGCCTTTAGTATTGGGTGCCCTACTGCACCACCTGCTATGATCTCTCCAGGTGTGCCCGCAAATGACACATAGCTAACAAGCCTGAAGATTTTCCTGCTCATCTGAAGGGCACTTTAAGAAATTACCCAAGTGTCTAGAATTAGAGGTGGCTGCAGTCACTGGCATCCCAGATGGTACCACTTTTCAGCATTACAGATTCTAAGGGAGGGGGAAACTGACAGCACAGTAGATCTCCCCCTCCAACATCTACCTTCTCACTTGCTTCCCAAAGGTAAGATGTCAAAGATGCCCTAGTGGTCATTTTCAAACTTTAGAGTTCTTGGTACCTATTCATATGGCACTTATGAGGGCAAGCCAGTGATACCTCTGGTAAATTTCAACAGTTCCCATTCTTGAACTGTACCAAATGTTGGGTAATTCTACTGAGTAGCCACTAGATGGCAGGCTTCAACCTCCTAAAGGCTCTCCAACATTTCCAGTCTTTGCTGCCTGCAGGGTTCGGGGGACACTGGAATGACAAGCTGTGGGCAGGGGCGTCTTGTCTCTTCCATTTATTAATATTCCTAAGCACAGCTTGAGAAGCTTCTCACTTCAGTTTAGAGAGCTTATTTGTTTGGGCATTCATTTGGTTTAAGAAGAATAATTCACTAATCATGTGTCAGGTAACATGCTTTTACATTTTAGCTCCTGTCTTTATAGAAAAAATGTCTACCTGAAAGATTCATGACAAGAGGATGTGCATATGTGAAGAATATTCACCTGCATGTTAACAGAGCACCAGGGGTTCCAGGGAATAAAGAATTTACCCACTGGCAAAATAAATGTAGATCTATATTACTGGAGCACACATACACAATCAGAATGAAAAATCATATTAGCAATAGCTTACAAATACCGTTTCAAGTTCCAACCATAATTATAACATTCACTATCAATCCTACTTGTTCTTTCTGACTTTTAATGACTCAGTCACCTACTCAAAGATGAGAAAATAAAGGTGCAAGAATCTGCATTTTAAGGTGTCAGTCACAGCTTCAAAAAGCAGAAAAGAGAAAATCTGTTCCAACTTGTTTGGAAAGAGAGAATTATGCACTTGTACCCATGGGGAATCTCCCAGTTGGGGAGAGGGCTGCTGGGGAGGGAAGGCAGGGAACAAATGAGGACAGGGATCCACACTGGGGACAGTGGTTATACAAACAGAAATAATCTAGGTTCTCTTGGAAAAAATGAGGAGGTAATTTAGTTGCAGCTGGATCAGGAAGATTTCAGAGCAATGAGAATCAGGTAAGGGCAGCAGAGACAGTTAATAGAGGACATTTTAGACTCACAATAAAGAAATAATTTCCTTAGGGCCTTAAAAATAACAATAGCTTCCAGAAGGTAGTTAGCATGCAGACTTGGAGATTACTTGTGCTCATCCTGTTCATAAAGACACACACATGGGTCCATCCACAAGCACCAGTAATTAGATTCCACCACTCTCTGTCCCAAGCAGTCTTGCACAGTGACCATTAACCCCCTGCCTCAGAGGTGGGAGAAGTGATCTGAGAACACTGTCTGCACAGGCCAGGGCTCGTAATGACAGCAGCTGTTACCCTTCCTCTAAGCGTGTGTCTGCCTCTGGGAGGGCCAGTGCACTTGGCACATTAAAGAGCATTTATAAACAGTAGGTTAGAAGAGCTCAGGGGAAGAAGAAGAAGCATGTAATGAGTGATGGTTATTAATGACCATTATTATCTTTGTCCTGACCTAAGAACTATTCCTCCAAGAGTGTTTACTTAGCATGCAGGACTGGAACTGAGTCAAACATGAGGTGCCCTGAAACTCTGCTATTAATCTACCAATTTTTATACAGAGAGGAGATTGCTTCATGAAGTGAAGTTCTCCTCTTAAAAAATAATACATATAAATGAAAATTTTAGAGCCCCCCATGTTCCACCAGAAGAGAAACGGATCGATTCTCTGTGTGGTGAGTCACGTAATAGGGGGCATTCGGGCAGGTTTAACATGAATAAGGTATTGATTTCCCCTTGTTACTTGATTCAACTTTATTCCTTTTGGATTGCCAAAGGCCTCTGTGATGGCAGAGGCTGCAGTCCAGGGGGCAATTGGGAGCTGTATTTTCTGGTCCTTTATTTATTCATTAAACTTTCGCACTAACAACATCTGAGTAAAAGAGAGGATTCAGTTAAAGCCAAAAAATATGTCTAATTCTTTCCACATTTAATAAAGAGAGTGACCAGTTTACTGTAGAGGCACTAAGAAACCGGGTGGGCGGGCCATTCTCAGTATGATTCATGATATCTGGGGGTGGGGACATTGGTTTATCTTTTTACTTATTTACTTTTTACTTATGAAATTTTTTTCATAATTCATTTGTACAGTCCTGTTAATATTTTACATTATACAAAATGATTTTGAGGCAAAGTGAACATCTTCTTTTGCATACCTACCCCCTCTCCCAATCCATGCATTTCCTGTTGGTAATACTGTAAGTACTTAGATAATGTATCTATCCAGGATTTTCTGTGCATTTGCATCTATAAACACATAGTAGTTTTGTTTCCACAGAAATGGAATCACGCCATATGTATTGTTCTAGAATATAATGTCTTGGAAATCTTTCCATGTGAGGGTAAAGAGCACTCCCTCACACTTTTTAATATCTGCATGGTATTCCCTAATTTTGATAGTTTCACTTATTCAGTCTTTCCACTGATGGGCTTTCAGAATGTTTCCAGTTTCTTTTTTTTTTTTTTTTTTTTTAATGTTTGAGAGAGAGAGAACACAAGCAGGGGAGGGGCAGAGAGAGAGAGGGAGAGAGAGAATCCACATAGTGCAGAGCCTGACACAGGGCTTGAACTCATGAACCATGAGATCATGACCTGAGCCAAAATCAAGAGTCGGACACTTAACCAACTAAGCCACTCAGGTGCCCCCGAATGTTTCTAGTTTCTAGTTGCTGAGTAATGCTACAGAGCTCACACAACTTGGCCTCACAGAAGGTCCCTTGACACATGGGCAGCCAGATGAGAGGCAAAGTGGTTAGGCTAGGTCTGGGATGGCAGAAGTGTGTCCTAGGACCACCACCTCCCTGCTCTGGTAGCCCATGGCCCTAGAGATAAGCTTAGGACAGCATCTGAAAGGTGCCTCCATCCCTGCCTGAACCTACCTCACCCCCATGTTGTTCAGGCAAGTGTAGATGAGACTGAAAATGAGCTGGCAGAACTGGCTAAGCCCTCAGTTAAGATGCAAATGTTGAAGCTGAGTAAACTGGTTGGATCCAATGACCTGATACCAGATGGAATGTGAGGAGCGAACATGTCAGCAATGGACACAGAACATTTAAAGTCAACACAACAAAGACAGAGACATATCAGCAGACTACAGAGAAGACGGACATCTCTACCTCAGGCCACAACCTAGAGAGAAGGGCAGGAAAGGAGAAAACAATCTGAATTTCCTGTGTCTTTGTTCAAAAGAGACTGTGTTCAGCTGAAGGTTCCCAAATTTGCTTGAATTGACAAGTTTATCACCATCACTGAAAAAGATTTGAATATTATGTTAGTTTGCTAGGGCTGCTGTAACAGAGCACTACAAACTGAATGGCTAAAACAGCAGAAATTTACTCTCTGACAATTCTTTAAATTCTTAACACTTGAAATCCGAGATCAAGGTCTTAACATGATTGCTTCTTCTGAGGGCCGAGTGAAAAGCTATCCCATGCCTCACCCTAGATTCTGGTAGTTTGCTGGCAATCTTGGCCTTCCATGGCTTATCGAAGCATCACTTTGACCTCTGCCTCTTTCTTCACATGTTGTTCTCCCTGTGTGTTTGTCTGTGTCCAAATTTCCCCTTGGTGTAAGGACACTTATCATATTGGATTACAGCCATTCCCAGCAATGGCACTTGAAATTGATGACCTCTCTAATCTAAAGACTCCATCTCCAAATAAGGTCATATTCTTAGGTACTGGGAGTTAGAACTCCAACATATCTTTCTGGGGGGAGGGGGACAAAATTTAAACCATAACAAGTGTTAAGTTCAGCTAAAGAGAAATAAAGCTCTACTTTTGCTCACTTGAATCACTTGATTGAAATGTGAACCCTCAAAACTATTTCACTTGCATCAAGAAATAGGAGAACTAAGGGAGATGTCTGTCCTTGAAGATGCTTGACCTACAACTTAGAAAATGTTTTCTCACAAGTTTGTCTCTAAATTTCGCAGAATTTACAGATAATCCCCTGAAAATCCATTGTCTCACCCCTGCAGAAGCAAGACCCTCAAGTCTCTGGAAAAGACCCCACTGGCCACCAAGTCTATCAGAGAATCAGCCCTAGGAGGCAGCAGGTGAAGTTACCATGTGATGGGTCCTGAACTGCACCAGAAGAGATACTTAAGACCAGCCAGGGGGCCCTCCCAGGTCATCCAGGCAGAGCGTAGATGCCTAGGGCAGGAAGGAGGAGAGAAGCCAGGAAGCTCAGGTGATGGCTCCCTTCGGCATGCAGGCTTCCCAGGACCTTTCTCATGATTCGCTTTCCTGTTCATCCCAGGAAGAACCAGACAGTGACCTCAGGAGGTGGACTTTAGGCATGAGCCCCAAGGGGTGGCCCAGGTGTCCATGCCAGCATTTTGAATGGTCAGCTAGAAAGCAGGCAGGATTTATCCCAGACTCAGAGAGGAAGAGACTTGTCAGAAGCCAATTCACTCTCAACTAGTTAATACCTAAAGTGAGGTTAGCAACTTGGCAGCAGCAAGCATTATGTGGAGCTTCTGAACCTGCCATTCTCTCTTGACAGTTTCTATTAAGACATCCAGTTAGGGAGTTGGTTATGGAGCTTTGTTGGAGACTGTTGTTTTCTCGTGTATGTCAGAGGTTGACTGCTCTTTGTGGAGGGGAGGTTGGGGAGGGGGGTTGTCAGCACAGCACGTGGTGGGACTGCCAGAGACTGCAGCATGCCATTGTACCTGAGAGGGAGCTTGAAAAACCTCTGTGACAAAAGCCACAAAAAACCCAGAGACACACCACAGGGAGTTGGTGAGTGGCTCACACCTAACTGATAGATTGGATTTACTCCAAAAAGCACAAATAGCATATCATGTACACCACAGGCTGGAAGTGTGAGAAAAGCAGACTCAAATGATGGCTGATGAAATGCGGTAAACAAATACCAGCTCCCTCACTCCAACTGGAAGAGCTCTCGATCTCTTTTGTGTGCTGGCTGTAGGGTTCCCCAGGAGCATAAACTCCAGTCGCCCACATGGGTGCTTATAACACTCCTTTGCTGGTTGCCTCCCTTCCCCCTTCCTCTATGGGTGTTTCCTGGCATCACTTCCCAAATATACTCCTGGTCCCCAAATCCTTGTCTCTGGGAAGACCCAATCAGGACAAACACTTACTCAGTTGGGTTGTTCCTATTTCACCAAGATGTAAATCAAGGTCTGAACATGGATTTGCTGAAAAACTTACCCTGTTCAGCACAGTATGGGCTGAAGGGACACGCCATGTAAGCAGAAGACAACCTCTGGGACAACAGCAAGTGAGAAGATATGAAGAAAAGTAAATGTCACTGAGAAAGACAGGGTGGCTGTGGAGGAGCTCTTTTTTTCCTCCTATGTCTGCAGCACATCTTAAAATAAGAACTTGTGCCCTCTCCCCATCTTCTCCATTTTCTTTCTCTCTCATCTACTGATACAGCAAAGTGTCCTGAGCACATGACTAGCTCTCGCTGGCCCTCTTTTGGATCCAGCCTGTCCAAGGAATGAACAATGACTTAAAGTCTACCTTTACCCCTGTGGAATTTAGCTTCCCTGGCTGTGATGGGGCCATATGTTCAATTCAGACAAGACTATGAAGTCCATGGCGCCCTGACATCCAAGCCCCGTCCTCCCGGGACTGGCATAAGGCAGGTGCAACTGAGCCCTGTGGACTCCTGTGCCTACTTCTCAACTGGTTCAAAATCCAGAGGACAGATGACATGAGTAATTGGCACGTTTAAATACCAATAGTCACCAAATATGCTACTCTCATGATGGAACATCAGGAAGATGACACTTTCCCTTGCTTTGTTGGCAGAAAGAGTTTCACTGGTTCATTTTGTGGACAAAAGGTCAAATGATCAACCTGGGAACAAATTGGCAGCAGCAGGTGGCAGAAGTCACACAGCCCAATTCCAACTGCAAACATCTGGCTTCATTCTGACTCATTTATGGAAGATTAGTTCTCTTTACCTCTTCAAACCAGCTGCTCTGGAAAACAGATCTGCCTGTTTTAGTGGCACAGAAAAGACTCATGTCCTTAGCCAAGTCACTTCACCTCTCAGGGCCACAAAGAACTGCTCTCTTTTCTCCTGCCTTCTTCCCAAGTTTCACATTGCTTGATCTCCTTGAACAAATATGTTCTCCTCTGCCATATCTTTGCCTCCCCCTTGGTCCCGTGCTGCAGCCAGACTCCAAGGTGTCTCATACCCAAACCCATCTCCAGTGACACTAGGAGTCCTAACACCTCTTCCAGCTTTAGGACTCCATGGTTCTGTGTGCCCAGAATCCCCCATACATAGAACTTCCTAACACTTCAATTCCCCCAGCCTGGGAATCACTGCCCCACCCTACCTGGAAGTTGTGTAACTAACTGTAAATAATCTCCTGAGAATCCACTGCAGAGGTGATACCCTCAAGACTCCAAGGAAAAACCCACTGACCACAAATTCCACTGAAGAAGAGACCCTAGGAGAACACAGGGTAAGGTATCATGTGGTGGGTCTTGCACTGCAAAGAACAGGGAGCCATGCACTGTGTCACCCAGGCATGGGATAGAGAGGCAGAGGCAAAGGTGGAGGCAGGCTGATGTTCTCCAGGTAGACTCTACTTCTGTACTCAGCAGAAAGTCATTTTTAAATGAGAATATGGAGTAAGAAGGATGTTCCATCACAGTGAGATCATGTGAAACAACTATTTCTAAGCCCCAGGCATTGACCTACATAACCCAAGTGAGGCTGATTTGTGTTAACACCAAGGGAGCTAGACAGTCATGGGGAGTTCACTGTAATAGGATTTGATCAGAAAAATGTTCTCCCTCCTCCTGGACTCTCGTCTATAACCTGACACTCCAGGAAGGCCACCAGGCTTTCCACTGGGGCAGACCATGAGGGAGGGCCTACACCAGAGCAGAAAGATCAGAATAACTGGAGAAATTCTGGGCTAGGAGAAAGGACACCAACCAGTTTCCCTTCCTCTGTGAAACAGACACAATTCAGATCAACACAGCAGATGTTTTACCTCCAAAGTAAACATCTGAAGTATCATTTTTGTTCTTCAGTACAAATGCCTTTTCACAGTGATATCCCCCTGGCCTGGGATCTTTGACTCCTCTGCTACACTTTCCACCAGGTAGGGCATTGAAACTCAGTTCTATACTTAGACTATCATTCTCTGCCTCAAGTGTAGTTATTTGGGCTCAGATCTCACCTCTGGCCAGTGGTGAGAACCCGGGGCTGGGAGTGAGGAACCCTGGTTTGGTCTCAGCACTGAAAAGCTACAGATCAAGGGAAAATCTTTTACCTGTTTTAAATCCCATTTCCCCACTTTAGAAAATAGATGGATAAACCAAGAAATCTCTAAGGTTCCTTCCATCTCCTAAAATATCTCTCCTTTTATTCAATTTAAAGATACACAATGGTTTCATTGCTTGTATAGGCCATATTCAGGAAGGGGGTAAGAGAGGCAGATGGTTGAGAATAACACCTTTTCAAGACACCATTAAAAAGTAATTTATATTTCAAGACTCCCATTCTGTCTTTTTGGAAAGCCTGAAAGAAACTCCTTTTATCCGGTTGCCAGACAACCTTTCTTTGAGGCTTTCGTTTCCCTTTTTTTTTTTTAAAGAAATATAAATCTGGCTTTGGATACCTGGTTAAGAGCGAGAGCTGACTTTAGGTGTCCCTCAGCAAGAACATGAATTATGGTTGCCTACCAGTAATGTGACTGAAACTAAAAGAATTTAAGGAAAATGCTTTAAGACAGCTGATGAAACTAAAAATGGCTTGTAGATACTGGAGGCTCGAAAAAGCTATAGAAAAGATTGATAATTAAATAGTATATTGTATTTCAAGATTCTCTATTTTGCAAAAATGTCTTTCCCAAGTAGTATTTTATCTTCACATTAGCCTTTTGAGGAAGAAGAATAGATAGTTCCTTTTTTAACTGACGAGCAACTACACCCAAAAGAATAAATGACTTGTCTTAATTTTCCTGTCTAACTAATGACAGAGCCCAGGTTTCCAGCCTCTAGCTTGGCCCTTGACTTCTGGATGAGTATCTACAGAAGACAAAGAAAGGTTATTTTCCTCAATCAGCTTCCCTCAGACCAGCAACCCAAGAAGGGCCAAGACAGAGAAAAATGAGAAAACAGCAGGTAGGTCAGGCAGTGAAATTCTAGGCAGGAAAATCCAGGGTTACTTTTGTAGGGGGCAGGAAGAATCACACTTCTCTTATCTCAAGTCCCCACCCAGCCCCTGGGCAACCAGGGTGCCCCCACTTGTCAGGAGTCAGTACAAAGTTTTAGAAGGAAACAGAAAGAAAAAGATTCTAAAATTAAGGTAACAGCCAAACTCGACAGAGCTAATTGTTTTGTTTCAGGTTCCCAGCACCACCCTGCCAGTCTGCAGAAATAAAGACTACTTGTCATAATGCAATATATTTATTTATCTGTCTGCTTTCCTATCTGACTGTGCATCCACTGAAGGCACAGACTGATGAATCATTCAATTAGGTTTAATTTGGCAGTAAGAAACCACGTCCCCTTAATCTGTAAGGTTATGTGCCTGATATATTTGGTCAAGAATGTTAGAAGCTTAAAAGCACTGAAACGAAAGTCTGGAGGTAGTGGTTTAAATATTGCATACCTACTAGAGTTAGAGACTCATTCTTTCACTTAGTTGTGGCAACTAAAATCATAGTGAAAAATTCTCAAGAGATTTTCTCTGCCAAGACCAGTTGTTGTCAAAATCAAATGCCAATTTTGTTTACCATCATAAGATTAAGAGTGGGGACTTCAGAAGTATGTCAGGGTTATATTATTGTATTGTTAAAATAACTAGTGTTATTCCTAAGTGGTATTGCTATCATGTAGATTCCTTCCAAATACAGTAGCTATCGTTGTATCTTAAGTAAATAAATTAACAAATAAATAATTCATTGGTCATGAGAATTTTAAGGAAATTTTATGTAACTCACCATAAAAGATATGTAAAAGGTAATGAATAAGAATACCGAACTACTTACTATCAAGACTTAAGTGGCTTGATGCTTTCATGAGTTGTACTTCACACAAACGTTAAAAATGAGAAAATATCTTATAAAGACAAATAATTATACAATAAATGGTATTAAAATATAGGGGGGAAAATAATGAAAGAATGCTGGAACGAGGGAGGCAGTCACCCAGAGCAGAAGCAGAGGAAGCCATTGTTAGCAGCTTCCTATGGTGCTAGAGCACCTGAGGGTCTGGGTGTCCTGAGGCTACTCAAACCTAATCCCTTCATACCTGGAGCTTGCATCACTATTCAAGAATGTTTGCAAACAGTTCATGCCTTTGATAGGAAATATTTCTGGGTACCCATCATCCTTTTGGTTCTTAAATCAGACTCAGCATCAGCAAGGCCACACCCAGAAGTAGAAGTGAGGGGAGATGGGAGGGCCAGAAGTAAAGGCAAGTATCCAATTTTTCCTGAATAATACTCTTGCTTCCAGTTCCCCAGCAGTTGAGACAGTCCATTTGCCTGTCATGTCTCATTCCTGGTGTTCTCCAGTGTCTATATAATGTCTAGTTCACGGTTTGCACTTTACATGCATTTTTTTTTTTAATTTTTTTTTCAACGTTTTTAATTTATTTTTGGGACAGAGAGAGACAGAGCACGAACGGGGGAGGGGCAGAGAGAGAGGGAGACACAGAATCGGAAACAGGCTCCAGGCTCCGAGCCATCAGCCCAGAGCCTGACGCGGGGCTCGAACTCACAGACCGCGAGATCGTGACCTGGCTGAAGTCGGACGCCTAACCGACTGCGCCACCCAGGCGCCCCTACATGCATTTTTTAATTGACTACCATAATTGTCTCTTAGCTCGGTTTCCATCTAAACACCTTTTTTCTCCCATTCTAACTGCACAAATATGAGCTTTGGAGACCTTCATTAACTTGAATGTTGACCTCGCTAATAGTGGCATAACTCAGGTCTACAAGCATTGATTCAATCTCTTTTTCTATTATACCACATAACTCCTCTCCTAAAAACCCACAGTTCTGTGTGGCTTACTTGGCACATCAAATTTAGGTGTTTCTTCTGCTCAGCTTTCTCACTCAAATGCCTCCTATCTTTTCCCATCTTTTTCCCCCATTCACAGATTCTCTTTGCTAATCAGGCATTCCTGCCGGTTATCTCCTCATTCTTGCCTTCTCAGAAACCCTTGGCCAATCTTTAAAGTATTCCCCTGTCTCCTTCTACAAATGCATGTCTCTTTTCCTTCCTTGGAAACGTGTATCAGACCACACCTTTTCCAGGAAGCCCACCTAAACTAGTACTACTTCACTCCATTCCACTCTGACTATTCCCCCATCAGCATTCCTGAAGTGCTTATCTTCTCTTCAGGTTCATACCGGCTGACACACAGCAGGCACTGAATAAAAAGTTGTTGAGTAAATGAATAGATTCTATTGATTCAGCCTCTGAGCCATCTCTCAGATATGTCCCTTCCTCTCTATTTCCACTGTCACAGTCCCACAAATGGCTCTCACCATTGTTCCCATGGACCATCAAAATAGTCTTCTAAGAGCTTTCTTTCCCTTCCCTTCTTCATCTATTCAGACTCCACAGTGCCATCTGTGTGAACTTTCTGGAAGCAATCTGATCACATCTCCTATTCTTGATCCTATTCTGATCACATCTCCAAAGCCTTGGGGATAAAAATCAAAAGATCTTAGCAGCACTTTCAAGACTCTTCACAATCAAGTATCAAATAATTCCTCTGGTCTCCTTTACTTTCCACTATTGACATGTCCATGTTTGAGTTAACCCTTCAGTGCAGTGTGTACATCTTGTCAGTGCTGCCACTTTTGCCGGAGGCCTCCTCCCCTCTTCTCTACCTGACAATCTTTTGTTTATGTTTTGGAGCCTATCACAGATATCAGCACCACAGCCTGGATGGCTGCCCCACCCAACCTTGGGACTAGCCCTGCTCTCCTCTGGATCCCCACCAATTTCGTCTGGGGGTGGGGTGGGGAAGGGCAAGGCGCACTGAGCATAGTGCCCTATAATTGCTAGTTCGTGAACCTCTTGAAAGCAAGACCAAATGTTCCTATTTTTTCCATCCACAGCCCCATTAGAGAGTGCTTAGCTCCTAGGATGTTCTTAGTATTGTTGATAAATGAACAAAGCATTTTGTTCACACCGCGTTAATTTGCATTCACTTGGAACCATACACTTTTAGAGCTGAAAGGGATATTAGAAAATATCTCTTCTAACCTGCTTATTTTTCACACGAAGAAACTTCAGCCTATAAGGATTTAAGTGATTTGCCTAAGATCATGAAGAGGCAGCAAGGGGCATCGACCCTGCTCATCTGCAGGTGATTTATACCATCTTCTGCTTATTGTACATATGAAGTCATGATGCCAAAAGACAGAGTAAGTGCCCCTAGTGAGGGAAAGCATCTTTTTTCTTTTGCATTTTCAGGAGGGCTATTTACTCTCATTTGAATTCAACAAATGTGACTGAATGACATTTACAGACCTGAAGCTCTGCTACACAATTGTGCAATTATCCCTTGATATCATCTTGGAGCACATTTTAGTGAATCTATTCCGTTGCCTTGAAATTTCAAAAATTCTTCAGATCTTTGGGGCACCTGAGTGGCTCAGTCTATTAAGTATCCTCCTCTTGATTTTGACCCACGTCATGATCTCACGGTTGTGGGAATGAACCCCGCATCGGGCTCTAAGCTGAAGGTGGAGCCTGCTTGGGATTCTCTCTCTCTCTCTTTCTCTCTCTCTCTCTCTCCCTCTCTCTCTCTGTCTCTCCCCCACTCGTACTTTCTCTCTCTCTCAAAATAAATAAACATAAAAAATAAAAATAAATAAAAATTCTTCAGATCCATTGAAATTCTTCAAAACCCCTCTTAAGATGATGTATATTAAAAGATTTAAGTTAAGTAATTATGGCTACTGACTTCGTCTAATACTCAAGATCAAATTACAAAGTTCCAATTTATTCAATTAATCTAGACAAACACCAATGTCCAGCTCTTCCTATTCAGATGTCGCTATCACAATACAATGCTGAGGACAATTTTCACTTGTCAAATGGGAAAAAGGTGATAATAGTGACGATCATGGTAATAACAGACATGTGGAAAGCCAAAGGAAATGACACTGTCAGTCAATGGGAAAATAGGACACTCAGATCCTTCTATCTTTTCAATATTCTCCTATACTCTAACACAAAGAGAAACGCTCCTTTTCAGAAAAAAAAAATTAGATGAATTCATACTTTACTCTTTTCAGCTATGGAAAGCAATGTGCTCTCTGAATTCATCACTACCTCCTATCTGTTGACACTATCAGTCATGAGTCTGTAGCCTTCTAACAACAGCGAGAGAGCAGCTTAAAAGGTTCCAAGAAATTTGTGCAAGTAAATACACAACAAAGATTTTTCAATCATTTGCCATAGAAAGGGAACTGCCCACTTTAGAGAGATTTAGCAGCTTTTAACAGTACATTCGTACACTAATGTATGCACAGCCTGTAAGCGAGGAGGTTATCTTTATGCTCTTACTAACACACTCCATCTCCACTCCTTTGTCCTGCCTACAGTTAAAACAGGCTTCAATAGTCACATTACTGTCATTTTGTGCTATCTCAAAGTTAAATCATAATGAGCTTTGAGATTGTTAGTTGTTTCTCTCTTGTTTCTGCAGAAATGCAGGCTCCTTTTCCATTTTGGAGGATCTAAGCCTCCAGGTTTCTATGATTGCCTCTCACGCCTTCTCTCTTCTTTTATTCTCTTCCCTTCTTTGGCTCAAAAAGCAAACTCATTACCAAACCAAATGTATAAGCCTCCCACACAGAATCTGGAGGAGAAAGACATCCCATTTAATTCAGAGGAGCCATTTCCGAGGCTAGCTGTGGTCCACGGCTTCACCGGCATACAGGACATGGCAGGTATAACCTGACTAAATACAGGACTGTCTATTCGGGGACTGCATCTGAACAAAGTCACTGACCCGGAAAAGCAGCTACTTTTCCACTGGAGTACCCCAATCCCAAACAGTCTACAATTTAAAAATTAAAATGAGTATAATAATAACAATAGTAATAATAACAAACTCTTATATAAGCATTAATATGTGCCAGGTACTCATCAAAGCACTTAACATGTACTATCTCACTTAATCCTCACAACCCTGTGAGGTAGATGCTCTCATTAACTTTGTTTTACAGACAAGTAAAGTGAGGCTCAGAAAGGTTAGTAACTTGCCCAAGGTCACACAGCTAGAGGGCGGTAGATGCAGACTCCACTTTATATGCTCTGGTTCTGAGTTCCTGCTCTTTGCACTATGCTATGCTGCCTCAAATTATAGGATAAATGTATCCATTAATAAGATTCCTCTCATCAAAAGTGTCATAGAATCCACCTGGAAACCCAGAATTTTATAATAAAGATAATAAAAGTAACAAGAACAAGAAAGGTAACAAGAAACATTTACTGAGGGCTTACCATGTGCCACATACAGGTGTTATCATTATTTCTCATTTTGGGGGTTAGGTAGTTGCCCCAAAATCCAAGAGCTTAGTAACTGTAAGTCAGGAACTGAACAGATGCACCCTGACTCCTAAGTCATCTTGGTCTATTTCTCCATCTTACTTCCACAAACATGAGGAACATGAGGCACAGAGGGGTGTAGTATGTTATGCAATAAAATAACCTGATTTAACTATTTTCAGAGGTAGTTTTTGAAAAGCTCACACCAAACTCCAAGTCTTCTGATCTCTCAGCCATGTGCTTCTTAAGGTAGCTGCCCCTCCTATGTTCCTTTTCAGTGAATGCCACCCCTCCATCACAGAAGTCCAAGTTCAACACCTAAAATCATTCCTAGCTCCTCTGTGATGCTCAGCCCTGCAGCCAATGTGTCATTATAGCCCATTGAGTCTGCCACCAAACTCTTCTTGAATCTATACCCTTTGCCTATGGGATAAAGTCTACTGCTTCCTAGAGCCACCTAAGGCCCTTCACCATCTTACCTCAACTTTCTTTGCCAATATCGCACCACCACCACGACTGACCCTCACACACATACACTGTGCATTGTTCTGTAGTCATGCTAAGCCACATAAAAGCCATGCTTCTTCACACCAATAGCTTTTGCAAACACTGTTCTCTTTGCAGGCAATACCCTTTCCCAAACTCTCCATTTTGTAAATTTCTATAAACCTTTAAAGCCTTCTTTGTTTAACCAGGGAGTCAGTCACTGTTTCCTTGGTACTCCCATGTCATTTTTATAGTATTTATCAGTCTGTGTTGTCATGTCTTATCAAACTATAAAATCTAGGAGGGTGAGAATTTTGTCTTCAATGACTTTGCATCTCTAACACCTAGTACCACGTTGCCTCATACTAATGATTTAATAACAGAAATTTGAATTAAATTGAACTTCTCCCACACAACAGCTAACCCTATAGGTCTACTCAAAGTGGGATCCAACATTTAGGCTCTATGTGACTAGTATTTGAATAATATTTTAAATGAATCTCCTTTGTGTTTGGTGATTATTTACAATAATGTGGAACTTACTTTCCTTTCCCACCTAACCAATATAACGAAAGTCAACTCTACCAATCTTCTAAAATCTGTGGGAGTTCAGAGATACAAAAAATTTTGCAACCACGTGTTATTTATTTAGGCATGCCCAACATGGAGATACTATATTAAGGTAATTTTACCCTCTTGGCATAAAACAGATAATCCATGAAAAATCAGAGTCACATTGAGTAGTATAAAGAAAAAAATGTAAAATTCTTTTTCAACAATTATAATGGAAGTATAAATACTCCAGTATGAAAGTTTAAATTGGCCTTGGAATTCCAAATAAATTAATACATACATTAAAAAAAAACGGGATGTATTTCCTTATCAGTTTACAGAAGATAAATAGCAGAAGGAGTTGATAGTGTTTCACATTTAGAGATGTTAAGGCCCTAAACATTTTTTTAACTCATCTTTCCTCCCAATTCTGGGTGTCAAGATCATATAGCTACCTATTCATTTTATTTTATTTTATTTTATTTTATTTTATTTTATTTTAATATTTAATTACTTTTGAGAGACAGAGAGAGACAGAGCACAAGCAGGGGAGAGGCAGAGAGAGAGGGAGACCAGAATCCAGAGCAGGTTCCAGGCTCTGACCTGTCTGCACAGAGCCCAACATGGGCTCGAACTCAGAAGCCATGAAATCATGACCTGAACCAAAGTCAAACGCTTAACCAACTGAGCCACCCAGGTGCCCCTGCAGTAATCGTTTATGAGGGCTTACTGTGTGACAGACAAAATGCTAAGCATTTATTTGAATTATCTCAGCCCTCATATCAGTACCATGAAGTGGGTGTTATCCTGTTTCCTCAACTGAGCTCTTCTTCTTTTTTTTTTTTTACATTTTAACATCTCTAAAATGGGTGAATTTTGCAATCACTGTTGTGTCACAGTTTGATTAGAAGCATTTTTTCTTCCTTAGTTGTATATAAAATAATGATGGCATCCTAGATCTAAGAAAATACAGTTTCAGCCCCATTTCTACAGGTGAGGAAACTTAAACTCAGAGAAGGAGCTTGTCTAAGATCAAAAAGCT
Source organism: Panthera tigris (assembly GCF_018350195.1). NCBI lineage: Eukaryota > Metazoa > Chordata > Mammalia > Carnivora > Felidae > Panthera > Panthera tigris. Next base: position 111,770,804 of record NC_056665.1, read on the forward strand.
AGTGAATGGCAGGGCCAGGATTTGAACCCAGACAGTTTAACGCTAAACTCACATGCTCATGCTCAACTATCCACAGTACCACCTTGACGTAATCTGCACTCACAGAATCTGACTTGCCAGTGTGGTAACGGATGTTCTACGTTGGCCCTAGAAGGCAGCAGTCTCTTTGGTTGCCAGGGCCACTGGGAAGAATGATGTATGATGAGTGAATGAAAAATCGAGTTTCCCTTAACAAGTGGCCTTTGATTTCTCTGGGGCTCCTGCAGTGATACAAAGCATCTATCAGTAGGAAAGGCCTGTGGGCAATGCTCATTCTTCCTAGAAGCTGAAGTTGGGTTGCAACATCCTCTAGGGGTGCCCTGGGGTCATCCCCCGGTTCTGCATCTCCCTCTTACACAGGCAGCGGTGTGAGAACTCACCTCTGATTAGATCGTCACCTGCTGTGAACCTATTCTATTTCCTAACATAAAGCCTGATTTTTCTCTAAATTGTGAAAACCCTTCTAAGACCGTAATTAAGTTTCCATTATTGGTTGTATTCTAAAAAACAAGTTTGGCAAGGCTTAGACTTGACAATAACAACATAGATATGTATTTTTCATTAATGAGAATCAGAATGAAGTTGTATGCAAGAATTGGAATGCGTCAGCTGCTGAGAGAGAGAGGCAGTTGATTTGGAGAGCAGTGTGACTAATTAGGTTTTCTTTTGTGAAGGAATTAGTTTGTATTGATTCATTTATGTCTGATGTAACTCAGTAGTCCTCCCCTTGCTGGGGGGCGGGGTGGGGTATGCCTGCCTGGACTAGTAAGTGATAAGAAGCTGGCAGAGCAGCTGCGCTATTTGGGGCTGTGTGTACCTCTCAGCTGAATCAACTGTGCAGGGCCAGGATGACCAGGTCACCCTCATGGGTGTCCATTCCCTGCTTAGACACAGGCCAACCCTGTAAACTATCCCTGCTGGCTGGTTATGAAAGCCCTAGCACCAGGTTGCCCTGGAAAATCACTAGACAGAGCCCAGACTCTAAGCGATAGGAGCTTATACTTTCTTGTTTCAATAAACCAAACAAAACAGGGACCTGTCCTATTTCTCATGCAGGAAAAAGCTCACTCCCCCTCTGTATTCAGGCCTTTACTATCATTTCCATCTCATGTGGGATAGTCTCTCTAGTGAACTTGGCACTAGAGTTAATGGATCAAACAAACAAACAAACAAACAATACCATGCAGGCAAAGCATCCAGGGCAACTTTCAGCAGGGATAGTATTTTTCAGAGAGAAAGTACTATGAATTTCAGATACGGTTTTGTAACTAGCTAGCTATAGGTGCTTGGTCAAGTGACTGAACTTCTCTGGGCCAATGTTTCTTTATTTGTGAAATTTCCTATATAAAATTACACCAGTAAATTTATCATCCCCAGAGCCCATGCAGAGCATTTCTCCCAAGAGACTAATAGTTTGCACTAAGTTATCCACATTTTTTGCCCAGAAACCTGTCTCCAATACACACCAATACCAATACATAGACAGCAGTCTGAATTTCTACAGCCATAAAAATCCTTTATTTAAAAAAAAAATGGGGCGCCTGGGTGGCTCAGTGAGTTAAATGTCCGACTTTGGCTCAGGTCACGCTCTCACGGTTTGTGAGTTTGAGCCCCACATCAGGCTCCACATTGACAGCTCAGAGCCTGCTCTATCACCCTCTCTCTCTCTCTCTGCCCCTCCACCACTCATGCTCACTCTCTCTCACTCTCTCTCTCTCTACGTCTCTCAAAAAATAAATAAATAATTTTTTTTAAAAGGCAGGCCTGGAGAGATTAGGTATAGTCGCATGTAAGTAGTGGAAGTAAGATCAGCCAAGCCAGGTCTGCCCCAATCCCAGATTCACCTCATAGCCTGGAGGCGATGGACCTGGGAGGGAGGGGTTCATGAAATAGTGAATCCCCCAGGACAGAAGAATGGAAACCATATTTGGGCATCCCATGGGATTTGTGGAGAAATGGGGAGACATTTAGAGAAACTACCAGACACAGAAAGTGTAAACTTTCTAGTGCCAGATCATGTGGTAGACCAGGGGCAGCTTAAGGAAGCTGTCCTGGGAATGGAATGTCCAAAGAAGGCCAACCCTAGGTTGAAGTAACCAGAATGGCAGAGCATAGGAAAGGCTCTCAGTTCAGGTTCAAGTGAGCACCAAAAGAACAAATTCATGCCAACACTCAGGGAGCAGTCTTAGGACTCAAACAGAAAGGCCTCTGTCATCTCACTGACTACCACTCTGCTCTTGGCCATTGTAATTTCAAATAAGTAAGGATCTGTATCAATTAAAGTTCTTTGGTTGCAAACAACATAAACTGATTCAAGCTAATTTGAACAATAAAAAAGAAATTTGGGGAAGCGCATGGGCAAATCCACAAAAATTAAAGAAAAGCTGAACCTTAGACATTAGAACAGTCAGAAATAAGAATAGCCGGGCAATCTCAATAGCAAGATTGTTGGATGGTCACCTCAGGTCACTCCTCCAACCACTTCCCATCCTTGGGTCAATCTGCTTAAGATTTAAATTCCTGAAGAGAGTATCTGATTGGCCTACTTTTTCATGTGCTACGTGCACACAGGCACAAGTGCACCCAGGCATGCACATATGAAGAGAGAACCAATTTTAATTGGAAGTCTTAGCAAGTGTCACTTGCATTGTGGGAGGAGTCATTATTACCAGCAGGCAGAAACAGCAGATGTCCACTGAAGGGTTGTCCTGCAACAAGTCTAAGGGGGCAGATTCCTTTCTGGGAACTACCTGGAAAGTTTGCAGGAGCTACAGGTTATTCAGAGCTGAAAAGAAACCCATGCAAGCAAGTAAGTGCTCAGGAATGAGAGAGGCTCATGAATCAGATATTCAGAACAGGACGGATAGATATCAAGCCTGGACAGTGTGACAAAATTTCACCTCAGTCAAAATTATCTTAAATATTGTTTGTTTTCGTGAGGTTCATCCAGAACCTGAGTTAGCCTGGTGCCTCCAGAGAGAGAAATACAGTGAATATGAGCTGTTTAGGAGTTGGGTAATTGAAAATAACAGTAAGCCTTGCCAATGATAAGATAAAAAGCTGAACAATTAGTTCTGTCCTTGGAGGGTAGGTGGGTCCACAGCCAAACAGGACTGGAAGTATCTCTAGGAGCCTCTGGTTGTGCCCCAAACACAGTAACAGTTTCAAACACACACACACACACACACACACACACACACACACACACACACACCGCACCAGGGGTAAAACCAGGGAATAGATGTTGTTGCCTTCGGTCTCTCCCTACCTCTCTTCAAGGACTTAGATTAGTGTCTTTGGCCTTCAAACTGCCCTCCATTCTTCTTTTATATATTAACAAATTCACACACAATGTGGTACACTTTTGCATTTTAAAATCTATTATCTTTTAGTCCCACTATGGAATAAAATATATTAAAACATCATGAAAAGAGCTTTACTTAGTGTCAGGAGACTTGGGTTCATGAATCTAGGCGGGACACACATTAAGCTGGTCTCATTTTCACTCTCCATTACCACAGGCAATGTGCAGGGCAAGGAACAGTGTTTGCTCATCTTTCCCTCTCCTGGGCCATTCTCCTCCTTTAGGTTCAATACTGGTCCTAAGTTGCTCTACCTTACAACTAAATCACATCCATCTTTCACATCTGGCCCAAGTGAAGGCAGTGAGACATGAAAGAAAGGATCAAATTGCCCCAGTTCAAACCCCAGCTCTACCAGTGATGAACTGGAAACCCTTAGACAAATTACTTCTCTGATGTTCTGTTTCATGATCTGTAAAATGAAAGTAATTGTACATCTCTTTCAAGAAGATCATGAAATAGTTTATGTAGAAAGAAACGCCCACAATAGGCACCTGACAGCTATTATCATTACTTCTTCCATAAAGCCTTCCCTGACCGGCCCTTTCCAGAGCATATTCTTGTTTTTCTCCATACCTTTGGTGCAAATTCCCTGTATCATTTAGATAGTCATCAAGTGCTCTGAGATGTTAAAATGGTACCTTTCTTCTAACACCTATATCAAAAATGTCCTCAATATACTCTTTCTTTTTTAAGTTTATTTATTTATTTTGAGAAAGAGAGGACATGAGTGGGGGAGGGGCAGAGAGAGAGGTAGAAAGAGAATCCCAAGCAGGTTCCATGCTGTCAGCACGAAGCCCGACTCAGGGGTCTCAAACTCACAAACACTGAGATCATGACCTAAGCTGAAATCAAGAGTCAGACACTTAACCGACTGACCACCCAGGGTCCCTCCCCAATGCCCTTTTAAAAACAAAACAAAACAAAAAACCACCACCACCAACAACAACAAAATACACCTTATTTGACAACGTATGATCTCGTGTACTCCTTTTCCAGGAAATGTCCTACTAACTCAACTCCCCATCATCATTAAGTCCTATGACTTAGCAGCATGAATAAGATATTCAAAAAAAGACTATTTTGAGTAAGAAGTTTATAACTATATCCAAATATATCCAAATCTGTGCTCATTTTCCTTTCCAATTTAACCCAGAAATGTTTTTCATGCAGATATGCTTAATTTCTGAACCTCAGAACGAGCCCTTATTTCCCTACCCTTAGAGCTAGTCACTTCTTTTTCCTGCTATTAATCCTACCTGCACCATCCACAGCCTGGCAGTCTTTGTCCTAGTTGTTCACGTCATCCTCTCTGTCTCAGTTGTGCTCAGCATCAGGATCTGTTAACCTAGGAAAAACACAGACGTGGGTGGGAATAAGAGCCAGGCTTTGTTAGAAACTCTGCCCACTCTTCCCCTTTCACACCTCCCCAGGCACCATAGCCCTCTAAGGAGCTACTGAATTTGGGTCTCATGTCTTTCAATTTCATCAAAAGTCCAGCAACAGCTGCTTCATTTGAGTAAAAGTTCAGAGAATGAGAAAGTTGAGAGCACTAATATCAATTCAGCAAGCTCAAGCCAGAGACACAATCTAGCTTTAGTGGAAGAGATAAAAGGGCATGGCTGATGGCTTCCCTGGGTGGGAGAGAAATAAAGTCTGAAGGCTGTTTTTGCTGAGTGTGCTGGTTGTCAGGTGTCTGCAAACAAATCCCTAAAAATTGAGCAAGATCAAAGGACTCATCAAAGACCCATTCATCAAAGCTGGAACTCCACGCAGTCTGGGTTACAAACCATGTCTTCTATCCACACCCAAGAGAATCTGCACAGGAGATAGCCTTCAGCCCTGCTTATTGGTGTAAATCAAATAATACTGAAAATGGGGAAGGGAGAAAAAGATAAATGCCAGGAAAATCAAGGTCTCTAAGAATTTTATGGCCTTTTGAGACTCTTAAGAAAATCTCTACCTCCTTATTCCTTCTTTTCCTAGCAAGACTCTTGCTAGCACCAAAAACAGATTTATAGTTCTTACTATTTGTAAGAGGTAACACATTGAATGCCAACAGCGACAATGTACGATGTACAACTAAATCCAAACACTGTTCTGTGGGCTTACATTCAGAAGAGAGAAACCACTGAAATATCAATAAGAAAAAAGACACAAATGGCCCTCAGGAGCAAGTAAATGTGAGTGTATTTACAGATATTTTCTTACTTTCCCCACCAGCTGTGGGAGAGTATGAACTCTGTACCCAAGAGAGTGCCTTGCTTGTAGTAGGCACACGAAGAATTGGAAGAATTGCACTTTGTTTTAGCTACTTTTGAATGTTGGGTGTAAACAGACAGAGTTTGCCCTGGTCACAGATGATAAACAAATAGGCAGAAAGGAAATGCCAGAAGCTACACCTATTCATGAGGAAGGACAAAACCATGAATGGCAAACAAACTTCACACTGCATTTTCTTGCAAAGCAGAATGCGTGCTATGAAGGATCAGGTTGCATACAGACGCATAGCAGATTCAGTATTGCAATTAAAGTTCATGGCTTTTTCCATATCGTCTCCAAGGCCAAGTGCCAAGTGGAAAGGAACAATAGATGAAATGTTTCTCCCTAAAAGATCTTGGTGAAACAACAGATGATGACTTTTATAGACTCAAGGTTATGAACCCAGATGTATTTTCCAGTTAGAACAGAAAAATAGAAATCAGTTTTGGACGTTGCCAAGCATTGTGATGCCATTGCCAGATAAGTCTTGTCTTAATTTTAAAAGCATTTGAGAAATGGGATGCTTCTCTACAGTGTGGTTTCCTAGAACTTTTCATAGAACAAAACCAAATGTTGCAGAATTTGAAAGAACCAAAAAATCATACAGTCCAATTAAGGGTTCAAGTGAGAACTGTGTTCTCTCAAATGAAGTCTTTTCATGAGGAACCAGGATCCTCATCTCCTACAATATTTGGGTCTTGGCTACTATTATCCTTGCTCTCCCATGTGGTTTCTGACCCTTTTCCAGGAAGTAACAGCTGAATGCAAAATTAGGATGAGAGTTTACTGTGGGGGCAGTCACACCTGGAAGACTGTTCCAGGGGGTAGTCCCTCCAGGAAATAAATCCACACACTTCAGTGACAACAGTGGGAAATGTTTTCAACAGACTTGCTACCTGGCCACCATTGGGGTAGGCTGGGGGTGTCACTGCCTGTCAGAGACAGAGCTTTTACTTTGGTTTCTTAGGAAAATAGTACATGCCCTTTCTGCTTCCCACTGGGAGTGAATTACTCTTGCCTGTGCTCAAGCAGAGAGAGGCTGACTGGGCTGGGAGCACTCAGCTACAGCCTATTAAACTGAAGTTGCCTTTAAAGTTGGTTAATGACAAGAAAAACTGTGTTTCCATCTATGTATATATCCAAGCTCAGACACAGGAGAAAAAACTTTGTGTGGAAAAATGCCTTCATTTTACAAATCTGAATGTTCCTGACTTGACATCTAAAAACTCTTAAAAATAAAAACATCTTGAAAATTATTAAATCTATATTCTATGATAATTCAAATGCACGCCTGCTTGCTCACACACCCACAAACAAAATGACTTTCCTGAAGGTCAAACTCCACACAATAAAGTTAGGCAAAGAAGACAACATACCTTTCCTCCCTCTCTTTATCATTATCATGGGTGGTTAGCATTTACACGGCACTGTGCTCTTGGCTGTTTTTTATAAGCATTCCTATCAGCTGGCCCTCGGCAGTAACCTTCCTTTAGAAGTCAGGTCAGAGAATGCTAGTTTGCAAATGAGACACAGAAGCCGAAGTATTTGCCTAGCATGTCAGATCAAGAAACAATGTCTGAGTATAGCCATCATATTCCCAATCCCAGGTGTGAATCACCTAGGTCGTTTATTCCAAAAAAATTTTCAGGCCAAATTTGTAGCAATTTTATTACTCGATTTCTGATATCTTTCTCTTTATTCTCTATTGCAATCAGCTTTAGGTACTTCTAAGACAAATTTTCTGATATAAAATAACATTAATATAAAAAGACTACATACTTGGAATTACCCTCCTATCTCTCAGTCTTACAAAGCCTGGTTTTGTTCTTTATTTGTTTTAATGTTCAAAGACTGTATCCATCCCTTAATTGTCCAAGTCAACTGACCTAATTATTGCTGTCATAGTTTTAACCACTGTTTAAGTATGTTGAATAACCAAGAGTTGGTAATTGTATATGTCCCTGTCACAGTTTTAAAAGACAAAAGAACAATTTCAACTTTCAATAATTTCTTATTAGCTTTCAAGTAGAAACAGTGAAGAAAATGCAAAGCAAACTCAACATCATGTGCCATGATTGGTCAACTGTAACACACCATACAAATCTCTGTTGATGTTGATGATGAAGGGAATGGGGCAGGGAGGAGAAGAAGGAGGCAATTGTCATTTCCATAAAGAAGTAGCAAGCGTCATTTCTGGTCCTTAGTTTCAATCACATAGACAATCAGCATTGGCTAATTCCAAACTGGTTTTGAAAAGGTTAGAGTTACAACATGGCTGGTAGCCTGATCTGGAAGTCTAAATTTCTGATGGAATATAAGCTGACCACATAACACATTTATTTTGTCGGAGTGATAGGATTTCAGTCACTTACCTAGTTTTTGATCTTGGAACTTATCAAATGGCAGATAGATACATAATGCCATAAAATCAAACTGGTAATAACCTGGGACTAACGTGTTCTTTTCTCAAGCAAAGGACGCTAAAAACATTTGGTTCCTTTTCAAAACCAGAACATTCAATAACCTGCAGTGATTTTAACTAGGTACAAAATGTGATCATTTTGAACTCAGATTCTAATCCATTAAAGATTTCCTATTTGAAATTCTACAGCAACCATAAAAATAAGCACTAACTTATATATTTTGGGCCTACAGAAAATCATACAATAAACTACAAATAGCTAACTCTGGTTTCTTTGTGTTATTCCTGGGTATATCTGCACAGATAGGCTGTAAGTAGCATGAATGGGGTACCTTCACCCCATTCAGATGCCTTCCTTTCTGGTGCAACACCCATTCTACCATTACCTCCAAGTATTTCCTTAACTCATGCCGCTATCTCCCCTGTATGCACCACCACCACTGCTCACGGTCTTTGCTATCTAGCTCAAGTCAGTGACTGAATTATTTGAAAACTGATCAACCAGCCACTTCTGAAACATTGGTAGTAAGGCTGTGTAGTATGCTGCAAGGGCCACAGTCTCTGGAGCCAGACTGCCTGGGTTCAATCTCCCTTTGCCCGTTTCTTTTTCTTTTTCTTTTTTAATGTTTATTTCTTCATTTTGAGAAAGAGTGTGTGTGTGAGCAGGGGAGAGGCAGAGAGAGGGAGAAAGCACAGAGCCCAACGTGGGGTTCATTCTCACAAACCAAACCATGAGACCATGACCTGAGCTGAAATCAAGAGTTGGATGCTTACTTGACTGAGCCACCCACATGGCCCTCACCTTTGCCAGTTTCTAGCTATTTAACCTTGGGTAAGTTATTAAACTCTGTGTCTCAGTTTCCTCTGTAAAACAGGCATGATAAAATTGCCTCCCCACAGGCTGTTACAAGAATTGAATGCATGAATATATGTAAAATGTGTGGAATATTACCTAGAATACAGTAAGATTTATACAAATTTCATTGTTAAGGGCAAATTTTGAAAAACCTCACTGTTGTCCTATTATAGTCTGAAAAAACCTCTGCCTCTCTCTGGTCTGACTGGTAGTTCTCTCAACACCCTGTGCCCCTGACAATTCTCTAACCCTCCTTACACACTACAGATAGAACAACAGTCACCAGGCCCTCTAGTGCAAGCACTCCCTGGATTCTACCCATCCACCTGTCACTCATATATCACCCAACCAATCCCTTAGGCCACCACCACTCACTCACAAGTGTCCCCGTAATGGTTAGAGATCCAGGTGAAATTTTGTTGGAAAATAAAGGAATAGGATTGTTAATGTCAGTAAGAGAACTAAAGCAATGCTTCTTGTCCGTATCCTGCTTGAATACTCCAGAGAGGAAATACCCTAGAACTAGACCTGCCATGTTTACTATTTATTCCTGGCTGCTATCTTCCTTCTGGCTCCTTCTAAGGAAAGAACACAAGCAACAAATGTGATGTGAGCACCCTCAGAAACAGGCTCTTTTCCCAGAAATACTTCCTCATCAGCTCCTTCCATTGGAGGATTCCACATAGACATCCTACCCTCTCCTCCACCTTGGCAGAAACATCCATCCAGTTCTTCTCTAGCCAAACCCTGCTATTTACTTAGCTGCTGGATCTCCACTATTCCCTTTAAGGCTTTTACCTTCTCTGAAAAGCCCTAAATGGGCCCACTTCTTCCCAACATTTCCTGCAGGTAGAAATTTAAAGCCACATAGGAGTGGGAAGAAGCAGTTGCCAGCAGAGAAATTCTCTTGGGCAAGGTGGATTCTCACTTCACCTTACATTTCTGACCAGCCTGTTTCTGAGGGTGCTCACATCACACTTGCTGGGTGTGCTCTTTCCTTACAAGGAGCCAGAAGGAAGATAGCAGCCGGGAATAGTAAACATGGCAGGTCTAGTCTGAAAACTGACTTCAAGATGACGTTTTGTTTTGTTTTTTTTTTCCAGTGGCAAAGATTGGAGACCAGATACCAGCATGCAAAGTGCTAGCCCTTTACCACTTATAAAAAATTTAGTAACAGGGGCGCCTGGGTAGCTTAGTCGGTTGAGCGTCCGACTTTGGCTCAGGTCATGGTCTCGCAGTTTGTGGGCTCGAGCTCCACGTCAGGCTCTGTGCTGAAGCTCAGAGCCTGGAGCCTGCTTCGGATTCTGTGTCTCCCGGTCTCTCTGCCCTTCCCCCACTCACACTCTGTCTCTCACTCCTTCAAAAATAAATAAACATTAAAAAAATTTTCTTAATTTAATAACAGGCTGCAAACCAATAACCTATCCTATAATATAAAATAGATTATGTTCTACCATGAGGAGGAAGTAGTAAATTATTATGTTTGACAATAAGATCTTGGGACCCTCTAAGATCCACAAAGTACCACACTGTAATTGTTTTTTTAATGTTGTGACTTCACAGCAATTACATATTCAAAAAAATAATGTAAGCATTGCCACATACCGAATGTCTATATTCCTCCTAAATTCATACGTTTAAACCTAAGCCCTAATGTGATGCTGTTTAGAAATGGGGCCTTTAGGTGGTGATTAGGTCATGAGGGTGGAGACCTCATGGATGGGATTAGTTCCCTTATAAAAAAGGCTCCAGAGAGCTACCTCACCCTTCTGCCATGTGAGGGCACAGCACAAAGAAGTCAGCCCTCACTAGAAACTAAATCTATTGGAGCCCTGATCTTGGACTTTTCAGCCTTCAGAACCATGAGAAATAAATGTTTGTTGTTTATAAGCCATTCAGTCTATGGTATTTTGTTACAGCAAGCCAAAAGGACTAAGACAAGCATATTCTAAATCACAGGCTTCTAATATCTCAAAATCCACTAAAGATTGAGAAATCCGCAAAAACAGTTCACTCTTGAACAAAACATGTGGAAAAATGTATAAAGTAAATTCTAAGTTAATAGATACAGATAAGCCAAGATGAAAGTGTCTTTGAATTTGTTCTCACAATCTTTCTATGAAAATTCTCAAATTTTTTTTGACAGTGTCACTTTCCTGAGTTCTATCCATAATTTTTATGGGAAAGACATGTTTCCCAACTCAGTCAACTTAGGTGATTCTGATAAGAACCAATTTTCAAGGTCTTACCTCTTTTATTTTTTTTTAATTTTATTTTTTTTAATTCACATCCAAATTAGTTAGCATAGTGTAACAATGATTTCAGGAGTAGATTCCTTAGTGCCCCTTACCCATTTAGCCCATCCCCCCTCCCATAACCCCTCCAGTAACCTTCTGTTTGTTCTCCATATTTGTCTCTTATGTTTTGTCCACCTCCGTTTTTATATTTTTTTGTTTCCTTTCCATTATGTTCATCTGTTTTGTCTCTTAAAGTCCTCATATGAGTGAAGTCACATTATTTTTGTCTTTCTCTGACTAATTTCCCTTAGCATAATACCCTCCAGTTCCATCCACGTAGTTGCAAATGGCAAGATTTCATTCTTTTTGATTGCTGAGTAATACTCCATTGGGTGTGTATGTATGTGTATGTATGTGTGTGTGTATGTGTATATATATACATACACACACACATACATACACATATATACCACATCTTCTTTATCCATTCATCCATCAATGGACATTTGGGCTCTTTCCATACTTTGGCTATTATTGATAGTGCTGCTATAAACATTGGGGTGCATATGTCCCTTCGAAATAGCACACCTGTATCCCTTGGATAAATACTTAGTAGTGTAATTGCTGAGTCATAGGGTAGTTCTATTTTTAGTTTTTTGAGGAACCTCCACACTGTTTTCCAGCGTGGCTACACCACCAGCTTGCATTCCCAACCTCTTTGTTTTATTGAGCTGAACTGAGCCTGATAACCCAGACTCAGGTAGTTACTCCACCTATAATCTACCTTGTAAGCCCTCTGAGATTCAGCTTCCCTCTTGTGAAATGGAGATGATGATAGGAAATAAAAGCTCTTTGCAAACTCTAAGGTAATACCTATATTCTAACACAATGCATCATTCCAGGGGCATGTATATTTTCTGAAAAGGCTGCAAGAGCAAATACTCAACTTTTTGTACTTACTTTTGGTTTGAGGCTCCCCAATCCTGAGCCCTTAAATTATTTTAGTGAAAGATGCATCCCTCTTTCTGCTCAAATCCGTATAAATAATGGAAGGTTTTTAGTGATTTCTCAAGAGAAGGAACAGCTATTCCCACTTACACATTTTGCAAAGCTGAAAAGTTAAGCTGACAAAAAGAAAGATGTCTAGGTTATAAGTGGAATTAAGATACAGAACAAAAAGAAAGGTGATGGTTTCTTTCACCACAACCACCAAAAAATAAATCTCTTCTCTTTTATTCATTAATTTACTCAATCATTTGTTCAACAAATATGAGCAATCATGGTCAGAAGCACTATTCCTGGCCCCAGATAGCCAGCAGTGACAAAATCAAGGCCCTGCTCTCATGGAGTTTACACTCTACTTGTGGGAAAGGGTGGAAACAGACAATAAATAAACTTGCCAAGTGGTGCTAAGTAGTATGAAGGAAGCTTAAGGAACAGAGTGAAGGGAAGGAAAAATTCTTCTCTAGCCTCCAGGTCTTCCAGCTAGACTAAGAATTAAATTTACATGAGACAGATTAACAGGAAAAAAAGCCAAAATTTTATTATGTGTGCACGGAGGCCCAGTACTGAAATTGAGACCTAAAGAAATAACCAAAGTGGGCAGTTTTTATACTCTTTAGGCACAGGGACAATAAATCTGTGAGGAATTGACAAGACCAAAAAAAAAAAAAAAAAAGCTTAACTTTGGGAGCTTCAATTAGTAAGAAATTCTAAACAGAATTTGGTGTGGAGTAGTAAAGCAGTAAAAAGTAACAAGGGTTGTTTATACAGCCTTCTGGGGTCTAAACTTCCCATATCCAGTGATAAGGATGTCTACCTCCTGGTACAGAGAAGGTGCCTTTCACATGGAGATTAACTTCTTGCTCTCAGAGAGACAGAGGGGGGTCTGAGTGTCCTTGCATAGGCTGTCTTTCAAGTAACTTTTACTTAAAATAATCAATACACCAAAGTGGCACATTTGGGGGCGAGCTGCCCATGGCCCTTACAAGAGCATGATGGAGGGAGAATGTGTCCAATGGGGTGGTTGTTATGCCTTTCTCATCAGGTGATATTGCAGCTGAAGCTGGAATAGAGGAAGGTGGCCAGTCATTCAGATACACAGGGACAGCATATCCCAACCAGGGGAACAGTAATGAAACCCTAGAGGCTAGAGTGTGGTTTACTGCCCAGCTGCTTGTACTCACTGACCCTTGTCCCACATTTTTCTTTAAGCTCTTCTTTCCAGCTAATCTCTTAACTCGGGGGCGGGCGGGGGGTGGGGAGGGAAGGAAAGTGAAATCACTCCTCCAGGGATACCAGCTTCCCTGACAAGACCACCAGCAGCCCAGACAACCCAGACCAGTTTGAGCTTAACCTCAGACTCACACCTGCACAGAAGGACCATGGAGTGGCCTCTAGAATGACCAACAACTACCTTTACATCATTATACTATTAAAACCCCAGGGGCGCCTGGGTGGCTCAGTCGGTTAAGCGGCCGACTTCGGCTCAGGTCACGATCTCGCAGTCCGTGAGTTCGAGCCCCGCGTCAGGCTCTGTGCTGACAGCTCAGAGCCTGGAGCCTGTTTCAGATTCTGTGTCTCCCTCTCTCTCTGACCCTCCCCCGTTCATGCTCTGTCTCTCTCTGTCTCACAAATAAATAAACGTTAAAAAAAAAAATTAAAAAAACAAAACAAAACAAAAAAAAACCTCAGCCCAAGGAGGAGCACGAGCCTCCTCTACATAACATACAATGCGTGTATAGCCATGTTTCCTTCAGACTCATGCAATACCTTGTGCCCGCCTCTATCTGCAATGCCAAGGCTTCCCTATGTAAAATTCATACTAACCCTAAGTAAAGTGAACACATCCACCCTTGCTTGGAGGAGTCACAGCTTTGGAAGCCATTCCCCGTGATCTCCTTATATGCTGCAAATAAAGTTTTCTTTGTGCAATCACTCAACCTGGTGCAGTTTCTGACTCACGAAGAAGCAAACTCATGTTGGTTTGGTTACAGGAGCAAGGGTGCCGGTGATGGCCCATGAGGTCGGAGAGGTGCAGAGGGACAGATGGTATGCAGTCTGCAGGTCATGGTAAGGATTTTGCATTCTACTCAGAGAAGAGAAGACATTATAGGTTTTAGTGCAGAGGAGTGATATGATCTGCTTTATGTTTTTAACAAATTTCTCTGTGGAGTGTATATTGGGTTAGATGGCTGCTGGGATCCGCATGGTAGCAGTGCAGGTGGCAGAAGTGAGAATTCTGATTATATTCTGAAGATAACTGTCTCTGGGGGTTGCTAATGGATGGGATGTGCAGCAAGTGAGAAAAGGGGGTCAAAGACCAGTACATCAACTGGAAGAATAGATGCCATTGTCTGAGAGGGGGAAGTCTACAAGAGGAGTAACTTTGATGGGAGGAAAGAGAATCAAGATTTGTTTTGAACATCGTAAGCTTGAGCTGCCTGTTAGAAATCTAAGTGGAGATATTGGGGCTATTAAATATCCAAGATTCAGTTTTGCCATTTATAAGAAGTTCAGGAGAGCCATTTGGGCTAGAGAGAGAAATTTGGGAGTCATTAGCATAAGTTTGCCAGATTTAGAAAATAAAGTTACAGGACTAAATATTATTGGTTATGTATCTAAAATTCAAATTTAACTGGGAATCCTGTATTTTATCTGTCATCCCTGTGGGTGGGGCTAGCTGAGATCACAAAGAAGGTTAGTGTGAAAAGAGGAGAGAGAAGTGGCCCAAGGATTGGGCCCTGGGGCACTGTGATGTTAAAAGATCAGAAAGAGGATCAGGAGCCATCGAAGGGACCAGAAGGAAAACCAGAAAGTATGGTGTTCTAGAAACCAAGAGAAGAAAGCGTCATAAAAAGGAAAGAGTGATCACCTGTTCCAGTTGCAACTAATATCACTGGATTTGACAATGCAGACGGCAGGGGGGAAGAAATGTTAGACTGGGTTTCAGGAAAAAAAAAATGGGAAAAGATACACAGTGAGAACAAGAACATACACAATTACTTTTTGTAATGGGGAGCATAAAAATGGGCAACAGCTGGAGGATAATTAGGGGTCCAAGGAGGTATTTTTTAAAGATGAGGTAGTGGTCAGCAGCCATGACAGGTGAGTGAAGTGGCATCCTGTCCCCAGAGTGGAGTTAAAAAGAAAAACACAGGCCCAAAATGGCATTACTTTGGCCAGGCCAAGTCACCAAACCAGGCCTTAATACTTAACCTAATTGCAGCTTTTATCTTCCCCTCAGAAATGTAGTCTTAACCTGCCAATCGGAAAGTAGCAAGGAGATAATCTATCACAAGGGACTTCTCCATTCCACCCCCCCACAACCAAAAAAGGAAGAATGAGGTAATCTGCATAAGACTTTCTGCCCTTCCCCCTGAGGGAAGGTGATCTTGCCTGAAACAATACTTTCTTTTCTTTTGCCTATAACTCTCTTGCCCCACCAACCTTCTTATAAAAACCTTCCATTTTGTGCAACTTCTGAGAGCTTCCCTCTGTTTGCTAGATGGGATAATGCCCCATTCATGAATCATTTAATAAACCTAATTAGATCTTCAAATTTACTCAGTTGAATTTTGTTTTTTAACAGTAGCTATGCACTTGACACTGAGAAGCTGGTACTTGCCTAGTATTCAGGCACAGAGCTTTGGCACCTAGGTTGGTGGAGAAGAGCCACAACGGGTCCTGGATCAGGAATATCCAAGGTGTGCTTAGTGTGACACCATAGTTGACTTTATCCCCCCAAAATGCTACTATCTCTGGGGTGGGAAGTGCTTCTACATGTCAATCCCTTGCCCTGGGGATTTGGGGTACACCTCGTGTGGCTCAGCACCAAGGATGTTACTACCTATGACTTCTGGAAAATCAGACATCTGAAACAGTGGTTTATCTTATTTTCAGCAAACATAGGTCTCGTTTCTGGATAGAAACAGACATTTTGCAACTGAAATTGCAAATATTTCTACTGTTCAGATGCTTAGGGCTTCAGAGAGCCAACACAAGATGGCAGGCATGTCCTTGCAGTATTCAGCGACAGGGCAGAGAACGTGACCCAATTGAAGGTGCAGCTGGGGGAGACTGGAAGTCCAACAGAAGAAGGTAGCAGGGCTGGCAGCCATTCACCAGTCAGCCAGATGTCTCCCAGAATCACAGGCCCTCATACTCCAGCAGTGTGAGATGAGAGGCACCAGTGAGTCTACTGACCTGGACTGACCGCCAATCTGGCACCGTATACCTGGCCCCTGTATACTCACAGGTGATAAATCCTTTCAGTGCTGAGAACTACAATTCAACCATTTGGAGAAGCAGAAGTGTTCAGATTCCTTAGGTGGTATGTTGAGTTTATTAATGCATTAAGCAGCTTCACATTTAAGGATTGTATATTATCTCCCTGGTACTTTGTTAGGAGTGGGAAAGTCTAAGCCATACCACTCCTAAACTAATTTTAACATTATCTGTATCAAAGTTACATGACTTCCTAAGTTCACTAGGAATTGGTGGCCCATAAACATTCATTTATTCCTCCACAAAACCTGATAACTCCTGTTTCTGCTTTATGTTAGAGTCTTTCCATTTTCAAATATGACAATTAACAAGTTTACTTTAGCATATGTTATAGAATGTCTACTTACTGTGTCACTAATTTTGAGCTTTGAAAAAAATGCTTTATGCTCCACTAAAAGATAAGATCCAGTTTCATGTTCGTACCTTTTCACATAATGTTTTCCCTCATTAAAATGACCAGACAGGGGCACATGGGTGGCTGTCGGTTGAGTGTCAGACTCTTGATTTTGGCCCAGGGTCCTGGGATCAAGCCCCACATTGGACTCTGTGCTGAGTGTAAAGTCTGCTTAAGATTCTCTCTCTCCCTCTGCCCCTCTGCCCGCCTCATGTGCTCTCCCTCTCTCTCTAAAATAAAAAATACAATACAATACAATACAATACAATACAATACAATACAATACAATAAAATGACCGGACAGAAATTTGTTTATAAAGCTTACAATTAATGCCTCTATTGAAAATTTTTTAAGGATGAGATATTGTAGAACCCTTGTATGCTGATGGTAATGATTAAGTAAGGAGAAGGAGACTGATCATGCAAGAGAGAATACAAAATTGCAGAAGTGTTGCCCTTGAGTAAGCAGCAAGGTTGGGGAATATGCAAAATCTAGCACACACGTGCAAGGACTGCCCTACAGGGGTACAGGGATAGTTTGCCCCCTACATCAACAGCTGAAGGCTGGCTTGTGAGCACAGATGCACCTAGGTTATGAGTTTTGGTGATGAAAGCATGAGGAATTTCTTTTCTGGTTGCTTGTATCCTCTCAGTGAAATAAACAATCAGGTCATGAGCTGAGAGTGAGGAGTAGGGAGGGAGGTTGGAGGGGAGAGGAGAAAGGATCAGATGATGGTCGAGGGGAGAGGGAATGAATTCAGGGAAATGCTTCAAGATTGGCTGGCTACCTGATCCACTTTAGGTTTGTGGTAATTAATTCAGAGTAGGGTGATGGAGGCAAAAAGGGGCAGGGGAATTAAATATGTACACAAGGG
Organism: Panthera tigris; assembly: GCF_018350195.1. Taxonomy (NCBI): domain Eukaryota; kingdom Metazoa; phylum Chordata; class Mammalia; order Carnivora; family Felidae; genus Panthera; species Panthera tigris. The sequence continues at coordinate 111,788,537 of NC_056665.1, forward strand.
AATTAAATCATGCAGTAAAGACTTGAGGGGAGGTAATGATCAGCAAGAAGGTGATGGGGTCAATGGATTGGAGGAGAGGTGGAACAGCTACTAGAGCCCAAGGACTGGAGGGAATGAGCTGGAAAAATAGGAAATGGTGTAGGATATCAGAAGGTTTGAAACTGAGATTATGAAGGGGTGTTTTTCCATAAACATTCCCACTGCCTGCCATTGTTTCTAAGTTTCAATAAAAGTCAGTTTGATGTTGCCTAAGAATAGTGCATGCAAGCCAATGAATGTGGTTCAGAAAGTTCCCCCTCCTTCCCCTTGCTTCCTCTCCCTCTCCACCTTGGCTGCCCTCCCTCCCCAACCCCCAATAATTCTGAAATGGAATAAAACTACTCAAATGTGAATTTAACCAAAACAGGTTAAAACTGATGCCTGATGAAAGAGCATCTTTCCATCACACTAAAGATGTAGAGAAAACATAAAAAGAACATGTTGCTGACAGAAGCTGAGAGGAAGAACACAAGAAATAGTTGTCTCTGACATTTAAGCAAGCCCAATGCTGGGTGGTTTTAGATTTATATGACTGATAAATAATACAAGATTCCCTGTAGAGGACAAATCCAAGTGAAAAATAACCAATTGAGAAAAGAGGTATGTGGTTAGTAATCTCAACAAGAAAAGGCTGAGCTATTCTGAAATCCAAGATATCAAATGATGATTTTTCACTTGCAAAATTGTATCATCGGCATTAGGAAAGAAAAATTTAAATTACCTTTTATGGTTAATCCTGGATTGTTCTTTTACTTAGAACATTTTTTGCCTATTTTTCAAAACCTTTCTATTTTCCTTCTCATTCAAACATTACGGCAAAATTCTTCTCAGCATCCTGGCATCTGGCATTTCCAAGCAGTGGAGTGTTTCTTCGAGAAGGGAGGTGGGGCAGGAATTACTATGCTTTTCCCTGGGAGTAATGTGATTTCAAAAGTGAAAAAAAAAATTCCATAATTCCATCCACTTTTTTTTTACACTGAAATTAAATATTTTGACATTCATATTTAGCAGAAAAATGCAAATGATTAATAAAATGTAAAAAGATGTTCAATATCACCAACATTTATTTAACTCATATAGTGTTCATTATGTGCCAGGCACTGCTCTAAGCAGTAACGAGGTACTATTCTAAATTTTTACAAATATTAACTCAATTTATCCCAATAATAGTCTTATTTGGCAGGTACTATTATTTTTCCTATTGTCAATGGGAATAATGAAACTGAGTCACAGGGAAGTTGCTAAGGTCACATAGGTAGTAGGCAACACAATCAGGCAGCTGGACTAGAGATCCATGCCTTTAGACACTATGCCACGTGATCTTGCTGGGAAAATGCAAGTTTAATCAAGATGCCATTTTCTATCCAGCAGATTGGCAAAAAAAATTTTTTAATTGGTAACATCAAATGCTGGTAAGAATGTAGGCAAATGACAATCAAATATTGTTATACCCTTCTTAGAGGGCAATCTGGCAGTATTCACTAAAAGTCTGCAGGACACAAAACTCTTCTGTATAACACTCCACTTTGAGGACTTTGGCCAACAGAAATAAAAACATCAGTTTTTATAGTATTCCATATTCCATATGCTATGCAGCTATTATATATGATTTCACTCTATTGATCCACAGAAAGCTGCAGTAATGTGTACAGAAAGATCCTACCTTCTTGTTAAGTATTTTTATGAGCATATTTAACAGTCGCCTCAGGAAGGAAGATAGGGAAGAGAGGATTATTAACTTTTTCTACATATATTTCTGAATTATTGGACATTTTATATAAGCTAGTATTGCCTCTGCAATTTAAAATCTAAGTTAGAAATAATTATGAATGTAAATGTGATTATCAGCCTACATGTTTTATATTTTCAACCCCACAAAGGAAATTATATAAATAATACAGCTTTTCCATTCAGATGTGAAAGACTCAGAGTCATATTTACGGATACCTCTTATGTCCAGGCATTGTACATACTTCTCAGAAATTACAGAATAGACATTAATTTTCTTTAATGGGCATTTATAGCAATAGAAAGCAAAAGGAATAGTTTGCTCATTCTTTGTCTAATAGTATAACTAGCCTGTGGAGAGTAATATCATTTTAAAAATCAGTGTATGATCGACAATCTCCGTTTCTATTCCTTCCGTTTCACACTCAGGTTGGAGAGAGAACCCACATTTAAGAGGGAAATGGAGGGGCTGGGGTGTTGAAAGTTTTTAAATTCTTTTCTTCTTTGATAAAGGGAATTAGACAGACATTTCTTGGGCTTTGCTTCCTTCTGTCCATGCTGTACGCTGTGCGGGACTTGAAGCGGTAAAGTTGGAATCTGGAATAGCGGCTGGAAATGGTCAGGGCACAAGGACTACAATAAGGATTCTGCCAGCGTCTTTTGATTTCTGGTTGTGTGAACCACAGGCCCTTCCTGGCTGGTGAAATTTGAAGTGCTGCTGCCATCTGCAGGGGTTCCCCATTGTCATATGTGAGTAGAGTCACAAGTGCATCAGATCCAGTCTCCTAACCCTCTGCAGGAGTTCTGAGTCGCAGCTAGTAAACAGACACCCCAGGTGCCTGCTAAAATGAAGGTAATTTGTCATAAAACTTAAGATGGTTACCCAATAAGGCAGCTTTTCAGTGCGTATGTTTAATGTTATAGAATAGTGAATTTGTCCCTTTAAGAGGAAATATGCATTAAGATGTAGGGTCCAAGAGAGAATGTGACTGAGAAGTAAGCCACATCTTTTAAAAAAAATGGGGGAGGGGAGTAAGTTATAGCATTTTAGATGCACCTGGTGTCTCTGAAGACCATCAAGTCAATCTCCCTGAGGACTACAGGCTCAGTTTCCACTGCTAACAACAAGTTTGGAGAACGTTTGGTCAAGAACCTGGGCTTCCATTTTTACCTGTTCTATTGAATGGTTTGTTCATTAATTCTGAGCCTATCTCTCTCCTCTGATTTCTTAAGTTATGGATAATTGATAGGAAAGGCCAACTGCCTACTAGCATGAAACTCCAATACTTCTTTCCCAGAAATAATTCTACTTCACTACGATGTGAAGAAAAATTAATTAAGCCCTAAAATGAAAGTAGATCCATTATACAGTCTTTCTTCATGATGGTTCGAGGTGTCTGCAAATGGTCTGGCAAGTCCAGGAGAACATGAATATCCCTGGTGGCTCCAATGGGGGCAGTGGCCCAATCTTCAGGTCATTATACCACAATACTGTCTGCCAATTCTGAGATACTGAAGTTTTCATACAGCTCACTTCGCACTTTTATTGTTTCCTCATCATTTTAAGCAATCCTAAGCTCCCATGGAAAGTCAAAACGTACCTTATAGAGTCCACTTTTGCCTTTGGTTGACATTATTAAAAGCAGAGAGTAAATTCCTTTCAATTTACCTTTAGAAAAATTTCACATCATTTTAGGAGACATCCAAGTTCCCCTTCACCACAAATCTGGCAGTTAAAAAATGTGTACAGAAAGGGAGGATTATAACACAAAGCTAGCACCCTAATAGATGTTAGATCATCAGCTTGACACTTCAGAAACTTTGCTGTATCTGGAGAAATGTCCTTGTCTTACGAAATTTTGCCGTGGAGTTATTGATTTCTGTGGCAAATACTTTGTAAGGGCTCATTCGTATGCTCAGTATTCTGCCAGGCACTTTTTATATGTTACCCCTTCATTCTTCACGATAATTCTGTGAAGGTCATACATTCCCATTTAGCAGATAAGGAAACTGGGATACGATAGTTCAACTAACTTGCCTAGAGAGATGTAGGATTGGAGGCCGAATGTGCCTTACTTTTTACGCCTATGCTGTTTGCGCGATCGCATCACAAAAGCAGGATTTGCTGAGCTTTTTCCTGCACACTATGATTATGAAACAGTCATTCAATGAACATTTGACTGTTTGCTACATTCAAGGCATTGTGAATTTTATTAATATAGCACTAAGAGGAAAAAATAAGTCAGGCCTAAAATTAGACCATAAAACAAGCACAAGTTATAAAAATGGAAACTATGACTCAAAGCATATTGAGCTATTTGTGTTCACTGCCACTGGGGGCATTGCTGACTTCCGAGTAGAAGAACAAGAGATCAGATTACACACAGGAGAAATCTTATAACCTTAAGATAATTTTGAACCCATCCCCGACACCACATAGGAAAAAGAAAATTGGGGTTAAAACTTAAGACATATCAAAATATACCTAAGCATGATTTGGCAGCTGGGCCAAGCTAAAGATTACAATTTTTATTTCTACTTTCCTTCCTATCCCTATTACATCTGACCACTCAAGCCTTGAAATGAAAAAACAAATGATCCCCTGCAAAATTTACCCCATCTTGTTTTATGGGTTATGTTGTTACTATTTCTGAATCTCAGTGCCTATAGCATTAATTCAATGTTAGGGCAAATCTGGCCACGTTCAATTTCACTGCACTCGTTACTCTGTCTGTTCTTCCTACAGAGCTCTAAATGTCCCAGAGTCAGGATTTAAACAGTGAAGCCACCATCTCAGCCTGGTGCCCTCAGAAGCCTGTGGTGCCATGATGCAGATGCTTACAGCTTAATGAACCACTGTTTAGTGTGCTGCTAAATGAGGTTGCAAAGAGTGAACCACCCCTAATGCATCAGCCTTTCACTTGAGGAAAGGGGTTCTTCTCATCATTTACCAGACTTCACCTGAAGGGCAAATGCACTGCCAGATCTTCACATTTGGGTAAACTGAGAGCGCTTAAAGAAGCAGATCTGACTCTGCCTGCTGATCTGATTTTCTGCTCTAACAGTCATCATTAATATTAATGCTAAATTGGAGGAAGAGACATAGAGGTCCTCAGGCAGAAAGTCAGCACAAAAGGCTAAATGTGAATTATCCAGGATGCTTGGGCCACACTTAGTGCTAATAATGATGAAAACTTTACAGACAAATGCTACCCAGATTCAGCCTAAAAGCAGCGATATCACTGGTCCTGTAATGAAAGGTACTACAAACGAAAAGTTGAGAAAATCATTTGGATTTCTGTCTGGGGATGTACACCATACTCAAAGAGACCTTCTAGCCTAGAGCTGATAAGGACATTTGTCTTGATATAAACTACCCCAGACATTATTATGAGTGTTCACTTTTTCCTACCACCTCAACCTCAATATGTCTAGAATATCATCTATGGCACCTGTAGCCTCCTCCTAAGATCACTTGATACTTCAGCTATCCCAGTGTCTCTAGCTTCAAACAGTAGAATCTCCCACAGCCCCTCTCTTGCCTCTACATTCAATGTCTTCAGGTCATTCTTAGTGAGGTTCATCTCACCATCTTTCCATCTGCCTTTCCCCTTGTCCAGACTCTCATTGTTGCACAACTATCCCAGTGTCTCTAGCTTCAAACAGTAGAATCTCCCACAGCCCCTCTCTTGCCTCTACATTCAATGTCTTCAGGTCATTCTTAGTGAGGTTCATCTCACCATCTTTCCATCTGCCTTTCCCCTTGTCCAGACTCTCATTGTTGCACTTCCCACACGACTTAACCCTGAAGGGTAGCAGAAAATGCCACCTCAAATCTGTCACTTTGGTATATCGATTTTTTTGAGATGCAGGCACTAGAAAACCAGCAGATGCAAGGAGAGACTCACTCTAAACTCCTGTCATCCTCCAAAAGGAACTCACTTATCATCAATCCTCTCCCCAGGAGTTATAGCAACCAGGGAAGATGGACTCTTACCATAGGAGAGGAGACTAAAGTTCACACCACACCCAGACAAACTTTGTCACAAACTATCATACCTTCCATCTATTCTTCTAAAGGCCCATTCATCTCCCTTTACTCTCCCCTAAGAGACCTCCAACCCCCACCCTGCTTTCCCTTTTAAGATGTTGTGTAGTCCTGGAGTCTAAGCCACCTTGGGGAGTCACTCAGTTTTCCCTTCATGTGTACATGAGGTGAACATGGTAATAGGCTTCTATCTGTTTTTCTCCTGTAAATCTGCCTTTTATTGCAGGCATCTCAGGTAGGAACCCAAAAGGGTAGAGAGAAAATTATTTCCATCCCCTATGACCTCTGGCCAGACTCCTGGCCCTTGCAACATCCTTCACCCTTGCAGCAGAGATTAATTTTCCTGATGTGCCACACTCCCCCATGCAAACCCAAGCAGCTCCCAAGTCTTCAGAGTAAAGTTCTGACTCCTCAGCTCCATGATCATCCCAGCATGGGATTCAAATACTTCCCTTTTGTGCCCACACTGCTTCAATCAGACCAGCCTCTCCTCTTCCCTGTAACAGGCTACATGCACTATGATTTTAGCCACCCTGTCTGCCTCTTCTATCATATAAATCCTACTTCTTTTTTTATAAAAATTCAGGTTACATGAATCACCACCACCTTCCCTGTAGGCCTCCCCAGTTTATCTTTCTGTGTTCTTTTCTTCTCTATTTCTTCCACTTTTCACTCTCTGTTCTTTTCACTATTTCTTTATTTATACCACTATTTCCCAGCTAATTCCTGCAGAGATTACTGAGTATGTCATTCATTTACCATTTTCCATAATAATAGTAGGTAACACTTATAGTGCTTACTAATTCCAGGCTCTGTATAGTGCTTTACATATATGAAGCTATTTAAAACTCACAACAACCCTATGAGGCAGGTGCTGTCATTATCCCCATTTTACAAGTCAGACACTGAGAGCTTACACAACTTACCCAAGGTTCTAGGCTAAAGAACTACACTGCCAGGATGTTGACCCAGGCAATCAAGTTCTAGAAACGGTTTTCTACCTTCTTATAGATAATCTTTTATTATTCATTAATTTTTTACACCTGCTGTTATGTTCCCAACCAGATTCTTGAGGAGAAGAGTTAGTTCTTTACAGTTTGCTGACCTCATCTGCCTTAAAGCAGTCTTAAATTATTTCTGGAAATAAAAGGTGGAATGTAAACAAATAAGTTTTCTTACACACCAGTCTCTCTGAAAAATCTATGACCAAACCTTATAAAGACCTCTGTAATCTTCTTTGAATCATGTATGAGTCTGAAAAATCCAACTGTATAGAATGTATGAATTGTATTTAACAAGGACTATAAAGTGAAGTCATACCCCACCTCCTCATGAACACACCAATTTCTAATATATTAAAAAGTATTTTCACAGGGGAAACAATTCCCAAGAAAATAATTCCCAAATGCATTAAATACAAAATAATTGTGGAAGAAATTTTGCGGAGTGTAGTCAGACTACTGAAATGCTGGTTGCAATGTCATCCTGAAAGAAGTTTGTGCAGCACTTAGATCCTTAGAATTTGTCATTCTAAATGTAGAATTGCTTATGAGGTCAGAACCATCACATTGATATTGTCCAAGCACCTCACATAATCATACCCATATTAGGTCTTTAAAAATTCTCTGGATTTGTTCCTTAACTTTGGGGTTATCTTACTGTCACTGATTGCTTTTCTTGTATTTCCCTGAAATATATCACTTTCTCCAAACTAATGGATTCCCCTCCTCAGCCCTTCTATCCCAAGCAGCTTCTCTTTGTTCGTCTTTTTCTGGGCCATTACCTTGTCTACTAGAGTTAGCCTGTAATATCATATTTGCCAGCAGGGGCTGCCATTTGCCACAGGATTTGCTAATTTTCAAAATTCCCTAGATCTGAGACTCCAGATTGTATAAAATAGTACAGTGCCTAATTTATCAACTTGGCAGGTTTGAAATGCTATAAAATCAGTTACTTAAAATGAGTGATGCTTGTAATGTGCTGCACAGTTTTAATGAGCAGAGCGCCACTGCTCCATTAAGACAACGGGAGACCACATTGGGAAACAAGCAGCAACAATGTGAGGTTAAGAGAATAGCAGGAAAACCTGCTTCTTGCCCACAAGATCCCAGTGGGGACAATATGTTCAATAAACAATTGACTTTCTCATTGGCAAACAAAAGGGACTCATCTTAGTGTCTTTCATCATCTGTCCATCCTCTCCCTTTCCATACAAGGTCAGCCCTATGTTACCTCTTATAAAAATTATACCAATAGCCTTATATCCTTTCTCCTGCCCCAGACTCTTCCAACTAAAAACTATTCGGTGAAGTGCTGGAATAGTCTTTCTAAAATGATACTTTCTTAAAAATTGTGATGTCCATAATCAAGGCAAGCCCTCCTCAAAGTGACATACCACACCTTATAAGCCAGTCTGAAGTTATCTGTCCAATGGTACTTTCTACTCCCTGATTCTCCACTTTGACAAGACAGGGGCTTTTATTCTTCCCCACAGATTAAGCTCATTTCCATCTTGATACGTTTGTGCCTGTTAATCCACTAATCCACACACCTGAAATGCCCTCCTTCTTCTCTTAACTCCTTAGTCAACACTATTGCTATATTAATTTCCCAGGAGTGATTAAATGCATGGAATATTGCTAGTTAACATAATTCCTTCTCCCAGCATCCCTGGGAGCACCTGAAATATAAGACAAGCACTCTACACCAGAGCAATATTAATGAAATACAATACTGTAACACTTGCATACAGCATTAAGTGAGCAGACAACATACAGATAACTCCTAGGGGACCTCAGCCAGCACAAGCTCTTCCATTTGCCCATGGTGATTTTGCATTCTCAGCTGAAATGTGATTTTGAAGGAGCCTCCTCACCTTCACAGGACTTGTTTTGACTGCATGAGTAAATTCTCTGGGAGAACCCACTGCTGTATTTTAAGTACCATCTTTCCTCTCTGCCCATAATTTCTTACTCTCCTGCCTTCCTGAAAGTCATGTTATTGTCTGCCCAGACCACTCTGGACTTAAGACACACAAATCATGACATCTGCTGAGATCACCAGAAGAAAGGCTGGCACCATAATGTTCCCCTTTTCAATATTTTCCTATGTTGGCCAGAGTCACTTCTTAACCATAGTCAGTCCTCCAAGGGCTTCTCTGCCCACTCAGTCAGCTAACAACCGTCATTTCTATGATACACCTCTAATTTACTGTTTGGGGATGAAATATGGTCTATTTAGAATCAGAAATCAAAGGTTTATGAATTTTTTTTAATTTATTTTAGAGAGAGAGAGTACGAGTGGGGGAGGGGGCAGGAGGACAGAACGAGAGAATCTTAAGCAGGTTCCATGCTCAGCACAGAGCCCAACATGGGGCTCGATCCCATGACCTGAGCCAAAATCAAGAGTCAGACACTCAACCGACTGGGCTACCCAGGCACCCCCAGAAATCAAAGGTTTAGATTCACATTCTGGCTCTGTTACTTTCTAGCTGATATATTTGAACCTCTTACCTCAGAGGTGAAATGGAAATGATAATTTCTACAAGTCAAGAAGTGAGCTCAAAGGAAAGAACATACATCGAAGCACATTGAACACTATATAGCACTATACACAAGTAAAATGTCATATCTTTATGCATTAACTCAGTAGGAGTCCCAAACATAGTTCACCCCATGAGGCAGAGACAATAAGAACAAAGCTAAAAATCCTGGCAGGAAGGAGGAGCTCTCCAGTTCATTTTTTCTTAGCATCAATAAGCTATAGAAATAAGAATTTGTCTACCATCTCTATCTGAATGCCATCTAGTGGACATAAAGTTCTTGTAATAACAGAAGAACTACAATTACAGGTGATGGTTCCTAAGGCATGAGCCACTGTCAGCATTGTCAATACACAAGGTAAGTCTTAGCCTTAACGGGGGACAAATTAAGGACCACCTATGATGTACAATGTAAAAAATTCTGAATAAGGCCCTGGTTCTTAGTGACTCTCCCCTTAACCCCTAAATCCCCCAAAATTTCATCATTAGAGCTTCATTTTTTCAAGCATTGGAGGGTGTTTAGTCTTCAAACATCCTTTATTACAATTAAAAGACCTATGAGCAATAACCCTTTCAATATTTTTCAGCTCACACCTTAGCAGAGTTTAGATGAAGGTAAAGAAGAAGTAAAGTCTAGAAGAAGTAAAGTAGAGAAGTAAAGGTTGTACTAGAAATCAAGAAGGGCAGGGAAGAGTTGAGGCCTTGGAGAGTCATGAGTGTCAAAAAGGAGACCAGAGGGACCAAAGATAAACTCCATACTCACCCTACTTTTGCTTTAGCCAGGCCTTGTTAATGCATGTTGTTTGCTTGATTTTTTTTTTTCTTTTTGTATCCTGCAGCTTACAATTAGCCTCAATGAATGACGAAGCCTACAGTCAAGCAAAAGTGGAAAGAATATATATATTTTAAGATTTAAATATATCTCTGAAGCCACCTCTGCACACAGTCAGGCCAGGAAGGGAGGATGGTGGGGGCAGGCAAGAGGGAGACCCGCCTTGTTGTTTGAGTCCAAAGCTTATGGGGCTTCCCACCGACAGCCCTCGTTTGGCAGCATGGCACTGGAGGTGTGCCTCTTTGGACACATATTGGAGTCCTGCTTAGCTGTGTCTGCTCCTCCTCAACATGCTTCCTTTTCTATCTGCAGTATTTAGAAAGATGAGAGACAACGCTGCGAAGAACACAAAGGCTTTTGCAAACCGTCTCTGACTTCATATCCAAAGCTGTCGCTATCGGGGTTGGATTTAGCAACTTGGCATTCGTTTCATAGGACCACCCCTGTTGGTGGCCATCTGGAGTCTTTTGGAGAATTTTTAAAGAGGCACGCTGCTTGGAGAGCATTTTGTAGTAGAGAAAGCACTGGTGTTCAATTCAGGAAGCCTCTGTTTGAACCCACCCAGCAGCAGCTAAGTGACCTTGGGCAACCCAGTGCACTTCCTTGAACCTCTGTTTCTTCGTCAGTTAAGTGAATTGACAATTCCTTGCAAGATTTAATAGTCTAGGGCAGAGCTTCCCAAAGTGTGGTCTCTACACCAGCAGCATCAGCATCACCTGGAAACTTAGTAGAAATGCATACTCTTATCCCCCACCTAGGCCTCCTGAAACAGAAAGACTGGGAGTCAAGTCCAGCAATCTGTGTTTAAGAAACCCTCCAGGTAATTCTGACATGCAGTCAACTGTGAGAACCACTGCTATAGGGTTCTATTATTCTCCTTCCCTTTCCTCTCTAGGTGTGCCTGGGCAACACTGATTTGCAGTTGGTCAAAGTGTATTGGAGGCCAAGGGAAGCATTCACTTGCATAAGTAGGTTGACCAGGCAGCTGAAGAGGTCCCAATCAGGGAGTGGACAGGGATGAAAGGGGAGAGCCTTTCATCACTTCCCCAGACCCTTCCATGGACAAAGTTCCAGAGAACTCTGAGACCATCTACAAAACAGACATCTTTTTGGCCATGTTCTTGCAGCACATTTCGACAACGTCAAAAGTAGCAAGAGCAAAAACAGTTTTTGTTAACGACGCCAACCTCTCTTTTGATTATTTTTGTCTCTAATCCCTGTAGATACATGTCATTAGTGCCGAGAAAGGAAAATTACTTTCTTCATTTTAGTTTTTTTGTTTTTCCCTCTACCTTTTCTGACAGCTTTTCTTTTCCTCTAAGTTATCAGGGACAACCTGCAAGTGTTGTGCTGGGTTCCACCAGGGAATTGTGGTTTCCTAGCAACAGCCAGGGCCTGCTGGGCCATTCTCTGAGTCACCAGCTCCGGGCAGCTCCTGATAAGCGGTGCTGCTTGCAGAGGAATGCTCTATGGACCCTACACGGGAGCCTGCCTGCACATGCCTCCTTCACAGGAGAACAGAATCTATAGAGAATAGACCATCAATAGGACCTAAAGAATGGCATAAACATGGCACTCTTTTTTCTGAGCTAAATGGATCTTGCTTCTTGATTATTCTATGGGGTGCTGAAGAAGGAAAGAAAAGGAGGAGGGAAGTAAGAGCAGAGAGAGAAAGAAAGGAAGGGAGGGAGGGAGGACAGAAGAAATTTTTTCAATGAACATCTCTGAGCATCTGCAATGTATCCTGTAGCTACATACTGGAGATGCAAAATCAAATAAGATGTAGTCCTTGACCTCAGAAAGCTTATGGTCTCACAGGGGAGACAGCTCAGTATGCCATCCTGATAGATGTAAGACAGAAGACTACTATTTCTAGGAGACTGAGTATAACTGCAGGGTCTCACAAGTCATAATAAGACCTCTCTTGATTTTGTAATGTTTCCATTTCCCTGTAAAAGTATTCTTGAGATTTTCAAATGTATTAGGATTAACTCACATGAAGTATGGCTCTTACAATGTGTTTACTCTCTGTATCTGTGATTGTATTAACTTTCTTATTCTTAATGTTATGCATTTGGGTCTTTTCTCATTTTTGTGTGTGTTTGTTAAATCCAAGAGTTTGTCTCTTTTGTTGATCTTTTTGAAATAGGCTCTTGGTAAATTTATTGATTCTACTTTTCTTTTTAAATGTATTGATTTCTGTTTGTGTTTTTATTGATTCCTTTCTCTCACTTTCCTAAAGTTATATTTGTTTTTTTTTTATGTTCTCTTGAGTTGAAGCCATAATTGAATCCATTTATTTTCATTTTTCTTGTTTATTAATAAAAGCACTTAAAGCTGTGAATATCTCTGATTTCAGGTTTGGCTGCTGCCATATGTCTTAATATGAGCTCTTGTTGAATGTGCTTATTTACTTTTGTCTGCTTGATCTATCACAAGGACTAAAGTCCCCTCTATGATTATGGTTCTCATTGTATTTCTAAGAGGGTATTTATAAGAGGTTTTGATATATATATTTGATGCCATGCTGTTTAGCACTTAGTTTCAATGATTCCTTCATATTTGTTATGGATTGCACCCGTCAGCAATAAAAAAGAAGAAAGAAAGAAAGAAAGAAAGAAAGAAAGAAAGAAAGAAAGAAAGAAAACAAAAGAAAGGAAAGGAAGGAAGGAAAGAAGGAAAACACTTCATCTCATTTAACGGCCTGAGCCTTGAATTCTGCATCATCTGATATTATTTTTGTCATCCCTGATTTACTTTTATCATCTATACCTTCCTTTACTTTAACATAGAAGGGTGTCTCTTATTTTGACTCGGTGTGCTTGGTCCTGGGCCTGTTTTCCCTCCAGTTTATTTCTCTTTCTCTTACTCAGCTCTGCATCACAGTGTGGATCCTATAGACTGTCAGCTGGCTCCCAGCTGCATTTGGCCAATAGTAGAAACCAGTGGGAAAAAGAGATAAGCAACGTATTCCTCCCCCACTGCCTCTCATGTGTTGTTTTCTGCAATAGCTCCAGTTCCCCTCTGGCTCCAGTTCCTGCTGAATGGGTCTGTCCTGGTTCTAGCTTCCACCAAGTGACCCTAGTAATTCTGCCTTCTCCCTTTGTCTTCTAACCAAGAGTGGATAGCAGCTTCCTGAGGCTGCTAATCTCTGGGTTGCCTCACTGTCCCCTATTTAACTTTACTCTTCTATCTACTCTGTAACCAATTTTTTTTTTGCATTAAATTCCTTCTCTGGTAAATATTTAGAGTGGTTTCTATTTTCTTGAATGAGCTTTGATATACCCATTCTTTATTTTAGTATTAAATTTAACCTATTCATTTTTGCAGCAAATACTGTGGTTGACTTCCTAACACCCATTCCAAATCCCTTTGTCCTTGCCTTCTTCTGGTATAAAGGCTACAAAGCTCTCCTGCAGCAAGCAAAACCATGTGGTACAATGAGACATAAATAGAATATACTGAAGATTTAAGGGAAAGTCTTATTTTCCTCCAAATACCTATATTTGGTATTTAGTACAGGCGTTGCCCATTCTTTCTCTAGCCCTTCTTTATTCCTGTCTGGACAGGATTTGAGGGCTGGAGCTTTAGCAGCCATTGTGAAACTATCAGGAAAAACAAATAGAAACAGAGTGAACTGAGCCCTGACACCCTTGAGCCACGGAACATATATCAGCAACCTTCACAATTCCTGTTACAAAAGAAAACGAAGGGGCGCCTGGGTGGCTCAGTTGGTTAAGCATCCGACTTCAGCTCAGGTCACGACCTCATGGTTTGTGGGTTTGTCTCTGTCTCTCTCAAAAATAAATAAACATTAAAAAAGGAAAAGAAAAATGATTATTTGTTGAAACTATTAATTACAGGATTTTCTGTCATTCTCAGTAGGATGCAACTTCTAACTCAATATTTCCCAGAAGAATGTAATTGGCATTTGGGGCTAGCCAATTCTTTTTGTGTAGGTGTAGACTTGCAAATCGCAAAATATTTAGCATGCTTGGCCCCAGATGCTAAAAGCCAGTAACACTAGTCAAGTGTTATGCAAATCAAAGTCTTCTGTCATACATTTCCAAATACCTTTGGAAGTGATAGAGTTGCATCCTCTCCAAAAACAAAACAAAACAAAACAAAACAATGCACATACACATCACACACATAAAGCTTTCTGTCATTTTTTAAATCATTACAGAAGTTACATGGATCCACTCCCTCCCCATGCCCCCCACCCCCCACTAGAAACTCATCAGTCTTCTGATGGAATCATTGTTGTAAGGATATGAGGTTAGATACTTATTACACTTTTGGGGAGTGTGAAAGATTTTTAAAATAAAGTACAAGAATATTATAACAAACACCCATCCACTTTTGAGAATTAACAAATGTTAACATTCTGTCACTTTGCTTCAGACTTTTTTGAATAAGAGAAGTAAAAACATTATGAAATTGAAGTCCTTTATTCCAATCCACAATCTCAATCTCAAAACTCCCCTGCTCTTCTTCCCCAGAGATAATGACTATTGTGAATTTGGCACATTTCCACTTAGTCCTTGCTTCTCACTGTCTATGTAAGCATACACAATTTGTAGTAATGTGGGTGTAGCTTTGAGGACTTGTTAAATGTACACGAATGCTAGCATGCTATCCATACCATTCTGGAATTTGCTCTTTGACTAAATTTAAGTTTTTGATATTTAGTTAAAACACAAATGTAGTTCACTAATTTTATGTGATGTATATTATTCAATTGTATGAGTTGATCACAGTACATTTATCTATTCCATTTTGATGGACTTTTAGGTTGCTTTTAATTTTTCACTATTAAAAACAATACCTAATGAACATCCTTGCAGGAGTTCATGGGGGGTATATTTACAAGAGCTTCCTTGGGGTATGTGCCTAGTAGTGGAACAGCTAAATCCTAGAGTGTGCACATCTTCAACTTTGCTTGATATTTCCAAATTCTCCAAAGCATTACTACTAAAGTCCCACCAATAGAGTAAGAGAGTTCCTGTTTCCTCATATGCTCACCAACATTTGGTATGTCAGAGTATTGATCTTTGGCAATTAGATGGATGGATGGGAATTGGTATGTCTTGTTATTTTAATTTGCAATTTTCCTAATTATTCATTAGATGAAGCATCTTTTGGGGAGGGGACATTTGCCCTTTATTTTCTTCAAGTTTCTGTAAGTTGTGTTTGTGTTTCATCTTTCTCTCCAATAGTCTTTTTACTATTGATGCATGGGAGTTATAAATTCTGAGTTTAGAGATTTAGCAGACTTTTCATTCATTTGCTAAGTACCTACAATATACCAGACACTATTCTAAGCCTGGGGATAAATAGTAAACAAATCAGACAAAATTCATATACTCACAGAGCTATTTATTTCCTCCTTTTTCCTCCACATTCCCAAGTTTTTATCTAAATAAGCTATGTTTTTGGATCCACATTATTATCATTTGTAATATCTTTGCTAAATTTCATATGTTAACAGCAATTATTTAAACACTGATACCAAATTTTACTGGTTTCATCTCTTGCAAAAAGTTCTATGATGCTGTGGCTTCGTCCAATTTGGATTCCTTATTTTGATTTTTTTTTCTTGAATTGCTATAGGACTTCTTCTCAGGAAGAAGCTATAGGAGTTTTCTCAGGAAGAGGAATATTTTATGAGTTCTTGAATGTCTGAGAATAGATTTTTCTATTGCCCTCACATATAAACCAAATAAGAAACTCTTGCATAATAATATTTTCCCTCAAAACTCGACATGTTATTCCCTGTCTTTCAACAATTAGTATCATGGAAAAGTAGTATACTGACATTCTTCTTTTCCCTTTCTAGATAATTTGTTTTGTTTTGTTTGTTGCTTTACCTAACTGCAAGAAGGAACCTGCATTGAGTTCTATCTCAGTGTGGGAGTCTGAACACTAAGTTTGCCTGATTCTTGGTAGATACTTTCAGTCTAAAACTGAAATGTTTTCGTATTTTTTTCCTATTATTTCTTTATTGTTACCATTTCTCTAATTGCTCTCTCCTTTTGGTATTTTTATTATACCTATGCTGGATTTGTTGGATTTATCCCCTGTACATCTTTCCTTTATATGCTTTATGGTTAAATTTGTACATTTTCCTCTGCATTCTAGGAGAATTTCTCAACCTGATCATTTAATTCACCAATTTACTTCAGGATTCAATTTTCTCTATGCTCCCTTTATTTAACATTTAAATTTAAGGATTATATTTCTGATCTTATGGCAATATTTTCTAACCTCAGATTGTTCAGTTTTCATAAACAGAGTGTCCTCTCCAATCTTGTACTGAAATATTAAAAGGAACTGGTGATTCACCTAAGTCTTTTCTTTTTCTGGTTTCTTGGAATAAGTCCATTCAGAGGAGTCTGATTGCTCTGACTGGTCTCCCTTGTTTGAATAATTTGAATAATTGTTGAATAATTTCTCAGCCCCAGTGGTTTTTCCCTGTTTACCCATTCTTGTCACTCTTTGATTGCCTCATGCTCTCTTTTGTCTTGCCTCCAGATCTTTGCATGTGATGCAAAATCTCTGAATGAAACTCTCATTCTAGCATAATGTCTGGCACATAGTAAGTGTTCAACAAAAATTTGAATTTAACAAATGAATGTCTACATTTTTCCTGTTTGGGGATTTGAAAAATGGCTTATCAGAAACTGTACGGATCCCAAACTATTCAGTTTCAGACAAAGGAGGAAGGGGAATTTTCCTATTTTTTGTAGCTTTATTTTTATAAGACTGGCAGTCTAGGTTATACCCAGAAGTTAGAAAAGAGCATATGCAAGAGAATTCATTTGCTTAGTCCATCATGCTTAGCACATGCTTTTCTGTGTTTGGTGTGATCCCCAAGTCAACCCTTTCTCCCATCAGCACAGCTTCCTCAGGACAAACCTGGTCTGATGATGCCTCCACTTTACTTGACATGGCAGATCATAGCAAGGGTGGAGTCAAGCTCCAATTTCCCGAGGTCATTTATAGGGTTCACATGTAACCCACATATTTTTGAGTCCCTCTTGGTCTGAGCTTGGTGATTATCTGGGACTCTGCTGAGGGAGTCTACTCACTTACTTTCCAGGTGAGTCTTTCCTTTATTGCATCTGGGTCAATACTTCCCTAAATCCATTTTTAAAGTTTTCAGTCAAGCTCGTATTCATTTCCTAAGGCTGTCGTAACAAATTGTCACAAACTGGGTGACTTAAAATAATAGAAGCTTATTCTCTCACAGTTCTGGAGGCTAGAAGTCCAAAATTAAGGTTTTGACAGGGTCATGATCCCTCTGAAGGCTCTAGGGAAGAAGCCTTCCTTGCCTCCCTCTAGCTTCTGCCAGTTGCCAGAAATCCTTGGCATTCCTTGGCTGGCAACTGTACTGCTCAAGTCTCTGCCTCCATCATTCCATGACCTTCTTTCCTGCATATTCTGTTCCAAATATCCCTCTTCTTATAAATGCACAATCATTGGGTTAGAGCCCACCCTAATCCATTATAACTTCATCTTAGTTTGACCACATCTAAAAAGACCCTCTTTTCAAATACAGTCTCATTTGTAAGTGCTGAGGGTTAGGGCTGGAAGAGATCATTTTGAGGGATACAACTAAACTCCCAACAAAGCATTTAAAAACAATTCATAAAATAAGAGCCTCTCATTACCATACAGTAAAGCCTAAATCTAGTTCTATATAAACAGTATTTTATAGAAATTTCTTAAAATTTCTGGCCTCAGTATGCTTCATTTTCTGTTTTCTAGCCCTGCTATGAATGTTTTCTAATATTTCTTTGGTCATTTCAAATGGAATTTGGGAGGAAAGGAGAGTTAGATGTGCAGATTCAAATTAGTATCTTAAAGTGAAATAATGTGATCTCACAAACTTTATCAACATTCATTTATTGATAACTATTAAGTGATATTAGTAATGAGAACTAGGAAGTATAGCAGTGCGATGGCTTTCAGCTATTAGGCAAATACAGACAAAATGACCAATGACATCAAAACCTCTACTCTGATAGCATCCTGAGCAATGGCTCAAGGCAAAATCCTTCCCTCAACTAAAGAGTAGTTTTCCTCCAAAGATCATGCTCAGGTGCCTAACTTAGAAATATCTAAGGGTGTTTCTCAAAAATTTTCTAATGTCAGTAGAAATGGAAAGATAATGCGCAGTGACATTTTCTCATTCTTCTTGCTGAAACAAGAAGGGAAGCCCCGAGGCACAGGTTGAACTTTGGGAGCCCTGCAGAGTGGACATCATTGATGAGACAGATGACTGGAGGTGGAGAGAGATGAGGCACCTTCTCTGTGCCCACACCTGACCAGGCACTACTGGTAGACTAATTCATTTAATCTTTGCACGAGTCTGGAAGGTGAGTAGTATTAATTCTGTTTTTACAGCTGAAGGACCAGGTTCAAAGGGATTAATGTGCCAAGGTCATATAAGTTAAATGGCAGAAACAAGGGAAAAGGGATGGGTTGTTAATGTGGAAGTAAATGCTGGGTGGAACAGTGAGGCGGGGATCACATACCTTAGACACAGCTTTGAAATCAGACACACTGCTTCCAGTCTTGCCTCTGCTGAGTACCAATGAACTGAGCAACTTTGAGCAGGTCACTTATCTTCTCTTAGCCTAAGCCAACTCATACACAAAATGGGAATAATGTCTACCTTGATGGGGTTACACGAGACAAAGTATGTGATACCCGTTTCCAAAGAATATATGTTCTCTTCTCCCACTTTTTCCAACTTAGAAAGGAAATGCGCCCAAGGGAATTCTGACTTGTCTAACTTTGTTGTATTAACAATATGTTTTCTTTTCCTTTTAAAATGCTTTCACATGCATTATCCTACTTGATCTTGGTTAGGAAAGTCTAACACCCATTCTACTGCCCTGCCAAGTGAAGAAACAGTCACAGAAACATTGAGAAATCCCCCCAAGGTCACAGAGCTCCAGCTGGGCTGGAGATCACCTGACTTCCAGTTACAGCTCTACCTAATGGTGCAGTCCCACAGCATCGCATTTGCTGAATTACAAACTGCTGTAGCTGTACATCAAAGCCAAAAGCTATAATAAGGTGCTATAACAGCAATTTCAGGTTGAGTTTCTATTGACCTGTTAGCTGCCCACCCTGACTGAGGCATCCACTATCTCACCCATTCTGTGTACAATGTGGGGCTTCAAGAAAGAGCCAGGTGGGGACCATCCATCAGTGTCATCTGCTGTATCTGGAGGTCCTTTGGGAGGCAGGAGTGGGGGAGAAGCAATACTGTCCATAGT
This sequence comes from Panthera tigris, assembly GCF_018350195.1. Lineage (NCBI taxonomy): Eukaryota > Metazoa > Chordata > Mammalia > Carnivora > Felidae > Panthera > Panthera tigris. The sequence continues at coordinate 111,808,015 of NC_056665.1, forward strand.
CTGAGAGCTGGGTAGCAGGTTCACATAACATTTATATTGCTATGCCATGGGGACTCAGCCACCTAACTCTACCTTTTAGATACAGCCTTATCTAGGAAATAGAAATAAAGACCCCTGTCCCTTAACCCTTCAAATAGTATGAAAAATGATTGTAAATTATTATAAATAATATGGAGTAAATAAAAGTTATCTGAAAGGCTTTCTATCTATCATTATTTACCTTCCACTTTCAGATTTCTACATCTACTACATACCTCTACTACATACACACACACACACACACACACACACACACACACACACACACAGAGTCTACCTCAGGTTCAAGTTGCTGGTGTATATTTATTTTGACTTTCACAGAAAACAAGGCAAATGTTAAATCTTTCTCCCCATTGGGATCCAAATCAATAATTTTTGAGAGTCTTAACACTAGGAGACAAGATCCAGAGTAATGCTCAGTTAAAATGCTGCACAACCAGCCTCATTTCCATTGCAATATCTTAAGCTCCTGATTGTTAAACCTTCTGTGGTGGGAATCCTTTGCTTACTATTCCCCTCATGTGCAGTCTGCACGATTAGCTGCTCAAACGTGAGCCATGCCTTATGCCAAGGTGATCTCAGGCTATTGCACACATTAGGCAGACTTTGCATATAAGTGGAATAAATCTCAATGACCCTAAAATCTTTCCCTCATAATCAGTTTTCTTTCCTATAACTGCATCCCTCTGAGGACTGTCTGGGGTTTTACTGCAACAAATAAGTTAATGTAGGAGAGGAAACAGATGGGCTTGCTGCATTCTGGGATTTTTATAAAGCAACTCATTTTGGAAAGTGTAAGTGAGATTTTGCCTACAAATTCCCCAAAGACATGAATAAAGAATGGGATTTTGGATCCCAAAATAACAAGGAAGGACAATAATTATGGTTTCAACCCACAAGTGGCCTGAGAACCCAATCAGCAGCACTGAGGTTCCAAATGCTAATTCCAGGATGGTTGCTAACTCACTTCATGATCTTGCACACGTCAGTTAACAGTTCCACATTGAGTTAGAGTTTTCATTTGCCTCACAGATTTGATATAAGAAATATCCATTCTAAGTGAACATGTTACCTTTTATGAGCCACTAAAGAGTTGTGTACTGTATCTTAAAGAAAAGTTCAAGGCTCAGTTCAATTTAAAAATAGTGAATTGTCATCAACTGACCACTTCCATGATTCAGGACTATTCACGGTGGTATGCTGGGGGGTGAGGTGGGATTAGATAGGAGAGGAGAACTATCAAAAGTACCAGACTGGGGCTCCTGGGTGGCTCAGTTGGTTGAGTGCCCAACTTCAGCTCAGGTCATCTCACAGTGTGTGAGTTTAAGCCTGGTGTCAGACTCTGTGCTGACAGCTCAGAGCCTGAAGCCTGCTTCAGATTCTGTATCTCCCTCTCTCTCTGCCCCACCCCCCCCCACTCATGCCATCTCTCTGTCTCTGTCTCACTCTCTCTCAAAAATAAATAAACATTAAGAAAAAAAAAGTACCAGACAATCCCTTCTTTTCTGAGAACTGTGCTGCAATGAGCCTCTGCATGGCTGTACCATGTGACCCCATTCTGCTCTCACACTCTACTGCCCACCTCATCCTGAGCCACATTGAACAGAGTAGAAACCTGCCCCAAAGGGAACCCATCCCAAAATGGAGATGGGGTAACCAGAAGCTTCTTGTGGAAATTTGAAACTGAAAGGCAATGGGCTTCACCATACACTGCTGGTAGGAATGTGAAATGATGCGGCCACTGTGGAAAGCAGTATAGAACTTCCTCAAAAAGTTGAACATGGAATTTCTGTAGGCCCCAGCAATTCTACTCATCAGGAGAATTGAAAACATGTTTCCACCAAAACTTGTATACAAATGTTCATAGCAGCAGTATTGATAATAGTCAAAAAGTAGAAACAACCCAAATGTCCATCAGCAGCATTATGCTAAGTGAAAGAAACCAGATGCAAAAGGCCATATATTATATGATGGCATTTATATGCAATGTCCAGAATAGGTGAATCCATGGAGACAGAAAGTAAACTAGTGGTTGGTAGAGAATGGAGAGAGGGGACTAGCTGGGACTAGCTTTGGGACTAGCTTTGGGACTAGCTCCTAATAGGTATGGGGTTTCTTTCTGAGGTGATGGAAATGTTCTGGAATTAGATAGCAGTGATGGTTGTACAACATAAAGAATATACTGAAAACCACTGAAATGTACACTGTTAAATGATGAATTTTACATTATATGCACTTGTTTAAAAAATACTTATTCCACTCATCACCCCACCAAGAACTTAGAAGCACTTTCTATGTTTCCTAGGGTATCACATGAAAATGGAAATACTCTCAAGTACAAAATACCTGATTTTGCCAAAGGAAAAAAAAAGTTCATTTTTACTTAGTTGGCACACTTGAAAAACCATGAGGCCCAAGCATAGCAGGAACTTAGAGTAACAAACATCTCACCCAATGAACAGAAGGCATGGAGGGCATAGCAAATGCTGTGCTCACCTGACCCCTTAATCAGTATCTGAAGGAAGACCCCTCTTCTGAGCAACTGCAAACTACCCCGAGAGCTCCTCTCAAGTTTTCTTCCTCCATCCTGCCTACTCTGAGGGTATCCTTATTTCCCACTAAAGGCCTAAATGGTAAATGCTGGGGAGGACACTCGGTCAAATATAGTAGAGAAGGTTGGGCCATTCCAAAGCCTGTCTTTCTTTTTTTGAAATCAGCTACATAAGAATTTAGCTTTTCTCCCAAAGTATAAAATAATGTGATATATGATAGGAGACAGCCTCGGTGAACACCCTTCCTAATAGCATCCATGAAAATTAACTTTCATTGATTTGCTATTAAAATTCTACATCCATAACTACTTTGTATAATGATTTACTGGGTAAGGCTGATTTTGAGTCATGAGCTGGCAGGTGCATAGGTACAAATATAGCAGAGAATGCAATCCTTTTAAGGATGCTGGGAGGTGCCTAAACTCAGCATCACTGTTAACCCCAATGCTCCTGAAGATTGGAATCTCTACGTCTTCCAGAGATGCAGCTTATAGAAACTAGTGCTTGCAAAATCAGGATCTTGCCTGTGAGGTCATTGGACCTTGGCCTAAATCTAATTTGAATAATTACATTTTGTTCCACCCTGAGTCAGGAGAGGCCCCTGATTAATAATCAGCATTTGGTACATGCCAGTGAAGTGTTTGCTGCTATAAATAGGCAGAGTTAACAATCTAATTAACTATAGGAACTGGCAAGATGAACACTCCATTCAGGGAGAAAGATAGATGACAATATTTTTAAAGTCTGTGAGCACTGAGCCATCCCTGACCCTAATCCATTAGCAGTTACTGTCAAAGGTCACTCTGTTAACCCTCATTTAAAAAAACAAAACAAAACAAAACAAAAAAACCCAAAACCTTCCAAAAGCTGCCCCCCTGCGTGGAGGCAGGCATTTCAGCAATAAATGTTCTATAATGATATGAAAGAAACTTGAGGCACCTAAAGATAAAATGTGGCTGGAGAAGCATGTCACTGTCATTTTATTTATTTATTTATTTATTTATTTATTTATTTATTTATTTTTAGTTTATTTATTTTGAGTGAGAGAGAGAGAGAGAGAATGCACAAGTAGGGGAGAGAGAGAATCCCAAGCAGGCTCTGAGCCTGATGCAGGGCTTGAATCACGAACCATGAGATCATGACCTGAGCCAAAACCAAGAGTCAGACACTCAACCAACTGAGCCATTCACCCAGCTGCCCCTGTCATTCCACAACTTCTACCCACTGACAGTCCACAGCCATTGGACTTGCTGTCCTCAGTGATCAGGCTCCTACCTCTGATGGCCAGGCAGGAACAATTATGCCATTGTCTTCTGCACATTAGTATTTGGCTCTTGTAGAATTTCTTTGAGGCTTTCTTCTACCCGGTTGTAATAAAATCAAATCCAGTGTAGGGTCTCCTGGGAAAAGAGTGTGTTCTATTAAACGATTTATAATCTGAAGTTCACAGTCTGATTTCCATCTGGGAGTATCCAAATTTGGTCTACTATTGAATTAAAATGAGCATTTTACTGACAGTAGCATTTCTATCTTTTTTTTTTCTCTCATATTTTATTAATGATGCTGTGCTTCCCTGACTTGTTCTGATCCCCAACAGAGGATACCTGAGCCCTAGAGTACCAAGCCAGCTAAGCTGTGATCTCACTGTTGAGCCAATCTCTGGAATTTACAGAGGGTCTTAAAGATAGGATCTGGGTCGTTCACACATTATCTAAATGTAGATAGCATCCTAGTAGCCTTAGCCCAAGGCCTGGGGTCCATCTCCATATTTGACCTTAGATTTTATATTTCTCTCCGTTCTTACTATCAGACCTCTCTACTGGGTGGTGCTTATCTATTGTGTTGGGCCTCTGCCTTCACTGCTATGTCAAATGCCGTCAAGGGTATCCTAATGACAAAATCTCATTTCCATCGTTGTTGAAGCATCTGCTACCACCCAATATCTTTTACATCCCATCTTTACATTCTGTCTAATTCTCTCTTTCCTTAGCTCAATTAACATTCTTTTTGGTTTCCTTCAATCTTGGTGATAGGTTTGCCAGATTTAGCAAATAAAACGATAGGACATCCAGTTAACTTTGATCTCAGATAAATATGCATGGGACATATTTATACTGAAATGTTCTTTGTTGTTTATCTGAAATTCAAATCTAACTGAGCATCCTGTATTTTATCTGGCAACTCTACTTGGTGATGATATTTCTCTGCCACTTTCTCTCTGGGCTTTAGTCTTTGTTCTTATTATTTCCTTTATCTTCACTTACCCTTCTCTGAATTTATCTATTCTATGAGGCTCAACCATCATATCACTTCTGATCACCTCTCTCCTTCCTCTGAACTCCTTAAATATATCCAGCATCTTAATACGCTTTCTTGTCACATATATCTCTTCTATTATCTTAAATTATTATTTGAATTTTTCATGTGTTTATTATTTATCTCTGACACCTGGTTTTAAATTCTTGGAGGTCAGAATTCTTCTCTGTATCCCAAGGCCTGGAGCATAGCTTCCATGGCTGGGCTGTCAACAAATGTGTAAAATTTCTGGCCCTTGGCTTCTACTCATCAAATTAATCCTTTTCATTTTTATGTGAGGCTGCCTGGAAATCTTACCACTATGTTTCCTTAGTCTGTTCACTCTCCCACTCTCCTGGGCTGTCACATCTCTTCATAATTCCAGTTCTTCCCCCTCACTCCTAGCTGATGGCCTTGCTTTCTACAATGCAGAAAAAAGATAAGCATTCAAAGAAAACTTCCACATGCTCTCCCGTGTAACAAACAACCACCGGTGTGTGTGCCCATATAGCCTTCCTTCCCTCCTGTGACACTGAATCTGTTCTCTGCTCCTTTCCAAAGCTAACTCTTCCCTTGTTCAGTGCATCTCATCTCCCCCACTGACTCAAGGACATCACCTCAGCAATGCCCCCTTCTCTCCCCTGCATAATCAAAGTGCTCCTTTATATAGAGTCATTACCATTAGCATGCACTAGTATTTTCCCTCTTAGCAAGCAAGCAAACAAACCTCTCTCCCTTGACATCAAATTACTCTCCAGCTACCACAATACTTTTCTGCCCCCTTTCCAGCAAAACTCTTCCAATGGGTCTATATTTTTGTCTCCACTTCCTCTCCCATCATTTTGTCCTGAAACCACTGCAATAAGGATTTGGTTCCACTTACACATAAACTGTTTTGTCAAGGTTACCTATTAATTGCTTCCAAATTATCATATTAAATGAAAGCAACTTAGTTTCACCTAACTCAACCAGGCAGCAGTATGTGAATTGAGTTCACTGCTTTAGCAATTGTCCCTCTCTTTTCTGTGTAATTGGTTTTAAAATGTTCTTGAAACAGCACCTTCCCTCAGCTTTCCTATCACCCCTCCCTTTTGGTTTTCCTCCCACCTGACTGGCTGGACCTCTTCCCTCAACTCCAGACTCATTTGTGTATACAACATCTCTACTTAGAAGTTTACAATGAAACTCAAATTAAAATGTCCAAAACTAAACTGGTTTCCCCACTCTTGCTCCAAAACTGTTTCTCCCACAGAATTCACTATCTTTTTTTTTCAGTGTTTATTTTTTTTTTATTTTTTTTTTAACATTTATTTATTTTTGAGACAGAGAGACAGAGCGTGAACGGGGGAGGGTCAGAGAGAGAGGGAGACACAGAATCGGAAACAAGCTCCAGGCTCTGAGCTGTCAGCACAGAGCCCAATGCAGGGCTCGAACTCACAGACTGCAAGATCATGACCTGAGCTGAAGTTGGACCCTTAACCGACTGAGCCACCCAGGAGCCCCTTCAGTGTTTATTTTTAAGAGACAGAGTGAGTGGGGGAAGGGGAAAAAGACAGGGAGACACAGAATTCCAAGTAGGGTACAGGCTCTGAGCTGTCAGCACAGATCCCAATGCAGGGTTCAAACTCATGAACTGTGAGATCATGACCTGAGCCAAAGTCAGATGCTTAACAACTGAGCCACCCAGGCACCCCAGAATTCACCATCTTAATAATTCCGAAATCCACTCTCATTGGATTTCAGTTTGCTCATATCAAAAAACTTGGAGTCATCCTTGACACATCACTGTCTCCCACATTCCACATCCAATCAACTACAACATTCTGTGATGTCTACCCTCAAAATATTTTCAGATGTGGGCCATTCTCACTACCTCCACCTCTTGCCTACAGTATTTCCCTTGGTAAACATTCATCAAAATTTTTGTGTGCATAAATGAATGAATGGAACTGTATATTGTATACTTTAATACATTAACCTTCTCCCAGCCGCAGTGTTCTAAAAGAACTGCATGTTTGGGGCACCTGAGTGGCGCAGTCTGTTAAGTGTCTAGCTTCAGCTCAGGTCATGATCTCCTGGTTCATGGGTTCAAGCCCCATGTTGGGATCTGTGCTGACAGCTCAGAGCCTGGAGCCTGCTTCAGATTCTGTGTCTCCCTCTCTCTCTGCCCCTCCCCCTGCTCATGTGCTGCCTCTTTCTCTGTCAGAAATAAACAAACTTTAAAAATAAAATGAAATGAACTGAAATAAAAGAAAAGAACTGCATGTTTAAGTGTCCAAAAATAAAGGTTTAGTCATTCCTTTATTCATTCAATGAATATATATTGACCATTCACTACGAACCAAGTGTTTTCCTAAGCACTACTGAGTGCAGCGTATAGGGTAGAGAACAAAAAACTCTGTCCCTGGTATTTACTTCCTTTGGCAAGTAAACAGCTTCCCTAAATTTTGCATTGATCTGCAACATGAGATCAAAAACGTATCCACCTTGTAGGGTGATTGGGAAGAACAAATAAGTAATGTTTTTACCTGCTTGTTCTTTGTAAGCATCCTAGTGCTATGTAAATGGAAATCCTTACTGATCCTTATAACAACTTTATGAAGCAGGTAGGGCAGTATTTTTTATAATCATCCTATTTCCTTAATAAAAAAAAATTATAAAACCTCAGTGATTTTCTTCCAAATCAGAGCTGGTTAGAAGTGGAGCTAGAGCTGTATCTCAGGTCTTCTGGCCTGTGATCTAGCTCTATGTTCATAGTACTCTTCCTTCCAGACAATTCAATTTATGTTGTGGGGATTAATGGAATTATGTTTACAAAATCCTTCAAAAGTCTTTGGCAAAGGGTCTAGAGAAGTATCTGCATTCATTTCCTAGGGCTGCCGTACCTATCACAAATTCAGTGGCTTTAAACAACAGAAATGTATTCTCTCACAGTTCTGGACTGAAATCAAGGTGTCAGCAGGCCATACTTCCTCTGAAGGCTCCAGGGAAGAATCTTGCCACCATGTTTGCCTGCAATCTTAGGCTTTCCTGGGTTTGTAGAAGCATCACTCCAGTCTCTTCCTCCATGGTCACATGACTTTCACCCTAACTGTATGTTTGATTCCAAATTCCCTCTTTTCATAAGGACACCAGTCTTTGGATTAGGGCCCACCCTAATTCAGTAGGATTTCATCATAACTTGATTACATCTGCAAATGTAAGCAATATTACATTTTCAAATAAGGCCACTTACTTACCCTTGTACTAGGGGTTAAGATTTGAACATCTTTTGGGGGAACACAATTCAACCTACAACAGTACTTCAAGGGCCTAGAAACCTCTTTCAAAGAGGAACTTAACATCATTGGAAGGTATGCATGCCCAAAGACAGTCCAGCTGTGCATGGATCAGACACACGCCGGCGTTTCTCTTACAACTGACAAACAAACACAAAGAGAATCAACCTAAAGGCATAAAATTATTATCCTGGTGGGAAGGGGTTTGGCAAAATGCCCTTGTTTTTCTGAGAGGAGGATTGATTCATAAAGTAATCTACCTTAATCAGCATTATATAATCCCACAAAAGGGCATACAATGAAAGCAATGAGGCAAGGAGGGCAGAGCTCAGGGAGAAATCTTGCCCTACATTGTTACACGGTACCATTGCGCAGCTGGCACACCTTTCAGCCTCCTCTGCCTCTAGCACCTTGCCCAGCAACTAACCCAGTTTAGTCAGACCTTCCAATGTTAAGGGAGGTTCTATATTTAGACAATGTTCCCTGCCTGAGGATGAACTGGACTGACTCCGGTGTCACACCTTAACATAGTTCTGTTCCTGCCCTTTGTGTTTTTGGGGGAACAAGCAGCCTTCTCTGACATATAACCTTAGGGTATTTTTAAGGCTAGAGAGACCCTGGAAGCTCCTTTAATTTAACTCTTTCTTTTCACAGCATTCAAGTGCAGACTTTGGATCCACTACCTGGGTTTGAATCAGAGTCCCAACTACCTCTAGATGTGTGCCTTTACACCCGTTCCTTAATTTCTCTGTGCCTCATTTTTCTCATCTGTAAAATGCAGGAAATTGTAGTAGTATTTACCTGAATAGGCTATTGGACGGATAAACAGGTCTATGTAAAATACTTAAAGCAGTGCCTGGCACATGGTAACTACAAAAGAAATTTTAACCATTACTATTTTTATTGTTTCAGACAAGCACACTAAGGCTCAGAGATGTAATGTGAGCTGCCCAGGTTGCCCAGCAATCTAGTACATAGTCAAGGCTGGAATCGGTCTGCTGGGGCAATACTCTCTTATTTGGTCCACAGTTAGCACACTTCAAGGAGCTCCTCTGAGATGGATGATAAAGGTAGAAACCACACCTCAGCAGCTCTATGGCTCTGACTTTAATTTGTCTCCTGGATTACCTGTTTGTCACTGTGAAAATCAGGAGAAGGGCCTAAGGGGATGAGATAACAGTAATAGCAAATTAGGATGTAAGGCTGTGAGATTAAAGGCAAGGAAAACACTCCGTGACCATTACAGTAGTCCAGCTGATAAATAAATGGGAAGGGAAGAAAGAATGGGAAAATGAAGTTTATTTAAAAATCATAATAAACTAAGTTTATTACCAACAAAAGTACAAATGAAAAAAATGAGTGTCTTCCTGGAGAAAACCATGATGGTAGATTCAAGGCAAGTGAGGCTGGTTTGGTAAAAGCATGTGATCACTTCGGCCAGTTAGCAGTTGGAGAGGTACCCAGGTGGAATCATATCCGGTTTCAGTAACTGTTTGAATTATTTGAGGAATGCAAGGGGGAAACTATAGGAGTTTTCCCTCACTCTGCATCCAAACAACTGAGGGCTGACAAGCCAAGAAAACACCCGGATCTTCACAGCATAGGAAAGCCTTCCATGACACCAAACAGCAGGGTATCTTGGGGAAAGGGACAGATGAACTTTCCTCAGGAAAAGAAAACTAATATTTTTTTAAAAATCTCTGAGCTCCAGACATGTCAATTCATCTAATCAAATTATAGGGCCCTGCGTCAGATCTCAAATGGTAAAGGGATGAAGCGAGCTTATTCCCACCTTACAGGGAGGAGGAAGTATTGATAGAAACTGGAAGATAATTGGATGTAGAGTTAAAAGGAAAATGTTGCCTTGAGGATGAAGCCCAGATGGAGGGCACTTTCCTGAGTTTGGAATTAACAAAAGCACTCCCATGTTCACTCCTCATTTTTCCACAGTACCTTAAAAGACTGGTAATTACAATAGCAAGTATTTGTTTTTCATACCTACTCTCTTATTTAATCTTTGAAATGTCCCTAGTAGGTAAAATTATTCTTGTCTTTATTTTACATATAAAAGAATCAGGATCCGAACATCACAGAACTCTGGTTTTCTGATAACACATTACAAGAATTTCAAGTCTGTCAGGGTGATGACCTTGTGGAAAAGGAGAACCAAACATGACAATAACTGAGGAAGCCAAAATTCAGACCCTTTGGCTTCAAAATGCCATATCCAACTAGCATGACCAGGAGAACATTGTAACTTCACTCTGTTCATAGTTTGTCTAGGTTTGGAGCCCTCAGAATGTGGGCCTTTGGAAAATCCTGGAGCAAATTCATCCATCCATCCATCCATCCATCCATCCATCCATTCATCCATCCAACCATCCACTCATTTACACATTAAAGATTTTTTTGAGTGTCTCCTATGGCCAATCTGGTCCTGTTCAAAATGCTGGAGATACAGTCAAGGACAACACAGACAAGGTCCTAGTGCTTTGGTGCCTAAATGGGGAGACAGATAATGAACAAGTAAAGAAGATATCTTCAGACAGTGCTATAAAAAAGTAAATCTGAGGTAACTGGTACAGGGGTTCTAAGTGGGTATTCAGCATCATGAGTTGGGTGGGTCAGGGAATACCTCCTCATCTACACAGCTTCTGAAAGTCTTGTGCAGGAAAGTTGTCAGCTTTGCTGAGACTGGGGCAAAGCACCTTCCAGGCAAAGAGAAGAGCAGATACAAGACCTGAGGCCATCTTAAGTCAAAGCTAAAGGAGCATAGTAGGAGATGAGGCTGGAGAGGTAGGCAGGGAAAGTCTATGTAGGCATGCTCAGAAGTTTAGATTTTATTCCAATTTCAAAGGAAAACCAGTATAGGGTTTTAGGCAAAAGAGTGATGGTATTTAATTTATGTTTTTAAAAGATTCTTCTAGCTGCCATGTGTAGAATAGATCAAAAGGCAGCATGAGTGACAGCTGGGAGATCAGTTAGGAGAATATTCTATAGCCTACAACGAGAGATGATGTGGCATGGATTAGGGTAAAGGCAGTGGAAATGGAGAGAAGTGGGCAGATATGGTATGTCCCATATTTTGAGCAGAAAGCTAATGGACTAGATGCAGAGAGTGGACTAAAAAAGGGACTCAGGCAAGGATAATTCATAGAGCTAAGTTCTTGATGTGTATTCTGGTGAAAGAGAACATCTTTAAGCCTAGGCCATGAATATAATAAATCAAGGCAACTGAGGCAATACACAGAATTAGGAAAAACTCAGGCTTTGGCGGCGAAACTATATTCAACTTCTGGTTTCACCACTAATAACTGTGTAACACTGGACAAATTTCCCTACGTCTCTGAGCATACATTTCCTCATCTATAGAATGGTCATAATAGTGCCTACGTCCTAAAATCATTACTAAATAATTTATGGAAAACACTTAACACAATAGTAGCATACATTAAGTGCTCAATAAATGTTAGACTACCATTTTTACCCTTTATCATTAAGAACTATTTACAGGGAAACCAAGTGTCACTTTTTTGTTCTGCTCTGTGCTTACCTTCTGGGTCTCTTGCTTTTTATCACGCACCTAATCACACCATCCTCTTGGATCTGAAAGTAGTATCTCTTTGAGTTGGTGACACAAAAGAAAGGCACTTGATCACTCATTCTCTGGGTTTTCACCTCATGCCAACAGGCACAAGGTTTCTGAGTCTTCTCAGGCATCCTTGCCAGGCATATCTGGCAGGTTGGACATTTTCACAGGCCACCCCTGGCCAACTCTCCTCAAGCCAACTAGGATTTCCTTGAATATACTTGGCATACTCAGAAGCACAACACAAGTCTTAACACTACATAATACATTCCGAAGCTTGATTATTCATGAATGGAGGCATATTGCGATATAGTTGCATTAGTCATCTGCCTAGACCGGCATCTTAAAAACACTTTTTTCACCATGACCTACAGTTAGAAATACATCATGACCCAGTAAACAGTGTGTGATGGAAACAAACCATCATGAAACAGCCTTTATTTTGCCACACATGGTGCATTCTGAATATTTCCTGTTTTGTACCCCTGCCCGCCCCCCCCCCCCCACACACACACACCACCTTTTGTTTCAAATTCTGGTCACAATCCATTAAATGATTTCATGACCTATTAATGGGTCATGACTCACAGTTTGAAAAACTGTGCTGGAAGGTCACAGCAAAATCGTTTTATACCTAAGTATATATTTATTTCTCTAAACCTCCTTTCTCAGAAAGTTTCTGTTTCTCTAGCCTCACCCTGTGTAGTTTGCTATGATTTGCATGTGTTTGAACTCTCTACATCTGTAAAAGGCATTCATTGCTTGTAATTTTTCAAAGGGTGCTTCTAACTCAAGAGTTAGCCCATCTGTTAAGACCTATTTATTGCTTTTTAAAAGAAAAAAATTAAAGGCAAATTAGGAATTCCAGGCTTACACTAACCAGGATTTTTTTTTCCTTTTGTAAAAGCCTTCCATCTGTCTGCCCTCTTTTGGACACAACTCAAATAGGAGCATGCATCTCATCAAATCAAATGTGGGTGCTGTCAAAAAGCTGCCAAAATATCGTGCCAGTTGCTTAATTTTCTTAAAGAGAATTAAAATCAGATTTAACATAATGAGTTGTTTGTTTTGTTGCTTTTCTTTCCGTCCATTGTAGAAACATGGAGCTCAATTTACTGCATTTAAGTTTATGCGGTAGCCTTCCAGGGACAGTCCCAAGGTACACTAAGATAAATCTGGAGAACACAGTTCCACTGGGGCAGATCAGTGGTGGAGAAACAAACCTTTGTGGGGGTTGGGTACCAAGAGCTTTAACTCTGAACCCATTTAGACCCAGGGTAAGGATAATTACCCCACCTGAGTTGTTTTTCTCTTTCTCACTGGGCCTAATTCAGAGGAGCCAAATACCTTCAAAATCCATTCCCAGCAAGTCATTTAATTTTTTTTAATGTAAGCTCTACACCCCACGTGGGGTTGAACTCATGACACCCAAGATCAAGAGTCACATGCTTTACCAACTGAGTCAACTAGGTGCCCCTAGTCATTTAATCTTTAACCAGTTCTCTTTCATGACCTAACCTTGAGATTAAAAATAATAGCTCTCAGGGCTCCTGGAGGGCTCAGTCAGTTGAGCATCCAACTCCTGATTTTGGCTCAGATCATGATCTCACAGTTTGTGAAATTGAGCCCTACACGGGGATCTGTGCTGACAGTGTGGGGCCTGCTCGAGATTCCCTCTCTCCCTCTCTCTGCCCCTCCCCTACTTGTGCTCTCTCTCTCTCTCTCTCTCAATAAATAAATACACATTAAAATAATAATAATAATAATAAATAATAATAATATCTATCTATTCCTCCAAAGATCTTCTAAGAATATGCAGGAACTAAAGAGTTATGTATAAGTAGATAAAGGGACCAAACAGTTACTGCTCAGTTATCAGATGACAGAGCCTGAGGTCTCTTGGAGAGCCCTCCCTCCCTCCACAAGTCAGTGGTCTTAGGACTGTGGCCTCAGGACACTGCCTACCACTACCAAAGGATGTCACACCTGAAGGGGAGGCTAAAGCCACGCAACTGTTAGGAGCAAAGACTCTGAAGTCAAGCGACCCTTATGTTCAGTTTCTGGCTTTACTATTTAGATCAAATCACCAATCTCTCTAAACCTCAGTTTTCTCCTTGTTGGGGGATTAAATGAGAATAAATCATATGGAGCACTTAGCACACTCTCTAGCAAAAAACAAAGGCCACAAATGGTTGATGCTATTATTATTGGTTTTGTTATTGTTATGAAAAAAAGGAACTTACTCCAGTATCTTGTAGGTATAGAGCAATCAAAATATAAAGAATCTATAAAAAAGAAGGAAGGTGGCCTGCTTCAGATGAATATGACGATGAAACCAAATGCTTGTATTTGAAAAACAATGACACAGTACAAAATAAAACACTGATGAAGATGAAGAAGTAAAGCTGGGAAAAAAATGTTTAATGGGGTATTTAGGAAGAATTACTTTTCAGAATCAGGGGTTGGGCCCTATTTAATCCTGTATATATCTTCTTACCTAATCATAGAGGTTTATTAAAGCAGAAGCTTATTTTTCAATTTCCCTTCATGTCATTTTCATCTCTACGTGTCATCTTCTCATTCTGAAGAATCCTCTACAGGAAAGCTAATCTTTGTTTATGCAAAATATGTTTGTTATGGACTCTATCCCATCTCCACTAATTCTTTATTATTGTCCTGTGATGTTAAATCACCTTCTGCCATTCTAATCAATGTACCCCATGAATTTTCAAGTTTGAAGAGCTTGATAGAGTGAAAATAACTGTGGCAACATTTTGGATGGGTTTTAGCAGCATTTCTTTGTTTATAGCATTTAGCATAATCTATTTATCTTCCCATTTCATGGAATAAGAATCTTGTCTCCAGTTTTCAGTTCTGTTCAATGACTCTCCTCATAACATCTAACAGAGTTCTTTTTAATGCATGACTTCTAAAATACATCTCCTGGGGCGCCTGGGTAGGGCTCAGTGGGCTAAACATCTGACTCTTAGCTCAGCTCACATCTTGATCTCAGGATTGTGTGTTCAAGCCCTGCATTGGGCTCTGCCCTGGGCATGAAGCCTACTTAAAAAAAAAAAAAAAAAAAGTCTCCTAACTACCTAGGCAAGGAGATCTTTCCAACCTAACTCAATTCACTTCTAAGGTACATGTATTTGTGGAAAATGAAATATGTTTAGCTGTACTTCCCAGGTGATTTATTTTATTATTCCAGAAAGTCTTTATCCTTATTTCTGATTGATCAGCATTTGGCTATGGTCCCTCAGACTCTCCATCAAGTAACTAATGACCAATAAACAGAATGTGCCAAGGAAATCATAATTTAAAGAAATCCTGATTTTTAAGAAAATGAGTTTGTAAAGTGAGTATTACTTTATAATGTAAATAAGTTTCCAATTTACCCAGGCTTACATTGAGATTTCTGTACAGCACTTTTCTTAAAGGGGAACCTTAAGATTGTATTGTAAAGGAAAAACAAACCCATATTAAAATCCCAGAAATGTTTCTTCTGTGCAGTCTTGAGCAAGGTATTTACTTAGCTTCTCAGAACCTCAATTTCCTTATCTGTTAATGGTGGTGATAATATCCACCTTAAGTGTTGTAAGGATTAAAAACGATAATATTCCTGGTACACAGTAGGCACTTAATAAAGTCTAGCTAGTATTATAACCAGAGTTTCTAATAGAAAATAAAAGATAGAGGAAGCTGAAGAATAAGTCAAACTGGAAAATTATTTTTAAATAGAGTAATCAGGAAGAACTACTCTCATGAATCGATTGAATGTCCCTTTAGTGCTAAGTCATTCATACTAAGCAGCCATCCACTGTCTGTCCACTGGTGTGGCCCTTTGGGAGAAACCCTAAATGCTTAGACTTTTGCCTTTGCCACCATGCTGATTTCCTTCTGTGTCATTTATTAATCAACCTTGCTTGATTTGCCCAAGCATGATGGGTCTGGTCCTTTACTGGAGGCTAGAGCTGACATTTGTTAATGTGATGGCCAAGCAGGATTAAATGAGATAATGCAGGGCTAGCATCTTAAGTGCTCCTTTAATATTGTTACTATTTCCTAACTGGTAAAAGTGGCTAGACAACATGACCCCTGAATTCTATTTTATTTTTAAATATTTTATGACTTCAACCCAAAAGACACTAACATGATTCGCTGAAAACGATGCAGTCTTATCTACAATTGCAAAATATGAAGTGCTCTTAAAACTGAAAGTTTTTTTCATTACTCATTCATCTGCAAATCTAACCTGAATGGCTAGGAGGCTATTTATAGTTCTTACATATTTCACTGCAGAAATATTCATTCATTTGATTACAGGGTACAGGCCCTGCTGTCTGTGTTATGTAATATATACAGATTGTGTAATTCCTTTACAGTGGCCTGCAAATACTGTAATCCAGGATCATATCTGGGAATCCTGAGATTTACCATCACCAGCTCTTTTTCTACAGAGAGCTTAGCACAGTACCCTGCCTAAGGCAACCTTCTCCATTCAACTGATTAAATTCTTGTGAAGTATGTTTCTGCCTTACAATTCTTCCTGCAAATCAGGTTTCAGTCATTTGACTCCACAAAGGTATAGATGGGAAAGAAAAAGGAACCAAAATCAAATCAGTAATTTTGCCTAATTATCAGCTGTGAAGAAAATTTTTGATTAAGAAAGAAACTATTGAAATTTTTAGTAAAAAATGAGACTTAGTTATCATGTGGAGATTTCACATGGTATCACATCCTTCTAAGACTATAGCACCAGTATCAAAAGACATTTAGCTAAGTGTTTTCCAAAGATCTTCCACATATTATTTTCCCCAAAGTACCGATTATAGAAAATATTATACCCATTTTTACAAATGAGAAAACTGAAACCCAGCATACTTTTCTTTCTTTTTTTTTTTTAACGTTTATTTATTTTTGAGACAGAGAGAGACAGAGCATGAACGGGGGAGGGGCAGAGAGAGAGGGAGACACAGAATCGGAAGCAGGCTCCAGGCTCTGAGCCATCAGCCCAGAGCCCGATGCGGGGCTCGAACTCACGGACCGCGAGATCGTGACCTGAGCTGAAGTCGGCCGCTTAACCGACTGAGCCACCCAGGCGCCCTGCAGCATACTTTTCTAATTACTATGCATAACATCAACAACAAAGATGTTTTTGTGTAAAAACTAGTAAGTACACCCTATATACTTAACACCAATTTTCAGAAATAAAAGTCATCTCCAGACCTTGAGGTACCAAAAATGCACCTCAGAATTTAATTATTCCAGGAATAGCCCCTTCCAGCCATTGTCTTATAAAATTTCAAAAACCTTCAATCCTGTTTCTAATTGTCCATCCATACAGTGACTTTAAGTCACACCAGAGGAATTCTTTTTGCATATAAATATTTCATTGTTCCAGCATATTTGTTGTAAAGATTATATTTTCTAGTTATTGCCTTGGCATTTTTGTCAAGAATCAGTTGACCATATATATATTAAGATATATTTTAGACCCTGTTCTGTTGGCCTATTTTCTATCTTTAGGCCAAAATCACATTATCTTGATCATTTTACAGTAAGTCTTAAAATCACATACCATAAGTCCTCCAACTTTGTTCTTTATTTCCAAAATTGATTTGTCTATATTAAGTCTTTTCTGTTTCCATATAAATTTTAGCATCAGCTTATCTATTTCTACAAAAAAGAAGACTGCTAGGATTTCGACATCTTAAGGACAGCGAGTTATGCAATTAATGAACATGGTATAGCTCTCCATTTATATAGGTCTTTAATTTCCCACAATAATATGTATGTTTTCAATATACAGCTCTAGGATGTTTTATTAAATTTATTCCTAAATATTACATATTTTTGATGCTATTGAAAGTGGTATTTTTTATTGAAATTTCCAGTTGTTGCAAGTACTATCGATCTCATTTTTCGCAGTACTTGTTTTATGAAGTTACCAAAAACACTAAATTAGTGAATCCTGAACCTTTGCTCCTAGGGGAAATACAGGATTAGGCTCTTGTGAATCTCTTTTCACAACATTGTCATCAAATGATCAAAACATAGCCTTGTTTTTTTGTCTATTTCTGTTTAAAGACACCTTATTTAATATATATTGTAGTCTCATTAATGTTGAACTCACAGTTGACAGCACTGAAACTCATGCCTGAATGAACCAAACCAAGTCAGGCACATCACAGCTTTCTTGCACTTTGGAACATTATTCAGCATTTCAGCACTATACTTGGGTATAGCACACTCATCAATACTTTGAAATAGCATACTCATCAACAAAAAGCACAAAATGCAAAAAAAAAAAAAAAAAGTGACACTGGCATGCAAAAAGGATACTTGTTAATGATATGAGATCTGAAACAAGAAAGCAGAGCACCACTTTGTTCAAGTGTATCTGAGAATATGAGTGTTGGGTAACTCAAATTTTTCTCTGCTCTTGTACATGTGCACAAATGACATGAAAGGACTGTAAGCATTGATTTGGGCATTACAAATAAATTTGAGTAAGCAAATTTGCAAATATAAAATCCACAAATAATGAATTTTATATATAAATATAACTGATTTCTCAAGTTGGTTACACAATTGATATTTACCTCCTATCCTGTGACTGTTAAACTCATTTATAAGTTCCAGTAGTTTTTTAGAGGTTCTTTAGGATTTTCCACATTGAAAACCATGTAAAGTCTTCCATATCCTTACTAATTTTCTCTCTCCCTTTACCATCATCTCTGAGAGAGGAATATTGAAATATGATTATAATTATGATTTCTATTTCTCCTTTAATTTCCATCAGTTTTGGCATTATGTATTTTGAGCGTCTGTTATTATATACATTCATATTTAGAATTGTTATGTTCTCTTGATAAATTGACCCATTTATCATTACCCATGGTAATATTCCTTTTTCTGAAATTTACTTTATCTGATATCAATATAATCACTCCAACTTTCTTTAAATTAGTATTTGTATAGTATATCTTTACCCTTTTATTTTTAATTTATCTGTATATTTAGAATTCAAAACTGGTTTCCTATAGATAACGTAAAATTGGGACTTGATTTTTAATAATCCCTGCCTTTTACTTGGGTTGTTTAGGCTTTTTACATCTAATGTGATTTTGATGTGGTTGGCTTTATAGCTAACATCTTGTTATTTGTTTTCTATTTTCCTCTCCTGTCTTCTGTTGGAATAATTGAATATCGTTTATGGTTCCATTTTATCTTCATTTTTGGCCTATTGGCTATATTTTTGGTCTTGCAGATTGCTTTAGGGTTTGTCAAGAGAAGAGGAGACCACTGATGTGATGTGGGTTAGTCAAGAAAGAATTCTTGAGAAGTTTTCAATACAAAATAGTGTTTTTACTAAAGCACAGGGACAAGACCCATGGGCAGAAAGAGCTACACTGTGATTGTGAGGAGCATTTGATCATATACTTTTAAGTAGAGGAGTAGAAATAGTTTCTAAAGGGATTTTCATATGTTAAAGAAGACTTACAGGATCCTGGGGATCTGGCTATTGGCAAGCTAAGGTTGCTTTTTTGCCTCTGGCAAAACATTAACATTAAGGCAGTTGTGAATTCCTTGAGGAATGTCTTACTTTGCCTGTCTCAGGTATTTATCAATGGGCTATCAGTTGTAAGGAAATTTAATTTTATCTACATTTCTTTTGCCTTTGTTCTCCTCATCAACTACCACTTAATACTTGAAATAAAAAAGCAATAGAAAAGAAGAGCTATGCTGATCAGGCAGAGTATCTCAGAGCAAAGCAGATTACTGATTTTTATATTTGGTTTTGGAAATGTGGAGTTCAGGAATTGATGGACTTTGAGAGGTGTAAGTGAAAGTGTGATGACTCAGGTAAAATGACTGTTGACTGGTTGACACTCAGTGGCATGTTTATGGAAGTGAGTGCATCCTGGATTGATTCACTTCAGTAGTAAAGGGCTGACACTGATCTGCTGACTTGCAAAGGCATGTTCACTGATGTGAGTTGTTGGTTGGTTAAACAGCTTCAAAGGCAGTTCTAGTGGCTACTTTTCACCATCGCCAAAGCCTGAACATCTTATTCTCAGATTTAAAACCTACGTCTGTAACATTATCGTCTAGTTTCAAATAATATTTTACCACTTCATGTATATTGTGGGAATCTTACCACAATATGCTTCAATTTCTCCCCTTTCATCCATTGTGCTATGCTGACATATTTTATTTTTACATTTATTATTAATCCCAAGATACATTGTTATTATTTTTAAATCATCTTTTGAATTTTTTAATAATAAAAGAAATTTTTTATATCTTCTTATATATTTGCCATTTCCAGTTCCTTTCATTCTTCTCTATAGATCCAAATTTTCATCTAGTTTTATTTTCCATCTGTTTAAAGAGCTTCCTTTTACATTTCTTGCAGTATAGGCTGCTGGTGATAAATTCTACTTTTGCTTTTCTGTTTTATGAAAATGTCTCTTTTTTGCTTTTATTTTTTGAAAAATATTTTTGTAGGTTATGTAATCTTAGTGTGTGTGTGTGTGTGTGTGTGTGTGTAGTGTGTGTGTATACAGACACATACACATGTATATATTTTTTTCCCCTTCCATACTATAAAGACATCAGTCCATTGTCTTTCATGGTTTTTAGCAAGAAGTCTATTATCCTTTCTTTGTCCCTCTTTATGAACTATGTCTTTTGTCTCTAGCTGCTTTAATATTTTGTCTTCATTATTGGATTTCAGCAATTTTATTATGATACGTTTTGTGTGGTTTTCTTCTGTTTCTTCTACTTGAGGTACATTGAACTTCCTAGATCTGTGGGCTTATAGTGTTCATCAAATTTGGAAATTTTTTTACTATTATTTCCTCAAATATTTTTCTGTCTCTCCTTGTTTTCTCCTTCTGGGGCTTCAATTGCATGTGCATTAGACTACCTGATAGTGTCCCACAAAGCACTGATTTACTTGTCATTGATTTTTTTTCCTCCGTTTCATTTTAGATAGTTTGTACTGTGACATCTTTAAATTCATTGATCATTTTTTCTGCAGAGTTATAATTAACCATTAATTCCATTCGATTATTTTTCATTTCTGATATATATTTTTTTATTTTTCGAAGTTCAATTGGGATGTTTTTGTATCTTCCCTTTCTTCATTTTTTTATTTCCTCTCCTTTCTCAAACATATGGAAACAGGAGTTTTAATGTTTCTCAGATAATTCCATCTTATCTGTCATTTCTAGATATGCTTCTATTGATTTTTCTCCTAATTATAGATGATATCTTGCTTCTTTGGATGCTTGATAATTTTTCATAGATGTGGAACATCTTTAGTTGTATACTGTCATGTGCTAGATTTTGTTGTATTCCTTTATTGCTAAACTTTGTTCTGGAATGCAGTTCAATTAATTATAATAAGTGTGATCACTTCAAAGTTTCCTCTTATACTTTGTTAGTGTAGATTTAGGGCAGCCTTTAATCTGAGATTAATTTGGCCAGCTAGTGAGAACACCAACAATTCCCCCCCTGTAAAATCTACCTACTTTCCAGGGTTCTTCCTAAAACCTCAGGTAATTTTCTCACATGCATGAGCAGATAATTACTTAGACAAAGACTCAAAGAATTCCTTCAACAGATTCGCAAAGATCTCTGTCTATGAAATTCTCCCCTGGCCCTTATTTTTATCTGAAAATTCTAGCCATCTAGGTCTGCTTAAATTTCAAACTGTCTCCTCAATTCAACATGATGGCTAGTGTCTGTTTGGGGTCCCCTTTCCTGTATTGCCATCTGGAAACTCTCTCCAGATAAGCTATTATGATTGTAGGGCTCACCTCATTTGTTCCCTTGTCTCAGGAATCATTGTTCTGTGCTGTCTGTTTACCATCATCTGAACCCCATTGTTGCATCTATTTTGCCCAGGTTTATAGTTGTTTAAAGAAGGTGAATAAATATGGTCCTAGTTACTCCATCATAGCCACAAGTTCCCTAAGGGGTTCTTTTAGTGTGAGACGTTTCAGAGACATATGAAAAGATTAATTAAAAATAAATGGGGTGTCTGGGTGGCTCAGTCGGTTGAGCGACTGACTTCGGCTCAGGTCACGATCTCATGGTTTGGGAGTTTGAGCCCCGCGTTGGACTCTGTGCTGACAGCTCAGAGCCTGGAGCCTGCTTTGGATTCTGTGTCTCCCTCTCTCTCTGCCCCTCCCTCACTCATGCTCTGTCTCTCTCTGTCTCAGAAATAAATGAACATAAAAAAATTTTTTAAGAATAATTGAGGGGCGCCTGAGTGGCTCAGTCAGTTGAGCGCCCGACTTCAGCTCAGGTCATGAATTCATGGTTCATGAGTTTGAGCCCCTTTTGAGCTCTGTGCTGACAGCTCAGAACCTGGAACTTGCTTCAGATTCCATGTGTCTCTCTTTCTGTTCCTCCCCCGCTCACACTCTGCCTGTCTCTCTCTCAAAAATAAATAAAGAATTAAAAAATAAAAATAAATAATTGAACTGCTTTTTTTGAAAACAGGTGTTTTGTTTTGTCAGGTTAATAAACAACTGAGACATAAGTTAATATTTGATCATGCACAGCAGTTAAGTGCATGGACTCTGGAATCATGTTGCCTCAGTCTCAGGGCTGTCATCTACAAGCTGTATGAGACGGGTCCATGTACTCATTCCCTCTTTCCCTTTGTTTCCCTATCTGTGGAAGGAAAGTGATAATACTACCTATTCCATGGGGTTTTAGTGAATATCAAGTGAGCCATATGTATATAAGGCACTACAGCCATTATCTATTGCTGTATAATAAACTTGTATAACAAAATACTCTAAAATTTTGTGGCTTAAAACAAAAACAACTTATTTAGCTCACAATTGCGTAGGTAACAATTTCGTCTGGGCTTTTCTGGGGTTCAGTTCTTTGTTGGCTCTGGTGATGGGGATAAGTGGACCACATGTCCCTTTTCCTCCCACATGGTAGCCTGGGTTTATTCACACAATTGTTAAGGATTCTAAGAGCAGCAACACTGCAAGTTTCATTACTCAAGCATTTTCCAAGTCTCTCCCTTAGTCACATTTTCTAATTTTCCATTTACCAATATAAGCCATACGGCCTAGCCCAGAGTCAGTGCAGGAGGGCATCATCAGTGGTATGGATACAGAGAAGGGACAAAATTATGGCCATTTTTTGCAATCTATCATAGGCACTGAGCAACATTGTGACTGTTTAGTACCTGCACACTATTTTTTCTTTATTTTATTGTAATACAAACTCAACGGGCATATAGTAGTTATTATTTATAAGTGATAGACAGTAATAAGAACCAGGTAGCTGAGGTGTTAACTATTAACTCTATCTCATCAGTATACTGTTACAGCTAAAATAAATGTGCTTGTCTTGGCTCAGCTGATCTTTTCACTCTGCTTCTGTGCAATCATTACAACTTCAGGGGACATCTCTTGTCTCCAATCCCACAATTACGTTCTGCTGCAAAATTCCTTCTCTCTGCACTCTTCAGTGAGAACAGTTGTATAAATCACCCAGAATGTTGGCAAGAAAAGAGCAACTTCTGGGCTGAGTGCTTTTTGAAAAAAGTCTTCCCTGCTACCCAGAAGTCATTTACATAGGTTAATTCCTGGAGTTTAAAATCCAAAGTACCCCTTTGCTGTAGCAACTGTGAAACTGTCTTTTTTACAGCATCACAGAGGGGTTACTGGTTAAGCATTTTATGCACACATATGTGGGCACTTGACAACAGAAATACTATTTATTGTTCCTGTGCACTTAAGACTGAAGAACTCTCTCTCTCTCTCTCTGGATATGTTGCTCTCCTGACACCAAATGCCACAATTACTGTCCCAATGAAGTATTACCTGAATTGTCCTGTATCAAGCACCCATCTGCAATTCGTTGCTCAATCATTCTCTGGTCCTACACTCCTAAGCTTGATTCAATCATAGATAGTATGTGCATATCCCACAAGTCTTCATTGAACCTCAGTAACCTACAGGTCATCCACTTCTCTGTGGCAGGATGACTCATTGAGATATTAATGTTAACCTTGTTCTTGCTGCAGTAGGAGAATACATAGAATAAAAGGGAAAGTTTCCTTATCCTACCTCCCTTCCAAGAATAATCATGTCTCTGTGATCAGCCTCCTTTGCCCTGTGGGAATTATTTTAGTAGATTTTTGTGCTTCAGAAGAGACCCTGAAAGTAACTCTCCACTCACTCCCCCAACCTCATACCCAGATCTGTGTTTAGGAGGAAGCTAGTGCTTGGAAAACAGGGATTAATGGCCCGAACTCTGGTGAAAGAGATACCTGTAGAGCAGAAATTTGGGGAAGAGGAAGGGAGACATTTTTTGTTTCAGGTATAGATAGAAGACTTAGACCTCACTCCCATGCAGTGGCCCACAAGTTGTCAACATGGGTGGCCCATGATGTGACAACACATGGATACCAGGTACCATGGCCTTTGGAACCATGACCAAGTTTGGTGCAAGAGAGTGTTCATATTTATATGGACCAAAGTGGCTTGGAGAATGAACATCTTAGCAGCAACTATGAGAGAATAAAGACTGAGGCCCTCTGTCCAAGTTTCCTATATTGTGTAAGTTCTGATAGGGAAACAGACCTGTCGCCTCTCCCCTGACCCATGTGCCTGCAGTCAGGTTTCCTGCTAGCTCTGGTATGACCAAGTCAGAACAAAAAGCAGGTGTCACCTTTTTCACACCCTAGTCCAGGTGCAAAATTACACTGATTTACTTGTAAAAGTAAAATCTTTATCAACAAGTTCCTAGGAGCTAATCTTCTAAGCTAATTTCCATCCTTGCATTTTTTTTTGGATTTCAAGCTAGTCACCAGAAATACCAGGGATAATAAGATACAGGAGTTGGTAGGAGTCTCATGTGTCAGTGCTAAAATCCCTTCTGGATCTGGTGCACGATAACTAGCTGACTGGCACCAGTAAGTCTGTTAGCAGGTGTGAGATAAAGAGGATTCAAATCCTACCATGGCCCAAAAAGCAATTACACAGAAATGTTGCTGCAGGACTTAACATTAAAAACTCTCCATCCTTTCTAGTTGGCTCTATCCACTAGTCCAAAGGCAATTTCCTCCCAAACTTTCAGCATTATAGATTCCCTCTTTCCCCTTGAACCTGAAAATCCAGCTGTGTTCTCTCGCCTCTGACATCAGCATTACTGGCTTTGATACAGCCAACCATCTGGTTGATGAGGCATGAGGCAGAATGGAATCCAGCTCACTATTCCCTGCTGTTTCCACATGAACACTACAAACTCACTGGCGTCAACATGGATGGTGAGCTATGACTCACACTCACAAGGGATTATCATATTAAACACTATGGGCCATAATTTCTGACGACCAACATTGACATTTGCAGGTTGAGATTGAGGTGGCTGTTTTTGTGGATATCACAGAATTTTGAGGGGATATTTTTAAGTCAGGTGGTCTCTCCCAAGAAGTTTACGAGATGATGTGAAATCTTCAGTATAGGCAGTAGCATAGACATTTAGAATATTGAGAAAGGGAGTTAACATTTTTAGCTATTTCATTGTTTCAAGTATGTAATGTATCTGTTCATTTACTGTTTGAATTCATACTTCTAAAGCTGCTCTTTATTTTTTTTCCTACTTCATTTCAACACATTATCTGTAAGTAGAAAAGTTCTACCCATCAGTGTTAACCATTTTCTTCACCTCCCACCCACAAAACCTCACTCCCTCAGCTTTCCTGTCATTTCTAAATTGGAGAATTTTAAAGGGGAAAAGAAACACAACAACAATCACAAAAGGAGGAGTAGGAGGAGTGCCTGACTGGCTCAGTTGGTTCAGTGTCCGACTCGCTTTTGGCTCAGGTCACTATCTCACAATTTGTGAGTTCGAGCCCCACGTCGAGCTCCGCACTGCAGGTGTGAAGCCTGCTTGGGATTCTCTCTCTCTCCCTGATTCTGCCCCTCCCCCTGCTCTCACTCTCTCTCAAAATAAATGAATAAAATTAAAAAAAAAAAAAAAAAAGGAATGAGGACCCTGGGTGGCTCAGTCGGTTGAGCTTCCAACTTCGGCTCGGGTCATGATCTCATGGTTCAGTTCATGAGTTTGAGCTCCATATCAGGCTTGCTGCTATCAGCACAGAGCCTGCTTTGGATCCTCTGTCTCCCTCTCTCTCTGCCTCTCCTCTGCTGGCATTCTCTCTCTCAAAAAGAAATAAAACATTTTTTTAAGTAAAAATAAAATTAAAGAAGGAATAAGAGTAATAAGAGGCAGTATGATGATAGGAACAGATTTTATAATCAGAGACTTGAATTTAGTCATCATTCTGCTACTTAATAAATGAGTGATCTTGTGCAACATCATTTGAACTCTCTGCACCTCAATTTCTAATCTGTAAATTAGGAAAATATTAGTAAATAAGGTAGGGTGTGGTCTGTGTAAACTAGCAGGCCTTTATAGATACTATTTATTAAAGGAAAAGTGAGAAAAAGATTTTGAACTTCATATTAGACCAAAAGTAGAACCACTAAAATGAAAGCTGCTAAGGAAAACTAGTTTCTCCTTCTCATTTTCCCCTTGAGCACTGAAATAGGGACTATCCTTGTTTGGTTTAGTGCTTTCATTATGGAGATGAATTCTCGGAATAGATTTTCCCTGGCAGAATGAGAATCTCCCTCCTCTCTCTCTTTCTCTCTCTCCCCCCCCCCACCCCCCGCCTCAGGGAATAGAAATTTAGGATTTAGAAAGGAATACCAAGCCTTCCACTTATATATCTGCCTGTGTCCTCTGGACTGTCCAGTCACCCTTCTCCAGCTCTCCTTTTAAACTGAAATGTAAAAAGCAAAATGCCATCTACAGCCTTGCTCAATGTGACTGTGCAAACCTATTCCATTCTTATTTTGTATTCAGGACACACACGCTCCTCCTCCTGTAGTATTTGCTGATATACTTTGCACTCCAGCTGCTGCAATATTTAAATCAGTGATTCAGTACACAGACCACACGATGTGCCACTACACTCCAACAAGCAAGGTCTGTCTCTCCATGGGGACAGAGGATCTAAGCATCTGTCATTCTCCTCCTGTCGCTTATAATTAACCACACACCCCTTTACACACATAAATATTTATGTGCAAAAATAAAACTCCCTGGTGCTTTAAACCAATCTTTCTTCTCCTTGGTGAGCTTCAGATGTTGCCAAAATGAATTTTTTACTTAATTCAGGACTCTATAAGAAACTCTTTGGTGTGAAGAACTTACAACACATAATTATATTCCCAGAAAATAATTTTAAAACCTCAGGGTTAGAAGTAGATACATGTGTTCTTCTAGAATGTAAGCTCCATGAGGGAGCAATCTTTGTTCATTTCACAGATATATCTCAAGTGTTTAGAACAGTCCCTGTTACATAGTGTGAACTTGAGAAATATTTTTTGAAAGTTGAATAAATGAATGCACACTGACCCCAACTATTAAACATGATTCTGTTGTTTAATATGAAGAGTTTAGATATAGAACTTCTGGGTGAACATAGTAGAACCTGAAAATACTATGATACTAAGGGAGAATAAACCAGCATGAGAAATAATGATGAGATGTAAAAGTTCAACAAGTAATTCATTCACTTAACAAATGATCATTAATGATTGTCAAGCATCATCACCTTAAAGTCCTTAAAGTGATGATAAAAAATAGTCATCCTCAACTTCAAGGAACTCGGCTTGTGTGTGATTCTCAAAAGATGGTCCATGGATCTCTTATCAGTATCTGTTAAAATTGCAGAATCTCCGGTCACAACCCAAACTTACTGAATCAGAATCACCAAGGACAATCTGAGAAATCTGTATTTTCACCTTGCTAGCCAGGTACTTATGAACACTAATGTTTGAGAAGCTGGTCTACTGGAATTCATGTTATTTGGCCATTTCTTGGCAGATAGTTGGTCTCTGCTACCATTCAAGTAATGCTTACATTGTCACAGCCAAACATCTCTTATTGAACTGATAGAATAGTAATATTAAAATAAATGATGATTTTTGACTTGTTTTTTAGCATCCTGTTGATTCAAGTCTACAAAACAGTCCTCTTTTAAACTAATCCTTACAGGGACTAGTGATTTGAGATGAATTTAAAAGATTAATATTTAGTACATGTAGACTTTCAGAAAAAGCCTAACCAAATTCCTTGCATGTCCATGAGTTCCTAAACTTCTTCAAATAGTATTTGAAACTTGCCTCAGGCCTCATCAATTTCAAATATCCCAGCACCTCCATTAACCTGTCCTGCTCAGCACTAACTCCAGCACTAACACCTGCATACTTCCTTGAAAAGAATAATTAGGTCCTTAGTGCCCAAGGTGTAGTCAGAATCAACTACCATCTGGCTCAGGATGGTACGGCCTTAACATTCTGAATGTTTAGCTTTAATTGTGTTTGTGCAATTTAATGCATCTTTCTGTGGACTACTGACATAGCTCATTTTTCAACAACTTTGCTGACCCCCTATGGATTGTAAAATTCATTTCTTCGTTCTTCTTTCCCATCAGAATATCTCCTCTGACCTGAATTCCACAAGAAGAACCTTTCCCATCTTTTATTTTGCTATTGTCTTACGTGCTTCTACTCTTTTAGCTCTGTGATTTCAACCAGCTTGTGAACCTTGTCCTGTATGGATCCTGCTGCCTCTACTAACCCTTCTCTCTGTTTGAACATTCTTGCCAACTCTTCTTTAATTCTTCACCAATTCTTTTTGAAATGATTTGTAAAAGTTTAATATTTAACTATTTTCCTTGTTCTATGCCTCAGAGCTGTGTTTGCCATTTCACTAAGCAGAGAGTACAAACTGAGAGTTTGATCACATACTAATGTTATTATTCACACATTTTTTTATGCTCTTTTTCTCTGTGGAAAAGGTATATTAAATTCAATGCAGGCCAGAAAAAAAATGAAAATGCTTTGGGAATTGCAAACATTGGTCACTGAGCTAGCTGCAAACACCTCCTTAACATTTTGGGGAAAAAAAAACAGATTAAGAGTGATTTGAGATAACACCATTTAATGTCTTAACATTAAACTGCATATTTACTGTTAATCAAAACAATTTTTTCAACTCAAAGTGATGGTACTTAGTGTTCTGTTAATTATGCAAGGAGCTAATCAATTTGTCCCTTAAATGGATGTTCAACTGATTAAGAGAAGCTAATCATCAGTTATGAAATCCATACGGCACAGATGAGTCAGGGATAAAATGCTTTTTGCTAACTTGGGGCCAATAATTCTGTCTCCTTAAATTACCTCTTATTTCAGTTGGAAGAGGTTATTTTCTTTCCTTAAATGTGTAAGAGTTATACTTTTATCTGTAGATTGAAAATTAAAGCCTAGGTTAGCCTATAGTTTAGGAGTCAAACCAAGGACCATGCTATATAGTAGTTCAATTTCTTATGTAATCCCTAAAGGTCAATAATTAGGCAAAGGAATTATAATTTAATGTTAAGAATTGCTATGAATAAAATAAGGTTATTTATAAATTTAACTCCTTTCAATGTCATAAAGAGGACTTAGGTATGTTGTTTGGTACCCTAAAAAGATCATTTTATCTGATAATATTCATCCATTCAACAAATAGTTATTGAGCATATATTAAATGTCTGGTCTAGACACCAAAAAAATGTAAGTAAGGGCATATAAGACACAGTTACTGACTTTAAAAGGCCAAAAAGAAACAAAGATGCATTAAATTGCACAAACACATAATTAAGAAAAAAATTATAACTATGTATCATGATGGAGACCAACTAGACTTACTGAGGTAATCATTTTGCTATATACATAAATATCAGATCATTATGTTTTACACTTGAAACAAATATAATGGTATATGTCAGTTGTACCTCAATAAAATAAAAAATTTTAAACTATCATGATAGATAATAAGATACATTTTTACTAGTCAGAGTCACTCAAAATTAAACAAGTTAAAAAGATAGAGAAGCAGAGTCATATAGCAACATGCTATAGTTTATGCATCAGAGATTGGACAAAAGTTACCAATGTCAGAAAAAAATGACTCAATGACTCTAAATTCAGTGGACTGGCAGTGAGGATGACTGCCCTCTAATTCTTAGCTTGTAGCTATCACTAATGTCCTGTTTGACTTTGGGAGTACTTAAATTTTCTCTGTATTTAAAATTTCTCATCTGCAAAAGAGCAGTAATAGAGGTAATGTAGTAGTAGAGGTCAATTTCCAATCATTTGGAGGAAAACCAAGACATCCTCAAGGCCTTCTGTACTTGGAATCCAAATGCAAAGTGCATTAGTCGATCAATCATTCAGTCAGTAAGTATCTATTGATTATCTACTGAGTGCTCTCCAGGGTGCCAGGCCCTATGGGGGACACACAGAAAAGGGAATAAAATTATCATTTTCTTTATTAACTGTCAACAATGTTGGGTAGAAAACAATTAATATGCAATAATAATGAGGAAGGAAATGAATTAATTAATACTTAATGGTTGGCTACTATATGCCAGACACTGTTACGTTTTTTAGACTGTAAGGCTTTTTTTGCATGTTATGTTATTTGAAAAGTGAGCAAGTGCATATAATCAAAAGCTAGACTATAGTCCTTTAAGAGCTATAGAGTGTTGGATTATAGAGATATCAATGAAGCTACATTTAGGGATGGCTGCACTGAAGTTAGAGAATGTGAACTGAGCCAAAGTTGAACTGTTTTGGAGCAGATGAAGTTGAATATAAAGCAACACATTCTAGAGGGAAAAGATCAAGCCCAAAAGAGGCAAGGGACAGAGCAAGCTGATCATGGTGCATTTATGGGCATATGCTTTCACTAAAACAGAGGTCTTACAGATGGACAATGGGAAGGTAGAGCTGGGCTTTGAAGTCCTCATTTAAAATTTACAGGAATGTCAATTTGGAAGAAAGCGTGTAGGAAAAAAGAAAATATTTGAAATAGGAAGAGGATGAAATTTCTAGAGTAGGGAACTCGTGATAAAAGAGGTTGAAGAGAGTTGGGTCTGAGTATAGTATATTGATTAGGTTTTAGGGTGCAGCAACTGGACCATTAGATCAGCTCCTTCTGACCCCATAATTCTGATTTCTGCAACACCCAGATCACAGATTTTTCTCTTATCATTTGTAGAATAACATGTCCCTTAGAGATTTTAGATCTGCCATTTGATTTCCTGAACCTGCAGTGACAGATGGCTTATGCAATATAAAGTGCTAATCCTACTTTGTCCAACTTGAGATTTGTCATGCAGAGATTTTCTCGAAAAGAGAACAGTTGTTTATTTGCCCAACCTTTATTTCTCCATTGTCTTCCATCTACCTTTTGGTTCAGGGTTGAGTTGAAACAAAGTCAGCAAAATAATGCCATTAATCCTTTTCCTTCCTTCAATTTCTGGGAACAGTGAGTGCCTGGCAAAGGTGAAATAGGGCCATGAGTCTTGCAGGGTCTTCAAAGCTTTTCCTAGGATAAGAAGTTTGAGACCAAAGACAGAAAGAATCAAAATGAGAGCTGCTATCGCAACTTCCTTCTCTGCACAACTGTTGGAGAGAGATGGAAAAAGGGAGAAGGAGTCAATGGAAAAAAGAAAAGTGGAGACAAAGTGGGTGCTATGAGGTCATGATCTCAACTCAGAAGGAAACCTATTTTCAAATCTAGGAGAGGAGCCATGGGGCCAGTTCAAGACACACACTTGGTTCTGCCATTGCCTACAGCATCTAAGTAGATCCCTGGGTAGCACCCCTGGCAAAAGCTTTTGCCTTCTTCCTTCTTCCTCTGTCCCCCTTCTATTTTTCCATCCCACAACCCTATTCCTCCACCAGAAACCTGTCCTTTTTTATCCAGACCCACTGCAACTGTTCAAAGGCAAAAAGATGGGAGTTCTTGTGGCTCCACACAGGAAGGGCTAACATATCATTTTTACAGAGAGTACATTTTTTCAAGTTACATTTCAGGCCTGCATATGTATTATGTGTGGATGTATATATGTCTGTCTGTCTGTCTGTCTACCTATCTACATCAGCTATCTAAATATATATTAACCAGATATGTTTCTATAAGCAGGGCCATGGGGGTCTTGATTTCCAGGCCTATCTGGAACCTCACAAATGTCCCTTACTGCCATATTTTGCCCCTTCCTTTTTATCCCCATCCCTTTCACCTTGACTTTGCCCTCCTCACTATCTTCTCCTCTTTTCCCACTCATGGCAGAAAAACACACAAAGCAAGGAAAAATATGGGGACTTCCCTGAAGAAATATTGTCTCTAATAGAGGAGATGTTCTAGAAGGTGGAGTGTGCAGGGCAAACCCCCAAAAAGCACACACTTTTTTCTTCATTAGTTTTGTCCATGGCCTAAAGACTTCCTTCTTCCTACATTGGGATGTGAAATTGGGTCACTTTAAAGAGGGCACTACTCATCAAGGTTCAAGGTATCAATGCGCTGCAGCCCTCATGCTCCTTTCTTGCCTCTCATCAGAGCCGCAGTAGGGATGAAGTAACCTCACCTCTACCAGAAGAGCTAATCACTCTCAGGCCTAAGCTTGGGCCACTGAACACAAGACAGAAATGCTGAGATGCCCCTCTGTGCTGAAGAGTTAGAGGAAAAGATCGTCTAGTCTAGAATCTGGATGGAACTTTCTGAATCCGTTCAAGATTCTGTTTTTTTGAATTCTGACATCAGGCATATACCATCATTTCTACTTGTTCTCTTCCTTCCCTCTCTCTGCACTCTCCCTTACACACACACACACACCCTCTTTATTCTGTTTTACAGCAAAGAAGTCCTATCTAGTTCCCTGTATTTTCCTCTATTTCAATTGCATGTAAAAACATTAGCAATGATTCTAAAGCCATAAAGTTTATGATTTGGAAATAGTATATTCCAATTAGGTAACAGTGCACAGAGCATCTGTACACTGTTTCAGACAAAGTTCTGAATCCTCCATTTCCACAGTGCCCTAACCCCACTCTGTGGTCAATTTCATAATAGGAAATGGCTGTTTTAATAAATATTATTCAAGTTCATCAAGTTCACCCATTCTGAACTGGTCTCCAGATTGCTTGTCCGTCCCTAGCTTTTTTTTTTTTTTTAATTTTTTTTTTTAACGTTTATTTATTTTTGAGACAGAGAGAGACACAGCATGAACGGGGGTGGGGCAGAGAGAGAGGGAGACACGGAATCGGAAGCAAGCTCCAGGCTCTGAGCCATCAGCCCAGAGCCCGACGCGGGGCTCGAACTCACTGACTGCAAGATCGTGACCTGAGCTGAAGTCGGACGCTTAACCAACTGAGCCACCCAGGCGCCCCCGTCCCTAGCTTTTCAATCATGAGTGCCCTGAAGTAATAATTCTCCATTAGCTAATCAATGAGCTTCCTTGTGGGAGCTTTGACATATATCTGAGTATTAAATAGAGGAATGGGATGGAGTAGACACCAACATTGATTTTTTTATATGCTAAGCACCGTAGCAGACACTCACAAATTTAAATCTTAACCTGGTTGTGATAAGCTGAAAACAGAACAGGACACTTAGAGCCAAGGATTTAATAGTTTAAAAATATACTGGTTCCATTTGTTCTACAAGTCTGACAAAGATATATTTCCATGCTTTTTCTTCTAATGCAGTAATATAGTATCTTACCTGTTATATTAAATAATCTCATTCTTTTTAACCTATTTAAAATTCATTTTTAAAATTAAAAAACTTTTTGATCCCTCTTGCTCAGAATGTTTCAGACACATGCTGCTACATCAGACACATTGTACACCCACATTAATCAAAGCATAGAGAAATGATTACTAAAGATGTGAGATTGATAACACCATCTCTTTAGACATCCAGAGCAAATACCATACCACACAGAAGATAATATTAAACCCACACCCCATCTGTCCTCCCTCAACCTCTCAACAGACCCCTACTAGAAGTTCTTATTTGTAAGCCAAATAAGCCACCACCCAAGATGAGAGAATTTTTTAAAATCTTGTTTACAAGCAGATCTACTTTTGAGTGTTTTGAGTAAACAAACCAAACAAGCACAAAGAATAATCAACGGCAGATATGTTTGTAGAAACTGCCCAGTGGAAAAGCAAGGAGAATAGAAGTCATCCTTCCCTTGAAAGCCATATTGGTCTCCACCAGCAGTGATGTTGCCATTCACTTTTATGAAGCTCATTCGTATCAAGGCTCAGCAGTGTTTTTGGTTTTTTTTTTTTTTTCTTTAATTTTCTTGAAAGCTCATTACTTATTCATTCAAGAAATATTTATTTATTATCTAGTATGTCCCATACAAATTCAAAGTATTGGGGATATAAGATTCCTCTTCTCTTGGAGCTTATGTTCTAGGGCAGTACTATATGATACAACTTTCTGCAGTGATGAAGATGTTCTAAATCTATGCTGTCTAATATGGTAGCCACTAGCTACATGTGATTATTGAGAACTTGAAATGTGGCTATCATCATTTAGAAACAATATTTAAACCTTGTTTTAAATTTGTTTTAGTGTTTTTATTTATTTTTGAGAGCAAGACAGAGCATGACCAAGGGAGGGGCAGAGAGAGAGGAAGACACAGAATCTGAAGCAAGCTCCAAGCTCTGAGTTGTCAGCACAGAGGCCGAAGTGAAACTCAAACTCATGAACCGTGAGATCATGACCTGAGCTGAAGTCAGACGCTCAACAGACTGAGCCACCCAGATGCCCCAAAAATAATATTTTAAAATTTATTTAATTTTAGTTTAAATTTATATTTAAATAGTCACATGTGGCTAGTGGCTACTATATTAGTACAGGTTAGTGATTTCAAGTGGGAGGTGTGTGCGTGCGTGTGTGTGTGTGTGTGTGTGTATTGAGAGGGCAGAGACACACATGAATACATACACGAATAACAAAGCAGACAATTAAAATCACACAATTAACATAGGGTGATGCTATATGGAGAGTTTGAGAGGCTACTTTAGAAATGATGGTTGAGGGAGGAGCCAAGATGGCGGAACAGCATGGAAGCTTTTTGTGTGTCTCGAGTCCATGAAATACAGCCAGACCGACACTGAACCATCCTATACACCTAGAAAACCAATTGGAAGATTAACACAACAATCTGCACAACCTGAACCACAGAATTCAGCAGGTACGTGACACGAAGAGCTGAACTTGGGGAGCAAGAAGCCCCAAAAGGTAGGGAACCTCTTTTGTGGGCAGAGGACAGAGACTGGGGAGGGGGGAAAGCATATGGGAAAAAGCACCCCTCCCCAAAAGCAGCTGGAGAGAAAGTGGAAAATTGGAAACAGCCGCAGGGGCTAAACTAAAAAGAGAGAAAGGAGAAAGGAGAGGGTTTAAATTCCATTAAGGCTGTAAACAAGGGGAGCGCAAAGGCTGCAACTCTGCAGCTCGATACCTGGAGGTGCTCTGGTGGGAAGGGTGAATCCCCAGGAACAGAATGGGGGCTGCGAGGTCCTCGGGCCACACGGGGAAAAATGGTTCCACTGCTGGAAGGACATTTGGTAGAGACTGTTGAAGCCACCTGGTCCCAGCAGACCACAGAAGGCAGCCACATTCGCTGGTGCTGGGGCAAGGTTGTTGAGGGTAAAGCCTGGTGCCAGATGTGTGTTGTGATTTTCCATAAACCCTGAAAAGCTGCTGCGCCACTATCTCGCGAACTTTTTGCGGGGCGGGTGGCACCTGGCCACAGTCTCGGGGCACCGGCAATAGCAGGGTCCAGTGGGCGTTCCTGGGTGCAGCTGACATTCGGCCATTGCTCACTCGGCCTTTGCTCGGTGAGACCATTCCGCAGAGGGGCGGAGCAGGTCAAAGCCGCAGTCCTTCAGAAGTAAGGGGCCGGGGAAGACAACCGCATTGGAGACAAAATTCGGGAGAGAGGTACTGCCTGGGGCCTGGTCGCGGAGAGTGGAAAAGCGGGGAGTGCACGAGAACTGAAGACGGAGGATCGGTGCACAATTGCTGATCCAGGAGAACAGACTGGGTGGCTGGGTGGTGCCATATTTCACCACTCCCGCGCATGCTCTTGCGCACCGACGAGCACTGCAAGAATCCACCCCAATAGGCTAGCAGCGCCATCTAGGGGAGAACAGAGCTGTTACAGCGAGCCCCGCCCAACTGGGCCAACTTCGCTCTTCAAGATCACAAACCTCACCGCCAGCTTAATTTGTGGACTATAAAGAGCTACATGGACTGACCTCTAGGGGAAAATGAAGCAATTTCAGTCCTACTTCAATCTGTTAGCAGGTTCATCTATTCAATTTTCTTTTCTCTCTCTTTTTCCTTTTTCTCTTTTACAATTCTTTCTCTTGAATACAGAAAGAGAAAAAACTCATTTTTATTTTCAATTTTTATTAAAAATATCTGTCTTGAATTTTTATTACTATATTTTTTACTTTTGTGTAAATTTTTTCAAATTCTACTTTAGTTCCATCATTTAATTTTAGTCTACTTCAGGGTACTCACTTTTTCAAATTTTCAAACAATTTCCTTTTTGTTCTTTCTTTTTCTTTTCTTCTCTTTTTCGTTTCTTTTCTTTTTCTTGAATGCACAAAGAGAAAAACTTCATTTTTACTTTCAATTTCTTTTTAAAATATTTTTATTTAATTTTTATTACTATATTTTTGCTTTTATGTAAATTTTTTCAAATTCTATCTTACTCCCATCATTTTATTTCAGTCTACTACAATGTATTCACTTTTTCAAATTTTCAACGATTTCTTTTTTTGTCTTTTCTTTTTTTTATCTTTTTTCTCTTTTTCGTTTCTTTTCTTTTTTCTTAAATACAGAAAATGAAAAAAATCATATTTTTTCTTTTTAATTTTCATTAAAAATAATTTTCTATAATTTTTTTCTACTATATTCTCTACTTTTGTGTATTTTAGTCTACTTTAGTGTATTCATTTTCTCAAATTCTCAAACGATTTCTTTTTCTTTCTCTCCCCCCACTTTTTTTTTGTTTCTCTAATCTGTCAAACCACTTTCTACACCCAGACCAAAACATACCTATGATCTAGCATCATCTATTCGATTTGTGTGTGTGTGTGTGTGTTTAATTTTTAATTTTAATATTTTTTTAATTTTAATTTTTTTAATTTCAATTTTTCTACCTCATTAATTCCTTTTCTCCCTTCAAAATGACAAAACTAAGGAATTCGCCCCAAAAGAAAGAGCACAAAGAAACGACAGCCAGGGATTTAACCAACAAAGACACGAGCAAGATGTCTGAACCAGAATTTAGAATCACGATAATAAGAATACTAGCTGGAGTTGAAAATAGATTAGAATCCCTTTCTGCAGAGATAAAAGAAGTAAAAAATAGCCAGAATGAAATTAAAAATGCTATAACTGAGCTGCAATCACGGATGGATGCAGCAGCGGCAAGGATGGACGAGGCAGGACAGAGAATCAGCGATATAGAGGACAAACTTATAGAGAATAATGAAGCAGAAAAAAAGAAGGAGATTAAAGCAAAAGAGCATGATTTAAGAATTGGAGAAATCAGTGACTCATTAAAAAGGAACGACATCAGGGGTGCCTGGGTGGCTCAGTCAGTTAAGCATCCGACTTCGGCTCAGGTCATGATCTCACAGTTCGTGAGTCCAAGCCCCACGTTGGGCTCTGTGCTGACAGCTCAGAGCCTAGAGCCTGTTTCAGATTCTGTGTCTCCCTCTCTCTCTCTCTGACCCTCCCCCGTTCATGCTCTGTCTCTCTCTGTCTCAAAAATAAATAAACGTTAAAAAAAAACATTAAAAAAAAAAAAGGAACGACATCAGAATCATAGGGGTCCCAGAGGAGGAAGAGAGAGAAATAGGGGTAGAAGGGTTATGTGAGCAAATCATAGTGGAAAACTTTCCTAACCTGGGGAAAGACACAGACATCAAAATCCAGGAAGCACAGAGGATTCCCATTAGATTCAACAAAAACTGACCATCAACAAGGCATATCATAGTCAAATTCAGAAAATACTCAGGCAAGGAGAGAATCATGAAAGCAGCAAGGGAAAAAAAGTTCCTAACCTACAAAGGAAGACAGATCAGGTTTGCAGCAGACCTATCCACAGAAACTTGGCAGGCCACAAAGGAGTGATGGGATATATTCAGTGTGCTGAATCAGAAAAATATGCAGCCAAGAATTCTTTATCCAGCAAGTCTGTCATTCAAAATAGAAGGAGAGATTAAAAGTTTCCCAGACAAACAAAAATTAAAGGAGTTTGTGGCCACTAAACCAGCCCTGCAAGAAATTTTAAGGGGGACTCTCTGAGGGGAGAAAAGATGAAAATATACATACATACATGCATACATACATACCAAAAGCAACAAAGATTAGAAAGGACCAGAGAACACCACCAGAAACTCCAACTCTACAAGCATCATAATGGCAATAAATTCATATCTTTCAGACTCACTCTAAACGTCAATGGACTCAATGCTCCAATCAAAAGACATAGGGTAACAGAATGGATAAGAAAACAAGATCCATCTATATGCTGTTTACAAGAGACCCACTTTCGACAAAGACACCTACAGATTGAAAATAAGGGGATGGAGAACCATCTATCATGCTAATGGTCAACAAAAGAAAGCTGGAGTAGCCATACTTATATCAGACAATCTATACTTTAAAATAAAGACTGTATCAAGAGATGAGGAAAGGCATTATATCATAATCAAGGGGTCTATAGACCAAGAAGACCAACATAAAGAAACTCATTGATAGTAATACCATAATAGTAGGAGATGTTAACACCCCACTCACAGCAATGGACAGATCATCTAATCAAAAAATCAACAAGGAAACAATGGCTTTGAATGACACATTGGACCAGATGCACTTAACAGATATATTCAGAACATTTCATCCTAAAGCAGCGGAATATCCATTCTTCTCCAGTGCACATGGAACGTTCTCCAGAATAGACCATATATTGAGACACAAATAAGCCCTCAGCAACTACAAAAAGTTGAGATCATACCATGCATATTTTCAGACCACAATGCTATGAAACTCAAAATCAAACACAAGAAAAAATTTGGAAAGGTAACAAATACTTGGAGACTGAAGAACATCCTACTGAAGAATGAATGGGCTAACCAAGCAGTTAGAGAAGAAATTAAAAAGTATATGGAAGTCAATGAAAATGATAGCACCACAACCCAAAACCTCTAGGATGCAGCAAAGGCAGTCATAGGAGGGAAGTATATAGCAATCCAGGCCTTCCTAAAGAAGGAAGAAAGATCTCAGATACACAACCTAACCTTACGCCTTAAGGAGCTGGAAAAAGAACAGCAAATAAAACCCAAAACCAGCAGAACACAGGAAATAATAAAGATTAGAGCAGAAATTAATGCTATCAAAACCAAAAACAAACAAACAAACAAACAAAAAAAAAACAGTAGTACAGATCAATGAGACCACAAGCTGGTTCTTTGAAAGAATTAACAAAATTGATAAACCACTAGCCAGTTTGATCAAGAAGAAAAAGGAAAGGACCCAAATAAGTAAAATCAAGAATGAAAGGGAAAAATCACAACCAACACAACAGAAATAAAAACAATAATAAGAGAATATTATGAGCAATTATATGCCAATAAATTGGGCAATCTGGAAGAAATGGACAAATTCTTAGTCACATATACACTACCAAAACTGAAACAGGAAGAAATAGAAAATTTGAACAGACCCACATCCAGTAAGGAAATCGAATTAGTAATAACAAATCTCCCAAAAAACAAGAGTCCAGGGCCAGATGGCTTTCCAGGGGAATTCTTCCAAACATTTAAAGAAGAGTTAACACCTATTCTCTTGAAACTGTTCCAAAAAATAGAAATCCAAACTCTTTCTATGAAGCCAGCATTACCCTGATTCCAAAACCAGACAGAGACCCCACTAAAAAGGAGAACTATAGACCAATTTCCCTGATGAACATGGATGCAAAAATCCTCAACAAGATCTCAGCCAACCGGATCCATCAATACATTAAAAAAATCATTCACCACAACTAAGTGGGATTTATACCTGGGATACAGGGCTGGTTCAATATCTGCAAAACAATTAATGTGATTCATCACATCAATAAAACAAAGGACAAGAACCACATGATCCTCTCAATAGATGCAGAGAAAGCATTTGACAAAATACAGCATCCTTTCTTGATAAAAACCCTCAAGAAACTAGGTATAGAAGGATCATATCTCCAGATGATAAAAGCCATATACGAGCAATCCAACGTTAATATCATCCTCAATGGGGAAAAACTAAGAGCTTTCCCCCTAAGGTCAGGAACAAGACAGGGATGTCCACTCTCACCACTGTTATTTGACATAGTATTGGAAGTCTTAGCATCTGCAATCAGACAACACAAAGAAAAAAAAGCATCCAAATCAGCCAGGAGGAGGTCAAACTTTCACTCTTCACAGATGACATGATACTCTATATGGAAAACCCAAAAGATTCCACCAAAAAACTGCTAGAACTGATTTATGAATTCAGCAAAATTGCAGGATACAAAATCAATGCACAGAAATCGGTTGCATTCGTATACACCAACAATGAAGCAACAGAAAGAGAAATTAAGGAATCGATCCCATTTACAGTTGCACCAAAAAACATAAGATACCTAGGAATAAATCTTACCAAAGAGGTGAAAAATCTATACACTGAAAACTATAGAAAGCTTATGAAAGAAATTGAAGAAGACACAAAGAAATGAAAAAAGATTCCATGCTCCTGTATAGGAAGAACAAATATTGCTAAAATGTCAGTACTACCCAAAGCAATCTACATATTCAACGCGATCCCTATCAAAGTAACACCAGCATTCTTCACAGAGCTAGAACAAATAATCCTAAAATTTGTGTGGAACCAGAAAAGACCCCAAATAGCCAAAGCAATCTTGAAAAAGAAAACCAAAGCAGGAGGCATCACAATCCCAGACTTCAAGCTATACTACAAAGTTGTAATCATCAAGACAGTATGGTACTGGCACAAGAACAGACACTCAGATCCATGGAATAGAATAGAGAACCCAGAAAGGATCCACAAAAGTGTGGGCAGCTAATCTTTGACAAAGCAGGAAAGAATATCCAATGGAATAAAGACCGTCTCTTCAGCAAGTGGTGCTGGGAAAACTGGACAGCGACATGCAGAAGAATGAACCTGGACCACTTTCTTACACCATACACAAAAATAAACTCAAAGTGGATGAAAGACCTCAATGTAAGACAGGAAGCCATCAAAATCCTCGAAGAGAAAGCAGGCAAAAACCTCTTTGATCTTGGCTGCAGCAATTTCTTACTCAACACGTCTCTGGAGGCAAGGGAAACAAAAGCAAAAATGAACTACTGAGACCTCATCAAAATAAAAAGCTTCTGCACAATGAAGGAAATAATCAGCAAAACTAAAAGGCAACTGACAGAATGGGAGAAGATATTTGCAAATGACATATCAGATAAAGGGTTAGTATCGAAAATCTACAAAAACTTATC
This sequence comes from Panthera tigris, assembly GCF_018350195.1. Lineage (NCBI taxonomy): Eukaryota > Metazoa > Chordata > Mammalia > Carnivora > Felidae > Panthera > Panthera tigris. The sequence continues at coordinate 111,849,284 of NC_056665.1, forward strand.
AAACTCAACACCCAAAAAACAAATAATCCAGTGAAGAAATGGGCAAAAGACATGAATAGACTCTTCTCCAAAGAAGACATCCAGATAGCCAACCGACACATGAAAAAATGCTCAACATCACTCATCATCAGGGAAATACAAATCAAAACCACAATGAGATACCACCTTACACCTGTCAGAATGGCCAACATTAACAACTCAGGCAACAATAGATGTTGGCGAGGATGCGGAGAAAGAGGATCTCTTTTGCATTGTCGGTGGCAATGCAAGCTGATGTAGCCACTCTGGAAAACAGTATGGAGGTTTCTCAAAAAACTAAAAATAGAACTACCCTATGACCCAGCAATTGCACTAGTAGGCATTTATCCAACGGATACAGGTGTGCTGTTTGGAAGGGACATATGTGCCTCCATGTTTATAGCAGCACTATCAATAATAGCCACAGAATGGAAAGAGCCCAAATGTCCATCAATGGATGAATGGATAAAGAAAATGTGATATATATATACAATGGAGTATTACTCGGCAATCAAAAAGAATGAAATCTTGCCATTTGCAACTACGTGGATGGAACTGGAGGGTATCATGCTAAGTGAAATTAGTCAGAGAAAGACAAAAGTCATACGACTTCACTCATATGAGGACTTTAAGAGACAAAACAGATGAACATAAGAGAAGGGAAACAAAAATTCATATAAAAACAGGGAGGGGGACAAAACAAAAGAGACTCATAAATACGGAGAACAAACTGAGGGTTGCTGGAGGGGATGTTGGAGGGGGGATGGGCTAAATGGGTAAGGGGCATTAAGGAATCTACTCCTGAAATCATTGCTTCACTATATACTAACTAATTTGGATGTAAATTTTAAAAAATAAAAAATTAAGTTAAATTACAAAAAAAAAAAAAAGAAATGATGGTTGAGCTGGGAATCTCTGATAGGGTGACATTTTAGCTGAGAGCTGAACGATAAGAAGATTCCAAGCAAAGATCAGGGATAAGCATTCCCACGTAAAGGGAACAGCTAGTGAAAAGCCCTGAAGCGGGAACAAGCTTGATATTCTAACACCAAGGACAGAGAGAGACCAGTGTGACTGGAGGGTAGAGGGCAAGGGGAGAGCAATCAAGTTGAAGCTGGAGAGGTATAAATGCACCTGTATTAGTTTCCTAAAGCTGTCATAACAAAATACCACAAACTTGATGGCTTAAAAAAACAAATTATATTCTCACACAGTTTTGGAGGCAAAGGGGGTCTGAAATCAAGGTGTCAGCAGGACCTACTTCCTCCAAAGACTCTAGGTTCTAGGGGAGAATATTTCCTTACCTCTTCTTAGTTTCTGGTGTCTCTCAGCAATTCTGAGTATTCTTGTGGAGAATGTAGAGTATCACATTGTCTTATCACTCCAATCTCTGTCTTTGTCCTCATGTGGTCTTCCTCAGTATGTCCTCTCTCTGCGCCCTTTCTTCTTCTTATAAGGACACCAGCCATTGGATTTGGGGCACACCCTAATCCAGTATGACCTCATCTTAATTTCATCTGCAAAACCCTATTTCCAAATAAGGTCACATTCTAAGTTTCCAGGTACACGTGAATTTGGGGGAGGACACCCTTTCACCCACAACACCACTGATTTTTCAGACTTTGAAAGCTAAATTAAGGAGTTTGGCTTTTATTCTAAAGGTAATGAGATGCCACTGGGGGATGTGGAGTAAGAGGGTGACTATATGACTTATGATTTTAAAAAATCATTCTGGCTATAAGAAGATTAAATTTTGGAGAAGTAACAGGGGAAGAATAGAGACTAGAAAAGAAAACATTGCAGGAGCCCAGACATGAGATAACAATAGCCTGGACAAGGTAGTGCTGGTAGAAATGGAAGAAGTGGGAAGATTGGAGATATGTCTTGGAGGTAAAGGGGATAGAATTGATTGATTAGGTATGGAAATGAGAGGGAAAGAAGAATCAAGGAAACTCTTAGATTTGCGTTTTGAGTGGTGTTGCCATTTACATGCCAGGGCAGAGTAGGAATGAGGCAGGTCCTCTTTGGTGATGTTAAGTTTGAGATACCTTTTAGACAGTCATGTTGAGAGAGAAGCTGGGCAATTACCACACAAAACTGCAATTCTTAGGAGGTCTCAAGTCTGGAGACGTAAGTTTGGAGTTTCAGGTGAAGAAACTAAGACACAGAGAAGCTAAGGAAGTTACCCAGATCACACAGCTAGTAAGCGGCAGAGCTAGGATTGGAAACTGGGTATTCTGGCTCCAGAACCCATAATTTTAACCACTGTGCTATATTACTTGATAATACTTAAAAGGAACTGAGGATTTTGAAGAAGGAAGGAGGAAGCAGCAGCAACAGGGGCAAGGAAAACATCTTTTCCAGCTGATAATTGTACCTGAATATAAACACAATCCTCTTTTAGTCATTCAAGGGTGCTTTGAGGAACTCTTTAATTTCAATGTGTACATATCTCTGGCCATTTTATTTATTTATTTATTTTTAACGTTTATTCATTTTTGAGAGACCAAGCGCAAACAGGGGAGGGGCAGAGAGAGAGAGGGAGACACAGAATCCAAAGCAGGCTCCAGGCTCTGAGTTGTCAGCACAGAGCCAGATGCGGGGCTCGAACTCACTGATCGTGAGATCATGACCTGAGCCAAAGTCAGATGCTTAACTGACTGAGCCACCCAGGCACCCCTATCTTCAGCCATTTTAAAGGAGGTGACAGTGTTATGAGAGCCCATGTTTTGTGAAGAACATGTTGACTTGGACGTTTTCAGATATTTATTTAGAATAAAATATGTATGGGGGCACCTGGGTGGCTCAGTTGGTTAAGCGTCCAACTTTGGCTCAGGTCATGATCTCGGGGTTCGTGAGTTCGAGCCCCTCATCAGGTTCTGTGCTGATGGATCAGAGCCTGGAGCCTACTTCAGATTCTGTGTCTCCCTCTTTCTCTACCCCTCCCCACCCCCCCTTCTCTCTCAGAAATAAAATAAACATTAAAAAAAATAAAAACAATATATACTGTGTGAAAATCAAAACCTAACCAGCATTACTTCCTGGAAAGGACAATTACTATATCTTCCTTGTTGTGTCTGTGTATCCCTGATTGACTTTCAACGTAATTGGAATATAAAGAATACATCCAATGAGAATTCTGCAATGTCCTGATCAAGTACAATCATACAAAAAGAATTGGTTATTTATACCAACTATCAGAATTTAGTAATTAAACTGCAGCAATAGTTGATGCACTTATAATTAATATAGATCAATTTTTTAAATGACTTATTGCATGACTAGTGACAAATACTAAAATATTTAAGTTTATCATCATTGTACTTACTACCAAAAGAGAATGTGGCATTGGTGGAGAATTCTAACTTCTGAAAAAGAGAAAAGTAGGAGATTTTAGAAAGATGTAGTGTGCATCGTGGACTTTTATTTGGGGACTTTCCTAGCTTGTCTGCCTAAGCAGCCAGCATATTGGACAGGAGGCAAGAATGCACAGTTGTTAAAGGCATACAAGGTTCTGTGCTCTGCCACATACTAGATATGAGACCCTGGGAAAGTCATTTAACTTCTCTTGCCTCTATTCTTACCTACTTCTCTGAGTTATGGTAGGAATAGAGTGAGATAATACACAGAAATTGCTTATAGCACTGTTTGGCACATAATAAATACAATTTTCAATTGTCTTACCCTGTCTTTCTGGCCTGAGCTTGAATTAATTGTCTAAGCGTGAGGTCGCAAATATGTGTTCTGTATTTCTAAACGAGTTCATCTAGACTCCGTTCAGAAGCTCCCCCAGTATGAGAGGGTTCACCCTATGGCCTGACTTTTCTCTCTTCCTTATCTCTGCTCTTGGGAGCTAACTGTTCCCTCCGGAAAATTATTCAAAATCCCTATCGTCAACCAGGAAATTCCACTTCTAGAATTTGCTAAATTTCCCCTGAAAAAGAATTAAGAATTTATGCTCAGATTTAGCTGCCATGTTGTTAATACCAGTGAAGAAATGAATTCAGAAAAACAGTGAACAACAACAGAGGATTGTGTGGACATACTGTGGAGTACCACACACACAACAGAATTTTAAGTAACTCTAAAAAGAATATTGTATAAAAATAGTGAATGACAGGAATGGAGTTCATAACATACATACTTTTTAATTTTTAGAAAGCAAGCTATAATGCAGCATGTATTATCTGGTACTATTGTTTTTAATGTAGAAATAAATATAAGCATAGACAATGTCTGGAAAGTTTTGCGGTCACCAAAATGTAGTGCCTCACATACTCCTCCCACTAACGTTGGAATGGTCTACTAGCAAGTCTGGATAACCAGACATTCTCATGTAAACTTAGCCTAACCCTTCTTTTGCTAAACAGAGGCTGGGAGAAGAAAGGAGATGCATTGGCTTATAACTCGAAGGTGGTAATAGCACTCTGCACCTGTCTAATTCTCCTCCCTTTTTTTAATGTTTATTTGTTGAGAGAGAGACAGAGACAAGGAGAGAGACAGAGCATGAACAGGGGAGGGCAGAGAAAGAGGGAGACACAGAATCCGAAGCAAGCTCTAGGCTATCAGCACAGAGCATGACATGGGGATCAAACACACAAACCATGAGATCATGACGTAAGCTGAAGTCGGATGCTTAACTGACTGAGCCACCCAGGTGCTCCTAATTCTCCCCTGTATACCTCTCAGTTTTATAGGTTTTCACTTGGGGGTTTCTCTCGTGACAGTGTCCACAGGTAGCTAAAGGAGTCATGGATGACAACAGAAGCAAAGCATTGTTCTATTTCCTGGGTAAGACTTTGCCCATGTCACTGCTTTGGCTTTGGGGCCATTGTCCTAGCCCTGACCTAGACCATTCAAATCATTATGATCACTTAGGGACTTAAAATTATTTAAATAATGAATGATCAAAATTAATTTCCCTGTCTTTTATCATTATTGGCAATATTTTTGAAAAATATTATGTCCACTTTATTATGATACTTTTAATTATGAAATACATGAATTTCTCATCCTTTTTTTAACCATAATAATTGAGAGTGCTTGTTTTAACTTCAGAAATGGAAGGGACTGCTACGTGTTAAGGTAATCAATATTTAAGGTCATTAAATCTTCTTACAATACATTCAGATGCTCATTCCACAGCCTGTGGTAGGAGATTTGTGATTAACCATAAAATTTAGTAGTAAAAGTGTCAGCTTCACGTATTTTAATGAAGATGCTGTAATATTTGTTCCAATTTTTGAGATCACTTTCAGTCCTTGGCATTTGGAAGCAAAGAAGAGCCCTTTCAATGAACACTGCATTTTTTCCAAGGTTCAATGTTTCCATCACTTGAAACTGTAGGCATAAACTAGCCAGTAATTTGTAAATTACTAGGGCACCTGGGTGGCTCAGTTAGTTAAGTGTCTGAGTCAGTTTTGGCTCAGGTCATGATCTCATGGTTCAAGAATTCAAGCCCTGCATCAGGCTCTGTGCTGACAGAGCATCACCCGCTTGGGATTCTCTCTCTCCCTCTCCCTCTGCCCTTCCCCAGCTCATGCTCTCTTTGCCTCTCAAAATAGATAAATAAACTTTATAAAAAAATATAAATTACTAAGATCAAATTTTAAAAACTAAGATCAAACCATATGAAATTGCCAATTTTGACAAAAGACAGTTTCATATGGTTCATCCTCATATGGAAATAAACATATATAAATGATTTTTAAATAAAACCTAAAACTATTTTTAAAACCTAAAACTATTTTTAAACAATTGTTTTTGGGGTGCCTGGGTGGCTCAGTTGGTAAGCGTCCAACTTCAGCTCAGGTCATGATCTCACGGTCCATGAGTTCGAGCCCCATGTCGGGCTCTGTGCTGACAGCTCAGAGCCTGGAGCCTGCTTCAGATTCTGTGTCTCCCTCTCTCTGCTCCTCTCCCACTCACACTGTCTCAAAAATAAATAAACATTAAAAAAAATTTTTTTAAACAATTGTTTTTACTCAGATGTATTAGTTACAGCAATAGGTTTTTATGTTGTTTGTTTTTAATCTGCAATTTACCAAGTTTTATAATCACACTGGTTCAATTTATGTTCTAAAGGAACTGGGAACCTGGAAACATTAAGTATAAATTATGTAACTTGCTCTAGAGAGTAAACAGGTTAAATGGGCAACTAAGAAAAGAGGCCCAGAGCTGAAATAATCTTTTTATCCATTCAACAAATATTTGTTGAATGCATACTAAGTGCCAGGCACTATGCCAAGTGCTGAGGAATACCAGTGAGCAATATCCTCCTGGAAATTGTGGTCCAGCTTTTTACCTAATTCTATGTAAATATTCTCATGAATATATTTCTGGTTTAGATTTTATGGGACAATTAACTCCAATTTATATGGTTTGTTTCACACAAATAAAATATTATTTTCTATTTTGTGTAAAATTATGACACCAAAAATATTATTTTTTGCAATGCATGAGTTTATATTCTTACTTATGTCCCATTGTGACCTCTGATATGTTTTATTTTTAATTAAAATACATGTGAAATACATGTAACATGTAACATAAAATGTGCTATTTTAGTGATTCTGATAATATGTTTTTTGTCATTATATGGGTAAGCAAAGTGTTAAGTTTGTGTGTACTTAATACTGTGGATCTATGTGTATTGGACACTATAAATCTGTCTAATGAAGTAGCAAAAGTTCAAAAAGTAGAAAACCAAATCAAGAAGACCAGCGTACCCGTTGGGAAACTTGGGAATCAGAACGTGGTTATCGACTTGGCAGCAAGTACTTGATTACTATCTCCCAAACAGATTTGATCTCATTATAACGTGATGATGAAAAATCACCACAAACTCATAAAATATAATAGGCATCTGGATTAAAGCAGACAGTAAAATATGGTTTCAAAGAAAATGTAACTTCTGTTAGACTGAAGCAAAATTTTATCCATATCACAAATATGCATAATATAGGCTGAAGATCATGAAAGAGTCAACATGTATTAATGTTTACATTACATTGGTAAAATAGTCAATTTTGACTCCGTATTAACGAATAAATTGAGCACCTTGTCAGTTACCCTTCAGGTGACATATACAACTTCCTTTGTTCTTAGGATTGTCCACCATTTCTTATAGACAGATACTGCACAATAAGAAGAACAGAAAGGTACTCAGTATTTTCCTTACATTTATTTTTGAAATGCATTTTTGAGGAAATATTGCTAACACCAGGCTTTAGGGTTTTGTTTTGTTTTGTTTTTGCTGAACCTATTAATATCTTAGGACAGTTTGGGAACATTATTCTATATGCCATGCAAAGCTATGCAGATTAATAAAAAGGATTTTGGCCATTTGTAGCACCTCACCTTATTTTTTTTTTAATTATATGAACACTGAGAGTATCTTGCCATCTATGTGGCTGTGAGTGATCTCCTCCACTTCTTATAGATTGGGACACTGAATAGAAAGCTCAAATGACCAGTTAATTAATTCAGGGTTTTCCTTCTTTAGATTATCAACTCTAAGAGACAAGGATAAACTATTTATTTATATCCCTATTGATTTATATCCCTAAATCACCTATCACAGTACATAGCATTTAATTTCCATCTGTGGAAAAGAGGCAGGATGGCCTAGTCAAACATACCTGGATTCAAATTCTAACTCTACCTCTTACCAGCTAAACAACCATGGGAAAATTTGTTAATCTCAGAATTATTAATCCTGTATTAAATGATGATGGTAACTTGTTCCACAATTACTATGAACATTAAGTGAGGTAATAAATATCATGTATCCAGTACAAAGCATGGGCACATGATAAAGACTCAATGAATGTTAGATCCTTCCCCTTACTTCATATATTCTTCATACCGGGGTGAATCCTGGAACTAATTATCAAGTGAAGTCCCCCCTTCCCCTTCCCCTTTCAGTACCTAAAAATATTGCCACTAGTGGTGGGTTGCTTTTTTAGTGGAGGTACTACTTCCGGAGGTTCGAGTTCCCTCTTTTGTCAGTATAGACACTTTGAAAAACTTGGTGACCTTTGAGGTTTCTTTCAGCTCAGGAGTTCTTTCAGCTCATCATTCCCCTCCTCTCCTCTCTACCAAATTTCAACTTAACCTGATAAACTAGGCATCAGGGAAAACCGACTTCATATTGCCCAAGGCTTCCAGAGGCAATTTTCTGGGCACAAGCAATTAGCTGCCCTAGGCAAAATTGCACAGTAGACAAAGCTTTCCTCCTCCCTCTCCTGCAGTACCCACCCCCATACCTGCAGGGTTCCTCAGCTGCCTTCAGCCTGCCAGAGCACTCACACCCACCTACAATTCTGACTTTACCCAAGCCTCAAAAATTTTCCCCCTCTCTCTCCATATATAATCTTCTATTCTGTTTTGGGGGGTTAAGCTCAGCTAGGTCATACGAGGTAATCTAATCTAAAATTTTCTGACTGACACCTGCATTTTAAAGAATGTGTTAGCATAAATAGTGAAATATTTATGGGGTATTTCTAAACCCTTGAACTTTAAAATGTCCTTTGCTTACTCTGGGCTACTAGATCTTTCTCTACCAGTTTTATCTTTTCAAAAGATTAGAGGTCATTTCTTATACCTTTGCTTCTGAAATATTATCAATCCCTGTGATAAATTCATCAATGCCAGTAGAGTTCTTAGATAATGTGCATGTGATGGTGTTTTGTTTTTTCTTTTTTTCATATTTACTCTTTCACTCTGTAGTGCCTCACTACCCGTCCTCCATCTATGTAAATCGGGTCTCAAACCAGTGGCCTAGTATTTCTCTAGGGCTCTAGATATGTGCTGCTTTTGGTTATTTCATTGGGCCTATAATAGATACTGAAGCACATATTATTCTTAGCCAGCAACACAAGCAGTTTAGCACTTCTCTAGCCTACGTCACATATTTGTGTTAACTGTCCCAAGGCACTTGAGTTTGTGAGCCCCTACTCATCCCTTAAGACCTCCCATCCAAAAGTCATCTTTTCTATGAAACTTTGAGAACCAATCTTTTGCACACTTACAGCAAGTTAGTTGCCCGTTGTTCTGAGGAGCACCTAGTCTTACACACAGGGGCTCCGAATAGAATGGTTGACTGCAAATGCAAAGTAATGGAGTAGGTCTCAGGGCAGAGACTACAGACTGGGGCAGCCAGGAAGCAAGAGCTGTTATGAGATTGACTGGGTTTTATGGGTGTGCCCTTAAATTGCCCAGTTTAGGATGGTAACTCCTTTACATCTAGGAATGTCTAACACAGCCTTGTACCTTCTAGTGCCTCCTAAGGCAGTATTTTCCCTTATATACACAGTGTCAATATTTACATAAACTTCATTCCCATTATGCAACATCATTTCCGCTCCCCCTCTCCCCCCACCCCCACATGTAAACTGAGCTGTTTGGTTCATTTGGACTACAGCCAGGACCCACTCCTTTGTTGTCTTTTCCCTCCTCATGAGCAAAATAAGCAAAGGCAACTCATCTTGCCCTCAATTCCCTCCATTACCATGACTGCCACAAGAGGTTGAACATAATGACAGCAATCATCATTAATAAAAAGGCATAAATTTAGTGTTTGGATCTTTGCTGTGAGCCTACCATGTAGGATCATTCTTCTGGTATTTTGGTAACTGAACCTCCCTGGACTGAAGGTTGAAAGGAGAATATTATTCTAAATCTTATTCCTTTGCAAACAGCATAATGGCAAGATTCCAGCATAATAATACTGGACATTTACATAATGCCCTTTTTCACGGGCATTCATAGCGTTTTGCAAAATTTCTTATGTGTCTTTTTCGATATTAGATAAGAAGAGAGGAGGGGCGCCTGGGTGGCTCGGTCGGTTAAGCGTCCGACTTCGGCTCAGGTCATGATCTCACGGTCCGTGAGTTCGAGCCCCGCGTCGGGCTCTGTGCTGACTGCTCAGAGCTTGGAGCCTGTTTCAGATTCTGTGTCTCCCTCTCTCTCTCTGCCCCTCCCTTGTTCACGCTCTGTCTCTCTCTGTCTCAAAAATAAACGTTAAAAAAAAAATAAAAAAAAAAAAAAAGAGAGGAGGAGATGATTGATTCTAGTTGGGGAAAGTGAGATAGGTAAAGTCTGAATCAAAGAAGGAAAGACGGAAAGAAAGAAAGAAAGAAAGAAAGAAAGAAAGAAAAAGAAAGGGAGGAAGAGAGAGAAAAGAAAGATATCATAAAAGTGGATTCCTACTTCTGAACCTAATGTTTGCTCTTTCCACTGTCCTTCTGATAGCAAAGCGTTTTTCCTTGCCTTGATTCTGCTGTCCAATAGCATCAAGTGAATATTGAAATGCAAAAGAACATTAAAATGGCCTTTAAAATGGGATTCAGTCAAAAGACATGTTTAGGATGTCAGGGTTTATTAAAAATGGATTCCTAATAAACCTGTTTTTAACAGTTAAGAAACCGATATCAAAGCAAAATTAGGGGAAAATATTAAATGACCACAAAATGAGCTGCATGCTTCTGTTTCCTATTGATAGAAGATATAGGAAATTGTTAGCTAAAAAAAGACCAGACTATCCTTAAATAACCTAGAGGCAAGCAGTAATAAATTGTAATTCATCTGATAAATTTCTCAAAACAAAAATACATCCAGCTTGGACTCACTAGGGATTTTCAGAATACTAGATTTAGAAGAGAAAAAAAAGTACTTTGAAAAAGAAAAGTGGGAAAGGGCGGGGAGTAATATATAGAGTGATTAAAGTCTGAGTCCGATGTTTAAAAAGGCAGTAAAAAGAAGTAGTGATATAATAATAGCCCCAGGGATTTAAAAAAGAATTTCCTCAAATATATCTGAGGGATAAGAAATACTGGAGAGAAAATAGGCCCATTAATAAATGACAAATGAGATGAAATGAGATTTTGAAACAGTTGAGCTACTGAACTGCTTTTTTTTTTTTAATAGATCTTTTAACAAGAAAACAAAAAAGGAGCTAAGGACAGAGAAGGAACAAGGCTTGTCAGCAGAATGCTGATAAATAACAAGCAAAGGAATTCAGTCCTTGCAAAAACTAAGGATTTTCCAAATCAGCAGACTTGGGGGATATGCCTTCTACTGGGGATGAGAAGGAACTGAGTAATTTATATTCTGAACCACATTTTCCCTTGCATCTTCATCTGGCTGAGATGATCAAACCATATCATGAACCCCAGAAACTGCTTTAACTTCAATCACCTGCCATTGCATCCTCACCCCTAACATCCTCAGATAATCTCATGTGCTTTCACAAACATCATCCTCTAGCGCCAAGCACTATACCAGGTACTATGAATACAAAGAATGAAACATTAGCACCTTTTCTAAATCCTCTTTTCTTTTTCCCTTAAATCGTGTCTAATCCTTTACCTTGGGCCCCTCAGTTTCTGTTCAGGAAACCCACCAGTTCTTTTCAACAAGCACAGGTATAGGCGCATACAGTTACCTTGAAGCATACAAGTTAATATATTTTTCCTTTACATGACATTTACCTATCTTCTTTCCTAAATTAAAGACCTCGAAATTAAATTCCCATGACCTTAAACACAAGCCAATCATTTCCCTGAAGTTTTCAGAAGGTCAGTCAACATTCTTCTAAGAAAACATGAGCAACTTTAACTGAAAAAATAATTAATGCATATGGTTAACATTTCAAACTGTCAAAGGATGGATATACAATTAAAAGTAAGTATTCCTCTCATCTTAAATCACCATTCCCCTTCCCTAGAATCACTATTGAATTATTCATGTGGTCTCTCATATACTTTCCATGTACAAACATAGGGGTATGAATATCTTTTTTCTTTTTTTGAAGAAAACATAAACAAGAGCTGATTTTAAATCCTGTTCTGCATTTTTCTTTTCTTTTTTTTTTTTTTAAGTTGACACTGTATTTTGGACAACTTTCCATATCAGCACATGGAGATCTTTAGAATAGCTACATAAAAAAAATAGCTACATAATATAGTATTTTATTGCACAGATTGCTATAATTTACTTAACAAGTCTCCTATATTGAACATATTGATTGCTTCCTCTCTTTTGCTATTACAATGAGCTGTGCTATTTATGCATCTGAACAAAGGAGATAATAATATACTTTTGTGCAGAGTTAATGCAAAAATTAAATGAGATTTATGTGAAAGCATCTAGAATGCCTGGCACATGTTAGATATTTTTGGTACATGTTAGCTAAATAAATGAATTGAATGAGGGCCTAAATAAACTAACAGTGCTTCCAATTTTGTTTCATGTCTGATGTCTCCACCCCTAGAATGAAAGCCTCATGAAAGTAGGGATCAATCTTGTCTGTCTTCTTTCACTGCTGAATCCCTAGAGCCTAGAAAGTGCCTGCATACAGTAAATGTTGAAATGGATAATTGGTTAATTAATGACTAAATATCATCAGTCATCATTCTTAGTTTACTCTGACCCCCCATTTTAATTTCAAGGTAAAAGGGCCTATTTAAGATAAAAGAGCAGGCCTCTTTCAAGTGACGTTATTCATAATTTGATTCTGAGGAAAGTCAAAGAGCAAGGCCTCTCCCAGATGGGTGTGGAACCCGGGCAACTCAGCCTGTCCTGCCTGTCCAAGCTAATCTCACTTGAAAGAGGCTGCATGGTCAGCAAGTTTCATAAACCTCTTGGGATATCATTAAAGGCAGACATTTTGAAAGCGATTTTAATTATATTCAGAAAGTAGGAATAGGTGTAATACCTACATGGCCCTCCCTCCAAGCGTAAGACCGGCGGTGGCTACCCTACCTACCCTAAGGATGAGCTTGTTAAAGACAACCATCATTTGTGAAATAATCACTATTTTCAAATAAAGATCACAGTACAGTCAAGGATTTCTTTATAATAACATTACACTCATTAGCATTGCCTTCTTAGTTTGGAGAGAATTAGAGACATGTCTCTTAACCCTAGGTGCACCATGGGAATATGTTCCATAAGGGAATGTCATCTTTCCTACGTGTTGCATGAGGGAAAAAAGTTGGCAAACACTGGTCTAAACTAGGGTTTTCAGGTCAGGTTTCTAGAGCCTGTGGTTGCATATCTGGGATAACCAAGGTCTTAAACTTGAGGGTGACCGTATAACTGAAATAAATTGTGTTGGGCCTCACTTGGCTCATTCTCAACTTGTTCTCTTATTAGGAGACACACAGTTGGGAAATCACACAGTAATTATTAGCACTATAATCTCTTCACTCTTCATTTCTTGAGTGGAGAAATATGCACCCCAGCGTAGAGAGTGCATTCTGAATGCAGAGCAAGAATCTTTTAAGTCCTTTCTTTGCCTATTGTTGCCTCTCTCAGCCTCACACCAACACAGTTGCTCCTGAAAAAATTCACTCTCAATTACCACCTTCTCCCAACCTCAAACATCCAGCCCCGAGGGTCTATCTCTTATCCCCCATTAACCATTAATCTGCTTACTCAGATGTATGCTCTGGGTGCAGTTTTCCCTTCTGGACTTCAGTGCTGATTAAGACAGATACCCTTCATTATCAGAAGTATCTGCAAGTAACATGAAGGTTTTTGTTTGTTCTGTTTTTTATTTTGTTATTATTTTTTCTAAGTATAGACGTTTCAATATTTTCTTTTTCTCCATACTTTCTATTAAGTTAGCATGTATTGATTTTATAATAAGAAAAAAGTCTTTAATTTTAAAAGTTTCTACACGCGTATTAGAGAAACTTTGGAAAATCCAGAAAATAAAGGACAAACATAATCACTGAGAACACCTTGGTTTTAGTGCATCTTCTTCAGTCTTCTCTAAATGACACACAGACACAAACACATACTATACTGTTCTCTATTATTTGATTTTGTGTTTTGAGTATTTTCTCTTTTTATTAAATATCTTTCAAAATATGATCTTAATGGTTCCTTTGCATTTTTATTGTATGGACATATTATAATGTATTCACCCATTCTCCAGTTGTTAGAAATTTGGATTGTTTCCAATTTTTTTACTACTTTATAATAAATGGTCATTAATCTTTTATATATGATATTTCCTTAAAATGGATCAATAAAAATTAGAATTCCTGAGCCAAATCCTATATACATTTCCTAAAATTTTGTGAAAAATTCCAACTGTACCCCAAAATAGAGAGACTGGTATAATGAACTCACCTGTATGTATCACCACATGCTCAACATTATATCAAAATTATGCAACATCTTTATGTTTGCAGTTATTGATATGCAGGATACTGCCTAATTGTTTTCCAAAAACGTACCAGTTTTCATGCACACCAACACTGTGAAGCCCCCACAAGTACTCCAACCAGTACTGAGTGTTTTCAATATCTAATCTCTGCTGGCTACTTTGGTCAGCTATTTCAAACCTAAGTTGTCAGAATCTGCCATTCCATTGCCCCACTGTCCATTCCAGATCCTCTGTGAATTCCTTTTATCCCACAATATAGTTTCTGTCTTTCAAGATGGTCTGCCTCTCCCCAATCCAGCAGAGGAGCTCAGGCTTCAGCTGACAGTCCTTTAGCCTCTGGAGAATGGACGTGGCAGCAGCTCCCTCTCTGCGCGAGTATTCTTGGTGTACCCGGGGCAGCACAGGCCCAGCTGATCATCCTATTACTTGTCGGGACTTACTGTGAGTAATGATTGAAGGTTGTTGGCAGCTTTTAATCTCATGCTAACAGCTTCCATATGTCAGCCTTCTTTAAGGTCTGCATCTTTGCTGAGTAGACTAAAATTTAGAATATATATATATATATATATATATATATATATATATTTAAACATGGCTTTTTATATGCATTATCAAAGCTAGGTTGGTCTATTTATAGAGAAATTGAATATCTCAGCAGCTTAGTATTTTTATTTGAGGCTAGATGTTCATAGGCAAAGAATTATTTATTATTATTATTATTATTATTATTGTATAAGTAATATAATGGCTCTATGGTGTACTGGAAAAATTACTAAGATGGGAATAAAGAGTCAAAATGTAGGCTTGACTCTGTTATTAACTAGTTATGTAATGCTAGGTTAGTTTTAAAATCACTCAAGATTTAATTTTGCCTTCTTAAATTTTCTAAAATCCCTTCCAGTTCTAAAACTCCACAACTTAAAAATGTCTTGATATAATCTATTACCCATTTTCTATTAAAAATGCACTTTAAAAGATGATAAATAGGGGCGCCTGGCTGGCTCAGTCAGTGGAGCAACTCTTGATCTCTGGGTTGTAAATTCAAGCCCATGTCGACTGTAGAGACTGCTTAAAAATAAAATCTTACCAAAAATAAATAAATAAATAAATAAAAAGATGATAAATAGCTTAGTAGCTGTTATTATATTACCTGTGAGGAGTAAGGTAAGTTGCCCAGTGGTGGGCAGCTGATAAATGTTTAACAACCAGTTCTCGAGGGGAAAAAGCCCTGATAAATATCGTTGGCCTAGTTCCTTCCATAGTATAAATACTCCCACCATAGGTTATTTAAAGCTACCAACTCCAAGTCACTGAGAGTAGAATTGGGAAGAGATAGACACAATTGTCTCACAAGCCTGTGTGAGCTGGTTCTGACACACCACTAGCCCTGCATTTATGTGGTATTCCAGGTAGAATCCTTTACACTGCAAGTAACAGAAAATCTTGTTATCCATGGTTTAAACAATAGGGCACTTAATTTTTTCATGTGACAAGAAATCTGAAGGTAAGTGGTTCAAAAGTCATTTCAGCAGCTCTACCACATCAGGGGGCTGGGTTCCTTTCTTTGTAATTCTCTTGGCCTTCCGCCTCCTTGTAAAATGCCTACAGTACCTCCGAATTTTCTGCCCTAAGAGGACAGTGTCCAAAGTAGGAAAGGAAAGATAGAACATAAATATACTTTTTTCTTTCTTTTTTTTTTTCCTCCTTTTATTAGAGAAGAAACATTCTGCCTGGAAACCCCAGCAGTCTTCCCCTTATGTTTCCCTAGCCAGGACTGACTCTATGTCCATTCTTAGACCTATCACTGGCAAGGAGGATCTGAATTGTCATGACTGCTTCAGACCAACTGTGATTCCAACCCTGGCCTAGACACAAGGCAGAAAGAGGAAGTAGCACTGATATAGGCAGGCAACAGTGTCTGCTACGTATGAAAGGGTTTCAAGCTGAAAAATGCTGATACTTTTAACTATCAAGTTCAATTCAATTTGGTAAATATTGAATCTGTTCAATGAGCAAGAGAAAGAACGTATCTGTCCCTCTTTCACCATGATCATATGCCCAAGAGTGGTTTTATAGAGGACTTCCTAGGTGCACCTGGGTGGCTCAGTCGGTTGAGTATCTGACTCCGGCTCAGGTCATGATCTCGCGGTTCCTGAGTTTGAGTCCTGCAAAACACTGCTTGAATTATCTGTATTTAAATGCCTCTTTAAAAATGATAATTTAAGTACAGGAAAAAAACAAACAAAAACAAAAAATCTTAGCCCAGAAAAAAAAATGGATGGATTTATCTTGAATTGAGGTTCCAAATTGGTACTCTAGAAGCCAAATGAAATCCACAGATATGTTGTTTGGTCCATGCAGCATTTAAAAGTCAAGAGATCAAGGGGCACCTGGGAGGCTCAGTTGGTTGAGCATCCTACTTCTTGATTACGGCTGAGGTCATGATCCCAGGATCATGGGATCGAGGCCTGCGTTAGGCTCTCACTGAGCATGGATCTTGCTTAGGATTCTGTCTCTTTCTCCCCCTCTGCCTCTCTCCCCTGCTCTCTCTCTTAAAAAAAAATGTCAAGAGGTCACATAAAAACAGAGATTTCTACTTTCTTTTGGGGTCAATAATTGGCAGAAATGGGTTTGAATTTTTGGCTTGAGCTGAGTGGTGGCCCCCCACCCCACTATAGACTGGGCCTCTGCTGCCCTTTCTCCCCCTCTCCCTGCCAAGGCTTATACCTGAGGTACCTTATGGCCAAAAACATACATTTTTTCCTAAATTATGGAAGGAGACTCATAATAGCCCTTGCAAAAAGTAAGAATGTTATCCTGTTTGTTTCATTTGACTCTAATCCTGAGGCTGGGCAGGTCTATAATAGGATTTTTAGAATATATGACAAATAAATGATTCTTGTATACATACATACATACATACATACATAGACTACATATTTCTATCTTCTACCCTCTACTAAACATTATTTTCAAGGACAGTCAAAAAATTTAAGGTATCTTTGGAAGAACATTGGCATCTTTATAGATACCAGCCCATAGGATCTGGACCTCCCTTAAGGTGAATTATGTGAGCCTTGGATCTCCTTATTAGACTTTTCCATTTTAAGAGATTCTACTTTTCCTATTTGCAACATACTACAATCCCCACATGGAACTGAAGCCTGGGTACTCTACCAGCCCCCCAAGTCCACCTAGTCTGTCCTAACTTCCATTTATCCAGTTGTGCACCTGAAAACCCAATATGCCTTACAAATGAGTACACCCAACATGTAACAGTAAATTCCATCAATCCATTCTCTACATCCACAAGCAATCTTCCTTTACAGATGGATGCACACACACGCATACACATGCACACACATAAACACATACAAAGATGAATAAAACTAGAAAATGCTTTTGGTTCCAAATATTTTATCCATATATTTAACAAATACATAGAAACAGAATAATTTTGCCAATTTGTTTCCTTATTTATACTTCTTTAGAAAGGATTTGGAGGTAATTTATTAAAATCATAAAAAAGAGGTGGTTCAGTCAGTTAAGTGTCTTGACTTCGGCCTAGGTCATGATCTCACTGTTCCCTAGTCTGAGCACTGCATTGGACTCTGTGCTGACAGCTCAGAGCCTGGAGCCTGTTTTAGGTTTTGTGTCTCCCTCTCTCTCTCTCTGCCCCTCCCCCAGTCATGCTCTATCTCTATCTCTCAAAAATAAATAAACATTAAAAAAATTAAAATCATTAAAAAAAAAGAAAAACTTATTAAAAAATCAAGACCAAGAAAATTTTAATTAGGTTAGAAGGTCATAAGCAGAGGTTAGGATCCAAATGTCCAAGGTCACAAAATTATCTGAGATTCTTAGCAAACCAAAAGAAAAGAAAAACAAAACTAGTTTACTGATATATCTCTAAGAAAAATTCATGCCAGTATTTTCCTAAAGAAGCAACACTTTCTTTAGTACCAAATTCTGAAAGAAATTTATGGTTTGTGGTCACCTGTGGGAAGTGCTGGTGACTGGGAGAGGTGGTGATGGAATGATGTCTTGGGTGATTTTCTTTACAAATGCAGGTAGCCTTCATAAAATTTTCTCAGGACATCTCAAGCAAAAGGTGAAGGTGTGACACAAAATATGACTCAGAGGAGGCAGTTCTACAGATGGCCCAGGGAAAAAAAAAAAAAAAAAACTCAAGTAAGCAGCTTTCTGCTGATGCACTGTGATCAGAGAAGAAAGCTTGAAGTGATATTTCTCAAAGGTCAGTCCACAGACCACACATCAGAATCACCTAGGAGTGCTTATTAAAACCATATGTTTTGCAGATCTACAGAGTAGCAATCTCTGGGGGTGAGCCTGGAAATCTGCAGATTTTACAAGTTTCCCGGGGGATTCTTAAATACATCAGAGCCTAGAACCAACTGCAAGAGTGCTGGTCTTTAATTCTTTTTTTTTTTTGCTTGTATGTTCTAAAAGAATTTTCACACGTTTTATATCATTTCACATGTTTTTAGGTTGGATTCTAAAATTTATTATTTTAAGTTAAATAGCTACAAAAAACATTTCTGGTGTATTGACATACTGACATTTTCAAATAAATCTTTTATATCACTTTAAAATGTATGCAATTAATCTTAAAAACCCATATCCAATAACATCTAAAAGTGTGAATAAGCCCTTCTTTAGCAGTCAAAATTTTTATATTTTTCTCCTTTTTTTCTTTGAACTCACATTTCCATCCCATTTCCCCACAGAATTTTTTATTCAAATGCAACATATTGTATGCTTGGAAGACTTTTTTTATCACCTTATCATACTTCTCTGCAAAATATGTATGTAACATTGAAATTTTATTTTTTATTTCCTGTGACCTTAAGGGTCTAAATGTTAACATTTCTTTAGAGTTGCATTAGCGTTATAATTATTAGCAGTACACAATTTTTGTCATAAATGTTTTTTAAGTATAAAAAGTTATTTTGGAAATGCTTGTATTAATTGATGGGTAGACTGTCCCCTCCCCCGATTTAGTTCACATATTTACAGGTGAATATTATTTTATCTGTATTTTACCTATATTATTCTAGTCTAGAATAATATAGACTTCAGCATCAATTTTATTTATATTATTTACTTTATATACAATACTGAGAAAACTTGTTTACACAAATAAATAGATAGGAATGAAAGGTATTTTGTTACAGCAGTGTCACTGAAATCTTTGAACTCTTTCTGAATGATAAGCCAAAACCCATATAGTAATTTATCATCAAATCTCATTTGTAATAAATTTAAGCTGACAATTTTATTAGGTCATCCTTCAATTTTGTTGAAAGCAAAGAATGGGAAACCACCTGACCTGCAAAATAATTTGTAATCCAGTCATTAACAATCTTTCCCTCTCTTTAACCCCAACACCAGCATTTTGAACTGTGGTTAGTTTAATGCCCTAGAAGTTTTTAAACCCATCCCCTGAGCAAATCTCTAAAGTAAGATAAACAAGTCGCTGAAGTAAGACTTCAGATGGTTGAAAGGTATTTCGTTTTAACAAAGGGGAAAAATGTGATTAAGAAAAGGAAGATGGGGAAAGTGGCCAAGGGGCATTTGCAGGCAAATCCATTTTAGTGAAGAGTGCTTGTGGAAATTGAGGATCCAGCAAAAGACTCACTGAAAACCAACCTCATTTCCACCTTTCCTGAAATGCTTTTGTGAAAGTTCACCTGCCTCAGTGTGAAGACCATTGTACTAAGTATCTGGACACACTGAGAAAATGCATTACTTTCAAAAAGACCTCAACTGTAACACAGGGAATTCAAGACTCCTGAAATGTAACTCAATCCTCAAAACTACCCAGATTCACTCCAAATGTAGATGCTACCTAGCTTGGGACAGCTATAAAGAGGTAAAACAGACAACAAAGTGGTCCTAACAAACAGCACAAGGAGAGGTGGGTGATCTTTAAGAAACTAATGTCTATGATTTTTCCAGCACTTCTCTACTTATTGGAAATCTTATAATGTCTTCAAGGTTGAACTGGCTCTGGGTCAGAAAGGACCAGAAGGTCTTCATGTTTCCTCCCTCAGGAATTTTGTGGCCACAACCAAAACTGAGGGAGGGGAGAATAGAAAAACTTCTTTGTCTCGTGCACACTCTTACTTTTTTTCCCCCTTAATATGAAAATAATTGCCTCTATTCTTGGAAACCTGGCTTAATTAGACTAATCTGATTCTTTACTGGTAAAACTAACACTAAAATGTTACTGCTCTGAGTTCTCTAATTATAGAGCATTCACGCTTTTTCTTAACAGATACTAAAATCAAATGCTATAATGTTGGATGAGGACATTGTAAATAGCTTGTTATAAGGCCTATTTTGAGGTACCATATGAATTTCAGTGGATATTATGCAGTGACAAAGAAACACAATGTTTACTGCAGAAAAAAATATGATTTGCTACTATAATTTATCTAAACATTGGTGAGGTCCTACAAGTTATTTCATAAGAAGTATGTTCGCTGACCATAACCTCCTGTTCCTCTACCTTAGACCCCTTAAACTCAACCGCTTCCTGGTTTCTCCTCTTAACCACCCGCTCTTCAGTTTCTTCCCTGCACAGTCTGAATACCATGATCAACTCTCTCTTTTATGGATACTCTTACCAGACTGCTCAGCCCCCTTACTCCTTGAACTTCTGCTTATATATTCTGCCAAATCGCAGCTCAGAGTCAACCAACCATCTGTTCTTCCTACTATTGCTTCTATCTTGCCAAGTACTGCTGGAGAAATTGTATAACTGCTGATTCATGCCATGACAATCTGCAACTCCCAAACTCACCTTGACCTTTAGCACTACTTGGCGATCCTTTCACTCTTGCCTGGTTGGCTTCCTTTTCCATGGTGCAGGTGCTATTCCAAACCTCAAGTCATTGCTCTTCCCAAGTTTCCTACCATGCTTCCTCAATCAACAGATGATTTAACTTTCTACTGCAGGAAAAATCAGTGTTCAACTTCCCTCCTTTCAATTTCTAATGGTCATCTATAGCTTCACCCTCCCTACCTCTGTCCCAGAGTTAATGTAGTCTATCAATTATCCATTCAATACTAGTTTTTGATTTTAAGCTCTTTTAATGTATACATTATTACAAGACAAATATTCTTCTTGAAGTCAGATTACAAGTTGGAGAAATGGGCATCGGAATGTTAGGGAATAAAATGTGCTGATTGGCCACTGAAAAGAACATATTCTGATGTCAGAATAGCAAATGTTCTTCCCTGTTCAATCATTTGTAAGCAAGGACACAAAGGAAGGTGAGTTGGATGCTGCCTATCCATTAAGTGTTTTAAAATTCTAACATTATTCTGCCAACCAAACATTAAGACATGAAATTTAAAGAGGCTCTGCTTTAGTATCAATGCCATTATTGTTCTCTACTATTTGATACCACCTACATCTACAGTCTAAAAAAACTATTAGTAATTAGTCCACTTAGTTCCTTCTTTTAGCTAGTTTGTTCACCCTCATTAAATCCAAACTTTTCATGGGAATTCTTAAGACAACCAGTGTGAATTACATTGTGCTTCATCTGATATGACTGTTCTAATTTAATGTCATATTATACTAGCTATCATATAAAACGTACAAGTGGCACATATTTGCTTTAGAAAATGTATTTGTAAAGACTGCCTAAGAAGGTTTGCTGTAGAAGATCCTGATAGGAAATATTTATCAGATCCAGCCAGGGGCAGATCCAGGTTTTTTGGGACCCTGAAGTATACATAATTTGGAGATTTCCCTCTTTCTAAAAAAAGAATACAAAATTATGGATATAAAATGAGGTATGGAGCCTTTGAGAGAAGTTTGTAAAGATAAAGGGCTCTGAAGTTTAAGTTTCATCAGCCTCATATAAATCAGCCTTTTTTGTACTTTGTATTGCTTAGGGCATTAAACAATCCCCAAACCCATAACAACCAAAAACACATGAAAAAGTAAACACCTGACATGAGCCAGGAACTTCATATAATATTATATTTAATTCTCACTCAAACCTTTTGCCATTCTCATTTTTACAAAAATGGGACCCGAGGCTCAGAGAATTTGGTAACTTGCTCACAGTCAGCTCACTTCTCACAGTGAAGCCAAGATTCAAACCAAGATTGACCAACTAAATCTTGTGTTATTTCCACTACAATATTCTGCCTTTAAGGTTTCCCAAAACACAAAGAGGTTAAGTTACTCTGGAGGATGCCCATAGAAGATGCCCAGAAATGCTCAGTCAATACTTGAAATTGACATGACTTAATTCATATTTGAGAACATCACTAAAAATATTGCCCTAAAGCTGTGTTTAAAGGGCTTGAAGAAAAAAATAAAAAATAAAAAAATAAATAAATAAAGGGCTTGAAGAAACAAATGTGTGACTCTTTGGGTTATTTTCTGCTCACTAAGTTACATAGATGAAGACAGAAAATCTTAGTCTAGGAGAAATGTGGTTCTAGCAAGGGAAGAAAAATGGAGGCCGAATCAGAATCTGGAAGTAAGTGTAAATTTGCAGTCTCTCAGGAAAAAGCCTGGCTGTGGAAGGACATACCGATAGTATGGATTTTTCACAAATTATGTCTCTTGCTATGTGTCCAGTATTATTCTCTCTTGCCCTGTAGTATATCAAGTTTTGAAGATAGGAAAATAATGATAGTTAGCTCATATATTGCTCACTATTATATCCATAGCTTATATTTGCCAGTTTGGCCTTTATTTTTCAAAAATGTCTCTTAGAGGTTTTTCTCTTCTCCTAAGACCCTCAGAAGGTAGATGCTCTGTATTTATATTTTCCTTACTCACAGAATCTGGACAGTATGTAGTAGACATTTAATGGAGGTTACTTGGCATGGAAGGTGGTGTTAGTGAGTTATTTTTGACCAGCCACTGTTTTCTAGGAATTCCATAATATAGATGTGTTCTGATTCTCTGCCCCATTCAATCAAAGACTTCAGGATAAAACTTTGGGCATTGGTTAAACCTAAGGAAAGAATTGATCAGATGTATCTAACAGTATTTTCAGTCAACAAGCTGTCTCTGATGTTGGAGTTACTTAAAAGACCTGTTGATTCTGTGGTCTTAGGGCCATTGTGACTCAAGCTGCAGCTAAAACCAGTCCAATGCAACAGACGTTTCAAGAACAGCAGCAGAAAAATGATGACCTAACTGAATGGAACAAGAAGGCACGTATTTTCAAGAAGACATCTCTATTCTTAGAGTAGAAATTTCCCTTCAAGATGACAAGTGGTTCAAACCCTTCAGGATCTTACTTGCCCTCAAAAGTAAGGTGAGCCTTGAACAGATGCCAAGTGGTAACTATCCAGAAGGGAAAGGAGAGTCTCTATTATTAACCTAGGCTAAAGACAGATATTATTCTTCCCACAGATGTTCCAAAATAGATGACAACTACTTGAAGGAATTGAATGAGGACTTAAAGCTAAGGAAGCAGGAACTGCTAGAGATCCTAAAACCTCTTGAAGATAAGAACAATCTCTTATTTCAGAAGTTGATGTCTAACTTGGAAGAAAAACAGAGAAGGTAAGGGCTCCCTACTCAGGATTTCCTAGAGGGGAAAAAGCTGGAGAACTTTAATCCGTAGGATTAACAATGATTGTTTACATTTTAAAAAGGTTTAGACATTTAGCTATAATAGATAAAGAATTTGTAACCACAAATCAGTGGCAAGTAATCTTTTATTTACTTTTAGTAAAATTACATATGACTCAGCCCTCATCTCAAGGAGCTACAGTTATCACCCTTCTTCCCTAGGATGCCCACCCGAGAAACAGAGAAGAGCCTTTAGTATCGTCAGTCTACCATGGTTACACTGATAGCTCCTTATACATGTTTGTGGAATCACTTTAGGGTAGATGACTCTGCTCTTCCCATGCAAAGCAGGGAAACAGAAAAATTTTCTGGGCCTGGGAGTCTTCTGGAGGTCTGGCCTCTTTAATATGCCAGGCAGATAAGGTCTCAACTCTTAACTAGAGCACTCACTGTTCTTGGGACCCACCAACTTTGTTTCCTTTCCAGTCTCAAAGAATCTCACCTTAATGGATCTACCTTCATTCTCTACCCTTACAGTAAGCATCTCAGGGAGCCCCGACTTTTGGAGAGCAAAAGCCAGGCAGAAAATTGTGATCAAGCACCAGCTGCTTACAATGCAGAAATAAACGTCTCTCAGGGCAAGAGAACACAAAGGCTTGCTTCGCTGCTTATAATTAAGGAGGAAAAAGTACCATAAACATAAGCATAAATTAATGTTTTTAAAGAATAGAGAGTCTTTGACTCACTTGGTATTGATTCAGATTTTGTTAGAAACTTCTTGATGGCTTGGATTCTCTGAGAGCTACCATAAGGATATAAGTGGTTTCCCCAACGAACTCAAATGTCTTTCACATGGAGAAACAATACCAACAGAGATGGGGTAGGACATAATTCTTGGATTTATGCTGAAGACAACAGATTCTATGAACTCCTTCTTCACGGGGGTAAAACACCCTTTCTACCCCAAAAGCCATACACCAAAATATTTTTCTGAAGGAGTAAAGAAGAGTCTCACTGGCTGTTGGAGGCCTAAGTTTTGAGCATTGTTGAACACAGAATTCATTTTAGAGCACATAGCTGAGGCCAATGTCGACTGGGAATAAAATCATCCTATAGAGAACTACTATGTCCAGAAGGAATTCTGTAATTCCTATGACTTCGGCACCCATCTCTCTCCCTTGACAGAACGCTTTCTGACTGCTTGCAGAGTATTAATACTACCCTTTAGGAAGTATTGTGTTTTGTGACGTCTTTCCATTCTAGTCTACAGATCATGAGGCAGATCATGGCAGGGAAGGGGAGTGAAGAATCCTCAATCATGGAGCTCATTAAGGAAGCAGAGGAGATGAAGCAGAATCTGGTAAGAGTTTGGTGGGCATTTCAGGGAATTGCCTCCTGAACAGGGCTCAACTCAATTACTACCATCAGATGTGGAAGGAAAGACAGTTCATCTCTAGCATCTGAGGCTCCAATACTCCTATCTCCTTCATCTAGAAAGGGGTCAGATGAAATGTTGGGCAAATTCAAGACTTGGTAGCAAAAATTCTATTTCTTTTTGACTCTTAAAAACTTTTCATTTAAGGGTTAGTAATACAAGCATATTAACCCTTCACATTTCAGAAAGAATAGAAAATACCAAAGTAAAATAAAAGAAATAGTTTGCTTCAGGAGACTCATAAAAGTTTAAAAAACCAACAAGGTAAAGGATCTTAAAAATTATAAATTAGTGGTCTAAGCCCCAGAGAAACTTCTGTATGATCAAAACATCTTAAGTGTTGTGTGAGGAACACGTTTCTGTTGATATCATACTATTATTACCATAATTATAGTTATTATTAAAAATCATTATTATTTTTTTATTATCATCATCATCAAACTCATCTCTCATGTTCCTGGATTTTGAGCTAGGTCTATTTATTGCCTTCCTTTATGGTTTGTTTTATACCTGTGTCCCCATCCCTTTCCCCTCATTATTTATAATTTCTTCCAATTTCACTTTAATGACTGGACAAACACATTTCTGTTTGTTGGGTTTCCTCCCCACCCCCAACAGGAAAGGAAAAACAAGATGCTTCGGAAGGAAATGGAGATGCTATGGAACAAGGTGTGCCTCTAAGGATCTCTTGTTAGAATTGTCTTACAGACCCTAATGCAAAGAACTTCCCTCTCCTCTGTCTCCTCTGTCTCCATTTTGTCACGTCCGGCTTCCATCCTTGCCTCCTTCCAATCCATCCTTCGCACAGCAGCCAGAGTGATATTTTTGAAATAATCAAATCACGTCGTTATTCTTATGGAAACCATTTATAGCTGCTCCTTATTGTGGCATAATGTGGCTGTTGCCTGCCTCTCTCTTCTCATAGAAGTCTTCCCCTTACTTTCTATGCAACCCAGACGGGCCTCCTTATGGATTCTCAAACATGCCCAGACTCTTCCTATCGCAAGGCTTTTGCTTTACCCTGGCCTATAATACTATTTCTTTTGGTTGGCTCATATTCATGCTTCGGGTCTCTGCTTAAATGTCACCTCCTCAGGGAGGTCTTCCTTGTTCACTCTATCTAAAATAGGGCACCCCAGGGCGCCTGGGTGGCTCGGTCGGTTGGGGGTCTGACTTTGGCTCAGGTCATGATCTCGTGGTCCCTGAGTTCCAGCCCTACGTCGGGCTCTGTGCTGACAGCTTGAAGCCTGGAGCCTGCTTCAGATTCTGTGTCTCCCTCTCTCTCTGGCCCTTCCTCCCTCTCTCTCTCTCTCTCTCTCTCTCTCTCAAAAATAAATAAACATTAAAAAAAAAATTTTTTTAATAAATAAATAAAATAGGGCACCCCTTCCTCACTTTCTATTATATAACTCTATTCATGTCCTCCATAGCACTTTTTATAATTAAACTTATTATTTTTATTTTATTATTATTATTATTATTATTAATTATGATTATACTTGTTTCTTATCTCCCTGACCCCCTCTGGAATACAAGCTCCTCCAGTTTCTTGATTGCTTTGTTCATCTCTGAATCCTTAGCATGTAGCACAATGCTTAGAACATAGTAGACAATAAATGTAAGTTGGATGGATGAATGAATGAATAAATACCTAATTCTAATTCTCCTATGATTTTGCAACAATCACGGCATTGCCTAATATATAATAGTAGGGCCTTTTGCTGGGAAACCAGGTGGGTGTGGATGTTCCTTTGTAGTCTAAGTCGTTGGGATTTGAGTGCTTTTTCACAGACTAGAAGACTAGAAGAATAGATTGTGTCTTGTGATATAAACAGTGTGTAGTGTGATCTCTGACTGCTTTTTTCATATTAACTTTCCACAAATAATCAGGATACCATCAAGTCTTGCATCTTGACCTGAGATCTGCTCCTACTTCTCAGAGGTAGCTACAAATCAGTTCTGTGAATTGTCAGTTTTAGTTCTTCTGTTTTTGAGTCCTTGTGATAAGAACTATGCCAGCACAATTCGTCTATGAAAACCCAGCTTCTTCAAAGCTCCCAAAAGATTTTAAAAGGGATGTCCCTGTATGTTAGCTTGTGACTGGCTTTCCCTACCCATAGTTTTAGACAGCAGAAAGTGGAGAGAGAAAAACAGTATGGTCAGGGGTTAAGAACATAAGCTTCAGGGTTCACAAGATCTGCTTCAAATTCCAGCTCTGTACTTTTGTAGCTGTGTGACCCTAAACAAATGACTTAGCCTCTTCAAATATCTTTTCCTCATTGGAAAAGGTAGAAGTAAAAATAGTCCTGTGAGGCTTAAATGAGAATGTTTGTAATGTAGTAGCATATTGTAAATAAGTAAAGACATGTGCAAATAGCTTATAGTACTGATGGCTTATAATAAGGGTACAGTTAATAGGTTTTATTGTTATAAGTTACACTAAAGAGACCAAATAGAAGGACTTGTTCCATTCTGAACCCCATTTGGTAGTACACTTTTCTGGTCGAACCCTGACAGTTTCCTGACTGGCAGAAACCAAACAACCTTGACCTATATTGGTTTTCCACTTCCCTCACTAATTCCCACTAATTTAAAGCTTTGCCAAAACGTCTCTACAGACATTCGACACAGAAGAACTTGGTGATCAACAAAAAGCACCGCAGATAAAAAACAAAGCAGACTTGCAGGATGGGAAGGCAAGTGGACTACGTGTTACTTAGAATTTCAGGGTTGTTGATGCCACACTGCTGGAAACAGCCTGTTGACAATCAGGGCTAATTTGGGCAGGCAAATAGGCGGGATCTGGGCCTTGAGCATATGTGTGTTGGATTTACTGTTGGCTGAGACATTGTACTTCTTTCCCGGGACCTTCTCTTCCTTTAGCTCTCTTCTTTTATCCCAGGTTCCCAAAACCCCCTCCTCACCTAGGAAGACCAAGAATGAACTGGAGACATCATGTGCAGAGAAAGTGAAAGAGAAAAAGAAGGTAGTGTGATCTTTCTGAATGGTAGGGGCTTTTAGAGGTGATAGAATGGAGATTTTTAATAATGTATTAGTATGCTCCTGAAACTGATACAAGTTTTATAGGAGATGTGGTTTTTTGGGATATTATATTTGAATCAGAGTGGCAATCCAAGTTTAGGGGAAATAACGTTAACGAGGGCAAAGTGGGAGAAACTATACCAACAATGTAACTCCACAATAACTATGTGATGTCAAAACAATAGCTAATTTGTTTTTGAACATTTATTTAGGGATATTATGCTTGTATCTAATCTTCTCACAACAAATTTATTCATAAAAATTGATTCTATTCATTTAGCTTTTAGCTTTTAGAGCATGGATTGTACCGATGGGGGCTACTAGAAGGACTGTGCAGTTGAAACCAATTTATTAGTGAATCTATGACAGCATACTTTGGCTATGAAGTCTTTGCAGCATTTTGAGAACGCTGGTTTCTGATCTCAATTTATTTTGTCACCCAGAAGCTCTTTCTTCCACCAGGAAAAGCCACAGAGGAAAATGGAATGGGTCAGGTATCAGGAACAAGCCAACATCCTTCAGGTACTAAGATCTTCCAAGGTTGGACATGGGATACAGTTTAACTCAAGTAATACAACGTCTTTTAGTTTCATAATAGTAATCCCTATGCCCTCCTCTGGATTACCAATTATCCTGCTAAAAGAAATGTTCCATGGCGAGATTGCTGTGGAAACCTATCTCCAGCTTCGCCTTGAATAACTTAAGATAAATACATTTTTTTTCCTTTAGTCTTGATTTTGTTCTATTTGAAATGGGGGTGGGGGGAATCACAAATACTTTCTGCCCAACTTTAAAGACTGAACATGATGGGATCATTTTAAACTTCTGAATAAAAAGGTTTCAAGTAACAGGTGGTTTAGAGAAGCCAATACTATATGTGTAGCTCTGAAAAATGTTCTCCTGTAGAATGGCTTTAATGGCAAAACGATGTAGTTGAGAATTGAAGCCTTGAAGAACTACCAGAAGGCCAATGACCTGAAATTATCACTGAACTTACAGCAGAATTTGGAGCCAAAGCAAGCATATTTTACTCTTTCTGGGTCTTGAGGTAGGTAAAGTATCGGTATACATGTGGAGGTTTTATTTTATTTTACATTGAAAATTCCATTCCTTGCAAAGTGATTACCACAATGCCTGGCACACAGTAAATTAAATGTTAGTAGTGACATAATAAGTTTTATAACTATCATTATTTCTCAGAAGCTCTGATAAAGTAAGGATTCCTCTGGAGAAAATGAATTTTCTTTTGTAAAGACTAAATTACATATTATGTACTTAGTATATGTAGCTGATACATAGTCGACACCTGATAAAATTAGTTTCCTCCCTACTTCCTCCATTTTCCTAGGAATTATTGTAGTTTGATCTCATGAAGGCCAAAGAGATAGCCATCTGACAATGGGTGTGAGTTTTGCCAATCCAGATTTTTCTCTGAGATTTTCAGTGTTTCCTCCCCCCTCCCAAAGAATTTATGGCATCATTAGAGAAAACAGTATATTTTACCATAAAAAAAAAAAAAGAAAAAGAAAAGAATAGGGGCGGCTGGGTGGCTCAGTCAGTTAATTGTCCAACTTCAGCTCCAGTCATATCTCATGGTTTGTGAGTTTGAGCCCCGTGTTGGGCTCTGTCCTGACAGCTCAGAGCCTGGAGCCTGCTTCAGATTCTGTGTCTCCCTCTCAATCTCTCTACCCCTCCCCTGCTCGTGCTCTGTCTCTCTCTCTCAAAAGGGAATACACTTAAAAAAATTTTTTTTAATAAAAATAAAAGAATAGCTTTTGAGGGACAGGAGAAAAGGTTCTTAAATTTTCAGGGATCTATGAATCTGAACTCTATTTTTTAATTTAAATTATTTTTATAATTTAAATTATATATTTTTTAATTAATTACATATAACATGTAATATATACAAAAGAATGTACGGAATATATGTAATTGTGAAACAAGATAATAAAATTACCCCCCATGAATATACCAGTCTACTTAAGAATGGGAAAATACTTAGTACAGATGCTCCTGTGTGGAATCTGAATTCTATTTTAAAAAAGACACATGCAGTGAGAAATCATGGTTAGGGGATGACAATGTTTTATTAGTATTGGTATCAGTATGTATATCTCTAATTTCTTCTCAATCTTATTCTATTAAGGGCTTGAACAGCTGATAAAATCACAGAGCACATAAGATTAAATAAATATATGAGTAAATCAAATCAAAGAGAAAATAAGTTGAAGCCAGGTAAATACATGAAAATACATGATGAAAGTATTATATATAGTTGGTAGAAGCAGGCTTCAAACTTGGTTCTGGATTTCCCAGAAAAAGAAACATGGGTTTACATTGTCCACAAAATAATAATAAACCAATTGCTCAGGAGAAATATAGATTTTACTAGAACTGAGACCAGAGAGAAATTTCTCTTCCATGGAGATGGGATACTCTACATATGTTATAGTAGCTAATGTCCTCAACAATATTTCTAAGGTGAATTCAGAATCTAAATTTCCTAGCCTGTTTCTTATCTTTGTTGGCACAATATAATAAAAAAAATTATCAATCTGAAATTTTTAAAAAGCAATGGGTCAGTTCAAGATGATTTGGTCCATGTGCACAGCACACTATTAGTCTGACTTGGCCCATAGATAAAATTTACAAAATCTAGATGGCTGGATCTACTACCCATCCTTTAACCTGTGTCCTACTTATATTTTTTCTTTTAACTATTGCTTGATAAGAATTGGAAAACAGAAAGCTTGAGATTTTCTTCTCCAATAAGAACCTAGAATACAATCAGAAGCAATATAAAGTCATCAAGGTATAAATTTAAAAGATGGAGGAGAAGAGGGTATGAGAAGGACAGATTCTTGTTTTACTTTAAAATTAGCTGAAGGTCATTTCAAAGGATCTTAGAGTAAGGAGTTTAAAATCTTTTAGCTCCAGATTCAAATCAAGTCAAGATTAGTAAATAGTGAAGGGTTCCATTTGATTCAATCACCCTATGGAGATTTTTTTTTTCCTTCCTTGCAGAACGTTGAATCTTTGAACTTTGGACTAGGGCAGCCCACAGATCGTACCCTCTTTTCTCTTATCTCCTCTTTATGCTTCTGGAGAATTAAGTGATAGGGCACTAAATTTCCAGTTACTACAAATGAAAGTAGCTACAGGCATGTGTGACCCATTACTGCTCTGTCTTATTGATTGTGCATTCACTGAACACTGATTATAGGCCAGTTTCATTTTCTAACACCCACATAACACAAAATCTTTGGGTTTATTTGAGCCTAAGTGGATCTGAAATCTGAGTCCTAGATTTTGTTTATGTTGACTTCTTTGTTTGATTATTGAAAAAAGAACAAAAGAAGCATTAGTTTTCTTCGTAGAGGGATTTTTAAAGTAATTATGTTAAGATAACATTATCAACAGTGATATGATACGGTTTAGTCATGCTCAGTGTTTCCCAACTTCCCTTAGTCTATTTTTTATTCAGTATGTTCTGTTTAGATTGACTTCCTTAATTTCCTAATGCATCCCTGGAAAATAAAGTTAATATTACTGTTTTATTATTTTTTTAAGTTTATTTATTTAAGAGAGTGCATGCATGCATAGAGTGGAGGAGGCAGGGAAGGGAGAGGGGAAAGGGGAGTGACAGAGAAAGAATCCCAAGCAGACTCTTCGCTGCCAGCACGGAACCTGGCCCTACACCGAAACTACAAGCCACAAGTTTATGACCTGAGCTGTAAATCAAGAGTCCGAGGCTCAACCTACTGAACCATCTAAGCGCCCCAAAATTCCTATTTTAAGTGGAAAACCAATAATAGTTTTCCATAATAGAAAGTAAACTTAATAAGTATACTGAAAACAAGATTTTAATGTTCTAACCAGATGCTAAAGCCTGAGGTCCGTTTTATCTTTATTAGGAAGTGAGATTAGCATGGTGTAGGGAGTTTTAAAGCAAACCTGCACCAAACCGAAAATTTCTCCTTGATGCAATCGAGTTTGAAGAATTGAAAAGGGAGTAATTTTTTCACTGTGATTTATATAGCATTTAATGCTGTGTTCTAGAACCTCCTAAATTTATTTCAGTTGCCACTCAAAATCATCTCACCATCAAATTCTGGAAACAGTACTTTAATAGAAAAGCTCTGGTTTTACAGTCAGATATATGAGCCACAGGCCTTATTCTGAGGCTAAACAGTTAAATAACCCAGGCAAGTCATTTAGTTTCAGTTTTTTCTTTGCCTAAGACAGTAAAAACATATTATAGAGCATATTGAAAACATGTGGTTTTGGGTAATGCTCACAATAAAACTAGTTCAGAAAAGCCAGGCTTCTGACTCCTTCTCCAAAGTTCATCTCCTAGAATGTGCAGAAAATGCCAGTGTTAAAGCATATGATATCTCATGACCCTTCCACATCTAAAAGCTATGATTTAAATCTGAATTTATCAACTTTTTAATATGTAATCGTCCCAATGAAGACTCATACTCCTAAGGGTAATTTGTTTAGTAGTAAAGGAAACTGTTCAAAATGGGTTCACAGTTTGTAATTCTGCATTTAGCCCAGTAGGTGGCACCAATCACATCCAGGCTTCTAGTCCACAAATAGTGGTAATTCAGGAAACCTGAAATATCGTCAGAGAGATTGGCCTTCTATTACTCTTAGGACAAAATGTGCTACATTTATATATCAAATGAAAAACAAAACTATTGATGTTTTCTTCCATGCTCTGCACTGAGGTGTATTACTGGCAGCCTTGATTAGACCTTAATAAACTCCATATTCTGCTGTGCAATCCTTACCTATTATTCTATGCCTTGAACTAGAGTTCCCTCCATTCCAAATACATCCACTGTCCACTTCCTCCACAATACCTATCTAATACTGTTTCTTTCCACCACAGAAAAGTCAGGTAATTGGGACACTGAATTATAAAATGAGTTGGGCAATTGTACACGGTGTTGATTTTTTGAAGTTTAAGTCCTTAATACTGTTCCTAGATACAGTTCATTTTCCTCTAGTTCCAAAAGATTTGAATTTCACAAACCTGTCTTAAAGGATGAAGTGTCATTTTGGACACACCTCCCAGCAAATCAGGGTATAGGCCCTTCTGTTCTAGGCATTTCCAAATAGAAAAAAGGTTTCTCCCACTACTCTTGGCCAAGAATCCCTCCTCCCACACAAACCGTCCTGTGTGCTGGTTGGCTGTGTTGCAGTGGTGTGATCTATTTGGTTGGCAAGATACAATCTTGTGTTAATATTAGTTTGTTATACTTTACGCAATCCATACTTGCAAACCCTCTTGAGGCCCTGGTTATATATAGCATTACCTTTGTCAATCTAATCTGTTTGGCATTCCGCCTCGCCTAGGCTTATAGAAGAGAAAAACATTTTAGACCGAGTGAAGTCCTTATGGACATGGGTCACATGTAAAGGGATTTTCTTTCCCACCAGTGTAAAATTACAATTTGACCCAGGCTATGGAACAGTCCTTCCCCAGCCTCTGTAGAGTCAAGAGAACAGTTCGTGGTCTTTGGCAGCCATGTATCTTAGAGAGCACAGGCATGAAATAATCTTTCAATTCAGCTGAATTTTCCATCATGCCTGCTGGTAGTTTAAAGAGGAAGTTTATCTTCGGCAATAATATAACTGACGATAAGACATTTGATTCTGACAGACTTCTTTTCTCTCTTCCCCTCCACCTCCTCTCCCCACTGAACTCATACTCTTGGCATTTCCTTGCGTTCTTTTGAGAAGAGGCTGAAGGTTGGATGTGAATATTTTGCTACACTTATAAATTCAGATGAAAGCCCAGTGAGGTGGGAAATGAATACTCTTGAGACCTTATTTATTCTGTAACTCTCTCTGTTCTTAAAGCAAGTCATTCTTCCTGGCTTTAACCTTTACTTCACTTTAGTATTAGTCTTCCTGATGGCTGACATATACTCCAGTAAGTGCTGCCAAATAATGTTAAGCTAAAATGCTAGAAAACAGGGTCAGAAACCCACAGTTAGCTCAAATCTGGGTCCCTGATAAATATGTTTTTAGGTTTGTTTATTTATTTTAAGAAAGAGAGAGAGCGCAAGCAAGGTAGAGGCAGAGAGAGAGGGATATAGAGAGAATTCCAAGCAGGCTCCCTGCTGTGAGTGCAGAACCTGACGTTGGGCTCGAACTCAGGAGCCATGAGATATTGACTGAGCCAACCTCAAAAGTCGGAAGGAAGCTTAACCAACTGAGCCAACCAGGCACCCCTAAATATGGGCTTTTTAAAGCTTTGAGGCAACTTGAACCTTTTGTGGATTTTGTTATTTTATTTTATTTTATTTTGTTTTGTTTTGTTTTATAGAGAGGACTCACTCAAGTGGGGGAGAGGGGCAGAGGTAGAGTGAGAGAGAGAATCTTAAGTAGGCTACATGCTCAGCATGAGCCCAACTCAGGGCTCAATCCCATGACCCTGGGATCATGACCTGAGCCAAAATCAAGGGTCAGACATTTAACTTACTGAGCCACCCAGGCAACCCAACTCGAACTTTGAATGTCAAAGTTAGGTTTCTGTTATAGTAGTACCACATAGTAGTTACTATAGTTACTACTACTACCTATAGTAGGTTATGAAGTTAATTTTGAATCGAAGTCATTTTTTCACTTCCTATAAAACCCCACAGAAGTCCAGGGGAGAATAAAATTCTTTGTTCCTAAAAATAAATTTTGAAGGTTGAAAAAAATAAACTGTACCTTTATTAATATTATGATTATTTCAATGAGTGACAATAGCTTCCAAACTTTGTAATATCACACACTTAGGAAACTCAGCAGGATTATTAGGATAGGGTTGTCATATTTAGCAAATAGAGGATGTTCAGTTAAGTTTGAATAGCAGATAAATAATTAATGTTTTAGTATAAGCATGTTCCAAATATTTCATGGAACATGCATATACTAAAAATTATTTAGTGTTTATTGAAATCCAAACTTAACTGGGTATCCTGGCAACCCTAACCTAGGACAGACTCACTACAGAGCCTACTTAAACGCCCCACAATTCTTCCCCCCCCCCTTTTATTGGCTCTCTTCTTCTTCATCTCAGCCTATGCCTGTCATTCTGTCTGCCTCCTTTTTTTGTCCCCTCGCCCACCTTTATCTTTTTTGTTCTCTACTGTCCACAGTTGGCCATTTTTATGGAATATGTATCTGGGTTATCTGAAATATATATATATGTATATATATATATATATATATATATATATATACATATATATAATTTATCATCCCATTTCTTCATGTAAAAGTTATATTAAACATATGCTTTGTAGGCTCTCAAAATTATTTCTACTTGCATATAATCCTCAAATGATTTTCTTCCCTCCGTGGGACATGGGCCCTCAGCAGGGAAGGGTTTGCCACTTGAACTCTAAAAATACTGTTCGAAGTTATTTTCTAACACAATTACAAAATCCACATTAATGCTAATGCCAGAGTCATTCTACAGTGATGCAATGATATGTGATGTGTGATGAATGTTAGTAGCCTTACAACTCAAAATAAAACCAGGTTTTGTTTTGTTGGGTTTTTTTCCTCAAAGAAAGCTCCCATTTTCCTAATGTTTCCCACCAGGTACTGTGAACACTACAACTACCAGCAGATTAACTACCAGCAAAAACGAATCTAATGTGGTAAGAACTACTTTCATTTTCAAAATTATTTTAAAGGCTTGCATAGTGTAGATTTTTAGAATTTATTTGTTGAAGTACATTCTAATTTAATATTTTTAGGAGATTTGTAAAGTGGGTGCCAGGGCACTTGATGTTTTAACTGTTTTTTGGGTTCCCCTCACCCCGCCCTTCTATGTTGTAGAGAATTCTGGGATCAAAAACCTACACAGAACAACAAAGAGCTAAAGGAAGTCAGTTTGATGATGTAGGAGGGAGGATCTTTTTTCTGAGGTCACTGCCAGACGAAGCTCTGAAGGATTAGAAGGCTTTCACTCCGTTTGCTTTGGACAGATTTAAAGACGAGGCACAGCCATTTGTGTTAATTAAAATCTCTCAAACCTTTGTTTTAGTGCAGTTTATTCTGTCCCCACTAAATTGGGTGGAAATGCTAGTTAGATGTTTGACCTTAAGCATGTCAGGAATTTAGTCATTTAGGGATTGTAAAATAGTCCCTGATTATTTTGATAGCTTTTGATTTTGAAATGACTAGGTTCAAACCACATTGTATGTTGTTAACAAGTCCATGAAAGGCTGTTCCTCTCCACCTCTGAAATGTTTCATTCTGCACAGATCCATCACTAACATATGAACAAAAGTACATACAAAATAAGGAAAATTATAAGCCTTACAGTTTTTTTACTCTCTCATCTATCATGTCCAACTGTCCTAGTTTGCCTCCTAGTTATCTGCCTCCATTCTGCCTCCTCGTTATCTTTTCCTTTAATATCTCCTACCTTCCTATCTTCTACCTAACTGTTTTAGTTCAGGCCCTCTTTCCTACCTAGATTAGCACAGCTCTTAATTGGTTTCCCCTCTCTAGTCCCTCTATTCTATCTTCCACAGCACCTGACGCTGTCTCTTCTAAAAGAGGAATGAGCTCATGTCTCTTTCCTACTGGTTTTCCATTGACTTTAGTATAAAGTCCAAACTCCTTCATAGACCATATAATGATTTACCTTCTGCCTATGTCTCTAGTCTCCTTTTTCACTGTATCTACCTTTCTTCATATATTGAGCTCAACAGACCTATTTGCAATTCCCCTGATGTGCCATGAGGTCTATTATCTCCATGCCTTTGCATAAAGTTGATTCTTCTCTCCTTGTCTATTTGCCCATTAACATTTGTCCATAGAGCTGAGTTTGGTGCCCTTCTCCCATCCCAGCAATTCTCAATTTTAACTATTGTATTAGAATCTCCTTGGGAGCTTTTAAAAATACCAATTCACTTGGAGAGGGGCCAAGATGGTGGAACAGCATGGAAGTTTTTTTGTGTCTTACATTCATGAAATACAGCCAGATCAACACTAAACCATCCTGTACACGTAGAAAACTGATTTGAGGATTAACACAACAATCTGCACAACCTGAACCACAGAATTCCACAGGTATGCAGCCCGCAGGGGTAAACTTGGGGAGAGAGAAGCCGCCGAGGTCAGGGAGCTGTTTTTGCTTGTGGAGAGAGGACAGGGGTGGAGGGGGGGGTTCGGGAAAAGCACCCCCCCAAAAAAAACACCTGGAGAGAAAGTGGAAAAGTGGAAACAGCTGCAGGGACTGAACTAAAAAGGGAGAAAGGAAAAAGGAGAGGGTTTAAATTCCATTAAGACTCTATAAACAGGGGGAGTGTAGAGTCTAAAATGCCACAGCTCAATACCTGGTGGTGCCCTGGTGAGAAGGGCGAATCCCCAGGAGCAGAGTGAAGTTGAGGGTCTTTGGGCCACACAGGGAGAGGCCGTTCCCCTGCTGGGAGGACATCTGGTAG
This sequence comes from Panthera tigris, assembly GCF_018350195.1. Classification (NCBI taxonomy): domain Eukaryota; kingdom Metazoa; phylum Chordata; class Mammalia; order Carnivora; family Felidae; genus Panthera; species Panthera tigris. The sequence goes on from NC_056665.1 coordinate 111,886,996, forward strand.
AGGCTGTGTGGCTCCCCCAAAGGCCCCAGTGTACCCGGGAGAAAAACCACATTCACGGGTGCTGGAACAAGGTCGTTGGGAGTGAAGCCTGGTGCCAGCTGTGTGGTGTGATTTTCCATAATCTCTGAAACACGGCTGCCACATGATCGCGTGAACTTTTTCTGGGGTAGGCTAGCACTCAGCTGCAGTCTCTGGGTATCAGCAGCAGCATGGTCCCTTGAATGTTCCTGGGAGCAGCCGGCACCCAGTCATTGCTGGGTGAGACCCTCCCACAGAGGAGCAGAACGGGTCAAAGCTGCAGTCCCTCAGAAGTAAGGGGTTGGGAAACACAGCTGCATCTGAGATAAAACTCAGGAGGGAGGTGCTACCTGGGGCTTGGTCACAGACAGCATAAAAGCGGGGAGTGGATGGAAGCCGAGGACAAAGGACGGTGCGCGATTGCTGGTCGGGGAGAGCACACAGTTCAATACTAGAGACTGGGTAGCTGGGTGATGCCATTTTCACTGTTCCCCTGCATGCGCATAGGCACCTACGAGCACTGCAACACTCCACCCCAGTAGGCTAGCAACGCCATCTAGTGGAGAATGGAGATGTTACACTAAGCCCTGCCCAACTGGGCCAACCTCACGCTTCAGGAACACAAATCCGCTTGTTTAGCTTAAGGACTATAAAGCTCTTCATAGTTTGACTTCTAGGGGAAAATGAAGTAATTTCAATCATATTTCAGTGTGTTCATTGGTCCATCTGTTCAATTTTCTTTTTTTTTCTCTTTTTTTGTTTCTTTTCTTTTTCTTGAATACAGAAAGAGTAAAAGTTTATTTTTATTTTCAATTTTTATTAAAAATATTTTTCTTTGTTTTTTACACTATATGGTTTACATTTTTGTGAATTTTTCAAATTCTATTTTGCTTCCATAATTTCAGTTTTAAAAGATTGTTTATTTAATTTATTTTTTAATTTACATCCAAGCTGGTTACCATATAGTGCAACAATGATTTCAGGATTAGATTCCTTAATGCCCCTTACCCATTTAGCCCATCCGCCCTCCAACAACCCTTCCAGTAACCCTCTGTTTGTTCTCCATATTTAAGAGTCTCTTATGTTAGGTCCCCCTCCCTGTTTTCATATTATTTATGTTTTCCTTCCCTTATGTTCATCTGTTTTGTATCTTAAAGTCCTCATATGAGTGAAGTCATATATTTGTGTTTCTCTGACTAATTTCGCTTAGCATAATATGACTAGTTCCATCCACATAGTTGTAAAAGATTTCAAGATGGAAAGATTTCATTCCTTTTGTCCATCATTTCGTTTTATTCTATTTCATTGTATTCATTTTTTTTTTTCAAATTTTCAAACGTTTTCCTTCCCCCTGCTTTTTTCGCCTTTTTTTTTTTTTTGGTTTTCAACAACAAGACCAAACACACCTACAATCTAGCATCATTTATTTGATTTGTGTGTGTGTGTGTGTGTGTTTTTAATTTTTTAATTTTAATTTTTGTTACCGTATTAATTCCTTTTCTTCCTTCAAAATGACAAAATGAAGGAATTCACCCCAAAAGAAAGAGCAGGAAGAAATGACAGCCAGGGACTTAATCAACACAGATACCAGCAAGATGTCTGAATGAGAATTTAGAATCACAATAATAAGAATACTAGCTGGGGTTGAAAATAGATTAGAATCCTTTTCTGCAGAGATAAAAGAAGTAAAAGCTAGTCAGGATGAAATAAGAAATGCTACAACTGAACTGCAATGTCGAAAGGATGCCATGGCAGATGTTAAGGATGGATAAGGCAGAACAGCAAATCAGCAATATAGAGGACAAACTTGTGAAGAATAATGAAGCAGAAAAAAAGAGGGAGACTAAGCCAAAAGAGCACGATTGAAGAATTAGAGAAATCAGTGACTCACTAAAAAGGAAGAACATCAGAATCATAGGAGTCCCAGAAGATGAAGAGAAAGAAAAAAAGGTAGAAGTGTTATGTGAGCAAATCATAGCAGAAAACTTTCCTAACCTGGGGAAAGACACAGACATCAAAATCCAGGAAGCACAGAGGACTCCCATAAGATTCAAAAAACTGACCATCAACAAAGCATATGATAGTCATATTCATAAAATACTCAGACAAGGAAAGAATCATGAAAGCAGCAAGGGAAAAAGAGTCCTTAACCTACAAGGGAAGACAGATCAGGTTTGCAGCAGACCTATGCACAGAAACTTTGCAGGCCAGAAGGGAGTGGCAGGATATATTTAATGTGCTGAAGTGGAAAAAATATGCAGCCAAGAATACTTTATCCAGCAAGGCTGTCATTCAAAATAGAAGGAGAGATAAAGAGTTCCCCCAGACAAACAAAAACTAAAGGTGTTCCTGACAACTAAACCAGTCCTGCAAGAAATTTTAAGGGGAACTCTCTCTGAGGGTAGAAAAAAATGAAGAAAAAAAGAAAAAAGGCCAAAAGCAACAAAGACTAGAAAGGGCCAGGGAACACCACCAGAAACTCTAACTCTACAAGCAACATAATGGCAATAAATTTATATTTTTCAGTACTCACTCTAAACATCAGTGGACTCAATGCTCCAATCAAAAGACATAGGGTAACAGAATAGATAAGAACAAGATCAATCTATATGCTGTTTACAAGAGACCCACTATAGACCTAAAGGCACCTTCAGATTTAAAGTAAGGGGATGGAGAACCATTTATCATACTAATGGTTGACAAAAGAAATCTGGGGTAGCCATACTTATACCAGACAATGTAGACTTTAAAATAAAGACTGTATCAAGAGATGAAAAATGGTATTATATCATAAAGGGTCTTTCCACCAAGAAGACTTAACAATTGTAAACATTTATGTGTCAAATGTAAAAGCACCCAAATATATAAATCAATTAATTACAAACATAAGGAAACTCATTGATAATAATACCTTAATAGTAGGGGACTTCAACATCCCACTTACAACAATGAATAGATCATCGAAACAGAAAATCAACAAGGAAACAATGGCTTTGAATGACACACTGGACCGGATGGACTTAACAGATATATTCAGAACATTTCATCCTAAAGCAGCAGAATACACATTCTTCTCCAGCGCACATGGAATGTTTCTAGAACAGATCACATACTGGGACACAAAAAAGTCCTCAACATGTACAAAAAGATCGAGATCATACCATGCATATTTTCAGACCACAACACTATGAAACTCGAAATCAACCACAAGAAAAAATGTGGGAAGATAACAAATACCTGGAGACTAAAGAACATCTTACCAAAGAGTGAATGGGCTAACCAAGAAGTTAAAGAGGAAATTGAAAAGTACATGGAAGCCAATGAAAATGATAACAATACAACCCAAAACCTCTGGGATGCAGCAAAGGCTATCACAAGAGGGAAGTATATAGCAATCCAGGCCTTCCTAAAGAAAGAAGAAAGGTCTCAGATACACAACATAATCTTATACCTAAAAGAGCTGGAAAAAGAACAGCAAATAAAACCCAAAACCAGCAGAAGACTGGAAATAATAAGGATTAGAGTAGAAATCAATGCTATCAAAACCAAAAAAAAAACAAAAACAAAAAAAAAAAACACCAAAAACCAACCCCAAACAAACAAACAAACAAACAAGAACAACAACAAAAGAACAGATCAATGAAACCAGAAGCTGGTTCTTTGAAAGAATTAACAAAATTGATAAACCACTAGCCAGTTTGATCAAAAAGGAAAAAGGAAAGAACACAAATAAATAAAATCGAGAATGAAAGAGGAGAGATCACAACCAACACAGCAGAAATACAAACAATAATAAGAGAATATTATGAGCAATTATATGCCAATAAAATGGGCAATATGGAAGAAATAGACAAATTCCTAGAAACATATACACTACCAAAACTGAAATAGGAAGACATACAATTTTGAACAGACCCATAACCAGTAAAGAACTCAAATTAGTAGTCAAAAATCTCCCAAAAAAACAAGAGTCCAGGGCCAGATGACTTTCCAGAGGAATTCTACCAAACATTTAAAGAAGAGTTAACACCTATTCTCTTGAAGTTGTTACAAAAAATAGAAATGGAAAGAAAACTTCCAAACTCTTTCTCTGAAGCCAGCATTACCTTGATTCCAAAACCAGACAAAGACCCCACTAAAAAAGGAGAACTATAGACCAATTTCCCTGATGAACATGGATGCGAAAATCCTCAACAATATATTAGCCAAACGGATCCAACAATACATTTAAAATAAATTATTCACCACGACCAAGTGGGATTTATACCTGGGATGCAGGGCTGGTTCGATATACACAAAAGAATCAATGTGATTCATCACATCAATAAAAGAAAGGACAAGAACCATATGATCCTCTCAATAGATGCAGAGAAAGCATTTGACAAAATACAGCATCCTTTCTTGATAAAAACCCTCAAGAAAGTAAGGACAGAAGGATCATACCTTGAGATCATAAAAGCCATATATGAAAGACCCAATGCTGATACCCTCAATGGGGAAAAATTGAGAGCTTTCCCCCTAAGGTCAGGAACAAGACAGGGATGTCCACTCTCACCACTGTTATTTGACATAGTATTGGAAGTAGCCTCAGCAATCAGACAACACAAAGAAATAAAAGGCATCCAAATAGGCAAGGAGGTCAAACTTTCACTTGTTACAGATGACATGATACTCTATATGGAAAACCCAAAAGATTCCACCAAAAAACTGCTAGAACTGATCCATGAATTCAGCAAAGTTGCAGGATATAAAATCAATGCACAGAAATTGGTTGCATTCCTATACACCAACAATGAAGCAACAGAAAGAGAAATCAAGGAATCGATCTCATTTACAATTGCACCAAAAACCATAAAATACCCAGGAATAAATCTAACCAAAGAGGTGAAAAATCTATACACTGAAAACTATAGAAAGCTTATGAAAGAAACTGAAGAGGACACAAAAAAATGGAAAAAGATTCCGTGGTCCTGGATAAGAAGAACAAATATTGTTAAAATGTCAATAGTACCCAAAGCAATCTACATATTCAATGTAATACCTATCAAATAACACCATCATTCTCTACAGAACTAGAACAAATAATCCTAAAATTTGTATGGAACCAGAAAAGACCTTGAATAGCCAGCGCAATCTTGAAAAAGAAAACCAAAGCTGGAAGCATCATAATCCCACACTTCAAGCTGTATTACAAAGCTGTAATCATTAAGAGAGTATGGTACTGGCACAGGAACAGACAAATCAATGGAACAGAATAGAGAACTCAGAAATGGACCCACAAACATATGGCCAACTAATCTTTGACAAAGCAGGAAAGAATGTCCAATGGATTACAGACAGTCTCTTCAGCAAGTGGTGCTGGGAATACTGGACAACGACATGCAGAAGAATGAACCTGGACTACTTTCTTATATATATATATATACACACACACAAATATATGTATATACACACACACACACACACACACACACACATACACAATGGAGTATTACTCGGCAATCAAAAAGAAAGAAATCTTGCCATTTGCAACTACATGGATGGAACTAGAGAGTATTATGCTAAGCGAAATTAGTCAGAGAAAGACAAATATCCTATGACTTCACTCATATGAGGATTTTAAGACAAAGAACAGATGAACTCAAGGGAAGGGAAGCAAAAATAATATAAAAATAGGGAGGTGGACAAAACAAGAGACTCTTAAATATGGAGAACACACAGAGTGCTATTGGAGGAATTATGGGAGGAGGGGATAGGCTAAGTGGATAAGGGGCATTAAGGAATCTACTCCTGAATCATTGTTGCACTATATGCTAACTAACTTGGATGTAAATTTAAAAAATAAATTTAAAATAAATTTAATATTAATATTTAAAAAACCCAATTCACTGGACCCCTCTGTTAGACAATTAAGTCATGATCTTTCAAAGATAGGGCAAGAGCATCTGTATTTTTTTAAATTTTTATTTATTTATTTATTTATTCATTTATTTATTCATTTATTTATTTAAATATGAAATTTATTGTCAATTGGTTTCCATACAACACCCAGTGCTCATCCCAACAGGTGCCCTCCTCAATGCCCATTACCCACCCTCCCCTCCCTCCCACCCCCCACCCCCAGAGCATCTGTATTTTTTAAAAGTTCCTTTGGAAATTCTTATGCGAAACTGGGTTTGAGAATCACTGTTCCAGGTCTTTTTGCCTTTATCATAACATTTAATGAATTATATTGGAAGTGTTTGTTTCTCCAACTATCTCTCTCTCTCACCAGATTGTGAACTCTTTGAGGCCCAGGACTATGTCTTGTTTATCTTTTCATTTTGACCACCTAACACAGTACCTGAGAGTAGATAGAAGCTCAGATATTGCATAATGCCTCAGACAGTTAATTGTAAAGTCCCAGGTCTCTTGATACCTTGTCTTGTGTCATTTTGGATCATACTGCTGTCCAAGATTTTCAGATCTTTTGTTTACACTAAGTGGTCATTAATTTCCAGAATCCTGTCAATAGGGAGAAAGTTTATTTGTTACAAAACATGTCTTAGTCTGTAGGAATCCCTTGTTATATTCTGGTATGAGCAAAGTAAGCCGTCTGATTAAAAATTTTCTTTCCCCCAAGGTTAATTTAAATCTGTAAAGGTGTATTTAAAAATGTGATTTTGGGGGCACCTGGGTGGCTCAGTCAGGTAAGCGTCCAACTTTGGCTGAGGTCATGACACATGACATGATCATGATCTCATGGTTTGTGAATTTGAGCCCTATTTAGGGCTCTGTGCTGACTGTGGGGAGCCTGACTGAGATTTTCTCTCTCGCTCTCTCTGCCCCTCTCCCAGTTGCTCTCTCTTTCTTTCAAAATAAATAAATAAACTTTTAAAAAAATTTAATTTTAGACTTGAAAATGTTTATATGTAATCACAGAATTTGGGTATTAGAAGGAACTTTAAATGAGTATGATGTTCCTTCATTTTATAGAAGAGGAAACTGGAGTTCAGCTTTGTTGAAAGAGTGTCCAAAGTCCCACAGTTAATTGGGGATGTTAACTGTTAGGATAGTTACCAGAGCTCAGGTTTTCTTAGTACCAGTTCATATTCCAATCTAATTCATATCTTTCCTCTCTTGACCACATAAATAACAGGTTCGGCAGCCCAGAGATAGTTTCATGTTCTCCCAACTGAGTAAAATGAATATGTAATCCATATTCTGTTTCAAGAAAGCCACCTCTGTACTTATCTAGTCCTTGTATGCTTCAGCAGTCCTGAGAGACTTTCCAAGTCAATTGGATTAGACAGAGCAATGAGAGCTAAAGTCAAGAATATAAAATCTGACTGTACACTGACTACTTAAATAAGTAATTTAATTTCAGGGTCTTAGATTCCCAATTTTAAAATTGGATTAAAAGAGCACCATTCAAATGTTTTAAAAATCATATGCACATTTTTTTGTTTGGCATTCAATAGGTTTAGATGAGTATCTGACCTTTCCCCCCTTTTTTCTTCATTAACTAAGGCATGAAATAAACTAGTTGTTGGGAAAGATTTATCCCTTCTTACACAATGAATCATTTGCCATCACCAAAGTATCAAAATTGTATGTTTACTATCAGTCACACTTACCACCTTTCCTTCAAATCCTCCAAATTTTTCAGTTTCTTCAAAACACAAAACAGAAATATCAAAGCCTTTTATCTTACTTTTTTTTTTTTTTAATTTTTTTTTAAGTTTATTTATTTTTGAGACAGAGAGAGACAGAGCATGAACGGGGGAGGGTCAGAGAGAGAGGGAGACACAGAATCGGAAGCAGGCTCCAGGCTCTGAGCCATCAGCCCAGAGCCCGACGCGGGGCTCGAACTCACGGACCGCAAGATCGTGACCTGAGCCGAAGTCGGACGCTTAACCGACTGAGCCACCCAGGCGCCCCCCCTTTTATCTTACTTTGTAAAACTTCACATTGGCCTCTGATTTGCACTTCTATGGCAGTACAAAGTTATCATTTGGGTTGGCTGGATATTTGTGAATATCTGCATTTTGATAAATCCAGAATATAGATCTTACCTTTGTAGGTACAAATTTATTTGGTCAACTTACCCAACAGATCAGCAGCTCATCCAAACTCCTCAAACTCCCAAGAGAATCACTGATAAATGGAATCAATTTAAATTACAATGATGGCTATACCTTCCAAGGTGGTTGGAATATGTCTATATTTAGGGCATTCCCATTTAAGAATTAAGTTATTAGGGAAACTGAATTAGCAATCAGAAAGTATTGATGGAATTGAAACATTATTACAGTTTTATGTACACTCATAATATTTCAGTTATGTTTCTCTGAGAATAAAACCTCTGATTCTTGACTGTACTTGGGAGATACTTCTCAGTTTTAACCTCAGATGAGGAAACTTTGTCCTGTTAGTGATACATTTACAAACCATAATGTTGGATAGTACTATTTTTGTAGCTTATTTATTTTACCTTGACTTTTGAGCTATTCAGGGAATATTTGCTAACATTTCATTTCCAAAAGTTGCCTTTTTGCAATGACCACAAAGTGATTAGAAATGCTTGTTACACTTCTTTCCTAAATGAAATAAGGCCAACAACAGGATGATACTTTCATTTTTAGTCTAGAATTGCAATCATCAAAAGGACATGTGGCAGTATGCAAGCATATTGCCTTACACTTTTAGATCCAGGTAGAAAATCCAGCTTTAGTATGGTCTATGGTCACTTGACTATGGTCACCTTGTGTGGTGTCTTCTTTTATAGGCAGAGGTTTCTGAAATCTGTCACATGCCAAGGCAAATTTCTAACAGCCCCTCTGGCACATTGGGAGGGGCTTGTATTGTTCACAATTCAAAGTCTCTATTACTTCATAGGTTCTGTATTTAATCATCAAATATTAGGAGTTGTAAAAGAACAAGTTTCCATGTTAGAAAAGGATACTTGCTCTGTAACCAATCAATCCCACAGCAGGAGATCCACAGAAATATAAATGTGAAATGTAATTACTATATGGTAAAAATGAGTGGTCATCAGCTCTACTTCCTTCACATATTCACTTATGCTTTATAACATTTCAAGCTTTAAGAATCATTTTAAGCCAAAACACTGTTTAAATATTCCTATATATCACATTTCCTCCAATTATTAGTCAATCTAGGATAGAATGAGGTTATTTAGGCTAACAAAATAATTTTCTTTCTTTTTAAAAATAATTTTCTCATTAAATGTGGTATATATATACAATGGAGTATTACTCAGCAATCAAAAAGAATGAAATCTTGCCACTTGCAACTACGTGGATGGAACTGGAGGGTATTATGCTAAGTGAGATTAGTCAGTCAGAGAAAGACAAAAATCATATGACTTCACTCATATGAGGACTTTAAGAGACAAAACAGATGAACATAAGGGAAGGGAAACAAAAATAATATAAAAACAGGGAGGGGGACAAAGCAAAAGAGACTCATAAATATGGAGAACAAACTGAGGGTTGCTGGAGGGGATGTTGGAGGGGGGATGGGCTAAATGGGTAAGGGGCATTAAGGAATCTACTGAAATCATTGCCTCACTATATGCTAACTAATTTGGATGTAAATTTTAAAAAATAAAAAATAAAGTTAAATCACAAAGTTAAAAATAATAATAATAATTTTCTTATTGTATATTGCTTTTATAGAGACAAATATATTTACCTAGAAAAGCTGGGCTTTAAGCTAAGTTTGATATCATGGAAACCAATTAATAATAATAATTTAGGAAAAGCATGATGTTTTTCATTTTTTTAAAAGTATAAAACTTAAACTCAAACCATGTCAGTTTTCAAGCTTCGGACTATTTTTTCTTGGCTTGTGTATACTGAATCCTAAAACCTGAAGGCCTTATAGACAGAGTGCTTTTGAGAAATCAAGTAGTTTCTAGGAACCTAATGTTACTTTTGATTTAACAATCTCTCTTTCCTTTCTCTTACCTGATAATTCCTTCTTCTTCTTCTAGCAAATACTGTCCTCCTCTTCTATGGTCTACCCTTTATTTGAATTAAGGAAGGAGAAAAACCAGTGTTTTCTTTAGAAATCTGACTTTTCCCTTCCTTGTTTCCTTCTTTTATAGATAAGCAGACATAAATAAGTGATGATTGTGTGTAAGTTGTCATGACATACCAGGAAAAGCTTCTCTATCTTCTGAATGATAACAGGAGATAATGTGGGTGGTATTAAACATACAAAATAGTATCCTCAGAAAAGAATAAAATCTGTAGTAACGGTGGAGAGAGGAGTCTGTAAGAAGAGTTGAACTAACTGTGAACCTATCGAGGCACTAGCCTTACCTATGGTACCTTGATCCCCCCTCCCTTGATCTTAGCCATTTGGTAGGGGTCAGCTGATCCTCATCCTCTGGGTGAGTACATAACTGAGGCCTAACCAATCGGGTTAACTTGCCTTAGTGTAAGTACTTTGGGGGTGGGGATATGACCTAGTTCTATGGTTCTCAAGATTTTTGGTTTTAGGACCCCTTTACACCCTTAAAAATTATTGAGGACTCCAAAGAACTTTTAAGTAGGTTACATGTATAAATATTTACCATATTAAAACAATTTTTAAATATAGAAATATACAAACACATTTCATTAGCTGTCAGGGTGATGATATCATTGCATATCATGTAGCCTCTGGAAAAATTCCACTGTATCTAAAGAGAAAATGAGATTGGAAAGACAAAATAATGCCTTGGTATTAAGTATGAAAATCTTTTTGACCTTAAAGACCCTCCAAAAGGGTCCTGGGTTCTCCAGGTGTCCCCAGAAAAACTTGATAACTACTGATCTAAATTATTGCTTACAAAAGACAATACCAATTTTGCCACTATGTAGGAAGAGCCAATATGAGAAGTAAGTCAACAAAGGAGAAAGCATAGCTGAAAGATGGCATTTTTATGACATGGTTTCAGATTCTGAATCTAGCCAACCCTGAAGCTATATACATGTATGGAATTCATAACTGCATGAGCCTTTTGACTTAAACTAGGATCAGTCACTTGTAGCCAAAATGTTCTTATACATTTGGAGTAAGAAAAATATGAAGGACCTAGGCACAAAAGTATTCAAGCAGAAATCTGGGCAGCAGAAATACAATATCAAAAGCCCAAGGAAAAGTTCGAATTTGTTTTTATGAACATGGAAGACATTGGAAAACAGTGTCCTAATTGTTCTCGAATAAGCGCCATCAAACTCCATGGACACAGTTGTCCACGGACACGATAAATGGCTCAGCTTCACTTCAGTAAAAAATAACAAAGGCATCAAAAAAAGCAAAATGTCAATTTCATTAGTAGGAGTGTATAAACTTATCTCACCTGACTTTGGAAAATTCTAACTAGAATTTTTGTACTGGGTTGAATAGTTTCCCCCCAGTTTCACATCCACCCAGAATCTCACAATGTGACCTATTTGGAAATAGGGTCTTTGCAGATGTAATTTGTTAAGTTGGGGTCATACTGGATGATAGTGGGCCCTAAATCCAATGACTGATATCCTTACAATAAGGGCAAGTGAAAACAAATATAGGCAAGAAAGCCATGGTGGCAAAGACTGGAATGATGCAGCTACAAGCCAAGGAATGCCAAGGACTGCCAGTAACCACTAGAAGCTAGAAAGAGGCAGGGAAGAATTTTTGTTTTTAAATAGTATTTATTTATTTTTGAAAGAGAGAATGAGCAGACGAGGGTCAGAGAGAGAGGGACAGAGGATCTCAAGTGGGCTCTGTGCTGACAGCAGAGAAGCCCGATGTGGGGCTTGAACTCACGAATTGTGAGATCACCACCTGAGCCGAAGTCAGACACAACTGACTGAGGCACCCAGGCGCCCCCCCCCCCTTTTTTTGTTATAGAAGCATATTTATTGATATGGAAAGGTAATCACACTATACAGTTAGAGAAAAATCAATCAGGAGAGAAAATGGCTTTGCTTTGATTTTAACTTCTGGGCTCCAGAACTTTAAGAAAATAAATTTCTATTGTTTTAAGCCACCCAGTTCATGGTACTTAGTTATGACATCCTAACTTAGGAACTAATACACTGCCTAACTCAGCCCGTCTAAAATTCATCTTGACTATAATCAAGCATCCTTTGGGGAAAATAATAGGTTAAAATCAACCAGAGTTTCACCTTGTACCAATTTTTGTTGTTGCTGTGCTAAATACACATAACAAAATTTACTAGTTTAATCATTTTAAAATGTGCAATTCAATGGCATTAAAAAAATTCAATTATGTTGCACCCATTTTTAATTGACTGTTTTTTTTTAAATGTTTATTTATTTTTGACAGAGACAGATACAGAATGCGAGTGGGTTAGGGGCAGAAAGAGAAGGGAGACACAGAAGCAGAAGCAGGCTCCAGGCTCCGAGCTGTCAGCACAGAGCCCGACATGGGGCTCGAACCCACGAGCTGCGAGATCATGCCCTGAGCCGAAATCAGACGCTCAACCGACTGAGCCACCCAGGTGCCCCTAATTGACTGTTTTAATTGTGGTCATTAGCCTATCAGGAAAGAGGGCAAGAATCGAATAAGCCTTACAGGGAGAATAATCCATTGCCAAATTTGTTCTTTCTCACATCTAACATCAATGAGGAGAGTCTGACCCCAGAAAAGCCAGTAAGCTTTTGCCTTATACTGAAATTGTAATTAACTATAGGAAAACTCAAGTACCAGGAGGGCTAAGTGTAAACACACTTTAGGTGTTACACTAAATGGAAACACAACTTTTATTCATTTAGTAACTCATTTGTCTTTCATCTTCAAAATGAAAATCATTATGAAAGTCAGATGCTTATCTTTTGTTAATTTTTAGTAAATGTAAACCCCTGTTGTTTTCATTACTAAAACCTTAATAGAGACAGTGAATCCTTAGGCCCTTCTAATTCTTTAGATACAAACTTTTTTTCACTTTTTGTTTCCCCTTTCCCCTCAGTATATTCCTGAGACATGTCAAAATTTGGAAATGCTACTCTCTTCTTACCAGACAAATTTTTTGTTATAATGCTTGTTTCCAGGGTGAACTTTGAAGAAATGCCATACTATATAGCAAGAGTAAAAAAGCATGTGCATACTGCAATATTCATTCAATAAGCAGCAGTAAAAGAAAAGTCACATTAGGGACACCTGAGTAAGGATGTCTGTCAGTTAAGCCTCAGACCTCGACTCAGGACAAGATCTCGCGGTTCACGGGTTCAAGACCTGTGTCGGGCTCTGTGCTCACAGCTGGGACCCTGAAGCCTGCTTTGGATTCTATGTCTCCCTCCCTCTCTGCCCCCTCCCCTGCTTGCGCTCTGCCTCTCTCTCTCTCTCTCAAAAATAAACATTGCAGGGTGCCCCAGTGGCTCAGTCGGTAGAGCATCTGACTTCGGCTCAGGTCATGAACACATGGTTTGTGGGTTGGAGCCCTGTGTTGGGGCTCTGTGCTGACAGCTCAGAACCTGGAGTCTGCTTTGGATTCTCTCTCCCTCTCTCTGTGCCCCTCCTCCGCTTACACTCTGCCTCTCTCTCTCTCTCAAAAATAAATAAAGATTAAAAAAACATTAAAAAAGTCACATTAGACAGTGAAGTCAGTGAGTTCTTCCTGTGCAAATTTTGTTACAGTTTGCTAAATTTAGCAGAGATGAATACACTTGAGGAAAATTGTTGGAAGACAAGCACATATTATAGTTGTCTAATTTAGTTCTATTAATACTAGTTTTTTTCAGCAATTTTAGTAGTTTCAGCAAACAAACCTCCATATATGTTAGGGTTAATTAAATTTTAATGAATTTCACCCTTATTACTTTTATAGATACAGGAAGTCCCTTGTTTTCTGTTATTTATTGTGAAAGGAAAATACCAGTTTCTTTCCACAGATAATTATAGAATATTCTAAGTTGAGAGGGTGCTTATTTAGTCTGCAACCTTAAAAACCCCAAACTTAGTTTAAGGTCATAGAACCTATTAGTAGGCAGGGTTAGAATTTCTCTAAAAATTCAAGACATTTTACAACTATTTCAAATTTGAGGGAGCCGTGGGGAATAAAGATTGCAAAGGCAAAAGATTGCAATACAGACTGCAAAGGCAGCAACGTAACCAACCATTTTCTTGGAGGTATTTTCACATAGATCTCTCTCACTTGAAACTAGTTTAGAATCTGTTGGCCACCAGGCTCTATAGTGATAGATTATTAAAGTGGCTTTATGATCTGCCTTCCATTTTTTATCTACCATAAAAAATACTAGCAATGCACATACTCAAAAGAAATTTTACTATTTTATCCCACCTCAGTTTCATCCATCATCTACTTTGTATTCCCATTATTTAAAATGAAATACAAAACAATAGGAATCTTCAGTTAGAGGATAAGTCCATGTTTCAATGGCACAAAAAACCATAACCATCAAATTGAGATTTTAATTGCGTACAAACGTTGATTATACATTTTTGACAATTTGCTTTTCATTCTTACGCTCCCCAAGTTTTTTATCATGGCTGAGAACATTAGGAAAAAAAAATATGTGTGTATTATTCCCAAATTGAAAAGGCTAGAAAACAACAACAAGAAGCCAAGGTGAAATTGCCAAAGGTGATTAATAATACATTTATGAAAGGTACATGAAAATAAGTGACAACAAAAACTATTTTTATGGTAATCTCACATCCTACAAATGATGAAATGAAACTCAATTGTCACGGCCTGGCTTCTACTTCCAATCTTTCGATCGTGGTTCAGGGGCGAGGAACACGTTGTTCTCATTCTCTGAGATTGGTGCTTTTCATCTAAAAGCAGAGACCGTGGTGGTGATGGAGCGTAAGGCCACGAAACCACGGGACACCGGGAGGAAGAAAAGCCAGGTATCCCCATTCAGGATGCTCTGCTTCGCTTGTGAGGACCGTCCTGTGGGTACACACTTGGAATCGGGATCCTAAAGCAGAGAAGAAATGGAAATCCTCCGGCAGGGCGAACCGACTGACGAAGCAAGCGGGAAGGTGAGGCGGGACAGGATAACTCCTTCACTACGGCGGGCTCTCGGTTTCAGTGGCCCCCGTTCTGCCACCCACGTAGCTTTCTAAGCCACTTGCAGGTTTCCTGGCGCTTTCATGGGGTCGAGCGGCTGCACGAAGAAGCCCCGTATGCTGAGTCCTTTTCTCCTCCCCTTGGGAGAGCGGCTCCGCGGCCCGGAGAGCTGGCCCGCGGCTAACGACGACGCGCTGGCTCGGCAGGGGATTGCTTCTGTCTGGGGCTCGGCTGAGGCGGCGTTCGCGTCCCGCGCGCACCCGCTCCGCGTTCTCCAGCCAATCCGCCGCTACTCGCGCGCCCAGGAGCGTTCCTCCGTCCTTCTCGGGCTGGGCCGCCTCCTTCCCGCTCCCAGTACTCTGCAACCCGAGCTCTCACACCTCCCCTCACTCTCCACGAGTTCCACGCCTCGCGGAGTAGCTCCGCCCCTGTCCCCGAGTCCGCCCCCGCAACCCTCCGAGCGTGTGCACTCCTTTCCCTTCACTCTCCTGCTATCTAGCCGGTCTCGGGCTCGCTCTCCGCAGAGCGGTCTGGGTCTCAGCGGCCTCGTCGGACGCCTCCGCGCGCTCTCCCCCTGCGGCCCGCCCCCCGACCCCTCTACCGCAGCTAGCCTCCTCCGACCTGGACGCGGAGTCGCGCGCTCTGACTCCGCCCCCCCCCACCGCGGACTCGCGCACTCCCGGCCGGGCCTCTCCCCCGCGCAGGCCGCGGAGCGCCCGGCCGCCTCCCCCTCCTTGCCCGGTCGCCGCGAGCTCCCCGGGCGCTCTCGCTCTCGCGCTCTCCGAGGCGAGCGCGCTCCCGGCCCGCGCGCTCCGGGCTCCGGCTTCTCCCGGCTCCTGTCAGTGCGGTGACTGCGCTGGGAAACATGGCGACCGAGGGAATGATCCTCACTAACCACGACCATCAAATCCGTGTCGGAGTCCTCACAGGTAACCGGGGGAGGAGGTCCGGGGCCGTCGCGGCCGCTGTCCCCGACTAGTCTCAGGCTTCTCGTCTGTGGTGACTCTTCTCTGCGGCCTCGGGAGGAGGGAAGACTGAGGAGGGGGACGGGGGGGCGCGTTTTACAACCGCTGAGAGCCGCCGGAGGTTGGGGTGTTCCCGCGGGCCCCCCAGGAACTGGGGCCGGCCCGTGGGACATCAGGCCCCAGTGCCTTCGCAGCCGAAGTCCCTGGCCCCCGGGGACTGAGGGGCTGGTGCGGCGGGCGCTGCGGGGCTCCTTGCTGCCGGTGCAGGCGGCGGGATCCCGGCTCCGCAGCCTGAAGCACGCCGCTCTGACTGGCCGGCGCGCTTCCTCCGCCAGTGCTCGTCTTAGAGAGGGGGGATTCCCGTTTCCACCCCCTCCCTCCCCTCCCCCCTCCGCTGGCGGCCCCGCGCTGCTGTAGCTGTGCTTGCCCCGGGCACCGGCCGGACACCACACTGGGGAATATCAGGCGAAACTCTGCTCTGCCTCAGGCTACCCGTCGCCAGTCGGGCATCCCCTCAACCACCCGTGGGACACCCCTTGTCTGTCCCGAGAGGTGGGGGATCGCTTGCACCCAGACCTAGGAAAGTGTCTGCATTCCGCCTTCCCCAGCAAAGGGCCCTCTCTCTGCCCGCCTCTTGGTTTTCTTAGAGGGACGGGCTGCACCCTGCGGCCGGGGCTTTTTATTTGAGAGGGTAGGGTTCCCCGACTTGGGCTTCTCTGTCCCCCTCCTTTCTGGGAACCCCCCTCTCCGGTTGGTCCCAAGGCTTGTGAGCAGCGCACTTTTCCTGGGTCTCGTTTCCCTCCCTCGCAGAAGCTGTGTGTGCTCTGCATGTCTGATTCCGTTGCGTTGTATTTGGGTAATATCCCTCAGTTCGGCGGTAGGCAGTTGCTGCAGGGCATGACTTCCGAGATGAATAGCAAGCCAATTTGTTGGGGGTTCTGCTGTGGTTCTGTAATTGGCAAGGTTTGTGTGTAATTCAGTGGCGAAGTGGGGGTTAAAGAACTATATTTGGAATCTGAGGGCTTAGTTTGGAGTGAAGGAAATCCAAGGCACACTTGCTGTGATTTTGGAAAAAGAAGAGATGTAGACGGGAATCCTTGTGTCTCCCTAGTCCCCCGCCCCTCACTTCTTATTTTTTTCTCTTGTCAAATTCTGACAGGTTGAGACGGTGCTCGAGAAGGGACTAAATTGAATGAGACTTGCTTTTATTAGGTAGAAAAAAAAAAAATCTCTGTCGGTAGATATTGAGTGCTAAGCTTATTTGGCTGCTGAGTTTTATGAAAAGGAGATATCCGTGGCACCCCTTCCTCCCTTTTAAGTAAAAGGGTTGCCTTGCCGTGGTATTCTTTCCAGATGTTAATGGTGGTTGGTTGAATTCTCCTAATGGAAAGCCCCTGGGATAGAGAAACTAGTGTAAGCCAGTTGCGGGGAAGGGACACCCCCCCCCCCCCCCACCCAAAGCAGATGATGCGCTGTTCTCTTCTTTTGGTGCTGAAACTGTTGCCTTGTGTGAAGATTCAGTTGTATCAGAATTCTTAGAGTTGACACTGCTGATTTTCAAAGAATCTAATCACGGGTGTAAAAATGTACAGCCTCTATCAGCCTTCAACTTGCTCTTTACAGTCCAGACGGTTTTGAAAAATGATAAGAGTAGTAAGAGTGAAGCTTAATAGAATCCAAAGTATTTCAGCTGTCCATGGAAACGAAAGGTCAAAGCTGTTTTCAAGTTAAACCATAGCGTTTAAAAAAAAAACAACGTATTTTTTTGTTGTTGTTAATTTAAGCTTTCCCTAATAGTTTTATTTAGTGAATCTTCTTACCTGGGTAAAGTGACACAGTAGATAGGTGTACAGAATGCTTTGAAAGATAACAGCCCTTATCTCTATCCCTACAGTACAATAGGGATAATATTGGTATGGAAACAACTAAAGAAACAATGTATGTAATTATTGTGCTACTATTTAAATAAATTACGGTGTGTTTGAGGGCTAAATGTAAAAGGAATTCCATTCCCAGATGAATTAGGAGCAAATGTGACTATCTGAAGGGAGAATTTGGTTCATTTACTAAAGGTAAGAAGAAACTGGCATTTCAAAGGGGAGTTGAAAGTCAGTGGCAACCTTATAAATGAATATATTGTGAGGATGAGGTTCTTGAGCAGAATAAAAATGAAATGCAAAGACCTTGAAAAGCTTAGGTGGAATAGGTAGGTGGCACAGGCAAGATGTCAAGGAGAAAACTTTGGCAGTGGAATTAACAGTAATCTGGAGAAGCTGTCTCATGAAAATGAGGTACAGTAGTTTAGGGGGAAAAGTCTAGGGTCAAGAATAAGGATATAGCTGAAGGAACGAAAAAGAAGTTTCAGAATTGGAAGAAATGGTAATGGAGGACAATAGTATGTGATGATAAAATGGACATGTGAAGTCAGAAATAACTTATGTTTTTACTTGAAAAGTTATACTCAACTTCGACAGAGCCTGGAAACAGAAGAATCAGAGGAAAGAACACAAGTTCTCAGTCTGCAAATAGAGGATTTTTATTACAGACAGCTTAAAATTTGTGGTCTTGATATTCCATGTGATTTTGTGCAAGAAAAAACCCTACAAAAATGAAGCTATGTTGTGTGATTTTGTGTCTTATATAACTTAAAGTTTTGCAGTTTTACTGTGTAAAAGTTTTCTTTATTGAACTTAGTACTATGACTTCATACTTAAGAAAAATTGAATTAAGAGGCCACACTTAAAACTGTGATTTTTATGAGTTATAATTTGTGGCTCTCTTAAAGGCGGAGAGCTTGTTTTAGAAAATATCTTCTACATGCTTCATGATAATGATGTTAAGTATTTTATCTATTTTAAAGAGGTGATTGAAAGTATTGTCTACCTATGCACACATTTTACAGTGTGTTTGTATTTTGGTGAAATTGTGTTGTCATTTCTCAAGTCTTTAATTGACTTTCATTGTGACATTTTTTTATTATCTGTTAAAATCATATGTATACTTTGAAACTTCTCATCCTCTGTATTTTTTTTAGTCTTCATCTTGGCTATGAATTTTGCAAATAGATGTAGTATGCAGTCTGTTGAAATTCTCATCAAATATTAGAATTTTGAAACAGTGGTAGGAAAATATTTAGCAGAGGCATTTCTTTTTGCTTAATGGTCTTGAATCATTTTGGACTTGAAAATTAGATTATAATAATTAGTGTGACATGGCTATTTTAGTTATGCTGATTATTATCAGGAAAATGGGAACATTTAGGTACATAAAAATTGGTTATCACGGAAACATTTTAGGTTTATAGCAAACTCATTATATATTAATGTGTCACTTTTCACCTACTTTTTTCTATTTCTAAATAAACTCTTTATCCAGGGAGCACACTAGTTCTCTAACTGTTAAAGCTTCACAGAAACATCAGGAAACTAATGAATGCATGCATTTATATAATATAGAGAATGAGAATAGAGATCTGTAATCAGTTGAAGATATTAGAACAAATATAAGACTAGATAATAGAGATTAAAAACTACTTGTAAAGTAGAACACCAAATATATTACATATAGGCAGTATTTTAGTCATTCATAAATAAAGTCATTCAAAATATTTAACAGATTCTAAACCGAGGAGATTATAATCATGTAAGTCTAGAATTGTTGAAGCATTTATTTCATTCCTCAAGTTTATCCTTGTATATTTTCTGTAAAGCTTATTTATTGATGTTTATATATCTTTGTTTTGAGAATCGGTGTTGTCATTAACTAGGCAAATTAGTATTGCAAACTAAACTTAAATTCTACCGAATGGAATTTTGTGTTCAGGCAAACATACCAATATTGATCTGTATGACCATTGTTAAAAAGAATCCTATTCCTCAAACTAGGTCATTCTTCCACGAATTTTTGGTTGAAATCAATGTATTAGAGAATTAAATGTTTAGCTAAAGTAGGAAATCATTAATTTCTAACGAATATACTATCATCACTGGCTAACAACCTTATAAGCTAGCAGTACCTATGTTGTTATATATTAAGAGTTTTAAGTATATTAAAATCGTGTATGACTATTTGACATTAACTGAGGTGTGGAGAATCAGCAGTATGTTGCTGGGGAAGAAACAATGAATAAGAGTCTAATTTTATTCTTACTGGTGATACATTCGTATTTAAGGTGAATAAAGTACTTTGTGAAACACTCAGTAAAATAGACAAAACTTATACTTTCCTCCTGTAAATAGGATTGAAGAACAAGGAAACATATTTGGAATTTGAGCTGTTAAAAAAAAGATCCTAAAAAAGAAGCAATGAAACCACAAGAGATTTTTTTCCTTCACATCTGGGCAGAGAAGATAAATACCACAGAAGAAGAAAAGATTATTTAACCTGCTCAAAAGTATTTGGGACTGTAGTTAGTATGGATAGCATGCAGTCTTGTTTAATTTTTGAGCAACCACCCCAAAAGCAAAAGTCTAATGAAGTATCTTCATGTAGAAGTTCTATCCAGGTTGTTCAGTGAATTCATAAGTGAATTTGTGTTCAATATATTAATTTTAATTAAACTTTCTTAAATTTTATAATTAAACAATCCAGTTATTTTTACAGTTTTTCCAGTAAGTATGCATTTTGAAAGAATGGAATTAAACTTACTATATGCTTTAAAAAAAATTCCTAATTTGAAAAATAAGGGGGCAAGGAAATGAGATGTGGTAAAAAGGGGCATTATACAATTTGTGTCCTGCTTTTCATATTGGGTACATGATATTGTGTCAAGGGATACTCTTTAAGGATTCTAAGTCTTAGAATCAATTTTAGTCTTACTAAGTCTTAGTATCAATTTTACTTGACAATGTATAATTTAAACCGCTTTAAGTATGTGTAAATTAGGAACAGAATGTAGAATTCACATGAATTGTTAAGATAAAATTAGAAACTTCAAAGAAATTTCAAGTCAACCCATTTTATAGCTCCAGACCTCATCAATCTTCTCTGTTATTGGTCCTTTGACACCAAAAATTTAAGGAGCACTGGGTCATGGGAAGAACACTAGAAGACTGGCTTTCTGATGCTAGATTGGCCAGTAAAGTTTTGTAATATTACTTAACTCTTAGCTTTTCTTACCACTAACCAGAAGGAGTCATTCTCTAAGAACACTTTAAACTCTCATGGCAATGTTTCTATACTTTAGCATCTTGAACAACTGGAAAGAGAAATATTGGATATCAGACTTAGTTAATATTTTTTGTCTCCATAATGAAAATCATGATGGGAGGGGTTAGAAAAATGCAAGAGAATAAGAAACAGAAGAAAAGATAAAATTTTAGAGGTTAAGTCCTGTCAGTATAAACTGAAGGAAAAATATTTAGATTTTTTTTCATTTGGAAATTTTTGTGTTGGGGCGCCTGGGTGGCTCGGTTGAACTTCAGACTCTTGATTTCTGCCACATGTCATGATCAATCTCATGACTCGTGAGATTGAGCCCCACGTTGTAGGACTCTGCTGATAGTGTGGAGCCTGCTTGGTTTTCTCTCTCTTCCTCTCTCTCTGCCTCTCCCCCTCTCATGCTCTGTCTCTCTCAAAGTAAATAAACATTGAAAAATTTTTGTGACATTGATAATCCTCTGTTATCAGTAGTTTCAGTCTTATACTTAATTTCAGACTTAGCTCAAGCATTACTTCCTCAACAAAATCCTAGAAATTATTCTCTACAATGATGTCTTTGTTTTCCTGCAGTATTTATAAATGTTGTCTATACCCTGTAATCATGTATATGTGGGAGGCTACAAGGTATAGTTTTAAAAAAAGACAAAAGTACTTTAGAGTCAAACAAACTTAGATTTCAGACCCAGATTTGGTCTTTATTTTGGGAAGTCATTTAATCTCTCTGAATTTCAGTTTCCCTCTCCAAAATGAGGATGGCAATACTTATTTCACAGAGTTGTAAGAACTGAGATAATGTATGTGAAAATGCCTACCATATATGTCTAACTTGGAGTGTATATTTAATAATCTTCCTTTTCTCATCATATGTTGCTTTGATGCAGTTTGGTAATGTCTTCATGTATAAACATCTTAGTCAAAGTAGGTTTTAAAGTTCTTAAAACAGAAGATTATGTGCTTTACGTCTTTTGTGTCCTTTTGTTGTAGCACCTATTAATGAAGTAATGGCGTAGGAGATGTATAATAAAAAAAATTGGGTGGTGTGACATTTATATAGTGGCTTAGGAAGCAGCTACCCAAAAACACTTAGGTTAACCAGAACTTCACTGTTACTAGTAAGAAGACGGTTCAGGGGTTTAGTATTTTTCTATATATTGCTAGTAAGAGGATGATATTAATAATGTGTATTTGAAACATTTTTATACTATCAGGTTTGATATCTTAGTTGCTTCTTAGTTGATGGGCAAGTCTTATGAGGATTACTTTAGAGTAATTTTATAGTAATTTTTAAAAATGTCATCTTAAAAAACGAAAAATTTATAGGTTGAAGAAATTCTGAAAATGTTATTTTGAAGGTCAGTTCTGATGGTCAAAATAGCATAAAATAGGAATCAAAAGTTCTACGTCTTCTATGACTTTCAAGACACTTAACTGCATTTTACCTCTGTTTCCTTAGCTTTGAGTGGGGGTAATTGTGCTTACTTATAATAGAGTTAATGTGACGAACAAAGGAAATAATGTATTCAGTATTCAACATCTATGTGCTAGGGTCTGTGCTAAAGTGAGGGATACAATAGTGAATGAGACAAATACAGTCCTAGTCCTTTTGGAGCTTCTATTTTAGCATTAATAGGAACACGCTATTTAGTCAACTTGGATATTGACAAATTCATGCTTCATTTATGTTGCATTTCAAGGAATAAAGTGCTTCTATATTTTCTTTTTGATGTAGATTACTTAAGTATAAACATCAAAACTTTTCGTGTAAAGCCATCTGTGACACAAATTTTTAAACCATTACATATTTCCTACTTTCTAACAGAAGATGTTGAACATAATTTATTTTTGTTCAATCAGGTTTAAGTAATTATAGCTAACAATTATCAGGCCTATATACATGGTATAAACATGTTCAATTTGTTCTAAGCATTTGGTGCATGTTATTTAATCCTTATGGCCTTTATAAGTTGCCCTTCACCTTCTAGTTTCTAATCTACTATACCCTTGGGAAGCACACAAACTACCTTGCTAAGAATTAAATATGGTAGCATATCCATTTAGACTTGCAGGTCTAAAGAATGATTGTTTTCACTTTTGGGTTGAGGGCATTAGAGAAGGAATGGTTATTACTATAAGACTAAAAGAAATTTACATATTTCTTTGTACTTTGACATTTCAGGATCACGGCTAATTGTGTCTGCCTGATGCTGAAAATGTTAATAAAAATGCAGAAACTCATGAAAGGAAGAGACCAGCTTGAGTGCTAAGTGGAAATGTACTGTTAAGTTCTTTTTTTTTTTTTTTTTTTTTTTTACAAACATTAAGAAAAAAGTATACTTAGAATTAATGATCTTTAAAGTCTAATTCAGGTTAAGAACTTTTGGATATCTTGGACACAAGAAATTGAATAGGGTAAATACTATTTTCAGACACAAAAAGGATGAAACATTAAAAATGTGATCACCTTTCCTCCCTTCCACTTAAGAGTCAATAGCGAATTTTGATCCTAATGCAAATTTAAAAAATTATGCTATGATAGCATTGATGTCTCCATGATAGTAGTTACATTTGAATTTAGTTGCAAATGGGATAGCTTCTGAATACTTAGCATGTTGTTAATGAATTTTAAAAACTTATGGAGTATGTTTGTGTTATTGTAAAATATGTAACAGTTCAGAAAGGTAAAGTGTAAAATTAAGCCCTACCACTCTACTTTCCCAGTCTCTTTCTCTCTAGTGTTAATCGTTTTTAAGATTTTTAATTTTGGGGTGCCTGAGTGGCTCAGTTGGTTAAGCATCTGACTTCAGCTCAGGTCATGATCTCATGGTTCATGAGTTCAAGCCCCCCATGGGAATCTCTACTGTCAGTGCAGAGCCCACTTCAGATCCTCTGTCTCCCCCTCTCTGCCCCTCCCCCACTCACTCGCTCTCAAAAATAAACATTTAAAAATAAGAAAAAGATTTTTATTTTTGTTCTTCTGTATACAAGCATATGTTTATTACATCAGAGTTTGCAAATTGGCAGACCAATGGCCATAACTGACCAATACACATGATTCATTAGGCCCCGGCTGTGTTTTTACAAAAAAAGTGTGTTTCTAATATTTTAAAAATATATTTCATATAAACCCATATTTTTAACTTTTTAAGATTCAGCAACATGGCAACCTCTTTTTCATATGACAATAATTGGTTAAGTGGTTGTCCCCTGGAAATAGAGCATGTGTTCTCCAGTTTCTCTCAATTCCCACTGAACCTATTTATATTCTTTACCTAGCTCTGTCATTTGAATTTGTGATCTTTGCTCATACATAGTATTCTGCACCTACCACCCTTTCCAGCATGTCTTGGACATGTTTTCATATTAGTGAAAATAATAATAGTTAACTTTTTTGAGAGCTTACCAAATGTAAAATGCTTTTTAGAGCCTGTCATAGAGCCTATTAATTTAATCCTCATAATAGTATCACTGTTTTACAGTTGAGGAAATTATAGCAGAGAAAGATTAAGTAATTTGCTCAAATTATTTTGATGGGCAAAATTTAAAGGCCAAGCTGCAAGTCAAACCCATGTAGTCTCTTCCTAGAGTGTAAGCTCTTAACACATTATACTTCTTGGCATGTAACAATTAGTTCATATAGATATAAATTTTTCTTTTTATGCTGTATTTAATCATCACTCATAGGTTATTCTGTATTTAATCATCAATCCTCAATTGATGAACCTTGAGATTTCTAATTTTTCACTGTGACAAATGTTGTAGACAGTAACATTGTACATTTATCATTGCATATTTGTGAGTTTTTTTAAATGTGAGATTAATTACTCTAGACTTTTTGGGTCATTGATATATGAATTTTAAAATTTTGATAGAAATTAGAAACTTGCCTTCCAAAAATAATGTACTAATTATAATTAATATTCTCCTCTTCATTTGGTATGATCTTTTTTGTTACTTAACTGGTTCTTTTGAGATCTCTTTCTTGAATTACATATGTGGATTAGTACCCTTTTACTGCAAATGACAGGTACCTAGCTCAAAATTAAGTGAAAATGGGAAGTTACTAATTTACGTAGCTATGTAGGAGTATAGAGGAAGAATTGATTTTAGGATCTCAAGCAGTGTGATCAGGGAATTAATATAATCATGAACTCTTACTCTTCATTTCAGTGCTTTGTTTTCCTGAGTATGATGCAAGTTGCTCCTTTGTCCTTCTTTGAACCAATCATTATGACTAGGAGAGTGAGTACTTTTTTTCCCTAAGAATATAGTCTATTACATCTTTTCCTTTTTCTCCTGCTTTCTCCTTTTCCTCTTTCTCCTGCTTCTTCCATGAAAAGGGTTCTCTGGCAGATAGTTATAAATTCAAACTGGAGCAAGTTAAGTTGTGAGAATTAGTGGGCTAAACTCAGGACCCCTTAATATCAATAGTGGCTAATTGATTTGTCAGTTAACTATGACTGACTTCCACTTCTTCATGCTGTGTTTAAGAATGCTTACGTAATGACATTTTAGAATAGTAATATACGTGTAATAGTAAGATTTTACTGGTTTTTACAACAGCCTTTTTACGTTACTTTATTTTACACTTATGATCAGTTATGGGTCTTTAGTCTTTTTTTCCTATGAACAATCTCTCCCAGTGTTTTCTAAATTTTGTTCTAGCAACACTTCTCTGGGAGATATTACAATAGGTATGGTGTGAAGAGGTTTTTCTTTTCTTTTTTTTTTTTTAATTTTTTTAAATGTTTATTCATTTTTGAGAGACAGAGAGAGACAGATAGGAGTGGGGAATGGGCAGAGAGAGAGGGAGACACAGAATCTGAAGCAGGTTCCAGGCTCTGGGCTGTCAGCACAGAGCCCGACGCGGGGCTTGAACTTACAAACTACGAGATCATGAACTGAGCCGAAGTCTGACGCTCAACTGACTGAGCCGCCCAGGCGCCCCAAGAGGTTTTTATTTTCAAATAAATTTGAAAAAAAGTGCTGTATAACATCCCTTCTTTTGGAGATTCATAGTATATTAAAGCATATTAGCATATTAAAGACATGAGTGATATTATGGTTGTGGATCCTGTTGAACTTTAGTGTTTCTAAAACTTTTTGAGAATGGAACACTTTCTCAAGGCACACCAGAATTCAATACTTCTTTGGGAAATTGTGTTTTTTTCCCCCTATAAATGGTCTTCTGGAAGTCCGTGTAAGACCCTTATATTTATTCTTTTAGCTTTTTGCTGTAGAAATAGTGGTTACCTATAATAATCTCCACCATGAAGATTCTTTTAGTTTGGATTTGTATATATATATATGTATGTATATATACGTGTGTATATACACACACACACACACACACACACACACACACATTCAATTGCTTACCAATTCCCATTTCTTTTTTTTTTGTATTAAAATATTGACTGAATATATTATTCAGAAAATCTGTGATAGCGAAAACTAGAAAGAGCAATCTTGTTTTGTTATTATTATTACATGAGAGAGAACATTGGATCAAATTGTTTCGGATTTTTCCAGTGGGAGTTTGGTATCATTATCTGTGAAGTGTGAAGTTGAAGAGATGCTCTCTAAAATCTCCTTCAGCTCTAAAATCTTATTAATCTCAAACTCAGAACATGCCTCATATTTACCATTCTATTATTGCTTGTATTCATGTTATCTACAATCTGTTACTGACAGCACAATTATTGATCTGAAATGCCTTCCTTACTTCAAATAGGAAAAATTGCTAGACATCGACACTGACATTCATACCAAATATAAATGGAAATAAATGTCTGTTACTTCCACTGCATAATATGTGCAATTTATTTCCTTCAATATCACATGCTACAGAGTTCAAATCACAAAGTGCTTAAGATTTGGAATAAACATTACATACATGTAAGTGTAATAACTGTCAAGCTTAGAAGAATGTTAGTGATTTGGATGTATTGAAGTATTACATTTTTCTTCTTTAATTAACAGATATATATCAAGATCTGGAAAGCCAAGATTAGTACTCCTCCCCTGCAAAAAGTTGTAAATATTTCGCTTACATATTTAAAATAAAGCTGTTGTAAAAATAAGACCTATAATTCTAATGAACACTATTGTTTTAGGATCACACAGATACTTGGAATAGTGGGTTCTGGATTAGACCACCTGGGTTTATACCTAAATTAAATGAAGTTAAATTTTTAGAGTTACTTAACTTTTCTAAGCTATGGTTTTCTCATCTGTAAAATGGGGAGTAATACCAATGCCCTCCCTAGAGGGTTGTTGTGATAAGGGAGATAACTGTAAACATTTAATGAACGTGCCCACATAAGAAGTACTCATTAAATGTTTGTTTATTGTAATAACTTTGAATGTAATTACCTTTATAAACATGGTAATGGAAATCCATAAATATAACTGCTATTATTATTATTATTATTTTATTATTATTTTTAAGTAAGCGCTTTGTGTGATGTGAGGCTTGACTCATGACCCTGAGATTAAGAGTTGCATGCTCTACTGACTGAGCCAGTCTGCTACCCCACTAATACATCTTTTAGATAACTGATCTAGTCATGGTTTATCTTCATGCTGTTTTTCCACTATTTCGTATTATCTTCTTTTAGGAGCAGCATTAAAGATTATTGTTATACTGGGGTTGTCTTGATCTAAATTCTTATTTTCTATCTTAAATTTTGGGCTGTTAGGGTAAGAAGTTGGTATTTGTAGTGTAATAACTAATGACAATTTGAGATTTTTGATATATACATTTAAAGTAAAGTATAGATGGGAAACTGTTTCTGATATTCTTTAAGTCTTATTAAGATCTGTGGAGAAAACTGCCTCTACCTATGTGGGTAATTTAATGGAGTTCTATTCTATAGTAAAGAAAGTAGAAAAGTTTTAAATATTATACAAATGATGCAGTAATACAGGGTGGTAAAGCAATAGTAAAATAAAACTACATAGATGATTGTTGATTTGTAGAAGAGAGATTTTTAATTGGTAGATGAGGAAAAGAGTAAGCCCCAGGGATAAGGAGCCAAGACTTGGGCCTGATTGTGCTTGGATTGAAGTAACAATTAGTTGGGGTATAAGGCAAAGGAATATTATGTATAAAAAGGGGGAAATGCTTATGAAATATCAGATGCCAAAAGAAAATCTGTAGAATTTACAGCATTGTGCAGATCGGTCTGTGAAGTATTATTAGGTGGAAAAAAACCCTGTCAACTATACATTGTGGTGAAACATTCATGCTTTTCTGATTTTTAATGCAATTCAGAAGTGGGTCATATCTAATATATGAGAAACTTGAAATGGAGATCCCCTACCCGCATAGTAGGAACTGATAAGCAAAATAATTATGGATCTGATTTTATTACTCTGTTGTTTTCCTGCCCATGATTAATATATTAGTCTGACTGTAGTCTGACTTGTTAACAAACAATACAGACCAGTTCAATATTGTCTTAGTCCTTTTGGGTTGCTCTAATAAAGTACCATAGACTGGGTGGCTTATAAACAACAGAAATTTATTTTTCATGTTTCTAGAGGCTGGCAAATCTTAGATCAAGGTACCAGCAGCTGATCTGATGTCCAGTGAGGGTCCACTTCCTGGTTGATAGACAGCTATCTTCTCTTTGTCTTCTCACATGGCAAAAGTGGGAGGGGAAGTCCCTGGGTCTCTTTTTTAAGGGCACTAATTCCATCCGTATGACCCCATCACCTCCCAAAGGCCTCACCTTCAAACATCATCCCACTGATTTTCACATAATGAATTTTCGGAGGACACAAACATTCAGCATGTGGCAAGCATGTGATTTGCTTCACATTATGTGAGGCTAAAACCACTAAATATTTATAGTGTCATCCATCCTTTGAGTATGAGGAGTTAGTTGTAAAGTAGGTTTACATTTTAAGTCATTTATATATTAAAAACACTTGCCAAGTACTGTATGATAGAATTTACCAAACTTTTTCTGTAAAAGGCCAGATAGTAAATATTTTGGGCTTTCTGGACTATATGATTTCTGTCACAGCTATTCAGGTCTGCCTTTGTAGCATGAAAGTAGTCATAAACAATATGTAAATGCATGAGCACAACTGTATTCCAATAAAACTTTATTTATAAAAATGGATTGTGGGCCAGAGTTGGCACAAGAGCCATAGTTTGCTAAACCATGCTCCAAGACATAGTCTGTGTTAGAAAAGTATAATTCCAAATTACTTGTATGTGAATTGAACTTTTATGTTAGTTAAAATTTGCATTTATAAACCATCACAAAACTTAGTGGCTTAAAACTACAGTTTAATGCCTCTCACATTTCTACAAGTTAACTCAGTGGTTCTGCTGTAGGTGGCATTAGTTGGGGTTCTGGTATAGCTGCAGTCGTCTGGAGGCTTAAATGGGACTGTTGTCCAGGGCCTTGGTTCTCCTACATGTGGATTTATCCACATGGCTGATTCATTAGCCTCATGGTGTGATGGCTGGGTTCCAAGAAGCATTCCAAGAGCAAGCATTATGAGAGGGAGGAAGCAGAAGCTGCCAGCCCAATTAAGGAATAGGCCTGAAACTGGCACAGCTTCATTTTCACCATTTTTTATTGGTCACAGCACTAGCCCAGAGTCACCGTGGGAAGAGACTAGGAATACTAGGAAGAGTGGTTAGTTGGGGGTCGTCAAAGTAACTGTCTATCGCAGAATTGTTCAAATTGAACTAGCTTTAGTAAAGAGGAAATTTGTTATAAGAATAATGGGGTGTCTAATCTCATAAAACCTAAGTATAGGATGAAGCCTTAGGAATATTGGATCTAGGGTTTGAAGGTCCTCAGGACTGTTTTTCATTTTTGCTTTGTTCTGTAAGTTTTATTTTGTTTCACCACAGATTTGCCTTTTTCACAATGGAAAAAACAGTGCCATCAACAGTTTCTATATTATTTATATCTCCCCATTTCAGCCATCCAGAGAAGGACTGACTTTATTTTCACAGTTGTGTTTCTAAAATTTTTGAGGAAGAACTTTGTCCTGGACCAGTCATTTGTGATCAAAGGATAGAGGTTATGCTGTACCAACCATGTGGACAGGAGCAGGGTCAGTTAACAGAAAAATGATGCTGAATATATAATCCTAAAATAGTTTACTTATTTCTTCCCTAACCATCTGTTTATTAAGATAAAATAATTTCATAAATAATTTGTTTCCCCACTGCAGGACTAACTTCTTTCTTCAGCTATCTGCCTACAGATATTTCATTTTTTGGAGAGTAGACTAAAGTAAGGACTGGGATTAGTTCAGTATCTTGAATATTCATAATAATCTCTTACTGCTTTGAGTAGGGGACAGCAGCATTTAGTATATACTATCTCACTTTGCCACTGTTAATATAGAATCAAATATGAAAGTTATCTTACTGTGCTGTTACTCATTGATTTCCAGGATTGATTTGGCTGATCTAGCTGGCTAAGTGAGTATATTTTTCCTTTGGAAAGGGTCTACTTACATACATGAAAGCAAGTAACTGTAAGGGATACCTGGTTGGCTCATTCAGTTAAGTGTCCGACTTCAGCTCAGGTCGTGATCTCATGGTCCCTGAGTTCAAGCCCCGTGTCAGGCTCTGCACTAACAGCTCAGAGCATGGAGCTGGCTTTGGATTCTGTGTCTCCCTCTCCTTCTACCCCTCCCTTGCTTGCACTCTCTCTCTCAAAAATAAATAAACATTGAAAAACAAGTAAGTATAAGACAGAGTGAAGAGCCATAATAAAAGTATAAGCAACATACTGTGGGTGCACAGAGGAAGGAACAATGAATTTAGACTGAATGGCTGTAGGAGGGATGGTATTTTATTTTATTTTATTTTATTTTATTTTATTTTATTTTATTTTATTTTATTTTATTTTTTATTTTATTATTTTTATTTTTATTTTTTATTTTATTTTATTTTATTTTATTTTATTTTATTTTATTTTATTTTATTTTTATTTCTATAATTTATTTTTTATAATTTGCATCCAAGTTAGCATATGGAGGAGGGATGGTATTTTAGAGAAGGTAGTGTTTGAGTGGGGCCTGGAAGAATGAATAACCCATCCTGGGAAAAGCAAGGAAAGTTAATCTGGCTGTCAGGTTTTTTTGGCTGCTGAAGGGGTGGCACTAGAATGTCTTGGCTAAAGTAAACAATTTTTTTTTTTTTTTAACGTTTATTTATTTTTGAGACAGAGCATGAACAGGGGAGGGTCAGAGAGAGAGGGAGACACAGAATTTGAAACAGGCTCCAGGCTCTGAGCGGTCAGCACAGAGCCCGATGCGGGGCTCGAACTCACAGACCGTGAGATCATGACCTGAGCCGAAGTCGGACTGTCTTGGCTAAAGTAGATGAACTTAAATATAGGTATAGGAAATTCAGTATGAACAGCTGCATGACTTATCTGATTTAACCTTCCTTAATTAGAATTACAAGAGCTAACTTGGTTTTGCTACATTCAGGCCTTAGGTGACTGTGTGGTAGTTTGAAGTTTAAGAATTAGATTTTTAAAAAAAATTTTTTTTTTAACATTTATTTATTTTTGAGACAGAGAGAGACAGAGCATGAACAGGGGAGGGGCAGAGAGAGAGGGAGACACAGAATCTGAAACAGGCTCCAGGCTCTGAGCTGTCAGCACAGAGCTGGACACGGGGCTCGAACTCACGGACCGCGAGATTGTGACCTGAGCCGAAGTCGGACGCTCAACCGACCAAGCCACCCAGGCGCCCCAAGAATTAGATTTTTTAATTAAGTAGTTTATCTCAAAGACTCAGATTTTTAGATACAGAACTTTAAGGATTATCTGGGCAAACCCATTCTACTAGGTAAAGAAACTAAGACCCAGTTAAATGACTTATTTAGGGTTACATGATAAAGTATGGGGCTAAAACCCAGGGCACCTTACTCGTAGTCTTGGGTATTAAAAACATTATACAGTGTATCCTTTGTAGTAAGATGATTTACCCCAGTATACACCCATTTGAATTTCCTGCTGTAACATTTTTAAAATGTGAGATATAACATGCATACAGTAAAATGCACAAATGTTAATTGCACAGCATGATGAATTTTTCATGTATATAGACTCTTGTAAGTACCACCCAAGATCAAGATATGGAGCATTTCCAGCACTCCAGAATCTTCCTTCATGCCTTTTCCTAGTCAATATCCATTTCCCATGCCACGCCCAAGTAATCACTATTCTGATTCTTGTCCTCAGGGATTACTTTTGCCTATTCTTGAACTTTGTATAAATAGAATGACTTCTGTCACTCATCATTATGTCTATGATATTCATCCATGTTGTGTGTAGCAGTTGTTCATTTTATTGCTATGTAGTATTCCATTGAATGAATGGATCATTATTCTTCTGTTAATAGACATTTGAATTATTGCTAGTTTTGACTATTGTTAATAAAGCTATTATGAATATGATTTTGTATGTCTTTTGATGAGTAAATTGCCTCATAGGTGTAGAATTGCTGGGTTGTCATTTCCCAAAAAAGTTTTACCATTTTCTATCCCCACCAGAAAAGGAAGATAGTTTCAGTGTTCTGCATTCTTGTCAAAATTTGGTGTTGTCAATCTTTTTACTTTTAGCTGTCCTGGTCAGTGTATAGTGGCTTCTGATTTACATTTCCCAGATGAGTAATGATGTTGAGCACCTTTTAATATATTGAGATATATTAAATATTTAATATTTTAAATACATTTTTTAATAGGGCTGTCTTACAGATTTGTAGGAATTCTTTATAATTCTGAATGTAAGTTTTTGGACATATATGTGGCAAATATCTCCTTCCAGTCTGTGGCTAGTCTTTTCATTCTCTTAATAGTGTCTTTTAATAAATAAAATTCTTAGTATTAATGAAGTTTCATTTATTAAAATTTATGTGTAGTGGGTTTTTTTGTGTGTGTGTGCATGTATAAGATATCTTTGCTTACTATAAGATGATGAACATATTCTCCAAAATTTTCTTCTAGAAGCTTTATTGCTTTCCCCTATACTTGAACTTTTTTGGTGCATTTCAGATTAATTTGTATGAATGAGGCAAGGTAGAAATCAATAGCTTTTTTTTTTTTTTTAACAGCCTATGGATATCCATTTGCTCCTACTCGATTGTAGGGTACCTTTGATATAAATCAGATGGCTCTGTTTCTAGAGTGTATATTGTGTTCCACTGGTCTGTTTGTGTATCCTCACACCAGTATTATGCTGTCTTAGTTACTAGGAATTTATACTGAGTCTTGATACCTGGTGGTATAGGTTTTCCAATTTTTTTTCTCCTTCAGTGTTTTTCCTTTTGAGGGGAGCTATACTTCATATACTAATACTAAATACATATGCATCTAGAATCATTACAATACAAAAATCGATTGGTATTACATTTGGGATTGCATTGAAGCTGTACATCAATTTGGACAGAATTGGCATCTTTAACAGTATAGAATCTTCCATTCTATAAACCTGTAAACATGGATGGATATCTATCTGTTTACTTGGATAATTTTTAAAAAAATGTTTTATTTTGGAGAGACAGAGCATGAGCTGGGGAGGGGCAGAGAGAGAGGGAGACATAGAATCCAAAGAAGGCTCCAGGCTCTGAGCTGTCAGCACAGAGCCCAACGCAGGACTCGAACTCACGAAGTGTGAGATCATGACCTGAGCCGAAGTTGGACGCTTAACTGACTGAGCCACCCAGGTGACCCTCTATTTACTTGGATCTTTAAGTTCTCTCAGCAGTGTTTTATGATATTCAGATAATTCTATTTTATTTTTTTAATCTATTTTTTTTTTTTTTTTTTTTTTTTGAGAGAGAGAGAGTGTGTGTGGGAGGGGTAGGGGCAGAGAGAGAAGGAGACACAGAATCCAAAGCAGGCACCAGTCTCCAAGCTGTCAGCCCAGAGCTCAATGTGGGGCTTGAACTCCAGAATCATGAGATCATGACCTGAGCCGAGCTTAACCGACTGAGCCATCCAGGTACCCCTTTGGTATTCAGTTTAGATGTCTCATACATCTTTGGTTTATGGCTAGATATTTGATGTTTCAAAGATGCTGTTGTAAATGATATAGTTTATTTAAATTTCATTTTCCAATTGTTTCATATTAATACATAGAAATACCACTGATTTTCTGTATTTTCATCTGTAAACCACAACCTTCCTAATCACTTTAATATTTCATAGTGTGTAGATTTTTTTTTTGTATTTTCTATGCAGCAATATCATCTGGGAGTAATGATATTACTTACTCCTTTCCAATCTTTGTACATTTTTTCTTTGTTCCTTATTGCAGTGGCCAAGACTTTCAGAACAATGGTAATAGAAATAGTGATAGTTTTATTCCTAAACTTAGGGGAGAAAATATTTAGTATTTCAATATCAATTATTTTGTTGGCTGTAGGTTTTTGTAGGTATCTTTATCAGATTAAAGAAGTTCCCATGCATTTCTAGTTCTCTGAATCATTAATGGCTGTAAGTTTTATCAAATGGTTTTCTGCTTTTATTGAGATAATCTGGTTTGTGTTTTTAAGTATATAATATAATGAATTACACTGATTGATTTCAGTGTTAAACTATCCTGTTACTCCTAGGATAAATCCAACTTTGTCATGATGTATAATTGGATTCAATTTGTTAATATTTTATTTAGGATTTTTACATCTATTGATAAGAAATATTAGCCTATATTTTCCTTTCTTGTAAAATTTTTGTCAGGTTTTGATATGAAGATTTGCTGACCTCATAAAAACTATTGGGAAGTGTTCTTTTTGTCTCCCTTTTCAGTACTCAGAAGGAGTTTGTGTTAGATTGGTATATTTCATCTGTACTAGGAAAGAATGTTTATTCTGAAGTTTGTTGATGTTAGTGTTAATTGAGTTGTTGATGTTAGTGTTAATTGAGTTCTTCAAATCTTTTAAAGACTTTTTTTCCCTGTTTTTATCAGTATGACGAAAGAATCTTAAAATCACCAACTATGATCGTATCTCTTTTCCTTTCAGTTTTTTTCAGCCTTTCCTTTATATATTCTGGAACTCTTATTAGGTATATAAAAAGTTAGAATTGTTACAATTTATGGTTGAACCATTATGTCATTATGAAATGTCCTTCTTTATCTCTAGTAGTATTTCTTGCTTTGAGGTCTACTTTGAACTTCTGTTAACATAGTCACTCAGTCTTTTCATCAGTAATTCTGTGGTTTACTTTTTTCCTTCCTTTTATTTCAACCTATCTTATTCTTATATTTCAGACACTTATATTTAAGTGTCTTTTGGAAATAGCATATTATTCAGTCATGTTTGTTTAATCCAGTTTGACAGTCTGTGTTTTAACTGGAATGTTTATTCTGTTTATATTTAATGTAATTACTAATAATTGGATAGAAATCTGTCATTTTTCTTGTTCTTTTCTATCTCATATTCTTTCTTTTTTTTGTTCTTTAAAATTTTTCTATTTTTTGATTTGCCAAGTTTTCTAAATTTCATTTTTATTAGCTTTTTGTTTAGAGCTTCCATAATTATAATTTTTTAGTTATCATAGAGATTTTAATATTTTATTAGTATCCGTACTTTTACCACTTATTGAACAATGGAAAACTTAACACAGTTTAATTTCATTTACTCCTTCTCTGCTGTTTGTTTATATGTTTTACTTCAACGTGTGTTATAAACCACATAGACATTTTTTTAAACAATCAGTGTTCTTTTGTATTTATCCACATATATACCCCTTCTAGTGCCCTTCATTTACTTTTGGAGTTCTTTGCTACCATCTGGGATAATTTCCCTTTTCCCTGAAGAAATTCCTTTAATATTTCATCTAGTGCTAATCTGCTAAATGCAGATTTTCTTAGCTTTTGTCTGTGAATGTCTCTATTTTGACTTTTTGAAGAAAAATTTTCCTCATGCTGAATTCTAGGTTGGTATCTTTTATTCTTTCAACACTACAAATACTCCTTTTCTGGCTACCATAATTTTTGTTGAAAGTCAGCCATCAGTCTTATTGTTGCTCCTTTAAAAGTAATGTGCATTTTTTGACTGCTTTAACAAATTTTTTTTTTTTGTAGTTTATAACAGTTTGTGTAGTGTCTAAGCATGATTTTATTTGCATTCATCTTTTGCAGGAAAAATTTCAAATAAATATTTTAAGTGTTGTTTCCACCCTAATCTCTCTCCTCTCTCCTCAACTTGTTAGATGTTTTGTCATCATTAGATGTCATATGTCTGTTCTGCCTATTCTTTTCTTTCTATGAGTTAGGTATTTCTACTGTTTTTTTTTTTTTTTTTTTTAAGGATATTTATTTATTTTGAGAGAGAGAGAGAGAGAATGCAGGAGAGGGGCAGAGAGAGGTAAAGAGAATCCCAAGCAGGCTCTGCACTGTTAGCACAGAGCCTGATGCAGGAATTGATCCTATGAACTGTGAGATCATGACCTGAGCCAATATCAAGAGTCAGATGCCTAACTGATTGAGCCACCCAGGCGCCCCATCTACTAACTTGTTTTTTAAGCTTACTAGTTCTCTCGTTTGCTGTGCCCAGACAAATATTAAATCCATCAGTGAATTTAAGTTAATTTATCTTATTTTTTCAATTCTAAGAAGTCCGTATGATTCTTTTTTAATAGATTTCCATTTTTTTTGTTGACTGTCTTCATACTTTTATATATTTTGTCTACTTTTTTCTGTTTATGAACATATTAATAATTGCTTGAAGTCTTTGCTTATTCCACTACCTGCATCATTTCTGACTGCTTCTGTTTTCTGCTTTTTGTCTTGATTACAGGTCATATTTTCTTGTCTCTTCACATATGTTGTTAAGGAAGGAAAAAATATACCATGAATAATAATGAAAAGTAGAGTAGTTATATGAATAGATGTTCATTTTTTTAAAGTTGTATAGTAAACAATATATAATTTAACTAGATAGAGGCTGAAAAAAATCTCTTCCTCCAGAGATGGTTTTCCTTTTCTTTTCTTTTTTTTTTTCCATTTTTTATTTTTTAAAATTTTCATCCAAATTAGCATATAGTTCAACAATGATTTCAGGAGTAGATTCCTTAGTGCCGCATTTAGCCCATCCCCTCTCCCACAACCCCTCCAGTAACCCTCAGTTTGTTCTCCATATTTGAGTCTCTTCTGTTTTGTCCCTCTCCCTGTTTTTATATTATTTTTGTTTCCCTTCCCTTATGTTCATCTGTTTTGTCTCTTAAAGTCCTCATATGAGTGAAAGCATATGATTTTTGTCTTTCTCTGACTGACCCATTTCACTCGCATAATATCCTCCATTTCCATCCACGTAGTTGCAAATGGCAAGATTTCATTCTTTTTGATTGCCAAGTAATATTCCGTTGTATGTATATATGTGTGTGTGTGTGTGTGTGTGTGTGTGTGTATACATACACACCACATCTTCATCCATTCATCCATCAATGGACATTTGGGCTCTTTCCATACTTTGGCTATTGTTGATAGTGCTGCTATAAACATGGGGGTGCATGTGTCCCTTCGAAATAGCACGCCTGTATCCCGTGGATAAATGTCTAGTAGTGCAATTGCTGGGTTGTAGGCTAGTTCTATTTTTAGTTTTTTGAGGAACCTCCATACTGTTTTCCAGAGTGGCTGCACCAGCTTGCATTCTCAGAGATGGTTTTCCTTTTCAACTGTTGAGCCAATTGGCTGTGGTGCTGACACTACAGTTTAATTAAGAATTGAACTAAATTTAATTAGGGTCAGTCTGGATTGAAGTTTTAGTAAGATTTAGTTAGTCATGTCTCTTTTGCCAATCTTGAGCTACTAGGTTTTTGACTGAGAAACTGTCAGGTTGTTTCTTTACCATCTAGAAGATTACAGGAGATTCAAGTCTGTTCTTTGGAAGTTTTGAGGTTGGACTTTTCATCTCTTGCTTCACACTGCTTCAAATTCAGGCAAATATTGAAAACCTGCTTATGGTTATTTCCCTTTTCTGGCAGGTTTTCTGCTAAGTACCATGAGACTGAGGGAGATTTCACTCTGCCATTCTAGCTCATTCTCCCAGCGTCCTGCATCACCATAGAACTCAGCAAATATCCCTTTTAGCCTTGCATTTGGCACTTTCTAATTTTTAGTCCACCACTCTAAAAAGCTCTGCTGCTTTCTGTTTTTACCAGTCCTTCTGCCTGGATCAATCTCCATTCTCAGTCAGTGCCCAGAATGTTTAAATGCTCCTGGGAAAGAAATAGCAGGTGATTGTCAACTCAGCTAGCAAGGGCTCTTCTCTTTTGGAATTTTAGTTTATCTACTTCTTACTTCATAAGCTCTCTGATATCTTAAGAATAGGATTTCATGGGGCACCTGGGTGGCTCAGTTGGTTAAGCGGCTGACTTCAGCTCAGGTCATGATCTCACGGTCCGTGAGTTCGAGCCCCGCGTCGGGCTCTGTGCTGACAGCTCAGAGCCTGGAGCCTGTTTCAGATTCTGTGTCTCCCTCTCTCTGACCCTCCCCCGTTCATGTTCTGTCTCTCTCTGTCTCAAAAATAAATAAACGTTAAAAAAAAATTAAAAAAAAAAAAAAAAAGAATAGGATTTCATGGGGCACCTGGGTGGCTCAGTCGGTTAAGCGGCCGACTTCGGCTCAGGTCATGATCTCACAGTCTGTGAGTTTGAGCCCCGCGTCGGGCTCTGTGCTAACAGCTCAGAACCTGGAGCCTGTTTCAGATTCTGTGTCTCCCTCTCTCTGACCCTCCCCCGTTCATGCTCTGTCTCTCTCTGTCTCAAAAATAAATAAACGTTAAAAAAAAAAAATTAAAAAAAAAAAAAGAATAGGATTTCATTCATTTTTTGCTTTTGAGATATCACAGTAACTGATGTCTTTAAAGATTGAAGCAGTGAACTGTATTTTTTTCTGGTTATAAAAGTAATACATGCTGTATTAACTTTTGCTGAGTTAGGCTGCATAACAGATTACAATACTTCAGTATTTCATTGGCTTACAACAGCAAAGGTTTATGTTTTGCTCTTGCTATGTGTTAGCTAAGGCTGGCAGTAGCTTTGCTCTTGCTCCATGTGTCTTATGATTCTGAGATCCAGGCTGGAGAACAACTTCTATTTGGGACATGCTGTTCTTATAACAGGGAAAAAAAGAAAGAAATCTGGCCGAAATACACAGTGGCTCTTGAAACTTCTGGTTGGATGTTTGTTTATATGTCATTGGCCAAAGCAAATCAATAGCCAAAGTCAATGGGGCAGAGATGTTTACTTCTCTATAAGAGTACTGTCAGCTACTTAGGAACAGGTGGAGAGGATTATCTTTTTGAAGGAAGGTGGAAAGAATAATTACAAATTATAATAAAATTTACCACACATACAAACTGAAAATAAATACAGAGATGTGTAGTATTTCTAGTAGAATTCTACCTTCTGCCCTCTAAGGTCATCAGTGATGATACTTTGGTGTATATTCAGGATTGAAACCTTACTGTTATGCTAATCTGATAGTTCTTTGAAAATGATAATCTTGACATAAATTAGAAATAAGATTTTGTCTTTTTAACTATTTACTCATAATTACAGAAGAGCCCTTAAACTGGTTACATTTAGTTCTTCCTTTGCCAGGTAGTCCCCGACTTACTATAATTAATTTTCAATTTACTTATTTATTACTTTCAATTTACTTCAATTTATAATATTTCAGTTTCTAAATATAAAACATCTTTAACCAAAGTTTGGGTCTGATCCATGACATGTAGTATCATCACTTTCTTACTCTCTGAGAGAAGATAAAATTCAGAATTGTGGAATTATGTAAAGGGTATATTTTTTAAGGGAAAGAGTGCTAGAAATAATAAAAGTTAACAAAAAATTCTTGGTCCAGCTCAACTATTTCTACCTAATATATTTCACAGTAAGTTTAAAATGGGTCAAACAGACACCCTGTTAGAATGAGACTACCCATGAAGAAGGTTAGGTTTATTTAGTCATTTATAGATATTTTCATATTGAGAGCAATTTTTAGTGCTTCAGATTTTCATGAAGGGGTTTCATTGGCAGGGACAAGTGCAAGTAACTTTATACAAATTGGGGAGGACAAGACTCATGTGTGCATTTGGACTCTGAAAGGCTCTTAGCATTTGGGCCATAGAAGAAGAGAGAGGTGAAAGAGGGCTGGGAAAAATGGTCTAATGTGTAATTTTGCCTTAGGTCCAACCCAATGGAGTTTGGCATGCCAATGAAAATTAAATTTACAAGACAGGTTGGTGTTGTTGGTACCATGGAAGAGTGACTTGAATGAGGCACATTTGGATTCAGATTCTTTTTTAGTTGTGTGACTAAAATGCTGTGTGATTTGGGCAGTTTATTTAAGTTGTATTTATAAAATAGAAATAATAATTGATTTATTGATCCAATCTTTAAATTGTCCCTCTGTTCCTTCAGTCATCACTTCCTCTTTTATCTAACTTAAATTTTATAGGTTTTTTATTATCTGTAGCATGCATTCTCAGCTCCCTGGCATTTACCCCTTAACTTTCTTGTCTGACTCTAAGTTGGTCATACTCAGAAAAAGTATAACCCAGGTGGCATTCAGTCTTCTTTTAAATTCAATCTGTACCTGTGGACCTCTATGTCTAGAGGAAAATGCAAAATCGTGCTTACGAGTTTTGTTTTTTTATTTTTTAATGTTTATTTATTTTTGAGACAGAGAAAGAGCATGAAGGGGGAGGGTCAGAGAGAGAGGGAGACACAGACTCTGAAACAGGCTCCAGGCTCTGAGCTGTCAGCACAGAGCATGACACGGGGCTCGAACTCACAGACCGTGAGATCATGACCTGAGCCGAAGTTGGAAGCTCAACCGACTGAGCCACCCAGGTGCCCCAGTTTTACTTTAAATTAATGGTCATAAACATCAAGTGAGTCCTTTATATTATCTGGCATTCATACTATATTTTCCTAGGGCATTTATTTTTTTATTCTCTTAGATGGCTTATTTCATGTTTTCTCTCATCAGACTTCCTGACAGTATCTTTTCCCCAATCTTGTCCTCAGCTGATGAT
Source organism: Panthera tigris (assembly GCF_018350195.1). Taxonomy (NCBI): domain Eukaryota; kingdom Metazoa; phylum Chordata; class Mammalia; order Carnivora; family Felidae; genus Panthera; species Panthera tigris. Next base: position 111,928,208 of record NC_056665.1, read on the forward strand.
TTTGCTTAAGTCACTGAAAAAAAATTGAAGCAATCAGAAGGGAACTTGCACGGACTCCTTTTATCACATCCATCTACCTACCAAAATATCTAATTCCTATACTCTATATTCTCACCTATTACTTTCAACTTTTCTAAAGCCAGTATCTCTGTTGTGCATTATATTCATTTATTTATGCATCCTCAATAATATTGTTTCATCAATTCTCTACTCTCACTAAAGTTTTCTCAGTACTGCATCACTGCCATAAAAAGACAAAAGATGTTTTATTTTTATAACATCTTTTATTTGGCCGTCCTTCCCTTACCAGGTAATACTTTATTTGCTCTCCATTTACAACAAACTACTTGAAAGAGTTGTCCATGCTCACTGTGTCCAATTACATTTTTTTCTATTTCCTTTTAAATCCAGTACAGTTATTTTTTATCATTGCATTGAAACTACTCTCAATAAAGTTACCAATAACTTTTATATTGCCAAATCTCAAGTTAATTTCTCAATACACATCTCCCTTGACTTAGCAGCAGCATTTGATAACAGTTGATTATTGTCTCTTGCCTATCCCTTCTTGGCTTCCAGGAAATTATACTTTAAAAGATCTTTCTTCCTGTATCATTTTTCCTTCTTCTCAGTCTCTTAAAAGTTGGGGTATCTGTCTTTGGTTCTCTTCTCTGTCTACACTCACTCCCTTGTGACCATGGCTCTAAATACCAACTATATACTGACAACTGCCAAATTTATATTTATATCTCCATTTAAGACCCCTCTCTTGAATTCCACACTTCTATATCTATATGTCTGTCAAGTAGGGGATATATATTTGTGTATATACTACTTGACATTGCCATTTGGATGTCTAATTAACATTGTGTAATTAATATGTCTCTATCCAAATTATTGATTTCCTGCTCAAAACTTGCTCTTGCCACAATATTTTTCAGCTCTGTAAATGTCTACTACATTTTTTCCAGTTGGAGCCACCATTGATTTCTTCTCTTTCTTACTCCCACAACCAATTTGTAATCAAAAGCTTGTCAAGCCATACTTTGAAAATATGAAAATGTATTTAAAATACATCAATTTCTTACTATTTCCACTGCTATTACCCTGGTCCAAATCATTTTATCTCACCTGGATTACTGCAGTAATCTGGTAATTTGTCTCTCCATTGCACTTTTACACTCCCTCTTATAGTCTTTTCTTAACACAGTAGCCAAGTGATCCCCTTCCAAAAGTAAGTAAAATGTTTCACTTCCCTGCTCAGAGTTGTCTCCTGGCTCCCAGGAACCACAGGACCAACTTCCTTAAATGCCACTTTCTCAAACTCTCTTTTTCACATATATTCCTCCCTTGTATACTCCTAATTTCCCTTACCTGCTCTATTTTTTTTCTATAGCATTTATTGCCATTTAACATATTTTTTAATTTACATGTTGAGATGTTTATTGTCTTTTCCCTTTGTTAGAATAAGCTTCACTAGGGCCGGGATCTTCATCTATTTGTTTTATTTACTGACACATTCTTAGTAACTGAAACAGTGCCTAGCATGTAATAAGTGCCCAGTAAATATTTTTTGAGTGAAATAAGAATGCCTGTTCCTCAAGATTGTATAGATATTAACTGTGACAGTATACTTGAAGTCCAGACGATAACAGGCAAGCTATACATGCTTAGTAGTTTTGTTATTTTTCTTCCCGTTTCTTAGTTACTCAGGAAGTGTTGGGAGTTCTGTGTTTATTTCATTATCCCTGATGTAGTCTTTGCATCTGAACCAGCTTTTCCTCATTCTTCTTTATGTTCTCTCCCTCTTTCTAACAGAGAAGGGGGAAGGAGTTAAAATTAAAGGAGTAGAAATATAGAGGAGGAAAAAGATCTCTCAGCTTCTTGTAGGTGGAAAAAAATTTATCAGACATCAGACTACTAGTTTTAATGATGTTTCTCCCATTTTAGGAAATATCTTCTTTTTCTCCATATATTATTTTCTGGTTCACAGTTCCTGGCGTGTAGTTGATGCTCGACAAATTTTTGGGTTACCATGTTAGTTTGGTTCAGTGGAATTTACTTTTCCAAACATAGAAGATCTAAAAGGAGCAAAAGAGTCTGAGAACTAATTCAGAACAGTGAGTAAAAACTGATACAATCTTATGCTACTACATTGGCCAAGGGGAGAAAATATAATTATGCGATGAATCAGACATAGACAGGTGTTGGCAACAACAAGGTGTTGAAAAAAAGTATAGCTCCTTATTTTATGAAACATATTTTTGTTGTTGTTGTTTTATTCTTACAAACCTTTTTGTTATCCCAGTGTTATAAATGTGGAAACTGAGGTTCAGAGTGGTGATATATCCTGTACAAAGTCAAACAGTAAGTATCAGAGTTGGTGCTCAAAATTAAGTCTTCTCAATAACTAACTTCATGCTCATTCTAGTAAGATAGGGAAAGTAAGGAATAAATACTAAAAATTAAAATATTAAAACAATATTTTGAGGTGTTTATCCTAGTTTTATATTCTGGTTTTGCATGTTATGAGTCACATCACATTCTTTCTGAGTGTGATAACCTTTTACAGAGTGATGCTTATGAGACTTAAATGGAAGAATGTTGTAAAAATGTTGTGCTTATTGGTGTTCTTATTCCCTCATAGTGTGGCAAACCACAGCTAGACTGGGTTATAGGAAATGGTCTGAGTAGAGACAAGTAAGAATTTAATTGTATCAAGCCCCTAGGAAGATATCAGCAGAGACAAGTAAGAAAAAAATGGGACTGGTGAATCTAAAGAAAATTAGTTAAATATTAAAATGAATGAAAGTAAATGAGATGGGAGAAAGAAAGAATTTCAGAATGAGCAGGGGAAAGAGATGAAATGAGCTCCTAATTTAATGAGAAAGAGAAGTAGCTGTGAATTTTCTCCTTGATGTTACATCATAATGAGAGATTCTCATACTGAAAGAGGGCTTAGAGTCCACCATTTTATCGGTAAGGAAGTGGAGGAGGCTCATAGAAGTTAAGTAAATTGCTCAGAGATGTAACAAGTGGGAGAATCGACATATAAGCCCCAATCCAGGGCTTTTTCTATGTAACAAGAGAAAATCATCATCATCATCATCACTAACCCATATGTTTACTATATATCAGGCTCTGTACTGAGCACTTTTATATATGTTAACTCAGTTAAAGTTAATAAGCTGATGAGATAGTGTGACCTGTTTTCCCAATGTTACATATGTGGAAACTAAGGCACAGAGAATTGGAGTGATATGTCACATAGATTACTGGTGGAGCTGGAATTTCAGCCTGGGTAGTCTGGCTTGTACATGTTGTTAACCCCACTACATTATATTACACTACAACTTTATTTCAATGAAGTAAATGACTTAGGGGTGCCTAGGTGGCTCAATCAGTTAAGCGTCTGACTTTGGCTCAGGTCATGATCTCGCGGTTCATAGGGCTCTGTGCTGACAGCTCAGAGCCTGGAGCCTGCTTTGGATTCTGTGTCTCTCTCTGTCCCTCCCCTGCTCATGCTGCATCTCTCTCTGTCTCTCAAAAAATAAACAAACATTAAAAAAATAAAAATAAAAAATAAAGAACTTAAAGGTAACCTAGTTTTTGAATGAGGGAGTTTAAAAAAGGGATTTCAAAATCTCACATTCAGTGATAGCTACTTAATAGACTTAGTGAAGTGGAATCCTTGTTTGTACTTTTCAAAAGAATGCTGAATTATTCAGGTATCTAGTTTTTAAGTTACCATATTCAGTTAATATAAAGCTGTTAACTTGTGATTTTTGATTTATTTATGACCAGCTGATGCCAATTTTAAATGTTTTAGTGTAACTGAAAGGAAGATGGCATTGAAATATCTTTTCCAGTGAATCCTTTGAAGTTACTCACCTTTCTAAAACAAGCGTTATCAATTTGAATTAATGTAAAAGAAATATCACTGAAAAATTTATTCATACAAAATAATGCCAAGGTAAGATATTTCCAAGTGTGCTAATATTAATAAGTCATCCAGTCAACTTTGGTAGCATTTTGAGAAGTCCTTAAGTTATATTAACTTAGGTTTAAAAATATATAGTTTTTTTTTGTTTTTTGTTTGTTTTTTTTTTAATGTCATTTTAGGCAACCCCATTTAGGCTTTTTCATAGTGATTGTTTCAGTAGTAAGGATACGTAATATGCCATTTCCATGACCCTCTTGTCTTTTAAAGAAATTCTCATTATCTTGGCTTCTAAGTTTCTTTGGTGGTTATTTGGTACCTATTTTACAGTTCTCTGCATCCTGTGTACTTCACATGTTCCAATGACCATCAACTCATTGGTTTCACTGTTAGTAAACTGCCTCTTTTCTGTGTCTTTTCTTTATTAAACATACTGTGGTAAATTGCAAAAATGGGCACAGTTTTTGGATTCTCCTTCCATTGTGAGGGCCTTTTGTCTCACCCTTGTGTTACTTTTTTTGGCCAAATTAATAAGGTTAAGGGCTATTTTGCAGGTCCTGATCCTACATCTCAAGAGATCTTGCAGCTTTCTCTTGTTTTTTGGAGTTTTCCCACTCCTGCTCTGTAGAAGCCTGAATTAGCTTCTAGTATGTTAAGATACATATATGACCCAGTCACCTCTGTTGCCCCAATTGACAACTTATCCGTATATCTTCCACATAATCACCAACACAAGAATATTTCTGTTTCCTTGGAAAGTTACCTCACATTTAACCTTTCCTACATCTCTCTGTTGATGTCTCATTTTCCACTTGACTCGCCCTGCTTCCTTGTTCCAACTTTCAGTGTAAGACCTTACAACAGTATGATTCCATTTTATTGCCCCTTTTTGGATGTAATTTTTGTTATATATTTTACTTCTATGTATGTTATAAACTTCACCTTACAGTGTTGTATTTTGCCTTGAATAGTTATTTGACTTTTAAGCAAAATGAGAAGAAAGAAAACGTAGTCTTTGTATTTTACCAACTTATTTACCATTTCTGGTGTTCTTTGTTCCTTCCTGTAAGTCTAAGTATCCATTTGGTATCCTTTCTCTTTGGCCTATAGGACATGCTTTAGCATTTCATATTGTGTATATAGGCTGGCAAGGAATCTCTCAGTTTTTATTTAGCTGAAAATGCCTACCTCATTTTTGAAGAATATTTTTGCTGAATACAAAATTTTACGTGCTTCTACCCTCCCCCCTCCTCACCCTCATACTTTAAAGACATCATTTTAGGGACGCTTGTGTGGCTCAGTCAGTTAAGCATCCAACTTCAGTTCAGGTCATGATCTCACAGCTTGTGAGTTCAAGCCCCGCTTCAGGCTCTGCTGACAGTTTAGAGCCTGGAGCCTGCTTCAGATTCAGTGTCTGTCTTTCTTCCCCGCCCCCATTTAATACATTATATTAAATGTATATAAATAAACATCTAAAAAATTAAAAAAAAAAAGACACCGTTGTATTGCCTTCTGATCTCCAATGAGAAGTTAGTAGTCATCCTTGTTTGTCTTATACATGAAGTCTTTTTTCCTTCTTTTTTCCATCTCTGACTGCATTCGATCAGTATTTTTCTTTATCTTTGGTTTTTATCAGTGTGACTATGATATGCCCAGATGTGGTTCTCTTTGTATTTATTCCTCTTGGGATTGGCTACACTGCTTGAAACTTGGTGTTTTTCTTCATATGTGGGAAGTTCTAGGCCATTATTTTTTAAATATTTCTTCTGCCCCAGTCTCTTTCTTTTTTCCTCTAGCAACACAATTACACATATTTTAGATCATCTCATATTGGTTCTCAGGTCCCTGAAGGTTTATTCATTTTTCTTCAGTCCCTTTTCTCTCTGCAAAGTTGAATAATTTTAATTGATTGGTTTTCAAATTCACTTTCTTTTACCATCTCCAGTATATTGTTAAATGCTTCCACTAAAGTTTTAATTTCAAATAGAGTACTTTTAAGAACTCATTTGGTTCTTTTTCATAGTTTATATTTAATTTCTCATTTAATCTAAATTACTGGTTTTCAATATGAATTTTAATTTCTTGGCTTCTTTATCTTCCTTTTTAATTTTATTAAAAAGCCTTGTTATTTCATCTTGATTGTGAAATGGTATTAGATATAATTTAGTACAAATTAAAAGTCTTAGGCTACTTATCTAAAAGTTTACATTTTAGGATATTTTATTTTCCTGGACTTTCTGGGTTTTTAATGTTTGAAAACCACATGGACTTAGGATTTATGCTAGGATGGATGTGTAATCAAGGGTAGAGATGAGGACAGAAATAAACTTAAGGTTAGGTTCTGTAGGATGGCCAATTCAACAATGGGACTAATGACATTTTAAATTAAGTACAGAACCTGTTAGGTGATTGGATTTTATGTATGCTTTGCTCTTATACTGTAAATTATATAGTCAGGGAATCAGACTTTCAGAGCCACAACAGACTTTAGAAATGATCCTAATTACCTCATTTTCATTCTGTTAAAATGGGTGTGTAAGGACTTCATTCCTACTAAGTTGAATTTTTCTAGTGCAAATTATTATGGCAAGAATAGAATCATACATACATGGTACAATATAAAGGTTTTGATAGTTCTCAGCCAATATATGACAGATAATATATTTTTATTAATGTTTTTATGTAAGTATAATTAATATAGTGTTCTATTAGTTTTAGTTGTACAATATAGTGATTCAACAGTTCCATTCATCACCTGATGCTCATCACAACAAGTGCACTCCATAGTCTCCATCATCTATTTAACCCATACCCCCACCCACTTCCCTTCTGGTAACCATCAGTTTCTTCACTATAGTTTTTTTTTTTTTTTTTTTTCAATTCCCGTTAGTTAACATACAGTGTAATATTAGTTTCAGGTATACAATAAAGTGATTGAACACTTCCATACACCACCTAGTGCTCATCACAACAAGTGCGCTCCTTAATCCTCATCACCTTTTCTCTATGGTTAAGAATGTGTTGTTTGGTTTGCTTCCCTCTCTTTTTCCCCCCTTTGCTTGTTTGTTTTGTTTGTTAAATTCCACATATGAGTGAAATCATATGGTATTTGTCTTTCTTTGACTTACTTATTTCACTTAGTATAATACTTTCTAGCTCCATCCATGTCATTGCAAATGTCAAGGTCTCATTATTATGGCTGAGTAATATTTCAGTGTGTGTGTATAAATATATACCACATCTTCTTTATCCATTCATGAATTGACGGACACTTGGACTGTTTCCATAATTTGGCTATTGTAGATTAGATAATGCTGCTATAAACATTGGGAATACATGTATCCCTTTGAGTTAGTGTTTTTGTATTCTTTGGGTAAATATCTAGTTGTGTGATTGCTGGATCATAGGGTAGTTCTATTTTTCACTTTTTGAGGAACTTCCATACTGTTTTTCCAGAGTGGCCACACTAGCTTGCATTCCCACCAGTAATGCAAGGGTTTCCCTTTTCTCCACGTCCTTGCTATCACCTGTTGTTTTTTGTGTTGTTGATTTTAGCCATTCTGACAGGTGTGAGGTGGTATCTCATTGTAGTTTTGTGTGTATTTCCCTGATGGTAAGTGATGTTGAGCATCTTTTCATAGTGTCTGTTGGCCATCTGTGTGTCTTCTTTGGATAAATGTCTATTCATTTGTGACAGGTAATGTTAATGTATAGATTCAAAATATTGGAACAAAAGTGGATTCAGAATTTGAAGGATAAACAAGTTACTAGTTTAAAAACAGAAAACAAAAAACAGAAAATGGTAGTAGCATGAGCACCCAGTGATTATTTATTGTGTCACAAAATAAAATCTCTGTAGCAGATCCTGAACATATGGTAGACTACATGGAATGGTATATTACACATATGGTATATCAAATATATATGTACATCTATGTACACACATTTGTTTAAGTTGTATCAAGTTCTATATTACCAAGTGATAATTTTCATTTTCCTTCCTAAATTGATTGATATAGTATTCATAAATATTTATCAAAAGGGGAATGAAGTGGCTATTTTATAAATGTCTCTATTGTTTATCACTCTGTCTCCCTAGCATCTATGACAGTGTCTGGCATACAGCAGATGCTTAATAAATATTTATTGAACAAGTAAATGAATCATCCTGTTTTTTAAAAGAATCATTCTTTTGAAAGAGTGCACAGAGAGATGGATTCCATTTTATATTGACTGTACTACCAAATGCATCATAAAAAGTTTAAGAATAAACTTACACAAAATCTTCTGAAATAGAGTTGTTATCCTAAAAAAATAGGGTTTGCCTTAGTATTTGGGATTTCTCCCGAGTTTGCTTTTTTTTTTTTTTTGATGTTTATTTATTTTGAGTGGGGAGGGAGGAGCAGAGAGAGAGAGAGGGAGAGAGTGAATCCTAAGCAGGCTCCTAACTGTCAGCTCAGAGCCCAGTGTGGGGCTCGATCATATGAATCGTGAGATCATGATCTGAGCTGAAATCAAGAGTCAGACAATTAACCTACTGAGCCACCCAGGTGCCCTTCCTGAGTCTGCTTTGATGAACGTGAACTTACCGGTTAATGAATGGGTAACTACTACAACATTTTTATGTGATGAGTATCTAAAATTATTGTAAGACTTTTTTTCAAACCCTTACTTTTCAGTGGTTTCTATTCATTTTGGCATTTAATCACATTCTACCTTGTATTTGTTATTTAAGTGTTTCATGTATATGAATATTATCCAACTAGATCGCGTACTTCCTAAGTATGGGGACCCTCTTTTACACAATTATTTGCCATATGGCATAATATTATTCATGTATAGTTGATAGTCAGTATATATTGAATGATTTAAGAGGAGGTTGCAGAGCACAAGTATTAATTTTTGAGACTCTGTTGGCCTTTAAGCCTAGACTCTAAAGTGATTGCTTTTCCACCCGCATATCTTTCTGAGGGATATCGCTTCTATAATACTGGCCTCTGCATAAGAAGTATACCCAGGCAGGTGTGCATTTTCTATCTCTTGATACTGTTCTTTCCAACCATAGCCATTTGGACTTAGGAGAGGGAACCAGGTTTAAGAGAACTCCAGTAAATAGAGTGACCGGCAATCTTTTTATCTTTTTGTGTATAAAAATGATTTCATCTAATCTGATTGGAACTAGGAAAATGAATGATTTAGCAGAACAGCTGAACTAAGATTTCATTAGGTTGAATTAGCTTATGTTAAGTTGAATCTTTTACCAGCTGAATTCATAGGAAGCAGGAAAGAGAAAGGATAGAAGGTAAAGTAGCTTATTATTAGATCAGAGCAACAGCCATATGAATACTGAAGTACTATGAGACATAAACTGGCTTCACATGAATTAGCTGTTTTAAATCCATACAATAGGAACATAAGTATTTGAAGGCTTACACTTAAAACGGGCATGATATTTTGATGTAAAATATTTACATGTCTGTTTTATGAATTATTTTTGTGATCTTGTTTTAGGCTTTGTTAGGATTGAGCTATTTCACTTTTGTTCTTATTTGATGTTGGGGCCTTTAGTCCTAAACCCAGGCCATTCTGAAGTCTCAGCTCAAAGGCCAGGTTATTTTATCAAGGTCCTTTTAAATTGCCAGGCCTTAAATTGTAATCTCTTCAGTTGTGAGGTGACTGAAATCTCAGCTCAGATCTTTAACTTCCCAGCTGTCCTTTTCTTTTGGCATTCTTAGAGTTTTGCCTTATATATATGCAGTTTAGGAGTAAGTCAACAACTTGAGGGGAATAATATCTTTGCAGGTTTTTGGGCTCCTTCTCTGCAATTCCTTTAAAGCCTTAGTCTCAGTAGTATTTTGACAGTAGTTTTATTTTTTCCTCCCTCATCCTTCTTTCCAGAGACTAGGGTTGTAGTGTAAGTTCAAGCAGTGAGTCTAGCTGTGGTCTTTGCTAGAGCTAGCAAACTTTAGTTCCTATTACCCTACAGGAACTGAAAATCTGCTACTGCTTTCTTCTGTACAAAGGAGCTCAATAGGTTTGTAGCTTTAGCTCTGCTCACCACTTTACATTTTTATTTTATTTCTGGACCACAAGATAGCAATGTGAAGAATAAATATAAATATTTAAATACTATTTATGTAATTATTAAAATATGTAAATATAGATTTAATTCTTAAATTTTTTTTAAGTTCAGTTATTATTTTTTAAAGTTTATTTTGGGGGAGAGAGAGAATGAGCATGGGTACACGCACTGGGGAGGGGCGGAGAGAGAGGGAAAGAGAGAATATCCTGAGCAGAGCCTGATGCAGGGCTCAAACTCATCAACTATGAGATCATGACCTGAGTTGAAGTTGGCCACTTAACCAACTGAGCCACCCAGGCCCCCTAATTTTATTTTAATTCTAATGTAGTTAACATACAGCATAATATTAGTTTCATGTGTGCAAGATAGTGATTCAGCAATTCCAGCTATTACTCAGTGCTCATCAAGATAAGTGTGCACTTAATTCCCTTCACTTATTGCATCCCCCTTCCTTTTTTGGCATAGTTGTATGAATTTTAACACATGTATAGGTGCAGGTCTCCATGACCATAAAATAATCCCAATGAAACCAAAACTTCTCATGTGCTATTTCATTTTAGTTATGCCTTCCTTTACTTATAACCTCTGGCAACCACTGTTTTGTTCTTCATCACTGTAGTTTTATCTTTTTAAGAATGTTGTATCAGTGGAATTATACATTATTTAGCCTTAGGTGAGACTGGTTTCCTTCATTCTGCATAATGTTTTTGAGATTCAACCAAGTTGCATGTATCAATAGTTCATTCCTTTTTATTGCTGAGTAGTATTTTGTTGTACAAATGTGCCACAGTTCATCCACTCACCAGTTGAAGGACAGTTAGGACATCTGGGTGTTTTTGTTTTTGTTTTTTGTTTTTGTTTTTTGTTTTTGGAGCATTTGAGCAGAGCTGCTGTAAACATTCATGTACAGGTTTTTGTGTGAACATATGTTTTCGTTTCTCTAGGGTAAATACCTAGATTGCTGGGATTGCTGGGTCCTATGGTAAGTGTATGTTTAACTTTTAAGAAACTGCCAAACTGCTTTCTTGAGTAGCTGTGCCATTTTGCATCCCCCAACAATGTGTGAGAATTCTAATTGCTCCACATACTTGCTAGCATTTGTTACTGTATTTTTATTTTAGTCATTCTAGTAGGTATGTACTGATACCTCATTGTGATTTGCATTTCTCTATTGGTTAATGATGTTGAACATATTTACATGTGCTTATTTGCCATCCATATATCCTATTTGGTGAAATGTCTGTTCAGGTCTTTTGCCCATTTTTTAGTTGAGTTGTTGTTGTTTTTTAAGGCTAGCTAAATATCTCCCCATCCCCATCCCCCATCCCCCTCAGTTTTCTTCTTTTCTCTTTTGTCATTACCATGTGTTTGGAGCTGTTATAGGGTCAGTCTAAATAAATATAAACTCACTATGCCATCTTGATAGGAAGTTCAAGGCAGGATATTTTTGAAGTCAGAATTATTTATGTGAAAGGATTGCAAAAAACAATAGAAATGGAAGGGCATAATTAGAAAGATTTAAATAATCCCACTAGATATTCCTTTTTAGGTATGTATTCTGATGTAGAAAATGAAACGAAACTAGTTTATATTCAGAGCAACTGATTTTGAGAGATTAGCCTAACTTTGGGCCCCAAATTATAAATGCCTCCATTTAAAAACTAGTTTTAAAAACCTGTTTATACAGTCTTATATTAAATGAGTTCATTTAATTTAATTCTTATATTATTGAGTTCATTGAAGATTTACAGACATGTTTTCTTTCATTGCCGTTTTAAATCGATGATCCTTCATGGCAATTGTAATAGCGTCTTTGGGTACTAGAATATACAAAGACTTCTACTTCAAGCATTTGTTACATGTTCTAATTAAAAAAACAAATTGATAATGTTTATTGAGTACTAAGATTTTAAAATATTTTCCCAAGCTTTGTCAAGAACGTAATGATAAAATGATGGCTTAATAGAAAGCAACTTGTAATTACCACTTTTAAATAAAAGGCAAGGCAACACTGATTTAAGTGAACAAAGACTGAGATGTTTGGCATTTATAAATAGAAATGACTGCTTATATAAATTACATCTTTAGAAATTTGTCTATAATTATATTGGCAGAATTATGTTTTCTAAGGGAAATATTCTAGGAGAAAGAAGATACTTTTTTTAACATTAAATCATAAGGTAGAACATGCTATGTGGTTTTTGAAGGTACTGTGTAATTTTATTCTTAAAGCTTCCATGTTTTTCTCATAAACCAAAGTATTAAATTACAAGAAAGGTAGTTGTGGTTTCACTGTCATTATTTATATGTTCCCTTCTGAATCCACTGGATTCTGTGATTTAAGTGTGTTTAAACAAGGCTGTCGTCAAAAATCATCTTGACTGTTAAAAAGTGTGTGCTAATATATTTTCCAAGGGATAGTTTTCTTCCCCTTCTAGAGGTTTCCAGGACAATCTTATTGTTCCCATTCATTCTGTCTGCCTTCCATTCATTTTGTGTAACACAGGATTCAATATTAATAATACAGGATATTTGTAGCATCCTCTGTCAGATATGTTGTATAAGAAAACACCCCAAAACTTAGGAATCTAAAACAATAACAATTTATTTATAACAGTTCTGTTGGTAGCCTGGTCAGTTATGCTGGCTTCACCTGGACTTAGTCTGGTCATCTGGTTGCATGTAGCTGATAGATCATCAGGGCACCAGGCTCAGCTAGAGTGACTGGAATGCCCGGGTTTCTCATTTCATGTGATGTTTCATTTTCAGGGAGGCCAGTTCAGGTTTTTTCACCTCATACTGGTACATATTAGTAGGAGAAAGTCCTATGCACAAACCCAAATCAAGCTTCTGATTGCTTCATGTTTGCTAGTGTTCCATTGGTCAAAACAAGTCACATGACCATATCTAGAGTCAGTGAGGAAAGGGACAACCAAGGATAGATATAGGAAGTGAGATTTATTGAGGGACATTAATGTAACAATTCACCACAAACACAAATGTTCACAGCACTTTTAGGATTTAACATATTATGCCTTGTAACTTTATGTTTCCTTATAATTAGCTTTAGTGGGAATCTCTGTTGCTATAAAACTTTACTTAGCATATAATACTAGAGGAGTTTTATGAAAAAGGACCGGGTATTGGGTAAGAATACAAAAACTGAAATTAAAAATTTCTGGTTTACATAGATCTGCTAATATTTGAATAATATTTTCTATTAGCTATTATCTTAATGATGAATATCTCAAAATATCCACCTGGCTCTGCCCATGCTATATTCATAGTGGCTTAAATAAAATAGATTATGTATCTTTTTATTCTTTGAGAATCTGAACAAGTAGCCTTTTTTTTTTTTTTTTTTTAATTTCAAGTTTTTGTTTAAATTCTAGTTGGTTAATATAGTAAAATTGGTTTTGGTTGTGGACTTTGGTGATTCATCACTTATATGTGGCATCCAGTGCTCATCACTAGTGCTGTCCTTGATGCTCATCACCCATTTGACCCACCCACCATCCACTTCCCTTCATCAACCCTGAGTTTTTGTTCTCTATAGTTAGGAGTCTCTTTGGGTTTGCCTCCCTCTTTTTTTTTTTTCTTTCCCTTCCCCTATGTTTGTCTATTTTATTTTTTAGATTCCACAAATGAGTGAAATTGTGTGGTATTTGTCTTTCTCTGTCTGATTTATTTTGCTTAATACACTCTGGCTCTATCCGCGTTGTTGCAAATGGCAAGATTTGATTCTTTTTAATGGCTGAGTAATATTACATTGTATGTATACCATATCTTCTTTATCCATTCTTCAGTCAGTGGCCATTTGGACTGTTTCCACAGTTTGGCTGTTTTCGATAGTGCTGCTGTAAATATCAGGGAGCATATATGCCTCTTTGGTTCAGTATTTTTGTCTCCTTTGGGTTAATACCTAGCGTTGCAGTTGCTAGGTCATAGGGTATTTCGAATTTTGACTTTTTGAGGAACCTCTGTACTGTTTTCCACAGTGGCTGCACCAGTTTGTATTCCTACCCACAGTATACATGGGTTCTCCTTTCTCCACATACTTGCCAACATCTGTTTTTTCCTGTGTTGTTAATTGAACAAGTAGCTTTTTAAAGGCAATATTGAGTTTATTTATTTTAATTCTTCAGAATGTAGGAATTTCAAAGCCTAAGAGATAACAGTATCATTTTATCTGTATAAATGTCTTTTTTTTTTTTAAAGATTGCTTTAAAATTTTTTTTTTTTTTTACATTTATTTTTGAGAGACAGAGACAGCATGAGCAGGGAAGGGGCAGAGAGAGAGGGAGACACAGAATCAGAAGCAGGCTCCAGGCTCCGAGCTTTCAACACAGAGCCCGATGCGGGGCTCGAACTCACAAACCGTGAAATATGACCTGAGCTGAAGTCAGACGCTTAACTGACTGAGCCACCCAGGCACTCCTGTATAAATGTCTTAAAAATATTTTTGATAAATTAATTTGCCCAGACATGTGTTTTAAGACAAACTTGCTCCCAATTAGATAAAACACATATGTCTGGGAACCAAGAGTAGAAGTGGGGCTGCCCATTGACACCTGGGCTCTGTTGCATTCAAGATTTTAGAATCCAAGTGGGCAGTGCTCCTATAGGGCTGTAATGGTTCTATTAAAATTAAAGCTGAGACTTGATACCTGGCCACTTGCAGCTCTAGATACTACTGGACAAAGAGGCAAGGGGGAGGGGGGTCTGGTGGTTGTTAATAGGTTGTTAGAAGTTATTGATTTTGGCTATCAGGGGCATGTAAGGTTGTTGCTATGTAATGCAGACAAGGAGAAGTATGGATGGAACCTAAGTTATTTATCTGCCAAGCTGCAAAAAGTTAATGAAGACAACTACATCGTTATATGGGAAGGGCCCCCAAAACCAAACCCTGGCCAACTAAGATGCTGTCTGAAAGGAAAGGGAAGATGAAGTAGGGAGTGAGAAAAGAAAGTCACATGCACCACATATCGTAAATATCTTGTGAAAAATTATAGATGTGACTGCTGTTGTTTTGTATTTACTTCTTTATTTTGCCATGTATTTCACGTAATCTCCCTTTCTTCCACACTATTGTGTATTGTGTTATGTTGGTGGTTTGCTTTACAGTTTAGACCGTAGTTACATTATATAAAGATAGGATTATATCATCACTAGAGGAGGAATAAAATATCACAAAGAATAAAATATTCAATTTGGAGCTGACTGCAGAGACTATTGAGACATTGGGTCATTTCCCTTTGGGAAGATGAGTACATTTTCTGTTCTGTGATGGGTCATTGTTTTTAGGCAAGAGGATTTATTTTACTTAATTTTTAAAATTTTTATTTATTTTTGATAGAGCACGAGTGGGGGAGGGACAGAGAAAGGGAGACACAGAATCTGAAGCAGGCTCCAGGCTCTGAGCTATCAGCACAGACCTCAACATGGGGCTTGAACCCATGGACTGCAAGACCATGACCTGAGCTGAAGTCGGACTCCTAACTGAGTTACCCAGACACTGTAGGAGGATTTATTTTAATGTAGAGATTTTTTTTTTTAATTTTTAAAAAAAATTATTTATTTTTGAGAGAGAGTGAGCGGGGGAGGGACAGAGAGGGAGGGAGAGAGAATCCCAAGCAGGCTCCGCACTGTCAGCACAGAGCCCTATATGGGGCTTGAACCCACAAACCATGAAATCATGACCCGAGCCGAAACCAAGAGTCAGACACCTAACCAACTGAGCCACCCAGGCACCCCTAGATTTTTGTTTTAACATAAAGGACGAGTGGTGCATATGGATGTTAGGAAAGCAAAGTGGTAGACAGCAGTGAGTCTTGCCATTTTGTTGGCTGTCCAACATCTGAATCTTCTTTCCATTTCAAACCTTGTTCACCAATGAATCAGTTTTGGTGGGGACAGAGTTCTGCCTACCCTTGTTAGAGTCACGGGACATACATTCCATTTCTTACTTGGCAGCAAGGAGTGAGCACATGACCTAGCTTTGTCCCAACACAAACTCTACTGGAACTTTGAATCTGGAGAGTTATGCAGTGATGCAGGAAACAAAGATTATTTCCTGGGGTGGTAGTAAGTGTCCAGGGGCTAATGTCCAACTGTCCCAGTACTAGTGCAAGAGGTTTTCACAGCATAATCTTAATCAGTATTTCTGAGCCAAGACTCTTCTGCTTATATTTCCTTGATTCCTTACCATTTTCCAAATCTGGTTCTCCATATTTCTTAGATTCAGTAGGTTAGCTGTTAATTTCCTTTCTGTTTAAATATGCCAGAATCAGCTTCTGTCATCCACAACAGGATCTCTGAACAGTGTAAAACAAAAAAGTACCCATCACAGGGCTTTGTAGATGCACACTTAATGGTGATGTCTTTGCCTTCTTCCTTTCCTTCTTGCTCCCTTCCCAGTTGCATTAAAAGATCTTTAGACACCTATTTCTCTTCACTACCCTCCCTCACCTCCCCCCGAAAGGGTGCTTAGTATGTTGCCTTATACAAAGAGTAGTTAACGTTGACTTATGCCTAACCTGCACACTTAGCAAAGTAGAATTCATCACTAATTCCTCAAAGGTTCTAGATAGCATGTATGAAAATACAAAAATGCCCTGGCAAGCGAACTGAAAACATAATTGGTGATACAGTTTTGGCTAGCTTCTTTGGTTACAGCATTTATAATGCTTAAATGGTAGGAAGAGTTCAATATGTTTACTTTTACCTAACAAACAATATGGGAGTTCCTTCTTGAAATTTGCTTGGGCCATAAATTTCTAGGAATGACTGATTAAAAGTGGTACTCCTACACACAAAAGAGGAGAAAAATAATAAACTGTGGTAAATTTTAACAAAAAAAAATGTGTGCTACTTCAGAATTATGTGTGGATTAAATCCCTTAAAACAGAGTTATTTTTTTCAGTTATTTGAGTTATAAATATATCTAGTAGTTGTGGAATTCCATATTTTGATTTGGGATTTCCTCTTGCCCTTGATTTTCATTTTGGTTTGAAAATGTTTCTTTGATCTGGCTGGAATTTATAGTAAATGGCACTGATTACTGTCTGCCAGAGATTTGATAGTCTTAACATATTCATTATTTTAGGAGTAGTTTAGTAATTCATTTGAAAAATTATTTAAAATTATTTTCTGTTTAAATCTTGAAAAAGTGACATTTTTCCCACTTAAATCCTTCAAACCAAAGTTAGGTAGGTTTCCAGTTGAGGAGTTTAGTAATCTTTATCATGATGTATTAACAAGTATCACTGTAGAAGACTGATGGTTTATTAGCTTCATGAAGAACTATAGCATTCTGATAGTATATACTCTCAGAATTTATTTTAGGAAATGACATAAATACCTTGTTATAATTGATCTTTTTTACAATATTTTGTATATAATCATCAGACCCATATATTTTTTATATCGTAGACTTTAAAGAAATCTTTGTTTTTTCCAGCCTTGAAATGTGGTTCTTCTGTTAAGGGCTTTGGTACACATTTGAAGTCATTCTTCTTTTATTTTTTATTTATTTATTAAAATTTTTTTTTAATGTTTATTCTTGAGAGAAAGAGCATGAGTAGAGGAGGGCAGAGAGAGAGAGGGAGACACAGATCTGAAGCAGGCTCCAGGCTCTGGGCTGTCAGTACAGAGCCTGATTTGGGGTTTGAACCCATGAACTGCGAGCTCATGACCTGAGCTGAGGTTGGACACTTAACTGACTGAGCCACCCAGGTGCTCCAAGTCATTCTTCTTTTAATTGTTCATATCATTTAGTATAGAATTCACTGTTATAAATGGAATTAATAATGCAATGCTATTATTAATATAATCTTGAATTAATAGATATTTCTGTACTCTGTTTAATTCTGAGATTTCTTGAGTCTAAGATAGCATTGACTATAATTGCTGTTTTGACTTATTTCATAACCATTGCTTTATAGAATCATGTTATGGATGGAGAAATTGGTGTCCATATGACAAAGAAATAGTTTACCCAGGGTCAGACAGATATTTAGTTGTCAGACTAACTGGAATATAAATTATCTTATTTTTAGTCTAGTGTTTTTGTCTATATGTATGTTTGTGTCTTATTTCGTGTGTGTGTATTGTTTATAAAATTGGGCTGAGTAAATTGAAGTTAATATCTTAATTTGTAAACCTAGTTACTTGCAGAATATGTACTGCATTAATTTTCTATTTCTAGAACATATTGTTATTTCTATAACAAATTACCATAAATTAGGTAGCTTAAGCAATACAAATTTGTTATCTTATAATTTTGTAGAATCTCCTTGGGCTAACACCAGGGTGTCAACAGTGCTGCCTTCTTTTCTGTAGGCTGTAGAGGAGAATGCGATGATACCTTGCCCTTTTTGCTGCTGGCTTTCTTTGGCTTGTGGGTACCTCTTTTCATTTTCAAAGCCAGTAATACTGGGTCTAGTCCTTCTGACATTGCCATCTGTTCTGTTCTCTTTCTTTGAAAACAACTGAGAAAGGTTCTTTTTTTTTTTTTTTTTTAAAAAGACTCAAGGTATTATTATAGTGGGCCAAACCAGATAATCCAGGATAATCTATCTCATGGCCCATAATCTTAATTACATTTGCAAACGCCCTTTTGCCATGTAAGATAATAAAATCTGGGGATTAAGATGTTGACAGCTTTTAATAAGAAGGCACATAAATAATTTTTTATTCTTAAGGGATTTTATTGATTTAAATATATAATCTGTGAAGAACTTTTTATTAAACAGTATGTAAAGCTCTAGACTTCTTTAAGAATTACAATCATTTAATCATAAAACTCATAAACTTAAGTTTCTTTAATGCTAGAAATGTAATTGTAAAGAATAGTATAGGATGTAATATCTGGCACAGGTAATTTTGTACACAACAAATTAAGATGGAATTTAAACCTCATACTGCATGTATAGGGTTTGCAATTTAGTGGGTTTATTGTATATGTATCTAATTCTTTGTTGATGGTTTCACTTTTGTTTCAAAGGCAGAGAAATAAAAAGTTCTTTCTGTATTCTGAATACTAGACTTCATTTAAATGACCTTGCTGCTTTTCATTTAGTTCTCTAAATTTTTCATCTGACACTTTTTAATGCTCATTTGAAAGTTCAGCTAGACCTTAGTATAGGACCAACCTCTTTCTAGTTTAAAGGAAATGTTCATTACTAAGTTAGTAATGAAACTAGCTGCTATATTCTTATTTTTACATATCAGTTTCAGTATATTTGTTTCTGTTTATGATAACCAAATACTTTTTTCAGTACTTTGGTTCTAGTATTAGGTATCCTGTCTAATTCATTGCCATCTCTTTTTAGAGAAAGGACATTTGCTCCTAAAACCTAGACCCTATGGCTAGTTTATTTATTTTGCCAACTCATCTTGGTAATTTTGTTTGACTGCTTGCATTTCTGTTCACTGGACATGTGTATGACTTTCTGATACCAAGTACTGGTAATTTCTAGTCTGAGTTTTCTTGCCCACTGACAAGCCCTTGGTTCTGCTATTCAGTTTAAGTGAGACCATAGCAAGTTTTTATTATCTTAAATGTTTTACATACTGACATGGTAGATACACAATAGGTACTTGATGAATAAAATAATTGCATCTTCCATTTGAAGCATTCAGAGGGCATGAACATATATTCTAAATGATTTCCTAATGATTTCTGAAGTCCTGTTCATCCTTAAACCTCCAGGGATATAGATAGCTATTTCTATGTAAATGTGGCTCCTTATTAAATTACAAGGAGATTTAAACCTTCCATTGGACTCAAAAATAACTATGCTTAGCATTTACCATAGTGGGTCCTACATTTTTGGATTTCATGGACTAGTAAAATGTATTAAAAAAGTGTGGAAGATGGACAAAGAAGTGACAACTTTTTATTTTTCTAAGAGCATGATAAAATACAACTGTTATTAGCTGTTGCTGTTGTATCATAAATATCAAAAAAGTGGGAAGGACAAAAATCATTGAATAAAAAAGGCCTTTAAATTCAGTAAAGTTAGCTTTATAGAAAAACTTAATACATTATCATTCAGTTGTTTCAATTTACTGAGAATGACTAAAATTCATTTAAAAAAATTGATCTTGGGTACCACTAATGTAGTTCTAGCCTTTTATTTTATTTAGGTGGGGCTCGAGACTCTGTAGGTGGCTTTTTTTAAATCCTAAAGCTAGCCAGTGGTTGAAAGTAGGAGGAATTTAGAAGTAGTAGTATTTTTCTTAAGGTGACTTCTTTTGATCACAAATCCAACATTTTGGTGTGGTAAATAGCAATTTATCCTTTCTGCCCACGGCTATACTCCATTTCCTACAAAAATACCACATTCTCTCCACTTAAAGGGTATTTAGTACTATCTAATCCTCTGTGTTTTCCATGCCCTTGAACCTTAATTTTGTTGTTGTGGCAACCTAACACTTCTTTTCTCATGGTCTACTTAGTACTTTATTTATGATTATTTGTATTTGAAAAATTAAAATATATATACATGATATATTCAGCATATTATATTTGTTTAAAATGAAAGATATTTCTTGACCTCAACCCCTTGTCTTTTTCTTTAAAGGTAATCACTATAAATTTCTAGTGTAACCTTTTAAAAAAACATTTTATACATGTACTGGTAGCTGGCTTTATTTAGATATGTCTTCTAATGTATACAGCTATTAAAACAGACACATATGGGTTTACACTAATGGTACATTTTTAGCCTTATTTCAGGTTTTACTTTGGCCTCACTGTTGTGTTTTGTTTTGTTTTTGTATTTAAGAGCACATGTTTAATTTATGCTCTCTCTCATTTTTTTTTTTTTTTTTTTTTTTTTAGTATACTTGTACTTGAAATTCTTCCTGGTACAAGTAAGGATAGAAAAAGAAATAGTACTTTGTTTTATTTTTAGTATGCTACAATTAAATCTAGATTGATAATTATAAGTTACTTCTTTACAAGTGTTAATATAATTGTAAGCCAAGAATTTTTTAACACTGGAAAGTATTAGAAAATGTTATTCCTTGCCGTGTATATCATTAAATCTTTTCCTCGAATTTTATGGCAAAGTTTTTGTAATTAGTAAAGTTTGCTATGTCTAGTTAGTGTTTATGTTGGATGATTCATCTATAAAATGGGAGGAAGATAAGGGGGTTACGTGTGTATGTCAGATTTTGTTTAATTTACAAAGGTGGTATTAAAAGAAATTACCACAAGGAAAGGGTTATTGTATGCCACTATTTATGCCCATTCATAAAAATTCAGTTTATTGTAGCAGTCACAGTTTAAAGGATTTGGTAGAACCTGTGATGGTAAATATATTGTCCATTCCATTTGCTGATCTTTTATGGCTGAGTGTTGGGTACTTCTTTAATTGCACTTCTCTTTCATATTGAAAAATACTATTGTTTTGGGCAAATTATTGAACTGCGGGCTGAGAGTCCTTCTCTTTGATGACAGTGGACATCTTTCAGAAAAAAGTGGTGCTTTGAACATCATAAGTTAGTTTTACCTGGACTTGACACATTTCTTAGTGAATGTGGTGTCTTGACAAAAGAAATCTGCTAAACTGGTGTAGGATACATGCATTTTTTTGGTCATGCTGTTTCTTATTGTGTTTAACTTAGATATGCCGTTTATATAATAAAAGGTACTTCTTAGAAGCAACTAGTAAGTAACCCAATAATGCTGGGTGTTTGACCTTTCAAAATTAAGTAACTTTATGTGAAAACCTTCTCGTATAACGAACAAGATAAACCTAATGATTATACAACCCATAATTCTGAAAGAGTTGGTTGCATTGTGTGATTCACAAATTTGGAAAACTATTTCTCACTTTTAGGCCTTGCTTGATGTACTTTACATATAAACTTAAATGTATGAGTATAAATATGTTTGCTAAGGTTATTTAGCTTGAAAACTGGTTGTCAAATTTCTTTTGTTTTCTGAAGTTCTGATTTGTCTCCATACCATACCAAAAATCAATGTTGTAATGATGGTAGTAATGACTATTAATATGTTTAAAGTGACATGTAGTTTGAGTTTGCTATATCCAAAGTTAGGAAGGAATTTCTGCTTTGTAGGGTATGGGAAACTGTTAGTTTATTATCAGGGAATAGTATTTAAATAATACTAGTTTTTTTGTTTTTGCTTTTGAGCCTAAACTTTCTAAAAAAATTTTTTTAATGAGCTAGCAAGTTTGGTTATTGTATTCATCAACTAAGAACTGAGTAAACTTGGGTTTCAGTTCCAACTCTGCCATTTATTTAGTTGTATGACCTTGGGAAAAACCCTGTGGCATTAGTTTTTTTTACTTTTTAAATAGTGGAGTTGAATTCCTAGTTTATGTCTGAAATCCAGTCTGCTTCTAAAATATTTGGTGACATTTTATGATTCCCACCCCCGCCCTGGCCAAAATATTTTGACTTGTACTTAAATATACCTCTTTCTATACATAAATATCATTTAGGACTCAGAAATTGGTAGGGTGCAAGTTTTAAATCAGACAGAATCTTAATAATCCTTTTGCTTCAAGAAACAAGAAAAATCTCAATCTGACCTTATACCTAAAGGAACTAGAAAAAGAAGAATGAAGTCAAAAATTAGTAGAAGGAAGGGAATAACAAAGATCAGAGTGAAAGTAAATGAAATAGAGACTAAAAAAACCCAATAGAACAGGTAAATGAAACTAAGAGCTGGTTCTTTGAAAAGATAAACAAAATTGATAAACCTTTAGCCAGACTCATCAAGGAAAAGGTGAAAGGCTCAAATGAAACCAAAAATGAAAGAGAAGTAACAATGCATTCCACAGATACACAAGGGATTATAGTAGACTACTATGAAAAATTATATGCCAGCAAATTGGACAACCTAGAAGTGGTTAAATTCCTAGAAACATGCAATTTTCTAAAACTGAGGAGGAAATAGAAAATTTGAACAGATCTATTACTGGTAACAAAATTGAATTGATAATCAATAACCTCCCAACAGACATGGTCTAGGACCAGATGGCTTCACAGATTAATTCTACCAAACAGCTAATTCTACCTATTCTTCTCAAATTGTTGTAAAAACTACAAGAGGAAGGAAACCTTCCAAGTTTATGAGTCCAGCATTATCCTCATACCAAAACCAAAGACACTAAATAAAGAAAACTATAGGCCAATATCTCTGAAGAACATAGATGCAAAAATACTTAAAATATTGGCAAACAAAATTCAACATTACAAGAATTATTCATGATGATCAAGTAGGATTTATTCCAGCAGTGCAGAGACGGTTCAAAATCCACACATCAATGTGATACCTCCCATTAAGGAAATGAAGGATAAGAGCTGTACAATCATCTTCATAAATTAAGGAAAAGCATTTGATGAAATTCAACATCCATTCAGGATAAAAACTCTCAACAAAGTGGCATAGGGGCACCTGGGTGGCTCAGTATGTTAAGTGTCTGACTCTCGATTTTGGTTCAGGTGATGATCTCGTGGTTTGTGAGATCAAGCCCTGCATTGGGCATTGCACTGACAGTGCAAAGCCTGCTTGGGATTCTCTCTCTCCTTCTCTCTCTGCCCCTCCATCCCCTGTCAGAATAAATAAATAAGCATTTTTAAAAAAGCACCATGGATTTAGAGGGAATATATCTCAACATAATAAAGGCCTTATATAACAAACCCACAGCTAACATCATACTTAATGGTGAAAAGCTGAAAGCTTTCCCTTCGAAAAAAATGTTTAATATTTATTCATTTCTGAGACAGAGCGTGAATGGGAGAGGGGCAGAGAGAGAGAAGGAGACACAGAATCTGAAACATGCTTCGGGCTCTGAGCTATCAGCACAGAACCCAAGGCAGGGCTCAAACTCGGAAACGATGAGATCATGACCTAGGCTAAAGTCGTACACTTAACCCACTGAGCCACCCAGGCGCCCCTGGAAGCTTTTCCTTTCAGATCAGGAACAAGACAAGGATGTATATTCTCACTGCTATTATGCAACATAGTGCTGGAAGTCCTAGCCATAGCAATCAAAGAAGAAAAATAAAAAGCATCCAAATTGGTAAGGAGTAAGTAAAACTGCCACTCTTTGCATGTGACATATTATATATAGAAAAGCAAAAAAGACTCCACCAAAAAACTGTTAGAACTAATAACTGAATTTAGTAAAGTTGCAAGGCTCTGTATTAATGTACAGAAGTCTGTTGCATTTTTGTTTTTAGAAATCTGTTGCATTTTTATACACCAATAACAAAGTAGCAAAAAGAGAAATTAAGGAAATAATCCCATTTATAATTGCACCAAAAAGAATAAAGTACCTAGGAATAAATTTAACCAAGAAAGACCTGTAAAGTGAAAACAAAGCAATGTTGATGAAAGAAATCAAAGATAGACTTGAAAAAAAAGAAAGATGTACCATGCTTCTGGATTGAAAGAATTAATATTGTCAAAATGTCCAAACTATACAAAGCAATATACCTATTCAGAGCAATGCCTATCAAAATAACAACAGGATTTTTCACAGAAGTAGAACAAATAACCCTAAAAGATGTATGGAACCACAATAGACTTTGAATAGCCAAAGCAGTCTTGAGAAAAAAAAAACAAAAACAAAGCTAGAGGTATTACAATCTCAGATTTCTTTTTTTTTCTTTCTTTTTTTTTTTTTTTTTAACGTTTATTGATTTTTGAGACAGAGACAGAGCATGAACAGGGGTGGGTCAGAGAGAGAGAGGGAGACACAGAATATGAAACAGGCTCCAGGCTCTGAGCTGTCAGCACAGAGCCTGATGTGGGGCTCAAACCCACAAACTGTGAGATCATGACCTGAGCTGCAGTCGGACACTTAACTGACTGAGCCACCCAGGTGCCCCTACAATCTCAGATTTCAAACTAAACTACAAAGCTGTAGTATGGTACTGATGCAAAAATAGATACGTATATCAATGGAATAGAATTGGGAATTTAAATATATACATGCTTATATGGTCAATTGATCTATGACAGAGGAGTCAAGAATACACAATGGGAAAAAGACAGTCTTTTCAGTAAATGGTGCTGGGAAAACTGGGCAGCTACATGCAAAAACATGAAACTGGGCTAGTTTCTTCTACCATATACAAAAATAAACTCAAAAATGGATTAAACACCTACATGTAAGACCTGAGACCATCAAACTCCTAAAAGAAAGCATAGGTAATCTCTTGGACATTGGCCTTAACATATTTATGAATATGTTTCCTCAGGCAGGGGAAACAAGCAAAAACAAACTTTTGGGACCACACCAAAAGAAAACGCTTTTGCACAGTAAAGAAAGCCATCAGTAAAATAAAAAGGCAGCCTACAGAATGGGAGAGGATATTTGCAAATGATAAATCCAATAAGGTGTTAATATACAAGATATGTAAAGTGCTAACTAACTCAATACCACAAAAACCCAATTCAATTAAAAAATGGGCAGAAAACCTGAATACACTTTTTTTCCAAAAAATACATGCCAATGGCCAATAGACACATAAAAAGATACTCAGTAATCATCAGGGAAATTCTAATCAAAACCACAATGAAATAACACCTTACCCCCAGACAGAATGGCGAATTTCAGAAAGACAAGAAATAACAAGTGTTGGTGAGGATGTGGAGAAAAAGGAACTCTTATGCACTGTTGGTGGGAGTATAAATTGGTGTAGCCACTGTAGGAAACAGTATGGGACATTACTCAAGAAATTAAAAATAGAAATACTATATGGTCTAGTGATTCCAGTTCTGGGTGTTTCTCTAAGTAAACAAAAACACTAATTTGGAAGGATATGCACCCCTCTGTTCATTGTAGTATTATTTACAATGAGTTGGATATGGAAGTAGCTGAAGTGTCCATGAATAGAGGAATGCATAAAGATGTGTCATGCACACAGTCTCTCTTCCCCCCACCACACACACATACATACGATGGAATATTATTCAGCCATAAAAAAGAATGAGATCTTGCCATTTCTGACAACATGGATTGTCCTCGTGGGTATTAGGCTAAATGAAGTAAGTCAGAGAAAGACAAATACCATACTATTTCACTTATTTGTGGACTCTGAAAAACAAAACAGAGAAACAAACAAAAAGATGGAAATTCACTGGTAAATACAGAGGACAAATTGGTAGTTTCGAGAGGGGAAGGGAGTGGGGGTATGAGCAAAATAAGTGAACAGGATTAAGAGGTACAAATTTCCAGTTATGAAATAAATAAGTTACAGAGATGAAAATTGCAGCATAGGGAATATAGTCAATAATATTGTAACAATGTCATATGATGACAGATGGTAATTATGCTTACTGTGTTGAGCGTTGCATAATGTATAGAAATGTGGAATCACTGTTTTATGTACTTGAAACTAATATAACATTCTATGTCAACTATACTTCAATAATAAAAATTAAAAAACAATCATTTTGTTGACTGCAATATGTGACCTAATGAAGGAATTAAAGAAAACGGGGTTCTAGACTAATGTGGGAATAATTCTTTGTGAGTGTGTGTGTGTTTGGTGGTGGTGGTGGTGGTGGTGTGTGTGTGTGTCTGTTTGTGGTTGAACGTATGTATGTATGGGTTCATGTAAGTGTACATACACTCTCCTACTATTGTGATGTTAACATTAAGTCTCGATTTTAGGCAGGTGTTTTGAACCTGGATATTGAGATTAAGGCCTTTACAAGTATATCTGTTCCTTTTTCAGTTGTAATGCTGAGACCAGCATGTATTCCTACTTTTCCTCTAAGGGTAGACCAACCCTGCACCCCTCACCATGTTTTCTTCTCACAGCTGTAGTGTTTCCAGGAAGGTGTGGTTTTGATGCACCTCTTCCTGAATATTGAAGATTTTGCTCAGGGGAGATAACCAAATAGTTGTAGTCAAAGTTTCTGACCTGGGTTGAATAGAATTGCATTAGTGCCCTCCAGTACAGGTTTGTTGCAGATTAAGGTTTTGTTTTGTAAGGGAGGTAAGCTAGATGGTTCCGGGTGGAGTGGCAGCATTGTTTACTGTTCTCCTTTAGCCAGCAATGGGGAGCTTATTCAGAATTCTCCCTCAGCTTTTCTGTGTTCCCAGTCAGGTTCCAGGAGGAAGAGTGTGCAAGAAGGAATGTGTAAAGGAAAAACACTCCTGTATGTGTCCTCGACTTTCAACATTCTGCTTGGCTCAGAACACTCAACTTTACAACACTTGCGGATTTTCCACATACCCAACAGTTCTATGACATCATCTGGGTGTCCTGCAATTTAACTCAATTCTGACATTATCTACCTGGAGTTAGCATCAGATCCCACCAGTTAGGGGTTTAGTCCTATAAGACTTCTCCCTCCCAACTTCAGATGCTGTTCTCAAGTCCAGGTTGTTAAATTACCTAAGTTCAGGTTGTTACCTACACTTCTGACCAAAGTCGCAGAAATCAGAGATTCCCATCTTCCTCTTTGGATTCAATTAGTTTGCTAGAGTGGCTCACAGAACTCAGGAGAACAGATTACTTATTAGATTACTGGTTTATTATAAAAAGATATTTTTCAGGAACAGCCAGATGGAAGAGTTGCATAGGCCAAATTATGTGGGAAGAGCCAAGGGGTTTCCTTGCTCTCTCCAGATGCTACCCTCTCAGCATTTCCACATGTTCACCAACATGTAAGTGAAGGATATTGGGGTTAATCTCTAATCAGTTGGTTGGTTTTCCTGACAACCAGTCCCCATCCTTAGGTTATCATGTGGCTTTTCAAAAGTCACCTCATTAACATAAACTCAGGTGTAGTTGAAATGCACTTGTTATGAATAACAGAAGATACCTTTATCCCTCCTATCACTTTGGAAATTACAAGGGTTTTAGGAACTCTGCTAGGAAAAGGGAAGAAGAACAAATTTATATTTCTTATTATAAATCAGGATGTCACAGTGTACATACAACCTTCTCCCCACCCCCATCCTCCTGTTTGTGGCCCCCAGGATTTTACACTCTCTTGATAGCTCCTGGTCAGCCTTTACTAGTTTAATTTTCTTGGTAGTTTATATAGTGTTCAGTGGCAACTGTCCTGGGTTAGGAAAGGCTCATGTCTTATTTCACTCTCTAGGTGACTGATGACTGTCTTTTGAAGAAAGACCTGTGGCCTTAGTTCTCTGATGGGCTCAGGAGGAGTTGATAATTTGGTGTTGTAACAGTTTTTTGTTGTTGTCTGGTTTTTTTTTTGTTTTTTTTTGTTTTTTTTTGTATTAGTGTGAGTGACACTTTTTCTAGCTCTTTACACCTTCTGTCTTGAACTGGAAATCCTTTTGCTTTTTTGTTTTTTAAAGTTTATTATTTTGAGAGAGAGAGAGAGAGCAGGGGCGGTGCAGAGAGAGAGAGGGAGAGAGAGAATCCCAAGTAGGCTTCGCACCATCAGCACCCACCCTGATGCAGGGCTCGAACTCATAAACTGTGAGATCATGACCTGAGATCAAGAGTCGGACACTCAACTGACTTCACCACCCCGGTGCTCCCTTGTGCTTTTAAAAAAAAGTTGGTTTCGTGTTGCTGTTCTCTATGAACTCATTGTCTTTTTTTCCCTTTGAGTCATAAAAGTATTTATATAAAGCTAAAGTTTTTGTATACTCCCATCTATATTCAGTTTTTTATTGTTATGGGTCATGTTTTCCAAAGTCTTTGAATTTCCAAGTAATTTTTATTGTACAATTATATATTGTATAGTTTTAATTGTGTATTATATCATATAATGTATGTTCTTTTGTCAGTTTGATCTTTTCGAAATTTTGTTACACACGTCTAGAGTAAATGTACTAAGTAGTAGCCTTTCTGGGATCTTCTTTGAATGTCTGGAGCGTTCAGTGAATTTACTGTGGCTGGTCAGGACTCCTAAATAGTGCAGCACTAGGATTTCTGAAATATCAGTAACACAGGCTTCCTAGTACTATAGTGTGCAGATTTCATAGACTCTCACTCTGTGCATGCAATAGAATTTGTCAGAGCTGTAGACCTTATTGTATATTCTGGAGTTCCTTTTCTGTAAAACTGCCTACTTTTTGGTAAACTGCTCTGCAAATTCCATCTACATTAGGGTCCCTAAACTCTTTATCTGCATCTTTAGCTCATTGTGCTCTGCTTGGGCTCTACCTCCCTGAAGGGTAGTTTGGACCATGTTTCCAGGCAGAAAGCCTTGGCTGTTGTGGGGCTTATTTACTGTGTATTTTCCTTACTTCTCTTAGGGATCTCTGTCTTGGGCTCTTTTGTCTAACATCTGAAAATAGATATTGTTCTATCCGTTGCTTCAGTTTTATAGTTGGATATGGTGAAAGAGGTGATCAGATACCAGTTACTCTGTCATGGAAACAAGTGGAAGTTCTGTTATTATTATTTTTTCCGTTGAGTAAATTTTATGTGCCAGTCATCATAAACTCTTCCATTTAAACTCTTTATATCTCATTTAGCCCTTGTTTAATTTTTATGAAAACCATATTTTATTATAATTATTTGTAACAAATAATTATTTATCACCATTTTACATATGAAAAATCTAGAGAGGGTCAGCAATCTCCTAGTGGAATAAATCCTAGTAATTAAGTGGTATAGACGTATACTAATTAAATAGTGTAAGCATGTCTCTGTGTCTTGTTATGTAAAATTATTGGATTTTTAAACTGTATTAAAAATTTAGCTATTTTTAAAATTTATTATTTGATTTTGAGAGTTGATACCCAATCAGTTACAGTAGAGGTTGGCACAGTTTTTTGTTCAGAGCCACATGATAAATATTTTAGACTTGAGGATCATACAGACTCTTGATACTCAGCTCTGCTATCATGGCTCAACAGTAGGCAGAGGCAATTCATAAACAAATTGGTATGGCTGTGTTTCAGTAAAACTTTATTAAAACAGAAGACCAGTTTGTGGGGCCATAGTTTGCTGACTGCTGAATTAGATTGAGGGTTCCTGTGGTTTTGATCTTTGGCATTTTCATGTTTTCTTTTCTTTTACATTATTGTTCAGAAAACTTGGCATTTAGTGATAAAGATCATCTCCAAACTTGTTTTAAAATAAAAAGCAAGAAAGTGCTTAAGTAATGAATTGCTTCATCTCTGTAGCCAAGTCCTAATTCCTATATGTTGTCCTCTCTGAAATAGGATGTATATTTTTTCTGAGAGTTGAACTTCTACTTTAAGTAGATGGATTCCTTGGTAACAGTTAAATTATAGGCAGCAGGCTATTTTCGCAGTTGCTATATCCTTAGTGGCTAGCATGATACCTGGCATATAGTAGATAGTCATCAAAAGGTTTTGAATGAATTGTTGTAAAACAAAAAAATACATTCTTATATTTTATTGTAAAGAATGTCAATGAGGAAGAAAGTTGTGTAATCAGGATAACCTAGTATTTTAGCGTTTTAATTACATATTAAATTAAAAAATAATTACGCACTGTTCAAATTGTTAGGCAAAACAATTTAAATGAAGGTGGTTTGCTTCTTTATGAAAGTAAGATTATAATAATCCTTTTTGACATATTTAATAGGAAGTTAAATTAATGCATGTTAGCATATAAAACCCATTGTCATAGGTTTATGGAGAGAAAAGCAGTTACTTAGAATGGCAACTTAGAATATGTCCATATAAAAGAACCTAAGGAAGGAAAGCCAAGAAAATGAAAGTGAAATGAATGGTCAGAGTTGTTAGAAGAAAGTAAGAAGGGACTGTATTGGGGTCAGAGTTCAGAAAGAGGGAGTAGTGTGTGGAGGAAACAAAGCAAAACCTGAAAACTGACAAAAAAACGGGCAAATAATATAAAAAATATACTTGGAATGTAAGTTCTAGTAGTGTGTTCTGAGAAGACTAGAAACACAATTCTAATAAACCTATGAAGTTTTTCAGAACCAATCTACACAAAAGTGACTGAAATTGATTACTCAGAAGAATGAAAACAAATAGTTGTTTAGTTCTAGAATGTTTGGCAGAGGTGAAAAGAGATATAAAAATGAGCTCAGTTTCATAGGTGATTTTGGAGAATGGATAAATATTTTGATGACAATAAAAGAACTAGAAAAAATGATGAATTAGGAAATAAAACCAGAATCTTCCACTTTTAAGTGTCTTTCTTTACTAATTTAAAATAAAAATTTCAATATTCTTTGCTCATAATCCATCAGAACTTTGACTTGTAAAACCTCTAAAGCAGTTACTTTCAATGCTGTATTTAAGCCACTTTTAATTAGCAGTTTTATTCCAACTTGTGTTTGGACTACTGAATTATTTTTTGGCCTATTAAACTCTTTATTCTGTGGGTTAATGTTGAATCATTTTTTCTAGGAACTGACAGTTTCAGGGATGCTAGAACTGCCTTTCTCTGGTCTAGTTGTACTTTGATTTTTTTAAATTACAATGAGATGAAAATTTCAGTACACTAGGAAACATAAACCTATCAAAAGGATTTCTCCCACACTTTATTTCTTGTCCAATGGAGTGCAAATAATACCTGTACTTTTCCGTATCTCCACTTGAAGGTAGGGCTCTTCAATTGTTTAAAAAGTCCTTGTACTCAGAACTAGTTTATTAGTTAGCTGAAAAATTGTAGTTGGGCAATAGAAGTTTTACCTCCAAACTGTGTTCAGGCCTCCATACATACCAGCACATGAGTGTTCTAGAAAAAATGTAAGTGTTCTGATCCTTCATATTACTTTCTCTATGGCAGAAATTGTGAGGTTCAGTCACAGCTTCTTTTTTGCCTTGCTTGGAAAACTAGTGACAGGTTTGTCCTTAATTTGTTTATGGGGACAAACATATCAAACGTGAAAAATGGCAATAGATCTTTAAACAGGGAATTTGCATAAGTTATTCATTTTCTCTCAGGGAAAAAAATGTAATGCATCTTGTGAGAAAGGGTACAGTGACTTTTTATACCTTGTCTAGGTATAAGGGTTATGATTTGTTTTCATTTGTTTTCACAAGGACAAATTGTTACATGATGGCATAAGGAATCTTAGATTCCATTTGGAGTTGATTATTTCTTATAATAATGTCATCTTTATTTGATTGCTGTGGTATGGTAGGAAAATGGGATTGGTACTAGATACCTATATTTAACTTTAGGATTCACATTCCTTCAAACAAGAGGCATCTTCTTTTAGCCTAATTTCCTTATCAAGAAAATGAAGTTTTCTTCAAGATTACCAGAATTGTTTTGAACATTAATAGCTGGTATGGCAAAAATTTGCGAATCATATTGCTATACAAATGTAAATGCATTTTCTTTTAAAACTCTTAAAATTACTGAAGCTTTAAAGTCAAGAAAAAGAGTATGACAGTTCATGGAAATGAATAGTTATCATCTGACCAAAAATTAATCAATTAGAAGTATTATTTGTTAATTAATGTAAAACTAGAGAGCTAAAATATTTTAAAAAGAATAATTTTGTCTAAATTTTTAGAATGTGAATAAGAGGACCTAACAATTTGTTTTCTTCCATTCATTTGGCAAAGGAAAAATGATTAAGAAAGAAGAAATGTTTCTCTTAATTTTTACAGTTACAATTATATAACTTCTGATTAAGACTTGGTCCAAACTGTGTAGTCTGAGAGGGACAGAACACTAATATAAGTTGTTAAATCACCTTATGACTAATAGGTTAACAGTTTTACAATTAAAAGTGTGTCTTATGTTTGAAAGCATAAGGTAAATTTTGCCTGGAAATTGTAACACATGTTCTTACCTATAATTTATTGATGTTTAATTGTAGACAACTAGGCTTTGTTCCTTTTAAGTATACGATATATGACCATTGGATGTATGAATCTAAGGTTTTATTTTGTTTTTTTCGTGTTTAAAAAATTTTTTGTAATGTCTGTTTATTTTTGAAAGAGAGCGCATGCATGTGCACAGAGGAGGGGCAGAGAGAGAGGGAGACACAGAATCCAAAGCAGGTACCAGGCTTTGAGCTCTCAGCACAGAGCCTGATGCGGGGCTTAAACCCACAAACTGTAAGATCATGACCTGAGCCAAAGTTGGACACTGAACCGACTGAGACATCAGCTACCCCCTGGTTTTGTTTTGTTTTAATAGAAGATAAGGAAGGCACTGCTTTTGTTCTCTTTCTGTCTGTTTCATCAGTTACCAAAAGTCCACTCTTCTAGTCCAGATACAACTTTATTTAAACTAAATGCTGTGGGCAATAAGCTTAGGAATTTCCTGAGCTTGTGCTTATGGTTTAACAAGGCATAAAGAAATAGGAAGCCACAGGACAAAAGCATCCAAGATTAGGTAAACAAGATTAGGTAAACAGGGCAAAGCACCCCCAGTATAGAACAAAGGTATAGGAATAGGAAACCTCAGAATAAAAGCATCCAAGATTACATAAACAAGATTAGGTGTTCAGGGTGGAAATGCTCCCCTAAAATTTAGTACAGTAGCAGAAAGCTGCTTTCACAGGCAGGAAGGACAAAACAGGCAAACAGGACTATGGACCAAAGCAGGGAAAAGTTGCTGGGACCGGAGCTAATTAGTAAAAGAAAGGTGCCTTGTTGACTCTGAGGTACGTGCTCTGTTTTATCCCCTAGGCAAGTTTAGGTAAACCAGAAGTGGTGCCTCGTGTCTGCTGTAAACAACCATTTGTCCCGCATCAAGATTTTGTTTTGTATTGACCCAAATCCGTAACACCACATATCTTCAAAACCCCCTTTCCCTCACACCCATGAGTTAATGTTCATGGTTTCATTGTCTCTTTGTGCACGTCCATCATGCTTGTAAGCCTTCTGATACTAATAAAAACAGAGCAGGGACCCTTACTTGGGCTCTTGTCTCCTCCCGGACATTAGCCTCTCTCGCATTTTAATCCTGCATCCTCTCTCTTGCTGGACAAGAGAAAACTCCAGACCCAGAGTCTATGACAAAATGCCACAAAGTGAGTATTGCCAATGCAAGAAAAATAGCATATACTGAACTCTGATATGCCATTTTTAGTACTGAGTGCCAAAGGCTAAGCAAGGGCTTGAAGCCAACAATACAGTAATAAAGTGTTAGGACTTAGAAGGGTTTTAGAGGTTATTAATTCTAACTCCTCTTTTCAAATTCTGGTGTTTGGATAAATTAGCCATTTGAGACTTGATTTACTTTCATATAATTTGATAATAGACTTGTTGAACCTTAATGTGAATGTTAGGATTATACTAATGTAAAAAAATATTATAAAATGTTAATGATTATTAACAACTTATTAACGATTGTTAACAATTATTACTATTGTGATCAAACTTATTCCCATATTTTCAAAAATCAACTAAAAGCACTAACAAAAGATATATATATATACAAAACATAAGTAATGCTTAAAGTGAAAAATTTGATGCTAAACCCCTGCCTTTGTGTGTGGACTAACAGATACTAATTTATACTTTTGTGTTTTTAATTTTATTTTTGATATTTTAACACACTGCTACATGAATAATCAGATTTAAAATAGGTAAGGAGATACTTGAAAACATGAAACTAAAAGGTTGTGTCAGATCTGCAAAATTCTTTCAAGACTTTCAGGATAAAAGGAAGCAATGTAAGAAAACAAAAGCAAAAAGAATATACATCTTCTGTTTCCTATTTATTTTAGGATCTTTTTTTTTTTTTTTTTTTTTTTTTTTAAGAGAGAAATATTGAGAGAGACAGACAGAACATGAGAGGGGCAGGAGAGAGAATCTTAAGCAGGTTTCATGCGCAGCATGGAGCTGGACACAGGATTCCATCCCATGACCCTAGGATCATGACTTGAGGTAAAATAGACAATCAACTGAGCCACCCAGGTGCACCAGGATCTTCTATTTTATTTTTATACCATCCATTTCTCACTTCAAAAGATGATGATTCTTGTCTTCATTAGGAGTGGTAATAATTTTAACATCTACTGAACTCCTATCATCTTATATTATTTTTTTTAAGGTCTCCCTCTATCCTCTACCTTTAACTTTCATATTACTGGGAATTTAGTTAATTCATTTTCTTGCCTTAAAGAACCTTAAACTTTAAGTATTTTTGACATTTGACTATCAGTAACCTACTTTAAAAACTCTCTGGAGAAAGAGATTACACCATTTCACTGTAATCCATTCAGGTATTTAATAGTCCTCCTCGAAGAGATACTTCCATTTAATCAGGTAGGCATACTAGAGATGTAAATCCTTGTGTCTTGAGTATTTTCTTAATTCTGCAGCCGACTTTAGAAGATAGCTAGGCAGTTTTATGAAGGAATAAAGATACTAAGGAATGGTATTATGTCTTTGACATATAGTAGGCAACTAGTAAATATTTTTTTGTCTACTTTTTTCCCAGTCTTTGTTGTAAGTGTTCCTAAACTACTCTCACTGTTAACTTAATGTAAGTCTTTTAACCCCATTTGACTGAGCCTCTTGAGGGAAAGAATTTTTTCTTCATCATCTGTAAGATCTTTGATAATCAGACCTAGTAATGGGAGGTAATTAGTTAGTTTTTGTTTGTTTGTCTTCTGAACTGGAGATATTTTGAGTTTTAGTAACCAACTTATGAGTGTTATAGACTCCTAAATATTTTGTAGCATAAAGCTGAGGACATCACATTTTGTGACAAATGACAAGGTTTCTCTTGGCAACACAGAGCTGTTGACAGTTAAGAAGTCTGGGACTTAATAGACACTTAGCCTCTTTGGAACCTTGTACAATAGATTTGGCTGTAGATGCTGACTTTGGAAATTAAACTGAATAGGTAAAAGAGTAACCAAAAGGTGTGGCACTCTAGGTTGTCTTCACAATAATGTTGTTGATACTAACTTTTCAAGTGGAGCTAGTGTAAATCAGGCAGGGCATATCAGGGAATTCAGTTATAGGTAATCATCATGAACAGATGTAATATCTTGGAGCCAAATTTTGCTATTCAGCAGAGGCCTGGAACATGGCTTCAGATCCCCAGATACAGAACTGGTAAGAAAATAGAGAAGCAGATACTGAAGCAAATTCCAGCCCTGGAATCTTGAACATATTGGGTGAGGGAAAGCTGAGACCCCAGAGCAGACATGAGAGCCTAGAGGTGGTATTTGATTTGTTTAGTAGCCTACGGTACTTGGGATGGTAATATTGCTTTGGCAGTAGTGGGTCTATGTCAGTACTTGGTCTGGAAGGGTGACTAGTGCTAAGCCCTAACAGATAAGTAGATAACTCTATTTAATAATGAATTGCTTTCATCTGGAATCTTCCAAGGGCCCGACTCTTCAGATATGGAGCAAGAAAATGAGAGAAGTGTGGGATGCAAAACTTGATAGATCTAGGAGGATTACCTTGATGCCTGTTAAAATCTCCAGGGATTTGTTTGTTTCTTGGACTGTGAGGTCCTATAGTACATTGCAGGTGCTCAGAAGATACTTGTTGAATGATAACTAAATGAAGATGGTCACTCAGATATTGTAGTGCCATTAATACAACCTAGTTTAAGTATGTGGATTATTTCCCTTTTATGATTATGGGAATAATAAACTCATTACTTCAGAACTCAAATACACAATTTCCAGATTAAATTATCAGTCTGGGTAATAGGTTATAGGTGTCACTTAAAAAAAAATTTTTTTTTGTTTTTTAACGTCTATTCATTTTTTGAGAGCACAAGCAGGGGAGGGGGCAGAGAGAGGGGGAGACACAGAATCTGAAGCAGGCTCCAGGCTCTGAGTTGTCAGCACAGAGCCCGATGTGGGGCTTGAACTCATGAAACGCGAGATCATGACCTGAGCTGAAGTTGGATGCTTAACCTACTGAGCCACCCAGGGGCCCCTAGGTGTCACTTCTGTTGCTTTTGTTCACTATATACCCCACTCAGTAAATAATTATTGAATATATTTTTTGCTGAATATTATGTTTCGTGATCAACTTTATTTTGTGTCTTTTTTATGTAGATATTTTTCAAGGGTCACTATGAGTATCTTCATGTACTATGCACTGAGAGATCTATAAAAAAGTGTTAAGATGTACTCTCTGCCAGCAAGAAGCTTAAATTAGGGTAGCTAACTCAGAAAGGTAGGTAAGTATGCCATTCAGTAAATGAAGAGTGCAATGATGTTTAAGAAGAAAATATTTATAACTATACATTGAAAACTGGATAATGACAGCCTAGTTAGTATTTTGAAAACATATTCTCTAATATTCTCTTAGTTTTAACGAGGAACTGTTAAAGAACTGTTATTTCACATTTTTATCAGCTGGAAGAGAACCAATTTATTTTTCAAGTGAGGTGTTACTAGATAATTCATTGATATTTCCAAAAGAAAATTTATAGAATTCTAGTTAAGCTGCAGTAGGAAAGAAAGACATGTTCTGTAAATTATTAACCATATTTAAGGAGGAGCAGAGAGAAAGGGTAATGGAGGATTTGAAGCTCCACTATGCTGACAGCAGAGAGCCTGATGCAGGGCTTGAACTTAGGAACCATGAGATCATGACCTGAGTCGAACTTGGACACTTAACTGACTGAACCAGCCAGGTGTCCAAGAGCACACTTATTTTGATGAGCACTGAGTAATATATGGAACTGTTGAATCTATTGTACACTTAATACTAAGATAACTCTGTTAACTACACTGTAATTAAAATACAAAAGAAGTGAACAAACCAAAAATCATGTCATGCCAGTTGGATTATAATAAAAATCCAAGTGAATTCAAATTAAAGTGGATAATGTAGAATTTTTGAACTGTGTTCTATTTTTAAGAATGGATGAGAGAACAAAAGTTCTTATTAAATTAACAAAAAAAACTTAAGTCACATTTGCAAACAAAATCACTTTATTTTTCATACATAGTAGTGTTGCTAGTTCATTTTTTAAGCTTATCTGCTATGGACGCTAACTCTACTTTAGTCCTCAAATTTACATCTTTTTTTTTTTTTTTTCCTGTGGACTAGAAAAGGCCTTACATTTTCTAAGTTTTGAACTAAATTTTTAGTTCAAGTGTTACTTGTGTTTTGTGTTTTTATTGCTACTCTTCTTACAGTCTTGAACATATACTTGTAGTGAATTCAGGAATGAAGGTGGGGAGTTGGGAGGAAGCCAGTAGAGTCAACAAATGTTTGAGATTCCAGGCTTGGGACAATTCTTTCGTGATAAAATTTAGAAAATTCTCACTAAGGCAGATTTTGGACACAGCCACCTTCTTAAGAGGATCCTTTGCTTTACTTTTATTACCCTTTAACCTGGAGAATCTTAAACATGTAGTAGAATTCTGACTGGAAATCTTTGCTAGCCTAAGATTTCTCCTACTTCTTATGGAGCATTTTTGAGCATCTTATTTCTCTGAATGTATATGACCCTTCCCTTCTTCCTTCCTTCCAATCTAATGTCCTTCTGACCTTAAATAAAACGTCACCAGATTTCACTTTCCTTAAGCAATTCATTTGACTTCTACCTTCATAGAGTTCTTAGGATGAGAACTAAGAAATCTCAGTGTCACTAAAAACAAGTCTGAATATTAGGCTAGTCATTTCATGTCTTTGGTCCTTAATGTTCATATCTTTAATTGAGTAAGTTGGACTAGTAGGTGATCTTATGAGTCTTTACAGCTACAAGAATGTAACAATTCTAAGTAAATTGCCTGGTTCGATGACATGTTTTTTCAGTTTACTGAAACATGTGATGAAGTGCCTGTCTACTGTGTACCAGTTATAGGACTAGGTGCTCTAGAAATTAAATATAAGATCATTTCTTATTGATAGAATTTTAAGCTGTTGTGGGGATTATCAGAGAGAAATATAAATTATGAAACAACATGGTGTGGTGTAGTGTTTTTCAAAATGTGTCACATTCAGATGCTTGGTATGATGTTAAAGATGTTACAGATAAAGCATTAAGTAACATTAAATTTCTTTTAAAAAGTTTTTCCCTTTTTAATTCTCTTTCAGTCCTTTTCACTATCTTAAACATAAGCCTTTAACACCTGGAACACTTAGTATTCTCCCTTTTCAACAAAGAGGGGCTGAGGCTCAGAACATTCTGTGGGCAACATTCTCTATTAGAGTTTAATGAAATATCTATTTACTGTCATCCTTTCTTTATGGCTAGTCATACCTTTTTCTCAGTGTGACAGTGACATAAAGGTTTTATTTGTAAGTTTTTGTTTAAAAAGTGAGTTGATTAAAAATGCTAACATTGGAAAAAGCTGGTATATTGTTTTAAGAATTGCCGAAATTAGTGATGTCTTCCTTCTTTTCCCTGGACTGTTTTATTATAAGTCACAAAAAATTAGAAATTTTAGGAGAGATGGGTCAAAGATACTGTTTAGTCTTTGTTATTGCGGTGTCTTAACAATATGTATGTGCTCTACTTTCAGTCTGTTGGGTCAAAGTGGGACTCTTCACTTTTCCAAAGGGTGTTGGTTTCAGACGTGATATTGTTCCTTCTGTGACTAGGGGCAGAGGAGTACAGAAGAATTGTATGTAATTTTTGCTGGGACACACATTGTGGGTCCTATGGTAAAATTTAGTTATACTTTTGTCCATAGTGAAATCTCACTAGTCTTGTGGAGATGGGGATAATCCCTTTAGTTCTTTCCTTTGCTTTATCTGGTAATCAATCAAATGGAGACTTGACTTCTCTCTCTCAAAAATCTTAGAATGAGATTGGTCAAAACAGAACAGAATTTCTTAATACCAGAAGGAAGATTTGCATGTATTATTCATTTTTCCTTAGTGTAGATGTACAGGTACTATTTAGACCTTGATTGGCAAATCTTGGCCATAATTGAATAATACCCTGGGTTATTTGAAAAAGGAACAATTGTATCATGGCACATTCTAGGGATTTCTAGGCTCCCTGTATTGATTTACATGAGTATGCTCCATAATTATACACACATAACCGAAGTATGAGAAGCACTGGTGTGGTGCAAAATGCATGGAACCTGTAGTTAGGATAACTTGGATTTTCTCTGGCTCTACTAGTAACTACTGAGTATCCTTACCTAAGACCCTTAAATTCTGTTTTATTGTCCTTATCATTAAAGCAGAAGGATATACTTGATTTTGGATGGATTACAAATTTTGTAAAGTCCCTTCATCTCTAATTTTATTTATTAAAAATTTTTTTAATGTTTATTTTTAAGAGAGAGAGAGCACACAGGTGGGGGAGACGCAGAGAGAGAGGGAGACACAGAATCTGAAGTAAGCTCCAGGCCCCAAGCTGTCAGCACAGAGCCCAGTGTGGGATTCGAACCCCTGTGATATCATGACCTGAGCTAAAGTCGAATGCTCAACTGACTGAGCCACCCACGTGCCCCTCTAATTTTATAATAACCCAGTATATACCCTGTTTTAGTCCCTTGCTACTTGAAGTTTGGTCTGTGTACTAGTAACAGCATCATCTGAAAGTTTGTTAGAAATGTAGTCTCATACTTTAACCCTAGACCTACTGAATCAGATTTTTCCAGATTTCCTGGGTGACTACATCAGAATGAAAGTTTGAGAGGCACTGCTTTAGACTGCTTCTTTATTTCATTTGTCACTTGAATGTCCAATCGCTTATCAGAACAAAGGGGAAAGTATATTAGAAGGCATAGGAATTGGTTTGAAAAAAGGGAATTGTGGTGATTCATGTCCCTCAAGATTAGCATAACTGAAGAACAATTAAACCTAATAATGCTATTTCAAATTATGAATTATTTAAATGGTTAGAACTCATTTTTAGAAAAGGGGGATTTTAAAATCATTTACCTCTTTAAGTCGTTTAATACATGAGAGAAAGATGATAGCTAGCATTTATTAAGAATATATACTAGTCTTTATTACGTGGATATAGTCTGTTGGCAGCACTAAGGGATTGACATTAGGGTATTTTAGCTTTTCCTGTTATTTCCACCACTAATTTCCACCCCCACCAAATCCCCCAAATAAACTTAGGTTGTGTATAGTATGTTTGCCATGGAAATTTAAGATAAATCTCTTAGATTTCTGTGCTTGTAGGCAGATTGCTATCCTGAAGCCCTTATATAGATATCACTGGTATTGTTAAACATATTTTCACAATGGAAAAACAGGTTGTAGAGAGGTTTAGTAAATTGACTAAGGTCTCTCAATTAATAACTGGCTGAGCCATGATTGATATATCTTTGGATGATTGAGTTCAGTTCTCCTTCTGTTTATACCATACCATTTCTCACTTGAAAAAAGAAAAGTTCAGATTTATTACAAAATAGCTAAAGAATGAACATTTCCTATAGAAAAGAATTATGCTTCCTTTAAAAACCTTTAGAAGAGGATCCTGGGAAGATGGCAGCGTAGGAAAACGATGGGCTCACCGCGCGTCCTGCTGATCACTTAGATTCCACCTACACCTGCCTCAATAACCCAGAAAACTGCCAGAAGACTAGCAGAATGGAGTCTCCAGAGCCAAGCGCAGACGAAAGGCCCACGGAAGAGGGTCCCCTCCCGAAGCAGATCTCCGAAGGAAAAGCCAGCTGAGCCTGCCCCTCCTGCCCCGGTGCACCTTGCCGATCCACCCCAGCTAATACGCCACATCCCCAGCACCACAAGCCTGGCAGTGTGCAAGTAGCCCAGATGGGCCACGACACCCCACAGTGAATCCCGCCCCTAGGAGAGGGGAAGAGAAGGCGCACACCAGTCTGACTGTGGCCCCAGCAGCGGTGGGCTGGGGGGCAGACATCAGGTCTGACTGCGGCCCCGCCCACCAACACAAGTTATTCAAGACACCACAGGGGAAGTGCCCCACAGTCCCGCACGACTCCAGGTTCTATCCAAA
The DNA here is from genome assembly GCF_018350195.1 of Panthera tigris. Classification (NCBI taxonomy): domain Eukaryota; kingdom Metazoa; phylum Chordata; class Mammalia; order Carnivora; family Felidae; genus Panthera; species Panthera tigris. The sequence goes on from NC_056665.1 coordinate 111,969,994, forward strand.
ATGACGAAACAGAAGAATTCCTCTCAGAAAAATGTCCAGGAAATAACAACAGCTAACGAACTGATCAAGAATGATTTAAACAATATAACAGAAAGTGAATTTAGAATGATAGTCATAAAATTAATCGCTGGGCTTGAAAACAGTATAAAGGACAGCAGAAAATCTCTTGCTACAGAGATCAAGGGACTCAGGAACAGCCAGGTAGAGGTAAAAAATGCTATCAATGAGTTGCAAAATAAAATGGAGACAACTACGGCTTGGATTGAAGAGGCAGAGGAGAGAATAGGTGAACTAGAAGATAAAATTATGGAAAAAGAAGAAGCTGAGAAAAAAGATAAATCCAGGAGTATGAGGGGAAAATTACAGAACTAAGTGATGCACTAAAGAGAAATAATGTACGCATAATTGGTATTCCAGAGGAGGAAGAGAGAGGGAAAGGTGCTGAAGGTGTACTTGAAGAAATAATAGCTGGGAACTTCCCGGATCTGGGGAAGGAAAAAGGCATTGAAATCCAAGAGGCACAGAGAACTCCCTTCAGACGTAACTTGAATCGATCTTCTGCACGACATATCATAGTGAAACTGGCAAAATACAAGGATAAAGAGAAAATTCTGAAAGCAGCTAGAGATAAACGTGCTCTAACATATAAGGGGAGACCTATAAGACTCATGACCGATCTGTCTGACACTTGGCAGGCCAGAAAGGAATGGCAGGAGATCTTCAATGTGATGAACAGAAAAAAAAAATATGCAGCCGAGAATCCTTTATCCAGCAAGTCTGTCATTTAGAATAGAAGGAGAGATAAAGGTCTTCCCAAACAAACAAAAACTGAAGGAATTCGTCACCACTAAACCAGCCCTACAAGAGATCCTAAGGGGGATCCTGTGAGACAAAGTACCAGAGACATGGCTACAAGCATGAAACCTACGGACATCACAATGACTCTAAACCCGTATCTTTCTATAATAACACTGAATGTAAATGGACTAAATGCGCCCAAAAGACATGGGGCATCAGAATGGATAAAAAAACAAGACCCATCTATTTGCTGTCTACAAGAGACTCATTTTAGACCTGAGGACACCTTTAGATTGAGAGTGAAGGGATGGAGAACTATTTATCATGCCACTAGAAGTCAAAAGAAAGCTGGAGTAGCCATACTTGTATCAGACAAACTAGACTTTAAATTAAAGGCTGTAACAAGAGATGAAGAAGGGCATTATACAATAATCACAGGGTCTATCCATCAGGAAGAGCTAACAATTATAAATGTCTATGTGCCGAATACAGGAGCCCCCAAATATATAAAACAATTACTCACAAACATAAGCAACCTTATTGATAAGAATGTGGTCATTGCAGGGGACTTTAACACTCCACTTACAGAAATGGATAGATCATCTAGACACACGGTCAATAAAGAAACAAGGGCCCTGAATGATACACTGGATCAGATGGACTTGACAGATATATTTAGAACTCTGCATTCCAAAGCAACAGAATATACTTTCTTCTCGAGTGCACATGGAACATTCTCCAAGATAGATCACATACTGGGTCATAAAACAGCCCTTCATAAGTATACAATAATTGAAATCATACCATGCATACTTTCAGACCACAATGCTATGAAGCTTGAAATCAACCACAGGAAAAAGTCTGGAAAACCTCCAAAAGCATGGAGGTTAAAGAACACCCTACTAACGAATGAGTGGGTCAACCAGGCAATTAGAGAAGAAATTAAAAAATATATGGAAACAAATGAAAATGAAAATACAACAATCCAAACGCTTTGGGATGCAGCGAAGGCAGTCCTGAGAGGAAAATACATTGCAATCCAGGCCTATCTCAAGAAACAAGAAAAATCCCAAACACAAAATCTAAAAGCACACCTAAAGGAAATAGAAGAAGAACAGCAAAGACAGCCTAAATCCAGCAGAAGAAGAGAAATAATAAAGATCAGAGCAGAAATAAACAATATAGAATCTAAAAAAACTGTAGAGCAGATCAACGAAACCAAGAGTTGGTTTTTTGAAAAAATAAACAAAATTGATAAACCTCTAGCCAGGCTTCTCAAAAAGAAAAGGGAGATGACCCAAATAGATAAAATCATGAATGAAAATGGAATTATTACAACCAATCCCTCAGAGATACAAGCAATTATCAGGGAATACTATGAAAAATTATATGCCAACAAACTGCACAACCTGGAAGAAATGGACAAATTCCTAAACACCCACATGCTTCCAAAACTCAATCAGGAGGAAATAGAAAGCTTGAACAGACCCATAACCAGCGAAGAAATTGAATCAGTCATCAAAAATCTCCCAGCAAATAAGAGTCCAGGACCAGATGGCTTCCCAGGGGAGTTCTACCAGATGTTTAAAGCAGAGATAATACCTATCCTTCTCAAGCTATTCCAAGAAATAGAAAGGGAAGGAAAACTTCCAGACTCATTCTATGAAGCCAGTATTACTTTGATTCCTAAACCAGACAAAGAGTCATTAAAAAAAGAGAACTACAGGCCAATATCCCTGATGAATATAGATGCCGAAATTCTCAATAAGATACTAGCAAATCGAATTCAACAGCATATAAAAAGAATTATTCACCATGATCAAGTGGGATTCATTCCTGGGATGCAGGGCTGGTTCAACATTCGCAAATCAATCAATGTGATACATCACATTAATAAAAGGAAAGATAAGAACCATATGATCCTGTCAATCGATGCAGAAAAGGCCTTTGACAAAATTCAGCAACCTTTCTTAATAAAAACCCTCGAGAAAGTTGGGATAGAAGGAACATACTTAAACATCATAAAAGCCATTTATGAAAAGCCCACAGCTAACATCATCCTGAATGGGGAAAAACTGAGAGCTTTTTCCCTGAGATCAGGAACACGACAGGGATGCCCACTCTCACCACTGTTGTTTAACATAGTGTTGGAAGTGCTAGCATCAGCAATCAGACAACAAAAGGAAATCAAAGGCATCCAAATTGGCAAAGATGAAGTCAAGCTTTCGCTTTTTGCAGATGACATGATATTATACATGGAAAATCTGATAGACTCCACCAGAAGTCTGCTAGAACTGATACATGAATTCAGCAAAGTTGCAGGATACAAAGTCAATGTATAGAAATCAGTTGCATTCTTATACACTAACAATGAAGCAACAGAAAGACAAATAAAGAAACTGATCCCATTCACATGCACCAAGAAGCATAAAATATCTAGGAATAAATCTAACCAAAGATGTAAAAGATCTGTATGCTGAAAACTATGAAATATGAAAGCTTATGAAGGAAATTGAAGAAGATATAAAGAAATGGTAAAACATTCCATGCTCATGGATTGGAAGAATAAATATTGTCAAAATATCAATACTACCCAAAGCTATCTACACATTCAATGCAATCCCAATCAAAATTGAACCAGCATTCTTCTCGAAACTAGAACAAGCAATCCTAAAATTCATATGGAACCACAAAAGGCCCCGAATAGCCAAAGTAATTTTGAAGAAGAAGACCAAAGCAGGAGGCATCACAATCCCAGACTTTAGCCTCTACTACAAAGCTGTAATCATCAAGACAGCATGGTATTGGCACAAAAACAGACACATAGACCAATGGAATAGAATAGAAACCTCAGAACTAGACCCACAAACGTATGGCCAACTCATCTTTGACAAAGCAGGAAAGAATATCCAATGGAAAAAAGACAGTCTCTTTAACAAATGGTGCTGGGAGAACTGGACAGCAACATGCAGAAGATTGAAACTAGACCACTTTCTCACACCATTCACAAAAATAAACTCAAAATGGATAAAGGACCTGAATGTGAGACAGGAAACCATCAAAACCCTAGCGGAGAAAGCAGGAAAAGACCTCTCTGACCTCAGCTGTAGCAATTTCTTACTTGACACATCCCCAAGGGCAAGGAAATTAAAAGCAAAAATGAACTACTGGGACCTTATGAAGATAAAAAGCTTCTGCACAGCAAAGGAAACAACCAACAAAACTAAAAGGCAACCAACGGAATTGATTGGGAAAAGTATTTGCAAATGACATATCGGACAAAGGGCTAGTATCCAAAATCTATAAAGAGCTCACCAAACCCCACACCCGAAAAACAAATAACCCAGTGAAGAAATGGGCAGAAAACATGAATAGACACTTCTCTAAAGAAGACATCCGGATGGCCAACAGGCACATGAAAAGATGTTCAACGTTGCTCCTCATCAGGGAAATACAAATCAAAACCACACTCAGATATCACCTCACGCCATTCAGAGTGGCCAAAATGAACAAATCAGGAGACTATAGATGCTGGAGAGGATGTGGAGAAACGGGAACCCTCTTGCACTGTTGGTGGGAATGCAAATTGGTGCAGCCACTCTGGAAAACAGTGTGGAGGTTCCTCAAAAAATTAAAAATAGACCTACCCTATGACCTAGCAATAGCACTGCTAGGAATTTATCCAACGGATACAGGAGTACTGATGCATGGGGGCACTTGTACCCCAATGTTTATAGCAGCACTCTCAAGAATAGCCAAATTATGGAAAGAGCTGAAATGTCCATGAGAAAAAATGAAATATTGGCCTTTTGTAGCAACGTGGATGGAACTGGAGAGTGTGATGCTAAGTGAAATAAGCCATACAGAGAAAGACAGATACATATGGTTTCACTCTTATGTGGATCCTAAGAAACTTAACAGAAACCCATGGGGGAAGGGAAAAAAAAGAGGTTAGAGTGGGAGAGAGCCAAAGCATAAGAGACTGTTTAAAACTGAGAACAAACTGAGGGTTGATGGGGGGTGGGAGGGAGGGGAGGGTGGGTGAGGGGTATTGAGGAGGGCACCTTTTGGGATGAGCACTGGGTGTTGTATGGAAACCAATTTGACAATAAACTTCATATATTGAAAAAAAAAATAAAAATAAAACAAAAACAAAAAAAATAAAAACCTTTAGAAGGATTTCATAATCTTTTGTAAAACACAGATGACTTGCAAAATTTTAATTTTTTTGTAACTTTTAGAGACACAGGTAATCGGATAAGTATACTTGTGTTATGGGTCAGAGTTCAGTCAAGGAAACAGCCACTATGATTGTTATGAAATCATGAATTTATTATGGCTGTATTAAACCTTATACAGTTATGGGAGCAACTGGAAAGTAAGAATCCTAAAGGAAGAGTTGGAAGTATAGAGAAAAGGCACCAGTCACTTCTGCAGAGACACTATTGTGGGGTGGAGCTTACAAGGGAATATGGGAAACCAGGCATTTGAAATCTTTATAGGGAGTTCACGAAGAATTAACTAGTGGATAAGTCTGTAGAAGGCTGTTGCCTCTGTTCACCACATCTAACCATGTTGATCTTCAGATGGCTGCTGCTTGATTTCCCCCTTCCATGTCTCATGCACATTACTCTGGATTACCTTGGAACTAATCAGAGAAGGGGATTCTGGGGAAACATAGTTCTGGCTTATCCAAGTGGATATTATAAAACCACCACAATATGACTTATGACTTAAGACTAAAAAAGATGCTAAGCAATTGGTTGATGTATATATTTACTATTAGTAAGGAATATATTGACACAAAAAGAATACACATATTCTTTTCATTAATCATTCATTGTGGGGTTTTGGGTGAAATATCAGGACTTTGGGGACTTTGGATTCCAATCATATTTTGGACTTTTGGCCAAGTTGCTTAATTGTAGTCATGTTCTCTTCTATAAAAACAAAGAGCCAGCTTTATTTGGTAAATATTAGGAAAATGGAAATTCCTATACTTTTCCTCAACATTTTATTATGAAAATATTCTGACATAGCAAAGGTGAAATAATTATACTTTGAATATCCACTTAGGAACCACCTAGATTTTGCTGTTAATATTTAACCACCTGAGCAACCCAGGCATCCCTACTGGTGTTAATATTATTTATTCATTCACTCATTTTTATTTTTTTAATGTTTATTTTGAGAGAGAGAGCGCATACAAGCCAGGGAGGGGCAGAGAGCGAGAGAGAGAGAGAGAGAGCGAGAATCCAAGCAGGCTCCTTGCTCAAACTCATGAACCATGAGGCCAGCTCGGGCTTGAATTCAGGAACCATGAGATCATAACCTGAGCTGAAATCAAGAGTCAGATGTTTAACCAACTGAGTCACCGAGGCACCCCCCATTTATTTATTTTTGGAGCAGGGGAGAGGGGGAGAGAGAGAGAGAGAGAGAGAGAGAGAGAGAGAGAGAGAGAGAGAGAGAGAGAAGACTATTAAGCAGGGTCCACACTCAGTGTGGAGCCTGATGCAGGGTTTGGTCCCACGACCCTGGGATCATTACCTGAGTCGAAATCAAGAGTGGTAAGCTCAACTGACTGAGCCAGCCAGGTACCCCAATATTTTATTATTCATGCTTCATCATACATATCTTAACCACCTGTCTGTCCTACATTCCATCTATTAATGCATTTTATTTTTGGTGCAAAGTAAATTTCAGACATTGGTATAGTTCTCCCTAAATACTTCAACATGCATATTATTAATTAGTATTCAGTATTGATTTACACTTTTTTATTTTGATTGAAAATTTGCATATAGTGAAATAAAAAGTCTACTTTTCCTGAGTTTTGACAAGTGCATGTAACTATTGTAATCAAAATCCATATTTCTATAGACTGAATATTTGCATTCCCCTAAAGCTCATATGTTGAGACTTAATCCTTAATGTGATGGTATTTGGAAGTGGGGTCTTTGGGAGGTGATAAGGTCATGAGGGTGGAGCCCTCATGAATGAAATTAAGTGCCATAACAAAAGAGATTCCAGAAAGCTCTCTTGTGCCTTCCACCATGTGGGGACACAGTAAAAAAATGGCAGTCTGTGAGCTAGGAAGTGGGTTTTGCCAGATGCCAAATCTACTAGTGATTTGGTCTTGGACTTCTCAGCCTCTAGAATTGTGGGAAATACATTTCTGGTGTTTATAAGCCACCCAGTCTATAGTATTTTTGTTATAGCAGCTCAGCCTAAGACATATCATGCCCTTTTTAACATGCCAAATAGTCCATTCATGCTCCTTCCCCGTCAGCACTAACTGCTACCCTCAAGAGGCAACCACTATTATTTCTACTGTAGATTAGCTTTGTCTGTGCTTGAATTTCATTCATGTGGAATAATGCAGAATAGTTTTCATGTGAAGCTTCTCTCAGCTTAATGATTTTGAAATTCATTCATGTTTTTGTATATGTCACTAATTTTTGTTCTTTTTATTTCTGAATAATATCCCATTGCATGTGATATCAGTTTTTCTGTTTCATTAATGGACACCTGCTATGTTTCCAGATTCTAGCTTTATGAACATTGTACAGTTCTTTCTGTGAAGGTATGTTTTTATTTCTTTTGTGTAGTTAGGAATGGAATTCCTGGAACAAAGTGATTGTACCATTCCCACCAATGATGTATAAAAGTTCCTGTTGTTCCATAATCTTGCCAACAGTTTTTGTAATTTTCACCATTCTAGTGGGTGTGTAGTAGTAATTCATTGTAGTTTTAACTTGCATTTTTCTTATGATTAATGAAATTGAATACTTTTTCATGTGTTTACTAGTCATTTATCTTTTATAAAATGCCTGCTTAATAATTTTCAAAAAATAGCTAACTGGATTCAACAACACATTAAAAGGATTGTGTACTATGACCAAGTAAGATTTATCCCTAGAATGCAAAGATGGTTTAACATATGCAAATCAATAAAGGTGGTAGACCACCTTAATAGACTGAAAGGTAAAAATCATATGATCATCTCAATAGATGCAGAAAAAGCACTTGACAGGGTTCAACATCTTTTCTTTGTTAAAAACCATCAATAAATTGGGTAAAGAAGGAACATACTTTAACATAATAAAGACCGTATATGGCAGACCTGCAACTAATATCATACCCAACCATGAAAGATGGAAAGCTTGATGGAAAGCTTTTCCCCTAAGATCAGGAATAAGGCATGGGTACCCACTGTTACCACTCTTATTTAAGGTAGTACTGTGTGTTAGAACGTTTATGTAAGACAAAGAAATATGCAATTCAGAAAGGGAGAAGTAAAATAGTTTTATTTGCAGGCAATATGATCTTATATATAGAAAAATCCTAAAGACTTAAATAAAAACCTGTTGAAATAACAAATTCAGTAAATTTTGAAGATATAAATTCAACATAAATAAATCAGCGCCATTTCTATACACAGACAACAAGATATCTGAAAAAGAAATAAAGACTATTCCATTCACAATAGCATCAAAAACAATAAAATACTTAGGTGTAAATTTAACCAAGGAAGTAAAAGTATGTACAATGAAAACTGTAAGAGTTTGATGAAAGAAATGGAAAGATATCCTATGTTCATAGATTGGAATAATAGTTAAAATATCCATACTTCCCAAACCCACCTATAAATTCAATGTATTCCCTATTGAAATTCCAGTGGAATTTTTCACAGAAATAGAAAAAAATCCTAAAATACATATGAAACCACACAAGACCCCAGATGGCCAAAGCAATCCTGAGAAAGAAGAGAAAGCTAAAGATACCACATTTCCTGATTTCAACTGTACTACAAAGCTATAATATTAAAACAGTGTCATACTGACATAAAAATAGATATATATACCAATGGGACAGAATAGGGAGCCCCAAACTAACTCCCTGCATATATGGTCCACTGATATTTCACAGGGGAGCCAAGAACACTCAGTGGGAAAGGATAGTCTCTTCAATAAATGATGCTGGGAAAACTAGATAACCACATGCAGAAAAATGAAATTGGACCCATGTCTTAACACCACTCACTAAAATTAACTTGAAATGGATTAAAAACCTAAACATAAGACCTGATTCTGTAAAACTCCTAGAAGAAAGCATATAGAAGAAGCTCATATTATAATACATGGATGTATCAAATCAACATGTTGTACACCTTAAACTTACAGTGTTATGTGTCAATTATATCTCAGTAAAAATAAAAAAAAAAAAGAGTTTTAATGAAATTATTAAATATTTGGAAATTTAAATAAAGTTGGGTTGTTTGTTTATATTTGGGTTATAGGAGCTCTATGTATATATACCCTGGAAGATAAATCCTTTGATATGGTTTACATGTATTATCTCATAGCCTCTGGCTTGCTAATTCTTTTTCTTAGTGGTGTCTTTTGATAAACTGATTTTTTTTTTTTTTACTTTGATGATCTAAATCAACTGTTTCTTTTATGCTTATTGCTTTTTATGATCTGTCTAAGAAAAATGTCTCCATCTGTAAGGCACAAATATATGTTTTCTTGTAAGTGTTTTATGCCTATATTTCAAATTACTTTTTGTGTATGATGTGAGGTAGAAGAAGTCCCTATACCCCATACTGCATTGGATCAGTGAATGGAAATCACTATGGATTATATTTTACCCAAGTCTACCAGGTTTTATTTTCCCAAATATGACAACAGGGGTAATCGAGGTGTTATATGTTTAATGTGTTTCTAGAATTAAAAAAAAATAGATTTGAGAGTGTAAGTGATCACAAATTATATGACAAGGTCTTTATAGCTGCCTCTAAGGTGACATTACAAAATCAGAACCACTCTGGAAAGGGAAATCCACAGGTCATAAGTGATTTTATAAGAGAAAGGGCTGATAATGATAAATGACCTAATGCAGTTATGGTATAAAAATACTAGTTGGTTTGAAGGGCTCCATTCTAATCTGCTGTCACATACAGATGGAATGCCTGCTATTAATGTGACCAATTATAATTATGTGTTGAGATGTACTTTTCTTATATACTTAATTTTTTATTTTATTTTTATTTTTAAAAATTTTATTTAAATTCTAGTTAACATATACTGTAATATTATTTTTAGGAGTAGAATTTAGTGATTCATCACTTGCATATAACAGCCAGTGCTCAACAGAAGTGCCTTCCTTAATATCCATCACCCATTTCAGCTCATTCCTCACCATCCCCTGCCCTCCATCAACATTCAGTTCTTTATAGTTAAGAGTCTTTTATAGTTTACTTTCCTCTCTTTTTTTTCCTTTCCCCTGTGTTCATCCATTTTGTTTTTTAAATTCTGCATGTAAGTGAAATCATACGGTATTTGTCTAGCTCCATCCACGTTGTTGCAAATAGCAAGACTTCATTCTTTTTTATGGCTGAGTAATATTCTATCGTACATTTATAACATATCTTCTTTATCCATTCATCATTTGATGGACATTTGGGCTCTTTCCATAATTTGGCTATTGTAGGTAATGCTGCTATGAACATTGATGTGTATGTGTCCTTTTGAATCAGTATCTTTGTATCATTTGTGTAAATACCTAGTAGTGCAATTGCTGGTTGGTAGGATAGTTTTCTTTTTAACTTTTTGAGGAACCTCCATACTGTTTTCCAGAGTGGCTGCACCAGTTTGCATTCCCACCAACAGTGTAAGATGATTCCTCTTTCTCCACATCCTCGCCAACATCTGTTTACTTAGTTGTTGATTTTAACCATTCTGACTGGTGTGAGGTGGTGTCTCATTATGGTTTTGATTTGTATTTCCCTGATTATGAATGATACTGAACATCTTTTCATGTGTCTTTTGGCTGTCTGGATGAGTTCTTTGGAAAAATGTCTATTCATCTCTTCTGCCCTTTTTCTTTTTTTCTTTTTGAGAGGGTGTGTGCACTAGCAAGTGAGGGAGGGGCAGAGGAAGAGGGGGAGAGAGACTCTTAAGCAGCCTCCATGTCCAGCATGGAGCTCAAGACACGGCTCCATCCCACGACCACGATCATGACTTCAGCCGAAATCAAGAGTCGGTTGCTTAACCGACTGAGCCACCCATGCACCCCATCTTCTGTCCATTTCTTAATGCGATTATTTGTTTTTTGGGTGTTGAGTTTGATAAGTTCTTTATATATTTTGGATTCCAACCACTTATCTGATATGTCATTTGCAAATACCTTCTCTCATTCCGTAGGCTGCCTTATGGTTTTGTTGATTGTTGATTGTTTCACTGGGCAGAAGTTGCTTTTTATCTTGATGAAGTACCAGTAGTTCATTTTTTACTTTTGTTTTCCTTGCCTCTGCAGATGTGTCTGGTAAGAAGTTGCCATGGCCAGGGTCAAAGAGTTTGCTGCCTGTGTTCTCTAGGATTTTGATGGTTCCCCGTCTCACATTTAGGTCTTTCCATTTTGAATTTATTTTTGTGTATGGTGTAAGAAAGTAGTCCAATTTCATTGGTTTGCATATAACTGTCCAATTTTCCCAACACCATTTGTTGAAGAGACTGTCTTTTTTCCTTGGATTTTCTTTCCTGCTTTGTTGAAGATTAGTGGCCATGCATTTATGGATCCATTTCTGAATTTTCTATTCTGTTCCATTGATCTATGTGTCTGTTTTTGTGCCAGTACCATACTGTCTTGAAGACTGCAGCTTTGTAATATAGCTTGAAGTCTGGAATTGTGATGCCTCCAGCGTTTCTTTTCTTTTTCAAGATTGCTTTGGCTATCCAGGGTCTTTTGTGGTTCCATACAAATTGTAGGATATTTTGTTTTAGTTCTGTGAAGAATGCTGGTGGTATTTTGATAGGGATTGCATTAAATATGTAGATTGTTTTGGGTAGTATGGACATTTAACAATACCTGTTCTTCCATTCCATGAACATGGAATGTTTTTCCATTTTTCTTTTGGCTCTGCTCTAACTCTGTCCACAACTTGACATATTGTATTTTGATTTTCATTTAGTTCTGTGTATTTTTCTTAGTTACTTTGAGACTTCTTTGACCCCTGAGTTATTTAGGAGTATGTTGTTTTATTTCCATGATTTGGAGATTTTTTTTTTTTGTTCTTATGTTACTGATTTCAAGTTTGACTCAATTGTAGTCAGAGAGCATATTTTGTATGATTTCAGTTCTTTTAATTTGTGGGGTTTGGTTTATAATCCAGAATATGGTCTATCTTGATTGTTCCTAGGGAACTTGAAAAAAATGTTTATTCTGCTGTTTTAAATGGAGTTTATAAATGTCATTTAGATCCTGTTGCCTGGTAATATAATTTAGTTCTTTTGTGTCTTTGCTGACTTTTTGTGTGATAGTTCTAACATATGCTGCAAATGGAATGCTGACGTGATCAAATATCATTGTGGCTATGTTCATCTCTCCTTTCAGTTCTTAGTTTTTGTTTTATGTATTTTGAAGCTCTGTCCTTTAGTTCATACCATTTAGGATTCCTGTGTCTTCGTGGTCAGTTGACCCTGTTATCATTTTGTAGGATCCCACTTTGTCACTAGTAATTATTGTAGATATAAAGTCTGCTTTATCTGATAATAATACATCCACTTTTGACTTTTTTATTGTTAATGTTTGCAGAATATATGTTTTTATATCCTTTTGTTTTAACCTACTTATGTTGTTATGCTTGAAATGAGTTTCTTATAGACAGCATGTAGTTAGGTTGTGTTTTTTTTTTATCTACTTTATTAATTTGTCTTTATTTTTTATTTTATTTTTTTGTGGCTGTGTATTTAGAGTGTTTGAAGTAATTATTGATATGTAAGGGCTCAAGTCTGCCATTTCATTATTTATTTTTGATCCCTTTTTTTCAATGTTTTATTTCTGTTTTCATGGCTTACTTATGGATTACTTGAACAATTTTTAGAATTTAATTTTAATGATTGTGTCCTTTACTCTATCTCTTTGTATACTTTTCTTAGTGGTTGTTAGGGGTATTACAATAAACATATATAATTCATCATAGTCACCATTTTACCATTTCAAGTAAAGTGTGGAAAACTGTCTTTTGTTTAGGTCACTTTGCCTTTATGTTTATATTTAAAATATAGTTCTTGTAAGTATTTCCTTTACTTAATTGAGCACACTAGATGATGTTATAATTTTTGCTTCTATCATCAAATATGATTTTAAAAATTCATAAGGATAGTTTATTATATTTATCTTTATTACCTTCCATTTCATTGGTGTCTTTTCCTCTCTGAACTTCTGAAACTTCTTTTATTATTTTCTGTTAGAGAACTTACTTTAGCTATTCTTTAAAGTATGTGTGATACCAGAAGGGAGGTTGGAAGGAATGAGTGAAATAGGTGATGAGGTATTAAGGTTGTACTTGTTGGGATGGGCACTGAGTGGAATTGTTGGATGGAATTGTTGAATTGTTGAATTCCAATATGGAATTGTTGAATCATTACATTGTACACCTGAAACTAATACAACCCTGTATGTTAACTGCACTGGAATTAAAATAAAATTAAAATTATTTTTAAAATGTTATGTGTACTATTGTGTAATTTGAGGCTTTTTTTAATATCCCATTTATGAAGGTTATTTTTGCTGAATATAGAATTTGTGGTTGATGGTTTTTTTCTTTAAGTATTTGGAAAATGTTACACTGCTTTTTCAGGCTTCCATGATGTCAGGTGAGAAATCCACTGTCATGGGTACTATTCCCCTATAAGTAGTGTGTTGTTTTTTCTAATTTCTTTTAAAGTTTTTTCCTTTGACTTTCATTTTTAGAAGTTTAGTTATGATATGGCTTGGCGTGGATTTTTGGGGGGCCATCCTGATATGACTTGGCATGGAATTTTGGGAGGTTAGCTCTCTATGTTTGTGTCTTTATTAAACAGACGTAATTTGTTAACAGCCATTTGTTAACCCTTATTTCTGTAAATTCTTTTTAGCTCTATTCTCTCTCTCTTCTGGCTCTCTAGTAATAGGAATTTAGATCTTTTGATATTGTTCTATGGTTTCCTCGGTTTCTGTGTTGTGTGTGTGTGTGTGTGTGTGTGTGTGTGTGTGTGTGTGTGTGTGTTTTAGAGTCTGTTGCTCTATTGTTCAGAGAGCTTAATTTCTGTTGTCCTATCTTAAGTTCACTAATTCTTTCCATTCTGATGTTCATTTTATTATCAACTCTATCCAATGAGTTTTAAATTTTGGTTATTATATATTTGAGTTCTATAATTTTTATTTGGTTCTTTATGTCTTACATTTAGTGAGATTTTTCAGAGTATTTGTAATTGCTTTTTGAAGCATTTTTATGATAACTAGTTTAAAAATCTAGTTCTAACATCTCATTCCTGTGTTTGTGGATTTTCTTTTATCATTAGTTTTGATTTTTCTTGATCTTGGTGTGAGCAGTGTTTTTTTGGTTGCAATCTGCAAATGGGAGATACTGTTATTGATTATATTTGTCATATTTTAGCAAGTAGTCACACTGTATCAGTTTATTGTATAGGTCTTGGTCTACTTTTAGGGGCTGTAGTTCCAGTGATAATTTAGTGCTGAGAGCTTTTGTAGTGCTGTTAAGGTCTTCTTTCACCTGGTATTGGTAGGAATCCCATTTGGTCCTTAATGCTGACATCCTCAAGTGTGAAATGAATGTCCTTGGTCTGGTTCTGCTAGGTCAGGGGTGAGATGTCAGCACTTCAGGAACAGAAAGCTTTTTTCCTTGGCCTCCTGCTGCTGGAAGGACTCCCCTGCCACCCCAGTTGATGCTATTAGTAGGATGGAAGATACTCCTTAATCTACCTGAGCTGCCTTTGTGCCTTTGAGTGTGGGGTCAGATGACACTAAGCCTGGTGTGCCTTTTCTTTCTTTCTTTTTAAAAAAAAAATTTTTTTTTTAATGTTTGTTTTTGAGAGAGAGAGAGAGAGAGAGAGAGAGAGAGACAGAGTGTGAGTGGGGAGGGACAGAGCGAGAGGGAGACACAGAATCTGAAGCAGATTGCGGGCTCTGAGCTCTCAGCACAGAGCCTAACATGGGGCTCAAACTCATGAACCATGAGATCATGACCTGAGCCAAAGTCAGACACTTAACCGACTGAGCCACCCAGGAGCCCTGGAGTGCCTCTTCTTTAATTGGGTGGTGAATTGGGCAATGTTGAGCTGCTGTGTTGTTATTCAAATCCTGGGGTCCCTAGCTGGTTGCCTTCCTTTTTCCCATCTTTCAGAGGTCTCCTATGACAGTCTGGTGTTATTTCCGGGGTTTTTCATTGTTCTTTGCATGGAGGAGAATGGAGAGATGAGTCTATCACATTGTTCCTCACACTGAAAATCCTAATGCTTTTTTTAAAAATAAAGAAATGATAAAAGTACTATACATGAGGATTTAAGAGGTATTATTTAATGAATGTATGTTTAGCAGTATTGGCCATGAGATTTCATTTTTCCACTTTTTAAAATTTCCTTTTGTTTTTAACCAAGTGCAGAAGTGTTTTTGTTTTTGTTTTTTTTTTTAGCTGCAAAGAATCAAAAACAAACTCAATTTTTGTGTAGCACCATTTTAGCCATGTTATAGAGAGAGTAACATTAAAGCAAATTATTCTGAAACCAGACAAACATTTAGCTGTTAATTTATTTCTGCATCTTATATTCTGTATCTTGTCAGCCATCTGTATATTTCTCTTGTACCTTATTATAGAACCTGAAGTGTGTTTGATACTGGATTAGCAAAAAACTCCAAAGTGGACCTAATAAAAGATATTGGTAATGTTATAATTGAAGAATAAAACCTCTTATTAATATATTCATTGAGTGAGATGCCATTTGTTTCTGGGAAGCAACAAAAGTTTTTGACAAGTAGAATGAAAGTAATGTGATGACATGGTAACAATGTCTTTTGGTATTATCTGTTGATTTTGTGTTGAGTAGATTTTCTACTTGAATAAATATAAAGGTAACTTTTCTATTGGTTTGTTTATGTTTATTTTTAAAGTACAGAATTCAGTGATATATAGTATATTGACAAAGTGGAAAAATTACCACTGTCTGCCTCTGGAACATTTTTATCACCCCATAAATCTTGTACCTAGTAGCAGTCACTCCCATTTCCCCCTTCCACTCACTCCCTAGCAACCACTAATCTATTTTCTCTCTGTATTGTTTGACTGTTCTGGACACTGCATATAAAAGAAATCATACATGGTTTTTGTTTTGTTTTGTTTTTTCTTTTGTATCTGGCTTCTTTCATTTAGCATCATAATTTTAGGACTTATCCATGTTGTAGCATATATCAATACTTCATTTCTTTTAATTGCCAAATAACATTACATTTTATGAATATACCCCTTTGGTTTATCCATTGATCAGTTGATAGACATTTGGGTTTCTACTTTTTGGGTATTATAAACAGTGCTGGTATGAACAGTGATATACAAGTTTTTCTATGGACACATGATTTCATTTCTCATGAGTAAATACCTAATAGTAGAGTTGCTGTGTCATATTATAACTTTATGTTTAACTCTTTAAGGAACTGCCAAACATTCCGAAGTAGCTGCATCATTTGACATTTTCACCAGTGATGTATGTGGGTCCTAATTTCTCTGTGTCCTCATAAAAACTTGCTATGTTTGTCTTTTTTATTTTATTTATCCTTTGGTATCTCATTGTGGTTTTGATTTGTATTTCCCTAATGACGAACAATGTGTAGCATCATGTCATGTGCTTCTTGGCCATTTTTATATCCTTTTGGAGAAATGTCTATACAGATCCTCTGCTCACTTTTTTTTTAATAGACTTTGTTTTTTAGAGCAACTTTATGCTCACAGCAAAATTGAGAAGGTACAGAGATTTCCTATATTTCTTCTGCCCCTACATATGCATAGCTTCCTCCATTATCAAAATTCTGCACCAGAATGGTACATTTGTTACAATTGATGAACCCATATATACACATCATTATCATACAAAGTCCATAGTTTATGTTAGGATTCACTCTTGGTATAGCACGTTCTATGGGTTTTGACAAATGTATCTACCATTATTCAATCATAGAGTAGTTTCACTGTCCTAAAAATCCTGTATGCTCTGCCTATTCATTATTTCTTCCTCTAATCTCTGGCAATCAGTGATCCTTTCACTGTCACCATAGTTTTGCCTTTTCCAGAGCGTCAGGTAATTGGAATCATAGAGGGGATGGCTTTTTCAGTTGGCTTCTTTCACCTTTTAATATGCATTTTAGGTTCTCCATGTCTTTTCATGGGTTGGTAGGTCCTTTACTTTAGCACTAAGTAAAATTCCGTTATCTGCATGTGCCACAGTTTATTTGTCCCTTCACCTGCTGAAGATATCTTGGTTGCATCAAAGTTTTGACAATTATGAATAAAGCTAATATAAACAGTGACATGTAGATTTCTGTGTGGATATAAGTTTTCAACTCATTTGGCTAAAAACTAGTGAGCACAATTGCTGGATTGTATGGTAAGAGTATTTTAAGAAACTACTAAACTGACTTCCAAACTGGCTGTGCTATTTTGCATTCCCACCAGTAATGAATGAGAGTTCCTGTTGTTCCATATCCTTGTCAACATTTGGTAGTGTCATTGTTTTAGATTTTGGCCATTCTAATAGGTGTGTGGTAGTGTCTCTGTTTTGTTTCAGTTGGCAGTTCCCTAATGACGTATAATGATGAACATATTTTCACATGCCTCTAAATCTTTTTGGTGAGGTGTCCAGTAAGGTCTTTTGCCCATATTTGAATGAGTTAGATTTCTTTCTTATTTTTGAGTTTTAAAAGTTCTTTATGTATTTTGGATAAAAGTCCTTTATAGGTCTTTTGCAAATATTTTCTCCCAGGCTGTGACTTGTCTTCTCATACACTTGACAGTGTGTTTTGCAGAGCAGAATTTTTTTATCTTAATGAAGTCCAACTTATTAATTTTTTTTCCTTTCATGGATCATGCCTTTCATGTTGTATGTTAAAAGTCATTGCCACATTCAAAGTCGTTTAGATTTACTCTTCTGTTATAAGAGTTTTATAGTTCTGTGGTTTACATTTAGATATACAATCAAGTTAATCCTCTGCTATTCTTAAATTGGGTTGCCTTTTTTGTTGTTGAGTTGTAAGAATTCATATCCCTAATCACACACACAATTTGCAAAAATCTTCTTTCAGTCTATAGGTTGTCTTTATTTTCTTGAGGTTGTCTTTTGAAACGTAATTTAAAAATTTTTTGATGATATCCTATTTATATATGTTTTTATAGCTTATACTTCTATTTAAGTAACCATTTCCTCACACAAAGTCAAAAAGGTTTACTCCTATGTTTTCTTCTAACAGTTTGGAGCCTTATCTACCTATAATTTGGTGTGTGATCCATTTAGAGTTAATTTTTGTATATAATATGAGGTAGGGGTCCAACTTCATTCTTTGGCTTATGGATATCTAGTTGTCATAGTATGATTTGTTGAAGAGAGTATTGTTTCCCTATTGAATGGTTTGGCAGCATTTGATCGTGACATGGTAACAAAATGTATAGATGTATTGATTTATTTCTGAACTCTCAATTCTTTTTTTTTTTTAATATTCATTAAATTTTTTTAATGTTTATTTTTGAGAGAGAGAGATAGAGAGAGTGCGAGTGGGCATGAGTAGGGGAAGGGGCCGAGAGAGAGGGAGACACAGAATCTTAAGCAGGCTCCAGTCTCTGAGCTGTCAACACAGAGCCTGACACAGGGCTCAAACCCACGAACCATGAGATCATGACCTGAGCTGAAGTCAGATGCTTAGCCAACTGAGCCACAACAGTTGCCCCTTAAATATTCATTTTTGAGAGAGAGAAAGACCGTGAGTGGGGGAGGGTTAGAGAGAGAGAGGGACAGAGGATTGGAAGTAGGTTCTGTGCTGACAGCAGCAAACCTGATGTGGAGCTCAAACTCACAAACTCTGAGATCATGACCTGAGCTGAAGTCGGTCACAACCAACTGAGCCACCCAAGCACCCCTGAACTATCAATTCTGTTCCCTATGTCTTTATGTTTATTCTTATGCCAGTAACACACTGTTTGATTATAATAGCTTTCTAGTATGTTTGAAATTAGAAAGTATGAGACCTCCAACTTTGTTCATCTTTTTTTTTTTTTTTTTTAAATTTTTTAAGTTTATTTATTTTGAGAGAGAGCGAGCAGGGGAGCAGCTGAGAAAGGAAAAGAGAATCCCAAGCAGGCTCCACACTGTCAGTGCAGAGCCCGATGTGGGGCTTGAACCCAAGAACAGTGAGCCCATGAGCAGAGCTGAAACCAAGAGTCAGACGCTTAACTGACTGAGCCACCCCAGTGCCCCAACTTTGTTCATGTTTTTAAAGATTGTTTTTGACAATTCAGGGTCTTTGCAATTCTGTTTGAACTTTAGGATCAGTTTTTACATTTCTGTAATGAAGGCCTTTGGGATTTTGATAGGGATTGCATTGCATCCCTAGAACATTTGTGTTATATTACCATTTTAACAATAGCGATTCTTCCAATTCATGATCATGCAGTATCTTTCCATGTATCTACATCTTATTTAATTTCTTTAAAAAATGTTTTGTAGTTTTTAGTGTATAATTATTATATTTAAAGAAAATTTCCTAAGTATTTTTTTGATACTATTAATATAATTGTTTATTAAATCTCATTTTTGAATTGTTCATTGCTAGTGTATAGAAATACAATAGAATTTTGTATATTGATCTTGTATCCAGTAATCTTGATGAACTTGTTATTTCTAAAAACTTTATTGTGTATTCCTTTATATTTTCTGTGTAAATGATCATGTTTCTGCAAATATAGTTAGTAGTAGTTTTTCCTTTCCAGTAGAGATGCCTTTTATTTATTATTATTATTATTTTTTGAGCCTACTTGCTGTGGCTCAAACTTCTGGTGCAATGTTTAATATAGGTGGTTAAAAGGCATTCTTGTTCTTGCAGAGAAAGCTTTAATCCTTTTATTGTTGAGAATAATGTAACTATATTTTTTATAAACGCCATTTTTCATTTTGGGTATGTTCCTTTATATTCTTAGTTTGTTGAATTTGTTTATCATAAAAGAGTTTTGGATTTTGTGAAATGCTTTTATTGCATCAATATGATGATTGTGTCTTTTAAAAATTAATGTGGCTTATTATATTAGATTTGATTTTTAGCTACATTTATTTATCCTTTTCAGCTTGAGTTTTCTATAGTATTTCATTCTTTAATAAAAAAAAAAATTTTGTTTTTAACACTTGTGAGCTGGCACTGTCCTGAACCTGCATTCTCTATTTTTGTTCAGTTTTAAAATTCTTTTATGTATACCTTAAAGTAGACATTATAACTGTTGTTTTATATTGTTTACCTTTACCCATATATTAATCAAGTTATTTGATCACCATGTTCACTCACTTCTTAACAGCTTTTAAGGAAATATTCCCTCTTGTTTGGCATGCGTCATTAAGAAATTCTTTTTGAAAGCTTGACAAACTCCTTTATTATTTATCTGAAAATGTCTTTGTTTTGGCTTGCTCTTGGGGAGTAATTTCCCCTTTCTCTCAAGGTATACCATTACCATTTAGGTGAGTAGTTATTTTCTCTTAGCATTTTGAAGGTATTATCTTCCAGCTTCATTTGAGCTATTGAGAAGTCATCTATCAATCTAAATGTCATTTCTTTGTAAGTGATCTATCCTTTTACTTGGGTAGTTTTTAACACCTCTTTCTCTTCTTGTACTTCAGTTTCAGTATAATATATCTGGATTATATTATATATAGTATGGATTTCTGTTTATTTTCATTTGTTTCTTGTATCTGTGGATTCAAGTCCTTGATCTATTGTGGAAAACTATTAACCATATATATATACATTTGATTGTTATTTCTTTTTCATTCTTTCTAGCCTTTCATTATTGTGCCAAGTTCTAAGCTAAATAATTTGCTTATATTGTCTCATTTAATTCTCACAAGTGCACTTTTTACATATGAGAATACGGAAACTCTGAGAAAGACATTAATTAACTTGCTCATGGTTATCTGCTTAGTGAACCTAACAGTCTTGTTTTGAGTGATTGTTCTTTTTTTTAAGTTTATTTATTTATTTTGAGAGAGAGAGAGAGAGGGAGGAAGGAAGGGAGGGAGGGGGGATAGAGAGACAGAGAGAGAGGGAGAGAGAGAGAATCCCAAGCAGGCTGTGTCCTGTTTCACAGAGCCCCATGTGGAGCTCCATCTCTTGAACTGTGAGATCATGACCTGAGCTGAAATCAAGAGTCGGACGCTCAACTGACTATGCCACCCAGGCACCCCTGGATGATTGCTCTTAACCAGAGAATACAGTGCCCTCTTCCCTACCACCACCCCTAAAAGCCAAAAGCAAAATAACAAAATGGAAAGAAACTCAGTGGTTATCTCATCTAACCCTGTAGGTTATGTAGTCTTTAAACACTGTAGTAGTTTAAGAGAGAAGGCCATTAATATAATTTTGAATACATTGAAATTAAGAAACTTTGGAGGCATATATCTTTGATAGTTAGCTTACTCTCAGTTATAACAAACATATCCTTGGTTCATTTTGTGCATTTTCTTTCTTTACCTAGAAGAAGTGACTTTCAGTTGATAGTGGTATTAGGGAGTTTAATCTCCCAGAGGTGTTCATTGCTATCTTGTTATTATTGTTTTTAAGCTCTTTCATTGAATCGAAGTAGGAAAAGATTGAGCCCCATGTCGGGCTCTGTGCTTGTCAGCACAGATCCTGTGTGGGATTCTCTCTCTCCCTCTCTCCATGCCCTTCCCCACTCAAAATAAATAAATAAATATACAATTATAAAAATAAAGAAACTGCATGATTTCTTATTAGGGAAAAAGGAGAAACACTAATTGAAAGTAACTGGTTTTTCTACAGTAAGACTGCAAAGAGTGGATGTTTTGTGACAGTTAAAAAAAATCAAATACTGTTAAGAATTTTTAAAATATAGAAGCTTTTTATCCTCTCATAAGACTTTTGTATTATACTCATCATCATTTTCAGCTACATTTCATTAAACCATACCTTTCAGCTGCATCATAAAAACCAGAAAATTAAGAGTTTTTTGGGCTCTATTTCAAATG
Organism: Panthera tigris; assembly: GCF_018350195.1. Taxonomy (NCBI): domain Eukaryota; kingdom Metazoa; phylum Chordata; class Mammalia; order Carnivora; family Felidae; genus Panthera; species Panthera tigris. The sequence continues at coordinate 111,991,863 of NC_056665.1, forward strand.
TAATATTTTAATTTGAATAGGCAAAATTATAATTACTTTCTTAGAGTTGGGCTGTTATTGAATTGATTTATAATAGTATATACATAATATAAGTCTATTAGAGTATAAGCTAGTTGGGGCAAACATTGTGGCTTTTAATTGTCTACATTCCTAATGCCTACCAAAGTTCCTGTTACATAGGAAACCCATAGGAAATGTTTTATTTACTAAATGACTACTCCAAAACCCTTTGTGACTGATATAATTACAAGTGACACATAACTAGATATGTGAATATTAGTCATGTTTGTTCATATTAAAGGATTCAGTTTTATAAAGTTATATAGATTTTTATAAAATCTTAATCTTAGTGAAGGAACTTTAGAGATTATTTAGTCCAATTCCATGTTAATGCCTATAGTAATTAATTAATAAATACTGATTTTGGATAAAATGATTTGATTTTTGTAAAAGGTAGAATTCAAGGTAGAAAGAGAAATTACTACCAAAATAAAGAAAATAGAATTTTAATGTAACTTACAAGCTTCTTGAACTCACATATTTTGGGGAGAGAAGTAGAAGACAAAATTTAAGCATCACAAAGGCTTCAATCAAAGGCCAATAAAATTGAGCATTTTGAAGTAGGAGTTATAGATAGTTTAGCATTTGTTATTAGTCAAGTTTTTTTGTCTCCCAAGAAATTAATTTTTAATCTAATGTTCAATACTGATTCTTTCTTTTACACATAGCAGCTTTATGAAGCTGAAATGGGGATTATTTAGCATGTATTTCATTAAAGAAAATTGAAGAAATTTTCTTCTTAAGCATGGGATCACATTGTCAGTGCCCTCTGTAGGCTATGAAATCCTAGTGGTAGGAAATATATATGTGGGTAAATGTTAAAAGAATAACATTTCTAATTTCCAAAAAATCTAAACTTTTTTTTCTTTCTTTTTTTTTTTTTTTTGTAGAGAGGGAGAGAGAGAATTTTAAGCAGTCTTCACACCCAGCACAGAGCTGACACAGGGCTCCATTCCACAAACCATGAGATCATGACCTGAGCTGAAATCAAGAGTCAGACGCTTAACCTGCTGAACCACCCAGGGGCCCCAATAATCTAACCTTTTAATAATAAAATAATAAAATTTGGGAACTGCAAAAACACAAAGAAGAAAATAAAAAATTTCTGCATCCCTTCCATTTATAAATAATCTTAACATTTTGCTGTAATTCCTTCAGTTTTGTTTTCTCTCTGCTTATATGTGCACGTATGTAAATATTTTACAAACCTTGGATCATACTGTAAGAAGTCTTTTCTTCATTGCCTTTTCCAACTTTATGAATATTTTCCCCATGCCATTTAAATGGTTATACAATTTTCTGTTGAATGCCCGTATCATAAAATATGACTAATCTCCAACAGTTGGCCATTAGTTATATACGATTATATCATGAGTAGTGTTATGCTGAGCATCATTTTGTGTAAATTTTTCTACATGATTACTATTTTTTAGGATAAAGAGAATGGGATTTTAAGTCATATATTGATTGTGGTACTTGCACAATCAGCTGTACTTTTATCTTGCAGCTATACTTCTGCAGCTATACTTCTATTTTATCTTAAATATTACCAAATTATATCTTTAAATAAATATTATCTTGGTGATAAGATTTAATGCAAGGTTTAATGTAAAGAAGGAAGCTTGTATTTCTTCATAACTAAAAATTTGATTACATATGTTATCATTAATGTTAAGATTCCCTGAGGAGAATATTCTAGTACAGAGGAACAGAAGCTGTATAGTCAGCTGTACATTGCCCACTGTGATAAAATATGACTCTGTGCTACCTTTTAAATATATTATTTGTCATGGCCTTAGAGTATAAACAATTGGGTTTATAGTATTAGTCTATGTGTCAGACTAAGCACCTTAATTAGATTATCTCATTTAATTTTTACAGTGTTGTATGAACTATAGTATTTTTTTAAACATTTTTTTTAATGTTTATTTTTGAGAGACAGAGACAGAGTACGAGTGGGGGAGAGGTGGAGGGAGGTAGATAAAGAATCCAAAGCAGGCTGCAGACTCTGAGTTCTTAACACAGAGCCTGACATGGGGCTCAAACCCACGAACCGTGAGATCATGACCTGAGCCAAAGTTGGATGCTTAACCAGCTGAGCCACCCAGGTGCCCTAGTATTTTATTTTATAAATGAGGAATTCTGATTGTTAGAAATTTTGCCAGAGTTCATACAAAGTATAAGGGGTAAAACCTCTATTGGAATGTAGGAACTCTGGCTCTAATATCTGCATTTGTAAACATGTACAATGGGAATGTATGTTGCTTAATACTACTCTCTTCCTTACTCTTAAAGTTTATTTTCTGATGTTTATCTCCTTTCATGGATTATCTTCATTAGCAAAAGGTGACAAGTTTACTATGTGTAATATATATATGCATACACATGTGTGTATGTATTCAGATGTGAATATATACCTGCAAGCACAATTTAATATTAAACTTTTGATATTAAAATAATGGGGCACCTGGGTGGCTCAGTCAGTTACGTGTCTGACTTCGGCTCAGGTCATGATCTTGCGGTTCGTGAGTTCGAGCCCCGTGTCAGGCTCTGTGCCTGGAGCCTGCTTCAGATTTTGTGTCTGCCCTTCCCCTGCTAATGCTCTGTCTCTCTCTGTCTCTCAATAATAAATAAACATTAAAAAACTTAAAAAAATACTAAAATAGTTACTTTGTAGATTCTAGGTTATAGAATGATATTTATTGAATGAAATCTTGTTTCTGGCTATAATTGAAGTATAATTAAAATACAAATTTAGGGGTACCTGGGTGGCTCAGTGGGTTAGGTGTCTGACTCTTGGTTTCAACTGAGGTCATAATCTCACAGTTTGTAAGTTTGAGCCCCACATCGGGCTCTGCACTGAGGTGTGTGGAGCCTGCTTGGGATTCTCTCTCTCTCTCTCTCTCTCTCTCTCTCTCTCTCTCTGCCCCCCTACCCTGCTAGTGCTCGGGCGCGCGCGCTCTCTCTCTCTCTCAAAATAAATAAACTTTTTAACAATACAAATTGAGCTGTCTCTCTAAAACTATTTTAGTAAAACAGATTTTGTTATTTCTTCATAAGATTAATATGCAACTGTATTATACTAGAAGTATTTATGTGTAATCTAAAATTATTCTTTAAAGACAGTATTTTTATTATTGTTAAGATGGACAATAATTTGTCCTTATAAAGCCTTTCAAAGAATAAAAGCTTTAATTGTGAATTTATCTTGAGTAGAAATATTCCAGATAAGAAACTAATATAGTTCAGGGATATATGTAGGGTAGTTTTTACTAGTAATTTAGTAATGTGTTTCTTTTTTTTTTTTTCTTCTTTAGCAGTTACAAGAAGGGCAGTGGTGATTTCTCTTGACTAAGGTTTATTCCTTTGAATATAAAACATTATTTTCAGGACTACAGCCATAGGTTTTGGTGGTGGTGGTAGGGTTTTGATAGACATTTGCTGGATAAGATGCTCTTGACACCAGTATAAATCCATTTTGTTTTAACATTTCTATAAGGGCAACAGAGTATAGAAAATATACTCATTGCTATTTGGAGTACATTGTGACAAATCTGGAATCTTTGCTTATGCTTTTATGTAGTTCCATAACAAGGTTATTTTTAAAACAGCATATAAAACTGAAATTCCAACATTAATTGGATTGACACTTTTAGTTGTAATTTAACACCTCCAGTTGTAAATCTTGAGGAAATTGGCATTAGACTTCGACATATCCTCTTTTCGGTAGGTTAGTGTTCTCGGTATTATATCGTATTGAGGAAAAGGAAAAGTATTTAGTGTTTAAATCTCTTCAGGGCTACATAACTTGATCATTGCTCTCTTGAAAATCTTAGCCATCAATTACCAATTCAAATGTCTGTGCCCTCGGCTCTGTAATCTCCCTGGCATTGTTGTGTTAGAGCATTGTTATCTTTTACAGGGACATTGTAATGCTTCCACACTATCCTTCACATTACTGCTAGATTAAAATTTCTACAGGTTAGCTCTGATCCTGCCATTGCCAAACTTCAGTGTACAGAATGATTTCCAGTTGCCCAGTGTGTTTTCTTTGGCCTAACATTTCAGTCATGTTTTGGTGATTTCATCTTCTGTCTACTTTTTCAGGTTTATCTCCCATTCTTTTTTTTTTTAAATTCCCATTATTCATTTCTTGGCATTACACTAAGCCAAAATGTTCCTTAAATAGTCCAACGTTAATAGTACTTTTACAATTTTGTTTACACTGTTTTCTTTTTCTGAAATGGCCTCTCCTTGTCTCATATTCAAAATCTATCAAATATTCTCAGTTCTAATGACTTTTCCATGAAGGCCTTCAAACCAAGTTTCACTTTGTTTCTTTTTTATAAAGCTCATTTTCTCTCTTGTAGTTCCTCTACATATTTGTTACTCCTTCTATTTTTTAACTTTTCATTTTGGAAAATTTAAGGAATACAAAGTAAACAGTATGATGTACCCTCATGTGCCCATCACCCAGATACAGCAGGTATCATTATGACATTCTTGTTTCATTTATATCTCCCTCTACTGTCCAACGTCTGCTCAGTTATTGTTAATGCTTTGAGGTAAAATTTACATACGTTAAAATTCATAAGTGTTAGCCCTATAGTGTTGGCAATTAAGCACACACATGAACTTCCCTTTACTTCCATAATACAGAATATTTCTGTCTCTAGAAAGTTTTTCATGCTTCTTTCCAGTCAGTCTTCCTACTCTGAGGGAAGCACTGTGTAATTTTTTTCACCATATATTTGTATCTTTCTTATTCTTCCAGTGTAAATGGAATTATGCATGCTCTTTGTGTAAGGCTTCATTTGCTCAGCATAATGTTTCTGATATTTATCCCTTGTTATTGCTTGTTATTCCCATTTTATTTCTGAGTACTATTGCCTTGTATGATTATTCTACAATTTATCTGTTTAGTTAATGGACATTTGTGGTTATTTTCAGTTTTTTGGCTACTGTCAATACAGCTGCTGTGGATATTTGCATATGTCTTTTTGTGGATACAGTTGATTCTCATGTGCATTAGTTATGTTCTCTAAAGTCACTGTGAACATTGAATTAGCTAATACAGAACCATTTCTTCTAGAGGAAATATAAGATTAGGTTCCTTTGAGCCTCTGGTCAGTGTATTTTCGTCAAATGATCAAAAAGTAACCTTATCTCATGTGTGTTTCTGTTTAAAGCCACCTTATTCAATATATATACTGTTGATTAACACTGAATTCATGTCCAACAGCACTACACCTCATGTATATACATGAAGCTTATCTAAAATGTATTTTTCCTTAAGGCATATCATAGCCTTCTAGCACTTTGGAATATAGTAGACTTGGATTGCGAGTAACTTGTTTTGCAAGACAAGCAAACATCTCTAATAAATTTTAACTTGTTAACAAGTGATGTTTTGTAATACGAGTAGTACGTGATGATGAATGTCACGTGGTCACAGTTGAGCCAATGGTTCTTTTCTCTCTCTCTCTCTCTCTCTCTCTCTCTCTCTCTCTCGCTATGGAATTGTGGGTGATTATCTGCCATGCTTGGATGCTTGATCTCAGGTCGCAGTGTTTGGCGGCAGTCGATTTTTCAGAACACAGGAAGGTGCCCACAACCGGCACTTGTGTGTTTTTTGTCATTTCAAAGCACCTATGGACAGTTCTTTGCTTTTCCATACAGGAGTAAGTTTAGGAATGCTTTGCTTCATTCTAGGTCAGGCTGCCTGCAGATATAGACCCTTTCCTCTGCTGCCTTATTGCCAGTTACATTAAATACAATATACGACAAGAATTTATTAATACCGTAATGGAGTCAATATCCATGTGAGCGTATACAATGGCCCCCGTGCAGAAAAAAATTGAAAAGAAAGGCAGTAAGAAGGAGATGATTACAGTGGAAGTTAAGGAAATCATATTTCGTGAGAAATATGAACAATGTATGTGAGTGGCTGAAATTGGAAGATTTTATAAGAAGTCTACATTGACCATTTGCACAATATTAAAGTAGAAAGAAGAAATCAGAGGGCTAGATGCAGCAAAAGGAGTCACGAGAATATCAAAGCAATGGCTACATGTTCTGGAAGATGTAGAAAAGTTGCTTCTGGTTTGGATAAATTGGAAGTAAGTAGCAGGTGATACTGTGACCAAGAACTTTATCTGTGAGAAGGTAAAGGCCTCATACACCAACTGTGTAAGTAAACTGCCAGGTACATCAACAGAAAACAAAGAAGGCTTCAAGGCAAGTAGGGGATGGTTTGATAACTTTAAGAGGAGAAGTGGCATCCATACTGTTGTGAAGCACAGAGAGGCTGAGAGTTCAGATGCTAAGGCAGCTGAGGCGTTTGCTGCCAAGTTCCGGTAGCTCGTGGTTTCTGAGTGTTACCTGTTGGAGTAAGTTTTTAACTGTAATGAAGACAGGGATTTTCTGGAAAGAGATGCCAAAGAGAACCTACATTACAGGAGAAGATAATGAAATGCCAGGTCACAAGCCCACCAAAGACCATCTCACCCTCTTGTTTTGTGCTAATGCAAGCAGGGATTTCAAAGTCAAACCCCTGCTCATGTATCATTCTGAGAATCCGCAAGCCCTCAAGAAATGCAAGGTACAGAGGAGCCAGTTAAACATTATGTGGAGGTCCAACAGCAAGGCTTGGGTCACTTGTATCTTGTTTGTTGAGTGGATCAACGAGGTTTTTGGTCCTGCCACTTAAAGCTTTGCTGGTTATGAATAATGCTCCTGCTCATCCTCCAGGCTTTGAGGATGACTTACTGGAGGAATTTGAGTTCATTAAGGTCAATTTCCTTCCTCCCAACACCACACCAACCCTCCATCCCATGGATCAGCAGGTCATTTCGAACTTTAAAAAACTTTATACCAAAGCACTATTTCAGCAATGCTTTGAGGTGACCTAAGGAACAAACCTTACTCTCCAAGAGTTTTAGAAAAATCATTTCCACATTGTGAACTGCTTCAAGATTATTGATAAAAGCTAGGATGGGGTCACCAAGAGAACCTTTAATTCTGCTTGGAGAAAACTGTGGCCTGATTGTGTTTTTGGACATGACTTAGAGGGGCTTGCTTATGAACAGGCGCCGCCAGTTGTCTGAAATTGTGTCCTTGGGGAAGACCATGGGACTGGAGGTGAATGAGGATGCCATTCAAGAACTGGTGGAGGAACATGGCCAGGAGCTGACAACTGACAAACTGATGGATCTGCATTGTGAGCAACAGCAAGTGGTTATGGAGGAGATCTCCTGTGCAGAGGAGGAGAAAAAATGGTGAAGTGGAGGAATCCCTCACTTCACATGAGATTAGGGAGTTGTGTAAAATGTGGGAAATTGCAAAATTTTGTAAAAAAACACCACCGAATAAGGCTGTAGTAGTGCGAGTGATTAATCTGGTTAATGACAATGCAATGTCACATTTCCACAAAATCCTCAAAAGGAGGCAAAAGCAAATGTCATTGGATAGGTTCCTTGTTAAAGTTGCATGAAGGAAAAAGATTCCATCAAGCCAACAGATAGCAGTAATTCCATTAGTGAGAGTGAAAATTGTCCTACATGATAACCCTCTTCTCTCTCATCTCCCTCACACTAGCCATGAAGGTTTTCAAAGGTAAGTACAGGTTAATTTGTTTATTTTTCTTTATATTTTGTATTTTCTTTATTATTTTGTATTACATTACAGTATTGTGATCATTTTTATATGAATATTTTTGGGTTGTGGAATGAATCATCTGAGTTTCCATTATTTCTTATGGGGAAATTCTCTTTGATATACAGTGCTTTGGATTACAAGCATGTTTCTGGAATGAATTATGCTCGCAAACCAAGGTTTTACTGTACTTGATAGCAGTTCAGTACTGTAATAGGGGCCATTCTAAACAGAAGTATCCCCAACACAAAGCACAATAACACAAAAAACATGGCACTAAAGAAACTACAACAAGGATACTCATTTACAATATGAGATTTAAAACAGGGCAGTGTGTTACCTTATTCAACTGCAGATGAGAATGTTGGGCAACTAAAAATTTTCTTTATTCTGTGCATGTCCATAAATTGTGAAATATTGCCAATATTAATTGTTGGGTTACAAATGAATTTTAGTGAGTAGGCAAATTCACAAACATGGATTCTTTGAATATTGAAGATTGTATGTTTTCATTGGTCATGGATACATATAAACAGAATTATTGGTCAAATAGTATTTTTAACTTTATATGATACTCCCAAACCTTTTCCCAAAGTAGTTGTATGATTTTTAATTCCCAACAGCAATGAATAAAAGTTCTAGTTGTTTCATGTGCTCACAAGTATCTGGTATTATCATTACTTAATTTTAACTATTGTATTGCTCATTTAATATTTACCGGCCATAATTATTTGTTTGTGTCTTGTCTTTTCCTCCATCTCCCTACTGAAAGCTTTTTTTTTTTTTTTAATGTTTATTTATCTTTGAGAGTGCACAAGTTGGGGAGAGGCAGAGGGAAAGAGATGGACAGAGCATCCAAAGCAGGCTCTGTGCTGACAGCAGCAAGCCCAGTGTGGGCTCAAACTCAAGAATCTCGAGATATGACATGAGCTGAAGTCAGACGCTCAACTGACTGAGCCACCCAGGCACCCCAAAGCTTTTTGACGACAGCATATAATTTACCTTTGTTTTTGCCACTCTGATATTTTTGAGAGGTTCTATATAGCCTTGTTGCTAAGTGTGCAAACGTTGGACCCAGCTCGCCTACGTTCAAAGCTCAGCTCTTCACCAATTAAAAATTTTTGAGATCTTGACAATAAGAATAACATAGTAGTAAATGAACTTTTCATGATTAATTGGGTTTCCCAACAAACAATTAAATTTAGAAATCAAGCTTCTTTTGGGTTGATCAACTTGTCCCAGATCAAACAAGTAGGAAGTAGTAGAAAAAGATTTCAACCTAGGCTTAACTAATGCCAAAGCCTATATGCTCTTAACTACCATACAACATAGTACTGCCACTTGAATCCCACTTTAAAACCTACTGTATGTCATTAAGTTTATTTACTATTCTTAATTAAGATGTAAAGGAATGAAGATGCATCTTTAAATATTGAGCTTTGTGATTCATGAATTTGATGTTTCTTTCCATTTAGTTATTTTAATTTTTTCTGAATAAATGCATAATTTTCAATGTGGAGATTTTACATATCTTTCATTAGACATAATGAAATGAAAGGTTATGAATGGTTATGTGATATCTTTTGATGCTTTTGTAAGTGGTATCATTTTGAAAATCTTCATTTCTAATTGCTTGTTGCTATTAATTTTTTACATTAAGCTTATACCCTTTAATTTTGCTAAATTCACTTGTTAATTCTCATGGTTTGTGTATTTTTTGCATATATTCTTTATTGTATTGCCTAGCACCACCTGTTCATTTTTGTATAGAAATAATTGTGGATATTTTTGTTTCATTCCTAATTTGAAAGGGGAAGTTTTTAACATTTCACCATTAAGTGTAATGTTTGCTTTAGGGTTTTTGTAGGTATCCTTTGTAGATACCAGATAAGGAAGTTTCCTTCTATTAGTAGTGGACTCAGAGTAGTTAACATGAATGGATGTTGAATTTAATTAATTTTTTGTTACAAATATGAGGTGTTAATATGTTTTTCTCCTTTAAAAAAATATTAAATAAATTGTGTGCATTGGCTTTTAAAATACTAAACCAACTTTATATTCCAATAAACTTGACTGGTATGTATTTTGTAATCACTGATTTAATGTGCTAATATTGTGTTGAGGATTTTTGTATATATGATTATGAGTGAGGTTGTCTTATAATTTTTTTTTGTTTAATGTTATCAGGGTTATATTGGAAGGGCTCACTCTTTTTTTTGGAAGAGTTTACATAAGACTGGTAGTTCTTTCTTTCTGTTCTTTATTACTCTTACTTGTTTTTCTTGTGTTGTTGCAGTGGCTGGGATCTCAGCTGTTCACAATATTGAACAGAAGTGGTCAGAGTGAATATCCTTCCTTTGTTGCCAGTTATTAGTGGGAACACCTTCAGTACTTCACTATCATAAGCATTTTAAGCTTTTGGTTTTATTTATTTTTACTAGATGCCCTATACTAGATTGAGGAAGTTTACTTGTATCCTTAGCTTAAAGAGAGTTAAAATTTTTTTAAATGTTTATTAATTTTGAGAGAGAGAGCATGGGCAGGGGGTGAGGGGCAGAGAGACAAGGAGAGAGAATCTTAAGCAGACTCCACACTGTCAGTGCAGAGTCAATGTGGGGTTCAGACTCACAAAATGTGAGATCACAACCTGAGCCGAGATTAAGAATTTGACACTTAACTGAATGAGCCACCCAGGCGCTTGTGATTTTTTTAAATCATGAATTTGGGTTGAATTTTTTCAAATGCTTTTTCAGTATCTATTGGGAAGGTTCTATTGTTTTATGCATTGGTCTGTGTAGAGGTTTTAAAATGTTAATCCAATTTTGCATTTGTAGGATAAACCCAACTTGGTCTTGAAGTATTAGCCTTTTTATATATTTCTGTGTTCCATTTTCTACTTTTTAAAAAGGATTTTTGCATCTACACTCATGATAGGTACTGGTCTGGGTTTGTAATTTTGTTTACTTGTGAAATCCTTGATCATTTTGGTCAGGATTATGCTGGCCTCATAAAATAAATTAAGTTAAATATCTGATAGAATTTTTCAATAAAATCATCAGAATCTGGGATTGGAGGATATCTATATCTATATCTACCTATATCTATCTATCTATATATGTATACACACACACACACACACACACACACACATATACACACACATATTTTAAAGATAGGGTTAGGAGGTGGAGGTTTCTTAATTAGGGAAAATACCATTCTAATTTTATGTTTTTTCTTATGTGAATCTTGGTAAGTTGTAGTTTTTCAAGGAATCATCCATTTTATCTAAATTTTGAAATATATTAGCAAGCAATAGGTCATAATATCCCCTTATACTTTTAATGTCTGTATAATCTTTTATGATGTATATCAGATCTTTTAATCTTGATATGGTCGGGGGTGTGTGTGTGTGTGTTTGTCTTGCCACAAACTTATCAATTTTATTAAGGTTTTCAAAGACCCAATTATTGATGTGATTTTTCTCTATTGTTTGTCTATTTTTTATTTTAATGATTTCTATTCTTTATCATTTCCTTTTACTCAGTTTACTTTGGAATTGGTTACCTCTCCCTGCCTTCCTTCCCCCACCCACCCCAACCTGGCCCAAGATTCTTAAGGTAGAAACTTAGATCTTTGATTTTAAACTTTCTTCTTTTATAATATGGGCTTTTAAAACTGTAATTTTCCCTACAAAATGCTTTATCGGCCTCTTGAAATTTTTGATGTGTTGGGTATTGTTATTTGTTTGAAGTATTTTTTGTTTTCTCTTGTGATTTCTTCTATGGCATATGGTTATTAAGAAATACATTTCCTAAACTTCCTATTGCTTGTGAAATTTTCTTGTTGTTTTTATTGAGTTTTTACTGTAATGTTCTTGAGGTCAGAAAACATACTTTGTATAATTGCAGTCTTTTAGAATTTATTGAGACATAGTTCAGCACAAGATCTGTTTGGCAAATGTTTGTGTACCCGTAAGTATCTGTTTTTCTTGTGTGTCATGGCTTATAATTTTTTTTCTTTTAAAAAAATTTTTTTTAACATTTATTCATTTTTGAGAGGCAGAGAGAGACATAGCGTGAGCAGGGGAGGGGCAAAGAGAGAAAGACACACACAGAATCCGAAGCAGGCTCCAGGCCCTAAATTGTCAGCATAGAGCCCGATGTGGGGCTTGAACCCACAAACCATGAGATCATGACCTGAACTGAAGTCAGATGCTTAACCGACAGAGCCACCCAGGCGCCCCATTTTTTTTTTTCTTTTTTAGTTTCAGGTATACAATGTAATGATTTAACAATTCTATATATTAGTGCTCATCAAGATTAGTGTACTCTTAATTTCCTTTATCTATCTTAATTTCCTTTATATTAGCACCCATTCTTCTACCCACCTACCATCTGGCAACCACCAGTTTGTTCTCTATATTTGAGTCTGGTGTTTTGTTTTTGTTTTTGTCTCTGTTTGTTCATTTGTTTCTTAAATTTCACATGAGTGAAATCATCAGTACGTGTCTTTTTAAACTGACTGATTTATTTCACTTAGCATTATACCTTCTAGGTCCATCCATGTTGTTGCATACAGTAAGATCGCATTCTTTTTAATGGCCAACTAATACTTCAGTGTGTGTGTGTGTGTGTGTGTGTGTCTTAATAAAACCATATCTTCTTTCTCTGTTCATCTGTCACTGGACACTTGGTTTGCTTATATTGTCTATTGTAAATAATGTTGCACATAGGGGTGCATATATCTTTTCAAATTAGTGTTTTTATTTTCTTTGGGTAAATACCCAGTGGTGGAATTACTGGACCATATGGTACTTCTATTTTTAATTTTTTGAGGTACCTCCATACTGTTTTCTACAGAGATTACACCAATTTGCATTCCCACCAACAAGTACAAGGGTTTCTTTTTCTCTACATCCTTTCAAACACTTGTTATTTCTTGTATTTTTCATTTTAGTCATTCTGACAGGTATAAGGTGATATCTCTTTGTAGTTTTGATTAGCATTTCCTTAATGATGAGTGATGTTGAACATATTGTCATGTGTCTGTTGGCCATCTATATGTTGTCTTTGGAAAAATTGTCTATTCAGGTCTTCTGCCCATTTTTAATTGGATTATTTGTGGTTTTTTCATGTTGAATTGTATAAGTTCTTTATATATTTTGGATATTAACTCCTTATCAGATACATCATTTGCAAATATCTTCTCTCATTCAGTAGGTTGCCTTCTTGTTTTATTGATGGTTTTCTTTGATGTACAAAAGCTTTTTATTTCTGTAGAGACCCAAAAGTTTATTTTTCTTTGTTTCTCTTGCCTAAGGAGACATATCCATAAATATGTCACTAAGACTGATGTCCTAGAGATTATTACCTTTGTTTGCTCTTAGCAGTTTTCTGGTCTCAGGTCTCACATTTAGGTCTTTAATCCATTTTGAATTAATTTTTCTGTATGGTGTAAGAAAGTGGTCTGATTTCATTCTTTGGCATGTAGCTGTCCCATTTTCCCAGCACCATTTATTAAAGAGACTATCTTTTCCCCATTATATATTCTTGCCTCCTTTGTTGTAGATTAATTGATCATGTAAGTGTGGGTTTATTTATGGGCTCTCTATTGTTGCATTGATTTATGTCTGTTTTTGTGTTAGCACCGTACTGTTTTGATTACTATAGCTTTGTCATGTGTCTTGAAATCTGGGATTGTGATACCTCTGGCTTTGTTCTTCTTTCTCAAGATTGCTTTGGCTGTTATTAATGTTTATGTGAAAGAAGTTGATAATGTTCAAATCTTCTATATACTTGCTGATTAATTTTTTTACTTGTTCTATTACTGATTAAATTAGATTAAAATATCTAATGTATCTAATGGTTATAGATTAATAAATTCTTTCAGCTCTGTCAATTCTTTATTCACCTATTTGGAGATTTGTTGCAATATGTTATGTCTATTAGACAAATTGACCTTTTTAACCATTAAGAAAATCCCTTTATTCTCTTTGTTTTTAAACATTCTTTGTTTGATACTGATATAACCATACTAGTTTTATTATTATTATAGTTAAATACATGTAACATGAAAGTTACCTTCTTAACCATTTTTAAGTGTGCAGTTCAGTGATTTTAAATACGTTCAGAGTTGTGCCACCATCACCACCATCCATTCCTATAACTATTTTTATTTTGTAAAATGGAAACTCTATACCAATTAACAAGAATTCTCCATTGTCCCCTTTAAGTCTCCATATTTTTTCCAATTTTTACTTTCTACGTGTTTGTTTCTATCTTTTGAAAATTATATTTTTAAATAAATAACATACAGTTGGGTCTTGCTATTTTTCCCTTGGCTTGATACTTTCTTCTAATTTTGGTGTTGATTCCATTTATTTTTTTATTCTTTTAAAGTTTTATTTATTTTCAGAGAGTGCTAGAGCAAGTGTGAGCAGAGAAGGGGCAGAGAGAGAGAGAGAGAGGGAGAGAGAGAGAATCCCAAGCAGGCTCCACACTGTCAGCACAGAGCCCGATATGGGGCTCAACCCCATGAACTGTGAGATGATGACCTAAGCTGACATCAAGAGTTGGCCACTTAACTGACTGAGCCACCCAGGCGCCCCTCCATTTATTTTTAAAACAGCTTTATTGAGGCATAATTGACATACAATAAACTGTACATTTAAAATACATGGTTTTAGGGGTGCCTGGGTGCCTCAGTCGTTTGAGCACCTGACTTCCCCTCGGGTCATGATATCACGGTTCGTGGGTTAGAGTGCTGTGTAGGGCTCTGTGCTGATAGCTCAGAGCCTGGAGGCTGCTTTAGATGGTGTGTCTCCCCCTCTCTCTGCCCCTCCCCTGCTCGCACTTTGTCTCTTTCTTTCTCCAAAATAAATAATGAAAAACATTAAAAAATTTAGATACATGATTTTGTACATTTTGATGAATATATTTATTGTGAAACTGTCACCGTAATCAGGAGGGTATATCTATACATTATCCTCCAAGAATTACAAGAAGTTGCCATGTTCTCCTTTGTAATCTTTTTCTTCTGCTCCACTCTACCTCCATTGATCTCTGAGCTGTTTTCTATCACAATGATTAGTTTCCTTTACCTAGAATTTTATATAAATGGAATCATATAGTATATTGTCAGGTTTCTTACTCCTTTCACTCAGCACAGTTATTTTGAAGTTGCTCTTATTAATATCCCTTTTTATTGCCTACTCATATTCCTTTGTATGGATATACTAGAAAATGTTTACCTATTTACCTCCTCATAGACACTTTGTTGTTTCTGATTTTAGGTTATTACAAATAAAGCTGCTATAAATGTACATATATAAGTGTTAGTATGGACATATTTTTTTTATTCATTTGGGTAAATTTACAGGAGTGGAATGGCTGGATCATTTGGTAGATATGTGTTTAACTTTTTTATTTTTAATTTTAGAGAGAGAAAGCATGTGCACGAGCAGGGGGGAGGGGTAGAAGGAGAAAGAGAATCTTAAGCAGGCACCTTGTTCAGTGTGGAGCCCAACATGGGGCTCTATCCCACGACCCTGGGATAATGACCTGAGCCAAAATCAAGAGTCAGACACTCAACTGACTCAGCCACCCAGACACCCTGGTATATGTTTAGCTTTTAGGAAACTACCAAGTTGTTTTACAGTATAGTTGTTTCCACTAGCAGTGTGTTAATTCCATCACCAGTTCCTTCATATTCTCACCTATATATGGTCAGTCTTTTTAATTTTACCTGTTCTAATAGGTATTTAGTTGTATGTGGTTTTAATTTGCATTTCCTTAGCGACTAATAATAATAATGTTTAACATCTTTTTAAGTGGGATTTTTTGGCTTTATTCTTTATTTAATTATTTATTTTTACCGTACATATATCTTCTTTGGTGAAATGTTCAAATCTTTTGTTTATTGAGTTTTTCCTTTTCATTGAGATTTGAGCAAATATTTGAAGGCAAGTCAGATATATATTTTGCAAATATTTACTCACAGTCTGTGACTTTTCATTTTTTACTAGTGTCTTTCGAAGAGCAGAAATTTTAAATTATGATTAATAGCATAACTTTTTTATTTAATTTTTTTCTTTTTTTAAATGTTTATTGTTAGAGAAAATGTGAGTCGGAGAGTGGGGGAGAGCGAGAGAGAGAGAGAGAGAGAAAGAGAGAGAGAATCTGAAGCAGCCTCAGGTTCTGAGCTGTCAGTACGGAGCCCAACATGGGGCTCAAACCCATGAACGATGAGATCATGACCTGAGCTGAGTCAGACATTTTAACTGACTGAGCCACCCAGGTGCCCCAATAGCATAACTTTTAAAAGACACATATGAGAACATCTTTGTTTTCTCAGAGTCAATGAAGAGTTCTGAGATATCATACCATAAGCGTAAGCCGTAAAAGAAAAATACATAAGTTAGACTTCATCAAAACCAAAAACTGTTGTATTGTAAAAGACTCTGTTAAAAGGATGGAAAGAAAAACTATAGATTGGAGAAAATATTTGCAAAACTCGTATCTGACAAAGACTGACAGAGAAGGAGAGGAAGAACTCAAATTTTTATGGCACTGTTGAATACAGGTGCTCAAGTCACCAGTTTCTTTAGTCCCATGTGAGGAGGGAAAGCTGGGTGCCAGAGTTGCTGAAGTACCAAAGTTTGTAGGGAAAAGATGCAGTGATATGCAGGTTCTCTGAACTTGGGTGCTTTTCAGATATCAGAAGTTATATGCGAGAGTAAGTAATTGTGGTCTAGCCCCAAACCTTAAGTGAGCAGCCAAAGGAGAGAAAAAGCCTGCTGCTTTCTAGTGTCCCTACTGTCTTTTTCCTCTCTTACTGCATTTTGCCCTTGTGTTCTCCCTGGCAATATCATAATCGTATATCATAATTTATGCTATAGTTCCTGATGTGTGCCTGTTAGACATCTTGGTCATATTCTGGTAGGAGAAAAAGTACCTGAGTTCAACTGATAGATTTTTTTTTAATTTTTTTTAATGTTTATTTATTTTTGAGACAGAGACAGAGCATGAACAGGGGAGGGGCAGAGAGAGAGGGAGACACAGAATCTGAAACAGGCTCCAGGCTCCGAGCTGTCAGCACAGAGCCCGACGCGGGGCTCGAACTCACGGACCGCGAGATCATGACCTGAGCCGAAGTTGGACGCCCAACCGACCAAGCCACCCAGGCGCCCCTCAACTGATAGATTTAAACAAAGTTCGCAGTAGGGAAGTAATGTTAAACTGACCTTGTGGGTAAATCCCGTGGATTTATCATGTACAGTTTACCTGAAGTGTTTAGGCCTGGTTCACTGATGGTTCAGCTAAGTGTCCACAGGGTGGCAGCCACCCTCCAGCTCCAAGGACAACTCTAGAGGACTAATCGTGGTAAGGATTGATTCACACAATAGGCTGAATTGAAAGTTGTTTTCTTTGCCTTAGACTATGGGTTGGCAAACTTCAGCCTGTGTGCCAAATCTGGTTGTAGCCTATATTTATACTGCTTTTAATCTGGAAATTGTTTTTACATTTTTTAAACATTAGGAATAAAAAGAATACATGCTGGAGACTGTATGTGGCTTACAAAGCTTAAAATATTTACTGTTTGCCCTTTTTAAGAAAGGCCAAGTCCTGCCTTAACAGTACTCTGAAGGATCAAGTAAGTTCTGTTTTTCCTGAGTGTTGGGCTATTGTCAAAGGCCTCACTTGGGTAAAATTAGAGAATAGCAGATTAAAGGCACATCCTTCATGTGGGCTACAAACTGAGGAAACAAATCATAGCTGCTCTTTGGAAGGTCTTGGTCACTCATGTTGATGCTTAGAGTCAGGAGCTGTTTTTAAATGAGATTGACTGGAATCAAATGGCTGATCAGACCCACACTCCCAGATCACCACCCTGGCCACTTAGATCCATCATTGTACTGGTTATGGCAGTATACCCACCATCATAGACCGGGTCAACAATAGAGTAAGTACTGTATGCTTATGATGCGGAAGCTGTCACTTCTTGCCAAACCTATTACTCCTGATAGAAGTCTTCCCCTTTTTATCATGGTGAAGGACCATTTGACTCCATCTTGGGTCTACTGTTGGTGCTTCATTCCATCTTGAGTCTACTCCTGGTGCCTCATATAACTTTTTCAGTTAATGGTAGTGTTGTCCAGGCAGATGTTGTTACCAGTCAGGCCATCACTGACTGGCCATACCATTGTGGCCCCTGAAACTAATGTGACATGTATTTTGGCCTTCTGAACTATTTATATTCTGACAATGGTGTTCTTTTTGTCACAAAGGCCAAACTCAGTGGGCCAATAGTCAAACTATTTGATGGAAGTTCCATGTCTTATACCATCCACAGGTATCTGAATTGGCCTTGAGCACTGGATTGGCCTCCTCTAACATCAGCTCAGGAAGATTTCTAACTCTGTTCTTAACTGCTTCTGGTATACATACCTTGGTAAGGCAACTTGATGCTAAATTTGGTCATCCTCAGAAAGAGATCATCTCTTGACTGCTTCCTTACTAATGATAAGGGCTAAAGGGATAGGAGATTATGTAGATCTGTTCTGAAAATATGGGATTTTTGCTCTGACCATTCCTGGGTATGATGCTTCTTTCTTTTTCTGGCTAGTTTGGTTGGTTACATCCTCAGTGTGTCAGCTTAGCCAGAAAGGGGAAAGTTGGCTAGCAAGTACAGACTCTCTTTGTGGCCAGGGTTCTAGAGATTTTAGTCATCATGCTAGCCCAGCCTTATCTTTAAATAGTCATTTAGATGTTTCTAGTTCTTCTAATCCCCATCTTCCTGCTACAGTTACTCTACCAAGGATGAAAGTAGCTCTTCTCTTCTTCCATTTTTTGGATTTTAATTCTTTTAGGTTTCTTTGCCTCTTAGTTCTGTGACAGGTTTTTTTTTTTTTTAATGTTTTTGTTACTATTATTTAGCAAGTAGTTATTTTTTAAGATTAGAGTGACATTCTCTTGTGACTATAATTTAGGTAGAAGTCCCTAGGGAACAGCTTTTAAATGATATTATAAAGCACAGAAAGCACTTCGGTGTGAGATATACAGGAATCATTCAATAAATAGTTTTTATTTATTTGTATTTTGCTATCCCTCATGTTACTTTATCTCAAAGGAATAGATTATGCAAATTTCTTTTATTTTAATCCTCTCTGTGATTCAAACATTGTAGCTAGGCAGAAGCAGGGAAGTAACTATGGAACAATAATTATTTAAAATCAGATAGAGGAAGTGAATATCAATTAAAATTATTTTTTTCTTGGGTTTTCTCTTTCGAATCAAGGAGTTGCATTGGTATTCAGTATTAAATGGAAAGATGTGTCACAAAGATTCAAAGTAAAAGAAAACACGCGTTTTGTTACTTAAAAATGCATTGTAGCTGCTGCTGGTAAGATATGGCAACATTTTAATAGAGTACAAGGTAATATTATAGAATGGAAATCAGAGAGCACATTACCAAGTTTTTTGATACTTCAGGAGGAAATTCAAAGGCACAGAAATTTGACTTTATGTGGAATGTCAGCATGTTAAGAGTTAATTCCTCAGACAACACATCTAATCAGAACTTCAGTACTTATGTGATATTCATGTGCAGTTTTTGCTAGAATATATTTTAAAATTCATGCTAACCTATTTGATTATTACCCACATGGATATTAAACATTATAAATAAAACCTTTTGGATCCCAAATTTATTAATCTATGAATAATTAATAACAAATTTGATTCTCTGCTTCAGGTTAGATTTACAGCGTACCTTATTTGTGGTGTTTATCTTCTTGAAAGTTTTGCTACTTCTGATTAATGAAGGAGTTTCTTCTTTGACCTGCCTGAAGTAAAGAAAAGCAGTATCTATTAACTTGACTTGATCTCCAATCAAGTAAGATATCTAAGAAAACATCTGTCTGATAAACCTGGGCATGTGACGATTTTCCATTTGGAGTAACATTCTGTTGTCAATCTCAATGATTATTTCAAAACACACATTCTAGGATCATTAGCAAGTTCTCCTAAAGAAACATTGACCCTTCTTTGGTTATGAAAATTATAGATTTTTAAAGGTAAATAAGGCATATATTGTTTAGTACTATACATTAAGCTTGTTATCAGATATCATCAATTTAACACACAGATTTAAAAGCACTCTGAATTTGAATAGCATGTTAAACATTGTTGAAACAACTATTATGGCATAGTTGACATTGCCCATGTATGTACAAATTTGGCAATAGCTTTTAATAGTCTTACTGCAGTTGAGTTATATACATTATTGGCACCACACATTTTCAATTTAACTGCCATTTAAAATGTCTTTTAATGTTGTTTCCTTTGAGACTAATTTAGCTGCTGGTGATTCAGAAAATCTGATCAGTGTGTTTTTTCAGAAACAAAATTCTGAAAAAAGCCTTGTGCAATGTTCATGGGAATGTAACGTGTAGCCACCATGGAAAACAGCATGCATGTTCCTCAAAAGACTAAAAATAGAAATATACAATCCAGGTATTTACCCAAGGAAAATGAAAACACTAGTTAAAAAAGATCTATACATCCTTGTCTTTATTGCTGTATTATTTACACTAGCCAAGATATGGAAGCAACTTGTGTTCTTTGATAGACTAACAGATAAAGAAGATGTGGTATATGTGCACAATGGAATACTGCTTACCATAATAAAGAATGAGATCTTGCTATTTGCAGCAACATGGATGGATCTAGAGGGTATTATGCTAAGTGAATTATGTCAGACAGAGACAGATGCCATGTGATTTCACTTTTATGTGGAATCCAAAAAGTGAACAAACAACAACAAACGAAAAAAATAGACTCATAAATATAGAGAACAAACTAGTGGCTGCCAGAGGGGAGGACAATTGGAGGCATAGGCAAATAGGTGACAGAGATTGAGAGGTACAAATTTCATTATAAAATAAATGTTACAGGTATAAAAAGTACAGCATAAGGAGTTAGTCAATAATATTGTAACAGCTTTGTCTGGTGACAGATGGTAGCTACATTTATCATGATAAGCATTTTGTAATATATAAAATTGTTGAATCGTTATGTTGTACACCTGAAACTAATATAATGTCTATAATATTGTACTTCGGTTAAAAAGTAAAAAAAAAAAAAAAAAAAAAAAAAAAAAAAGTCTGAAAAAATGGCCATTTTCTTGCTCCAAACTGCAAAACATTTTCAGTTTTAGATTTAGAGCACCACTTACAATGACCAGACAATGACTTATTTTCATTTCTACACCATCCATTTCCTTCCTATCACCTGTGTACGCTTACCTTCAGTTTTTGTTCCACTTTACAAGCCACATCCAATACATTTTAGCACAAAATCATAAAAGATGAAAAAAAAGTATCACATGTGCTTTTAGCAAAATGGGATGACCCAGGTTTTTGTTGCAAAACATAGTGATGGAGTCCTTCCTGTTGGACTAACTGGATGAGAATATGATTATTTGCTTTTTGTTCTCAGAAATTATTTTCTCAATTATTCTTGAGAAAATGCATCTAGCATAGTGTGTCATCTGAAGATTGTTAGAATTTGCTTGTAAGATCAACTTTAGCATCAACATCGGTTTACAGTACTGCTGTACAGGCATTCATTTTGACTTGGCTGGTAATCGTGAAAGTCTCCTTTGCCAAGTTTTGTATCTTTTCCATTAGGGGCAGAAAATAAAAAGTTCTGAATTCTCAGTTGTGTTCAATGAAAGCTAAAAGCAGACCACAAGTATGGGTTCCTGGCCTTTTATATTTTTTGAAAAATGATGCAACACTTTGGGCAACTTGGTAAGAAAAGTAAAGGATGATGCAGTAGTGACTATTGATTAAACTATTGCATCGCCTTTTTAGTTAATTGCATTAGTCTTCCATTTTGTTATTAATTTAATTTTTTAAGGATAGTTGGAAATGGACTGATGAAAGGACTGATGAAAATGATGAAATAATTCAAAGAAATTCAAAATAGAGGAAAAATAAGAACTCTGTGATATCAATATTCATCTTAGATTTATAAAGGGACCCAACAGATCTATATGGTAATCACAAAGTTAAAATGATTTTTTTAAATACAAATCTGGTTATTCAATATATAGTGTAATAATGATTTTAGGAATAGAATTTAGTGATTCATCACTTACATATAACACCCAGTGTTCATCCCAACAAGCACCTCCTTAATGCCTCTTGTCCATTTAGCCCATCTCCTCACCCAACACCCTGCCAACAACCCTCAGTTTGTTCTCTGTATTTAAGAGTTTCTTATGGTTTGTCTCCCTCTGTTTTTATGTTATTTTCTTCCTTTCCCTTATGTTCACCTGTTTTGTTTCTTAAATTTCACATGAGTAAAATCATATATTTGTCTTTCTCTGACTTATTTTGCTTAGCATAATACACTGTAGTTCCATCCATGTTGTTGCAAATGGCAAGATTTCATTCTTTTGGGTTGCCGAGTAATATTACATTACACACACACACACACACACACACACACACACACACACACACACATGCACGCACCACATCTTCTTTATCCATTCATCCATCGATGGGCATTTGGGCTCTTTCCATACTTTGGCTATTGTTGATAGTGCTGCTATTATGTGCCCCTTCAAATCAGCACTCCTGTATCCTTTGGATAAATACCTAATAGTGCAATTGCTGGGTTGTAGGGTAGTTCTCTTTTTAATTTTTTGAGAAACTACTGTTTTCCAGAGTGTCTTCACCAGTTTGCATTCCCACCAGCAGTGCAAAAGGGTTCCTCTCTTTCTCCGCATCCTTGCCAACATCTGTTGTTGCCTGAGTTGTTAATTTTAGCCATTCTGACAGGTGTGAGGTGCTGTCTTGTGGTTTTTGATTGGTATTTCCCTGATGATGACTAATGTTGTGCATACTTCCATGTGTCTGTTAGTCATCTGGATGTCTTCTTTGGAAAAGTGTCTATTTATCTATTTTGCCTATTTCTTCACTGCATTATTTCTTTTTTGGGTGGTGACTTTGATAAGTTCTTTATATATTTTGGATTCCAGCCCTTTATTTGGTATGTCATTTGCAAATATCTTCTCTCATTCCATTGGTTGCCTTTAGTTTTGGTGATTGTTTCCTTTGCTGTGTAGAAGCTTTTTATCTTGATGAGGTCCCAATAATTCATGTTGGCTTTTGTTTCCCTTGCCTCTGGAGACATATCAAGTATGCACTTGCTGTGGCCGAGGTCAAAGAGATTGTTGCCTGTTTTCTCCTTGAGGATTTTGATGGCTTCCTGTCTTATGTTTAGGTCTTTCATCCATTTTGAGTTTATTTTGGTGTATGGTGTAAGAAAGTGGTCCAGGTTCATTCTTCTGTGTGTTGTCCAGTTTTCCCAAAAGAGACTGTCTTTATTCCATTGGGTATTCTTTCCTGCTTTGTCAAAGATTGGTTGGCCATACATATATGAATCCATTTCTGGGTTCTCTGTTCCACTGATCTATGTGTCTGTTTTTGTGTCAGTACCAGACTGTCGTAATGATTACAGCTTTGTA
This sequence comes from Panthera tigris, assembly GCF_018350195.1. NCBI lineage: Eukaryota > Metazoa > Chordata > Mammalia > Carnivora > Felidae > Panthera > Panthera tigris. The sequence goes on from NC_056665.1 coordinate 112,015,113, forward strand.
AAACAGCTTGAAGTTGGGAATTGTGATACCTCCAGCTTTGGTTTTCTTTTTCAGGTTTGCTTTGGCTATTCAAGGTCTTTTCTGGTTCTGTACAAATTTTAGGATTGTTTGTGCTAGCTCTGTAGAGAATGCTCTTGTTATTTTGATAGGGATTGCTTTGAATATGTAGATTGTTTTGGGTGGTATTGACATTCAAAAAATATTTTTTAATGTATATATATTTTTGAGAGAGAGAGAGAGAGAGAGTGAGAGCACGCGCGCGAGCGAGCATGAGCAAGCAGGGGAGGGGCAGAGAGAGAAGGAGACACAGAATCCATGGCAGGTTCCAGGCTCTCAGCCGTCAGAACAGAGCCTGATGTGGGGCTCGAACTCATGAACTGTGAGATCATGACCTGAACTGAAGCCAGAGGCTTAACTGACTGAGCAACCAGGTGCCCCATCAACATCTTAACATTTGTTCTTCCAGTCCATGAGCATGAAATGTTTTTTCCAGTTTTTTGTGTCTTCTTCAGTTTCTTTCATAAGCTTTCTGTAGTTTCCCATGGATAGATTTTTCACCTGTTTGGCTAGGTTTATTCCTAGGTATTTTATGGGTTTTGGTGAAATTATAAATGGATTGATTCCTTGATTTCTCTTTCTGCTGCCTTATTGTTGGTATATACAAATGCAATTGATTTCTATACATTGATTTTATATCCTGCGACTTTGCTGAAATCATGTATCAGTTCTAGCATTTTCTTTTGGTGGAGTCTTTTGGGTTTTCCACATGGAGTGTCATGTCATCTGCAAGGAGCGAAAGTTTGACTTCCTCCTTGCTAGTTTGGATGCCATTTATTTCTTTGTGTTGTCTGACTGCTGAGGCTAAGACTTCCAACAGTATGTTGAATAACATTGGTGAGAGTGGACATCCTTGTTGTGTTCCTGACCTTAGGAGAAAAGCTCTCATTTTTTTCCCATTGAGGATGATATTAGCAGTGGGTCTTTTATATATGGCCTTTATGATCTTGAGGTCTGATCCACCTATCCCTACTTTCTTGAGAGTACTTATCAAGAAATGATGCTGTATTTTGTCAAATGCTTTTTCACCATCTATTGAGAGTATCATGTGTTTCTTATCCTTTCTTTTATTAGCGTGATGCATCACATTGATTGACTTAGGATATTGAATCAGCCATGCATGCATCCTAGGACTAAATCCCACTGATTGTAAATAATCCCTTTAATGTATTGTTGGATCCAGTTTGTTAGTATCTTGTTGAGGATTTTTACATCCATGTTCATCAGGGAAATTTGTAGTTCTCCTTTTGGGTGGGGTCTTTGTCTGGTTTTGGAATTAAGGCAATGCTGGCCTCCTACAATGATTTTGGAAGTTTTCCTTCTGTTTCTATTTTTTGGAACAGCTTCAACTAAATAGGTATTAACTCTTCTTTAAATGTTTGGTAGAATTCCTGTGGGAAGCCATTTGGCCCTGGACTCTTGTTTGTTCAGAGATTTTTTATTACTAATTCAATTTTTCTTTACTGGTTATGGGTCTGCCCAAATTTTCTATTTCTTTCTGTTACAGATTTTGTAGTTTATATATTTCTAGGAATTTGTCATTTCTTCCAGATTGCCAATTTGTCGGCATATAATTGCTCATAAAATTCCCTTATTATTGTTTGTATTTCTGTGGTTTTGGTTGTCATCTCTCCTGTTTCATTCATATGTTTATTTGGGTCCTTTCCTCTTTCTTTTTGATCAAACTGGCTAGGGATTTATCAATTTTGTTAATTCTCTCAACGAACCAGCCCTGGTTTCATTGATCTATTGGATGGATGGATGGATGGATGGATGGAAGGATGCATCGATGGATATCATTGATTTTTGTTCTAATCTTTATTATTTCCCTTCTCCTGCTGGTTTTGGGATTTTTTGTTGTTCTTTTTCCAGCTCTTTTAGGTGTAATGTTAGGTTGTGTATCTGAGACCTTTCTTCCTTCTTTAGAAAGGCCTGGATTGCTACATACTTTCCTCTTATGACCACCTTTGCTGCATCCCAGAGATTTTGGCCTGTGTGGTTTCATTTTGATTGGCCTCCATGTAAATTTTTAATTTCCTCTTTAATTTCTTGGTTAACCCATTAATTCTTTAGTAGGGTGCTCTTTAATCTCCAAGTATTCATGGTCTTTTCACATTTTTTCTTGTGGTTGATTTTGAGTTTCATAGCGTTGGGGTTTGAAAATAGGCAATGTACGATCTTGATCTTTTGTACTTGTTGAGGGCTGATTTGTGACCCAGCATGTGATCTATTCTGGAGAATGTTCTATGTGCACTTGAGAAGATTGTGTATTCTGCTGCTTTAGCATGAAATGTTCTGAATATATCTGTAAGTGCATCCGGTCCAGTATGTCATTCAAAGTCATTGTTTCTTTGTTGATTTTCTGTTTACATGATCTGTTCATTGTTGTAAGTGGGGTGTTGAAGCCCCCTACTATTATGGTATTATTATCAATAACCTTCTTTACATTTGTGATTAGTGGATTTATATATTTGGTTGTTACCACTTTGGGGGCATAAATATTTACAATTGTTCAATCTTATTCGTGGATAGACCCCTTAATTACAATATAATGCCATTCTTCCTCTCTTGTTCCAGTCTTTATTTTAAAATCTAGTTTGTCTGATATAAGTATGGCTACTCCAGGTTTCTTTTGATGACTATTAGTATCATAGATGGTTCTCTATCCACTTGCTTTCAATCTTTTTAGATCTAAAACGAGTCTCTTGTAAGTAGCATATAGATGGGTCTTCTTTTATTATCCATTTTGATACCCTTGGTTTTTTGATTAGAGCATTTAGTCCATTGACATTTAGAGTGAGTACTGAACGATATTAATTTAGTGCCATTTTGTTGCCTATAGAGTGGTGTTTCTTGTGAAGTTTTCTGTTCCTTTCTAGTCTTTGTTGCTTTTGCCCTTCCTTTCTAGTCTTTGTTGCTTTTGCTCTTTTTGTTTTGTTTTGTCTTTTCTCCACTCAAAGAGTCCCCCTTAAAGTTTCTTGCAGGACTGGTTTAATGATCACAAACTCCTTTAGTTTTTGTTTGTCTGGGAAACTATTTCTCCTTCTATTTTGAATGACAGCCTCCCGGATAAGGAATTCTTGGCTGCATATTTTTCCATTTCAGCGCGTTGAATATATCCTGCCACTCCTTTCTGGCCTGCCTAGTTTGCTTGGGTAGGTCTTCTCCAAACCTGATCTGTCTTCTCTTATAGGTTAAGAACGTTTTTCCTATGCTGTTTTCATAACTCTTTTCTTCTCTGTGTATTTTGTGAATTTGACTGCGATATGCCTTGGTGGTAGTTGGTTTTCATTTAATGGGAATACTCTTTGCTTCTTGGATTTTGATGTTTGTGTCCTTCACCAGATTAGGAAGGTTTTCTGGTATAATTTGCTCACATAAATCTTCATTTCCCTTGTCCCCTTGTCTGATTTAGATGTTAATCCTGTTTTAATAAGTCACTGAGTTCTCTAAGTCTTGTATCATAATCTTTTGCCTTTGTTTCCCTCCTTTTTTCTGTTTCATTGTTCACCATAATTTTGTGCTTTATATTGTGAATTTGCTGCTCTGCTTCATCCATCTTTGCCATCATGGCATCCATCCAAGATTGCATCTCATTCATAGCATTTTTAATTTCATCCTGACTATATTTTATTTCGTTTATATCCACAGAAAGAGATTCTGTGCTTTTTTCAACCCCAGCTAGTTTTCTTATTATCTTTGTTTTAAATTTTAGTTCATAAATCTTTCTTATATCTGTGTTGATTAAGCCCCTGGTTTTTGTTTCTTCCTGTTGTTTCTTTTAGGGTGAATTCCTTCATTTTGTCATTCTGGAGGAAGAAAGAAATTAACAAAATATACAATACAAATTTTAAAATTATAAATAAAACAAAAAAATCAAAGGAAGCTAGATCATAGATGTGTTTTGATCTGCTTGTTGAAAGAAGCTTGATAGAATAGCAGAAAAAAAAAGGGAAAGAAGAAAAAAGTAAGAGAATATTTAGTAAATAAAAATTATATATAATAGAGTAAAAGAAAATGAAATAGAATAAAAAATAAAAAACTCAAAGTAAAAAAAATAAAAATAAATTTTTCTCTTTCTGTATCCAAAAAAGAGGAAGAAATAAAAGAATGAAAAAAAAACAATTTAAGCAAAAACAGAAGCAAAAGAAACAGATAAATTAACTAGCAAACAGAATGAAACCCAAATGCAGTTATATTCAGTGTCCCCTAGAACTGAAATATGAAGCCCTTTATATTCCATATAATAAGCAGGTGGAGTGACTTGTGCTGGTCTTCTAGGGGATGTGCTTAGAGGGCGCAGTTGGGCAAGGCTTGGTGTAATGGCTCCGTTCTCCACTAGGTGGTGCTGCTTAGCTTACTGGGATGGATCAGTGTAGTGTGCATGAGTGCACATGGGAGAGGTGGAAATGGCTTCACCAGCTCCCTAGTCTCTGGCACAGGAACTTCACACTTTGACCAGCCCGTGATCAAGCACCCCTCCTTTGTCTCAGGACTCTATCCACTCACCTCTACCCTGTCTGTGTCCAAGCTGTACACCTTCTCCAGAGTTTTATCTCAGATGGGGTTATGTTTCAGAACACCACACTTCAGAGACCTGCGGCTTGGACCCATGCTTACTCTCTGAGGGAGGGTCTCATTGAACAATGCTTTGGTGCTGGCTTTCCCCAGAAAACGTTTGGGTGATTGCACAGTGGCAGGGGTTTGGATATTATGGCAAATCACAGCATACAGTTGGTGTCAGGTTTCACTGCATTCTGGCATCTTTGTCCCAAAACCAGCAAACATGGTTGCTCTCTGGGGTCCCCTGGGATCTTTGCCTGTGGGAAGGTTGTATGGACTCTACCAAATGCACTTCAAGCAGGGGAACTGCTTCTCCCTGTGTGACACACGGACCCCTTACACCCTGCTGGCTGCTTCTGGGGATTTGCACTACTTCCTCACCAGAACACCGCCAGGCACTAAGCTCTCAAACTTCAGACTCTGTGTTCCACTGTTTATACAATCCTGTGGTATTGAAACACTCTCCTTTCTTCCTGTCATTGTAGATTTCTTGTTTGGTCCCTGCGAATGATTTCACTCTTTTTTTCTCCAGCTGCTTTTGGGGATTGCTTTTCTTGCATGATCCTGATGTGCTGCACTCTCCCCCTTTCTCTTTCTCTGTACTCCCACAAAAACAGCTCCCTACCCTCTAAGACTCTTCTCTTCCCCCTCACCCCTCAATTTACCTCTCTGCACCTCTTACCTGCTGAATTCTGTGGCTCAAGTTATGCAGATTTTTGTGTTAATCCTCAGATCAGTTTCCTAGGTGTTCAGAATGTTTTGGTGCCAATCTAGGCTGTATTTCAGGGACAAGACGAGCTCGGGTCTCTGTGCTGCTCCACCATCTTAACGCCTTCTAAAATGATCTTTTTTTTTTTTTTTTTAAAGCAACTTGCTCTTTGCGAGACCTCTAAGAAAGAGAAGAAAGTCATGAAATATCCTTACAAGTTGTTAGACTTCTCCAAAGAAAAAACACAAAACTAGAACAAAGTACTGTAGATCTTGGTATACTGAGGGTAAAGGCCACTAGCTTTCTGATTTCTCTAGAGAGACATAAGCAAAATTAGCTCCACACTTACCAATGTTCACATATTTTATTTTATACATACTTCCATTATTATACCCATTATATTATACATATTCACATTTGATTCACTAGCTATATTTCTAGAACTTAGGAAAATACTTTAAATGTGGTATCCCTTCAACTGTTTGTTGAATTAACATTTTCTCATGAACTGTTGTACTGTCTTATAAAGAAACTAATTCACGCGTCAGGCTCCGGGCTGATGGCTCGGAGCCTGGAGCCTGTTTCCGATTCTGTGTCTCCCTCTCTCTCTGCCCCTCCCCCGTTCATGCTCTGTCTCTCTCTGTCCCAAAAATAAATAAAAAACGTTGAAAAAAAAAATTAAAAAAAAAAAAAAAAAAGGGGCGCCTGGGTGGCGCAGTCGGTTAAGCGTCCGACTTCAGCCAGGTCACGATCTCGCGGTCCGTGAGTTCGAGCCCCGCGTCAGGCTCTGGGCTGATGGCTCGGAGCCTGGAGCCTGTTTCCGATTCTGTGTCTCCCTCTCTCTCTGCCCCTCCCCCGTTCATGCTCTGTCTCTCTCTGTCCCAAAAATAAATAAAAAACGTTGAAAAAAAAATTTAAATAAAAAAAGAAACTAATTCAGTTTCCTTAAACTTGATGATGGGAACGTCTCTAATAGGGGTTGGATTTAATATAAAAAATAAAATTTAATTATATTTTAGCTCATTGCTAATCTATATATTACAGGTTGTTATTACCTTACAGTCATATTTCCTGATGAGATAAAATTGTAATCTGATTATCGTAAGAAAAATACTTAATTCATGAAATCTGTTTCATGTTTGTTATGTTAAGGCAGAAAGATAATAAGTTAGAATTTTAAAATCTGAGTTACATATTGGTGAGGATTTTATACTTTATCCTAAATGAATTGGAATAACATTGGAGCGTGGCCATGTATAACCTGCTAAGTCAGATGATATCCCATGTTCAAAATCTTAATATGAATATCCAGTGAATTAAAGAACTAAGCAAGATAAAGCAACAAACAAAAAGGACTTTGGAGGAAACAATCATTGTGAGAAACAGAAGAATATTTTTTAAAAAAATATTTACCACTATCAAGTGGGACTTATTCTAGGGATGCAAGGGTAGATCAATGTATGCATATCAATCAAAGTGATACATCACATTAAAAAGAAGGCTAAAAACCATATAGTCATCTCAGTAGATGTAGAAAAGGCATTTGACAAATTTAACATCCATTTGGGATAAAAACTCTCAACAAAGTGTATAGAGACAGAATATGCCACAACATAATGAAGGCCACATATGAAACCCATAGCTGAAATCATACTCAGTGGTGAAGCACTATGAGGATTTTCTCTAAGATCAGGAAAAAGACACGACACTCTCACCCCTTTTCAACAGAATTCTGGAATCTCTAGCCATGACAGACAAGAAAAAGAAATAAAAAGCATCCAAATTGATAAGGAAGAAATAAAATTGTCACTATCTGCAGGTGACTATATATAGAATTTAAAGACTATCAAAAAACTATTAATAAATGAATTCAGTAATGTTGTGGGATACAAAATCAATATACGGAAATCTGTTCCATTTTCATACAGTAATAACAAAATAGAAAAACAAGCAAACATTCCATTTATAGTTTCATTAAAATGAATAAAGCACCTAAAAAAATTTAATGAAATAGGTAAAAGACCGATACTCTGAAAATGTTATGACATTGATGAAAGAAACCAAAGACACAAATAAATGGATATTTATTATATATAAATATTAATATCTATGTTTATATTTATATAAATATATATGTATAATATATATTTATATGTATATATTTGTATACCCATATAAATCCATATAAATAAATATAAATAAATGGATATACCATTCACATGGATTGGAAGAATTAATATTGCACAAATCTTCATACTACCCAAAGCAATCTGCAGGTTCAGTGCAATGGCTATCAAAATACCAATAGTCTTTTTCACAGAACTAGAACAAATAGTACTAAAATTTGTAGGGAACCACAAAAGATTCCTAATAGCTATAGCAATCTTGAGAAGGAAGAACAAAGCTAGAGATACCAGAATTCCATATTTCAAACTATACTACAAAGCTATAGTAACCAAACCAGTATGGTACTGACACAAAAACAGACGCACAGATCAATGGAATAGAATTGAGAGTCCAGAGAGATACACTCATGCTTATATGGTCAATCTGTGACAAAGGAGGCAAGAGTATACAATTGGGGAAAAGATAGTCTTTTCAATAGATGGTGCTGGGAATACTGGGCAGGTATGTTCAAAAGAATAAAATTGGACCACTTTCTTACATTATGTACCAAAATGAACTAAAGATCTAAATGTAAGACCTGAGACAATAAAAAATCCCAAAAGAAAATATAGGCAGTAATCTCTTGGACATTGGATATGTTTTTTTGCAGGCCAGGAAGACAAAAGCAGAAATAAACCTGGACTATGTCATAGTTTTTATATAGTTAAGGAAATCATCAATAAAACAAAAAGGCAATTTGGTGAATGGGAGAAGATATTTGCAAATGATTTATCCAGGAAGGGTAAATTTCCAAAATGTATAAAATCCTACAACTCACCACCAAAGAAATTCTAAACAATTTGACTAAAAACTGGGTGGAGGATATGTATAGACATTTTTCCAAAGAAGACAAACAGATGGCCAACAAGTATACAATAAATGTTCAATATCACTAATCATCTGGGAAATGCAAATTAAAACCACAATGTGACACCACCCCATAGCAGTCAGAATGGCTAGTATCAAAAAGATGAGATAATGAGAATGTGCAGAAAAAGGAACCTGTGTGTACTATTGGGGGGACTGTAAATTGGTTCAGCCTCTATGAAAAAAACATGGCAATTGCTCAAAAACTGTCACCTGATCCAGCAATTCCATCTGGATGTTTATCTATGTGTATAGCAGTCGGTATTGAGTTGATGGTCTCTTAAGTTTGAACACTTTATAAAATCATTACATTTTACTTGCTTTTCCACACTTTATGTATATGATGTCATATTTTACATATTTTGTGTATTTCTTGAATAGTATGTGTGTGGGTATATATACGTGTGTGTGTGTGTGTGTGTGTGTGTGTGTGTGTGTGTGTGTATATATATAATTGACATTATTGTTATTTAACTTCTTTACAGCTTTGTGAGTGGTTAATCTACTACCTTTACTGTGTTTACTTTTATTAGTAAAAGTTTTTCCTTTCCTTTTTTTTTTTTACTTCTAGTTATGGTCTTTTCTTTCCACTTAAAGAGTTCCCTGTACCATTTCTTCTAATGTTGGTTTAATGTTGATGAACTTCATTATCTTTTATTTTTCTGGGAAACTATCCATCCTTCAATTTTGAATGATAACCTTTGCTGGGTAGAGTATTCTTGTTTGTAGGTTTTTTCCTTTTCAACGCTTTGAATATATCATGCCATTATCTTCTGCCTGCAAAGTTTCTGTTAAAAATCATTTGGTAGCCTTATGGGGTTTTTCTTGTGTGTAATGGCTTACTTTTCTCTTGCTACTTTTAAGATAGTCTCTTTATGTTTAATTTTTGATATTTTAATTATTAAGTGTCTCATGTAATCTTCCTTGGGTTCATCTTGTGTGGAACTCTCTGTGCTTCTGGAACCTGGATGTCTATTTCTTTCATCAGGTTAGGGAAGTTTACAACGATTATACCTTGAAATAAATTTTCTGCCCCCTTTTCTCTCTCTTCTTCTGGGACCCCTATAATGTGAAGGTTAGTATGCTTGATGTTGTCCTCGAGGTCCCTTAACCTTTACTGTTTTTTAAAAAAATCCTTTTTCTTTTTGCTGTTCAGCTTGGGTGCTTTTCATTACGTGGTCTTCCAGATTGCTGATCTGTTCTTCTACATCCCATAATCTGCTGTTGATTACCTATAGTATATTTTTCTTTTTAGGTACTGCATTCTTCAGCTCTACATGTTTTTTTTTTTTTTTTTTTTTTTTTATTTTCTTGTCTTTTCATTGAAGTTCTCACTGAGTTCATCTACTCTTCTCAAGTTCAGTGAGTATATTTATGACCATTTTGAATTTTTTATCAGGCATAATGCTTATCTTCATTTGTTTAGCTCCTTTTTTGTGCTTTTGGTCTTATGCTTTTATTTGGGACATATTTCTCTGTCTCCTCATTTTATCTAAATCTCTGTTTGTTTCTTTCTCTTGAGTAGGCCAGCTATGTCTTCTGGTCTTGAAAGTAGTGGCCTTGTATAGAAGGAGTTTTGTGGTGCCTTATAACACAGTCCTCCCCTGGTCCCCAGAACCAGGTGCTCCAGGGGTATCTCCTCTGTGGGCTTCATGTGCACTCCTCTTATGGCTGAGCTTCAACTTCTATGGGCACACTGGTGAGCAAGGTTTGCATTCTATGTGGCTGTCTGTGAGGCCCAGTTGCAGTTGCTGTGGACATGCTGATGTTGGGCTGGCTCTCAGCCTGGTTGTCTGCAGTGAGCTGCTGTGACTGGGTTTGCACCTCATGCTGCTAGCTTAGTAGCCCAGCTGCAGCTTTCGGCTTGCTGGTGTCAGGGCCAATGCTGAGACTGGCTATCGCAATGAGCTGCTCAGACTGGGTTCGCCTTGCATACTGTTAGCAAGAGGCTCAGCTGTAGCCACCATGGGCTTGTTGGTCAATGGGGCCAGCACTCAGCCTAGCTATGATGGTCATTTTCTCTTCAAAACTATGAACTATCTAAGGTTTTAGATAATTCCTCAAGTGTTGCATTAAAAAAATTTTTTTTATGTTTATTTATCTAGAGAGAGAGAGCGAGTGCACGAGTGGGGTAGGGGCAGAGAGAGAGGGAGAGAGAATTCCAAGCAGACTCCGAGCTGTCAGCTCAAGGCCTGATGTGGGACTCAAACTCATGAAGCGTGAAAACATGACTTGAGCCAATATCAAGAGTCGGGTGCTTAACCAACTGAGCCACGCAGGTGCCCCTCAAGTGTTGCATTTTGATGATGCAAGTTCAGGAAGAACTAGAAGTAATGATAAGTCAGATCCAATTTCAAATGTATTTGATGTCTGGAATCAATATTTACCAATAGTAATAGTCCAAGTTCTGTATGACAGTTGATGAGAGAAGTTGGTTGCATTTAGAGGATATTGTAGATTATAAAACCCCACATTCTAATAAAATATCACTATCCCTTTATTTTTATTTCTGTAAATTATTCATGAAATGACATAAAATATTTTTTAAATTGTGTTGCTTAGTTGGCCCAGCCGATGAATGGTGGCGATTATTTTTTCTGGCATACTGAAGGTTAAGGTGGACCTTGAAGAATATAATTAAAGTTTGGAAATGGAAGGGAAAGGCAAAAGAATACCTGAAGATACATATTCTCTCCCTCCCTCCCTCCCTCCCTCCCTCTCTCTCTCTCTCTCTCTCTCTCTCTCTCTCATAGAGAAAGAGAGAGAGGGAGGGAGAGAATATATATCTATATATATAGATATCTATAGGTATCTATATATAGAGAGAGATTGCATGTGTATGCAATCTGATATTGTATATATCAATTTATTATTTCAGCTTATATTGATATATAAATATTTTCTCAAGATGATGATAAAAAATGGGTGCTTGGGTGGCTCAGTTGGTTAAGCATCCGGTTTCGGCTCAGGTCATGATCTTGTGGTTCGTGAGTTCAAACCTTGTGTCAGGCTCTTTGCTGACAGCTTGGAGCCTGGAGCCTGCTTCGGATTCTGTGTCTACCTGTCTTTCTGCTCTCCCCTGCTCACACTCTGTCTCTGTCTGTCTCAAAAATAAACAAAAGATGATAAAAAGGAAAGATGGGAACACATTATAGAAAGCTTCATATGACAACAAAGGATTGGATTTTACTTAAAACCACTGTTTACCATTGGGGCAATTTTATATTTAAGAGTAAGTAGTACTTTTCATATTTTTCTTTAGATGGGTAACTCAGAGTCTCTTGGAGGTTAAGAAATGGTCTTTTAGAAGAAAAGATTAAATATAGGGTTTTAATGAGGTATTAGGGATAACATGGATTGGAACAAAGTATTGGTGATGAGATAAAATGCCTAGGTGGAATGGATCTTATTATTTTGTTTATTCCTAGTTAATATGTATGATAATCTTTTTTGTAAAAGAAATTGTTTGGGAAGGTATCTATAGTAATTGTTTTCCTTGGTCATATTAAAAATTAGTATAAAATTAGTTACTTTAGACATTTTTTTTTGTCCTATGGAATTTTTAAAAGTGTACCACTATCTTATTATTATACTGTAAAATGTCAGCAGTGCTGCTGGAATGTGTGTAAAGATTATTCAGTGACTAAGTTTGACTTTGCATGTCATTTTGCACTTAATATAGGCTTTCAAGTAATATTTGATGATGTAAAAAGCTAAGTGTTGAGGCTTTGCTTCTGAGTGGAATGGAGTAATGGGGGAATCAAATTAGCTTTCTTTGTCTATAACAAGTAGAAAAACAAGATAAGATAGAGACATCACCATTCTGTAGCTTAGTTTATCTCAGAAACATATTCCATTTCTCAGTTGCAGTTGTGGTAAAGTTCAGTCTAGCTCGGTTTTGTCCTAATCGTATTGGCAATTACATAAAATATAGACTAACATTACAGTTGAAATACTAATCTTGTCAGACTGTGTAAAACAAAACCAAACCCAATTGTATACTGCATTCAAGAACCACATCTTAAATATAAAGAACAAGGAGGATGACATAAAAGGATAGAAGATAGATTGCCATGCAATCACTTAAAGGAAATCTAATGTAGCTCTACTAATGTCAGACAAAGTAGACTTTAAGATCAAGACTAGGTATAAGATAGATGTTTACAATGACAAAAGGGTCCGTATATCAGGAAATTATCATAATCATGGATCTATATGTACATAATGAGTTAGTTTTAAACTATATAAAGAAATATTTGTATAAACAATAACTGGACAAATCCCAGTTATACTGGGGGGAATTTTTGATACTCCTCTCAATAGCTGATAGAAGTGGGTGACCCCAAAATAAGGAAATTGAGTAATCAGTGACCTAGTTAACAACTCTGGAATAGGTAACTGGAAAATGATAGAATTTACATTCTTTTGAAATTCATATAAAACATTAACCAAAATTGACCATATGGATCATATAGATTTATAGCTATAAAGATTAGTGTAATTTCAGTTAAAATGTCAGGTAAGTTTTTTGTGTTTTTGAAAATTAATGATCTAGTCTAAAATTTGTTTGGAAATTCACAGAACTAAGGTAGTCAAGGGAATCTTAAGGAGTAACAAAATCAGTGCAAGACTCTAGTACCAGACATTAAGACTTAGTATAACACTAGAATTATTAAGGCTGTGGTATTGGTGCAAGGATAAATCAATGGAACAGAATAGAGTATCCATTTTTGTAAAGAGTATAATGGCCTCCAGACATGTCCAACCCAATCCCTGGGACCTGTAATATATCACATTACCTAGCCAAAGGAACTTTTCAAATGTAATTAAGGTTAGAGATAATAAGATAGATGATCCTGAGTTATCTTGTGTGTTTCCAGTCTAATTGTAGGAGTCCTCGAAAGCAGAGAGAGAATTTACTCTTGACTGAAAGCAGAAGAGACATGCAGTAGAAGGGGCATTCAGAGAGATTTCAAGTGTCAGAAGGATCCTATGCACTATTATTAATGACACTGTTATTTAGGCATGTATAAGGGCTAGAGAAGCCTCTAGTTGCAAAGAGCAAAGCCTCTAGCTGAAAAGAGGAATCCCCAGCTACAGCCAGCAAGGAAACAGAACGCTGGTCCTGACACTGAAGGACCTGGATTCTGTGAACTTCAATGAGCTTGGAAGTGGAGTCTTTCCAGAGCTTCATAATGAGAGCTGACAGACCCTTTGATTTTGGTTTTGTGAAACCTGGAGCAGAAAAATCAGGCAAACCAATTCAGTCTGAGTTGTGAGATAGTAAATTTGTGTTGTCTTAAGCTGCTTACTTAAATTGTGTAATTTGTTATAGTACAACAGAAAATTATTAACATCCATGAAAAGATTTACACAAATACTATCATCTGATTTATAAGAAAGATAACATTGCAATACAATGGGGAAGATAATTTTTTTCTCTTAGGGTATTCTTACAGGAAAGAAGATCATCGACCTCTTCAAATCATACACAAAGATCGATTTCAGATACATCGATAGATTGAACTGTGAAAGATAAGAAATAAAGCTTGTAGATGAAATCATGAGAGAATATCTTCATGACCCTGGGTTAGGCAAGGATTTCTTAAACAGTAACCAGTAAAATTGATAAATTGGATCACATCATAAGTCAGAACTTTAGGAACGATAGTATAAAAGAAACAGAATAAAAGAAGATATTTGTAATACATGTATTCAACAAAAGACTCATCTATAACAACCGAATTTACAAAATGATCAAAAGAATTGGAAAGATATTTCACAAACAGTATGTGGTCAATAGGAACATATAAAGTTGTTCAATATCAGTAATCATTAGATAAATGTGAGTTAAAACTACCACAAAATATCTTTACACTTCACCAGAGTGTCTGGATGAAAAGGTGACATGTCCAAGAGTTAGTGAGGAAGTTATACAATCAGATAACTAATACACAAATAGGTACTACCAGTTTGGGAAGCTGAACAGTGCCTACCGATCCTGAACATACATATTTCCTATGCCCCAAGAATTACACTCATAGGTATGTATCTAACAGAAATATTTGCTTATGTTCACCAAAAGACTTGTGCTGGAGTATTTATAGCAGTACTATTTGTAACATCCTAAATTGGAAACAACCCAAATGTCTATATAATAAATGGATAAATCATTGTATAATTTTATACCATGGAATACTATATAATGAGAATGAACAACATAAAATTAAATTGAAAAACAAGGAAGAATCTCATAAACATAATGTTCAGCAAAGGGCACCAGATACAAAAAGAATGATTTATGTAAAGGTATGATTTATGTAAAGTTCAGAAACAGGCAAAACTAGTGTATAGTTTTAGAAGTCAGATAGTAATTCCTACTATTGTGGGTGGAGTAGTGACTGGAAGAAAGCATGAAGGGAGTTTTGTTTTTTTAGGAAAATAAAGATTTACACACTACTTTCAAGCCTTATCTATGTTTATTTGATATTAGAGGAAGTGGCTTTTTTACTCCTTTTCTATATAATAATCATGGTTTATTTCCTGTTTCATTTTTATCATTTAATGGTACTGATTATTTACAGTTTTATTTTGAGTCTTATACCTGTGCCAAAGCACGGAGATAGGAATGTACATGAACAGTCAATGTAACCAATTGAGGTTTATTCAAAAGTGATGGCTTAATTCTACTGTGATTAAAATTTCTTGTTTTATGTTTATTCATTTTTGAGAGGCAGAGTAGAGTTGGGGAGGAGCAGAGAGAGAGGGAGACACAGAATCCAAAGCAGCCTCCAGGCTATGACCTGTTAGTATAGAGCCCAATGCAGGACTGGAAACCACAAATCATGAGATCATGACCTGAGCCTAAGTCAGACGCTTAACCAGCTGAGCTGATGCAATTTTAATTGCATCTTTTAATTAATCATTTTTTTTGACTTCGTGTATACTCATTGGACTTTACCTCTAAAGCTGTCTGTACTTTATTGAAATTTGGATTTCTTTACTTAATTACTTAGATTTTTGATTAGTTCTGTAAAATTCCCAGTAAAACTTGAGCTATATTTGTGAGTTTGGGAAGAAGTGATTACAAGTATATATTAAGGTTCTGAAAAAATCTGTATAGTGCAGGAACCATCCTTTTTAAATTTGTGTAAGTCTATCTAAATTACAGTGTAAGAGGGTGATTTGGTATACTTTTTTAGATATTTATGATATTTTCTAAGACTAATTTTGTTCTCTGCCCACATTGGTATTTTTTCTGATTGCTTTGATAATTATATAAACCTTCAACAATGCCACCTGCCATCAAAAATGCTTCACTTTTTGGGGCGCCTGGGTGGCTTGGTCGGTTGAGCGTCCGACTTCGGCTCAGGTCATGATCTCACGGTCCGTGAGTTCGAGCCCCGCGTCGGGCTCTGTGCTGACAGCTCAGAGCCTGGAGCCTGTTTCGGATTCTGTGTCTCCCTCTCTCTCTGCCCCTCCCCTGTTCATGCTCTGTCTCTGTCTCAAAAAAAAATAAACGTTAAAAAAAAAAAAATTAAAAAAAAATGCTTCACTTTTTGTTTCATCCTTTTAAGGGAATTTATCACTAAGCCAAAGCAGAAATAATAGTAGTAATTATAGCAATAGAAGTAATAGCAGCATACATTTATAATGTGTCAAGCAATGTTCTAATTACTTTATATGTACTGATTTATTTAATGTAACAGTTCTGAAAGAAGTGCTATTCTTAGCTTCATTTTATTTTTTTATTTTTTATTAAAAAAAATTTTAAGTTTATTCTTGAGACAGAGAGAGACAGAGCATGAATGGGGGATGGTCAGAGAGAGAGGGAGACACAGAATCTGAAGCAGGCTCCAGGCTCTGAGCTGTCAGCACAGAGCCCGACTCGGGGCTCGAACTCACGGACCGTGAGATCATGACCTGAGCTGAAGTCGGACGCTTAACCGGCTGAGCCACCCAGGTGCCCCTCTTAGCTTCATTTTAAACATGAAAAGTTCAAGGAATAGTGAGGTTAACTATCTTGCTGAAGGTCACATCTATTAAATACATGCACTTGGGTCAAATCCTCTTTGTCTAAGGTCAGAGTCTGGGTTCTTAATCTCTATACCAGCACAAGACAGATAAGGAGATTGTAAAAACTGAAAATCAGTTACTAAGTAAACAAATTAAGGTTTTACAAGTTTTTCAAAATTGTAAAATGGTTAGTGATTGTTCTTAAATAATAGTGATTAATTCTGAAGTAGAGATTTTTGTAATTTTATATAAATTTATATTTGTATATATTTATATATTATATTTATAAACATAAATGTATAATTTAAGATACTAATTTAAACTTTTCATTAAGACATGAAAATGTTTACTATACTTATTTCATGTTTGGAAAGGTTTCTGTATTTATCTTTTCTTTGCTGAAAGATACGAAAAAAATAATTCATGATCTGTCCTAAGCAAGAGTGGCTGGTTGTTCTATTCCTCTGTGTAGTAGTATATCTTCATGTGATGAAGTTGATACAGAATTTTTAACTTGCTCCTTGGGAATTCCTGAATATTTTAGGAACTTCATAAAAGTATTCTGGAAGCAAGCATTAAATGGAGAAGTTGGTGCTTAAAAACCTATGAAGCAAATGAAAACTAGAAAAGACAGTTGAAATGAATGATAAGATTAGAATTTAGATGAGAATTATGCTCATCTAAAACATATTTGTTTGATTCCATTTGTCTGAGTTTTTCTGAATTGCTTATAATATATCCCAATAACATCACAGTCTCTTTCCTGGATGGTACATCTTTTTTAAAAATATTTTTGTTTATTTTAATTCCACTACAGTTTAACATACAGTGTTATATTAGTTTTAGGCATACAATATAGTGACTCAGCAATTCCATACATCAACCAGTGATCAAAACAAGTGCACTCCTTAATCCCTGTCACCTATTTCACCCATCCTCCCATGCACCTCCCTTCTGGTAACCATCAGTTTTGTTCTCTATCACTAACAGTCTAGTCTATTTCTTGGTTTGTCTTTCTCTCTCTTTTTTCCCTTGCTCATTTGGTTCTTAAATTCCACATGAGTGAAATCCTATGGCAGTTGTCTTTTTCCTTTTTTTAAAATTGTATTTAAACCCAGGTTACTTAACATATAGTGTAATAATGATTTTCAGAGTAGAGTTTAGTGATTCATCACTTGCATGTAACACCCAGTGTTCATCCCAACAAATGCCCTCCTTAATGCCCATCACCCATTTAGCCCATCCTCCCACCATCACCCCTCCAGCAACCTGTTTGTTCTCTGTACTTAAGGGTCTTTTGTGGTTTGCTTCCCTCTCTGTTTTTATCTTATTTTTCCTTCCTCTCTGTTCATCTGTTTTGTTTCTTAAATTTGTTTCTTAAATTCCACATAAGAGTGAGATATGATATTTATCTTTCTCTGACTTATTTTGCTTAGCATAATACAATCTAGCTCCATACTCGTTGTTGCAAATGGCAAGATTTCATTCTTTTTGATCACTAAGTAATATTCCATTATATATGTACACACACCACATCTTCTTCATCCATTCATTAGTTGATAGACATTTGGGCTCTTTCCATAATTTGGCTATTGGTGATAGTACTACTATAAGCATTTGGGTGCATGTGCCCCTTGAATCGACATTTTTGTATCTTTGGATAAATACCTAGTAGTGCAATTGCTGAGTTGTAAGTTAATTATATTTTTAATTTTTTGAGGAATCTCCATACTGTTTTCCAGAGTGGCTGCACCAGTTTTCATTCCCACCAACAGTGCAAAAGTGTTCCCCTTTTTCCACATCTTTGTCAACATCTGTTGTTGCCTGAGTTGTTAATTATAGCCATTCTGACAGGTGTGAGGTGGTATCTCATTGTGGTTTTGATTTGTATTTCCCTGATAATGAGTGATGTTGAGCGTCTTTTCATGTGTCTGTTAGCCATCTGGATGTCTTCTTTCAAAAAGTGTCTGTTCTTCTGTCCATTTCTTCAAGCTGTGTTACAAAGCTGTAATCATCAGGACAGTATGGTACTGGCACAAAAACAGACACATAGATCAATGAAACAGAATAGAGAACCTAGAAACGGACTCACAAACGTATGGCCAACTAATCTTTGACAAAGCAGGAAAGAATATCCAATGGAAAAAAGACAGTCTCTTCAGCAAATGGTGTTGGGAAAACTGAACCACTTTCTTACACCATACACAAAAATAAACTCAAAAGGGATGAAATAAGTAAATGCAAGACAGGAAACCACCAAAACCCTAGAGGATAAAACAAGTAACAACCTCTTTGACCTCGGCCACAGTAACTTCTTATCAGACATGTCTCTGGCAGCAAGGGAAACAAGGCAAGAATGAACTTTTGGGATCTTATCAAGTTAAAAAGGGTTTGCACAGCAAAGGAGACAATCAGCAGAACTAAGAGGCAGCTGAGGCAATGGGAGAAGATATTTGCAAATGACATATTGGATAAAGGATTAGTATCCAAAATCTGTGAAGAACTTATAAAACTCAACACCAAAAAAATAGTTATTTGTCTTTTTCTGACAGACTTATTTCACTTAGCAGTATTCTCTAGCTCAATCCATTTTGTTGCAAATGGCAATAAATTTCACTCTTTATGGCAGAATAATATTCCATTCCGTGTATATGTGTTTGCATGTGTGTATGTGTTTGCATTTTTGTGTGTGTATGTGTGTGTATCCCATATCTTCTTTATTTATTCATCCGTATTGATGGACACTTGGGTTGCTTCCATAATTTGGCTATTGTAAGTAATGCTGCTATAAACAAAAAGGTGCATGTATGTATCCCTTTGAGCTAATGTTTTTGTATTTTTTGTGTAAATACCCATTTGTGTAAATACCCAAATGACTTTGCATTCCCACCAACAGTGCATGAAGGGTTCCTTTTTTTCACATCCTCATCAATCCTTGTTGTTTCTTGTGTTTTTGATTTTAGCCATTCTGACAGGTGTGAGGTAATACCACATTGTAGTTTTGATTTGCATTTCCATGATGACAAGTGATGGTGACCATCTTTTCATGTGCCTGTTGGCCATCTATATGTCTTCTTTGTCATATCTTCTGCCCATTTTGGAATTGCATTATTTGTTTTTTGGTTGTGGAATTTTTAAGTTTTTTATATTTTGAGTACTAACTCTTTATTGGATATGTCATTTGCAAATATCTTTTCCCATTCTGTTGGTTGCCTTTTAATTTTGCTGATTGCTTCCTTTGCTGTGCAGAGCTTTTTATTTTGGTGTAGTCCCAAATGTTTATTTTTGCTTTTATTTCCCTTGCCTCAGGAGACATATCTAGAAAATGCTGCTATTGCTGATGTCAGAGACCTTACTACCTGTGCTTTTATAGGATTTTGATGGTTTCCTATCTGACATTTAGGTCTTTAATCCATTTTGAGTTTATTTTTGTGTGTGGTATAGGAAATAGTCCAGTTTCATCTTTTTGCACGTAGCTAACCAGTTTTCCCATTACCATTTATTGAACATACTTTTTCCCATTGGATGTTCTTTCCTGCTTTGTCAAAGATTAATTGACCATATAATTGGGGTTTATTTCTGGATTTCCTATTCTGTTCCATTCATCCCTGTGCCTCCTTTGTGCCAGTACCATACTATTTTGATTACTATAGCTTTGTAATATAGCTTGAAGTCTGGAATTGTGATGCCTACTGCTTTTGTTTTCCAAAATTGCTTTGGCTATTTGGAGTCATTTGTGGTACTGGACGAATTTTAGAATTGTTCTAGTTCTGTGAAAAATGCTTTGGTATTTTGATAGGGATTGCATTAAATCTGTATATTGCTTTGGGTAGTGTAGTCATTTTAATAATATTAATTCTTCCAACCCCTGGGCATGGAATGTCTTTCCATTTCTTTGTGTCACTTCAGTTGCTTTCATCAATGTTTTATTGTAGTTGTCAGAGTGCAGGTCTTTCACCTCTTTGGTTCGATTTATTCCTAGATATCTTATTATTTTTGTTGCAATTGTGAATGGGATTGATTCCTTAATTTCTTTCTGCCACTTATCAGCGTATAGAAAGCAACAGATTTCTGTATGCTGATTTTGTATTCTGCCACTTTACTGAATTCATTTATCAGTTTTAGGAGTTTTTTGGTGAAGTCTTTATGGTTTTCTATATACAATATCATGTCATCTGCAGGTAGTGAAAATTTTACTTCTTCCTTACCAATCTGGATGCCTTTTATTTCTTTTTGTTGTCTGACTGCTGTGGCTAGGACTTCCATGACTATGTCGAATAAAAGTCATGAGAACTGACATCCTTGTCTTGTTCCTGATCTTAGAGGAAAAGTTCTCAGTGTTTCCCCATTGAGCATGATGTTAGCTGTGGGGTTTTCATATAAGGCCTTTTGTATGTTGAGGTATGTTCCCTATAAACCTCCTTCGTTGAGAATTTTTATCATGACTGGGTGTTGTGCTTTGTCAAGTGTTTTCTCTGTGTCCACTGAAATGATCATATGGTTTTGACCCTTTCTCTCACAGATGTGATATATCACATCAATTGATTTGTGAATATTGAACCACCCTTGCATCCCGGGAATAAATCCCACTTGATCATGGTGAATGATTTTTTTGGTGGATTGTTGGATACAGTTTGCCAATACTGTATTCTGTTGAGGATTTCTGCATCTGTGTTCATCAGAGATATTGGCCTACAGTTCTCTTTGTTTTCGGTGATGTCTTTATCTGGTTTTGGTATCAGGGTAATGCTGGCCTCATCGAATAAACTTGGTAGTCTTCCTTCCTCTTCTGTTTTTTGGAGAAGTTTGAAAATAACAGATATCAACTCTTCTTAAAACGTTTTATAGAATTTGCCTGTGAAGCTGTCACCTGTGGTCCTGGACTTTTAATCATGGGGAGTTTTTTGATTATTGATTCAGTTCATTGCAGGTAGTCAGTGTGTTCAAACTTTATATTTCTTCCTGCTTCAGTTTTGGTAGGTTATATGCTTCTAGGAATTTTCCCATTTCTTCCAGACTGTCCAATTTGGTAATATATAATTTTTCATAGTATTCTCTTACAGTCCTTTGTATATCTGTGGTGTTGGTTGTTATTACTGCTCTTTCATATGATTTTATTTGAGTCCTTTCTCCTGCACTCTCTCTCTTTTTCTTTTGCTGAGTTTGGCTAGAGGTTTATGAATTTTGTTGATCTTTTCAAGGAACTTGCTCCCGGTTTCATGGTGTGTCTGTTGTGTTTTTAGTTTCAGTATCGTTTATTTCTCCTCTTGTCTGTATTATTTCCTTCTTTCTACTAGTTTTGGGTTTTGTTTGTTCTTTGTCTAGCTCCTGTAAGTGTAAGTTTAGGTTGTTTATTTGAGATTTTCCTGCTTCGAGAGGTAGGCCTATATAAACTTCCCTCTTGGAACTGCTTTGGCTGCATCTCAGAGGTTTTTGGACCATGGTGTTTTCATTTTTGTTTGTTCCTATGTACGTTTTGATTTCTTCTTTGATTTATTTGACTGATTCATTGTTTAGTAGCGTGTTATTTAACCTCCACCTCCACGTATTTGTGCTCTTTCCAGATTTTTTTTCTTTTGGTTGATTTCTAGTTTCATACAACTGTGGTCAGAACAGATGCAAGCATGACTTCAATCTTTTCAAATTTGTTGAAGCTTGTTTTGTGGTCTAATATGTGATCTGTTCTGAAGACTGTTTCATGTGCACTTGAATGTGTATTCTGTTTTAGGATGGAATATTATCTGCTGAATCCAGCTGGTAGTGTGTCATTCAAAGCCACTATTTCCTCATTGGTTTTCTGTTTGGATGATCTGTCCATTGATGTAAGTGGGATGTTAAAGTCTCCTACTATTATTTGTTAAAGTCTCCAACTAGTTCCTTTATGTGTGTTATAAGCTGTTTTATGTAATTGGGTGCTTCCATGTTGGGTTCATAAATATTTCCAGTTGTTTTATCTTCTTGTTGGATTGACCCCTTTCTTATTATATAGTGTCCTTCTTTATCTCTTGTCACAGTGTTTGTTTTAAAGTCTCTTATGTCTGATATAAGCATTGCTACCCTGGTTTTCTTTTCACATCCATAAATATTTCTCCATTTCCTCACTTTCAATCTGCAGGTGTTTTTGGTCTGAAATGAGTCCTTTTTAGGTAGCATATATGTTGATCTTGTTTTTTTATACATTTCATCTTCCTCTGTTTTTTGATTGGAGTGTGTAGTCCATTTACCATTAAAGTAATTATTTATAAGTATGTATTCATTAAGATTTGTTACTTGTTTCATGGTGATTTTTGTAGTTTGTCTCTGATCTTCTCTTTCATGGTTTGTTGGGGTTTTTTTGGTTGGTCTTTGTGCAGTTTTTTTGGTTGTTGTTATATACTTGAGTTCCTTTCTCTTTATTCTTTTCATGTTTATTAGTGGTGTTTGATATGTGGGTACAACTAGGTTTGTTTATAACATCTTCTCCATATAGCAGTCCTTATTAAGTTGATGGTTGCTTAAATTCAAACCCTTTATTTAGCCCTAGCCCCCCACATTTTAGGTATATGGTGACATATTTTATATTCTTTTTTGGCATTAATCATTTGGCCAGTTTTTTACAGAAATACTTATTTTTACTGCTTTTGTCTTTTTAAATTTTCATACTCTCACTAATGGTCTTTCCTTTCCACTCAGAAACTCCCCTTTAACTTTTCTTGTAGGGCTAGCGGCTTGTAGTCATTAACTTCTTTAGTTTTTGTTTGAGAAACTCTTTATTTCTCCTTTTATTCTGAATTATAGCCTTAGTATATAGAGAATTCTTAGCTGTAGGTTTTCGTCTTTCAGCACTTTGAATATATCATATCACTTCCTTCTGGCCTGACAAGTTTCTGCTTAAAAGTCCATGACAGCCTCATGGGGTTTCCCTTGTATTTTAATGTTTTTATTTTTCTTGCTGATACAAAATTCTTTTCCACTACTGTTTGCCATTTTGATTACTATGTGTCTTCTTGAGGACTTCTTTGGTTGATTTTGTTGGGGATCTCTGTGTTTCGTGGATTTGGGTAACTGTTTCCTTCTGTAGATTTGGGAAATTCAGCTATTATTTCTGCAAGTAAATTTCTTCCTCCTTCTCTCTCTCTTCTTCTTCTGTGATACCTCTAATGCAAATTTTACTATGCTTGATGGAGTCACTGATTTCCTTAAGTCTATTGTTGGTTTTCTTAATCCCCCCCCCCTCACATTTTCAGTGTGGGTAGTTTCCATTACTCTGTCTTCCAGTTCTTTAATTCATTCCTCAGCTTCTTCTGGCCTGATACTTTTTCCATCAACTGTATTCTTAATTTCAAGTATTTTGTTCTTCATCTCTGTTTCCTTTTTAACTCTGTGTTAAGTGTCTCACTGATGTCCTCTTCTCTTTTCTCAAATCCAATGAATATCTTTATGATCATTATTTTAAATTCTCTATCAGGTATGTTACTTATGTCTATTTAGCTTAGGTCTCTTGCTGTGGTTTTGTCTTGTTCTTTTATTTGTGGCATATTCTTCTGTTTACTCATTTTGACTAAGTGTGTCTGTTTTTATGTGTTAGGAAAGTATTTTGGGTTTATATTAGTATTGAATTATAGTTTTAATTTGCATTTCCCTAATGACTAACGATGTTGACCCACCACCTGTCTCTTCTCCTCCTCCTCCAATAAGACCTGTGAGCTTATTGGTCATTTTTGTAGCTTCATTTGTGAAACATGTGTTCATATATTTTATTTATTTTTCATTTGTAAGTGTTTCTTCTGTATTCTGGATAGCTGTTCCTCATCAGATATATACTTTGTTGATATTTTCTCACAATTTTTGATTTGCCTATTCATTTTCTTCATGGTATCATTTTGATGACCAGTTTTAAATTTTGATGGTCTATTTTATCAACTTTTTTTCCTGTGACTATACTTTTCTTTGTACAGTGTAAAATCATTGCCTATTTCAAAGTTGAAAAGATGTTTTAACATGGTTTCTTATAGAAGCCTTATGTTGAGATCTATGACTTACCATCACCATTGTTATTTTTAATCTAAGGTTTAATTAATGGTCATATATTACTTTTATTTGTCTAGATTCTTTAGTCCAATAGAACAGTTCTGGGGCGCCTGGGTGATTCAGTCAGTTAAGAGCCCAACTTCAGCTCAGGTCACGATCTCACAGTTCATGAGTTTGAGCCCCGCGTTGGGCTCTCTGCTGACAGCTCAGAGCCTGGACCTGGCTTCAGATTTTGTATCACCCTCTGTCTCTGTGCTTCTCCCCTGCTCATGCTCTGTCTCCTTCTCTCAAAAATAAATATTAAAAAAATTTTTTTAATTAAGAAAAATAAAATGGAACTGTTCTTCATTTTTTTTTTTTTTTGATTATTGAAGTATAATTGGCATACATCATTATTTTAGTTTCAGGAATAAAGCATTAATTTGACAATTCAATACATTACTCAGTGCTCACCAAAATAAGTGTAGTCACCATCTGTCACTATACAACATTATTGCAACATTATTGACTATATTCATGTGCTGTACTGTTCATCTCTGTGACTTATACCTGGAAATTTGTACCTCTTAATCCCCTTTATCTAGTTTGCTCATCTCCCACCCACCTCCTTCCTCTCTGGCAACTGCCAGTTTGTTCTCTGTATATAAGGGTCTCTTTGTTTGTTTTGGGTTTTTGTTGTTGTTGTTGTTGCACATATAATGAGATGGATGGTATTTGGCTTTCTCTAACTTACTTTTTTCATTTTTTTGATTGTTTCAAGTTTTTATTTAAATTCCAGTTACTTAACATATAGTGTAATATTAATTTTAGGTGTTGAATTTAGTGATTCATCACTTACATATTAACACTCAGTGCTCATAGGAACAAGTGTCCTCCTTAATACCCATCACACATTTAACCTGTCCACCTGCCCATTTCCCCTCCAAAAACCCTTAGTTTTTCTGTACAGTTAGGACTGTTTTATGGTTTGCCTCTTTCTTTTTTTTCTCTGTATATTCTTCTGTTTTTTTTCTTAAGTTCCATATATGAATGAAATCAAACGGTATTTGTCTTTCTCTGACTGACTTATTTCCCCCAGTATTATATCTTCCAACTCCATTCACATCACTTCAAATGGCAAGATTTCATTCTTCACCACATGTTCTTTATCCATTCATCATTCGTTGGACATTTGGGGTTTTTCCATAATTTTGCTGTTGTTGATTGGAGTATGTGTCCTTTCGAATCAGTATTTTTGTATGCTTTGGTTAAATGCCTGGTAGCGCAATTGCTGGATCATAGAGTGGTTCTATTTTTAACTTTTTTAGGAACCTCGATACTGTTTTCCAGAGTGGTTGTAACTGTTTGCATTCCCACCAACAGTGTAAGGGATGTTCCCCTTTCTCTGCATTGTTGCCAACATTTGTTGTTTTCTGAATTGTCACTTTTAACCATTCTGAAAGATGTGAGGTGATATCTCATTGTAGTTTTGATTTGTATATCCCTGATAATGAGTGGTGCTGAGCATCTTTTCTTGTGTCTGCTAGCCATCCGGATGTTTGGGGAAAATGGCTCTTCATGTGTTCTTCCTATGTCTTAACTGGATTATTTGTTTTATGGGTATTGAGTTTGGTAAGTTTTGTATATATTTTGAATATTAATATTAACCCTTTATCAGATATGTCATCTGCAAATATCTTCTCCCAATCCGTTACAAGTTATTCATGAATTATTCGTGGGGTAATGTTTTGAGAATGTCAGTTCCTTTACAACATTTTATCCAATGTTTTAACATCCACTGACAATTCTTTCCTACATCTGTTATTACTCTGGAGGTTGTTAACTGATAATTGTCTAATTCTATTATTATTTCTACAGGTATTATTCACATTCCCCTATAAAGGAGAGATTTTTGTTTTGCCCAGTCTCTCCTTTGCTTCTTTTTTTAAGTTAGATATTTCATACTCTGTTATATCATTGTTCATTCTGATGTTTAAATAATTCCAAATTTGTCATTGGGCAGTTCTTCACATTGGCTCCTGTATCATTTTGACATGTTCTCTGTTGTGTTTGACCACTTTTAAACTTTTTATCACAAGATGATATTTCAGTTTCATTTAATGTTTCTTTCTTTGCTTTGTGTTGTTTTTCTGCCCTAGACCTGGAATTAGACATACCCTCCAGGGTGCTAGATGTCCTCATTGTTACTGTGTGTCATGAACTCTTGGCCTTTTCAGTAGACACAGCTTGAAAAAAAAATTTAAATTAAAAAGTATGAGCATCATGAATTCCTACTGAAACCTAAAATACAATCCATAATCTCATGGTTTTTCTCTTGTTACCCTCTTCTGTATTTGCATCTCCTTTCTTCCATAGAGAATCCTGGGTCTTATTTTTCTTTAGTGCTGTTAGGTTATTAATTTGAGTTATGGTTGGGTTAATCTGGTGCGTATATTTTTATTTTTTCATCTTCATTGATTTTAACATTTTGAATATACAACATGAATATGGTTCAAATATAAAAATTATATCAAAAAGTATACTTAGAGACCTCTCAATCCTTTCCCTATCCATTCTACCCTGTTCTTTTACTCTGTAGGGATCCAATTTCATTTTTTGGTGAATCTTTCATGTTTCTTCTTTACAGAGGTAGATACTTATATAGTCTCTAAATTTACCTTCTTTCTTATTTGAAAATAGCATCAATAATGTTATGCAATTTGCTTATTTCACATATTAATATTTCACATATTAATATCCTGGAAATTATCAATCACTTTTATGTATTTTACAGTTATATAATATTACATTGTTTGGAAGTGTGATAATTATTCTACCCAATATTTTATGTATGAGTATTTATGAACATTCAGTGTTTTCTGCTCCCAGTTTGTTGCTTTCACAAATAAGTGAATAATCTTATGTAAACTTTTTTTCTTCTCTATTGTTCAAAATGTATCTTCTGTGTAAATTCCCAGAAGTGGAATTCTTGAGTCAAAAAGCAAATGCTTATAAACTTTTCTTATATATGCTTAAATCCTCCATTACAAGAGTTGTAACATTCTGCCCTGCCCCAGCAATGAAGGAGAGTAAGCTCTTTCCCCACATCCTATTGAGCAAAGTAACATCGCCAAGCATTAGAATTTTTGCCAGTTTGATAGGTGAATGATAGTATCTCAATTTAGGTTTAATTTGCATTTATCTTTTGTAAGTAAAGTTGAACATTGTTTCATATATTAAGGTGCTATTTGAATATCTTGTTTTAAATGTTTATTTTTGAGAGAGAGAAAGAGGGTGGGGGAGCAGCAGAGAGAGAGAGGGGGACAAAGGATCTGAAGGCCTCTGCGCTAACAGCAGAGAGCCCAATGTAGGGCTCGATCTCATGAACCATGTAATCATGACCTGAGCCAAAATCAGATGCTCAACCGACTGAGCCATGCAGGCACCCCTTAATATCTTTTATTCTGAACACTCTGGTCAGTTTTTTAGTTGTTTTTTTTTTTTTTTCCATCTTTGATTTTTAAGTATAACTTATACATTAGGGATATTAGCACTTACTGTATAACATGTGTTTAGAATAATATTTTCTAATTTGTTATTTGTCTTTTGAATCCATTCTTGGAGTACTTGGGCTTCACAAAACTTCTTTTTTTAACTAGTTGAATATACTCATCTTTTATTACTTCTGGATTTTCAATTATCTTTATAAACTTCTTCTGATACCCAGGTCATAAAGGAATTCATCTTTGTATTTTTTACCAGCTTTATTTATATATAATGTACATATCATAAAATTCTTCCATGTAAAGTGTATTTTAATACATTCAGTGGTTTGTAGCATACTCAGTGTTTAGTATATAACAAAGTCATAATACCATCAATACTGTCAATTTTAGAGTATCTTCACACTCCAGAGAAAAACCCTGTGCTCATTAATAGTAACTCCTTATTTTCTCTCCTCTCCTAAGCCATAGTCCATTATGGATCTACATTCTGTCTGTGTATATTTGTCTGCTCTAGACATTGCATAGAAAAGGAATCAGTGTAATATGTGGCCTTTCTATGTCAGGCTTCTTTCATTTAGTATAGTCTTGTTCAGAGTTCATCCATGTTGTGTGATTTATCAGTACTTTATTTCTGTTTATTGCCATATAATAACTCCTTTATTAGCATTGCATGCTTTGTTTATCCAGTCATCATTTGATGAACATTGAAGTTGTTTCTTTTTTTGCCATTTTGAATAATATTGCTATGAATATTTGCATAGATGTTTTTGCATGTACATATGTATACATTTTCACTTCTGTTGTGTATATACATGGGTGTGAAATTATTGAGGTATACAGTCACAGTCTAACTTTTTTGAGGAACTGCTGATTTGTTTTCCAAAGTGGCTGCATGTTTTAATTTTC
The DNA here is from genome assembly GCF_018350195.1 of Panthera tigris. Taxonomy (NCBI): domain Eukaryota; kingdom Metazoa; phylum Chordata; class Mammalia; order Carnivora; family Felidae; genus Panthera; species Panthera tigris. Next base: position 112,043,892 of record NC_056665.1, read on the forward strand.
CACCAGCAATGTATGAGGGTTTCAAATTCTCTGCATTCTCACTGACACTTACCTGATTTTTCAATTGTAGCCATTCTGTTTGGTGTAAAGTTTTATCTCATTTTGATTTTCATTTTCATTTTCTTAATGACTAATGATGTTGGACAGCTTTTCTGTATTATTGACTCATCATCCTTTAGTCATTGTTTAATTTGGTTGTCTTTCAAACATTTTTTTATTTTAAATTCTAGTATAGTTAACATACATTGTTATATTACTTTCAGTTGTACGATAGAGTGATTCAACAATTCCATACATCACTTGGGCTGTCTTTTTATTGTTGAATTGTAAGAATCTTTATATATCCTGGATACTGCTTTATCAGATAGATGATTTACAAATATTGTCTCACATTCTGTGGGTTTGTCCTTTCATTTTCTTAGTGTTCTTACCAGCAAAAATTATTAATTTTTATGATATCCATTTTTTTCTATTCTTTTGTTGCTTTTGATATCATACCAAAGAAGCCATTACTTAATCCAAAGTCACAAAGATTTACTCTTGTGTTGTCTTTCAGGACATGAAACATGAGTTTTAGCCTCATATGTTAAGGTTTTTTTTAATCCATTTTGAATTAATTTTAGTATGTGGTTTAAAGTAGTATTCCACCTTTTTGCATGTGGATATCTAGTCGTCACATCAACATTTGTTGAAAAGACTCTTCTTTCCTCTATGGAATTGTGTTGGCACCTTTACTGAAAATTAATTGACCTTAACTGTCAGGGTTTATTTCTGTACTTTCAATTTAATTCTGTTGATCTATATGTCTGTATGCCAGTACCATATTGACTTGATTTACCATAGCATTGTAATAACTTTTGAAAATGTAATGTGTGAGTCTGCCAAGTTTTTTATTTCTCAAGTGTGTGACTGTTGAGGATCCCTCTAATGTCTATATGATCAGTTTGACAGTTTGTGCAAAATAGCCTACTGAGATTTTAGTAAGATATGTTGAATATATAGATCAAGAGGAGTAATGCTATCTTAATAATTAAATCTTCTAACTCAGGAAAATAGGGTGTTTATTTAGATATTTTTAAGTGATATTTTTTAGTTTTCAATATGTAAGTCTTACACTTGTTTTGTTAAATTTACTTGGAAGTATTCATTCTTTTGATGCTATTTTAAATGGAATTGTTTTCTTCATTTTATTTTCAAATTGTTTATTGATGGTATATAAAAATGTAATAGACTTTTTAAATTAAAATTTTTATTTTGGGATAATTGTAGATTCACATTTCATTATAAGATTTAATACAGAGAGATCCTCTGTAACCTCTATCCAGTTTCTCCAAAAGGTAATATTTTACAAATTAGTACAATGTGATAACCAAGACGTTGATGTTGATCCAGTGAAGATATTTAGAATTTCTATCAACACGGTGATCCCTCATGTTGCCCATTTATAAAACACCCACATATCTCCTACTATTACCCCACTGGAACCCTAGCAACCACTAATTTGTTCTTCATTTTTACGATATTGTTACTGCAAGAAAGTTATATAAATGGAATCCTACTGCATGTAATGTTATGGGTTACTTTATTTTCTATGGATTCATCGAAATTGTGGTATATATTTGTAGTTTGTTCCTTTGTATAACAAAGTAATATTCTTTGGTATGATAGTGCCATGGTTTAATGTTCACTCATTGAAGGACATCTGAGATGTTTCCAGTTTGGGCCAAATACAAAGCTGCTATAAACATTCCACTATAGTTGAATGGAAACCAATTTGACAATAAACTTCATATATTGAAAAAAAAAACATTCCAATATAAGTTTTGGTGTGAACATAGTTTTCATTCCTCTGGGATAAATGCTTAAGAGTACAGTTTCTAGGTTGCATGAATATTGCATACTTTTTTTTTTAATGTTTATTTTAAGAGAGTCTGAATGGAGGAGGGGCAGAGAAAGAGGAAGAATCCAAAGCAGGCTCTGGGCTCTGAGCTGTCAGCACAGAGCCCGATGCAGGGCTCAAACTCATGAACTGCTTGATCATGATCTGAGCCAAAGTTGGATGCTTAATCGAATGAGCCACCCAGGCACTTCTGCACACTTAGTTTTTAAAGTAATTGCCAAACTGTATTGCTGAATAGCTATACCCTTGTGCATTCCCACTACCTAGGAATGAGTTATCCAGTTCCTTTACAACCTAAGATTTTCTTTTTTTTCCTTTCTAAAATTTTTATAGTTTTACATTTCACATTTTAGTCCATGATCCATTTTGAGTTAATTTTTATATAAGGTGTAAAACAGGTGGAGGTTACAATTTTGCCTAAGGATGTTCACTTGCTTCAGCACCATTTGTACGGGTCTGTCTTTTATTGAATTGCTTTTGCACTTTTGTCAAAACTGAATTGAGCATATTTATGTGAGTCTATTTCTGGGTTCTCTGATCTGATTCAATGATCCATGTGTATATCCTTTTGCTAATACCACACAGTCATGATAACTGTTATCTGTATAAGTCTTGAAATTTAGAAGAATGATTTCTCACATTAGGTGCTTTTTTAAAAATAGCTTTAGCTGTGCTAGTTCATTTGCCTTTCCATATGAATTTTAGAATAATAATACCTGTATATACATAAAATGTGACAGACTTTGAGTCTGGAGTTCTCTCTTGTCCAGTAAGAGAGTGGATGCAGAATTGAATACAAGAGAGGCTAATGTCCAGGAGGAGACAAGAGCCCTGAGTAAGGGTCCTTGCTCCGTATTTATTAGGATTGGAAGGCTTAAATGCATGATGGATGTGCAGAGAGAGACAATAAAACAGTAATCATTAACTCATATGTGTGAGAGAAAAGGGGTTTCAAAGATATGCGGTGTTAGGGGGTAGGGTGAATACAAATCAAAGTCCCAGAGCCGAGCAGACAGCCATTTACTGTCTGTTTATCTTAACTTTTCTAGGGGCTAAGACAAATAGAGCATGCTACCTCAGGGTTCACAAGGCATTTTTCTTGCTAATTAGCTCTGGGTGTTTCCGCCCTGCTGCGGTGGCATTCTACCTCTACCTGTTCTCAAACACTTTTGTCCTGTGGAAGTGGCTTTCCACTCTGTGCTTTCTTCTGTGCTGGGTGCTTTTGTCCTGTGGTGGCTTTCTGCCCTAAGCCTTGTTAATCCATTGGTGAAAGCTCAGAGGATTCTTAAACTTATTCCCCACAACAAAACTCACCGAGATTTTAAAAAGAAGCATGCTAAATCTGTGTATCAATTTGGGAAGAATTGTCATCTTTACTGTGTTCAGTCTTCAAATCCATGAACATCATATGGTTTTCCATTTATTAGGTCTTATATTTCTTTCACCAGTAGTTTGTAATTTTCAGTATAGAAGTTTTATACATGACTTGTTGTATATGCATATGAGTATTTAATTTTCTTTTGAATAGTTGCCAATGGTATTATGTTCTTAACTTCACCATTCATGTTTTCATGGCTAGTTATAGAAATAGACTTTTGTATATTGATTTTCTATCCCAAGATCTCGATGAACTCATTTATCAGTTTTAGTGGTATTTTGTAGATTTTCTATTTTGCCAGTCATGTCATCTACAGTAATGGACAGTTTACTTCCTTCTTTCCAGTCTTTTATTTCCTTCTTTCACTGGCTAAATCTTCCATTATTTCATTGAATAAGAGTGAAGAGAGTCAATATCTTTGTTTTGTTCCTGACCTCCAGTGGAAAGCGTTCAGTCTTTTTACTGTTAAGAATGGTGTTAGCTGAAGATTGTTTATAAGTGCTGTTTATCAAGTTGAGGAATTTTCCTTTATTGCTTTTTTATTTTTGAGAATTTTTCCATAGAGGAGTATTGAACAACACTTTTTCTGCTTCAGTTGTGTGATCATGTGATGGTACTTGTTTAGCCTGTTTATATGTTGGATTACATTGGTTGTTTTTCAAATGTTGAACCAGCCTTGTGACCCTGGAATGAACCCCATTTGGTCGTGGTGTACAATTACATTTTTATATTGCTGAATTCTATTTGCCAACATTTTTTAAGGGTCTTTTTTTTTTTTTAAGTTTATTTAATTTGAGAGAGAAAGAGCAGGGGAAGGGCAGAGAAAGAGGGATAGAGAGAATCCCAAGGAGGCTTTGCACTGACAGTACAGAGCCTGACATGGGGCTCAGACTCATGAACTGCAAGATCATGACCAGAGCCAAAATCAAGAGTCAGATGCTTAACCAACTGAGCCACCCAGGCACCCCTTGTTTTTTTTTTTTTAAATATGAAACTTATTGTCAAATTGGCTTCCATACAACACCCAGTGCTCATCCCAACAGGTGCCTCCCTCAGTGCCAATCACCCACTTTCCCCTCCCTCCCACCCCCCATCAACCCTCAGTTTATTCTCAGTTTTTAAGAGTCTCTTATGGTTTGCCTCCCTCCCTTTTTTTTTTCCTTCCCCTCCCCCATGGGTTCCTGTTAAGTTTCTCAGGATCCACATAAGAGTGAAAACATATGGTATCTGTCTTTCTCTGTATGGCTTATTTCACTTAGCATAACACTCTACAGTTCATCCACATTGCTACAAAAGGCCATATTTCATTCTTTCTCACTGCCAAGTAGTATTTCATTGTGTATATAAACCACAATTTTTTTATCCATTCATCAGTTGATGGACATTTAGGCTCTTTCCATAATTTGGCTATTATTGAAAGCACTGCTATAAACATTGGGGTACCAGTGCCTCTATGCATCAGCACTCCTGTATCCCTTGGGGAAATTCCTAGCAGTGCTATTGCTAGGTCATAGGGTAGGTCTATTTTTAATTTTTTGAGGAACCTCCACACTGTTTTCAGAGTGGCTTCACCAGTTGCATTCCCACCAACAGTGCAAGAGGGTTCCCATTTCTCCACATCCTCTCCATCATCTACAGTCTCCTGATTTGTTCATTTTGGCCACTCTGGCGTGAGGTGATATCTCAGTGTGGTTTTGATTTGTATTTCCCTGATGAGGAGTGACAATGAGCATCTTTTCATGTGTCTGTTGGCCACCTGGGTACCTTTTTTGGAAAAGTGTCTATTCATGTTTTCTGCCCATTTCTTCACTGGATTATTTGTTTCTCAGGTGTGGAGTTTGGTGAGCTCTTTATAGATTTTGGATACTAGCCCCTTGTCCGATATGTCATTTTGCAAATATCTTTTCCATTCCGTTGGTTGCCTTTTAGTTTTGTTGATTGTTTCCTTTGTAGTACAGAAACTTTTTATCTTGATGAGGTCCCAATAGTTCATGTTTGCTTTTAATTTCCTTGCCTTTGGAGATGTGTCGAGTAAGAAATTGCTGTGGCTGAGGTCAGAGAGGTTTTTTTCCTCCTTTCTCCTCTAGGGTTTTGATGGTTTCCTGTCTCACATTCAGGTCGTTTATCCATTTTGGTTTTATTTTTGTGTATGGTGTAAGAAAGTGGTCTAGTTTCATTCTTCTGAATGTTGTTGTCCAGTTTTCCCAGCACCATTTGTTAAAGAGAATGTTTTTTTTTTTGTTTTTTGTTTTTTTTTTTTACCAGTGGATACTCTTTGCTGCTTTGTCAAAGATTAGTTGGCCATACATTTGTGGGTCCGATTCTGGGTTCTATGGTCTATTCCATTGGTCTATGTGTCTGTTTTTGTGCCAATACCATGGTGTATTGATGATTACAGCTTCGTAGTAGAGGCTAAAATCTGGGATTGTGATGCTTTCCGTTTTGGTTTTCTTATTCAATATTACTTTGGCTATTCGGGGTCGTCTGTGGTTCCATACAAATTTTAGAATTGCTTGTTCTAGCTTCGAGAAGAATGCTGGTGCAATTTTGATTGGGATTTCATTGAATGTGTAGATTGCTTTGGGTACTTTGACATTTTAACAATATTTATTCTTCCAATCCATGAGAATGGAAAATTTTTCCATTTCTTTGTGTCTTCTTCAGTTTCCTTCATAAGCTTTCTATAGTTTTCAGCATACAGATCTTTTCCATCTTTGGTTAGGTTTGTTCCTAGGTATTTTATGGTTCTTGGTGCAGTTGTGAATGGGATCAGTTTCTTTATTTCTTTCTCTTGCTTCATTATTGGTGTATAAAAATGCAACCGATTTCTGTACATTGATTTTGTACCCTGTGACTTTGCTGAGGTCATGTATCAGTTCTAGCAGACTTTTGGTGGAATCTGTAGTTTTCCATGTAGAGTATCATGTCGTCTGTGAAAAGTGAAAGTTTGACTTCATCTTTTCCAATTTTGATGCCTTTGATTTCATTTAATTGTCTGATTGATGATGCTAGGACTTCCAACACTATGTTAAACAACAGTGGTGAGCGTGGACATCCCTGTCGTGTTTCTGGTCTCAGGGGGAAAGCTCTTAGTTTTTCCCATTGGTGATGATATTAGCTGTGGGCTTTTCATAAATGGCTTTTACGATGTTTAAATATGTTATTTCTATCCCGACTGTCTTGAGGGTTTTTATTCAAAAAGGATGCTGAATTTTGTCAAATGCTTTTTCTGCAGCTATTGACAGGATCATATGGTTCTTATCTTTTCTTTTATTAATATAATGAATCATATTGATTGATTTGCAGATATTGAACCAGCCCTGCAGGCCAGGAATGAATCCCACTTGATCATGGTGAATAATTCTTTTTATATGCTGATGATTTTGATTTGCTAGTATCTTGTTGATAATTTTTGCATCCATATTCATCAGGGTTATTGGCCTGTAGTTCTCTTTTTTTGGTGGGTCTCTATCTGGTTTGGGAATCAAAGTAATGCTAGCTTCATAGAATGAGTAAGTTTTCCTTTCATTTCTATTTTTTCGAACAGCTTGAGAAAGAGTATTCACTTTGCTTTAAACGTCCAGTAGAATTCTCCAGGGAAGTCCTCTGGCCCAGGACTCTTATTTGTTGGGAGATTTTTGATAACTGATACTATTTCTTCACTAGTTATGGGTCTGTTTAAATTTTCTGTTTCTTCCCATTTGAGTTTTGGTAGTGTGTGGATGTTTAGGAATTTGTCCATTTCTTCCAGGTTGTCCATTTTGTTGGTATATAATTTTTCATAGTATTCCCTGATAATTGCTTGCATTTCTGAGGGATTGGTTGTAATAAATCCATTTTCACTCATGATTTTATGTATTTGAGTCCTCTCTCTCTCTTTTTTTCTTTTTTCTTTTTTTTTTTTTTGAGAAGCCTGGCTAGAGGTTTATCAATTTTATTTTTTCAAAAAACCAACTCTTGGTTTCATTGATCTGTTTTTTTTGGATTCTATATCGTTTATTTCTGCTCTGATCTTTATTATTTCTCTTCTTCTTCTGGCTTTGGGGTGTCTTTGCTGTTCTACTTCTAGTTCTTTTAGGTATGCTATTAGATTTTGTATTTGGGATTTTTCTTGTTTCTTGAGATAGGCCTGGATTGTAATGTATTTTCCTCTTAGGATTCCCTTTGCTGCATCCCAAAGGGTTTGGATTGTTGTATTTTCATCTTCATTTGTTTCCATATATTTTTAAATTTGTCTCTAATTGCCTGGTTGACTCATTCATTCTTTAGTAGGGTATTCTTTAACCTCCATGCTTTTGGAGGTTTTCCAGACTTTTTCCTGTGGTTGATTTCAAGTTTCATAGCATTGTGCTCTGAAAGTGTGTATGGTATGATCTCAATTCTGTTATATTTATTGAGGGATGTTTTGTGGCCCAGTATGTGATCTATCTTGGAGAATGTTCCATGTGCACTCAAGAAGAAAGTATATTTTGTGCTTTGGAATGTAGAGCTCTAAATATATCTGTCAAGTCCATCTGGTCCAATGTATTGTTCAGGGCCATTTTTTCTTTACCGATTGTCTGTCTAGATGATTTGTCCATTGCTGTAAGTGGAGTATTAAAGTCCACATTCTTACCACATTCTTATAAGTAAGATTGCTTATGTTTGTGATTGTTTTATATATTTGGGTGCTACCGAATTTAGTGCATAGAAATTTATAATTGTGTAGCTCTTCCTGATGGATAGACCCTGTAATTATCATATAATGCCTTCCTTCATCTCTTATTCAGACTTTAATTTAAAGTCTAGTTTGTATAAGTTTGGCTACTCCAGCTTTCTTTTGACTTCCAGTAGCATGATAGCCAGTTCTCCATCCCCTCACTTTCAATCTGAAGGTGTCCACAGGTCTAAAATGAGTCTCCTGTAGACAGTAAATAGATGGATCTTGGTTTTTTGTTTGTTTGTTTGTTTGTTTTTTATTAATTGTGATACCCTATGTCTTTTGATTGGAACAGTTAGTCCATTTATATTCAGTGTTATTATTGAAAGATGGGTGTAGAGTCATTGTGTTATCTGTAGGTTTCATGCTTGCAGTGATGTCTCTGGTACTTTGTGGTCCTTGGAACATTTCACTGACAGAGTCCTCTTTGGGATCTCTTGTAGTGCTGGTTTAGTGGTAATGAATTTCTTCAGTTTTTGTTTGTTTGGGAAAACCTTCATTTCTCCTTCTATTCTGAATGACAGGCTTGCCAGTTAAAGGATTCTTGGCTGCATATTTTTCCTGTTCATCGCATTGAAGATTTCCTGCCTTTCCTTTCTGGCCTGCCAAGTTTCAGTAGATAGGTCTGCTGCTACCCTTTTGTTTCTACCTTTGTTTGTTAAGGCCCATTTTTCCCTAGCTGCTTTCAGAATTCTCTCTTTATCCTTGTATTTTGCCATTTTCACTATGATATGTCATGCACAATATCGATTCTAGTTATGTTTGAAGGGAGTTCTCTGTGCCTCTTGGATTTCAGTGACTGTTTCTTTCCCTAGATTGGGAAAGTTCTCAGCTATGATTTGTTCAAGTATACCTTCAGCCCCTTTCTCTTGCTCTCTTCTTCTTCTGGAAATCCAATATATATATGGATATTGTTCAGTTTGCTTGAATCACTTAGTTCTCTAATTCTCCCCTCATGATCCTGGATTTTTTTTTTTTTTTAAATTTTTTTTTCCCAACGTTTTTTATTTATTTTTGGGACAGAGAGAGACAGAGCATGAACGGGGGAGGGGCAGAGAGAGAGGGAGACACAGAATCGGAAACAGGCTCCAGGCTCCGAGCCATCAGCCCAGAGCCCGACGCGGGGCTCGAACTCACGGACCGCGAGATCGTGACCTGGCTGAAGTCGGACGCTTAACCGACTGCGCCACCCAGGCGCCCCGATCCTGGATTTTTTAAAATCTTTCTCAGCTTCCCCTTTTTCCATAATTTCATCTTCCAATTCACTTATTTTCTCCTCTGTCTCTTCAGTCCACACTGTGGCTGCCTCCATTTTATTTGCACCTCATTTATAGCATTTTTACATTCATCACGACTATGTTTTAGTCCCTTGATGTCTGTAGCAATAGATTCTCTGCTGTCTTCTATGCATTTTTCAAGCCCAGTGATTAATTTTATGACTGTTATTCTAAGTTCTTGTTCAGTTATGTTGCTTATATCTATTTCGATCAATTCTTTAGCTGTTACTTCTTCCTGATATTTCTTTTGAGGAGAATTCTTATGTTTCATCATTTTGGCTAGTTTTCTGTCCGTTTTGAATTTTTAAAGCTTGTTATGTGCTCTGCACCTGTGAGCACTGCTATATTTATAAAGGGGGCTCATATACTGTCCATGGCCTGGCCCTTCAGGAGGTGTTTTTTGGAAAGTGTTATTTGCTGTCATTGTGACTTTGGTTATTTTATTTCCCTACTCATAGTTATGTTTTGGACCTTCCACCAGGTGTGCTTTGATTTGTTCCTTGAAGTAGCTCTGGAAAGGAAAACAGACAAACAGGAAACAAAAACATGCAAACACACAAACAAATAAACAAAAACAAAAAAACTAAAAGCTAAAAACAATCCAAAAGCAAAAAAATCAGAAACACCAGCTAGAAGCAAAGAACAGGGTGGATGTGGTGCTGATGGAAGAGCACATACAAAGAGAAATGACAGGGGTGGAGAAAAAGAAAAAATAAACATTGACCAGGCAGAGAGACTAAAAGGCTTAATCAAGAGAGAGAGAGAGAGAAAGGAAAATAAGGAAGGGAAAAAGAAATTTAGATAAAGTTACTGAGAGAAACTATACTGATTGATTATTCCAAAGAGAGAGAGAAAGGAATATAAAGAAGGAGGTGTAGAGCATGTATCAAGAGAATGGATTAAATGTGTCTGTTCAAACAAACCAATAACCAGAGTAACCAGCCTAGTGGAGGGAGAGTTAAGAAGCAAAATGGAATGGACAATATATCTATATAACAAGAATTGTCCTAGAATTAATCCAGGCAATTCATCAGCGCTGGTCTGGAGGAGGGGTGTGTTTTGGCATTGTCTATCCCGCTCCAGAAGACATGCAGTTACCCAGGACTGAGGGGCGTGGTTTGGTATAGGCTGGTCTCGCCTCCACTGTGGGTCCCATGGACCAATCCCTGAGGCCCCACCTTGGTGGTGGTGAGGAGGAAAATGGCCACCCCTCAGTCACTTCTCCATTACCCGTTGGGCCAGATCACTCCTTTGGAGCCATCCTCACTGTGTCCTGGCGCAGATGAAGCTGTCTCACTCCCCCGACTCCTTAACTCCCGCTCCATGAGTCCGGGTACTTGGGAAGCACCTCCCGATATGTAGTCCCTGCTGGTTTTGTCCTATGCCACAGTACTTCAGGGGAGGGGACCAGTTCCTGCTGTGGACTGCGCCCCTGATCTACCACCAAACCCAGAGGTTGGTCCCCTCCTCCCCAGGTGTGCACAGGACAGCTTGCCCCAGTACGACAATGGGATCTGCAGTTAGAAATCCTCTAACCTGTAGTTAGAGATGGGACCCCTCTCTGTCCTGGTCCGAAGTTTTTTTCTGTTGTCCAGATATAGGCCTACACTTCCCCAGCTGCTCTTTCTCTTCCCTTTGTCTCTCTGCAGAAGGGGATTCCTCCCCTCCATGTCTATGCTGCCCATTTTATTTTCCCCAGTTTGCAACCACCCACCTATGGCCCATCAGGTTGTCCCAGTTTCTCCCTGGTAGACTCAGTGTCTTTTCCTCTCAGACTCTGGGTTCAAAGTCCTTTGGCTTCAGCCCTTCTTTGTTTGAGAGATGTGGGAAGTACCGATCTCCCTACTTCTCCACCATGTTGGTCCCTCTCCCAGTGTTTGTTTATTTTTGAGAGAGAGATAGAGCACAAGCATGGGGGTGGGGGGGGGGACAGGGAGAGAGGAAAACACAGAATCTGAAACAGGTTCCAGGCTTTGAGCTGTCAGCACAGACCCTGACCCTGGGGCTCGAACCCACCAACTGTGAAATCAGGACCTGAGCCGAAGTCAGATGCTTAACCAACTGAGCCACCCAGGTGCCCCAAAATTATTTAAAATTAAAGAAATGATAGTTGTGAAATGATTATAGTATAATATCTTTTGCAAAAAAGCATTGTTTTGGCTTATAATTTTGGGTTGAATACATTAAGAAAATTACCAAAATTCAATCACTATTATTTATTGTAGTTTGTTGTTCATTTACATCATTCAGTTTGTTTGGTAATAGTACTTTGTGCTTAGTTTACCTTTTTTTTTTTTTTTTTTAAGAAGAATTCAGGGAAATTTTAGTGGGTAGGAAATCATAGGACTTAGGCATGGAAGAAAATTTAGAGTAGTGTCTCAGGATAGATAATTGGTTATAGGAAAATCTGTTTTGAAATGAGTCTGCTTAAAATAAGGATCAGAATTTGGTGTAAAATATGGATCAGAATACTAATATTCATATAGAATTGAAAGGAATTATGAGTCACCAAAAATATCTTGAAAAAGAAAAAACAAAGTTGGTGAACTCACAGCTCCCAATTTAATAACTCACTACAAACCATAGTAATCAGAACAGTGTGATATTGGCATAAGAGTAGACAAATAGATCAAAAAAATATAATGTACTCCAGAATAGCCCATATGTGTATAGGTAATTGATTTTTCAAAGAGAGCCAATATCATTCAATAGGGAAAGAACTGCCTCTTGAACAAATGGTGCTTGAACAACTAGGTAAACACTTGTTTGTCAAAGAAAGAAGTCAGACTCTTACCCTCACACAATGTACAAACATTAGCCCAAAATGGATAAAAGACCTAAAGAGTTGAAAGTATAAAATACTTAACAAGAAAGCATATGGGAAATTCCTCATGATCGTGGATTTGGTAATGGTTTCTTAAATATGACACCAAATAAAAAATAGACAAATTGAAATTCATCAAAATTGAAAAATTTTGTACATTCAGGGACACTATCAAGAGGACATAATGACAACCCACAGAATGGGATAAAAAACTTGCAAATCATACATGTGATAAGGGTCTAGTATCCAGAGTATATAAATACATCTTACAAGTCAACAACAGAAAGATCAACCACTGAATTTAAAAGTATGCAAAGGGCTTGAATAGACATTTTTCCCAAGAAGATATACAAATAGCCATTAGCACATGGAAAGATGCTCAACACCATTTATCATTAGGAAAATGTAATCACAACCACAATGAGATGATACTTTACACCCCACTATTATGACTGAGTTAAAATGACCGTAATGGCTGGTGGTGAAATGGGACCCTCTTACATTGCTGGTGGAATGTAAAATAGTGCAAATGCTTTGGAAAACAATTTTATAGTTCTTCAAACAAATTAAACATGAAATTATCATCTGATCAGCAATTCAGTTTCTTGATATATACCCCCCCAAATTGAAAACAAGTGCAAAATAAGTACTTGTATATACATGCTCATTCAGCACTATTCACAATAGCCAAAAAGTGGAATCAGCCCAAATGGCCAAAAGGGTGATTGGATAGACAAAAGTGGTACTTACATATCATGGAAGTAGGTGGAATATTATCTAGCCAATGGAATATTATCTAACCATTCAGAGGAATGAAGTAATGCAACATGCTACAGCATAGGTGAAGCTTGAAAATATTATGCTACATGAAATAATCTAGACACAAAAAAAATCACATATGCTTCCATTTGTATGAAATATCCAGAATAATTAAATCCACAGGGATAGAAAGTAGATTGGTGGTTGCCAGGGATTAGGGGAAGGGAGGAATAGGGACTTGCTGCTTAATGGGTAGCAGGTTTTCTCTTAGGATGATGAAAATGATTTTGGAAATAGAGGTAGTGGTTGCAAAACATTGTGAATGTACTAAATGTCACTGAACGTTACACTTTAAAATGGTTAATTTTGAAAAATAAATAGTTAATTTTGTATTATATGAATTTCACCTTAACAACTAAAACAAAATAGATTTATCTTGAAAAATATGGGGCATCTGGGTGGCTCAGTTGGTTAAGTGCTGGAGTTCAGCTTCAGGTCAGGTCATGATCTCACGGTTCGTGGGTTTGAGACCCATGTAAGGCTCTGTGCTGACAGCTCGGAGCCTGGAGCCTGCTTCAAATTCTGTGTCTCCCTCTCGCTCTGCCCCTCTCCCACTCACGCTCTGTCTGTCTCTCTCTCTCTCTCTCAAGAATAAATAAATGTTAAAAAAATTAAAAAAAAAAAGAAAAATGTGACTAAGATTTATGCAATCAGTCTCATTTTTCTTATGTCAGCTGTTAATTACATATGTTTCGAATAAACAACATGCTGAATTTTTGGTGGTATTTTAAAATCATAACATATTGACGTTTTCCACTAAACATTAACTTTCACACTATGATCATAGAAGGGGACAATTTTTAGAAAGGTATGTGGTGTTTCCAAGAACCAGATCTCAAGTTTTTGATACTCAAGTATTTATTTTTTGAAGCACTTATATCAATATCTTTATCTTATTCTGTGATTGTAAACTATTGTTGAATTTGTTCAGTCTAACTTTGAATAAATTAATTAGAATCTCTAGATAGTATAAACTTACATTTTATTTTAATTTTCAGTTGTTTTCACAGAGCCATTTCTTTGGGATTTTATTTCACTTGGGTATTTTGAAACTATGGAATGAATGAGTTTTAAATTGGATCTGTTTTTACTGTCAACTTAGCAATTTTCAAGTGGTACCTTATTTTCACATTCTTAAACATGGACAATACAATAGGTTAAATAAATACTGAATTCTTACCAAGCTGTATTTTAAACAAGAATTTTTGGTGATAGAAATACTTTTGTTATAGGAAAATTCTTCCTGACGAGAACAAGATAGAATATAAATGTCATCCTGAAAGAAAGAAATGACTAGATCTTTCACACTATAGCTTCTAGTAATCAGATGGAATAATCCATAATAGTAGGACTCAGAAAATACATTATAAAGATTTTATCAAAGATCATATTGATTATACATAATACTTGTAAGTAGGAAAATGAACATGAAGTGTTCAGCACATAATGTCAACTATTACTTTGATTGTAAATCATAAAAAAATGACTATATACAAAAATAACGCATTTATAATTAGCCGAGAACCTCGTTAGGATCCATTTCATAAATATTTCTAAGTATATACTGAGTTTGAATGCTGACTCTTGCTGACCGTAGGCAAACTGTGATTCTCACCTATAAAATACTGATGAGTAGAACTAATACTCTTCTGAGGTGTGTGTATGTATGTGTTTCAGCCTCTATAAAAATTTCTTCAGCATTTTTTAAAAATATAAATACAGCTCTTTAGCTTAAAGTGGAAATGGATGTCCTTGATCTGAGATACCTCCATAAAACCCATGAGATATGACGCGTGGTTAACTAACCACTTAACTAGATGATCCGTAATGTTTTATTCTACTTTAAAAGCCGTAATTCTTTAATGCTTTGGGTTGAAATTTAGTGTCTTATAATGAATTTTAGTTGTATAACTTTTATGTGTTTTGAAGTTATGGAAATGTAGGAGAATCCAGAATATGTGAGTGATTGGCAAGAACTATGGTCTCTATATGGTATAGTGGTTAAGAGTAGAAGGTCTAGAGTTACAGCATCTAGATTTTCCCAGTACTTCTATTTATTAGCTATATGATTGATAGGATGTTTAATCTCCCCATGCTTCACTATCTTCATCTGTAAAATAGTAACACAGATAGGCTTATCACTGGATGATAAAGAGGATTAAGTGAAATAATAAGTATGAAATTCTTAACATATAACAAGTACCAATTATTTTCTTGATTATAGATCCAAAAGTTTAACATTTTCAGGGAAAAGTGCATATGATTGGACAAGAACTCTGCTAGAGTCCATTTTACAAATATTTCTTTCTTTAAAAAAAAATGTTTATTTTGAGAGAGAGAGAGAGTGAGTGAGCAGAGGAGGGGCAGAGAGAGAGAGGAACACAGAGAATCCCAAGCAGAATCTGCACTGACAGCACAGAGCCCAATGCGGAGCTAGAACTGCAAGATCATGACCTGAGCCAAAATCAAGAGTTGATTTCCCAGGCGCTCCAATTTTACGAGTATTTCTAATTTTTCTTTGTGTCCTTCCAAGTTAATTATTGTATCAATTTAAAACAGATTGAAGTTCAAGTTTATAATTTTCATGTTAGTACCATAAAGTTTGACCACGTTTCTGTTATAATTTCTTCCATTTTATCTGATATTTGTGATGACATGTTGAAAACATTTTATTAGTCTGTGGAATGAAGAGTGTAGTAGTTCCTGTAATCATATACTGTGGGAAAAGAAAGAGTAAATTATGGTGATCCAAAATGATTGATTTTAATGTGTTTACATACAAAAAAATCATGTTCATTTTCTTCTTAAAAAGTACTATATTCTTATTTACAATTAAAAAAACAAAATTTGAGGGGCGCCTGGGTGGCGCAGTCGGTTAAGCGTCCGACTTCAGCCAGGTCACGATCTCGCGGTCCGTGAGTTCGAGCCCCGCGTCAGGCTCTGGGCTGATGGCTCGGAGCCTGGAGCCTGTTTCCGATTCTGTGTCTCCCTCTCTCTCTGCCCCTCCCCCGTTCATGTTCTGTCTCTCTCTGTCCCAAAAATAAATAAAAAACGTTGAAAAAAAAATTTAAAAAAAAACAAAAAACAAAAAACAAAATTTGTTGTGTTGGTAAAAAATAAAACTTTAAATATGATATACGTTGTTCGGCACCTAAAGTTTTAGAATTTTTGTTAACAGACTATTTTAGGTTTCTTCCTCTGTTTTTAACTTAAAATTTGGATGGGACATGAATTTTAGAAAAGTCCCTTTAGCAAAAACTCATTTCACAGGTAGCTGACTAGCAAGCCTTTAAAGGAGCAAAGGTTTATTCCATTTTAATTAAGCCTCCAAAACTTTCAGGCTCTTGAAGTTTATAAATAAGCTCTCATATTTGCCAAATTAGGCAAGAAACTTTATGAGAACAAATTTTATGATATATTATGGCTTCAATTTTAGTTCAGCTCAGCAGGAAACCACTTTCTTTACACTGTGTCAACATTTTATTTTTTTCCTTTGGCTCTATTCAGGCAATGGTGTAATAAAGAGCATTTGTATTAAAATTACAAAAAGGAAATTTGTAAATCAACAGGTTGAGATCAGTGTCTGTTAAATATGGAATGAAAATTATATATTAATGAAAATCATTTCACTCGTGGCAGAAAAAAAAGTGGGGAATATCTTTTTGGATTTAATAAAAAAATCCAAACTTTTTTCAACTTCAAATATTTTTAAAGCATCAATGTTTATAGGTATTATCATTAAATTCAGAGAGAGATACATATGTATAATTTTCAGGGACTTATAAAAAAGGGAATATAAAATCCAAATAAAATATTAGGTACTGAATCTTTGAAAGGAATCAAGCGAATGTCATATTATCTTTGATCCTTCTGTAGGTTAGAAATGACTAAGTTATATATAATAAAATTGTTAAATTGAAATAGAAAATAATACTTAATATTTATGCTACAAATACAAAAATATAAGTAAAGTTTTATTTTGCCTTTAATTTGGGGATGGATATTTTATCAAGGTATATACTTTTAGATTTCCAGTTTTCCCTCAGGATATTAATATCTTTCCATTGTCTTCTGGATTCCATAGTTTATGTTGAATAATCAGCTGTAAGGTTTATTGTTTTTTCCTTTGAAAGTGATGGGTCCTTTCTCTCCTCTTGGCTGTTTTTAAGATTTTCTTACCATCTTTTATTTTCAGTAGTTTGACTGCTGGGTGTTGTGTTATTTTACTTTTTCCAACGTGGGGTTTGATGTTCCTCCTGAGTCAGTGAATTAGTGTGTTGTATCAGTTTTGGAATATTCTCAGCTGTTTTCTGAAAATATTGCTTTGCCCTATTCTCTCAACCAAAGCTGGAGTCATATACTCAACTACAATTACATTGGGCTGTTTGATTTCCACATGTTTCTTTTCCTCTGATCTTTTCACCTTCCCCCTCCCCCCATTGCTTCTGTTTGGATATTTTCTACTGATCTCTTCATGTTCACAAATCCCGTGTTTTCTGTGTTGAGTCAGCTCAAACCACTGATTTCTTAATTTCAGATATTGTGTTTTTCAATTCTAAAATTACTATTTAATTCTTTTTCATAGATTTTAATTCTTTGCTGAAATTTTACTTCTTTCATCAAGTGTGAATATTTTTCCGTATCTTCAACTTCTGTTAAATAGGTTTTTTTGAAAGTTTAAGTTTTTGTAAAGTCCTTATCTTCTGATTCTTATCATCTGTGTGTCACTGTAGACACACACACACAGACACACACACACACATATAATTTTTTCCTTTTGTTATTGGTCACATTTTGTAATTTCTGTAATATACCAAATACTATTTATTATAAGATCATAGAAATTAATGTAAATGTTATTTAGTGTTAAGTGCCAATCACTTTAACTCAACTTCAAATTGAGATGGATAGAGTGAAAACTTTAGATATATACTTAGTCTACCTCGGGTTTTAAATGTCTTTAAGGGCAAAACCTGTTGTGTGCCATATTTCCGATGTGACTTTGTACTTAAGTACTGTGAAATTATGAGAAATTTTACTTTATCTTTTGAGTTCTGTCCCCTTTTCGCCCCCTCCCCACATCCCATCTCCTACCTTGCTTGTGGTTGAGAGTAAATTATTCTTAGGGGAGATCTGAAGTGGTAGGCTCCACCTACTGTAATATGACTTTGACTCCTAATCACCACAGTACTATAGAAAACATTATTTGCCCTCTGACCCATTTTTTCCTCCTCATTCCAAGTCATCTTGTGCAGTCCTGGCTCTCAGCAAATCTCCAGCAGAAAACTGTCTGTGTTTTAGAGTTCCAATGGATTTCAGTCTGTCATGCCAGCCTATGAACCATCAACAACTATGCTGGTTTCTCTTTTCCCTAGTAGTGTTCCTCTTTCTGACTCTTAGGTTATAAGTGGCAAATCTTCCTAGAAATGAAAATAATTAGGAAGCTTGACTCACCTAAGAAGTGATACCACTTTTCTCCTCATTTATCCTTATTAGTTCACATTGTTGTCTAATATCTTTAAAAATATAACTTGGAGGGACAACTTACCTTTTTTCCCCCTAGTTGTTGTGGAATCAGTGATTTGCCACTATATGCTGGTAATTTAGTCTTATAAAAGTAAGAACAAAATTTAGACCTATGTGTTTAGTCTTTTCTGTGTTGTATTTTTTTATTATTTTAATTTTAAAATTTTTTTTAAACCCCAGTTAGTTAAAATACAGTGTAATAATGATTTCTGGAGTAGAATTTAGTGATTCATCACTTACATAGAACACACAGTGCTCATCTCAACAAGTGCCCTCTTTATTGCCCATCATCCATTTAGCCCATCCCCCCACCTAACACCCCACCAGCAACCCTCAGTTTGTTCTCTGTATTTAAGAGTTTATGATTTGCCTCTCTGTTTTTATCTTATTTTTCCTTCCCTTCTGTGTTCATCTGTTTTGTTTCTTAAATTCCACATATGAGTGAAATCATATGATATTTATCTTTCTCTGACTTATTCCACTCAATATATACTCCAGTTCCATCCATGTTGTTGCAAATGGCAAGATTTCATTTTCTTTGATTGCTGAGTAATATTTCATTTGTGTGTGTGTGTTTGTGTGTGTGTGTGTATACACCCACATATATATAAAACATCTTTATCCATTTGTTAGTTGATGGACATTTGGGTTCTTTCCATAATTTGGCTATTGTTGATAGTGCTTCTATAAACGTTGAGGTGCATGTGCCCCTTGAATCAGCACTTTTGTATTCTTTGGATAAATGCCTAGTAGTGTAATTGCTGGGTCATAAGGTAATTCTATGTTTAATTTTTTGAGGAATCTCCATACTGTTTTCCAGACTGGCCCTGGCTGTATGTGTTATACTTATATAAAGTTTGTATGCTTAGATTATTGGTTTGTTATTGAATATTAATATTTGTTGCAAAATCTACTAGGTCCAGAAATTGATCAACATTACTGTTTGGAAAAATGCCATCCAGAGAGCCAGTTTTAATTTAAAATTCCATTTTGTCAGTAGTAATTGAAATAAAATGTAAACAAAAATTAATTTTCTTTTTCTCTCTCCCTCTCTTGTTTAGTGAGTGATAGTTGCTTCAGGAATCTTGCAGAAGATCGCAGTGGGATAAATCTCAAAGATCTCGTACAAGATCCTTCTTTGTGAGTATTTGGTTTTCATTACTAAGCATAATTGAAAACTTCATGGTTGGTGTGACTTTTTTCAAAAGAATTGCAACTAAGAACTGATTTGAGGTTGAGTAGTTTTTCTTTTCTTTTTTTTTTTTTGAAGTTTATTTATTTATTTTGAGAGTAAGAGAGGAGCAGAGAGAGGGAGAGAGAGAATCCCAAGCAGTCTCTGCACTGACAGATCATTGCAGGGCTCAGTCTCACAAGTTGTGAGATTATGACCTGAGCTGAAATCAAGAGTCAGATGCTTAACCAACTGAGCTACCCAGGCACACCAACTTTTTCTTTTCTAACAATTTGAGTTACATATAGTGGAGTACATCCAATAGTTTCAGTAGAAGTGAAGATATAGAATAGTTTCTTTTTAGAAATAGGTAGTAGAAGAAGACATAGCATTATGATTAACAGTGGACTTTCAAGGAGTCTTACTAACGGTTGATCATATCTTGCCAGTGTGGCAGTAGCTACTGAGCAGGGAAATGATGCGTAATTTATTTGCTGGAGAAGGTGCAATTGAATTCGGTCACATTAATTTTAAGTTCATAATCATTTATAATACTTGTAAGAACAATTAAAAATATAAAATAATTATTTATAAATAATATATTTGAATATTTAGAATATATTTATAATATTTTATATTAGAAAGCTTTATAAGGAAATAATTTTTGAAGAGTTTTATAGGTTTCAATTTTTAATGTTCTTACTAGTGTCTATTTTTTATGAATTTTTGTAATTTTATATTTACTATAAAATATGCATATTATCTTCTGTATGAACATACCTAGATGATCTTACCTCTGGATAAGATCACCTTTTATTTAAAAAAAATAAAGACTAGTTAAGCCTTTGGCAATAGAGAAAAGAAAATGGAATGCTGGCAGGTGCTTTTTTTAATGATGTGTAATGCATTCAGTAAAATATATTGTAACAGGAAATCAGTCATTCACATCACATATAATCTATATTCCCACAAGTTTTACTAGTAATTCATTGAGTATTTTGTGATGAATGAAACAGAAGCATGTGTTGAATCTGAAGGATATTGATTCTTTAATGATTTTCCAGTTATTTAAAAAAATACAGTCATAAGACACAGAATCTTGAAAATGACTGAATCTTGAAGTTTATAATGTAATGAATTTACAAATGAGTTTCCAGACTCAAGTCTCTCAGTTGTTTCCTATTATTCTGTTTCTCTTTTCCTTACTCAAAAGGAATCCGTATTCTTTCTCCATGATTTTTATTCCAGTGAAGACTGACATTTGTCCTTTCAGTCTATATTTAATCAAGAATATAACTATTTTATGTGGCTGTAAATATTCTGAGTAAATTAATGTTGATAACGTTTATTTGCATGAAGAGTTCTGTTTTCCATATGGATATGGGAGGAAACTTTATAATTTTTCTGAAAGATTTCATCCATTTGAATGAATAACAAATTGTTCCATTATTGTACTATTTGTAAGGCATATTTTTGGTCACAGTAGTAGTATTTGTGTAATGTAGTCTTTGTGGAAAAGATGTGTTCCTGTAGACTTCAATAATATAAAAGCCATGGAGAATTATACTTGAATAATTGATTATAACAATGAGTTATAGCGTTCTGAGAGAATTTGATACTTCTTCCCAAAGTACAGAATGATATTCATCATGCACTAAATTTTACGTTCAATCTTAGTATTCTTAGAAGAATTTATCTCAGATTACTACTGTATGGGCTGAACAAAATTATTCTAAGTCTCTGGTTTTAAATAGCATATATCTTAATTTAGCATCATTCTTTTAACTTGGCATTAGTCTTGAATGTAAGAATTTAGTGAGAATTTGTTCTTGCCTTTGCCACTTGGATTTGGAAAGAACTTTTTTTATGAAGAATTGTCAAAATGTACTATTAATTAGTCAATTCATATTTTAGAGACATATTTGTTCCTTAGCAAAGCTCTTTAAGGAAAGAAGTGTCCTGTGTAGAAAAATGATGTATTTTTTTCAGTTGTTACTATGGGAAATATTTTATTCTGAGTTATCATTCTATAGCAGTATTCACTTAATAGATACCTCATGGGTAAGGATTTTTCTTTTTGTTAAAGTCATTTACTTCTCTTCTGTCCTAAACTCCTGACAGAAGTCTTTACTATTTGTTCATTGATTCGTGTACACTACATAGTTCTATAGAAGTTGAATTGTTTATGTTGCATCATTGAGTTGAAAATATGTCGGAAATGTTTTTACAAAACCTCCTCCTTATAAAAATAGTTTGATGAGACCTCCACACTAGTATAAGGTTTGTTAAAATTGCATACATATGTGATTTTAATAAATGCTCCAAATAAAAAATATTACAGTATGATATGTGTATTTAATGAGTGCTTTATGTATTTACCTATTTGGTAGACTTATGACTTACCTACTTGAGCTGCTGATGCTGAAAGTAGGTGATGTGTAAAGAATAATTAAGTCTTCCAATCACTAAGGCTGTTATAAGGAAAACAGAAGAAAGAAAGAAGGAAAAATTAAGCTGAAGAGAACCCATGGTATCTGGTTAATATTGACACATGGAGCAGTATGTAGTTTGTCGTAATTGGATAAATGAGCAAGTATGGAATTTCTGTGGACAAAGCACAAATATCAAATCAAATCAAGTGTGTGTGTGTGTGTGTGTCTATAAATGGATGAGTGAAGTTTTAAGGGTTTACTGCTTCAGAGGAGAATGAAAAGGCAGAAAAGGAAGTGACTAAATCATACTTTCAAATCTGTGTCAGGGCAGTGGAATAATGTGATAGGTCCTCTGTAATTTATCTAGGCTGTGTATAATACACTCCCCAAGATTTTGCTTCCATTGTATAGTAAAACTAATTATTGGACTTGAATGAACTGAGTGAGCTATGATACAAGAACATGATGGTGGGATGCTCTGGGAGAAAAAGTTGAGAAGGTTGTGAATCCCTAAGAAAAACTTTCTGGACTTATTACTAACTTCTGATCTGCTTTAATAATGAGAACAGAATGTAACTTTTGGCAAAATTTAAGTAAAGGGGATGGATACTTGAGAAATTCTCTTTTTGATAGTTATTCTGAGAATATTTGTTTCTATCACAGTCTTGCAGGGGTTAAATATAAGACCAAGTAGAAGAACTTGACATTCTTTTCTAATGAATGTGTTTAAGTATTTGTTTGAAGTAGTAACTTTCCTGCATGTCGAATTTTGAAATAAACAATTTAACTGTTTTAATAGCTCATCTTATATTTAGGATTATAGGTGTTTTAAGATGGATTTCTTAACTCTGTGTGTATAATGTATTGAGTTGTGTTATAAGACCTTGTTTTAGTTGGGGTCTCTCAATGGCACATTGAAAAGCATTGTCAAATTTAAGTTGACGTTTCAACATATTAGAAACATATCCAATGTGATATACTTTTAATATATATAAGAAGTTATTCTTAGCATGATATAATTAATTTTTGTTTCAAGTGGAGGGATGCATGCTATTTACATTATAAAATCATTTATGCTACTTGTAATCTATGCTAGAGATATGACATTACATGCAAATGAAACACTGCATATAATGTTCTTTAAGTTATGTTTAGTTGTATTCTTTATAGAGGTAACTCAAAAATACTTTTAAATCTCTATTGACTATGTGCTGAAGATGAAAGATAAAACATATTACCATATTTATACCTTAGATTTCCTATTACTTAATTATAATCTATTTAACACAAATAATTATTTGAACTCAGATTCATTTATAGAAATTATTAAAGCTGTTTAAGAATCAAAAGAGGAAAAATAACTTAAGAATGAAAAGGGCTAACAGAATTGGACATCTGTTTGTAAATTCATTGTGTTGATGGTGATTATGTTTGTGGGTATGGTGGGTATGTGTTGTTTTATTTAATTTGAAGAAGCTTTTAAAAATTTAGGATCATCCTATGTGTGTTATGTAAGGTAATTATAGGAACAGTTGCTTAATTCATAGCATAATTGGTCATCTCGTGACACTATAAATATGATTCATAATGTAGGATAGTAATAATTTCCCTTACAAATAGGGAAAGTTTATATTCTTTGAGAATTTTGCACAACATGACAAATATGTCAGTCTTTGGGTTTTTTTTTTTTTTTCTTTATGGTACTCAGAGTATATTTTCAATTGTTTCAGTAATACCAAGATTTTGAAAAAAAGATATTACCAATTTATAATCTCTTATGATTAATAAAAAAGGATGATTCAATAGAATAGACCTTAATTCTGAATTCTGGGTAAATTATATTATGAATGAATAAATACCTTTTCTTATCAATGCTCTAGGTTATTTCTTTTAATTGTCACGAAATAAACATAATATTTACCATCCCAACCAATTTTAAATGTAAAGTTCAGTAATGTTAAATATATACACACTGTTATACAACCAATCCTAGAAGTTTTTCATCCTTCAGAACTGCAACTCTATACTACCATTAAACAATAACTCCCCATCCCCCCAACCCCCAGCCTCTGGCAACTCATGTTGTACTTTCTGTTCCTATGATTTTGAGTATTGTAGAAATCTCATATAAGTGGAATCATGCAATATTTGTCTTTTTGTGACTGGCTTATTTCACTTGACATAATAATCCCAAGGGAATTCTACCATGTTGTAGCATGTGTCAGAGTTTCCTTCCTTTTTAAGGAAGAATAATATTCCATTGGATATATGTACACCACATTTTGTTCATGTTCATCCATCAGTGAACACAGGGTTGCTTCTATCTTTTGTTTATTGTGGATAATACTGCTATGAACATAGATGTGCAAATTATCTCTTTAAGATTCTGCTTTCGGGGCGCCTGGGTGGCGCAGTCGGTTAAGCGTCCGACTTCAGCCAGGTCACGATCTTGCAGTCCGTGAGTTCGAGCCCCGCGTCAGGCTCTGGGCTGATGGCTCAGAGCCTGGAGCCTGCTTCCGATTCTGTGTCTCCCTCTCTCTCTGACCCTCCCCCGTTCATGCTCTGTCTCTGTCTCAAAAGTAAAATAAACGTTAAAAAAAAAAATTAAAAAAAAAAAAAAAAAAAAGATTCTGCTTTCAATTCTTTGGTTGTATACCCAGGAGCAGAGTTGCTGTATCATATGGCAATTCTGTGTTTAATTTTTGAAGAACTGCCATACTGTTTTTTTCCATAGCGACTGCACCATTTTATATTCTCACCAACAGTGTACAAGGGTTCCAATTTCTCTACTTCCTCACCAACACCCATTATTTTCTGTTTGTTCTGTTTTGTTGTTGTTGTTGATAGTACCATCCTAATGGGTGTGAGGTGATATGTTCTTGGTATTTTTTTAATTTTTTTTTTTAACATTTATTTATTTTTGAGAGACAGAGAGAGAGCATGAGTGGGAGAGGGGCAGAGAGAGAGAAGGAGACACAGAATCTGAAGCAGGCTGCAGGCTCTGAACAAGCTGTCAGCACAGAGCCTGATGCGAGGCTCGAACCCACAAACTGTGAGATCATGACCTGCGCTGAAGTCGGATGCTCAACCGACTGAGCCACCCAGGTGCCCCTGTTCTTGGTATTTTTAATTGAACTTCATTCCTTTACATTTTGTCTTTTTAATGATTTCAGTGTAACTCATCTAGACATTAAAGAAAAATGTTTGTTGTGATACTCTGGTATATTGTGCAGTAAACTGTATAAAACTGTTTTACTTCCTTTCATTATCATAATGAAGATTATAAAGTGTAAATATGTAATTTCATAACAATAGCATTTTAATGAATTCATTTCCTTTATTTTGTATTGTATCACTTGCCTTGTATTACTGCAATTCCTGTTATACCTCATCTGTAAGGATTACTTTTATGTAAAAAAAAAATTTTTTTTTTAGTTAAATGATACCAGATTGGAAATGCAGTATACTAATTAAAAAATAATAACAATGTGCTAGTAAAAATGTATTTTGATATTATAGATTATTAGTGGTTAATG
Source organism: Panthera tigris (assembly GCF_018350195.1). NCBI lineage: Eukaryota > Metazoa > Chordata > Mammalia > Carnivora > Felidae > Panthera > Panthera tigris. The sequence continues at coordinate 112,069,454 of NC_056665.1, forward strand.
ATGGCATTTCATAGATAAAATTGAATAAAATAGTTGTATCTGATTATAAATTCCTTAGACATGAAAATTTTATTTATTTTAATGTACTTCTTTACAAATCTTACCACCAGGTGAAAACGTCTTTTCATGGTTCTGAAACATAACTTTATCCCCCTGAGTATGTTTGACTTCACACTACAATCTGACTGAGTGATATTTTGGTCCTTTGGATCATGGCATTAAATGTGAAGGAAAAGCAGGATTGCCGTCTGGAAAGCAATCATATCTAAATATAGCCTGTACTTATCTGCTGGTGTTAAGACAGGTTGCTATGGTGAACTGAATTTCTTAAAAATGCCAGTCAGCAGAGGATAAACAGTAGTTTTTGAAGTGGTTATTTTCCATAGAGCTGTACATTCTCATACCGCATGTTCGGATAAATGAATTTAGTTAATGTTTTTTATGGTCTATTTGCTAAATTTAAGTTTTAGAGTGTCTTTGAGACCTTTAATTTTATTAAACAAAATACAAGAATCTTTATAATGTTATCCTTTGTTTCTCTGACGATAAATTGATTTGACATGAAGATGGATTTTTTAATGGCAGCTGTTTAAACATTATTGATCATTCATTTTGTTCTGCTTCCAACAGTTCTGCTAAATCTAAGACAGCTACCAAAGTTGTCTTTGTGATATTACCTCTAAATGTAAGTTTTTATCATTTTTAATCAGGTTCTTTTTTGGGTTATCTATTTATTGGTTTATACAGTATATATTGGAACAATACAGGTTAATTTAGGTTGGTACTATAGTATTATAGTACTATGTTCTATGTCAGAACTGCACATCCAAAGACTTTGGATTTTACTTTCCTTTTAGAAGACTTTCTCTCATTTCTGTCCTTCCATACATTCCTGAGAATGTATATTTTGTGTGGATTTATTTGTTTTAGAATTTAATAGAAAAGCACTAGTAGATGCTTGTATTAAGTTCTTCAGAACTAGGTTTAACAGACATTGTTTTTGTAGTCAAGGACCATATGATTGAAGATGGACAATATTTGAGTTGAGTTGGCCACCTAAAGCGTATGGTGACCAATACAGTATTAGAGTTTTTAAATGAAATAATGCATCATTTTAATAAGTGGGCTCTTTTATTTTTATAGTACAGAAACCTGAATCAAACTAGCTTAAAATGGAAAATGGGATTTTATTGGCTTAACGTGTACTTCTCATGGAATCTTGAAAGCCTAGAAACCAGATCAGGTGTGGAAACCCCAAAGAATAGATTGAGGTAGTTTGTGCAAATGAGTTTGTTTCTTATCCTCTGCCATCATCTATTCTGGTCTTTCTTGGCATTAGTCTCACTTATGACAGTCAGACTTTCTCCATGAAACCAGGAAGATGACTGCTACTCTAATTTCCTTGCTTCTAGCTCCATGCTGTCTCCTTACTTCCAGCTCTGAAATGTAAAATCTCATGGAAGAGTTCTGAACTCGTTACTCTGGTTAATTTGGTCATTTGACATCAGCCAGTCACTGCTGCAGTCAGTCTTGGTTGATCAGTCATAGGACAGATACTTGTGGCCAGAATGATGGGATACCCAAATTAAATTTCTCTCAGAAAAAGGGAGTAGGTAAACTAAGAGAGATCTACTGTATTCATTTTCAGTTGTTAATTTATTTTATTTTTTTTTTATTTTTTAATATATGAAATTTACTGTCAAATTGGTTTCCATACAACACCCAGTGCTCATCCCAAAAGGTGCCCTCCTCAATACCCATCACCCACCCTACCCTCCCTCCCACCCTGCCCTCCCTCCCACCCCCCATCAACCCTCAATTTGTTCTCAGTTTTTAACAGTCTCTTATGCTTTGGCTCTCTCCCACTCTAACCTCTTTTTTTTTTTTTTTTCCTTCCCCTCCCCCATGGGTTTCTGTTATGTTTCTCAGGATCCACATAAGAGTGAAACCATATGGTATCTGTCTTTCTCTGTATGGCTTATTTCACTTAGCATCACACTCTCCAGTTCCATCCATGTTGCTACAAAAGGCCATATTTCATTTTTTCTCATTGCCACGTAGTATTCCATTGTGTATATAAACCACAATTTCTTTATCCATTCATCAGTTGATGGACATTTAGGCTCTTTCCATAATTTGGCTATTGTTGAGAGTGCCGCTATAAACATTGGGGTACAGGTGCCCCTCTGCATCAGTACTCCTGTATCCCTTGGATAAATTCCTAGCAGTGCTATTGCTGGGTCATAGGGTAGGTCTATTTTTAATTTTCTGAGGAACCTCCACACTGCTTTCCAGAGCGGCTGCACCAATTTGCATTCCCACCAACAGTGCAAGAGGGTTCCTGTTTCTCCACATCCTCTCCAGCATCTATAGTCTCCTGATTTCTTCATTTTGGCCACTCTGACTGGCGTGAGGTGATATCTGAGTGTGGTTTTGATTTGTATTTCCCTCATAAGGAGCGACGTTGAACATCTTTTCATGTGCCTGTTGGCCATCCGGATGTCTTCTTTAGAGAAGTGTCTATTCATGTTTTCTGCCCATTTCTTCACTGGGTTATTTGTTTTTCGGGTGTGGAGTTTGATGAGCTCTTTATAGATTTTGGATACTAGCCCTTTGTCCGATGTGTCATTTGCAAATATCTTTTCCCATTCCGTTGGTTGCCTTTTAGTTTTGTTGGTTGTTTCCTTTCCTGTGCAGAAGCTTTTTATCTTCATAAGGTCCCAGTAATTCACTTTTGCTTTTAATTCCCTTGCCTTTAGGGATGTGCCGAGTAAGAGATTGCTACGGCTGAGGTCAGAGAGGTCTTTTCCTGCTTTCTCCTCTAAGGTTTTGATGGTTTCCTGTCTCACATTCAGGTCCTTTATCCATTTTGAGTTTATTTTTGTGAATGGTGTGAGAAAGTGGTCTAGTTTCAACCTTCTACATGTTGCTGTCCAGTTCTCCCAGCACCATTTGTTAAAGAGACTGTCTTTTTTTCCATTGGATGTTCTTTCCTGCTTTGTCAAAGATGAGTTGGCCATACGTTTGTGGGTCTAGTTCTGGGGTTTCTATTCTATTCCATTGGTCTATGTGTCTGTTTTCATGCCAATACCATGCTGACTTGATGATGACAGCTTTGTAGTAGAGGCTAAAGTCTGGGATTGTGATGCCTCCTGCTTTGGTCTTCTTCTTCAAAATTACTTTGGCTATTCGGGGCCTTTTGTGGTTCCATATGAATTTTAGGATTGCTTGTTCTAGTTTCGAGAAGAATGCTGGTGCAATTTTGATTGGGATTGCATTGAATGTGTAGATAGCTTTGGGTAGTATTGACATTTTGACAATATTTATTCTTCCAATCCATGAGCAGGGAATGTCTTTCCATTTCTTTATATCTTCTTCAATTACCTGCATAAGCTTTCTATAGTTTTCAGCATACAGATCTTTTACATCTTTGGTTAGATTTATTCCTAGGTATTTTATGCTTCTTGGTGCAATTGTGAATGGGATCAGTTTCTTCATTTGTCTTTCTGTTGCTTCATTGTTAGTGTATAAGAATGCAACTGATTTCTGCACATTGATTTTGTATCCTGCAACTTTGCTGAATTCATGTATCAGTTCTAGCAGACTTTTGGTGGAGTCTATCGGATTTTCCATGTATAATATCATGTCATCTGCAAAAAGCGAAAGCTTGACTTCGTCTTTGCCAATTTTGATGCCTTTGATTTCCTTTTGTTGTCTGATTGCTGATGCTAGAACTTCCAGCACTATATTAAACAACAGCGGTGACAGTGGGCATCCCTGTCGTGTTCCTGATCTCAGGGAAAAAGCTCTCAGTTTTTCCCCGTTGAGGATGATGTTAGCTGTGGGCTTTTCATAAATGGCCTTTATGATCTTTAAGTATGTTCCTTCTATCCCGACTTTCTCAAGGGTTTTTATTAAGAAAGGGTGCTGGATTTTGTCAAAGGCCTTTTCTGCATCGATTGACAGGATCATATGGTTCTTCTCTTTTTTTTTGTTAATGTGATGTATCACGTTGATCGATTTGCGAATGTTGAACCAGCCCTGCATCCCAGGAATGAATCCCACTTGATCATGGTGAATAATTCTTTTTATATGCTGTTGAATTCGATTTGCTAGTATCTTATTAAGAATTTTTGCATCCATATTCATCAGGGATATTGGCCTGTAGTTCTCTTTTTTTACTGGGTCTCTGTCTGGTTTAGGAATCAAAGTAATACTGGCTTCATAGAATGAGTCTGGAAGTTTTCCTTCCCTTTCTATTTCTTGGAATATCTTGAGAAGGATAGGTATTATCTCTGCTTTAAATGTCTGGTAGAACTCCCCTGGGAAGCCATCTGGTCCTGGACTCTTATTTGTTGGGAGATTTTTGATAACCGATTCAATTTCTTCGCTGGTTATGGGTCTGTTCAAGCTTTCTATTTCCTCCTGATTGAGTTTTGGAAGAGTGTGGGTGTTTAGAAATTTGTCCATTTCTTCCAGGTTGTCCAATTTGCTGGCATATAATTTTTCATAGTATTCCCTGATAATTGTTTGTATCTCTGAGGGATTGGTTGTAATCATTCCATTTTCATTCATGATTTTATCTATTTGGGTCATCTCCCTTTTCTTTTTGAGAAGCCTGGCTAGAGGTTTGTCAATTTTGTTTATTTTTTCAAAAAACCAACTCTTGGTTTCGTTGATCTGCTCTACAGTTTTTTTAGATTCTATATTGTTTATTTCTGCTCTGATCTTTATTATTTCTCTTCTTCTGCTGGGTTTAGGCTGCCTTTGCTGTTCTGCTTCTATTTCCTTTAGGTGTGCTGTTAGATTTTGTATTTGGGATTTTTCTTGTTTCTTGAGATAGGCCTGGATTGCAATGTATTTTCCTCTCAGGACTGCCTTCGCTGCATCCCAAAGCGTTTGGATTGTTGTATTTTCATTTTCGTTTGTTTCCATGTATATTTTAATTTCTTCTCTAATTGCCTGGTTGACCCACTCATTCGTTAGTAGGGTGTTCTTTAACCTCCATGCTTTTGGAGGTTTTCCAGACTTTTTCCTGTGGTTGATTTCAAGCTTCATAGCATTGTGGTCTGAAAGTATGCATGGTATAATTTCAATTCTTGTAAACTTATGAAGGGCTGTTTTGTGACCCAGTATATGATCTATCTTGGAGAATGTTCCATGTGCACTCGAGAAGAAAGTATATTCTGTTGCTTTGGGATGCAGAGTTCTAAATATATCTGTCAAGTCCATCTGATCCAATGTATCATTCAGGGCCCTTGTTTCTTTATTGACTGTGTGTCTAGATGATCTATCCATTTCTGTAAGTGGGGTGTTAAAGTCCCCTGCAATGACCACATTCTTATCAATAAGGTTGCTTATGTTTATGAGTAATTGTTTTATATATCTGGGGGCTCGGGTATTTGGTGCATAGACATTTATAATAGTTAGCTCTTCCTGGTGGATAGACCCTGTGATTATTGTATAATGCCCTTCTTCATCTCTTGTTACAGCCTTTAATTTAAAGTCTAGTTTGTCTGATAGAAGTATGGCTACTCCAGCTTTCTTTTGGCTTCCAGGAGCATGATAAATAGTTCTCCATCCCCTCACTCTCAATCTAAAGGTGTCCTCAGATCTAAAATGAGTCTCTTGTAGACAGCAAATAGATGGGTCTTGTTTTTTTATCCATTCTGATACCCTATGTCTTTTAGTTGGCGCATTTAATCCATTTACATTCAGTGTTATTATAGAAAGATATGGGTTTAGAGTCATTGTGATGTCTGTATGTTTTATGCTTGTAGTGATGTCTCTGGTACTTTGTCTCACAGGATCCCCCTTAGGATCTCTTGTAGGGCTGGTTTCGTGGTGACAAATTCCTTCAGTTTTTGTTTGTTTGGGAAGACCTTTATCTCTCCTTCTATTCTAAATGACAGACTTGCTGGATAAAGGATTCTCGGCTGCATATTTTTTCTGTTTAGCACACTGTAGATATCGTGCCAAGCCTTTCTGGCCTGCCAAGTTTCAAAGGAGAGATCAGTCATGAGTCTTATAGGTCTCCCTTTATAAGTGAGGGCACGTTTATCCCTTGCTGCTTTCAGAATTTTCTCTTTATCCTTGTATTTTGCCAGTTTCACTATGATATGTCGTGCAGAAGATCGATTCAAGTTACGTCTGAAGGGAGTTCTCTGTGCCTCTTGGATTTCAATGCCTTTTTCCTTCCCCAGTTCAGGGAAGTTCTCAGCTATAATTTGTTCAAGTACCCCTTCAGCACCTTTCCCTCTCTCTTCCTCCTCTGGGATACCAATTATGCGTATATTATTTTTTTTTAGTGTATCACTTAGTTCTCTAATTTTCCCCTCATACTCCTGGATTTTTTTATCTCTCTTTCTTTCAGCTTCCTCTTTCTCCATAACTTTATCTTCTAGTTCACCTATTCTCTCCTCTGCCTCTTCAAGCCGAGCCATCGTGGATTCCATTTTGTTTTGCATTTCGTTTAAAGCGTTTTTCAACTCCTCGTGACTGTTCCTTAGTCCCTCGATCTTTGTGGCAAGAGATTCTCTGCTGTCCTTTATACTGTTTTCAAGCCCAGCGATTAATTTTATGACTATTATTCTAAATTCACTTTCTGTTATATTATTTAAATCCTTTTTGATCAGTTCATTAGCTGTTGTTATTTCCTGGAGATTCTTCTGAGGGGAATTCTTCCGTTTGGTCATTTTGGAGAGTCCCTGGCGTGGTGAGGACCTGCAGTGCACTTCCCCTGTGCTGTGGTGTATAACTGGAGTTAGTGGGCGGGGCCGCAGTCCGACCCGATGTCTGCCCCCAGCCCACTGCTGGGGCCACAGTCAGACTGGTGTGTGCCTTCTCTTCCCCTCTCCTAGGGGCGGGATTCACTGTGGGGTGGCGTGTCCCGTCTGGGCTACTTGCACACTGCCAGGCTTGTGTTGCTGGGGATCTGGCGTATTAGCTGGGGTGGGTAGGCAAGGTGCACGGGGGGTGGAGGGTCAGGCTTAGCTCGCTTCTCCTTAGGTGATCCACTCCAGGAGGAGCCCTGTGGCAGCGGGAGGGAGTCAGATCCGGTGCCGGAGGTTTGGCTCCGCAGAAGCACAGAGTTGGGTGTTTGCGCGGAGCGAGCAAGTTCCCTGGCAGGAACTGGTTCCCTTTGGGATTTTGGCTGGGGGATGGGCGGGGGAGATGGCGCTGGTGCCTTTGTTCCCCGTCAAGCTGAGCTCTGCCGTCCGGGGGCTCAGCAGCTCTCCCTCCCTTTGTCCTCCAGCCTTCCCGCTTTCCGAGCAGAGCTGTTAACTTATGACCTCCCAGACGCTAAGTCGCGCTTGCTGTCGGAACACAGTCTGTCCGGCCCCTCCGCTTTTGCCAGCCAGACTCGGTGGCTCTGCTTGGCCAGCGAGCCGCCCCTCCGCCCCGGCTCCCTCCCGCCAGTCCGTGGAGCGCGCACCGCCTCGCCGCCCTTCCTACCCTCTTCCGTGGGCCTTTAGTCTACGCTTGACTCCGGAGACTCCCTTCTGCTAATCCTCTGGCGGTTTTCTGGGTTCTTTAGGCAGGTGTAGGTGGAATCTAAGTGATCGGCAGGACGCGCTGTGAGCCCCGCGTCCTCCTACGCCGCCATCTTCCGGTTCAGTTGTTAATTTAAAGAAGAATGTATACATTGTCAAAAATTGTTAATTCTTTAGAATAGAACATTTTGTTTACCTGCACAAAGTATCTCAATTAGATACTGGTAGTGTATCTGCAATAATTTTAAAGGATATGGTTCAATTAATTGATAATAGTTCCATATTTGCTGTTATTATTAACTATTTATATCATATGCACAAATGTGAAATGACTCAGGTGAATTTATTACTTTAGTTACAACTGGCTAGACAGCAGGTGGAATAGTGACAGGTTGTTTCTGTTTTTTCATACTTTCTTCTTTCTTAAATAGAAGAATTTCACCACTATAAATCAAAAAGGAAAAGAGTCAAAGATTCTCATTTACCATTCCATTATAATATCTTAATTCAGGAGTGTCATTATAGAGGCATATAAAAGTTTAATGGAACAGTGATGAAGTATTTCAAGGAGAGGTGATCCTTGAAATGAAGCATTTGTTTAAAAAGAAAAAGTGAAGGAAAGAAGGAAGGTAGGGAGATGGAGAGGCAGGAAGAGACTAGGGGACTGAGAAAGAGAAGAAAGAAAGAAAAAGGGGGCAGAGAGAGAGAAAGGGGAAAGACTGATTATGAGAAAGAATGGAAACTCTGTATGTTATCCTGTTTAGAAATGCAGTTTGGGTTAAGTGAATGAGAGTCTAGAAGGTTAAAACTAATGATTAAAACAAAGTTTTGATATCCATGTATTTAATTTATCCAGAATACATCGACACACCTAACATTAATGGTCAGAGTGAACAAATGGATGATTGCACTGTCTACTTATATTACTTTTATACTGCTGTGTGATAAATTACCACAAACTTGCTGGCTTAAAAAAAGCCCCACACATTTATTATCTCACAGCACCATGAGTCAGGATTTTGAACAGAGTTTAGCTGGATCCTCTCCTCAGGGTTTCCAAAGATTGTAACCTAGGAATTGATTGGGTTGCATTTTCATTTGGAGGCTTGACTAGGGAAGAATTGCTCCAAACTAATTCAGGTTGTTGGCAGAATTCATATCCTTGTTTTATATGGCTGAATGCTCTGCTTTTTTCTGGGTGTTGACTATTTTCCATCCACAGCTCCCATCATCTTTGCCAAATAAGGTTGCCTAACAGTGATATAGTGTCACCTTTCCAATATTCTTTTGGTTGGAAGGAAGTCCCAAGTTCCACCCATGCGGGGGAGGGGATTACACAAAAGTATGAATACCAGGAGATGGAATCAGTGGAGATCACCTTAGGTTCACACTACTTTTGAAATTTTCTTTCCTACATGGAGTCATATTCAATAAGTTTAATTCTGTTAATGTAGACATATAAAAACCAAAACTCAACTGATTTGTGATTTATGTCAGCTCATAGAACTGCATAGTGATAGGCCGCCTGACAACCAGATATTGTGCTCTTTCAACTTCCAGCTTTAGTTTTTACTGTTTTGGTTTTGTTATCAGTTAAAAATTTTTTTCTGTTTTATTGAGAGAAAATTGACACATAGTCTGTAATTTTAAGGTGTGTAGCACAATGACTTGACTTGGCATTTGACTTTAATTTGTGTTCTAAGTTTATAAAATATATGACTACATCTTGGCACTGACATTAAAATATTTGAAAATATTTTTTCTGCATGGTCTGTAGGTATATAATTTTTGACCATTTAATTGTTCTCTCACAATTAAGTTTTCTATCATCTGTATATCTATTTTTCTCCTCAATTTTGCTTTGGAGGAGGAGGAACAGAACTTTTGTTTCTCTTGGTTTGGACTTAGGTTGGCCAAATCTGAGGAGCAAGACTATAGAGACTAAAAGTGAGACTGAGAGTGAGGTTTAACACCTACAAAGGAAAAGCATCAGTGGAATAATGGCAATTGAGTCCACTGTATGACCTCTTCTGTGAGTTTTTCAGTGGGAGATTGCTGGCTGTGGGATGGGAAGACAATCAAATAGGGAGGTCAAGAAGCTTGCTAATAAAAAGTCGGCATAAGTATGTTACCCTAATGGGTTTCCATATCTGCTTGTGACTCAGCTCAAATTAGGAAGAAAATGACAAAAGGAAAACTAGGAGATATGAGTTGTTTCTTCTTTTTTTTTTTTAAACATTTTTTTTTAACGTTTATTTATTTTTGAGACAGAGAGACAGAGCTTGAATGGGGGAGGGTCAGAGAGAGAGGGAGACACAGAATCCGAAACAGGCTCTGGGCTCTGTGGGGCTCAAACTCACGGACCACAAGATCATGACCTGAGCTGAAGTCAGACGCTTAACCAATTGAGCCACCCAGGCACCCGGAGTCGTTTCTCTTAGAGATCTTTTGAGATTATTCTTTGAGAGATTACAGAGAATCAAATTACCTCTACCCAGCTGGGAAATTTTCGCTAATACTGGACTTTGGGCAGCAATTTCAAGGAGGCCAGCCCTTGCTGCCTTTTCTACTCTTACTTAAACAGCATAGTAAATTATAAGTACCCTAGTATTTTTTTGCCCTTCGAGAGAAATTAAAGTTTAGAGAAAGTCTAATTATTTATTATTTATTTTTTAATTAAAAAATTTTTTTTAAGTTTATTTATTTTGAGAGAAACAGAGATAGCATGCGTGGGGGAGGGGCAGAGAGAGAGGGAGGGAGAGAATCGCAAACAGGCTTCCTGCTGCCAGCACCGAGCCCCATCCAAAGCAGGCTCCAGGCTCTGAGCTATCAGCACAGAGCCCAATATGGGCCTCGAACCCACAAACCATGAAATCATGACCTGAACCACCCAGGCAACCCTGAACACAGTGTTTTAGATTTGACCTGGCTGTCACTGAGGAGATCAGACTTGCTGAAATCATGTTTGTTATACTTCCTCTAATTCTTTGTGAATATACTTTAACTTTCTTGGGGAGGTGGGGGGCAAAGTAGGTTGGAAACCTAATTAGATACATGACTTCCGTTTCTTAGGGATCTTTTTAATTTTTAAAGAGCTTAAATTTCACTCAAGGTGTAAATCACATACCATACAATTTACCCATTTAAATAATAACCTAGGTGGTTTTTAGTATATTCCAGAATTGTGTAGGCATTATCACTATCAAATTTTTAGAATATTTTCATCTCCTCAGAAACCACTCCCCATTCCCCCTTTCCTAGACAACTATTAATCTACTTGTTGTCTCTATATAGTTGCCTGTTTTGGATATTTTGCATGAATGAATAAGTATGTTCTTTGTGACTGGATTTTTTCACTAAGCGTAGTATTTTTCAAGTTCATCCACCTTATAGCATATATCAGTACTTCATTATTTTTATTGCCAGGTAATATTCCATTGTATGGATATATCATATTTTGTTTATCCATTTATCAGTTCATAGGCTTTGGGGTTTTCCCACTTTTTGCTTTTATGAATAATATTGTTATAAACATTCATGTGAAGTTTTTGTTTCGAAGTATGTTTTCTGTTTGATATATAGCAAGGTATGGAATTGCTAGTTCATATGGTAACTTCATGTTTAATATTTTAAAGAAGTGTCAAAATGTTTTCTGAAGTAGTTGGCCTCCCTTATCCCTCAATTTTTTTAAAAGTGGCAAAATATACATAATAAAATTTTCCATCTTAATAATTTTTAAGTGAGTAGTTCATAGTATTAAGTACATTCATATTGTGGTCAGTTAACATCATCTATCTCCATAATGTTTTCATCTTTTCCAAATGAAACTTTGTACTCATTAAACAATAATTCCCATTCTGTGCTTCCCTCCAATTCTTAGGAATTGCTGTTGGCAACCAGTAGTCTACTTTCCATCTCTATGAATTTGGCTACTCCAGAAACTTCCTATAAGTAGAATCATACAATATTTGTTCTTTTATGATTGGCTTATTTCACTTAGTATAATGTCTTCAGAGTTCATTCATGTCATAACATATGTCAAAATTTTCTTTCTTTTTAGGTCAAGTAATATTCCATTGTATGCATATATCACATTTATTGATTCATCTGTCAGTGGACACTTGGGTTATTTCCACATTTTAACTGTTATGAATAATGGTGCTATGAACATTGGTATACAAATATCTCTTCAAGATCTTGGTTTTAATTCTTTTGTATATATAACCAGCAGTGAAAATGGATGATACTTTGATAATTCTATTTTTAATGTTTTGAGGAACTGCCATACTATTTTCCACAGTGGGTGTATCATTTAAAATTTGCCCAAATAGCACACATGGGTTCCAGTTTCTCCACATTCCCTCTACACTTGTTATTTTCCTTTTTTGATTGTAGCCATCCAAATGGATGTGAGATGGTATCTCATTGATTTGATTTGCATTTCCCTATTAGTGATTAGTGATGTTAAACATCTTTTCACATGCTTCTTCATCATTTGTGTATCTTCTTTGGAGAAGTATCTGTTCAAGTCCTTTGCCCACTTTTTTTTTTTTTTTAATTTTTTTTTTTCAACGTTTTTTATTTATTTTTGGGACAGAGAGAGACAGAGCATGAACGGGGGAGGGGCAGAGAGAGAGGGAGACACAGAATCGGAAACAGGCTCCAGGCTCCGAGCCATCAGCCCAGAGCCTGACGCGGGGCTCGAACTCACAGACCGCGAGATCGTGACCTGGCTAAAGTCGGACGCTTAACCGACTGCGCCACCCAGGCGCCCCTCCTTTGCCCACTTTTGAATTGGGTTGTTTATTTGTAGGTGAGTTTTAGACATTCTCTGTATATTCTGGATATTAATCCCTTATTAGATATATGATTTGAAAATATTTTCTTCCATTCTGTGTGTTGCCGTTAAATTCTTTTGACATCATCTTTTGATACAGAATTGTTTAAAAACCAATTTTAGCTCTATTTCCTCCCTTATTTTTACAGTTATTACACATATTTCCTCTACATGTGTTTTGCCATCCCAACATTATAGGTGACCTTTGAACAACATGAGGGTTAGGGATGCTGAACACATGTGCAGTCAAAAATCCATTTTGCTCGCACTCTCAACAATAGCCAAATTATGGAAAGAGCCTAAATGTCCATCAACTGATGAATGGATAAAAAAAAATTGTGGTTTATATACACAATGGAGTACTATGTGCCAATGAGAAAGAATGAAATATGGCCCTTTGTAGCAACATGGATGGAACTGGAGAGTGTGATGCTAAGTGAAATAAGCCATACAGAGAAAGACAGATACCATATGTGTTCACTCTTATGTGGATCCTGAGAAGCTTAACAGAAACCCATGGGGGAGGGGAAGGGAAAAAAAAAAAGAGGTTAGAGTGGGAGAGAGCCAAAGCATAAGAGACTCTTAAAAACTGAGAACAAACTGAGGGTTGATGGGGGGTGGGAGGGAGGGGAGGGTGGGTGATGGGTATTGAGGAGGGCACCTTTTGGGATGAGCACTGGGTGTTGTATGGAAACCAATTTGACAATAAACTTCATATATTGAAAAAAAATCCACTTTGCTCAAAAACTTTACTAATAGTCTGTTGTTTACCAGAAGCCTTTCTGACAACATAGTCAATTAACATATATTTGATATGTTATATGTATTATATACCATATTCTTACAATAAAGTAAGCTAGGGAAAAGGAAATAAAATCATAAGGAAGAGAAAATACATTTATAGTACCTTCCTTCCTTCCTTCTTTCCTTTCTTCCTTCCTTCCTTCCTTCCTCCCTCCCTCCCTCCCTCCCTCTGTCTGTCTTTATTATTTAGAGAGAGAGAGAGAAAAAAAAAATGAACCAGTAGAGGAGGGGCAGAGAGAGAGGGAGACAGAGGATCTGAAGTGGACTTCTTGCTGAGAGCAGAGAGCCTGATATGGGGCTCAAACCCATGAACCATGAGATCATGACCTTAGCCAAAGTTGGACACTTAACTGACTGAGCCACCCAGACTCCCTGGTAGTTCTATTTTTAATATTTTGAGCAAACTCCATACTGTTCTCTCTAGTGGCTGCACCAATTTATATTCCTACTAAAAGTGCACATGGGTTTCCTTTTCTCCAGATCTTCACTAACACTTGTTACCTCTTTTTGATGGCAGCCATTCTAACAGGTGTGAGATGATATCTCACTGTGGTTGTGATTTGCATTTCCCTGATGTTTAGTGATGTTTAGCATATTGTCATGCACCCATTGGCAATTTGTATGTTGTCTTTGGAAAAGTATCTATTCAGTTCCCTTGTCTATGTATTAATTGGATTTTTTTTTTTTTTTTTTTTTTTGTTATTTTGAAGTAATAGGACTTCTTTATATTTTGGATATTAACCCCTTATCACATAGATATATGGTTTGCAAATATTTTCTCTCATTTCATACATTTCCTTTTCATTTTGCTCATGGTTACATTTGCTGTACAGAAGCTTTCAGTTTGATCTAGTCCCACTTATTTATTTTTTCTTTTGTTGCCTGTGCTTTTGGTGTCAAGTCTAAACAAAAAATCATTGTCATGACTGATGTGAAGGAACTTACTGCCTTTATATTCAAGTCTTTAATCCGTTTTGAGTTAATTTTTCTGTATATGTAAGATAGTGTGATCCAGTTTCTTTCTTATGCATGTTGCTGTCCAATTTTCCCAACACCATTTGTTAAAGAGACTGTCCTTTCCCCGTTGTATATTTCTGGCCCCTTTGTTGTAAATTAATTGACCATATATGCATGAATTCATTTCTGGGTTGTCTGTTCTGTTCTTTTGATTTATGTGACTGTTTTATACTGTTTTAATTACTAAAGCTTTTTAGTATAGTTTGAGATGAGGGACCATGATGCCTCCAGCTTTGTTCTTCTTTCTCAGTTTCATTTGGCTCTTCAAGGTCTTTTGTGGTTCCATACAAATGTTAGGATTGTTAATTCTATTTCTGTGAAAAATGCCATTAATTTTGATAGGGATTGATTGCATTGTATCTGTAGATTGCTTTGCTTAGTATGGATGGTATAACTATATAGTCTTTTAATCCGTGAGCATGGAATATCTCTCCATTTATTTTTGTTTTCAGTTTCTTTCATTAATGTCATAGTTTTCAGTATACAGGTCTTTTATCTCTTTCATTTAATTTATTCCTAGGTATTTTCTTCTTTGTGATGCAATTATAAATAGGATTGCTCTCTTAATTCCTCATTCTGATAGCTTACAATTACTAAACAGAAATGCAATATATTGTGTATTGATTTTTTTTATCCTGCAACTTTACTGATTTTGTTTTAATTTTAACAGCTTTTTGGTGAAGTCTTTGGGGTTTTCTATAATATGTCATCTGCAAGTAGTAACAATTTTATGACTGCAAGTAGTTACAGTTTTACTTGTTTCTTTCCAATTTGGATGCTTTTCATTTCTTTTCCTTGCTTAATTGCTCTGGCTAGTATATCTAACAGTCTGTTGAATGAAAGTAGTGAGTGAGGGCATATTTTTATTTTTTGTTTCTGATTCTAAAAGAAAAGCTTTTACCTTTTCACTATTGAGTTTGACACTAGCTGTTATAAATGGCCTTTATTATGTTGAGGTACACTCCCTTTATATCTGCTTTGTTGAGAGTTTTTATCATAAATGAAGGTCGAATTTTGTCAGATGCATCTTCTGCATCTATTGAAATGATCATATTATTTTTATCCTTATTTTGTTAATGTGGTGTATCACGTTGACTAATTTGTAGATGTTGAACCACCTTTCATCCCTGAAGTCAGTCCCCACCTGATCATGGTATCAGATCCTTTTTAATGTATTTTTTAATTTGATTTGCTAATATTTGGTTGAGGACTTTTGCATATATGCTAATCAGAGATTTTGGCCTGTTCTTTTCTTGTGACATTCTTGTCTAGTTTTGGTATTGTGATATCGTTGGCCTTGAGAAATGAGTTTGAAAGTGTTCCCTCCTCTTCTGCTTTTTGGAAGAATTTGAAAGGATTGATACTAATTATTCTTTGAACATTGGGTAGAATTTGTCAATGAAGCCATCTTGTCCTGCACTTTTGCTCTTTGGGATGATTTTGATTACTGATTCAATGTCCTTCCTTATACTTGGTCTGTTAATAATGAAGTTTTGGGGTGATGGTGTAGTGGTCCAGTGCCGATGACCAAGAAAGAATTCTTGAAGATGTCTTTGGGGCAAAAAGGTGATTTCATTAAAGCCTGGGGACAGGACCCATGGGCAGGAAGAATTGCAGTGGGGTTGTGACAGGTAGCTTATTATATACCCTTAGGTTGGGAGGGGGTCAGGAATAGAATAGTCTCCAAGGTATTTTGGAAGCAAGGTTTCCAGGACCTTGAAGGGCTAGCTGTTGCTAGGGAAGCACCACTTATTACCATTTAATAGAACCTCAGTCATGAGACCCTTCAGATATATATATTGGGGAGGCCATAAGCTTGGAGTATGATCGCCAGAATATATCTTGGGGCAGTTGAAATAAAGGAAGTAGACTTACAGAATCCTTGAGGTTGGGATAATGTTAAGACAAGGTTCCCTTTTGCCCTTAGCAAAGTGTCATCCTTGAGGCAGCTGAGGTGCTAGAGGAGGTCACTCTGCAGGTTTTAAGGACTTGTCAGTGGGCTGTAGGCAGTAAGGAATTTAATTTTTCATTTGCCTTAGTTTCCCACGTTACCATGGCAAGCACTTAAACCCCTTTCCTTTCTTCTTGGGTAGGTAGAAGTGTCTGAGGAGTATCACACATATTCCACTGGGCAGGGGTGGGGAGGGCTGGGATGTGCCAGCCTGTATTTTGCCCTCAGCTTTCCCCAAGCTCCCTCATCAGTTAAGATTTCTGTTTAATCATGATTTAGTCTTGGTAGTTTGTGTTTCTAAGAATTAATCCATTTCTTCTAGTGATTTCAATTCACTGAAAAATTTCAAAAGCTGAGATTTTGGTGCTCTCTCTTGAGTACTTTGATGCAAGATTTTCAACTGTTTATGGAAAACATGCACTCAAATTTAGATGATAATTATAAAAGTACTTAATAACATTGTAAGGTACTTAACTTGATTTGTAAAATAAAGCTTAAGCTAGTTTGTTCTCTTTTAGTTTAGAAGCATCTCAAAGCTTCATACCTTTATTTAGCAAACAGCCCAACAGACTGTTTACCCTTCTTACCTGTCTTTTCACCTTCCTTCTTTGCCTTCAAACAATGGGAGTTAACAGAATTAGAGAAAAAGGAGAGAAAAGCCTGCAATGGTGTTCAATATCTTGGTTGAAGTTTTGGAAATATTTTGAAAGGGCATACAGTAAGTGAAATGTTACTTCGTTATATATCTGAAAATTCTTCTATCAGTATAACACCTCCTGCCTGGAGTTCATAAGAATTGAGCTACATTCAGACAGTATCAACCTTTCCTTGGGAATTTATTTACAAAGGAAAATAACTCACTTTAAAACAAATAGGTATTTTGTATGTTTAATGTTTTTAATAGGCTACAAAACATAAGAAAATATAGAGATTATAAGACTAAGTCTATGGCCTTAATTTACTGTCTTGGGGAGGAGAAACTTTTCCGCTATCCTCTTAATTTAATCCTTGGTTGCCTGCAAATTAAAATTACAAAGAAATAAACTTAATCACATATGTGTATACCAGAGTTCACAAAGAAATGTGACTCAAACATGTATTAGAATTTGGGCCTTATATACCATCTTAATAGGGAAATGGAAGGAGAAGAAGAGCACTTTTAGGGAAACAAGTCACTTTTTAGAAGGGCAGGAAAAAGATCACTAATGATATTATAAATGACTTTGGACAGATAAACGTGTCTTTAGGAAAACAGATGAGAGATATGATAGTTTTATGGTTGTGTCTCTGTTGGTGTGCTGTTTACTTTTCCTCTGAGGAGATTAGAGTTCTTCCTTGGGAGGGTATTTATGACAATTGAGTTCTTTTGGAATGCTCTACTTTTAGGTAAAGAAATAATTTCAGATACTCAAATGCCTTTAGATCAAAATAATTTTTGTGTAACAGTGTCATATTATGGATCCTTTCAAATGAGTCTGAGAGATTGCCAGATTTTCTTGGATTTGCCTGCTCTTCATTATTAGAAGAAAGCTAGAGTATTATCATATTATATATTTTTAAATGTTAAATAAACAGATCTACATAAGTAGTTTTCATGTAACAGTATGGTGCTGTTCTTACTGTAAACTACATACATAGTCAGCCTGTTTTTCTTCCAGTAGAATTTAGTAGAAAAGTCCCTATCACCAATACTTTATGCTGAGAAAACCTTTCTAATGATTTTAAGTTAGTGAAAGCTGAACATGTGAAGGACTTTTAATAATCTTTTAGACACAGAGATCAAAACATAAAGTAATTTATAAAATGGATCCAAACATAGGAACAGAATACAGACTTATAATGTGTCATGAGATTATCACTTTAATGATGTGATTTGATGTGGGGTTCAGGAGCAAATGGTCAAGAAAGAAATCTTGAGATATTTTCGGTGCAAAAAAAAAGGTGGTTTTATTAAAGCATGGTGAATGTGGGTCCTGAGAAACTTAACAGAAGACCATGGGGGAGGGGAGGGGAAAAAAAAGTTAGGGAGGGAGGCAAACCATAAGAGACTCTTAAAAACTGAGAATAAATTGAGGGCTGATGGGGGGTGGCAGGGAGGGGAAGGTGGTTAAAAAAAAAAACAGCAAAACAAAAAAATCATGGTTGCAGGACTGGTGGGCAGAAAGAGCTGCACTGGAATTGTGAGGAGTGATTGATTATACTGACTGATTATATACTTTTAAGTTGGGAAGGGTAGAGACAAAGGAAGTTTCCAAAAGGATTTTCATATGCTAAAGAAGACTTACAGGATCTTGGAGGTCTAGTTGTTGTCAAGGTAAGGTTGTTTTTTCCTCTAGCAAGGCATTAACATTAAGAGGTTGGAAGTTCATGGCCTAATGCCATACTCTGCCTATCTCAAGTATTTGTCAATGGGCTGCCAAATGGCTGTCAAAGTTATAAGGAAATTTAATTTTATCTACATTTCCTTTTGCCTTTGTTCTCCACAGCATTCTCCCCTGAACAATTTTAACCCTTAAATCTTTAAGGTTGTTGAGGGTGGAAGGTTTTATCTTTTGTAACTTCTTCCTGCTGAACAGGGGCATAGAGATGTCCCTACCTATGGGCCAACATTGATCAGTTGGAGGAATTTATATATAGGAATTAACAAAGGCAGAGGCAGCCGAACTCAGGGTAGCATAAATGAGCTCCCTTGAGTAGAAAGGATCATCTGTTGGCAGTGAAGGAGTCTTGGCACCAGGCAGGGAAACTCCAGAAAAGACAACAAAATAGACAAAATTATTATGAGAAAAAGAAGCCCAATAAAAAAGGCCTTTGATAGTCGACCAAAACCTTCCTCCAGTCCAGGAGTTTAACCAATCACTAAAAGAAAAATATAAGTTAATGGTTGCAGCAAATTACAAACCCTATGTCTTGAGTCTCAAGTGCTTAAAATCTAATATCTACAAAGATGGGTTATCAAAACAGATTTTTGCTCTATAATCACCCTCATTTTTATTAAAGATAACCAAATGAAGACTAACTCATTTGAAAAACCAAATTTTAACAAATTTGGCCTAATTATTTACATAAGCTTAGCAAGAACAGTGATTGATCTTGTAGCTCTTTTAAAATCTGCTTTACTGAACTATAAGAGACTCTTAAATACAGAGAACAAACTGAGGGTTGCTGGAGGGGAGTTTGGTGGGGAGATGGGCCAAATGGGTCATGGGCATTAAGGAGGACACTTGCTGAGATGAGCACTGGGTGTTATGTGTAAGTGATGAATCACTAAATTCAACTCCTGAAACCATTATTATACTATATGTTAACTAACTTGGATTTAAATTAAAAAGGAAGGAAGGAAGGACAGAAGGAAGGTAAGAAAGAAAGGAAGAAAAGGAAGGAAGGGAAAGAAAGAGAAAGAAAGAAAGATCAATCAATCAATCAGTCTGCTTTCCTGGAACTTTTATAAGGAATCTGAATTGAACTTTTATTTTTTAATTTTTTTTAAACTTTTTAACATTTATTTATTATTGAGAGACAGACAGAGCATGAGCTTGGGAGGGGAAGAGAGAGGAGGAGACACAGAATCTGAAGCTGGCTCCAAGTTTTGAGCTGTTAGCACAGAGCCCGATGCAGGGCTTGAACTCAAAAACTGCAAGATCGTGATCTGAGCTGAAGTCGGACGTTTAACCAACTGAGCCACCCAGGTGCCCCTCGATTGAACTTTTAGTAGCCTCTCTAGGCCAGAAGCCAAGCCAAGTGCTTGCCATCAGACATGTCTGCAATACCTGTAGATGTGGGCAAATTCCTCTTCTGGAGGTCCCCAAAATACCAAGGTTCCTGCGTCCAACAAGAAGTGACATTCTTTACTCACCTGGTAAGGCTGTTGGGAACTCTATAATCAAGGTTATTATCAGGTCAGCATTTCCAAGGGGCTCTTTTGGCTTCATTCTTCATACAGTCAACCTTAGTTCCTTAAAACTGTATGGTCATATCTGAGTCTATGCATGTCTCTCAAATATGACATTCTAGTCAAAGCCTTGATAAAATAACCAGTATTTTCAATGGTGTCCTGTTACAAGAACAGATTCTTACTGAACTTATACAAGTAACTATGATTGCCAAGATGAAAGAAAGAGTATTCACTGAGAGTGTCGGTATTTCAGAGGGTTCAGGTAGAGGGTTTAAATGCTTCAAGCTGTTCATAAAGGAATGCTTTTTCATATTTATGTGGTCATGGATATTTTAAGAGAATGTTTCCCTAAACTGGAAGAGCAAACATTAGAGAATCAGGTTTCAAATAAGAGTCACAAAAACTGTAATCATCTTCCTCAGTTGATTCAGTTCCATGTTACTAATTCTTGTTCAGTTTGAATGCAGCTTTTAATTAGTTCCAGAATTCTTAACAATTTTAGTTTTATGATTTTAAAGATAACAAAAACCTGTATCATCAGAAGCCCTTTTTTATGAATCTCCTTTAAGGTGAAATACATTTTGCAAGAGAATAAAAACTCAAGAGTTGAGTTGAGATGACTCATTACCCATGTTTGGTGCCAAAATGGTATGATTTGATCTGGGATCTGGAAATGAATGGTCAAGAAAGAATTCTTTAGACATTTTTGGTGAAAAGGTGGTTTTATTAATGCACAGGGACAGGACCTATGGGCACAAAGAGCTGCACTGGGATTGTGAGGAGCGATTGATTATATACTTTTCAGTTGGAAGGGGTAGAGACAAAGGAAGTTTCCAAAAGGATTCTGATGTGGTAAAGAAGACATACAGGATTCTGGAGGTCTAGCTAAGGTTGTTTTTTTTTCCTCTAACAAGGCATTAACATTAAGATGGTTGGGAGTTCCTGGAGGAAAGCCATACTCTTCTGTCTCAAGTATTTGTCAGTGGGCTGCAAATTATACAGAGATTTAATTTTATCTACATTTCCTTGTTTTGTTTTGTTTTTAGAATTTTTGGTAAATATATGACCCCTTTATTTAATTTTTTAATTTTTTTTAAAATATAATTTATTATCAAGTTAGCTAACATGCAGTGTATACAGTGTGCTCTTCAGTTTGGGAGTAGATTCCCATAATTCATCACTTACATACAACACCCAGTGCTCATTCCAACAAGTGCCCTCCTTAATGCCCTTCACCCATTTCCCCTCTCTTCCTGCTGTCCCCCTATCAATCCTCAATTTGTTCTCTGTATTTAAGAGTCTCTTATGGTTTGCCTCCCTCTTTGTTTGACCTATTTTTTCCTCTTCCCTTCCCCCATGGTCTTCTGTTAAGTTTCTCCAGTTCTACATATGAGTGAGAACAAATGATATCTGTCTTTCTCTGCCTACTTATTTCACTTAGTGTTAATACCCTCTGTGTATTACCCTCCATCCATGTTGTTGCAAATGGCAAGATTTCATTCTTATTGCCAAGTACTGTTCCATTGTATATATAAGCCACATCTTTATCCATTCATCAGTTGATGGACATTTGAGCTCTTTCCATAACATGGCTATTGTTGAAAGAGCTACTATAAACTTTGGGGTTCATGTGCACCTATGAATCAGCACTCCTATATCCTTTGGATTAATTCCCAGTAGTGCTATTGCTGGGTAGTAGGGTAATTCTATTTTTAATTTTTTGAGGAATCTCCACACTGTTTTCCAGAGCAGCTGCACCAGTTTGCATTCCCACCAACAGTGCAAGAGGATTCCCATTTCTCCAAATCCTCGCCAACATCTGTTTCCCGAGTTGCTAATTTTAGCCACTCTGACCGGTGTGAGGTAGTATCTCAATGTGGTTTTGATTTGTATTTCCCTGATGATGAGCAATGTTGAGCATCTTTTCATGTGTCTCTTGGCCATCTGGGTGTCTTTTTTGGAAAAGTATCTGTTCGTATCTTTTGCCCATTTCTTCACTGGATTATTTGTTTTTCAGGTGTTGGGTTTGGTAAGTTCTTTATAAATTTTGGATACTAACCCTTTATCTGATATTTCATGTGCAAATATATTCTCGGTTGCCTTTTAGTTGATTGTTTCTTTTGCAGTGCAGAAGCTTTTTATCTTGATGAGGTTCCAATAGTTCATTTTGGCTTTTGTTTCCCTTGCCTTTGGAGACGTGTCGAATAAGAAGTTGCTGCAGCTGAGGTCGAAGAGGTTGTTGCCTGTTTTCTCCTCTAGGGTTTTGATGGTTTCCTGTCTCACGTTTAGGTCTTTAATCTCTTTTGAGTTTATTTTGTGTATGGTGTAAGAAAGTGGTCCAGTTTCATTCTTCTGCATGTTGCTGTCCAGTTCTCCCAGAACCATTTGCTAAAGAGACTGTCTTTTTTCCATTGGATACTCTTTCCTGCTTTGTCAAAGATTAGTTGGCCATACGCTTGTGGATCCAATTCTGGGTTCTCTATTCCATTTCATTGGTCTGTGTCTGTTTTTGTGGCAGTAGGAACTCTGTCTGGTTTGGGAATCAAGGTAATGCTGGCTTCATAGAGTCTGAAGCTTTCTTCCCATTTCTATTTTTTGGAGCACCTTGAGAAGAATAAGTATTAACTCTGCTTTAAATGTCTTGTAGAATTCCTCTGGGAAGCCATCTGACCCAGGACTCTTACTTGTTGGGAGATTTTTGATAACTGATTCAATTTGTTTGCTAGTTAAGGGTCTGTTCAAATTTTCTATTTCTTCCCATTTGAGTTTTGTTAGTGTGTGGGTGTCTAGGAATTTTTCCATTTCTTCCAGGTTGTCCAGTTTGTTGGCATATAATTTTTCATAATATTCTCTAATAATTGTTTGTATTTCTATGGTGTTGGTTGTGATCTATCCTCTTTCATTTATGATTTGTCTATTTGGGTTCTCTGTCTTTTCTTTTTGAGAAGTCTGGTAGGGGTTTATCAATTTGGTTTATTTTTTCAAAAAACCATCTTTTAGATTCATTGATCTGTCCTGGGTTGTTTTTTTTTTTTTTTTTTTTTTTTTTTTTTTTTTTTTTTTTTTTTTTTTTTTTTGATTCTCTATTGCTTATTTCTGCTCCAATCTTTATTATTTCTCTTATTTTTCTGGCTTTGGGGTTTCTTTGCTGTTTTGCTTCTCGTTCTTTTAGGTGTGCAGTTAGGTTTTGTATTTCAGATTTTTCTTGTTTCTTGAGATAGGCGTGGATTGCAATGTATTTTCCTCTTAGGATTGCCTTTGCTGCATCCCAAAGGGTTTTCATTTTCATTTGTGTGTTTTCATTTTCATTTGCTTCCATTCATTTTTAAATTTCTTCTTTAATTTCCTGGTTGACCCGTTCATTCTTTAGTAGGGTGTTCTTTAACCTCCATGCTTTTGGAAGCTTTCTAATATTTTCTTGTGGTTGATTGCAAATTTCATAGTGTTGTGCTCTGAAAATATGCATGGTATGATCTCAATTCTTTTATATTTATTGAGGGCTATTTTGTGACCAGGTATGTGATCTATCTTGGAGAATGTTACGTGTGCACTTGAGAAGAATGTATTCTGCTGCTTTTGGATGAAAAGTTCTGAATATATATGTCAAGTCCATCTGGTCCAGTGTATCCTTCAAGGCCATTGTTTCTTTATTGATTTTCTGCCTAGATGATCTGTCTGTTGTTGTAAATGGAGTATTAAAGTCCCCTGCAATTAGTGTATTCTTATCAATAAGATTGCTTATGTTTGTAACTAATTGATTAATGTATTTGGGTGCTTCTAAGTTGGGGACATAAACATTTACAATTGTTAGCTCTTCTTGATGGATAGACTCCATAATTATGACATAATGCCCTTCTTCATCTGTTATTATAGCCTTTAGTTTAAAATCTAGTTTGTCTGATGTAAGTATGGCAACTCTAGCTTTCATTTGACTTCCCATAGCATGATAGATGGTTCTCCATCCCCTCAATTTCAATCTGAAGGTGTCCTCAGGTCTTAAATGAGTCTTTTGTAGACAGCATATAGATGGATCTTGTTTTTGTATCCATTCTGATACCCTATGTCTTTTGATTGGGGCATTTAGTCCATTTACATTCAGAGTGATTATTAAAAGATACAGATTTGTGTCATTGTGTTATCTGTAGGTTTTATGCTTGTGGTGATATCTCTGGTCCTTTGTATTCTTTGGAGCATTCCACTGACAGAGTCCCCCTTAGGATCTCTTGCATGGCTGGTTTAGTGGTCATGAACTCTATTTTTTGTTTGTCTGGGAAAGCCTTTATCTCTCCTTCTATTCTGAATGACAGCTTTGCTGGATAAAGAATTCTTGGCTGCATATTTTTCCTAGTCAGCACATTGAATGTTTCCTGCCATTCCCTTTGGGCCTGCCAGGTTTCAGTGGACAGGTCTGTTACTACCCTTATGCATCTACCCTTGTCAGTTAAGGTCCGTTTGTCCGTAGCTGCTTTCAGAATTCTCTTTATCATTGTATTTTGTGAGTTTCACTATTAGGTGCCATGGTGAAGACCTATTCTTGTTGAATCTGAAGGGAGTTCTCTGTCTGGATTTAATGTCTGCTTCCTTCCCCAGATTAGGGTAATTCTCAGCTATAATTTCTTCAAGTAAACCTTCTGCCCCTTTCTCTCTTCTTCTGAAACTCCTATGATACGGATATTATTACATTTCATTGAATCACTTAGTTCTCTAATTCTCCCCTCATGGTCTAGTATTTTCTTATGTCTCTTTTTCTCAGCTTCATAATT
The DNA here is from genome assembly GCF_018350195.1 of Panthera tigris. Classification (NCBI taxonomy): domain Eukaryota; kingdom Metazoa; phylum Chordata; class Mammalia; order Carnivora; family Felidae; genus Panthera; species Panthera tigris. The sequence goes on from NC_056665.1 coordinate 112,094,214, forward strand.
TTATCTTCTATTTCACTTATTCTCCCCCTCTGCTTCCTCCATCTTTTCTGTCACTGTATCTAGTTTATTTTGTTCCTCATTTACAGCATTTCTTAATTCATCATGACTGTTTCTTAGTTTCTTGATCTACAGCAATAGATTTTCTGCTGCCTTCTATGCTTTTTGCAAGCCCAGCTATTAGTCTCATGACTATTATTCTAAATTCTTGATTAGATATATTGTTTATATCTCTTTTGAGCAATTCTTTGTCATTTCTTCCTGAAATTTCTTTTGTGGTGAATTCTTCCATTTCACTATTATTGCTAGTTTTCTGTCCTTTATGTGTTTTAAAAGCTTGTTATGTGTCCTGTACCAGCAAGCACTACTATATCAAAGAGGGGTCATATGCTGTCCAAGGCCTGGCCCTTCAGGAGGTGTTTTTGGAGTGTGCTGTGTGCTCTCTTTTGTTGTGACTCTGGTTGCTTTATCTCCCTACTCGTAGTGGTGGTTTGGACCTTCCATCAGGTATCCTTTGATTTGTTCATTGAGGTAACCTGGAAAAAATTTAAAAAGAGGGGTGGTTATGGAAGAAGCCTATCCCATACAAAGAGAAATGATAGGAGTGGGGATAAAGAAAAGAATCAGAGAAACTATACAGCTTAATCCAGAGAGAGAGAGAGAGAGAGAGAGAGAGAGAGAGAGAGAGGGGAAAATAAGAAGGAGATACAGAAGTGGTGTAAAAAGAATAGGTTAAAAATGTCTGCTTAAACAAACCAACAACCAGAATAGAGAAGGGAAGATATAAGAGGAAGAAAAGGAAGAAAAAATATATATATATGTATTTACAAAATAGGAATTGACCAAGAATCAGATCAGAAAACACAAAACTGCTGGGTCCCTTGGAACTGGTGGCTGTGTTGGTCTGGAGGAGGGGCTGTCTGTTTCCATCATTGTCAAGCTTGCTTGGGTAGATAGACAGTTACCAGGCACAGAGGAGTGCAGTTTGCTGTAGGCAGGTCCTTCTCCACTGTGGGCCTGCAGTCCCTTCCCTGAACTTCCATCTTGTTGGTGATGGGGAAAAAAATGGTGACACCCCAATGTCTTCTCCCCGAACCGGGTGTTCCAGACCACTTTTTTTCAGGCCTTCCTCATAGTGCCATGTGGGCGCAAGTGGGCTGGTTTGTCCTGCTTCACAGTCTTCTGGGGCACCCAGGTGCTACACTGGGATTCAAAACCAGATGTCTTAAAGGATCTGTGCTCCACACGCCCTGGTTCCAGGGTAGTGTCACTCTATACAGCCAGCCAACACAGAGCCTCTGGGTGGCAGGCACCTGCATGGTCTTTTGTCCTTAAAGCCGCTAATACCTTCTTCCCGCAGCACTTAAGGAAGGCGACTGCTTTTTCCTACTGTGCCTCTGAACTAGCTACTGTGCCCGGGGCTGGCTCCACTCCCCTCCACCCCCCCGTGCTTGTACTGGGCAACAGGCCCTGTTCCACAGAAATCCCCGCAACTCTGGATCAAGTTAGAATTAGTTCTTTCTCTGCTTTTTCCATTCCCCAGTCCATGGTTTTTCTCTTGTCCAAATACAATCCTATACTTCCTTCCATAGCCTCTCTTTCTCTTCCTGATGTCTCTCCACAGAGGGGGATCCCTCCCCTCCATGCCTACCCTATCTGTTTTATCTCTCCCAATTCACAATTACACACCTATGGCCTGCCAGGTTGTCCCTCTGGGCCCCTGGAGATGTTTCTATCACTCTGTAGTCTGGATTCTTGGAATTGTAAATCTTCTGGCCTCAATACTGCTGTGTTTGAAGAATGATGGAACTTCGGGTCCCCCTACTTCTCTTCCCTGTTGACTCTTCCCTATGTTTTCCTTTGCTTTTGTTCTCCACATCATTTGTTTATTTCTCAACTAATTTGTATAGGAAGATATTATATAATGCCTCATTGTATCAGTAAAGTTCATGTTGTGGCCCTATTGTCTGAACGTCTTCCTACAGATTTAGATTAATGAAAGATTAGCAGGATTTTGTAAACAACTATTCTTAAAATATAAAAGAAAATAACAATAAAAACAGGAGTGAAAGCACTTGAGGGGAGGAACTTCATCAGTTACATTCAGTTTGTTTCTTCATTGCTTGTCAGTCTCTCATACTTAGTAATTTTCTTAAATAAGAATACCTAATTTAAAATTTTGGCTTTCCCACTTACATGTCATCAGAAAGTATAAAGTATTTTAAAGAGAGTGTATCTCCTTTTCAACAGAGCCTTCATTTAGGAGAGAGTATTTGAGTATCAATATCCAGAGATAAGCTGCATTACAGGGGCACCCTTGTGGCTATAAAAAAAGAATATGAATTGTTTGGGGAACAATGAATGTTCAGAGCATTATGTGTATAAAGGAAAGTAATGGGAAGCTATGTTGGAGGAAGAGACTTGAATGACAAAGGGAAGGAAAGTTTGAGCAAGAAATGCATGTTTACAGTATTCATTATAAGGATCATTAACTGACAGTAGTGTGCATGCTCCCGGACTGGTTCTGGGAGCACATGGAGATTATGAATGCTATTGTACATACTTTACATACTACTCCCATAAGTCATCATTGGTTCTAAGTTATTCAAATTTCAAAAGTTCATTGATATTTTTATATTAAGCTGTTGAAATACTAGAATTGCTTCTACAAATGCCATATAGTTTCTAGTTATCAATCGTATAGTATCTTGCTCCTCTTTGTTTATAATTCCCAGAATGTGTTCAGGGATTTGGAATCTTAGAAGTCTATTTTCCAAAATACTTTCTGTGTCATATGAGTTATGTTAAAGTGAATCTAATCTTAGTCTGTGCATCATCACCTTTCAGAAGCTGCAAGTTAACCAGGTCGTGATATATCTTTTTTACACATATATGGATATAAAAATAGCACTACATGTATAAAATTTCTTTTTTATGAGCTAGAGAAATATTATTTCTCTCTGTATTTTATACTCACATTATTTAAACTCCCTACGTTGTATTTTCTCCCTTTGTTTTATGCTGCTTTTATTTTCTGTAGTCAATTTAATCAGATCTGATGCCTTGCCCACAAGTAGAATATCTGTTAAGGGAATGAATAGGGGGTGCCTGGGTAGCTCAGTTGGTTATGTGTGTGACTCTTGATTTCAGCTCAGGTCATGATCTCAAGGTTCCTGGGATCAAGCCCTGCCTTGGGCTCTGAGCTGATAGTGTGGAGCCTGCTAGAGATTCTATTCTCTCTCCCTCTATTTCTGCCCCTCCTCTGCTGGCATTCGTGCTCTCTCTCTCTCTCTCTCTCTCTCAAAATAAATAAGCGTTAATTTTTTTTTTTAAAGGGAATGAATGAGTTCTGGTGGAGTAGTATCTGGTAAAATAATTGACATAAAAAAAGCAGTATAGCACAACAGTTAAGAGCTTGATAACTTGGATTGAAATAGTGTGCTTTTCACTTAGCATTGCTTTTTTAACCCCTGAGCCTCAGTTTCCATACCTTCAAAATTGGGTACTAATCTTACCCACTATATAGGATTATTGTGAGGACAAAATGAGATAATAAGTAAAAGCTCTTAGAATAGATTTTGCTAAGTGGAAAGTGTTGAATAGATGCTATCTCTCAATCATTACTTTTTTAACTTGAGTTACTTATGTTATCTGAGAAAGCAATAAAGATAATTTACTAGAATAGTTCTCAAACTTTATTGGGCAAATTTTATTGTACAAATGGTAAGAATTTATTAAATTGTATATTACTAGGTCATAGGTGAGAGATTCTGATTTATGAGAATAGGGGTAACCCCCCAAAATTTGCAATTTTAGGAAGCATCAAAGGTAAGCCTGTTATAGGATATGTTTTCAGAAATTTTCCTTGAATTTCAGAAAATGTTAACAGTTTCACTACTGTGGTAAAAAAATCAATGTATTGGATATTGCTACTTGCCATGTAAGCCATACAATTTTAGAAACAAATGTGGCATTTCTAAATTTTTTTTAATGTTTATTTATTTTTGAGAGAGAGAGAGAACATGTGAGTGGGTAAGGGGCAGAGAGAGAGGGAGACACAGAATCAGAAGCAGGCTCTAGGCTCTTATCTGTCAGCATAGAGCCTGACTCAGGGCTTGAACCCACAGACCGTGAGATCATGACCTGAGCTGAAGTCGAATGCTTAACCAGCTAAGCCACCCAGGTGCCCCACTGCAGGTTTTTTAAGAGAAATTATTTCATTTTATAATATTCAGCATAGAATCACAGGATGGTTATGCAGTTCATACATGGCACTTAATAGATCAGTAAAGTCCTTCTGATAACTAAGTATCAAAATTGCTACTTTACTTTAATATTTATAATGTACCATGTTCATAAATCTGGTGCTTCGCATCGCAATTACTATTATTGTAATCAGCTCTAAATCAGCTCTTTCAACTGAAAGACATACAAGTAACAGCTACTGCTAATAAGTCCTTTTAAAATTAGAAAGTGTAAATTATCAAGTAGTGCCACAAATTAAACACTTCTTTGGAGGACACATCAAATATGCCTTGTTATTCACTGTTAAATTAATAAAAAGACACTATTCTTAAACATGTACTACAGTGCTTTCTTTTTAGCTTTATGCCAGAAAAAATTTGGAATAATTAACACTCCCAAGCTCTCAGGAGGCTATCTGTCAGTAGAAGTGTAACAGCAGAAGTAAAAGAATTTTGAAATTCATAAAAGGCAGAGCTTAATTAAATTCACAACAAATTCTAATTAGAAGATGGTAGTGTTGTAAAGTTGAGTTCCGGTGAATACTTAGTATATTTTTTACTATTAGTGATAAGTAAATCAACCCAGTAATGAATCCCTTTTTATATTTTCCTACACCTAATTGCACTTGCTAGACAATCTTTTTTCAAAGATACTATGAAATCTCTTAATTTTTATTGGTTGGTAAATGAACAAAGTGCTAGTTGACAATATGATGATTTTGTGTTATAACTAGTTTGCATTTATATAGTGTATTTCTCTTACGAGTGAGGTCGGATATTTCATAAAAGGTTTTATCAGAAAATCCCTATGAACAAAACAGAAATTCATATACTTAAGAGACAAATCCTTACTTGCTCACAAACCACTAGAAACAATATGTTGATCCATCTTTAAAAATATGTACAAATATCTGATTTATGTGTAGAAAGTTGCAGTTTTAAAAACCAAAAAAAGTTGAATAAATTATATAATAAAATTATGAAAATATTCTGTAATGTAATTTATGGTGGCAGAAATCTGAAAGTAATTGCCTAGGGGAGAGGAAGTTTACTGAAAAAGGGTCATGTTGAAACTTTCTGGGGTGATGAGAATATCCTGTATCTTGTTTGGATGGCAGTGTCATAAGTATATAAAATTGTCAAAACTTATCAACCACAACACCCAAGGTCTTTGCATTTTATTGTATGCTAACCTCATATGAGCATTTGAGTAGGGGTATAATATGATTAAATTTGCATTTAAAATCAATTTAGCAATGTTGAAGAAAATGGAATGTATGGAAAATAAAAGTTATGTCTTCTGTAGGCCCTAATAGTTAATGGTTTCTCAGAAAGAAAAGTGGCAATTATCTTTGTTTTGTTTTTGTTTTGTTTTTGTATAGAACAAGAGAGTCTTAGTAAATTTTTTTCTTATCTGCTGTAATCCTGGTGTGATCTCCCACCAAGATTGTAAAAGCATTGGCAGCCTTTTGAATTTTTTGTTGGGACTTTAATTCATGAAAGCCCACCAGCTAGCTGTCGCCAAGACTGTCATGTGCTATATCACTCCTGGTGAAGTTAATTAAAAAAAAAAAAACTTTATGTAATATTGATAAGCATATTGATTGCTGCAGCAAAGAAGGATGAACGCCAGAAGAACTGGGATGCTGTTTTAGAGGGACTTAATAGGGATTTATCATAGGAGTTAGGCTTGTGCCTAAATGTGGTTCCCTTGCACTCAGTCTCCTCAATGCAGAGTCTGCTCGGCTCCACCTGGATTTCTTCTATTCCAGCAACCTGGTTATTCTCTCAAGACTTTCAACTGGAGATGATCAGAAGCCCATCTCTCTGGGATCACCGTCCTTCACTGCCTGAGTTTCACTGTTTGAATACCATAGTTTTATATATTTTGCCTGAATTTTTTTAGTTGTTTTAGGCAGTACAGAAAATCCAGTCTCTGTTATGCCATCTTAGTCAGAAGTCAAAATTCTGGAATTGTTTTTAAAAGAAAATATTGGGGGAGGATAATGTGTGGGCAGACAAAAAAAAAAAAAATGTTAGTATGCCAAGGCTTATTTGGAAGACATGAAAGGCCACAAAGCTTAAATGACAGAAGAAAAGTAATATTAAAATATTCACAAGTAGTTTTGTAAAACTAGTTTCAGGAATAGATTTTGATCTGTGGAAAGAGATGCATTTTAGCTAAGTTGTACTCAGTAATATTGATTAACATGCACTAAATAATTATTCCAAGGTTTAGAAAAAGTGCAGGGCTCAACAGGTGCACCCATCCATTAGTAATTGTGGTTACTTAATAATGAAAGTAAAATATTATTTTTCTTTACATTTTTGTGGTTTTAAAATATAGCTAGTAAGTTGTTAGGACATAAAAATGTATTGTGTTGTTTAGAACTTCTTAATAAACAGAACTCTATTTCTTTTGACTTGGGAATGTCATAAAAGATGATTGAGACACTAAGGGCATCCTGAACTGAGAAAGTTTGGGACTCTGTCATGTAGCCAATTTTTGTTTTTTTTTTAATTGCTTCAAGTGTGATTTCGGTCATTTTTGATGGCATTTTCCTGGAGATCTTGTCTTTGGCAGTCAGTATAGATACGTTTTTGTTGGTAACTGATGTATAGAGTACTATGGAAGTACAGAGAATGAGAAGTATTATTTTCTGGGTGCTTACTGTGCTGTAGGCATTATTTTTTAATCTCATCTAACACTTGGCAACAATCCTGAGTTGAGTGTTATTCCCATTTAATAGGTAAGGAACCAAAGATCAAAGTAATTAATTATTTTGCTGAAGGCTACACATCTAAATGGGTGAAACTTGCATTTAAATCCAGTTCCAAAGCTTGTGCAGTTTTCATTGTGGAGGTCACATGATTTTCCTATTTATGGCAACCCTGTAATGAAGGCTTCTTGAAGTGATACTGAAGGTATTATTTTCAACTTAGGGAAGTTAATTAGATGGAGGATCAAGGGAACAAAAATTACTATGTGTTAGATTTGAGGATTGGAAGTAAACACTAAAGATTAGATTTTTATGTTAATTCTTAGTCCCTATTGTACATGCTGGCTTTTTTTGCATCATTTGATGGATTATTAGATTTTTTTAGTATTTTCAGTAACCTTATTTCCATAGTAGACAATAGTGAGAATTGTTATAGTGTACACATAGTTATGTTTAGTCATCTACAGTTTATAGTCCATAGAAGTCTCATTATACAGAGTTAGTTTTTCACTGTGAATTTTTCATTTTGAGTGTGTTCTTACCTTTGTGCTTCTAGAACATAAAGACATTTCTTGATCCAATAAAAGGCCTTTTATTATTTGTTATTCATTATCTCCTTCTGGAACTTTTACAGTATTTGGAATTATGTCAACCATTCTCCATATCTCTTTACCTCTGTTTTGAGTTTTCTATATTTTTGCCTCTTTTTGTTGCAGTCTGTGTCATTTCTTAAGACTTGTCTTCCAGTTTATAAATTCTCTTTTCAACTATGTCTAATCTCCTTCCATCTTCTTTTTCACCAAATCCTAAAATATTATTAGATGTTTTATTCATGGATGTCCTGGCTGGTTATTTTCAAATCTGCTTAGATAGATTTCTTATATTTAGTGCTTTCTGTAGGCACATTAAGTACATTAATGTTCTTTATCTCATAATTCTAATACAGTATTTTCAGGTCAGATTCTGTAGTTTGATTTTTCTACATATACTTCCTATGGTAGTTTTTTGTTTGTTTTGGAGACTTTTGAATGTGTGAATTCATCCCTTTGCAGGAAATGTGATTCTCCCATGCATGTGGAGGTAGTACCAACTCTGGAACTACCAGATTTTTGAGTGGTATGAATTTAGGCCATAAACCTACATAAGTGTTGGTTTGTGGTTACTAATTCTCAAAGGAGTCTTTTTTTCTCCTTTCATATCTTTCTATTCTACCTAGTTCCCAGGAGACAGGCATATATATCTGTAACCTCCCTGTTTGGGGTTTTGTTTATATTATGTTTATTTGTTTATTTTTCATAGTTTATGATTTACAGAGTCTTGAATGCGGATTTTAAATAATATGACTTCACATCCAGATTGAGCTCTAAATTCTGGGCCCTTAAAAATAGGACTCTTAATGACCAAACTGTAGGCCACACATCAGCAGATGCCACCAAGGTTCAGCAAATACTAGCCTTAGAATTCTTAACTATCTGGATTTCTGCCCCCTTTTTTCTTATAGTCTTTTATAAATTCTTTAGTTTTCAGTGAGCCCAGCCACTGAATAAATAAGCTTTTAAATAAGTTTTTAAAAACATATTTTACTCAACTTTATTAGATATGCTATACAAGGGGGGGGCAGTTAACTAAATATCTTGGTCTGTCATTGTACATAAAGACAGCTCATTTGATTTTCTGTAATTTGTACTCATGGGAGTCTTCAGAAGCAAGTTACAAACTTTAGAACTCTTTCATGTGGATTTGCTGTTAACTTTACACAGAGGTGGAATTAGATAGAACTCTTTTCCCTGGCCATATATAGCCAAGTTACTCTTGATTTTCCAAGGAACATTTAAAATCACAAAATATGTATGAAAAGGTATACTGACATGGTAGTGGTGTTAGGAAACCAGTTGTTACCTATTTTATATTCATTCTTGAATTTTATCTCAAAACAGTAACATGAAATTAAAGTTAGAAATTGAAGCAATGTTAATTCAAAACTCTTTTCTGTTTTATTTTAAACTGTTAAACTAAAACAGATATTCTTCCTACCCCAAAATAGTTACATTAAGAACAGTCTGTTGTCAACAGAAGTCATTCTATTATAGTTATTCTATTATAAAGGGTATCGTTTCTATTTAAAATGCTAAGCTACAAATATTTAGCCTTTTGAGCCATCTGCTCTGCTAAATACCCATAAGTATTTTAGACTAAAATCTGAAAAATGGAAATACTTCAAAACCTTTACATTGTTGACTTTTGATTTTGTACAGCATGTCTTATTTTGAGTAGAAATAGAATGATGTAGAAAGTTTACTTGCAAAATATTCCATTATCCTCATTAAAAAAAATAGAGTTTTAAACTCTCGTATAGAAAGGACCCTCTATATCTGGATGAAATTATTTTGTTAAAAATATCTAATTCTTTAAATAAATATAAACAAAAACTCTACTCAGTATATTTATTCCAACAATAAATATATTTGGCTCCTTAAATTTAGAGTTCTGTTAGGTAAATTTATGTTTAAAATCATTACCTTGATTAAGAATCTTCTGTTAGAAATGTTTAGGAAAGTTTGCTCCCCACCTTGTAATGAAATTTTAATAATTATCTTTATAACTCCAGGAAATTAATTAATGTCTTCAATTAGCCATTTTTATGAGTTACATGTTTTATTGAATACTTTATATTCCTTTTTTTTTTTAAGCTTATTTCTTATGAAAGAAGGAGAGTGCACAAAGGAGGGTCGGAGAAAGAGGGAGAGAGAGAATCCCATGCTGGCTCTGCACTGTCAATGCATTGCCTCACGTGGGGCTCAATCTCAGGAACCATGAGATCATGACATGAGCTGCAATCAAAAGTCGGATGTTTAACTGAGTCACCTATGTGCCCCTATATTTCCTTTTTTAAAAAAAATTTTTTTTAAATATTTTTTTGAGAGAGAGAGAGAGAGAGACAATGTGAGCAGGGGAGGGGCAGAGAGAGAGGGAGACAGAATCTGAAGCAGGCTCCAGGCTCTGAGCTGTCAGCACAGAGCCCGACATGGGGCTCGAACTCACGAGCTGTGAGATCATGCCCTGACCCGAAGTCGGACGCTTAACCGACTGAGCCACCCGGGTGCCCCTATTTCCTTTTTAAATAGCATTCTATTAAACTGTTAAACATGTGGAGAAAGCTTAGTCACCCTTACACTCCCTCCACCATCACTCATACAAAAACACTCAACTCCCATTCCCAGAGGACTGGAAACAGGGAAGAATGAAGCATTACAGCTGGACAAAACAGGAGTTGAAGAAAATTGCATGAGAAGTAACTATGAACTGATTTTAGAATGAATTTATAATTCAAATTCAAATATCACTTGTACAAAAAACCTTAAATATGTGAATTTTGTTTATTGTAGGCCATGACTTCAGGTGCTTCTGAGCACCTGACAGAAAGAAATGTAAATTCTCTGGTGAATATACTTTACTTTTAAATTAAAAGAAATACCACAAATTATTTCCCAATGAATCTGAAAAGCCCAATGAATATGAATATGAAAGGAAATAAGGTGCCATGAATGAGAATTAGCAGAAACATTAGACAGGTTTGTGCCATTTCATTGTGGTTTCTATTCCATTTGGACATGATTGAATATGCCACTGAATCTGTATAATACTTACTGCAGAAATTCATTGTGCGTGTGTGTGTGTGTGTATGCGTATGTTTATAATGTCCCAGTCCCTATTAGGATTCATTTCTGGAAGCAGTGGTAGTAAGAACCAAGAGCCATGGCCTGAGGTTGAAGAAATATGTGGTGGAGTTCAAGCCATGCTTGTATTCTTGGTTGGAAGTTTCCTTTCAGGACTTTGAAAATGCCATGCTACTCTCTTCTGTCCTACAAAGTTTCTAATAAAAATCAGCTGAGGAAATCGTATGTGAGTTCTCTCATATGTAACAAGTTGATTTTCTTTTGCTGCTTTTAAGATTTTCTTTATATCTTTAATTTTTTAAGTGTTTATTTTAATTCTAGTTAGTTAACATAGTGTAGTATTAGTTTCAGGTGTAAAATATAGTGATTCAACATTTCTATATAATACCTGGTGCTCATCACAAAGGTACTCCTTAATCTCATCACCTATTTTACCCATCCCCCCACCCACCTTCCCTTTGGTAACCATCAGTTTGCTCTTTATAATTAAAAATTTATTTCTTAGTTTATCTCTCTCCCTATTTTGCCCTTTGCTCATTTGTTTTGTTTCTTATGTTTTACATATGAGTGAGATCATATGGTATTTATCTTTCTCTGACTGACTTATTTTGCTTAGCATAATACTCTCTGGCTCCATCACATTGTTTCAAATGGCAAGAGTTCATTCTTTTTGATGGCCGAGTAATATTTCATTGTATGGATATGCTACATCTTCTTTGTCCATTCATCAGTCAATGGACACTTGGGCTAGTTCCATAATTTGGCTATTATAGATCATGCTGCTATAAAGATCAGGCTACACATATCCCTTTGAATCAATATTTTTGTATCCTTTGGGGAAATACCTAGTAGTGCGATTGCTAGATCATAGGGTAGTTCTATTTTTAACTTTTTGAAGAACCTTCATACTGTTACTACAGTGGCTGCACCAGTTTGCATTCCCACCAACAATGTAAGAGGGTTCCCCTTTCTCTATATCCTTGCCAACACCTGTTGTTTCTTGTGTTATGACTTTAGCCATTCTGACAGGTATGAGGTGGTACTTCATTGTAGTTTTGATTTGCATTTCCCTGATGATGAGTGATGTCAAGCATCTTTTCATGTGTCTGTTGGCCATTGATATATCTTCTTTGGAATAATATCTATTCATGTCTTCTGACCATGTTTTAATTGGATTATTAGTTTTTTGGATGTTGAATTTTGTAAGTCCTTTATATATTTTGGATACTAACCCTTTATCTGATATGCAGATTGCAAATATCTTCTCCCATTCCGTAGGTTGCCTTTTAGTTTTGTTGATTGTTTCCTCCACTGTACAGAAGCTTTGTATTTTAATGAAGTTCCAATAGTTTATTTTTGCTTTTGTTTCCCTTGCCTCAGGGGATATATCTACAAAGAAGTTGCTATAGCCGACATAACCAAAGAGGATATTGCCTGTGTTCTTTTCTAGGATTTTTATGGTTTTAAGTCTCACATTTAGGTCTTTAATCCATTTTGAGTTTATATTTGTGTATGGTGTAAGAAAGTGGTCCAGTTTCATTCTTTCTTCATTTGTGTTGCTCTCCAGTTTAGCCAACACGATTTGTTGAGACTGTCTTTTTCTCATTGGATATTCCTTCCTGCTTTGTCAAAGATTAATTGACCATATAGATGTGGGTTCATTTATAAGTTTTCTATGTTGTTTAACTGATCTGTGTGTCTGTTTTTGTGCCAATACCATACCAGTCCCTAAGAGGCTACATTAATCATGTTTTTTTCCTAAATCAGTATTTTAGATGTAGAATTGATAAAGCAGATATTGAACTTGAAATTAACTATCATTAGCTATAGATTTAAAGAGTATTTTAGATTTGTCACATGTAATGTATTACTGATGTTTTGAATTGTAATATGCTAAAATTTCAGTGAAATGATGAGTTTGGAATTGGTGACTTTGGCTAAGAACATTCGTCATGGCCTGCAATAGTTACCACCATTTCCAAGGGCCATTTTCCTTAGTATCACTTCTCCACTATACTTTATGGTATCTACTACTCAGAATGTAGCCCCCCATATTTCTGACTTAAGGAATTTCTTAATATAAGGACACTTCTGTTTCATAGAACAAGATATGGATATTCTAACTTCTATTTTGTAAGGGAAAACTTGTGATAAATGTAGACAATATGATGAGTTATTGAGAGATCTCACCTCTTTTATTCTTGAAATAAGCATATGTAAAGCTCTTCCTGTTCACAGGCGTATTTCTAGGTTTTGGAGTAGGAAAAAATTGTTCCTGATCTTAAAAAACTTTATGTGGAAAGGTATAAAGCCATGATAATAAAATGGATCAAATAAAATAAATGCCAAAATATAAACAATACAAGATATTATACATCCACATTTAACTGACGTCCCCTTAATCAATTCACTAGCTTAACCTGTCTTCTCAATTGCTTATGTAAAACACACTGACAGATGTTCAAAATACAGTAGACCCTTGAACAACATGGGAGTTAGGAGCACTGACCCATTCGATTGAAAATCTGCATGCAACTTTTGACTCATCCTACATTTGCTAATAGACTACTGTTAACCAGAAGCCTTAATGATAACATAGTTGATTAACATGTATTTTCTATGTTATATGTATTATATGCTATATTCTTACAACAAAGTAAGCTACAGAAATGAAAATCTTACTAAGAAAATCATAAGGAAGGAAGCCAGAGCTGCTATGTGGGACTCTAGCTATCACCAGCCAATACCATATGCACATCCTGGGAAGTCTGGCACTATGCTCATTCCATGCATGAGTTGTCAGCCAAGGACATCAAGGGGAGCATAATTAAACTGAACAAGCACCGGGACTTCATGTGTATCATCACCTTTGTGGCCTCACAATGAGTCAAAACAGATATAAATTATACTCAGCTGGTTGCCCTGCACACCCTATAGTCTAAGTGATGTTTATAGATCTTGGTCTTCTCTTGCAAGTAGTTCAGGAGGCAAAAACCAGGTAGTACTGTAGAGACCATCAATTTGCTGCTGGGTATAACATCACACTTCGTATGTACAACATGTATGTGAATGGAGACAATGACCACCTGCTAGAAGTGTATGAAAGTACAGCCCAAGGGGAGAAGAATCCTAGAACATGTCACCAAGTGGAACTTCAAGTTCTCTTGATAAGAACAGCTGTGTTGTTAAGTGGTATGGTCTCATGGAAGAGCCTCTGGTAATAGAGAAGGACTTGCCCTCCCACTTCTTGCTCTGCAAGTGTGCACCCCCCACCAAAGCGCACCAACACCACCTGGAGTGTTCCACCTGGCAACCATGAGGGTTTGCCTGAAAACTAGCCTGAGCTTCCTGCTGGAGGAAGGTCACTTACCCTGCCTGGTGGCTTAGTGCCCCCCTCACCCCTAGGTCTCTTGTGGCAATACACAAGACAAATAGGGAAATGCAAATTCCCAATACAAATAAGAAATTAGGAAGAGAAAATACGTTTACAATAATGTAAGTAAAAAGTTGTTATTTAAGTGGATCCACATAGTTTAAACCCATGTTGTTCAAGGATCAACTGTATACTAAACATTTGCCATTAGAGTGCTAGGCTACTCTCTAGAATAATTCCCAGCAGTTGACATTTATACTTCTAAGAATCAGTTGTATTTATCCAAAACCATTTTATGCCAGTAGATCTTTTCATTGTAATTGCTGAGTTAAATGTTAAAAGTTTTTAAATAAGTGAAAAATTTATTTCTGTTTCTATAAACTTGGGGAAGATTATAAAGTTGAGTTACTAAATATTGTTTTTAAATTAGATATGGTTAGATTATATATGAGGTAAAATCAGAAATCTATTCTAATGATTGTTTCAAAAGAACTTATAATTACTTAGTCTAGGTGTGGCTAATGAAAGAAACCTTGTGCTACCTCCAATCAGAAGGCCCATACTCAGGGCAGATCCTAGTTCCATATCAAAATATTGGTCAATAGATAATCATTTATATGTTTTAAGGTAAAATAAACCATGTAATTTATTGTTTTTATGATTCCTCACCTTAACTAATTTTATTGGTTAGTCAACTAGCACACCCATGTCGAAATAGCTTTCATAGTCAATGAAACAAATAATGAATTCTGTATTTTCTAATGACTTTTGCTTCATTGTTGTATGAAGGATCATCAGAAAAGAGTTTGACTATTAAAGAAGTGTGAGACTTTTCTTTACCAGTCCTGTCATTTTTCTTTTCTTCCCCTTAGTTTATGTCTGCTTAGTCCATATGCCTTTCTATTCACTGAATGCTAGTACTTTTTGTGGCCAGTTTGGCAATTACTTCCTATAATAATAGTAATCATTAACATATACATATAACAAGAACATCTACTTTGTTCATTTTGTTATAGACAATTTATGGCAAGTTAAAAAATATGCCCAGTATTATCTCTTAAATTTGATATCTAGTCTACATTTTATCTAACAAGATAACAAAAGCATCATGTTCAAGTAGAATACTGGAATAAAAGCCAAGAGATATGATTTCTGTGCCTCTATGCAGTGTTATCTGGGATAATCTTGGACAAGGCACTTATATTTTTTATTTTAAAATGGAGAATTAAACTAAATTACTTCAGAAATCTTTTTTTTATAAAGCTTAAATAAAATAACCCAAACAAATCCAATATACTTTTTATAGATTATGAGATTTTTCAGAAGGGATTTCTTGGTTGGGTTTCACTTTTTTGACACTATTGTGATACTAAAATCAGACATAATAGCTGTTTTCTGAATCTGCAAATATAAAAAGGACTAACACAAAGGTGATAGCTATAGTTTCATTGGTCCAGAAGGAAGGAAATTAATTTGGGAGGAGTAGAGAAGTGCTTTTTATTTCTCTTTTTTTTCATTGTTTTCATTTTTTTCTTTCTTTTTCTTTTTTAAACAGAGGTAACAAAGGGGCATTAGGGTGGCTCAGTTGGTTAGGTATCCTAATTGACTTCCACTCAGGTCATGATCTTGTGGTTCAGGAGTTTGAATCCCACCTTGGGCTCTGTGCGGATTGGAGCCTGGAACCTGCTTCAGATTCTGTGTCTCCCTCTCTCTCTGCCCCTTCCCTGCTTGTGCTCTGTCTCTCTTTCAAAAATATATAAGCATTAAAAAAAATTAACAGAGGTAACACATTGGCTTATAATAAAGTCAGTGTACACTTTTTTTGATAGGAACAAAATAAAGTTTAACATGTCTCAGTAAAATTCTAAAAGTCATTGACCTTTTTATATTTTATCTATGTGGAAAATCTGATGATTAAGTCCACAATTTAATGAATTTGAGGTAGACTGAACATGTTCTAAGACTTCATCATTTTGATCCTTCTGTATTACTTCCCCATGTTACTATTACTCCTAATTGTGCAACATAGCTTTGGCTAGATTCCAGCAAGCCAGGCGAGCTGAAACAGTTGTCCTAAAAATAAAATTTTTGTGGTTGTGGCCAGTCATTTGTCTGATTTTCTAATTTGGTTGAATTTGGATCATAATTCATTATGTGTTACTTTGATATCAATGTCAGATAAATAGCAGAAGAACAGTAGATAATATTGAAAATTTTGTGGCACTCACATTTTGGTCATGAACTTCTGAAGGCTCCTAAAAGAAGCATTGTCCTATAGTAGATTTGTCTTATAACACCTATCCTTTCATTTTTTTTTTTCATACTAGAAATGCACTCTGGTTAGAGAAGAGATTAGGGCACCTTCCGCCTTTTGCAAACATGTGGGTGTTTATGAATCACAATTTGAGAACTAGAGGTCTATAGCAGTGTTTTTGTAAGTATGCTCTTGTACTGTCTGCATCAAAATCACCTAGAAAGCTTGTTTAAAATGGGTATTTCTGGCCTTCATCTAAAGCCTTTTGAATCAGAATCTCCAGGAATGAGATTCAGGAAATCTAGATTTTAACAAGCTCTCATGTGGCTCATATGCCCACTTAATGTAGAGTATCTTGCCTTAAGTATATTTTGTATCTTGAAATATTATCTAATGATTATAGTATATGCATATACAGTTGACAGGTGTTTGAATTGTGTGGGTTCGTTTCTTTTTTGATTAAATTAAATTTAACTTAATATATTTTTTAAAGTTTATTTATTTTGAGAGAGAGAGAGAATGAGTTGGGGAGAGGGGCAGAGAGGAGGAGAGAGAGAGAGAATCCTAAACAGGTTCCATGCTCAGCATGCAGCCTGATGCGGGCCTTGATCCCATGACCCTAGGACCATGACCTGAGTTGAAATCAAGAGTCAGACACTCAACCGACTGAACCACCCAGGTGTCCCTGTGCAGGTTCCCTCATATTTAGCTTTTTTTCAGTGAATATTTGGAAATATTTTGGATATTTGTGACAATTTAGAAAAAGTTACAAACTGTGTAGCTTAGAAATATTGAAAATTTTAAAGAAAGTTGGGTGTGGGGCGCCTGGGTGGTTCAGTCAGTTAAGCATCCAACTTTAGCTCAGGTCATGATCTCATGGCCCGTGAGTTTGAGCCCTGCATCGGTATCTGTGCTGGCAGCTCAGAGCCTGGAGCCTGCTTTGGATTCTGTGTCTCCCACTCTCTCTGCCCCTTCCCCACTCACGCTCTGTCTCTCTCACTCTCAAGATGAATAAATGTTAAAAATAAAAAAAGAAAAACATGTTTCACAAGTATGTAAAATATATAGACAATAGTTTCTTTTATAATATACCACTGTAAGTATACACAAATCTATTATTAACTTTTTATTAAAACTTATCAATACTTATACACACACTTACAGACTGTACATGGCAATATTTGTAGTTGAGAGAAATATAGACAAACGTAAAGTTGAAGTATTAAATAAATCATAATTGCACATAACCACTACATACTGTAGTACTGTAATAGTTTCATCACCACCTCATTGCTATGGCGGTGACCTCAAGTATTGTGAGTTTCCGCTTAAAGTACCATGTGATGCTAACCATCTAGAGAGCTTACCCAATGAAAGGCTTATCACACTAAAAAGTGGTCTCTTGTAGTTCTCACATATTTTTATTTTTTATTTTTATATGTAGAGAGAAAGAGTGTCAGCAGGGGAGGGGGGGTGGATAGAGAGAGAGAGAGAGAGAGAAGCCCCAAGCAGGCTCCATGCTCAGCGTCAAGGTAATGGGATAACAGGAGAAGCAGCTTCTTACAACCAAAAGGCATCAGACAAGTTCCCAGGTGCCATTAAGAAAATCATTTGAGGAGAAAGCATATTTGCCTGAACAGGCTTTTATTGAAGACAAAATTGTGCTATTTCGGAAAAAAAAAAAAAAAAGTCACAAAGGACATTTGTTAGTAAGGTAGAGAAGTGAGCACCAGGATTTAAGGCAGGAAGAGATAGGCTAATTCTGTTCTGTGCAACTGCAGTTCAGTTTATGATCTGGACTGCCCTTATCTCTAAAGCTGCCAACCCCCAAGCCTTGAGGGAAAAGATAAACACCAGCTGCCAGTCTTTTGGTTGTTATCCAAGAAGGCCTAGATAACAAGAACTCTTATTCTGGATTAGTTCCATCAATGCTTTGTCACTGAAGTCAGGAAACATCTTTCTAGTAAGGGACTGCTTTTTTAAAGTGCTTTTGATACTGGACAATGCCCCCTGGTGACCCAGAACCCCATGAATTCAGCTACAAAAGATGTTGAAGTGGTCTCTTTGCCCCCAAATATGACGTCTCTAATTTAGCCTCTGTATCAGGGGGTCATAATGACCTTTAAATGTTATTACACAGTACTGTATGTAAAGAATTGTCAACACCATGGAAGAGAACCCTGATAGAACATCACGAAAGTCTGGAAGAATTATACCATTGAAGATGCCATCATTGGTACAGAAGAAGTTGTGGAAGCCATCAAGCCTGAAACCATAAATTCCTCCTAAGAAAACTCTCCAGATGTTGTGCATAACTTCACAGGATTTACGATAGAGCTAATCAAGGAAATAATGAAAGAGAATGTGGATATGGGGGAAAAGGCAGGTTGTGAAGGGTTTCAAAATGTAGATCTTGAAGAAACCCAAGAGCTAATAGACAACACACCAGAGAAATTAACAGAAGATGACTTGATAAGTGCTTCCAAAACAGTGTCAGATCATGAGGAACAAGACGTAGAAGAAGTGCCAGAAAATAAAATGACTTTAGACAATCTAGCAGAAGGGTTCAGATTATTCAAGACTGACTTTGACTTCTTTAATGACACGGACTTTGGTATGAGCACTGAAACTAAAGCAAATGGTGGATGAAGGATCAGTACTGTATAGAAACATTTTTCGATAAATGAAAAAGCAAAAATGTTGGACAGAAATGATAATGTATTTCCATAAAGTTACACTATTCAGTGTATCTTCTTCTCCCACCTCCTCTACTTTTTCCACCTCTGCCATCCCCAAGATAGCATGGCCAACCTCTCATCTTCCTCCCTCTCCTCAGCCTACTCAATGTGAAGACAAGGGTGAAGACGTTTATGATGATCCACTTTCACTTAATGAATAATAAATAATCATCATGGTGTAGAGTCAATAAACTTATCTGTTGTGTATGCAAGTGTCTTCATGTGAAAGTCTAATAACTCTACAGCAAGAATTATATGAGATACTTTTGTGTCATTATAATCCTCATCATTGCCTAAGTATTCATCATGTACAACACTGTGTGCAAGTCTTATATGGAAGTAGATGGCCTATCCTTATTTAGGCATTAAGTGGGTGATTTTTAATACTGCATAAAATTATGATGTGTTCTTTTACTGTTTTATGACTTTGCTTCCAAAGAATTACATTACCGTATAATATGCCTCACATAATTGGAGAATTATCTCCATTCTCCATGATATGGAGATATGGAGAAAATATCTCACATAATTGGAGAAACTGTACATCAGCCTATCATAGGTAAGTGTTTTTTTAAAAAAAACTAATGTTTCCAATATCATGAATATGACTAATACTGTATGCCATAAAATTTTTATAACAATTCATTCATTAGTGTATAGACTAGGCTGCCATAAGCAGTCATATTTGATTACACTAAAATACCACAAAGCAATCATATTGCTGCTTCTTTGTTTTCAATGCAGGAATCATTATACCTGTAAATAAATAGGAATTTCTTTTTCACATTATCTTTTCATTTTATTAAAGTTTATTTATTTATTTTGAAAGAGCGAGAGAGAGCTCATGCACAAGCAAAGGAGAGGCAGAGAGAGAGGGAAAGAGAGAATCCCAAGCAAGCTCCTTGCCGACAGCCACATTGAGGGGCTCTAACTCAGGAACCATGTGATCATAATCTGAGCTGAAATCAAGAGTTGGTGCTTAACTGATTGAGTCACCCAGGAACCCCTTATCTTTTCATTTTTGATGTTTAGTGTGAGTAATACAACATCTACAGTGCCTTTTATCCTATCATATTGCTGTAGGTACTGATATGATACATCTTGCAAACAGATGCAAACTTATGGTATTGATAAATACAGTATAGTACTGTAAATGTATTTTCTCTTCCTTATGATGTTTGTAATAACATTTTCTTTTGTCTAGGTTACTTTATTGTAAGAATACAGTAGTATATACTACATATAACATACAAAATATGTGTTTATTGTCTATGTTATCAGTAAGGCTTCTAGTCAACAGTAGGCTATAAATAGTTAAATTTGTGGGGAGTCAGAAGTTATACATGGATATTTGTGTTGGAGGGCAGGTCAGCATCCCTAATCCTGCATTGGTCAAGGGTAAGCAATAATTTATACATAAATGTACACAGAAAAACTGGAAATGCATGCTAACAATTTTTACAGATGGGATGTTCAATCAAAAAAACTTTGGAGAACATTGATCTAGATATACACCATTCAGTATGGTAGCCGACTAGCCACATGTTGCTGTTGAGTAGTTGGAAAGTGGCTAGTCTAGACTGGGATCTAATTATAAAATACACATCAGATTTTAACAACTTATATGGATGTAAAATATCTCCTTAATAATTATTTAATTGACCACTTGTTGAGATGATATATTTTGTTATATGGAATCAAGTAAAATATATTAAAATTAATTTTACCCATTTCTCTTTACTTTTTTTTTCCAATGTGGCTTCTAGAAAGTTTAAAATTATGGGGCGCCTGGGTGGCTCAGTTGGTTAAGCGGCTGACTTTGGCTCAGGTCATGATCTTGCGGTTCGTGGGTTCGAGACCCACATCAGTCTCTGTATGACAGCTCATAGCCTGGAACCTGCTTCAGATTCTGTCTCCCCTCTCTCTCTGCCGCTCCCCACCTCACGCTCTGTCTCCATCTCTCAAAAACTGAATAAACATTAAATTTTTTTATTAGAAAAAGAAAGTTTAAAATTATAGTGTGGTTATTAGAATAGATTTCTATTGGACTGCACTGGTCTACAGCTTACAAACATTGACTAGGGAATTAGAGGCTCTTAATTTCTTCACAGTTCTTATTTATTCCTTTACTCATCTGAATAATGAAGATGGTAGATATTTTATTTATAATTAGTATATAGCTAAAGTCTAAACCGACAATTGTTATGTCATTGGGAGAGATTAAGAGATTAACATATATTAATGAGATTAATGGGAAGATCAGTGTCAATTTTAGGAGCCTGCTAAGAAATTCTTAGGAGCTACTGAACTTAAGTATCTCTTTTCTCCGTCTATAAGTATAACTGCAAAATCATTACCAACCAATTGGACCTTAAATTTGGAGTTTTACCAAATATTTGTGATATTGTCAAATTAAAGTCTTAGAGGATTACTTAACACTTGAATAATCTGACTGTAATAACATCCCTGAATAATTGCTTTTAAAAAAATTATAGTTCAATAGTTCTGTGGGAGTTTTAAATATAATATTTGTCTAAATTTAATATCATGTGTCACTGTTGTGTCTGATCAGTGGGGTTTACTGATATGTCACAAATTTAGATGAATTCATATATAAGTTAACTTTTTACTTGGATACAGGCACAACCTAAGTTTTTAAAAAGTGATTTTATTGGTTTTACCAATTATATGTTTTATATCTTCATGCATTTTTGGTAGGGATATACTTTTAAAAGAAAAGTACTGGGTTTGTCTTAATTTCCTGCTGAATCTCAAATTGTAAAATTTCTTACAGTAATCATGAATGAGCTTATAAAATGAGAAGTTAATTTCTGTTGTCTATTCAAGATGTAGTCCTTGGTCCAGTGTCTTTGACATCATCTAGGACTTTTTTTTTTTTTTAATTTTTTAAATGTTTATTTATTTTTTAGAGAGACAGAGACGGAACGCGAGTGGGTTAGGAGCAGAGAGAGAGGGAGGCACAGAATCTGAAGCAGGCTCCAGGCTCCAAGCTGTCAGCACAGAGCCCAACCTGGGGCTCAAACTCACGAGCCGTGAGATCATGACCTGAGCCGAAGTCAGTCGCTCAACCGACTGAGCCACCCAGGCGCCCCAGATCATCTAGGACTTCTTAAGTAACGCGGTATTTAAGGTCCCACACTAGATCTACTCCATCAGAATTCAAATGTTTAAGTGTAAGATGTGCTGGTGTTGGTTGTCACCTGCATGTCTAGATTTCTGCTTAGACTGCCATCTAGTGACAGGTTTACAAAATTTATGCAACTAAGAAATCTATTTTTCTGTTTTTCTTCTCAAAGTAGTAAAATAATTTATATATTAAAAAACCATAAATTTAAAAGGAAGATATTACTTTTTCCACATGTAGTCCTATACCAGTTCCCTAGAGACACTTTTAACTATTTCAGATTTTAGTTGTTTTCATATTTACCATCATAACTAAAAATGACAGTCTGATTCCTTTTTCTAAGTCTTCAAATGTAAAGAATATTTATGGACTTCCTGCTCTAAAAGGTGAGGAATTGAGTCACATCATCACATCTTTCCCTGTCCCCCCTTTTGATACTTATGTTGATTTAGTTCTTTGATGGGATTAGTTTTTTACTTCACCTAATATGCATCCATTTCTTTCAATGTAAAGTTTAAACACCCTCTCTTTACTTCACTTTCTATACACTGAGGAAATCAATATCCCATTTTTTTCTTTATTTTTCTTCTTTTGTTTCCCAGATTCTGTCAACTTTGCCATTACTTTCATATTGTGAAAATCTCTACCCTTTATATTACTTTTTTTAAAAAATTAAACATTTTTAAAATTTACATCCAAGTCAGTTAGCATATAGTGCAACAGTGATTTCAGGAGTAGATTCCTTAATGCTCCTTACCCATTTAACCCGTCTCCCCCCACCCCACCCCTCCAGCAACCCTCTGTTTATTCTCTATGTTTAAGAGTCCTTTATGTTTTGTCCCCCTCCTTGTTTTTATATTATTTTTGCTTCCCTTCCCTTATGTTCATCTGTTTTTTATCTTAAAGTCCTCATATGAGTGAAGTCATATAATATTTGTCTTTCTCTTGTCTCTTGTCTTTGGAGTTGCAAATGGCAAGATTTCATTCTTTTTGATTGCCGAGTGATACTCCAGTGTGTGTGTGTGTGTGTGTATACACCACATCTTCTTTATCCATTCATCCATTGATGGACATTAGGACTCTTTCCATACTTTGGCTATTGTTGATAGCACTGCTATAAACATTGGGGTGCATGTGCCCCTTGAAAACAGTACACCTGTATCCCTTGGATGAATACCTAGTAGTGCAATTTCTGGGTCGTAGGGTAGTTCTATTTTTAATTTTTTGAGGAACCTCCATAGTGGTTTTGATTTGTATTTCCCTGATGATGAGTGAATTGAGCATTTTTTCGTGTCAGTTGGCCATCTGGATGTCTTCTTTGGAGAAGTGTCTATTCATGTCTTTTGCCCATTTCTTCACTGGATTATTTGTTTTTTGGGTGTTGATTTTGATAAGTTCTTTATATATTTTGGATACTAACCCTTTATCTGATATGCTATTTGCAAATATCTTCTCCCATTACATCAGTTGCCTTTTAAGCTGCCTTTTAGTTTTGCTTACATTACTTTTTAGAGCCATATTAAATCATTCATTGCATACATTTTGGCTGATTGCTTTTGAAGTAACAGATACCTTATTAGGTGGTGTGGACGCTGTGGTGAACATTTAACTACGTAATATCTGCCTTCATGGGGCTTATAATCTAGTCTTCCATGCTTTGTTAAGCATTGATTCTAAAAATTGTAATCTAATAAATTGTATGTAAATGTTTATAATGTTTACATATTCTTCATTGCAGAACCAGGTGATATAACAAGCTTAATAGATAAGGAATTGTAATACTACGTCCCCTAACCCTCTGCTACTCAAAGAAGAATGTCAAGATTAAATGCATTCTCTCTTCCTATACTCCATGAGTTCAAAATAATGACTCATTTGTATTTGTTTTATATTTGGATTGTGACTTTTTAATAGTTTTTTTAGAGGCTTCTAATTGCCTTCCCCCCCCCCCCCCATAGTGTATGCTGTTACCCTATCATTAAGTTTCTCATTTTCTCATGTATTACTCTGGTGCACATTTTCATCTTTATCCTCCCAGAACACTCTGATTTTGTCCAGAGACCGTTTGCTCTCTAGACCTACTACACAGCTATTGCCATTTGCTTTATTTTCATTACACTCCTGAGACAGCTGTTGATTCTTGAATTCAGTTTTAGTCTTAGTGGATTATATCTTCAAGGTAGTACTTAATAAATGAATTAATGTATGTAGGAGGTAAAGTATCTGAGTTCCGGTATCATTGAAAAAAGGTTTTATTTTCCCTATTCTTAGCTGATACTATGGTTGGTTGTAGAATTCCAGATTCGAAATCAATTACCCTCAAAACTTTAAAGCAATTCTCCATTGTTGTCTAGTGTTGCTGGATTTCTTATTTTCCTTCTCTTAACCATTTATTTTTCTAACTCTGAGAGATCTTTTCTTATCTGAAATTTTATAAAATTGCATGTAATAACATGTTTAGTTATGGCTCTTTTTTTGTTCATCCTGTTTGGCACTTGATAAGTCATTTCAATTGAAAGATTTGTCTTTCTGCTTTTGGAAATTTTCCTCTTTTGTTGAATTGTTTTCACTTGCTATGTATTTCTCTTCTTTTTCTAGAACTCCTACTCAACAGATGTAGTATTATCTTTTCTATGCATTCTGTAGTTGCTGGCTTGCCTTTACTCTGTTTTCAATGTTTCCATCTCTTTAGGAGTGTTATTGGCCTATAATTCATCTTTGTCTACTTTTCTTGCCTGGTTTTTGTTTTCATATCAAGGTTTTACTGCTTATAATTAAATGAATTTGAGATTGTTTTATTTCCTTACTTCCTTGTTATTTTTGTCATTGTACACTTGTATAACACTAAAAGCATTCATTCTGTGAAAGTTGGGCCTTATGCTTTGTTAAGATGTTTAACTACTGATTCAGTTTTGAATGGTGTTAGTACTATTGAGACTCTCTCTTTCATCTTGAGTATGTTGTAAAAGGTTATTGTGGAGTACCTGGGTGGCTCAGTCAGTTAAGTGTTTGACTGTTGATCTTGGCGTTGGCCATGATCTCACAGTTTGTGAGATCAAGCCCCACATTGGGCTGTGTGCTGACAGCGCAGAGCCTGCTTGGGACTCTCTCCCTCTCTCTCTGCCCCTCCCCTGCTCACTCGTGCTCTCTCTCAAAATAAATAAATACAATTTAAAAAATAAAAGGTTACATTGTTACTGGAATGTGTCCACTCTGTTACTGTTCAAATTTATTATGCTAAAATTGTTCATACTAACCCCTTGTCTTTTGAAAGCTGGCTAGATTGGTAGTTCTGTTTCTTTTTTATTACAAATATTACTTATTTGTATCTTTTCAAAGTTTTTTTTTGGTGTGTTGGGTATTTCATCAGAGTTTGTCTATTAGTCTTTGAAGGATCATAGTTTTTTACTTTAACTGATCTTTCTCTGTTCTATATTTTTTATTAAATTTTGCTTTTATATTTTATCATCTCTTCTACTTTCAATTTATTCTTTTTTATTTATTAAATTTCACATTAGTCTTCTTAATTTTCTTCCATTCTCTTTTCTATTGCACAGTTTTATAACTTTGAATTTCAGCTTACAGAATTTGATATGCAGCCTTTCCATTAGTTTTGTTTTTGTTTAGTCACAAGACTTATTAGAAGAATGTGTTTATATTTCCAAATATATGTGACTTTTGTGTTTATCATATTATTGTTGACTTGTATTTAATAATACTGTGTTTTGAGAACTTAGTTTGTATCCTTCTGATTCTTTGAAATTTGTGGAGCCTGTTTTATATACCCAGCACCTAACGTTAATGGTTGGTACCTAAAGGCATTTAACATCTGTTTAGTGAATTAACTAAATCCTTTAAGGATGAATCACATAATATGTCATCTTTTTCTTTTTGAAATCTTATTGTTGAAGGAGATTGGTTGCTAATCTTAGCTGTACATGTAGTACATTTTTTATTTTTTTCATCATCTACTTCATATGTCATAACATATAAGGAGATATGTAGTTTAAATAATATCCAGAAAGTTGGGTTAATATGCCAGAAAATTAGAAGAGTACCTTGAGATTTCACTGGCCAGCTTTGACCCAGGGGAATAAATACAGTTTTAGTGAAAATGATATTTCTGTGTATTTCTCAGATATGCCCATTGTGTATACCATTTATTAAGCCTGCAGTTTCAATATAATACTCAGAGTGTGCTTTATATCTCACTCAAATAAAGTATTTGAGGTTGCAAATGAGCAAGTACTACAGTCACATACTTTTGCCAAAAAGCCATAGCCAAAAATGCTACTTTCTCCTTCTTTGAGGGCCAAGATATTATCCCAAGCATTTTTTAGGAAGAATACTATACACACAAATCAGTTAATCTTATATGAGTGGCCAATCTGTCCCCCATCTTGAAGAATGTTATTAATTTCTGTTCTTACATATTATTATCTCCTTTTTTCTACTTTCTTTGAATTTATTCTATTCTTTTTTATGTCTTCAGTTGCACTTAAGCTCCTTAATTTTCATCATGGCTTTCATTAATTCAAACAGTGAATTAAATGGTCAAATCCAAAGTTATAAGGCAAGAAAGTCTGCCTCACCCACAATTCCTTGCCTTATAACTGGATTTGATGAGCTCACTTGCTGTTACTAATGCAATGAGACTCCATGTATTTGCTTTCTCTCTTACATATCCACCATCCACTGAGAACATACTGTGACAGTTTGTCTCAAGAGAACAAGAAACTCTAAGGACAGCCACCCCTCAGCCAAGCCCTCTCTGAATCAGATAACATGCCAGTTAGCCACATATTCGTGAATGAATCCAGTTGAGCCCAGCCTAGAAAAGGTATTATTCAGCCAGACCACAGATTTAGGGGAAACAATAATTTATGCTTGGTTTAAGCCTCTGAGTTTTAAGGTGACTATTATATATTATATTTTATATTATATTATATTATATTATATTATATTATATTATATTATTATATTATATATTGTATAATATAAGCAATAGCTGATACAAATATGTCTGTTCTGCTGAAAAAATGTTTTAAGGCAAGTTCTATTCTGATTTTTTCTTGTATCATTAATTGATAATGGAAACAAAAGATACATCTCTATCTGTTGGTCCAACAGGAAAATAGACTATTACATTATTGGTCTTATTCATTAGACCATGTTAGCAGAAGCAATCATACCAAGGTAAAAAACTAAACTAGCATTATGTTTTTAAAAATGTTATCAAAATATACTTTACATAAAATTGACCCATTTTTAAAAAATCTATGTAATTCACTAGTTTTCAGTATTTTTAGAGTTTTGCAACAGTCACCACAATCTAATTTTGAACTTTCCTGTCACCCCCAAAGAAATCTTTGTGCCTATTACCAGACACTTCTCTCCTCACCTCCCCAGTCCTATTCTATGCAACCACAGATCTACTTCTTATCTGTAGAGATTTGCCTATTCTGGACTTTTTATATGAATTGAACTATACAACATGTGGAGTTTTTTGTGCGTGATTTTTTTTTTCATTTAGCATGTTTTGAGGTTAATTTATGTTGCAACATGTATCAATACTTAGGTTCTTTTTATTCCTGAATGGTATTCTATTATATGGACGTACAAGGTTTATTTCATCAGTTAATGGAAATTTGGGTTATTTCCATTTGGGGCTCTTATTAATAAGGTTGCTATTTGTATGGACGTATGTTTTCATTTCTCTTAGGTAAATACCTAGGAGTAGAGTTGTTGGGTCGTGGTACCTCTATGTTTAATAGTTTTGAGGAACTGTTTTCCAAAGTCATTGAACCATTTTACGTTCTCACCAAAAATTTATGAGGGAAAACTAGTAGCAATTTTAATTGTATTCAATATTTATTTGTGCTCTTAGAGAGTTTAATGTCATAACAGAGTGATAATAACTATTTCTGATTACTATCTTTTATATATAAACTGTTCTAGGTTTTAAAACCAAGAATAATAACATCCAGAATAATAACACCCTTTGTAACTACAGTTGTTTTTCCTTCTACTTGTAATTCAAGTATTCATGACAGTTTGGCTTCCTTTTTTCTTTTTCTCTTGATATAGAATTGTTTTCTTAGTCCAATCTAATCTATCTCTATAGTATGAGTATATATATAATGGATATGTGTATATAATGGGATGGATAAATTACAACTGTAGATTCCATTATTAAGGTGAACCTTATATCTTCCTTTTGGGAAATTGGATATATTTGGTTGGCAGTTGGTACCTGAGAACTAGGATTGGGGTCTTCAGTGTAAAATCAAAAAAGCTCTTTCTCTCAGCTCACTCCATGCCAGGTTGCAGGGGCTTTCTTGCAACCCTTCTCCACGTCCATACAGCTACTACTCTTACATTGTAGTTACTGCTAATTCCCTTTATGTCTTTATTGCTGGGTGTAATGGCTTACCATCATTGCTAGCTGTGTGGTATTACCCTATTGCTTGGTGGTTTCCCTGAGCCTAGTTTATAACTTTATTAAACTCTCTTCCTTTACTCAGTTTGAATATGCCATCTATTTCCTGCCAGTGCCTTTAATTAATAAGAGCACAATCGAAACCTTTAAGATAATCTGATGATTGGGTAATGTTTCTTCCATAGTTTAGGAAATTGACTGGTCTGATTTATCTAACTTGTATATTATTTAACATGTAATGAGATGATAATGGAAACTCTCAATATGTTTAGTATAGTATATGGTTGATAGTTTTCATTGGAAGTTCTCATATTGTTCCATAAGGTACAGAATGTGATGCCAATAAGACTTTAATTTAAAATTGATAACTTAAAATTTTGCTAAATGTATTTCTCTGTTCATTGACTAGTATGTATAACTTATGCAATAGTATAAGAAATGTGTGAGATGGGCCTTTTAAAATATGATCTTAAATCTTTTCATGGTTTTTAAAAGTAATAAAATAATATAAATAAGATCTTATTTTCTACAACAAATCTATAAAATTGTTTAAGAACTACATGTTATTTTATACAGTAATTTTGTTTTACCGAGACTCATTTTGTGTCCATGGAGAAATTAAATTACAATAATTTATTTCCTTCATTAAAAAATTAAAATATATTTGACCTTTGAGGACTGTCATATTTAGAGAAGTTGTCATATCTCAGGTGTAGCTGTGGCAAAGTGCACTTTCCTATGAATCAATTATAAAATCTAAGTGGATGTTTTTATATCTGTTTTTCTTGTATTTTTTTGTAGAAATGTTTGAAATACATTATCAGTCAATGTAAGGAAACATTTAGCCATATTTGGACAGTATATTGACCTATAGCGCTATATGAAGAAAGCCTGCAGCCAAATAATGCATTTGTCACTGGAGGTTAAGTAAAAAAAAAAATGTAACTGGTAATTTTGTAGTCTTTCAACTTTAGTAGAAATTAGAAATCTTTGTCTCTGATTTTGTCTAAAACAATGCTATTGGTTTGTGACATCAATTTCTAAGAATATGAAGTTATAGAGGTATAGAATATCAGGGAGAGTTTCATGCAAGTAGGGTACTTTTAAAATTTCAATGATATTTCCCAGTAGAGATTAAATGTAGTAATTAGCTTGATATTACTGACTATATTTGCTCAATATAAATCTATTACAATAAAACTGAATCATAAGGGTTTTAAATGAGGTTTGCTGCTAAACTAAACTTTCAACACTGATCTAGCTTTGGGCAACTTTTCAAGCCTGTCTCAGTGCTTGAAGCCTCATGAAAGTGATCAAGTGGCTCATGAATAGTAGACATTTTTCTAAGAAGCTATTCAAGGTACCCTCCTGTTATTGGCATAGTTTCCATGTATTCCTAGCTCTTTGGGTAGTAGGCTTTATAGAGCTGTTTGACTGTTATTTTCTGGTGATCTTTTTCAGATCTCTTTCTGTGTGAATTACGATTCTGCAAAATGTTACATTTGTATATGGCTAGAATCGTTTAGTCACATTATGGAATATAAAAAATTTCTGTGTCCTGTGAGCATTATCAACCAATGTAGAGATACAGAATATATCTCTACCCAAATTAACGTACTTTTCTTTCTTACATGTTAAGTGTGAGTCAAGAATATAAAGGTACTAATTTAAATACTGTGTACTGTTAGGCTCTAAAACAGGTAAAAGGAAAAGGGTAGTTAAAAAGAGAGTCTACTAGAATGTTTGGGCTGGTGAATGAGCCAAAGTAATACATGCCAGAGTTTACCTCTTCATACCAACTTATCACAATTAGAATTAATTTTTCTTTGTACAATTATCTGTTTAATGTCTCCCCTTTATTATAAATTGTATGAGCACAAAGATTGTCTAATTTTCTCCTTTATCTCCTGTCATAGCACATTGTCTGGCATATAGTAGTAGTTGCTCAAAAAAGTATATTTATGATTTTGAATGTTTCACAAGTTAACTTAAAAATATTTGTAGAGTTTGTCAATTTACTCTGCATATGATATGAATGTTCATTGCATATTGACATGGAAATATCTAATAGCTACCAGTTACTTAGTTTTATTTAAAATTTACAAAATGGCTTCACACTTTTTTATTATTTGTTGTCGTAGTAACCCTGTGAGGTAGATGATGGTATTATTTCTGTTTTATAACCATGCAATATGGAGTTTAGAAAGAGTAGATTATTTGCTGCGAGGACACAAAGATTTATAACTGACAGATCCTAAACTTGAACCATTTGTTTTTATTATCTCTTAGATTCTTATGTTTACTTTTATCATATACCCAGTTCTTCATTAACTATGGGATGGTTGCAAAATTAATACATATAATTATCATTAGGATATACAAATAAGTAAATGAGTACCTTTGATTATTTCACATGTTCTGAGAATAGTAGTCATCACTGATAATGAACATGAAATTTCATAAATCTAGGTTGTGTTTATTTAAATCCGAATCACATAAAACAAGACAGAACAGCAATATTTCCAAATTGTGCAAAGCAGGAATAGAAATATATGGCAATTAATGAAGAAATAGCATATAGTGGTCTTTGAATTACCTAAAATAGTTATTTTTCTTGTCTATACATGCTTGAGTTCAACTCATTAAATTTCCTCTCATTTTTTTAAAAACCAGTATAATCAGCAGTAATACAAAGGGTGAAAGGAAATAAAAACCAAGTGGAGACAAGATATGTTAGTTGAGAGTGAGTGTGTGTGACATGGGTGTGGAGAATCTAGCAAAAGCCATACTATATGAAAAAATAAAATTTAGTGGTATATTTTATTTGAACTGAAAGAATCTCTAAGAACTAGAGATATTCACTCTAAGATCATCTTTTTTGGAAGATTATGTAAACATTATCATGAATATTGAATAATAAAGTATGCAGTAGTGAGTATACCTATGTAAAAGGATCCATATGCATATGTGTGTGTATTTACATACACAATTGTTTTTATATGCCTAGAGGAGCATCATAGAGGAAACTAGTATATCAGGGTAAGGAAGAATTTTTACTATACTTTTCCTAACTTTGGAATTTTTTACCATATGAACAATTATTTATTCCCAGAAAAATAAAAAATAATGATTGCTTAAACAACAGGTTAATTTTTCTTTTTTTTTAATATGAAATTTATTGTCAAATTGGTTTCCATACAACACCCAGTGCTCATCCCAACAGGTGCCCTCCTCAATGCCCATCACCCACTTCCCCTTCCTCCCACCCCCCATCAACCCTCAGTTTATTCTGTTTTTAAGGGTCTCTCTTATGGTTTGCCTCCCTTTCCCCCCCTTCCCCTCCCCCATGGTCTTCTGTTAAGTTTTTCAGGATCCACATAAGAGTGAAAACATACGGTATCTGTCTTTCTCTGTATGACTTATTTCACTTAACATAACACTCTCCAGTTCCATCCACATTGCTACAAAAGGCCATATTTCATTCTTTCTCATTGCCAAGTATTATTCCATTGTATATATAAAGCACAACTTCTTTATCCATTCATCAGTTGTTGGACATTTAGGCTCTTTCCATAATTTGGTTGAAAGTGCTGCTAAAAACATTGGGGTACAAGTGCCCCTATGCATCAGCACTCCTGTATCCCTTGATATTCCTCTATTGAATTCTTCAGTTAGTGTATTTTTTCAACTTTAGGATTTGTTTGTTTTTGTGTTAGTTTTTGTCAAACTTCTAATTTTGTTCATGTATTGTCTTCTTCATTGTCTGTTTTCTTATAGTTAACTAAACTTTTGTGAGACGATTATTCTGAATTCTTTGTCTCATAGTTCATAGATCTCTATTTCTTTAGGGTCAGTTATTGGAGCTTTATTAGTTTCCTTTGGTGATATCTTCATTTTTCATGATCCTTGATTCCTTACATTGGTGTCTGCACTTTTGACTAATGGGGCTTCTCTTCCAGAGCTCACAGATTTTGCTTTGTTAGCAATGGTTCATCAGTCAGCTTAGTTTGGGTTTCTGGGTACATTTACAGATAATGTCATTGGGCAGTTATGCCTGCTACTGTGGTTTATTTTGAGGGAAGATGCCTCCTTGAGCTTGAGGACATGGATGGGGCTGAGGCTGTGCCATTGTCTGAGAGCAATGGGGTAGGACTTCTGGCTTGGCTTCTTACCTAATTGAGGCTATAGAATGTACTGCACTATTGCATGAATTCACTGGCCAGGTTTTCTAGATTATGGAAACTGAGTACTGTAATCTTTAGTATATGGGCTTATGAATTAGATTCCATGCCCAGGCAGGCCAGTGCCCATGGCCTATACAAATTGTTTGGGGGCCCAAATCAGTCCTGACTGTGAACTGAATTCCAGACAGGGGAAGCCATGGGTTTTGCTCTCAGCTCAAGTGTCTTTGGGCTTTTGAATTGGTTAAACAGTTTTCATGTGTTCTCGTTGGTTTCCTTGGTCAGATGGGCTGAAGGTTGTATTCAACAATGAGCCAGACCGGGAATTAGATATTTTTGCCTGGACCCAAGGGGAGAAGCAGTTTAAAAACAGGTGAAAATCTTTTTTAAAAAAATGTTGTTTATTTTTGAGAGGCACAGCATGAGCAGGGGAGGGGCAGAGAGAGAGGGAGACACAGAATCTGAAGCAGGCTCCAAGCTCTGAGGTGTCAGCACAGAGTCTGATGCAGGACTCGAACCCATGGACCGTGAGATCATGACCTGAGCCAAAGTCAGACTCTAAACTGAGCACCTAGGCACCCCCCCACCTTTTTTTTTTTAATGTTTATTTACTTTTGAGAGAGAAAGAGTGTGTGTGCAGGGAGGGGCAAAAAGAGAGGGGGACAGACGACCCTAAGTGGTCTCCACACTGAGAACAGAGAGCCCAGTGCAGGTCTCTAACACGCAAACCAAGATCGTGACCTGAGCCGAAGTTGGATGATTACCTGACTGAGCCACCCACGGATCCCTAAAACAGGTGAAGTTTTGTTTGTTGTCTTAACTGAAGCCATTCTGCCCTCTAAGTTCCCTGGCCAAACAGGGCCGTTTGCTTTTCTTTACAAACTATCAACTCTGCCCTTTTCTTGGCTTGAGCACTGCTGGGTCACACAGCTTTCAGGCTTTGTCATCAGCCTTCTAGTCAGATGGGGTTGGAAGACACTTTCTACAGGGGAGCTATGTCCCAGCCCCCTTGCCTGAGCAGGAGTGGGAGGAGCTGCTCTAGGCTAGCTGCAATTTCTGAAATAGGCTCTCTGGTTGGGAGGGGCTGGGATCTGTCCTCAACCTTAGCTATGAATTAATTCTTCTGTGTTTGAGTATCATGGCAGGTACCCCTCACCCAGTATTGCATTCTAGTTTGTACAAACTGTTTTCATCTTAGTCAGAAGTCCATACTGTGTTCCAGTGCTTCCATAATTTATCATCCATATATGTGTGTGTTTATATGTATATTATAAATATATATTAATATATAAATATTAATATATAAATTAATATATAAATATATATATAAAATCTCCTTACTTTCTACTAGATTTCAGCACAGTTTTCCTTATTTTGCTGCCTCTGTCTTCTATGTGTACAATTCTGATTTCTACCTTCTTTGCTTTTGTTCATAATTTCCTATTTTTCAGAATTATCATCTGCTTTCTCTTCATCTACTCATATGTGATAGGGACATAAATATATTTTCACAACATGTTATACCTTTAATACCTTTCAACTCCCTTTCTGGATAACTGTTAGAGTGGCATATTGAAGAAGCCAAAAGTGGATATACTGGATTCTTTCACATCATAAAGAGGTGACCAGAGAAGGAGGAATTGAAAGGAGAAAGAAAGGTTAAGGTAAGAGGGGAGTTTTGAATGAGTTTAGAGAGAAAGTAGGGAAATTGCAATTAGATGAGATATAAGACCTTTGTTTGAGAAATGGACAAAAAGCTTTTGAGACATTTGGTTAAGTGTAGGGAGTATGCATGTAATTTTCTTGTTCACATGTTTTATATTTAAAACAGCTTTTCCTCATATTTTCCCATATATGTCATATAAGATAACATATTTTCACATATATATCTAATATGAGAAAATGTGAGGGATGATATATAAAATGTGATGGAAAATGCTGGGGTTTGGGAGTGAATGGTTAAGAAAGAATTCCTGAGGCATCTTTGGTGCAAAAAAGTGGTTTTATTAAAGCACAGGGACAGGATCTGTGGGCAAAAAGAGCTGCAGTGGGGTTATGAGGAGTGACTAATTATATACTTTTAAGTTGGGAGGGGATGGTGGATAATGTGAGTCTCTCAGGAATTTGGAAGCAAGGTTTCCAGAACTTTGAGGGACTAGCTGTTGCTAGGAAAAGGTCATTTACTACTTTCTTGTAAAACCTTAGTCATGAGACCCTTCAGATGTATATCAGTGGGCCATATGCTTGGAGGTTGATTGTTAACATATCTGGAGGAGGAGGGTGGGTAGAGATAAAGAAATTTTCAAAGGAATTTTTATATGTTAAAGGGGACACAGGATCCTGGAGGTCAGGCTAATGTTAAACTAAGGTTGCCTTTTGCCCTTAGCAAAGTATTAATATCTAGGCAGTTGAATTCCTAGAGGAAGGAAGCCACTCTGCCTGTCTCAGAGACCTGTCAATAGGCTGTCAAGTTGTAAGGCAATTTAATTTTTTTCTTTTGCCATTGTTCTCCACATTAAAATATATATTGTTACCATAGGTTATATATTATATTTAAATAAATATATACATTTATATTATGTGACATGTATCTATATTATATGGCATATATGCTATACATATATATACTATTCATATATATACATATGCTATATTTATTTATTTATATGTGTTTTACTTTTTCATCAAGATTATAACCTTCTTCAAGCCAAACCCATCAATTTGTATTCTACACATTACCCTGAATATTGCTAAAGTGAGTTTCCACTGCATATTCCCTTAATCTTTGTATTCTGCCCATTGAATATTTCTCAATTAAAAACCTGTTGCTTATTTCTTTCATATAACAAATGACTATTCTGTAGTTTCACATGCTAGGCAGTTAAATGAATACAACGCCATGTGCCCAGAAAATTACTTTAAAACCAAGCCTTCAGCTACATCTCGAGAGGGTTCCGGAAGATGGCGGCGTAGGAGGACGCGGGGCTCACAGCGCGTCCTGCCGATCACTTAGATTCCACCTACACCTGCCTAAAGAACCCAGAAAACCGCCAGAGGATTAGCAGAAGGGAGTCTCCGGAGTCAAGCGCAGACCAGAGGCCCACGGAAGAGGGTAGGAAGGGCGGCGAGGTGGTGCGCGCTCCACGGACTGGCGGGAGGGAGCCGGGGCGGAGGGGCGGCTCGCCGGCCAAGCAGAGCCCCCGAGTCGGGCTGGCAAAAGCGGAGGGGCCGGACAGACTGTGTTCCGACAGCAAGCGCGACTTAGCGTCTGGGAGGTCATAAGTTAACAGCTCTGCTCGGAAAGCGGGAAGGCTGGAGGACAAAGGGAGGGAGAGCTGCTGAGCCCCCGGACGGCAGAGCTCAGCTTGGCGGGGAACAAAGGCGCTCGCCAGCGCCATCTCCCCCGCCCATCCCCCAGCCAAAATCCCAAAGGGAACCAGTTCCTGCCAGGGAACTTGCTCGCTCCGCGCAAACACCCAACTCTGTGCTTCTGCGGAGCCAAACCTCCGGCAGCGGATCTGACTCCCTCCCGCTGCCACAGGGCCCCTCCTGAAGTGGATCACCTAAGGAGAAGCGAGCTAAGCCTGCCCCTCCAGCCCCCGTGCACCTTGCCTACCCACCCCAGCTAATACGCCAGATCCCCAGCAACACAAGCCTGGCAGTGTACAAGTAGCCCAGACGGGACACGCCACCCCACAGTGAATCCCGCCCCTAGGAGAGGGGAAGAGAAGGCACACACCAGTCTGACTGTGGCCCCAGCAGTGGGCTGGGGGCAGACATCGGGTCGGACTGCGGCCCCGCCCACTAACTCCAGTTATACACCACAGCACAGGGGAAGTGCACTGCAGGTCCTCACCATGCAAGGGACTCTCCAAAATGACCAAACGGAAGAATTCCCCTCAGAAGAATCTCCAGGAAATAACAACAGCTAATGAACTGATCAAAAAGGATTTAAATAATATAACAGAAAGTGAATTTAGAATAATAGTCATAAAATTAATCGCTGGGCTTGAAAACAGTATACAGGACAGCAGAGAATCTCTTGCCACAAAGATCGAGGGACTAAGGAACAGTCACGAGGAGTTGAAAAACGCTTTAAACGAATTGCAAAACAAAATGGAATCCACGATGGCTCGGCTTGAAGAGGCAGAGGAGAGAATAGGTAAACTAGAAGATAAAGTTATGGAGAAAGAGGAAGCTGAAAGAAAGAGAGATAAAAAAATCCAGGAGTATGAGGGGAAAATTAGAGAACTAAGTGATACACTAAAAAAAAAATAATATACGCATAATTGGTATCCCAGAGGAGGAAGAGAGAGGGAAGGGTGCTGAAGGGGTACTTGAACAAATTATAGCTGAGAACTTCCCTGAACTGGGGAAGGAAAAAGGCATTGAAATCCAAGAGGCACAGAGAACTCCCTTCAGACGTAACTTGAATCGATCTTCTGCACGACATATCATAGTGAAACTGGCAAAATACAAGGATAAAGAGAAAATTCTGAAAGCAGCAAGGGATAAACGTGCCCTCACATATAAAGGGAGACCTATAAGACTCGTGACTGATCTCTCCTTTGAAACTTGGCAGGCCAGAAAGGCTTGGCACGATATCTACAGTGTGCTAAACAGAAAAAATATGCAGCCGAGAATCCTTTATCCAGCAAGTCTGTCATTTAGAATAGAAGGAGAGATAAAGGTCTTCCCAAACAAACAAAAACTGAAGGAATTTGTCACCACGAAACCAGCCCTACAAGAGATCCTAAAGGGGATCCTGTGAGACAAAGTACCAGAGACATCACTACAAGCATAAAACATACAGACATCACAATGACTCTAAACCCATATCTTTCTATAATAACACTGAATGTAAATGGATTAAATGCGCCAACTAAAAGACATAGGGTATCAGAATGGATAAAAAAACAAGACCCATCTATTTGCTGTCTACAAGAGACTCATTTTAGATCTGAGGACACCTTTAGATTGAGAGTGAGGGGATGGAGAACTATTTATCATGCTCCTGGAAGCCAAAAGAAAGCTGGAGTAGCCATACTTCTATCAGACAAACTAGACTTTAAATTAAAGGCTGTAACAAGAGATGAAGAAGGGCATTATATAATAATCACAGGGTCTATCCACCAGGAAGAGCTAACTATTATAAATGTCTATGCGCCAAATACCCGAGCCCCCAGATATATAAAACAATTACTCATAAACATAAGCAACCTTATTGATAAGAATGTGGTCATTGCAGGGGACTTTAACACCCCACTTACAGAAATGGATAGATCATCTAGACACACAGTCAATAAAGAAACAAGGGCCCTGAATGATACATTGGATCAGATGGACTTGACAGATATATTTAGAACTCTGCATCCCAAAGCAACAGAATATACTTTCTTCTCGAGTGCACATGGAACATTCTCCAAGATAGATCATATACTGGGTCACAAAACAGCCCTTCATAAGTTTACAAGAATTGAAATTATACCATGCATACTTTCAGACCACAATGCTATGAAGCTTGAAATCAACCACAGGAAAAAGTCTGGAAAACCTCCAAAAGCATGGAGGTTAAAGAACACCCTACTAACGAATGAGTGGGTCAACCAGGCAATTAGAGAAGAAATTAAAACATACATGGAAACAAACGAAAATGAAAATACAACAATCCAAACGCTTTGGGATGCAGCGAAGGCAGTCCTGAGAGGAAAATACATTGCAATCCAGGCCTATCTCAAGAAACAAGAAAAATCCCAAATACAAAATCTAACAGCACACCTAAAGGAAATAGAAGCAGAACAGCAAAGGCAGCCTAAACCCAGCAGAAGAAGAGAAATAATAAAGATCAGAGCAGAAATAAACAATATAGAATCTAAAAAAACTGTAGAGCAGATCAACGAAACCAAGAGTTGGTTTTTTGAAAAAATAAACAAAATTGACAAACCTCTAGCCAGGCTTCTCAAAAAGAAAAGGGAGATGACCCAAATAGATAAAATCATGAATGAAAATGGAAATATTACAACCAATCCGTCAGAGATACAAACAATTATCAGGGAATACTATGAAAAATTATATGCCAGCAAATTGGACAACCTGGAAGAAATGGACAAATTTCTAAACACCCACACTCTTCCAAAACTCAATCAGGAGGAAATAGAAAGCTTGAACAGACCCATAACCAGCGAAGAAATTGAATCGGTTATCAAAAATCTCCCAACAAATAAGAGTCCAGGACCAGATGGCTTCCCAGGGGAGTTCTACCAGACATTTAAAGCAGAGATAATACCTATCCTTCTCAAGATATTCCAAGAAATAGAAAGGGAAGGAAAACTTCCAGACTCATTCTATGAAGCCAGTATTACTTTGATTCCTAAACCAGACAGAGACCCAGTAAAAAAAGAGAACTACAGGCCAATATCCCTGATGAATATGGATGCAAAAATTCTTAATAAGATACTAGCAAATCGAATTCAACAGCATATAAAAAGAATTATTCACCATGATCAAGTGGGATTCATTCCTGGGATGCAGGGCTGGTTCAACATTCGCAAATCGATCAACGTGATACATCACATTAACAAAAAAAAAGAGAAGAACCATATGATCCTGTCAATCGATGCAGAAAAGGCCTTTGACAAAATCCAGCACCCTTTCTTAATAAAAACCCTTGAGAAAGTCGGGATAGAAGGAACATACTTAAAGATCATAAAGGCCATTTATGAAAAGCCCACAGCTAACATCATCCTCAACGGGGAAAAACTGAGAGCTTTTTCCCTGAGATCAGGAACACTACAGGGATGCCCACTGTCACCGCTGTTGTTTAATATAGTGCTGGAAGTTCTAGCATCAGCAATCAGACAACAAAAGGAAATCAAAGGCATCAAAATTGGCAAAGACGAAGTCAAGCTTTCGCTTTTTGCAGATGACATGATATTATACATGGAAAATCCGATAGACTCCACCAAAAGTCTGCTAGAACTGATACATGAATTCAGCAAAGTTGCAGGATACAAAATCAATGTGCAGAAATCAGTTGCATTCTTATACACTAACAATGAAGTAACAGAAAGACAAATGAAGAAACTGATCCCATTCACAATTGCACCAAGAAGCATAAAATACCTAGGAATAAATCTAACCAAAGATGTAAAAGATCTGTATGCTGAAAACTATAGAAAGCTTATGCAGGTAATTGAAGAAGATATAAAGAAATGGAAAGACATTCCCTGCTCATGGATTGGAAGAATAAATATTGTCAAAATGTCAATACTACCCAAAGCTATCTACACATTCAATGCAATCCCAATCAAAATTGCACCAGCATTCTTCTCGAAACTAGAACAAGCAATCCTAAAATTCATATGGAACCACAAAAGGCCCCGAATAGCCAAAGTAATTTTGAAGAAGAAGACCAAAGCAGGAGGCATCACAATCCCAGACTTTAGCCTCTACTACAAAGCTGTCATCATCAAGTCAGCATGGTATTGGCATAAAAACAGACACACAGACCAATGGAATAGAATAGAAACCCCAGAACTAGACCCACAAACGTATGGCCAACTCATCTTTGACAAAGCAGGAAAGAACATCCAATGGAAAAAAGTCTCTTTAACAAATGGTGCTGGGAGAACTGGACAGCAACATGCAGAAGGTTGAAACTAGACCACTTTCTCACACCATTCACAAAAATAAACTCAAAATGGATAAAGGACCTGAATGTGAGACAGGAAACCATCAAAACCTTAGAGGAGAAAGCAGGAAAAGACCTCTCTGACCTCAGCCGTAGCAATCTCTTACTCGGCACATCCCCAAAGGCAAGGGAATTAAAAGCAAAAGTGAATTACTGGGACCTTATGAAGATAAAAAGCTTCTGCACAGCAAAGGAAACAACCAACAAAACTAAAAGGCAACCAACGGAATGGGAAAAGATATTTGCAAATGACACATCGGACAAAGGGCTAGTATCCAAAATCTATAAAGAGCTCATCAAACTCCACACCCGAAAAACAAATAACCCAGTGAAGAAATGGGCAGAAAACATGAATAGACACTTCTCTAAAGAAGACATCCGGATGGCCAACAGGCACATGAAAAGATGTTCAACGTCGCTCCTTATCAGGGAAATACAAATCAAAACCACACTCAGATACCACCTCACGCCAGTCAGAGTGGCCAAAATGAAGAAATCAGGAGACTATAGATGCTGGAGAGGATGTGGAGAAACAGGAACCCTCTTGCACTGTTGGTGGGAATGCAAATTGGTGCAGCCGCTCTGGAAAGCAGTGTGGAGGTTCCTCAGAAAATTAAAAATAGACCTACCCTATGACCCAGCAATAGCACTGCTAGGAATTTATCCAAGGGATACAGGAGTACTGATGCAGAGGGGCACCTGTACCCCAATGTTTATAGCGGCACTCTCAACAATAGCCAAATTATGGAAAGAGCCTAAATGTCCATCAACTGATGAATGGATAAAGAAATTGTGGTTTATATACACAATGGAATACTACGTGGCAATGAGAAAAAATGAAATATGGCCTTTTGTAGCAACATGGATGGAACTGGAGAGTGTGATGCTAAGTGAAATAAGCCATACAGAGAAAGACAGATACCATATGGTTTCACTCTTATGTGGATCCTGAGAAACATAACAGAAACCCATGGGGGAGGGGAAGGAAAAAAAAAAAAAAAAAAAAGAGGTTAGAGTGGGAGAGAGCCAAAGCATTAGAGACTGTTAAAAACTGAGAACAAACTGAGGGTTGATGGGGGGTGGGAGGGAGGGCAGGGTGGGTGATGGGTATTGAGGAGGGCACCTTTTGGGATGAGCACTGGGTGTTGTATGGAAACCAATTTGACAGTAAATTTCATATATTAAAATAAATAAATAAATAAATAAAAATAAATAAAAAATAAAAAATAAAAAATAAAACCAAGCCTTCAGAAATGAATTATATATGAGCATCTTGAAGTAGAAACTTATTAAAGTTCTTTATTTGAATTTTAGTTTTAACAGCAGGAAAATGCATAACTATAAATCACACCTAAAAGCGAATAAGTTTTGAATTTTTGTTTTTAAATCTATTACAAGGAAATAAAATGATTCCTAAAGAGTAAAATAGTTAAGAGGAGAATGTTTGTACTGCAGGAATGCTGTCGGTTGACAACACCTACCTTTTCCTTTCCAAATAACAGCTGGACATTGTGGCGCTGTTGCAGGTTTATTTTTGCAGTTGTAGCAAATGGTTACCATTATTCTTACTTAAAACAGTAAAAGAGAAGATTAGACATGAGTGGTAATATTATTGAATGATACCCTTATAGGTTTTTGTTTCAGTGAAGACTAGTGAAAACATAAGACTTCTAAATTTTTTTTAACGTTTATTTATTTTTGAGACAGAGAGACAGAGCATGAATGGGGGAGGGTCAGAGAGAGAGGGAGACACAGAATCTGAAGCAGGCTCCAGGCTCTGAGCTGTCAGCACAGAGCCCAACGCGGGGCTCGA
The DNA here is from genome assembly GCF_018350195.1 of Panthera tigris. Taxonomy (NCBI): domain Eukaryota; kingdom Metazoa; phylum Chordata; class Mammalia; order Carnivora; family Felidae; genus Panthera; species Panthera tigris. The sequence continues at coordinate 112,136,485 of NC_056665.1, forward strand.
ACTCACGGACCGCGAGATCATGACCTGAGCCGAAGTCGACCGCTCAACCAACTGAGCCGCCCAGGCGCCCCGAGACTTCTGACTAATGAGGGGAAAAGTCCATTTCTATTGTGTTATATAATTTAAATGTCTGGGGCCAGATAAACAATATCCTTTCTTAAATAGTGTTTTTGAAAGAATCTTAGTAACTCTCTGAGATTGCTTACAGTTTTAACTATAGAAACTCATTTTTCATTTTCCAAATTAAATTTTCTCTTTCTTGTTGGTGTAATTTTCTTTTTTTTAATTGTCTTTTTCTCTCTCTTTAGTACTTTGGAGAAGTTTAGGTTGGTGTTAGTTTTTCTAGCTTTTTGAGTAGGTCACTGTGTCAATCAAGATTCAATCAGAAAAATAAGAATCACTCTACCTTTTATTTATTTATTTAAAATTAATTTTTAAGTTTCTTTATTTTGAGAGAGAGCACATGAGCAGGGGAGAGGTAGAGAGAGGGAAAGAGAGAGAGAGAGAGAGAGAGAGAGAGAGAGAGAATCCCAAGCTGTAAGTGCAGAGATTGATGTATGACTCAAACTCACAAACCGTGGGATCATGACCTGAGCCAAAGCTAGGAGTCAAATGCTTAACCAACTGGTGCCCCCATTCTACTTTTTTAAAGCAGAAAGGGATTTACTTCAGGGAATTAGCAGTTTCTAAAACTTGTGGAAAGGCTAGAGGAATGAAGGTCAAGTAAGACCTTTGCTGGACTTCAGTTTTACTGCTCACATTTAGAGATTCCGGAAGTTGAAGCAACTTAAAGAATTGTATACATATGATTATGGCTGCCTCCAGTTCCAAATGGGTAATATGTAGGAAAACACCTAGAAGGAAAATGATACTGAGTTAGTAGCAGAAAATCTGGTATTGGTGTAAAATATAGAAGGAGCATATGGTTAAAGTAAGCTCTATAAATTCTGTGAAAGGCATAGGCTAACATTTTTTTTTTTTAATGCGTCAATTTCTATGTGGGTATTTGTCACCTTTTTCTTACTAAGCCTGTAAGTACTGACTGTGTTGAAAGTCATCAGCTTCTTGCTGTCTTCTGTTACTGAATTTTTTTAAAGCAAGAAGTTAAAGAAGATAAGCCAAATATGCCACATTTAAAAGTATGGAACTATTGAATGTCCATGAAAAGGAAAACTTTTTTCGCAGGTAACAAATTCAATTATTAGTAGAGTAAAAATAAAGGAGAATTTCATCAGATTCTTATGTTACATTCAAAATTACTATCTTGTCTGTCAACATTGTTTCCTGCTGGACTACAGAAAGAAAAAGGTAGTTTTGTACATAATTTAGAAAAGTGCAAGTATTCACAATTTCAAAAAAAAATCATTAATTATGAAGGCAAAGTAACCATCCTATATCAGTTATAGTATGAGTTAGTGACACATAAACCTTTCCATAGAAATCCTAGAATTCCTCTTGTAGGGTATTTACTATCTTTGTATTTTAACCTCAGGTAAGATTCTCTATAGGAATAAAGATTTATCTCATTTCATTGCTGCATGCCTGATAATTCTAAGTATTCAAGTGCTATAAAGATAAATGCCTAAGCAGTGTTTCTGCGCATTAATAGCGACCAACAATTTAATTAATCATGATAATGAGGGAAGAGAGAACAAGAAATGGGCTACAACTTCTTTTAGTCAGATTGTGAACATATTACCAAAATCCAAGTTCAGCTGCCAATACTAAAGAGACTAGTTTTCATTAAAAAGGAACTTGAGGGGCGCCTGGGTGGCTCAGTCGGTTAAGCATCCGACTTCAGCTCAAGTCATGACCTCACAGCTCGTGAGTTTGAGCCTCACGTCTGGCTCTGTGCTGACAGCTCAGAGCCTAGAGCCTGCTTCAGATTCTGTGTCTCCCTCTCTCTCTGCCCTTCCCTCATTCACACTCTATCAAAAATATATAAATACAAAATTAAAAAAAAAAAAAAAGGAATTTGAGCTTTATTCAGGAGGCTGGCCATCTGGGAGCAAGGCAGACTCTTGTCCAAAAGCCAACTTCAAGGTTTCTGCTTGGCCCAGAGAATTTTTACAGGGGTTAGGGCAATTTATCAGGTAAGGGAGTGTAGTAGTGTGTGACATTTCTTGATTATGTGCAGATGGATGGTGTCAGCTACAGACATTATCGTGGTACTTGGAGGTTGTGCAGAAGGGTCTGGTTCCTCAGTGCCGAGGGTGGTGCCAAAGAGCCTGGTGACATGTAGAAGTGCTCTGTTCTTTGTAGAAAGGAATGCATAATCTATAGATATACAGAGAAAGGTTTTGTTAATCTCACTGGCTAAGAGTACTTACTAAAGCCTAAAGAATACTAGGTAGGCTGGAGGGTCCAAGGCAGCTTCAAACAGAACCAAACATTGAGAAAAGCGTTAGAACTCCAAGGTGCTTTTGACCATGAAGGGCAAAACAATGACATTATTTGTGAATTTGAAAACCTAATTTGCATTTCTAATTATCTGGATATTAATTAGTTTGTCTTTTACTGGAAGTCAACACCCATTTATTTGCCCATTGAAAAAGATTGCAGATAAAAATGCCTTTTTTTCTTCAAAACCACAATATGTCTTGATTCTAAAGATGCCAAAATTGATCTAAAAGGGAATTTCAAAATTTATTTCTACTCTGAAATTTTGTTATAACAAAAAGCTATGAAAATCATTAATCCTTATTAAAATGGGAGCAAATAAGAATAGTAATAGACACTAGCTTTTCTACCCTCACTTATTTGTTCTCAATATAGTAAGTCTGGGGGCACCTGGGTGGCTCAGCTGGTTAAGCGAGCGACTTCGGCTCAGGTCATGATCTCAAGGTTCATGAGTTCGAGCCCCACGTCGGGCTCTGTGCTGACAGCTCAGAGCCTGAGCCTGCTTCAGATTCTGTGTCTCCCTCTCTCTCTGCCCCTCCACTGCTTGTCTGTCTCAAAAATAAATAAACATTCAAAAAATATATATAGTAAGTCTGCCTCAGGACTATTTTCTTTGATACTTTTATATTAAGCATATATTATATTAAATTTTACCTGTATAATAAGAAAGATCTGTTGATGGAATATGCTCCTATTGAATGGAAGAGGTGAAATTTATGCTTGCCAACCTAAAAAAGTTGGTTTAGGAGACCCAAATTAGATGAGGGTGTCAAAGTATTTCTTAACCTCTATCTGCCATATCAAATAATACTTTCATTAATCCTTCCTGAATAGTTTTACATCAAATTGACAAGTAAATGTTTCCATTTGCTTCAGGTCCTAAATCAGTAGTTACAAACGCACGTGCCTACAGGTGTATATTAGAGTGGCTCTTCGCAATATTACTTTCTGTGAAGATGGGAATATTCTATCTGTATTGTCCAGCACTGTAACCACTAACTTTATGTGGCTATTGAGCACTTAAAATGGGCTAGTATAACTGAGGAGTAAAAAATATTTTAATAAAGGCAAATAACCATGTGTAGCTAATAACACTAGATACAACACAAACGCAAAATTTCATTGATTTAAACCCAAGAGAAGTTTTATTTACTTTTTATGTAATAATCCAATGTGAATATTTCTGTATGCCTGGGGCACATCTTACTTCATCATCTTGTGGCTTCATCATCTGTTAAGGTCTTGGAGACATTTGTTTCCAGATGGCAAAGGGGAGAAAAGCACACTTCTTAAAATCCTGGCCTGAAAGTCAGATCACTCTGCTGACAGTAAGAACTAGTCATGTGGCCACATCTGGAGCCAAGTAACTGAAAAAATGTGGTCCCTGACCAGGCAACCACTATCCAGCAATAAACTTGACACTGGTAGGAGACACACATATTTTTGATAGTTCTGCCATAAAAGACCAGGCAAGTAACATACAAAAATGAAATGGGCCAGATCAATGCATATGCATTAACTGTAAGAGGTGGGGGTAAAGCTATGGCATGCCCTAAACATAGAGAAGTTACTATTCTTCACCAGCCAGTGTTGCCCTCTTTTAAGGTGGAACCTATGTTGTCAGATCATTTAGGGTTTGGGGGTTTAGAGGTTTTTAAAATGAAAATCTGAAACCTATGTTTTTATGTGAAATATCACTTGTTTTAAAAGTTTATGAATAAAACTGCTACCAACATTTATGTACAAGTATTTCTATGAGTATTATGTATAATTTTTAAGAGCTTGCCAACTTATTTTCCTGAATTTCTGTAACATCCCACCAACATATATGAGAGTTCCCGTTGCTCCACATTCAGAACTTGGTATTGTTGGTATTATTTTATGTTATTTTATAATTTTAATTTTTATTTGAGGGAGCGAATGAGCATGCATAACCGGGGGAGATGGGTAAAGAGAGAAAGAGAATCTTAAGCAGGCTCCATGCTCAGCCTGGAGCCCAACACCAGGCTCCATCCCATGACCCTGGGATCCTGACCTGAGCTGAAAACAAGAGTCAGCTCAACCAACTAAGCCACCCAGGAGCCCCAGTATTTTTTTATTTTAGCCATTCTGGTAGGTATGTAGTAGTATCTCAGAATTGTTTTAATTTTTTAAAAAATTTTTATTTAAATTCCAGTTAGTTAACATACAGTGTAATATTAGTTTCACATGTATGGTATAGCGATTCAACACTTGCATACAACACCCAGTACTCATCACTACAAGTGAATGGTTTTAATTTCAATTTCTTATTGGCTAATGGTGTTGAACATCTCTTCATTTGCTTATTTGTCATCTGTAAATCATTGTCGATCAAGTGTTTATTCAAATCTTTTGTCCATTTTTGAATAGGTTGTTTGCTTTCTTACTGTTGAGTTTTGAGAGTTCTTTACATATCCTTTGTGGAGATATATACAAGCCTTTTGTTGGATGTGTGATTTGCTAATATTTGTTTCCAATCTGTAATTTGTCTTTTCATTTTCTTCAGTGTCTTTCACAGAGCAAAAGTTCTCAATTTTCATGAACCGTTTGAGTAACTGCTATGGAGGCCCCAAAGATTTTTTCCTGTGTTTTCTTAAAAATTGTTGATTTTACATTTAGATACAAGATCAATATGAGTTCATTTTTGTGTGAGGTTTAGATCAAGATTCATTTGATGGCATATTGATATCTAATTGTTCCAACACAACTTGTAAAGAACTAAAAGAGCTGTTTTCTAGGCCTCCAGGAGGGAATAAGCAAAGGAAAAGATATTTCTTCAATATTCTCACTATGAGATTTCATATAGGGCTTCATCTTCCCCATTGGATAACAAGTTCATTTGCTTTAATGTGTTGACATTCTTTGAAAATTGCCTAATTTTAATCAAGAACATATTCATTTACTAAATGCTTACTATAGCAAATTCTAACTACACTATTCCTTTACCATATCATTAGATTAAGAGTGTAAGGCTGTAACCAAATGCCTAGAGTTTATCCCCTAGCCAACATGGGAATAAGCCCAATGAAAATAGAATTTAGAAACAAATGGGTTTAATATTCTAAATGTGTAAACTATATCGTCATTTTGGTCATTACATGCGTGATTGTACTAACACAAATTTGCTTTAAAATCTCCCTAAAATCACTCAAAAATCAATAAACCAACAAATATTTGTTAAACACTTATTTTGTAGGATTTGTTAGGTTCTGCAGAAGGTAAAAAACATAATACATAGCTTTATGTTCTCAGAAATTGTACACTCAAGTTGACATATAGTAAAACTTGGAGTTACAAAATCAAATGTCCTCAGTTGCAACACAAGTATTATAAAAATGCCAAGTGTTGTTATAAGACAACAGGGAGAGTTAGGACCTATGTTAGCCTAGAGAGCCCAGTCACTGATTAGAGGAATGCACATAAACAAACATACATATGTCGAAAGAAATTACCTTAAAACATTGAATTAACATGGCCCATGAGTTTACAACACAACCTCTAATATTGCAGATTAACCTTTAGGTGTCTGAAGGGACTCTAAACTTGAAAGGAGTGCCTTCACAAAAAGATATCCGCAAGTGCAGACACAGCTTTCTTTGCTGAAAAAGCAGATTTTTCAAATTACTCATTAGGCTTGTTTCTAGTTAGTGGGTATGCATGTATATATAGGTATGTGCATGTATATTTCCTATAGCGAACATAGCCCCTTTTTTCTCTTTTACATTTTCTAATAGGTCATTATTAGTGTTTTGATTTTTGTTTATTAATCTCATGTCCACCCAATATATTGAACTCTTATTTGTTCTGATAAGGCCTGAAGTATGGATTGAATTAAAACTGAAGGTACTGTGATTTCCAGACTTGTTCCTGTTTTAGTGAAAATGTTTCTAATATTTCACCATTTAGTACTATGTTACTTTTGATTTCTTATATATCCCCTTTATCAGGTTGAGGAATTTTCCTTCTATTCCTAGTTTATTTGAAGCTTTAGTTTTTGTTTATTTGAATCAGGAGCGAATTAGAATGTTATCGAGTACTTTTTCAATATCTATTGAGGGGCGTCTGTGTGGTTCAGTCAGTTAAGTGTCCGACTTTTGGTTTGGGCTCAGATCATGATCTCACAGTTTGTGAGTTCCAGCCCGCTGTGGGCCTCTGTGCTGACAGTGCAGAGCCTGCTTGGGATCGTCTCCCTCTCTCTCGACCCCTCCCCGGCTTGCTCTCTCTCTCAAAAATAAATAAATAAACATTAAAAACAATGTTTACTAAAAACATCAGTATCTATTGAGGTGGTCTTCTGTTTTTTCATTTATATTGAACCCTATTCCAGAGATAAACCTTACTTGGACATTATATGGTTTTATTTTAATACACTGCTACAGTCTATTAAGATTTTTGCATCTACATTTTTAAAAGATATTAACCTAGTTTTGGCATCAAATTAATGCTAGTTTATCAAATATTTTTAATGCTGTACAATTGTTTGTATAAGATAGACACTATCTATTGATTCACTGTGTTATGAGACTCATGAACTGAGCCGAAATCGAGACTTGGACACTTAGACACTTAACCAACTGAGCCACCCAGGTGTACCTTGTCTGCCTTTTAAGTCTCTTCTTGGTGGTTGGCCCTTTTTTTTTTTTTTTTACTTTTAAACATCTTCTTATTTCAATTTTTATAATTCATGTTCTCTTAGGAAATCTTCCTTTAGCATTTTCAAATTTGTGAGCATAATATTGCATACAGAATTATAGAATAGATTCATATATTCTTTTTCTTTGAAAATTCAAAAGAAATTTATTTCTTTGAATAATTCTCTTTCTTTGAAAGAATTCATATATTCTTTCTTTGATTCATATATTCTTTTTCTCTAAATTCTTTGAATTCAAAGAATTTTGATAATTTGATAAATTGATAAAATTTGATAATTTGACAAAAATTGCATAATTTTTAGACATTTAGGTTGTTTCCAATTGATTAGGTAATAACTCAAGTTCATATGATAACTAGAAATAAAACCCAGCAGACTTGATTTCTAAGTAAGTACTCTTATCACTATAGTATTTTATACTATCTGTTTTGTATAAATCCATAAGAAAATATATGTAATTGAAAGTCATTTTTGTATTCAGAAAGTCATATAACAGTTGGACTATCAAAATGGAGAAAATAAATTACAGTTAAGCAAAATAAAACCGTGTAAAAAACCTGGAGTTAGAGTTTTAGTTTTTAATCATTTAAAATAAAAATTATGTAATTTTTACTCATTTTAAGACAATCATATCTTAGTAAGCCCTGTATTTATTATAGTCATATAATAAGTAAAACTGTTCCAGTTTTTCTTACTTTGAATAATAATTATATTCTGTAGCATTTAGACTTTATTAAGTATATTCATATGTACTATTTAATTTGTTACTGGCAAAAAATTTATGAGGGAGAAAGTTGGTCATAATTTTGCCTATTTTATTGATAAAATCTGGCTCTTTGGGAGATTAAGCAGTTTACCTAAAGTCTTATAACTCTTTGTCAGAAATAAAGCTGTTATCAAGCTAAGGTTTTTTAATTCTCTATCTGGTGTTTTGCAGATCTATGTGAAATACACTTTCCAAACTTTCTTAAACTGTTAGGTGCAAAATATTTAGTCTTCTTTAAAAAAGAAAATCTGACTGTTCTTCTTTAATTTTCCCTACTGCTCTTTAGTCTGTTTTTTTCTTCTAAATCAGATTCTTATTATCACATACATAAATTATTACAATTATCCCTTTTCTGATGTTTCTGTCACCTCATGCTACAATACTGCTTCCAAAGTAATCTTCCAATTATGGTTAATTGTATGTGTCAACTTGATTGGCCTATGGAATGCCTAGATATCTGGTAAAACATTATTTCTGGGTGTGTCTATGAGGGTATTTTGGGCAGAGATTAGCATTTGATTCAGTAGACTGAGTAAAAACTATCCCCCTCACCAATATGGACAGGCATCATCTAATCCACTGGGTGCCAGAAAGAACAAAAACGCCAACAAAGGGCAAATTATCTCTCTGCTTTTGATCTTTAAGATCAATATGTACAAATTGGACCATGTATCTTCTGCCCTTGGACACTGGCTCCCTGGTTCTCAGACTTTCAGACTTGGACTGAATTATAACCACCTGCTTTCCTGGTTTTCCAGCTTGCAGATGGCTGATTGTTGGACTTCTTGGCCTCCATGACAATGTGACCCAATTCTTAATATCTTCAGTCTGCATCTATGTCTATATCTATATTTGTATCCACATTTATATCTGTATATATATTTGTATCTATATCTCTATTTCTGTATCTATTTACATGAATATCCATATCTAATTATTCTGTTTCTCTGGAGAACTCTAATACACTTTTTTAAATTGATTGTTGAATTCAGTTGCAAGACTACTTTTATTTTTTTATTTATTTAAATCCAAGTTAGTTAACATATAGTGTAATAATGATTTCAGGAGTAGAATTTAGTGACTCAAACTTACATAGAACACCCAGTTGTCTATCTTAACAAGTGCCCTTCTTAATGCTCATCACCCATTTAGCCCATCGCCCCCACCCAACATCCCTCTAGCAACCCTCAGTTTGTTCTCTGTATTTAAGAGTCTCTTATGGTTTGCTTCCCTCTGTTTTTATCTTATTTTATTTTTCCTTCCTTCCCCTATGTTCATCTGTTTTGTTTCTTAAATTTCACATATGAGTGAAATCATATAGTATTTGCCTTTCTCTGACTGACTTATTTCACTTAGCATAATACACTCTAGTTCATCCAAGTTGTTACAAATGGCAAGATTTGCCGAGTAATATTCTAGTGTGTGTGTGTGTGTGTGTGTGTGTGTGTGTGTGTGTATGCATACACACACATACACACCATATCTTCTTCAGTCATCAGTCGATGGACATTTGGGCTGTTTCCATAATTTGACTATTGTTGATAGTGCTGCTATAAACATTGGGGTGAATGTGCCCCCATTTGAATCAGTACTTTTGTATCCTTTCAATAAATACCTCGTAGTACACTTGCATGGTCATAGGTTAGTTCTATTTTTAACTTTTTGAGCTACCTCCATACTGTTTTCCAGAGTGACTGCACTAGTTTGCATTCCCACCAGCAGTGCAAAAGGGTTCCTCTTTCTCCTCATTTTTGCCAACATCTGTTGTTTCCTCAGTTGTTAATTTTAGCCATTCAGACTGGTGTGAGGTGGTATCTCATTGTGGTGTTTATTTCCCTGATAATAAGGGATGTTGAGCATCTTTTCATGTGTCTGTTAGCCATCTGAATGTCTTCTTTGGAAAAGTGTCTATTTATGTCTTTTGGCCATTTCTTCACTTGATTATTTGTTTTTTGGGTGTTGTTTGGTAAGTTCTTTATAGATCTTGGATATGAATCCTTTTTCCAATGTCATTTGCAAATGACATTCTTCTCCCATTCTGTCAGTTGCCTTTTAGTTTTGCTGATTGTTTCCTTCACTGTGCAGAAGCTCTTTATCTTGATGAGGTCCCAATAGTTCATTTTGGCTTTTGTTTCCTTTGCCTCCAGGTACATGTCAAGTAAAAAGTTGCTGCGTGCAAAGTCAAAGAGGTTGTTGCCTGTTTTCTCCTCTAGGATTTTGATGGCTTCCTGTCTTTCCTTTAGGTCTTTCATCCATTTTGAGTTTATTTTTGTGCATGGCATAAGAAAGTGGTTCAGGTTCATTCTTCATGTCACTGTCCAGTTTTCCCAATACTATTTGCTGAAGAGCCTTTTTTTCCATTGGATAGTCTTTCCTGCTTTGTGAAAGATTAGTTGGCCATATGTTTGCGGGTCTATTTCTTAGTTCTCTATTCTGTTCCATTGATCTATGTGTCTGTTTTTGTGCCAGTACCATACTGTCTTGATGATTACAGTTTTGTAAAACAGCTTGAAGTCTGGAATTGTGATTCCTCCAGGTTTGGTTTTCTTTTTCAGGATTGCTTTGGCTATTGGGGGTCTTTTCTTGTTCCATACAAATTTTAGGATTGTTTGTACTAGCTCTGTGAAGAATGCTGGTGTTATTTTGATAGGGATTACATTGAATATGTAGATTGCTTTGGGCAGTATTGACATTTTAACAATATTTGTTCTTCCAATCTATGAGCATGGAATGTTTTTCCGTTTGTGTCTTCTTCAATTTCTTTCATAAGCTTTCTATAGTTTTTAGTGTATAGATCTTTTACCTCTTTGGTTAGGTTTATTTCTAGGTATTTGACTAACACACTAATGAAATCTACTTTCGTATGTTATTTCACTCATCAGAGAAATGTCATTTGCTCCTCAGTGACTTTATAATAACAGCATTATTCAGCCTAACATTTAAGACTTCCTTGGCCCTGCCCCCTGTGTCTTTCCAACTCTAGACTACTTCATTTGAACATCCAACTTGTGCTATAGGTAATCATTGTAGATCTTTACTATCTTAACTCACTATACTTTTCACATGAAGTACTTTTTTCCTTTATCTTTATCTAAATGTAATCCCCTTTAGGCCATAAATAAATTCCATTTTCTTTGTCAGGTCATAAGTAGCCACTCTAGCCCACTCTGATTTTTATATTCTGTACTCTACTATTTGATCATTATTATTATCTGTATCATTCATTTTAAGCTTAATTACATGTTGCTGTACTTAATTATATCACATTTTTCTAACTGTATTGTCAGTTCTTGATAGACATGGATGATGACTTAAACTTTGTGCTCTAAATTTTTTTCTTTATATTCTTTTCAGCACATAACACAACACTTTGCTGTGACATTATAGGTGCTTATTAAATTATTTGAGTTAATAAACAAAACTGTATATTTATTGTTACTGTTAAATTCGTATGTTGGAAAGCTCTGTATCAGAAGCCATGAAAAATATATTGTGAATTCTTCTAAAAAAATGTTTTCTCATTTTCTAGTTAGTTCTTCATTCCTTTAATGCAGCATTTCTCAGTTTTAGCACTGTTCACATTTTGGAACAAATAATTGTTGTGAGAAGCCTTACTGTGCATTGTAGGATGCTAAGCAGTATTACTGGCCTCTACACACTGCATGCTAGTAGCATCATCCATGCTGTCACTAATTAAAATGTGTGCAGACATTGCCAAATGACCCATGGGAGCAAAATTGCTGGCAGTTACAAACTATTCTGGTGGTTTTAGCAGATTTTTTTTTTCAACAGAACATAAGTATGTAGATAAAGCAATTAAATTATAATCTTATTAAAAGTACCTTTGGTTCTTTTTTAGTGTTTTATTGAATTCCCATGCTATTGCAAGTTCATGTTGTTGGGCTATAAAGAATGCTATAGAGATATGCTCCTTCAGTGCTATTCAAATTTATAACTTCAGTAGCTTATAATGTCTAAGGTAAATTGTCAGAATGTTGAATTAGGTTTGGCAGGAAGCCTAGTTGAACCACTTAGTAGGGAACAGGGAAGACTTAGTTATAGGAGTAAAAAAGAAGAGAATGAACAAGGTATATCTTTAATTATTCATCTTTCTCAATGTAAAAACATCTTCATATTTATTTAAGAGTTATATATAAAGTGCCTTATGTATGCATATAAGAATGCTAAACACTCAGTAATATATCTTTTAAAAAAGGTAAGAACTGTTCCTGCTTTCTAATAATTTATAATGCAATGTGAAAAGAAAACACACACGCACACACACACATCAGAAACAATAACAAAACAAGACAGCATGTGTGATTACATGACAAATGAATTGAGATAACCACTTCCTATTAAAAGCCTGTAGAAAAAGAATATCATTTTGTTTTAGAACAGTCCTTTTCCAAGCAGTTTTCACTAGAAGCATCTTGCCTTTGCGCTTTCTCTAAAAATCATGGTATCTTTGTATTGTTATACGCCTCTTTCAGATTTTTACCAGAGTTGATTTCATAGACCTGAAGTTGAGATATTCTCCATCCACATTTCCCTCTACCTTCAAATTTCCCGTCAGTAATATGGGGTAATGTAATACTATGAGTTCCACTAACCTCTCTTCAATTCACTTGCAAATAAAAATAAACTGTTTTACTGCTGACAGTCATGATAAGCAAACCTTTTTTCCTGCTAGTCCTTTTGTTTATAGTGTTAGTGTGTGAGAAGGAAGAATTGATAATGTTTGAGGTGAGGAGAACAGAAAAGTTTGAAAGATAATTGCTGGCTAGAGGTAAAAATAAAAACAGTGAAAAGATCAGCTACAACTTAGCTTCACTGAATCCTCTACTCTTACTCCAGGCAAACATTAGAAGAGCAATCCGGTTTTTCCACCGTAGAAACAACCTCCTTAGTTTGTTGGGTTTTTCTTTAAAACTTAAGTCTTATTTTTCATTGAAGTAATCTTTCGTGTTTAAAAAAATCAAATGATGCAAAATAGCTCATACAATAATAAAAACTAGTAATCTGGGTTTTCCCCCTGCTGCTTCCATAACCAAACACTTTCTTTTAGTTTTGATACTTATATATATGTTTCATACCATGTCCTTTGTGGTATCAGTTTTAGACACTGTATGTTGACTTCTATATTAGTTTTTTATGGCTACCACAACAAATTATCACAAACTTAATGGCTTAAAATAACACAAATTTGTTGTCTTGCAATTCAGTACTTCAGAAATCCTATTCAGGATCTCATTTAGGTTAAGATCAAGATGTAGGCAAGGCTGTCTTCCTTTCTGGAGGCTTTAGGTAAGAATCTGTTTCCTTGTTTTTTCCAGCATCTAGTGGCCACCTTCTTTCCTGGGCTCATAGCTCCCCTCCCCACCTCAAAGTGAACAGTGAGGCACCCTCTTCACAGTGCTATCTCTCTGATTCTCTCTTCTACTTTTAAGACTCTTGTAATTACATTGGGAACACCAAGATAATCCTAAATAAACTTCCTATTTTAGTTCCTGTTTTAAAATTCCAGCAAGTAAGAGACAAATAACCAGGAAGTAAATAAAAGTCAGTGAGATAAGAGCAATTGTAACGTTATATTATATATCTTGACTCTACTATTCAGGTATGGTCCACACAGTTCAAGGGTCTATATGCAGCATTTCCTGGAGATGATTCTTTAACTTGGGATTTTGAGAATGACTGAACCTACACTGTAATGAAAAAGCAATCAAATTTATTACCTGTGTACATACAGTTATCTTTTTACAATGAAATATATATCTCAGTAATTAATTTCAGTTGATATGCAGTAGTTCTTCACATTAATCTTTCTCATTCAAGCAATGATGAGACTCCTATTCCAGCAGTAATGGAGTAACTTGTATTGGGTAGCCCTTTCACTGAAAACAACAACGAAAACTGAATAAAACATCCAAAACAATGGTTTGAAGGAATTGGAGAACAACCAATTTACATACTACTTGAGAGTATGATATTTGAGAGAATAGAAGCACTGGTGAGCTCCACATTCATCCTGGCTTTTCCCTGAGGGCATTTTTCTGTTCCTGGTGTAGAATATGAGCACCCCAGTGGAAAATGAGTCTTAACTGTCATTAGCCAACTTTAACCAACTCCTAAGATCTATATGTACATTTTGAAATTCCAGGAAATTCATCAAAAAGCAATCTATAAGCCTGAAGAGGTTAGCAGAGATTTCAGCAGCTGCATGGGCCTGAAGGAAAGGTTCAATTTAAGCCCTGCCAACATGGGAGAGCCTTGGTAAACAATACAGACTTAGCTGAGACCCCAGAAGGACCACATTTTAGGAGAAGACACAATACTAAAATATATCAACCCCAACAAAGACTAAAATCACTGGTACTCAGTCTGCCTGACAGAAGAAAACTGTTATAACCTTTTTTAAGGAAGATAACAGCATCCAGAGCCTACAATATTTCTCAACCTTAATGTCAGTCATCTCATTAGAAATTTATCATGTGCAGACACCTCCAAGTAATTAAAACCAAGAGAAAAAACAGACCCACAGGTGATTATGACACCGAAATTATCAGATATTTTAAAATAACTGCAATTAATATCTTCATAAAAATAAAAGATGGAAAAATCTAAAACCTTGTTTTTGGTTTTTTTTTTTAAGAGTCAAATGGAAAGTATAGAAGTGAAAGGTGCTTTAAATGAAATGAAGAATTGATTAGATATGTATAATGGAAGATTAAGCGCAGAAAAAGAAAATAAATGAACAATGAGAGAGTTCAGTTGACAATAGCCACATTGGAACACACAAAAAACAAAGCTCAAACCAAAATAGATCCTAAGACACATATAGCACATGGTAAAAATGTCTAGCATTTAAAGAGAGAATGATATTGAAGCAATATTTTAAAAAATACTGAGAATTTTATAAAAATTGAAAGTATTTGCACATTCAAGAACCAAAAAAATTTTCTATGTACACACATATGTACACATACAGCTAGGCATATTGTATCAAGCTGCTGAAAACAAAGACAAATAGAAAATTTCATTAATTTTGCTTTCTGCTCAGCCAGCCTTTCAGAATAATGAATGACTTTAGCAACTGTACTTTTCCTGTTTTCTGCCATTTTAGGAAAGCTCAGGAAGCCTGTCAGTAGCTTCCAACATAGTTAGCTTCTCAATCTTGATTCTAATCTCCTTCTCCAACTCCATTATTCTTTATAATAGAGTCACAGCATACAAGCTTTTAACTTATGAATATCAAATCATATGTTCAAAAAGAAAAGAATTATTTAAATATTTTAGATGTTCAGTAGGCATTGTACTCAATGTGTTTATCCCTTGGAGTGAGTATGAGACAAGAGACTTGAATTTATAATCCATTTAGCTGGTTCGATGTCACTACTTACAATTTGAGCATCTGGCCAAACTGACTAAATTTCTGGTATCTAAAAACACAGGGGTGCCTGGGTGGCTCAGTCAGTAAGGCATCCGACTTTAGGTCTGGTCATGGTCTTGAAGTCCATAGGTTTGAGCCCTGCATCAGGCTCTGTGCTGACAGCTCAGAGCCTGGAGCCTGCTTTGGATTCTGTGTCTTCCTCTCTCTCTGCCCCTCCCCCACTCACACTGTGTTTCTGAAAAATAAATAAACATTTAAAACATTTTTAAAATAAGAATTTGGGGGGCCTGGGTGGCTCAGCTGGTTGGCATCTGACTTCTGCCTGCAGGTCATGATCCCACACTTTGTGGGTTCAGTCCCAATGTCAGGCTCTGTGCTGACAGCTTGGAGCCTGGAACCTGCTTCAGATTCTGTGCTTCCCTCTCTCTCTGCCCCTCCCCTGCTTTCTCTCTGTCTCCCAAAAATAAATAAAGATAGATAGATAGATAGATAGATAAATAAAGTAAGTAAAAATAAAAACACATATTGTTGATACAACACAGCCTCTAAAACTCAAACCAGTTAATTCATTGTTGGCACAAAGAAACAATAGTCTGTTCTGATTCTGAAAGGGAAACTATGTCTGTTAGAGTTATAATATTGAGGAAGACAGTATATAAATTTCCAATGTTGAGTAGTTGTAATGGTCTTTCAAGTGCATTGTTGACCCATTTTTTGCCTTCTGTACTGATTTAAAGTAATGTGATTTACATAGTTTAAATCTTTATACCCTCAGGATATTAACTTTTGGAATTTTTTTCTGACCACATCATCTTTGGTTCTTCCTCCAATTTTGTTATTCTCAGAAAAATGTTCTGTCTTATCATGATTGCCAGTTCCTTTATTCTTTACAACTTCTTCAGTTTTTATACTGGCTTTGTTATCCGCCCAAACCCCGGGATCAGCCATTTTAACAGTACATTTAGTGGCACAGTGGGCCTCCTTCCCAAGGATTTTTTTCATTTTCATATTTCTACTCACTAGCTTAGGCTGTTTTTCCCTAGTATGCTCAATTTCTAGTCTGGACTATGAAGTTCTGGAGAGATTATCATTCTATAGATTTCCATTGCTGATTCACCTTCCACCCTGCCCCCCCGTAAAGGAAAAAAGAGAAGAATAAATTCTGGGATCAAGCATACAAAAATAGAATTTATCAGTAACTTCTGTGTTTTTAAAAGAAGGAAAATTTATCTGGTAAAAGGAAGAGATAGGCATGTGTTAAAAGTTCGGGCAAAAGTGGAAATTTAGAATAATTGCTATCATATACACAGAATGGCCATTGAGCAGCAGTTATATCTAAGCTGCAGTTAACTAGCATAAATTGATAATGAATAAATTCTACCACTGTTTGTGTGTTTCCTGGTAGCATATAACAATATTTGTACATAGTAGGTGCTCAAAGGATTATTAAATAGAAATACTTGTCAATAATATATCTGAGATTGACTAGAGAAGAGATACTTACATAGATCAGGAACATATTTAATTGTTTTACCAAATAAGGCATTATAAATTGATAATAAAGTTTTAAAACAGTATAAATAAGGGTACACAAATGATGAAAATTATTCATTAATTTAGAATATGGATCTAGTTGAGGAATTTGGAGATAATTCAGAGAAGAACCACAAGAATATTCAAAGATTTAGAAAATCAAATTTATAAGAATTTTCTTTACTGGAAAATTTTAAGTTACTAAAGAGAAAGCTGAGTAATGACTTGGCCATCTAGCGCACAGACTTGATATATATAGAAATGTGACTATATGTTTGGTATATATACTAAAAGGAGAACAAAAGAATATCAATATGAATTGCAAAATGAGTGATTTTTATTATTCTACAGGAAAAAGTACACAAAATGGGGCATTGGAATATAGTTCTATAGGAGATTGTGTAATCTTCTATGTTATTGAAAATTAAAATAGATTTTATTTTAAAAACACATTTATTTCTCACCTATTCTATATATCAGGCCAAGTTTTGTAATATAGAAACAGTCTCTGACTTTTGCAGTAAGTTTTAAAGAGGGGCATATTACATTGATAAAAGGGTCAATCCATCAGAAAGAATTAACAAGCACAAACACACATCCATCTAAGAGTCTCAGAGTACAAGAAGCAAAAAGTGACAATTGGAAGGACAAATAGACTGTTCAACAATAACAGCTAGAGAGTTCAATACCCCACTTTTAGTAATGAGTAGAACAACTATGCAGAACAGTACATTATACTATTAGATTTATAAAGTAAAACAATAGAAATAGGTACACAGTATAGATAGAAAAGAGGTGTTGATGTTTAACCATACAAGAGGGAAGGACTAATGAAGGGGTGAGAGAGAGGAATGTCCAAAATAATTTTCCAGAAAATTTGACTTTTCAGTTAGGTTTTAAAAGACATATAGCTGTCTGCCAGAAGGATCAATCAGAGAACACTGTACAGAAAGGTGTGGATATGTGAAAAGATACGGATCTTTGGGCATCTATATGTGATTTTAAATTGTTTGAAATTTAGTAAGTGCATTGTGGTGGAGTAAGGGAAGCAGTAATACTGGGAGATGAGGCTGAAGAGGTGTTAGGCTGTCTCAAGACAGCGAAGAATATAGATAATGTATAGGTATTTATTGACAGTATTTTAAGAAAATTACTGAGCATCTATGAAATGTACATAAATTGAGTTAAGAAACCAAATTTTAATTTTTATTGTTCCTTTGCTTCCTGAAGAATATGCTAGTTATGATCTTATTTCTGGTATATTTTGGAAAATTAATTAATTAATTAATTAATTATCTATTTAAGAGGTGGGGAGAGACAGGGGGGGGGGAGAGAGAGAGAGAGAGAGAGAGAGAGAGAGAGAATGAATGAATGAATGAATGAATCCCAAGCAGGCTCTGCGCTGAGTTTCAGGCTCAATCCCATGACCCTGGGATCATGACCTGAGCTGAAATCGTTGGCCGCTCAACTGTCTGAACCACCCAGGCACCCTGAAAAATAATTTTTTAAATTAATTTATTTTTGAGAGGCAGAGAAGGGGAGTACACCTGGGGGAGGGCAGAAAGAGAGAGAGGGAGACACAGAATCCAAAGTAGGCTCCAGGCTCTGAGTTGTCAGTGCACAGCCTGACATGGGGTTCCAAATCACTAACTGTAAGGTCATGACCTGAGCCAAAGTCGGTCACTTAACTGACTGAGCCACCTAGGCGCCCCAAAAATAATTAAAATATTTGATCCCATGTAGGGTTTTCTTTATGTATTACCTTTAGTATTGATTAAACCTGTAAACCCTGAAAGCTGTTCTGCAGAGAATTAGAGCAAAAATTTATTCCAGCCTTTCTTCTACAGTGCATTAAGTCCTATGCAGTTATCACATCTTTCTAGGGTTAATAGTAACTAAGATGTATGTATTTGTTAATTCTGCATTGTTATCTTATATTCTATAAAACACTGGTATTCCAAAAACATTAATAAAAGTTTAAAACGGAAGGAATAAAAGGATTCTCAGACTCTCATTTCCTTTGCCACCTTTCATCCAGTGCTGTCATTCATTCTTCTTGAGTCACTGGATCTAGTGGTCATACCCTAAACTATTACATTGCTAACAATTACAACCCTTCTATAATTTTTACTTCAGTCATCCCTCTCTCTAGTCACCACTTCTTTCTCTAACTCCTTCTTGTAACTCAACTGCAGTTGATCTCAGTGGGACCTCTGATTCATTGACTTTTGATTAGCTCTTTATCCCTTTCATTTCCCTCTTTACCCAGCTTATATCCTATGGTCAATCTTTACAATTACTCCCTTCAACACATCTTTAATTTTCCTGTCCCTCTCTTGTTTCATTGAGTTTGTTTAGCTGAATAATAGTGACCCAAAATGAATTCCTGGAACTCTAAATGTTACCTTATAATGAAAGCATGTATTTGCAGTTTATGATTAAGTTAAGGATTTTGAAATGGGAAATTTTTTTGGATTATCAGGGTGAGCTCTAAATCCAATCACAAGTGTCCTTATTAGAGACAGAAAAATTTCATACAGGCAAAAAGAGAAGACATACAGAGGAGAAGGCAATGTGAACAGGAAACAGAGATTATAGTTATGGGCCACAAACCAAGGCATAGAAGCTGCAAGAAGCAAGGAGCAGATTGTCCCCTAGAACCTTTGTAGAGAATGTGGCCCTGTTGACACCTTGACTTCAGTGATTATTTTCAGTCAGCAATAGTGATTTCAGATTTCTCTCCTACAGACCTATGAGAGAATACATTGTTTTCAGCTACCAAGTTTGTGGTGATTTGTTACAATAGCCATAAGAAACAATACACTTGGGTAAACCATAAAGTTGATTAAATCCCAACTTTCCATCTATTTTGGATCTGCTTCCATGCAGCTGGAGATAAACATATAACCAAATGACTCCTTTGTGCTTAAATTCATGATCATTAACTTCATATTGGTCTATCACGTAGCGTTATGATTTATTTCTTTAGCCCAGGAGTTGGCATACTTTTTCTGTAAAGGGCCAGGTAATAGATTTTTATACTGTGACCCATATGGTCTCTGTCAGAACTATTCAACTCTGCTATTATAGCACAAAAGTAGCCATACACATAATACATAAACAGATGAATGTGGCTGTGTTCCATAAAGCTGTATTTAGAAAAACAGACAGCAGACCAGATTTTCCTAAGCCCTGTACTAATACATTATCTCTTTCACCATATTAGATGGTAGTTGTACCTTTCTGTATGTCTTCAAATCTCCAACACCTCCTCCTCAGTCTCCTCCTCTTTATTTATGACCTTGCTTCTTGTGTCATGGAGAAAAGATCAAAAGAGAATTTCCCTATGTTCTTATTACAACTATATACCTTCCTGCATCTGAATTCAAACAATTTGTCTTTTCATGTGTTATCAGTGATGAATATACGTGAAAGAACCATGCGGACTTATAAGCAAAGGTCAAGTCATACATTTGTGTTCTAAATCCTATCCCTTTTTATCCATCCGAAGATATAGTTACCAAAATTTTCCAGTCTCCTGAATTTTTACTTTTCTCTTTTCACTTGACTTTTCTTATCAGCATAAAAACGTGCTGTTATTTTCCTATCCTTTAAAAGTATATTTGCTTAAAGATGTCTCCTTCTGATTATTGACCTATTTACCTTTTTCCCTTTGTAATAAAGCTTCCCTTTATAGTATGGAATATTTCTCTACTCCCTATCTACAATTCCTCTCCTCCCTTTTTTTTCTCATTTTTAAACCTTACCATGTAAAAATTGAAACATACATAAAAGAGAGAATAGTATAATAAACCCCCCGTACCATTACACTGCTTCAACATTTAATCATTCATAGCCAAACTTATTTCATCTCTACTTCCACTCTCCCCATACACTACTGAATTATTTCCAAGGAAATTTCTGTCATCAAATAATTATATCCACAGATATTTCAGTACGTGTCTCTCAAAGGCAGAAACACTTTCGTTTTTTTAAACGACAATAATACCGTTATCATACCTTAAAAACTCAATGTTAATAGCAAATACCCAGTATATGTTCAGGTGTTCCTGATTTGTCTTATAATTCTTTTTCATTTTTACTTTTCATTTTTCAGACTCAGTATCCAAACAAACTTGTTTTGACTTGATGTATTTCTTAAATATTTTTTAATCTATAAGTTACCCCTTTTTCCCCCTTTCCCCCAAAATTATTTGTTAAAAAGTCCAGTTTTTCCAACATCATTTGTTGAAGAGCCTATCCTTTACCCATTGTGTATTCTTGGTACCTTTGTCAAGAGCAGTTGACAGTTTATGTGTGGGTTTATTTCTGGACGCTATTCTTTTCCATTGGTGTATATGTCTGTCTTTATGCCAGTACTGTATTGTTTTAATTGCTGTAGCTTTGTAATATATTTTGAAATCAGAAAGTGTTCTTTGTCAAAATTGTTTTGAGTATTTGAGGTCTTCTATGGTTTCATATTAATTTTAAGATTTGTTTATTTCCATTAAAAATGCCATTGGAATTTTGATAAGGATTGCACTGAATCTGTTGATGGCTTTGGGAAATATGGACAGGTTTTTTGGTTTTTTTCATTTTCTCTTTTTTTTATAGAAAACTTTCAGACATTTATTACTTTTATATTGGTATCTGGAAACTGAGTTCTCTGAAGTTTATTAGGATTTGATCCTTGTTAATTTTTTTCCCAGATTCATTGCATTCAGAAGCTCTGTCTCCATTATAAATACCTTGGTAATTATTAAAAATAAAGTCTTCACAAAAGGCCTTCTTCCTAAGTTCATTACACATAAAATGTTGCTCCAAATTATGTCTGTGATAACTTTTGAACTGTGAGGTGGGATAAAGACTCTCCTATGTTTATCAAAATTAGGTGACTTTGGAACAAGAAGGGATTATTTGTTGTAGAAGAATAATGAACCCTCAGAAAAGGACTTTTCAAATTGATTACAATTACAATTTTTATATTCATTTTTAAATTTCTAATTTTCAGAAATGTTTGAAGTGATTTAAATCATTGGTTTCTGCATGGAATAGATGACTTTCCAGATTTTCCAAATTTCTTTTCAGAGAATATGTATGTTTAAAAAATGGAGTTGATTCTTTCTGTTTATAAGACATTGTTCTGCAAACCTAACTGGAGTTTTCCCTAAAATGTTTTATATTCTCTATCTCTTTTGGCAGTAAGGATTCAATTAAGGGTAATTGTCTCAGTTTAGTTATATCCATAATAACATTCTTTCTGCCCTTCACTTCCTTCCATCACCTTCTCAGTCTTTCATGAACTGTGAATTCTCAAAGCCAAGCTTCCATATCTTCCCAATAGCACTTTATGGAATAACTCTTCTTTGCTTGTCTTTGTCAACAATCCCAGGGTGTCATAAGAAGACGTAACTGGATGTAAGGCTACTGTCTCCTTTCTCTTCACATTTCAGGGTTCCTCTTTTGTTCCAAAAGGATGACCAGGTCTGGCTTTGACACAATGAGACCCAAGAGGAGTTTTCTATAGTTCTCTAACATCACATTCCTGTACAATTCCCGCTGAATGTGGTTCAGGCATCCCCACTCCTCCTGAGAGAATTCTTTGACCACATCACTGAAGGTCAGCAGTCCCTGAAAGCTGTCTATTTCCTCTTCTTTAACCTAATCCTCTAGATTTCTTTCTCAGAAGATGTTTGAGAGTAGTATGGACATTTTTTAACAATGTTAAGTCTTCTAGTCCATGAACACAGGATGTCTCTCCATTTATTTGTGTCTTTTAAATATCTTTTAGTAATGTTCTCATAGTTTTCAGTATACAAGTCTTTTGCCTCCTTCATTAAGTTTATTTCTAAGTATTTTTTTCTTTTTTGTTACTATTGTAAATGGGATTGTTTTCCTTATTTGGGGGTTGTTAGTGCATAGAATGCAGTTGAATTTTGTATATTACTTTGATAATATGCAACTTTACTGAATTTATTCATTAGTTTCTTGCAGTTTTTTTGGTGTTGTATTGATGGTTTTCTATGCACAAGGTCATGTGATCTGAAAGCAGAGAAAATGATACATTTTTCTCTCTAATTTCTATGCCTTTTATTTATTTTTCTTGCCTAATTTCTCTGGTTAGGAATTCTAGTGGTATGTTTAATAGAAGAGGTGAGAGTGAGCATCTTTGTCTTATTCCTGATTGTAGAGGAAAAGTTTGAGTATGAGTTAGCTGTGGACTTTCATGTATGGCTTTATTATGATGAGCTGCATTCTTTCTATACCTAATGTGTTGAAATTTTTTATCATAGGAGTGTTGGATTTTATCAAGTGCTTTTTCTACATCTGTTGAGATGATCATGTGATTTTTGTCCTTTGTTCTGAAAATACAGTGTATCACATTAATTGACTTGGATATATTGAACCATTCTTGCATCCAAGGGATAAATTACACTTGGTCATGGTGTCTGACCTTTTAATGTGCTGCTGAATTTGGTTTACTATTATTTTATTGAGGATTTTTACATCTGTGTTCATCAGGGTTATTGACCTATAGTTTTTGGTCTTTTGTAGTGTCTTTTTTGGCTTTGATGTCAGTGTAGTCCTGGCATCATAAAATATGTTTGGAAGTGTGCCCTATCCTTCAGTTGTGTGGGGTTTTTTGGTTTGTTTTGTTTTTTGTTGTTGGTTTTTTTTGTTTTTTTTTTTTAGTTTAAAAAAGATTAGTGTCAAATTTTTTAACAAGAATTTTTTAAATTTAAATTCAAGTTAGTTAACCTATAGTGTAGCATTGGTTTCAGGAGTAGATTTTAGTGATTTATTACTTACATATAATACCCAGTTGTCCATCTTAACAAATGCCCTCCTTAATGCCTCTCGCCCATTTAGTCAATGCCCCACCAACCTCCCCTTCAGCAACCCTCAGTTCTCTATATTTAGGAGTCTCGTATGGTTTGCCTCCTCTGTTTTTATCTTATTTCATTTTTCCTTCCCTTCCCCTATGTTCATCTATTTTGTTTCTTAAATTCCACATATGAATGAAATCAGATGATATTTGTCTTTCACTGACTTACTTTGCTTAGCATTATACACTCTAGTTCCATCCATGTTGTTCCAAATGGCAAGATTTCATTCTTTTTGGTTGCTGAGTAATACTCTGTTGTACATATATACCACATCTTCTTTATCCATTCGTCAGTTGATGGACTTTTGGGCTGTTTCCATAATGTGGCTATTGTTGATAGTGCTGCTATAAACATTGGGGTGAATGTGCTCCATTTGAAACAGTATTTTTGTATCCTTTCGATAAATACCTAGTAGTACACTTGCGTGGTCATAGGTTAGTTCTATTTTTAACTTTTTGAGCTACCTCCACACTCTTTTCCAGAGTGACTGCACTAGTTTGCATTCCTATCAGCAGTGCAAATGTGTTCCCCTTTCTCCTTATTTTTGCCAACATCTGTTATTTCCTCAGTTGTCAATTTTAGCCATTCAGACTGGTGTGAAGTGGTATCTCATTGTGGTTTTTATTTGTATTTCCCTAATAATAAGGGATGTTGAACATCTTTTCATGTGTCTGTTAGCCATCTGAATGTCTTCTTTGGAAAAGTGTCTATTTATGTCTTTTGACCATTTCTTCACTGGATTATTTGTTTTTTGGGTGTTGAGTTTGGTAAGTTCTTTATAGATTTTGGATACTAACCCTTTATCTGATATGTTATTTACAAATATCTTCTCCTATTCTGTTGGTTACCTTTTAGTTTTGCTGATTGTTTCCTTCACTATGCAGAAAGTTTTTATCTTAATGAGGTCCCAATAGTTCATTTTGGCTTTTGTTTCCCTTGCCTCTGGAAACATGTCAAGTAAGAAGTTGCTGCACCCAAGGTCAAAGAGGTTGTTGCCTGTTTTCTCTTCAAGGATTTTGATGGTTTCCTGTCTTACCTTTAGGTCTTTCATCCATTTTGAGTTTATTTTTGTGCATGGCGTAAGAAAGTGGTCCAGGTTCATTATTCATGTCGCTGTCCACTTTTCCCAACACCATTTGCTGAAGAGACTTTTTTTCCATTGGATATTCTTTCCTGTTTTGTCAAAGATTAGTCAGCCATGCATTTGTGGGTCCATATCTGTGTTCTCTGTTTCTCCCATTGATTTGTATGTCTGTTTTTGTGCCAGTACCATACTGTCTTAATGAATCAAGCTTTGTAAAACAACTTGAAGTCTGTGATATCTCCAGCTTTGATTTTCTTTTTCAACATTACTTGCTTATTTGGGGTCTTTTCTGGTTCCATACAAATTTTAGAATTCTTTGTACTTGTTCAACCCCAACTTATAATCTTACAATTATGGTTTTAAAGTCTAGTTCAGACATCTTACTTATATCTGTATTGACTAAATCCCTGGCCATCATTTCTTGCTGTTCTTTTTTTTGGGGTGAATTCCCCCATCTTTTCATTTTTGAGGAAGAAAAAAAATTAATAAAAAATTTCAAATTAAAACATTAAAAAATATAAAATAGAATAAATGAAATTAATAAAAAATTTGCTCTTTCCAAGGGAGAAAAAAAACAACATAAAAACAGAAGCAAAGAAAACAAACATGAACAATCAAAAACACACCCAAATGAGTCTAGACCGAATTTCCTCTAAATCTGAAACTTTGCAGCATACTATGATCCATAGACTAAGCGGGTGGAAAGGATTTGTGCTGGTCTTCTTGGGTAGGGGCCTGCTTCTCTGTTTCTCAGGCCAACTTGCCCTACTAGAGATGTGCCAGGAGGATGCAGGTAGTCAGGCCTTGGTGTAAAGGTTCCATTCTCCCCTTGGTGGTGCTGCTTAGTTCATGGGGGTCCATCAGTGCAGGTATGCTAGTAGTAAAAATGGCTTCACCCCTCTCTCTAGTCTCTAGAGCAGAAATTTCATGGCCTCAGAGATGCACAATCAGTCACCCTTCCTTTGTCTCAGGCTTTCCTCCACTCCCTGCCTTTACTCTGTGTCCAGGCTGTCTGCCTGCCGGGCAGTGCCTCCTTCCATAGCTTTATCTCAAATAGGGCTGTTTGAAAACCCCAGACACCCCCATGGTTCATACCTGCACTGATCCTCTGGGGGATGGTCTTGTGAAGCAATGGCCAGCTACCAACTTGTCCCAGAAAACATTTGTGCAACTATGCAGTGGCAGAGACTTTGAGTATGGTAAATTGCAACACATAACTGGTACCAGGGTTTGCTGCCCTCAGCCAGCATCTTTGTTCCTGTACCAATAAACACGGCAGCTCTCTGGGGCCTGCCAGGACTTTTGCCCACAGGCCATCTAGCCTCTACCAAATGCACTCTTAAGCAGAGAAACCACTCTCCCCATGTGGCATAGGGGCCCCTCAGACTGCACTGCCCATTCCTGGAATTTGCCAGGCTTCCTCATCAGAGCATCTCCAGGCACTGAGCTCAAAAGTTCAGACAAGACTGTGCTCCGCTGTTTACAACAAACTGGCCGTATTGAAACCCACTCCTTTTTCCAGTGGTTTTGTGGAACAGATTTCTTCTTCAGTCCTCTGCGAGTGGTTTCACTCTTTCTCTCTAGCTCTTTTCAGGGAGAGTGCTTTTCTTGCACAATCCCAGCATGCTGCACTCTGTCCCCCCTTTCTCTTTCTCTCTTTGTCCTCTCTGCTCAAAAACAGCTCCCTATCCTCTGGCACTGCAAGTTTTCTCCCCCCAAATCACCCCTCTTCACTGCATACCTGCCAAGATCTGTCGCTCAAATTTTGCAGATTGTTGTGTTAATCCTCAAATCAACTTTCTAGGTGTTCAGAATGATTTGATGTTGATCTAGGGACGAGAAAAGCTCAGGGCGCCTCTACTACTCTTCCATCTTAACTCCTCCTCTAGTGTTAATTATTTTTTAAAGGTTTGGTAGAATTCACCAGTGAAGTCATCTGGTCTGGGCTTTTTTTCTTAGGAGATTTTTCACTTATGATTCAATCAGCATAGGTCTGTTCAGGTTTTCTAATCTTCATGATTCAGATTTGGTAGACTGTACCTTTCTAGGAATTTATGTGTTTCTTCTATATTACCCAATTTGTTGGCATATAAATGTACCTAATAGTTTCTTATGTTTCTTTTTGTTTCTGTAGCATCAGTGATAATGTCTTTTCTTAAATTTTTATTTTACTTGAGTCTTCTGTCTCTTTTTAGTCTGGCTAAGAGTTTGTCAGTTCTAGTTTGTCTAGTTCTGTGAAGAATGCTGTTGGTATTTTGATAGGGATTGCACTGAATGTGTACATTGCTTTCAGTAATATAGACATTTTAATTATTCTTCCAGTCTATGAGCATGAAATGTTTATTTATTTTTGTGAGAGAGAGAGAGCAAGAGAGTGAGCGAGCACACAAGCAGGGGAGGGACAGAGAGAGAGAGAGGGAGACACAGAATCCGAAGGAGGCTCCAGGCTCCAAGCTATCAGCACAGACCATGACTCAGGGCTCGAACCCATAGACCATAAGACCATGAGACCATGAGACCATGACCTGAGCCAAAGTCATTCAACTGACTGAGCAACACAAGAGCCCTTAGACATTTTTATAATATGAATTTAATTTTTTGTACCTATATATTTTTTCCTTTAAAAAAAATCAGGTAGCAGAATGGACTGTCTGGAGCCAAGCGTAGACGCCCATGGTTGAGGGTAGGAAGGGCAGAGAGGCACTGCACGCTACACGGACTGGTGGGAGGGAGCCGGGGCGGTGGAGGGGCAGCCCGCCCAGCAAGGGAGAGCCCCCGGGTCTGGCTTGCAAAAGCGGAGGGGCTGGACTGTGTGAGTTCTGACAGCCAGCGGGACTTAACATCTGGAATGTTATAAGTTAACAGCTCTGCTCGGAGAGCGGGAGGGCGAGAGAACAACAAGAGGGAGAGGTGTTGAGCCCCAGAAGACAGAGTTCAGCTTGACAGGGAACAAAGGCGCTGGCATTTCTCTCCCATCCCCTAGCCGAAATCCCAAAGGGAACCAGTTTCTGTCACCGTAGTTGCTTGCACTGTGCAAACACCAATGCTGTGCTTCTGTGGATCAATCCCTCTGATGGGTCTGCCTGCCCCCCTCCCGGTGCTGCAGGGCCCCTCCCTCAGGGGACCACCCACAGCAAAGTGAGCTAAGCCTGCCCTTCCCACACCTGTGCACCTTGCAGATCCACCCTGGCTAATACGCCAGATCCCATAGAAGCAGCACCACAAGCCTGGCAGTGTGCAAGTAGCCCTACCACTCCACGGTGAGTTCTGCCCCTGGGAGAGGGGAAGATAAGGTACACACCAGTCTGACTGTGGCCCCACCGCAGACATCAAGTCTGACTGCGGCCCCGCCCACCAAAACAAGTTACTCCAGACAGCACAGGGGAAGTGCCCTGTAGTTCCGCCCCACTCTAGAGACTATCCAAAATGACGTAATGGAAGAATTATCCTCAAAAGAAACTCCAGGAAGTAGCGACAACTAACAAATTGATCAAAAACGCTTTAAGCAATATAATGGAACAAGAATTTAGAATAATAGTCATAAAATTAATCGCTGGGCTTGAAACAAGTATAGAGGACAGCAGAGAATCTATTGCTACAGAGATCAAGGGACTAAGAAACAGTCAGGAGGAGCTAAAAAATGCTACAAATGAGGTGCAAAATAAAATACGGGCGACCACAGCTCAGATTGAACAGGAAGAGGAGAGAATATGTGAATTAGAAGATAAAATTATGGAAAAAGATGAAGCTGAGAAAAAGATAAAAAAATCCAGGAGTATGAGGGAAAAATTAGAGAACCAAGTGATGCAATGAAATGCAACAATATCCATATAATAGGGATTCCAGAGGAGGAAGGGAGAGAGAAAGGGGCTGAAGGTGTACTTGAACAAATCATAGCTGAGAACTTCCCTGATCTGGGGAAGGAAAAAGGCATTGAAATCCAAGAGGCACAGAGAACTCCCTTCAGATGTAACTTGAATTGATCTTCTGTACAACATATCATAGTGAAACTGGCAAAATACAAGGATAAAGAGAAAATTCTGAAAGCAGCTAGGGAAAAATGCACTCTAACATATAAAGGGAAACCGGTAAGACTAGTGACAGATCTATCTACTGAAACTTGGCAGGCCAGACAGGAATGCAAGGAAATCTTCAATGTGATAAACAGAAAAAAATATGCAGCCAAGAATCCTTTATCCAGCAAGTTTGTCATTCAGAATAGAAAGAAAGATAAAGGTCTTCCCAAACAAACAACAACTGAAGGAATTCATCACCACTAAACCAGCCCTACAAGACATCCTAAGGGGGATTCTGTGAGTGAAATGTTGCAAGGACTACAAAGTACCAGAGACATCACTACAAGCATGAAACCTACAGATCACAATGACTCTAAACCCATATCTTTCAAATAACACTGAATGCAAATGGACTAAATGTTCCAAGCAAAAGACATAGAGTATCAGAATGGATAAAAATCAAAACCCATCTATTTGCTGTCTACAAGAGACTCATTTTAGACCTGGGGACACCATCAGGTTGAAAGTGAGGGGATGGAGAACTAGCTTTCATGCTACTGGAAGTCAAAAGAAAGCTGGAGTAGCCATATTTATATCAGACAAACTAGACTATAAATTAAAGGCTGTAACGAGATGAACAAGGGCATTATATAATAATTACAGGGTCTATCCATCAGGAAGAGCTAATAATTATGAATGTCTATGCGCTGAATACGGGAGCCCCCAAATATATAAAAACAATCACAAACATAAGCAACCTTATTGATAAGAATGTGGTAATTGCAGGGACTTTAATACTCCACTTACAACAATGGATAGATCATCTAGACACAGATTCAATAAAGAAACAAGGGCCCTGAATGATACATTGGATCAGATGGACTTGACAGATACATTTAGAACTCTGCATCCCAAAGCAACAGAATATACTTTCTTCTCGAGTGCACATGGAACATTCTCCAAGATAGATCACATAATGGGTCATAAAACAGCCCTTCATAAGTATACAAGAATTGAGATCATACCAGGCACACTTTCGGACCACAATGCTATGAAACTTGAAATCAACCACAGGAAAAAGTCTGGAAAACCTCCAAAGCATGGAGGTTAAAGAACACCCTACTAAAGAATGAATGGGCCAACCAGGCAATTAGAGAAGAAATTTAAAAAAATACATGGAAACAAATGAAAATGAAAATACAACAATCCAAACCTTGTGGGATGCAGCAAAGGCAGTCCTGAGAGGAAAATACATTGCAATGCAGGCCTATCTCAAGAAACAAGAAAAATCCCAAACACAAAATCTAACAGCACACCTAAAGGAAATGGAAGCAGAACAGCAAAGACACCCCAAACCCAGCAGAAGAAGAGAAATAATAAAGATCAGAGCAGAAATAAACAATATAGAATCTAAAAAAACTGTAGAGCAGATCAATGAAACCAAGAGTTGGTTTTTTGAAAAAATAAACAAAATTGATAAACCACTAGACAGGCTTCTCAAAAAGAAAAGGGAGATGACCCAAATAGATAAAATCATGAATGAAAATGGAATTATTACAGCCAATCCCCCAGAAATACAAGCAATTATCAGAGAATACTATGAAAAATTATATGCCCACAGACTGGACAACCTGGAAGAAATGGACAAATTCCTAAACATCCACACACTACCAAAACTCAAACGGGAAGAAACAGAAAATTTAAACGGATCCATAACTAGGGAAGAAATAGTATCAGTTATCAAATCTCCCAACAAATAAGAGTCCTGGACCAGAGGACTTCCCTGGAGAATTCTACTGGACATTTAAAGGAGAGTTAATACCTATCTTTCTCAACTGTTCCAAAAAATAGAAATGAAAGGAAAACTTACAGACTCATTCTGTGAAGCTAGCATTACTTTGATTCCCAAATCAGACAGAGACCCAGCAAAAAAAGAGAACTACAGGCCAATATCCCTGATGAATATGGATGCAAAAATTCTCAATAAGATACTAGCAAATCGAATTCAACAGCATATTAAAAGAATTATGCCCCATGATCAAGTGGGATTCATTCCTGGGATGCAGGGCTGGTTCAACATTCGCAAATCAATCAATGTGATAGATCACATTAATAAAAGAAAAGATAAGAACGATATGATCCTGTCAATAGCTGCAGAAAAAGCATTTGACAAAATTTAGCACCCTTTCTTAATAATAATCCTCGAAAAAGTCGAGATAGAAGGAACATACTTAAACATCATAAAAGCCATTAATGAAAAGCCCACAGCTAATATCATCATCAATGGGGAAAAACTGAGAGCTTTTTCCCTGAGTTCAGGAACACGACAGGGATGTCCACTCTCACTGCTGTTGTTTAACATAGTGTTGGAAGTGCTAGCATCAGTAATTAGACAACAAAAGGAAATCAAAGGCATCCAAATTGGCAATGATGAAGTCAAGCTTTCACTTTTTGCGGATGACATAATATTACACGTGGAAAACCCGATAGACTGCACCAAAAATCTGCTAGAACTGATACATGAATTCAGCAAAGTCACGGGATACAAAATCAATTTACAGAAATCAGTTGCATTCCTATACACTAATAATGAAGCATCAGAAAGACAAATAAAGAAACTGATCCCATTCACAATTGCACCAAGAAGCATAAAATACCTAGGAATAAACCTAACCAAAAATGTAAAAGATCAGTATGCTGAAAACTATAGAAACCTTATGGAGGAAATTGAAGAAGATATAAAGAAATGGAAAAACATTCCATGCTCATGGATTGGAAGTATAAATATTGTTAAAATGTCAATACTACCCAAAGCTATGTACACATTCAATGCAATCCCAATCAAAATTGCACCAGCATTCTTCTCGAAGCTAGAACAAGCAATCCTAAAATTTGTATGGAACCACAAAAGACCCTGAATAGCCAAAGTAATTTTGAAGAAGAAGACCAAAGCGGGAGGCATCACAATCCCAGACTTTAGCCTCTACTACAAAGCTATAATCATCAAGACAGCATGGTAGTGGCACAAAAACAGACACATAGACCAATGGAATAGAATAGAAACCCCAGAACTAGACCCACAAACGTATGGCCAACTCATCTTTGACAAAGCAGGAAAGAACATCCAATGGAAAAAAGACAGTCTCTTTAACAAATGGTGCTGGGAGAACTGGACAGCAACATGCAGAAGGTTGAAACTAGACCACTTTCTCACACCATTCACAAAAATAAACTCAAAATGGATAAAGGACCTGAATGTGAGACAGGAAACCATCAAAACCCTATAGGAGAAAGCAGGAAAAAACCTCTCTGACCTCAGCCGCAGCAACTTCTTACTTGACACATCCCCAAAGGCAAAGGAATTAAAAGCAAAAGTGAACTATTGGGACCTCATGAAGATAAAAAGCTCTGCACTGCCAAGGAAACAATCAACAAAACTAAAAGGCAACCAACAGAATGGGAAAAGATATTTGCAAATGACATATCGGACAAAGGGCTAGTATCCAAAATCTATAAAGAGCTCACCAAACTCCACACCCAAAAAACAAATAACCCAGTGAAGACATGGGCAGAAAACATGAATAGACACTTCTCTAAAGAAGACATCCAGATGGCCAACAGGCACCTGAAAAGATGCTCAATGTCACTCCTCATCAGGGAAATACAAATCAAAACCATACTCAGATATAACCTCACGCCAGTCAGAGTGGCTAAAAGGAGCAAATCAGGAGACTATAGATGCTGGCGAGGATGTGGATAAACCGGAACCCTCTTCCACTGTTGGTGGGAATGCAAACTGGTGCAGCCGCTCTGGAAAACAGTGTGGAGGTTCCTCAAAAAATTAAAAATAGGTCTACCCTATGACCCAGCAATAGCACTGCTAGGAATTTCCCCAAGGGATACAGGAGTGCTGATGCATAGAGGCACTTGTGCCCCAATGTTTATAGCAGCACTTTCAACAATAGCCAAATTATGGAAAGAGCCTAAATGTCCATCAACTGATGAATGGATAAAGAAATTGTGGTTTATATACACAATGGAATACTACTTGGCAATGAGAAAGAATGAAATATGGCCTTTTGTAGCAACGTGGATGGAACTGGAGAGTGTTATACTAAGTGAAATAAGTCATAAAGAGAAAGACAGATACCATATGTTTTCACTCTTATGTGGATCCTGAGAAACTTAACAAAAGACCATGGGGGAGGGGGAGAAAAAAAGAAAAAAAAAAGAGGTTAGAGAGGGAGGGAGCCAAAACATAAGAGACTCTTAAAAATTGAAAACAAACTGAGGGTTGATGGGGGGGTGGGAGGGAGGGGAGGGTGGGTGATGGGTATTGAGGAGGGCACCTGTTGGGATGAGCACTGGGTGTTGTATGGAAACCAATTTGACAATAAATTTCATATTTTAAAAAAATGAAAAAAAAGTCAGGTATTCCAGATGTACCATACAATGAGATATTTAGTCAATTATTTGATACTCACATGGGAATTTTCAAAGTTATTGAACACAATTTTACCTAACCTAACTTTTATTTCTATCTGCTTGATTTAATATTTGCTTTACATAGTTATGTTATTGTTCAAATAAGAGCAGACCAGAGTTCCTTCCTTTGTGCTGTTAGCATGCATCCACTTTCCAGGTTGGTTTTTGTCTTCCTCTATTTGACAGCATATTTAGAAATTTAGCTGTATTTCAAAATGACACAAAGTATACTTCTTTAGAGTCTATGAAAATTTGAAAGATGGTTTGCTTCTATACTGTTGTATTTCCAGATCTGCTCAGATATTACACCTTTTTCTTAAAGCATGCCTTTTCTCTGAATGTCACTGAAATTGTGATATTAAAACCTAAAACTTCTTCCCCTAATGGAATAAAATTTAGAGAACTGTTGATTTATGGGCTTCTCTCCCAAGAAACCATATTTTGAAAGATTGATGCATATAGTAGCATTTTACATTATGTGTGACTGATTATAGTTAGACCTAGACACTGTTTAATACTTTCCTTTTTAGAGGAGTGTGGGTTTTTTTGTGTTTTTTAATTAAAAAATTGCACTTTATTTGAGGCACCTGGTGATTTTATATTTATATTATTTATATTTATTTGAAGCGTATGGTGATTTATAGCATTTAAGATAACTTTAAGAAATCAAAAAGTATTATGAGAAAGAAAAAATTGTTGAATGAAACATTTATGACAAATCAGTGGCAGAAATATAATTGAATGAAGGGACATCCAGTTTCTTGATTTGATAATTTTACCATTTTTTGTCTTAACACTGTAAATCTTAAAATAAACCAGTGATAAGCCACATTATTAGGAGATATAATTTCTTGTAACAATTTTAGATTTGAATTTTAATTAGAGCTGGTGCTAGGACTTTATTGAGTACCACAGGGCCTTAAGCATAGGATAAAAATAGACTAAAATAACCACTTGTGGAATTTGTTGGATATGCGTGTATGTTACATAAGTCTAGTAGTCTCCTTTTATATCTGATAGAAGTTTTCTAATGGGATCATAATCTTTAGCATCATTTAGATAACATGATCGCCCTGGGAGGAAAAAAGATTAACCTTACTTAATGTTTAAGTGACATCTGATAACTTCTAAAATAGAGAGAACCAAGCCCTATGCACAGATATTTTTAGAATATTGTCTACGTAAGGCTAATTCATTAATATTAATGTATGAAGCAATAGTTTGGCTTCTTATAAAATCACTGAACATTTCCTACTTCTTCTGTCAAGTTGAAAGCTCTGAGAGTAGAATACTGCTCAAACTAAGACATCTAAGAATTATTTTATAAAAGAAGTCAGTTTACACCACATTGTGTGTACCAAAAATGTATGATAAAAATTATTAAAATGGAGATACTGCTTTTAACAAAGGATTCCCTGAAGAGTGTGGTTAACATTTTCATCATTCATTAATTTACTGAACATTTTTACCAAGCTTTAAGTGACCACTGTGTGTCAGTTACAAAACTAACTCAAAATGTAATCTGTACCTTCCTAATCTAATGGGAAATATAGGTCTCTGGGTAAATAATAAATATAACAACAACAACAATAAATCCCAGAATGCAGGTAAGAGTAAGGTACTACTTATAGTAGAAAAAGAGCATATCTCTGATTCTAGAATCTAGATAAATCCTGTAAAAGTGATATTTTGCTCCTGAAGGATGATTAGGAGTTTCAGGGATGCAGAAGGGCTTTCAGCTTAGGGGTAATACAAAGACAAAGAGGCAAGGGAATGCCTAATGCATTAATGAAACTACTGATAATTGTGCATGGCTAGAATGAAGAGGCTGTGAGAGTGTAACAGGAAATGAGAAAAAAAAAGGAGTCAAACATTGGGTTACAAAGGGAGTTGTTTCATCAAACTTAAGATATTAAATATAAAATAAGGATGCAACATGACAAAAATTACATTTTAGAAAGGTCTGACTGGTGCATCTATGATAAGAATACTGTTAAAACTGTGGTTAGAAATTATAAACTCTTAAATAACAATCTGGAAGTAGAGGAATAAGTATTTTCAAGATAAATTAAGCTAAGTAGAAATATGACTCAGTTACTAATTGTTGTAGGGACTAAGAGGAAGACATCCAAGAATATTTCCACAATTCTGACATGGACTTCTGGATGAAGTAATATTTACTACAGCAAAAATTGGGGAAAAGTAAAGGAGAAGCAGATTTTAGGTAGGGACAGAAAATTAAAATATTTCAGAGCAACTCTGAATTACCTTTAAACATCACTATTACCAATAAATTTGGACCTTTTTTTTTTTCTGGAATGGTTTCACTTATGGCAATAACCACTATCTACATATTTCTTTATTTTATTACATAGGTAGTAGACTATTTCATTCAGAAAAGTCATATAATTAAAACTTTTAAAAGAAATCTGTATTAAGAAAATTAATGAATTATCATACTTAATACTTAAAGTAAGTTAGGAAAGCCAGGCATAGTTATGCTTCAATAGGCAATTGTTGACAACATACAAAAAGAGATATGGAACACTTTACATAATAAAGCAAATGTTAGGCTACCAAAAGGTGTCTCAGTAAATTTAAAAAGATTAAAATCATATAAAGTATCTTCTCTGACCACAATGGGATGAAGCTAGAAATTAACAAAGGGGGGAAACTAGAAAATTGACAGTATATGAAAATTAAGTAATTCATTCTTAACCAGTGGTTCAAAAAGTAGTCATTAGTAAAATATTTTGAGACAGATGAAAACAAAACACAACATACCAGATTTCATGAGATGCTGTGAAAGCACTGTTCAGAGGGATATTTATAGCTAGAAATGCCATCATTAGAAAGGAAGAAATATCTTCAATGAATGAGCTAACTTTATACCTTGAAGAACTGGAAAAGAAGTGACAACTAAACCCCAAACTAGCAAACACAGTTGTGACAACAACATAAGAGTGGGAGGAGGATAGAGGTATAGAGTAGCAGAGTTTTGTTTTTTTTTATGCTATTGAAGTTATCAATTCAACCAGATGGTTATAAATTTAGGAAGTTAAATATATTCCTCATGAAAGCCACAAAGAAAATATC
Source organism: Panthera tigris (assembly GCF_018350195.1). NCBI lineage: Eukaryota > Metazoa > Chordata > Mammalia > Carnivora > Felidae > Panthera > Panthera tigris. The sequence goes on from NC_056665.1 coordinate 112,172,817, forward strand.
TAAAAGATACATAACAGAAAATGACAAAGGAATCAAAATACAGTAAAACCTTGGTTTCCAAACATAATTTGTTGTGGAGACATGCTTGTATATCAAAGCAAATTTCAAGAACCATTGCCTCAGTTGTGATCATGTGACATTCAGTATCATATACTACTCATAAGACATCACTCATTTATTAATTTGAAATTTATTAGAAATGTTTGCTCATCTTGCAGAACACTCACAGAACATGGTATTTGCAATCAAGCTTTTACTGTAATTCATTACAAAGAAAAAGAAAAAAATCAGCTAAACACAAGATAAGACAATAATGCAAGGATAGAAAGAGGGAAAAAGAAAAGGGAGAAAGGAAGAAAATGATAAGGATTTGGATGGAGACAAATGAAATACAGAAGAATAGAAAACCAACAGAGAAAATGAAACCAAAAGTTTGTTCTTTGAAAAGATTAAGAAAATCTTAGCTAGATTGACTAAGAAAAAAGAGAAGATACAAAAGCTAGTCAGAGATGAAGGTGGGAATATTACTACCAACTTTCAAAAATAAAAGGATTATAAAGAATACTGTGAACAATTGTATGCCCACAAATGGATGACCTAGATGAATAGACAGATTCCAAGAAACATGTGAATTACCTCAACTGACAGAAGAAATAGGAAATATCAGCAGATCTATGACAAATAAAGAGATTGAACAGTAATCAAAAACCTCCCAACAAAGAAACATCTAGGACCAGATGGCTTCATTTGTGAATGAAACCAAACACTTAAAGAAGAATTAACACCAGTGCTTCTCGACATCTTCCAAAAAATTCAAGAGGATAGAACATCTGTAATGAGGCCAGCATAACCTTGATACGAAAGCCAGAAAAAGACATCACATCATATGTATCCATTATGAATACATATAGGTACAAAAAATACTAGGAAACTGAATTCAACAACATATCAAAAGGATTATACACCATGACCAAATAAGATTATCACAAGAATTCAAGAATAATTCAATATAATAAAATCACTGTAATACAATACATTAAAGAATGGAGAAAAAAAAAAACCCACATCATCATCTCATTTGACACAAAATGCATTTAACAAAAATTTAAAATCTAACACCCTTTTTTGATGAAAATACTTTGAAAACTAGGAGTAGAAGGGCACTTCCTTAACATGATAAAAGACATGAAAAACACATCTAACATGCTCAGTGGTGAAAAACGGAAAAACTTTTCTTTTAAATCCAGGAACAAGACAAGAGTGTTTATTTTCACCACTGATATTGAACACTGCATTGGAAGTTCTAGCCAAAGCAATTAGACATGGAAAAGAAATAAAAGACATCCATACTGTTCAGGAAAATGTAAATCTATTGCTATTCACAGTTAACTCTGATTCTATATATAGAATATCCTATGGAATGCAAAAAAAAGTTATAGCCAACAAAAGAGCCCACTAAAATTGCAGGGTAGAAGAACACAAAAATTATGCAGTTCTATATACCAGCATAAACAATCTGAAAAGGAAATTAAAAGCAATTCCTTTTAAAATGCCATCTGAAAAGTAAAATGTCTAGGAATAAATTTAACCTAGGAAATAAAAGACTCGTACAGTGAAAAATTACAAAAGCTGCTGAAAAAAACTGAAGATTAGCTAAAGAAATGAAAAGTCATCCCATGTTCATGGATTGGAGGACTTCATATTATTAAGATGTCAGTACTAGTCAATGTGATCTACAGATTCAGTGTAAACCCTATCAAAATTCAAACAGCCTTTTATAAATAGAAATGAGAAAACCATACCTGAAATTATGAAATTACAAGGGGCCACAAACAGCCAAAACAATTATATAAAAGAAGAACAAAATTGGAGAATGTTTCCCAATTTCAAAACTCACTACAAAGGTTACCAAAATCAAAACAGTGTGGCACTGTTATAAAATAGACCTATAGACCAGTGGAATAGAATTGAGGAACCAGAACTAAATCCATACATCTATGGGAAATTGATTTTAGACAAGGATGCTAAGTCAAAGTTGTAACAACAGCTTTGGGAAAGAAAAGTCTCTTTAACAAATACTGCTAGAACAGCTGGATGATCTTGGATTTGGCAACGGATGTTTGTTTTTCATCATGTTAAGTGTACTCTTTAATCCCCATCACCTATTTCACCACCACCCCCAACCTCCCCTCTAGTAAACCTCAGTTCTCGATGGTTAAGAGTCTATTTCTTGGTTTATCTCTTTTTTCTCCTTTGTTCATTTATTTTAGTTCTTAAATTCTACACTTGAGTGAGATCATATGGTATTTGTCTTTCTCTGACTTATTTCTCTTAGCAGTATATTCTCTAGCTCTATTTATGCTGTTGTGAATGGCATTCTTTTTTATGGCTGAATAATATTCCATTGTATATATAACACATCTTTATCCATTTATCTTCGATGGACATGTGGGCTGCTTCCATAATTTGGCTGTTGTAAATAATGCTTCAGTAAACATAGGGATGCATGTATCCTTTTGAATTACTGTTTCTGTGATAATGGATTTTTATATACGATACCAATAACATTAGCAACGACAACAAAAAAAAAGATAAATTGGACTTAACCAAAATTAAAAGCCTTAGTACATCAACAGACATTATCAAGATAGAAAATGAACTGGGTGTTGTATGGAAACCAATTTGACAATAAATTTCATATTAAAAAAAAAGAAAATGAAAGAGATAAAATATTTGGAAATCATATATTAGATAGCATTTAATATCCAGAATATGTAAAGAACTACAACTAAATAACAAAAAGACAACCCAATGTGAATGAAAATGGCCAGAGGACCTGAATAGAGATACTTCTCCAAAGAAGATAAACAAATGGCCAGCAAACATCTGAAAAGATGCTCTACATCACTAGTTGTTATGGAAATACAAGTCAAAACTACAAAGAATTACCAGTTTATACTTATTAGGGTGGCCATTAAAAAAAAACACACACACACTGGGGCGCCTGGGTGGTTCAGTCGGTTGAGTGTCCGACTTCGGCTCAGGTCATGATCTCACGGTCTGTGAGTTCAAGCCCTGCGTTGGGCTCTGTGCTGACAGCTCAGAGCCTGGAGCCTGCTTCGGATTCTGTGTCTCCCTCTCTCTCTGCCCTTCCCCCGCTCATGCTTTGTCTCTCTCTGTCTCTCTCTCTGTCTCTCTCTCTGTCTCTGTCAAAAATAAATAAACATTTGAAAAATAAATTAAAAAAACACACAACGATAAAAATAACAAGTGTTGGTAAGCATGAATTAGAACCCTCACACATTGCTGGTGGTGACGTAAAATGGTATAGCCACTGTGAAAAACTGTTTGGCAGTGCTTGAGTGCTAAACTTAGAGTTACCATATGACTGAGCATTTCCACCTCCTAGGTATATACCTAAAAGAATTAAAAAGAGAGACTCAGATACTTATATTCCAATGTTGGTTGCAGCATTATTCATAATAACAAAAAAATGGGAACAATTTTAAGTGTTCACTAACAGATGAATAGATAAAATGTAGTGTATATGCATCATGAGATATTATTCAGTCATTAAAAGGAATAAAGTGGTACTTGATACATGCTACAATGTGGATGCAGCTTGAAAACACTATGCGGAGTGAAATTAGCCACACACAAAAGGACAGATATTTTATGATTCCACTTATATGAGGTTCTTAAAGTAGTCGAATTCATAAAGAAAAAATCTGGAGAAAATGGGACATCAATTACTTAATAGTTATAGATTTTCTGCTTATGTGATAGAAAGCTTGGAAATAGTAATGACAGTTGCATATCACTGTGAATGTAATTGACATCACTGAATCATACATGTTAAAATGCAAATTTATTACATGTATTTTCCATGGCAAAATAAAAAGGAAAACAAAAACCAGTTGACCATAAATGTGACTTTAATTTATGGACTTTTAGTTGTACTCTGTTGCTATATGTCTGTCCTTATACCAGTACCACTTTGTATTGATTCCTGTAGCCTTCTAGTAACTTGAAATCAGCAAGTGGGAATCCTCGAACTTTCTTCTTTTCGTGATTGACTATTGTGTGTCTCTTGAATTTTCATATGAGTTTTACAATCTTCTTATGAATTTTAGAACTCGGTTCTTAAGCCAAGCTCTGCCATTACTAGTTCTGGGAATTTCAAAAAAAATTGCTTGTCTCATTTTTTTCATAATCATCATAGGTTATAGGAGTTAAATGAGAAAATACATGTAAATACATGTAAATGCTCAATATACTAATACTAGTAGTATTGGTACTATTATTACCACTGTCACTGTCAATGTAATACCATTTTTATATATTGACTAGAGTAAATTAGAACTCTACTAGTGTGTAGTCTTTCTTCAACAATGAGAAGTGTATTGTAATGGAAAGAACATGAAAATTGGAAAGATTCTGCCTTGAGTGCAGTAACAATGGAATATTGATAGTATGCTAAATTTATAAGTATTTTAAATCTGGCTATGTTTCTTGATGCCACAAAAATAGAAATGTATCTTCAGTAATCAGTTCATGGGACAAAATTGATGGTGAAGTTACCGTAATTTGGTTTTAGTTGTGGAATAGGAAAAAAAGATAGTTTGAAGTAAGTTTATTCTTGAAATTTCTTTTTTTTTATTTTTAAAATTTTTTAATGTTTTTATTTATTTTTGAGACAGAGAGAGAGCATTAGCAGGGGAGGTGCAGAGAGAGAGGGAGACACAGAATCTGAAGCAGGCTTTAGGCTCTGAGCTGTCAGCACAAAGCCCAACGTGGGGCTCAAACTCATGGAGTGTGAGATCATGACCTGAGCTGAAGTCGGACACTTACCGACTGAGCCACCCAGGCACCCCCTGAACTTTCTTTGTTTAAACTCACTTATGACTCAGTTTTTTTGTTTGTTTCTTTTTTTTTTTCATTACTTCTAGATTGTTTCTTTTTATGAGATTTTTTTTCTGAAGTTATATCAGCTTAAATTTTTTTTTATTCTATGTTATGTATAATACAGGGGCCCTCCAAGTCTCCTTTGTTTTAGAATACAATTATCCTACTGTTTTGTCAGCATACTATTCATATGCATATTATTTGTATCTCCCATATCCATTTTAATCCAAGTAGGTTCATATTAAATCATATTTTACTTGCCTTTTTTTAACAGTTAAAACCAGAGATGGCTGGGTGGCTCAGTCAGTTGAATATCCAACCCTTGATTTCAACTCAGTCCATGATCATAGGGTCATGGGATCAAGCCCCTCATAAGGCTCTTTGCTGAGCATGGAGCTTAAGATTCTCTCTCTCCCTCTGCCCCTCTTCCCCACTGACTCACTCACTCACTCAATCTCTCTCTCTCTCTCTCTCTCTCTCTCTCTCTCTGTCTCTCTCTCAAATAAAAAATAAATTAATTAAATTAAAACATTTAAGACCATTATGATTGAGAGGTGCCTGGGTGGTTCAGTCGGTTAAGCGTCCAACTCTTGCTTTCAGCTCAGGTCATGATCTCACAGTTTGTGAGTTCAAGCCTGATGTTGGGCTCTGTGCTGACAGTGTGGAGCCTACGTGGGATTTCTCTCTTCTTTCTCTCTGTCCTTCCCCAGCTTGTTCTCTCTGTCTCAATATATAAATAAACTTTTAAAAAAAAAAGACCATTATAATTGATTTGAGCTGATGTAGGAATACTAATCTGGAAGTTTACCTTCCCTAGGTTGGGATTTCAGGAAAGGCAGTATTTGAGTACTGTTAGTCAACATTAATCAAGAGAAAATGAGTTGTTTATTGAAGTTTATCATAGCAACTTTTAAATTTTTCTTCCAGAAGTCAACTGTTATCAACACTGCATCTTTGAATCATAACTGTACTAACAAATCAAAAGTATTTCTGTAATAGCCATTTATTTAAAAGTTGTTGTAGGCTGCTTGTGTTATTATCAGTTTATTTTACAATGATAGGTATTTTTTTAAAAACTCTTTTTTTGAAATAATTTCAAACTTTCAACTTCTGCCTAGTTCTATTGGGACACTTTACTGCTTTATATTACAGATACTTGTTTACTCAATCTGCTTCCATACAAGACTGTGATTTCTTTGCATCCTCATTCCCTTGGTTGTATCTATTACATAACATAAACTCAAAGAATAAAATTATTAACCCATTATTTGCAAGACTCTAAATTGAAGTCCTTGAGTTTTCAATAGTTTTTTTGCTCTAATTTCTTCATTGATATCCCAACAATCTCAACTTTTAATTTAAAAACTTAAATAATTGACAGTGAAAACATTTTTTAAATGCCTACTTCAAACATCTTACAGATGGTTATATAGGGGCATCTGGGTGGCTCAGTCACTTGAGTGTCTGACTCTTGATTTCAGCTGAGGTCATAATCCCAGGGTTTTGGGATTGAGCCCCAGATCGGGCTCTATGCTGAGCATGGAGCCTGCTTGAGATTCATTTTCTGTCTTCTCTCTCTCTCTCTCTCTCTCTCTCTCTCTCTCTCTCTCTCCTTGCTCCTCGCTCATCTCTCTCTTCTCTCTTCTCTCTCTCTCCTCCCCCTGTGCCCCTGTCCCTGACTCACATTCTCTCTAAAAAAAATTTAAAAATGGTTATATAATTTTTCATTTTAGTAGCTATGTCCTCTTGCTAGTTACTTATTATGGTCTTCTTTGGTATATCACTTGTATATATTGTATAATATGAATTAAGTTAAATGTCATGAGTGTTTTCATCATTCAGTTGTGGCACTTTAAATCTAGGAAGTAATTCTCAAATCAAGATATGAACCCTATTTCCATTAGCAAGTATAAATAGTAATATTAAAGAGTTTAAATGTAGACTTTTCAATAAAATTCATTTGGCCAGATAGTTATTTTTTAATGGAAACCAGAATGTCATTTTTATACGTTTATTTATTTATTTTGAGAGAGAAAGAGAGTACATAAGCAAGCACGCATGAGTGGAAGAGGGGCAGAGAGAAAGAGAAAAAGAGAATTCCAAGCAAGCTCCATGCTGTCAGCACAGAGCCTGACTTGAGGCTTAAACCCATGAAGCATGAGATCATGAGCTCAGCCAAACTCAAGAGTTAGACACTTAATCACCAGCAGCCCCAAAAATGTCATTTATTAATTTACTTTTGAGACAGGAGATGATATCCTAAAGTATCTAAAGTGTGTAAATGCCTTATTTGTGATTCTCTCTTTTCTAAAATTGAGATACTTATAAAGTCAAATAAGTAATCAGAAAGTTCCTTTTTAAGCACTGAATCTGAGTAATGATAGGTAAATAATCTTGGAGTTTAAGAACTTAGAGTTCCTATTTGATGGATATATGATAATCGCCAAGAAATGCAAGCTATCTTTAATTTAAAAATTTTAGTAGTGACTTTTTAAAAACTGAAAAGAAGTAGATGGTGTTAACTTTAATAACATAATTTAACTCAATATATCCATCATATTGTTTTAAAATGTACTCAGTTGTTTTAAATTAGTCTTTTTTGTATCAAGTATTTGAAATCTGTTATATATTTTACAATTAATGTGCATCTCAGTTGCCTCCTTCAATTGTGAAAATTACTGGATCACTCTGTGTCTCAATTTCCCCATTTTTACAATGATAACAGTTATAAGAATTAGATGATACATCACATGCCTGGCAAATAATAAGCATTACATAAATCTTAGCTACTTTCCAAAAAAAAAAATTTCAAACAGGTGAACATGGCATATAATAACCTCACTCCCTCAAGACAAAGATTGTATTTTAGGAATTAAATTGTAATCCTCAAAACACTCATCTCTTTCCTTTGGACAATGCTGGACACACCTCTCTGACTCTTGTTTAAATTATTTTTTTTAATGTTTATTTTTGAGAAAGTAAAAGCGCTAGTGGGAGAGGGGCAGAGAGAAAGGGAGACACAGGGCTCCATGCTAACACCAAAGATCCAAGATGTTGGGCTCCTACCCATGAGCCATGAGATCATGTCCTGAGCCGAAGTCAGATGCTTTACCAACTGAGTCACCCAGGCACTCCATACATTATTTTTAAAAAGAAGCAAAATCATTATTGGTTCATTAATTGTGACTCATGTACAACACTAAGATATTAATAACAAGGAAAACTATGATGGGAAATCTGGGAAATAAATCTCTTTACTTTCTACTCAGTGTTTTTTGTAAATTCAGAAGTACTCTAAAAAGTAAATTCTGTTAATTAAAAACAAACCAATAAGGAAACTACTGTGTCTGCTATTAGTGCTTCATACATCTTAGTTGTGACAGAATCCGTCAGTAAAAGTGGTAGCATCATTAAAAGTATCAATGAGAGAAGTTTACTTATAGTTAAAAATATAACTTAATATTTCCTCTTTTTGTCGTCATTCATTATCTACCACTTTTTAAGTAATATATGGAAAACCTAAGCATAAAATGTTGTTTTTACGTCATGGTTACTGGGGTGGGCAATGGGCAATTACTGGTGGCATTTTGATGCTAATGGAAGAAATAGTCCATATATTTTTTACACTATTGCTGGTTTTGAGAATATTTTCTTTTCCTAATTTCAGGTTGGGTGGGACTATATCAGCATACAAGATAGTACCAGATGAAATAGAAGAAATCAAGGTATAGTATGGCATTTTTCACCTCTACAAAGACTTAATATCTTGACAGGTCAGGGAAGTGGGGGGAAGGATTGCTTTTTCTTTGTACTATTGAATCTTTGGGTGTGTTAGGATATCATTTATTTCACAGTTATTCTCTTTTAATTAATATATATATATATCAGATAGATTTCAATTACCATTATCAATGCATTTCTATGAAAAATATTTGGAAAATCAAAAAAGAACCCTTTCCTATAAACTACGTTAAAAATCTACTTAAGAAACACTGTATAAAAGCATTAGAATGCATAACAGATTATCTTTCTATTTTGTTTTAATTTATTTTCCTTGTAAGCTTTCACTAACTATAAATAGTACCAGTCTTCTAGAAAATATTTCCTGGTTCCATTGAAAACACAGTATGCAAACTGCGACTTAAAATTTGTAGTACATTAAATGAAAAATTGATCTTATTCTTTGAAAATCACATCATTATTGCATTCTTCTGTTTTTAACATTTTACTAAGTCCTGTGGATTATTAGTCTTCTAGCATAACATGTGGCATAACATGCTCTGTAAGAGCAATTTACAATCCAATGAGAATTGAACTTACTATCTGTTACATAAATAAAATTTAACAACTGAGTAGCAATAGTCAAGGGTAACAGTACTGAGTTAAATTCTTAACAATGACATGTAAAGATCTCAACAAATCATTAAGCTTGATTTAATCAAACTTTCCAGAATTGAGTTCAATAAACTCAAATCTTAGTAAATTATTTTTTAATTTGCTTGCATTATTTTTAAATCCGTTAATGTAATTGGTCTCTATTAAATAATATACTATTAGTTATAACATGTCAGGTGTTCTGTATAGCCAATATCAGGAACTAATTCAATAATTACATTCTAGCATAAAAAAGTGTCAAATGACTCATTCGAACTTGATATAAATTCATAAAATAGTTTGGTTTGGAGAAACCTTAGGTCTAATCCAGCTTATGTTACTGAAAGAGGAGATATAAGGAATAAATTTGAGAGAAAAGAGGAATAATTTTGGACTTAATAATTTGAAATCTCTCTCAGATAACCAAATACTCATTAAATCATTGGATAAATCAGCCTGAAATTCAGAAGGAAGATAATTTTATCTTTCTGTTGATAATGGGATTTGTCCTTATCCAAGAATTGCTTGAGGCCATGCTAGTAAATGGAATCACCTAAAAGGATATACGAGGTAATAACTGTGAACCAAAACTGTTGACCCATTTAAGAGCTAGAGGATTCATGTATTTTTTATTAGCTTAATTAATTAGCAAAAACATTGCCAATTTTTTAATATTTTCCTCTAAAGAAGTAATTTTTCATTGTATTTTTTGAAATTTTAGAGTTATAAGAGTTATCCCTCAAGAAATTCCTTCAAAAAAACATAATTCATGGATGACATTAATATATGATTTTTTAAATTAATTGATGGCATTATATCTAAAACAGCTTCAGAGAGTTTGAGGCTTGAGGCATAAAAACATATGAAATTGCTTCCTGCTTTTTAAGGTGTCAGAAGAAAACCTTTTATAAAATATTTCATCAACTTTTATTTGATGGCACCAGTAGCATTTTCAACTGAAATCAGATATAATCTTTTTTGTTTGAATTGCAGGAAATGTGAAATACCTAGTTGTAATGTTCATTTTAGTTGGCAAATAACAGAGTAATTTTAAATATCTAAATAGTACAATTGCATTTAAATTTGAAATATATCCACAATATAACATGTATAAGTAATATATATGTGTATGTTTATTAGTAAATTATAATTGATTAATGAGGGGCACCTGGGTGGCTCAATTGGTTGAGCGTCCGATTTCTGCTCAGGTCGTGATCTCCTGGTCCGCGAGTTCGAGCCCCACTTTGAGCTCTGTGCTGACAGCTCAGAGCCTGGGGCCTGCTTCAGATTCTGTGTCTCCCTCTCTGTCTGCCCCTCCTCCCACTCATGTTCTGTCTCTCTCTCTCGGTGTCAAAAATAAATAAACATTGGGCGCCTGGGTGGCGCAGTCGGTTAAGCGTCCGACTTCAGCCAGGTCACGATCTCGCGGTCTGTGAGTTCGAGCCCCGCGTCAGGCTCTGGGCTGATGGCTCGGAGCCTGGAGCCTGTTTCCGATTCTGTGTCTCCCTCTCTCTCTGCCCCTCCCCCGTTCATGCTCTCTGTCCCAAAAATAAAAAAATAAAAAAATTAGAAAAAAAAACGTTGAAAAAAAAAATAAACATTAAAATATAATTGATTAATGAAACAATTCAATTTTTATAAGGTATGGTAATCTTTCACAATTTTTCTAGCACCAGAAATTATTATTTAGTTCATGCATAGTTTGAATTAAGCATGTATTTATTAATTACAATATATCACCTCATAGTCAATGGATGCTTGGCCAAAGGCTTAAGGGATAAAGTGCAAATACATTCCTGGCCCAGTTATGCCCATGTGTTCCACTCAATACCCTGAGTTTTTATTGTTTTCCATTCCTTGCTTTTATTTAGTTTTCCTTTATATACATCCCTAAATATTATAATATATTTGTATTTCTCTTTGAATTTTAAATGAATTATTTTGTGCCTTACTTTTTTGGTTCAACACTATGAGATTTATTCATAGTGTTTTCTTTCGCTAAGATTTTGGAGGGTTTTGTTTTTGTTCTTTTTGTTTTTGTTTTTTTGCTGTAAAATACTCCATTGTACCACAAATTATTGAGACTTCCCCTTCGCAGTGGGCATTCAGCTTGCTTCCATTTGGAGCTATTATGAGATATGATGTTATAAAATTCTTATAAAAGCATCCTGTGTAAAGTTTGTCTGAGGTATATACTAAGGAATGGAATTTCTGGGTTTTAAGTAATGTGTATTTTCAGCTTTTCTATATGAAGTCAAACTGTTTTCTAAGATAATTATACCAGTTATACTACCACCTTGGGTGTATTTATTTTAAATAGAAATATTTAAATATTCTTTAACTGTAATTTATATCGGTATAAATTTTTATATATGGGATGACTAAACTTACAAAATATTTTCAAATATATTTTTATTTTCCCAGCCCAATTTATTGCAAAAGCCATCTTGTCCACTACTTGTTTGAGTTGCCTCATTTATCATATACTAAATTTTCATGTGCCTTGGTACATACATATACATACACAAGTCTGTCTTTTCCTGAACTTTTGTTTCATCCATCTATTTACCAGTTTCACTGCTAGCACCACACTGTTGTGGTTATAGTGCTTTTAAAACATAATAGGAAATGTTTGGATGGGGAGGGGTGTTTGTTATTCTGTTGGTTCATGTATTAATTACTCCAGATAATATTACCGTAAGTTTATCAAATTTCAAAGGTATTCCTACTGATGAGACTTCTGATTCTAGCCAAGATATAGTAGCCCTATTCTTCCCAGATGTTTTCTTTTATAACTAAAAACCCCTGGACATTGCAAAATAAACAAGCATAGAAAGACTCTCAAGGGTAGGAAGAAGAAATCAGACTTTATAAGGACTTTAGGACTTGAGGAATGACACAGCAGTGAGTTAGCTGGGTTTCCTTTTTGCCTCCTATTTAAACTGAACAGAACACTGATGAAGCCTCTAACCTGGAAATACCCACAGGTACAGACAAAACAACAAAAAACTACAAAGGTCTGTCTCCTCAAGCCAAAGGACCCAGGACAAGGGTGGACTAACAGAACAAAACCCTTTGTTAATACTCAGCCTACTCCAGCCAAACACTAGTGGGGAAACTACTTAGTTCCCCCATGGTTTTAGCAGAGCCAAGCAGGAAGCTGATCTTCCTCACCCCCTGCTACCCCTAAAAGCAGATGGCAAAGCTTTGAATTTCTCCCCTGGTAGTGTTTGTTGGCAGGGCTGAGACGTTCAGTCTTCCACATGACAGAACAGATAGTGCTCTGATTTACCTGCCAGTATATTGTAGGTGAGGCCAAGTGGGTAGTTGATTTTCCATCAGCCCAGCGGAAACAGGCTGTGTTCTGCTTCCTACAGCAGGGTATTGTTAGTGGAGTCCAATGATGAGCCAAGTCTCCACCCCCACCCAGCAGCAATAAGACTAAAGAGACAGTGCAAGGTGGAACTACTCATCACTCTGCTTTACCTTCCCTTTCCTGTGTCACTGAGGCCTATAAGAGAAATGTAACTCCATCCCTGTCTGCATCAATAAGACTGAATGAGATGGAAATAATTGATACTTCATTCTCAGTACAAGTTAATCTTCTACTCGCCCTTTTGGTATCAGCAGGGCCCAGCAGGGAGCTGAACATATAACTCTACTTTCAGTAATGTGGAGGAAGGTGATGCCCCACTTTGGCCAGAAAGGTTTCAGCAGGGCCAAGAGAGGACCTAAACTTCTACCCTACTGTCTTTAATGAAGCAGTATGAAGCAGTGCCTCAATTTTGCCAGAGAGGTGTCAGTGGGACCCAGCAAGAAGCTGCACATATATATTCATATAGCCCTCATACCACACTACAACAAAGAGACATCTGCTTAAAAAAAAAAAAAAAAAGATTAAATAAGATGTAGAGTCTCATAATTTCCAGAATGCCCTGGGTATAGTAAAAAAATCACTCATCATACCAAGAGCAGGAAAAATCACAACCTCAGTGGAAAAAAATAGTCAATAGACACCAACACAAAGATGAATCAGACCTTAGAATTATCTGACAAAGATTTCAAAGCATTTATCATAAAAATGCTTCAACAAGCAATTACTAATTTTCTTGAAACAAATAAAGAAAATAGAAATGACAAAAAGGAACAAAATGTTAATTACGGAACTGAAAAGTACAATCACTAATATGAATGGCTGATTGGAGGAGGGAGGCAGGGAGCAGTTGTGCCAGAAGGAAGTGGAACAACATTTTTCAAGTGCTGAAAGAAAGAACTACCAATCACAAACTCCATATACAGTGAAGTTATTCTTCAGAAATGAAAGGGAAATAAGGACACAGTCAGACAAAAGAAAACTTAAGGAATTTGTCACTAGATAAAGTACCCTGTAAAAATGGCTAAATAAAATCTCTAAAGAGAATTAGAAAAGAAATGAAAAAAAGGAAATGAAAAAACTTAAAAAAGAGAGGAAAAGGAAATGACAGAAAAAGGCTTGCAATTTTTAAAAAAGGAAAGAACAGCTGAATGGATAAATATAGCAAGCTATCTTATAGTTTTCTTAAATCATATGTGAAGATTGAAGCAAAAATTTTAAAACTATATGATGTGCACAGTGCATGTAGAGTAAATGAATACAATCATATTTAAATGTGGGAAGGTAAAGGGAGACTAAGTGGAAGTAAATTTTGTGCATTTCATTTCAAATGATAAATGTCAATACCAGTAAATTGAGATAAGTTATATTTGTTTATTATAACATACAAAGCATCCACTCAAACCAACCACTAAAAAGCAATGTACAAAACACTGTACTCAAATACACTGTAAATTAAGATAGAATCTTAAAGTTTGTTCAAGTAATCCCCAATAAGGTATAAGAAAGAAGACAAATAATAAAATGGCACATTTTGGTACTAAGATGTAATTACCTTAAATATAAATAATTTAAATATACCAATGAAAAAGGTAGAAATTGATATATGGATTTCTAGAAATCCAATATATGTTATCCTCAAGAAATTCATTTGAAAAACAATGACATAGGTAGGTTGAAAATAAAAAGTTAGAAAAAGATATACCATGAATGCATTAATTTTTACAGAAGAGGAAATTTCTAAAGTCCATAATCCATGTTTCTTTCTCAAAAAAAAAACTAGAAAAAGATAAGCCAAATATTGTCAAAGCAAGAAGACAGGAAATACTCAAGAATTCTTAACAGTGAAATGGAAAACAGTAAAACAATGGAGAAAAATCAACAGAATAAAGAGTTCTTTTAAAAGCTCAATAAAGTTGATACACAGTAGACTAACAAAGATAAAACTGATACCAGGATTGAACAAAGACCACCACTACAAATCTTCCATCAATTAAGTGGATAATTAGAGAATACTGTGAAAAACTTTATACTTATAAATTGGGCATCTTAGCAGAAATAGACCACTTCCTCAAAAGCCACAAACTACCAACATGAAGAAAGATGAATAGACAATCTTTGTAGTCTTACAACCATTAATGAAATGAAATTCACAATGAAAAATCTAAAAAAGAAATATCCAGGTCAAGATGTTTCACTGGAGAGCTTTGCCAAATATTAAAGAAGAATTGACATCAATTTTAGTCTTTTCCAGAAAATAGAAGGGGAGGAAATACTTCCCACCTTATTTTATGAGGCTAGTATTTTCCTGATAACAAAATCAGGAAAACAGTGCAAAAAATGAACTACAGACCAATATCTATCATGAACTTAAAATCTACCAAATATTACCAAATTATATCCAATAATGTATAAAAAAATTATAGATCACTACCAAATGAGATTTATTTGAGGTATGCAAAACTTGTTCAACACTGGAAAAGCAATCAATCTAATCCACCATATCAACAAGCTAAAGAAAGATTATATGATTATATATATTGATGCAAAAAAAAGTGATAAAATCTAAAATCCATTCCTGATAAAAACTTTCAGCAAACTAAGAATAGAGGGGAACTTCTGAACTTGATAAATAGCATCTACAAAAAAACTTACCACTTAACAACATACTTAATGGTGAAAAAAACAAATGCTCTCCTCCTGGAACAAAAAGCAAAGTTGTCAACTCTCACTACTTTTTTCAACTGAGTATTAGAAGTTCTAAGCAGCACAATAAGGCAAGAAAAGTATTAAAAGGGACAAAGATTGGAAAGTAAGAAACAACACTCTCTTTTAGCAAATTGTATGATTGTCTACATAGAAAAAGGTATCTACAGAAAAATTCCTACAACTGTAATAAGTCAATTCAGTTAATTTGAGGAATGTAAGATCAACAGTCACACACACACAAAAACCCCAGTCAACACACATATGTTAATCTGTATGCTGAAAACTACAAAACGTTAACAAAATAAAGGGACACTTAAAGAAATGGACAGACATGCCATGTTCATGGGTTGGGAGACTGAACACACTAAAGATATCATTTCTCCCCATATTGATATACAGGTTTATGCAATTCCTATCAAAAACCCAACAAGGTTTTTTTGTAGACATACAATTATATAAGTTTATTCTAAAATTATACAGAAAAACCTAGGTCCTAGAACAGTTAAAATAATTTTGCAAAAGGACCAAGTGGAAGGACTAGCTCTATCCAATGGTAAAGTTTACTGTTAGTTACAGTAATCAAGACAGTGTAGTGTTGGCAGAAAAAAAAAATACATGAAACAGAATAGACAACCCATAAGTAAACTAACACAAATATGTTCAACAGATTTTTAATAAATCTGCAAAACCAGTTCAATGAATAACCTTTTCAAGAAATGATGCTGGAACAATTGGAATCCATAACTGCTCCCCACCCTCCAAAAAAACACCTCAACCTAAATCTCACACCTTATGCAAAAAATAACTCAATTTTAGCCTTTCTGACAGGGTTGAGGTAATATCTCATTATAGTTTTGATTTGTATTTCCCTGAAGATGAGTGATGTTGAGTATCTTTTCATGTGTCTGTTAGCCATCTGTATGTAGTCTTTGGAAAAATATCTATCCCTGTCTTCTGCCCATTTTTTAACTGGATTATTTGTTTCTTTGGTGTTGACTTTTATAATTTCTTTATATATTTTAGATACCATCCATTTATCAGATATGTCATTTGCAAATATCTTCTCCCATTGTGCAGGTTGCCTTTTAGTCTTATTGTTTCCTTTGCTGTGCAGAAGCTTTTCATCTTGACGAAGTGCTACTAGTTCATTTTGCTTTTGTTTCCCTTGCCTCAGGAGACATGTCTAGTAAGAAGTTGCTACAGCTGATGTCAAAGAGGTTACTGCCTGTTTTCTCCTCTAGGATGTTTATGGATTCCTGTCTCCCATTTAGTAATGTCTTGATTACTACAGCTTTGCTTTTCTTTTTCAAGATTGCTTTGGTGATTCAGGGTCTTTTGTGGTTCCATACATATTTTAGGATTGTTTGGTGTAGCTTTGTGAAAAATGCTGTTGGTATTTTGATAGGGATTGCATTAAATGTGAGGATTGCTTTGGATAGTACAGACATCTTAACAATATTTGTTCTTCCAGTCAACGAGCATGGGATATTTTTCCATTTCTTTGTGACTTGTTCAGTTTCTTTCATCAGTTTCTTCTGTTTGTCAGTTTGAAGGTCTTTCACTTCTTTGGGTAAATTTATTCCTAGGTATTTTATTCTTTTGACTGGAACTGTATGGGAATTCTTTTCTTGATTTCTCTTTGTGATAATTCATTATTAGAGTTTAGGAATTTAACAGATTTTTACATAATAATTTCATATCCTATGGCTTTACCGAATTTTTTCTAATAATTTTTTGGTGCAGTATTTAGGGTTTCTATCTATATAGTACTATGTCATATGAAAATAGTGATAGTTCTACTTCTTTTCAATTTGGGTGCCTTTTATTTCTTTTCTTACCTAATTGCTATGGCTAAGACTTCTAATACTATATTGAGTAAAACTGGTGAGAGTGGACATCTTTCTCTTGATCTTAGATAAAATGTTTTCAGCTTTTCACTGTTGAGTATGATATTAGCTATGAGTGTGACCTATATGGCCTTTATTATGTTGAGGTATGTTCCCTTTATACCCACTTTGTTCAAGAGTTTTCATCATAACTGAAGATTGTATTTTATTAAATGCTTTTTCTACATCTATTGAGATGATCTTATGATTTTTATCTTTCATTTTGTTAATGTGCTGATAATGTTGATTGATTTGTGAATGTTGAATTATTCTTGCATCCCTTGAATAAAGCCTTCTTGATCGTGGTGTATGATCTTTTTAATGCATTTCTGAATTCAGTTTGCTAATACTTTGTTGAAGATTTTTGCATTTCTGTTTATCAAGGATATTAGGAGATATATATATATATATATATATATATATATATTTTTTTTTTTTTTTTTTTTTTTTTTTTTTTTTTTTGGTAGTGTCCTTGTCTGGTTTTTGTGTCAGGGTAATTACTCCCAGCCTTGTAAAATGAGTTTGGAAGCTTTTCTTCCTGTTCAGTTTTTTGGAGGTGTTTGAGAAAGATAGATATTAAATCATTTTTGAATGTTTGATAGAATTCACTAGTGAAGCTATATGGTCTTAAACTTTTATTTGGGGGGATGTTTTTGACTACTGATTCAATCTCCTTTCTAGTAATTACTTTATTTATGTTTTCTTTTTCTTGCTGATTCAGTCTTACAAGATTGTATATATCTAGGCATTTATCATTTTTATCCAGTTTGTTGGCATGTAATTTTTTGCAGTAGTCTCTTATGATCCTGTCTGGTTCTGCGGTATCAGTTGTAACTTCTCTTCTTCATTTCTGATTTTATTTATTTGAGCCCACTCTCTTTTGAGTGAATCTAGCTAAAATTTTATCAGTTTTGTTTATCTTTTCAAAAAAAACACTTCTTAATTTCATTGATCTTTTCTATTGTCTTTTTAGTCTTCATTTATCTCAATCTGATATATATTATATCCTTACTCCTACTACCTTTGGGCTTGGTTTGTTCTTCTTTATTTAGTTTATGTGTAAATTTAGATTGTTTGAGATTTTTCTTGTTTTCTCAGGTAGGATTGTATTGCTATATTAAGGTCTCTCTTACAACTGGTTTTGCTGCATGCAGTAGATTTTGGTATTTAATATTTATGTTTTCATTTTTCTAGGTTTTTTTAATTTCTCTTTTGATTTCTTTGATGATCCATTGGTTGTTTAGTACTATGTTGTTTAATCTCCATGTATTTATGATTTTTCTCCAATTTCCTTCTTGTAATTGATTTCTGGTTTCATATCATTCTGGGAGGAAAAGATGCTTTGTATGATTTCAATCTTCTTGAATTTATTGAGATTTGTTTTCTGACCTAACATGTGGAGTATACTGGAGAATGTTTTATGTGCACTTGAGAAGATTGTGTATTTGCTACTTTTAGATGGAGCGTTCTATATATAACCATTAAGTCCATCTGATCTAATATGTTGTTTAAGGCTGATGCTTCCTTATGATTTTCTGTCAGGGTGACTTGTCTATAGAGATAAGTAGGGTGTTAAAAGTCCTCTACTATTATCGCATTGCTGTTGATTTCCCCCTTTAGGTCTGCTAATAATGCTATATTATTTTGGTGCTTCTGTGCTGGGTGCTTATATATTTATAAATGTTATATCTACTTGCTGCATTATCACTATGTAATGCCCTTCTTTGTCTTTTAAAATTTAAATGTTTTTTAAAATTTAAATTTTTTTTTAAATTTAAAATTAAAATTTTAAATGTCTATTTAAAATCTATTTTGTCTGAAATAAATATAGCTACATTATTTTCATTTGCATTTTCATAAAATATCTTTTTCCATCCCTTCACTTTCAGTCAGTATGTGTCCTTACTTCTGAAAGGAGTGTCTTGTAGGAAGAAGTATGTAGATGAGTCTATTTTTTGTCCATTCAGTCACTCTTTGTCTTTTGATGGGAGCAGTTAGTCCATTTACACTTAATTATTGATAGATGTATACTTAATGCCAGTTTATTCATTGTCTTCTGGCTGTTTTTGTAGTTCCTCTCTGTTTCTTCTTTCTTTTGGTATGTTGTCTTTCTTTAGTGTTATGTTTAGATTTATTTTATATTATCTTTTGTGTATTTACTATAAAGTTTTGCTTTGTGGTTACTGTGAGGTTCACATATAACATCCTATGAATAGAACTGTCTATTTAGCAACTTAAATTTGAACACATTATAAAACTACATTTTTACAACTTCCCCCTATGTTTTATGGTTTTGAGGTTACATTTTAGCTCTTTATTTATCTCTTAACTAATTATTGCAGTTTAATTTTACTACATTTGTTTTTTAGCCTTCACAGTAACTTCATTAGTGAATTATCTACCATCTTTGCTATATAGTTACCTTTTCTGGTGAGATTTGTACTTTCATATGTTTCTTGTTATTATTTAGTGCCATTTCTTTTCCTTTTAAAAAAGTCCCTTTAATCTTTCTTGTAAGGCCAGTGTATTGATGATGAACTCCTTTAGCTTTTGCTTATCTGAAAAATTCTTTATCTCCCCTTCAATTCTGAATGATAATCTTGCAAGGTGGAGGTTTCTTAGTTGGAATTTTTCCTGTCAAGACTTCGAATACATCATGCCACTTTCTTCTGGCCTGCAAAATTTTGCCTGCAAAAATTGCTGATAGCTTTATTGGGTGTCCCCTGTATATAAGCTGCTTTTCTCTTGCTGCTTTTAAGATTCTCTCTTTATCTTTAACTTTTATATTTTAATATTTCTTGGTGTGGATCTCTTTGGGTCCTCTTTTTTTTTTAACTCTCTGGACTTACTGGACATGGATGTCTGTTTCCTTCTCCACATTAGAGAAGTTTTCAGCAACTATTTCTTCAAATCTGTATTCTGCCCCTTTCTCTCTTTCTTTCTGTTCTCTTTCACAAATGTTATTATGCTTAATGTTGTTGTATCAGTCTCTTAAGTTATCTTCGTTTTATAAAATTCCTTTTTCTTTTGTTCTCCTTTGCCTGGTTGAGTGCTAATGCTTTGTCTTCCAGCTCACTGATCCTTTCTTCATTTCATTCAGTTGGCTGTTGAGTTCCTCTTATGTATTTTTCACTTCAGTTACTATATTCTTCAGTTCTGTGTCTTCTGTTTGCTGCTTTCATATATTTTTATTATATAGGTCTTTATTAAAGTTTTCACTATGCCCTTCCATTCTTCTCCTGAGAGTTAAGTGAGCATCTTTGTGACTATTATTTTGATTTCTTTATTAGATAATTTATCTCTATATCATTAAGGCCTTTTCTTGAGATTTTGTATTGTTCTCATGTTTGGAAAATATTTTTCTGTTCATTTTGCTTACCTCTCTGTTTGTTTCTATGTATTAGGCAAAACAGCTACCTCCTCTCAGTCTTGAAGGTATGGCCTTGTGTAGATGATGAGCCTTTTCATTCACCCTTGCACTTGTTCTTGGTTATCTTTTGAACCTTTGTGATTGTCTAAATATATTGGTTTATTTTTTATATGCCCTCATTGTTGAGGATCTTTCAATACCTGTCAGTGTTCCAAGAGGAGGAATCGCATTTAGCACCTAGTTTCAGGCAAAGCAGAAGCCAGACCCTCAAGCAGCAGCTTTTAAAGCATGCAATATATACAGTCTGGGAGGGCCACAATAATAAACTCTGCTCACCTCCATACCAAAAGATCTGGAGGTGTACTCTGAGCAACTGTTGCAACAATCAGGGTAATTGTAGAGCTCCTTTCTGAGAAATCTCCTCAAACTGTAGTGAGACTGGGGGCTACACAGGATGGTGTCTCCTTGTTTACACTCCTTGAAAGTGCCTTCATAGCTCATAGATGTGTGGGAAACCTGGAGCCTGTCCTTTAGGCTAAACATTCAATATAAGTATATAGGCCTTTTTCACAAGAAGATGGGGGTATGTTTCAATCTGTTGTCTGTGGAGTGCTCTAGGGATGTTTTCTTGTTGAGAACTGTTTTTCTAATTGCTGTTGTGCCTCTGAGCTCAGGAACACCAACACCCTTGACTACCAGGGCCAGATGAACAAGGGGCATTTCCTTTGTGCTTTGTGTGCACCCACTGGCTTTAGCAGGGCAGTTGAGAGTATAAGATATGGGGCACA
Organism: Panthera tigris; assembly: GCF_018350195.1. Taxonomy (NCBI): domain Eukaryota; kingdom Metazoa; phylum Chordata; class Mammalia; order Carnivora; family Felidae; genus Panthera; species Panthera tigris. Next base: position 112,194,222 of record NC_056665.1, read on the forward strand.
CCCTCCAGCTTCTGAAAAGCAGTGGGAAAATATCTTGACTGAGTATGCCTGTGGCCTTCGGCAGTGCTGCAGGAGAGTGCCCTATCTGTGCATACACCATGGCCCTGGGTTGGCGGTGGGAGAGTGACATGACCATTTACTCATCAGCTCCTGCTGGGGTATGAGCGAGTGTTGCCACCACCTGTGATCATTGACTTTCTTAGTAAGGGGGCCAGAGAATGCTGTGACCATTCACACTTGCCTGCCTCAGTCAGGAAGTGGGGGATCACTGCAACCCCTGTGGTAGGCAGTGGAAGGGTGCCACATCTGAGTGCACCTACCTATGCTAACAGGGTAGGTTTTAGAGTGCACAAATGGCATTTGCCCATGCCTTAGTCTCCAGAGAGAATCCCAACTGTCCTTTGCCTCAGAATACCCCCAGATCAGCAAGGCCTGATTGTTCACATATAATGTAGGTACTTTTCAAGTTGGTGCTTTTGTGCTGGATCCTGGGGTAAGTGAGACTATACACAAGCCGATTAAAAAGAGAATTTCCATTTCCTATAGCCAGTTAAGTACCTTGATATCTGCCCTTTTGGTGTTCTAAGCAGATGTTTTGGGGAACTCATCTTTCTGGTGCAGATCCCAAGAGTTGGGGTTCCTGTTGTGGGGCACCAGCCCCTTACTCCTCTGAGAGAAATACCAGACTGACGAGATCCCTCCTTTTGTGTGTCACCATACCTGTGGTGGGATTTTTAGCCAGATCATGTCTCTGCCTCTCCTACCTGTCTGAGTGTTGTCCTTTTACCCTTTGTTGTGGAGAAGCAGTTCATCTAGTTTTCAGAATCTTTAGGTGATTCATATGTAGCTGTAGGTTTGGTATGTCCATGGGAGAGGTGACTTCATGATCTTCATATGCTACCATCTTGGTCTGGCTTCTTTCCAGCATGTTCATTTTTTAACATAGGTTGCAAGACGTGCAAAGAATAGGAGATTGTGAAACAAAGCAGACAACTGCCTGTGAGAAGCTGTAGATATTGAATTTAACAGATTTCTAAATACGCTAAAAAAAAAACTTATAGGAAACCATACTGAAAGAAAAAAAGTCATGATGACAATATTTCATCAAATAGAGACTATCAATAGAAATATAAACTTTATTTTTTAAAAGGCTAAGGCAAATTCTAGAACTGCAAGTATAATAACTGAAACGGAGGATTCTCCAGTGGGGTTTGCGCAACAATAGCACTGAGTTGGCAGAAGAAAGAATCAGCAGACTTAAAGATAGATCAGTAGGGATTATACAAGCTGAAGACCAGAGAGAAAAAAGAATGAAGAAAAATGAACAGTCTCAGAGAAATGCAGAACATCATTCAGCATACCAGCATATAGATAACAGGAATAAAAGAACAGAAAAGAGCACCAAAAAAAACCTTACAAGAAATAATGGCTGAAAACTTGCCAAATTTGATTACAAACATTATACATCCAAGAAACTCCTTCAATTCCAGATAGGATAAACTCAAAGATATCCACACCTAGACACACGATTTTAGTCAGTGTAAGCTGCTATAGCATAGTACCATAGACTGGGTGGCTCATAAACAGTAGAATGTTTTTTCTCGCATTTCTGGAGGCTGGAAGTCTGAAATCATTATGCCAGCATGGTCAGGTTCTTGTGAGGACCCTCAGTGGGTTGCAGACAGCTGACTTATAGTATCCTCACATGCCACAAAAAAAAAACTAGTTAGTTCCCTGGCCTCTTCTTCTAAGGGCACTAGTCTCATTCGTAAAGACTCCACCCTCATGACCTAATCACCTCCTAAAGGACCCACTTGCAAATACCATCACATTGGGATTATGGTTTCAAATTATGAATTTTTGTAGGACACAAACATTTATTTCACACCATATATCATGGTAAAAGTGCTAAAAGACAAAAACTTTTAAAGCAATATAAACAAAATGACTCATCACATACAAGTGAGCCCCAATAAAATTAACATCTGACTTATCATCAATAAAAGAAGGCAGAAGGCAGTAGGATGACATATTCAAATTAGTGAAAGAAAAAAACTGTCAACAAACCAAGATGTTATATCCAGGGAAACTATCTCTTAGAATTGAAGATGAAAGAAACACATTCCCAGAGGAACAAAAACTGTGAGAGGATTTGTTGCTAGCAGATCCATCTTATAAGAAATACTAAAGAAAATTCTTCAGGCTTAAAAAGCAAGTGACCATGGACAGCAATTTAAATCCACACACTCAATAAAAGAGCACTGGTAAAAGTAATTATGTATTTATAAAAGACAGTATAAATACGTATTTCTTGTCCTTTCCTCTCAACTAATTATTTTTAATTATTTTAATGTTTATTTATTTTTGAGAGAGAGAGCGTGAACAGGGGAAGGCCAGAGAGAGAGGGAGACACAGAATCCAAAGCAGCCTCCAAGCTCTGAGCTATCAGCACAGAGCCCTATGTGGGGCTCAAACCCATTAACCATGAGATCGTGACCTGAGCCAAAGTCAGGTGCTTAACTGACTGAGCCACCCAGGCACCCCTCAACTAATTTTAAGAGCAGTTGTATAAAAGAATACATAGATAACTTGTGTTGAGTCTATAATGTAGAAATGTAATATATTTGACAATAACAGCACAAAGAAAGTGGTTTGAAGCAAAGCTGCATTGAAGTAAGTATTTAATACCAAATGGTATCTCAAATCCACAAGAACAAAATTGAAGAATCAAAAATAACAAATAAGAATGTTAATACAACAAACTTTTGTCTACATGTACTTGTCCACTTTCTTTTCTCAGCTTTTCTAATAGACATAAACTATGCAACATATTAATTATACCAGTGTATTGTTGGATTTTATATATGTATGTGTATGTATATCTTTTTGTTCACACAAAAATATATGGGGCGGGGGGCGCACCTGGGTGGCTCAGTCAGTTAAGCATCTGACTTTGGCTCAGGTCATGGTCTCACAGTTTGTGAGTTTGAGCCCCGGATCAGGCTCTGTGCTGACAGCTCAGAGCCTGGAGCCTGCTTTGGATTCTGTGTCTCCTTTCTCTCTCTGCCCACTCTCTTGCTTGCATGCATGCGCTCTCTCTCTCTCTCTCAAAAATAAATAAACGGTAAAAAAAAAAAAAAAAAAAAAAAAATTAAAAAATATATATATGGGTAACATGGATAAGAATAATAGCACAAAAAAGAAGAGACAACAGAACTGTATAGAAGTAATGTTTCTGTGTTACTATAAATCAGAAGTTGATTTGGTAAGATATGCAGTGTAAACCCTAGAACAACCACTAAGAAAATAGCTCCAAAAATAAATCATTAAAAAAAATCATTAAAGGAATTAAAATGTCACATTGGAATATATTGATTTCATGCAAAAGAAAAGAGTAAGGGGGTAATAGAAGAATAAATAAGAGATAAGAGACACATAGAATGCATAAAGTAAAATGGCAGATGTATATACAGCTATATCAATAATATTAAGTGTGAATGGATTTATTAATCTAGTCAAAAGGCATATACTGTCAAACTATTAAATTATTAAAGACCCAACTATAATACTATGTACACCAGACATGTTATATATTGAAAGGTGCCATAGAGGTTAAAATTAAAAGGATAGCAAACATATGTCATGCAAATAACAACCCAAAGGAATGGCAGAATTAAATTCTTTTGTTAGTTAGAATACATTTTTAAAGAGATGCTTTCCCTTATCTACTATATAGTTATGCAGTGATACAGTTTATACCAAAAAAGCAGGTTAAGTGCTTGATTCTTTCCCTTCCTATGATTTCAGTTTTTTAAAATTTTCTGAAGCTTGCTTTGTGGTCCAATGTATTGTCTATTTTGGTAATTGTTACCTTTGCGTTGAAAAAGTCTGTACCTTCTGTAGTGATTGGGTTTCACGTTGTATATAAATAACTATGATGGAGATTTGTGTATTTCTCCTGTTAATTCTGTCAAATTCTGCCTTATATTTTTTGTAGCTATGTTACTGGTTGTTTATAAAATATTTTTTGTATTTGCTTATTGAATTGATTCTTTTATCAATGTAAAATATTCTTCATCTAACATTTCTTGCCTCTTAGCTCTACTTGGTTTGCTATAATATTGCTACAACCACTTTACTTTGGGTGATGTTCGCATGACATTTCTTTTTCTATCATGTATTTATGTCTCCTTTCTTGTTACTTTATTTAAAATGTAAATGTCTCTTATAAGCATCTTTGTATTTTTTTCTGAAACATCTTTTTTTCGCTTACAGCATATATACGATTTACATTTATTATAATTATTAATATTGTACTTATTGTTTGTTTCCTATTTGTCTCATCAGTTTGTCTCCTCTCCTTGTCTTCTTTTAGATTAATAGAGTAGCTTTTAATCAGTTTTTTCTTTTATTAATTTTTTAGTTATATATAGTTTGATTGTAGTTTGGTATTTTGTTGGGTTTTTGTTTTGTTTTCTGCTAGTTTTGTGTGTGTGTGTGTATGCATATGTGTGTGATTTATCCCAGGGCTCATTACAACATGCATATGTTACTTTTTTTTAATCTAATCATTATTTTTGTCATTTCTAATAGTAATTTGGAAGATTTCTAAACATTGCTTTTGACTATTGTTTCTTCCCATTCTGTCTTTCTTCTCTTTCCGGGGTTTAATTATACATGCTTTAGACCTCTTGAGTATGTATCACATATGTGTTTTGTCCTATTCTGTTTATTCATTCTTTCTGTGTATCATTTTGTACCTTTTTTGTTGATTTGTCTTTAATATTCTTGCATTCTGCTGCATTTTTTCTTTTTACCTGAGTTTACATTCTTTAATCCTGATAAACCTGCCCATTTAGATCTGAGTTCCAGATATTGTAATTTATGTGCTAGTGCATCCATTTAATTTTTTTATAGATTCCAATTTCTGCTGAAATTATCTATTGTTTCCTCTCTTTTTTAAAAAAAATACTTTATTTTCTTGAATGTATTAATTTTAGGTTATTTTAAAGATGGCTACACACTCCCCTTGCATCTGTTGTGGGATTTTTCATCTTTTTTTTTTATCTTAGTATTAGATTCTATTTTCTTGCATGCCAAGTAATTTTTATAAATTTATATGTTAAAGGATCATATTGTTTGTAGATGATTTATCACCCATCATAGAATGTCTCCCTTTCTCCTGATAGACAGAAAGTATGAGAAACTGATCAATCCAGTCTAATCGGGAATTGATGTGGATTAGAACTGGGTTGAGAATAGTTGGTTTACATCCCTTTATTCCTGAACAATAACAGCAGATTTACCTCTGCTGGTCATAGTTTGCAGCCTAGCTGTCTTGCCTGCAGCCTAACTAATATGTGCCTCAAAAACTGGCACACATCCTGAAGGGAAAACTGGCATTGTTCCATGGTTAGTCTTATGTCCCTAACAGGTCTTGGTTTTTTAAGCACTATGAAGATTTTACTCTGTCTTTAATAAGCTTGTTGTCTAGCTTTACAGCCTTGTGTACAGCACCACAATCTACAGTTGTTTTAAGGAGAAAAGCTGCCATGGGCTCAAGTATATTCAGATTTCTAATTCCTAAATGTCTAAAAGTTTTCTGGTTAATTTTCCTCCCATTAGAGACTCTTTGCCTAGAAAAGCTGATTGTCAGCCCTATGACCTCAATCATCAAATACCCCCAGTGGGGATGGGTTGGCGGATGGATGGGAAAAGCTAGAGAGTATCAGTTTAACTCAGGAATGTTTCCCCATTTCTGGAATTGTATTTATCCAATTTATTGTTTCTGTTTCTCCTGTGTCTTTATAAGTAGGAATTTGTAATTATCTGATTGTGTTTACTTATTATTATATAAGTATTGACCTGCTGTGACCTACTGCATTCTACCCCAAAGCAGAACTCCTTCATTATATTTTTTGAACTCACTATTGCTAGGATACAGAAAAGCTGTTTGTTTTATGTATAAATCCTTTAATTATTTATGAAACACTTTTATTATATCTAGTAGTTTATCAGTCGATTAAGCTTTGGTAAAGTGAAATTATAAAGTAAAATCCTTTTGCCTGGATTCTGGTCTGTTTGTTTAATGTTTGATGAATGAAGCACTGTTGCAAGTGCTTTAAAAATGCTAACTGTGGGCGCCTGGGGGGCTCAGTCAGTTAAGCCTCTGACTTCAGCTTAGCTCAGGTCATGATCTCATGGTTCGTGAGTTTGAGCCCCACTATGGGCTCTGTGCTGACAGCTCAGAGTCTGGAGCCTGCTTGGAATTCTGTGTCTCCCTCTCTCTGCCCATCCCCCACTCTCTCTCGCACCCACATGCGCTCTCTCTCTCTCTTTCTCTCTCTCTCTCTCAAAAATAAACATTAAAAAAAATTTAAATGCTAACTTGTTTTAATTTTCATGACAAACATGAGGTGGGTATTATTCATTTTTTTTGGTGCATATATGTATGCACACCCAATAGATATCCACCTAATAGACTAGATATGACCTGGAAATACTGGTACATAGAGTATTGAAATGAATAATTTTACTAGATTCTGCAAATAGTTTTCCCAGGTAGATGTTTACTTTTACAGTAACATCAGTTTATGAGAACTCCTGTTTGCTTCACATTATCATCAACATTTAGTATTATCAGTCTTTTTTCATTTTAATCATTTCATAATAGTAATACCAAAATTTGTTTTCAATTTGTATTTCCCCAATGACTAATGATATTGAACATCTTTTTATATATTTACTGGCCATTTGAATATCTTCTTTTATGAAGTGACTGTTGATGTCTTCCACTTTTAAAATATTAGGTTAACTGTATTTTTATTATTTATTAATAGGTATTCCTTAGATGTTCCTTTGTTTGATGTATCACACATTATCTCTGCTGCTTCCCTGTTTTCTTAAAAATGTCTTTGATGAATAGAAATACCTTAATTTTAATATAGGTTAGCTTGCCAATCTTTTCACTTACAGTTAATGAATAATTATTTGTTGTTTAAATGATCCTGAAGACATTCATCGTCTAGAAGAGACTATTTTATTATAAAATGTAATTTCTTTTTTTTTAATTATTTTTAACGTTTTTTATTTATTTTTGAGACAGAGAGAGACAGAGCATGAACGGGGGAGGGGCAGAGAGAGAGGGAGACACAGAATCAGAAGCAGGCTCCAGGCTCTGAGCCATCAGCCCAGAGCCCGACGCGGGGCTCGAACTCATGGACCGCGAGATCGTGACCTGAGCTGAAGTCGGACGCTTAACCGACTGAGCCACCCAGGCGCCCCTATAAAATGTAATTTCTATATTAAATATATGTATAAAAGTTTTGTAGTACAGAGGAGACAATGACTAACTCTGGCTACAGGGACAAGAAATTCATGGAGAATATTATGGAAGGGGCTTCTAAAACAAAACAAAACAAAATATTAACAAAGACACTAAACATGAGTAAACAGTGTTTTGGGGAAGTGCAAATTGGCTGAAGTCAAGGGGTTGTTAATCATTGCAGAAAATGAGGCTAAAGTTAGGTTGGAGTCACACTGTAAATGATTTGGATGCCTTAGGGAGGGGAGCTTCTAGAAATTTTGAAGCAAAGACATTTCCAGATTTATTTCAGAGGATGTATTGTCCTTACCAAAATGAATTTGAAGGGGGAATAGAGGCAGAACACTTAGCTTTATACCAATCTGGATGAATGATGATAAAGACAAGGTTCAAGTCAGTAGCAATAGTAATGGAAAATATGGGAGGTATGTCACAATGTTAATAAAACAGGCTCTGCATCTAAATTGGATTGTGACCTTGTGTGTATTTTAACCGTTCTGTGTTTTCCTAGAAATAAAAGCCTACCTTTGTTGAATTACAAGACCTACCTACTATTGTTGTGAGAAGTAAATGTTTGTTTAGCCAAGTACCTAATATATAGTAATCACATGACAGCTGTGTGACATGATCTAAATAGAGTTGAGAAATGAGGAATAGAAATAGAGATTAATTCAGGTATTTAGCTTAGACAACTTCATGAAAAATAATGCCAATCCCTGAACTAAGAAATTTGGAGGAACAGTTCTATTTGGAGGGAATAATGAATGTTGGTGGTATTTGTGTATTTATTTTTTTGCTTATTTATTATTTTAGAAATCAAGTATATATGCATGTATGTATGTATTTATATTCTCAAGTTATCTAACATACAGTGTAGTCTTGGCTTCAGAATTAGATTCCCATGATTATTCTCTTACATACAATACACAGTGCTCTTCCCAACAAGTGGCCTCCTCAATGCCCATCATCCATTTTCCCCTCTCCCATCAATCTTCAGTTCTCTGTATTTAAGAGTCTCTTATGGTGTACCTCCCTCTCTGTTTTTATCTTATTTTTCCTTCCCTTCCCCTATGGTCATCTGTTAAGTTTCTTAGATCCCATGTATAAGTGAAATCATATGGTATCTGTCTTTCTCTGACTTATTTTGCTTAGCATAATACCCTCCAGTTCTATCCACATTGCTGCAAATGACAAGAGTTCATTCTTTTACATCCCTGAGTACTATTCCAGTGTGTGTGTGTGTGTGTGTGTGTGTGTGTGTGTGTGTGTACACACATACCACATCTTCTTTATTCATCAGTTGATGGACATTTGGGCTCTTTCCATACATTGGCTATTGTTGATAGTACTGCAAAAAACATTGGAGTGTATGTGCCCCTTCAAATCAGCATTTTTGTATCCTTTGGATAAATTCCTAGTAGTGCTATTGCTGGGTCATAGAGTAGTTCTATTTTTAATTTTTTGAGGGACCTCCATACTGTTTTCCAGAGTGGCTGCCCCAGTTTGCATTCCCTTTCTCCTCATCCTCGCCAACATCTGTTGTTGCCTGAGTTGTTAATTTTAGCCATTCTGACTGATGTGAGGTAGTATCTCTTTGTGGTTTTGGTTTGTATTTCCCTGATGATGAGCAATGTTGAGCATCTTGTCATGTGCCTGTTAGCCATCTGGATGTCTTCTTTGGAAAAGTGTCTATTTATGTCTTCTGCCTATTTCTTCACTGTTTCACTGGATTATTTAGTTTTTGGGTGTTGAGTTTAGTAAGTTGTTTATAGATTTTGGATACTAACCCGTTATTGGATGTCATTTGCAAATATCTTCTCCCATTCCATCAGTTGCCTTTTAGTTTTGTTGATTGTTTCCTTTGCTTTGTAGAAACTTTTTATGTTGATAAAGTCCCAAAAGTTCATTTTTGCTTTTATTTCCTTTGCCTTTGGAGACATGTCAAGTAAGAAATGGCTATGGCTGAGGTCAAAGAGGTTGCTGCCTATGTTCTCCTCTAGGATTTAATGGTTTCATGTCTCAAATTTTAGGTCTTTCTTCCATTTTGAATTTATTTTTGTGTATGGTGTAAGAAAGTGGTCCAGTTTCATTCTTCTGCATATTGCCATCCAGATTTCCTAATATCATTTGTTGAAGGGACTTTTTTCCATTGGATACTCTTCCCTGCTTTGTCGAAAATATGTGGACATACATTTGTGGGTCCATTTCTGGGTTCTCTATTTCATTGGTCTTTGTGTCTGTTTTTGTGTCAATACCATACTGTCTTGATGATTACAGCTTTGTAATACACGTTAAGTTCTCGGATTGAGATGCCTCCAGCTTTGGTTTTCTTTTTCAACATTACTTTCGCTATTCGGGGTCTTTTGTGGTTGCTTACAAATTTTAGGATTGTTTATTCTAGCTCTATGAAGAATGCTGGTGCTATTTTGGGATTGCAGTGAATGTGTAGATTGCTTTGGATAGTATCAACATTTTAACAATATTTATTCTTCCAGTCCATGAGCGTGGAATGGTTTTCCATTTCTTTGTGTCTTCTTCAATTTCTTTCATAAGTTTTCTATAGTTTTCAGCATACGGATCTTTTACTTTGGATAGGTTTATTCCTAGCTATTTTATGGTTCTTGGTGCAATTGTATTTGGGATTGATTCCTTGATATCTCTTTCTGTTGCTTTATTATTGGTGTATAGAAATGCATATAGGATGTTGATTTTATATCCTGGACTTTGCTGAATTCATCTATCAAGTCTAGCAGTTTTTTGGTGGAGTCTTTCAGAGTTTCCATGTAGATTATCTTGTCATCTGCAAGGAGTGAAAGTTTGACTTCTTCTTTGTCAATTTGGATGCCTTTTATTTCACTTTGTTGTCTTGATTGCTGAGGTTAGGACTTCCAACACTTTGTTAAACAACAGTGGTAAGAGTGGACATGCCTGTCATGTTCCTAATCTCAGGGGGAGTGTTCTCAATTTTTTTTTCCATTGAGGATATTAGCTATGGGCCTTTCATTTATGGCTTTTATGATGTTTAAGTATGTTCCTTCTCTCCCGGCTTTCTTGAGGGTTTTTATTAAGAAAGGATGCTGTATTCTGTCAAATATTTTTTCTGCATCTTTGACAGGATCATATGGTTCTTATCCTTTCTTATATTAATGTGCTGTGTCACACTGATTGATTTGTGAATACTGAACTGGCCCTGCAGCCCAGGAATGAATCCCACTTGATCATGGTGAATAATTCTTTTAATATGCTATTGAATTTTATTTGCTCATATCTTGTTAAGAATTTTTGCACCCATGTTCATCAGGGATATTGGCCTGTAATTCTTCTTTTAGTGCAGTCTTTGGTTTGGGAATCAAGGTAATGGTGGCTTCATAGAATGAGTCCAGAAGGTTTCCTTTCATTTCTATTTTTTGGAACAGCTGTAGAAAGATAGGTATTAACTCTACTTTAAATGTCTGGTGGAGGGGCGCCTGGGTGGCTCAGTCGGTTAAACGTCCAACTTTGGCTCAGAACCAACTTCGGCTCAGGTCATGATATGATTCATGAGTTCGAGCCCCGCATTGGGCTCTGTGCTGACAACTCAGAGCCTGCAGCCTGCTTCGGATTCTGTGATCTCCCCAAATTCGCATACATGCACCTCTGTCCCACCAAGCTGTCTGTCTCTACCTGTGAAGATCTTTCTGTCACTCCGCAGGTTGATTTCCTAGGTGTTCTAAGTGTTCTGACCTCAGTACAGCTGTGTTTGAGGGATGAAGGAAATCCCAGTCCACGTACATCTCCACCATCTTCACTCCTCCACTACTGGTCTTTAAAGCATATAAGATCCTGTATCAGGAAATTTATTCACTCCCCTAACCAAATAATTTAGTGCTTTTGTTTGATTTCACTGTTGGTGGTTTTCATCTCTCTTTTTTCTTACTGGTACTATTCATGTCATTGAGAGTTCCTTTTCCTATGCTGTCTTCTCACAGTAAGAGAAAGTCAGAGGAATGATGGAAAAAATACATAGTTTTCAAGTATAATAAATTTTGTATTAATACAGGTTTTCTCTCTACTACATTTCTGAGCATTTAGTCCATGCCCCTCCTTTTTTTTTCACCCCCAACTTATGATTACCCATTGTATAATGTGGAATCATAATTTTCCTGATGACATTAGGACAATTTGATCTCTAGTTCTTGGCCCTCTTTGAAAAGATAGTTTAAGCCTACCTGTATTTTTGCTGTTTTTTGCTGCCTATAAATAGATCAATGTTCTATTGTTCCTCTTACTAATTATTATGTAATAATTTATACAAAAATATTGGCTAAAATTCCACCAGAATACTATACTTTCTTTAACCTTACAAAAATGAATTTCCTCTATTTTTTTACTAATAGACATTAAAATTACATTGTAACACCTTAAGGACTTTTTTCCACTAATATTCTAACAAAAAACTGAGCCACAGTGACAGTTATTACTGAGTCACTGTAAATCAGACCTTTTATATTCCACAAAGCACTAAATATCAATGAATGCAACTATTTCCAGATGGTTTTTGTTAAGGAGATTTTTAAGTAGAATTAAATTAATTATACAATATATGTTATCCATGCCTAATTATTTATCTGGTTTAACTCAGCCTGGAATAAAATGTTCAAAGATAAAGCCATATCATATACAAAACTTTGTCACAATTATATTACCGATGTTTGAGAGAAGGTGATAGAATTTTGACAGAAATTTTTCTATTTCCTTTTCATTGTATAATTTCAACATGAAGATATATGCTCACATCACATTCTCACACTGGTATATACAGAAGCTGGTAATAAATAATATGGTTTGACCAATATCTTTGCTTCCTTAAGAAGTTTCATAATGTGCATGAATGTACACATGTGTGCATACAAACAGACATTTATTTTTTAAGTTTTTATTCTGTACCCAGAATGATAGTAGATGCTTTTCATGTTCTTGTTTACGTTATTGTTTTTAACAGTGACCCAAGTTTCAAAGAGTTTTAGTATCTTGCCTATGGAACCAAAGGTAGTTAGTCAACTGGAACTGGAAGAACAGACACCCAGGTCTGTCTTGCCCCAATCTTGTTCCCTTTCTGTTACCTTCTTCTACCCCAGTGCCTCACAGCTAGAAAATTTATAAAGGTAAACGTTGTTGTTTATAGATGAGAAAAACTAAAAGCAGAGTAAATATCAGTAGGGTTTTCAAATTAAAATATGCAGACTGTTGTGTAGACTTAGAATTCATTATAGTGAGCTTACTCATGACGTGTTGTCGAAATGAAAAAAAAAAACAAGTTAAAAATACCTGTGTGTGCATTGTGCATCTCTGTAAATGCATGTGTGTTTATTTATTTATAGAAATTTGTGTGAAAGGATGATTGACATAAATTTAAAATGGGCTATCTCTGCTAAATTTTTAATGACTTTCAATTCATTATACCTTTTATGTTGATTGAGTTATTTTTGTCTTTTTAATAAGCATGTTTTTTAGAATTATAAAAAAATCACAAAGAATATTCTCGTGGGGCCAAAAAATTAAAAATGGAATAAAAAATAGGAATAGGTTGAAATATAAAACATTTTTTTCACCAAATATCATTTCTAGAACCTACTTTACAATTATAAAACAGATGATATATTTAATCAAATTTCTTTCACATAGCCACTCATTTTGTTTTCATATTGCCTATTCTACAACAGTGAGTAGAATGGCTTTAAATGCCAAACTCATAGAGGTGGTACTAAATTTTATTGATAAATAAAATACCTAGTGCTTTAAGGGGAAGCTCTAGTCCAGTATAGCTCAGTAGCTCCTATCGAAAGACTCATCTGTTATCACAAATAGCAGTTATAAACTCTGAACTAAACAAAAAATAACCATCTGAAAACACTGGGTAGCAACCAAATGCAAGAAGATTCTGTCATTTGGAAGAAGGCTCTTGTTGAATACCCCATTTGTATAACTTTTATCCTGAAAGTAGGTCCCGGTCTGTCGTATTTGGCAGCTAAAACCTACAAGCTTACTGGCTAGAAGAACAGAGTTTGGGACAAGCACAGATGCTTTAAACTGATGGAGGGGTGGGGATATCCTGGAAGGGAGAGAGCCAAAGAGAAGATCTTCAAATTCTATAAATAATCCCCTTAGGTCTCTGGCTGACCTCCGAACCATGATAGTGCTGGGTAAACTACAAACACTGCAATTGGGACTAAAGGAACTTAACTGAATTTTGAATTGCCATCACTGTAGAGCAGACAGAGATTGCAGTTGAGTCTACCCAAGTCGTCTGCTTACTAAAATAAAAACAAATCAACATTCCTCAAAGCAATATAACAAAACCTAGTGTTTCTTCAACATATCATTCAGCATGTCCAGAATACAGTCCAGAATTATTTAACGCATAAAGAAACAAAATGTGATCCATTCTCAAAAAAGATAATCAGCTGACACGAACCCCAAGATGGCCCAGTTATTTCAATTAACAACGATTTTTAAAGCAGCTCTATAATCAGGCTCAAGGAGTAAAGGAAAATATGCTTGTAATGAATGAAGAGATATAAAATCTTTGCAGAAAAAATAGAAACAAAAAGAACCAAGTGAAAATTGTAGAACTGAAAAATACAATTGCTTTAAAGAGTTTTGAAAGTACCTTTTTATCTTTAATTTCAGGGTCCCACATGAACCAGTTTAAGATTAATGACAGTGCAATCATGTAATAAATGTATAGTTATTAAATAAAACTTTAAAGCATGTTGGATTAGCTTTTAAACCAGTAAGATTCATGCCTAGTTATTTGTGTTTGGAAAGTTTTGGTGTTGTTTATTAGTGGAACTATACTGTAGGAATTATATGTAGAATAAGAGGAAAATGAAAATATTAATAATTGTTATTCAAAAAATAATCTTTGGGTACAGGATAGTGACCATACTAATGGTAATGTACTGTTTTTCCTTGGCAAATTTCTTAAGAAAGATTATCTATTGATTTAGAATTAATAATGGACAGTAGAATAGCTAGTTTTGGAGTTCAAAGCTCCCATTCCTCCATAGAAACACTGTGAAACAAACAGAAATTGTTAAAACCAACTTTTTCAGCACTCCATTTCAGAAAATAAAGTTTTATAATAACCAAACCAACCCTGAATTAAGAATATTGAGGGGCGCCTGGGTGGCGCAGTCGGTTGGGCGTCCGACTTCAGCCAGGTCACGATCTCGCGATCCGTGAGTTCGAGCCCCGCGTCAGGCTCTGGGCTGATGGCTCGGAGCCTGGAGCCTGTTTCCGATTCTGTGTCTCCCTCTCTCTCTGCCCCCGTTCATGCTCTGTCTCTCTCTGTCCCAAAAATAAGTTAAAAAAAAAAAAAAAGTTAAAAAAAAAAAAGAATATTGATTTGTTTGGGGTGATAAAAGTTTTCAAAAATAGATAGTGGTGCCAATTGCACTATATTGTGAATGTAATGTGTAATGTCACTGAACTGTACGCTTAAAAATGGTTAAGATACAAGTTTTATTATATAACTTTTTTACCATGATAAACATTGTTTGAAAAAAAAATGCATGATGTACTGGTAAATGTTACAACATGTATGAAACTTGAAAACATTATGCTAAGTAAAAGAAGCCAGTTACAAAAGACCACATATTGTATGAATTCAGTTTTGTGAATATCTAGAATAGGCAAATCCATAGAGACAGAAAGTAAATTTGTGGTTTCCTGGGCCCTCTCAGAGTTGTAGTGGCTGCTAATATTTACCAGGTTTCTAATATTGCATTTCTCACATTTGGTGGATTCCTGAGGATTCCTATCAGAGTCATAGTCATAATGTGCTTGATTTATTATTCTATGGCTTTAATTACTTATTCCCAATTCTTCAGAGGTCCAGTCAATCTTGGACCAAGTTTTATGTCAGTAGAACCATCACCATTTATTCAGGTCACCTATTATATTAATCACTGAAGAATATCAATATGCATAAAATTTGGCTCTTAAGTTCAGGGAAGGCCTTAGGGAAAATAGAATAAAAAGGCCAAAAGAGTATCTCTTCAATCCATTTAGCTCTGTAAATCATTTAATTATTCTGTTTTACAGAATCTTCCCTTTTAAAATATTTCAATTTTTGGCCTCTCAGAGTTAGTGATAAAAGGAGTACCATGAACCCTGACTCTACTTGGGTCTTCTAAGGTGATTAAAGTGGTGAAGAAGCTCACACTTAGGCCACTGTAACTCTGGCATAAATAATGTTGAAAAAATAACAAAAGAAACCATTTATTTACCAGTTACTATGTGTTAAGTACTCTGCCAAGTGTTTAATTTGCACCAGTGAGATTCCATCAATAGGAGCAAATCCTTGGTATTCTGTGAAGGAATTGAGTTTAGGTCCTCATCACAATACATTGTTCACATGCTATTGTGATGAGTACAAAATGTGAACCTGAGTTACCTTCATTCAGAACAATATACTAGAGATACTTAAGCACAAAATAATTATTTTTGAATAAGTAGGCATGTGATGTAGTTACATCTACTTATTTCTATTTATTTCAAAAGTGAGAGAATTAATATATTGTTATCTAGTAAAGCTGAGAAAATTGTATTGATAAAAAGCATTTATAAAGTACAGAAAAAGCATTATCTGGAATAATAGTAATCTGCTATTCAAAACCATTTGACACAATAACTTGAGGATCTTTGCATTAATTAAGGTAAACAATAAGTAGAACTCCAATCATTCACATTCTCTAAAATAACTTTATAAGCAGTACACACAGTATTTGAATAATATAGTATTTGATGTTTAAATGAATAGAATTAAACTGAAATTGGTTTAAAGATTAAGCTGTCAGTCCACTTGAGTAAAAGAGAAGCCCTGTTTCTCAGGAGGAAAATTATAAAATTAGCCTGAAAAGGCATTCTGGGTTGACACTTTTGGTGGTGTGAGAATAACAAAGAGTAACTTGAAATGCAACAAAATCCTGATTTGGGGATCTTCTCTAGATAGGAAGTGTTCTAAGGATTATATAAACATGACATGTACATTTTAAGAATATATGTTATAAATACATATAATGTTTATATAAATGCAAATATAAAATAAGAATGTATGAAAAATAATGCATGGATACTCCTTGGATGAAAACACCTATTTACCTTGTGTCTACAATCCCCAGATATCCCAGGAACCCTTATACTTCTCATTTAAGTAATCACTCGCTAAGTGTGTTACTCTAGTAAATGAGAACTATTGTTTGAGTTTGTTTTTTGAAGGTTTTGGTGAAAGCTTCAACTACATTAACAAATATTTGGGAAATAGGTTGATATTGTCTTAATGGAAAAAAGTAGGTTTGGGGGAAGGTTTTAAAGAAATCTATTTTTAGAATGCTAATTTTAAAGTGATTTGGAGTAGATTCTCAAAGCCAGAAAGGACCAGAGAGGGAGATTTCTAGTTCAGATAACATAATTGAAGATGAGATAACAGACAAGGGATGGGAGAATCTGCCTAGAAAAATAAATGAGAAGTTAAGCTAATTTAGTAGACAATTTTGGGGAAAAGACATGAAAGAAGATCTTAGGAAAATTTTCCTAAAATATAAAAGCATGCTTAAGTTAAGATACTTAGATAACTTAAAACTGCTTGCATTATGTTATTTTGTTAATGGAAATGGTATTTCTGTCATTTATGAAAACTAATAACTGCACACTTAAAAACTAGGAAACAATATCCCTATCCATTTAAAAATGTTCCCTTAGAAAAGTTTTAGTGGATTTTTGAACACATTTGTTAAATATATTTTAATTTTTTTTGATGTTTATTTAATTTTGAGAGAAGACAGAACTCAAGTGGGGGAGGGGCAGAGAGAGAGGGTGAGGCGCAGAATCTGAAGCAGTCTCCATGCTCTGAGCTGTCAGCACAGAGCCCAATGTGAGGCTCAAACTCAAGATCTGTGAGATCATGACCTGAGCTGAAGTCAGACGCTTAACCAACTGAGCCACACAGTCGCCCCAAAACAAAAGCTATTTTAAGTATTATGTCATCTTTAAATATCTTTTTGTGTGGCATGCTGAATATTTTTTAGCATAACATTCAGAATTTGCTTTACGTATACAGATATATGATCAGAATTTTGGAGATCACTTTTATAGAGGAGGAGGCATGTAAACAAGTAAATTTCAGTAAAATATGAAGAGTGCTATCCCAAAGGGATGCCTGGTAATACAAGGAATAAATTGCCTGGAGGAGTCAGTGGAGACTACTGACATGTCCTAAAGCTGTGTCTCATTAAGTATAGATAGGAATTTCTTAGGTGGTTATATCAGATTCTTTAATAAACCAAAGAAAATATAACATTTCTCAAATGGTTTTATATTGGTGAGGTCTACTTAATTCAGTGATTCATGTTTCCATCAATAAATGTAGAGAAAAGAAAAAATATCTATTGTAATAGATGAGTATGAGACTCTAGGTAGATGTCCGAATGGTGGCTCTATTACTGTCCCATTTTTCTCTTTTGGGGGTTCTCTAGTCTTGGGCAAGAGAAAAATATTGCTTAAAATCTCTGTAATGATGGTTTTCATTCTGGTCACGGTAAAGAAAATGTTATATATTCATAAATACCTGTAATATCTGTAAAACAGTTTTCTTAAGATGATCATACCTCTTTCATAGCACTAACCATGATATGTTGATGTGCCATATTAATTTGTTCATACCTCTGAGATCTTTGACATCAAGGCCATTTGTCTTACATTTTTTTTCATTCTCACATTTTCCTGGCCCATACTAGGCATTGTTATGTTTCTTAAACTGAATGATTAAAATTGAGTCTTCATGGCAATTTATTTAAACCTAATTCACATCAGGTTTACTTTCAAAGCTGTTTTGAAGATTCTTGTAAAGGATGTGTAGACTTATGACTAATAAAATACAATAAAATATAAATTGAAAACAGCAGGAGGATGCAAAGATGCTAACTAGGAAAGTAATTTTATATGTACTGTATTGTTCCATTGAAACCACCACAAGACTTTGTGTCTTACAACAATGATTTATTATTTCTCACAAATCTGTGGGTTTGCTGGGCTTAGCTGAGTGTATCTTTTTCTGGTCTTACTTGGGGGTCATTCATGTGGCTGAAATAATTGGTCGACTCAACTGAGGCTCACTTAGGTGTCTCACTCAGATGGCCTCACTCGGGTGTCTGGGCCCTTGGTGCTTTCTATTCTGCTAAGCTTTCTCTCTACATGTTTTCTCTTCATTCCATTATTTAGACTGGACTTCCTTTCATGGTAAGAGAAGTTTACCAAAAGAGTGAAGGTAGAGGATTTGAGGCCTTTTGAGACCTAACCTTCAGAACTCATATACCATAATTTCTGCCCTGATCAGAGGTACAAGTCTGGCCCAGATGCAGAATTGGTGAAAATAGACTCTACCTCTTGACAGGAGGATTTATAAAGAATATGTGGTTATATTTAACCTACCACAGTATAGAATATGCATAGTTGTTGAGTATAAAATTTATTTCTGAGCTGGCTGAAAATTGAGGAAAAAATGAGACATTAAGGTTCTGGCTATCTAAATAAAGAACAAATACCAGAAAGTTCAATTTGTAAAATTCTTTTATTTTTTAATAATACATACAGATTTTAAAGAATTTGAAAATTCAAAAGAAAATAAAAAGGAATTAAAATGTACTTCACATCTATCCAGAAATAACCATTATTAAAGTTGTAAAACATTTCATCTATCAATGCCTATGTTATAGATAGAAGAATGGATAGATGTTTAACTGAAAGTGAAAGAAACAGCTATTCAAAACCAGGATAGTACTCTCAAGCTAATACAGAGGCATTTTATTTCGTTTAAATAGAAAAAAAAGTGAATGTCAGAGCATAAGAGATACTACATGCTAAACAGAGATCTTTCTCTAACGTTTAAAAATAAGGAAAATTATTAATAAGTTACAGTCCTATTTTTTACCCTTTTTAAATTTTTTTTAACTTTTTTAATGTTTATTTTGAGAGAGAGACAGAGAGTGAGCAGGGGAGGGACAGAGAAGGGGGGAGACACAGAATCCAAAGTAGGCTCCAGGCTCTGAGCTGCCAGCACAGAGCCCAACGCAGGGCTTGAACCCACAAACTGTCAGATTGTGACCTGGGCCCAAAGTTGGACGCTTAACCGACTGAGCCACCCAGGCACCCCTACTCTCTTCTTAAACCTTAGACACAGTTGGTTGAACCACTGCTCAGAAAGATCAGGATATTAGCACTATTATATTACCTATCCTCTTCATACCTCCAAGTGTCTGGTTATTATATAGTTATAAAAACAAAATCTTGATCGAACAATATCCAACCTTCACACCAAACTTATTTCACAAACCATTGCAGATATGTGGAAAGAAAGATAAAGTTATTCCAGACTATCAGATCTGAACAGACTTAAACAGAGAAAAATGGAAAAATCAAAAAACCAGAGTCCATTTATAATGTTTATTGGAATGCTCTGTTTTTCCCTCTGAGATTTTATCAAATATCCAACATTAGGCTTTTTTATAAGCTCTTAATTTCTGATATTTCCTGTGTTTCATTTTTTCTTCATTTATTTTAAAAATTTGATGCTTCCTTTATTTTTATACTGCATAAAATAAATACAGAAATAGCAATGTGTTTTGATCAATAGTAAATATGTTCCATGAACTGTGCTTCAGAATTTCGTGTTGATTGCTGAGCTAAATGTGTGTTTCTTCACTGGTATATAAAGTATTTGAGTATGTGGATGTTTTGAGTGGGCAGGTAAGTTCTTCTGCATGTGACAATGCTATTGTTTTCTTTCAGGAAACCCTGATAGATTGGTGTGATGAAAAGGAACTTAATTTGATATTAACAACTGGAGGAACAGGGTTTGCACCACGAGATGTCACTCCAGAGGTGAGATAGTCTGTACCTTTCTTTTTTCAAGGAGTAGGCTATTCATTTTATTTTTCATCTTTTTTTACTATGTTTTATATTACTTTTATAATGTTGCTAGGCAGAACAGAAGACTTGTGGTTCTAAGAATGTAAAAACTGTTCTGTGGAAGCATTGTTATATAAAAAATGTTTTTTGACTACTTTTCTTTGGACTTATACTAGACATGATATAAAATGAGGAAGATTGAACTGGTCCAGAAAGTAATTTTGCATTTGTTCAGTGGACTGTGATATAAGCTGAACTTCAGACATATTGCCAAAGGAGGTGATAGCAGAACTCTGATTCTTAGCATGGCATCTGGTCTAATGTGTTTTATTAATGTAATTCAAAATGTATCTGATATCTCTGTTCTTCAGATACCCTTGTCATTGGTCTCAAAGCACAGGAAATTGTGATAGAATACATATACCAAATTTATAGTACTTTTGAAGAGAAAGGGTTCCATATTCCATAATTTTAATATGAATTTAAATGCAGAATTTAATAAGCCAAAGCAGAATTAATATCTAGGCTTTATGCCACAAGAATCACCTTACACCTTTGCATAAATAGAAAAATTAAGGGAGAAAATGAAGAGTAGGCAGTGCTCAGTGATACAGGAGAAAGAGTCTTTTTTCTTTTTAAGGAAGCCATAAACCTCAGAGTCATATGCAAACTTATATCACCACTTGTGATATTGTTTTCTTTACCTCCCAAAAAAATGTTTGCTGACTGAATTTCAACTTAATATTAAGTACGTCCTTCTATTTTCAAACCAGAACACAATTTTATCTACTGTTTACTTAACAGCAAGATACTTTTACTCTGCATCTATTAAATATTTACTGTCCTTCTTACTCTACTGTAGTGGTTTTCAAACTTTAGCCTGCACCACAGTCAAGCTGAGGATTTATCAAAACAGATTATTGGACCCACCCACAGAGTTTCTGATTTAGTAAATCTGCAGTGGGTCCCAAGAATTTGTATTTCTAACAAGGTGATGCAGATGTTGCTGGTCTACAGACCATACTTTCAGACTTTGAAAACCACTGTTCTAGGATATGAAAATGGACATTTTTTTAAACAAAGTGTAAAATATTTACTGTTCTATGTAAAAATCATGACAGAATTTTTTGGATATTATTCTAATTTTAGACTTATAAATATAAAATGGTTTGCTTTTAAAGCAATCAGAATAGAGTTATATTGGGAAGTTGTTAATTTCAAGTGCTCAGAAAAGAAATCATTCTTACATAATTAGTTTAGCTTCTGAATCTTATGGGGAAATGGTCCTTTGGCCAATTTTTACATTTCTTTTAAACTGTGAGACCAACTTAAAAAGTACAATTGAAGGGAAACCATCTCCTATAGAGGTGTGTCTGTGTTTTGTTTGTAAGAAAATTGCATACATATGTGAAGACCTTGATTTTTGGAGTTTGTTGTGTTAAGTATTTGAAGTAAATGGCCTTGGGTTTATATGTCCCTGTTATTTGTGTGATGGTTTGAGATTTTCATACTATTTATTTTTATTACAGAAAAAACAGAAAAAAGTTACTATAGAATTTATATCAGATAACAGCATTGTTTTTAATTGGGAGGGAATGCTTTGCACACAAAGTTAAGTATTTTGTTTTCTGTGGAGTGTCAAGTTAATACCAAAATGCTAGGTTGAAAATGTAAACCTTTGAATTTTGGCTCTGCTACTAACAGGGTGACCATAGACTAATTACTGAACTACTCTGTGCCTCAGTTTCCTATAAAGTGAGGTAAACGAAAGTACCTACCTACTGGGAGATGTGAGGATCCAGTGAGAACTATTTCTGGCATTTTAGTAAGTGCTGTATATGCAAGGATTAACTTATAAGGGTTAATTTTTTAATTATTATTATTAGTTGCTACCTAAACACTAAGTGGACAAATTTGGTAGTATTTTTTTGTATGTAACTACCAAAAGGACGAAAACAGTGTTATGGTAGATTTAAAGTGTATCGATGAAATCTTTATAATCTTGTTAAATTATTTTTTGAATTTTGATATAGTAAGCTTCATATTTTATCTTTCTCATCTTCATGTGAAATAGAGGTTTAAAATTCTACCATTTTAATATCTGTCTATCCCATCCATTTTTTTTAGTGCCATTAATTGACAAGAGTCTCTTTCCCTGACCTTGTATGTCTCATTATATCTGAAATTAAGAAACCTTTATCCCTAAATGAAGTCTTTTTTTTTTAACATTTATTTATTTTTGAGACAGAGGGAGAGAGAGCATGAACAGGGGAGGGTCAGAGAAAGAGGGAGACACAGAATCTGAAACAGGCTCCAGGCTCTGAGCTGTCAGCACAGAGCCCGACGCAAGGCTCGAACCCAGGGACCGCGAGATCATGACCTGAGCCGAAGTCGGACGCTTAACCGACTGAGCCACCCAGGCGCCCCTTAAATGAAGTCTTTTAGTTAACTGAAAATCTTAGAGATGTTTTTTAAATATATTTTTAATATTTATTTATTTTGAGAGAGAGAGAGAGCGCGCATGTGCACACACATGCATGCGTGACCAGGAGAGGCGCTGAGAGAGAGGGAGAGAGACTCATAGCTGACAGCTGTCAGCACAGAACCCACATCAGGTCTCAATCTCACAAACCGTCAGACCATGACCTGAGCTAAAATCAAGAGTCAGTTTCTTAACGAAGTGAGTCATCCAGGTGCCCCTTAGAGGTGCTCTTAAATTCTTATATGTGCCTATAACAACTACCTGTGTAGAACTGTATTAGGGTGGTTTTTTTTTAATGAGTTAAAAATATACATAAATAAGTCTTTTTAATATCTTTTTTTTGAGAGTAGGTAACTTAGCTGATTGTAAATATCTTGATTCTTAATAGGTTCACTTTACTACATATCTTTTTTACATATACGTATGGTATGATTATCTACAGCAAAGTCCTTAGAACTGTTATGCCTTTGAAAAATAAACAAACATGAAAGCAATGTAAGGCCAACCAGAAATAATTCTACTGATTTCCCATTTTCTCTACACACTTTAATACTTGCCATTCTTCTGATATCTAAAATACAACACAGGGATATCTTCTAGGAATCCATAAATATAATTTGAGTTCTGTCATAATACAGTTATTTGTCTTTAACATGTCTTAGATAGTTGTGCCTGAAAAATGAAGTAACTATTTCTAGACTACATTTAACTATGTACAGTTTACAGTTGCAAAACTTTTTAAATAGTGAGAAGTTATAGAAAACACAAATATTAATTATTAAGGTAAAATAATAAAACTTCTCTATTAAGGTACTAATGTTTTATAGTCGGTAATTGACAATTGGCTTAATCTACAAACACAAAGGACAAGTGTTTGTGGAATATGTGTGTTAGGGAAAAAACTGGATTCCTCCAAAACTGGATAAATGAAATAAAGCAATCTAAACTTAGTGTCAGTGGGTATGAACCCAAGAGAACATGAAGTTTATAGACTTGGGTTTCTTTCCAAGTATATTAAAAGAAAAGTGGAATAGCAAGTTCAGTAAAGGATGTCCTGTTTCCTTTGTTCATATATAGAAATAAGAATTGATTTTCCTAAATTATGAGATTGTTTCTATTTTTAGGCCCTGTGGCTTAGAATATGATTCATCTGATATTTACATGCCGGCTGACCTGCTCCCTGCCTCTAATAAATATGAGATACTATCAAAGCTTATATATAATAGCATAATAATCTACTCCCTTCAACTTTTTAGACTTTTATTTTGATATGAAAATCTTCATTTTTTAAGAATAATTTTTATTTTCTCTGATCTGACAAAGGTTGGATAATCTGTTGGCATTGGTGAATGCTAGTAATTATAAAATTCCATAGAACTTAAGAATTCAGGGTTGCCTGGGTGACTCAGTCAGTTAAAGCGTCAACCCTTGGTTTTGGCTCAGGTCATGATCTCACGGTTTGTGAGTTTCAGCCCCACATTAGACTCTGCGCTGGTAGCATGGAACCTGCTTGGGATTCTCTCCCTCACCCCCTCCCTCTCGCTCTCCTTCTCTCTCTGCCACTCCCCCACTTGTGAGCATGAGTACATGCTCTTCCCCCACTCACTAAATAAATAAACATTTTTTAAAAGAACATAAGAATTCATTGCTGTGTAAAGTATTATCTCATCATGTCCCATTATCAGTTGAAAACAACTTATGTCCAAAATAGAAATTGTTATTTATTTTTATTTTTTTTATTATTATTTTTTTGAAATTGTTATTTAAAGAATCTTATTATTCGTAAAAAGTATAATTAAGGACATATTACTGAGGTCAAGCCCTTTTTTACACATAAATTCTAGAAGAGAATAAAAGATCGAGAAGCACTAAAAAATGTGTATGTATAATTAACAAGCAATTTTTGATGACATGTTATGGTAAATTAGAAAATGTTAAATTATTTAATATAATTTAAGTATATATAAATATATACATTTAAACAGAAGCCCAGCATACATCTTAGTTCTCATTCATTCATCACTTTTTATTTTTAATCCTTAATATGTATGCATTGCCATACTTGCTGGGTGCTGGAGTTAAAAAATGAATAAGGCATGGTCCTTATTCTTAAGAATTCTAAATATGTTACAGGAGTCAGCAAATGAGGCATATAGGCCAAATCCAGCCTGCCTTTTTGTTTTGGTTTGATTTGGTTTGGTTTTTGTATGTGGCTTGTAAGCTAAGAATGGATTTTGTATTTTTAAATGGCTGAAAAAATCAAAAGGAGAATAGTATTTTGTGGCACATGAAAATTATTTGAAGTTTAAGTTTCAGTGTCCTTTATAAATGAAGTTTTTTTGGAACACAGCTACGCTCATTCCTTTGTGTATTGCTTGTGGCTACAGCAACAGAGTTAAAATTTGCAACCAAAACCTTATAGCCTGCAAAGCCTGAAATATTTACCATCTGACATTTTGCAGAAAAAGTTTGTTGACCCCTGGTCTATTGGATGACAATGTCTTCTTTACTCACATATTTTAGGAACTTTGTTAAAAATTGATTTTTATCTTTTTCTCTTTAGTAATCTGAAATGATACTGGGTTTCATTTCTTAAATGTTTAATTTTAGAAGGAGCAAAGAAAAATGCTTTTCTGCCATAATGAAGTATATTGCCACATTGTCTCAATATACAGTATAACATAAGTAAAAGATCCCTTATTCTAAAAGTATATAAAATTTTGAACTTCTAAACTGATCAAAGTAATGGATTTATTATACATTAAATAAAATCTCACTCTTAAAAATTTTTCGAACTGTTGTTCTTAGCAGTACCTTCTAACAAGTGTCCTGATATAATTGGGCATGATGAAATAATCAAGCAAAAGGAGAAATAGCAAAAATTTCAGGAAACTATAAATTTTGATATAAGGGATATTCATTTAAAAGGATTCTTATGGTTCATTATGGAATTGAAGAAGCATCTGACAAAATGACCAATGCTGAAGGGAACAGAATACTGAAAATTTGGTACAAAGGATGTTTTTCTAGGAAAAGGTTATGAATTCTAGAAGGCATATTCTGTTTATAGTCTATAGTATTTATATTTTTTTGGAACAAATTACTATCTAATCCTTTCTACAAATATTTTCCATTTAAGTTATTGGAAATTTTTTCACAAAAATCTCAAATCAAAGAAAATTTTTTTTATTTTATAAAATTTGTTTTATAATCAATTTGTCAGAATTCATGTATTTCATCATTTTAGGTGTGAGTGTATTGTAAGCCAGGTATCATTTTATGCAGTCATTAGCCATTTTTCTTTCTTGATTATAATGCTTCAGAAATAACAATACTCTGTAAGTAAAATGAAGGAGACATCCTTGACCTGAGTTACTGACTATATACATTAATGATTCTCAATTTGTGACTTGTGAAAATCAGTGAGAACTGACATTTAACAGCTTCACCTAAAACTTAACATCAGACATTTTGACAGAAAAATTCCTGTATTATACCAAAAAATATCATATCTAATAATTTCTGTTTTCGAAAGAAAATTTAATCACTAACACAGGTTGATTAAATTATATCGTTTTCAAGTATATATGATACTCTTCAGGAAACATGGATTCTTTCCCTGGAAAAATATCATATACTGATATTCTAAAACTCTATGAATATTAGGGTTTATTTTGTAGTGCTATGATTGTTTTTTACTAAAATAAAATACCTGTCGTATGTGCTAAAGGTAAATATAACTGTATTGAACTAGGATTTTTTTGAACTAAAATTGTTCTGTATCAATAGGGTAACTGAACAATATGAAATTGATAAAGCAGAATATCAGAAACCCTTGCACTTGAAACATTTCAAACTAGATTGAATAAAATATATCACTCTTCTGTGGTCAGATATGGCTGTAATTTATGCCATTTTAATCTCTTCCTTTAATTTTTATGAAATAGCCCAGGACATAAGAAATATGTTTCCATGTCTTTGTCTTAACATGTTGGGATACACTAACACCATAGAGTCAGATAGACCTGAATTTAAATCCCAACTCTACCACTGTGAAATTAAGGCAAATTAACATGTTCAAACTTCACTTTTTTCATTTACTAAATTAGCTAATGCCTACCTCTCAAGGTTGTTGTTTCTAGTGGTTGAGATAATAAAGGTAGCCAATAATAATAACTAACATTTATATATAGCACTTACTATGTGTTAGCAGCTGTTTTAAGCATATGTTAATTAATTTAGTCTTCAAAATAACCATACGAGGTATGTGGTTTACATCTATTTTATAGGTGGAGAAACTGAGACACAGATCAATTAATTGACTTGTCCAGGGTTATCCAAACTAGTGACAATAATGCATGTAAAATGATCTAGTATAAAACCTGGCACCTTTGTAGATGTTTGGTAAATGTTTATTTTTTTTCTTACCTTTTTCTTCCTCATTTAATTAATATTATCTATTACTTCCAATTAGATTTGACACCCCCAAATATTTCTCCTACTAACCCTTGTACCTCAGGTATCTATTGTTAGCTACTAACATATCTCATGGATAGTCTAAAAAATAAAGATATCAGTCAACATTTCCCCACTACTACTTTCAGGCATGAGACAAAGGAATAAGATTAAGAATTTTTATAGTGTAAATGATATGAGGAATGTGGAGTATTAGTGCAGTTGCGTTAAGTACCTCTTTATATCCTACCTGAACCTGTTTATTTTGTTTAGGTCCCTAATTCCTCTGTAGTTTAAACTTCTTGGAATTTGGCTTGGAAAAGCTGAGATATATGAGATTCAGGGTAGCTTTTTCATAATAGCTCACTTTATTCTGGGGTTTATAATTATTTTGCAGTATCCATTAAAAAGCAGTATATGTCTCAGAGCATAGGCACATTTAGGAGCTACCAGTTTGCTAAAAATTAAAGCGTTTATAGTTTTTCTTAGTTTAACAAGTATTATTTTAACAAGTAATAGTTTAACAAGTATTTATCAAGCACCTTGAGCTTCACTGAGTGAGTGCTAATGTACATGTACTCCCCAAATAGTCACCTGACAAATCAAGACACTATAAATCTAGTATCAGAAATGTTCAGCCAGAAGATTTCTTTAAAGAGGACGATTAAGAGAAAGCTAATTAATCAGTAAAAATTTTGTACAAGTAGAATTTAAGCTAAAATTGAAGGAGAGAAATAGGATTCAGATTAGGAAAGAAGAGGACATTACTAATGGGAGTAAAGAAGAAAGGGAAATGTGCGATCAAACTACAGAGAAAGATAAAATTAAGAAAATCTTCCTGGCTAGAGAAGAGGATTCATTTTACATAGAAGGATGGATAAACTAGACTTATGTTATTTTAATCTCTTTCTTAGAACATCTAGAGTAGCACCATCTGTAGAGATTAAAAACAGCAACTGTCCTTATGCCAAGATTCCTTAGAAGCCAGAATTCATAAGTCTACTATGAAGCAGTACACACAGTAAAATCATGACATCAAGGCTCTCTAAAAGTAGACCCTTTTGAGATGTCATTTATTCAAATACAGATCAACACATTCCTCAGTAGGACTAACTTCATTCTTTTTGAAGATTTTTGTTAATGTTTTTGTTTAGTTGTAAGTCCTAATTTAATTCACAGACCTAGTGACTATACGCACCATTATTTATAGATAAAATTGAAACTGCTGTGAAGCACCAAGTTCCAGTTTTTTTATTTATTGTTTGGAAACCATTTCAGTCAATGTTTACCTTACAATCAACACAATCAAGGAATATTTTCTTATCATGGATTTCATCAGTAATTTGTCTCAAGTTAGCTTAGTGTTGTATATAAAACTACAAACTATATAAAAAATAGGTAAATCATGGTATCTCAGAGTTTGAGGAGAATTCAAAGGCCATTGTGTTCAAAGTCCTAGTACCCTTTCCATCATTCCCAACCTTTGTCTGAACATCTCAATCACTACTTCTTCCATCTGGGAGTTTGTTGGTTTTGCAATTCTAATTGTTTGAAAGTCCAAACATGTCACACTGAAACCTGGCACCTTATAATTTCCTAATCAATGTTTCCAATTCTTTTCTGCAATGTACTAAAGAAGGTAAATTCCTTTTTACATGATAATTCTAATATTTGAAGGTAAATGTTACATTTTCCTCTTAAGTCCACATTCTTTTGTAGATTTTCTTTGCATTCATTTGTTTCCATTAGATACAAACTTTCCCAAGACATTCAACCTCTATTTCACTTAGACATTATAAAGAAAAACTCCTTGGTATAATTGTACTAGGGGAAAGGTAAAGGTACAAAATTCAATCATTTAGATAAGGTAATTAAGGCAATAAGTGACATTGAATTTAAAGCTATTATGTTGAAAGTCTCCTAGTCCACATAAAATCAATACAGAGGGAAAAACACATTGCTCCTCAAGGTCAGAATTTTAGAATTTTGAGCATAAAACAAAAACAAAAATTTCATATACGAAGAACCCATATATAAAATGCTGTCTTCATTCCCTTGAGTATATTTCTTAATTGCATGCCTACTCTGTATCAGAATATGTACCCAGCTTTTGGGGGCCCTTATGAAGCAGAGAGATGCTATCAATAAAACATACAAATAAATACAAATATATTTATTATGGAAAATTCTGTATCTAATTAGAGCTCTTACTAGAAAAGCAGTGTTGCCCACATAACCATTTGTGAGGCAGCATAACATAGTAGTTAAGAGCACAGACTACTTGAGTTTGAATCCTAGATCTACCTTTTACTAGTATATGACCTTATACAACTTACTTACTTTCCTATAGAAAGAATAAAACTACTTCCTTATAGGATAGTTATATTATGTGAATTAACATAAGTAAAACACGAAAAAATATTTATTTGCTACATAAATATTTGCTGTTATCACCTACAATATAAAGAGCTGTAGCTTAAAAATAAGTAGATGATGGTTGATTAAATATTGAAAGAATTTTTCTCCAGGGAAAAAAATTAAGCAAGACAGGACGTAAAATATACACTGATGTAACTGTGGGAAAGGAAAGAAATAGAGATGACATGCTAAATGTTGATTTTTACCTTGAATTTATCAGAGTGATAAAATCTTGAAATCATCTTTCTAACTTACCATTACAAGGCTACTGTCATAAAATGGCAGATGCTGGCATACCAGAATACTTTAGTTTTACAAAATATATACTAAGACCATGACAAAAAAAAATCATTCAATATTTTACAAATATAAAATGCCCAAAGCATATTTATCTAGAGATATAGTTACAGGAAAGAAGTTTTTAGGATATCCCTTTCTTCATTGTCTGGTCAAGAATATAGATTCATCTCTCTGTGTTAGACCTCCATTTAGACTTAATGTTGCTTTTCACGCAAAATGTAATAAAATGACAACAAATGAATTTACACCTGTGAAGTCCTCTGAGCTTCTTGGAAACATACCATTGACATACCAACATATTGCCTACCATAAAAAGAAACTGTTAGGGAGTCAGAAAGTGGACTCAGATAACAAATAAACTATTTGGAATGACTCTAATAATTTTACCAGTATTGTTTTCTTGTATTAGAACTTGGAAAGAACATGGCTGCTGTTAAAGAGTAGAGGACAAACGCCCAGTGGAAGGAGTAATCATTTCAGATAAGCATTAATGGTTGACACATAAGTGAGAATTTAGGGGAAGAATCCAAATTCCTTTAAAAAATGCTGAGAAGAAAGAAGCAGTAACGCTATTGAAAGTTTGGGTTTTGAAAATGAACTGTTGTCAGTTTCACAAAGATAACAATCCAAAAGAAGCAGTTGATTGTGCAGCAACGACCAACTGATATAAGAGGACATAAATTATACTTCTTTATGAAGATTAAAGGTAGCATAGTAGTGGTGGATGTCATTGGTATAATTTAAGTGTTTCCCCCTCACCTTTTTCACCCCTTTCCGTAAGTTTGGTTGCAGCATATACTATAATATACTTGCATGTCATAATCCTTAGGGTGAAACTTTATGTAAGGAAAGATGAGTCAGGTGATTAGGAGGTGATTTTGAATAGAGTTTTGCAAATTTTTAAAATACTTTTCGACAAAATGTAGACATTTGAACCAATGAGAAAATAACTATTAGTTTTGAATATTGTATAAATCCAATGGAGTCTTATTATAATGTGTTTCTCGCTTGTAATGATTTAAGACTACAGTTATTTAGGAGACCCCATTATAACGAGGTCAGTTCAGTATGACCCCCATTGATGAGGTTCAAAAGAGATTCACATCATGACAATTTCCCACTATAGTTAATCAGGGTATGTTAAACAGGGTATTAGTTAATTATGTGATACTTTGATATGAGCTCTATTTGTGGGCCCTATTTACTTTCTTGTTCCCTTCCTTTTCGCCATTTTTAAGTCTTACTTATACTATGCTCTATCCCTTAAGATGAGGCTGCTTTATTGTGGGATAGATAGATGAATGACTATTAATAGTCATTAATGTTATTTAATAACATTTAGAAGAATGAGAAGGTTACTTTTATATATGTGAAAGCAAATCCTAGTATAAATGTGTCTTCCCTCCTAGGTGTATCTTGGGCAACAGCAGCAACAGTATTTAACAACAAATGCTCTAGTTTAGTGTTGCTCAAAATTTAGTTATTACTCTTTGCCTTCTAAGTATAAAATACCTTTGGACAGGGGTCAGCAAATGTATTCTTTAGAGGTCCAGACAATAAATACTTTAGGCTTTGTGGGTTCTTTGTTCTCTGTCATAACTACTCAACTCTGCCAGCCCTGTAGCACAAAAGCCATCATAAGACAGTATAAATGAATGTACCTCATTGTGCCCCAGTAAAAATTTATTTATGGATACTGAAATTGGATTTCATATAATTTTCTCATGTCATGATATAAATATTATTATTCTAATTTTTTTTCAATTATTTAAAAATTCAAAGATGACTCTTAGATTGCAGGCAATGCAAAAAACAGGCAGCTAGCAGGATTTGTCCCATTGGCTATGTTTTGCCAACCCCTAAAGTGTGCTAGAATCTCCTCTGTTAATCAAAGGTTCATAGTATCTGAGCTTTCAGAAGAATGCTCTGAGAATTTAAGACAGAGAACAGAGACGCCCCACAAGAAATTAACACTTTGTAGATTCAATTATATCTTGAGTGTCTGCTGTATATGTGCCAGACATTGTTCAAGATGCTGGGGATACAGCAGTAAACAAGGAAGTCATAAGTTTCTGCCTTTACGAAATTTGCATTTTAGTGGGTGACACAAATATAAGTAAACAAGTAAGATGTGTAATATTAGAGATGATATTAAGTACTGTGGATAAAAATAAACCAAGAAAGGTGAATAGGTAGCACAGCACAGGCAGGGAAGAGAGCTGTAATTTTAAAAAGGCCGTCAAGGAAGGCCTTATTGGTAAGGTGACATTTGAGCAAAGACATAAATGAGCAGAGACACTACATGATTGGACTTATATTTTAATAGGGAAATAATTTAGGAGACTATTGAAATAATCCAGGTGAAAAATGATAGTGACTTAGACCAATAATAGAGGTGAAGGTAGTGAGAAATACATTACTGATATATTTTGAAGATAGAGATAATAGATAAAATAAGAGAAAGAGAGAAGTCAAGTATAATATCCAAGATTTTGACTTGGGCATTTGGAAAGATGGAGTTGCCATTTACTGAAATGGAGAAGGCTGTGGGAAGGGTAGATTTGATGAGGAACGTCAGTTTTAATTTGGTCATGGAAATGAACTATCCAAGTGGAGATGTTAAGTTGGCAGAGAAGTCTAGACTGGAGATACTATTTTTTTAAAGTCATCAGCATCTTGAGGGACTTAAAATCTGTGACAGTTGATGAGATCACCAATGTATTTACTGGTATTACTATTTATTTATTGGTATTACTGCCCTTGATTTTTTTCCTCATCCACTTTCAAAGAGGTAGGTAGTTTCTAGTAACCTATCCCCTCTTCCTATTCACAACTAGCAGGGATCCCATTGAATCAGAAAGTTGACCTACACAGAAAGTATCATTAGTTGGCCATCCTCAAATTTTGCCATGGTATAAACATGGGAGTGAGTTTTCCCAAGTACCTCCTTGCTGGAAACTGTTTGCACTGGAGGTAAGTGTGAAAGGGGAGGTTGTGGGAAATGATGGGGTGAGGGCTTCCTAAACCTTTCCCAAACCTCAGAAATTGCTTGATTTTGAGGAATGGAGAAGGTTCAGGCTGGTTCTTATTTCCCTGAACCAGTTCATACAGCCCTAAATTTGACCTGCTTTCCTCAAACTGGGAGTCAGAAATCCCTTTTCTCTTCTGTTTTTCTGCTGCAGAAATTCCCAACATTCCCATTTTGTGGGCTCCAGAAAGGGGTAAGCGAAGACTTCAATCCCAGCCAATCATTTCCAGATTAATAATTTTTAGTGTTTTGGTTTTTTTTTTTATCATCATAAAGAATGCTTGGACCCATTTTTCCCATCCATTTAATTTCCTTGTGGATTGTTATGTATCTATGTTCTAGGATCATTCTGTATCCCTGGGCAATAGAGTTCAGATTCATCTGCTATTTCCATTTGTGTGCTGTTCTCTTGTGGATTCTCATATGCAGTTTATTGATGAGTGTTTCCTAGATGGAAGAAACCCAATTCAGGAGACTGGCTTTACTCTCAATTTCATCTTTTCCTGAATGGTGTTTTTGTTCCCTGCTGAGAGCTTTTCCTACCCTACACAACTGCTTCTGATGATCTGTCATTGCTTCTCTGCTGTTCTGTCTTATTGCTTTGACTGCCTTTGATTTTCGCCTCTACTTTTTGCCCCACTTTTATGCATCTGCTGAATGATTTGCATTCTTCACTTAATGGTACTTTGTCTATCAGGAAATGGCCTGATACTGCCATATCCATCTGCTATTTTAGCATTTTAGACTACCCAGCATTGTCTATCTGCTCTCCTACCATTCTCCGATATCATGGCCTTCCAAGTGCTACGCTATCTGCCTGCTTGATCTTGTCCTGCCCAATTTATGCCTGTGATATTATAAGTAGGTTCAGATTGTTTAGCACTTCTGCTAACTATCTCCACTTGTCTTGTGCCACTAAGTTGGACTGCTGACTGAGGTTGCTTGACTACTGTCTCCTTTACCTATTTGCTGCCATGGCTGCTTCACTAATTAACTAAAGACATTGCATTCATCTCCTATGTAATCAGACTTGCAACTTGCTGATCGGCTCATATTACTTCCTTTATACTTTTCTGCATCTGGTAAATCACTGGCGTTGTTCCTCTGTTGTCTTGTAACCCTGATCAGATTTTATTTCCAAAAAAAGTGTTGCCTACGTATTGTCCAAACATATCTTAGAAATAGGAAAATGCTTCACTATTTAACAGTCCAATCCAGTTTACTCCTAAACTGACTTTTAAACTCACTATCACCATCCTTTCTGCCTTTTTATACAACTCCACATTCTTTCCCTTATTTAACAATAGATTTTTTTTCAAATAATTTATCATCTTTGCCTCAGTTGACTTTGATATCATATATTGTATACTTTTGTTTCTTGTATATAGGATCTTTCAGTGATTTTCCATATATTAAATTTATTTCATAATTTATTTTCCATGATTTTTCTGGGGCTTCATGAGGATGAGTTACTCCTATTAATTTTTCCTTTTTAGTAAGATACAAGAATTTTTTGAAACTTAAAAGTGTCATCTCTAAAAATAATAAATTTAGTTATGATTCTTTGTAGTTAAAGTAGCTTTCCACTGCTCCATTTTTTCCTCTGAGAATATCATTTTTCAGCCACCCCATAATTTATGTAATATCACTTCTTTAGAGATTCTTTTGATGAATTTATCTTTCCCTCCTTTTAAACTATATTTTCTTGTGTGTGGATAAACTTTAAATTGAATTTCCCCATTATTTGCTAAGTACTTGGCATCTAAGAAGAACTTGAAATACAAAATTATCTGCACTGTGAAGCTTGATGTCTTATTTACTCATATTTAAATGAAAAACAAGACCAAACAAGAAGTGGAGAAGAATTTTGGTGAAATTTGCAAACAATTCAAGAGTCTGAGGAGATTAGAAGTGGGGTGTATATGTATGTATGCAAGTGTGTGTGTGTGTGTGTGTGTGTGTGTGTGTACACACGCGCATGTGGTGTGTATGTAGATTTTAAGTGTTCTTTATATGTATCCACAACATCATTGTGCTTGAAGTGTGAAATATTCTGAGTCTCCATATTAAATTTTATTTCATTTTTATGAAAAAGAAATGGAAAGGAAAAGGCAAAAGCTAAAAAGAGAGTGATAAATTTAGAGAATATAGAAAAAGGGTATGGACACTTGTTTTTTTCTTTTACTTTAACAACAGATAAAACTAGTATCAAGAAAAAGGCTGCTGTAAGAAAGTCAAGAAAATCATTTCAATAGCTTTTTATTTTTTTTATTTTAGCAAAATACGCATCACATGACATTTACTGTTTTTACCATTTTTAAGTGTACAGTTCAGTGGCATTAATACATTTTGTATAGCCATTACCACTATCTGTTTCCAGAATTTTTCATCATCCAAAACAGAAACTCTCTATACCCATTAAACAGTAACTCCCCATTCCTTACTCCCCCTGTTTTAATATCTGTCTCTGAATTTGTCTATTCTAGGTGCCTCATATAAGTAGAATCATACTATTTTTGTCCTTCTGTGTTTGACTTATTTCACTAAACATCGTATTTTCAAGGTTCATCCATGTGGTAGCATATACCCATTCATTCCTTTTTAAGACTAATAATATCCCATGTATGTATATACTGCAATGTGTTTATCCATTCATCTGTTGACAGACAACACTTGAGTTGTTTCTTGGCTATTATGCATATTACTGCTATGAACATTGGTGTGCAATGTCTGTTTTTCTTTCCATTCTTTGGGTATTTACCTAGAGGTGAACTCCCTAGCTTTTAATATTCTTGTCTAAGAGGAAATTAAAGACCTCAGGGGAACTATATAAGTAACATGAAAGATGGATAAGTCCAAGATACTGCATTAGGAGCAAAAAATTATAAACTTTTAGAAGGACACAGAATGCCAAGTGAGATTTAGAAGACCTTACGTTCTAAGAATGAAAGGGAGAATGAAATTGGACAGATGTTGGATGTTTGAAGGACAAAAAAAATCATTCTGAACAATGTTGAAAAAAAAAATAAACCATCTTGGGGCACCTGGGTGGCTCAGTCAGTTAAGCCAACACTTCTGCTCAGGTCATGATCTCGCAGTTAGTGGGTTCAAGCCCTGCTTCAGGCTCTGTGCTGACTGGAGCCTGGAGAGCCTGCTTCCAATTCTGTGTCTCCTCTCTCTGCCCCTCCCCCACTCTCACCCTTTCTCTGTCTCTTTCAAAAATAAACATCAAAAAAAATATACCAATTTTAGGACAGATGATGGCATGTCTTTGAAATGGAATAATGCAGACTTGTAAAGAAGTAGGTATTTAAATGAAGATAACTGGATTTGAGATGAGAGAGCTAGGTTAAGTTTAGAGGAACCAGCAATAGGATTAGGAATTCATTTTGAATTCAGTGGTACTCAGTTCTGGACACACAGTTTTCTACCTATAGAGATTTTACTAAAAAGATTGCTAGGCCCAACCCCACCAAAGATTCTGACTCATTAGGCTGGAGATAATGGTTTAGGCACTATGTATATGCATGTGTGTGTGTTTAATCCACTGGTAAAACACAGTGTGAGTTAAATTGAACTCTGTACCATAGTGTCCTAGACCTTACAGGAGTTACAAAAGTTGGGAAGAATTGGTCCTTGTCTTCAAGGAGTTTAAAACTGGAGTAGTTTAGTAAGCAAAAAAATTGATTTTGGAAGGAAGACTTTCAATCCATTATGTGATAATGTTTTCACTTTGTTAACTCAACAATTTTTTGGTGATTTTACATACTTTGTCTTGCTTTTCTCAACCAGGGTTTCTCATCTAAACTATCAAACACAGAAAATGATTTGTGTGACTTCTCAATCCTCCCAAGGGTGGTACATTAATTAGTTCTATTCTATAAGCATAGGAGAAAAGTTAATTCATTACTTCCAATAATTCTCTCAGAACCTATTTTAAACAGGCTTGTTCTATGCTATGTAGTCTGTTAGAAGTACATAACACAAAGATAAGGCCCAAGAGAGGGAAAGAGACATTTAACAAAACAATGAATTTCTAACATCATTTCAAAATTTTGTTATTTTCTTCTAGTTCTTCAGGGAAAACGCTCAAAATCAGAGTAATTGTATATAAGGAAATTCTAAGCATCTGTGATTCAGGAATAAGAGTATGTTCTATAATTAATGCCTCATCACAACTGGAGGACTCTGGTAATAGTTTAAATGCCAATAAGAATCTCTTTAATTAAAAACCTGAAGCATTCAGTGGCAGATTATTGATTCATTGGTAACTGTTAATAAACAGCATTATCTAAACCCAATGTTACTAATTTTGTAGTGGAAGAATAGAAAGTGGTTAGAGAAAAATTGATAACTAATGTTCAGGAGGTTGTTCTTGAATGTTATTGCAAGCACAATGAGGTATTCTCCAGCTGTATATCAATATTGAAAATGTTTGGGAATTTAATTTATACTCACTGTCAACTAAACCTCACTTGAATTCCTGGTGTCAGAATTTCAGTCCTATTCATTAGTTTTTATTATGAATTTGGTTAATTAGCCATTTGAATTAGGAATTTATTTGTTCTCCCTATATTGATGGGTGCCTTCATACTTGAGAGCAGTAAGCTTCATTCCTACTGCTCACTAGTTCACAATGATTGCTTTAAAGGAATCTCTTTAAAGTGCTATGCCTAAGAAAGTTTTAGTAACCTGTTTTTCCTCTCATCTCCTTATGTCCTACTAAAGTTGTTTATCTTACCAGCATAGCTGAGGGAGGGTCAAAGTTCTCATGTCAGTAGAGAAGCACTAAAATAGAAATTACATCCAGAATTAACTTGTTTTCTAAAAAAAAATGAATAATTTTAAAAGATTTTGCTTTACTTGTGTTTATTCTGGAAAACATTTTTTTGTGAAAAATAAAGATTATGCAGAAATTTTAAGGTATAAGATCTGAGATAAAGGAAAATATAAGAGTAACATTTTATTAAACTTATTTTATTAGTAATAAATATACTTCTTCTTTTGATCTCTGAAATCCTGTTTTTATTTTGAGAAAAGCTAAACTGAAAGTTGTATAATGTGTTTCTTTTTTATGAAAGTTAACTTGAAAAGACAGTGTTGCTAACACACTCTTATCCTATAGGACTCAAGTCTTTTGTACATTGAATAACAAAATCCTCTAAATTTCCTTGCAATCAGGAGATTCTTTGTAGGCAACCACCCCTAATAAACAAGTTGTCATTCTTTCCTTTTCACTCCTGAAGAACAGTGGAAGATATTCAGGACCTTACAAGGAAGTTGTAACTTCCTGATACAAACATTTTGTGGAGGTAGTTTTACTCCTTCAGTTTTGAATATAGACAATAACAATAGCAGGCACTAATAACTAGTCTCTACATCCCCTCATCTCTTTTTCTCCTTTTTGCTCTCTGTCCATCAGATATTTCAGTGTTGCTGGAAAAAATTAACCCAGTACACCTGTGGTACAAGAGGTCCTATGGAGTGAGAGATATCATTGAGGGAAAGTTAATTGCCTCAGCTCTGGAAGCTATTGGATGCAAAGATCCTTTATGTATGTTTAATAGTATTTAATTTCATGAATATCAAAATCAATACTTGAAAAGTTCACTGGTTAGATATTTGGATATTTACAAAATACAAACCACTCCCAAACATTTTGTATTTGTCTCTGAATACTTTTTAGATTTCTTGTAATATTTAGTTTTTATGAAGAAATAGAGTTTATATTCTATTCATATCAGCAGCATAAAAACATCTCAGGTGTTCAAGAATCAGTTTTTCTTTGGTTTGTTCCTAGCTATATTATAGGAGTAAATGTGTATTTACTTTGCAGTTAGAAGTAATAATCCCATTATAGACATCTTAAACAAATATTCTGAAAGTATCTTTTGTAAGTTAAATTTATATTTTCTCATTCTCAATGCCTTCTGATCAAAATTAAGATCATTCTTGTGAGGAGATAGAGGCAAAAAGCCTTTTCAGATATCTTGCTTCTCATTATGGTTAGTTACTAAAAACTAAAACCCAAGACCATCTGCAGAAAGCTCTTATGTTATTAACAAGAAAATCTGTCTTCAAATGTTCATACTTCACAGTTAGCGTCAGAATATTAGGAACACAGTATTTTGCATGTAATAGGTGTTCAGTAAGAGCATAAAATGATGACTTTTTATTGTGACACAGTAATAAAGATGAGATTGTAAAGTATTATAGATGAGATTAAAGATGAGAAGAGTATATGGTCATTTAGGGGAAGGAAAAGGTAAGGATTTTTAAATACTTATCTTGTATTTAAGTATTACTTAAATACAAGTACAAATTAAGTAATACTTATATTAATAGCCTTAAAAGAAACAACACCTGTCTTTTTCTGAGTATAGATTTCTGATTATATGGGTTTTTTTTCTAAAAAAAGAATTTGGGAAATATAGGAAAGCAAAATGAAGTAAATGAAAATCACCAATAATTGATACATAATTATTATCTGGGACTAATTCATTAGTTTTCGTATTGAGAACCCATCATAGATACAGGTTTATATCTTGGGTTTCTAGTTGTTATCATAGCTACTAAAATTTACCGTGTACTTACTACGTTCCAAGCATTGTGATAAGCACTTTATGTAATGTCTTATTTAATACTAACAGCAAACCTACAGAATAAGTACTACTTTAGAGGCGAAAAAATTAGTTTTAGAAAGGTTAAATCATGAAATAACCCACATCACAGAACTAGTAGAAGGTGATAGAATTAGAATTTCATCTAGATAGTCTTGACACCATAGCCCTTGCTTTTTAACCACTCTTTTTTTATATAAATTAAGCTTTTTTTACATTTAACAACTGTTTTACAAAAAAAAATGAGATTTGCCAATCACTACAGAGTATAAGCAAGCTATAATTAATTTCATTTCCTTGTTATTAACCATTTAGGCTCTTTTTATTTCGTATCATAGACATTCTCTTTATAAATAAATTGTCAAAAACATCTCTGATTATAACTTTAGAAATATTTCCTTCAAATAGAATAACTGATTCAGAATTAATTCTCATAATACATAACTGCCAAACTGACCTCAGGAATATATGTATAAATTTATATATTCATACTACCAGTTTTTGGAATTAAACATTCATTATTTCTAATCTTAATGGCTTGATGGATGAAAATTATTTGGCTTTATTGGCATATTGTAGACTAACAATGAATTAAACAGTTTTCTTGTATTTGTCTAGTTTTTTCTTCTTTTGTAAATTGCCTGTTTTTGTTTTCTTTGGCTCAGTAGCCAATTCTTGAAAGTTGATTCTAATTACAAAGAGATGTTTAAGAAATTGGTTGTCAGGAAATAATTTTGGCATAATGAGATTTATATTTTAACTATATCATTTTGACTATATCATAAATCTAAACCAGTTTAGGGGCTCCTGAGTGGCTTTGTCGGTTTAGCATCTGACTCTTGATTTCGGCTCAGGTCATGATCCCAGGGTTGTGGGATCAAGCCCCGCATCAGGCCCCACAATGAGCATGGAGCACGCTTAAGATTATTTCTCTCTTTCTATCTCTCTCTCTCCCTGCCCCCCCCCGTCCCTCTCTCTCCCTCTCTCCCTTTGCTCTTCTCTGCCCCTAGTGCTCTCTCTCTCTCTCTCTCTCTCTCTCTAAAATAAAAACTATATATACATAAAAATCAGTTTATTTTCTCTTTTCTCAAGCTCCATTAACATAATAGTACTCATTTATTTCATTACTTACCCTCTACAGCAGAGGTCAAGTTCAAAAAAATATCCTGAATCAAAGGCATGCAGTTAATAAAGTACGAATGCATTATTTTCTATCAAGCTAGTTATGTGCATAATGAGGTTTTTTTTCTTCCATAGGTGATGCACAGTGGTTTATTTTATAACTATTCTTTTCTTACGGGATGCCAATGTTAAATATTGTGTGGATAGAAAATTATTGAAACAGTATTCCAGAATTAATGATCCATTCATAGATCTAAATCTTAACAAAATAATTTATCATTAGGACATTGAATATACATAGCTACTTTAGCAGTCATGTTTTTTAAATACCAAATATACAATCCTATTTATACATTTTTTTTTTTTGCGCGGCAAACTCATTTTTCTACATACGAATTCCAAAAGAAACAATACTCTTGCATGCAATTAATGTGAATTACCATTTGATTATCTAGACATTTAAAGCATTTATAGACTTTTTCAGATAGGTAGAGCTTAATTCTCTCCATTGCTCAAAAGAGCCTTTTCTTTTTTTAGTTGCCCCTCACATGCAAATCATTTCATGCCCAAAGCTTTTTGGTAATTGAATCGTTTAACACTTGGCTTGAGTTTTTCCACAGAAACATTTATTTATGTAAGTGTTTCTCAACCTGGGGATTTTTTGGTGCCTGAGGAACATTTGGCAATGCCTGGTGACATTTTTGGTTGTTACAACTGAAAGGATGCTACTGACATTAGGTGAATAGAGGTCAGAGATGCTGCTAAATATCCTACCTATGCTCTGAACAGCCCTTACAACAAAAAATTTTCTGTCCTGAATTGTAATAGTGCAGAAATTGAGAAATCCTCATTTAATAATAATATTGAGTATTCACTGACTGCCAGGCACTGTGCTTGGGGTTGGGGACACATGTATAGAAAATTATGATCTTAGCACTGAGGGAAGTTACTAGTTAGGTTGAGGATGGTTAGGAAAGGGAAAGAATTGGGTAAATAAACTATAACATGATCATCAGTATAGTAATGGTGTGTTTGTGATATATTAGGAGCAGGATAAAGTTCACCTGAGGGACTTAGGGAAATTTTCAAAGAAATAATATTGGAACTGTTGTTTTTATTGTTCTTATTGTTTGTCTCTTCACTTAAATTTCCAAAAAGCACACAAAAAGTATAGCTAACAGCTTAATGAATTTTTAAGAAATGAACATACCTGTCTGACCAGCATCCAGATCAAGAAACCAGATTATCAGTATCCCAGATTGACCCCCCCTTTTGTGTCCCTTTCAGTAACAGCCCAACCCTCAAGAGTAATTACAGTTTTGACTTTTAACATCATTATTTTTGTTTTTTAGTAAACTTTATGCAAATGAAATCTTATACTGTGTTATCATTTGTATCTGTATTCTTTTGCTCAACATTATGTTTATAAACTTGATACATGTAGTTGTTTGTTCATTATCACTACATACAGTAATTGTTTTTATGACTATGCCAATATATATTAAACAACCGTAAAGACACAATTGCTGAGATCTTAAGTCTGCCAGTAGATCAGTCTGACTGCAGAAAGGGATGTGAAGGGGAAGTGGCAAGAGAGAGCCTGGGGAGGTAGGTAAGGCCAAATGATGGACGCTGTCTGTGTCTTATAAAAGGCATTTGGGTTTTTTTCTAGTAGAAAATAAAGATTGTTTTGAAAGATGTTAAACAGCAATGAATGTAGTGAGATTTACATTTTACAAAGACCGCTTTTGGTAGAATAGAGAATGAGTTAAATGGGCATAAACTTAGCTATAACATTAATCAGGAGGTTATTAAAATATTCAAACAAAAGATGCTGAGTAGCTAAATGAAGACAAAGGTAGATAG
The DNA here is from genome assembly GCF_018350195.1 of Panthera tigris. NCBI lineage: Eukaryota > Metazoa > Chordata > Mammalia > Carnivora > Felidae > Panthera > Panthera tigris. The sequence goes on from NC_056665.1 coordinate 112,236,785, forward strand.
GGATAGATTACTTTCTGAGGATAAAATTAATAGCACTTTTTGACTAACTGGGTATGGAATTTGCAAAGGATAGTTTCCTGAGCCAACTTCCAAAATCCTATGTGTGTTACTGAGATATAAAATATGTACAGTGAAGAAAAATGACAGAATTCAATGTCAGCAATTAAAATTGAATTCAAAATAACATCCAAGTTTATCTATAGTATTCAAACTTGTAGAAAAACATTATTAGTTGAAAATGAATACATTGACAAAATCTTCATGGAAAATCCATAGGGAAATTGGTAACAGTCTAGACCAAGTCTAAACTAAAGGTAGTAGCTTTTATTTTTCATTTTAATTTCAAATTTATGACTTTTTTCTGTTGTTCCAGAATTTCACTATTTTTATTTTTATCTCTCACTAAATTTATACATTTAGTCATGAAGCAGGTGGGTTTTGTCTCAGGAAGAAAAAAATGAGACAAGTGCGTGTGTGTTGGTGCATACACCAAAAGCAAGAGTTGAGAAAGGAAGAAAGAAAGTAAAATATTGTATTGATATGAATTAGAAAGAAACTATCTAAAGTGGAGTTAACAGAGTTCCCAGTCATTATTTCTAGGTCTGAGATTACTGTCTTTTACTTTTTTTGTACATGCATCCCTAAAGAGAATAAAGGCAGTGAGTCAGAGAGCTTCCCATTGTCACCAGGCAATAGTATTACTTCAAAGAGGTATTTATTGCAGAGACAGTGGTTAAGATAGTTGTCTCTTTGTGACCCAGAGAAGAGATATGATTATTCATTTAGAAAACTCAAGAATCAATTCAAAGGGTATTAGAATCAAGAAGAGTTCAGCATGGTGGTTAAATAAAGGGTATTTTCCTTTATAAAAATCTATATGCCAGTATTACTTAAGCTAGAAACAACCATTAGAAAAAGTAATGGGAAAAGATCTCATTTGTAATAGCAGAAAAAAGTAAACTTCATAATACCCAAGAATAAACTAAAAAAATTTGCCAGACCTGAATAAAGAAAACTTTATTAAAGGACATAAAATATAGCTTGAATGACTTGGAAGTTATGCCATATTCTTAGATGCAAATATTTTTGTGAAATTGTCAATTTACCTTAAATTGAGATAAATGAGATATAATTCCCAATGGATTTTGGGGGGAATATAGCTTGTGATTTTTTTCTTAAGTAAAACAATGAGAGAGCCTTACTCAGATGTAAAAACATGATATAAGGCGCAGTGATTAAAATATTTGGTATGTTACAAGAAAATAAAGTCAGAGATAAATGCCACCAAATGATATTTTATTAACATACCTATGTGTAAAATTGAATTTAACATATTATATATGTGACATTTCAAGACATTTGAGGAAAGAAGGATCAGCCAGTAAAAGATGTTGAGAAAATTGGCTCTCCATTTTGGTGGACGTTGATCATACAACACAAAATTAAACTACAGTTAATTAAATAAAAACATTTAATTAAACATTAAGAACTATAAGTTTATGATTTAAAAATTAAGAGATTATTTTTATTATCTTTAGGCAAGAGAAACCTTTCTAGGTAAGACATAAAACAAAGAAAATACAATAAAAACATTGATAGAAACCCCCGCTGTTAATAAGCATTGGAAAACTTTTAATGAAAATGCCAACTAAGCAAAAACTTGTTACAAATGTTAAATGTTAAAAATTGATATTTGCAAGAGATTTAACTGCTAAAGTTTAGTATTTTAAATATGTAAAAATTTCTTAATAATTCAACAGCAAGAACATGGACACCAATATAGAATAACAGGCAAAAGATATATTCAGGCAGTTTGCAATGGGAAAGAAGCAAATTGCTTTTAAATATGCGTTCATTATAACTGGTAAGAAATGTAAAATTTGAAAATATTATATTGCTTTGTACGCATCATTTAAATAACTATTTAAGATAAAGATTGCCTGGAAGTGTCAAGGCTTGGGTGAAAAGACCTTTGTTCAGAGTATAAATTGGTACCATTTTTCTATAGGGCAATCTGCAGTGTATCAAACATTTCAGTGTAATGGTGTAAAAGACATTCATTTGATAGGGAATAACAACAGTTTACAAATAGGGTACAGCCTAGAATAATTGTTGTTTTAGTACTTAAAAAGCCTTCCCACTCTAGAAAAACTTGACACAGTACAAAGAAATAACCTGTGAGGCATACTATGTGAAATGACGTAAACAGTGTCAGTCGTTAGATTCATTGTGTCCCCCAAAATACCATGAGTTGAAGGTCAAAGCAGCGGAGAGCAGGAAGCATAACTGTAGGAAGCCTGGACTTTGCAAAGGGAGGAGAAGCCCTGAGGACAGATGGCTATACTGCTGTGCTGTTGGTGAGACACTTAGGCTTGGACAAAAACCCTGTGTAAAATTAAGCCTGGAATTCCCTAAGACTGTGAGATCCTTGTGGGAGGCTAAAGTGGAACCAGTCAGTGATTAAACATACTCTCTAATGAAAGGTAGAAGCAGAAATAAATCTTCTCCAAAGGAAATTTTCCCCAGTTTGGGTCAGCCATACTCTAACAGATTAAGATCAAGTAATGAATATCAACAAAACCATTAATCAATAGGTGGACTGAAAAATGTGACAACTACTAGAACTGTCCAATACAAAATATAATATAGCTAAGAATTTGGTGACTATTATCATTCATTTTTCACGCTGGGAAACTTTTGTTTAGGACTAATGCTAGACCAGACAGGATGCAGACACAACAGAAGTATATCAAACTGTCCCTGACAAGCCAGGGTATATGTTTAACCTACTGATGAAATCTTCAAAAGAACAAAGACGCACAAAGATAAAGACATTGCAAGAGATCATTATTTTTGAATAAGCAATTTCGGAGAAAATAGGACTCCTAGAAATGAGAAAATATACATTAAAATTTTTAAATCTGTAAAAAGATGAAACAGCAGATTAGACCAGCAGAAGAGAGTATTAGCATACTGAAACATGTATCTGAGGAAATTACCTCATATTGGAATAACTACATAGAGACAAAATGTTATGTAAATATGAGACATAAGGTATGGAGGAAGAAGTGAGAAGGTCCAAACCACATTACACCAAAGCCCCAAAAGGAAAGAATGGAGGAAAGGCAATGATTCAAGAGGTAATGGCTGTAAATTTACTGAACTGCTGAAAAAACATGAAACCACACATCCTCAAGATATGGTGTAAATTGAGAAGGATAAATAAAATAAATATGTAAAAGTGAAACTTCTAAACCAAAATAAAAGAGAAGATCTTAAAAGTAGCCATAAATAAAAGATCACTTATAGGAATGACAGTAGGCTTTTAAACAACATTGGAATAAGACAGTAAAATAATATCTTCAAAGTATTGAAAAAGTTATTTTGTAAATTACTTTATACAAGTTTTCATTTTGTGTTGTAAATATGTGAAGTGTCTACTCTGAGGCTCATAATATAAGACAGAAACTTGTTCTAAAATGTTGCCTGAGAAGACACTTAAGACTGTATTCATTAGGACAATATATCAAATCCTAGGATGCCATGTACCTATTAAATTTATGGGTTACATGAAAAGTTCTAAAGTGTTTTCTTGAATGAAGATATTATATTTCAAAACTGAATTACACATTGTATTATTTTCTTTTCTAATGTATTCAGTATTGTCAATTTTTCTATGCACATGCCTTTACACTTCTATGTTTTAGGGAACAACTTCTTAAAATCTTTTATCACATAATGAAATTAGCATATATTTAACATAAAAATAATATTAAAAGCTTTGCTCCTCCCACATAATAATTTTACTTCTCATTTGTAATAATTTCACTGTTCTACTTAACTGAAAAACTGAAACCAACCTATAGAATGATCTTAATATACCGAGATTGAAAACTCACTCATTTTTGAGTCTCAGGTTGCAGTTATCTACAGTTTAACCAAAAGCAGTGTCCTTTTATCTTTAAAGATTTACGCCCAAGAGACTCTTAAAAACTGAGAACAAACTGAGGGTTGATGGGGGGTGGGAGGGAGGGGAGAGTAGGTGATGGGTATTGAATAGGGCATCTTTTGGGATGAGCACTGGGTGTTGTATGGAAACCAATTTGACAATAAATTTCATATATTAAAATAAATAAATAAATAAATAAATAAATAAATAATAAAACAATTCTAGATACAAAATAAAATAAAATAAAGATTTATGCCCATAGTCATACCTAATATCATATTACACTCAAAACATTATAGTGTCTCATATTGTTCTGAGGTAGCACTTAAGTAATTCTGAGCTTGCTTTTCAGTTATGATAATAAACCTTATTATTTGTCCCTTGCCTTAAATAATCTTTACTGCTTTTCACAGATAATAGATATCTTTGATATCTATTATCTTTGATATCTATTAATTATTACTTAGCTTTCTGACCTATCTCTCAATGACACAAGAACATCTCAGATTTAATCTCCTTTTTTATAAATAACTTTTAAGAGTAGACCTACATTTGCCCTGATTGATTTGGGCCAGGTTTATTTTGAGATGCTGAAAATGAATACTATATCATAATTTTATTCTTTTTTTCCTGATTCCTTCCAAGTTTAAACAACTACTGTTTCTCTTTGATGTTTTCTTTTCATTGCTGCTGATCAGAGCCAGGTCAGGAAGATTAAGGAAAATATTCCTTACATAAACCCATCATTTTGTAATATAAAAAGCTTAAAAAGATACAGAATTTGACACAGCTGTGTTATCTGAAAATTATTCAGAGAAAATTACAAAATGTCTTGTAGCTTCTGGGCAACTTGCATTATGGGAAAAAAAAACTCCTGGGAAACCAGGACATGACAGAATCCAGTCTTGCCGTTCTCCACATCCCCACCTATTTCTTTGTTTTCTGTCCTTTCCCTAGAGGCAAATTCTGTCAGGTATTGAAGTCTACCTTTCCTATTGCAGATTCGAGCAAAATGCCAGTTTTCACCTGCCCCACTTAATGTTCCTGCGTTGGGCATCCTCTGCTCTTAGACAGTTTTTTATGTGAGGAGAGGACCTGAATAAACCTCCTAATTGTCTTAATGTAAAATAATAGTGCTTGGTTACCAAATCCTTCAGGTTTGTTTTAAAAACCTGAATTTAATTTTTTTTTAAAAAGCCTGAATTTTTTATATCCTTTGTTGGTTGATTCTTGTGAATTTGGTTTGGCTCTTGCATACCCTGAGCCACACTTAGGGTACAATTCCTAGAGCGTATCATTGGACTAGAGCATCAAGGTAGCATTGACAGAGGAAAAGTTATAAATGAACAGCCTCAGGAGTGTGTGTATGTTGGTATGTGTGTCGTGTGTCTGTTAATAGGATAATCCTTTCTTCCCATTCTGACTAGATGACGGGCTTTGTTTAGTGCCAGTAGATATAACCAACTTCTTCCTCATGTCTACCAGCTGCCCTAATAAAGTCAGCTATTCAGTTTCCTATGGCCCTAACTTGACAACTTCAATCCCAATCCTTAGGACATGTATACATGTGTACACACACCCATATGCGTTATTCTTAGCTTACGAAGTGTAATTATTTTGCCCAGTGGTCAACTCTATTTGACTTCTCTTAAATCTCAATCTTTAAAGAGGCCACACCACACAGGCTTCATTTGGATAGTGAACTACCTTATTCTAAGTACGATAGTATGAATGTTCTGAAAGTCTCAGTCCTCAGAGATTAAATTACAGATCCTGATTCATAGATATCAGCCCCATATTCCATACCAAAAAAAAAAAAAAAATGTGTGTGTGTGTGTGCATGTGTGTATAAAAATTATGATTCCTTGGAGGAATCTCATTGAAAAAAAATATTTCTTTTATATACACATATTTGAAATTAGAGTATATATAAGAACTGTAATTTTCAAGATTTTTTTTCTATTTATGATCTTTTTTGCATTCCTGTGTTTATACTTTTTCAGTGACAAAGGATAGCTGCACTGCTTTTTACAACAGTTTTTAAAAATTAAGCCTCTGATCATTTTTAAGTTCTTGTTAAGAGATTTTTCTTCCAATATAATAAACATAAAGACCTTCTTTCATTTAACTTATGTCAATTTTATTTAGTAAATAATGTGTTCTTCCTTTTATAGTTCTCCTAGGTTGTAACTCACTAAATTACTTTTATCCATTCTTGTATTTGTAGAGGCTCTTAAAAAGTAAACTTTTCTACTGTGAAGTATAATAATGGTTGATTTAAAATGAGTATGTTAAGGAGCACCTGGGTGGCTCAGTTGATTTAACACCTGACTATTGATTGCAGCTTAGGTTATGATCCCAGGGTCGTGGAATCAAGCCCTGCGTCAGGCTCCATGCATGGAGCCTGCTTGGAATTCTCTCTCTCACTCCCTCTGCCCCTCTCCCCTGTCGCACTCTCTCTAAAATAAATAAATAGATAGATAATAAAATGAGTATGTTTAGACCCCTGTGTTTAAGATCAGCAGCAGAGCATTAACTTGAAGTGAATGGAACATTGCCTCTTTGTGTTACTCTATTTTACACCATCCTGAGTCTTATTCCTGTCCTGACAGCTACTGTTTTTACAGCTTTAAGTTTTAGTGTGTGATCGTTGGTGAAATTTAAGTTAATAAAATTTACTGACATAGTTTTTCATCTTTGCTTAGGTACATAATTACATTACTGTTTTCTATTGGACTTGGGTGAAAGCATAAATCAGGAGATGCTGTTAGTTCTTTTTCCTTCAAAGGATATTTTCAGTCTTTGCACATTCTTTTCCCAAAAATTTATGGTAGTGTCCAAGGCTATCTTTCTGGTAATTGGTGTCCTCAAAACCACTGCTCTGAGAATTCTTCATTAAGTTGTTTTTTTTTTTTAATTTTTTTAATGTGTATTTATTTTTGGCAGAGAGAGACAGAGCATGAGCGGGAGAGGGGCAGAGAGAGAGGGAGACACAGAATCCGAAGCAGGCTCCAGGCTCTGAGCTGTCAGCACAGAGCCCGACGCCAGGCTCGAACTCACAGATCACGAGATCATGACCTGAGCTGAAGTCGGACACTCAACCGACTGAACCATCCAGGCACCTCAGTTCTTCATTAAGTTTTAAAGATTGTTGCTGGCATGTTGCATTTGTCAGACATCTTTTGATCATTCAAACACATTACAAACAGACATATTCATCTCCTAGCTTCTGTTCTACACTGTTTCTGATAGAACTGTTCAGTTTTCACAATTGCTTTGACTATAGCAACAACTTATACAACATAGATGACTTCAGATTTGTGTCTTAGTACAAATAATTGTATCCAACATTTGTTAAGCACTTGGTATGTATTAGGAATGATACTAAGTATTTTATATGTTTTATTGTATTTAAGCAAAGGAAAAAAATCCTAAATCTGAATAGGGTGCAATGTCTTATAAACTGAAAGCATATAATAATGATTAATGGATTAAGTTCAGAATTGGAGTCTACAGGTATGAGTTCGTTTCTGAGGTTTTCTACTGATTTACCCTGTGACTTTGGATTTTAGAATTTTACCAAAAGAGAAGTAATAAATCTCTTCTGTATTATGTAATATAGGAATATGTTAACTATTTAAATAGAGAATATCTGTAGGAGTTTTGTAAAAGCACATAAATAAAAACTTCTGATGTGAATATTTCTACTATTGAATTATGTGGTTAAATGATATTCACGTCTAACTCTCCAATGTAGTAGAGAAATAAGCTTTTTTCAGAGCATTATAAATTAAATGTAGAGTATGTTATCATAACTAGCATTATATTGTGACATCCTTTTAGTTAGCTAAAAATACTTTATAGTGTTAATACTTTAGTTTTATAAGAAGAGTAACAAACATCATGACCCCTTTTTAAAAATGGAAAACTGAGAGATAAATTTCCAGAGGCATAAAAATAAAAACAAGCTGATATTCACTTATTATGTGAATAATGAAGGACTCTTAGGTTATAGGTGATGAATAAAAAGTGAGACGATCATAAAATGAGAGGTTAGTAGCTTTAAAATCAATCTTTAGATGAGCAAACCTGTAGAGCAGGTTGTTTAATTCAAGCTCTCGCATGCCATAGGCTCCAATTACTTACATGTACACATTTTTCTCTCATATTTACTAATGGAACTTAGCTAAGTTTATCTCAAAATAGCAGAAATATTGGATTACTCTGTTTTTAGGAAGGACTTACTCATTTTCTTCTTTCCCAGTTGGCTTCTAATTTTAAAATTGAGGGTGGTATGAGATGACAAAATACAACACTTTATAATGATAATTAAAACAGAAAGGAACTGTTTTTACCTGTTTTCACTCTCTTCTCAGCAGTTCTTCCACTCATCCCAGTTCCTTGACTTCACCTATGTCTTGTTCCTCTCACTTTATCCCATGTGACTATTTTTGTGAGAACCTAATTTTGTAGAAAGAGAACTTTAAACATGATAATTATGTGTTCGTAATGTAGATACTTTATAAAGAGTCCACAGTGAGAATTATCATACCTTAGGGCAAAAGAGCAAAGTTTGAGACTGTCTAAAATCAATTGGCAGTGAGCCATTTGCAAACAGTACATATAGGTCTAAAGTAGGAGCTTGTTTCTTTTATTCTCAATTAAGATGTGTAAGGATAGCCTAAAGTTACACTGTGTTATAAATATTAAAACTTGCACTGCTTTAGGGATACCAAGTAATTATGTGTGATCATTAGTAAAGTGGAAATTCAATGTATAGATTTTTTTTTAGGCAGCTGTTATGTTTCTGTTTAAATTGTACACTTCTAACCACATTAAAAAAGCAAACAAACAAACAAAAAACAACTCCAGAGTAGGTGGAATACAGAGACTGGGCTATATTCTCACCTGTTGAGTAACCAGACAGCCCCCTTATAGTACAATTTTAAATTGTATCATCTTTCAACTTCATTTTTCTTCAGATTTGAGAAACAGGATATTTTCCCTTATGTACACAATCAGCTTTTGAAAAGGAGCATGAATGAGTAACATTTTTTTTTTCTATATAGATTGAAAGACATATGTACTATGTATCTACCATAAAGAACTTTATTTTCTTGGGCCCCTGGGTGGCTCAGTCGGTTGAGTGTCCGACTTCGGCTCAGGTCATGATCTCATGGTTGGTGGCTTCGAGCCCAGCATCAGGCTCTGTGCTGACAGCTCAGAGCCTGGAGCCTGCTTCGGATTCTGTCTCCCTCTCTCTCTGACCCTCCCCTGCTCATTCTCTCTTTCTCTCTCTTTCTCTCAAAAATAAACATTAAAAAAAATTTTTTAATTTAAAAAAATTTATTCTTTTACATAATGCCAAAAGTGAATAAATGTATATTACAGATATAAAAATACTAATAATCCATAGAAGTATCACTAGTCTTTTCACCTTTTCCTGCAGTGAGATGTGAAGTAGTGCTATTTATATAAGTGGAATATGAAGATAAGTATTCTCATGAAAATCTCTTATAAAAATAATTTTATCATCTGAGTTCCCTGATTTTTGTTTGATAATTTGATTATCAAGTTAATGTTTAGATAAAGGAGGAAATTAATGTGAAAAAATAACTCACTGTGGAAAGAGAAAAGTAAAGTTAAGAAGTATTTGCTATATACTCTCAAATTGGTTAACAACTTGGTTGGGATCTAAATGTTAGCAAACAAGGTGAGATTTTTTCATAAAATAATACTTGGAAATTTTTTAATTACCCATGATGAAGACTGTCTCAGTAGCCCAGAAACTGATTTTTACTCTAATGTTAAAATAAATCCTTTTGTTGAGCTAGATAAACTGGTTAGCTTGCTTTAGGGAGCCATGTTATAAGAAATACTTATCTTTAAACCTTGGTGATATGTTAACTTGGTGACACTTCATGAGAACTGAGTTGAACTGTGGGGCTGTTGGCATCTTATACTCACTTCATTGGGATGGAAGATGACATTGCTGTGGTACTTAAATTTTTACTCTTGTGTGCTTTTTGTCTCCTTTGATCTTTCATCATACTCAGATCTTACTTAAACATTGTACAACTTTAACTGAAAAACAAAATGAGAGTATCTCCACTCTTCTAGGAGTGGAAGAAAATGTAAATATTTAAGAAGTCTAAAAACTCTGAGTTAAAGAAGTATATAAATAAGATCGTTTCTTCCAAATAAAACTCAGATAAGTACCTTCATTCCCTGGTTGCAGCTTCTCCTTTGTAACAGTAGCCTTTAACCATTTAGTCACATGTTATGATACACTGATGTGTTATGATTGGTTGAAAGGTATTTGCAACTAATAAAAAATTAAACTATGCAAGTGAATATCTTAATCAATTAGAATAAATTCAAGGCTGCCTTTAGAATAATGTCCCTCTTGCTTCCATTATGCTCTGTCTCTTAAATGAAAGGAGAAAGGAGTAGATTTGTAGCTGGTGCTCCTTCTTGAATATCTAGGAGTTAGTCGTGTACAAGTTTTATCCATCATGTGTAGTCTTAAGGAGAAAAAATATATTAAAGATAGCTTCTGTGTGCCATATGATACTTACAGAGGCAGACTCTGAATTGTTAGTTTATTATAACCCTTTTTTAAAGTGTAAAATAAAATTAATGTGTTTACCCTTTAATTGATAAAGTAGGGTAAATTTAATTGGCTGTCATTAAACTGCCTATTTATTACCTAATTTATCTCCTCAGTAGGTCTATATTTTGCTCTGATGAAGGCTCCTCATATTTATTTCAGTCTACTTTACAAAGTTGAATACAAGGTGAGCATGAAAATTAGATCAGGTGGTACACATTATCATTAATCTACCGCATTCCTTCCATCTGTAACGTGTTTTTCAAAGTTGGTCCTTTGACCAGCATCACAAGCATAACCAGAAACTAGTTAGAAATGCAGATTTTGAGGTGCCAACACTTGGTTTCGTTCGGCTCAGGTCATGATGTCATGGTTCATGGGTCCAAGCTGCACATAGGGCTTCGCGCTGTCTCTCTCTCAAAATAAATAAATAAACGTTAAAAAAAAAAAAAAAAGAGTTTTAAAGATACTCTTTGTTATTTAAGACTATTTAATCAGCAGAGGGCACTGCAGTAATTCTTAGGAAATTTTGTTAAATCTATATAGTCAAATTACAGTCATATAGATATTAATACATAGGTTATGCTCTGTTGATAAAAATATGTCTAGAAAAATAAAGAAAAGCACTATATTAAGTGGTTTTTCACAGTCACCATGAGTATAAGGAATTTCTGCACATTTACATTTAGCTAATATGTGTCCTGTACATATTTAAACCACATGGCCCGTTAGCAATAACATTTTTTGATATTGTTTTTCCTGTGAAATTAAAATGGATCTGAATTTCATTGGCAAGTTCTCGGGGCTATAAAATTATTGTTTATAACACCCTTTTTTTGCAACTTGAACAGTCTATGAAGCACTTTCTGACTTTAATGTGTCTTAAAAGTGTCTTTGATAAAAAGATCACAATAAGTGGTTTTCCCTAGGTGGTTTCATAGTTTAGAAAGCATTTAGCAACTTTCATAGTTTAGAAAGTATTAAGAAGTTAAATATGAAATGTTTTATTTAAAGAGAGTGGCTAAATCCAATTAAACCTCATTATTTTGGACTCCACTAGTTCAGAAAAGGTTATATGTGAAGTAGGAATATAAACTTCTCCTATTGCTCAAGGAAACAAAGATAATGTATAAGAAAGTTAGAAACAATTTAATTAAAAAATTTCAAACTTTTAATGGCATTCTTTTTTGCCATTCATTATGAATAGCCTATTGATAATGAATGCTTGTTACTTACTCATTAACAGGCACAGATAAAGCTACACTTATTAAAACCATTCTTCTGTTTCTATGATCTACTAATTTAGACAGAATTTTCCCATTTCCTCTAAATTAAGTTTTATTCCATTGCTCTTTACCACCTTCTTGTACCTTTTCATTTATGGTTTATAGATGTTTTTACCCAGCTCTTGCCCTCTTGTCCACCTTCCAACTCCCACTTCATTTGGCTGCTTGTTCCTTTTAGATCCAGTGTTTCAGTATTCTGCTCCCTGCCTCCCACTTGCCAGTGTTCTTACATTTAGGTTCTTGCTCTCCATTCTCTTTCCCCTCATCTTTGCTTCTCAACCACTGTTTCTAGGTTTCATTTCTGGATTTTTGTGTGTTCCTATTTTCTAACTGGTATAATCAATCAAAACTGCAAGGAAGTAAGGTGGATTAGAAAGAAGAGGCACAAAGAGAATTACCATGTATTGAATGCCTATTCTATGCTAGGTTATTGACTTGTATCATTTAGTTCTCCTAAGATGTAGGTATGTTTCATTATTATCATCTCCATTTTATTCATAAGTACACTGAAGCTCCAAGAGGTTAAATATTTTGTTCTAATTCACAGAGCAACTATGTGATAAAACTGGGTTTCAAACCTATATTGGTTCATTTATTCATTCTTTTATTCAACAAATATTTATTGCGTACACATACTATATGTTGAGCGCTGTCCTAGGTGCTGCAATACATCCAGCTCTTACTCTCATGAACTGTAACTGTTGTGGCATTGTCTGACTTCACAGATGGTGATCTTTCTGCTATACTAAACAGCTTTAGAGGAAGAGAAAATACAAAAGGAAATAGAAGGGCTCTAATGTTTTATGGAAAAGATAATATTTGATATAGATGTAAAAAAAGGACTGTTCTGTGTGTTATTTAGAAATATCTTGTGTGTATGTATGCATATATATGTGTGTGTATATATATATACGCATCCTTCAAAGTATTCAGAAATTGATATTGTTATCATTCTTTTCATTGGTTTCATTTTTGTTCAACAAGAGAATGATAAAAAATGTATATATCCAATCAAAAATGCTGTTTTGTGTTTAGTCCTAGAAAGAGTGTGACACTTCTGCACTCACCACTGTAGACACCAGTGCCTTTTAGTGGCATCACCAAAGTATCTATTTTTCTTTTATGTTCTAAAACAAGCAAAATTTGTGTCTGGAGGCCCAGATTATCTAGACGGCTTCACCATTAATTGTCCTCCCTAAATTACATTTAGAAAAAGATGAAGACCTCTGTGTAAAGAATACGTTTATTCATCCATCCATTCATCATCCATATATTTATTAATACTCTGAAAAGATATTTAGGATGGTTTGCCCAAATACATGAAACAAAAATAGACCTTTTAATAGAATAAATGTGGGAAAATAAGGAAAGGAAAAATAAGATGAAATTAGGTTGTGTTCCCTACTAAAAAGGATACACAGATTTGACTCTTCTCAAGGGTAACTGATTCATAAGCATCATAATTAAAAACAAACAAACAAACAAAAAATGGTAGCCCAGGGGAGTACCCATTCCTAAGTATGACACTGGAGAGAAAGTTTCTCATATAGCTCCTCCTAAAGAGGATCACAGTGCAAAGTGGTATACGATGGCCTTAAATACTTCCTAATATAAATACGAGTTTCACTGAGCCATTTCATTGGATCCAGTTGCATATAGTAAAACAATTCTTAGAAAAGTGAGAAGAGGCATTGTAGGTAGACCACTGTGGTCCAGCCAAATCCAGTGGTTTATTTTAGAGAATCTATAAAAATTAGTGAATTACGTCTCTTGTAGATAGTTCTCATTTACAATTTGTCAATCAGGTTTTTCATGTGGTAGGTGATGGTGAATTTACACACTCTTAGAAGTTTGTTTTATTCACTACTGTAACATCAATTCTAGAATACTACCTAGGGCATATTAGATGCTTAATAAATATTTGTTGCGTGGATGGATAAATGTTTTTGAGGTATCTGTTTAAGTGAAAGACTTCTCAGCTATTTTAATATTTTCTTCCTTTGTCCTTAAATAACGTATGCTACTATACTTTGGAGTACATCATCTTTATATGGATCCCAAATTCATTAAATGTTGAACACTGTTTATGTGACTTTTTCAAGCAGATGATGAAGTAAATGTTAGCCCTGTCCAAAGAATTCTTTTAAGATTGTTCTCAGTAATATGACATACTTGATTTTTAAGACTCTAAGATTTACAGTCTCTAAGTAAAGGTTACAAACATCAATAAAGCAGTTTATCACATGGAAATAGTGTTTCTTATCAGGAGACCTCAGAATCATACTAGAAAGCTGAGTTTGGAAAACCAAGGATAGATTCTGGATAATGCTAGCTTGGCATTATTTTAGCTATATATTTAAATAAAAGTAATTAACTCCCAAACTTAGGAATTTAAGAATTTCCTTTTCTCCTGCCTGCTGGCCCTCTATTTTTAAGGCAGGTTTTACTGAAAGACATTATGGTAGTGTTAATTTTCCTTTAAAATTTCTGCCATTGTTAGATATCACATTATGCTGGGATTCAGTGGACTAGTAGATCACATCAATTCTGGTAATGCTTTATTCTATATAATTATAAGGGATTAAATAACTTTGTGCAACTTAAAAGTTTATTTATAACATCAACCAGCATCTAACACATACCTGATACAGTTCAATTATTTTGCCAAGTCCTCGACCTAAATTTTGCCAGAGCTACAATCTGATTTAGTACTGTCCCTCTACTTCTAATAAAATATTAAAAAAATAATCTTTCTCTATATTCCTCCATAATTTATCTTTTATTTCATTTGCCTTTCTTCTTCTGTACTGGAATAGTTTATTTTGCAAACTTTATTCCTGTATTGCTCCCAATTACTATAAATTACTTCATATGTAGAAACAGGATTAAGAATACATTTAGTCATTTATTTCACTCCCAACTTTGAGCGTTAAACATATCTTTACCATCACAATATGATAAATATGTATCTACTTTGACCTTTAGAAAGTGAAATTTTCCTGTCTAATTCACTTCAGGTTTAACTACACAGTCTTAAAAATGCCCTATCTTAAAACATCTATTGTATAGTTAAAACCTATCACTCCATTAATTGTTTTTAAAAATACTAAGATAATTTATATTGAAAATATGAAAGATGGTAAATTTAGTTTTTCTTCTACCCAAAACATGAGAAAGTTAACTTGGTACTTCCTGAGTTCCTTTTAATTGTATCATAAAATCATAGAGCTAGGACAGAAACAAAATGATCTCAGGTTTTAGGGATTAATTATTTCATGTGTAATAGACAAAGAAAAATACCCAGATTTCTTGCACTGTGAAAATCATTGAGCTATTATAACAATCTGAGATTTCATTTTAAAATTTAGGTTTTTAGATGAGACTTGCATCAAATACCTCTGAATTATAAGAAATAAGAAAGGTCTGCTAATATATAAAAGTTCCCTGGATGTCCTGGTTGTCAGCTTTTATTCAGAGGTCCCAAAGAACTGAGTCTCAATAAATACAATGTTTGGGAAACTACAAAGTATGGTTTATAGAAAGCATGATTTATAATTATTTTTAAGTTAACTTTACTACTCTGCATTCCTTCCTTTTGGCTTATTTCACTCAGTTTGCTATTTAATCTTTAATTACAGGCCACAAAAGAAGTAATAGAACGGGAAGCGCCAGGGATGGCCCTGGCAATGCTGATGGGATCACTTAATGTTACACCTCTGGGCATGCTCTCTAGGTAAGAAAGTCACCAACATGTTGCAAAGAAAATTAATTCCGTACCACTAATCACTACAATAGTCTAATTAATATAAGAAACTTTAGCCAATAACACTTAAATTTGCTCCCTTTTTCCCCCCAGAGTTAAGAGTCTTAGTATCCTGTCTAGATAAATCTTAACCAGTTTCCTTCAAGGTTTTTTTTTCACATATTATCTTTAAACTTTTAGAAAATATTAGATTATGCTAAAAGTTGTCAATCCTGACCCAGAGAAGAGTGCAGTTTATCAAGATGTAAAATTATTTTTGTATGTGATTATTTGTAATCATCAATTAATATTCATTAATTGTCATTAAATGCTAATTTAATAACAGTAAACAGAATTTTTTTTTCAGTAAGTTATTCTCATATGTTAGAAATTTTTAAATAGGCATATTTATGTGTGGTCATAAAAAGCTAAATTAATATTATTAGTGTTTTAAGTTAGTATATTTAAAACTGTGCCTTTGTTGACATAGATGTTGACATCCTTTCTCTCTGATGTTTTAGTTATTTGTTATTGTTTTAGTAACTTAGATTAAAATCTTCTTTAATGAGGACAGCATACATCATTTAAGTTAAAAACAGAAGTATCAACTTAGTGAGAACCTGTTGACTTAATGACCATTGATTAATAGACAGTTGATCTCTGAGCAATCTAAAAATACACGACAACATTATAATTTAGGGATTCATAATCATCATGTATAGCCATTTATTCATCCTGTGTACAATATGAATACAAAACTAAATATATCTATATAACTGTAACACATGGAATATGAATCATAATGTCCTTTCTGTTACTTAGACAGGGTTTATATCCCATTAATGGCAGTTACTTGAAGCACAGCTACAGGGAAATGTGAATGGGTCATTAGTTACTATATTCTCTTTGCTGTCACATGTACTATAACATTTAATTTCAGTAAGAGCAAAAAAGAATTATAGTAGCATGTAGAAATTGTAAATTTAAAAGTCCATGCTGATCTTTAAGGAATTTGCATTGATTCTTTTAAGCTGTTCTTTTTTTAACCATATCTACATTTCTGAGGTCAAGGGTCACATTTGATCCCTTTTCTCTGTGGAACTAAGCAGTGGCCTTTGGACATAAAAGAACATTTTGTTGGCATACAAGGAATATGGTCAAGAAAAAATTAAACTTCATCTCTTGTTGATTCTTTTATAATAAAAATCTAATTGAGCAGAAATAATAATGCTCTATTTGCCAAGCCCTGTATTAACCATTAGGGATACTAAGGATAGAAAGAAAAATAAGGCATAATCCTCACCTTAAGGATCCCAGAGTTTACTTGGAGAACTTGTTCTTTGCAACTGTTAAGGTAACTCTTTAAGTTCAATATAGCTTTTTTTATCCAGTATAGAAATATCACTTTCCGTCTTATTGAAAGATTTTTCTGGATTAATTCCTCTTCTACCTTCTGAATCCACATAATTCCTGAGCACTGGACTATTGAGTGAGTAGAAATTTAATCAGCAGGAGGTGATTCTAAGTACTTTGGAATAAGCCTATCGTCTTTATGCTGAAGGCTTTGAAAATTAAAATAACTACACAGGATGGTAACAGATTCTACTTGCTTTTCTTTCTGTTCATTGCTTATTTAATGGAGAGTTTATTTACAAGTTTAAAACAGAGATAGTAGTCTGTGTGTATCATGCATAAAAAATTGTGGAATATTTTCCTAACTGTTCATTTTTTGTGAGCAAGGCCTTTTTTCAAGGCCTTTTAAAAATATTACTGTCTTAAAACAGCCATGATTATATTGATGTTTCCTTTCTTATATCATTGTTACCTTGTATGTACTTTGGGCTTTGTACATGCTTCTGTTATAGCACATGCTATATTGTAATTATATACTTATTTGACTGTATTACCTAATTTGTATAAAATCCTTAAGAACAGGAGCTTTATCACATTCATTTTTACATCCTCAGACCCCAAAACAACTTCTGACACATAGTGAGTACTCAAAGAATGTTTATTATTATGATTATTGTTGATAAATCAGTGTTTCATGCTCATTCTATATAATTTTTTTCAAGGTAAAGTAATACAAGTTGTTGCCTTGCCTTCCTATTTTTTTATCTCTAGAAAACAGCATTAAATAAAAATAATTTTTTAAATTTCTAAATCTGCTTAAAATGGTTTTTATCTATTTGATTAACTAAATAAACTCAAGTTATACAACTTGTAACTTATAACAACTTAGTTACAAGATAGTATCAAGTAATAGTTAAGAGCATCATCTCTGAAGCCAGACTGCTTGGGTTCAGTTCTGACTCTACTACTTACTAGCTACTTAACATCTTTTTTGTTTTCATTTTCTCATGTGTATATGAACATGTTAATAGTAACAACCTTTTTGGATTGAATCCATATAAAGTGCTTAGAACAACAACTGATTCATAATAAGTCTTATTTAAGTGTTGACCACTGCTATGGTGTTTTATTGGTTGACAGCATGACAACGCCTTCAGTAGCTTTTCTTCATAGCAGTTATTTCATCTAGAAATATCTTCGTTCTACCTTCATTCTTGAAGGATATTTTCACTAGATGTAGAATTCTGGATCAACAGTTATTTTCTTTCAGCACTATAAAAAAAACATTATTCCACTGTCTTCTGGCTCTATGTTTCCTACCAAAACTTAAGTGATTCAGAGAAAGCAATGCTAACTAACAGGGAAAGCTATAGCTGTAAAAGCTTACATTTTAAAAAAAAAGGAAGATCTCAAAAACAACTACATAACATTACAACTTAACTAGAAAAAGAACAAATTAAACCCAAAGCTAGCAGAAGGAAGAAAATAATAAAGATTAAGACAGAGATAAATAAAATAGAAAATGTAATGACAATATAGAAATCAACTAAACCAAATATTGACTCTTTGAAAAGATGGACAAAATTGAAAATTTTTAGCTTATATTGGCTAAGAAAAAAAAAAGAGACAAGACTCAAATTACTAAACTCAGAAACAAAAATGGGGACATTACTACCAATTCTATAGAAATAAGTACTATAAGAAAGTACTATTAACCATTGTATGCCAGTAAATTGGATAACCTAGATGAAATGGACAAATTCCTATAAACACAAACGCTATGCAGATTGAATCAGAAAAAAATAGAAAATCCAAATAGATCTGTAACAAGTTAGATTGAATCAGTAATCAAGAACCTATCTACATATAAAATGGCTGTATCAGATGTCTTCACTGGAGAATTCTACCAAACATTTAAATGTGTTTTTCTCCTTTATCCTACAACTGTGGTATATTACCTTGATTGCTTTTCATATGCTGAACCATCCTTGCATTCTAGGGATAAATTCCACTTGGTCATGGTGTATAACCCTTTTAATATACTGCTGAATTTGTTTTGCTAGTATTTGTTGAAGATCTTTACATCAATGTTTATAAGGGACACTGGCCTGTAGTTTTCTTATCTTGTTGTTCTTTGTTGGGCTTTGATATTAAGGCAATGCTGGCCTCATAGAATTAGTTAGGAAGTCCCTTTTCTTCTGTTTTTTGGAAGAGTTTGAGGAGGAATGGTGTCTTTTTTTCTTTAAATGTTTGGTGGAATTATTTAAGATAATTGTAGATTGGCATGCAACTGTAAGAAATACTGCTTAGAAATGCCATGCACCTTTATCAGGTTTTCCCCAATGGGAACAATTTGTAAAACTAGCACAAAATTAAAATCAGCATATTAACATTGATGCAGTGAAGATAAAGAACAATTCCATCACCACAAGGATTCTCCCATTGTCTTTCTTTTGCCATACCTACCTATCTCCTACCCAGCCTTTCTGTCCAAATCTTTGACAACCACTAATCTTTCCTCCATTTCTCTATTTTGCCATCTTGAGAATTTAACTAAGTAGAATCATGTAGTATGTAACATTTTGATTGTTTTTTTCCGTTCAGCATAATTCCCTAGAGACTCAAACAATTGTTACATGAATCAACAGTCCACTGGTTTTTATTGCTGAGTATTATTCCCTGGAATTGATGTATCATAGTTTGTTCTACCATTTTTCTATTGAAGGACATCTGGGTCATTTCCAGGTTTGGCTTTTATGAACAAAGTTACTCTGAATTTTGTTTACAGGTCTTATTAACAGAATTTTCTGTTTTTCTGGGATAAATACCCAGAATACAGTTGCTGGGTCATATAGCAGTTATGTGTTTACTTTTATGATAAACTGCCAAATTATTATCCACAATAACTGTACCATTTTATATCCCCACCAACAGTGTATGAGTGATTTGTTACATTTACATTATGGTTTCCTTTTGGTAGTGTACATCCTGTGTGTTTGGCAAATGTATACTGACATATATTCATCTTTATGGTATCATACAGAGAATTTCACTGTCCTAAAAATCCTTTGTGCTCTGCCTACTCATCCCTCTTTCCTTTTCAGTACCTGGCAACCACTGATCTTTTTCCTATCTCCATTGTTTTGACTTTTCCAGTATGTCATCTAGCTGGAATCATATAGTATGTAGCCTCTCTAGATTAGCTTCTTTTGCTAAATAATAGCATTTAAGCTTCCTTTGTGTCTTTTCATGACTTAATAGCTCATTTCTTTTTAACACTGAGTGATATTCCATTGTCTGGATGTACCATTTATTTATCCATTCACTTACTGAAGGTCATCTGGTTGCTTCCAAGTTTTGGCAGTTATGAACAAAGCTGCTGTAAACATCCATGTGCAGATTTTTGTGTGAAATTTTGGTGAATAAATTTATAGTGAATAAATTTTCAACTACTTTGGGTAAATATCAAAGAGCAGAATTGCTGGATTGTCTGAGAAACTGTGATGTCTTCCAAAGTGGTTACATCATTTTTCATTCCCACCAGCAATGAATGCAATTTCCTGTTGTTCTGTGTCCTCAACAGTATTTGGTGTTGTCAGAGTTCAGAATTTCAGCCATTCTTTTTTTTCTTTTTTTTCTTTTTTAAGATTTTTTTTAGGTAATCTCTGCACACAATGTGGGACTCAAACCCACAACCCCGAGATCAAGAGTGGCATGCTCCACTAACTGAGCCAGCCAGGTTCCCCAAGTTTTGGCCATTCTAATACATGTGTAGTATTATCTAATTATTGCTTTAATTTGCATTTCTCTGATGATATATGATGTTGAACATTTTTTCGTATGAATATTTGCCATCTGTATATCTTCTGTAATGAGTTGTCCGTTAAGGTCTTTGGCCCATTTTTTGGGTTGTTTGTTTTATTATTGTTGAGTTTAAAGGTTTCTTTGTACATTTTGATTAATATTTCTTTATCAGATGTGTCCTTTGCAAATATTTTTTCATTCTCTGACTTGTCTTTTCTAGACATTGTTTTTCATAGTGCAGAATTTTTAATTTTAATGAAGTCCAGTTTACCAATTATTTCCTTTACGGATTGTACCCCTAGCATTGTATCTAAAAAGGAATCATACCCAACTCATCTATGTTTTCTCCTGTGTTATCCTGTAGTTCTCTAGTTTTGTATTTTCCATTTTGTTCTATGATCCATTTTGAGTTAACTTTTGAGAAAGATGTAAAGTCTATGTGTGGATTCATTTTTTTCACATGTACATGTCCAGTTGTTCCATGTACATGTCCAGTCTATTTATTGAAAAGACTATCTTTGCTCCACTGTATTGCTTTTGCTCCTTTATGAAAGATCAATTTACTATATTTATGTGTTTCTACATTTCTGGGTTCTCTATTCTGTTCCATTCATCTATTTGCTGTTCCTTCACCAGTACCACACTAGCTATAACTTTATAGAAGGGAATCACAGTCCATATGTATAAGTCTCCTAACTTTATTCTGCTTCAATATTGTATTGACTATTTGGGATCCTTTGTCTCTCCATAGAGAATGTAGAATCAGTCTGTAAATGTCCATAAAACAACTTGCTGGGATTTTTATTTAGATTGCCATTGAATCTATAGATCAAACTGCGAAGAACTGACATCCTGATGATATTTACTTTTCTTATGTATAAACATGGAATAGGAACTTTATTTAATTCTTCATTGATTTCATTCAGTCTGATAGCTTTTGTTAGATGTATATAAGTTTTTCATTTGGGGGGCTGCTAATGTAACTGATATATTTTTCATTTCAGTTTCAGTTGTTTATTGCTGATATATAGGAAAATGATTGACTTTTGTATTTTAACTTTGTATTCTGTAACCTTGCCATAATACTTCTTAGTTCCAGAAGTTTTTTTCTTGACTCTTCCGGATGTTTTACTTAGATGACCATGTCATATATAAAGAAAGGTAGTTTTGTTTCTTCCTTCCCAATTTGAATACCTTTATTTCCTTTTCTTGTCCTATTGCAGTAGCTAAAAATGTCCAGTATAGTGTTGAAAAGGAGTGGTGAGAGAGGATATCATACTTGATCTTACTAAGCAAGCTTTGAATTTTCACCATTGAGAAATGTATTGGATGTATGTTTTTGTGGATATTTTTTATCAAATTGAGGATGTTTCCCTCATGCCCCTCTATTCCAGCTTACTGGGTTTTTATCACAGTGGGTGTAGGATTTTGTCAAATGTTTGTTCTGCATCTATTGATATGCTCATGTGACTTTTCTATTTTTTGCCTGTTGATGTGATTGATGGATTATAGTAATTGATTTTGAAATGGTGAACCTGCCTTGCATACTTGGGATTAATCCTACTTGGTCATGGTGTATATTTTTTTTTTAACATTGTTGGATTCAATTTGCTAATATTTTGTTGAGGATTTTTGCAGATATTGTGTATAGGTTTTTTCTTCTAATGTCTTTGCTTGGCTGGTGTTAGGCTAATACTAGCTAGCCTCATAGAATGAGTTTGGAAGTATTCCCTCTGTCTCTATCTTCTTTAAAAGATTGTAGAGAATTGGGGTAATTTCTTTCTTAAAGGTTTGGTAGAATGCACTATTGAATATATCCAAACCTGGTGCCTCCTGTTTAGAAGATTTTTTTTTTTTAATGTTCATTTATTTTTGAGAGAGACAGAGACAGAACACGAGTGGGTTAGGGGCAGAGAGAGAGGGAGACACAGAATCCAAAGAAGGCTCCAGGCTCCAGGCTCCGAGCTGTCAGCACAGAGCCCAACACAGGGCTTAAACTCACAAACTGTGAGATCATGATCTGAGCTGAAGTCGGACGCTCAACCGACTGAGCCACCCAGGCACCCCTAGAAGATTATTAATTAGTGATTCAATTTCTTTAATAGAATAGGCCTATCTAGATTGTCTGTTTCTTCTTATGTGAATTTTAGCAGATTGCATCTTTAATATAATGGTTCATTTCATCCAGGTTATCAAATTTATGAGTGTGGAGTTGTTGTAAGTATTATTATCTTTTTAATGTGCATAGAAACTATAGTGATACCCTCTCTTTTATTTCTAATATTAATAATTTGTGTATTCTCTCTCTCTTTTTTTTTTTTTTTTTAACTTAGCATGGCTAGAGGCTTATTGGTTTTATTTATCATTTCAAAGAACTGGTTTTGGTTTTGGAGATTTTCTCTGTTGATTGCCAGTTTTCAGTTTCACTGATTTCTGCTCTAATTTTTGTTATTTCTCTTCTGCTTACTCTGAATTATTTTGCTTTTATTCTATTTTCTTTTTCTTAATTTTTTTTAAATGTTCATTTATTTTTGAGAAAGAGTGAGACAGAGTGTGAGTGGGGGAGGTTCAGAGAGAGGGAAACAGAATCTGAAGCAGGCTCCAGGCTCTGAGCTGTCAACATGGACCCCGACATGGGTCTCGAACCCACAAGCCATGAGGTTATGACATGAGCCAAAGTCAGACGCTTTATCCACTGAGCCACCCAGGCGCCCCCCAGGCGCCCCAGGCGCCTCTATTTTTCTATTTTTCTATTTTTCTTAAGGTGTAAATTCAGGTGATTGATTTAAGATCTTTATTTTTAGTGTTCAAGGCTATAAATTTCCTTCTAAACCCTGCTTTCTCTGCATTTCAAAGTTTGAAATTTCTCTCTCTCCCTATTTTTTTTTTTTTACTTTTCATCTTTGTGTCTTATTTTATAACTAGAAATTTGTATTTCTTAATTCTCTTCAGCTATTTTGCCAATTCCCTTACTCCCTTTCATTTTTGTTTAGTTCAAAATATTTCAAAATTTCTCTTGGATATTTCTCCCTTGAAGTGTTATTTCTTTTCTTTTCTTTTCTTTTCTTTTTTCTTTTCTTTTCTTTTTTTGACTCAAGCATTATTTCAAAGTGTGCTGTTTAATTCCACTGTGGTCTGAGAGTAGACACTGTAGAATTTCTATCCTTTTTAAATTTGTTAAGGTGTGTTTCATGGCCCAGAAAGTGGTCTACCTTGGTGAATGTCTCACATGAGCTTGAGAAGAATGTGTATTCTGTCATTGTTGGATGAAGTAGTCTATAGATGTCGATTATACCCAGTGTTTGATGGAGTTGTTGAGTTTAGGTATGTCTTTACTGATTTTCTGCCTGTTGTATGTGTCCATTTCTGAAATGGGGGTGTTGAAGTCTGCAACTATGATAGTGGGCTTAATTTCTTCTCTTTGTAGTTTTTAGTCTTTGCCTCACATAGTTTGATGCTCTGTTGTTAGGTGACCGCTTGTTAAAAACATGTTTTTTTGGAGAACTGACCCCTTTATCATTATAAATGTCCTTCTTTAGCACTGGCAACTGTCCTGGCTTTGAAGTCTGCTCTGTCTCAAACTAATATAGTTACTCCTGCTTTATTATTATTATTATTATTATTATTATTATTATTATTATTATAAATGTTAGCATGATAGGTTTTTCTATATATATCCATTTACTTTTAATCTATATTTATATGTTTAAAGGGGGTCTCTTGTAAACAACATATAGTGGGGTTGTGTTTTTAATCCACTCTGACAATCTCTGTCTTTTATTTTTGCATTTAGACCATCGACATTCAAAGTGATTATTAATATAGTTGGATTAATGTCTCCCATATTCAATACTGTTTTCTATTTGTTGCCATTCTTTGTTCCTATTTTTATCTTTCACTTTTTCTGCCATTTGTTTGTTTTAATTGAGCCTTATATATGATTCTGTTTTTTCTCCTTTCTTAGCATATCAATTATACTTCTTGTTTTACTTTTTTTAGTGGTTGCCCTAGAGTTTACAATATACACTTAAAACTAACCAAGTCCACTTTCAAATGGAATACCTTATAATTACACCTTGTAATAACAAAATTATCCTAATTCCTTCCTTCCTCCCATCCTTTGTATAACTGCTGTCATTCATTTCACTTATATACATAAGAATACATATACACATAAAATATATACATAAGCATATATAATGAATATACTGTTGATCTTATCATTTTGAACAAACTATTATATGTTAGATCAATTAAGAAAAATAAGTTTTTATTTTACTTTGATTATTCCTTCTTTTATGCTCTGTGTAAGGACATATATCATTTACCTTTTCTCTAAACAACTTCTTTTAACATTTCTTGCAAGGCAGATCTACTGTCAACAAATACCTTCAATTTTTATTTGAGAAGCCTTTATTTCTCCTGCACTGCTAAAAGGATAACTTCACAGTGTACAGAATTCTAAGTTGGTTGTTCTTTTCTCTCAACACTTTAAATATTTCTCTCCACTTTCATCTTGCTTGCATGGTTTCTGAGCAAAAGTCAGGTTAATTCTTATCTTTGTTTCTCTTTACATAAAGGTTTTGTTTTTCCTCTGACTTTTAGGATTCTTTCTCTTTGATTTTCTATAGTTTGAAATTATATGTGTAGGTATAGTTTGAGGGGTTTTTTTGTTTTTTGTTTTTGCATTTATCCTATTTGGAGTTCTCTGACTATTTTGGTGTCTGACATTAATTTGGGGGAAATTCTCAAGCATGTTTTAAGTATTTCTTCTTTTCTTCTTCTAGTATTCCCATTACACACGTGTTATACCTTCTTTAGTTGTCCCACAGTTCTTGGATATTTTGTTTTGTTTTCAGTCTGTGTTCTTTTTACTTCGCAGTTTTCAAAAGTTCTATTAATATATCCTCTAGTTCAGAAATTGTTTTCTCAGCTATGAGCCCATCAAAGGCATTCATCATTACTGTTCTTTTTTTTTTTATGCCTAGCATTTCTTTTTCATTCTTTCTTTGGATTCTATCTTTCTGCTTACATTGCCCATCTGTTCTTGCATGCTATCTACTTTATCCATTATAGCCCTTCACATATTAATCTTATTTTAAATTCCTGGTCTGATAATTCCAACATCCTTGCCATACCTGGTTCTGATGTTTGCTCTTTCACTTAAAAATTGTGTTTTTACCTTTTAGTTAGTATGCCTTGTAATTTTTTTCTTGGTAGCCAGCCATTGTGTACTAGGTAAAAGGAACTTGTTTGGTTTCTTTAGATTATTTTTTAAGGTTTTATTTAAATTCCAGTTAATATACAGTGAAATACTTGTTTCAATTGTACAATTTAGTGATTCAACACTTAAATACAATACCTGGAGCTCATCACAAGTGCCTTCCTTAATTCCCATCACCCATTTAACCCATTCCCCTACCCACCTCCTCTCTGGTAACCATCATTTTGCTCTCTATAGTTAAGAATCTGTTTCTTGGTTTGCCTTTCTCTTTTTCTCCCTCAGACTCATTTGTTTTGTTTCTTACGTTCCTCATATGAGTGAAATCATATGGTATTTTTCTCTGACATTTCACTTAGCATGATACTCTAGTTCCATCCATATCATTGCAAAGGTCAAGATGGCATTCTTTTTAATGGCTGAGTAATATTTGTGTGTGTGTGTGTGTGTGTGTGTGTGTGTGTGTGTGTGTGTGTAAACACATCTTTTTTATCCTTTCATCAATCATTGGACATTTGGGCTGTGTCTATAATTTGGCTAATTTGTTTTTTTTTTTTTAACCTTTATTTTTGAGACAGAGAGAGACAGAGCATGAACGGGGGAGGGGCAGAGAGAGAGGGAGGCACAGAATCGGAAGCAGGCTCCAGGCTCTGAGCCATCAGCCCAGAGCCTGACGCGGGGCTCGAACTCACGGACCGCGAGATCGTGACCTGAGCTGAAGTCGGCCGCTTAACCGACTGAGCCACCCAGGCGCCCCTAATTTGGCTAATTTGTAGATAACAATGGTATAAACATTGCAGGGGTATGTATCCTTTTAAATTAGTATTTTTGTATTCTTTGCATAAATAACGTAGTAGTGATTCCTGGATCATAATGTAGTTCTATTTTTAACTTTTTGAGGAACCTCCATATTGTTTCCCAGAGTGGCTGCACCAATTTGCATTCCCACCAACAATACAAGAGGTTGCCCCATTTTTCACATAAAAGGAACTGTTATAAATAGGCCTTTAGTAATATGGTGATGAAATTTGGGATGAGGGAAAGTGTTCTGTATCCCTACATCAGGTCTCTGTACTTTAGTGAACCATTGCCTCTGGACTTTGTACCTCACAAGTGTTTGTAGTTTTTTTCTCACCACCACCCCCCAACCTTAGGTGGGACAGCATGGCTAGAGGGAGCAGGAGTGGGGTATATTGTGTCTTCCAGGTCAATTAGTCTCTGATAATATCCCAGCAGATTATGCTCTGGTTAACTAGTTACCTCTGAAGGCACGCCTTGTTAAGAAGAACAGAGTGCTAACAGTGTTTCAGAATGGTTCCTTTCTTCTCCCCTTGCTGGAAGCACAAGGATTTTTCTTCAGTATCTACTAGAGGAACCTGGTTATGCTCCTGGAGGTAAATCTCACAATATTTTAGAGGGTCCCCTATGACTAGGTCCTCCTAGAATTTTTAACTTCCACTTGTCCATACTGAGCATCCAGCAATTCATTAATAACAACTCAGGTTTTCCCACCTCAGCACTATTTCTTGCAGCTGTTTCCCTTGCAATTCTCTGCTGTGGTAAGCCAGAACTTCCTGTATTTGCTTGTTGGCCTCTCCAGTCATGGAGACAGCAGTTTACCCTGCGTCTCCCCTCTCTTACAGATTCAAAAAGAGTTGATTTTTCAGTCTGTTCAGGCTTTTCTTGTTAGTAGGATGGAGTGACAATTTTCAAGCTTCTAACATGAAGTACTGGACACAAGAGATCTGTAAACAGTATTTTTTTTTAATTTTTTTAATTTAAGTATAGTTGACATGCAATATTACATCACTTTCAAGTATACAATATAATGATTCGACAACTTTATACATTATTCTATGCTCATCACAAGTGTAGCTACCATCTGTTACCATACAACAATTATGTATACCTATACTGTACCTTTCATCTCTGGGACTTATTCATTGCAATAGCTTGAAACTTGTACCTCCCAATCCCCTTCACCCATTTCATTCATCCCCCTGCTCTGCTACCCTCTGGCAACCACCAGTTTGTTCTTTGTAGAAATATAATTTGTATACTGATCTTATGTACTGCAGCCTTGATTAAATACTAGTGCGATCTAAGAGGGTATTTTTTGTTTTGTTTTGTTTTAAGAGTCTTTCATCATGTCATCTGTAAATAGGAGGGAGCAGTTTTATTGCTTCCTTTCTGATCTGCCTGCCTTGATTCTTTCTTTTCTCTTGCCAGTTGTACTGACTAGAATTTCCACCACTGTGTTCAGTAGCCATGATGAGAATGGGCATCCTTGACTTTTTCCTGATCTTACAGGAAAAGCTTTCAGTCCTTCATCAATTAGTATAATGTGATTTGTAGGCTTTTTTATAAAAGCTTTAAAGTCTGAGAAAGTTTGTCTCTATTCCAAATTTTTCTGAAGAGTTGTTACCATGAATGAATATTGATACGCTTTTGTACATAAATTAATAAATTATGTGATCTATTTTTTCTGTCTGTATGGTAGATTATATTGATTGACCTCTTTACATATAGAACCAGTCTTGCATTCTTAGAATAATCTCCATTAGGTTATGTCATATCATTTTTTTCCATTCTTTTTATATATTACTGAAATATGTTTGCTAATATTTTGGTAAGAATTTTTACATATATATTCATAAAAGATACTATTCTACAGGTTTTTTTACTCTATCTGTATTTACTTATCAAAGTATATTAGCTTCATAAAAAGTAGTAAATAAAGCGTTCCTCCTTCTTTTCTCTGGAAGAGTTTGTTTATGTAGAATTTATATTAATTTCTCTTTGAATACTTTGTAAAATTTACCAGTGAAACCATATGGCCTGGAGATTTATTTTTCTAGAGTGTTTTCACTGTAGATTCAATTTCCCTAAAAGTTATAAAGCTACTCAAATTATTTTATTTTTGATTGAATGTGGCATTTTGTACTTTTCATGGAATTCTCCCATTTCATCTAAGTTTTATGTATGTAGTACTTTCCTAGTATCTCCTTATTGTTATGTGTTTGTCTTCATTGTCTGTACTAATATTTTTATTTCATTTGTATATTGGTAATTTGTCTTCTTTTTCTTTCTCAGTCTTGCTTAAGATATTTCAGTTTTATTGATTATTTCAAAGATTGGGATTTTTGTTTCATTGGTTTTTTCTATTATTTTTCCATATTCAAATTTCATTGGTCTCTGCTCTTATCTTTATGATTTCATTGTTTATCTTATTTTGGGTTTATTTTGCTGTATACAGTCCTTAAGGTGGGAGCTTATATTGATTTGAGACTTACCTCCTTTTTAATGTATTAGAAACACTGTTTTAGGTGAATCCCACAAATTCTGATATGTTGTCTCTTCATTTTTAATCACTGCAGTATTTTTTTTTCATTCCTTTAAGACTTCTTTGCTCCATTGGTTACCTAGAAATTTATAAACTTGGTTTAGGTTCAAAGTGTATGGGAATTTTCCTATTATCTTTCTGTTATTGATTTCTAATTTCATTCTGTTATCAGAAAACACATTGTATGATTTCAATTATTTTAAACTTGTTGAGGTTTATTTTTATGGTTTTGGATATGATCTCTCATGGTAAATGTTCCATAAGCACTGGAGAAGAATATAGATTGTTTGGTCAGGTGGACTATTCTGTGTCAATTAGATCCTGATAATTGATGGTGCCTTTGAGTTTTTCTGTATCGTTATTGGTTTTTCATCTAGTTCTTCTATCACAATATCTAAAAAAGAACTTGCATCCAAAATAAAGAACTCGTAGTTATTTACCCAAATGATTTGAAAACTTTATGCCCATGAAAAATCTGCATGTGAACATTGATAAGATAATTGCTAAAAACTGTAATCAAACAAGATGTACTTAAGTAGGTAAATGTATAAGCAAACTGTGTTGCATCCATACAATGGAATATTATTCAATGATAAAACAAAATGAGCTATCAAACCACAAAAAAGACGTGGAGGAATCTTAAATGCATATGCTAAGTTAAAAAAAAAAAGCCAATTTGAAAATGATACATACCATAGGATGCCGATTTTGTGACATTTTGGAAAAAGTAAAACAGTATAGACAGTGAAGTGATCAGTGACTGCCAGGGATTTGTGGAAAGAGGAACATAGATGAATAGATGAATCACAGCCAATTTTGAGGGCAATAACACTATTCTGTATGATACTATAGGGTGAAACATGGAAACATATGTTATGCATTTGTCAAAACTCACAGAACTTTACGTTACAAAGAATGCTTAATATATGCAGAATTTTTTTAAAAACAGCATTTAGGCAGTTGGCATATCCCAGAAAATAATGCAGACTCTGAGAAGAGAAACTAAATATATTAAAAATATAGGAAACAGGGACGCCTGGGTGGCTCAGTCGGTTGAGCGTCCAACTTCCCCTCGGGTCATGATCTCGCAGTCCATGAGTTTGGGCCCCGCGTCAGGCTCCGTGCTGACAGCTCAGAGCCTGGAACCTGCTTCAAATTCTGGGTCTCCCTCTCTCTCTGCCCCTCCCCTACTCATTCTCTCTCTCTCTCTATCTCTCTCTCTCTCTCTCTCTCTCTCTGTCAAAAATAAAGAAACTTTTTTTTTTTTAATATAGGAAACAATCTCACTGAAGGGGCTGGAGGGAAAAGATGCTGACCTAAATATAGTAGTCCCCCTTTATCCACAGGGATACATTCCATGATCCCCAATAGGTGCCTGAAATCACAGATAGTGCTAGACCCTATATGTATACTATGTTTTTTCCTATACATACTTAACTATGATAAAATTTACTTTATTAATTAGGCACAGTAAGAGGTTAACAACAATAACTAATAATAAAATAGAACAATAGTAACATACTGTAGTAAAAGTTATGTAAATGTGGTCTTCCTCTCAAAGTATCTTATTGTACTCTATTCACGCTTCTTGTGGTGATGTGAGATGATACATGCGTATGTAATGTGATGACGTAAGGTGAATTACATAGGCAGTGTGACATAGTGTTCTATTGACCTTCCAATGATATGTTAGAAAGAGGACCATCCGCTTCCAGACTGCTGTTGATCATGGGTAACTGAAGCTATAGAAAGTGAAATTGCGGAAGGGAGGGGGCAGGGATACTACTGTACCTTTGGATATAAGTGGTGTTTGTAAGGCTAAAGGTAAAGGAATTGCACATAAGCATTTTATTCTAGTTGATAGTTCTATCCCTTGCACACTTGAGTTAACAATTCTGATGTTACTATATATGTTTGCTGATATTACTATATATGTTCACTATATATGTTTCAACAATTAAGTAAATGGATGGTGAATGGTGGGAACTGCATTTCTCATTGATACAGTAGAAAATCACATATTTACAATGGGAGGAGGCTAGAATGATCCATGTGTTCAGAGCTGGAGACATCAGTGTGGATTTATGTTTATTTAATATAAATGGTATACAAATGGCATGTATATAGAAATATTTGTAGATATGTGTACATACATGGTTAGCATACATACATATTCCTTTGCTCTCTCAGCAAAAAGGGTCCAAAAGAAACAATACCTCAGCATACCTAATGCTCAGGTATGCTAAAAACAAGCATACCTAATGCTCAGATCTTGATTTCTAATACTGTTTACCAATAAAAGGAACTTCTTCTCAGACAAATGGCTGGTTCCAGGACTGGGCAAGAAATATACAAGATAAGCCTAGAGCACCTTTTAGTGCTCAAAAGTAAAGAAATGCTCAAAAAAGCAAACAAAAAAAACCCACACTTTTGGATGTATGTCAAAGGCATATAGGAGCCAACTGACAAAGCTCCCAGTGGCCAAAGTTTCGTGAAACAGTTTAAGCAACAAAATGTAGTTGTACTTTATTATAACCCAAGGTGTAAATATCCATGAGTCCACACTGATCTAAATGAATAATTGAATAAATTAACACTGAGGAAAAAGAGAGAAGTCTTTCATGTAGATTTCCAAGTTATTCATGTATATGTTTTACCCTCAAAGAGGGTGCATGTGGACTGTACAAAATGACTTCCTTCCTAAGAGTACAGTATGGAAAGGAAAGGAAAAAAGTACTGTGGAGAAATCTGACAGATACCTCAGGTGATCAAAGTCAGTAACATTCGTGTATCATGGTATGATTTTGTGTCTTTGATATGATGTGATGAAAATAGCGCTTTACTTCATGCTCTTCCTCCCCAAATCCCACAACTCTAGTCTTATGAGAAAAATATCAGAAAACTTGAGTAATGGGGCACCCTACAAAATACCTAAACAATACTTCTCAAAACTGTCAAGGTCATTAAAGCCAAGGAAAATCTGGAAAGCTGTCACAGCCAAGAGGAACATCACAAGACTTGAAAACTAAATGTTGTAATAGGGTAATCTGGATGGGATCCTAGAACATAAAAAGGACAAGAGGAAATATGAATAATGTATGGACTTTAATTGTAATATACCAATATTGGTTCATTAAGTCTAACAAAATGTACCATACTAATGTAAGATGTTAAAAGATAGGGGAAACTGGGAACAGGGTATATGTGAACTCTATATTTTATCTTCTCAACTTTTCAGTAAATCTAAAGTTGTTCAAAAAAAATCCTTATTTAAAAAACAGTTTGGCTCATTTTAGAGCCATATTCTATACAACTTTCAAGGAATAGGTAATTCCAATCTTACATAAACTTTTCTTTGGAATAATAGAAATGTAAACATTTCCTAATTCATGTTGTAAGACTACAATAATCTTAACCAAAACCAGAAAAGAATAGTCAAAAAAAATGAAAAATATGGGTAATATCATGGTGAACATAGATGAAAAGCACTTCAAAAATAAAATATTAAACACCAAATCCAGCAATATGTAAAAAACAATACATCAAGACCAAGATTGATTTATTTCTAAGATAAAAAGATGGTTCAACATTAGATAACTGATTAACATGAAACACCACGTTAACAAATTAATGAGGAAAAAACATATAGTCTTCTTATTTGATTCATAAAAAGCATTCAATAAAATTCAACACCCATCTATGATTAACAGCTCTCAGCAAGCTAGGATAAGAAGGAAAGTTCCTTAACCTGATCAAGCAAATATAGTTAATAGATGCTGTTAGTCTTCTCTTTAAAGTTAGCAATAAGACAAAGAGTCCTGTCATGACTATCATAACTATACATCAACTGCTATCCTATAAATCCAAAATGTATTTTTTAATACAGCCATTTGCAAGGTTTATTTTATTTCGTGATGTGGAGATTATAACTTTAGCTCAATTTTCTGAACTTGTTACATAAAGTGGATTTATTAATTGCATAAATGATAACATTGTATTAGATGCTATACAAAGGGTCCATACCTGCCCTCTAGAAATTTACAAGTCTTGGACACCCTGCACAAACGGATGAAGAGACATAAATAACAGAGCAAAACTAAAAGGCCAATATATAAATGAACAGTAAGGTGCTTATACAGCATTCTAGCACATTTGTAAAAGTGGAGAAACAAGGATAAAGCTGGTGAACAGAAAATTTAGGGAAAATCAGGATATCCTTGTCCAAACCGATCAAGATAAGACATGTAATTACTTTCTAGTAACTCAATTGGATACTTCTTAGGGGAAGTGGTATTACCCAAACTGTTTATAGGACAAAGATCAATTGAATGGTGGCTAGAATGAAAGGCTAGTCCAGTATTGTATTGTTTTGAAAAAAACCTTTACAAGTTGAGGCAACTTTACCCTAACCTTTTTTTATATCACATTGAAGGACTTTTACAGTGAATACCCTTATAGATTCTACCTGAATTCTGCTATTAACATTTTACTGTAGTTGCTTTTTCATTTATCATCTATTCATTCAAACAACATTTTAAAAAAACTGTCAACATCAAGGCTCGTCAGAATAGGCAGCAGTACTAGTGTTGGAAGTGTAAATTGGTACAGACATTATGGAAAATGATTTGTTTTCATATAGTAATGATGTACATCTGCTTATTCCTATGATTCATAAACCACATCTACCAATATACCCTAGAAAGGTAGCTTACACTTTTTGACCATGAGCCACAGTAAGAAATATACTTCACATTGTAATCCAGTACCCACATACATATGTGTGTGTGTGTCTCTATGTGGATATATATTCATATATACATATATGTATACATATACATGCACATATATGTATATAGAAGTTACAAAACGTTTAGGAAACAATAATCCTAACTACAAGGAAGTCATTCTGATATTTTCTGTTCTATTTTTTTTTTTTTTTGGCATACTACTTATAACTATTTAAGTTAGTTTACTACCCTATTAATTGGCATTGACCTGCAAGTTGAAGAACATGCCTTTAAAGAAAGCCTCGCGCATAGGTACGAAGAAAAATGTAAAGGAACGTTTTCTAATAGCTGCTTTTTTTCATAATACCAACAAATAGAAGTAAAAGATGCCCATAAGCAGAAGAATAGATAAATAAATTGTGGTATAATTATAATAGAATACTGTACATCAGTGAAAATGAACTAAAGCTATCTATGTATGTCAGCATGAAAGAACATCACAAACACAATGTTGAATGAGAAAACCAAGTTATATTAGAATATATACAGTATTATTCCACTTCTATAAATTTCAAAAACATGCTAAACTGAATAGAACAATATATTTAGATAAACATCTGTGCAAAAGTATTTTTTAAGTAAATGAGTGACTGATATATGCTCCAACATGGATGAACCCTGAAAACATGCTGAGTAAAAGAAGCCAGTCACAAACGGCCACATGTTGTGTGATTCCATTTACGTGAAACGTTCAGGATATGCAAATATACAGAGACAGGAAGTAGATTATGGGTTGTTTAGGGCTGGAGATTGGGAGAAAATGTGGACTGCTAATGGATATGGGAGTTTGGGGGGTAAGTTGATAAAAATGTTTTAAAGTTGATTCTGATGATGGTTGTACAACTCTGTGAAATACTTTAAAATTTTTTAAATTTTACACTACGTAGGTAAGGTGTATAGAATGTGGATTCTGTCTCGATAAAGTTTTTATAAAAATAAGTAAGGGGGTGCCTGGGTGGCTCAGTCGGCTAAGCATCTGACTTCAGCTCAGGTCATGATCTCGTTCATGGTTCATGGGTTCAAGCTCTGCATCAGGATCTGTGCTGACAGATCAGAACCTGGAGGATGCTTCAAATTCTGTGTCCCTCTCTCTTTCTCTCTCTCTCTACCTCTCCTCTGCTCATTTGCACATGCACGCTGTCTCAAAAATAAACATTCAAAAAAAAAGTAAAGAAATGGTTTTAAGAGTCAGGAAAAGAGTTACTTGGGAAAAAGGAGACAAGATCAGTATAAAACACACAGTGGTCTTTGAAGATATAAATAATAATCTCAACCTAGATTTTAGGTACATGGGTGACTTATTATTATCTACATTTTATATATGCATTATAAATTTTTGTGTATTTAATACTTAATAAACTTTTAATTTTAAGGGAAACAATTATTTTGTAATATTCTTTATATATCCAAGTTTAACATGAAATATCAAAATTTTGGTATGAATCTTGACTAGGACCAGTTTTCATTGAAATATATCTTATTTTAGTGGGAGGAGCCAAAATGGCGGAACACCACGGAAGTTTTTTTTGTGTCTTGCGTCCATGAAATATAGTCAGATCAACACTAAATCATCTTGCACACCTAGAAAACTGATTTGAGGATTAACACAACAATCTGCACAACCAAGCCACAGAACTCAGCAGGAATTCACCTCAAGAAAGAGCAGAAAGAAACGACAGCCAGGGATTTAATCAACACAGATACAAGCAAGATGTCTGAACCAGAATTTAGAATCACGATAATAAGAATACTAGCTGGAGTCGAAAATAGATTAGAATCCCCCTCTGCAGATATAAAAGAGGTAAAAACTAATCAGGATGGAACAAAAAATGCTATAACTGAGCTGCAATCTCAAATGGATGCCACGGCAGCAAGGATGGATGAGGCAGAACGGCAAATAAGCGATATAGAGGACAAAATATGGAGAATAATGCGGCAGAAAAAAAGAGGGAGACTAAGGCAAAAGAGCACAATTTAAGACTTAGAGAAATCAGTGACTCATTAAAAAGGAATGACTTCAGAATCATGGGTTTCCCAAAAAATGAAGAGAGAGAAAAAGGGGTAGAAGGGTTATGTGAGCAAATCATAGCAGAAAACTTTCCTAACCTATGGAAAGACACAGACATCAAATACCAGGAAGTACAGAGGACTCCCATAAGATTCAACAAAAACCGACCATCAACAAGGCATATCATAGTCAAATTCACAAAATACTCAGGCAAGGAAAGAATCATGAAAGCAGCAAGGGAAAAAAAAAAAAGTCCTTAACCTACAAGGGAAGACAGATGAGGTTTGCAGCAGACCTATGCACAGAAACTTGGCAGGCCAGAAAGGAGTGGCAGGATATATTCAGTGTGCTGAATTGGAAAAATATGTAGCCAAGAATTCTTTATCCAGCAAGGCTGTCATTCAAAATAAAAGGAGAGATTTTAAAAAGTTTTTCAGACAAACAAAAATTAAAGGAGTTCCTGACAACTAAACCAGTCCTGCAAGAAATTTTAAGGGTGACTCTCTGAGGGGAGAAAAAAATGAAAAAAAAAAAAAAAAGACCCAAAACAACAAAGACTAGAAAGGGCCAGAGAACACCACCAGAAACTCTAACTCTACAAGCAACATAATGGCAATAAATTCATATCTTTCGGTACTCACTGTAAACATCAATGGACTCAATGCTCCAATCAAAAGACATAGGGTAATAGAATGGATAAGAACAAGATCCATCTATATGCTGTTTACAAGAGACCCACTATAGACCTAAAGACACCTTCAGATTGAAAGTAAGGGAATGGAGAACCATCTATCATGCTAATGGTCAACAAAAGAAAACTGGAATAGCCATACTTATACCAGACAATCTAGACTTTAAAGACTGTACCAAGAGATGCAGAAGGGCATTATATCATATTCAAGGGGTCTAACCACCAAGAAGACCTAACAATTGTAAACATTTATGCACCAAATGTGGAAGCACCCAGATATATAAATCAATCACAAACAAAAAGAAACTCATCAATAGTAATACCATAATGATAGGAGACTTCAACACCCCACTCACAGCAATGGACAGATCATCTAATCAAAAAATCAACAAGGAAACAATGGCTTTGAATGACACACTGGACCAGATGGACTTAACAGATATATTCAGAACATTTCATCCTAAAGCAGTGGAATATACATTCTTCTCCAGTGCACATGGAACATACAAAAAGATCAAAATCATACCGTGCATATTTTCAGACCACAGTGCTATGAAACTTGATATCAACCATAAGAAAAAATTTGCAAAGATAGCAAATATTTGGAAAGTAAAGAACATCCTACTAAAGAATGAATGGGCTAACCAAGAAGTTAAAGAGGAAATTGAAAAGTACATGGAAGCCAATGAAAATGATAACACCACAGCCCAAAACCTCTGGGACGCAGCAAAGGCATTCATAAGAGGGAGGTATATAGCAATCCAGGCCTTTCTAAAGAAGGAAGTAAGATCTCAGATATACCTTACACCTTATACCTTAAAGAGCTGGAAAAAGAACAGCAAATAAAACCCAAAAACAGCAGAAGACTGGAAACAATAGATATTAGAGTAGAAATCAATGCTATCAAAACAAAGAAACAAACAAAAAACAGCAGTAACAGATCAATGAAACAGAAGCTGGTTCTTTGAAACAGTTAACAAAATTGATGATAAGCCCCTAGCCAGTTTGATCAAAAAGAAAAAGGAAAGGACCCAAGTAAATAAAATCAAGAATGAAAGAGGAGAGATCACAACCAACAAAGCAGAAATACAAATAATAATAAGAGAATATTATGAGCAATTATACGCCAATAAAATGGGCAATCTGGAAGAAATGGACAAATTCCTAGAAACATATACACTACCAAAACTGAAACAGGAAGACACAGAAAATTTGAACAGACCCACATCCAGTAAGGAAATCAAATTAGTAATAAAAAAATCTCCCAAAAAACAAGGGTCCAGGGCCACATGGCTTTCCAGGGGAATTCTACCAAACATTTAAGGAAGAGTTAACATATATTCTCTTGAAGTTGTTACAAAAAATAGAAATGGAAGGAAAACTTCCAAACTCTTTCTGTGAAACCAGCATTACCTTGATTCCAAAACCAGACAAAAACCCCACTAAAAAGGAGAACCATAGACCAATTTCCCTGATGAACATGGATGCAATAATCCACAATAAGATATTAGCCAACCAGATCCAACAGTACATTAAAAAAATTATTCACTACGACTAAGTGGGATTTATACCTGGGATGCAGGGCTGGTTCAATATCCACAAAACAATCTATGTGTTTCATCACAGGACAAGAGCCACATGATCCTCTCAATAGATGCAGAGAAAGCAATTGACAAAATACAGCATCCTTTCTTGATAAAAACCCTCAAGAAAGTAGGGATACAAGGATCATACCTTGAGATCATAAAAGCCACATATGAAAGACCCAATACTAATATCCTCAATGGGGAAAAACTGAGAGCTTTCTTCCTAAGGTCAGGGACAAGACAGGGATGTCCACTCTCACCACTGTTATTCGACATAGTTTTGGAAGTCCTAGCCTCAGCAATCAGACTACACAAAGAAATAAAAGGCATCCAAATGGGCCAGGAGGAGACCAAACTTTCAGTCTTCTCAGATGACGTGATACTCTATATGGAAAACCCAAAAGATACCACCAAAAAACTGCCAAAACTGATCCATGAATTCAGCAAAGTGGCAGGATATGAAATCAATGCTCAGAAATCAGTTGCATTCCTATACACCAACAATGTAGCAACAGGAGGAGAAATCAAGGAATCGATCCCATTTACAATTGCACCAAAACCCATAAAATACCTAGGGATAAATCTAACCAAAGAGGTGAAAAATCTATACACTGAAAACTGTAGAAAGCTTATGGAGGAAATTGAAGAAGACACAAAAAAATGGAAAAAGATTCCGTGGTCCTGGATAGGAAGAACAAATATTGTTAAAACTACCCAAAGCAATCTACATGTTCAATCCAGTATCTATCAAAATAATACCAGCATTCTTCACAGAGCTATAACAAACAATCCTAAAATTTGTATGGATCCAGAAAAGACCCTGAATAGCCAAAGCAATCTTGAAAAAGAAAACCAAAGCAGGAGGCATCACAATCCCAGACTTCAAGCTGTATTACAAAGCTGTAATCATCAAGACAGTATGGTACTGGCACAAGAACTGACACTCAGATCAATAGAACAGAAAAGAGAACGCAGAAATGGACCCACAAATATATGGCCAACTAATCTTTGACAAAGCAAGAAAGACTATCCAATGGGATAAAGACAGCAAGTGGTGCTGGAAAAGCTGGACAGCTCCATGCAGAAAAATGAACCAGGACCACTTTCTTACACCATACACAAAAATAAAATCAAAATGGATGAAAGACCTCAATGTAAGACAGGAAGGCATCAAAATCCTAGAGGAGAAAGCAGGCAAAATCCCTCCTTGGCCTCGGCAGCAACAACTTCTTAACACGTCTCTGGAGGCAAGGGAAACAAAAGCAAAAATGAACTATTGGGACCTCATAAAATAAAAATTTCTGCAAAGTGAAGGAAACAATCAGCAAAACTAAAAGCTAACCAACAGAATGGGAGAAGATATTTGCAAATGACGTATCAGATAAAGGGTTAGTATCCAAAATCTATAAAGAACTTAACAAACTCAACACCCAAAAAACAAAGAATCCAGTGAAGAAATGGGCAAAAGACATGAATAGACACTTCTCCAAAGAAGACATCCAGATGGCCAACCGACACATGAAAAAATGCTCAACATCACTCACCATCAGGGAAATACAAATCAAAACCACAATGAGATACCACCTCACACCTGTCAGAATGGCTAACATTAACAACTCAGACAACAACAGATATTGGTGAAGATGCAGAGAAAGAGGATCTCTTTTGCACTACTGGTGGGAATGCAAACTGGTGCAGCTACTCTGGAAAACAGTATTGAGGTTCCTCAAAAAATTAAGAATAGAACTACCCTACAACCCTGCAAGTGCACTACTAGGTATTTATCCAAGAGATATAGGTGTGCTGTTTCAAAGGGGCACAGGCACCCCAATGTTTATAGCCATACTATCAACAATAGGCAAAGTATGGAAAGAGCCCAAATGTCCATCAATGGATGAATGGATAAAGAAGATGTGGTATATATACAATGGAGTATTACGCAGCAATCAAAAAGAATTAAATCTTGCCATTTGCAACTACGTGGTTGAAACTAGAGGGTTTTATACTAAGTGAAATTAGTCAGAGAAAGACAAATATCATATGACTTCACTCATATGAGGACTTTAAGATACAAAACAGATGAACATAAGGGAAGTGAAACAAAAATAATACAAAAACAGGGAGGGGGACAAAAACATAAAAAGGGGTTGTGGGAAGGGGGATGGGCTAAATGGGTAAGGGGCATTAAGGAATCTTTGCCTAAAATCATGGTTGCACTATATGCTAACTAACTTGGATGTAAATTTTAAAAATTAATAAAAAGTTAAAAATATATCTCTCATTTTAAAAATTTGTCCTTTGTGTATTTAAATTTCAAAAAATATATATTTTAGAATACAAGTTAGTTTCATATTCTCTGTAAATCAGAATATACTTAAATATAACATGTCCATTTTGTACATCAGTATTGCAACCATCCTAATTCATCTCCTATTATTCCAACATTCTCTCAACAGGTTTCTTTGCTTCCTGTTTCCCACCCATTAAATCAGTTTTTCAAATTGCAGCCCAGAGATATCCTTTGAAAACAAAAATATCAACATATTATTCTTCTTCTCAAAACTTAAGTGAAATGTCATTTTCCTATGAATACAAATTGATTTCTTTAAGATTATTTTCCAGGGCCTATATAAACTATCTCTGCTAACTGCCTTTTTAGCAGCATTTCCCACCCACTGTTTTAATTTGGGCTGCTATAACAAAGTATCATAGACTGGGTGGCTTCTAAACAGAATCTTATTTCTCCCAATTCTAGATGCTTTAAATCTGAGAGTAGAATGCCAGCATGGTTAGGTTCTGATGAGAGCCTCTTCCAGGTTGTAGAATTCTGACTTATGTTTGTATCCTTATGTGGCAATGGGTCAACAGTGAGAGAGCTCTTTGGAGTCCCTTTTTTAAAGGCACTAATCTCATTTATGATGGCTTCACCCTCATGACCTCAGTACCTCCCAAAGGCTTTATCTCCTTATACCATCACAATTGGGGTTAGGATTTCAACATACAAATTTTTGGGGAGAGACCCATTTACTCTGTTCCACCCATTTGTCCTCATTGTTGTTACCACACACATCAGGTTCTCTTGCTAGCTTCTGAGTCCTTTTTACATACCATTTCCTCTGCCTGGAATGTTCTTCCCAGACTGCCTCTAAACCTGTTTTTCAGGTAGCAGCTTAAATTTTTTTTTCTTCCCTAATCACCATTACCCTTTCTCACCTAAGACTAAAATGCCTTCCTACCGTTTCCATAGTTTTTCATGTACCCGTAGCACCTATTTAATTATCTTAACATTTACTGATATTTTCCTATAAATCTGTAAACTCCCCTAAGGCAAGATTATTTACTCATTCTTGTAACCCCATTGCTTAACACTGCCTTGCCTATGGTAAGCACTCAATACTTGCTGAATAAATAAATGAATTCACTCTAGTAACCATACTGTTTATATATTGGAAGGTGTTTTAAGTAATAAAAATAACAAATTATCCCACAATTAATTGGAAAATAAGTTCAGGTTTTTTATTCTTGTATTTTGTTTTTGTTTTTTGCCTTGGTAGCTCTCCACTAGATGGATTTATATTGAAATTAATGATAATTCAATCTGTTACTG
Source organism: Panthera tigris (assembly GCF_018350195.1). Taxonomy (NCBI): domain Eukaryota; kingdom Metazoa; phylum Chordata; class Mammalia; order Carnivora; family Felidae; genus Panthera; species Panthera tigris. The sequence continues at coordinate 112,278,772 of NC_056665.1, forward strand.
AGGGTAATGCACTAACTGAGTTAATTTGATTTTAAATATATTCCTTATTTTAAAAAACTACTTCTGTCTTACCACTTAATATTGAATATGTCTGGCTGTTTATGCCTTTTCTAATTTGATATGTTTGAAGAAGACAAAACCAGAACAATCTTTCAAAGGATACAAACAAAAATCCTTATCTTATTTATATTTCTTTTTCTGATGTTTATTTCATAAGTAAATTTAAGAAAATATATCTCAACTTTTTGTTGAATAACATGTTGCTATCTTAACTCTAGTGCTGACAAAAATAATAATTTTATCTTCTGTATCATATGTAGAAATATCTAAAAATTAGAACTAAAGAGTAAGTAGTTTCTTTCAAAGATGTCAGAAATTTATGTTTACATATTAAAAACTGAAAGGTAATATATAATGCCTACCTCATGGATGTTCTGAGTAGAAAATAAAATTACTAGTATAGTATATGACAGATAAAAAGTACTAGTTAAATATTAGATGTTAAGTTACTTACAAGTCATCTTAACATCTTTTCCATATTTTTAATGGCAAAAGAAAAAGTTAGTTCTCTGCACCCTCCCTTCCCTCAAAAGAGAAAAGAGAAAAAACAGTAGAAAAGGAAGTAAGATATTCTCTAGAAAAAACAAGGTACTGTATAAGGTACTGAAACAGATACATCACAGAATATGAAGCAAAAAAAATCATTGAACTTTTATCATACTTTTTTCTTTATATCTTCTATCATTCCCTTTCATGTTATCTTAGACTATTATTTTTGACATAGTCTTTGATAATATTAAAAAGAATCTATCAGTGGTCCCCATTGTGTTAAGTATACATTCTAGAGGGATGTGTAGGTGGCTCAGTCAGTTGAGCATCTGACTCTAGAGGTCATGATCCCAGGGTCATGGGATCAAGCCTCATGTTCAGCTCCTGGCCAAGCATAGAGCCTGCTTAAGATTCTCTCTCTCTCTACCTCTGCCCTTCTCCCCCACTCATTCTCTCCCTCTCTCTGAAATAAAATGAAATGAAATGAAAGATAAAAAGAATACATTCTTGGAGCCCCTGGGTGGCTCAGTCAGTTAGGCGTCCAGCTTCAGCTCAGATCATGATCTCGTGGTTTGTGAGTTCAAGCCCTGTATTGGGCTCTGGGCTGACAGCTCAGAGCCTGGAGCCTGCTTCAGATTCTGTGTCTCCTTCTCTCTCTGCCCCTTGCCCATTCATACTCTCACTCTCTCCCAAAATAAACAAACATTTAAAAAACTTTTTAATTATGGAAACCAATTTGACAATAAATTTCATATATTAAAAAAAACTTTTTAATAAATAAAATGCAAGAAAAAGGAATACATTCTAGAGACTGAGAAGTGGGAGGATCCTAAGTTCACCTCATCCCATGGATACACCTAGATAACAGCCATGTCAATGTAACAAACCCAGAAAACAAGACAGGCAGAACAGACTCTCCACAGGTAGCTGTAAAGAAGAGGCCACATGAAAAAAACAATAGGAAGAGTAGAGACCTGGGCAACTATGGTATGGAACCAAACTAACCTATGAGACTAACCACATCAGGAGGAATACCACAAGCATGGAAAAGGAAGAACAAACTACACTAGGCACCCCAGATACAGGTGACCTGCCCTGGGAAGATGAGTCCCCATAACATTTGGCTTTGAAAACCAGTGGGGCTTAACTTCATGAGTTTTACAGCCAGTGGACTTAACACTAGGAACTTTAAAAATCAGCAGCTTGGCTCTGGGAGAGCCAGAGGTGATAGGAAATTGAATCCTCACCCTTAAAGAGAACAGTATAGCAAACAACCCACTGAAATCAGTGTAGAAGCAGCAGTTTGAAAAGCTCCTGTGGACTGCTCCATCCAACCCACCCTACTCATCAGGGGTCTCTCCAAAGTGGCACCTAACATGTTTCATTCTGCGAGCAGCCCCAGCAGTGGCCAGCACCACTCTAAAGTGACTAAGTAGTTCTTGCCCTGGGGAGTAGGGAAGATAACCATACATACAGGTTAACTGCAGCCCAACAGTGGGCTGGGGTCAGACATCTTATCTGATTGCCAGCTTCACCCACCAATTAAAACCTCACTGGGAAGGGTGCCTCGGTGGCTCAATCAGTTAAGCACCCGACTTCGACTCAGGTCATGATCTCAAAGTTGGCAAGTTCGAGCCCCGCGTCAGGCTCTGTGATGACAGTTCAGAGCCTGGATTCTGCTTTGGATTCTGTGTCTCCCTCTTTTTCTGCCCTTCCCCCACTCATGCTGTGCCTCTGTCTTCTCTCAAAAATAAATAAATATTTAAAAAATTTAAAAAACCTCACAGGGAGTAGCAAAGAAAGAACCCTGTAGTTCAGTGTGACTGCAACCCCAGCAGACAGACTGGGGGCAGGCGTCTGGTATGACTGCAGGCCCCTCCCACCAAAGAGTCTCTTGGGGAACAACGCAGGGAGAGTGCCCTGCAATCTGGTGTGATCACATTTCTGGCAAACAGACTGAGGGAGGCATCTGATCTAGCCAAACTTCAAGCCCAGGTCAGCCCCAGACTGACCCCTTAACTGCACAGAGACCAAACTCTGCCCACCACAAGCACAGAGGGCCATGGAAGCCAACTGGCCTGAAGGCAGACATGGCTCAGCCACAACAGTGGAATGCAAGCAACACACATAGGAGACAGCCCTGAAGCAACACGTTCTTGTGAACAGAGGACATTGCACTACAAGACACTACAAGACTTCTTGATCAGGAAATGTTGACTTTCCTAATATGTAGGATAAAAATCACAAAGTTGGACAAAATGAGGAGAAAGAGGAATGTGTCCCAAATTGAAGAACAAGACAAAATCACAGCAAAGGAGCTAAATGAAATGAAGATAAGTAATATGCCTTATAAACATATTTACATAGTTACAAACATACTTACTGGACTTGAGAAAACAGTGAGAGGATCTCAGTGAGACCTTCAACAAAGAGATAGAAAATATATAAAATAACCAGAGATGAAGAACTCAATAACTGAAATAAAAAATACACAAGAGGGAGTAAATAGTAGATAAACAGAAGCAGAGGAACAGATTGGCAAGTTGGAAGACAGACTAATGTAAAGCAAGCAAGCTGAACAGCAAATACAAAAAATAATAAAAATTGAGAATAGATTAAGGAAACTCAGTGATAGTATCAAGTGTTAATAATATTTTCATTATAGGGATTTCAGTAAGAGGAGAGAGAAAAGGGAGCATAAAATTTATTTGAAAAAGTAGTAGCTGAAAACATCCCTAGTCTGAGGAAACAGACATTCAGATCCAGGAGGCAAAATCAAGCCCCTTACAAAATCAACCCAAGGAGTCTATACCAGGACACATAATAATTAAAATGGCAAAAAGTATGACAAAAATAGAATTTTTAAAGTAGCAACAGAAAAGAAAACAGTTATATACAAGAGAAACTCTGTAAACCTATTAGTGATTTTTTTTTTAAGCAGAAACTCTGCAGACCAAAAGGGAGTGGCATTGATATGTTCAAAGTGTTGAAAGGAAAAAATCTGCAACCAGAATATCCAGCAAGCTTCTCAATCCAAATAGACGGAGCTTTAAAGAGTTTTCCAGACTAACCAAAGTTAAAGAATTCCTCACCATTAAACTACCCTTACAAGAAATGTTAAAGGGAATTCTTTGAGTGGAAAGAAAAAGCCATAATCAGGATTTAAAAAATTATGAAAAGAAAAAATTTCACAGGTACATACAAACATGATTAAAGTAGTACATCGATCACTTATAAAACCAGTACAGAGGTTAAAGTGCAACAATAATAAAAATCAATTGTATCTATAAAAATCAGTCAAGGTATTTGCAAGATAAAAGCATGGAAAGTATGACATCATATACATGAAAACTTGGGGAGAGAATAAAACTTTGGTTCTTCAGGATAGTGTCAAACTTAGGCACCATCATCCTAATATAGACTGCTGTATGCGTAGGATGTTATATATAATCCTGGTGGAAATCACAAATCAAAAGCCTGTAGTAGATACACAAAAAATAAAGAGAAAGGAATCCAAGCATATCATTACAGAAATCATAAACCACAAGGAAAGAGGGCAAGAGAAGAAAAGAACAAAGAACTACAAAAACAACCATAAAGGAAGTAACAAAGTGGCAATAAGTATGCACCTATCAATAATTACTTTGAATTTAAATGGAATAAATGCTCCAAAGACATGGGGTGACTGAATGCGTAAAAAGCAAGTCTCATTTATAAGCTGCCTACAAGAGACTCATTTCACACCTAAAGACACCTGCAGATTCAAAGTGAAGGAATGGAAAAACATTTATTATGTAAATAGAAGTGAAAAGAAAGCTGACATAGCAATACTTATCTTGTACAAAATAGATTTTAAAACAAAGACTGTAATAGGAGTCAAAAAAAGGACACTACATATGCACAAAGGGAGCAATCCAACAAAAAGCTATAACAATTGTAAATATGCACCCAATGTAGAAGCATCCAAATACATAAAGCAACTATTAACAGGCATGAAGAAAGAAATTGACAATAATACAATAATAGTAGGAGAATTCAACACCCTACTTACATCAGTAGATAGATCATCCAGACAGAAAATTAACTGGGAAACAGTGGCTTTGAATGACACATTGTACCAGATGGATCTAACAGATGTATTCAAAACTTCCCATCCAAAAACAGCAAAATACACACTCTTTTCAAGTGTGCATGGAACATTATCCAGAATAGATCACATGATTAGGCCACAAAACAGGTCTAAACAAAATCAAAATGACTGAAATCATATCATGCATCCTTTCTGACCACAACAATGTAAAACTAGAAATGAAAAAATTTGGAAAGAATACAAATACATTGAAGATAAAAAAAAAAAAGTGCTATTAAACAGTGAATGGGTCCACCAGGAAATCAAAAAAATCTATGGAGACAATTGAAAATGAAAACATACTGGTCCAAAATCTTTGGGAGGCAGCAAAAGCTGTTCTAAGAGAGAAGATTATAACAATACAATTATATTATAATTCTATTAACAATTATATATAGTATTATACATATATAAAATATAATTATATGTGTGTATATATATATATATATATATATATACTATAATTACATACATATGTATATGTATATGTATTTGGCAATGCTTGCCTCATAGAATGAATTTGGAAGTTTCCCTTCCTGTATTTTTTGGAATAGTTTGAGAAAAATAGGTATTAACTCTTTTTTTAAGCATTTGCTAGAATTCCCCTGTGAAGTCATCTGGTACTGGACTTTTGTTTGTTGCAAGTTTTTTTAACAATACAATAATTATAACAATCTTGAGGCCTACCTCAAGAAGGAGCAAAAATCTCAAATAAACAACCTAAGCTTACACCTAAAAGAGCTAGATGAAGAATAAATAAAACCCAAAGCCATTATAAGAAAGGAAATAATAAGGATTAGATCAGAAATAAATGAAATAGAAATTTTAAAAAAACATAACAGATCAATGAAACCAAGAGCTGGTTCTTTGAAAAAAATCAACAAAATTGCTAAACCTTTAGTCAGAATTATCAAAAGAGAGAGAGAGGACTCAAAAAATAAAATTAGAAATGAAAGAGAAGAAATAACAGCCAATTCCACAGAAATACAAATGATTATGACAGAATATTACAAAAAATTATATACCAACAAATTGGACAACCTGGAGGAAAAGCAAATTTCCTAAAAACATGTATGTAACTTCCCAAAATGGAATCAGGAAGAAGTACAAAATTTAAACAGACCGGTTACTAGCAATGAAATTGAATCAGTAATCAAAAAATTCCCAAGGGCTCCACAATTGCTCAGTCAGTTAAGCATCTGACTCTTGATTTTGTGACAGGTCATGATCTCATGGGTCATGGGTTTGAGCCCCAACGTCAGGCCCCACGCTGACAACATGGAGCCTTCTTGAGATACTCCCTCTCTCCCTCTCCCTGTCTCCCTCTCCCTCTCTCTCTCTCTCTCTCTCTCTCTGCCTCTCCCTCCCTCCCTCCCTCCCTCCCTCTTCCCCCCCCCCCAGTCCCCTCTTGCACTCGCTGTCTCAAAATAAATAGGTAAACTTAAAAAAAAAAAAAAATCACAACAAACAAAAGTCCAGGACCAGATGGCTTCACAGGTGAGTTCTAGCAAACACTGAAAAAAGAGTTAATACCTATTTTTCTCAAACTATTCCAAAAAATAGAGGAAAAGAAACTTCCAAATTCATTCTATGAAGCAAGCATTGCCCTAATAACCAAACCAGAGAAAGACACCACAAAAAAGGAAAACTATAGGTCAATATCTGCAACGAACATACATGCAAAAATCCTCAACAAATTATTAGCAAACCAAATCCAACAATATATTTAAAAAGTCATTTGCCATGATTAAGTGGAATTTATTCCAGGGATACAAGGGTGGTTCAATATTCTCAAATCAATCAAAATGATACATCACATTAACCAGAGAAAGGATATAAAACAATATAATCATTTCAATAGATGCAGAAAAAGCATTTCACAAAATATAACATCCTTTCATGAAAAAACTCTCAATCAAATATATTTATAGGGAACATGCCTCAACATAATAAAGGTAATACATGAAAACCCACAACTAAAATCATACTCAGTGGTGAAAAACTGAGAGCTTTTCTTCTAACATCAGGAATAAGACAAGGATGTCCATTCTCACCACTTTTAATCAATATAATACTGAGAGTCCTAGCCACAGCAAATACACAAGATAAAGAAATGAAAGACATCCAGGCTGATAAGGAAGAAGTAAAACTTTCACTATTTGCAGATGTCATGATACTATATATAGAAAACTCTAAAGACTCCACCAAAAAACTACTAGAATTGATGAATGCAATAAATCTCAAGATACAAAATTAATATACAAAAATCTGTTGGATTTCTATCCACCAATAATGAAGTAACAGAAAGAAATTAAGAAAATAATCCCACTTACAATTGCACCAAAAAAAATAAGATGCTTAGGAATGAACCTAACCAAAGACATAAAAGACCTGTAATTGGAAAAAGTATAAAACCTTGATGAAAAAAATTGAAGATGATACAAATGGAAAAAGTATTACATGCTTATGGGTTGGGAGAACCAATAGTGTTAAGATGTCGATACCACCCAAAGCAATCTCAGATTTAATGCAATCCATCAAAATTCCAGCAACATTTTTCACAAAGCCCGAACAAATAATCTTCTAATTTATATGTAATTACAAAAGACTCTGAACGTAGCCCAAGCAGTCTTGAAAAAGAAGTACAAAACTGGAGGTCTCACAATCCCAGATTTCAATACATGCTGAAGAACTGTAGGAATCCAAACAGTATGGTTCTGGGACAAAATAGACAAATAGATCAATGGAACAGAATAAAGAGCCCAGAAATGAACCCATGATTTTATGGTCAATTGGTCTATGAGAAAGGAGGCAAAAATATACAATGGGTGAAAGAGTCTCTTCAATAAGTGATGTTGGAAAAACTGAACAGCTAGACTGAAAAGAATGAAACTGGACCACTTTCTTACATGATACACAAAAATAAACTCAAAATGGATTAGAGACCTAATGTAGGACCTATAACCATAAAATTCCTACAAGAAAACATAGGTAGTAATCTCTTTGACACCTGCTATCGAAACATTTTTCTAGATCTGTCTTCTTTGGCAAGGGAAACAAATGGCAAAATTAAACTGTTGGGACTACACCAAAATAAAAAGCTCTTGCAAAGCCAAGGAAACCAACAAAACAAAAAGACAACCTAATAAATGCAAGAAGATATTTGCTAATTACATATATGATAAAGGGTTAGCACCCAAAATATATAAAGAAGCTATGCAACTGAACACCAAAAAATAATCCAATTAAATATAGGCAGAACATGAACAGACTTTTTTCCAAAGAAAACATACAGAGAGACAACATACACATGAAAAGATACTCAATATCACTAATCATCAGAAATGCAAATCAAGACCACAGTGAGATACCCACCTCACTCCTGTTCAGAATAACTAAAATAAAAAACAAGAATTAACAAGTGCTGGCAAGGATGTAGAGAGAAAGGAATCCTCATGCACTGTTGGTGGGAATACAAGCTGGTGTAGCCACTATGGAAAATAATACGAGGTTCCTCAAAAAATTAAAAATAGAATTACCATATATGATCCAGTAATTTCACTACTGGGTATTTGCCCAAAAAAATTAAAACAAAAATTCAAGGATATATGCATCTTTATATTTATTGCAGCATCATTTATAATTGCTGAGATATGGAAGGCACCCAGTGTCCATCCATAGATGAATAGATAAAGTAGATGTGGTATATCTATAGAATGGAATACTATTCAGCCATAAAAAGAATGAAATCTTGTCATTTGAAACAACATGAGTGGATCTAGAGGACATAATGCTAAGTGAAATAACTCATGTAAAGACAAATACCATATGATTTCACTCATATGTGGACTTTATGAAACAAACAGAAAAAAAAAGACTTAAAGAGAATAAATTGGTAGTTGCCAGATGGGTGGTGGGTGAGGAGATGGATGCAGTGGGTAAAGGTGATTAAGATTACAGTTATCATAATGAGCACTGAGAAATGTATAGATTTGTTGAATCATTATATTCTACACCTGAAACTAATATAACACTGTATGTTAACTATACTGGAATTGAAATTAAAAATTTAATAATTAAAAAAAAGGTCTACATCTTTACAGGGAATTCATGACCTTCTTCATCTAATCCCAATGTACTTTTTAAGGGAAAAGTGGCCAGTATTTATTGATTATCCATAATATACTAGACACTATACATTATATTTCAAAGATTATATTAATCCTTACAGTCACTCAGGTTTTGAAAACTAAGCATTAGAGAGGCTATGTAACTAAGCCAGGATTACGTTAATAGTAAAGAGTAGATCAATAGCATTAAGGAAAGGAGAGGGGCAATATGAGAGATTTTACATGTCTAGCAAATTACCAAATGATGCTATGTTCTCATGCAGAGACTACATTTTGGAAATACTAATTTATCAGACCATGACATCTGTCCATTGGTACTTCTTACCTCACATTAGTCTTTTGAGTAGACTGTGCTCTCCCTAGATGAAAGACTTAATATACCCAAAATGTACTTGGTTCTTTTTTGTCTCTGTGCTTTTACCTTGTATTTCTTCTCTATCTAAACTACCCTATTTTTCTTACCCTTCCCCCATTTTTTCCTACCTATTGAAATATTTTCCTTTAGAAAATCACTCAAATGTTACCTCTTCCATGAAGACTTACCTCATCCTCACCAAAAAGTTTACAACTCTTATTTTGAACTTACAGCACTTTTTGTCAATTTGTGTCATTACCTACTATCTTATAGTTGTTTATGTGCTTTAATGTTTTGTATTACATTTGTAAATTCCCTAAGGAAGAGAGTTGCATTTATCTCATAATACTTAGTGCGAGTCCTTAGTTTCCTAATATGCCTTAGTTGGAATATACTAAGACTATAGTACTTGTATTTTTGAAAATTATTAAATAAGATAGTGTTTGTGAAAATAAACAAAAGAGGTATATAAAGTTAAAATATTTTCTTTTTGCCATGACTCTGGACATTCTATAGATGAAAAACTACATCCCAAAATTAATTTTTAGATATTGAAAGAAACTGATGGACTTTTTGAAAAAGTGGCAAAATAAAAGTCCAAAAAGATTAAGAGAAAGTAACAGATATAGTCTCTCATGAATATATACTAAGGTTTTTAATTATATACACAATACATGCATAACACACACACAGAAAAGTAGTAATCTAGATATTATAACTTTTCTACATACATACAATACTGACTGGAGTTTTTATTTATACATTTATTAGCACTACTATTTAAGATGTCATCCGAGAGTAGAGGAAGTATTTTTGGAAATATAATAGGCCTGGGCTTGTTTACCAAAAAGTTGGAATAAAAAGAATTAACTGAATTTGTATTTGCCAATAACCTTGTGGTGAAGGGACTTAATACTTGGAACATTCTTAAACATTCTTGGAAAATAGAGTTACATTCTTATAATTGGAAATTAAATTCCAAGTTCCATAGTACTTTATAAATTACAAATATATTGAAATACATTATTGTCAGGATAAATTCATTGCCATTATCCTTAGAAAAGGAATCTACATTAACACAGATGGGATGAACTTGCTGTATAAAATTACAAAGATCCCAGGGGCATATATCAGTCAAATTCTCTGTACCTTAAAGATAAAACCTCATAAAAACAATTAATGATAGAGAGATAGATGATTTAACTGATAAAGAGATCAAAATAATGGTCCTAAAGATAGTCACCAAGGTCTGGAGAATAATGTCTGAACAAAGTGAGAATTTCAAAAGAGAGAATATAGGAGGTACCACACAAAAATCACATAGCTGAAGAATACATAACTAAAACAATCAGTAGTGGAAGTTAACAACACTAGATGAAGCAGAAGAATCAGCAAACTTGAAGACTGGGCAATGGAATTCAGTCAGAGGAGAAAAAAAAAAATATAAGATAGTTTAAGACACTTTTGGGACAGCATCAAGCAGACTAGTATTCACAATGTAAAGATCCCAGATGGAGAAAAGGGAAAGAAGTGGAAAGCTTATTTGAAGTAATAATGGCTGAAAATGTTCCTAAGCTAAGGAAGGAAATAGACATCCAGACTCGAGAAGCCCAAGAGTTCCAAATTGGATGAATCCAAATAGACCCGCTGAAAGACATAAAAGCAGCAAGAGAAAAAAAAAACTTTTTTTATATACAAGGGATCCTTAGAAAATATCAGTAGATTTTTTTTCAGCAGAAACTTTGCAGGTCAGAATGGAGTGACAAAAAATATTCAAGTGCTGAAAGAAAAAAAAAAAAGCCTGCCAAACAAGAATCCTCTACCAAACAATGTTGTCCTTCAGAATTGAAGGAGAGAGAAAGAGTTTTCCTTATGAGCAAAAGCTGAAGAGTTCAGCACTACTAGACTGGCCTTACAAGAGGTGTTAAAGGGATTTCTTTTAGCTGAAACAAAAGGGTAATATTTAGTAACAGGAAAACAAATGAAAGTGTAAATCTCACTGGTAAAAATAAATATATAGTTGAATTTAGAATAATGTTTTAATGGTGATGGATTGATCACTTATATATCTAATGTGAAAGTTAAAAGACAGAAGTATTGGGGTGCCTGGGTGGCTCAGTCATTTAAGCCTCCAGTTCTTGATCTCCGCTCAGGTCATGATCTCACGGTTGGTGAGGGCTCTGCACTGACAATGGGGAGCCTGCTTGGGATTCTCTCTCTCCTTTTCTCTCTGCCTGTCCCCTGCTCACTCTATGTCTCTCAAAAAAAAAAAAAAAAAAAAACGGCAAAAGTATTAAAAAATAACTATAACTATAGTAACTTATTAATGGATATGCAAGTTAAAGAGATGTAAATTGTGACACCAAAAATAGAAGTAGTGCAGGGTGTAAAAATGTAGAGTGTTAGAATGTTTTCAAACTTAAGTTATTACCTACTTCAAATCAGCTGTTATAAATATTTTTTATGTAAGCCTCATGGTAACCACAAAGCAAAAACCTATAGGAGACACACAAAAGATAAAGAGAAAGGGATTGAAACACACCACTACAGAAAGCCATCAGATCACAAAGAAAGGGAGCAAAAGAAGAAACAAAGGTATTACAAAACAGCCAGAAAACAACAGAATTACAGTCAGTCCCTACCTATTAATAATTACTTTAAATGGACTAAATTCTCCAATTAAAACATAGAGTGGCGAATGGATTAATGAAAACAAGACCCCACTATATTCTGCCAACAGGAGTCTCACTTCAGATGTAAGGACACACACAGAATGCAAGTGAAAGGATGGAAAAAGATATTTTCAAATGGAAAACAAAAGAAAGCTGAGATAATTATGCTTATACAAAACAGATTTCAAGAAAAACGCAAAAGAAGGTCATTGTATAATAATAAAGGGATCAATCCAACAAGAGGATACAACATTTGCTAAAACTTATGCACCAAAGAATGGAGTATCTAAATATATAAAGCAAAAATTAACAAACTTTAAGGGAAAATTAGAGAGCAATGCAATAATGGTAGGAGTCTTCAGTACCCTGTGCTTTCATCAATGATTAGATCACCCATACAGAATATCAGTAAGGAAACATTACACTTAATGACACTTTAGACCAAATGGACTTAATAGACATTTACAGAACTTTCCTTCCAAAAGCTGCAGGATACACATTTTTCTCAAACACACTTGGTCCATTCTCCATGATCATATATTAAACCACAGTACAAATCTTAATAAGTTTAAGATTAAAATCATATCAAGCGTCTTTTTTATTCATAATTGTATAAAATTAGAAATTACAAGAAGAAAAATGGAAAAATCACAAATATATGGAGATTCAACTACATGCTACTGAACAAGTGGTTCAAAGAAGAAACCAAAACAAAATCAAGAAATATCTTGGGAGAAATGAAAATGGAAAGGTAGCATTCTAAAACTTGTGAGATGAAGCAAAAGCAATTCTAAAAGGGAAGTTCATAGCAATAATTTCCTACTTTAGATCTCAACTAAACTTTATACCTCAGGGATCTAAAACAGAAAATTTTAAGCCCATAATTAGAAGGATGGAAATAAAGAACAGCAGAAATAAAAGATCTAGAGAATTAAAACAACAAAAATACCAATGATATTAAGAGCTGATACTTAGAAAAGATTTAAAAAATTGGATTCACCAAAAATATAATAATAAAAAGGTGACTCAACTAAATAAAACCATTTATAAAAGAGGAAATGTTAGAACTGATGTTACACAAATACAAAGATCAGAAGAGACTATGGTGATTAATTGTATGCCAACAAATTGGACAACCTACAAAATAAGGATAAATTCTTAGAAACATAGTCTACCATGACTTAATCATGAAATATAAAATCTGAACAGACCAATTACTAATAGGGAGATTGAATCAGTAATTTGAAACCTTGTAACAGATCAATGGCCATATGGCTTCACTGGTGAATTTTATCAAACAGAGAAGAATTAATACCAAACCTTCTCAGACTCTTCCAAAAATAGAAGAGGAAAGAATACTTCCAAATTCATTTTATAAAAGCAGCATTACCCTGATACCAAAACCAGAGAAGAAAATTACAAGAGAAGAAAAATACAGGTCAGTATCCCTAATGATCATAGATGCAAAAATCCTCAACAAAATATTAACAAACTGAGTACAACAATAAAAGGACCATGATGAAGTAGGATTTTTTCCCAGTGTTTCAATGATGGTTTAACATCCATCAATCAATTGATGTGATAGACCACATTGACAAAATAAAGGATAAAAATCATATAATACTTGGGACACCTGGGTGGCACAGATGGTTAAGCGTCCAACTTTGGCTCAGGTCATGATCTCTCGGTTTGAGGGTTCGAGTTCCATGTCAGGCTCTTTGCTGACAGCTCAGTCTGCTTTGATTCTGTGTCTCCCTCTCTCTCTCTCTCTGTCCCTCTCCTGCTCACTCTCTGTTTCTCTCTAAAAAATAAATAAACATTAAAAAATCATACAATCCTCTCAATAGATGCAGAAAAAGCATTTGACAAAATGTAATATCCATTCATGATGGAAATTCTGAACAACATGGATATAGAGGAGATGTATCTGAATATAATAACACAGGTGATAAGCCCACAGCTAACATCATACTCAATGGTAAAAAACTGGAAGCTTTCCATCTAAGACTTGGAACAAGACAAGGATGCCTACCTTACCACTTTTATTTAACAAAATACTGGAAGTCCTAACCAGAGCAATTAGAAAGGAAAAAGATAAGTCACCCAAATCAGAAAAGAAGTGAAACTGTCTGTTTGCAGATGACATGTTATTATATATAATAAACCCAAAGGCTACACCAAAAAAAAAATGTTAAAACTAAGAAACAAATTAGTAAAGTTGCAGGCTACAAAATCAATATGTATAAATCAGTTGCATTTCTATACACTAATGAACTATTAGAGAAATTAAGAAAACAATCTCATTTACAATTGCGTCAAAAAGAATAAGATACCTAGGAATAAAATTAACGAAGGAAGTGAAAGTCCTATACACTGAAAACTACACGACATTGATGAAAGAAATTGAAGACACAAATAAATGGAAAGATATTTCATGATCATGGATTGAAATAATATTGTTACAATGTCCGTATTCCCAAAACAATCTACCTATTCAGTGCAATTCCTATCAAAATTCCAGTGACATTTTTTACAGAAATAGAACAATCATTCTTAATGGAAATGCAGAAAACCCCAAATATTGAAAGCATCTTGAGAAATGTGAACAAAGCTAGAGTCATCACACTTCCTAATCAACTGTATTACAAAGCTATAGTAATCAAAACAATATATCAAAAGCATAGAAACAGACATAGGTCAGCTGAACAAAATATAGTACCCATAAAAAAAACCCATGCATATGTAGTCCATTAATTTAGGACGAAGGAGCCAAGAAAATACAATGGGGAAAGGATAGTGTCTTTAATAAATGGTGGGAAAACTGGACAGTTACATGAAAAAGAATGACAATAGGACTACTATCCTATCTTAAACCATACACAAAAATCAACTCAATATAAAGTCTTGAATGTAAGACCTGAAACCATAAAACTCCTAGAATAAAACAGTGGATAAGCTTCTATACATCATTCTTAGGCAGTGCTTTTTTGGATTTGACTCCAAAAGCAAAGGCAACAAAAGCAAAAATAAATGGGACTACATCAACCTAAAAACCTATACAATAAAGGAAGTCATCAACAGAATGAAAAGGCAACCTATGGAACAGAAGAAAATACTCACAAATTATATATCCAATAAGGGGTTAATAATATCCAAAATATATAAAGAACTCATAGAACTTAGTACAAAAAAATCCAATTAAAAAATGGGCAAGGATGCTCAGTTGGTCAAGCATCTGACTCTTGATTTCAGCTCAGGTCATGATTCCAGGGTTGTGGGATCCAGCCCTTCATCAGGCTCCATGCTGAATGTGGAGCGTGCTTGGGATTCTCTCTATCTCCCTCTCCCTCTGCCTCTCTCCCCCACTTGTGCTTGCTCTCTCACTCTCCCTCTCTGTCAAAAAAAAAAAAAAAATTTTAATGGGCAAAGGATCTGAATAAACATTTTTCCAAATAAGATCTAAATGGCCAACAGTTACATGAAAAGATACAAAGAATTGGAAATCAAAACTGCAATGCAATACCACTTTACTCACCTGCTAGAATGGCTATTATCAAACAAGATGAGATAACAAGATGTGCAGAAAAGGGAATGCTGTGTACTGTTGGTGGGAATGTAAATTGGTTCAGTCACTATGAAAAAGAGTATGGCAGTTGCTCAAAAAATTAAAAATAGAACTACCATATGATCTAGCAGTTCCATCTGGGTATTTATCCAAAGGAAAGGAAATCACTATCTTGAAAAGATGTCTGCACTCCCATGTTCATTGTAGCATTACTTACAGTAGCCAAGACCTAGAACAACCTGTGTCTATTGACAGATGAATGGATGAAGAAACTGTGGTATGTATATGCAATGGAATATTATTGAACGTAAAAATGAAAGAAATCCTGCTGCTTGCAGCAACATAGTTGGACCTGAGTACATTATGTCAAGGGAAATAAATCAGATGAAGAAAGACAAATAACTGTATTATCTTACATATATGTGGAATCTAAAAATAACCAAACTCATAAATACAGAGAACAGATTGGTGGTTGCCTGAGGCAGGCATTGCACAATGGGTGAAATGGAGGAAGGTAGTCAAAGACACAAACTTCCAATTATAAGATAAATGTAAGGGATGTAATGTTAGCATGGTGACTATAGTAAATACTGCTATATTGTATATTTGAAAGTTTCTAAGAAAGTAGATTGTAAGAGTTCTCATTACAAGAAAAAAATAGTAACTGTGTAGTGATGGTTGTTAATTAAGCTTATTGTATAATCCTTTCCCAATATATATACATATCACATCATTTTTGTACACCTAAAACTAATACAATGCTATTTGTCAATTATATTTCAATTAAAAGAATAGGGAAAATTTAAAGTAAATAGCTATCATCTCTTGTCTTTGTGAACAGGACTCAAGAAAAAAAAAACAATAAAACATAAGACAAATTTAGGTTATTTCAGAGAGTGAAAGTAGTTAATAATCTCATTCATAGGAACAAGTTTTGGGAAAAGACTGTTATATGACTTAAAAATCTTAGTTTTAAAATTTTAGAAATAGACCAATCCCTTTGTTTTCAGCTGATGAAAATTAGATGTTACCAGGTGAAAGTAACACAGCCAGTTATTGAAAAAGCATGATTCCAACTCTCATATGAAATCCAGGCCTTCAACTTTTGATTCCTGTCTTCCAGTGCTTTTCCATTGTTTATGTTTCTTATCTAACCACCTAGTTTAAAAGTGGCTTGGAAATTTACAGTAATCTTGAAAGACCTTTCTGCTTTCAGTTGCCCTTGTTTTTCAATGGATCTGTTAGCAGCTGAGCTCTCCAAACTCTCCCCACTGCCATTCATTTGTGAGAGACCTTATTTTACTTTAAAATTTACACTTTGCTAAGAAGCAATAGCTCAAATTTAAGTCTCCCTCAACTCTTGAGTGCTTTTTGTTTTAGACTTTTGAAAATATTACTGTGCTAGACATTTTTACATTTATCTCATTGAAATCTTAGAACTGTATGAGATACAAAGAAGCTAGAGAAAGACGATATTTTGGCCATTACTTCTTTAAATTGGCTAATATATTCTGATTTTATGTCAGTACATCTTTACAATCTAACACACTAGCTATTGTGAAAACCTCAGCCAGAATGCCTAATTTGTGTAACAATTGGTGAATCTCTAGCTGTAGTAATTTCATTCTAAAACAGTTGTTGCCATGTGAAATACAATGTTTGATCTCTGTTGTTGAATGTATTTAAACCAACCATTCATTGCAATTTAGTATTCATCCAGTTTCTCTTTCCTTTCAGGCCTGTATGTGGAATCAGAGGTAAAACTCTCATAATTAACCTGCCAGGTAGCAAGAAAGGATCTCAGGTAAGCCACCTTGAGATTTATATGGTTTAGTATAAAGTTTTAGCCAACTGCAAATTAGTCAACCAAAAAGCTGGAGCACTCCACAAGGCTGCCCTCACTTCTGACACCAGTTGCAACCTAGCATATTCCCAAAGCCACCCTCACTTTCGATAATTCACTAGAAAGACTCACAGAACTCACTGAAAGATGTTATGCTGGTGGATATAATTTATGACAGGGAAAGGATACAAATTAAAGTTAACCAAGAGTAAAAGAGAAGGACTAAATGCACACCTTCTATAATCCTCTCCCTGTAGAGTCATGAAAGCATTATTCTTTTGGCATCAGTGTACGGCAGCACAGGGAGCATTGCCAATCAGGGAGCCGCCAAGCCTTTGGTGTTCAGAGTTTTACTGGGGCTCATCACATTCTGCCAATATGGCTGGCCTTTAGTCTCTAGCCCTTTCCAAAGTTATGCTGATTCCTTTAGCCCCCACCACTTTCCAGAGGCAAAACTGATACCCAAATGCCCAAAGCACCCATCATAAATCACATTGTTAAATCTGTCTGGTGGCCAAAGCTCCAAGGCAAACAAAGACTCCTATCACATCCCAAAAACTGAGAACAAAGGCCACACTCTCTTGAGATAAGGTTAAGTCCTCATTACACAAGCTTCCCCCTGGCCTTTGGCTGAGGCTGTCTTATAGAAAATGATTGTATTTATCTGGCTGGGCATCTATATTTACTATAGCATTTATATTACAGATGCAACAACAGTATCAGTATGAATATGTCTAAAATTTGAAGAAGCCAGTATGAGAGATGAATTTGAGAAACAGCTAATCTATCCTCTAAAGCCATGACACACATTTTCATATTTTTGTACTAATATACTAAGTTTTCTACCTCAATCTGCTACTATTTGTATTATGTGATACTTTGAACAGAACTATTTACCACAGAAATTAGCTGACTTTTTCAAGCCAATCATTTTTCCATTGGTATTATATTTTGAGGGGGATTTAACCCAATTTCCCATTATATATGATCATCAATATCAGTATTCTAATCTTTCTAGCAACACCAGTTTTATAACATTTCACAGTAGGGTGGTAGATATAACCTGAAATATGAGCCAGAAGATACTGGCACACTACTGGAGTCCTACACAGATATTAACAACCTAGTCCATCATCGTATCATATGCCCAAAATGTCTCCCAGAACTATGCTACTCAGGTTTACAGGCTTATCAGGTTCCCAGAGCAGGAGTAGTCTCAGCAACATAGGGCTTTACCCCTTCTGGCATCTATTACAACTGAGCTAAGAAACAGTATCCTCTTGTTCTAAGGATTTTGAGACACCAATATAATATTGGATCTCTTTCATTGCATAACCCATGTACTCATTCCTTTACCTCCAGTTACCATTCCTCCTTCTCTCCATTTATACTCGGACTTTTCCTATGAAAATCTTTGAATGAGACAGTTGATTTGGCCACTGTGCTGGTCCAAATTGCCACCAGTAATACTTATTTAGCAAGTGCCATCTGCTTAGTCCTTTTCCATTCATATTAGGTAGGGTTACGTAGTAGGTACAGAACTAGTGAGCAATCGCACACACCAGGCAATGTAACTGCATCCATTTTCAATCCCAATTTGTCCAGATGGAGTCAGGCATAATCTACCTCATCAGGCCCTTAGGAACTGTGACATAAAGACTTAAAGATACAGTTTCTGCTTAGGAATCATCCTGCTTCTGGCACGCACAGTTGCAGCCCTGCTCCTGTCACCACAGCATCAGGTAGAAAAAAAGAAAGTTGATCTGATATGATAAAAGAAAAAGTATAGTCCTAAAGAAAAAATATAGTCTTACCAACATCACCCCCCAACCCTCTCTTCCCCAGAAAGGTAGAGGACTGTATTTAGTGGGGACCCTCCCTTGGCCTCCCTCATGTTGAATGTGACCACACACTAATGAGAGTATGTAAGCCATGCTCTTCCTTTTTTAGACAATAAATGTTTCCATTGCCCATTCAAATTTTCTATCAAATCATTGCTCTGAATATGAAAGTGTGTACCTTGGTCTAAAGAAATGTGACTCTACAGTCATTGGTACAATATTTTCTGCCCTAGTCCTTTCATAGTACACTGAGCATTTGTATCTACCATTGGGTAAGCAAAGCCCAGTCCCGAGTAAATGTCTATTCCTGTTAGGACTCATTTGTAGCCTCCAGAGACTAGCAACATCAGTCCAACTTGCTAGCTATGTGTAGGACCTTCCCCTATGGAATCTGCCATATAGCTTTCTGCTGTCTTTTTTGTTAGCAGACAGAACAGTTCTTGTTGGCACTTTGTGCCTCAGAGGGTACAAGAGAAATTTATCAATTCAGCCCATCTCTGCATTGTTGCAGCCCCCCATTGTCCATTCATCTCATGGGCCCAGGTGCCATGTCAAGCGTGCATGCTCGGATATCTGCTCACGAGTTCCAGTTAACTTCCCATTCTGAAAGGGGGTTTTTCTGATGGGGATTAACGTATTCTACTTTAATATACCCCTTCTATTCCCGGAGTAATTTCCATGTCCTATACAGGCATCCCTTTGATAGACCAATTTTCCATTGCCCTTCTGCCTAACCATATGACCAAGCTCCTGGACACTTCCTATGAGTTGGTAAAAACCCAAACATAGGGGCAAACACCATGCAGTTCAGCCCATCGAGCTGATTTGTTTTTACCTTCTTCAATCAGAGTGGCGGCCTTCCAAACAGGATGCTGTCCCTTCACCTTGGAATTGCCATCCATAAACCAAGCAGCTCTTTGTTGATCAGTAGAAAGCTGTTTATAGGGCACCGCCCAAGTGGCCCAAGTGGCCATAGGATCCAGCAGCTCCTCAGGTGGTTCCGAAGTCGGCCCTAGGTGAAAAGAGGCTACCTGCTCGTGAGTACCTCCTTGCATTCTCCTGGTAGCATGATCCTATATGCACCATTTCCATTTTATTATGGAACTCTCCTGGGCATTGCCTTCCCATTAGAGCATTTCTCTACTATTACCTAAAACATTACGGATATTTCAGGTTTCAAGATAATTTTATGTTCTTCAGTCATAGGGTAGTCTCAATTATAAATCCAATAGCAAGCTAGTAAATGCCCCTCAAATGGCAATTTTCTGGTCCCAAATCCCAGCAGTTGTTTTTAGGTGGCATTCACAGGTTTTTGCTATAGACCTAGTTTGCACTCCACCAGGCCCCTGGACACTTCCTATCAGTTGGTAAAAACCCAAACATAGGGGCAAACATGCAGTTCAGCCCATCAAGCTGATTTGTTTTTCCCTTCTTCAATTAATAACCTGTGTTGACTCAGGCAATCTTACTTGTTCCCACTTGACATGTACAATCTATGTTAGTGGAAGAGTGGATTTATATGCTTTGTTTTACAGTACTAGGTAGGGGAAGAATTATCCAGTCAAACATAATATTCATCCCCATAATACATTCCAGTGAAGGAGACTGACCACTTCATATAAAGTTCACTGTTCAGACATTCTAATTTTCATCCCAACTTTCACCATAATTCCATCAACTGTTGTATCTCTGTATAATTCCCATCTAACTGTATCCCCTCATTAGAACTTCAACAGGTGTTAGAATCACAGTACGTGAGTAGTGCCATGTCAAGGAATCCTAGAAAAGGATCTCCCTCCCATGACCATTTTATCCATTTGTGTGTATATGGCCTTGGATCTCTAGGCCTGGGTTGGACCAAGGGATTCAGACTCTTTGGTCTAGACTTTTATTGATTAGATTTGGGACCTTCACTTAAGGTGATTCAAGGTGAGGTTTCTTTTAGTTATCTATGCCTTCTAGCTTTTAAAATTCCTTCAAACTAGGGTAAATTTAGATTTGTTTAGGACCCTTTAATGTTGGGAGACCAGTGCTCCCCATCTGTCTGCTCAACCCATAATGGTGCTACATTAAGACCTTTCTTTTGCCTCCAACAGTACTCACTTTATTCATCCATTTCTTAATAATCATTTAAGTATTTCTACCCTGACAGGACAAGTCCCTTGTGTCTCCCATTTCTCTTTTCCCCATTCTCTAATGAATAAATCTAACTTTATTACTATTTATTCCTTCAGCGTAACATTTTTCTTTGGAAGCAGCTCAGGGGCTAGCAGCTATATGTCAGATAAGCCAGAATCTAAGCTTGGTGCAACCTTAGGATCCACCCCTACGTTCTCCATTTTGTTTTAGTTAGTACAGATAACAATAGCCAAGAGATTGTATATTTACCTTGTTAATCTATGCATCCAATACAACTCCTTAAAAGCTGCATCTTTCATTTCAAAATTCCATTGCTAACTTTTATCTCCAATAACTAATCATAGCACAGTTACAATTGCATACTGTGCATGATCCTGTGTTTATCCAGGCTCTAAAGATTCATCATCCCCACCCTCTTCCGTTCTCTTCCCAGATCATGCTTCATGATCACATGAGTCAAGATCTTTCTACTGAGTTTCATTTCTAACACCAACTGTAAGGAGTTTGGGCCAACTGCAAAAGTTAGCCAGCTATAAATGTGGAGCACTCCACGAGACTCCCCTCACTTCTGGCACCATAAAACTACCCTCAATTTTAATAATTCACTAGAAGCACTCACAGAACTCATTGAAAGCTGCTAAACTCAAAGTTATGGTGTATTACAGGGAAAGAATACAGATTGAAATCAACCAAGAGAAGTAGCATATAGGGCAAACTCTGAGAGGTTCCTCAAATGAGGAACTTCTGTTCATCCTCTCCCATGGAGTCAGGGATAGCATTACCTCTTCTTGGCCATAATATGAGACAGTACACACAGAATATCACTAAGTAGGCACACTCACCTTTGTCTTTGATGTCCAGAGTTTTTACTGGGACTTGATCACATATTACCCATATGGTTGACCTTTAGTCTAACCCTTCCCAGAGGAAAAACTGTCTTTAGTCTCCAGTTTCTTCCAGAGGCCAAACTGACCCCATGTTTCCCTAAATTCTCATAATAATCCACATTATTAGATTGTCCAGTGGGCAGATCACCCAGGCAATCAGCGACATTCCTTTTAGGCGAGACCAGGAACTAGAGTTCACCTCCCAAAAGCTGAGAGTAAAGGCCAGACCTCTCGTTAGTCAAGGTTAAATTCTTTGCCATATAATCTTTATCTCTAAGGTGATTGAACCATACAAAGAGAAGTCAAAAGATTAGGCACCCTTACAGATATTCCCATAACCCTCTGTAAATTTTAAGACATTTCTTTATATCTTAGATTTTAAGGTAAGTTATTTTAAAAGAGAAAAACCTCTGTCCAGATACATTCCCCAGACATATCTGGCCCTATGTTCTGGTTTTAAAGTTCTACCTATTCTCTTTTGGTGATACATTACAGGTAACAGTGGACACTTGAGCAGGAGACTATAGTGATTTTTATGCAGTGCTCTGTACAAACTCATATCTATTTTTCAATATTGCACAATGTTGCCTAGCTGTATTTTATGATGGTAGTCAGAACGTTAGCTCTCCAAATAAATTAAGTCAGTCCTCATTTGGTTTGTTAATTCTGGTACTCTGCTCTAACTAGAAAGGTGAAAACTGTTTCCTGCCTTTCTCATAATGCCTCTTTAAGACCCAAAGTTGTATAGAAATTTTACCGTAAGAAAAATGTACTCTAGGCTTATACATTACTGTAGTTCTACAGCTTACAGAGAATACTTTAATATATACAGTGTTTACTTCATATTTCATATTACAAAGACAGTACCTTAAATATGATTTATTCTTAAGACTGACAGAAAGAAACATAGATCCAAAATCACAAATAAATGTGATTGCTACCATTTTATATGCCTGTAAAGGTGTTTTATCTTCATTTTTTTTTCTTCCTCTTGTATACAGGAATGCTTTCAGTTTATACTGCCAGCTCTACCTCATGCCATTGACCTTTTACGTGATGCCATTGTAAAAGTAAAGGAAGTGCATGATGAACTTGAAGATTTACCTTCCCCACCACCTCCTCTTTCCCCTCCTCCCACAACTAGCCCCCATAAGCAGACAGAAGACAAAGGGGTTCAATGTGAGGAAGAGGAAGAAGAGAAGAAAGACAGTGGTGTTGCTTCAACAGAGGATAGTTCTTCATCACATATAACTGCAGCAGCCATTGCTGCCAAGGTAAGCCCGCTGACAAAGACCCAAAGATCTAAAGGAACCACAGGTAAATGTACTGATTTCATCCCTCTTTCCGTCCCATTTTTTTCATAAGTTCAGTACATCTTCCAGGCATCCTTAAAAAAGAACTAAGGTATTTATGACACTTCACAGCTATGTTCCCTCCATAATGTAGATAGACTCGTTGAAAGCACTGAAGTTTGTTCTCAGTTGTGAGGCATTAAAAATATTGCTGTTACCTATTGAAGTATAGCTGTAATGATAAACAATGTGACATTTTAAGAACTCTCCAGAAATGTCATTTTTGTGATCATATTAAATATATAATATTTTTATATTTAAAACATCAAATATTCACAAATTCATAAAGGAGCAGCAAACTGAAGGTTAGAGACCTTAGATAATTTTAAAATTAGTTGAGAAAGGTTAATAAAGATTTTTTTAAAGACAGAGTTTTTCAGCAATTAACACTTATTTAAATATTTCTTGACCCAAATTACCCAAGTACTACAGACAGGAAATAAGATACAATGTATTTGCATTTTTTACTTAATAAAGTAATATTATTAGAATAGTACCAAAGTATTACAGATTCTCTGTGGGCAATTCTGGTAGTAAATAGAGTACCATGTGGTACTTGGATAAATTTAGTCACCTTAGTCATAGAACATCATCTACATTATTATTCATATTTAGTATAATCCACCCAATATGCTTTAAAATCTTCAGAAAGTAACATATCACTTCTGAGAATAATGATTGTTCATTGAAAGCATAAAGATTAAAAACCTAATCTTACTATATGAAGTAATTCCTAAAGTTTCAAGAGTCATCCAGGTATTTTGGTTATGAACATAACTTGAGGGGATTTTTGACAACACATAAATTGTAAAGGATCGTAGAGATCTTTTTAAGGTATCCTTTTACACCACCAGTAAGTGGTTCTTTCACTGAAGACCAAATGACTTTGTCTCCACATCTATTCAGTGGTCCATTAAGTCTTTACTTAAGACTAGTAAGTAGTTATGTTGTATGTGATTTTTGCTTTGTTTTGTTTCATTTTGTTTTTATGGAACTGATTAAATAGGTACATTTTTAAATCATTGTATCTTCTCTTTTACTCTTAATTAAAAGAGTAAAAAGTGCCATCAATTTCCATCTTAAGAAAAAGCTTACAACATTTGAAGTCTAAGCTGATATTGTCATTCTACATTTGAGAATTTTTGGCATTTCATTGTTTCATTTGTTTTCACCTTTTCCTTTCCAGTCATTTTGCTTGTATAGTTTCATGTTTTCCTGTCACTGTACTCATAGTTGTTATGTGTTGTGCATTAGAAGCATCCATTCTACACCAGTCCAGCTGTTATCATGGCACACGGTGAGCAGCCCATTCCTGGTCTCATCAATTATTCCCATCATGCAACAGACAGTACAGATGAACGGGTAAGACAATAGGCTTTTGCGTTAATGATTTTGCAAGCATACGGCCTACCTCCTATCCTTGGAGATAGGTATAACATTTTATGGAAGATGTGTTTTATTCTGAAGGATCTTCAGCATACTTTTTTCTAAAAGTGTAAGTGCCACTGAGCATATTCCATCAAGGAATTTAATAGAGTTTCTCCTGTACCTAAAATACTCTAATATCATTAAGATTCTGTCATATGTGACAAAGAGCATTTATCACACAACCCCAAGAAATTCATTGCTCAGAAATTATTATTTTCCTTTAGTAATTTTATCAAATACCTTTAAATAAATTACCTGGCTCAATTAAGATAAGCCATTAAAAGGATCACTTTAAGTCTTAAAAATCCAAACAAATTGGTCAAACTAATATTTAATTAACCTCGCTTTTTGCCTCATGATTTTTCTCCTGATTTTCTTTTCCTTCATTATGTTCTCATTAATACCATTTAGAGATGTGAGTCTTGATACAATTTCTGAGATTACTAATCTTCAAATAAAAGCTTAGAAGGATACATTATCACTTGTTTTAGTCACTGTCTATACGATAGTTTGTAAAAAGCTCCAGGCCAGAAAAGATTAAACTGTTAAGTATAGCTAACTATTAAAAAAAAAATTAAAATAAAAACCTTAAAAATTTTTTAAAAAATAAATAAATACAGTATAACTAAACAGTAATAATTTAGACCATGGATGTTCAAAAAAAATCTATCTCAGTCACTAATATGGATATAAAATGAGAGGGGGGAAAAACGAAGAAAATAAAAAGTAATAAAGTGAAATTTGGCTTAAAATCCTTAGGGAGATCCAATTAAAAATGGACAGAAAACATGAACAGACATTTATGGAACATTATTCAGCCATGAAAAAGAATGAAATCTTGCCATTTGCAGTGATGTGGATGGAGCTATAAAGTATAATCCTGAGTGAAATAAGTCAGAGAAAGACAAATACCATGTGATTTCACTCTCATGTGAAATTCAGGAAACAAAACAAATGAACAAAAGAAAAAATAGAATTCTGTTGGCATTCGGGATTTACCTGTGGTTGTGACAAAAAGATACCTGTGGGCTTAAGCAAGTGCTTGAAAGTGTACTCCTCCAGCAGTGTGGTTTATCTGGTCCTATTAGTTGAATTCATTGGGCATATTGGTGGATGATCTCTCAAACTGTTAAAGAAGGGGCCTCCGGGTGGCTTAGTCAGTTAAGCGTCTGACTTCAGCTCAGGTCATGATTTTGCAGTTCATGAGTTCAAGCCCCACATTGGGCTCCGTGCTGACAGCTGGGAGCCTGGAGCCTCCTTTGGATTCTGTGTCTCCCTCTCTCTCTGCCCCTCCCGGCTCATGCTCTGTCTCTCTCTCAAAAATGAATAAACATTTTTAAAAACAATTTTTAATTTAAAACTTTTTAAAAAATATTTATTCTTGAGAGATAGAGAGAGACAGAGCATGAGCAAGGGAGGGGCAAAAAGAGAGAGACACACAAAATCTGAAGCAGGCTCCAGGCTCCGAGCTGTCAGCACAGATCTGATGCAGGGCTGGAACCCATGGACCTCCAGATCATGACCTGAGCCGTGGTTGGATGCCTAACCAACTGAGCAACCTAGGCTTCCCTTAATTTAAAACTGTCAATGAATAATTTTTAAAGTTAAAATCATAACTTTATTACAAATACTAAATGAATGCATATCAATGGTGTTATTTCATTAATTAATTATTGAAGGAACCAGAAAGGTATTACAACTGGTTCACAGGAAAACTCAAAGGACACAAATATGTAAACATTAAGAACTAAATGAATGTAAATGAAATTTACAAATAGATGCAACACTTTAGTTGTTATCTGCAAAGCAGCCCATTGCACTTCTCTTGTATAAAAGAATCATTTGGACAAAAACCAGTTACATTACTATTTTCTGCAAGTTTGAGTTATAAGATAGCTGAAAGACTGGACAGTGAACATAATCCAGAATGGTCCACTACACAGGACACCTAATATTTTTGTCCATTTTAAAGTATTTCACAATTTTTCTTGACCTGTGAAAGGAATACAAAGATGCATGGATGTTTACAAAAGAAAATAAAATTTTTACTCAAGACGTCCATGGATCTAATGTGCTTCTTTAAAAATGACTGTTGATTTTCTCAAAATTTCAATTAAAAACACCAACAAGTGCTTATAACACTGCTGTTGTTTGTAAAGGGGTGACTTGTTAGGATGCCAATTGTTTTTTTCTAGCATTGACCTTTGAGTAATATTGTGACCCAATTATGTATCTATGTGTTAGGAATAAGTAATGATTATTTGGGCTAATGTATGTTTTTATAAGTTTTACATTAAGCTAACTATTATTATCATAAAATAAGTAGAAAGCTATATTAAAATAAACTACAAAGACCTTTTTCATATTTGGGAAGCAATATGCATTGTGCTTTATGAAACAGCATGAATTTTGGCATCATATATTTTCAGATCCATCGGTTAGTAGCTCTATGACATTGGGTGTAGTGCTTCTCCTTTCTAAGCCCCAGTCTTCTCTAAAATAGGAAGAACAATGATATTAACATCATGATTACTTAATGACTAAGTTGTGAATATTCAAATAGGAAAATGGATATAAAAGCACTTAATTCAGTGTCTGAATAAAAGTAAGCATTCATTATTTTAGGGAGTCAACCACCTCACTGATACCAACTCAGCTTTCAGATGCTACTTACACATTTCTCTCTTCATACCTCCTCTTTCCTTTGCCCAGTTGAACAATCCTTTCTTTTTCCTTCTTATTCTACCTTTAGATATCATTTAAGGCCTAATAAGTGGTTCTTATATTTTTATAGGTGGTGACCTCCTTTGGAAATGTGATTACTGTGGCCTCCCCTCTCCAAGGGGCTATGCACACAAATGTTGAGCTTAGTTGCAAGGCCTATCCCTTAGATTAAGTATTCTTGTGCCACAACAAACAACAGGTGTTGGTGAGGGTGTGGAAAAAGGGGAACCCTCTTGCACTGTTGGTGAGAGTGTGAACTAGTACAGCTACTCTGGAAAACAGTATGGAGGTTCCTCAAAAAGTTAAAAATAGAACTACCCTACAATCCATCAGTCTCACTACTCGGTATTTACCCAAAGATATAAAACTGCTGATTTGAAGGGATACATTCACTCCAATGTTTATAGCAGCATTATCTACAATAGCCACACTATGGAAACAGCTGAAATGTCCAATGACTGATGAATGGATAAAGTCGATGTGATATGTATGTGTGTATATATATTATGTGAAGCAAAACAAGTCAGAAAAAGACAAGTTTCATATGATTTCACTTGTAGAATTTAAGAAACAAAACAAACAAGCAAAGGGGAGGAAAAAGAAAGATGCAAACCAAGAACAGGCTCTTAAAACTATAGAGAACAAACTGATGTGAGTGGAGCAATGGGTTACATAGGTGAGGGGATGAAGGAGTGCATTTGTGATGAACACCGGTTGCTATATGGAACTGTTGAATCACTGTCTTGTACACCTGAAATTAATATTACACTGTATGTTAACTAATGAATTTAAATAAAAACTTAATAAAAATAAATAAAAATTCTAAAAAATTCTTGTGCCAGCTAAAATCCAGCCTCCTCCCTAAAGCTTTTCATAGATCTAATCTATATTTATCTTTCCTTTCCTTTTGTATTACGTTCACTCACCAAATATTTATCTTGACACTAATATGCATATATCACTCTGTTGGATGCTGTGAGTTTTTACATGATTATATATGATTTGGGCCCTGCCCTTGAGGAACTCACAGTATAGTACAAGAGAATATATTCTTAAATGAACTAGTTTTATAAGTATATCATAACTGTTTAGTGTTCTCATGAGGTACAAAACTAGTCCAAATTTTATTCTAGAAAA
Organism: Panthera tigris; assembly: GCF_018350195.1. NCBI lineage: Eukaryota > Metazoa > Chordata > Mammalia > Carnivora > Felidae > Panthera > Panthera tigris. Next base: position 112,307,523 of record NC_056665.1, read on the forward strand.
TTCTATGAGATTTATCAGTGGCTATTTTGAAACTACTTGGCATGATGAATTCCCAGAGAACAATCTGGTCTAATCCACCATCATCTTTCATCTCAAGTTATTTCAGTGGCTAGTCTCATCAGTTCCACCTTTGCCTCTCTTCAGTTTACTCTTCCTCTCAAAGCCAAGTCCACTTTTTAAAGCATGAAGTAAATCATGTCACTTTTCTACTGGTAACTTTCAATGGATTCTTGTTCCATACAGAATAAAACTAAAACTCCTTGACTTGTTCTGCTAGATTCTACTTGATCTGGCTCTCTCCAACTTTTCTAGGCCTTTCTCTTAGCATTCTTCTCCCTTTCCTCATTGCTCACTAAGCTTCATCAAGCTTTTTCTTGCCCTGGGAAATGTTCTGTCTCCACTACCTAAAACGTTCTTAACCCCACTCTTTGCCTGGCTGACTTCTATTTATTTTTTATGTTTCATTGTAAGTATCTCTTTCTCATAGAAAGACCTGATCTGCCTCCTCCAGTCTAAATTATTCTTACAGTTACTTTCTCTTATAGCATCTAATACTTTTCCTTTATAACACTTATCACAATTTACAATTGTGTACTTATTCATGTGTTTGATACCTGTATATGTAGTCTCTAAGGTCCATAAGGACAAGTATCACATCTCTTAGTTTATATAATTGATCTATACAACATACAGCACAGCTTGGAACATATTATACACTGTATAAATATTTGTTAAATATGTTCTATGAGACTGTCCATTAACTAAGTTTACAAGACAGATATAAAAAACCAAAATATGGTTATCAATGCCCATGATGTGTAAGGACTCTTTCATGAAACAGATAATCAGCATATTCTTTCCCTGTAGTAAGCCAATATATTAAGTGACTATAGTAATGATGATGAGATAACTTTTTTTAAATTATTTTAATGTTTATTTTTTGAGAGAGAAAGATAGAAGTTGAGCAGGGGAGGGGCAGAGAGAGAGGTAGACACAGAATCCGAAGCAGGCTCCAGGCTCTGAGCTGTTGGCACAGAGCCTGATGCGGGGCTTGAACTCACGAACTGTGAGTGAGATCATGACCTGAGCTGACGTCAGACGCTTAACCAACTGAGCCACCCAGGCGCCCCAAGAAGGTAATTTTTTAATGCTATGTAGCAGATAGTATTTTAAGTGGTTTATATAAACTATCAGAAATTGATACTTAAATGCAGGTATCAGCAAGATAATACTTTTTATTTTCTTGGAACACAAGTTCATATGGCAAAACAAATTTTCATACAGACTCTGATTAATACCATTGAGAACAACAAAAATTCTGAATAATTTCAAACAACATGAGAATAATTTTAATAAGTATAAATAGTCCTTATAAAGAAATAAAATCATGAAGATTTAAAATTTTACATTTATAAAAAAATATGTTATAGTCGACCTCATGTTCACTAGACAAAATCATAAAGTGTGGCTTTTCTTTGTAAATATGAATCATAATTCTTTTGTATTTTTTGTCATTAATTTTAATCTAAATGCAGGTCTTCACATTTATTCTTGTTAAATTTTGTTTTGCTACATGTATCTGATCAATCTAGCCTAAGAAGATCTTTTTTTAAATCGGTATCTGCCATATTACCTGTATTTTCTAGCTCCGTTACCGGCATATATGTTAATCATGCTTTCATTGAAGTTACTGATAGAACTTTTTTTAGGATAGGCCATTTTGCATGCTAACAGAAACCCTACTGGTTATTTGTATGTGTATATGTTAACCAGCTAACATATATGTCTCTTCTAGCCATCAAAACCCACTTTCTTTGTCTGTCTTGTCCACAGGAATTTTATGAATGACTTGTCAAATGCCTTACTGAACAGGATACACTAATTTGATAGTTCTGTGCCTTAGTAAAATTTTTATAACACTTAATCATAGCCACTAAAATAACATTATCAGAAGCTCTAGAAAGATACATGATATATATTTTCTGAAAATCTATTTTGTATTCATATGTAATCTATTTTTACTATAAATTCAGATCTTATATTGCATATTTGGATGTCTAGTTGGATTTTTAGAAAATACAACCTACCCAGAGCTCCTGGCTGGCTCAGGCACAGGAGCATGCAACCCTTGATCTCAGGGTTGTGAGTTTGAGCCCCATGTTGGGTATAGAGGTTACTAAAAGAATAAATAAAAACTTTAAAAACAACAAAAAAAGGAAAATACAGCCTACCTTGAAGGTCTTTAAACAGAAGTTACCAGGAAAGGAGGGTACACATGAGGGAGCTAACCACCAAGCTGGACAGTGACTCTAAAAGCACTGCTACAGAGATTGACAAATTGTAGCTATGGAAGCCGTAACCCTTCATACATGCCTGCTTTGGGAAAAACTAGCTCCAATTATTATAAATTTGCTCACTGCCTACCCAAAATTAAATCCAAACATCTTCCTATTGATTAGTTTTCTAACTTTTCTATAAATTTAAACATTTTTTCAATACAAAATTTTAAGTGGTAAAAATAATGATTCAAGGGGCATTGTATACTCACTTATGAATTTCCTTGACATCAAAATACAAGTTTATGTGTTTATTCTATTAGTATTCTTACTGGCACTTTAAAAGACCACAGAGTTCAAAAAGAGAAGTGATACTTCAGTTACATGTTCTGAGTTTGATATTGTAACTCCATTTTTTCTTTTACAAGTATTCACCCAGTCAAATTAATAGACCAGAAAAACAACATAGACTGAAAGAATTAGCACGGTTCCTTAAAAAAAACTATGCATTCTCATTACAATTTCCCTTAAAGGGGAAAATTCTGTTGTTTAATAATCGACATTCAAAATTACATAGCATACCTGCAAAAGGTTTGAGATCAACTGGGACTAATTGTTTCCTCCATGCTCTCAGTTGCATAAGACAATAAGAATACAGATTATTCTCTAAAAGTGAAGGAATGTTATTTCCTTTGGAAGTGATATGCCATTTCTTTTTCTCATTTGTGCTGACTTAACCCACTATAAATTCTGCTTACTCTAGGTGGATCCTCACTACTCCTTGGCAAGCCTTGGGTTCATCTCTTATTGACTCCTTCATACACATTGATGAATTGCAATTTTCAGAGCTTAACCTTTTTTCACCTCCTCCTTTTCCCCATTCTCTTCTCTTGCTTCTTGTTTTATTAAAATAAAGACCATCAAGGCTAAACATCTGTCCCTCTGCTTAAATTATTTTTTCTGAGTTAATTCTTCATTCTATTCCTTCTGTCTCAAAGAGAGCTTATAATTCTTAAAAGTTAGTGGCTGCTTCTACTTCTTTATTATTAAGGAAATAATTATTATCAAGACATTATTAAGTATGCAAGACATTGTGTTCATTCTTTTACTTCTCCCTAACTGTTGACTGTGTAGACCAGGTCTTAATTTTGAAATAATCCCTTTCGTGGATTTTATTAGTAAAAAATCTATAATTGTACAAAATACATGAATACATTCTTATGAAAAATGAAAAATGAAAAAAATAAAAATTAAACAGATGATTAACACCCATTTGAACTATCCCCTCATCTTTTTATTTGCTTTCATGCTGCCCCAGAAGTAATCACTTTTTTTAAAAATCAGAGGGTTACCTTTCAAAACTTTTTTATACTTTTCTATACAAACATAGTAAATACAATCCTAGTAGTTTCTAAGTGGTGTGTGTGTGTGTGTGTGTGTGTGTGTGTGTGTGTGTGTGTGTTAAATTGAGAAAGGAAGAGAGAAACTTGACAAACTGCTTCTAAAATACATATAGAATAAATACAAAGGCCAAAAATAACCAAGATACTCTTGAATAAGGAAAAGAACCAAGTGGAAAGTCCTGCCTTATTAATATCAAGATTTAAAATGATGTAATTAAAGTACTGCATCATTGGTGTAAAATTTAACAGACCATTGGAACAGAATTTAAGCCCCCCCAAACACCAACACACATATGGGCACATATGATAGTTTGTACTACATACTAGTGGAAAAAGTCTTTTTTCAATAAATGATGCTGCCACAATAGGCTGTCTGTGTCAAAAAAAAAAAAAAAATGTTGTTCACCTATCTCATAAAGTATACAAAAATCAATTCTAAGATTACTGGAGACCTAAATATGAAAGGCAAAACTATAAAACTTGTAGAATGTTATAGGACAACACTTTTTTTTATGCTGGATTAGGGAAGGATTCCTTTTAAAAATACTTGAAATAAAATTCACATAACATAAAATTCACCATTTTGACCATTTGAAAGTGTATAGTTCACTGACTTTTAGTACATTCACAGTGTTGTGCAACCATCAGCTCTATTTAATTCCAGGATATTTTATCACTTCCCCCCCATAAATCCCATACCAATTAAGCAGTCACTCCCCATAACTTCTTTCCCCACCTCTGGCAACTACTAATTTGCTTTCTATCTCTATGGGTTTGACTACTCTGGACATTACATACAAACGGAATCATATAATATGTGGCTTTTTATGTCTGGCTGGTTTTGCTTAACATCATGTTTTCAACGTTCATCTATGTTGTTGCATATATTAGCACTCCTTTTTATGGCTGCACAATATTCCATTATGTAGATATACTACATGTTATGTAGCCATTGATCAATTGATGGACATTTGGGTTGGTTCCACCTTTTGGTTATTAAAATAATGTTGGTATGAACATATGTGTACAAGTTTTTGTTTGAACACCACTTTTCAATTCTCTTGCATGTACACCTAGGAATAGAATTGTTGAGTCATGTGATAATTCTGTTTAACTTTTTGAGGAACCACACAAACTGTTGTCTACTGAAATCTATCATTTTACATACCCAGCAGTGGTGGATGAGGTTTCTAGTTGTTCTACATGCTCAACAACGTTTGTTATTTTCCTTAAAGAAAAAAAATATATATATATAGCCATTGAGTGGGTGTGAAGTGGTATTTCATTGTGGTTTGGATTTGCATTTCTCTAATGACTAATGATGATGAGCAGCTTTTATTGTTGTTTATTGGCCATTTGTATATCTTTTTAGAAGACTGGTCTATTCAAGTCTTTTGCCTCTTTTAAAAAATGAGGTTGTTTTTAAAGACATCTGGGTGGCTCAGTCCATTAAGCTTCTGACTCCATGATCCGCGGTTTGTGTGTTTGAACTCCCCAGTGGGGCTCTGCACTGATGGTGTGGATCCTGCTTGGGATTCTGTCTTTTCCTCTCTCTGCCCCTCCCTGTTCATGCTCTCTGTCTCAAAATAAATAAATAAAAACTAAAAAAATGAAGTTGTTTTTAAATGGATTGTCTTCTGTTGTTGAGTTGTAAGTGTTCTTTACATATTTTGGGTACTAGACCGTTAGCAGATCATTTGCAAATGTTTCCTCCCATTCTATAGATCATCTTTTCTACTTTTATCAGTAATGCCCTTTTATACAAAGAAGTTTTTAATTTTGATGAAATCTTTTGTAAATTTTCTTTGTTTCCAATACATTTGATAGCATATCTAAGAATCTATTACCAAATAGAAGGTAATGAATACTTATTCCTATGTTTTCTTCTAAGCATGTTTGTCATTTTAGCTCTTATATTTAGGGCTTTCATTGATTTTGAAATAATTTTTGTATGTGGTATGAGATAAGGATCCAACTTCATTTTTTTGAATGTGGATATCCAGTTGTTCTGACACAATTTATTGAAAAAACTATTCTTTCTATTAACCTTAAATGTAACAGGGTTTATTTCTGAACTCTGAATTCTATGCCATTGATTTATATGTTTATCCTTATGCCAGGATTACACTGTTTTGAATACTGTACCTTTTAAGTAAGTTTTCAAATGAGAAAGTGTGCATCCTCCAACTTTCTTTTTCAAGATTATTTTGGCTACAGGGAGACCTTAAGTTTCCATATGAATTTTGAGATGGGTTTTTCTATTTTTGCAAAAAAAAACAAACTGTTGGGATTTTTTAGGGTTCATATTGAATCTGGGGATCCCTTAAGGTAATATTGCCATGTTTACAATATACATCTTTCCATTTCTTTATGTCTTTTTTTTTTTGTAATTTTCAGTGTACAAGTCCTGCACCTCCTTAATTAAATTTATTCCTTAATTTTTTATTCCCTTTGATGCTATTGTAAATGAGATTTCTTTTATTGAAATTTTAAAAAATTTTTCAGTGTTAGTGTACAAAAATACAACCAATTTTTGTGAGTTCCTCATGTATCCTGCAACTTTGCTGAATTTATTGGCTTTAACAGTTCTTTTTGTGGGTTAAAGGATTTTGTATGTATAACATTATGCCCTCTATGAAGAAGTTTTATTTCTTCTTCCCAATTTGGATAGCTTTTATTTCTTTTCTTGTCTGATTTCCCTGGCTAGAACTTCCAGTACAATGTTGAAAAGAAGTGGTGAATGAAGACATCCTTCATCTTGATCTTAGGAGGAAGCTTTCAGTCTTTTATCTAAAAGTAGGATATTAACTATGGGTTTTTCATAGATGCCCTTTATCAGACTGGGGAAGTTGCCTTCTATTTATATCTATTTTTCTGAATGTTTTTATCATGAAAGGGTGTTCAGTTTTGTCAAATGCTTTCTCTACATCAATTGAGATTATCTTGTGGATTTTTTTCCTTATTCTATTAATGTGTTGTAGTATACTGATTATATTTCTAATGTTGAACCACACTTGCACTTATGGAATAAATACCACTTGGTCATGGTATGTAATCATTTTAATATGCTGTTGGATTCAGTTTCTAGTGTCTTATTTAAGGGTTTACATCTATATTCATAAAGAATATTGGTCTATAGTATTATTTTCCTGTGATGTCTTCATTTGTCTTTGATATCAAGGTAATTGTGGCCCTGTGAAATGATTTGAGAAGTGTTTCCTCCTCTTCAGTTTTGTGGAAGAGTTTGTAAAGAATTTGTGTTAATTAGTTTTTAAACATTTGATAAAACTCTTTAGTAAGGCCATCTGGCCCTGAGTTTTTCCTTATTGGAAGTTTTTTTAAATTATTAACTCATACTTGTTATATGTCTACTCCAGATTTTCTACTTCGTGTATCAGTTTTCATAATTTCTATGTTTCTAAGAATTTTTTCATTTCATCTGGGTTATCTAATTGTTGGCATACAATTATTTATAGTATTATAATTCTTTTTATTTCCTTGTGATTAATAGTAATGTCCCCACATTCATTCCTGCTTTTAGTAATATGAATTTTCTTTTTTTTCTCAGTCTAGATTAAAATTTGTCAATTCTGTTGTTCTTTCCAAAGAACGAACTTTGGTTTTGTTGATTATTTCACTGTCTTTTTGTTCTCTATTTTATTTATCTTTACTATACTTAAGGTTGATTTGAAATCTTTATTTTTAAAGTAGATGTTTGCAACTATAAATTTCTCTCTGAGCACTACTGTTGCTGTACTCATAAGTTTTGGTATGTTGTGTCTTCATTTTCATTTATGTGAAAATATTGTAATTTCCTTTGTGATTTTTTTCCTCGATTCATAGTTAAGAATGTGTTTAAATTGGGGGCACCTGGGTGGCTCAGTTGGTTAAGTGTCCCTCTCTTGGTTTCTGCTCAGGTCATGATCTCTCAGTTTGTAAGTTAGAGCACCCCATCAGGCTCTGTGCTGACAGTGCAGAGCCTGCTTGGGATTCCCTGTCTCTCTGTCTCTCTCTCCCCCTCTCCCCCCACCTCTCTCCCTCTCCCCCCACCCCACTCTCTCCTCCCACCCTACTCTCTCCCCCTCCCCCTCTTATGCACAGTCTCCCGCTCCCTCTCAAAATAAATAAAGTTAAAAAAAGAATGTTTAATTTCCACATATTTGTAAATTTCCCAATTTATTTCTATATTGGTTTCTACTTACTTTTCATTATGGTTAGAGAAGATACATTGTATGATTTCAGTATTTAATGAGACATATTTTGTGGCTTAACATTTAGTCTACTTGGAAAATGTTCCTTGTTCACTTGAGAAAAAATGTGTATTTTACTGTTATCAGATAGATTTTTTCCTCTGTATTGTTGCTGATTTATAACGTTGGTCAAATCTTCTGTTTTACTTGTTGCATCTTCTGACGAGTTGTTCTAACCATTTATTGAAAGTGGAACATTGAAGTCTCTCAGTATTATTGTTAAACTTTTTCACCAATACTATTAGTTTTTGCTTCATATACTTTGGGGCTCTCATTAGGTGTGGATATGTTTATAATTCTTATATTTTATGATGGATTGACCTTTTTTATCATTATTTCACGTTTTTGTCTCTTGTAACAGTTTTTATCTTAAAGTCCATTTTGTCTGATATTATTATAGCCATTCTAGCTGTGTTTTTTCTTTTTTTTTTTTTTCATTCTAGCTCTCTTTTGGTTACCATTTGCATAAGATAAATTTTCCCATTCTTTTACCTTCAACCTATTTGTGTCTTTGGATCTAAAATATGTACTGTACTTAGATAATGTTTTTTTAATCCATTCTGTTAGTCTCTACCTTTTATTTGGGTAGTTTAATCCACTTACATTTAACATAATTACTGATAAGGTAAGGTGTTGTTTTTTTTTTTTCCAGTTTGTTGTTTTCTATATATCTTATTATTTTTATGCCTCATTTTTTTCATTACTTCCTTCATTTTTGAATAATGGTATTTTCTAGGGGCACCTGGGTGGCTCAGTTGGTCAAGCGTCCAGCTTCAGCTCAGGTCATGATCTCACAGTTCATGAGTTCAATCCCCACATCAGGCTCTGTGCTGACAGCTCCTAGTCTGGAGCCTGCTTCAGATTCTGTGTTTCCTTCTGTCTGCCTTTCCCTCGCTCTCTCTGTCTCTCTCTCTCTCTCTCTCTCTCTGTCTCAAAAATAAACATTAAAAACAAGTTACTGGATATTTTCTAGTGTGTCATTTTGATTTTTCTCTCATTTCTTTTGGCAAATATTCTTTTAGTTATCTTTTCAGTGGTTGCTCTGGGGGTTAAATTAGCATCTTACTTTGTAACAGTCTAATTTGCATTAATACCAAATGAGCTTAAATATTATGCAAAAACTTTGTCCCATCTCCCTCACTTATGTTATTTTCACAAAATATATATTTATACCTTGTGTGTACACCAACACAAATTTATAATTATTGTCTTATATAGTTTTATTTTTAAATGGTATTAGATTTACCAAAATATGTATTAATACTTTTATGTCTACCTTGTAGAGTACCAGTTTATTTATTTCTCCATGTGAATCCCAAGGTACTATCTAATGTACTTTCATTTCAGCCTGAAGGACTCCTTTTAGCATTTCTTGTAGGGAAGGTCTACTAGTATTGAACTCTGTTTTTGTTTATCTGAGAATATTTTGATTTCCTTTTCATTTTGAATTATATTTTTGCCAGATATAAAATTTCTGGTTGACCATTTTCTTTCAGCATTTTGAATATGTTAATTTGCTACCTATTGACCCTTATTGTTTTTGCTGAGAAATCAGCTGTTAATCTTTTGGGGGATCTCTCATATGAATTGCTTCTCTCTTGCTGCTTTCAAAATTCTTTATCTTTTACTTTCAACAATTTGTTATGTGTCTTGGTATAAATCTCTTTAACTTGGAATTGTTGAATGTCCTGGGTATATAGATTTGTGTCTTTCATCACATTTGGAAAGTTTTCAGTCATTACTTCCTCCAATATTTTCTCTGCCTCTTTCTCTCTTCTTCTGGGACTCCCATTACGCATATCATTGCTCTTTGTCATAATTATAGGTTTTGGTTTGTTGATTAACTTTTCTTGCCAAGTTTTATTATTTATTGTGCGTGGTTACTGAAGTCTCTGTTCCATTAGCTTTTTGATCAGCTAGTGATTCAACAGAGATTTCCTTAAATGTCTGGGATAAATATATACTGAAAAAGAAAAATCTCTCATTCTTTGCATTTGGACTCTGTATATGTGTCAGGGCATGCCTTCAGCACTCAGCCAGTTTACAATTTTGACTTAGCCTTCATTTCCTGCTTGTGCAGAGTCTGAAGTTTGACAAGAGGTGAAATATTAGGTGAAGTCTTCTGAGGGTGTGGCCAACCCTGGGCATAAATATGACCTCTAGATTCCCAGGAATATGTGGGAGTGTTTCAAAGTCCTTATGCCTGAAAGCATTTCATTACATTGCCTTTCCTCCCAAGTTTTTGTTAGTCTATTCTTTGTCCCAACTGTTATCCTTTGCCCAGACAGCAATAGTTAATATATTTGTCTTTACATTTTTGGGCAGTACCACCAGCTGGTTAGCTGTAGGAGCCCTGGGAGAGTTTGAGGTTAGGAGAAATAAAAGCAAGCCCTAAATGCCCTTCAGTGAACTAACTGACATGTTGAAACAAAGAACTGTAATTCTTAAGAATAAGGTTTATTCTCCCTCCAGTACTAAGAACCTTATGGGAAATGTGAGCTGTGTCTTCAAGTCTACCACTGAGCTATTTAGTGGAGGAATTGGTTTTTTGTTGTTGTTGTTTTTTATTTTTGATTTTTTTTTCTTGATTAAGTATTCACCTGGTTGCTATAAACTTTTAGTTTTTAGATTTGGGGTAAAGTTGATTCTGACAGTTTTTGCTAGTTTATTCCTCTCTTTCATGGTGTGATAGAATTTTCACATTTCCTACTCTGCCATTTCCACTGGATTCCTTTTAAGACACAAAGACCACTAACTATAAAGGAAACTATTGGTATATTTGGCTAAATTAAAATATTCTATTAATCATAAGACATGATTAAGTAAGACAACAAGCTATAAAATAGAAATAGATGTTTTCAGCATACAAAACTGATAAAGAACTAGTTATCCAGAATAAATACAGACATCTAACAATTAATTTAAAAAGGACAACCCAATAAGGGAATATTTGAGCAAAAGACTTGAAGAGGGTCTTTACCAAAAAGAACATCTAAATGCCTGATAAACATATAAAATAATGCTTTTTCTCATTAATAGGGAAAGGAAAATCAAGCCCTCAAAAACATATTATTACTACTACCAGATTTGAAAAAAAAATTGCTAGTATGGACAATACTAGATAGAGATAAGTTGTGGAGTAGGAGGAACTATCACCATTTTCTTTTGATATCATATAAATTGCCTTAACCAATTTGGAAATTTGTAAAAGAGGGTATGCCTACCCTAAAGCCAGCAATTCTGTTTCTGAATGTGTGTGTGTGTGTGTGTGTGTGTGTGTGTGTGTGTGTTTGAGTGTGTATCCAAAAATTAATATATGTAGAAATCATGATACTTGCTAGAATATTCAAAGTAGCATTGTTCATAGTGTCTCCAAAACGGAGACAGTACAAATGCCCATCAACTGAGTAATCCATATTCACTGCCTCCTTTTCCTTACCTCCAGTTTTTGTTTTTGTTTTTGTTTTTGTTTTTGTTTTACCTCTTATAGTTGGGTACCTGTCTTCATCAAATAATGAAATAGCTATCTCTCAGGGCGTTTGGGTGGCATGGTCAGTTAAGCATCCGATTCTTGATTTCAGCTTGAGTCATGATCTCATGGTTGGTTTGAGCCTGTCATTAGGCTCTGAACTGACAGCACGGAGCCTGCTTGGGATTCTCTCTTACCCTCTCTCTCTCTGCCCCTCTCCCCATCAGCTGCACTCTCTCTCTCTCTCCCTCTGTCTCTTTCTCTCTGTCCATCTCTCTCTCAAAATAAATAAACTTAAAAAAAAAAAAAGAAACAACTGCCTCTCAGACAACTAATAACTACTCCTGCAAAGAATTTCGAAGTTTATCTTTTGCCTAAGTTTCTTTTGAGATAGGTGGAAAATTTATTTCTAGGCTACATAATGAAATCGTGAGTTTATGGTTGCCAGTTATAACTGGATCCACGTTATTGATAATTCCTTTCCCAAATCCTTAGTTATCCTCCCTGCTAATTCATCAACATATATATCCAGATATTTATGAAAGTTATCTTTGCCACTTATATTTCCCCATTTTTCTCATTAATGGATTTTCACTTCAAGCATGAAAGGAAAAAATAATAGTGAATGTGTCTCCTCTTTTCTTACAAATTACCCCACTTTATCATCCCACTTGCTTCCTCAACTCACTTCTACTCTTTTTACTCTACTGGTAACTTCTTTAATTGCTGGATCTAATGACATTTTTTAAAGTTTTTATTTAAATTCCAGTTACCTAACATACAGTGTAATATTAGTTTCAGGTGTATAGGTAGTGATTCAATACTTCCATACAACATCCAGTGCTCATCACAGCAAGTGCACCCCTTAATCTCCATCATGTATTTTACTCATCCCCACACCCAATTCCCCTCTGGTAACAATCAGTTTGTTCTCTATAGTTAAGAGTCTGTTTCTTGGTTTGCCTCTCTTTCTTTTTTTTTTTTTTCTTTTTTTCCCATTTACTCATTTGTTTTGTTTGTTTCTTAAATTCCACATATGAATGAAATCATATGGGATTTGCCTTTCTCTGACTGACTTATTTCGCTTAGCATAATACTCCCTAGCTCCATCTACATCATTAGAAATGGCAAGATTTAATTCTTTTTTATGTATGTAAATGTAATACACACACACACACACACACACACACACACACATATATATATACCACATCTTTTTTATCCATTCATCAGTTGATGGACACTTGGGCTGTTTCCATAGTTTGGCTGTTGTAGGTAATGCTGCTGTAAACATCAGGATTCATGTGTCCTTTTGAATTAGTATTTTTGTATTCTTTGGGTAAATATCTAGTAGTGCAATCACTGGATGGTAGGGTAGTTCTATTTTTAACTTTTTGAGGAACCTCCATACTTTGCCAGAGTGGCTGCACCAGTTTGCATTCCCACCGACAGTGCAAGAGGGTTCCTCTTTCTCCATATCCTTACCAACACCATTGTTTCTTGTGTTAGTGATTTTAACCATTCTGACAGGTATGAGGTAATATTTCATTGTGGTTTTGATTTGCATTTCCCTGATCAGCGATGTTGAGCATCTTTTCATGTGTCTGTTGGCCATCTGTATGTCTTTTTTGAGAAGATGTCTTTTCATGTCTTCTGCCCGTTTTTTAATTGGATTATTTACTTTTTGGGTATTAAGTTTTATAATTCTTTATACATTTTGGATACTAACCCTTTATTGGATATTTAATTTATAAATATCATGTCCTATTCTGTCAGTTGCCTTTAGTTTTGCTGTAGTCCCAGTAGTTTATTTTTGTTTTTGTTTCCCTTGCTTCAGGAGATATATCTACAAAGAAGTTGCTACAGCCCATGTCAAAGAGGTCACTGCCTGTGTCCTCTTCTAGGATTTTTATGATTTCAAGTCTCATTGAATGTTCTTTTCTGTTTTGTAAAATATTAATCGACCATATAATTGTGGGTTCATTTTTGGGTTTTCTGTTCTGTTCTACTGATTTATTTGTCTATTTTTGTGCCAGTACCATACTGTTTTGGTCACTACAGCTTTGTAATATAACTTGAAGTCTGGAATTGTGATGCCTCCAGCTTTGTTTTCCTTTTTCAAGGTTGCTTTTTGGCTATCCGGGATCTTTTATGATTCCATACCAATTTTAGGATTGTTTTTTCTAGCTGTGTGAAAAATGCTGGCGATATTTTGATAGGGATTGCATTAAACATGTAGATTGCTTTGGATAGTAGAGACGTTTTAACAATATTTGTTCTTCCATTTCATGAAGATGGACTGTTTTTCCATTTCTTTGTGTCATCTCCAGTTTCTTTCATCAGTGTTTTATAGTTTTCAGAGTATAGGTCTTTCACATCTTCAGTTAAGCTTATTCCTAGGTATCTTATTGTTTTTGGTGCCATTGTAAATTTAATTGATTACTTGTTTCTTTCTCTACTGCTTCATTATGTGTATATAGAAATGCATCAGATTTCTGTAGACTGATTTTTATCCTGAACCTTTATTAAATTCATTTATAAGTTCTCACAGTTTTTTGGTGGAGTCTTTCAGGCTCTCCGTGGCTTTTTTCCAACTCTCATCCTACTCATATTATAATAGTTGATATCTTTTAACATCTCCTTGAAAGTTTCTTCTCTCTTCCCTTCCCTTATGTTCACACTGTCTTGATTTTCCTTTTAAGTGTCTAACAATTTCTTAAAGATTTGAAAACCAAATAATTTATCTTCCAAACTGAAATACTTTTGAAAATGAAAAATTTGGTATTTAATATTGAGCCAGTATGATAGATACAAATCCTGATTGCTCAAGGAAAAATAGGATGTACTATTATTTCATTTACAGATTCTTTTTTTTTTCCTCAATTTTTTCTTCTGTTATCCATCTTCTGAGTTCCATAATATGGATCTTACCTAGAATTATCAGCCATCATCTTTTGTTCTTTTACATACTGTCCTTGGATGATCTGAAACATTTGCATGGCTGAAACTACCACCTCCATTAATAATTACCAAAGTATATATCTTTTTTTTATGTTTATTTATTTTTGAGAGAGAGACAGAATACAAGTTGGGGGGGGGGGGTGGGCGGGCAGAGAGAGAGGGAGACACAGAATCTGAAGCAGGCTCCAGGCTCCAAGCTGTCAGCACAGATCCAACATGGAGCTCGAACTCACAAACCATGACGTTGTGACCTGAGCCAAAATCAGATGTTTGACTGAGCCACCCAGGTGCCCCTCCCAAAGTATATATCTAATCCTTAACTTTTTCCTGAGCTCTAGACTCATATTTCTTTTTTTTTTTATTTTATTTTTTATTTTTTTAAATTAACAACCAAATTAGTTAGCATATAGTGAAACAATGATTTCCGGAGTAGATTCCTTAATGCCCCTTACCCATTTAGCCCATCACCCCTCCCACAACTCTTCCAGTAACGCTCAGTTTGTTCTCTGTATTTATGAGTCTCTTCTGTTTTGTTCCCCTCCCTGTTTTCATATTATTTTTGTTTCCCTTCCCTTATGTTCATCTGTTTTGTCTCTTAAAGTCCTCATATGAGTGAAGTCATATGATTTTTATCTTTCTCTGACAAATTTCACTTAGCATAATACCCTCCAGTTCCATCCACATAGTTGCAAATGGCAAGATTTCATTCTTTTTGATTGCCAAGTAATATTCCATTGTATGTATTTACCACATCTTCTGTATCCATTCATCCATTGGTGGGTATTTGGGCTCTTTCCATGCTTTGGCTATTGTTGATAGTGCTGCTGTAAACGTGGGGGTGCATGTGTCCCTTTGAAACAGCACACCTGTATCTCTTGGATAAATGCCTAGTAGTGTAATTGCTGGGTCATAGGATAGTTCTATTTTTAGTTTTCTGAGGAACCTCCACACTGTTTTCCAGAGTGGCTGCACCAGCTTGCATTGCCACCAACAATGCAAAAGAGATCCTCTTTCTCCGCATCCTCGCCAACATCTGTTGCCTGAGTTTTTAATGTTAGCCATTCCAACTCATATTTCTAATAGCTCATTGGGTATCTCCAGACTATTAACCCCAAAGTATGTCCTTCAAATTTAAAGTTATCTTTTCCCTGAAATATCCTGCTGTTCTGTTTACATTCACACACACACACACACACATAGAGAGATGTGTAGTATATGTATACTTGTGTGTGTGAGTCTGGCAATCTATATATCATACATACATCCTACTTTGAGCATATGCTTTCTTAGGTATTGGGCATACAATAGTAGCAAAAGCACAGTTTCATCATGACAGTGCATTCTAGTATGTGAGATAGACATCTAAATGTAGTATACATATAAATATAGTATAAATGTGGAAATTGCTATGAAGTAGAGAAACATGGTGTCAAGTGAAGTACAATAGGAGCCTTCTTTGACTTTCTATCCAATACTTGGACTTTTTTATTAGACATAAGTGGCAACATATAGCTCTTTTAAACCAGACTATCCACCATTTCTTTAAAATATTTATCACAATTCAGTACTCAAATGTATTAGGTAGAGCAGTTTTTCTTCTCAGAATTCCCATTGCCTTCACCCTAGTTACGGGAATATTCTTTATAAATCACATAAAATGTTAGGCCCTAACATGGTAGCAATACCATCAGTAATGAGGATGTTGGTATGGAAACTGAATAAAAGAGCTTCTATGGAAATTGTATTATGTCCTTTGTGAGAAACAAATGATACATAAGAACAGCAGTACCTTCCCAGTCATAAAGTCTGGCTGCTGCTTCCTTGTTTTCACATAGTAAGTGATACTTGCTGATTGAATATTAGTTAATTATTTATCCTTTTATCACATATACATCCCCTCTTATGCACAAAACTTGAAAGTGATCAAGTTCTCATTTTGAGATTAGAAAACATAAACCCATTAGTACTAGCCCAGAACAAAATTATGCATGCTGCAAAATAATAATTTTATAATCAACATAATTAGTAATTTTTAAAATAATCCATGTTGTTTATATATTTTTAGAATAGTGACGCTCAGTTACATCAGTATCACGTTGATAGGTGTAATATCAATAATAATAAACATTGAGTATTTACTACTTACAAGTGCTAGATAATTTATATACAGTATCTTATTTAACCCTCAATAGTAATCCAGTGAGGTAGATGTTATCATTAGCTTCATTTTTTTTAGATAAAGGAAATGGTGATTTAAAAATTATAGCCGTCAGTGTCCCAGCAGAAGTCATAGCATAGTTAAAAGGATAATTGAGAAGAGTTTAATGAACTTTTGCCTACAAAAGTTTGGGCAGGTTATAGGGAAAGCAACAAGACACAATGCAGTGTCCCAGTGTTCCCTGGGACTAGTAATACTGGGAACCATTAATACTCTAGTCCTAATGGGGCAAAGACAGGGAACTC
Organism: Panthera tigris; assembly: GCF_018350195.1. Taxonomy (NCBI): domain Eukaryota; kingdom Metazoa; phylum Chordata; class Mammalia; order Carnivora; family Felidae; genus Panthera; species Panthera tigris. The sequence goes on from NC_056665.1 coordinate 112,324,345, forward strand.
CTACTGGAATCCAGAAAAGAGCTGTAAGCAAGGGTCATCTGACAGGGGCTGTGACTTAGCCAGCCTGCGGTGACCAGGTAGAAAGGAGCCAGGGGAATAAAGACCAGATCTTAATCTCCTCTAATGCTTTAGTTTCCTGGCAGTGCCTCCCACTGGCTGAATGCAACTAGAAACTAGACAGTACAGACTGGCTTGTTGATTTTATCTATACAGGTCAATTTAGAGCAGAGAGGATGAAGAAGGGTGGAGAATATGAAAGGAAAATGGAAAATATCTAGGAATTAAATAACTATTACGTGGCAGAGCCAGTATATGAATGCCAAACACTTTACTCCGTAACCATAATGCTAAACTGCTTCTCATAAAAAAGTTCCATGAAATATTATTTGGCCAGGGAAAATATTTTAAATCTGAAGGTTTCTGTCCTATCACAAATTGTTGGATAGAAACCTACATCCAAACTCACGGACAGGCATTTATACCTAACAGTAAGTGACACCAAATATATGAGAGCTAGGCAGCAAATAATGCCACAGAAAAAAAGTTAGGTGTTGATACTGATTTCAATGTTGTTGGTGTTTTCAGAATATTAAGCCATCCTTGTTTTTCTTGTTCAGATTCCAGACTCCATCATTTCTCGTGGTGTTCAGGTGCTCCCACGAGACACAGCCTCCCTCAGCACTACTCCTTCAGAATCGCCTCGTGCTCAGGCTACATCTCGCCTTTCTACAGCTTCCTGCCCAACACCAAAAGTAAGTACAGTTCCTTGGCACCTTTCACCTATTCTACTATCTGAGTGTGGGAAACTTAACCAATATTTCCCTCTGTTTGTCAAGGTTGGATTGCATGCAAGATAATGCAATGAAAAATTAGTGGACTATAAGATAATTACCACTTACAGTTTTACAGATTGGGCATATTAGGCCAATAGTAAGATAATAGAAATTTCATGTAAAATGTCTACTCCTACATTTACAGCTACAGATATCACTTTCTGTAGCTCCTGTTTCTTTGCTCTAGACTTGTTATTTTTTAGCATACTCATCAGTATAGATGTGAAGTTACTTGTTTATGCAAAGGGTGAATTCATTTCTATAACAAGCAAAATTAACAAAATAATGTCACCAAAGGGTTTTTTTTTTTAACTTGTCCAAGCTAGGGTAGCTCCCTGCTCTAGTATCATGCAAATTTTTTCAAACATATTCAACTTGGAATGTTGCTGCCTAATATTTGGAAACAAATCTAAATTGATTAGAAAGAAAGTTTTAATGCCAACCTTTGGGGGAGGGAGGAAGTTTTTTAGTATTTATTTTTTTACAATTTTTCCCAAGTACTGAATCATGTGTTGGAGGAAAAAAGGATTAGACATTTATTTGCTGCCTCACATCTCCATGTATATGATAAATTAAGTAGCAGACGTAATTATGGCTATTACTGCTTTCTTCTGGAATGTCCCTTTCCTGGTTAAGTTAGTCATTTGTGCTTTCAAGATTTCAATATGATGGATCCAATATTGGCATCAAAAGATTAACAGTAACATTCCTTCTTAACTGATAAGATATGGTGTTCAATATCAAATTTTCACTAAATTTATTCAAGAGATATGCAGGTAATTTTTCAAACTATGGCTTTCTCTGTCATCAGATTTACCACTTATATAGCTCTCTTCCTCAATTCCAACTTTTTCCTGAGTTTTAAGAATGTTACAACTGGACTTAACTAGAAGTGATCTCAAGCCATTCTTCATATGTGTAGTACGGTTGCTTTTACATTCCATGGTACAACCTTCTCAGCAAAGTCCTCACAGTGTTATTACTGTTGTATATCGTTGTTTTTAGACTTGTGTCAAATACAACCAATATTAATTTATAGTTTAAAAAAATTATGGTTCTAAATCTTTAATGAAGACAAAATGTAAGAACATTCTAGACATAAAATGTATGTTAATGCCATTCAGGTGCCAGTCAGCTTACATCTTCCACTGAATGAAAACATGGAGTTCTAAGACTTGAATTGCAAAGAAGCGTCTCATTCATGACTTTCAAAAATTTTTAACAAAATAATTTATTGTTTGCATTAAATCTCAATTATATAAGCTATACTCATTTATGAAGTCTAGAAAATAATGCTAAAACTTAAGTCCACTATAAATGTTTAGTCAAATGTTAAGACCTAAATGTTGGGAATGCAGAACTGTTCAAGATGCAGTATTCTTTTCCTTAATAATATACTATGAACATTTATAAATATTTTAAGCTAAATTCAGTTATACATAGTAGTTCTTGAGCCTTTTTAAAACTTTATAATTATATCCTAATTACAAAGAGAACATTAAATACAATTTTAAAATAATTTGGCATTCCAAACTTACTAAAGTGAAATCCTAAAAATAAAAAAGTCAAATTAATCTATTGAAAGTCTCAAATTATAAGACTGTTTAATTAAAATCTAAACTAAATATTCTTATATTTGCTTTTATATCAGTGACATATAGTCACTGCACCCATGGAGTTTACAGTTTAATTAATGTATATTAAAATAAATATTAAGATAAATGTAAATTATTCCGATAATCATAATTTTACTGTAACTTAATAATTATAAATTGAAATTCTTGCTAAGCAGAAATGAAAAGTTACATTGATAGAAAATAATAGGAGGGAAACCTTACTTAAATAGGATTATCAGAGAAGACGTCTCTAAGGGGAACATTTCACCAGGGACAAAAAGGATATATAAAAACAAAACAAAATTCAGCAATAATGACCATTTTAAAGGTGGCTGTCACCAGCCAATTATCACCAATCAGGAACTCTCAGACTAAAACATCCTTAGTACATGAAAGTCTTAATTCAGTGACTTCAAAATCCAACTTCAGCTATTAGTTCTATGTATTTTAAATAATGACTTTTTGTCTTTGCCTACTGAGTCAAATTACAAGGCCATAGGTTTTAGCACATAAATCTAGGTGAATTGTTTATTTTAGCATAGAATATTTAGGGCAGAAAAGTCAGAAAGCCGGGCTTCTCATTTAAGATGTGGGTAAATGATGTTATTAACTATATTAAGGAATAATAAGAGAAGAAACACATTTTGAAGGTAAAAGGAATTAATACATTTGGTTTTGAACGTCTTCAATCTGAGATATATATGAGACATCCCATGAATCACAGCTAGCATAAAATTAGAACACTAGTGAGTTTGACATTGTTACTGTTACTGTTACTGCATCTTGGTGCTGATACTTATAATTTAGTACCTAATAGTGTTCACTAAACCTCATAGAAATCCCTCTTCTGTGTTTCAGATTAGACGTGCAGTCTGTCATGTGCAGAAATATATGTGCAAATACATTTTCTTTACATGAGAAATATAGTACAGTCTTGAATGATCAGCAGTAGAAAAAACACTTGATAGTAGAAGATATAGATTCAAATGCTGGCTTCTCTGCTTAATAACCACACTACCTTAAGCAAGTTGCTCAGCTTTTCTGAGCTTTGGATCTGTGATTAAATGTAATCTTTGCCTCCCCAACAGGGTTTATTAATTTATTAAATGAGTCTTTTCCTGGTTCTGGGGAAGCAGTGGTGAGCAACTAGATATTGTTCTTACCATTACAAACAGACAAACAGGCAATTACAAATTATAATGAAGTATAAGTGGTATGATTTATCACCAGAGGACAGAATACTTTGGGAATAACCATCAGAAGCACTTAACCTAGTCTTTGTAAAAATGTAAAACAGCTAAATAAACAAATTATGATTAAAAGCTAGTAGTTCCAACCTTTCTGTCTGTAGCTTTTTATCAGCTGGTCAGTATTTAAGCTAAAGGACTTATGTGTGCATCTGTTTTCTTTTAGATCAACAACTATAATATCAAACATTATTTTAGGTTCATATTTTATATGTTTACTACAATATATAATACAATATCATATCATAGATGATCCTTTTATTTTTTTTAATTATCAGCTGTATTGAGGACAAGATCTATAAAACATACCAGACAAGATCTATACCATTTGGATTTACCTTTTGGTATATACCAAAAGGTATACCATATACCATTTGGATTTCCTTGTGGGTACAAAGTCTAGTAAAGATAACCATGAATTATCTTTTCTAAACAATTCTTTATTAAATGGCATTGTCTCCAACAAATATTTATTTGCTGAAATGAGATAATATTTTATTGTATGTGGGGAAAAAATTATTTCTCTTTTTTATCAGTTATTTTGTTTTAATTAAATCTGTCTGAAATGACAAATGATTTTTACTCCACTTGCTTTATGACACTGTGAAGTATCTTGTAAGAACAAACGAGATTTTAATCTTTCATTGCCCTAAGTAAAACAGTGGCTTAGCCAAAAATGTCAAATGGTATGTAGATTCTATTTCAATAGTAGTGGGCAATATTTAGAAGACTTAAATTTTAACATGGTGGTTGTCTCCCAAAAAATGGTTTGCTAAAAGAAAAATTCTATAACAGAAAAATTCTCTTGTAAAGTAAACATGACTCACAATTTATATGAATACTGATTTTTCCATTATAAAAGTTAGTAGCATCTCTGTTTGAAATCAAGAAGCATGAGGTAAAGAATAATGACCAGAGCAAAAAAGGGGGGAAAAAATCCAAACTTTCAATCAGTTCACCATCCCAGTAGATGTTGTTAAAATAGGGAATAATTTTTAAAGACCAATTTAAGTATCTTTTTGTTGCCTAAGCATCTGAAGTTTGACTTTAAAAAATAAGAGTAGTCTATTGTTACATATCCCCTGTACCTTAGAGATTAGAATAGAATTTTGTGCCCAGACTAACAAACAAGTTTTTTTTTCCTCTCAGGAAGAAAATACAAATACTATCTATCTAAAACTAAAGTTTATGAAATGACTAAAAAGTATATGTATTGAAATAACCTTAATATTAAGGGTGTGTTCATTTAATACACTAATGCCTAATCTTCTATTCAAACAAAATGCAGAATTATGATTTCACTATAGGTTTCTGTTATTTTCCTTTGAGCAAATGAATTTAGATTCTTCTGGATAAAGAATAAATGATTTTCTTCATTCACAGTGTCAATGTGTATGTCTGAAAGGCAGTGTGATTTCCTTTACATATAAAAATGGCATTATTGATCTAGTATCAGGTCTAGTATCCATATTCCCTCTGAGATTTTTTTCTTAGTCATATTAGTTTGTACAAATGATTCCACATTGTCACTATTTTCCTTTGTGAACACCAGCGTGATTATGTGATATGGTTAGTTCATTGGTTCGAAACCTGAGGCTCCCAAGTCTGGAGAATCTTGTGAAGTTGTGAAAATTCTAGCCAAGATAAAAACACTAAGTGGAACCCACAGATTATTTTCTACTATTTTGAAGACCTAAACAAAATCAGTAAGACTACTTTAAATACTAAATTTCTTTGCTTTTGTCTGAAATTACATCAACATTGGTATATCAACATCTGTTCAATTGTTAATGACAAATAGAAATTTATGGGTTCTATATGTCGAGTCAACAAGTGCCAAAGTGTTTGGAAAGCACAGAATTAGTGACATCAAAAGTACATCCTCTGGGCATAAACATAGAAGTTTTCTTTTGTACAAAGTTAATTGCCCTATCTGGGGAATACTAAGCAAATAATTGTCTCAACATTATGGTCAAATCTGGCAATTCTCAAATTTAATGGTCTCAGGAACTCTTTATATACTTATAAATTTTTAAGGACCCAAAATAGCTTATGTGGGTTATATCTAGCAATATTTACTGTTCTAGAAATTAAAACTGAGAAATTTTTAAATGTTTATTTATTTGCTTCAAAATAATAATAAAGCCTTTATATGTTAACATAAACAACATTGTTATGAAAAAATATTTTCCAAAACAAAAAATATTGAAAAACATGGCATTGTTTTACATTTTTCAAATATATTTTTATGTCTGGTTTAAGAGAAGACAACTGAACTCTTATACCTGCTTCTGTACTTCAGTCTGTTGTGATATGTTTTGGTTGAAATATGAAGAAACAAATTCAGCTTCACACATTTATGTAGTCAGAAAAAAAAAAGAACGAGCATTTTCACATAATTGTAGATCTTCTTTTGGTGGACACTACACCAAAAATTTACAATTGATAGTTTATTAAAAGTTAGTTGAAGTCTGAAATCTAAAACCCTGTTGAGGACTCTGCCATACTCTGCTATATTAAAATCAGTTGGGCCATCTTGAACTTTGAATGAATCTTATACTTGGACATGGTTTTGGAATGTATTTATTGGTCACTTAGAAAATATAAGTTCTTCCAAATGTTGACATATTTCATTATATTATACCAAAAAATTATCTTCATTGATATAAACGCCAGACTTCTCAAAAAAAGTTTTGGAAGCGTTGGAAGCTCTCAAGCTCATGGTGATATATGTTTTCTACAATTCTAATTTTATTTAAAAGCTAGAATGTTATTCTTGGCAAAAAGCAACAAATCCTGTCTTGTTTTCCTTGAATTGACAGGCTCATTTCATTCAGTTTTGAGAAAATGTCTACCAAACATCTAAGTCTGGATAATCATAGTCTGTCTGTCATTCTTTCATTCCTTCAAGTAAAAACAGTGTTCTATGCAAAACCTGGCTAGTTCAGCTTGCACCTCAATTGTAGAAGTGCTTTTTCTTGAGACAATGTTCATCCTTTGGTATGCAGTGGAAGTATTTTATGCATATTTTCCATTTTGTCATACTCAAGGGACAAGTTTTAAATTAGTATTTACTGTTTTATTGAGGACAATGTTAAATGAAACTAGCTCTTCTTTTTTGAAACTGTTAGTTTGGTTTTTTTGTTTTGTTTTGTTTTGTTTTGTTTTGTTTTGTTTTTTAAACTATTAGTACATGGTAGTGAATAATACGATGACTATTCATACTGTTTGGATCCACCGCCTTGATTTGCACTAAAGTGCCAACCCACCATTACTTTTGTACCATCAGTGCAAATGTCAATATAGTGAAAAAGGAAATTAGTGTTAAAATAATTTGACCTTTTAGACCCTGAAAGGGTCTCAAAGACCTTTGTGGGTCCATGGACTGTATTTAAAAGGACTAGTAGAGTAAAATAAGTAACCTGCCTTACGTTTCTTGAAAATATCCTAGGTCAAAATTATGTATGTTGAATCTCATTTTCCATGAAGACAGTGTTACGGTGATATTCTCAGTCCAGAGATTATATCCTTTATGTAAATGACCACCAGTACCATGCTTAAGTATTATAAATGATTCACCCTGATTCTATGATCCAGATTAATTCTAGGGCAGGGAACAGAGTTCCTCCTACCTAACTGAAAACGAGAGAAGACTTTAAGAGTCTTTTGAAGACACATAACCCAGTTGTAATTTCCAGCTAATTCTGTTCATTTCCAATGTGATACTACTTCTGTATTTGGTAGCAACTGATTTATCCCCAGGATATCCTGTCCTAATAAATACATAGAGAGCTCTCTTTCAAGTCATAGCATAGCTATTGGAAGATAATTTTATTAGGGATATAATTGAGGATGGCCCATTTTTTTTAATTAGCTTGGAACATTTAAACTTGATGAGATTTCTAAATAAAAATACAAATTTTCAGCTTTTCCTTAAAAAATCAGATCAACATTACTGGGCTAATACTGACATATATAAATACTAGCTTGGTATTCTTTATGCCCACCAAGCTGTTTTATTTATTTGCATTAAATCCCTCGCTTCTATAGACATAACTAATTTCCACTCTCATTCATTATTGCCTACTTTGTCCTTTATAACAACATGTGTGTTTTGCTCTTTATTCTGATTTGATAGCAAAACAGATTTTTGAGACTCCAAATAAAGGATGGTTCTCTTATATTCTTTTCTAATGAGAAAGGTACTACCCAATATGGTAAAGTATTTCATATTTTGATAAAACTGAAATTGGATGATAACAGTATATTTTAGCTATAAATTTTGAATTTATAAATTATTTTTAATAGTTATTCTATGACATTCTGCTAAGTATCCAGGATTAGATGTTGATTTCTATTTCTTCATTCATCTGATTGTCTCCTCTGCCTTTATATATAATAGAAATTAAAAGTGGAATTCATCCCATCCTTGCCTAATTATTGAATGTTCACAAAATATGTTCATCACTGAAGTTTAGTATAACTTAACTGTGAAATGTATAATTGCCATCCTGAAATCTGAACTTGCAAATGAATTTTGATTAGTTAGCTTAAAAGATACAACTACCCAGAAATTATTAGCTACAGAGTTAACAGTTTTATAGCTCAGGTAGTCTAAAGTGGCATTTTTTTTTAGTTAAAAAAAGTAATATGTATATGCTCATTTTACAGGGGAAAAAAAGAATTCCTGTATAACTACCCTTAGTAAATAGCAACTTCTAATTTTGCTATATATTCTGTTCTTTTTTTCTATAAATTCAAATATTTTATATAAATGGAGAATAATGGGAAGGCCGTGATTAAGAGCTCAGGTTCTGGGGTCTGAGAGGCCTGGTGAGGAATGTCGGCTTTATTACTTACTAGATGTGTGACTTTCAGAAAGTTTCTTTACCTCTATACCCTTAGCTGTTATTATTAAACTATATAATATTTTAACCTATCCCATTCATTTAGTAATATGAACATCTTTCTATGTCATGAACTTCTTACTTTTTTAAAAATTATCTTCTGCAATATTATTACTAATTTGGTATTCTGTTTCACACTAAATGTTAGCTGTTATTATTAAACTATATAATATTTTAACCTATCCCATTCATTTAGTAATATGAACATCTTTCTATGTCATGAACTTCTTTACATTTTTAAAAATTATCTTCTGCAATATTATTGCTTATTTGGTATTCTGTTTCAGGGATGTAGCAGTTTTTTTGCCAACTGCTATTTGGATATATTAGGTGTTAACTATTTCCCAGTTTAAAAAAAAATAGTGTAATAATTTTCTAGAAGTTAAATGTTTTAGTTTTCTCTTAGTTAAACATAGCAACTTGTATTAATTCTACCTTTAAAAGTATATGCAGAATTCATAAGTCTTGATTCCTATAATTTATATAGATACCCAAAAGAGATTACTTTTGCATATTCATAAATTCAGTTTAATGATATTATGGAAGAAGCAAGTTTAGCATTTGCATTTGACTGATTTCCTGGCAGACATTTAAAAATTATGGATCCAAAGCTGTTTGAAAAATTAACAACATTGAGTATGTAGAAGTATTGCACCTATGAGGCGCTATCAACCCTAGTCTGCCACTTTATAACTTTTGAGAACTTAGTAGACTTCAGTTTCTATTTCTGTAACATCCTGGTATTAAATTAAGTAGTCTCTAAAATCACCTGTAGGCCTATAATCCCATTCCTCTGAAATAAGTTTCTGTACTAACTGAATAAATATTATCACTCTATTTACCCTTCTCGTTCATAATATATTAATATCTAAGTAATATAAAATAATTTACATTTATTAATTCCAGCTTTTGCATTCCATGCTACTATGTAAAGTTGGAGATTATCAACTGAAAATGTTCTAACCTCATTTCAGATCTTTCTTACTCAGATCAAGCTCATCTATTTTAAATGGAATATTGGTTTCTTTTGGTATCCACTAGAGTTCTATTCAAGTTATAGGAAGATAGGACAGTAAGATCTGTAGAAATACAAGAAATAGTGAAATTAAGAACACCAACCATTCAGTTTAATTTAAAAGTTTTGATTTCTATAAATTGATTTTTAATGGTTTAGGGCATGTTTTGCACAAAAAGCAGCTGAACAAAATTACGTGTCTCACTTATGACTTTAATACAGAGCATATCCCAAACTAAAATAGTCTCTAGATCTTTTTATTGTAAAAAGATATATATTCTAAAACTGATCATGTATTTTCTCACCCACAACTTCAGGATTATCTGCTCTCCCTACTCATTCGGTTTTTATTAACGACGGAACAATACGTTAGTTCAGAAAATTATTCAATGAATATTTTTAGTGCATATTATGTCAAAATTATGCTAGGTGTTGGGAATATGGTGTAAAGCAGTATAAAGACTTACTGACCCTGCCCTCAAGGACCTTATAGTGGAGCTGAAAATGAAAAAAAAAAAAATTACAAGAAATCTATCAGATAAAGAGTTGATAGATAGTATTCCTATTCACACTAGTAGGAATATAAATTTGTGTAACCTTCAAGTGAACAACTATATATACATACATATATATATATATATATATATATATATATACACATACACACACGTATATATAGCCTTAAATTTTTTCTTACATTATAAAAAAAAATTTTTTCTTACATTATAATCAATCATAGTTACCAGAAATTTATCCAGTGGAAATTATCAAAGAAGCCATCAAAGACTTATGTACAAAATTATTTATCATAACATTATTCATATTCATGAAAACTTAGAACCAACATTAATGTCTATGATTAAATAACTTATATTACATACATATATCAGTTATTTATATAACCTAAAAAATCATATCTTTTAGAATAATGACATAGGAAAATGCTCAAAAAAAAAACATATGGCTAGAAAAATTAGTAAACAGTACTGCTCAGGGACAGAATTACAAGTTATTTTATAACATATATATTGTTTTAAACCAGAAAAGTAAAAATGTTTGTTTGGTTATTTAAATAAAATCTGGTGATAAGAGAGATGTCTTGCTTAGTTTCAGATTTATAAAAAATATTCATAAAACCAACTATTTATTTGTTTATACCAGAGCATTTTTATATCTAGGCTAAGCCATTCTATTCTTAATCTTGCTGGGTAGAAAATTGTATCATATTTCAGTGTAAGTTTGAAAATAAATTTTTTTCTGTTTCATATACAAATAATAAATAATTCTTAATAACAGGCACTGTACTATTTAAAAGTTATTTCGAAGTGCGTAATAACTCTTTTATACCACACCATTGATGGCTTTATAATTTCTTTCAGAGAGATAAAAAATTTGGAAAAAACATGAATTGCATTATGCTCTGGCAGGAAATAACTTGCTTAAAAATCTAATTTTGTATAGATTGTTTTGGAATCAAAGCTGTTATAGAAACTTAAAGATCAAAATTTAAATCCATAATAAACTATAAATAAATCATTTCAAATGTTAATATACCATAAGAAATCAGATCCTTGAAAATAAAGGATTTCCTAAGGATAAAAATTTTTTTAGGGAAGAGGTTGGTGGATCTGTGTCTTGCTAACAAGATTCTGATTTTTGATTTCTCATTTCTTCATTAACCTTTGCAGCCTCTTATTGGTTTAATTTATAATCATATTGCTTTTCTCCAGAAATGCATTGAAGTATTTCTTTTTCCTTGACACATAATTATAACTTATCTTACTTACATTTCTTCCTTCCCTCTTTTTTACTTTACCACAGTAAATCACATATGAAACCAAATTGTTTTATGATGAAACAACAGAGCTGAAATGCAGTGAATTGAACTATTAACTAGATCCTAAAAAATATTTCTTTACAAGAGTGTGTTTACATTTTGAGCTCTAAAGTAAAACATTTTTAAAAATTTCCAAATCATAATTACCAGAAACAATCTATAACTGTACCAATATATACTGAGTGGTATTGGTTAAAAGATAATTTCTAAGACAGAAGTTTTATTTCCTCTCAATGATACCCATACTTTAAAAAGTAGCAAAATAAAGTAGGGTTAGAAATATTTGTTTCTCGGGGTAGTTCTGAACGTAAATTAGGTAATTCTAAAAATACAGCACTTCAGTTACTAGGACAAAAAAAAAGGAAATATGTTTAATCTATGCAGTTTTAATTCAAGTCAATATAAAATATATCATGAGAAAAAGAGGGAAGAACTACATTAGGCATTCCATAAAAAGTCCATAAAAGTCTAAGTCCATAAAAGTCTAAGTTTAATGAAAAGACCTGAGAAAGAATTTAAGAGTAGCTGAGCTTTTTTTAATTGATGTGTCTTCAGAAAGCCCCTAACCTCCCTAAATCGGAGTTCAAACCCAGAAAATATAAAATCTTTTCTCAAATTTTTTCACAAATCTATAGTAACTAAAGAGAAGTGTGAATACATACACCCAGGGATACGGGCATATAACAATACGGTTTTTACAAGCCTAAAATGTCTTTCAAGTTTTATATTTTATTTAAAAATTAATATAAAGTTGGGTTTCTTTGCTGAAATCTACATATTTGCTTTAATACAAATATAACATTTACAACTACTTATTGTTGGCAAGAGAGGTAAAGGTGGGATGGGGTAATTTTCTATCTTGTTAACAGTGGAAATGATCTTACAGTGAACTCAGGTTTGGAGAATTGGACTAAATCAAAGGTAATCAACAACCCATATTGTATTAGCATCCAGACAGTTTCTTCTGTTGCATGATATTTCTAGAATTCAAACTCATAAAAAAAGGTAAATACAAATAGCAGAGTCATTTCACTGCTTTTACACGCCACATCCTGGTAATTGATCCTTGTGGATAGATTCCTCAGTAATTAATCTCTGAAGAAAGATTCCCAGAAGTTTGCAAAAGAGGTGATACATTGCAATATTTTCAGACTATTTTCAATAGATATTTTGTTAAATATATTCTATCTGAGAGGCTCAATAGAAAATTGAAATGTTTTTGATCCTCTGATTTATATCTTTTGAAATCTCAGTGAAACGCTTATAAAAAGGTTTTCTTCAGGGTAGAAAAATTATTAGGGATAACATTTTTTGTTTTACTACTTTTTAATTTTTAATATGTATACACTAATAATATCAACCAATCATAATCCCCACAATTCTTTCCATCCAATTGTGAAACTTCATTTATGTTGCAGTGATCCTATATATAATATAAATATTTGCAGTTTACTCCTCTTAGTTACTACTGATGCAAAATGTTTAGCCTCGTAGGCAAATATACGTAAAATTAGCTAATGATGTGAGGCTCTTACAATTATCGTGAAGACTAAAGTAATTTATTTCATCCAAATGATAATCTTTTGTGATTACTTTTAAATTATTATCAAAGAAAAATGGCAGTCAGGCATTTGGATTAGCTATGAATTTCTTTTATTTATACTACTCCAGCAACTGATGATCAAGGGTTGACTAGAATAAATGAGAGTATTAAACTTTAAGATCTATTGATGTGACTTTTCTCTAGTTCTCAAATTTTAGTTTATGAGACATACTTTTAAAAATTCTTTCTGAAGTTTTTCAGTATTAGCTATTATACCTGGTTCAGGAGCCACAAAAATAATCACATGACACTTGAATTACAACCACTCTGGCTTTGATAATAACCACATTGGTTTTCTGAAGTCTTCCTCTTGTGATAGTCTAAATTTACAAAGTCAGACTTGTATACAGAAAATTGATGTCAAGCATTGACAGTTGAGCTGTCTACTCCCCAAAATCTTTGTTTAAATTGGTATTATAGTCTATTTTTTACATTTAGAGTTCACGGGTGGCTATCCTTTCTTATAACTCATTAAGTTTTGGTAATTGCACTTGCATTTGGAACTGAAATGGTTGAGGAAAAATTTCTTCCATAAATAAATACAGTAACATAAAATTTCTTCCATCAATAGAGAAACAGATACAAGTCAGGCAGAGGCATATATATACATACACATCTTCTTATAAGCATCAATTTTTTTCCAGCCCTTTTATTTCCACGCCTATAAAGGGAATACAACCTTAAACTAGAAGTCAGGAACTGTGGGTATTGTTCCTAGATTTGTTATTAACAAATAACCTTGAAGAAGATACTTCATGTTGCCGGAATTGATGTAATTTTAAGCCTTCTAGAAATAAAACACTGTATAGAAAATGGTATTCACTTGTTACTGGGTAACAATTCTGAAAGTCTTCATAGCTTCTAAAAGTGTTCAGAAAGCAGCATGGGGCATTAGAATTTATATTTTTATAGGAAATTACCTAGTTTATAATCAAGATATTGTGAGTCTCCACTTAAAATGGGAAACAGCTTTTGGTATAAAGATATTCTCTAAGACCAAAGAAAATAGCACAAGAGAAGGACTAGATATTATAAGTACCCTGCCCATTCAGAAGCCCTCTCTTACAGTGTTGCCATTCTAATTAGTATTCATTGTTTCTAATTTTGAGAATTCTGTTTGACCAAGAAGAATGAGCATTGGTGATTATCTTTTGTGTATAATCTTTAGTTAATGCTGAAGCATTAGTAAAAACTATATCAAGTAAAACCAAAAGTTGATATAATTCTTATGTACCATGATGCTTTTTTGCAAAATGAAAATTCCATTTTCTCAGTATTATTCCTTCCATATGCTATCAGTGGTGTCCTAAAAGGGGTAAAACAATCTACAGCCTGACTCCAGGAAATAGAATTTTATAGCATGGTCAGGTGTCTTATTTTTCCTGAAGACTTTAACACTTGGAACCTGGCATCACATCGATGCTTCCTCTACCATCTCCCAAAACAAACACACACACACACACACACACACACACACACACACACACACACACACACGAGCATCTAGCCAGCATAGCTAACTTGACCTATGCTGGTCTGAATGGAGACCATCATTCTGCACGTATAGGAACCCATAGTGTAAAAACACTTGGTCTGAAGCTTCCTCACCCTTCATCTTTCCTTTTTTTGTTTATCTTCCTCTCTAACCAATTAGTTCTTGTTACAGCTCTATAAAAAAGCAAAAAAAAAAAAAAAAAAAAAAAAATTCTAATTTGTACCTCATCAAATGAAACACTTTGTGTTGAGAATCTTCCTTTTCTCATTTAAAGTGAAACCAGTTTTTAAAATGGCAGTTTTAGTTTTCTCTATCTTATCCAAGAGGAAAATTTAACTGAAATAACAGACAGTTTTGAGGGAGCGGATGTATTTAACATTGGTCTGGCATTAAAATTTTCTGGTTGGGCAGCACAATTGTTTAATTGGGAATCTCAGTTACAGCTGAACAACCTCAGCACTTGGGTCAGCAAGCAGAGGAGCGTCACTCTGTCACCTACCAAGAATGGTGCTTGTTAGAACTGATCTTTCCAGTTAGGGAACACTCATGTTTCTAGTCATACCATTGATGTTTCTGATATTATAATGGAATAAACACTATAACCCTTAAAGAGACAAAGTTCTCTGCATAGGTATATTTGTAATTTTTTGTTTTTCGTAAACCAAATGCAAATGTAACACTACTCCAGAAACTGCTACATCAGAAGTCCCCAAGATAACCAAAAGTAAGTGCCCGTTTCCTAATCTCAGGAATAGTGCTATAATAAAGACTGAATTCTAGTAACCAGCCTATTTGCAGAGCATGTCGTATAGCCTCTGGGTTAGTTAACTCCTTGGCATCCTAAGAGGTACCTCGAAGAGTCGATTGATGTTTTGCATGTATTACTAATGTGTAGAAAATTTTTTAAGTTCACTTTTTCTTTATTCTGTCTTTTTTACCCATCTTCCCTCATTGTAGCAAATTAGACGGCCGGATGAAAGCAAAGGAGTTGCTAGTAGAGTTGGATCCCTCAAAGTAAATATGTTTCTAACATTTTTTTGGCAAGATTTCGTCTATAGCCTACACTTCTTCCTTTTTGGAGGGTGGTGGGAGGAAGGGGGCTTTTTCCATTTTTCACCATCCCATTTTTTTATTTTAATATTTTTATTGGCTGTTGGGTCATTTTTTTTTGTTTGTTTCAGCTGCACATAGAGCAACCAGCTGAAGGCAAGCTGCCAAATAACTAGCTTTGAATGGCACCACAAACAAGAGAAAGGGCAACTGTCTCATTACAGGTGCCTATAATTTGGGGTTCTAGAGTAAACCGTTCCTCTGATTGATGTCACTGACTATGTGTTAAGTTCCTCTTACACAGAGAACTAATATTTATTTTCAGAATATTATCTCCCCTTTTTGCTTTTTTTATAAAAAGTAACTAAATTTTATTTTAGTGTCATTACCATTTGTAGTTCATACCAGAAAAATAACTATTATGAGATAGTAACATTTGTTATATATAATGAATCTTAAGAATTAGAAAAGGAATTTTATATGATGCTGGTGTAATGGGCTCATGTATAGCTAATAGTATTTAAACACTTTTAATCCCATTTGGTTTTTTTTTCAATTAAAAAATTTATATAACAATCAGTGGAAACTAATATATATCCAAATGTTTGCCCATTTGTGTATGTAATCTGCTAATACACAGCTTAAAGATTTCTGATCTGATGGTCCCATTTGCTAGTTCTTAAATATCTATTTGGTCAATATATCTTGGGCACTCGATGCTCTAACATTCAATCACAATGAAAAGGTAAGCCAGTTATCACCCTTTAGCAACAAAGACATAGTCATTGATCACTTTTAATGCTGCCACCATAAATGCAAGGTAGAAAATTTGCTGAATTTTAAAAATGTGCAGAGGAATTTCCCCCCAAATTAACCACTACTTGTATCTCTCAGTCCCATTTGTACTAACGGCATTAGTAACTGTTAATCAAAATGACAGACAGTTCACTGCATTGGGATGTCTCAAAATTCAATTAACTACCTTAAGGCCTAATATTAAGTCAATTCAAAATTTTATACACCTCCCCTTCATTTTCATTTAACAATTTATGAAGCACTAATTTCTGCACTCCTTCTTCTCCTTGCCTCTTCTGCCTTCTTAATTTTACTTTTTTTGTTGTCGTTTATTTATTTGTGTGTGTGCACACACATGAGTGCACATGGATGAAGGTGTGTCTGTATGTTTGTGTCCTTTATTCCAGACAAGCCATCTTCTCTGTTTCTGACACTGCTGTATACTGGGTAGTGATTTGTTGTGGGGGGTTTTTTGTTTGGTTGGTTGGGTTTTTTTATGTTTTTTTCACTAAGGATAACGAGAGGGGATGGGAAGTGTTGATTATATGCCTGTTTCAAAATCAAGGAAGGTTAAAATTATTCAGTAAAAAAAATACAAGTTCATGCATCCCAATGATATATCAGTAGCATTCCTCACTGTCTCTTGTGAGGTATCATATTTTACCTTTGTCTTTAAGGGAAGATAAGTCCACTATTGTTTAGCCTAATGGATTATGAGTCAGATTCAAGCGAAAAGGTACAGTGTGACATAACTTTTTAGAAATTATTGATAGTGAAATAAAGATAAAATGGCATCTGTAAGTGCAACACCATCTGCTATAAATTGGATTGTGTGTGCAAGTGTGTGTGTGTTTAATTATCTCTAAATTCAGCTTTTGGCTGTATAGAACTTCAAGTTATAATTGTGTGCTTATTATTTTTAAGTGTATGTACAGTATGATTATGTATATACACATATATATGTATAAGAAAAAAAGATACATGTTAGGGTTCAATCAATTTAATATGTATTCATTCAGCCTTAAATCAAAAAATGTGTTTGGGAAAGAAAGACAAATTTCATAATTTTTAAGTATTTTTATTCCACATTTCTACCAAATAGAAAATTTTAAAGTGAATCTCTAAGGAATTATAAGGATAGTTATAGTATTTATTTATTTACTCTAACACTTTGGGGAGAAAAGATGCTATAATTAAAATAAAACATTGGCTTCCTAGTCACAGGTTATTGAACATGTATTCTTCTGTTATACAAAGATCTTTAATGTTTTGAAATGTTTGCCAAAGGCAGTGAGAAATGTATAATGCTGTGATCTTATTTTTAAAAGGAAAAAGGAAAACTGAAAAGAGAACAAGTTGCTTTTTCAATTCATTTTCTGATGTTTACATGTAGCTCCATCGAAAGCTGGAGGAGCTCAGAGATCACCTAGAAGGCAATGTGAAAGGATACTCTCTCAGAGTAAATGTACGATTTCACTCGGTGATTTTTTTTTTTCCTAAACTTCTGCTGACTGGTAATTCCAAATCTGATTGGTTTGTCCTCTCATCTCCATCTTTTTTACTTTCTGTCTCTTTTCTCCCTATCTCTCTCTTCCTTTTCTAGCTGCAGCTTCATGCTCACGTTTATGAAATAAAGATTTAATTGGCAGGGTAGAGGACACGCAAGTCACACTAACACTGAAGTTGATTTAATAATTTTTTGGCTCCAATGCAAAATAAAAATTCTTTTCAAAGTTTATGTTTCTTACACAATTGTATAATTTTCTGAGACTTTTTATGAGACTTCATTTGGAGCTTTTCCATTGACTGTGTTCTGCCCCTTGTGGGATATGTCAGCAGGATTGTAAATTATTGGCTGGATCCAAGTGCTAGATCCTTAATAATTCAATTTCAGTTATCAAGGAAAATGATCAATGTTAGAATATCATCATAGGTAATCTAGCAAGTAGACACATTTTCTTCTGAATTAATAGGCTTCTCTTAACTTGGACTCTTTGGGAATAGCTATGATAAAATTTTTTTGTTTAAAAATAAAAAAAATTAAGCAGTAAATATCTTCACTGTCATGTAACATCTTACAAATACTTGAGATAAAGGCTATTATACCCAAGACAGCACTCTGAAGGAGAACAGTACCTTATAGCTACTCAATACTATACATGTATCAGATAGATAATACTAACAGTAGTATTTTTTTGTGACCCATAGTTCAGACTCAGAATGCTTGGTCCTTCTCCTAAATATATCTTTTCAAAAAAAAATGGAAATCTCTAAAATGGTTTATGATGTAAAATATGGCAGAAGAAAAGTTAAATTAGTGCAGTAAATAATTTCTGGCTCAATTTAACTCTGACATTCCATTCCTAGTGCTTTTTAAGAAGTTTCTATCAATCCTAGCCTGGCCTGGATCCACTTCTCCCAAGATTATTGTCATACTTTTAATCCATATTGCTGTAATAGTTTTCTTATAAAGAATAGAATAAACAATAATAGTGATATTATAATTCTCTGATATCTCGGCTTGTTTTTAATTATATACTATACATAGTTAAGTATATCTCTATATTAAATTTCTGATTACTAAACCTCAAACTTGTTTTTATTAATACTAATTGTTAAATTCTGATTGCTAAATTAAGTTGATGTAGCAGTTAATGCAAGTATCTCATTTTTCTACTTTCTTGTGAGTCAGTCGTTCTTTTCTATCTATATTCTTAGAAGTTGAAAGATTATCCATAATCACTCCCAGAATTTATCCCACTGTCTTAAAAAAAAAAAAGAATTTTATGATTAAATCAGTCTGAACATACCTAGATATTCTTCTAGAAAGCCCTAAAAAAAATTCTGATTAATTAATTAATGTATTTAGTGTCATACTCTTTGTAACCAATCATGAGAAGTGATTTTCTTTTTCAGTCAAACCAAGACTAGATAGTTGAGACTTGCTAAGGCCTGTATAGAAGGGAGTTAGTGTTAGATTAGGGTTAAATTAAAAATTTTGGCTTCAAAAACTGAGTTATATCATGCCACTTTTCAGTTTCTTTTTTTCAACACCTATACTGCATAGTACAGTATATAATGACTAACCCCAATGTCTTCATCTTTTGTTATATTTCACTGGGTCACACTTTGTTCTGATTACCTTTTTTTTTTTCTAATAAGATTGAATATGAGGTATAGCATTCTAAGATTCCCATTAACTAGAAAAGTATCTGGAGGAAAACTATCAAAAGTCAAATTGTAGCTTCTGTAGACAGTTCAGTTTAGAGAAGATGCATTTCAAAGAGCTGAATGTTTAGTTTCTCTCCTCCCCTTTAATCCCATTATCCCAGAATGCCTTACAACAAGCCTTGCCTGTTAAAAATTGTTGCTTAGAAGCAGAATAAAGCTATTCTCAGTTGCATAGGTTATATAAACAGATTTTGTTTCTAAAATGAGATAAATTGGCATATAATGACCATTCCATTTTTTGAAAATTTATTTTAGGCGTCTATACACAAGAGCAAGTATGTAGGTGCCTTTCAATTCATTGAAACATTTATAAATATGAAAGATTAGAACCATGTTTGTACTTAAATATTTTATTATTACTTGGGAAAATGAGACATCATTCAAATCTTTGGGATAAGGATTTAATTAAATCATTAACGCTTCAATTTATATCTTCTATGTGTTATATTTTAGAGAGAAAAGATTCCTGCATCCTTACTTATTACAGATAATCAATGATTATCTGTAAGGGAGAATATTCTAAGATGTAATTTTTGGAATAATTTTAAAATTTATTTATCATATGAAAATGTACTTCTTTATCATACATTGACACTTCTATAGCAAAAAGTAGGATGTGTTAGGTTCTGGAATTATAAATGTATCATCATTTTCTGTATGTAGTACAAAGTGGAAGTATTCAGACCCTAAATCAGTTTTTAGTAACTTTTAATAATAATAAAACTATAATCACATGGCTTTACAAATTATCATCTTGTAAACAAAGTCTGTCTGATTTAATGATTGCAAGTTACTACAAATCCTTAGACTAATAATGTGTTGAGAATAATGACTGAAAAATCCCACATAAAGGAAAAAATTACCTTTACATTTAATCAAATACAGGAATCTAGTAGGAAGAACATTAAAAGTAATGCTTAAAGTTGAAAAACTATGTAAACAGAGTTGAGAATTGGAAAACATAAGATGATACAAACTAATACTTTACAAAATTAAGTCAAAGTGAGTTTACAAAGTTGAATTAGTTAAAGAGTGATGGAACCCTGAAAAGCTTGAGTGTTAAAATATTCAGAGAAAAAGAAGATAAATGTTCATGAAATAAAAACTAGTAGAAAGAAAAGAAAGGAGAGAAGTAAAAATACCAAAACCACAAATATTATATTTTCTCAGTGTATGCAATGTGATGGTAAATTTCTACTGAGCTGCAAACATACAGATAGGTTTTAGGTAACCAAATATGTTAGTTTTTTAAAGGCTTTGACAAACAATCAAAGGGAAAATGATTTATGAAGACAGATTATTGGCACATAAGTAACCTAGGAATTCGGTTATGAAGTAAAAAGAATATGATAATTACAAGTACTTACTATGCTAATATAAATAAAGACAAGGTATTATTTGAGGTGGAAAAAGTTAAGGGAGGAGTTATCACTTAAAATAAGACTATGTTTTTAGTAAGTTTAAGAAAACTATCTGAATCAAGTCAGAAAGGAATAAGTCTTTTGAAGAATGATTTTCTGAATGCTGAAATAAGATTTATAGGAAATGGGACTAATATAAATAATGGATTAGATAGTTGTGATTTTATAGATTTTTTAAGATCAATATTTTATTACAGTCTCTGTTCTTATATTTTTGATAAATTATTTGGGAGGGGTTTTTTTTGCATTTTTATATTCATGAAATTAATGCCATCACTCACGGGTCAGCAAACTGTAGCTTCTGGGCCCAAATCCTTTTCTCTCTTGTGGGCCCACAAGCTAGGAATGATTTTTTGCATTTTTAAATGATGGGGGGGAAATCAAAAGACTGTCATTTCATGACATGTAAAAATCATACGTGTGTCCAAAACATATAAGTGTCCAAAAATAAAGTTTTATTGAAACACAGCCATATTCATTCATGTGCATATAATCTGTGGTTGCTTTTACAGTACAAAAGCAGAGGTGAACAGTTGCAGCAAAGACCATATGGCACAGAAAGTCAGAAATGTTTACTATATGACTATTTATAGAAAAAGTTTGCCAAGACCTGCTGTAACCGGCTAGTGTGTCAAAATGACAAGGACATAGAAATGATTATAATAGAGTCTTTGTAAACTTCATTTTAGAGCTTGAGGAAAGGAGAGCTGCTCATTTTTCTGGGGATGGTTTCAGATTATTCTGCCCAGAATAATATCTGTCTAAAAGAGTTGATACCCTGATCTTCCACCTTTACTTTTTTATTCTTCTGTTTGCCACTGTTTTCTCTAACTACTCTTTTTTCACACCACATCACACACACACACAACATAAACCCCCCATGAAATTAACATTAAACCTTGCAAATATAGATTATAAATTCCTCTTGTTTGAGGAGGCCTCTACAGAGATTTAGGGTATAAAGATATGTTCCAATCTTGCTCTCAAACTTTTTTAAAAGGCATTTTTAGAGTGTTTTTGCTTACTCTGCTTTTTTTCTGTTTTTACTTCATTATGTTTCATTAAAGATCTTTCCCCTGGAGACCAACTTTTGGTTTCTCCTATTTAAATGTACCTAAAATCATCCTGTCTATAGGAAATTTTGTGCAACTGATAAAGACACCCTGACATGATCAACTATGTCATATCTTAATATATGGCACTTAACTATCTAAAAGGCATCTGCATTAAGTCAGCCAACTTTGAAGAAAGGAAGAACAGCTAGAACATTGATTAGTCCTTAAATATTCAGTAGCTTTTAAAGGAGTAAACATCAGTTTGTTTGTTAACTCTATTTTCTTAGGCAAATTTTATTATCTTTGGTTCTTACATGAAGAATATTTTATTTGAGGTTCCTAATAAGTCTTCCTTGTTTGATGTGTTGGCACTTACTCAAAATATTAATATCTATTTATTTACTATTTAATTTATAATAATTATGTAACATCTTGAGCATCTTAGTAGATGATGTATGTCTTATAAATATGACCAGACTACAATAATGGCAAAGATGACAGTAAATCAACTTCAGGATTATCTCTTTGGAAAACATACTAATTTTGCTACCTTTCACTTTTGGTATTTAATGTGTAAAGTTAACTAATACAATTCTGAGATTTCACTTCTACTGAATAACAAAAATCTATCTGTGTTTAGAACAAAAATGTTCTTATCTAATACTTATAAAATCACCTACAGTAGCCTAAGACATCATGGAAGCGGGAATGACACACTGTGACGTGTTTAATGCTTATTGCAAATTGCTCTTCCCAGAATTGACTTTAATACACAAATAAGGTACTAATAAAAGATCTCCTTGACAAATAAATTTCCCTAGTAACAGAAAATGGAGAACTGAGGGGGGCAGGGGGAGATAAGACTCCAACTGTTTATGAAAGATAAAGTTTTTCAGTTTTATGGATATAGTTATGGAGATAGAATAAACATGCAGTTTTCTTAGAACTAGCACCTTGCTGAAGATGTGTATGTGTAATTAGATGTGTATGTGGTTGGAAAAAAAGATTCAATTTCTTAAGATGTCTATAATGACCATATTTCAGAAAATACCTCAAAGTAATCCGTTAAGTGGCAGTGATAACATTTGACCATAAATCTTTATGATGGTAAATGTAAAATCTTCTCAACATTATTTCACACAGTTCAGTTTTTTTAACATAGAAGAAAAAGAGTTTGTATGTTCATTTATTCATTAAACACTTACTGAGCATCTACTACATTCTTCTGTTCTGGGTGCTAGAAATACAATTAAAGAACAAATCAGATAATAAGAGCATTTCTGATTCCTCCACTATGTCATCTTCTGTACTTTCATTTCCCCACCCTAAGTTTGCGTTTTGGAACTTAATGAAGAATTTGTAACTCAAAACTGCATACTTAATAATTTAGCTCACGTGGCATTGTACAACCTAATGAAAGAAGAGGCCAGAGAATTGACCATAGCAGTGTGACAACCTAGAAAGTAAGAACAGGGCAGAAAATTATCAGCTCAAATCATGAAGATTAAACATGGTTTTGAGTATAAAATAGCTATTTTAAAAGATCAATGAAACATTCTGACAAAAGGTCTAGATAAGAATTTGTGTTTCAGTTTTTATGTTTTTATGGTGTTTTTATTGATATATATATATTAATATATCACATGGACATATATATGAATGTTCAGTAATACTGTGAATGGAATAATAGGAACAGCACATGAGAGTCAGAATACTGAGCTGGCTTTGGTGCCCTCTTTAAAAAACAATATGAAGATGTACAATAGAGCCCTCATTCTATAAATAACGTCACATGTAGTTTGCCAATGTTAATAAACCAATGAAGATCAGTGTAGTACCTTTGGAGAAAAATGACCAGTGTTCTGCTTTCCAATTAACCTTAAATGAACATCTCAGCAAAATCATACCAGATCTGATCAGAGGGAGTCATCTCTGTCACGGACTTTTTTCTTTTTTTTTTTTAAGCCAGGTATTTTTATATCACAAGATTCTCCTCAAATAGCTTGACCCTTGAGATTTCAAACTCAAGTGTTTGCTTATAAGGCTATCTTGTTACCTGACAAATGTGTTCGTGATGGAGCCATCTAATCTTCTGAGACCCTTACTATGCTATCACTTCCTCTTTAACAGTGTTTTCTTTTCCCCACTGCAAAACCAGGCTCGGCTTCCCTCGTGCTCATCTACTTATAGTGTATCTGAGGTATACTTTGCACGTGTTATCTTACATGGTCAACAACATGCTCGCCCTCACCATTTTTCTTATTTTATTTTCCTTTTGCCTTAATTTATTTTGCCTTGCACTTTGCACTTGGCTGAAAGGGATGAGGGTACCAAAAGGGAAAAGTTAGCTGTTTTAGGAGGAAATTTCAATATTTTTATACTGTACTGTTTTCTAAGTTAACTTTTTTTTTAGCAGTCACTGTATCATGTTGAAATGGTTAAAGTCTGAACAGCCAACTTGATTGTTACCACCACCTTAATTCCATAAAAATATCTTTGAGCCAGGTAATTTGTTATTAAACTAATATTGGCTAAAGACAAAGATTTTGGTTTTCAGGCCTGTCTAGGTCTATCTGGTAGCTGAAGATTTACATTAAATAAGTGACAATCTTGTCCCATTAACCATAGACACAGCATCCCAAATTGTCTATTAAATGAAAAGTTAATATGATTCCCCAATTTTTGTATAAAATGGAAGATTTATTCCTGTTTAAAAACTGATTAGGTTACTCAGGAAAATAGTTTCCTTGATACTTATATTTTCATAAGGTTCTTATAATCTGGAAGATTAATTTTGTAATCACTCATGAGATTCGTGCTCTTTTAACAAAATATTTTACATGACATTTGAGCTATGTTTTTTTGCCTTTTTGGGGTCTAATTTCTTATTCTTACTGTGTAAAACCATAGTGTACATGTGTTTCTGTTTTTGTGAAACAGATTCATTGAAATATTAATAGATTTTGAATATCCTTTCCAAAGCAGAGGCACTGTTGAGTAGCTGAGAGAAAAGAGAATTTGTGCCTCAAGATGGCTAGTAAATAAAAGAAATTTAATACCCTATGAATTTTAAGATCTTAATTTTTTATCTTATAGACAAAACACATTTCTACATGTAGTTTTTGCAGACCACGGTAGCTACCATGGGCAGGCCAGTATTGTTAGCTTTATTCTGTTTGCAGAAATACTGTCTCAGAATATCATGCAAAAAACCCAGAAAGATGGCACCATCTGAAATACCAGGTTGTGTTTGCAGAACCACAGGCAAGATAACATCTTTTTACTTTAAAATTTTAAAAATTTAAAAAATAAATAAATAAAAGCCTTGAAAGGAAGAGCATGACTAAACCCACAAGGGTTTAGCCTCACAAGGTTGAATTTATTGAATCAACAGAATTATAACCATCTTCTGTAATTTTTTTCTTTTGAATGTTACAGCTATTTTAGATTTTTCTTTTAAAACTGATTTTATGGAGAATGAATTTCTTCTTGAAATATGTATCTGTAGGAAAAGGAAAGTAATGAAAGGCAGATGAATGACTTGTGATATCAGCAGACTGTTGAAAGGCAAGATTGATATCATCTCATCACCACATTTTCCATAGGTCTTTTCTTAATCCCCAGGATTATGATTCCCAGTGTAAAAAATATATAACCCATTTCTTTCTGACACTTCATCCAGGCAATTCTCCATTTCCCATGAGAGTGTATAAGAAGTCTACCATTGGCATCATCTTCAAACACAGCCTACAGCATCCATCAGGGTATTACTTTCTCTGTGACAGCATGTTTGCAGGAGGGTTCTCAGGTTGGAATGTGGAACTGGCTTCTGGGGGGATGGGATTGGGTATGCTGTAGCATTTGCTCCCTAGCACTCTGCTCTTAAATGAACTCTGGCTTTATCTGGATTTGTTACTTTCATTGTGACACATTGGCTTTATTTATTTGTCATAAAATGTGTTTCTCTTTTGTCATTTGTGGTAGGGTTTTTTTGTTACCAGTGCCATACCTCTGTGGACTCCATAGGTGGTGATTACGTTTAATTTATGATGCTGTAAAGACCAATATCTTGAAGAACTCCTTAGGGAATACAGAATAACCTTCCATAATTTTTTCTATTTCATCTTAAATTGGTAAATGATTATTTTATAAAATTTTAGACTTTGACTCTTATTAATTAGAATTTCAAGAAATGTCCTCATGTGTCATTTTTTCGTATGGAAGCCTCTTGATGGAACTGTTGTTTAAGTGCATTTTTTTATTTTATAGCATCACTATGGAGGTAGCCAAACTTTCCATGGCTCAATATCTTCTTTCCCTCATTTACATCATCTTCAGTGACCTTCACTATTAAAGAAATAAATTCTCCAGTACCTATTGCAGCACGTTGGCTTAATCAATTTCATGTCACTGTCTTCTGTGACATTCATAAGACCAAAAAATAAGCTTTGTTCAAAAAGGAATCTATCCATGAATTGTCCAAGAACAAGATAATTGCTAACCTTACCTGCTACTGCTCAGCAAATGTTACTCCATGTAGTTGATTGCCCCTTCGTGAAAAATACAATTCTCTTACTATGTGACAAGCTCTGTGGTTGACATCTCATTTATCTTATTTCAATTAGTCTTCACTATAGATGTTTAAAGAAGATACTGTCATCATCCTCATTATACAAACCAGGAAAATGAGTTCAAAGAGGTTAGATATCTTGCCTAAAGTCATAAAGCTTCCAAGTGAGTGTCAGAAAATTGTTTTTCCTAAATACCATGCTTACTGCTGCCGTTCAGGAGTTATTAAAAGTTGGCTGTAGGTGGCCTTCAGCAGTCTTACATTTTCATGGACTATATTTACCTGGTTCAGGTTGATCACATAGTTTGGATCCTTGTGAGAGGATATAAATGTATCTATTAGATGCAAACTTTAATTCCAGGAAATATTAGAAAGACATGCCTTTTATAATTATTCTTATTTTTCTTATATATAGTCATTCAGTAAATATTTATTGAGCACTTACTATTCCTTATTTAAATGTAATTATAATCTGCTAGCTCTGTCTTGACCTTAGAATTGGCCTCACATTTGGAATGCATAGAATATCATGAATGTAATGAGATCGGTGTCACAGCTTGTGTACACTATTGTTCATCCCCTCAAGCCAAGTAAAAAAAAGAGAATTCACCTTCCACATTTCCAGCTAATTTCAGCTTTCTTTCAACAGTGTTCCAGCAATGTTCATTTTTTAAAATCTTTTGAAAACATTGCTTCAGAATTCACTTAGTTTAGAAGAAAGCCAGCATGAGTACTATCTCCTTGTAGTAACAGTGCTCTTTCTGACTTACTTGAAAAGTTGTAATATACACTAGATGTAAATTTTTTATGATTTATAACAATAAACAAAAAAATAATCATTGAACCCTTTAAAACCTTGTATCTAATGTCTTAGATTTCCCAGTAGCAAGGTTGATTTAAATAATTAGAAATTTTGAAGTTAAATTGATTTTTACTGTTGAGTGGACAGAGACTGAAATTTAATTTTATTTTTATTTAATGCTTAAGAGCTTTTAGCTACCTAAAGAAATGGTGACATTTTCAAATTGTAACTTGCAAAACAGTTGCCCTTTGAACCCATCACACTTTTAGAACACCAGTTCTGATCTAAACAAACCTTGGCTGACTGACAATTTGGAGCTTCTGAAATGGAAACTTCAGTTGAATTGCAAATAGTAGATCTACATATTCAAGGAAGGAAGGAAAGATGGAAGGGAAGAAAGAAAACTAGATTTTAAACACTGTAATATTTCCTCTTTAAAAGAAAAAAATAGAGCCATTTTTGAACTACCAGTAGCACTACAAACTATTTACCTTGGATGAAACTAATAAAATAAAATAAAGATTCTACACTGTGAAATGATCACCTAAGATTTTCTACTTCACAAAATCTCACTTAGAAAATTTTTAATATTAAATGTATTATTTATTTCAGTATAGTTTTCTCTGATGTTTTACTCTTTCCGGTCACTCTTGCATTCATTGTTTTCATTCTCTTTGTTTATAATAGTTGGGAATTTGGAGATAGTGTGAAGAAATCTGTTAGGAATAGTATCTTTTAAAAACACTAAAACTGCTGCTTACCAGAATATATAAATTGTTTGAATCAAAATAAGAAAATACCTCTCTCTTACATCCAAATAAGGGACCAGCCATAAAGATAATGGGAACGCACATTTGACTGGAATATTTGATAAACCTATCTAATCAAAACATTCTTATAAAAGAACTGAAAAGAATTGATTGACATATTTTCAAAAAAAAGATGATGGGTACTTCTGTCTACTTGGGCATAACACTTTTAATTTCCGTAACAAAAAGATTTTTAAACTGTTGTAGTTGACTGTGAATTTCTGCTTATCCTCATACACTGCCTCATCTATTCTGATCATTTGAAATACAAAAGAGGTGATCACTGGAACAATGGCATGAGAATTTCAAAGTTTAAGATGAGGAAATATTAATGCATGGATAACAAGTTTAGGAAGCTTTTGATGTAAGTATTTTATAGGCTATGTATTTCTTTGAGAGAGAATTATTCTCCTTTTAATTCTTACTTGTAATATGTACAATGAACTTTGTAGCCAGATCTACTTTCAAATCTGGTTTTAGTAAAATAATGAATTTGGCAAGTCATATAGGAGGCATTCAAAAATATTTAGGAAATGGTGAATGAATTCTTAAATCAGCCAACTTATCTAAACCTTATAAAGTTTCTATATCCGGGTTTCAAGGAGAATTGATAATTTATGTAAAATCTAGTAGAGTACCAGGGACATAGTAAGCACAGATTTCTTTTTCTTCTTAGATGTGTAAGCTCTAATCACCTCAGACTTGGATTTAGGACATTAGCCAAACAATTGGATTCTCTCTGTTAGTCCTTCTTTCTTCTTAGGTCAGACTAACCTTCCTAAGCACTACCTTAATTCCCATCAGTTCTCTAATCAAAAAAGCTATAGTAGCCTACCCCTGAGCTGTTGTATCAAGAGTAAATGCCTTTCTTCTCTCTCCCAACATCCTTTATAATTTTTATATAGGATAAAATTATAAATTTTATAATTTATGTAATTATAATCCACTGTTTATCTAACATTATTTTCTAGTGCCCAACTTCTCCCAGTTTGCCCAGGACTCCTAGTTTAGAATTGAAAGTACCACATCCTAGGACTATTTTGTTTTAAAACTGAAAGTTCTGTATTCCAGGAACCCCCTCAGTCCCTGGCAAACAAGGACAATTGGCCATTTATTCTCTATCATGTACCTACCACTCCAGTCAAGGGATACCTTCTTGTTATATTCCTTCTTTCTTATTGGCAATTATTTGTGCTATTTTGTCTTTCTGAAATGCCCTTATCTACTTAATAGCTCCAGTCTACCTTCCTCCAGAAAACCACCTCTACCAACTCCTACATACCCTAATCATCTTCTGAAGGGAATTTCAATTGTGCTTATAGACAGTATTACTGTATATTGCTTTTCCTTCTGCCTGTTTGATTGTTTTTACTTCTGTTCCTTACATGTTGATGATCAACGTGATTTACTCTCAGATTCTTGTTTTTTAAAATTATTTTTAAGCTTATTTATTTATTTTGAGAGAGAGAATGTGCACAGGCAAGGAACAGAGAGAGATGGAGAAGGAGAATCACAGGCAGGCTCCACACTGTCAGCGCAGAGCCCAACATGGGCTTCAATTTCACAAACTGTGAGATCATGACCAGAGTCAAGATCAAGAGTCAGATGCTTAACTGACTGAGCCACCCAGGCACCCCTCAGATTCTCATTTTATTTCTCACTATATATCTACACTGACCAGCATGATAGCCAGTTTAAATTCACTAAAATTAATTAAATTTAAAATTTAGCTTCTTATTTGCAGTAGCCACATTTCAAGCACTCAGTAGTCACATGTGGCTAGTGGCTACCTTTTTAGAAAGCACAGATATACATTTTTATCACCACAGAATTTCTCATAATCAACCATTGTTATTATGATCATCACCATTTATCATCATTACTTCTGTTTCTACTTATAGCATTAACTTTGGTCAGGGATAATTCTAGGAGCTTCACATATTTTACTGTCACATATCACTGTCACAATATAGTAACTACCTTGGCATCAACTATCTACAGCCCACATCTCTCTCCAGAGTTATAAGCACCTTGAACATGACTCAGCCCCCAATTTTGTTCCTTCATCCACTATTTGAATATATGATACTACCCAATTACTCAAACTGGAAACTCAAGAGTTATTTTATATCCTTTATGACCATTCAGAACCTAAGTCCTATAGATTCAGGGGTTTTTGTATCTCTAGAACCTATGCCCTTCTCTCCAGCAATACTTTCAGTGATTTAGTTGGATTTCTCATCTGGATTACTAGATTAATCTCCAAACCAGTTTCTCTACCCTCATCATTTATTCCATGACCATCTCTAATCATTACATTGCTCACCAGAATGAACTTGTTAAAATGTTAATGTAGTCATGTCATTCCCCTGCTTAAAATCTTTCAGTGGCTCTCCATAACCCTTAGGAATTGGCCCTTACCTCACCAACAATCCTCTTACCACCTCCTGTCATGGTTGAAATTAGCTTCAGCCATACTTTTTGCCATTTCTCAGTTGCCAGGGTCCCTCATATCTGTGAATTACACTTGCCTTTTTCTCTGATTTCCTTGCCTTTTTTTCAGCTAACCAAAGTGTAATTGTCCCTTAAAATTCTGCTCCTATATCCCAGCTCCAGAAAGTTTTTCCTGATAATCTCCCCTCAACTCCTACCTCCATCTGAGTTAGGAGCATCTCATGCATATCCACATAGCGATATGTACTAACTTCTATTACTGCATTTATCATGAGGTATTATAATTAATGTTTACTTAACTGTCTTTATCTATTGCATTGTGAGTTCATGGAGACCAGAAACTGCTTTTTTGTTTGAAACCTGTAATTCAGGGGCGCCTGGGTGGCTCAGTCGGTTAAGCATCCGACTTCGGCTCAGGTTACGATCTCGCCGTCCGTGAGTTCGAGCCCCGCGTCGGGCTCTGGGCTGATGGCTCAGAGCCTGGAGCCTGCTTCCGATTCTGTGTCTCCCTCTCTCTCTGCCCCTCCCCCGTTCATGCTCTGTCTCAAAAATAAATAAACGTCAAAAAAAAATTAAAAAAAAAAAAAAAAGAAAGAAACCTGTAATTCAGAGGCTAGATCAATTTGGGACAAACAGTAGGTATTCAGTAAATGTGGGTTGAGTGAATGATTGAATGAATGACATTGAATTACCCCCTAATGGGTATATTTAGAATAGTATTTACTCTATTATTAGTTTATGAAACTTGGTTGAGTAAAGACATTGACTTAGCTTCTTTTAGGTTTTACTCCTTCCCCCATCTAGCACACAGTGAGTATTTAATATACACATATTGACCAGATCTTGAGTTAGAACCCAGTTTCAAATATCCCATTATATATGTGTCATATATAAAGATTTGCATGCATTTTTCTAATTTCTAAAAGCATATGGTAATCACAGTCAGTACTTCTAAAACATTTTCATTCTACTCTGCCTGACTGTTTCTACAGTATACTCTGATAGCCATTTTTTAAACAAATAAATAACAGGGTTAGCAGCCTAATTTTTCTTGAATGTGGGCTCAAACAATATCAGTTACTCCAGTCTCTACAATTCTAAATCCTTATTGACCTTGGATGTAATGGGAGTGAAGAGAATCTCAAACTGTAGAATTAACTTTCTCACCCTGTTGTTGAAACCTAAGTTTACCGAGAGCAGGACAGCTTTATTCTCTGTGACCCCAATCAGTCTCCTTGACATCCTGTTTGAAAAACACGGAGAACTAAAGTCTATGAAAAATCATGCTCTCATAAATTCAGATAGGAATTTGTATGGGAATCAGAACTGGTACATAAAAAAAATATAGAAACCTGAGGTTTATTTTTAAGCCAGTAGTAAGTATTCCTTAGTTAGCTTTAAACAAAAATGAAGTCAGAATCTAGTGTTATTGATTGGTAAATAAGTTGTACATAGGCCTCTGATTAAAGCTTTATCTATTACCAAGACACAAAGGGAGTATTGGCTGGCATTCTAAGTCAAAAGAAGGACCAACATATAAATTTCCAGTGGCCATTTTTGTTTTTATTGTTCTCTATCCAATAGTAAGGGGAATTGACATCAAAGTGAATTTTACTTTTCCCTAGGCTGATGCCTAGCATTCTTTTTCTTCATGTGCCTTATGTACCACAGGCCAGCATTTTGTCTGTTTCTCTTCTCTCTTAATTAACCCACTTGTCTCTTCTACATGGGAGGTAATCCAATGCATGCTGGCACAGCTTCCTATAAATTACATAGGTTTAATGAATTCTAAGTAGCTCATGGTCATACCCTGCTTTGGTTCATACTGATAGATTTACAGACAGGTTTGGTTTACCACCAATCCCCTAATTTTTAAACATTAAGATAAACATCTTCTTGACTACCAGCAATATAAATTTTCTTTGCTTGTTCACACAAATATGCATTTGGGTACAATGAAATGAGGAACCTAGATTTCAGCAAATGGAATTATCAATTTTATCTGGTCCTTTTTTCCCCTTTTCAAAAGCACTACTAGGTATTTACCCAAAGAATACAAAAATACTAATTCAGAGGGATACCTGCACCTCGATATTTATAGCAGCATTATCTACAATAGCCAAATTATGGAAACAGGTCCCTACATCTTGGAGATAAGGATGCTCCTTTCCTCAGGGTATAGGGAGGGCAATGCTTATACCTGTTTCGAGAATGAAGTGCAGGGCAAGGACAGAGAGACCCTCTTGCTTCTGCCATTTTCTCAAACTTACTCAGTTTAAAATATTTAACATGCCAAGATGCCATATTTTGAGGTAGCATGTCCTGAACCCCATCATCATATTGTCCTTGAATTCCATTATATGTCATACTCTACTGTCATTTACCAACTTGTAAGTAGAGCAAAGTAGTTTCACATGAAAATCACTAAAAATGTTGACCAGATTTCTAGACTAGTGTTCAAAACTGAAATAGCACTGTAGTTTAACTGAATTGGGAGTCAAATAGACATATATGATTTTCTTAAAAATTACTCTTTTTTAATTTTTTTAAGTTTATTTATTTTGAAAGAAAGAGACCACAAGCAAAGGAGGGGCAGAGAGAAGGAGAGACAGAATCCCAAACAGGCTCCCTGTCATCGAAACAAAGCCTGATGCCATGCAGGCTCGAACTCACAAGCTGTGAGATCATGACCTGAGCTGAGATCAAGAGTCGGACACTTAACCAGCTACGCCACCCAGGCACCCCTAGACATATGTGATTAAATGTAGGAATCTATGTACTATTTGTAACATTATTTCTTGGGGAAATGCATTTTAACCTCTAACAGAATCCAGCCTACTGAAAGGCATTTTTATTCTGACAAACTCTAAATGGCAACAGAATCTTTCATCCTCTTTCTTTCCTCCAACAGCTCAAATGGGATATCTTGCTTAGAATATTCACTTACTAGGGGAAGGTGTAGGAAGAGGGAAACTTGCAATTTGGGTCAATGGCTTCTTGACAGCATCATCAATCAATGTCTGTTGAGGATGTTTATATCAGGGGTTTATGCCTATATGGTTAAATTTCAATAAGCTTTCTATTATGTGGTATTATTTCTTTTTTTTTAATGTTTATTCATATTTTGAGAGAGCGTGAGTGGGGGAGGGGCAGAGAGAAAGGGAGACAGAATCTGAAGAAGGCTCCAGGCTCTGAACTGACAGCACAGAGCCCGATGCGGGGCTTGAACTCACAGACCATGAGATAATGACCTGGGCTGAATTAGGACGCTTAAACGACTGAGCCACTCAGGCGCCCTGTTATTATTTCTACTATATGTTTCTAGTGAATGCTGATATTTCTGACTTATTAAATGCCTTTTTTGTCCTTATTACCTTGTAAACACCGTAGAGGTCTTTGAGCCAACTTAGCAAAGTAAAATAAATATATGACTGTGAATTAGAAGAGGTGACTTCTGTTACCTGGTCTATCCATGAGAAAGCTAAGTCATCATGAATGTAGCCAACAAGATTCTCAATACTGTTAAAATATTAATGGTACAATTTTAAAGGAATTGGGTCTTGATCATGCTGTGTGCATTTTGCTTTCTACTTGAAAGTTCAGAGTGCCAAATAAATACAAGTAAAAAAAAAAACATGCTTTGAGCTTAAAAGTCTATAACAGATTTTGATGTCTTGAGTGATTGTAAAAATTGAAATTGATATGGTTGTTATTTGTATTTGGTTCTTTATACTTTCAGTTTTGCTGACACTACCAATAAGTCATGATTAGTCATCAAGTATCTACTAAGCATCTACAATACCAAGTAGACATTACCGTATTAGGTATATAGAGAATGTAGAAAAAATTATAGGACCTCACTTAAGGATTTTACAAATTGGTATATTGTCTATTTTTTAATCATATTTATGTATTCAGACTGTGATGTTGAAGAATATTACTAGAAGCAGTGCTGTTGGCTCTGAAAATTAAAGCTATTCAATATTAGCATTAAAGAAAAGTCTATGGTAAAATCATCATTCTTCAGTCCTTTGTTCACAAAATCGTCATGGGGGGAGTATTTTAAAATTCACCAAATTATTGTTCAGTCCCAAAACAGAACTTGCTTAGGGTAGTTTTTCCTAGAATAGATTTGAGTTATTGGGACCTTATTATATAACTTTAAAAGTGACATAATATTTCTTTAGGCCACATTTTTATCTAGATAGAGATTGTGTCAGTTATTCTAAGTCGGTGGTAGTTTCATTTAATTTATTTGCCAAGTACAGACCCTTTTGGAAAAGAGGGACAAAGGCAAAGCATGATATTACTCTTTATTAACATTACTTATTGGAGAAGAATGCAAATTTTCACCTTTTAACTGCTCTTCTTTGCTCTGCTAAGTTATCTAACACACTTGAGTGATATAGGAGACCCTGAAAGAAAGAGGACTCCGGTAAGCATCATAGGTTAGAATGAACAACATATGCAAAGGTGATATTGTTTATGTAAACTAATTTTATGTATTTTTTGAAGTCCGCTCAGTTGAATATAAGGGCATATTTTAATCAAACTAATAGTCTTTACCATGTATTTTTAGCCACCTGCTTGTGTTTATCTAATAAATTCTTCCTATGCTATTTAACAATTGCAGCTATCATTTTCCAAAATAGATTAATGTATAATATTTACAGGCTTAATAATCCTGTGTGTGCTATGTTTATTATTCAAGAGGTTTTTTAATAATATCATTTTATCTTTTCACAGCATCTAAGAATATTCATTTTATTCTCATTTTTAACAAAAATCACAGAGTTAAAAATTATAGAGAGTTGAGGGCTTTTCTATAAGATATACCCTATCATCATCAATATGCTAAGTTAGAAAAAAAATGGGGAATATATGGTACCATCCTTTCTATTGGCTTTAAAAAGCTCACCTTGTATAGTTACATATATATAATGTCAGTATTTGATAGGTACGCTCATTTTTATCATACTGATTAACTTCTCTTCAGCTTGAATATTTTGGGAACCCAGACTCATGTTTAGGTTCAGTGAGGAATTTTATATCCAGGAGTAAATATCAACGCATTGGATGATAAATTGAAGCTACATACATCCTTTGAAATACATGTGCTTGCATTATTTGTGAATCTACTACCCTTTAAGATACTTTTGACTTAATTTTCATGTGACTTTTATTACTATAGAAAGTGAAGAATTATGAAAAATAGATTATTATGTAGAATATAATAATATTTTGTAATAAAGCAGAGCTAGATACGTGTTATGCATAGGAAAACCAATGTTGCATATATCCCTTGGAATTGAGAGGGGAGAAGAAAAGAAGTAGCTATGTTGGTACTCAAATGTTTTGCATTTTAAGGGGGAAAAAAGAATGAAAACAAGAGGAAGGGGGTTAAAAAAGAAAGGGATTGATGGAGAAAGAAAACAAGCCCTGGTTTTTCATTCCCTTTTCTGCTTCGGTATTTAAAGAAGAGGTGATTTATTCTGACTTTCCCATATTAAATAGTTCAGTGCATAAGTAGCAACTTACAAAAGAAGGGTGAATTCAAAAAGACCTTAAGGATATTTTTGGATTCATATTCCGTGAAACCCTGAAAGGAATTTAGATTCATATGGACTTTCATAGTTTCATGAAAACATAGTTTTCAATTGTGTTAGCAATTTTCCTTGTGTTATTTCTAAATCTTCCTTAGGATCAGAAAAGAAAGGTCTATTTTTGAAATTTTGTCCATGGCATTCTGTACTCAATATTGCCTAGAATCATAAAAATCAGCTTGCTGCTTTTTTTTTCCTCTTTGGCAACTTGCTATTATCCCAGCACACAGCAATTAAATCTAATTCTGTTTGGGCTACCATGCCTAACTGTTCTTGTTAAGAAGCATGGCATGAACTGATGCATGGCTCTTTGAGAAGGCTGCTGTGTGTATCTGCATTGAAAGAAAAGTTCTTATAGCAAACTAGCCTTTTGAACTCAGTATTGAAGTTGCAGTAATTAATGATGAACTGTGCAGTGCTTGACAGAGAAGGGAGTTCCCCAGGAATAAAAGTGGGAACGGTGGCAGAAAATGGTCTCCTGCAGTCAGATGCTGCTAAATTAGTCACAGGTGCTTCTCAGTTGTTAGAGGTAGGCATCCCTTTAAGAATATACATGAGTGGGAGAGTAAGGAAAGGGAAAAAAAAAGATGCCACTGGGACATGCAAGAGGTTGCTACGAGGAAACATTGAATCAATCTTCAATCTCAAATATTTGGCTCAGAGTCAGAAGTACTTTGGGTCCAAGTAAGACTGATTTTAATTGTCTTACCATCAGATTTCACAGACTAATCATCCAGCTTTAAATATATCAAATATGTATCCATGACAATTCCGTATCCCTCATATCCATGACAATTCCAAAATCTTTAAACAAACTTTATAATTGCCTTCAATATTTTCAATGGGAGCATTGGTTTAATGATCAAGTGACCAGCACCCTTCATTAGTTCCATTAACCATTATCTTGTTTCATATGTGCATGTTTTACTTACCAGAAAATAAACTGGATGCTATTTTTCCAATGGGAAAATGTTTTTCTTTTTTACTTTCAAATAACAGTTTCATCTCAAAAAGGTGGGAAACAAGTGAATGGTCCTGAAATTGGGCATTTAATCTTTATATTCCTAAATTATTTTTGTGGGCATAAATTATTAAGTTTTGCTTAATTTACATCAGGATGTTCTCAATGAAAATTATTGTTAGTACAGCAATTGAACCATACAGCTATCAATTATTCCAACCTTTGATATATAAGTTAATGAAGTTTAAACAAACAAAAAGTGTTGTATGAGCAATAAGCTCAGAAGCATCTAAGTGCCTTCCTTTAGCTCATTTCCGTTTCTTTATGCATAGCAAGTTTATCTTTAATCTCCCCAAGTCATCTGTCTTACAGCCATGTAACACAGTTCAAGAGTTAGAGGACAAGTCAAAATAATCTTGGGTTATTCACTCAACCTCTGCTGACACCATATAGCAAGGGTCTCTA
Source organism: Panthera tigris (assembly GCF_018350195.1). Taxonomy (NCBI): domain Eukaryota; kingdom Metazoa; phylum Chordata; class Mammalia; order Carnivora; family Felidae; genus Panthera; species Panthera tigris. Next base: position 112,362,114 of record NC_056665.1, read on the forward strand.
TAACCTCACTATTATATGTCAGTGATAGTAGTATTTCTAAAGTGTTCTTGGGCATGTAAGTACCACTTTTTCAGTCCATCTGTATCATTATATTGTCACTTACAATTAATTGACAGTTAACTTGTAATTTATTAACTAACTTTCAAACATAACTGAACTCTGTTTCAAAGGCTTGGTCTGAAATGTTCCCCAGCTAGAGCTATCTACTTGGACTTTGCTTTACTGAATCATTTATCCTGGTAGATGTAGTCATACTGTGTCATTGCTTTAAGTTATGTTGGAAATCACTTTGGCTTCATTTTAAGCATCCCATCCACAAAGAGAAATTCTGCTCTTGCGATTAGTCATGATGTGATTCTGTCTTCTCTTACATGCACATACACCTTGTAAAATGTTATAAGCTATGCCTTTTGACTATGGCCTATTGACTTTAAAAGACAATTTGAGATCAGGAATGATATTGGTGTTTTTAAGGTCTACCATGTGTTTTGAAGGTTAAAGTAAGAAGTGTGAAGAGAATAATCTATAAGAATCCCCATTCTGTTATTTATTACCTCGTTTACATTCACCTACTTTCTTAGTGCCGTTCCCTACACTCCACTTTTTTCTGTGTGTCTTTTCCCTTTCCGTGTGTGTGTGTGTGTGTGTGTGTGTAACAGAAACTACCTGTCTTCTTTATCTCTAGTTGTTTCTTGTTTTCCTTTCCCTTTACCCAACCCATCTCAGCCACTGAGAAGGAGTATCAACCTTAATAATTTCTGTTAAAGTGAATGTTTATCTCAGTTTGCTGTAAAGGAACAAAATGGGATGAGTGTAGCTGCTTTAGTGTTTGAATATGGTGACCCAAACATATACTGTCCCCAAATTCTAAGCCAACTAATTCACAGGAGTATGGGAGAGATAATCTGGATGAAACTAGCATAAATGAATTAGGTATAACATTTCTACTGTAAAATTTCTAAGTCATACAGTGACCCTGTGAAAAAACTATTTATAAAAAGAATATATGTACCTTTTTCACCTTAGTTGCATTAAAACATAATACTAATGAGTTCAGGGTTACAGATTTGTAAAGCCAGTTGCTTCACAGCCGTTCTATCATTATAGACTATAAACTAATCCTAAATATATTATTGCAGATATGTATGCAGGGGAGGACTGAAGAAGGATGTGTTGATGGTTCAAAATAAATCTATCAACAATGGTTCAAAATAAATCTATCAACAATTGAATGAGACTGATTTTAACAAAAATTATAATGGTCAGTCTATATTATACTAACAGTTTTGAATTTTAGAAGTTTTTTTAAAAATCAAGTGTCTCATTTTCAACATCAGTTTGTATTTTTCTTTCATTTTCAATAGCTTCTGTCTTGTTTTTTATATGTTCAGTGAAGAACATAGATAAGAAAAGAGAAAAAAATCACTCTTGAACTCCCCCATGTTAATTGTTAAAATTTAACAGAAATAATAAGTGAATTGAAGAAAAGAGAAAGTAGGAGTTTCCTTAGAGTTATAGAGTAAATAAAAAATAAAGAAGCATATATAGAAGGAGTAATTATCATTGAAGGATTCCTTATGTGGAAAAAATGTAAGAATAGCTAGTGTATAAGAGATTTAAGAGTTGGAAAGCTCTGCTGAATGAGTTTCTGCAGAGTTTGACTTCATTCTATTCCTCATTTAACAGCTGAGCAATTCAGGGCACAGCAAAGCTACCTGAAGCAGCCCTAAAGGATAGAGGGAGTAAGTTGGTTAATAGTTAAACTGTCAAGGACAGCAGTTACAATTTAGCAACATTCTCAGTTAATGTATTCTTAGTGGAGGAAAAAATAATGAAAGTATATGACTTGTAAACATTGGCACTGTGTTTGTTCTTAGACTAAAGAGGGCAAAAGAGTATCCAGATGATCCCAAATTCCAAATTTGAGAAGTCTACACTAAAAGGTTTATGGGTATTGGCAGCTTCATGTAAGTGTCCTTTGGTGAATCAGTTCCCTTTTATCTTTTCTTTTATAGTTCTCATTTTTAATGAAATGTTTCCAATATACAAAAATAAATAAATAAATAACACCCATATACTGACCACCTAGATTTAGCAAATGTTCATGTTCATGTAATTTCTTTAGATCTTTTAACATGTTTTTCTATTAAGGAATTGTGACAAAGCTCAAGTTCCCTTTGCTTAGAATTTTCATTATATAAGAACAATACATTATATGATAGAAAATTAGAAATATATGAGAAATATATTCTTTCCACATATATGGCATATATTAACCCTGCATTGGAATGGTACTACATTTCTCATCATCCCTTTTGCTCCTGTGACAAACTGATATGTTCCTGCTTATATTTTTTTAAAAAACACTGATTTAGTAGCATGATTTCAGTGATTTTTGGTATGTGCTAGTGGAGATAAAAATACACACACATACATGTACTATATGTATATGTATTGTTGAGAAGGAAAAATTTTTCTCTGACCTTCAAAGTTTCTTTTGGCTTGTCTAAGAATTAAATTGAAATGAGACAGATTAACAGGAGAAAAATTTAATTTTGTACATAAGAGAATTTCACATACTCAAGAGGTTCAAAGTCAAGTCAGAAATGTAAAATGAGGTATTTATGCTACCCTGAGCTAAGGAATGGGATAAGGGCTTGGGCTTCAAAAGGAAGGAAGGCAATTCACAGGGCAGTAAGAAGAAAAAGACCAGATGTTTCACGGGGCAGTAAGAAGAAAAAGACCAGGTGATTAGATGTTTGTCCTGCCATAGATATAGGTCACTCAGATAAAATTTATGTAATGTAAAAACTCTCATTCTGAGAAAGACCCCCAATTTAAATTCTTCTAGGTAGTTACAGGAGAGGCAGAAGTTTCTCTTAAGCCCACTGCGTCTTGATTGCCTTCAGCTCAAAATAGTCCATGTCTAAGTGGCACACTTTGAGGATATTTGTTCTAAGGATATTTGAACTCCTTCAGTAAGCTGTTTATATACTAGGTATGTGTGTATATATGCATGTGTGTGTGTGTGTATATGTATATGTATACATATACACACACACACATATATGATCATTTTCCTGTTTATTTTGCTGAGACAATAAATAAACTGGACAAAAGTAGGAGCTAAATCTCAAAAACTGCTCTTACGGACCCCAACCAAACCATAATACCATAGATCTATACTAGGAATATATAGGAAATCAAAAGGAACAAAACAGGAATGCAAAAGTAACAAAAAGAACTAACACTGAACCAAAACACCCCCCTGGCATGATTAATAACATTGTTCTGTTCCAAATGAAGCCCAATGTGATTTGGACATGAGTATTGATGATTGTTAAGCATAGAAGTTTTTTATAACTCAGCTTTCTTTAGTTTGCCCATGTGATACATTTTTTTAATAAACTTTGAAAATGCTTCAACACTTCTAATTAATTATAAATCCACTGTCTGAAGAATACTAACAAGTATAGTAGCTATCACAGATTAATAACAATATGGTATCACAAGAGCTTTTATGCAGAAATTTATAGTAAAACTTCAATCAAAAAAGTATTCTCTTTTATCGGAGATAACTTCATTGATTTTTATGAAATATCAAATTATTTTGAAAAGGCATTTTTATATACCACTTAGCTGGAACCCTAAGTCTAAACACATACCATGTCTCTTTTCATTACCAATCCTTGGCCTTTCTGACAAATTACAACACTCTTCTTTGGTCGGTTCCAGACTAAGAAGGATTGACGACAATAGTTCCAGTAGCTGACTTTTGATAGTTGGTATCATAATCATCATAGTCATTATCATTCTCACCTCTATTATTATCATCAGAGATAACATATTTATCCTTTATTAAATGTCAGGTATAGATCAAATGTTCTACCTGCATTAGTTTGTTTATTTAATTTTCAAAATAGTCCAATGAGGTGGAAACTCAATAAAGCACAAGCCTTTGCATACTACTAGCTTTTCCCTCAATCTGGGCAGTTCTTCTCTTTGATCTTCCTCTGGGTATCTCAGATCTTAACTCAAATGACACCTATTCAGAGAAATCTTTCTTGTCCACTCTATCTAAAATAGCTTTACCCACAGGGCCCCTGGATGGCTCAGTTGGTTAAGCGTCCAACTCTTGATTTCAGCTCAGGTCATGATCTCATATACATGGGACCAAGCCCCATATCAGTCTCTGTACTGACAGTGCAGAGTCTGCTTGGGATTTTCTCTCTCTTTCTCTCTCTGCCCCTTCCCCATTTTCTCTCTCTCATTCTTTCTCAAAACTAAATAAATTTTCAAAAAATAAAATAAAACAGTTTTACCCTATCAATCCCTTTACTATCTTTTATTTTCTTCATAAGCATTTATTGCTAGCTGAAACTGTCTTACTCATTTACATATTAAACAGTTTAAGTATTTATTATCTGTCTACTCCTATTAGAATATAAGTTCCATGGTACCAAGGTCCCTGTCAATCTTATTGATGTTTTACCCTACACCTAGATCTAAGCCTGGCATTGGGTAGGTGCTCAAGAAGTATTTTTTCAGTAAATGAATGTTATCATTATCCTGATTTTTGTAACATGTGAAAACCAATGCTTAAACAGTTGAGTAATTTATCCAAGGTCTGTAGTTACCATAACTTTATATTTTTTGTCTACTTCAAGAAGGATTCATTGCATATGCAAGTCTCTAACTTTAGCAGATCAAATTAGCACATGTTCCTGGACCTACAGCTATCAAGCTTAATTTGAAATAAAGATTGGCACACATCTAAAATAATCTTGCCTATCCTCTTCATCCTGAGAATGAGTTAAATAAATGTGAACTTACACTAGTATGAGGGAGTAGAACCAGGAATGTATATAGAGCAAATGCAAATTTTGCAAGGTAATTAAAGTGGGCTGGAATACCTCAAAATACTGATAAACCTAAATTTAACAATGTTCTAAGAATATCCCTTTTTCTTCAAAAATTTTTACACATGGCTATTTAGCTTTTTCTATTTAAAAAAGTCTAAGAGGAAACTTCAATCAGAAAATATAATGCTTAATTACATAGTAATTCATGGCCAATATATTTACATTGAATTTCTTTTATTTTAATGGGTTGTTTTCTTTCCCTCAAGAATTTTTCATGATTGAATCTTGACCAAATAAAGTTCGTTTTCAAGCTGAGTTTTCACTAAATGGATAAAAAAGAAACTACAAAAAATTTTTGTGTATTAAGCCTTGGAAATTATATTTTAAATCAGACGCTTAAAAGATATAATGTATATCTCATGTAAATTTATTCCATTTTTAATACGGTAAACCACTATTTTAATATTATAGTCAAGACAAAATCTACAGTCCATTTGAAAGTGACTACAGAAGGTATTTCATACAATCTTAAAAACCAAAGGTATACACTAGGGAACAAACTCAAAAATAAGCTAGAATTCAGTTAATAGACAAATTCTATTAATAGGTACTCCCAAGCCATAAATTTCTCAGGTAAAATTGTGAAAGACTTTGAAATAGACAAGACTTATTTTTAGCTGTCTTGTCTAGGGTACCCTTCTGGATCGTCTTCTCCCTTTGAGCTATTGTACAACACTAAATTGTAATATGTAAATAGTCATGGAAGTTATTCTAATCCATAGGAATAAACATCATGTGTATTTGGAGATGCAAATGATTTTTGTTCAATTGATCTGAAAGTTCATGTCAACATTCCTGATGGCCCATGTGTGTGAGGTATTTTTAATTCTTTTTTGAACCAATGGGAACATTTTTCTGGTTCTCTTACTAACACTTAGATAGAAATCTTTGACACATGTTCATTTTATATTTGTATGAGAGTCACGAGTTTACCTTTTTTTTAAAAAAATTAACTTCTAACACAGTTATCCCTTCTTTATAAGCTAAACATTTAATTTTAATGGCAATGGATTTTCTGCTTTTCCATTTGATTTAGCCCAGACATCCAAAACTTGAGAATTCAGAGAAAATGCAAAGGGCATGTGTAAGGTAAGCAAGAGTCTAATAATATCAAACTACATCTGTAAACTGTTTATTACTTGGTTAGGTCATAACAGGCTTGATTAACATAGTATATACCACACATGGTTACAGTATAAGGCTTTAGAAAATTTAGTTCTTATCTCCAGTCCTCAAAGGAACATCCTAAACATTTTCTAACCCACTGCTGTTTTACTAATATAGTATAGAAATGTCTTTGCCTTTGCATATCTTCCATGTGCCTTAGGTGTACTAGTTAAACATTTAGAAAAATAAAAACTGCAGTACAACAGCCTTTGAGAAAGGAAAACTATATAGCCAATTCTTATATGGTGTATTATACTCAGTAGGAGCAGTAGTAGTTGTCGTTTTTAATGAATAAGTAAATGATATGACATAACATTTAAGAATGTGTTAGGGGAAGAAAATAATTTTCCATCTACCTTTCTGAGTCCTTGGCTAAGACCTTTTGTAACCAAAGACAGATTAACAAGAGATAAACAAAAAGAAGTTTATTAAAATGTATACCTCATATATATCTGAGAGTAACTCCCCAAGATAGCCTAAACCACCAACTTAAATACCATCTTTAGCCAAAGACAAAATTGAGTGGAGGCAGAGAGGCCAGTTATGGGGAGGTTACCAGAAAAAAACACAGTAAATAAGAGTAATGTTTATTAAACAGATTTGTATCTATGTCGTTTCCATTGATAATATTCTCTTCAGGTACAGAGAGGGAGACAATCTTATATATTTCTTTTATAAATATGAATTTCCTTTACCAAAGGGTAACTTCCACTCTCTTTTCAGAACTTCTTGTGTCTAGTGTTTCTCAAAATAATCAGCTTAAAAAATCTTTATACCAAAAAGGTACATTTTGGAGGGGCATATTCTGCTCCTCCTTATGTGCCACCCCAAAATATAGCATATTGATTATTTTGAGTTAAAGTAACTTAAGAAACAGCCAGTTCAAGAAGGATACTCTAACCCTCCTTTGTCCCCCTGAAAGCAGAAATAAATCTCCCATGTGAAAGGACCCTCCCTGTACTGGAAGTGTTGAAGGCATCCTTATCACCAGAAATAGGGAATTTAGCTCCGAGAAAGCTATATAAACAAACCTTGTTACTTCACTAATCTACTCCCCTAACCCCAAACCCCTTTGTCCTGTCAATTCTTCACAGATTTATTCTTTCTCTATCTCAAAGGTACAAAAGCTGATTGTTTTGGTCACTTCTTTGAGCCTTATGTCTCTGGGGCTTCTGTACATACAAAATTAAATTTGTTTTTCTCCTGTTAATCTGTCTTATGCCAATTTAATTATTCCACCTGCCAAAGAACCTAGAAAAGAAGAAGGGAAAACGTTTCCTTGCCTACAGCATATTCTGCTACCCTTAAATGAAAACCAAGGAGAATATTAAATCTAGTTAAAAACTCCGTACTCTTAAAACTCATGTTTAATGAAAGCCAATGTGACTTTCTTCCAGAAGTGCCAGAAAATGATAATAATTACAAATGCTTAATAATTCAAAGTTTTATATTATTAACTATATTCGTCCTTAAGGCTCTAGTTCATAAACCCATAAAGTTCATGGTTTTTTTTTTTTAACTTTCTATTCAGATACTTGAAGTAATCTTACTTGATCTTATTTTTGAGAGCAACTATTGTTGCTCTTGTTAGCAAAAGAAATTAGCTAACATTCTGAATTACAGGTCCAGAGTATCATCCAAACAACAGTAACAACAAACACAGTAATAACTAACACCTATATACCATTCACACTGAGCCAGATACTCTTCTACTCAAACACTTGACACATATTGTCTCACTTTCTTCATAAAAATCCTATGAGATAGGTATCGCTGTTATTTTATATAGTAGAAAACAAAGACCTGAAAGAGATTGTAACTTACCTACTGTTACACAACTAATAATGGTAGAGCCAAGATTCAAATCCAGGCAGGCTGTCTCCAGAGTGCTACTCCCCAAACTGCCTTTCACCATACCAGTTTTCCTTCACTCCTGCATCCACCTGCCTATTCTGAGTGGTTCTTATTGCTACGAGAAATAGTCAAGAGCAAAAGACAATGAAAATTCAAGGTCTGATTAGGAATGCACTGATTGCCACTGGTAGGCTAGAAAGATAGGGTCATTTACTGGTGTACAGAGAAATGAATTTGGAAGTCAGGAAGGCTAAGTTTCATTACTACTTTACTGTTTGATCTAAAGCCAGTAACAACCCCTGCTTTGTCATCTCTAGAGTGAAGACAAGTTACACTATAAAATAATTAATTATTCATCTAAAGATTGAGAAATGGTGTCAAGAATAATCTGAAATCCCTACCAGCCAAAAACTAGTTTATTCAGTTTAGTCTGAATAAATATATTCAGATGATTAGATAGTATATATCCCTTATATTTATCTAATTCAACGTCAAAATTCTCAGAACAAACATCAACTCAAAAATATTGTTGGTACCAAAGAGAGACCAGCCTGAGATTTACAATTTTCTTAAAATCATTGTGAGTGACTCAATTTAGAATTAAAGCTTTATTGATAATACATTAAGGATATTCACCATTGATATCTGAATTTGTATTCTGTTGAGTTATGGTGATAACCAGTTCTGTTCTTAGTTATGTTCTGCATATCATACTATTCTCTTTGAGAATAAGGAACTCACCAAGTTACCTATAAAGCAGCATAAATAGGCTTTTGATTTTAAGTGTTAATTATAATTCATTTCACCAACTGTGTAACCTGCTATAGTTCCAGCTTCTTTTAGAAGAAGTCAATACTGAGAAAGAAAAATTCTTCACATTTACCTAGAAATTAAGAAAGCTCAGTGGAATTTAAGATAATAATAATTCATGTAACAGTGGGGAAACAGTTACAAATAGTCCTCTGGAAAAGATTGTAAAATTGTATTGCTTACAGATACTGTGTGCCTGAAAAGGCTTATGTTATACATAGATAATAGCTTTGTTGCTCTTATCTGTGTTCACCACATGACTAAAAGTTCAAAAAATAATTAGTTGTGGATAAATACGTGTGTGTGTGTGTGTGCGTGTGTGTGTGTGTGTGTGGAAGTTCACGTTTTGTTAGGGAGTTTTAAATGTGATGACTTTTAATGATTATTCCATGTAATTAAATATCTAAACCAATGGGAAAAGAGCAAGTGAAGCAGAAACTTTTTATAAGCCTGAGCTCATAACTTTTTGATAACCATATTTCTTTTTGTTTCTTAGATGGGCTATTAAATGGGCAATTGGTTAATTTCATTACCAATTTTATATAATTGTTCTCAAAAAAAGAAAAACTTCTTTTATATATGATTTGCCAAAGAGCAGCAGATGGATGTAGGAGAGATTTCTTAGAGCAACAAAATCCTAGAGATAAAAGGAAGCTTGGAAATTGTCTATTTCAAAATTTTTTAACCTTTTTTCTCCTATGGAGCCATTTGGAAATCTGGTAAAGCCTACAGACTTCTTTTCAGAAAGTACTTTTAAATATATAAAATAAAATATGTACAATTACAAAGACTAATGAAATTAAAATCATAGAAATATCTATAAAAAACAAATTGTGTAATAATACTGCCTCTTTCAAAATGCACTAAATAACAAAATCTAGCAGCAAGTCATTACACTACTGTAATTTGAAATCTTGGTCAATATGAACAATATTTTAAGACATCCATAATAATTTGAAGTAATAGATCCTGCTAATATTACTATGGTTTGTCTCCTAAGCTCATAATGAAAGAAATTAATAAAATTTAATTAGGTTGGTGAATATAAAAATTTTAATTTTTTTCTCCATCCCAGTAAATGAACTCCTTACTTTTATCCACAGGTTCTCTCAAGGGCTCCTATCATCCTCAGTTGAAACCCCTGGAAACATTCTCATTTTGCAGATGAGGGAACTAAGTCCCATAGAATTAAGATAGCTTGAGTAAAATCATACAACACAGCATTAGATTAATCCTTGCAAAGGTAACTTCAGACTTTAACTCAGCCTTTTTCTGAAATTTTAGTCTAGAAATTGGCAATTATAGTCTGTCATTTGTCACTGACGCATGGCATGATATGGAGCAAATTCTTTATTGTCATTGTACCTCAGATTCTACCTAAGTAAATGTAAGTGACTTGAAATCTACATAAGGATAATAATAATGACTTAGACTTGTATTGTTCTTTTTCATTTATAATAGTTTTCACTTTCACAAACAATATCCTACTTACTTTTCCCCATTTTATGGATAAGAAAATTAAAACTCCAAGATGTTAAATGTCATGTCTGAGGTCACACAGCTAAGAATAGAAAAAACCAACATCAGAAACCATACCACTAGACTCCAGAGTATCATGCTGCCTTTCATGTCATAAAGCAAAACTCTGAGTTCCTCAGGTGAATATGTGTTGTGGTAATATAAATCTAATTAAATACAAATGAATTGTCATTAGGTTCAGATGAGCCAAATACTTGTACCCTAATTTATCCAGATAAAGTGATGAATGAATGGAACTATGGAAAGAGCTTTTCTAAACCAATTCTCCATTTTTGATATAAGAATTGAGATGGTAAAGAAATAGAATTTTAAAAGTCTGAGATTGTAGAGTTGTTGGCTTAATGTTGTTTAAATCAAACCTTTCTTTCCTTCTGTTTCTGGGTAGGCTGAAGAGGCAAGTAATCTAAGTACATGCCAATGAGGTCCTTTTTTCTGTCCTCTTAAGCTTTATTTTTATGAGTAAATGGTATTCAAAGAAGTTTGTTCTTTCAGAGGCAAACTGCTCTTAAATAAGTTAAGTAGGGTAGAAAAGTCAAAGTCAAAGAGCCAAACTACATCAAACATCTCTATCATCGCTGCCATTCTAGTGACCTCACCATATGAGATATAGAATGTCCTTTTCTCTTAGAAAATAAGGAGTCTGCTTAACCTGACCTAAAATTTTTGGTGTAGAATAACCGTTATTGGACTCCAAATGTCACTGTTTGATTAACCTTAAATAATATTAATAATGTGTTTTCCAAATTCTGAAGATCATTCTGTAGGGAATTCAGATATGTCTTAGCTATAATCCACATGCTTTCTTATATTACATTTCTTAATATGAGCCCACCCAGCTAAGTAAAAATCATTCTTAAGATAGTACAGGAGTGACTGTGATCATACTTGTACTATAAAAAATAAATTTTAATGTGCTGAGTTTGAAAAAAAACTATGATTACTACAAAATAAACATTAAGAATTAGCAAATGTTTACTCTGTACAGAGCACTATATTTGACATAGTAGGAAATATAAAGAGAATTAAAGCCATATCCTTTCCCTCCAAGAACCTGTAGTACATTTGGGGACCCACATCAATAATTGGAATATAAATAACTATGGTAACTCATAATATAAGTTCAGATAAGAGGCTTTAAGAATTTAGGTAAACCTAAAACTAGAATCTGGTGATTGATGGTTGTGCAACCATGGGGATTTATTACAATTCATCAAACTGTATACGTAAGATGGGTGAATTTTATGGTAGGTAAATTGTATTTCAATAAAGAAATTAAAAGAGTGTCCCAGCTAAGTGGGACACTTAGCTGGCTCAATAGGTAGAGCATATGACTCTTGATCTCTGGGTCTTGAGCTCAAACCCCACATTGGATGTGGAGCCTACTTAAAAATAAATAAATAAAAATTTGAAAAGAAAGAACTTAGGGAAAGAAGAAATAACTTCTGATTAAGGAACTTTTGGAATAGTTTTTGCAGCTGACACATTTTAAGCTAGATCTTAAAGGACAAGTAGTATTTGGATCAGAAAATAAGCAAAAGGTATTCCAGACAGAATAAATAGCTCATTTAGTCTAAAAGCTCAAGAGTACAAGAAATATTCTAGAGGAGCTAGTTCAGACTTTCCTGCAAGCCTTAGATTTTACATATTCTTTATAAAAGTTTTATATATAAGTTATATATATAAAACTTGCTTTCCTACCAATATGTATGGCCATATGGCTATGACATTTCCAAAGTTTTGGTCAATCTCTCTTGGAAAGCGTATAACTGTACATGGGTTTTATTTCTTTTGGGGGTTCAGAAAGAAGACTTTGCCTCCATTTTAGCTAATGATCAAGTTACAATGAGGAGGATATAATTATAATTATTTTACAACTGTCAGTTCCTCCACTGATCATAACATCATAACTGACATTTGTTTCTATCTTTATAGCTTAAAATCCTTGATACATGTCTTATTTCCTTTGAGCCCTTTAACAATCTTTATTTCCCCCGCAAGGAAATGGAGATTCAAGGAGGGCCTAGAGCCTAAAATAATAAAGACATGCTAAAGGGAAGGTCAGGATATTCTGGTTTGCTAAGAATAGATGAGGGAGAGGAAATGGTAATATAAGTAAATAATCTTTGCATTATTAAAACTCTAACTAAATTTCATGTCACATATGAATAAAAAAATAGATGAAGTTAACTATTATTATCAATAATAGGAAAGCAAAGTTGACGTTTTTTCTAAGGAGCTGATATACCCTATTGACAGGAACAACCCATGTTAAAATAAGTTTTGACAGTAGAGAAGAGTACATAGGAAATTTAGTAACAGTTTCTAAATAGGTAGTCTTTGTTGTGGTTTGTCTTTTAAAATGTAAGAAGATTAAAATTTAAATTATCTTTCTACACCATTGCCATAGAATTTCTCAAATTACATAAGTAAGCAGATATACAGAAGCTTAATTTCTAATTTAAAATGTGACTGCTGACCAGTAAAATGATGCTAAAAATAGAAAGATAAGGCTTTCTTAATGTCCATCAAAGACAACTTCTTTAGTTCTCGACTTTGACCCCATATGACCAACCGCTCAGAATTTTTCAGTATGAACCATATTGTATAGACTTATTCCTAATATTTGCAAGGAGAAAGAATACATATTAGCCTGGTGAGCAGCAAAATTGAGGCAGTTTTTATGTAACCTGAGTTGTGCTAACCTGCAATCAAATGTAATCTCCATTTTAATATTTATACATCTTTATATTGTTATGAATCTATTCTTAACATGGGCTTTATTTTATTTGTTTCTCTCCTCCCTCACTTCTGTGAAATGCAGAAGGGAAAGGATGTTTGTTATTCACACATTGTACCCCACTAACTGGTGTTACACATCTGGCTTCCACTGGAGAGCCCCTGACATCGCAGGGAACGGTGATCAAAATTCTACACACTAGCTTCAAGCTGGGGGCTCATAGCTACTGCAGCATTGAAGGGGGTCTTTTCCTGGCTTCTTTAAAATAAGCATGGTGATGGGATGGTTTAAGGGAAGAACACCTCTCAAATCACATGACCACTGCTGCGCTTCCGTGTGTCCTGCTTTCTTCATAACAGCTTGGCACTACATTTTTTCCCTGTATCTTAATGGTTTTGTGTGTGTACGAGTGGGATGGGGTGGGGAGACTTGTCAGTGGATGGTTATCCATTATGCATGCATCTTTCAGTGTTAGAGTGATGTGCCTTCCCTTATGTGTCACAGATTATAGTCTCACAGATTAAATATTCTGTGTTCCTGAGAGATTGGACTGTCTCTCTTATTGGTGTGAGATTCATGTGTTTTGATGTTTACCCCCTCAATTGTTCTTCATGCTGCATTAAACATAAGTTGAAATGTTCTCCCATAAGAGTTAGCTTTTCATGTTGGGCTGAAAAAGTCTTCATTTCTGTGTAGCAATTCATGTTATTATAACCTATGGCTTTCAATTGTACCTCCCATAATGAAGAGCTGACTTTAAACACTGTGCTATTCTTGTTATGACCTAAGCATAAGGTAAGTCACTTCTCTAACTGTATTTAAAGATTGTGGTTGTTTGTTAAAATTTTCTCAGCTTTGTTTAAAGCATTTTCACTTTTTTTCTTTACCATTATTACATGCTCTCCCCCCCTTTTGTTTTCTGTTTCATGGCTTAAGATTTCTACTGTACAATGTGATCTTCAGCAAAAATTATATTATACATGTAAACACATGTTGAAATAAATTAAATGAATTATTTGATGTCTGAAAGCAGTCTTGATTAGTAAATGAATACCTATGTTTTCAGTAAGTCTCTTGTGTTTTTCTTTTCCTCCATTGACTGTAATATAATAAATGCTGTTTCTAGACATTATTTTAGTTTAATTCCAGTTCAAAGGGGGTTAATTTTCAACACCATAAAGTTAGATGTTAATTGTAATAAAATAACATAATCCAATAAAATAAAGTAATAGATAATCGAACACCATACCTTTCATTTTTAATCCCCAATAAATTTGTATTAGGTCAAAATGTCAATTTTATTTTGTTTTTCAGACTTCCCTTTGTTTTTTGTTTTTTGTTTTTTGTTTTTCCATTGACTAAAAAGCCAGTGTAAGATTTAAAAAAAAAAAAAGCGAACTGTAAAACTTGGGACAAACCTGTGCTACCTTCTTTCTAATCCATATATATGAGAATAAGAACAGTAATCGTTTCTTGATTTTATTTTTTCAAGTAAATCCCATTACATTGTGAGTTAGGTAAAAATCTTCATATTGGGATTTTTAAAAATTAGATAAATATTGTAAAGGTGACCAGTTTCATGGTATAAGAGAGAGGGGCATCACTTTTGCATATATATTTTTAATATCTTAAAATTATTTTTCTCATTTTTTAATATATACTCAAGATCACCAAAGTAAAGAAGTTCATGTAATCATTGATTTTAAGTGATTTTCCTCAAATCTAGGTCAAATAGCCAGTGTAATGTAAATGAGAAAACATTGGTTACACTGCTGTTGGCAATTTGTGAACCAAAATGAATACTCACATTCCAGAAACTGAATTATTTTTTATCACCCAAATTTCTGCAAAATATATAGTTACGAACTCAGGTGCCACAAAACAAGACTTTGGGTTTCATTATTAAATTCATGCTATGAACATTTTTTTTAATTTTTTAGCCACCTAAAGTAGGAAGAGGGTTTTTTGTTGTTGTTGCTGTTTTGGTTTGGTTCAGCTTTTTGGTAAAGCTAGCTAGTTCTTCACCACCATTTCCATTTAGACATTATCTAAATCTGTTGAAACATTTGACGAGACAATTTGAACTACTCATCTGAAATGCTCTGTTCATTATAAATCTCTTGTTTCTATCCACACACTAGCTCCACTCTAAATTGGAAGGGCTTAAAGATGAACTCTGGAGGAATAGAGGCTACGACTTAAGAGTAACTATTACTGATCAAAGGAGCTGCTTTCCATTCGCAAACATTGCTTTGCGCTATGGGTTTGGGCTCCTTCTGTTTCTACATCTTGTTGAAGACTTTCTTGACTTCCATTTGACTTCCTTGAACTCTGTTTTTGTCTTTCAGCATTATCCCCTTTTTTTTCCTTCTCTCTCCCAGATTTTTCTCTCTATTAGCTTTCTCTTGTGTTCCCTGAACTGCTTTTAAAAATGTAGTTTAACTCTTTATTAAGCTTGTCTATTAATTTGTCTATTAGTGTTTGTTTCTTTTCTCCTTTAGGGCTGTAGTGGTATAGTTACACCTATTTTCATTCCATGGTGTACAAACTTGCTTATTTATTTTGCAGCAAGTTCATTAGAGATTCTTACTCTCTTAGAATGAATTTTCAATAAGAAATAGCAGAACATTTTGCATTCACATATTGGCTCCTTCTATAAACCCATACTTTCTTTTCTCTTGTCTAGACTTATTTCCCCAAACCTCTCTTTCTTCTTTTTCTTTTTCTCACTCTCATGTCTTTCTCCCTGTATTTTTGTTTTAAGTAGTCATTAATTATTTTCCTTTCCCATTTGGTCCATAATTGTTTTTCAATAGAACTTCTGAGTAAAAGAATGTAAGAATATTATCTCCCAGATTAGCTTCTTCATTCTAGTGTAGCTTATAACTAACTAAACAATCTGGGCCAAAAGGGAATAACTTTAACATCTGGAATTATTTTTCCCTTTTTTCCCCTTTTTTTGGTGTGTGTGTGTGTGTGTTTTTCTTGTGTGTATGTTTGTGATTTTTTTTTATTGTTGCTGTTTCTTTAAACATTAACAATTGTTCTTTTCAGGGAAGGACAACCATAACCCACCCTAAGTTGCAACATTTCTTTCATAAGTTGTTTCATTACAATAGTAGATTGTGTTAAGCAATAGAAATTAATTTGTTGTATATATATACATTTGGGGCAAGCTGCTGGGGAGTGGGAAAAAAGAGGTGTGCAGTTTAAATACAGTTTCCTCAGATATTAACAAACATGTATGTCATCCAATGTGGCTTTTGAATTCAACACTTTTGTAACATTTAAAAGAATGTTCTGCTTGGACATCAACTTTTTGCATCAAAGCATAAGGGTTTCTGATTGATAAACTTTATTCACACCTAAGAACTGGTAAATAAATGAGTTCAGTTTTATTGATTCCCAACAAAGCATCTTTCATAGCCAATATTATAACCAATTATTATAATCAGTAAGTAACAAAAGTCATTGGAATCACACATTAATATTATATATGAGGATTTCTCTGTTTTCCCCTTATCAATGTGTACAACTAAAATTACTACAATGGAATATTTTATTACAACTTTATTACCTGAATTGCATTATTAGTCTAGTCAAGAGTTATCACAGTGCCTTAAGATTAGGGGTCTGTATTCACACCCGAATACGTTGTAACATTTTTTTCCATATACTAATTTCAGTACACATCAATAAAAAATTGCCTTTGGTTTTGCCTCTGTGCCATTTATAATGTTGTACCCCCAGTTTTTTTCAGAAGTCTGCTCTTTCTTTACAGTAAGAAAAAGACAAAAAATAGGAAACAAATGTAATATATTTTTACTACTATGTTTTGATATCTGAGATACATTGAGCCTTTGCTCCTAAACCTCAGGAGCTTGCCCATTAAGTATGCATACATATCTGGCTATCTGTGTTTTGAGCCCTAAATTACTGAGTTTATGCTCTCTTTGCAGGTCCAGTCCAGGTGCAGCAGCAAGGAGAACATTCTCAGAGCCAGTAAGTATGCCATCATTTCAGATGGACTATAAGACTGTGGTTCAACAGGAAGGAGAGCTTTAAAATGTTTTGGTGAAAGAATGAAAAAGAGCATTTTGGGTCAGTTTATATAAATGTTAGGGTTTTTACCTCTTAAGAATATTATCAATATGTTAATGAATATTGCCTTCATTCCAGTTAGTTCTGGAAGCCTACACCAGAATTTTGATAGCACTTATAACTAAGATTGTAATGAGTTCCTCAATGATTCTGTGATTAGAACCCTCTTTAACTGCCCCACTGCCAAAAATCATTTGAAAATAGACTAACTGAAAATAATAATATAAATCCACTATAAGCATCTAACTTTAAAAAAAAAACAAGTGACTCTTAAGAGGAGTTGTAATCATCTTGTAAATACAAATTCATTCCTGAAATATCCTACTTTCACAAGCAGCATGTTTTCAAACATAGTGCCATGAAACAAGGATGAAGAAACCTTAATTTTATTTTTTTTGTTTGATCACTAATAACATTAACTTGAAAGTCCTTTAACTTTGTGTATTATTCATGTTTCTATCTTATAAAAAGGAACTGTAAATAGCTTTTCCTTACCTGTATCCTTGAAATGATATAACATGGGGAGGTTGTGCCTTAAAAGTTTGGGGATCCTAAGAGAAAAGTACTATATAAATGCTAATAATTTAATATTGTTCTCTGTCATTTAAAATTAATGACATCATCCTATCTTCTCCCTGATCTTTATCAAGAAATGAAGTTCAGGTGGGCCATACGTAACTAAATGGGTCTCTTGCATACCTACACCACTGGGAATTTTAGTAAACAGGATGATTTTCCAGTAGAATATCTGTATTTTTTTTAACTGTTACAAAAGTAATTGGAGAACTTCAAATAGATAAAAATGCATGTTTTGTTTTATTTTCTTCAGTGTAACTTTTTCCCATTTCTGTGTTGTGAATCTGTTATGTTAGCTTGAAACCATTGAGCTGGTAAGCAAGCACACTGCAATTACTTGCCCAGGACTTTTATATTAAAGTTGTATAAAAATAAATTGAAGCAAACAGATTTTACTGGTATACCACTGTAAGTTTCCACAACATTTGACAGACAAGTGACTTGAGGGAGGCTCTTCAATATAAGAAATGTAACATTCTGTAATCCCTTGCTAAGACCTAAGGTTGAGAGAAACCTGAGTCAGGGGAGTGATGATATAATATTCACTAAAATAAAACTATGCAGATAAATGAGCTTTTAAAATGACATTTCTGATGATTACTGTATGATTTCTATTTATTGTTGATCCCAAGATGATGATGGATCATTGATAGTGATTATGATGGTTAGGAACAAAAATAATTTCTTACTGACAACAGATTTCTTTGAATCTTCTTACACCTTTATCATGGATTTTTGTGTTGTTAGAACGTCTTTCATTTCAGTTATGTTCTTACTGGCTTATAGACTATTAATCACTTTGGATGGACGTCACAGTGGTCCAGGTTTTCCTGATCATGTTTTCTTAGGATGTCATAGTCATGTACATGGTCCATATAGCCATTTAGATCTATATAGAGACCCCATCCAACATTGTAACCTATCTATAAGTTTAAGGTCTTTCCTTTCAACACCACTTTAGTAACTCGTAGTCATGCTCATAGCCACACCCAAGGCTCTTTCATCACCATGAGCTATTCTACCTCTGAACTTTTTTTTTAATTTTTTTTAAATTTTTTTAACGTTTATTCATTTTTTGATAGAGAAAGACAGAGCGTGAGTGGGGGAGGGGCAGAGAGAGAGGAAGACACAAAATCCGAAGCAGGCTCCAGGCTCTGAACTGACAGCACAGAACCCAACACAGCACTCAAACCCACGGACCATGAGATCATGACCTGAGCTGAAGTCGGACACTTAACCGACTGAGCCACCCAGGCACCCCCTCTACCTCTGAACTTCTTAACTTCAATATCTAATTGCTTATTTAGTCTGCTTTAATCACCCTTAGTTTCATCCTTTGCCTTGTACTACTATATTGCAGTCATATAGACCTAATTAGCAGTTCCTCATTCTCCCACTGCTGTGTTCTGCCTCTATTCTTTTAGGAGTACTCTTTCCCCCACTGCATAAAGTATCCATTCCCCTTGTTTTCCTAGGAAATATTTTTTTTTAGATTTATTTATTTATTTTGAGAGGGGGAGCACAAGAAAGGGAGGGGCAGAGAGCTAGGATGAGTGAGAATCCCAAGGGAGAATCCCCAGCTAACAGCACAGAGCCTGATTACCAGCCCCACAGGGCTCAGTCCCACGAACTGCAAGATCATGACCCTAGCCAAAATCAAGAGTGAGACACTTAACCAACTGAGCCACCCAGGCGTCCCCTAGAAAACTCTTATTTATCCTTCAAGACTCCGTTCAAGTGTGAGCTCCTCGGAGTTCTCTCTCAGCAAGGTAACTATCATCATTTTTTCATTTATTTACTGAGTTGCCTACTCTTATGGAAAACATTTCCAAAATATTGTCAAGGGTGAAGAAAACTATACAAGTATACCTCAGAGATATTACAGATTTGGTCCCAGACCACTTACAATAAAGTGAGTATCGCAAAAAAGCAAGTCACATGTATTTTTTTTGTTTCCCAGTGCATAAAAAGTTTACATTATACTGTAGTCTAGTAAATATGCAGTAGCCTTACATATAAAAAAAATGTATACACCTTAATTTAAAAATACCTTATTGCTAAAAAATGCTAACCATTCTCTGAAATTTCAGTGAGTTTTAATCACTGATCACAGATCACCATAACAAATATAATAATGACGAAAAAGTGTGAAATATTGAGAGAATTGCCAAAGTGTAACACAGAGACATGAAGTGAGCAAATGTTGGAAAAATGGCACCAATAGACTTGCTTGATGCAGGGTTGCCGTATACCTTCAACTTGTTAAAAACCAAAAACAAAATAAAACAAAACACAGTATCTGCAAAGCACCTTAATGTGAAATACAATAAAACAAGATATGCCTGTAATCAACTTCTTTGTTAGCATACATAGAAATTTGTCAAAGCAAAACATCATCAACAGATCCTAGAAAAAAGAACAGTTATAACTTAACTTCTAAGATTAAAAGTTAGAGTTTTTCTAGAATTATCCAAGGAGGAGTTAACGTTGGTAATGTTTTTCTAAGTAAGAACTTTCCTTTGGCGCCTCAAAAATGTCATCAAAACAACCTGTTGATAATAAACCTGAGTTTATTCTTCCTGTGGTCTTTTAAGGTTTGCAGCGTAATTCCACCTTGACGGGAGTGTCCACACACACACACAACACCAAGCACTTTTCAGACACCAGCAGGATGTCCAAGAATTCAACTCAATTCTGACACCATCTACTCAAAAATAGCATCATATTCCACAGGTTAAGGATTCAGTCCTACAAGACTGCTGTCCATATTCCACTTCAGATGCCATTTTCAAGCCCCAGGCTGTTAACATGTGCTTCTGACCAACTGGCTATAGATTGAAAGTTCCAGTGACCTCCTCCTTAGGTTTCATTAATTTTCTAGAGTGGCTTGCAGAACTCAGGGGAGCACTTACTTTCATTTATCAGTTTACTAAAAGATACGATAAAGGCTACACATCAAAAGCCAGATAAAGAGAAACATAAGGCAACGTCCAGAACAAAGGAGCTTCTGTCCTTGTGGAGCTTGGTGCCTGGCTCTGAGGCACATGGAAGCATGCTAGCTCCCCAGGTGTGGAAGCTCTCTGTAAAAGAAGGACCCAGAAGCTCTTCTTCTTGGGTTTTTATGACGACTTCATTACATAGTCATGATTGACTAATTCATTGGCCACTAGCTGATTCAACCTCAGAGGCTGGGGGAGTAGGACTGAAAGTTCCAACCCTTTTTTTTTTTTAATGTTTATTTATTTATTTTGGGAGACAGAGCAGGGAAGGGCAGAGAGAGAGGAGAGAGAGAATCTCAGGCAGGCTCCGCACTGTCAGCATAGATCCTTATGCAGGGCCCAAAATCACGAACCATGAAATCATGACCTGAGCCAAAATCAAGAGTCAAATGCTCAACCAAATAAGCCACCCAGGTGCCCCTGAAAGTTCCAGCCCTTTAATCACATGAAAAATCACTTGGTCCTCCTGGAAACGAGCCCCTGCCTTAGGATGGGGTCTAAAAGTCACCATGATTAATAATAAGATACTCATTTCATCCTAAGGCTCTGAGGTATTCTCAAGAACTGTGGATGAAGACCAAATATATCTGAGGAATATATTTTGGTCTTCTGAATGAACAAATATATATTTCTTATAAATTTTATATCACATACGATACGGGAGAATACCACTTCAACAAAATCATAGTCTCAACTAATACTTTCTCAGAAAGGGAAGGACAAACTCAGGATACCTAGGAGATTTTTTATTTAAAGCAGATCTTTTAATGTAAAGCTTGATTAAAATTAAGGATTGTTATATAATCATCTCAGAATCATGGACATAGCAAGGCAAGGGATTCTGAGAGTCTTGGTATGTAAATTGTCTTTTGATAATTTCTATTTTTTAGAGTTTATTTATTTATTTTGAGAGAGAGAGAGAGAGATAGAACAATGGGGGAAGAACAGAGAGGGAGAGAGAGAGAATCTCAAGCAGACTATTTAAAAAGTTCTAGAATGAGTAATGAAGTTACTTGTAACTTCTGTCTTTTAGGAGAGATTTTTCTGGAGTAGTGAAGTTATGTTAATAAAGACAATGGAATAGTAGTTATGCTAATAAAGACAGAAAGTTGTGTACTTATAGATGATTTCAGGTATCAAGGTTATCCTTGTGGTCAGTCTTCAGCCTGATGTCTGAGGGTGTCATCAGTCAGTCAATCCAGACCTTTACTAAGAAATCACAATAGTAGTCAACTGTCTAGAGAAGTTGTCTCAATCTTCATAGGTGTCAAGTTCTCTTGTGTTGACTGTTGTTATCAGATGATCATTTATTGAGCCATCTGATGAGACAGCAATTGTATAGCAGCACTTAGGACTGGGGAGATCACATATCTGAACCCAGCTACACAAATGTGAGACTTATGATCAGAGTTTGTAGTCCTTTTTCTCAGCCAGGAGATAAAAAATTAAGCCACAACAACTATATACCCAACAAAGTAGATAACCTAAAATATATGAAAAAATTATTAGAAACAACCAGCCTTTGAATCATGAAATAGAAAATCTGAACAGACTGATTGCTAGTGAGGAGATTGAATTAGTAATCAAAAATCTCCCAATAAAGAAAAACCAGGGGCACCTGGATGGCTTAGTCAGTTAAGCATCCGATTTTGGCTCAGGTCATGATCTCCGGTTTATGGGTTTGAGCCCCGTGTCGGGCTCTGTGCTGACAGCTCAGAGCCTGGAGCCTGCTTCAGATTCTGTGTCTCCCTCTCTCTCTGCCCTTCCCCAGCTTGGAGACTGCCTCCTCTCTCTCTATCTCTCTCTCTCTCTCTCTCTCTCTCTCTCTCAAAAATAAATAAACACTAAAAAAAATTAATAAAAAAAAAAAAAAAAGGAATAACCGGGACCAGATGGCTTCCCTGGTGAATTTTACCAAACCTTTAAAGTAGAATTAACGCCAATCCTTCTCAAACTCTTACAAAAAATTTTAGAAAAGGGAACACTCCCAAACTCATTTTATAAGGCCAGCATCACTCTAATACCAAAGCCAGGCAAAGACAACACAACAAAAGAAAACTACAAGCCAATTGTCTTGATGAATATAGATTTAGAAATTCTCAATAAAATACTAGCAAACTGAATTCAGCAGCACATTAAAAGAATCATTCACAGGACTCCTGGGTGGCTGTCAGTTGAGCATCTTGGTTTCAGCTTGGGTCATGGTTTTATGGTTTGTGAGTTACAGCCCCAAGTCGGGCTCTGCTCTGGCAGTGTGGAACCTGCAGACTCTCTCTCCTTCTCTCTCTCCCCTTCCCCTACCTGCACTATCCTTCCCTCCCTCCCTCCTTCCCTCTCTCTCTCTCTCTTTCAATAAATTAAAAAAAAAATCATTCACTGTGATCAAGTGGGATTTATCCCTGGAATGCAAGGATAATTCAATACACACAAATACATAAATGTGATGCATTAATAGAATGAAAGAAAAAACATAATCATCTAATAGACAGAAAAAGCATTTGACAAAATTCAACATCCATTCATGATAACCTCAACATAATAAAGGTCATACATGACAGGCCCACAGCTAACATCATACTCAGTGGTAAAATGTTGAAAATTTTTCCTCTAAGATCAGGAGCAAGACAAGGGTACCCACTCTTTCCACCCTTATTCAACATAGTACTGGAAGTCCTAAAGAGAGCAATCAGGCAAAAGAAATAGAAGGCATCAGAATTAGAGAAGAAGTAAAACTGTCTATATTTGCAGATGACATGATTTTATCCTTAGGAAATCCTAAAGACTCCACCAAAACCTGTTAGAACTAATCAATGAATTCAGTAAAGTTGTAAGATAAAAAATTAACTTACAAAAATCAGTAGCATTTCTATACAATAACAATGAAATTATCTGAAAAATAAAGAAAGAAAATAATCCCATTTATACTAGCATCCAAAACAATAAAATACTTAGGATACATTGATAAACGAAATTGAAGAAGATACAAATAAATAGAAAGCTATCCCGTGGTCATGGATTGGAAGAGCTAATATTATTAAAATGCCCATACTACCCATAGCAATCTGTTGATTCAGTGCAATCCCTATCAAGGTTCCAACAGCATTTTTTACACAGTAGAAAACAAAATATCCTAAAATTTATGTGGAACCACAAAAGACCCCAAGTAGCCAAATCTACCCTGAGAAAGAAGAACAAAGAGAGAGGCATCACTCCCTGATTCTAAGCTCTATTATAAAGGTATAGTAATCAAAATAGTGTGGTACTGTCATAAAAACATATACATAGACCAGTGAAACAGAAACAGCCTAGAAATAAACCCATACATATATAGCCAACTAATACTTGACAAGGGCATCAAGAATAGTCAATGGAGGGGCGCCTGGGTGGCTCAGTCGGTTGAGCGTCCGGCTGCGGCTCAGGTCACGATCTCACAGTTTGTGGGTTCGAGCCCCACGTCGGGCTCTGGGCTGACAGCTTACAGCCTGGAGGCTGCTTCGAATTCTGTGTCTCCCCCTCTCTCTGCTCCTCCCCCACTCATGCTCTGACTCTCTCTCTCCTTCAAAAATAAATAAAAACATTAAAAAAAATAGTCAATGGAGAAAAGATAGACTCTTATGATAAATGGTGCAGGGGAAAATTGGATATGCAAATGTAAAAAGAATGAAACTTGACACCTGTCTTAACGGCACTTAAAGAATTAACTCAAAACGGATTAAAGACTTAAATATAAGACCTGAAACCATGAAATTCCATGAAGAAAACATGGGAAAAAAGCTCCTTTACATGGGTCTTGGCAATGATTTTTTTGGATATAACACCTAAAGGACAACAAAATTAAAAAAAAAAATTTTTTAAATAGGGTATCAAACTAAAAATCCTCTGCAGAGTGAAAGAAATGATCGGCAAAATGAAAAAACAATATAAGGAATGGGGAAAAAATTGCAAACCATATATCTGATAAGAGGTTAATATCCAAAATATATAAAGAACTCATGCAACTCAATACAAAATAACAATAATAATAATATTCCAATTTTTTAACTGAGCAAAAGACCTGAACAAACATTTTTCCAAAGATATACAAGTGGCCAACAGGTACTTGAAAAGCACTCAACACTTCGTAATCATAAGGGAAATTTTCAAAACCACAAGGAGATATCACCTCATGCCTGTTACAATGGTTATCATCAAAAAGATAAGACATAACAAATGCTGGAGAGGATGTGGAGAAAAGAGGACCCTTGTCCTGTTGGTAGGATTGTAAATTGGTACAGCCACTATGAAAAAACACTATGGAGGATTTTGACTCTTAAATCAAGACCCACTTTTCCCACCTCTTTTAAAAATTAAGTTATCCAACAGTCTTTTTCTGAGAAAAGAAACAGCTGTGCTGACAGCTCAGAGCCTGAAGCCTGCTTCAGATTCTGTGTCTCCCTCTCTCTCTGCCCCTCCCCTGCTCATGCTCCCTGTCTCTCTCTCTCTCTCTCTCTCTCTCTCTCTCTGTCAAAAATAAATAAACATTAAAAAAAAATTTAAGTTTGGTTACAAAAGCTAGTTCCCGGGGCACCCAGGTGGCTCAGTCAGTTACAGCTCTGACTTTTGATTCCTGCTCAGGTCATGATCTCATTGTTCATGAGATCAAGCTCCACATTAGGCTCTGTGCTGTCACACAGAGCCTGCTTGGGATTCTCTCTCCCTCTCCCTCTCTGTCTCTCTCTCCCTCTGCCCCTCCCCTGCTCACGCTCACTCTCTCTTTCAAAATAAATAAATAAACTTATTAAAAAAATAAAAACTAATTCCCACCAAAAAAATCCCTGAGAACCTTTTCGTCTAGGTATGATCTAAGAGGGGATTTTGGATTTCCATCTCTCTAGCCTATTATATACTTTGTCATCTGAAAAAGTCACCTAATAGTTGAGTCCAGTTATCCAGGATAGCAATGGATTCATTACAAGGAAGTAGAACCAAAAAAATCTAGGTGGCTACCAAAGAAAGATGTGTACAAAACTAGTTTGATTGTATGCTTTAGCTAGTTTACAAGTAAATAATAGCTGGGTACTAGACACATACCAATGAATAATTAAAAATGCAAAAAGCAATATTAAGAATAGGGCAATATAGATGACATGGTTAAAAGAAGCCTTAAACTAGGAGGGCAGGGAGGGGCACACAGGATGGGGAATAACAATGAAAATAAAGAACCAAAGAATGCATATTAAAGCATGGTAGTCAGTTGTGTTTGTTCTATGGATCTTGGGTAGAAGCTCTCTATATCTCGTGGTCACAGGCCTTAGTTAGAAGATGTCTCTTTCAGAGGACTATCTGCCTCTAGAGGGTTCCTAAAAACACCCCAGCTTTTCCACAAATTCAAGAATGGATTATTTCTGAGACATGAATACAAAAATCAAACCTTTGGAGTTGCATTGCTGTGCTCATTGTTAACAGTACCTTATAAGGTCATCTAGTGGGGTACCAGAGCTGTCTTTCTCTGATGTCCCTTCCAAAAGACCATGTCTCTGGATTTTAGGTCGTGCAAGGATTGTTTAGAAGAGTATTGAGGAAAGACAGTTCATACTTGTTTATGAGACTTGGACAGCAGGAATAATCCCATGCAATAATTAGCTCTATCTGCTTCTCAGTGTGGAATTTAGAATCAAAGGTGATCTTCCTACATATATGGACTGGCCTATTACTAATTCATGTGGGGGAGTTCATGAACCCCAGAAAGACTTGAGATCTCATTGGCATTAAAGATAATACCTTAGACCATGGAAGTACAAGAGTCTTCTAAGAGCTTAGCTTATTTAATTTTCAAAATTATATTTCTTCTCTCTACCTTTCCTGAAGATTGGGGGTGAGACTGACAATAACATATTTAAGTAAGTGGGAAGGCTTTACAAAACTCTTTAGTAATAGACCCAGTAAAATGGATGCCTCCATTACTAGAGAGGTCATGGAGCCTGTGACCCTAGGCTGGGAACACAAAATCAAGAAAATTTTGCTACTGGTAGCGTTGTAGTTGATGGTCAAGGAAAGACTTCAAACATCCCAAGAACAAGCAAAGAATGATCAAGGCGTATTCAAAACCCACTATAGAGACTAGTGTTATATAATCTATTTAGAGGTGTTTAAGGAGGCCCTGAGGTTTGGGCTTTTGTCCATGTTCCACCTTTAGTTTTACCAGGATTATGTTGGTGACAAATGAAATATAGTAAAGCTTTCCCATCGATGTAAAGTATGTACATTGGCAAATTTGTTCTTTCACTGGTATGTAATTTCATGTAAAATTTTGACAAGATTCCATTTGAGGTCTTTCAGTGCTACTAAAATAGCCAGTAGTCAATTTACATTGAGAATTCTCCTAGTACCTCTTTTCTGATTTCAGAGCTGGCTTTTAAACCAAACAGTTGGTCCCTTGGGGTATTCTGAGTTCTATAATCTTAGTGAAGGCTGTCTGTCAGTCTGGCATGATTAATAATCAAAACATTTCCTTTAGCCTCTATATTATCTCCTTCTGTTTGAGCTCCTATTTTGTATTATCCACTTCCTCAAAAAGCATTAGAGCATTTAAAAGTTCTGTAATTTGCTAACCATTCTTAATTAGGATTCCTGCTGAGGTCAAAAACCCACCTTATTTCCAAAGCATTTCAAAATCATGGAATAACCCAAAAGCATATCTACTATTAGTGCATATATTAACCCTGTTATCTTTAGGTAATGGAAATCTCCGCTGTGCTCACAAGAGTTCTACCACCTGGACAGATTTGCCTCTGGCAAAGAATCATTCTTATTCTAGGGATGAAGTTTTATGACAATTAGGTAGGAAGTTATTGAAGAGCTCATTTTAACTCACAGAAGCCCTGCTCACGTTTGGCACCCAAGGAAGAGGTTCAGTTTCTGAGAACTTGGTTAAGTCTTATTTTGGCATGGCAGTTTGAGAAAAGTTGAGAACTTATTGCCTGCAATAAGTCAGTGAGACTCAGGAATCCTTTTAATTATCTCTTAATTACTGTCATGGGAAAGTTTTATAAAGTCCTTACTCTGTCGGGAGTAGGAAATTTACTTCCTTGAAACAAAGCATATTCTAGCTAATGACCTTATAGACAAAATTGTAATTTCTCTTTGGAAACTTTATTTTCTTTGTGCGTTAAAACCGTAAGTAGATAGATGGAATCAGTCTTAGAGGTCACTCCATCTTTAGAACACAACAAAAAGTTATCCACATATTGAATAAAAGTACAATCCCAGGGAAATAGAGTCCTTTAGGTCCTGGTTGAAAATTTGTGAAAAGTAGGAGAGTATTTCAGGAAACCTTTGGAACTTAACAGTCTAGGTATATTGTTGATTTTCTTAGGAGAAGGCAAACAAATATTGACTATTTTGACCTAAACGGTCATTAAAGAAAACAAAACATAAACCTACACCATCAAATATGCAGCCTCAGGAGGCAGTGAAGATAAAAGAGGTTTAGGGATGGGTTCTATGTGAAAAAGGGAAATGACTGTTTTATTATAGGCCTGACATACTAAACAAATCCATATCTCCACCCACTGGGCTTTTTGATTGGAAGGATAGAAGTGTTACAAGAATAAGGACAAAATATGTCGAATCTTTTCTCTATTTACTTTCACCTACCAATTTTAGTGCTTCTTTAGATTTGGGTTTAAGAGAGCATTTTGTACTTTGGAGTAGAGGTGTGGATGGCTGGTTTGAATCTTAATATATTCAGCCCCAGTAATTCTCGCTGTATTAGTTTAATTTTTGCCCACAAAGTGAAAAAGTTCTGGCATTTCCTTGAGATTTTCAATTTGGGGTTGATGTAGACACAAAGGTACTGGCAAATCAATACCCAAATTAGCTATAATCTCATTGCAAAAAGGGGAGTCCTTGGGGCACCTGGGTGGCTCAGTAGGTTAAGCATCCAACTTCATCTCAGGTCATGATCTCGCAGTTCACAACTTCGAGCCCCACATTGGGCTCTGTGCTGACAGCTCAGAGCCTGCAGCCTGCTTCAGATTCTGTGTCTCCCTCTCTCTCTGCCTCTACCCCGCTTGTGTGTGTTCTCTCTCCCCCTCTCTCTCTGTCTCAAAAATAAGTAAACATTTTTTAAAAAGACATAGGGAAGTCCTAAGGGATTTCAAGGAAGAGACCATCAGGAGAATATTTAATCTAGCAATTTCATTTATACAGTACACTCCTATCAAGTTAGCAGGTATGATATCACAGAGGAGGGAAGTATATTCCTCTGTTAAATATCTAGGGCATACAGTGATGAATGGAACTATCAGAGGATTATTAGAGATGCGCACCAGTACATAGTTTTTTTACTTCCAGTGGAGAGATCATGTAACAGTGATAGAGTTTAAGGTTGATACTATATGCCCTGTATCAATAACAAAAAATTTTATAAGGTTGCCCTTGAGAATTTAGAGAAATTTGTCCCTGGGAATTTAAGGGTAGAACAAAAAACTGGGCACTTGATTCTCCCTCAGAGCACCTTCATTAACTTACTTCATTTTTTTTCCCTTTAGTTTCTAGATAAAATAGTTCTTTTTTTCAACATCCTTTTTATATATAGTATCTATAAGTATCTTTATCAAAAGATTCCTCCTTTCAGGATTTAAAAACCCTGATAGGAGCATCTACTTGTTTTTATCTGTAAGGCCATCCATTAATTGAGTTTTTTGTTGTTATTGCTCTAAGACTCAAAATACTCAGCAGGATGCTAGAAGTCTGGCAATGGTATTATTTTCCATATTAGTTTTTGCTTACATACAAAATCCTCTATTTTTGTCTTAAGACAGTTTACAAAAAAAACTAGGAGAGAGTTAGGAGTCACATCTACTTTAAGGTCTACTCCTGAGTGCTATCTAAAGGTGTTAAAGAGCCTCTCCCTGAAATCTCCAATGTTCTCATCCTTTCTTTGCCTATAAGACTACATCAGAGCCCAAACTACTTTCTCAGGAAAGACTTTGTAAATAACCTTCAAAAGACCTTGAGCAACTTCTATAGCTTTTCTAAACCCCTCTGGTTTCTTATGCAAGTCAGGTTCTTCCTTTTCTGCCTTTCCTATGGAATTTTTTTGCATCTCAAGCTTCTACTAGATATGAACTAAATGTTTTAGATCTGGAAGCCCTGGATTATAAACTTTTAGAATTATTCTTTCTCTGCAAATTTCATTCTATCCTTTCTAGGCTTTGGAAAATCATTGATAATTCTCAGCTCAGAGGAAGAACAGGGCTTAAAATCAACCCTAGGGGGCATTTTTCTGTTCTGAAGGAAGTTCAAGAGGTAACTGAGCTTTGGAAGTTCTGGCCAGCCAAAAGGAAAGGGGAGTGGAGCAGAGGGAGAGATGAGGCAGAGGGGAATGGGGCAGTATAGGATGAAGAAAGAGAAATAGTAGAATAAAATCCATGAAGTTCAAGATGTGATTTTGGAGGATCTAAAAAAGACATTGTTTAAAGTTTTTCACACTTTTAGTTTACCTTGGCCAAGGAATTTCTTGGAGCCAATTTTTGAATCTTAATTTCTTTTGGATATTTCCTCATATAATAAAAAAAAATCCAGCCCATTGGATGTTTGGGATTTTGTTCCTTTTTTGTTATATAGCATCTCTCAAATTATTTTATTTTTTCTCCAAATTTTTATTTAAATTCTAATTAGTTAACATATAGTGTAATATTGGTTTCAGGAGTAGAATTTAGTGATTCATCACTTACATATGGCACCCAGTGCTCATCATAACAAGTGCCCTCCTTAGTAGCCATCAATTATTTAGCCCATTCCCCACCTACCTCCCTCCATCAACCCTCAGTTTGTTCTGTATCATTAAGAGTCTCTTATGGTTTGCTTTCCTCTCTCTTTTTTTTTTCTCTTTCCCATATGTTCATCTGGGTTTTTTTTCCCCTAAATTCCACATAAGTGAAATCATACAGTATTTGTCTTTCTCTGACTGACTCATTTCACTTAGCATAATACACTCTAGTTCCATCCACATTGTTACAAATGGCAAGATTTCGTTCGTTTTCAAACAATTTTGTCTAAATTGAAAGTTCCCCAAAGTGGCCACTGTAACTCTAAATTATCCTTGGTGAAATTAAAGATAAGTGCAAAACTTCAGGTTATAGCATAACTACATGTAAGAAGTAGGAGTCTGGCCTGAAGGAACATAGATTTAGATTTAGACTAAGATGGGGCGCCTGGGTGGCTCAGTCGGTTAAGCGTCCGACTTCAGCTCAGGTCACGATCTCGCGGTCCGTGAGTTCGAGACCCACGTCGGGCTCTGGGCTGATGGCTCAGAGCCTGGAGCCTGCTTCCGATTCTGTCTCCCTCTCTCTCTGCCCCTCCCCCGTTCATGCTCTGTCTCTCTCTGTCTCAAAAATAAATAAACGTTAAAAAAAAAAATTTCTATAGATTTAGACTAAGACAAACTTGAAAACCTGTGAATAATCCAGCCAAGAATGTTGCTGGGCACCTCATGTGCCAGGCTTCCAAAATCTAATGGCTGTGCTGTCCCACTACAAACTGACATATTTATAGTTCCAGAACATGGAAAGGTTTGATAGAGACCTTTCTCCAAAAACCAGACTGTCACTAATAAAACAAGAACATGGAAACTTCTCTGACATTGATGAGTGACCCAGGGCAAAGTTTATCTAAAGGTCACAACTTTAAGAAGAAACCTGAACCTCTCAATTCTGAAGGCCAGTAAGAAAAAATAGACTTACTGGGACTATGTCCATCTTTTTCCAATGAATTGTCCCTTTACAGAGGTATAACAACAAAAAATAAATAAGTGAATGAATGAATGAATGAATGAATGACTAGAATAGACAGATAGTAATGTGATAAGTCACATTTCCACCAAGGATAAAAGCTCTTTTATATATCTGGTCTGATTATCAAAGAAGTCCTAAAAATGCTTTCTTATTCCTCGGAGACAAAATTAACTTAGCAATTGGAGAGCTGAAAGAAGAATCAAGAGTTCAAACTAATGTGAGACTTCCTTAACTCATTGTAGTAATTGGAGACACTCCCATTCTCTAAAGCTGGAGGCTCAGAGGCCTCAGAGGAGCTTGCTGTTACCAAATCAAGAGTCTTGGGCTTTGTTAAGAAGGAGGTCAGTCTTGACTAGGTCTCTCTGTGGCTTCTATGTTTGTTAAATGCTAGCTCCCCACAAATAAGTTTTTATAATAAAAGAGAACACCGTTAGTAGCATTTCAGCATGAGTTCAACTTTGAGGTATTTTAGGATGTTTTGAAACTAGGTTTAAGTTGAGTTTTTCATTGTGGCAGTTTGGTTAGAATTGGGTAAAATCATGATAAAATAGGTTAGAATTGGTGGACATAGCAAGGCAAGGATTTTGTGTGTGTGGTGTGATTTTTTTTTTTTTAATTTTGGCCATATTCTGCAGAACATTTGCATTTAAACAAAATTAAAACCTGAGCAAAACTCAAGTTGAACAAAGAGCCAGTGCTAACTCCAGGAGATCCACAGGATTAAAGACAACATATTAAAATTGTGATTTGAAAAAAAAAAAATTTTTTTTTTAAAAAAAGGGGGGGCATCTGGGTGGCTCAGTCGGTTGAGCGGCCGACTTCGGCTCAGGTCACGATCTCGCGGTCCGTGAGTTCGAGCCCCGCATCGGGCTCTGTGCTGACAGCTCGGAGCCTGGAGCCTGTTTCGTATTCTGTGTCTCCTTCTCTCTGACCCTCCCCCGTTCATGCTCTGTCTCTCTCTGTCTCAAAAATAAATAAACGTTAAAAAAAAATTTTTTTTTTTTTTAAATTGTGATTTGAACACATTGATTTGTGGTGTATTAGCTCGTTTAACTACTACCTTAACACGTCAGCATGCATACCCAGGAAGTAGAGAAGGCTTGTGTTAACCACAACCTAACCAACTACACAGAGATAAGGAGTTATATTTTTCATTCCAAATCTGAAATGACTGAAACAGTTCATTTCATTTTATTCTTACTCATATTCCACTGGAGTCAGATATGAAGTACCATCTTCTCTTCTAAGAATGAAGTCTTCATGTTTCAGATGCTATCTAAACTATTGTAGGAATACAGGGTATGTAATTTCTCTAATTAATAGGTTTATTTAGTTTCTGGAACATCAAATGACTTACCATGGCTCCCAAAGTCCAAACAGAGCCAGTTATCAGTGTCCTTTCTTTCAATTTTTTTTAAAATTAAGGTGAAATTCACATTAAATAAAATAAAGCTTTTTTTTTGAGACAGAGAAAGAGAAGGGTAGGAGCAGAGGGAGAGATAGAACTTTAAGCAGGCTACATGCTCAGCACAGAGCCTAACACAGGGCTCAATTTCATGACCTAAGCCAAAACTGAGTTGGACATTTAACCAACTGAGCCACCCAGGGCCCCAAAAATAAAGCATTTCAAAGTAAACAACTCAGTAGTATTTAGTACATTTACAATGTTGTACAATCCCCACCTCTATGTAGTTCCAAAACCTTTTCATCACCCCAAAAGGAAATCCCATACCCATTAAGCAGTTACTCTCTACTCCCTACTGCCCCCAGCCCCTGGCAACTACTAATCTTGCTTTTTTCTCTGAAGATTTGTCTATTTTGGATGTTTTATATAAATGGAAT
Organism: Panthera tigris; assembly: GCF_018350195.1. Lineage (NCBI taxonomy): Eukaryota > Metazoa > Chordata > Mammalia > Carnivora > Felidae > Panthera > Panthera tigris. The sequence continues at coordinate 112,395,439 of NC_056665.1, forward strand.
CATACAATTCCATATAAATATGTGAAGATTTTGTCTAGCTTCTTTTGCTTAGCTTAATATTTTTGAGGTTCATCCATGTTGTAGCAAAAATCAGTATTTCACTCCTTCTTGGAAGGAGTAAAATTCCTGCATAAAATTCCATTGTGTAGTTAATACATTTTGTTTATGCATCTGTCAGTTGGCGAACATTTGAATGTTTCATCTTTTGGCTTTTGTGAACAATGCTGCTTTGAACATGCCTGTACATGTATTTGTTCGAGTATCTGTTTTCAGTTCTATTCGGTATATACCTAGAAGGTGGAATTGCTGGTCAGATGGTAATTTATGTTTAACATTCTGAGGAATTGCCAAACTATTTGCCACAATGGCTAAACCATTCTACATTCTCAAGAGCAGTATCCAAGGATCCCAATTTTTCCATATCCTTGCCAAAACTTACTTTATTTATTTTTTTTTTTTACAGCCATTCTAGTAGGAGGAAAGCAGTATCTCATTGTGATTTGCATTTCCCTAATGAGTAAAAATGTGGAGCATCTTTTCATATACTTGTTTGCCATTTGTATCTTCTTTGGAGAAATACCTGTTCTAGTTCTTTACCCAATTTTTAATTGATTAGTTTGTCTTTTTGCTGTTGATTATAAAAGTTCTTCATGTATTCTGGGTACTAGATCCTCATCAGATATATTATTTGCATATATTTTCTCCCATTCTCTAGGTTGTCTTTTCACTTATTGGTAATGTCCTTTGCACAAAATTTTTTTAATTTTGATGAAATTCAATTTATCTAAGTTTTCTTTTGTTGTGTATGCTGTTGGTATTCTATCTAAGAAATCATTGCCAAATCCAAGGTCATGATGCTTTACTCCTATGTTTTCTTTTAATATGATTTTAGCTATTATATTTAGGTCATTGATTCATTTAATTTTTCGTATATAGTATGAGGTAGGGATCCAACTTCATTCTTTTGCATGCAGATATTCAGTTGTCCCTGTGCCATTTATTGAAGACACTGTTCTTTCCCCTATTGAATGGTCTTGGCACCCTTGTCTAAAATCAGTTTACCATAGATACATCAATTTATTTCTGGACTCTTAATTCTATTCCATTGATCTATATTTCTATCCTTATACTGGTCTTACACAGTTTTGATTACTGTAGCTTTGTAGTAAGTTTTTAAATTGGGAATTGAGAGCCCTCCAACTTTGTTCTTCTTTTTCAAATTGTTTTAACTCTTAGAGTCCGTTACATATGAATTTGAAGATTGACTTTTCCGTTTCTGAAAAAAAGAAAAAAGCCATCAGGATTTTGATAGGTATAACGGTGAATCTGTAGATTGTTTTGGGTAGTATTGCCATTTTACAATACTAAGTCTTCTGATCTGTCTTCCTTTAGATCTTAATGTGAGGCTCACTTTTTATATCTCAGGTGTTTGTACATTTTCACAATGAAGTAGCTATGACATGTAAGTATCTGGTAGAGATTCCACGCCCAATCACAAAGTAACCTATGTATTTCATAACTGAAGGAATTTGTTTTTAATTTTCTAAGTTTATTTATTTATTTTGAGGGAGAAAGAAAGAGAGAATACGAGCAGGGGAGGGACAGAGAGAGAGAATCCCAAGCAGGCTCCACACTGTCAATGCGGAGCCCAATGCAGGGTTTGAACTCACAAACTGTGAGATCATGACCTGAGCCAAAACTAAGAGTCAGACACTTCTGACTGAGACACCCAGGTGCCCCTGGAGGAATTTTTATTACACAAATATCATTTGCATTTTCTTGCCTCAGAAGTGAAACCAGCATATCAGTGTCAAACTTGGAACTACTGTGATCTGTGCCAAACACCAGGTGCTCCTTACCCCACGGCTGCCCCTCCTCCCATATCTCTAGCCACACCTGAGGGCCAGGCCACTTGACAGTCCTGAAACAGGCCAGTCCCCCAAAGCCAGCAGTGGAGGCCAGGACCCTGTGCCCACAGCATGCCTCACTCCATGGGAAGGGCCTTTGTACCACAGCAATATGCAAGCCACCTCCAGTGCAAGGGTTTGAGGGTGAGAGTTTAAAAAGGTCTTGCTATGTCAGGTATCTTTGATGCTATTTAAGAATTCATGGATCTTTTAAGAAGTTCCTAGAATGAATACTAAAGTATTTGTAAGTTTTATCTTCCCAGGTAAGAGTTTTCTGGATTAATAAAGTTGTGTTGGTGAAGACCTAGAATAGTAAAATCATGTCAATTCTGACTCTAATGTAATAGACAACAGTAGTTATGTAGGCACAAATATCCCTAGAATACGGAATAATTTATCTGCATCCTAACTAGGTGCCTAAAAGAAAGCATCCTTTTTCATTTAACTATGTATAAAATTGTATGCTAATATCTGGAGATTCTTATTTGAATGAATTATAAAATAAGTAAAATATAGGCTCCAGGTTTTGGGTTATATAAAAACAGAACTGACTTTCTCCTTTGAATGAATTAAGAAATTTTACTTCTTCAGCAGCAAGAAACTAGAATCATGATTCAGTTGAAACACTTCTAAAGTAAGGGATTTCCCATGGCTCGGTTTCAGAACTGACTCAGCAATTCTCTCCTTTTCAAATAACTCTTTTCCAGGTTGTTTTGCCAGTTCTCAAAGACTAGCACATTTATCCTAGATTTCTAATGGACTTTTAATTTTAAAATAATTTTATCTTAAGGACATGTTTACTTGAAGACATTACTATTTTATTGGAGACACTCATTATATAATAGAACAGGGTTCAGTGGGATGCAGATGAAATGAATATCATCAAAATCCTTACCAGAACTATTAAGTGAAAAATTTTAGGTATTTATCTGCAGCTCCTAACTTTCTATGTGGCTTGCTTTTTCTACTTTATGTGTAAAAGTTTGCTAGCGTTATTCTAATCAACTGAACTTTATTATTTTTAGGGTTCCTCCTACTCATCTTAATACTCAAGCAAAGGTTTCAGAAATTAGATTTAATTTAAAATATTATATAATACATGATTTTCTATTAATAACCCCACTTATCACATACTTTCAATACCCATACACAAATGTCAGATATTCCATTTTTGCCATCATCATTTTAATGATAATGATCTTAAATATCTTTAAGAAACCTATCAGCACACTCACCATCAAATTTGCCAAATATTACCTGTAATGTAAAGAGGGCTCATTAAAATCTCTTAGTTTTTAAAATATTATAGGTTTCAATTGTTAATTCTAATTTAAGGAAACAATAAAACAATTTTCAGTAAGCAAGATCTGTGATGGAATAAGCTTGTGCCCTCTAAACTGATACGCTGCTCAAATTCAGGCTTATGCATAAACAGAGCAAATGGTAACCCTTTGAATATATTTTGAGGTACACTGAAAAATCTACAGGTCTCAAACACTTGTCTCCACTGGCTCATCTTCTAAAAGAAAACAGGCTCTAGAGTTAAACTACTTATGTTCAAACATTAATTTCTCCACTTGCATGAACTTGCGTAAGTGCTCAGTGTCTTGGTGCCTCCGTTTCCTCATCTGTAGAATGAGGACACTAACTGTATCTACCCCATGGGTTGTTATGAGGATTAAATAGTGAAATGCTTGGTACACAATAATCACTCAATAAATGTTAGCTGCTATTGTTACTACTAATAGCACTACTAGTATTAATGTTATTATTATAATAATTATTCTTTGGAATGAAGGTATTGTCTCAAAAAACTACCTCAATGAAAATCCTGTTTGGGGTAACAGATTAAGCCTTTAGAATCCATCAATTTTAGGTAAATTTATCAGATAATTTGACTGCCACCCCTGAGGGCCTAGTTCTAAGAAAGAAGGGGAAAGCCTAGAGGACGCAGGTCAGGGTTGGGTACCACTTTTAATCACTCTCTCCTTGAAACAATTATCTTCCTTGACATTGTTCTCTCCTTTTATTTTTTTTATTTGTGTTTTCTATTTTTCCTTAATTTTTCCCTAACATAATTTTTCCTAAATATATCCTTAATATTTTTTTTCAATTTCTTTTTTAAGTTTTTATTTAAATTCCAGTTAGTTAACATACAGTGTAATATTAGTTTCAGGTGTACAATATAGTGATTCAGCAATTTCATACAGTACCCGGTATTCATCATAACAAGTGCACTCCTTAATCCCCATCACCTATTTAACCCATCCCCCCATCTACCTCCCTTCCGATAACCATCAGTTCTCTATAGTTAATTTAAGTCTGTTTTGTGGATTTTCCTTTCTCTTTTTCTCTTCCTTTGCTTATTTGTTTTGTTTCTTAAATTCCACACATGAATGAAATCATATGGTATTTGTCTTTCTGTGACAGATTTATTTCACATAGCATAATATTCTATCTCCATCTATGTCATTGCAAATGGTGTTCCCTCTTTTAAACTGTTTCCTCTTTCTCTAGCTTCTTTGAAGCCTCCTACTTTTGGCTCGGTCATTAAATATCGGTTATTTTTCAGAGTTCTCCCTTAGACTTTGCATTCACACTGTATTCTATATGGGTAAGGTCATCCACCTACAAAGCTTCAGTAAACGTAGGTCTTTTCCCTAAACTTCACACTGATATTTCTTTTTTTTTTTTACTTTTTTTAAACGTTTATTCATTTTTGAAAGACAGAGACACAGTGTGAGCAGGGGAGGGACAGACAGAGAGGGAGACACAGAATCCAAAGCAGGCTCCAGGCTCTGAGCTGTCAGCACAGAGCCAGACGTGGGGCTCGAATCCACACACTGTGAGATCATGACCTGAGCTGAAGTCAGATGCTCAACCGACTGAGCCACTCAGGCAACCCCACACTGATATTTCTAATCATCTACTGTAAATCTCTTGTTGGATATTCCAGAAGTATCTCATACTCAACATGACCAAAGTTAAATTTATCATCTCAATGCTCTTCTTCACAATATCTGAAAGAATCCACCTACTTGTCCAAATGAAACCTCTTTACAGTGTTTTTTTATCCCTTTTTCTACAACCATTTTTTATCTTTCTGAATGCAAATCTAAACCTTTCATACTCCTTTAATGATTTCACCATTGAATAGCTTCTTATTTGTTCTTAAAGTTCTAACTCCTTAAAATTGCTTACAATCTAGCTTCTGCTTACCTCTAGTTTTACTTCTGCCACTTCCATCTTGAATTCAGTGCTGCAATTTTCAATTTCCCCAAATGTTTTTCTTCTATCTTTCCTCCTAGATAACTCCTGCTTATCCTCCGTTTCCTCCAAAAGGCTTTTGGTCAACTTCCAAAGCTGAGCAAAGTACCCCTCCTGTGTTCTCCTCTAGTGCTCTGCAGTTCTCTTGCTTTATTGCAAGCCCATTACAGTATACTGCTTTTCTCCCTTTTCAACTATTTCCTCAACTCCATCCTAAGCTCCTTGCAGTAATTGATCTATCTTGTTCACTCATACTGTTCCCAGAATCTATGACAATGACTGTCTCTCAATAAACGAGTCGAATGGGTGAGTGAGTAAATGAAAGGAAAACCTTGGGCAAGCAGAGTAGGGAAATGATAGCAGAGCTTCCAGAATAAGACAAGAGAATGGAAACAGTGAAGGAAAATGATCAACATAAGCAAGAACATTACTTTTTTTTTTTGTTACCAATGCTATTTTTTCCTTAACTCCTCCTTCTGTTCAAATTATTTCAAGTTTTTATTCCAGCCCTTCTTTCATTCATCCTCACTAGTGTCACCAGATTCAGGACCTATAACCTAGAGTATATTATCATACATTTTGGTTCCAGTCTTATGCTTTTCAATCTGTCCTGAGTAGATAAGTCTTCTAGTTAAATTTCTTGCACCTTGCTATTAAAAACCATGGAGTTTTGTTTTTTTCTTTATGAGAAAAAATTCTTAAAGGGCACCTCGATGGCTCAGTCGGTTAAGCGTCCAACTTTGGCTCAGGTCACAATCTCGCGGTTCATGGGTCCAAGCCCCACGTCAGGCTCTATGCTGACAGCTCAGAGCCTAGAGCCTGCTTCAGATTTTGTCTCCCTCTTTCTCTGCCCCTCCCCTGCTTGTGCTCTGTCTCTCTCTCTTTCTCTCAAAAAATGGATAAACATAAAACAAATTCTTTAAGAGAATTATAAAATAGTCCTTGAAGAAGTATGTTAATTTCTTGTAGTTCTTATTTTTAGAAGAATTTTCCTAATTCTCTCCTGCTGTGATCTTATTCCTTACCCTCTTGATTGGCACTTACTGGACCAGACAACTGCTTATCATCACTTATTTAGTTTCTCTTTACGTAAGTAAAGATAATTAGAAGTTCACTTCCATAAATATTTATTGAGGTACTATTTATAAGCACTGCCCTTCTCAACTTCCTCATCTAATCTAAGTAAATCAACTGTTTCTTTCATATATCTTCATGTAGCTTATTTACCAAGTTCTCAAAATTTTTCTTTTTTATGAAACCTAATACATTCATAAGTAGTGTTTGCCTTCAATTTAAATTTGATCTTACTTGTTTTATTTTATATGAAAAATTATGACTCATTTATTACTTTTAATCATTTTTTTAGCCTCTTCATCGTCAATATTTTATCTCATATAGCTAAAAACACTGTTAATGAATCATGGAATAGGAAGTCCGACCCTTCTTTTCTCCACAGAGACACTAACTTAACAACAATATACGGACCAAAATACCTTTGTGAGAATTGCACAAACCAGTTAAGAAATTGCAATGCCCCAGGTGAGCGCAAAGCTAAGAACAAGCCAAGAAAAGCTGCATTAAAATGGGAAAGACTCTAAGCCAGCACAGCTTATTATGATCATCAGAAAACACCCAACTTGTAGCCTCTCACTGGAAGGAGAAGCAGAGTGAAGTGTGGAATGTATATCCAATGTTTCAACTTTTGAAGACTGCCCAAGGAACTGGTTTGTCTCATCTGACTTAGAGTGCTGATAAAACCAGCATAGTTTGGGTGCCTTGGGGCCACGGAAAGCAAGTGAGAGCAAGGGTAACTTGCAGTGACACTAGAGAGCCTAAAATAATGCAGAGGCTGGCATAGCTCAGTGTGGTGGGGAGAAAGCATGCAACTCCCAGCTCATCCTCTGGGAAGAAGGGAAAAGAGTGTAGCATGCATGCAGCAGTTCAGTTTGTGGGGGAGGGTGCTATGCAAAGGATCTGTTTCTGTCTCTTCTGACTTAGGGTACTTGAGCTGACACACTTTGGATGCTAAGAGCCCACTGAGATTAAAGGAGAGCAGTTGACTTGCTGCTGCAGCACCAGAGAGACTGCAGTGCTGCAGGCAAACACCAGAGGGAGTAAGATTATGGGCTCCTGAAAAAGAAACCTGCAAACCTCTGATTAGGAAGTTACATACACAGCCAAGAGAAATCACAAAACCCTCATATTCTGTAGCTGGGCTGTTTGGTGAATGTCTTCCTCTGTACAAAGCCATTCTATAAAGACTGGGAGATGTGGCTGTTTTTCCAAATGGATAAAACTCAGGAAAAAAATCACAAGGTACATGAAGAAACAGAGGAACATGATTCAATCACATTAACAACATAAATCTCCAAAAACCAACCCCAAAGAAACAGACATCTATGAACTTCCTAACAGAGAATTCAAAGTAATTTTCTTGAAGCTAAATGAGCTGCAAGAGAATACAGATACACAACTATGCAAAATCAGGAGAACAATGCATGAACAAAATGAGAATATCAACAAAGACATAGAAATAATTAAAAAACAACCAAGCAGAAATTATGGAATGAAGAATAACTAATTTGAAAATTTCACTAGAGGGGTGCCGGGTGGCTCAGTTGGTTAAGCATCGGACTCTTGATTTCCGCTCAGGTTATGATCTCGCAGTTTGTGATATTGAGCCCCACTTCAGGCTCTGCACTTACTGCCTGGAGTTTGTTTGGCATTGTCTCTCTCCTTCTCTCTCTGCCCCTCCTCTGCTTGCTCTCTTTCTCTCAAAATAAATTTTAAAACTTTGAAAAAAAATTTCAGTAGAAGCATTCAGTAGCAGACTAAATCAAGCAAAAGGAAGAACTTGAAGAAATATCATTTGAAATTATCAATTCAGAGGAACAAAGTGAAAATAAATGAAGACAAGTGAAGAAAGCCTAAGGAATTTATAGGGCAACATCAAGCAAACCAATATATGCATCATGAGACTTACAGAAGGAGAAAAGTGAAAGGGAGAGCTTATATGAAGAAATAATGGCTGTAAGCCTCCAAAGAGGCTTACATTAAGGCACATGACAAACTGCCAAAAGTTAAAGATAACTAAAAAATCTTGAAAGTAACGAGAGCAACTCATAATGTTTAAAGAAGTTTTTATACGATTATCAGTGGCTTTCTTAGCAAAAACTTTATGGGCCAGAAAGGAGTAGGATGATATATCCAAAGTCCTGAGAGGAGAAAAACAGCCAACCAAGACTACCGTTTCCAGCAAAGCTGTCCTTCAGAAATTAAAGAGAAATAAGGACTTTTACAGATAAGCAAAATCTGAGGAGTTTATCACCACTAGACCTGCCTTACAAGGTCTTCGTTTCAGTTTGCAGTAAATTGAAATAAAAGGACAAATTGCAAATTGAAACAAAAGGATGCTAGACAGCAACACAAATGCATATTGAAATATAAAATTCACCAGCAAAGGTAAATATATAAACAAATACAAAAATCTGTAATATTGTAATGGTGGTATGTAAAGCACTTTTAATTTTGGTGTAGAGTTTAAAAGATAAAATCACAAAAAACTGTAAGACTATGTTAATGGATACACATTTGTATTTGTGATTTGTAACATCAATTAACATAAAGTATGAATGGGAAGACATAAAAGAGTAGAGTTTTTGTATATGACTGAAGTATCAGCGTGAAATAGATTGTTGTAACTCTAAGATGTTTTATGTAAGTTTCATAGAAACCACACACACACAAAATATAAAATATACACAGAAAGAAATGAGAAGAGAATCAAAAGTCTATACAAAAAAAATCAATGAAACACAAAGAAAAGCAGCAAGAGTAGAAAAGAGGGACAAAATAACCATAAGACAGACAAAATGTTTTCAATTGTGATAGTCAGTCCTTCCCTATCAGTACTAACTTTAAAAATAAATGGATTAAACTCCCCCATCAAAAGACGTAGGGTGGCTGAATGGATTTAAAAAAATAAGACACAACTATATACTTTTTACAAGGGATTTACCTTATATATAAATATACACATAGGCAAAAAGTAAAAGTATGGAGAAGTTAAATGGAAGCCAAAAGAGAGCAGGAGTGGCCATACTTGTATCAGGCAAAATAGAGTTTAAGTCAAGAACTGTTATAAGAAACATTATATAATGATAAAAAGGTCAATTTCATACAATGAAAGACGTAACAATTATAAATATATAAGCACCTAACATTAGAGTACCCAGATATACAAAGCAAACATGGACAGAGTTGAAGCAAGAAATAGAAAGTAACACAATAATAGTAGGATTCAATATTCTACTTTTAATAATGTATAGAATAACCAAACAGAAAATCAATAAGGGAACAGAGGACTTGAACATTATAAAATGATTTGACCTAATAGATACGTACAGAACACTGCACCCATCAACAGCAGAATACATATTCTTCTCATACATATTCAGAGAACATTCTCCAGGACAGATCAAATATTAGACCACACACAGACACAAAAAAAGCCTTAACAATTTAAAACTTACAGGATGCAACAAAAGCAACAACACAGGGAAGTTTATAACATAAATGCCTATACTAAAAGAGAAGAAAGACCTCATTAGCAACTGAACTGTACATTTCAAAGAACTTGAAAAAAAAGAACTAAACCCCAAGTTAGAAGAAGGAAAAAAAATAATAAATATTAGAGCAGAAATAAATGAAATAAATGGGGCACCTGAGTGGCTCAGTCATTTAAGCATCCATCTCTTAATTTTGGCTCACTTCATCAGCTCATGGTTTGTGAGATTGAGCCAGTGTCATGCTCTTTGCTGACAGCATGGAGCATGCTTTGGATTCTCTCTCTCTGCTTCTTCCCCACTTGTGTTCTCTGTCTCTCTCACTTTCTCTCTCAATAAATAAACATTTTTTAAAAAAGAAGTAAATGAAATAGAGAATAGAAAAATAATAGAAGAAATTAACAAAACAGTTGTTTTTTTTTAAACATTAGTTAATTTGACAAACTCTTAGCCAAACTGAGAAAAAGAGAAAAGACTCATTTACTAAAATTAGAAATGAAAAACAAGACATTACAACTGATGCCACAAAAATAAAAAAACATTATGAGACTACTTTGAACAATTACATTCCAACTAATTGGATAACCTAGAAGAAATGGATAAATTTCTAGAAACATACAACCTACCAAAACTGAATCATGCAAAAACAGAAAATCCAAACAGACCTAATAACTAGTAAGGAGATTGAATCAGTAACCAAAAGCTTCCCAGCAAAAAGACCAGAACCAGATGACTTCACTGTAGAATTCTACCAAGCAATTAAACAAGAATTAATGCCAGTTCTTCTCAGATTCTTCCAAAATATTGAAAAAGAGGGGACACTTCTGAACTCATTTTCTGAAGCTATCATTACCCTGAGCCAAAGATATTATGAGAAAACTACAAACCAGTATCTCTTCTGAACATAGATGCAAAAATCCTAGGCAAAACACTAGAAAACCAAATTCAACAGCACAGTAAAAGACTATACACTGTGAACAAGTGAGGTTCATACTTGGGGTACAAGGATGATTCAACATACAAAAGTCAATCAACATACACCAAATTCATAGAACAAAGAGCAAAAACCACATGATCGTTGATAGATGTAGAAAAAGCATTTGACAAAATTCAACATCCTTTCATGAGGAAAACACTCACCAGATAGGAATACAAGGAAATTACCTCAACATAATAAAAGCTATATATGAAAAGCCTGCAGGTACCATTATACTCAGCAGTAAAAAATTGAAAGCTTTTGCTTTAAGATCAAGAACAAGGACAGGTGCTGGGTGGCTCAGTTGGTTAGTCATCTGACTTCAGCTCAGGTCATGATCTAGTCGGTGAGTTCAAGCCTCACGTTGGGGCTCTATGCTGAAAGCTTAGAGCCTGGAGCCTGCTTTGGATTCTGTGTCTCCCTCTCTCTGTCCCTCCCCTGCTCACGCTGTTTCTGTATCTCAAAAATGAATGAACATTAAAAAAAAAAAATTCTTTTTTAAAAGAACAAGGCAGGAGTAGCTGCTTTCACCACTTTTATTCAATATGGTACTGGAAGTTCTAGCCAGAGCAGTTAGGGAAGAAAAGCAAATAAAGACATCCAAACTGGAAAGGAAGAAATAAAATGATCTCTGTTCACAAATGACACAATCTTATATGTAGAAAACCTGAATTATGCGTGTGTGTGTGTGTGTGCGCGCACACACACACACACACACACACACCTGTTAGAATTAAAGAATTCAACAAAGTTCCAGTATACAAACTCAGAAATCCAAAATCAGTTGTGTTTCTATATGCTAACAATGAACAGCCCAAAAGGAATTAAGAAAACAACCCCATTTCAGTATCATCAATAAAGTAAAATACTTAGGAATAAACTAAACAAGGAAACAAAAGACATATACACTGAAACTATAAAATATTGGTGAAGGAATTTTAAAAGACACAAATAAATGGAAAAACATCCATTACTCATGGTTTGGAAAACTTAATGTTGTTAAAATATCCATACTACCCAAAGCAATCTAATGATTCAGTGCAATCCCTATCAAAATTCCAATGACATTTTTGTCAGAAATAGAAAAACCATTCTTTCAGTGAAAAAATCTGGGGTGCCTGGGTGACTCAGTCAGTTATCACTTTAAAAAATAAAGAGAAGGGACGCCTGGGTGACTCGGTTAAGTATCTGACTTCGGCTCAGGTCATGATCTTATAGTTCACAAGTTCAAGCCCCAGGTTGGGCTCTGTGCTGACAGCTCAGAGCCTGGAGCCTACTTTAGATTCTGTTTCTCCCTCTCTCTCTCTCTCTCTCTCTGTTCTTCCCCTGCTCATGCTCGCTTTCTCTCTCTCTCTCTCAAAAATAAACATTAAAAAAAATTTTTAATAAAAAAAAATTCACTGAAAAAAATCAAAAGATTTTTTAAAATTTATTTATTTGGGGGGGGGGGGGCACATGTGAGTAAGAAAGGGGCAGAGAGATAGAGAATCCCAAGCAGGCTCCGTGCTGTCAGCACAGAGCCCAACATGGGGCTCAATCTCACGAACCATAATACCATTACCTGAGCTGAAATCAAGAGTCCAGTGCTTAACTGACTGAGCCACCCAGGCAACCCAAAGGATTTTAAATAGCCAAAACAGTCTTGAGAAAAAACAAAGCTGCAGGCTTCACATTTTCTGATTTCAAACATATTATAAAAATACATTAATCAAAATAGTGTGGTTCTGACATAAGACAAACATATAGACCAATGAAACAAAACAGACAGCCCAGATATAAACTGTCATGTATATGGTCAAATGATCTTTTGCAAGGGTGCTAAAACTACACAACGGAAAAAAGGATAGTTTCTTCAATGAACAGTGTTGGGAAAACTAGATGTCCTCTTGCAAAAAAAAAAAAAAAAATAGAGATTGACACTTAATCTTATACCATGTTCCAAAATTATCTCAAAATGGATTGAAGACTTAAGCATAAGACCTGAAACTATAAAATTAGAACACATAAGGGGGATATCTTCATGATATTTTAATGGACAATCAGAGGACACAACACAAACACCAGCAACGAAAGCAAAAATAGGCAAATGGGACTACATTAAACATTAAAACTTCTTCACAGCAAAGTACACAATCAACAGAATGGAAAAGCAACCTATAAAATGGGACAAAATAGTTCTACACGATTTATCAGGACTTAATATCTGGAATATAGAAGGAATTCCTACAATTCAACAAAAACTACAAAAATCAATTAAAAAGTGAGCAAAGCATTTGAATATACATTTTTCCAAAGAAGATATGTAAATGCCCCATGCATGCGACAGGATGCTCAACATCACTAATCATAAGGGAAATGCAAATCAAAACTGCCACCATCAAAACAGCAGAAATAAGTGTTGGTAAGGATGTGGAAAACTTGGAACCCTCGTGTACTATTAATAATGGGATGGTAAAACGGCACAACTACTATGAAAAACTTTAAGGAAATTCCTCAAAAATTAACAATAAAACTACCATATGATCCAGCAATCCCACTTCTGAGTATATATCAAAAAGAATTTAAAACAGTATCTCAAAGAAATATTTGCATATCCATGTCCATTGCAGCATTATTCATGATAGCTTCTAAAGCCTAAATATCCATCAGCAGATGAATGAATATATGCATACGGTGGAATATTACTCAGCCTTTAAAAAAAATCCTGTCATATGCTCCAACATGAATAAAACTTGATACATTATGCTAAATGAAGTAAGCCTGTCACAAAAGGCAAATACTGCATAACTCAACTTATCTGAGATAGCTAAAATAATCAAAATCCTAGAAACAGAAAATAGAATGGTGGTTGCCAGAGGCTGGAAGGAGGTGGGGCATTTGTTCCGTAGGTACAGAGTTTCAGTCACACAAGATGAAAAACCTTTCTCTCCCAAACTCCAAACTCCTTTTGTTGTTACATACTGGAATCACCACCTGATATTCTGCTGGCATCTCACACTTCCCTCATCAGAAACCAAATTTAGTACCCTTCAAGTTGTCTCTTTGTTGCTATCTTAATGTCACTCCCACTTGGTGTCATAACCAAACTTGAAATCTCACCACAATATTTACCTCTCCTTCCCAAAGCACAGTCATAGAACTATTTGTTAATGACTCTTCTAAATATTATTTTTCCAATTCCCATTATATTAGTTCAGGCCTTCTTTGTCTATAGCCTCTAGGATCGTAATAGCGCACTTACTGCTCTTCCTTCCAATCTGCTATCAGTCAAGTATTACATTTTTATGTATCACTTCTCTATTAAAAATCTTGACTAACTCTGGGGCGCCTGGGTGGCTCAGTCGGTTGAGCGTCCAACTTCGGCTCGGGCCATGATCTCACGGTCCGTGGGTTCGAGCCCCATGTCGGGCTCTGTGCTGACAGCTCAGAGCCTGGAGCCCATTTCGGATTCTGTGTCTCCCTCTCTCTCTGCCCCTCCCCTGTTCATACTCTGTCTCTCTCTGTCTCAAAAATAAAATAAAACATTAAAAAAAAAAAATCTTGACTAACTCTCCATTTCCTACAGTACTAAGCCTCTTCAAATCCTGTCTGCAACTGAAATGACCAGCCTTATGCCTTATGGGGAGGAAACTTCATCCTCTCCACCTCCAACCTCATTAGGTGTTGCCTCATTCTCTGAAAGTACTTTCAAATCTCAATTATTTTGTTCATTCTGTTTCAGATGTTGCTCACTTTTTCTTATTGTTTAAAGCTCAGTTGTCACCTCCTTGTGGAACTTTACCACGTGTACCATCAGAATTAGTTTTTCCTTTTTCTGCATTATCATACATAGTTTTTTGTTTTAACATTAAAACATAAGCATGTACTTGCTATTTTGTTTTTGGTGGGTTTTTTTTTTTCACTTTCCTTAAAATGCAGTCTGACTTCTGTGTTCATGCGACTGAGAAATAGGAATCTCATCTTACTTACCTCAGCATTACTGCCTAATGTTTCATAAAGTACCTTACATGGAGAGAGTATTCAATTTATATTTAGTAAATGAAGTAATATTTAGTAATGAAGTTGAAGGAAAGAAAGTCCCCTTAGTATGATATAGGAAAAAGCACACCAAACTAAAAATCTGGACATCTGGTCTTTTCATTTTTTTTTTCATTTTTTTTTTTTTTACATTTATTTATTTTTGAGACACAGAGAAACAAACCACAAGCAGGGGAAGGGCAAAGGGAGAATGAGACACGGAATCCAAAGCAGGCTCCAGGCTCTAAGCTGTCAGCACAGAGCCCCTCCCCACCCCCCACCCCCCCACCCCCCCCACCCCGTCCCGCCCCCCCACAGAGCTCCAGCTCACAAACTGTGAGATCATACCTGAGCCAAAGTCAGATGCTTAACTAACTGAGCCACCCAGGCACCCCTGGTCTTTTCATTTTGATGTACTATCTATTTAGACATATACCATTGAGCTAATTTTTCAACCTTTCTATGGTAGAATTTGTAGTCCACAAGAAATCTTTATAAGGTGTCACTCTTATGCTTATAAACTTCAAAGTGTTGGCTTACATGATAATGTTATGCAAATTGTTTCCAATTGGCTTATTTGGTAAAGTTCAAACTCCAAAGCCTAGCATTCAAGGGCCACCATGGTCTGGTTTTAGTTACTTTTCCAGCCTCAACCCCCTCTGGTCCCCATTAGGAATCCAGTGCTCTACAATATTTATCTCTACATTTTTCTCTAACCATATTGTGTCCAGTCTCACCTTGGCTGCTGTATCACTTAGTCCTGGCAGGAGTCAAATGACACACTCAAACAAGATAATGGAGAATTTAATAAAGGAACTAGTTACAACAGAGTAGCCAGGGTTAAGGAAAAGCAAGATAAGTTGAAGAACTTAGGGGGCTAGCAACAGCACGAAATTGTTACTACCCTTAAGCCTCAAGGAGTCAGGGAAGGGAGCAATTGTCTAAAATAAGTCTTTGAGGCATGTCTCACAGAACTAATGGTTTTTATTAAAGGAACATAACCACTGCCAACCAGCAGACAGGAGGCCAAAGGAATAAATATCTTGTCTAAACTGTTTTTCTCTCTATTCTCCTGCTAATGCTTTCCATTGGCTGGACTCAAGCAGAAGCCACAGGTATAAGGATTCTATTGGTCCTATCCATAAACACTAGCCTATTGGGGCACACAGAGCAGGGTAGAGAAAAGTGGAGAGGGTTGTGTGAGAACAAAAGTAGCTGCTTTTTTCAAAATGTTCTTTCCAGCTGAATTTAAATCTATTTATCTCGGATGATAACTCTATTAAAATGTTAATGCAAGTATCTAACATTTATGAAAAACTTACCATGCTCCAGGCATTGTGGCACACAGATGGAGGAGGAGGGTGCAGTTTGAAGAGGAGGAAGGGACTAAGGGAAATAAGAGGCTGGAGAAGCTATCAAATCATGACCTCCAACTGGCCATATAGTTTTTGCAGATGAACCTCCTAATTGCCATGCTAATGGGACTTTAATGGACTTTATTGTAAAGGTCAATAAAGGAATTTAACATGGAATGACAAGATCGAATTTGAAATTTTGAAAGAACATTTACCACTATGTGAAGAATGGATTGATTCCGGGTGAGATCAGAAGCAGGAATCTGATGAGAGCTTGAATTAAAGCTGGAGCAATAGAAATAGAAAAAATAATACAGGATTTTTTGAAACACTAAGGAATCACAATTGACAGGATTGAGAACTACATGTGGCAGGTAAGGAAGTAAAAAATGACCCCCAATTTTTAACTTGGGCAATATGTGAATTACAAGATTTTATATTGATATGACCCATACTTTATCTTCATAGTCTTAACAAATAAGTATGTGTTTGCTAGTTGGACTGGAAGGAGAAGAGCAGTTGAGACAGATGTGTCAGAAGAAAATCATGCTGTGTACTAGAAATTAATTAAGTTTGCTGTTGCTAGTATATGTAAGAGCAAAGAGAGATGAAGTTGAAGAGAAAGGACAAATCATGAAAGGCCTAGAATTACTCTAGGTCATCTGAACTGTTACCCTACAGCAGTAGGAAGCTTTTTTTAAGTCTTTATTTTAATTCCAGTATAATTAATATACAGTGTTTTATTAGTTTCAGATATACATGTAGGAAGATTTTTTGATGGTTAAAAATACAATTAAATGATGTTGAGAAATTTCCCTAGAACCCCAGACTTTGGACCGTGACTTTGGAAGATATTGGCTAGGTTTGGCTAAGAAAATAATTATTTCAAATTTAAAAGCATTTATTAAATATTTTTAAGCGATGTAAGATTATTGTCAAGACTCTGAATAATACAAAAAAGTAGGGGAAAAAATCAGTCTCATCCTACTACTTAAAGATAACTACTACTAACATATAATTATTTTATTTTCTTCCAGTATACACATTGGATTGTATATTAATTGGGTTGTATAGTAATTCACCATTATAATTGTACTGTAATTTATACTTTTTTAAAAAAACTATAGCCCTTGTATCAGCAGAATTAGTTGTGAATTAACTCCTTTTTTAGGCCTATGGAAAGATGAGGACAATATCAAGTGCCCAATAAATTTAGAATAAACTATATAATTTCTGCTTATGTACAAAATACCTTAAGAACTATTTCTATTTTCACCAATGACACTGACTCTTCATATTTGCCTCTGTGATCACCTGTTCTAAGATTTTCTTTCTCAACTATACAAATTGACATCTACCACATGCCTAACGATCACATTGAGTAATGTCTACTTCTTACAAAAGATATTAGCCAAAATTTACTTTTTTATTAGTCTGTCATTGAAATTAATAAATAGAATAGGTATTCTGGAAGTTGTAGCCTTATGTGCTCACACCTAATAATATGAGAAACAACACCATGTAGAGAAGATTCACTAAGGGAAATGTGGCTTTTATGAGCTGGTAAAACTCCTCTAGCTACAAAAATGACTCTGAACTTCTCTTGGTTCTTTTTCCCAGGGCATTATAGAGACTAGTTAGTTAATGCTTAGAAAAAGGCTTTAAAAGATACTTGTTAGACTCCACTTTTAGAGATATAATAGCTGTGATTTCTAAAGAAAAATTACTTCTTCTCTACCATTGTCTAAAGAATGTTTAACCTACTGAAGAAAACAATTCTAATTTTGCATTTTTTTAAATGTTTGTTTATTTTTGAGAAGGAGAGAGAGCACAAGCAGGGGAAGGGCAGAGAGAGAGGGAGACAGAGGACCCAAAGCAGGCTCTGCCCTGACAGCAGATAGCCTGATGCAGGGCTGGAACTCCCAAACCATGAGATCAATGACCTGAGCCGAAGTCAGATGCTTAACCGACTGAGCCACCCAGGCACCCCTAATTTTGCATTTTAATACTAGTGGCATTTATGAAAACATTCTAAATGGAAACTAACAAATATATATTTAAATTTATATATATATATATATATATGCACACATACATACATACACACATGTCGACCTCAAATCGCCCATGGACCTAGGGCGGTGAAGGAACTGAGAAAAAGAGACCACAGTGTAGCGAGGCACAGGAGACCCCGAGCCAACAGCCCGAGGTACTGAGGTTTATGGTACACTTTCATATATACATTTTCAGGAAAAACAGGTCAGCAATGATTAACAACAGAAGTTTAGCAAAGCATGTCAACAATGTACATCTGATTCAGCTATCATACATATCTTGCATACAAGAGCAGTCTTGCAGATACCTATGTTCCGATAAGAGTCTTCACAACAGAAGCAAAGACAAAGAAGGGAGTGAATGCACTGTGCTATATACAGCTGGCTTCCTTTCAGGAACATCCCTATCTGCGTACTAAAGAACAGACCACATTTCCCAAAGGCAATTCACTCAAGTCCTTTCAGGTTATTTTTAACCTTACGATCTCAAGTTTTCTCAGAGATCTTGGAGCCTGCATCAATATGCACCTATGGTCATTGTGGTGTTCTGTTTGCCACATACAACACACATACATACACATATATGTGCACACACACACATATACATACATATATTTATAACTCTGAAATTATATCCTGACAGCCTCTTACTTTGGGGAATAAGAGAATTCTCAGCTTTTTGGCTATTTAGGTTTAAAAAGGGGATCCTAGCAGCCTAACAAAGCAAGCTGGAGTTCAGAGACCCAAAAGGACACAAAGCCAGAAATCAAACAGCAGGACAAGAATGAACCAAGGAATTTCAAACCAAATAATATACAAGCTCTGAGGTTTGTATTCCTGAACCAGAATGACAGCAAAGCAAAGGGTAATTACTAATTGTGTAAGCAAAGAAGAGAAAGGTGATGAAACAGGGGTGCAGGAAAGGGAAAGATTGTATCTGAAAGCTGGTCTTTTGCCATAGTAGCTATAATCAGGACCTACAATTTTTAATGTATATACACCACTAGTACTGCTAGTAAGGGATCAACCTAAGGATCATGATTTGAGTCCTTTCTCAAGAGCCCCCAGTCCTTAGGAACACTACAGTGGAAAATTCCTGTTGATCATTTGCAGCCACCTCAACTCAAAAGACTTTACTTGCCTTTGTTGGATGTGTTAACACTTGACTCATACTTATAGTTTTTTAAAAATGATTTTATCCTTTTTTCATGTTGCTTTACCTAACCTATTTTATCATTATATCTTCTAATACCATTTTTTTCATTTCATCTCTTTTTCGCCTGTACATTCAGCTAAGTTTATCTGTTTACTTTTAATATCTATTTAACTTATTTGTATGTGACAAATTAAAAAAAAAAAAAAAGAGCCAAAGGAAGACAGCTATAAAGACAGTTTATACCTGATCATGGGAAATAAATTATTTTTCCTCCTTTTGGCCTTATAATTTTTCTATAGATAAACCTCCTGATCTAAAAATAACCTATAAGGGTTAATTATTTAGGTAGTACACTGAACAAAGCTAATTTTCTATTTCCCTGACTACTTGACCACAGGTAAAATATTTTTTTATTCTCCTTTTTCATTTCCCTACAGCATTGAGCCTTTTAACACTTTTAAACAAAAAGGTAAAGAGAAGAAAAACCCAGTTTCAGCTTATTATTAAAAAATGTGTGGGGGTGCCTGGGTAACTCAGTTGGTTAAGCGTCAGACTCTTGATTTTGACTCAGGTCATGATCTCACAGTTCATGAAATCAAGCCCCACATGGGTGTCCTCTGCACTGGGAGCACAGAGCCTGCTTAGGATTCTCTTCTCTTCTCTCTCTCTCTCTCTCTCTCTCTCTCTCTCTCTCCCTCCTCTCCCCAGTGCATGTGCATGTATTCTCTCTCTCAAACTTAAAAAAAATTTTTTTTAATGTTTGCAACCATTTTTTTAAGTTTATTTATTTATTTGAGAAAGACAGAGATAGCACAAATGAGGGAGGGGCAGAGAGAGATGGAGAGAGAGAGAATCCCAAGCAAGCTCTGCACTGCCAGCATAGAGCCTGACATGGAGCTTAAACCCACAAAACCATGAGACCATAAGCCCACAAAACCGTGAGATCATGACCTGAGATGAAACCAAAAGTCAGATGCTTAACCAACTAAGCCACCCCGGTGCCCCTGCAATCATTTTTTTAAATAGACAGTTCTAGTAAACAGAACATTGGAATTACTGACCAGAATAATGTTTGAAATTACATGTAGTGTTTATCTCTCAGCCCATATTCTTTGTCAAGCTGTATAGTCTAGTGATTAAAATCAAGCCTTTAGGAACTCATTCAACAAAAATGTTCTACATGACCACTGTGTGCACAGCATCCTTGAGCTTTGACATTAAGACACGTTTTCCTTTCTCAAAGAGCTGAAAATCTAGTTAAGAAAATAGACTTGTATATAAATAAGTATAATTACTGTGAGATATGAGATATGTAGTTAATATAGTAGGTAATGAGAATCCTAAGAGCATTTAATAGTGCCTCAGTGCAGGAAGAAAACATGGAATGGTTATGTGTTGCTTCACAAAGGAGAGACTATTGAAAAAGTTGTTTTTTTTTTTAAATAATTTCAAACTTCAGAAAAGTTGCCAAAATAGTACAAAGAATTCTTGTATATCTTTCACCCAAAGTCTCCCAATGTTAGCATTTTGCCATATTTGCTTTATCATTTCTCTCTATATGTTAATTTTTTTTTTTCTGGAATTGCTTGTGAGTAAATTACAAGCATGATGCCTCTTTATCCCTAATACTTCAAATATATATTTCCTTTATAAATTAAAAAAGGAGAAAAGAAAGAAAAAAAAATTCTCTTACATAACCACAGTGCAATTATCAAAATCAGGAAATGAACCTTGCCACAATGCTGTTATGTAATCTTATTCAAATTACATTTTGCAAATTTTTCTAATAATGTTCTTGATAGCAAAAGGAAAAAAACATTTTCTTCTTCTGATCTGGGATCCAATCCAGAATCATGCATTACTTTTAGCTACTATGTGCCTTTAGGCTCCTTTATCTGGAGCAATTCCTCTTTTTTTTTTTTTTTTTTTTTTTTTTTCCCATGACCTTAACATTTTTCAAGAGTATAGGTCATTATTTTGTAAAATGTTCCTCAAATTTAGACTTTTTGGATGTTTCTTGATGGTCTGATTCAGATTAAGCATTTTTGATAGAAATAGCTTATATGTGATGTTGTACCCATGCACCATATCAGGAGGTTCATGATATCATTTTGTTCCATTACTGGTAATATTAATTTTGATCACTTGGTTAAGATGCTGTCTTCCAGGTTTTTCCACTACAAAACTACTATTTTACTTTGTAGTTAGTAGAATATTGTGGGGTTATATAGTGAAACTATATAAGTTCATTGTTTTTCTTCAGATTTTTACCTTCAGTTTTACTATCCATTGATGATTTTAACCTGAACCAATTCTTGCTATGATAGTTGCCAAGTGTTGACTTTCTAATTTCAAAATTTCTTCATTTATCAGTTGGCATTCTGTTGTAAGAAAGAATTTTATTTCATTATTTCTTTATTTATATTAGTGTTTGTTCATAGAATCTTATTTTTATTTTATTAAAGGGGTTATGTAATCTGTTACTATCCTAATCTACTTTGATGCTTAAATTGTCCCAGTTTTGGCCAAAGAGAGTCTCTTCCAGTTGACTGCAAGATCCTTTTGACATGTTCCATCATTATTTGATTACTTCCTTACTGAAGAGAGTTGTGAAGGAAGAATAATAATTTCTTAGGAAAACAAGATAAGAGAAAATGCATTCTAGGCAGAACAAACATCATATGCTAAGGCAGGAAAATATGAAATAGTATGGTATATTCCAATATCTGCAATATCATCAATTTCCTAATGAAGTAGTGAATGAATGATGAGACTGAAAAGGAAGCCAGGAAGCACTTTGTATACTATTCTAAGGAATTTGATTTTATCCTGTGGGTGATAGTGAACCATAGATACAGATTAAAGAGCAAACATTTCCCTGTTTCATAATCTTGATGCATAGAAATCCCAGGAGTATTTTCTTTTAATATTTCTTATATTGTCCTAGAAATTAACACAATCCTTTCAGCCATGTTTTCTAGATTTTGTCAGAAATGCTATGAGGCTCATTATCTTGGATAAATAAGTAGAAAGATGTTTAAGACTATTAAATTGAAAAAAGTATGAGAGATTATTTTCAGATATACAAAATGCTATATCATTTTAAGCCTATGAACTCTACCATCACCAGTGCTTCCTTGGGCTTTGAACTTGATCTCTGTTAATTTGAGAGAGAGATATATATGAAAGAGTAAATGCTTACATATCTAAACCTCAAATTCCTCAAATTACCAAAGGTCCTAGCTATTTAACCTGAACAAACTATCATTTTCACTCTTTAGGTTTCCTAGGAAAGATATTTATTATTTTAGGTGGTTTGCTTCTCTGAAAGCTCCAGAAAGTAGAAAAATAATGAATTCAAGCTGCAAGTACTATGATAAATAAAGGCAGTGTTATTAATAGGGCAGAACAAATCTATTCCTTGAGATTTTCTGTATATCCAAAGAATGAATAATGATTTATACTTTAGGCAGTTTGGGGAACTCTCTTATTTTTGTCTTGAGGGATAAAGTTTCCTCTTGAAGTTTTTAATTTAATCAAGAAGAACCTTCATAAATACCTTTTTTATGTTATATTCTATCATTTGAAAACATCTTTTCATCATTTACTTCTAATTTAAAGAAGTATTTTCAAACCAGGATGAAACATTGTATATTAAGAATTGTCAGATTAAAAATAATGCATTTGAAGTGGGAAAAATAATTTCATTGGTATAAAATTGGTATAGCTTCATTTCAAGATAGCCATGCTATAAGAAAACGGTTACTGCTACATGACAAAGATCTTGAGTTACTCTACTCAGTAGAAAGGAATCCATTTGTACTTTCTGTGCCATTTTGAAGGCCTCATACATCATAGACATTGCAATTAGTATTTAAACATATCTTTGATGATGGCAATCCTGAATGAACCCATACTGTTTTTACACTGTCTGTGTTATGTAGTCTTGCTGCATAGAAGACAGGAAATCCCAGTGACATTTTGAGGACTTTTACTTTCAAAGTCAACCCCATGACTGGACTTATGCACTAGAAAATATAAGAGAGACGAGTTAAGTTTCACTTATAGAAACCTAGATTTATAAGGGAAACCTCAAGGTGGTCAATCTTTGCCAATTTAGAATTGCTTTAATCTTATAAGTCTACTTGAGAAAATTAAGCCCATTGCAGAAGAATGCTATCAATTTAGGTGTTATAGTAATTCAACCTGTTATTCTCTGCTCAGTTCAGACAGCTACTAGTGGAGGGGATGTCTAGATTTCATTTCCCTATCCTTGCCCCACTCCCATATAAAGATCCCATATCCTACAGCACTTAGTAGTTTATTTTTGTCAAAATAGCCATGCTGCCTACCAATTATCAGTGATAACCATACATTTATAAGTTAAATAGATATTCCCTTGAACACTATAATCTTCTCTATAGGACACGTATTTTTGCATGTTAGTTTTGTAGCATACATGAGTTGAATGGAGCTGATCCCCTCACAGATTCTCTTTGTGACCACTGGTATTTATTTGTAATGTAGCTATCAGAATATATTTGTGGCTATGAAATATTTTATTTTTGTTTTATAGGAAAAACTCTATCCAAATTTTCTCTCAATTTTTGGATATTTTCTTTATCCAAAATTCAAGCTGCCTTTTATTTTAACCTTCTTACTTTAACAAAAAATTATTCTTTCCTTCCTTTCCTACTTCTGCCGAACTGGATTTTATGGACCATTCAATGAAATTTGGCTACCAGACTATATAACCCATCTGGCCTTCAAGAGATAAAAGTACATACTTTTTTTTCTTCCATCAGATTTCTGTGCTGGGCTCAGAATCAAGAAGAGTATCAGAATGTGGAGGAAAGCAGTTCTTGATTCTTTTTCCTGTGTGATTTAGTTCTTCAGTGGCCCAGGACAAATATAACTGCTTTGGGATTGTAACTTGCAAAATAAGAGAAGTCAGAGATAACTATTCTTAAATTTTCTGAAGCTTTCACTTTGAAGTTTCTTGCAAGTCACTGCTGTCAACATCAGAAAATAGTTAAAATTGTGTTTCTTTAAAAAATGGAAACAAACCACAAATTTAGTAACATACAGGGTATACCTTCAAGGAGTTTACAATTGACTAATGTAACTAAGACAAATGTTTAAATGTCTATAATATAAGATGGAGAGTTATAGGTACCCTTAAAAAATATACAAATAAGATACAAAATTATTTTAAAGATTTTGGGAGAGATTTTTTAGGCTGGTAGATATCTACACTGCCATTTTCAATTAAAGAGAGACAGAAAACTACCAATCTCTGTAGTTAGAGTGGTTTCCTACCTTCCTGCTCTTTTTTTTTTTTTTTTTTTTTTTTACCATCTTTCATTTCTGCTGAGCTATAATGTTCCTCATGGCAGAGTGTATATCACTCTGTGTATCCCAATTCCCTAACATACCTGGCTCATAAAATGCATTCAATAAATATTTGTTGAATGGGTGTGTATATCACTGATAATCAAACTAACTTTCTAATAAGAAAAATTCTATTATAAAGCATATGCAAGAAATAAACTGTACAGTTTTCTCTTCAGAAACTAAACATTTTAAAAGGATAACTTTTATAAGGTTAGACACAATTTGCACCGTATAGAAAGTAAAATATATTTTAGAAAATATCAGACTTGAGACCTATAAACCTGAATAAAAAACAGAAACAGCTAGCTCTGTCCTCTTCTCCAATTACACTGGTTGTGACAATATGCTTTTATGATATGTAATTGCAAGGTTGAGACTTCAGTGAAAATGACTAATAAATTTATGTTTCTGTTGTAAGTAAATGATAAATCATATCATACATTATCCTTTGTTAGTGTTCACCTACTTAAATTTTGAGTAGAAAATGTTATTCATGTTTAGTACTAAATCTCTAAGGTCCTTCAAGCTTTGAAAATTTTGTAATTTTATGATTACCCATGGGAGAGAAATGTCATAAGTATAAGCATCTATATAGGTCTTTTTCTTTGAGTACTTGTACAATATCATATCTTAGAATGGAAACTCTTTGAGGCAGTACCTTTAAGTTAATTCAGTGAAGACGTCTGAAGCAGCTTCTGGGGTTGGGGTAGGAGTATTAAACTTAATAAATTACAATGAGTAGAAACTTACTACTAAGGAATATATACAGTCATTATAAAGTAGATTAAAGAAATAAAAGCTTATTTGTCTTGAATATCAAAAGCCTGAAGGCAGATAGTTCAGGGCTTGTTCAGCAGCTCAATATTGTCATCAGAGATGCAGGCTCTTTTTTCTTCTCAGGTTTCCATTCTTACTGTGTGCGTTTCCATCCTCATGGTTAAAAAATGGCTATGCCAAGTCCTGGTATCTGGCCATGTTCCAAGCAGAAAGAAGAAAGAAGGGCAAAAGCTTTCTCCTCTTAAAGCTTTATCTCTTTATCTTTTTATTCACCATAGGAAGCCTGCCCCCAGCTTTCAACATCTTACTGACCAGAATTATGTCATATGGTCACTCTCAGCTGCAGAGTGGCTAAGGAAGAATGGAGTTGTAGATAGCAGACAGGATAGCCAAGCAACTGTGTTTGTAGCTACTCCTTTTCTGTTTACCGTCTGGGCTATATACCGTTAGGGTTCTAAAGAAAGGCCAAGCTATTTATGCATGAAGATATAGTGATCTAAGAAGTCCCTTTTTGTCATTAAATGATTCATTGATTTAACAAATATTTATTTTTATTGTTGAGTATGTCCCAAATACTCTTCTAGATATTGGAGATAACAACAGTTAACAAAAAAGGCAATGGAAATTACGTTCTACATAGATAAAGCTATAAAAAAATAAATATAAGTGTATATATGATACAAATTATAGATATGTGGATATGAATATATATATGTGTGTATATATACACACACACGAGGAAAAGTAAAGTGGGGTAAAAAGAATAGAAAGTGATGGTAGGTAATATTCTATATAGGGCATTTCACAAAGGCCTCTCTGATGACCTGAAATAAACAAAGGATGGATGGAGCCATAATATCTGCGGAAGAATGTCCAAGTAGACAAAACAGCAAGTGCAAAGACCCTGAGGAAAGATGTATTTTACAGTCTCAAGGACAAGCAAGGAATCACTATGGCTACAGCACAGTGATCAAGAGAGGAAATGACAGGAGTTGAAGACAGTGGAGGGCCATAATATGTTGGGCTCCATAGGCCATAGCAAAGATTTTATTCTGAGTGAAATGGAAAGTTGTTGGAGAGTTATGAGCAGAGATTAGCACCATCCAATTTAAAATGTAAAATGATAACTATAACTACTGTGTGGAGAATACATTATAGCGGAACAAGGATAGAAGCAGGGAGGCCAGTTAGGGGGCTATTCAGTTTCCCAGGAAATAAGTGATGGTTTCAACTATTGTAGTAATTATGGCGATGGTAAGTAATGGTCAGATTCTAGATATATTTCAACAGTAGTTTAGATTTGGTTCTGATGAAAAGGTTTGGGATTAGTAACTGGAAGAATGGAGTTCCTATTTTCTGAGATGGAAATAGCAAGAGAATAAGACATTGTAAGGATAAAATAGAAGGGTGGGTAATCAAGAGTTTCATTTTGGACATGTTAGCTTTGAATTGCCTGTTACACATCCAAGTGCATGTTGGATGATTTACACTCTTATCCACCAGCTGTTTGGATGACATATAAATCTAGAGTTGAAGGTAGAGGTTAGGATTGGAGATATAAATGAGGAGTTTTAGTGTGTAGGTGATATTAATGCCATGAAGGGGAGTGAATAAGGAGTGAGTAGCTAAAAAATAATCTTTTTCTGTGACTTTTCTGAAAATAGAAAATTTCCTATGAAATCCTAAATAAATTTGAATTTGAGTATTTCATTTTACTAACTAGCTCATTAATTAATTCAGTGTTTGCTGTGTGGTTAAGGACATAGACTCTGAAGCCAGACTTCCTGGGTTTGAATTCTGGCTCTGCTTGTTGCTAGGTCTGTGATTTAGGCCAAGATATGTAAACCTCTTTATCCTCATCTGTAAATAAAGATAATAATGGCTCCCCATAAGATTGTTGTGAAGATTAATTAGAACAGTGCCACAATGCATAGTAAGCACTCAAAAGGATTATGCAGTAACATCATTAAATTTCACCAAGTTTTGACAAATAATGTAACATTGCTGACTTGATTTAATGTTCCACCAAAGCAGGCTATATTTTGGAAGCAGGAGAAAATTTCTCACCTTGTAATCTTCATTTACAGACATGAAAATGAGAACTGATGATACTTATAAGACATTTCCACTTTTTAATCAGTGTTTCAGCATCATAGTCTTAGTTAATTATCTTCCTGTTTAGGTCACAGTGCTGTCGATATCACCAAGGTGGCTAGAAGACACCGCATGTCTCCTTTTCCTCTAACATCTATGGACAAAGCCTTTATCACAGTCCTGGAGATGACTCCGGTGCTTGGGACAGAAATCATCAACTACCGAGGTACTGTTATATTCTCCCATTGCCTTTTCTTTTCATTTTTTTCCAAGTAAGATTCATATAATGTTAATACATGGTTTTCCTGAAAGAGAAAGGTTATTAACCATTATCACAATTACTATCATCATTCTTTTTGCTTTTTTGCTTCTTATTTCTCGTCAACTCTAAGATCAATATTAATGGTATACAGAGTAAAGCACCCATAAAACTTCCTTTTCATTAAAAAAGAAGGAAAACAATCAACTATGTTTACCCTGTTTGTCAAAATACCAATACTCTAAATTAAAGAAACAGTTATCAGCACTGAGTGAGGAAAATAGTTAACTTTGAGTCTGCCTGATGTCCTTCTGTCAGAAATGAGAGATAATAAATGTGTCTCCTAACCATGTTTTCTTCTGTGGAAAACATCTTTTTAAATGTAAAGTATAAAAAATATATTAATTTATTCATGGATCACTGAACAACCAGTCTGACCTCAGTTTTTCTGCTTCATCCATCTTCTCATTTTCAATGAGAGCATATAAGCTCTTAGTTTAATAGCACATAGAGACCAGCCTGTGAAAAGACAATGAAAAGGTAGTATTCCCCAGTGGTTTCAGTTTTTAATCAACCATTTCCCTTTCTAAATATTCAGATAGAAGTTTTAGTGCAATTTGAATTAAATACAGCTTCTTAATTGTTTTTTTTATGCAGATAAACACAAAAGGATTGATTTTACAAATAAAGGACTTCATTCATAGATCATAAAATATTCAAACTTCAATGAACATTAGAGAGCATCTATACAAACACCATAATTTTTCTGCAAGGAAACTCAGATTCAGACCAGCAGAAAAGGAATAGGACTAAAGTTCAAGACTTAAATTCATCTTTTTACTACATGATAGTGCTCTTCTTTCAGTATTAAAATATAAAAAATAATGATAGAAAACATTAAAAATTCTGTTTAAATTAAAAGGTCTGTGGAGCACCTACCTCACTTGGGAGAGCATGTGACTCTTGATCCCAGGGTTATTAGTTCAAACCCCATGTGGGGTGTAGAGAGTACTTCAATAAATAAAACTTTTTTTAAAAAGGTCAGCTTTTCCGGGCACCTGGGTGGCTCAGTCAGTTAAGCGTCTGACTTCGGCTCAGGTCATGATTTCACGGTTTGTGGTTCGAGCCCCACATCAGGCTCTGTGCTGACAGCTCAGAGCCTGGAGCCTGCTTCAGATCCTGTGTTTCCCTCTCTCTCTGCCCCCCCCCCCCCCCCGCTCATGATCTGTCTCACTCTCTCTCTCAAAAATAAATAAACATTAAAAATATTTAATAAAAAGAATGGTCAGGGTTTTTTTTTTCAGTAATCTCTACACCACACGTGGGGCTCAAACTCATGACCCTGAGATCAAGAGTCACATGCTCTTTCAACTGAGCCAACCAGATAAGAAACGAAACAGGTAAACATAGGGAAAGGAAAAGAGAGAGAGAAAGAGAGATAAGGAGGCAAACCCTAAGAGACTCTTAACTATAGAGAACAAACTGAGGGTTGATGGAAAGAGGTGGATGGGGGAATGGGCCAAATGGGTGAGGGATATTAAGGAAGGCACTTGTGATGAGCATTGGGTGTTATATGTAAGTGATGAATCACTAAATTCTACACTTGCAAACAATTTTACCGTATATTTTTACTAACTAGAATTTAAATAAAAACTTGAGGAAAAAGGGTTAAAACTAGTGAAATACTAAGTGCCCAATTCTATCTCCTTGGTCCTTGACCCTACTTCAACAAAAGTTGTTTTTATATAGTTATAATCTTTGACTTTCATTCTTTTAAATATGTGTATATCATCAGGCCGAGACCTTTTCTTTTATTTCTGTTTTACTCATTAAAGGAAGTAAAGACTTAAAAACTGTCTAGAGTGCAAAATTAACAACTAGCTGTATGATTTCAGAAATCAATTTTAGTGAAATAGGTTTCTTTATATTATTAAAAGCAAAATATTCAGATATTTTTATATCAACATCAAGACATTTTCAGAAAATGTAAATATAAACTTAAACTGGAAAAAAGTTTAATACTTTACCTATTATAAAAATAAGTTAACTATCACTGGCTTGTTATAATTTTAGGAGAGTTTCCCTTAACATCACTCCTTAGGATAATCTCACTGTGTATGCCAAATCACATTTAAACAAATTCTAGTCATTCTAAGGAGAAAACAGAACTGAAAATGACCCATTTTTATTTTTCTTTTAGGAAAAAAAATGCTGTTGCATGGATTCTCTTTCCCTTCATGTGCTTGTTTCCTCTTCATTTATACATTAAATCAGTTGTCACTCATAAGGAAGCAGACTCTTCATGGATGGTTAACTTCCTTGTCAAGTGTTTCCAACCATGATGATAAATAATAGGGAGGTTTGCATTCAACCTTTGAGTTGGATCAAACTCAATTTTTAATGCAAAAGAGCATTGTAATTAAACTTCCTAGGCATTTTAGTTAGGTGTTTAAACAACAATACTATATATAGAAACATATTCAGTTTGTTCAACATATATTTACTAAACATCTGCTAAATGTCAGGTACTATGTTAGGTCCTGGATATACAAAGATAAATAAAACAAAACTCCTGCCCCATGGATCTCACTGTAGTATAGGAGAGAGACAGATAAATAATGTGGTACTTGTCTCTTTTATTTGCTCTTACAGGCTTGCCTTCCCTTTTCAGTTCCTTAAATATAAACGTTTTTTGGAGTTTTTGTCTTTGACCCTTTTCAGATCTTACGCATTTACCTAGGATAACCTGATGAGTGTCACTATAATGCGATTTCTAGGTCTAGATCACTTCCCAGAGCTTGCCTGACCTCCAGACTCGTACATCAAATGAATACCTGCTGCTCATAAATATAATATGACCAATACTAAACTTATTTTCTTTACCCCCACATGTTTCTTCTACATCCTCTGGAATCCATCCCTTGTTCTCCATCCCCACTGCTGTTGATTTAGATTAGGTCTTTATTATTAACGTCCAAGGTTATTGTAATTGATTCGCCTAACCCAGTTAGCATCCTTCCAATCCAGTCTCCAATTTGATGCTAAAGTACAGACATACCTCAGAGATATTGCAGGTGTTCCAGACCACTACAAAATAAAGTGAATATTGTAATAAAGCAAGAAAGTAAAATGAATTTTTCAATTTTCCATTGTATATAAAAAATTGTCTATGCTATATGAATTCTATTAAATGTGCAATAGCATGTCAAATGTACATGCATTTTTTTAAGTTTTTATTTAAAATTTAGTTAACATATAGTATAATATTGGTTTCAGGAGTACAGTTTGGTGATTTGTCACTTACATATAATACCCAGTGCTCATCTCAACCAGTGCCCTCCTTGATATCCATCACCTATCTAGCCCGTACCCCCGCCCACCTTCCCTCAAGAAACCCTCAATTTCTTATCTGTAGTTAAGAGTCTTTTATGGTTTGCCTCCCTCTTTTCCCACTGCCCTATGTTCATCTATTTTGTTTTTTAAATTCCACATATGAATGAAATCATATGGTATTTGTCATTTTCTGACTTACTTATTTCACTTAACATAATACATTGTATCTCCATGCACATCATTGCAAATGGCAAGATTTCATTCTTTTTGATGGCTGAGTAATATTCCTCTGTGTGTGTGTTTCCACAATTTGGCTATTATTGATAATGCTGCTATAAACATCAGGGTACATGTGCTCCTTCGAATCAGTATATTTATATCCTTTGGGTAAATACCTAGTAGTGTAATTTCTGTGTCATTGGGTAGTTCTATTTTTGACCTTTTTTTGAAGTTTATTTATTTATTTTGATAGAGAGCATGAGCAGGGAAGGGGCAGAGAGAGAAAAAGAGAGAAGATTCCAAGACAAGATTCCAAGACTCTCAGCACAAAGCGCAACACAGGGCTTGAACCCATGAACCATAAGATCATGACCTGAGCCGAAATCAAGAGTTGGAAACTTAACCAACTGAGCCACCCAGGCGCCCCCTATTTTTAACTTTTTGAGGAACCTCCATGCTGTTTTCCAAAGTGGTTGCATCACTTTGCATTCCTACCAACAGTGTAAGAGGGTTCCCCTTTCTCCACATCCTTGCCAACATCTGTTGTTTCCTGTGTTGTTAATTTTAGCCATTCTGACAGGTGTGAGTTGGTATCTTATCATGGTCTTGATTTGTATTTCCCTGATGATGAGTGATGTTGAGCATTTTTTCATGTGTCCGTTAGCCATTGGTATGTCTTCTTTGGAAAAATGTCTATTCATATCTTCTTCCCATTTCTTAACTGGATTATTTGTTTCTTGGGTGTTCAGTTTGATAAGTTCTTTATAAATATTGGATAGTTACCCTTCATCAGATCTATCATTTGCAAATATCTTCTCCCATTCAGTTGGTTGCCTTTTAGTTTTGTTGATTATTTCCTTCGCTGTGCAAAACTTTTTATCTTGATGAAGTCCCAATAGTTCATGTTTGCTTTTGTTTCCCTTGCCTCCAGAAACATGTCTAGTAAGAAGTTGTTGCAGCCAATGTCAAAGAGGTTGTTGTCTGTGTTCTCCTCTAGGATTTTGATTGTTTCCCATCTCACATTTAGGTATTTCATCCATTTTGGAGGAATGTGCATACCTTAAATAAAAAATACTGCTTGGGGGGCACCTGGGTGGCTCAGTTGATTAAGCATTCGACTTCATCTCAGGTCATGATCTCGCAGTTCACAACTTCGAGCCCCACATTGGGCTCTGTGTTGACAGCTCAGAGCCTGGAGCCTGCTTCAGATTCTGTATCTCTCTCTCTCTCTCTCTCTCTCTCTCTCTCTCTCTCTCTCTCTTCCCCTCCTCTGCTCATGCTCTGTCTCTCTCTCTCTCTCATAAATAAATAAATATTTAAAAAAATTTTTAATACTGCTGGGGTGCCTGGATGTCTCAGTCCTATGAGTGTCCAACTCTTGATTCTGTTCATGTCATGATCGTAGGGTCATGGGACTGAACCCCACATAAGATTCTCTCTCTCTATCTATCTCTATCTCTGTCTCTATCTCTCTCTCTGCCCGTTTCTCCTTCTGCCCCTCTCCCCTGCTCATGTTCTCTCTCTCTCAATTTAAAATCAACTTTCTCTCTCTCTCAATTTAAAAAAAATACTGCTGAAGTATGCTAATCATCATCTGAGCTTTCAGCAAGTCATAATCTTTTTGCTGGTAGAGGGTCTCATCTTGATGTTGATGGGTACTGACTGATCAGGATGGTGGTTGCTGAAGGTTATGGTGGCTGTGGCAATTTCTTAAAATAAGACAACAATGAAGTTTTTTGCATCAATGGATTCTTCCTTTCATGAACAATTTGGCTGTAGCGTATGATGCTCTTTGATAGCATTTTTCCCACAGTAGAATTTCTTTCAAAACTGGAGTCAATCCTCTCAAATGTTGCACTGCTTTATCAACTAAGTTTAGGTAATATTCTAAATCTTTTGTTGTCATTTCAACAACATTCACAGCATCTTCACCAGGAGTAGACTCCATCTCAGAAAAGCACTTTCTTTGCTCATGCATAAGAAGCATTCCTCATCAGTTAAAGTTTTATCTTAAGATCTCAACAAATCAGTCTCATTTCCAGACTCCACTTCTGATTCTAGTTCTGCTATTTCCACCACATCTGCAGTTACTTCTTCCACTGAAGTCTCAAACCCCTCAAAGTCATCCGTGAGGTTTGGAATCAACTTCTTCCAAACTCCTGTTAATGTTAATACTTTGACCTTTTCCCATGAATCACAAATGTTATTAATGGTATTAAGAATGACAAATCCTTTCCAGAAGGTTTTCAATTAACTTTGCCCAGATCCATCAGAGGAATCATTATCTATGGCAGCTATAACCTTATGAAATGTATTTCTTAAATAATAAGACTTGAACATCAAAATTACCCCTTGATCCATGGGCTGAAGAATGGATGTTGTGTTAGCAGTCCCTAAAACAACATTAATCTCATTATACATCTCCATAAGAGCTCTTGGGTGACCAGGTACATTGTCAGTGAGCAGTAATATTTGAAAGGAATCTTTTTTTCCTGAACAGTAGCTCATAACAATGGGCTTAAAATATTCATATTATGCCATGTTATAAACCACTGTGCTGTCATCCAGGCTTTGTTGTTCCATTAATAGAGCACAGGCAGAGTAGATTTAGCATAATTCTTAACGGACGTAGGATTTTTGTAATGCTTACTGAGCATTGGCCTCAACTTAAAGTCACCAGCTGCATTATTCCCTGACAAAAGAGTCGACCTGTCCTTTGAAACTTTGAAGCCAGACATTGACCTCTCTCCTCTCTAACTATGAAAGTCCTAGATGGCATCTCCTTCCAATAGAAGGCTGTTTAGTCTACATTGAAAATATGTTGTTAGGTGCAGCCACCTTCATGAATTATCTTAGCTAGGTCTTCTGGAGAACTTGCTGCAGCTTCTACATCAGCACTTGCCGCCTTACCTTGCACTTTCATGTTGTAGAGATGGCTTCTTTCTTTAAACCTCATTAGCTGACCTTTGCTAGCTTAAACTCTCCTTCTGCAGCTTCCTCATCTCTCTCAGTGTTACAGATGTGAAAAGAGTTAGGGCCTTGCTCTGGATTAGGTTTGAACCTAAGGGAATGTTGTAGCTGATTTGATCTTCTATCCAGAACCTTCATAGTTCATTTTTATTTCAGGTAGATGCATCTCTAACTATTGAATTTCATCCACTGATCACTGAGTAGGAAAAGTATGGGGACTAGGGCAGGGGAGACTGAAAGGCCTCCACAATTCTCTGAAATCCTAAATATTTTGCCTGTGAAAATTCTCCTACACCTACAATTATAGAAGCCCATAGAGGAGAGCCCATGATTCCTAAGAAATGTTCAGAACCGTTGAATCTGTGAAGCAATTTGAAACTGTAACATCTCTAAAAAAATTTTTTTTATGTCTGAGAAGATTCAACAATAATTCCAGAAAACTAAGGATAAATCATATACAGAAATGCTGGAAGTGATTGCTGTCAAGGTCAAAGACATAGGGTAACTCTATGAAGGAATTTTAGAGTATAATACATGAAATACTTATAATGTTATAGAAAGAAGGTAATTTGGAAATCAAGTAGTCTCTCTTACTTTAAAGATAAGGGAAATTAAGACCAAAGAAGTATAATAATGTTCTTAAAGTTGGACACATAGTTATGTTTGAAACCTAGGATAACCTAGGATTCTTGACTCGTAGTCTGCTGTTCATTCCACTATAGCATACTACATCTCAAATCAATATGAAAATTATTCTTCTAAAATAAGTGCCTACATGTGCATTTATGTGCAAAGTATTGTTCATTTGTTTTAACCTTTTTGGACTACAGATGAATTTTCTGTTGTCTGTGGCCTATTCTTTAACATATCTACTATTTTCAGTTCCTATCTGCAAGCAAGGCCTTTAAAGAGCAAGTGCTCCACTGATTATAAATACCTTCCTTTGGTTTCTTGGCATACCTGGTGTAACAATGGATGATGGTATTTGTAAGACTACCACATATGATTCATCCTCTTTGCTTGTAAAATGCATGGCGTTTGGAGCGCCTGGGTGGCTCAGTCAGTTATGCATCCAACTTTGGGCCAGGTCATGATCTCACAGTTCATGAATTCCAGCCCTGCATCAGGCTCTGTGCTGACAGCTCAGAACCTAGAGCCTGCTTCAGATTCTGTGCTCCTTCTCTCTCTGCCCCAGATTCTGTGCTCCTTCTCTCTCTGCGCCCCCCTCTCAAAAATAAATCGACATTTAAGAAAAAAAAATTTTAATAAAATAGAAGGAATGGTGTGAATAAATTACAACTTTACATTTGCTACAGTACCAGCCCCTTACTGTAAAGCAGATTTAAATATTCTGGCATCATTCCTTGTAATTCCCAATCTCTTTCACTTAATGATGGAAAAACTTGAGCTTTCAAGAGAAAGAATTCTGCTTTCTTAGGAGCATTATTTTAGATTACATTACCTAGACATTCTTATTTAAAATTACATTACCAAAGATTTTAGCATCTCTGACTTGGGTTCTTTGTTTTTCCATAAAGGACTTAAGCAATTCTAGTCAAGGAACCTGTAAGCTTTTCTGCTGGAACTAGTTTGAGACAGTAAAGTATCTTTTTTATAATGCTGACCACAGCAGAGGGACTGCTCCCTGTCTCTAACATAGTAGTTAGATAACTGCATATCTTCAGGCAGTGATCTAACGCTGAAATTCACTGCCCTCTTGAAGAAATTCAGAAGCCCCTAATTCCAAGTGGTAGGAGGTTCTCACCAAAGTGGTTCAGACATCATGCTAGGAATTCATTAATTCCTCCTGACCGTTCAGAGGCTGTCAGAAAATAAGGAAAAAGGAAGCAAGATATACTGCAAGTAGCTTTGCCATCAAACATACTCTGTACCTTGCTTTGCTTTTTAAGTAGCTGAGAGACCTTGGGCAAGCTACATAACCTTTCAGAATCTTATTTCCCTCATACATAAAAATAGAAATAATATCCACCCAATAAGGTCATTGTGGTGTCCTGTTAAAGGAAAGAATATGTATAAATCATCTAGTTTTCACTAAGCTGTCATATTTGCAGTTTAGTAACTGATTTTCTTCCCTTCCTTCTACGTGTTGGAATTCTAAAATCATAGCCTTAGGATAAGCACATTGTAAATTACGAAGTCAAAGCTAGAATTCCTTGGTTCAGCTGCAGTTGTTGATCCACGTTAACAATCTCTGGATCCCTATGCATTTTGTTGTAACTTGTTTTATATTTTCCACTCACCCAGGTCTTTCAGGCCTGTGCTTCCTACCTAATTAGAAAATTAAACAGTAGTTTTCACTGTTTTTCTGCTAATTTCTGGTTGAGCTTTATAAAATTAAAGCAAAGAATTGAGATAGTTATATTTTAAAAAGTTTGAGAAAGATATATTTTTATTACCCAAATTACTACCTCATTTCTACCTCCACCTAGTAAGGTCTTCACCTAGGATGATCCTGTTTACCTGCAGATATCTTTCTGGGAATTGGTCTGTGCTGGCATTTGCTGTAGGTTTTTCCATTAATGTGGCTGCTTGAATTCATTCATAATTCCTTTCGGTTTGTCTCATCTTTTTAGACTCTTTAGTCCATAAACTTCATTACACTTCTAAAATGTGTACATCTCATTAAATCCTTCTATTTATGCTTCTGATTGCATCATTCCCTTTATACTTCTCCCTGCATTCCTCAAATATGAACATCCTTATCTATGTATTTGTGAAGTGTGTGTGCATATATGTGTTTATATGCACGTAAGCACAACATCCCGAGAATATGCTCTTTTTCATATCCAAAGATTATGATTATATTACCCATCTGTTCTCTGTATTTGTGCGTTCAGGTACTATTTTCCTCCAATATTGTGGGTATAACACACATGGGCTGTTATCACAGTAGTCACAAGGCCCCTTTGTTAGGGGGAGTTATTTTTGTGGTTATATAATTGAGTAAAATTAACTCCCATAGGAATAAGACCTATAACATTGGCCTAATTATCCCTTTGTTGCAACCAGGTAGACTTATCTTCCTATTTCATACTTTCTTCTATGCATACCATCATATATTTCCATACATGTATCCTCTTTTTTAAAATAAAGCGTATCATAAATATATCTCATTTTAGCAATTTCGATAGAAAATAATGTATATTTAATCAAAAAAGTAAGGAGTTTTAATGATGTTTAAGTTAATTTACGCAGCTCTATTGAATATATCTGAGGTTAAAACAAGATAAAGTCTTTAAATATGATTCTTAGTTTTCCATTCTTTATGGACACCTCATTATCCTTTCACATTTTAAGTATGTATGTATGCTTTATTTGACATAATTTACTTATCAGTCTTTATGTAAGTAAGTATGTATGCTTTATTTGACATAATTTACTTATCAGTCTTTTTATTCAGTATCTATTTTGAAGTGCCATAGTCTATGTTAAAACCGTAAAGTTATGACTGGTGCAGCCACTCTGGAAAACACTGTGGAGGTTCCTCAAAAAATATTAACTACCCTCCAACCTAGCAATAGCACTACTAGGAATTTATCCAAAGGATACTGGAGTGCTGATTCATAGGGGCACATGCACCCCAGTGTTTATAGCAGTGCTTTCAACAATAGCCAAATTATGGAAAGAGCCTAAATGTCCATCAACTGATGAATGGATAAAGAAGATGTGGTTTATATATACAATGGAATACTACTTGGCAATGAGAAAGAATGAAATCATGCCATTTGCAGCAACATGGATGGAACTGGAAGGTGTTATGCTAAGTCAAATAAGTCAGTCAGAGAAAGACAGATATCATATGTTTTCACTCATATGTGGATCCTGAGAAACTTAACAGAAGACCATGGGGGAGGGGAAGGAGAAAAAATAATTAACAAACAGGGAGGGAGGGAGGCAAACCATGAGACTCTTAAATACAGAGAACAAACTGATGGTGGATGGGGGGGGATGAGGGAGAGGGGGAAATGGCTGATGGGCATTGAGGAAGGAACTTGTTGGGATGACCACTGGGTGTTGTGTGTAAACGATGAACCACGGGAATCTACCCCCAAAACCAAGAGCATATTTTACACACTGTATGTTAGCCATTTGATAATAAATTATATTAAAAAAAAAGAAAATGGTATATTCCAAAAAAAAAAAAAAAACCATTATGATTCAGAATACAAGCAATGGCAAAATGTTTCCATTAAAATGGAATAAAATTAGAATTTTTTAATGTTTATTTATTTTTGAGAGAGAGAAAGAGAGCCAAAGTCAGATATTTAACTGACTGAGCCACCCAGACACCCCAAGCCACCAGTAATTTTTGAAAGTCAATATCATAGTTGGTAATTTTATTATTTATTTCTTCTTGCATTCCATCTAGGAGCTTTATTTTATCATGTATTTTTTTCTTTTTATAAAATACTTCTTGCATATTTTGCCTTTCTTTTTTTAATGAATTTTTCTTTAAATGTTTATTATGAGGGAAAGAACACACAGGAGCGCATGCCAGTGGGGGAGGGGCAGAGAGAGAGAGAGAGAGAGAGGGAGAGAGAGAATCCCAAGCAGGCTCCATGCTTAGCATGGAGCCTGAGGCAGGTCTGGATCTCACAACAATGAGATCATGACCTGAGCCAAAATCAAGAGTGGGACACTTAACCAAGTGAGCCATCCAGGCACCCCCTTTCTTTTAATAACCATGGCAATATCCTGATAGAGGACCAATGTTGAAAAAATTAGAAATAATTTTTAGTATAGTAGGATATGTATATCCTACTATATAGTATAGTTTTGAACTATATAGTATAGTTCAAAATTATGGAAATTAGAGTAAAAAAATTCTTTTTTCCTGTGGAGCACTTGACAATTTCTAGGACAGTGATTGAGAAATTACCAATAAAGAAAAGTTTAAATAGTTCAAACTATACAAAAAACATTTTGTTTATTTACTTGTACCAAATCCTAACCATCAAATTCACCCCTTGGACTTAAGTGCTACCCATTTACCAGTGACACCCTATTTATTTGACCTGGGTGTGGCAAAGTTTCCATGATTAAGTACTAAAAGAAGTGAGCACTTACTCTCAACTGAAACATTTTCTGTGACCTTAAGAACATTTTATATATATTTTTTAAGTACTTCTCCTAAACTTTTTTATTTTAGTCAAGTTAAATGCTTTTTACAGTTACACAGTTGTTATTTTTAAAACTTAATATTTTACATATAGAAATGAATATAGGTGACACAGATGTGGGTTATCATACTCACTAATAAAATAGATATCATGAAACCACAATACAACTTAAGAATTAATTTGTTACCAATTGCATTGCATCTTTTTTTATTGCTAAATCATGACAATCATTTCTGGTAATCGTAACACTTGCATTTATTCCAAATTCTGTAACTTTGCACAAAGCTTATTTTTATTTTATGACATAAGAACCATAACGTAATATTTGTCCTTACTCATTGCTTTGGCAGGTAATGAGCATCCCTAGATGAAAAAATACAAATACACAACATAATGCCCCTTTGAACAAGCTATATATTTTTAAAGCATAGAGATTTTCATTGTACTACTCCATAACCATGACTTCTGGAGTAACTAGAGAGTAATTAATGTACTTGTTTTCATCATAGGGATATTCACCTCTCAATCATTCACTCTTTTTCAGTTTATACATGAAACTTTCACATAAATGAAGACTATAATGCATAAATGAGATCTATAGTGTACCAAAATGTTGTCTAGTCTTTCAAATATATAGTGAATATATGGAGAATAAATTATATTGGGATAGCTTGGAGGGGATCCACCATGTTAAATATTTAGTATCTGTTAAATAATCAAGAACCCTTCTGTACATATGCTTTACTTCATTTTAAGGTTTTTTTTTTAATGCTGTAACAACTCAAATCTTCATATGCTTCACCTTTCCTCTTAATCCCTAGCCTTAACTAATATCTAATATTGTTCCTACCAATAAAAATAAGGTAAAAACAGAGAGGGAGGCAAACCATAAAAGACTCTTAAATACAGAGAACAAACTGAAGGTTGCTGGAGGGGTATTGGGTGGAGAGAGGGGAAAATGAGTGATGGGCATTAAGGAGGGCACTTGTTGGGATGCGCACTGGATGTTATGTGTAAGTGATGAATCCCTGAATTCTCCTGAAGCCATTACTACACTATATGTTAACTAACTTGGATTTAAATAAAAATTTAAAAATAAATAAATAAATAATATTGTTCCTACCAACAGTCATTTGGCCTGAGTAAGCATATGGTATCAAACCTGCCTTCTCAACTGTTTTGGTGACTACAATGGATAGCCATTAAGTCAAAAGTATCCTTCAGTAGCCTCTCACTAGATTGGATGGGATGGTGGTTTTTAAATGTTGCAGTATCAGTGCTGTCACAATGAACTTAAGTAAGCTTTTGAGGAATTTATAATCAATAGCAAACTGATTTATATCCATGTTTTACAAGAGGAAGTCTTAGACAATATATTTTCTTTTCAGCCTTCTGTTATCTGCCACATTCTTCCTATACTCCTGATTCATAAAACTGATAGTTTTATGATATGAATCATGATCTTTATGATAAGTTCTATGAATATGATAGATCTTAGCCAAAGTGAGGACAAGGAATCAATTTCCCAGACCACTGAACTCAGAGTTTCCCCTTGACTTCCTCCACAGCCTTCTTAGAACTAACAACACAGTGAACTTTACAGCTGTGAAATCATTTCAATAAGTGACTTTGAAAAATTAAGATGCTTTTCCTTCTTATATCCAAAAGTCATTTGGGTATCCTAACATCTTAATTTAGACACCTAAATTTAGACATCTAAATTTAGATTTATATATATATATAAATTTATATATAAATTTATATATATATATACACATATATATATACATATATGTGTGTGTGTGTGTGTGTGTGTATATATATATATATATATATATATATATATATATATATAAAATCTGGGCCAGAATAAATGTCC
This sequence comes from Panthera tigris, assembly GCF_018350195.1. Classification (NCBI taxonomy): domain Eukaryota; kingdom Metazoa; phylum Chordata; class Mammalia; order Carnivora; family Felidae; genus Panthera; species Panthera tigris. Next base: position 112,436,802 of record NC_056665.1, read on the forward strand.
ATCCAAACAAATTAAATATACTACTTTTACCATTTAGATAATACATTTGGATTCAATGCTTACAAATCATACTCAACTTTATAAATAGCTCTCTGTTTTGATTTCCTTCTATATATGTCCATTGTCAACCATTTGAATCTGTAAAGACTCTTTCTGAAGATATTTTTAGGCCAGTCATCCCGTGTAAAAAAGCTAGCACTCCAAAGAGTAGAGAATTTGTTAATGACTACTATTATTTGGGAAGCTGACTTGTACATAAGTATCTTGCTGACTACATAAAAATTCTATCACCTTATAACCAAGCATACTACACAAAACAGTGTAAATCATCAACTAATCTTCTCCATTCCTTTCTTCTTATCAACCTCTTGATTACTTAATTGTATATATGGACAAGGGTTCCCAGTGATACATAGCCCTACCTTTAAAATTTTTGATCTCCACAGAATCTAGAAATTTGCATTTGTTATCATCTTCATCTTTATCAAATTTTATATGTTCTTTATTATATAGAACTTAGAGAATACTGTGTGGGGGGAATGGTAGAACAGAATGGATATTATGTCCTCCGATTCTGAATATACAGGACCATAACTTCTTGGCACACCACCTAACTTTCTACAACTGAAATGCTCACTGCAGATTGTGAAGGTTGTAAACTCCCACCACCAAATATTCCTAAGAAAGCATATTAGTTATATTAATTATATATTGGGGAAACTGTTTTGCTTATTATAAATGGAGTTCTCATTGGACTGGAGAGAATGGGAAAAAGGAATTTTGCTCAGGTCTTCCTGAAATCGTATATTTTGCACAGCTTCAGCTGCTCACTGTGGCTTCTTTACCAAATGATAAACTTAAAACAGTCATAATACCTACTTGAGAAGTTACTCCTGCCTGGTTCCAATTCAAGTTTGAAGGCTGAGACTCCTTTTCTAACATCACAAGCCCAAAGTTTATTCAACATTAATACTTGGGCTCCACCTATGGGCAAAGAGAAGGGACGATTTAACATGTAGGTAAGTGTATGTAAGAATATCCCATGTGATTTGCAGCACTACTGTATACTCTTTAAGTTCCCAAATAGATCATCTGGTCACATAATGAGTGAAGTCTAATATTGACTGATTGAAAAAGCTATCAATTATTTAGTCCTGAACCCTCCTGAGAGATGTGGATAGAGTTTCTTTTGTAGCTGAGAGGTGTATCTGATATATATTCCTTCTGTTCTCTCGTATCTTCTGCCAGCTGGTAGCCTAGACCATTTTTCAATCAACTGCCTATTCTTCTCCCAATCCTTTCCCTTGCCCTAGGTTTTTAGACAAAAATTTGAGGTAATGCATGTTTTTCTCTTTGAAGAAATTTAATCTCTGTTGTTAATTTGATACCAACTCCAAAATCAGAACAAATCCAGTAGGGATCGAATTTACCTTAATTAAAGATAGTAACCTCTGTATTTAGCATGAGTCCAAAATAAAAAGATGGTTAATTATATATGTTATTATACCCTTAACTAAATATGAAGCTGTTCTTTCTTTCCAGATGAAATGTTTTATTTTTCTTTCCATGATTCTTGAAGGTCTCTAAAGACCAGATGGTATATGTATGCTACAAATAGTGACTTTTCTTGGCTCTTCTAAATATAGTTACATGTTCAAATGAGGTAAATATTCTTATTTTTAAAAACATCTATTATCCTTGCCCTTTATTGAGATATAACTCATATGTTATATAATTCACCCACTTAAAGTATATAGTTCAAGGGTTTTTAGTATATTCATAGATAGGTACAACCATCACCACAGTCAATTTTAGAACACTTTCATCATGTCAAAAAGAACCCCATCCTCGTTAGCTTCCTCCTCTTCCCTTGTCACCCCCATCCAGCCCTAAGCAACTACTAGTCTACTTGCTACTATAGGTTTACCTATTCTGAACATTTTATATAATGGGATCATATAATATGTGGTCTTTTGTAACTGGGTTCTTCTACTTAGTATTTTCAAGATCTATCCATGTTGTAGTATGTATCAGTACTTCATTCCTTTTTTTATTGTAGTAAAAAACATTAACATAAAATTTACCATCTTAACCATTATTAATTGTATAATTCTGTGACATTAGGTATATTCACACTGTTGTGAAACATATCTCCAGAACTTTTTCATACTGGATACCTAAGCCTCTACACCCATTAAATCACTCTACTTTTCCCCCTCATCTCAGCCCCTGGTAACCACCATTCTACTTTCTGTTTCTAAGAATTTGACTACTTTATACCTCATATAAGTGGAATAATGTAGTTGTCTTTTTGTGGCTGATTTATTTTACTTTGCATAATGTCTTCAAGGTCAGTCCATGTTGTATCATGTCACAGTGTATAGAGATATACACCACATTTTGTTTATCCATTCATCCATTGATGGACATTCGGGCTGCTTCTACCTCTTGACTGTTATGAATATTGCTACTATGAATATGGGTGTGAAAATATCTCTTTGAGACCCTGCTTTAAATTCTTTTGGATACATACTCAGAAGGAGAATTGATGGATCATATAGTAGTTCTATTTTTAATTTTTTGAGAAACATTCTTATGGTTTTCCATGGTGGTTGCACTATTTTACAATCCTACCAAGAGTGTATGAGGGTTCCAATTTCTCCACATTCTCATCAACACTTGTTATTTTGGGGTTTTTTTTTTATAGTAGCCATCCTAATAGGTGTGAGGTGATATCTCATTCTGGTTTTGATTTGCATTTCTCTGATGATTAGTGATGTTTAGCATCTTTTCATATGCTTGCTGACTATTTGTATACCATTTTTGGGGAAACATCTCAAGTTTTTTGCCCATTTTTAGTTGGGTTACTTGATCTTTTTGTTGCTGAGTTATAAGAGTTCTTTATATATTCAGGACATTAGCCATTTATCAGATTTGCAAATATATTCTTCCATTCCATCAATTACCTTTTCACTGTGTTGATTATGTCTTTTAACGCACGGAAGTTTTTTTTCCGATATAATCTTTTTTTAAGTTTTTTATTTTAATTCCAGTATAGTTAACATAGAGTATTATGTTAGTTTCAGGTATACAATATAGTGATTCAACAGTGCCATGTATTATGCAGTGCTCATCCTGGTAAGTGTACTCTTTAATCCCCATCACCTATTTCACCCATCCCCCCATCTACCTCCCCTCTGGTGACCTTCAGTTTGTTCTCTATAGTTAAGAGTCTGTTTCCTGGTTTGTCTCTCTTTTTTTTCCCCTTTGTTCATTTGTTTTGTTGCTTAAATTCCACATATGAGTGAAATCACATATTATTTGTCTTTTTCCAACTGACTTATTTCACTTAGCATTACACTCTCTAGCTCCATCCATATTGTTGAAAATGGCAATATGTCATTCTTTTTATGGCTGAATAATATTCCATTGTATGTATGTACACACACACACACACACACACACACACACACACATATATATATATACCACATCTTCTTTATCCGTTCATCATTCAGTGGACATGTGAGCTGCTTCCATAATTTGGCTATTATAAATAATGCTGCAATACACATAGGGGTGCATGTATCCCTTGGAAATAGTTTTTGTATTTTGGGGGGTAAATACCCAGTAGTGATGCACAAAAGTTTTTAAGTTTGATGTAACTCCATTTGTCTATGTTTGCTTTAGTTGCCTATGCCTTTGGTGTCATACTCAAGAAATCATTGCCAAAACCAAGAAATAGACTCTTAACTATAGAGAACAAACTGATAGTTACCAGAAGGGAAGTGGGCGGGGGGAATGGGTTAAATAAGTGAAAGGGAGGGGCGCCTGGGTGGCTCAGTTGGTTAAGCGTCCACCTTTGGCTCAGGTCATGATCTCACAGTTCGAGATCAAGTTCGTGAGTTCGAGCCCCGCATCAGGCTCTGTGCTGACCAATCAGAGCCTGCAGCCTGCTTCGAATTCTATGTCTCCCTCTCCCTCTCTGCCCCTCCCCAACTTGCACTCTGTGTGTCTCTCTCTCAAAAATAAATGAACATTAAAAAAATTATAAAAAATAAAATTTTAAAAATTAGGTGAAAGGGTCGACTTGTCATGAGCTCCAGGTGATGAATGGGTTGAATCACTATACTGTACACTTGAAACTAATATTAACACTGTATGTTAACTGACTGGAATTTAAATAAAAGCTTCTTAAAAATGTGAGGCCCACTGAGATTGTTGGGAGAAATGTTTCAATATAAAATCAGAAAATGTTTGAAAAATATAAAACATTTTATGTATTCATCACCATTATTAAAAAAACCATTGCCAAACCCAATGTCATAAAGCTTTTCGTCCATCTTTTCTTCTAAGAGTGATATAGTTTTAGGTTTTATATGTAGTTCTTTAATCCATTTTGAGTTAATTTTTATATATAGTGGAAGATAAGGGTCTGTTCTATTCCATTTGAATTAGTTAAGGCTCTCCAGAGAAACAAAACTGATAGGATATATATATTTATATATACATATACATATATACATATATATATACATATACATATATGTGTGTGTGTATATATATAGAGGGGGGGGAGGGAGAGGGATTTATTATGAGGAATTGGCTCACATGATTATGGATGCTGAGAAGTCTCAGGATATGCCATCTGCAAGCTGGAGACCCAGGAGAACCGGTTATTTTGTAACTGGAAGTTTATACTTCTTAATCTCCTTGTACTATCTTTGAATATTAACTATTACCTTTACTGAGCTATTCATAATCCCAGCAAAGTCATTCTCTTAGAATCTGAGCTAGTATATAACTTACATTTTCATGAACTACCCTAGGCCAGATTAGTTCCAGGCAAGGAGCCACCCCAGGAAGTTTATTGTGATCCTGTCAAATGCCATGGGGCTCACCATCAGGTTCATTTGGTAGTTTATAATGTATAAGTGAATACAAACTAGACTCTCTGGTTTCACCACTTCCTTGGTCTTACTAAATATAGGTCAGTAGCTTCAGGGTATGTCCAGAATAGCTACAACCTTCTAGGAATATCTGAAGCTAAAAATGGCTAAGAATTTTCCCCTTCCAATTCATCTATCACCTCCCTAAAAGGAAAGAGTTAATATCACTGTCACTGTAGATCAGAATACAAAATGAAAAATCTCTCTATACTTATTTCTAGATCCTGGGATCTGGAAATCAGAGGCCCTACAAAGCCAAAAACAAAAAACAAACAAAGACACCCATTCAGCTCTGGAAGCAATGGAGTTTTCTAAATTATACAAACATCTCCTGTAAATCAAGTCCTGTATTACTTACAGTCTCTAGGGACAAGCTTGATGTGTTCCCTTCCCCTCTTCTTCCATTTCCACTTCCTATTATTCCTTTGCTTCTTTGAAATAATAAGACAGATTCTGACTAGAAGATTTAAGGAATTGGTCATGACTCTTGAAACTCTTATTTTTGTTGGCACTGGTTCAAATTCCTAAGCTCTAGCTAAAAATGATTATTATCCAGAGTGGTTTGAGTAGTCATTTCACAAGACAGTTTACTGTCCCTCTGCTTAGAGTCAATAATTTTTTAGGTTAATAAAGCCAAAATCAAAGGCTAAAATTCCTTTTCTTTACTTTTCTTAAGAAAAAGAAAAACTTGCTTAATGTAAAAACAGCATATGATCATTGTAGAAAACTTGGAAATTTTCAGAAAAGTATAGCAAAGGGAATAAAAATCATACATAATTCTAAACATACTAAAATAACAAATGCATTACATTTTCATATATGCCTTTCTCTTTTTCTATTGACATGTACACATCTATGTTAACAGAGTTAAGATTATATACTACATGTATAGTTCTGCATGTGTTTTACACATATGTCATAAAAATTTTCCTGGTCAGTGAATATTCTTCATAAATATTACTTTAGTTTGCATAATATTTTATCATAAAAATAGACCATTGTGTATTTAAATTTCTATATTATTGACCTTTTTATTTCTTTCCTTTTCTTACTAATATAAGCAACTGAAATAAATACGTGCATAAACATTTATCTGTTTTCTTAGGATAGATTTCTAGAAGTGAAATTACTGGGTAAATGAATAGAAAATGTTTAAGAATTGGGTTTTTAAAGAAAATCATCTTTGGGTAGTTAAAGGATTAATGACACATCAAACTCAATACATCTTTGATGACTGTGTAGCTGCTCATATTCAGATAATCTCTGCAAGCATAACTATTAATTGACTGAATCTAATCTTTCATTTCAGACATAAGGATACATCTTTTCCTTCTGTCTCCAACTCCTTGGGATAGAAATCAGGAGGTCTAACTGAGCCCATATACAAGCCTTGTCAGACAGGCACACATACCTACCTTGTTTATGACTGCCTGTTTAACCGATTACTCTCAACATCCATATTTTTCTTATATTCTCTTTTTTCAGATGGAATGGGGCGAGTCCTTGCTCAAGATGTGTATGCAAAAGACAACCTACCCCCCTTTCCAGCATCAGTAAAAGATGGCTATGCTGTCCGAGGTAAATATTTTGGGGTTTTTGAGTATCATCATACACTGTATTTTTTTTCCTTCAGATTTTTGACTCAGCCTAGGCACCCAGGGAGTTTTACATTTGTTTCCCCCTTGGTTATCAAAATAATTTAATCACAGATAATAATCTGGATTAAAACTTTTCAGTGAAAGTATTATAATTACCTGAAAATGCTTGTTGACAAATAAATATGTAGAGATTGATTGAAACTCTATACTATAATTTATTCTTCTGACCTCTACACATACTGGTAGCAGACAGTCCTGGTCTAGAAGTTTTCCAGATGTTTTCTAGTTGAAAACTATGTGGTCCAAGAAAGAAGAGCAGATTTCCAGCACAGAGATAATGTAGGGTGGTCTTTTCTTCTGCTTGAAACCCAGAGATCATTAAGGGCTTCTTAAAAAGCAAGCACGGTTCCCTGGAAGAACTGGATTTCAACGCTCTGAAATCTTACATAGTACCAGCAATTTATACCTTTGGAGTTGCCTGAGATTGCATAAAGGTTAAAAGCAAAATACTAAATAGCAGTTGCCTGCTTAAAGTCTAATCTAAGAACCCAAAATGAAAATGCAAGTGAATTACTTAGAAACTATTATTGGTTATTAACTCAAGGCTGATATCATTGAAGAAATGTCTAAAAACATTTCCCAGTTGATTAGAGCTGTGAAGACAGGTTCCTTTTTAATGGTCCTTTATGAAGTCTCTTACTTGTTTGTTGTTGTTGCTTTTACTCCATCTAGCCATTAAAAAAATTTCCTCTTTTTTATAATTAAATATATTAATCTCCTCCATGTTCCATCACTATCTCTTAGCAGTATCTTTTTGTGTTGGAGACAACATAGCAAATGGTTAAGGTTATGGGCTTCGAAAAGCAAAGTCAGAGTTAATCTGGTTTCAAGTACCAATTCTATCTATGTAACTTTGAGCAAATTACCTAAACTTTTTGAGCTTCAGTTTTCTCCATGATGATAATTATAAAAATACTTACCCCCAACAAGTTGTTGTGAGAATTAAATGAGACCCTAGAAAGCCTTAGTAAAGTATCTGGCACCAAAAACAAGCACACAATAATTGTTTTTTTAAACGTTTGATAATGGTAACTATTATTATCACTATCATTAGTATAAACACATTTCCTTAGATCATCTCTGGAGAGAAAGGTAACATTTATCTGAATTGTTCTCATATTCTACGTAAATAAAGTGGTGGAGAGATTAATTCCTACTAGTGTATTCCTTCACAGGAATACTATCTTAGATGTACCTCATTCAGCTTGATCCCACTAAAGGAGAGTATTTCTGAGAACCTGAATAACAAATCCCTGGCAGCTCTTAGGACTTTTTTTCTTCCAAATGTATTCCTTCTACAGTGCTTATTATAATGAATATTGTCCAGAAAGAAAATTAGTTCAATCTTCTGATAGCCTCATTGGCTCTTGTTGCTTCTTATTCTCCAACTAAACTGTCAGTTCTGTTTTGAATTTATAATTGGTAGCCATATAGGATTACTGTAAAATGACAGGGAATTCTTACTTCCAGAGTAGAACAAACAACTATAGCAGATGAAATACCAAAGGGATAAGAAAGTATTTTTTACATTCTTGATAATATAGTATAGGAGAAAGTGAGAAAATAAATTATTGGAGGCAGAATTATTCTCAAACAGAATGTTGTTCTGTGATTTTTACATGAGTTAGCAACAGCTCAATAAAAAGAAATTATGCTCTTAGCTTTTCTAGTTGCCAGAAAGAGTGATTAGCCCACATGAGCCTCAAAAGAGCCTTTCTGCTGCTTTAGAACCTACCAAAGAAATTTTACTTAAAATTTCCTTTCGGTATCTTATTTTTTCTTTTGATTTGAAGTGGTGGTGTTTTTAGTTATTTCACATGCATACACACACACACACACACACACACACACACACACACACACGTGTGCGCACACACGCACGCACACACATACAAACCATCTAAAATAACATCTCACAATATACAAGGTTTAACAAACTATCATGCTTGTGATTCATTATGTGTTTCTTGTGAAGTGTTGGTAATGTAGCTATCTCTAAGATACAGAATATGTAACAGAGACATAATACATAACAGATAACCATTGTGGATAAGGTTCAATCTCAAACTAAGAGTGTTTGATGTGTCTATGTATATATACCAACATCATAATTAAGGCAACAGAAGACATCAGTGAACAAAGAGGCATGGTCCTAGTTTCTGTGTTAGAACACTCCCCACAGGCAGTGTTTGGTAAAGAATATCCTTGAGGCTATTGTTGTGGCTCTCTACCACTCTACTTCGTGTACCTTCTTCTCTCCACCCCTGTCTTCCTTTACTCCTGTTCCTGTCTCCCCACTCCCTTTATTCTCCCTTTTTTCTTCTCCTCTGCCTTTGCCTTAGGCCTTCCAGTAATACCCAGTGGCACCAGTGAGCATTGCTAACCCTGTAGGTGTAAAGAGGTTGCTAACTTGCTCTGGATCACTAAGCATTAGCCAGTATCCTTCAGAAACATGTGGCATAAAACTCCAAACCAGTTGGAGGATCACTTGCTTTAAGGTATGTGGGTTGAAAATCAAGACAGTAAAAAATGACTAAGCAAATAACAAATAGGGACAACTTTTTTTAAAAAAAAAGAAAGAATAGGGGCGCCTGGGTGGCTCAGTCAGCTGAGCGTCCGACTTCAGCTCAGGTCACAATCTCACGGCCAGTGAGTTCGAGCCCCGCGTCGGGCTCTGTGCTGACAGCTCAGAGCCTGGAGCCTGTTTCGGATTCTGTGTCTCCCTCTCTTTCTGATCCACCCAGTTCATGCTCTATCTCTCTCTGTCTCAAAAATAAATAAACGTTAAAAAAAATTTTTTTAAAAAAGAAACTGAAACAAAGAACTTTAAAAAAAAAAAAAGAATAAAGTTTAAAGACTGCAGGAATCAAGGGATGATGATATAACAGGAAGACAAGTAACATGATAAACCTAAAACTGTATTCAGGATGGAGTGAGTAATTGTCGTCGTCGTCGTCGTCGTCGTCGTCGTCGTTGTTGTTAAAGAGAAAGGGAGAGATTTATTTTGGGCTCAGGCAGAAGGGGAAGGTGCCAGGCTCAAGCCTTAATAATCACCCCAAGAATGGGGTGAATTTGAAAGATAAAAGCAGAGAAAAGAAAATGAAAGTAGCATGTTACCAATTAGGATTGATCTGGTATTTTTATTCGTATTTTTGAAGAGCTGTTTCTCTCTTCACACTAATTAAGCTAATCATCTTGATGCATTTCTGCCTTCCTGTAGAGATGCCGATGCCTGTCTTCTCAGTTTTCTTGTAGATGTTCGTGAAGGCAGAAGTACCTCAGAATACCATGTTCAGCTTTCTTGAAAATTTTCTATTTGAAAGGCTTATCCCTTCAGAACTTGTTTCACAGAGATGATTTAGAAAAAGGCAAAAGAAAGAACAAGCCACTAATTATTTTAAGAATCATGTGTAACAAACAATTCTGGAAGGATATGAAAAATTTTTGCCATTTGGGTAAATTTGAAAGGTTTTTTTCTTTTTTACATCCTGATTGAAATACATGCATATGAAAAATACAGAAAATTAAAAAGAACATTTTAAAATTACCCTTTATGTCACTGCCTGCCCAGCCACCATTAACACTTCACTGTACTTCCAGTGGGTTAAAATGCATACGAAAATTCAGTATAACCTTTTTGATTCAGAGCTAGTCTTGTTCTTTCGGGAAAGCCATGTTCTAAGGTTTCTATTTCTCCCATCTAAATCTCTGGCCACAGCTGGTTTTCCATTTAATAACTTACTGCTTTCCACTATACGTCACTCTGGATAAAGAGGGCCTTATGATATGGGAGTATTACTCAAGTGAGCAGACAGATACTCAGATTAATTAATTTTAGTCAGTTCCAAAAAGCCTAAAATACTATATTTAAGGATATAGTATCTCTTTTCCCAATACTAGCAATAAATGAGCATTTTTGTTTCCAGGAAGATGATGGTAAAGAATATAAAATCTTTTCTCACTCACCTGTCCTACCCTTAACTTCCTGCTTTCCCTAAGAAAAAGCCACAGATTTAAAATTCCAAACAACTCACTTGATTTAATCCTTCAGTATGATTGCAAAAAGTATTAATCTTGCTGTGCTAGTGTTGTCACCTTCCCTTGCCCCCCAGCACTTTCTATAATCTTAATTTTAGTATATACATAAATGCTATTATCCTGTTGCCTATCATCCAGTCTTAGTGTGGTTCCATAATCAGTTTCTTAATCCCTCTGCCTTATTTGTCTGTCAACGATATTTCCTAGGACCTCTGAACATATGCTATCTCTATAGCCTCAGTTTATTCAGCCCTAACATGAAAAGGTTGAAACTCTTTATTATTGAAAAATAATGAATAGCTATAAAGTGTTTCAAGAGGCTTAAAGAGAGTTCACATATGGCTGGAAAATGAAAATGAAGGATTGTTCTATAGCAGATGGCTCGGGAAGATCATATTCTATACATTGCCACAATGAATAGTTAACTAATGGTATCCATTTTTAAATGATATCATTGAAAATCTTCAAATAAACAGGTGAAGAAGACTAAAAGTGTTTTCTGGACATTAAAAAAGGAAGGTGGTGGGGCGCCTGGGTGGCTCAATCTGTTGAGCGTCCGACTTCAGCTCAGGTCACGATCTCGGGGTCCGTGAGTTCGAGCCCCGTGTCAGACTCTGGGCTGATGGCTCAGAGCCTGGAGTCTGCTTCCGATTCTGTGTCTCCCTCTCTCTCTGCCCCTCCCCCGTTCATACTCTGTCTCTCTCTGTCTCAAAAATAAATAAATGTAAAAAAAAAAATTTAAAAAGGAAGGTGGAAGTGGAAACAACATCAGGATCTAGCACTGAAGTATTATGAATCAGTTGTATAATACATTTGCTTTTAGGATTTGATTTATATTACTTTTATCACTTCCTTCAAATTAAATTCTACAGTTACAAAAAAGAACAATAACTTACTAACAGAAAAGTCTGAATATAGAGGGGCGGAGTTCTAAGCCTCTCCAGAAATCCTTGGAATCCATGCATGTTTTGCTAATGGCATATTGTGGCTTGCTTACTTAGTTACAAGCTTTAGGATCACATGCCAGCAGACCTCCACTTCTGCTCCTTCCCACCCAAGCTTATAGAATTCATCTTGAAAATGGCACCTTTTTTCACCTGTCTCTTTAATAGATATTTTGAAATAAATATCAGCAAGTTAGATCAATCATTATTTTTGTCTGTATAAGAAATAGTGAGCCTTCATGATAATATAAAATCAGGATTTCTGTTGTACTTCACTAGTTTTTATTCCTTACACTTTCTCTAAGTCTGAATTTGTCTATATTCAGTTCAGTCTTAGAGTGCCCTGCTCCTCAAAAAGGTAGTTCAGGAATGAGCACTAATCGCATCAGCTTGTTAGAAATGTAGAACCTCAAGCCCTGTCCCAGACCTACTAAATCAGAAATCTGTATTCTAACAAGATCTGCAGGTGATTTGTGCACACTTGACGGGTTGAGAAGCACTCTTATAAAAGAAATAATAAAAGCAACTGCTCTCTTGCCACCAAGAACCTTCTATAATGTGGTTTGACTGAGCCTTCTTTAGCTAGCAATATAGAGACATGTTTCCCAGATAGAAATTTTCAGGGCAAGGTGAAGAACATAGTTTAAGTGAGCACGTATTCTCTGCACAGTCAGTGCACCTTTCCTGCAGCTTAGAATCATTTAAAGCCTCTTTCAGTTGTTGGCCTTCTTAACACTCTATTGCAGGCTCATTATTCAGTAACATTTATTTGGAGCATTTGTGTACAACATTGATATAAGGCATTTTCAGTGTAGGTGTATTTGCACATGTGGAGGAACAGAAGACAGGAAGAAAGTTGAAGAGCAGAGTGTTTCAAAAAAATAAAAGTGATCCCTGTCTCTTAGAAGCTCATAATCTCACTGAAGAAATAAAGTATACACATTTATGAAATTATTCAAGAAAATTTTGAGAACATAATTCTAATATATACAAATCAGTTTACAAACTTTCTCCCTAAGTATTATGGAAATGCCAAATTCATTTCTTTATTCTTTTAACAAATATTTATTGAAAATCAGTGATGAGCTAGGCACTATGCTAGACAGAATAGCAACATAATCTAAGTTATTATATAAAATTAAGCAGAGCAGTCTTTTTAAACATTCTAAATAGATGGTGAACATTGACTCACATTTGAAAACTGTAAAAATGGACCAGCAGAAAATGGAAGGCATCCAAAATACAGAATTTTGGATTTTTTTTTGAGAGAGAGAGAGTGCACGTGCCAACTGAGCCACCCAGGTGCCCCCAAAATACAGCATTTTGTGTTGAAAAATATTATTTGTTCATTTATGCATTCATCTTTCTAAAAAGATTTTTAGAATCCATACTCGTTCATTTATTGAACATTTTTAGTACTTCACATATTGAAAATTTATTGAATACCTATTATGCAGCAAGTGCTAGGGATTCCCCTGAGACAAATGAGCAAATAACTGAAAATAATTAGGAAGCCATAAATTAGAGTTATTTAGGGAATACACTGGGGAAACAAAAGAGAAAGTAGCTGACTTGAAGGAAGAGGAGTCAAATATGATTTCATAGAGAAGGTGACACTTGAGCTGAGTCTTAAAGACTAAGAAGTCTTTAATCAGAAAGCACAGGTAGGAAAAGGACACTCCAAGCAATGGAAGTAGCATGTATTAATGGAGTTAAAGTAGGAGTCATCTTGGTACTCTCAGGGAGCTACAATTCTAGAAGTTGAGAGTGGCTAGAGTGTAAGATCTAAGGAGGGTATGAACCAGAGACCTTTGCACACAGGTGAAGATCTTTAGATGGAGCATTTCCACTCATTTCCCCCTCCCCTTCACACACACACACACACACACACACACACACACACACACACACACCCTTCTGCCTACTTACCTTTCACTCATCCTTCATATTCACACCAGAAATCCTTTTATCAGGGTGGCTTTCCCTGACTCTCTCGTATAGTTCACTTTCATTGCATGCTCTCATAAAACCATGTTCCTTTCCTTTAGAATGATTTTCTTAATTTGCATTTATACATTTATTAATGTGACTATCTGATTAGTATCTGTCTCCTCCATTACATCAGTGGTTTAACTACACCCATAGAAAGACACATATTAAATACATTATGCACAAATATATAACATATGTAACATACAATGCATAAAATGTACATATGCACACATATATAAACAAAATTATGTTTCATGAAACAGTATGATTCATCTTACCATGTGCAATGAAGTATATTTCTATTCATTCTGATTTTTAAAATTATTTACAAATGCGGGCACCTGGATGGCTCAGTCAGCTAAGCGTCTGACTTCAGCTCAGGTCATGATCTCACAGCTTGTGAGTTCGAGCCCCACATTAGGCTCTATGCTCTCAGCGCAGAACCTGCTTCATTTCCTGTCTCCCCCTCTCTCTGCCCCACTCCAGCTTATGCTTTCTCTCTCTCTCAAAAATAAATAAAAACATCAAAAAGATTATTTACAAGTTTATTTTACAGCCCACCTCCACATTTGATTTGAACATTGCCGTAAATTGGCATTCCGTTAGAATAGAAGCCATGTCTGGTTTTACTCCATTCTGTTCCACCACCTAATATGACACTTAGGGCATAGAATATACTCAGTAGTAATTCAATGAATGAATGAAAGGAATAAATGGCTTTAAAATATATTATTTTTAAAGTATGATTATCCCGATGTTTTCAACAAGAAAACTGAAGTTTAGAGAAAGGCTTAATAATTTGCTGAAAGTCCTGAGGCTAATAATAGGCAGAACTAGGATTCAGATGCAGCTTTGTTTTACTCTAAAACACCATTAACTTCCCCTTGTGAAAGAGGGGAGAAGAGAAAATGTCTAGGTTGTTTATGATAGGTTGCAAGCTAGGAATATCTCTAGTAGAAAAATACTTTAAAATAAATTTATTCACCCTTGAGATGTAGTTAGTGTGGAATTCTGAAAGATAATTGACTTTTTAATTTTCTTCAATAAGAAGATCAAAATTCACTTCAAGATACTGTAAAAATAAATTAGGGGATAGATGAAATAAGATTGCTAAAATGATAATTGTGGAAGCAATGATTCTATGTCTGTTTTATGTCTATTTTAAATTGTTCATTTAAAAAAATTTTAAACACAAAAGCAGTATAAGAATAGCATTGCAGAAAAGCTGTTCATGTTTTTCAAATGAACACTGAAAATACAATAGGATTCTAAAAAGCACAAGAAAGCCAAGAGTTTATTAACTAAGATAGTCTATAAAGCACAAGATACAACATCTACTACATTAAGAAAAAGTTAATTCTTGTTCCTCTCTACATCAGGTTAACCAAAGCCATGCCAAAAAAAAAAAAAAAAAAAGTGATTCATTATAAACAGTATTATATATAAGCCTTTAGAAAAATACCACTTTGTAGTCACATAAAAAAAGTGAATTTCATATGTCCTTTTTAAAAGAAATACTTTTTATTATTAGCATGATTGCAAATATAATTAAAATATTCATATAGAAAGTGTTAACTTTTCTGTGTGTCAGCAAATGTAATGCAGAACTGCCTATATATCATGATTTAGAAATAGCATTTTGGCACATTATAAAAAAAAACTGTGGGGTGCCTGGGTGGCCCAGTCAGTTAAGCATCTGACTCTTGGTTTCAGCTCAGGTCATGATCTCATGGTTTGTGAGTGTAAGCCCTGCATCAGGCCCCATGCTGACAGAGCAGACCTTGCTAGGGATTCTGTCTCTCCCTCTCACTCTCTCTGCCCCTCCCATGTGTGTTCTCTCTCTCTCTCTCTCTCTCTCTCTCTCTCTCTGTCTCTTTCTCAAAATAAATAAATAAACTTTAAAAAAATACTATATTGGGAATTAAGGGACTGTGATTTAGTCCTGGCTCTACCACTAACCAAAACTTGTTCAACCTAAGTCTCTTCATTCTGTGACTCATTTCCTTCAAATGTTAGATGAAAAAAAAGAATATATGTTCTTTCTACTTGGCTGGATTACTATGAAAATCAGACCAAGTGATAAATAAGAAAATAAGAAATAGTTTAAAATTTTTAGAAAATGGAGAAATAGGAATGTAAATAGTAATATATCTGTATAGATAGGTGTATCCACTAATGTACACATACATCACACATACACACCTATAGAAAAGGTGGTATTTATTTAGGAGGATAGGCTAGAAGAAATAGTTCTATTCAAAAAGCACAAGTATGGAAATTATGGAGCACCAGGGTGACCATCTCCCATGACATCAAGAAAGGACATAATTAGGATCACTTCTACTGGTATTTGTGAGTGGTGGATACCAAAGATCAAACCAGTAGTAACAAAGATATTGTCTGGTCTAGGAGATCAGAAAAATATTATACTTTCCTGAAGCCTTATCTGATCATTTGAGTCAAATTTTAGAATTCCAACACTAGGCCCTTATTCCTTGCTTTAGGACAATTTTGATGTTTGTTCTTGGTTCTGTTCACCTAACAGCTGCCGATGGCCCAGGAGATCGTTTCATCATTGGGGAATCCCAAGCTGGTGAACAGGTGAGATTCACAGGTCTGAAAAGCCCTGAAGATTTCAGTTTCATGGACTTTTAGCATCGAATTTTAAGCTACCATCATTGTAATGGAAATCTTAGATGTGGATTAGACAGGTTATCAAAGAAGTTAAAGGATGGTTCCCATGAGAAAGAGACAAAAGAATTATTTTTTAACTGAAAGAATCTGCATCTATTACTCTGTGTCTAATAATATATATTGTTGGTATGTTTCACCGGCATGCCCCACATTTTCCAGTCCTGTGATTGGATAATTCTTCCTGTATAAACATTAATGTTGTGAATAGAACTACAGTTTCTAGGTGATCTTCTTAGACTTTTCTCCAACTTGTGTTACCAACAAGGAAAATTAGAAGCAGCAAATTATTTAACCTCTCTACCTAATCATTTAAATTAGTTTTTCTCATTAGGGAGCTAGCCAGTGTACAGGTATACGTGTATGTCTTTTAAGAAAAGGAAGCACTAATGGGTCATAATGAATTACAATAGAAGTCCTCTGTTTAATGCTTCTGAGACCAGTAATTGACCATTTAATTGGAAATAAGTGGAAAATGATTGTATATTTTTAAATAAACAAAAATTTAACTGAAATAAATGAACATTTACTTGTCAATAATTTGATGGAAAGCCAAGACTTTTCTTGTAATAAGTATCTGCTATTTGAATTTCTCTCTGGTCTTTCTTACATAAATCACACCCCAAAGTACTCTATGTGATTTCCAGTTTTGATCTTTAAAATGGGAAAAAATTCAAGGACATTTGCAAATTATCTAAGTATAGGATCCTTTTAGGTTTTTATTATATTTTTACAATTTTTAAAAGCTACTTCACCCACACCTAATCTGACAGTTGTTTTTAAGCAAAAATTTTTAGTTGAGTTTTAACAGAGGTTTAACTTAATTTTTATAGGAAAAAACTCTTTTCACACTCATATATCATTGATTTGCATAATATTTAATTAAACTGCATATTTCAGTAGCAACTACTAGTAGCCACAAACTGGCACAAACAAGTATGGAAAGAAACTCATTTGAACTGTAAAGCAGTAGTTTACAATTATACAAGAGTCGAACAGCCTCAAACTTAAATAGTGCTGTAAGCATCATTATGTTTAAGAGGAAATAGAGAGCATATGTTAATCTAGTGAGTTTCTGAGGTTGGTTAAAAGAGTTCCTACCTTATTAAATAGAACCAGAAGAAGACCAATGTACTTTTTTCCTCTACTACTACCAAGTAGTTATAAGGACTATATAAAAAATAAAGGAGGAAATGAATGATGAATGAATGAATGAATGAATGAGTGAGTGAATATGGCAGTTTGGACAAAAGCTATGTTTCATGCCTTTTCTTCCTTTGCCTATTATGTGCTCCCATATGTACTGAAAATAGGGAGAAATTGAGGAAATATATAGAAGGATGGTACCAGTGGTGATGACCCTAGCCTCCTCATCCCTACATTCAAGCATTGAGGAGAAATGTGTACAGATCTCTGAAGCCAAGCCTGGCACTATAGTGATTAGAAGCTGTACACAGGCTGGTTTCAGTCCCCATGACTGTTTTCCTGGCAAAAAGAACAGCTAGGCCTGGATCCCTTTTTTATAAATGACTGTTATTGTGACCTCAGAATTTGACTTCGATATATATTTTATTCAGTGTTGGGTGTCTAAAGCATCCACTTTTATAACAAAGGCACAAAGTACCAATTATTCTAGGTCTCTGATCTTCAATTGAGTCTATTCAACATTTACCAAACATACCTACTATGTATACCAAGCACTGTGTTAGGTTCTAGGTATATGAGGTAGATTAAGATATGATTGCTACTCTTAAGGAGTTTACATCCAGGGAGGAGACAGAATATAAATTAAATACAATATAATATGTTAAGTGCTAAACTAATGCTATCAGTCATGTACTGTGGAGCATAATAGAGAGGTTGAGCATTTCATCCTAGGAGGATTAAGAAAATAACATTGGAGCTGGACCTAAGAGAGTTTTTCAAAAACGGAAATGAGAAAAGGACATTCCAGGCCAAGAGAATAGTATAAATCAAGACACAGAGGTATTTTTAAAAATTGCATGGAGTGCTTAGGGAACTACAAATAGTTTGTGGTAGTCACACCCTAGTATAAATACATAGGTAATAAATACATAGGTAACAGATTAATAAGGGTCTTGCGGACATCTTAAACTTTATTTACTAGTTAAGACTTCCAACTGGTACTAGAGAACTAGGAACACAAGAAAAGTCATGATACTTAAAAGTTGCTAACTTCTTGTAAGGTTGATGGAAAAAAAGATGAAAACTATGAGAAAGTGAGGTTTTTCTTCAAATTACCTGTGATGTCCTTTATCTATAACTAAGGTGTTATACAAACTTTGTAGCAATCTCAGAGATCTTATAAGAGCCAAATTACTCACTTTTTGAAAGTACGTACACTTGAGAATTGGGTGCCATTGCATACAAAGAGACAGTGATTTACAAAATTCTTTCTTGGTGTACCAAAATACTTGACCTTAAATCAAACTTATAGTTTGTTTTGGTGCTACTGATTAGCATTAGACACTTTCAAAGAAAATAGTACATGATTATGAAGTGCTGTCATTGGGCAAATCTCAAAAAACTCAATACCTCCATTAAGGAAAAATTGGGGTTTTAACATTTTTACTTTATATAAAACATAAGACATACCAATACAAATAAAGAGCAAGTTACTCTTAAAGAATTGTTAATCTTAATCTAAAGGAAGTACTTCACATATTCCTGGAGTTTTTCAACCAATTACATTCAATTGAGTTTTGTATGTCTACTCTAGGTGGTTATATAAAAATATTTATATACCCAATAATATCTTTTACATTGGATCTCATATAAGTGAGCTGGTAGGAAGTCTTCACTAATCTTAGAGAGGAGCCAAATTTTTTATTTAATAACCACCCAAAAACACCTCTTAAGAGGTGGCTTCTTGGTTTAAGCCAAGAAGTAGAGAAAATTACAGGTACAATCACAATAAAACTTAAAGTAAATTTACAGAATATGGTACATTGAGCCTGAATAAATTAAGGCAGGGATTCATGCTAACACATTACAGCCTAAGAAGCAACAGCCCTGAAACTCACTTTAGGATTCACTTTCTACCTTCACCAAAAAGGCACTTTCAGCAAAAGGAAGACCTGGTTAGGCCTGTATTAAATATCTTTGTTCCCCAGGCTTTTAAGATAGTTTTAGCATTAGTATATGTCATATCAAAACTTTAATGCTTTTAATCAAAAATCATTTGCACTGCAAAATGGTCATATGTAGTAGATTAAGAGATGTCCCAGACAATAAATAATATTGAATTTATTGAATATGGGAAATAATATAGAATATGGGAGAAAAGCACAGTGAACACTGGAGTTATAAGCCAAGAAGGATGGAATACTTCATGTAGTTGTCAGCTACTGAGATCATACGGAGTTCATTCATTCATTCTAGAAATATTTATTCATAACCAACTTTGTGCTAGACACTTTCTAGGGTTTGGTATGATAGAGCAGTAAATATTTGTGTAAAATGGGTGATTAATGGGACTATACCCAAGAAATAGAAGTTAAAGGAAACAAAGGAATGTTAAGCACCTGGGTGCTACAACAGTGACACTCCATTACCAACCACCTCTAAGGTCTGAAGGGGCAAAGAGAAAGAGTGGTGCCTGGATCAAGGGAGATTGATAGCTACGGGATAGGGCCACCCACTAGAAGCTGTAGCCGTCAATAGTAAAGACAATATAGCCATCACCAAACTGCAGCCCAGCAGGGAAAGAGCAAGGGGAATAAAAACCCTACTTTTCTCTTTCTCCTACCCTCTAATCTCTTGTTGGCCACTCCTATTGGCTGAACCTAACCAGAAGCGAGAGTGATGAGAACCTGGTTGAAATAGTCCATAGAGGTCAGCCTTCTGGGCCATTGCACAAGATCAAGAAGGATGATGTAATCAGAGAGGCAAACAAAAAATAAATCCCTGTCTTTGTAGGATTTCTATTCTAGAATGTAATAATGCACTTAACACTGTACTTTGCATAGATTGAAAGGTTTGATAATTTTAGCTATTGGTGGTATTGTTTGCAGCAATAATATTCTTGAAAGATTTTTAAGACTGTTCTAATAAGTAAATTTCTGGTTTTACTTTGTACATCCAGTAGAGGGATATTTTCCCTTAACCATTCCCTAATTTTTTTTTAATGTGGTAGAAAATATGTATAGAAATGTGTTAGAAATATGTATAACATAAAATGTACCATTGTAACCACTTTTAAGTGTACAGTTCAGTAGTGTTCAGAATATTCACATTGTTATGACCTAAGATTTTAAGTGTTTATGAAGCAGATATCTTTAGAAAAATCTCTTTCTTATTGAGAAGTTAACATCATGTCAGAATTTTCTTTTAGGGGAAATTTGAAGCATTCCTTTTCCCAACTGTGACCTAAGTCATGGTTTACGACAAGTGACTCTTCTGGGGCCAAATCAAACCTATCAAATGGATCATATAAAAATATGCTTTGCTCTATGCTGAGAGAAGTTTGCAGGGCAAGTTCTGCAATCAATCTCTTGTACCTTCTATATGATAGTTCAAACAATGAAAATCTTGGATATAATGTTTAACCCAAATCATTACAGACAGTGAAACCATTTTTGAATTACTTAATTACATTTCCTAGACTTTTACTATTAAAAGGTGAACTAATATGGTTTAGAACTATTTTCAAGAGAAATAATTGAAATGATTTTTCTGGCTTGCCTTTATTAAATCAAAAAGTTTAGTTAATAACTAAATATTATTTCTTAAATATCAGAACTTCAGTAAATGACCAACATGCTAGTTTTTCATAATTGTCTTTCATAAAATCACATCGCATGGCATTTTTTTTTCTTATAGACACTCAAATCACTTACGTACAAGTATTAAGAAAATTCACATTACTTAAGTTAGACACAATACTGGCAAATGTAAGTGGCAGTTCTTCAAAAGGAAAACAGGACATCAAGAAAGACATCTAATGGCCACTACCTTAAATCAAGTTAAATCCTGTTTGGTGTAAACGTACCTGTTTGCGGGTAGTTTTTGTTACATGGGATCAAAATGAGTAAGAGTATAAGATTTTCCTTTTATGATTTGTTTCTAAAAATATTACATCTCCTGCAGACTTTTGCTTTGCAACAGCAATCCATTCTTTCTTACATGTTTGTATTTCCAGCCGACTCAGACAGTAATGCCAGGACAAGTCATGCGGGTTACAACAGGTGCTCCAATCCCCTGCGGTGCTGATGCAGTAGTACAAGTAGAAGATACCGAACTAATCAGGGAATCCGATGATGTACGTCATCACCAGGTCTTACGGCTCTGTTCCTATGGCAACATTATAAATCATGCCCATTTTCTGCAGTGTTTATAAGATTAATCCAGGCTTTTTTGGTAATGTTAGGATCTTACATTGTAGTGTATAGATCTCCAGTAAATAGAAATTGCCTTAGATTTGAAAAGCTTTTGTTACAGGAAATGTTTTTAGGATCATTACCATGATTATAACAGAATTTGAACCACATTTGATCCAAGAAATTTCACATGCAAACAAGGAAAGAAACTACCTCAAGATAGAAGAGCAGAAATACTAACTGTTGACATACCTTATAGCTGAGAAATTTGCTCATCAAGATTAGCTTTGGGGCACCTGGGTGGCTCAGTTGGTTAAGTGTCCAACTCTTCGTATCAGCTCAGATCATGGTCTCATGGTTGGTGAGATTGAGCCCCACATCAGGCTCTGTGCTGTCAGATTCTTGGATTCTCTCTCCCTGTCTCTCTTTGCCCCTCCCCTGCTTACGTTCTCTCTCTCTCTCTCTCTCTCTCTCTCTCTCTCTCTCTCTCTGTCTCTCAAAATAAATAAACATTAAAAAAAAACAAGACTAGCTTCTGGAAAAACAAGACTAGCTTCTGATAAAATGTGAAGGAGAATTTAATGAAAAAGAATTTAACAGAGAAATTCTTGAATATTACACTAAGCCAACCATTTGAACCTAATAACCCATCAACTATGGTTTTCTGTAATTCAGGAAACTCTTTGTCATCAAATGATAGCTGAAAATATTAAATATATGTCAGTGCCCCCTCTTTTGCCTACAATAAAGGACCCTGGGATTTTTTTTTTTTTTTTTTTTTTTTTTTTTTTGGTCTAAGCAGACCTTCATCTCACTGAAACTAGTGGCAATTATTAGAACCAGAGGATCAGCCACTAATAAAAGAATAGTTTCAACTGAGGTTTTAATGATTGGCTATCTTGTTTTTTGAAGAAGTTTAAGATATTTTATATCTTAAAAGGTAGAGCTAAAAATAAATAGTATTCTTCTGGGCTGGGCATATAGAAAAATTTGGGCATGCTGAGAGACAAACACTTTTCTTGATCTGGGATTTTCTTTTTAATCACTTTCCCACATGAAAGGCTTATAAAATTCGACTCTTGGCATACAGATCACATTGCTTGCTATTAAAACTGTCCAACAGATTTATTGGCATCAGGGAAGCCAGCAGAGCATTGAAATCCAGACCATACATATCCACAAACTCTGCCACATGACAAGACACAATTCCAGTATCACAATATTATTCACAGCCCCAAAATGTAAAATTAATGATCACCATTAATTTACAGAAACCTACTGCCAGGCAAACTGTAAGCCCTTCACTGAAATTTCTCCAGATATTTGGAAAACTTGGCATAGTATTGAACCCATGATTTATGGGAACAGAAGAAACAGGTTATTTCCACACATATTCACTGTATCTATTAGGGTAGCCATATAGGTATGTCTTTTGTTCTCCCTTGAGAATGCTGCTTACAATGTAAGATCCAATATTTTAATTGATACATTTTTTAAAAGCATGAAAATTATGAAAAAAAAGCCTTTATATCTTGGCATCAAACCTAATTTTTTAGGACCCTGTGGTAGACATTTATCATGTTCAAATGTTTAGCAAATAGTTCTCCATTTCTTTATCTTTGTATGTATCCTGGACCTATCTGATGATAAAAGCATCTGAGTAGCTAAATTCTGTTGACCAGAAATTCTGTTAGATCGTTCTGTTTGAAATTACATGACCTGTTCTCATTATAGGGCACTGAGGAACTTGAAGTACGAATTCTGGTGCAAGCTCGGCCAGGCCAAGATATCAGGTAAGTTCATAACATATAGAATGCGTAGCCCACTTTTGTTTCTACATGATCATGAACTTGAGAGAGCATGGCTGTTATAAACCCACAGTTCAGTTAATTAGCCATTAGCATTCAGGGATTTTAACAAGTAGTAAAATGAATTTTCTTAATTCTACATCTCATGTCTGCTCTGCCTGCTTTTTCATAAATGTGGTAAAGGCAAATGAAATAGTCAAAACAACATGTGAACAAAGTAAAGTCATGAGCCCACTTAATCCACAGTTAATCCTACTTCCAGATAATCCAGAGTCACCCAACTGTACCCCTAGACAATCCAGAATTTGGTATCAACACAGGTAATCCCAGAGCTGAGTTTTTATGCAATTAGATGGTAGTCCCTCCTCTACTGACTATCAATAATAATAATCTGCTACTCTTTATATACAAAGAGGAGATTACTGTCTTACCATAAATAGTGCATATACTTTAAATTATTTTTCTTACTTTGGAATATGTTTGCCCTGATCCTGTCAATACTAATTTGCTCAAATGTCTTCATAACAAAGCGACAATTCTCACATCCCTCTGGCAGGAAGCCAAGGTGAATGGACTTCTGCAGCCACAGACCTGGGTCAGCCTAAATTGTCCGAATAGAAATTATCTCTGTGGTAACCTCATTAGTGTTATTCTCCTCACCTCAAAGCTAACAAGATATGGACTCTTACCATTAATGCCACTAGATATTTTCATATAAATTCTTACCTTACATCAAAGAAAGTTTTCAGTTGGCATTTTTGGCTGTAATGTGGTACAAAGTAATTTGTAAAACAGTTTTCGAATGTGAAGTAATACTGTTTAGCAGTAATAGATAGAAATCCTATTTCTCTCTTCTATTGCGTGATTTAAGTTTTTTATTTAAAAAGCCTTGAGTTTTTAGAATCTTTTATTTTATTGTTCTGTTCCTGCCTCATCTCTTGACTTTTTTCTCCTCTTGAGTGTGTCCTCCTTCTCTGACACTAAAGTTAGTTGAAAAAATACTATTCTTAGTCATATTGCTTATGGTTCTGCTTTGACTTTCAGACCCATCGGCCATGACATTAAAAGAGGGGAATGTGTTTTGGCCAAAGGAACCCATATGGGCCCCTCAGAGATTGGTCTTCTGGCAACTGTAGGCGTCACAGAGGTTGAAGTTAATAAGTTTCCAGTTGTTGCAGTCATGTCAACAGGGAATGAGGTAAAAAAAAAAAGAGGGGGGGGATGAGAGGGTAATTGGGCCTTCAGATAGAAGTATTTTTGAACTCTTCGTTGTAAATAGGACATTGTGGATTATGGATTTTACCACATTCCTACATTACAGGGAAATAAATTAGCTTCAGAATAATTCAAGTACAGAAGAAAGAGGAGGAGTAGAAATTACATATTGAGAAATGCTCCCTTCCATTATTAGAATGAAATGTTACAACCAATGGCTTTTCCACACATTCAGTATATATAAACAAAGAATTTTGACTGCTAGCTATAGATACTCAACTGTGCACATTTAGTGCCCAGTCTGTTAGGACAATGCATTGTGCCCACCCACCTGCCGAGATGATGGGCCACTTCTGTGTGGGAAATAATCAATGAATTGGAACACAGTGGTTAGCCCTTCTTGCTGGAAGTTCCATGTGATTCTTAATCGCCAGGAAAGATTTGATAACCTTTCTTTCTTTTTTTCTAAAGATAGCTTCTCTAGTGGCCTGCTTCTCAGAATATGTCAAGTGTCATTTCAGCCCTGATTCAGGATGGGGAATTTAGTCAGTCTTTCTCTGAGAACTCTTGAAAAATTGCCTCTTCCATGTTTTGCTTAGGTTATACAAAAATTCAGTTGGAGGATCTAATGAAACTGGGAATATTGAAAAATGGGTGTGCTGGTAATTCAAAGCCTAAGAGCAGAATCAAAAACTACAGAGATTTATTTCGACTTTACATCTTATTATTTTTAAAAAGATTAACAGGATTTCCTTTTTCTCTCTTAATCTCCTAATTTTGTTCTGAAAATAAGCCATTTATTTGTGCCATTGTTTTTAATTTCTTAAAGTCTTAAAAATGAATATTTTTCAAAGGTCTTTCCATTACCCTTATAGCTCTTTTGGAAAGGGCAAAAGAAAGGAATAGAATATTTGTTTTGCTAATGGAGAGATGAATCCATATTCTACACCCTGTATAGCTGCACTGGTCATTCCTTAAAATGATTGATTGACCCAAAACAAACATTCTTTTTTTTTTTTAAGTTTATTTATATTTTGAGAGAGAGAGAGAGAGAGTGAGTGACGGAGGGGCAGAGAGAGGGAGAGAGAGAATCCCAAGCAGGCTCCACGCTGTCAGCTTGAAACCAAATGTGGGCTCAGTCTCATGAACCATGAGTTCATGACCTGAGCCAAAATCAAGAGTCAGACGCTTAACTGACTGAGCCACCAAGGCATCCCCCAAAACAAACATTCTTTTCGAGTGGTCTACATAGTAATGTTTTTAATATCCCTAGGACTAACTGACCCTATGTTTAGCATCAGAAAGAAATTTCTGTTAAACTGGCTTATTTAATGAGCTATTCTTATTTGTGATTTATGTATATGCTTTGTGTATCTCAGTGAGTTCAGGGGGGTTGGGAAAGCTAAAGATAATGAGCAAATTCATAAGTAACTAGTTATTAGGCAACTTTGTTTAAGCTATATTTCTTGTATTCCTCCTAATGTTTTTGTAGGGCTGGACAGCATTCTCAATTATCCCCCAGAATACATTGGTAGTACTTTAAAAAAAAAAGTACTATCACACATTCTATATTAAAACTATTTACTAGTGATAAAGAAAAGTGATGGGGTAAGAATAGAGATGATACTTACATCATGGAATCTAAGGAAGAATTTGTAGTCCCAGCTCCCTGCCTCCATAGGCTTGATTATCTTTGGAGAGGCTTTGATAGGTACTATATGACTCCATTCCCCTACTTTCTCTGGCCTGCTGTACTTACTGTGGTTTTCCAAGGGACTAATGTATCTAAATTCTATAAATCTCTGGTTCCATATAGCTTAACATTCCTTCCCTATTTCCATCCAAGGTTAGCCATTCTTGTGACTCTCTGTGATTATATAATTTATTTCAACATATGTTTATTGACTGCCTCTATACCAGGCACTAGAATGGAAACTGGGGGTAAAAGATGAATAAAGTATAGTATCTCTTCTAAAGGCTTGAGGTCTTTGATAGAAATAATGGGAAAAAATATTAATTTTCAGATAGGCCAAAGGAAATTATACTTGTCTATTAATGTGGCAAGTCTATAATTTAATCAGTCACAGTACACACTCCTCTTAAGTACTAACTTCCCCTGATATGTGGGGCTTCATATATGTCCACTTTTTAATCCAGTGTGGTATATAGGTAAGTGGAACAGTGGCCTGAGGCAACCCAAAGAATGCCATACAAGATGTCTGTCTTTAAAACCTGCCCAGTATTTTACGAGTACATGTGTTTGTTCTGGATAAGGGAATTATTTCAAAATTGAAGAGGTACAGTTATGAACTATAACTAATACAGAACAGCCAATGTAAACATTTGGTGGTTTCAACAAATTATGTATTTTAACATTTAGGTAATACCATCCAGTAATTATGTAATCATGGCATACACTTCCAGCCTCGTTCAATAAATATTCATTAAGCATCTATTACATGCTGGAATGCCCATCAGGGATTATCTTAACTAAATATCAGACTTATATAAGATGTGAATACACTGTATCATGAACCAGTTTATTTAAAAGGATTTTGAACAGGAAACTCTGTCCAGCAAGGCTGCACCAGACTTTCATCTTTGGTGAAACTAGTCCTCTTAATCATCTACACAGCCATCCAAGAGCTATTCTCTTTTTTCAAGTGACATTCAGGTACAATGGAACAAGAATTATACTAAAAGAGTATGGGAGCCACCAACATAGAAGCATATCCTGCATGGGAATCAGTATTTCTTATAACAGTCTTAGGCAGCTACCAGGGTCCCTACAAGGAAAATGTCCAGATACAAGTGTCACCACATTCACAAAAGCCCAAAGATGTTACTTTCCACTAGGGATTTATAATTCATTTATAGTTCCTTCTAGTCCATATGCATGTTACCAATCAGAGACCATTTTTGCCATAAGAATTGCTGCCTGGTAACAAGCTGACATTTCATCTGTATCAAATTTCCAGGAACAGAGCTAGAAAGTTAACCCAAGGTCAAATTTGTCCTTAGAGATGGAAAAAGGTTTTGTTAATTCTTTACCCTCGCATAAGAGGATGCATTATCTGTGGCAAATTAGAAAATAATAATGAAACTAACTACAAGTCGTTCTGCTTTTTATTATCACCATACACTGGCAATTCTAAACAATGTCAGTGGTAAAATATTCTTCTCCACTGGGGCAAACCATTTCCACCACCCCTCCCTATTTAGTATACTATACCATACTGATGCTAGGCGCTGTTCTGACTGCTCAGGATATAGCAGCAAACAAGAAAGACAAATCCCTGTTCTTACAAAATTTATATTCTAATGGAGGTGGGGTAGAGGTGGATAGTCAATGAACAAGTAGTCATCAATGGTTTTATAAAGAAAAATAAAGAATGGTAGATAAAGACTGGTAGTAGAAGAGGTATATGCCAGCTATTATCTGTTGAAACCTACCCTACATCTGCCCTTTCATGCTCTCCCCTATACAATAAGGCTAGAAGCCTGAAAACCCAATTTCCCGGGCTCTCTTGGTTTTGCATTTGGGATGTATTGACACAATATTAGAAGTTGGAAGGAAGTTAGCAGAAGTATAAGCTCCTCAACCTTCAGTAACATCACTTTCCCCCAGTAGCCCTAGAGACAATGGTGACTTCCTGCAGTTACTAATCTTTGGAAACACACTTTTTTCCTTTTGTTTCTCCAACCCTCCCAACACATTTGTACCCAATTCTTAGTAGTAAGTCCTTTCTTCTCCCACTCCCCTGCATTTGAAATACCTAGAGGATTTGGTTTTCCTTTCCAGATCTGACTGATAGAGTCTTCTATTTTATATAGGGTAATCAGGTCTCACTGATGAGGCAAAATTAGAGTGGAAATCTGCAGGTATTAAGGGTGTGTGCCATAAGGGGAATTGAATTCCAAGCAGAGGGAACAACAGACAGAAAAGTTCTGAGGTAGGGTGTATGCTCATCATGTTTGAGGAACAGCAAGGAGGTCAATGTGGCTGAAGTACAGAGGAAAAGGAGTAAAGTAAAAGGAGACGAGGTTGGAAAGATAACAGAAATAAGACCATTTCATTCTAAATAGTCAGTTTTGAGGAAGGAAAAGATAACATGAAACCTAACATTTCCTAAATTTTTAAATGTTTACTCTGATATCAACATCACATGGCATATAGAAAAGGGAGACTAGTTAGAAAGATATGTAATATCCAGGAAATGGGGAAATATTTGGTAGGAAATAATCAGATCCAGCAAATACTTTGAAGATTAAGCCAACAGGTTTTGCTATTAATTCAAAGTAGAACTATATAAGAGAAAGTGAGGAGTCAAGATAAACTCCAAAGTTTTGACCTGAGCGTTTCTAGAGATAGTTATCACTTACCCATGTGAGAAAGATTGGGCAGCAGAAATCAGGGCTTTTGTTTTTGACAAGTTAAGTTTGAGATACTTTTTAGAAATCCTGGTAGAAATATTGAGTAGGCAGTTGAACGTACTGTCTGGAGCTTAGGGGAAAGATTAAAGCTAAAGATACCATATTTGGAAATTATCAGCATATACACAGTATTTAAAATCATGAGACTAGATAATAAAGTCACATAGGAAATGAATATAAATAGGAGATAGAAGATACAAATTTTACACTTAGGAGACAGCTATATCTTCCTTCTCTTTCCTCAACCTTTATACTGCCCAGTTTTGTTTTTCTTTTGTTTTGTTTTTATACTTTCCAATTTTATTTCTAATGTTGACTCTTTATGCTATCATCTCTTTGTTCCTCAAATACATTCTGATCCCCTTAAAACTATAGATGGTGACCTAAAGGCCTTTACACTGGACATCAGTCAGCCCACTGCCAATTAGTTCAGGAAGTCAAGACTAAATGCATGTTAACTAGTTACTCAAGTAGAAGCAATAATTATTTCTTTAGTAGGTGCTGGCTCTTCGAGTTCGAAGGGTACTCTTTCAGTCATTTTCAATCATATTCCGTAACTTACATTTATTCATTTAATATCCCTTCTCTCTCTCTCTCTCTCTCTCTCTCTCACTCACTCTCTATCACATACACACAAACACACGCACGCACGCACGTGCGCACGTGCATACACACAGAATTAAATCTATTCATCTCCACTATGTGTTTGCTTATTCTATTCCATCTTTTATCATTTTCTTGGCCACCATCAAAAACAGATGCCTGTACAAACAAGCTCTCTAAAATGCAAAGTCTCTGTAAAATCTCCATATACTACTCTTTGGGGCCCTCCACAAGCAGCTGCTGTTAGAAAAGTATATTTAACTTCACTAATAAGAGAAGGAACAAGAAGTTGAGTATCTCCTGTGACCAGTACCACTATGTGCTTTATGATTAAAGCAACATCATGAGGGTAGTATAATTATCCTTCATTTTAAGTAAGAGAAAATTAAAGCTCAAAAACAAAGCAATTTTCCCAACATAATCTGTTTTGTGTAAGGATAGAGGTTGATTTTACAACTAAGTCTTCTGGTTGTAATGACTTTTTTTCTTCCCTATGCCACAATGCTTCCCACGGGAATCTCCTTAAATTTCATATCTCCAGGTTTTAATGGCAGCCCTGAAACATATCAGGTTAAGTAGTTTTTACTGTCATTAGTGTCTTCTAGCTATACTGTACTTACTCTCCAGATTAAAGACTATGACTTAACCACTTTAAAGTTGCTCTCATTATCTTCAGATAGCCTCACTCCTTTAATCTGTTCCTTTGCTTTCTACGCTGATACCTAAACTGGTTGACTCTATCCTCTACTGTCTCCATTTTTGCTCCCAAGCAGAGAAACATTACTGAAAAAATTAATAGAACTGTGATTACCCACCCTACAACAAATTTCTGCCACTTAATGTCAACCTGGTACTTAAAGTTGCTTGGTAATCCTGATGTCACGGTCTTCTTGATTTCCTAGCACATTCCCCTGTGGATAGTTCACTCATACATTCTGTACCCTCTTTATACCTCAGTAATAGTCCTTCTTTCTCACTCTTGGCGTCTTTAATGGAAAAATGAAACTAAGAAATATGTGTCAAACTGAACTAGATGAGGGCTCCCTCATCTTTTCTTTAAAAATTTTCCCCATTCCTTTAGCTATCTTTCTTTCCTCCAATCTAAAAGGCAATGGTATTTCTTTC
This sequence comes from Panthera tigris, assembly GCF_018350195.1. Taxonomy (NCBI): domain Eukaryota; kingdom Metazoa; phylum Chordata; class Mammalia; order Carnivora; family Felidae; genus Panthera; species Panthera tigris. Next base: position 112,467,598 of record NC_056665.1, read on the forward strand.
TAAGAATAATTCCTCTACTTCTACCTTTAAATTCATTCTTTCTCACCTTCCTCATAACTTTCTGAATTATTTTTTTCTATGTCTTTGATTACTTTCTCTTTAATGGCTCATCTTCCTTCTATATCCAAATACACAGTGATTACCACTCTCATAAGAAAACCTATACTTAAACACCCTATTGCCTCCTTGAACTACTGCATTGTTCCCCTCCTACTGACTACTAGGTTTGTGCAAAGAGAGATCTGCACTCATTGCATTTTCTTCTTCACTATCCACATAAAAACAAAAACAAACAAAACAAAAAAATCCCAAATCTATTTAGTGCCCCATTAGCACAGAAACTGATTTCCTGAAGACAGTAATAACTCCTAATCTCCAAATCCTGCTCTGATATTTATCCTCCCTAACCTATCTATACTATTTAGTATCAGTGACATTCTTCACTTACCACTTTGAAACTGTCTCTTATATTCTGTGATTCCATCCTGTTTGATGCCCCGACTACTACTTCTGTTGTTCCTTATCTTTCTCCCATTCGCTGAATGGAGTATTCTTTCCCAAAATTCTGTTCCACTGCTGTGTCTTCCCACTCTCTAAATTCTCCCTTAGAGTTTTTCTCTCATTGGGATACATGCAGGTAATTTCCCATATCTATACCCTCAATCCTGACCTCTTTTTGTAAATTCAAGCCTTCATTTTTAACTTTCTTTGGATATTTCTACCTGATGTTCCACTATTACCTAATCTCACTCACCATCTTTCCCTTTCTACCACCATAAAGAGTGGAATACTTCCTTCCAGATTTGCCTTTTTTTTGTTGAAGGCATCACTATTTCCTGGAACCCTTTTTGCCAAGGCCATCAGTGACATTTAAATTTTTTTTTCATCTTTAATTGTGGTAAAATACACCTAACATAAAATTTACAATCTTAATCATTTTTAAGTGTATATTTCAGTAGTGTTAAATACATTCATACTGTTGTTCAACCAGTCTCCAGAACTATCTGAAATTCTGTACTCATTAAACAACAGTTCCTCATTTCCCCCTCCCTCCAGACTCTGGCAACTACCATTCTACTTTATGTCTCTATGAATTTCATTACTCTAAGTACCTCCTGTAAGTGGAATCACACAGAATTTGCCTTTTTGTATCTGGCTTAATTCACTTAGCAAAATATCTTCAAGGTTCGTCCATGTTATAGCATGTGTCAGAATTTCCTTCCTTTTTACAATTGAATATTTCATTATATATATGTGTATGTATGTGTGTGTATATATTTATATAAAAATTATGTATATAACTTATATATAAATTTATATAAAAATTCTATGTATATAAATACACACACACACACCCCACATTTTGTTTATCTAGTCAGCCATCATGGGCACTTGGGTTGTTTCCACCTTTTGGCTATTGTGAATGATGCTGCTATGAATAGGGGTGTGCAAATATTTCTTCGAGACCCTACTTTCAATTTTTTGGGTGTACACTATCTTTTTAACATAAGGAGATTAGGTGTAGTGACAGCTTACTTATAGGAAAACTAGAAAATACAAATAAGCATTGATTCACTACTTGCTATATATGAGCTCCTACTATGTGCCAAGTACTATTTTAGTTGCCAGAATACAGTAGTTAACAAAAAAACACAGTGGTCCCCGTCCTCATGAAGATTGCATTCTAGTGTAGTGCAAAAAGGGAAAGAAACCACTGCTAACATTTTGATATATAGTCATTCAATTTCTGTGCTTATATAAATATATATTTATTTGTAAAAATGAGACAGTGCCATAAATACTATTTTATTTTCTGGGTTTTATTTTTTTCAGTTAAATAGCATATCACAAATCTTTCAATGGCAGTGATATGTGTCCATAATGCATCAATGTCTATAAAGAGTTCTGTTACATGTATCATAATTAATCAGTTCCCTATTGTTAGATATATAATTTGTTGACCATTTTTTACCATTGAAATAATGCTGTGATGAACATATTTATTTGCATCTACCAAAAAAAAGAGAGATACACTCAAAAATAATGGAGGTGAATCAAAATGGAATTGTTAAAAATATTTAATCCAGAGGAAGACAAAGAAAAGAAAAAAGAAAAGAAAAGAAAAAAGAAAAGAAAAGAAAATGGAGGGGGGAATAAAGGAAAAAAGAAACAAAAAAAAGAAGCAACAAACAGAAAACAATATAAAATGGCAGACATAAGCTCTAACATATCAATAATTACATTAAATATAAGTGGTCTACTTTATTTGTAACCCCCAAAACTGGAAACAGGAATAAAAAGCCATGAACTATTGCCACATGCATCAACTTGGATGGACCTCAGTGGTATTATGCTGAGTGGAAGGAAAAAATCAATCTTAAAATGTTACGTATTATAGGATTCCATTTATATAACATTCTTAAAATGATAAAATTATAGAGATGGAAAATGTATTAGGGATGTATTAGGGATGGACAGGAGGGAGAATATGACTATAAAGGGTTAGCATGAGGAATATCTTCGAGGTGAAGAAATGGTTCTGCATCTTGATTTGAGGTAGCAGGTCATGCAAATCTACATATGTGGCAAAGTGGCAAAGAAGTATACATATTCCTTATACCAATGTCAGTTCCCTGGTTTTAATATTATTCTATAGTTATATAAAATGTTACTATTGGGGAAACTGGGGACCTCTCTGTACTATTTTTATAACTTTCTGCAAATATATAATTACAGCTCTTTATGAGCTGGAGTTAAAAACAATTTAAACTAAAATAGTTTGTGTTCTCTGTTAGCATGTGACACACTTTATCTGTTTTGGAAGTCCTGATTTCAATTTCATTTCTCAGTTTCCCCCACTCCTGGTCACTTTCAGCCTAAATTAGACCATTATCTTCTGGAGATGTGATCAGTCCAGTTTGTATCACTTTTTGATGGGCCATTATTGTGTATTAGGTTTTCTGAAGTAGTCATTTTGATTTATGTGAGCATCATGTCTTCATGTTCTATTTATTGCATGACAATTTGTTAAACCGTATAGCTTAGCAGGTGCAGTAGCATTTAAAGCTCCAGAGATTACACATCTGGCCACTGCCACATAGATTAACATTAAGGCAAATATAAAAGTTTGCCAGGTACTTCAAAGCCACAATTCTAGATTTCTAAATTTCAATGTAAAAATATGTCAAATACTTTAGCATCCTTCCTTTTATCAGGAGAAAGGAGCAAATCTTTGTATTACCTAGTAGCCATCCAGGAAAGTAAAACCTTGTTTTAAAGGTGTGAAAGACATCTGAACAGTTTTATCCTGAATATGGGAAAGGCAAAACCAAGAAGAGTTGTCAGAGGAGAAAAGATATTAATAAAAGTCAAAATAAAAACAAGAAATATTTGCAAACAATATTTTTAAAATCACCAATAAGTGACCATGATTATTAGAAGCTTTTGTTTGAAGTGATTTAAGAGTATGCCACAACTCAAAGACTTAACAAAATATTTTGGTTATAAAAAGGGACCTTTGTTATCTGGGCACAAGATAACTTGGCCATCTTTAACAGAAAGAAAACCCAAATTATAATAATGATTTGCAATAAAAAATTCACAGGCTTTTTTTCCTTATGAAGAAACCCATGTCATATGACCAACTTTGTCAATATTTTTCATACATATTATCCTTTCTGTGAATTCATTATTTATAATTATTACTCCCAAGCTATAAAAGTAATTTTCCTTTAGACCTTCTATACTTACTGTGTAATACCCCCAAATATTTTTCACTGTCATCCCTCATATTTTGGCACAATCAGATCATTTTTGCCTGAAGAAAAATATTGTTTTTTTCCCTAGAAACTAAACATATTCACTACCTTGCACAAGCATTCCTCTGCCTTTGTATATCCTTTTTAACCTGTTAATGATGGTTACTCTAACCTGTTAATGATGTATGTAATATGAGCATGAGTATGTTAAAGATTACATTGCCTGCAATGTAATATCCAAAATACCCAAATTATGGAAAGAGCCTAAATGTCCATCAACTGATGAATGGATAAAGAAATTGTGGTTTGTATACCCAATGGAATACTACTTGGCAATGAGAAAGAATGAAATATGGCCTTTTGTAGCAATGTGGATGGAACTGGAGAGTGTGATGCTAAGTGAAATAAGCCATACAAGAGAAAGACAGATACTATATGTTTTCACTCTTATATGGATCTTGAGAAACTTAACAGAAGACCATGGGGGAGCGGAAGGAAAAAAAAGTTAGAGAGGGAGGGAGGCAAACCATAAGAGACTTTTAAAAACTGAGAATAAACTGAGGGTTGATGGGGTGTGGGAGGGAGGAGGAAGTGGGTTATGGGCATTGAGGAGGGCACCTGTTGGGATGAGCACTGGGTAATGTATAGAAACCAATTTGACAATAAATTTCATATTAAAAAAAATGATTTATCAATTGCTTAAATTAATACTTGTTAATATCTTAAAGTTAACAAGGATCTGGCAATTAAAATTTAATTCAGGGACACCTGGGTGGCTCAGTCGGTTGAGCGTCCAGCTTTGGCTCAGGTCATGACCTCATGGTTTGTGGGTTCAAGCCCCATGTCGGGCTTTGTGCTAATGGCACAGAGCCTGCTTTGGATTCTCTGTCTCCTTCTCTCTCTCTGCCTCTCCCCTGCTCATATGCACTCCCTCTCTCTCTCAAAAATAAATAAATATTTTTTAATTTTTTAATAAAATAAAATTTCATTTCATATAAGATCTTATGATTTAACAGAAGCCTTACAAGAATTCATCCTGTAGAATGAAAAATATATTTTTCCTAAACCCTTCTAATTTCTCAAGTTCTCAATTTTGTTACCCCTGAAACAAAAGACAGATTAACAAGAGAAAAGGCATATACATTTTTTTAAGTTTTTTGTGACAGAAGAGCCTTCATAAGAAAATGAAGACCTGAAGAAACAGTCAAACCTGAGCATTTTTGTATTAGGCTTGATGAGGAGTGGAAAGTCATGGAAAAATATGATAGGACAAAGGGTTTGAGGAAAGTGTAGTAAACTGAGGGAAACTTAGCAAGGCTTCTTGTTCATTTGGATTCCTCTGTGTCCCTTCATCTTCAGAGATAAGGATGCTCCTTTCCTCCAGGCATAGGGAGGGTACCTCTCACATGAAGGTTTTATGACCTGTGTAATGGGGAAGTCCTTCTTGCACATGCCATTTCTCAAATTCCTTCAGCTTGAAGTATCCACTGTACCAGTTGCCATATTTTGGGGTAGCATGCCTTGAACCTCATCAGCCTGTTTTCACAGAGACATGCCATATCATCATTCTCAGATTTAGATGAACACAGTGTTGCTATTTTGTAGCAAAACTAGGAAAGGAAATTTAGAAAATTAAAATTAAACTAGAATATATTTCTAGTATCATTTCTTACATGCTGGTAAAGTCAGGAAGAAAACACAGGACAATTTTTGAAGCAAGATTATCAACTCTGCCTAATTCGTGCTAAGAGTCATCACGGTAGAAATAGAATGTGGACTTTTTTCAAATACAATTTGTAAACCTCAGTATTTAAAAACCAAATTCTTAAAATACTCCTTAAGTTATGTTTGAAAGCTCTAAATGCCCTTTTTTTCTTTCTGAGGCAGTTAGGTTTTTTTGTTTGTTTGTTTGTTTTCCCCAGAGTTTAATCAGAAGCTATTTAAAATACGAACATCTCCATTAGAGTTTATAATCTGACTTTTTCTCTCAATGTGTTACATCTGTTTACCTGGACAATCTGAGTATTTCTAAGGTGTGTCCATAATTACTAGAATTGGTTTTTGATCAATTAATAAAGTATTCTAGAAAAAGGAAAAAGATAAGTAGGGATGTATAAGGGAGCTGTTTGCAATGGATATGGAGTTAGTGACCACTAGAGAAGCCTGATTATCTTCCCTTTGCAAAGAAGGGAGAAGTCTTATGCAGACAAGCCCATTTCAAAACATAGAAAAGGGAAAGTGAGTCGTTATAATCAATCTCAGGCCCTTTGACAATTCAATCAAGACCATAAGGTTAAATCTCCGAAGAACAGAAACAAAGAAGGATGTCTCTTGAAATAAAGTAAGTGATTTCTCTTTTAGAAAGGAGACAGAGAACCTCCTCATGAGGGTTTAACAAAAGAATTTTAAATTTTGTACATTTTTATTTAAACTTCCTTTTGAAACTTTGCATAACAGTAAAAATGCTAATCATTGAATATTCAGAATTGTGTTTCCCTTTTGTTCTCAACATGCTTTCAAGTGGATAAATGTGGTCATGTCATATGTACTTCAAAGTGACCACTGGAATTCCAAATTGTTCTTCATGAATTTATGCTTTTTTGAAAGATAAATGCAAGAAAAATAAAACAAGCCAGAGTTACGCCAGGAAGTACAAGAATTTTATTATTAGATGAACCTGTGAATTGGAAAAATATTGCTTATATATTATACCTGAAGTCCTTAGCACTAAGGTTGAATCCCTAACAGCTGACCCTAAAAATCAGCAGGAATAGTTAGAGAAGAGATCTCTCCCAAAGCCAATTTCTCAAACATAAACAAAGAAAAGCTCTTACAGACACACAAGAATTTAGCCAAACAAGCTACATCTTGTTTGTTGACAAGCAAGATGATTAGTATCAAATCAATGCTTTAACACATCTTCACAAGAAAAACAAAAATTTGTACAAATTTGATCAAATAACCAAAAAGTCCTGGGAACCTTATTCTCACAACAAACAAAATAAATATCAGCTAGCTTTGGGAGCTCAGCAAAAAAGGATCAGACCTTAAGGAAGTGCTGGACTTACCATCATAAGCAAAGAATCTCTGGAGCAAAGAGACTCAAGAGACCTCAGTGAAGTTCAATGTAACCGATATAAGAATACTCGTAGGAAGGGGTCTTGTCTAAGTCTTGGTGGGACCTCTAGGACTATCAAAGTCTTGATATAACAACCACCAGGGAAATTTGTTGATCATACAAAGCTGTATAAAAATTTCTGAGCAAGGGAGAGCATCACCATGGAAGAATCCCAGTAGTGCCAGAAATGGAGGATATTACAGAAGGATATATACAGGACTTTGAGAACTGAGGTTGGTCATGAGAACTGGGGGTGGTTTTAAGGTCGAAATTAGCAAGTAAGGTCTAGGCAGAGACTGGTCAGATTTTATAAAATAGGTGAGTTGCTGAAATGGTCTCATCTTTGGAGCACATGAGTCCATCTGGAGTTATCATGGTCTCAATTTGTCCATGGTCTTGGAGTATATAAGTCTAAACAAGTTTATGTTAAAACAATTTGACTTAAGATAGTTGTTTGAGTTACTTGTCATGGTTTGGTACAGTTTCTCTGTTATACAAATAATAGTACAGTTTTGCAAGTTGATGTTTCTGTTTCTCAGAAGGAAAGAGTTTGTATGTATGATAGCCAATTATAATGATTTGTAGACATTTAGACATTGAATATCTGAAATGAAGGGGTGGGGCACCTGGGTAAGAGAATGACTAAAACCATAGGGTCAAGGAAGATATGTTATTAGGATGTTCTTAAGAACTGTGATCTTTGGGAAGATAGTGAACTACAAAGGGAAATAAAAAGAATCAAAGTTTAAATGTTTGAAAGACAGTAGCACCACTAGTAACAGAAACAGGAAATTGAAATTTAATATATGGTAGACAGGAAAGTAACAAGGTAGGGAGATAATGGGTTATGTGTTGTTTTACTTTGTTTTTTTTTTTTTTCTTTTGTATTTTAACTGTGGCAGGTTTCAGGCATCATTTCAAAGATGACCAGAAGTATAAGATAACCAAAAAATAAGATTAAGTTTTAAAAGGAAATATTGTGAATTTGTTCTAGTATACTCAGCCTTAATCTCCCATTCAGTTCTGTTTTTCTTTGAAAATACATGAAATGCACTGTAAATCCCACACACTCATTTAACTAAGTATTATTTTATCATGTCAGCTTTACAGATAAGTGACTAGTTCTCCAATGATCTCTAATTGTTCTGTTATTTCTAGAACTGTTTACAGCAAAACAACACCCTAAAAACAGGGCTCTTGTTTAGTTGGTCAGTACCCTTTTGTGAAAAAAAAAAAAATTATATAACCACACAGTTTCTTTCTGAAGCAACTTGTCTGATTAATGGAGTTAAAGAACTGTAAGCCTTGGCCTTTATAAAATTATAATGACTTCAATAACTGTGTGTTAATTAAGATCAGAAAATTAATCTATATTAGCACTACAATAGCAATTTTCTAAGCTCTGCCAGACTAAGGATGAAAGTGGGTTGCAATGTCACATGGCATCTGATTAAGTTAAATTAATGCAGTATTTGAAGGGAAGACTCCCAGGTGACACTGAATAAGATGATCAGTTTTTCTCTAGCTATTTTAAGGGAACAGTTGGTTGCAAAGCTACTACTTTTCAACATAAAGCCAAATGTCCTGCCACATGGTATCACTGATGAGTCAGATGGAAGATTGAAGGGGCTTGGGGTTATTGTTTGGGAGAACTGAGATATGAAGCTCTAGGTATTGGCCATATTAACAGCCTAAGTATCTAAAATGTGCAGACTTGCCTTCAACTTCCTAAGGTAATAGTCCAGATTTTTTCACCTCCAAGATGTACTTTTTATTCATTTTGTATTTCTGGATTCAAAATACACCTTAAAATTGATGTGTAAATTAAAGTTGTACGTTGGTGTGTCTGCATGTGTTAAGGACCCCTCCTCTTAAGTATGTTATAATCTGATCTAAATCTGTATTTACATTATAAGCTAATTCCGTCTACACTAGCATCTAGGAGTAAAATATGAAAATAGTTGGGGTAAAATAGGTGCTCTTTAAATGTCATTTTTCATGAAGGAAGATAATCATATTTATTATGTATTTACCCACATTAACTGAGTGTTCATTACTTCAATAAATCCTAACTACTTTTTTTTTAACGTTTATTTATTTTTGAGGCAAAGAGAGACAGAGCATGAACGGGGGAGGGTCAGAGAGAGGGAGACACAGAATCCGAAGCAGGCTCCAGGCTCTCAGCTCAGAGCCTGACGTGGGTCTCGAACTCACGGACCGCAAGATCATGACCTGAGCTGAAGTCGGATATTTAACCGACTGAGCCACACAGGCACCCCAGTCCTAACTACTTTTAAAGGCAATTATTATTACTATATGTTATAAGTAAGAGCACTAAGGCATAATGTGTTTAGGTAACTTGAATTTGAATGTCTGAATCCCAAGCTCTTCCCACTATATACCACACTGCCTCACTGAAACATCCTAACATAGAATAAGTTTCCAATAATTTTTTTCATAGACATAATGGGAGATATTAAATCTCTAAAGGGTGATTCAATTCAGAGTCATAGGATAATTGTGCATATTTCTAGTTAAGTATTACTTGTTTAATTTTGCTACTAAAGAGACGAGATACTTGTCTCCCTCTCCTTCAAGTAAGTTTAACTTCTTTGATATTGTTGATCCCGCTTCAGAGATCAAAAGCTTGAAAAAAAATATAAAAAATCATTTTCTTCAGACTTGAAAATATCATGTCACAAAGTCTCTACCTCAGATGTTCTCAGTGAAAGACAAACTAGAAAAGAATATTGGGAGGGAAAAAGAAAGTTGTTTTCTTTAGTTTGCCCCTGTGAGCAACCACTGGGAAGGCCAATCTCTACAAACCACTATTGTCAAATTGTAGCCAAAGCAGGTGTGATATCTGGCCTGCTATTTAGTCACCATTTAAATTTCTGAATGCTTTTTAATTCTGGAGGGACATTTTTTCCAACCTCCTATACTCTCTATCCAGGGACCCTTTGGGTGTGTACCTTCTATGTGCCAGATACTGTTGTAGGTGTTAGATATGCTAACCCCTGTGTCCTACATCTACTTCTTTTCCATTAACCATAAGCAACATTATCCTAAGAGAATAATTTGTGGTGGTTTTTTTGGCTTTGTAGCTGCTAAATCCTGAAGATGACCTCTTACCAGGAAAGATTCGAGACAGCAATCGTTCAACCCTCTTAGCAACAATTCAGGAACATGGTTACCCCACAATCAACTTGGGAATTGTGGGAGACAAGTAAGTATTGGATTTTATTTGGAAGTTGTTTTTGTACAAATTTGAATTTTGGGAGTACTAACTAGGTGGGGTTGTTGCTAAAGAGACAAATTTAATACAATAATTTTCAATAATCTCATTCTCCAGAAGCCAAAAAATTATGGACATGTCTATGTCCTTTAGGGACAGACATTTTCCTAGAATGCCTATTACAACAGGAGAAATACTTTTTGCTCTCCTGTGGGTATGTTAAGTTTACAGGGGTCTTTTTTGATAGTGTTGGCTTTATTCTAATGGAATTAATGGTGATGGTATTATTCCTATTCACCCACACTTGTTTCAAGAAAGACAGGGAAGACCCGGGTAAGAAGATAAAAAAGAATGTCAAAATTAGCACTAACTGCTCCTTTGTAGTTTAAGTACAGTTTTTTCTAGGACTTTTATATTGATTTTTGTAGCCTTATGTAACCCAAGTTTCTCCAGGCTTCATTCACCCATCTGTAACTAGAATCTGTGACTAGAACTGCCCATCTCTAAGAGCAATTACCCCATATGCTAAATTAACTCAGCCCTCTGCTAAATTCCCCCAAGGATTTCTGTACCTTCCAACCTGTGATCAAGATCACGTCTTTTTCTGAGCACCCCACTACCACGCAGCACTGCCATGCAGCCCTCTCTCATCAGGATTTCCAGTTCACAAGAGACTTGCCTGCTTTTTTTAGTAATATTCAGACATCAACCTGGTAGAGACAAAGCTCAGAGACAAATCTAAGTGATAGATAGCATGATGTATCTGTCACCCATAATTGCCCCTTTCTTTCTTGTAACCACCTTGTCACTGAGAAAAGCTCATTATATCTGGATCTTTCTTCCCCAGGACAAGGTAAGAATTTCCCAGCAAATGTGCTTTTGAAGAGGCACCACCTTACCATTTCACAGAGTATGCTCTGACACTTACACCCCAGCTTAAGCTCAAACTGGACACAACACAATCCAAACCTTGAACATAGCATCTTGCTGATAGCATGAAAGGGAGTAGTTTTATGTTCTTTTACCTTTCAAAGTGCTCTCCTTTCCTCATAGTTTTTTTTCTTTCTCTGAGGATATTGGAATACAGAGTCTGTTAGACATGTTTTCAAATGTCATTGTTTTTAAAATCTTCACCTTTGTATTTACTTGGATGCTTAGTTTTAGAGATGCCCATAGCTGAGTAACCAGCCAACTTAGAACCCATGCTGGTGAAGACAGTTACTTAATATCACTTTGACCCAGGCTCCCTAGCCCTTGGGAAAGAGTAGAAATAACCCACTGAAAAAAAAAAGGGGCCGGGGGGTGGGGGGGCAGCAGGAGGACGAGTAGTTATGTGAATTTGGGCCTGACCATTAACCTGTCCTTTTTTTTTTTTTAACTTTTTTAAAAGTTTATTTATTTATTTTGAGAGAGAGTGAGTACGCTGGAGGGTAGAGAGAGAGAATCCTAAGCATGCTTCACACTATCAGTGCTCAGAGCCAGATGCAGGGCTCCAACTCACAAACCCGTGAGATCATGACCTGAGCCAAAATCAGGAGTCAGATGCTTAAACAACTGAGCCACCCAGGCATCCCTGACCTGTCCTTTCATATAAACTTCAAGCACCCAAAAGTTATCCTGACGCAGGTACACCTTTACAAAAGACAAAAATTAACTTCCCAAAAGAGATCAGAGGAACCCAAGAGTTCCAAAAGCACAGAGTAGGTCCAGAAACTCTAGGGGCCAACTCACCAGATTGTTTAGGATTTGTTTCCCACCTACAACTGGCTCTGGCCTTGCCTTCAAGGGCATTAATGGGCTGTAAGAAATATGATAAGGTAAAGGAAGCACTTTTGTGTGTGTGTCATTTTTACCTTGAGCTTTTCTGGACTATAATTCTGTCCACTCCTCCTATTTTTGCACTTTTGTATATAAAAACAATTGCTTACTTGATATACTATTTTTGCTGCCATTACACCATTGAAGGCCTCATATGTTGATATGCTAATATTTAATTGTCTCAGGCCCACACTGTTGAGTTATGGTAGATATTTACTAATAATGTTGGTTTCATATGTTAACTCCAAAATGTTCCTTGAAAACAATATAAAGAACAATAAAAGTATAAGCAAGATATAGGCAGTTCTGAGAATATACATATCTCTAGTGCATATCCTTTTCTCAAATGAAAATATGTTCCAGAAAACTGAGAACAATGTTTTTAAAATACAACAATGCAAAGCTAGGCTTTCTCAGTCTTAGAGTGCTATATTAAAGAGGCCCAGAGTAAATGGTTAGAATGCAGAGGTGGAATGTGGGTGGAAAGAATTTATAACTGTTCTAATGGAAATGTGTGCTGGGAATTTAGCAAAGGAAACAAGGTACATTTAATCTGCAGCCTGTTGATACTCTGTGAAGGCTGCCTCCCTCTTCATTCTTCTCGTTCCTATGTAGCCCTTTGCTAATGAAAGCAAATGTTATACAGAAGCCTCTCTGTGAAGCTCTCCAGGGAAAGAGGGTCATGGGAGAAACTACACTTTCTTTAAAGCAAGGAGAGAAACAGCTCAAGAATGTCAGCAAGCCCAGAACCCCTGCTCAGTTGTGACAGATAAGAGTAGGGAGTAAGAGCTCTATTCTTATATTTAAAATATGGTTGGAGTCTGGTTTTTAAATTCTATGATTCTACTTCTCAGCTCTTATTCTTATCACCAACCATAATTATAATGATAAATGTTGAAATTGTAGACTAAGACTCTATGATTAAATTAGGCTTAATGTTTCCTCTGTTTATTGTACATGTTATTTAAAAAGAGGGTATAGTGAAAATTTGGGGAAAGGTGCTTCAAATACCTGATAGTTAGCAACTGTATTTTAAAAGCATTCACTTATAAATATTTTGTGTGTATTAAAATATATTCCATAAGACAATTTCTCACAGCATGTGTAACACAAGACTGTTGGAGTTCCTAGGAGTTTTTTAAAAAAGACAAATTTGAAACAGAGATGTTAAATGAACTTGCCCAGCATTATGCAAGTTACTGGCAGAGGTGAAAATGGAATTTAAGTCTTGAAATTATCAATCTGCAATTCTTTGCTATCATTATGAAGACAAGATAATAACTACATATGTCAGAAAGGAATCATAACTATGCGCTACAGTGGTCAGAGTTTTTTGGGTTTTTTTTTTATAAAGGTGCAATGTTAGCTAAAACATGAAGGATGAATAGAATTTGTATAGTTAGAAACAGAGTGTGTTAATCAAGTAGGAAACATGGAATGAATAAAAAGTAGAGAAGTAGAAAATAAAATACAGAAGTAGAAATAAACAGCGAGCTACTCAAAGTCAGGCCAGAATGATTAGAACAGGAGGTTTAGGTAGAAGGATAATGGAGGTGAATTTGGTAGAAATTTGAAGCCAGACTTTGAAAGGCTTTGCAATCCAAGCAGAAACTACCCAATTCATTTAAATTTGAAGCTTTAAAAAAAAAAAAAAAAAAAAGCGAAATTGACATCATAACCATTATTTTACAAAGATAATTTGACCAAGGCATTTCACATGGGCTAAAGTTGGAGATGGACTAGTTATAAGAACAATACAATTTATTTATTCATTGTTCAGTCAGTCAGGAAGTATTGGTTGTGTACCTGTGAGAATCACCTAGAGATCTTATTTAAAATGCTGATTCTGGGGCACCTGGGTGGCTCAGTCAGTTAAGCGTTCAACTCTTGATTTTGGCTCAGGTCATGATCTTGTGGTTCATGAGATGGAGCCCACTGCATTGACAGTGCAGAGCCTGCTTGGGATTCTCTGTCTCCCTCTCTCTACCCCTCTCTCTCTGTTTCTCTCTCTCTCTCTCTCTCTCTCTCTCTCACTCAGATAAATAAGCTTTTTTTTTAGATGCTGATTCTGATTTACCAGTTGTGGGGTGGGCCAAGATTTTGCATTTCTAACAAACTCCCAAGGACACCAAGCTGTTGGTCCGTGGATCACAGGAAATAACAAGGATTTTTGTCAATTTAATCATGCATCTACTATGAATCTTAAGACCAAGGCTATTGAAGATACAAAGCTTAAACAGACCTAGATCTTGCCTTTGAAATTACATGTACTAGAAATGTACTAGAATTTAGAGATTAGTAATAAAAATGTTTTATGAAGTTCCAGAGCTTAAACTCACATTTGGAAGTAGAATTTCTTTAAGAGATTAAATCAAAAGACATTGTGAAGGTTATTACATATAACAGAAGAGTGTCAATGTTGATTTGTCTTCATGTGGATTACAAAGCCTCATCAAAATGGTATGTGACTATAAACACAAATAAAATGCTTGCAAAACCCAGCTATTAGGTCTGTCTACCACAGTTTTACATTCCTCTCTAGCAGTACACCATTTCCACTTCTTCATGTTTTATTTGTAGTTTATCTTTTCTTGATTTTTGTAGCTCCTCTTCCTATGTTCATTCCCTAAATTTAGGAGTCCCCACTGCTCCCTCTTGGCTTTCTGTCCTGATTCCTTATGCCAATGACTCCCAAACTTCATCTCTGTCTTGAGCTCCATGCCTAGATCCACTTACTTCCTAGGTGCATCTTCTTTAAGTTCAATGGGCATTGGGGCGCCTGGGTGGCTCGGTCGGTTAAGCGTCTGACTTCGGCTCAGGTCACAATCTCACGGTCCGTGAGTTTGAGCCCCGCGTTGGGCTCTGTGCTGACAGCTCAGAGCCTGGAGCCTGTTTCAGATTCTGTGTCTCCCTCTCTCTCTGCCCCTCCCCTGTTCATGCTCTGTGTCTCTCTGTCTCAAAAATAAATAAACGTTAAAAAAAAAATTAAAAAAAAAAAATTCAATGGGCATTGCAAACTCAACCTGTCCAAAAATCAGTTCACCATCCCCTCACCTCACTCACCGCCTCTCCCCACGACTGCCCTGTTCCATTTCCTTTCATTCTTCTATCTCAGTGACTGCCTCACCACCTACCCAGTCACCCAAGCCAGAAGAAACCTAAGCACGTCATCATAGGTCCTCTCTTTCACTCACCCCTGTATTTAAGTCATAGAGATTTTCCCTTCTTGATATTTCTTCTCTGCATTCTCATCCCTTCATCCGTACTGTCCTGGCTTAGTTCAGGGCTCCATTTATTTTTTGTCTAGACATATGAGACTGCCATCTTAACTGGTGTCCATTCCTTAAGTCTTCTTCTCCTCTAACTCACCCTCGATTCTGCTACCAATATGACCTTTCTAAGGTGTGTATTCTATACCTGTGGCAGAATGGGGGCTTTATTATATATGGATAAGCACACCCTAATAATTCAACAAACTTTTATGAGGGGTTACTGTGTCAGGTATTGTACCAGTCCTTGGTACTACAGAGATGAATGATACAGTTATTAGTAAGAATACAAAGGAGTTTTCAATTCTGATCCTTTCCTCTCTTCCCTTCCCACCCAATATACATCCATTTTCTCCATACTCCTTACTGCAAACATGTCAGTCTTCATTGAGTACCCATCATATATAAATAGCACTGTACTACGTTCTCTCACTTATGTGTCTTATTTAAGCCTCTTGAAACAACAGAGCCACATAAGTGTCTGTTATCCCCATTTTGGAGATAATAGTACTGAAACTTAAAAAAATTGAACTGTTCAGAGTTACGCAGCTAGTAAAAGGCAGAGTAAGGAGTTCAACCCAGGCCTGTCTTAACTCCGGGGTCCTTTCTAGAACCTTTTGCTCTGCCATGCTACCCTTTTAATTGGAGTTAGCATCTGTATTTCATTAATATTAAGGTTAATAAACTAAATAGGCTATATCTATTTTAATGAATAAAACCCCTTAGTAAATAGTAGCTGTGAACATTTCAAAAGCCAGAGGGGAAAATTTAGTTTAAATTGTGAATTACATATTAACTGTGTAGTTATGAATGAATTTTAAAGACTTGAGTTGCAGAATCCAAATCTTTAGATGATATAGATGATATAGAAATGAGGAAAATGACAGGAGGATTTATTACAGTCTTCCTTTTACAATTTCTTCCTTTACCTTTCTTCTCACAGCTGCTGGGGCTGCATTTGCGATATTTATTATGTTTGGATAATTTGTTACACCAAGTTCATAGTATCTTTTGTGGGGGTGGGAGATAAAGGAGAAAGGAAAAGAGACCATACACACAGTGTGAATGTATAATACTTTGGTAGTCAGCCCTACATTTATTCAACTTACAAATAACCTAGATTCCCAAACAGCCAGCCTTATTCTTTCCTTTTTCCTACTCACTGTATAAAGTGTCTCTGTCACTACATTAAAAGAAGGGAAGGGAGAAAAAGCATTTTGAGAAGTAAGGGGGAAGGCCAGGAACAACAAGAACAATTTAGTGGTACCGTTAATCTCCTTGCTGCCTGACCCTCACAATGTAGCCTATTTAGGAGAGATGTTTGTTAAGCCCAGATATCCCACATACTGGCTGAATGTGTTCTATTCACTTTGCTATACTTTCTGATAATATAATATTTAAAGATACAATTGTGTTAAAAAGTATTCTACTTGAAAGTTTGCATATTAATGTGAATACATTTAAACCAGACATCCAACATCTGAGTAAATCTGCTGTCCTGAATGAACAGGAGTAAATCACTTAGAACTTGGAGTTCTTTGAGGCAGTGGGAAAACTGTACGGAAACAGAACCTTAGCATAGCAAGATACTAGGGGCCCAGCAAGAAGTGCATTGGCCGCAGGAAATGACTAAAGAAAGGTAGGTGGGAAGATGTCATAAGCAAATGCTTTATATTTCAACATTGTTTCTTCAGTCTTCCATCTTGCTTCCACGGTTCAGGCTAGTACTGCAGGGTAATTCCGCAATATACGAGTAACATTATGAGCTAAATTAAGGTTTGTTTGTTTACCCTAGAATCATACCCACCATGTGTAGTACTTATAGATGTTTATATAGAAAGGTGTTCTAGGTTACAAACAACCAATTTTACATAACCTGTCAGTTACAAATTAGCTGTGCAAAAAAGACTTACCTGAAGCTAGCAGCTTTGTACTAACTGCATGGTATCTTTTAATGCTGTCTACAGAGATGTAATTAGTAGTAAGACATTAAAAGACTTTAGATATGGGTTAACATGATCATCTTCTATTCCTGGTCCAATTCTATTATGCACCTCTTGGGCCATTGTTCTAGAGGTTCTAGTGTACATTTTTAATGTAACTTTTTAATCTTAGAATAAACAAATGTTCATTGAAGAAAATTTAGAAAATATAGGTTCATCAAAAAAAGCAAAGAAAGGAAATTAACATATAATCCCGTTACCCAGTATTACTCTCCTTTTATTCTTCAATTCTATGTGTGTATAGAGTTTATATGTGTGAGTGTAAGAAAACAAAGAAATCATACTCTTAGTATAACTTTTCATTTTTCCACAATGTACCATAAACATCTGTCTGATTACATAGTTCTCTGCTATATCACTTAAATGCCTATATATTATTCTCTAGTATAAAGTTTAATATTGCTTATTTATACAATCCCTTATTGTTAGGCATTAGGTTGTTTCTAATCTTTCTCATTTGCAAGTAAATGATGAACACCTCTATAACTAAATCTTGGCATATACCCACAATTATTTGCGAGTGTCTTTAAATTTTTATTTTATTCATTTTGTGACCATTTGTTGAGTGTCTGCCGTATCCAAAACTATGTTGATGGCAGAGGTAAAATGGTAAATAACTGCTGTCCTCAACTGCTGGTAGGCATGTAAAACAAGTTGTTCATGACTGTATCCTCAGCAATTAGAACAGTGCCAGCACATGGTAACTATTCAATAAGTGCCAGGAAGTAACAGAAAAAGAAAGAGAGGGACCACTGAGTATGGACCTGAATATGAAACTAGTCAAGTCTAGAGGTTTCTAATTGGCACAAATTGGTATGAGTCTATAGGGATAAACTACTTCTAAGCTCCATCCTGTTTCTACCTTGAATATGGTATAGTAGATGTCCTGGTTTTCTTTTTCCCATGGCTGGTTCAATGACTTCTTAGCCCCCTTTTGTCCTCTAGGCAGCATGAACTACTACTATTTCCCTACTGTGGGGGAAGAGTCGGAGACAAATGAGGAAGTTTGGATAGGTAAATGAGTATGGTACACCATATTTGCCAGCCAAGATAATTGTGGGCAGACTTGGTTAAGATAGTCATCATTTGGGCACATATGTTTTTCTTTGTTTTTCCTTTCCCTCACTTTCCTGATAAAATTTCTCAGAGAAATTGCTGTTTTATGTGGCTTATACAGAGTGGAAAAAGGATTTGTTCATAGTTAGCCAGGGATATTTTCTTTCCCAGCAGGAAGCTCCATGAAGGAGTGTCTTGGTACCCCCTGTGTACACAGCACTAAGTAGGAATACATCTCCTAGATCAGGTAGCCCTGCCGTCTTTTCCTACATTACCGTTTCTTTCCATGGAACCTAGAAACTATGCAACTGTCCAGAAGAATCTTACAGGGTCCCTTCACAGTGAGTCCAAAAACCTAGCCATAGGAACAGGCAAGAAAGTATGGCACTGACAACAGAATTCCGTTACTAACTGAGACACATCCCCCAAAAACGCACAATGTAAAGCTTTGTGGCTGAGATAATTCGTTTTATATTTCTGAAGAAAAAGAAATATAAACTGGGAGGGGAGCAGAATTCCAAATGGATTTGGGAAGCCTCTAATTTAAAAAGTTGGGGAGCTGTTTCCTTGGGCTTAAATAGATGGATGTTATACATTTACCTCTTCAATGAAATAAGCAGTAATCATGATCCAAATATACAGAATCCCCTTGGGAAATTTTTTTTAGATAAAGTTCAGCATTAATCGAGTTTATATAATGTCTAAGACTGATTTTAACTATTCAGCTGTTTATATTTTTACAGCAGCTTTAAAACAGCTTGGTAATGTAGCTTGTAACTGCTGACTTAGCCCTTCTAGCCTTTCAAGGCCTGCAGGGCTGAGAAATTCCCATAATTAAGAAAAGGGTTCCCCCTTCTGGAAAATTGCCATCACAGTAGCCTGCCCCACTCAAATCATACTGGGCTTCCTAGGCTCTGTCATAGATTGGTGTGCGGGATTTGAATTGCCTGCTCCTGTTGTTGCCAATTTGTGAAGCTGCCTCTTCACATTAGAGCATGAAACAGAAGGAACAAGCACTGAGACAGCAAATTGGATTCTTAAAAAACTAGCACATTTAGGAGGAATTATCAAGATAGAGTTAACAGTACAATGATTATTTGGGCAAAGCCTGTTGCCTTACATCTTACAATTTGTGAACAAAACATATCCTAACATCTTGGTGTTTACCTAATGTTCTAAAAGTAGAAATTTCTATCAAGGAGAATTTTTATTTGTTTTTTTTTTTAAATATGAAATTTATTGTCAAATTGGTTTCCATACAACACCCAGTGCTCATCCCAACAAGTGCCCTCCTCAGTACCCCTCACCCACCCTCCTCTCCCTCCCACCCCCCATCAACCCTCAGTTTGTTCTCAGTTTTTAAGAGTCTCTTATGTTTTGGCTCCCTCCGTCTCTAACCTTTTTTTTTTTCTTTCCCCTCCCCCATTGTCTTCTGTTAAGTTTCTCAGGATCCACACAGGAGTGAAAACATATGGTATCTGCCTTTCTCTGTATGACTTATTTCACTTAACATCACACTCTCCAGTTCCATCCACGTTGCTACAAAAGGCCATATTTCATTCTTTCTCATTGCCAAGTAGTATTCCATTGTGTATATAAACCACAGTTTCTTTATCCATTCATCAGTTGATGGACATTTAGGCTCTTTCTGTAATTTGGCTATAGTTGAGAGTGCTGCTATAAACATTGGGGTACAAGTGCCCCTATGTATCAGCACTCCTGTATCCCTTGGGTAAATTCCTAGCGGTGCTATTGCTGGGTCATAGGGTAGGTCTATTTTTAATTTTCTGAGGAACCTCCACACTGTTTTCCAGAGTGGCCGCACCAGTTTGCATTCCCACCAACAGTGCAAGAGGGTTCCCGTTTCTCCACATCCTCGCCAGCATCTATAGTCTCCTGATTTGTTCATTTTGGCCACTCTGACTGGCGTGAGGTGATATCTGAGTGTGGTTTTGATTTGTATTTCCCTGATGAGGAGTGACATTGAGCATCTTTTCATGTGCTTGTTGGCCATCTGGATGTCTTCTTTAGAGAAATGTCTATTCATGTCTTCTGCCCATTTCTTCACTGGATTATTTGTTTTTCGGGTATGGAGTTTGGTGAGTTCTTTATAGATTTTGGATACTAGCCCTTTGTCCGATATGTCATTTGCAAATATCTTTTCCCATTCCGTTGGTTGCCTTTTAATTTTGTTGATTGTTTCCTTGGCAGTGCAGAAGCTTTTTATCTTCATGAGGTCCCAATAGCTCATTTTTGCTTTTAACTCCCTTGCCCTTGGGAATGTGTCAAGTAAGAAATTGCTGCGGCTGAGGTCAGAGAGGTTTTTTTCCTGCTTTCTCCTCTAGGGTTTTGATGATTTCCTGTCTCACATTCAGGTCCTTTATCCATTTTGAGTTTGTTTTTGTGAATGGTGTAAGAAAGTGGTCTAGTTTCAATCTTCTGCATGTTGCTGTCCAGTTCTCCCAGCACCATTTGTTAAAGAGACTGTCTTTTTTCCATTGGATATTCTTTCCTGCTTTGTCAAAGATTAGTTGGCCTTACTTTTGTGGGTCTAGTTCTGGGGTTTCTATTCTATTCCATTGGTCTATGTGTCTGTTTTTGTGCCAATACCATGCTGTCTTGATGATTACAGCTTTGTAGTAGAGGCTAAAGTCTGGGATTGGAATGCCTCCTGCTTTGGTCTTCTTCTTCAAAATTAATTTGGCTATTCAGGGCCTTTTGTGGTTCCATACAAATTTTAGGATTGCTTGTTCTAGCTCCGAGAAGAATGCTGGTGCAATTTTGATTGGGATTGCATGGAATGTGTAGATAGCTTTGGGTAGTATTGACATTTTAACAATATTTATTCTTTCAATCCATGAGCACAGAATGTTTTTCCATTTCTTTATATCTTCTTCCATTTCCTTCATAAGCTTTCTATAGTTTTCAGCATACAGATCTTTTACATCTTTGGTTAGGTTTATTCCTAGGTATTTTATGCTTCTTGGTGCAATTGTGAATGGGATCGGTTTCTTTGTCTTTCTGTTGCTTCATTATTAGTGTATAAGAATGCAACTGATTTCTGTACATTGATTTTGTATCCTGTGACTTTGCTGAATTCATTTATCAGTTCTAGCAGACTTTTGGTGGAGTCTATCAGATTTTCCATGTATAATATCATGTCATCTGCAAAAAGTGAAAGCTTGACTTCATCTTTGCCAATTTGGATGCCTTTGATTTCCTTTTGTTTTCTGATTGCTGATGCTAGCACTTCCAACACTATGTTAAACAACAGCAGTGAGAGTGGACATATCAAGGAGAATTTAGATCCAAATAATTAGTTCTTGTCATCTTTATAAACTGCCTTTCTTCCCTTGTGAAATAAATACCTTTTGGGGCACCTGGATGGCTCCGTAAGTTGAGCGTCCGACTCCAGCTCAGGTCATAATCTCATGGTTTGTGAGTTACTGCCTGGCATTGGGCTTGCTGCTGTCAGAGTCTGCTTCGGATCCTCTGTCCCCTTCTTTATCTGCCCCTCCTCTGCTCATGTGCTCTCTCAAAAGTAAATAAACATTTTTTAAAAAGAAACAAATACCCTTTCCTGCTCAAAATGCAAAGTTTTAATTTTGAATCAATATAATTTATTTTCTGATAGATTTCTAAATAGATTTGCTTATTAAGAGAGGACTCTCATTTTCTATTGGCCAACCAAAAATGTGCTTTCTACTTTAACATGTGTGCTTTTTTTAATAAATGAAAGCACATTCTTTTGTTTTTAAGTTTATATGTTTATTTTTCCGGGAAAGCGTGAAGGGGAGACAGAGAATCCCACACAGGCTCCACACTATCACTTGCAGAGCCCTACAAAGGGCTAGAACTCCCAAATCCTGAGATCATGACCTGAGCCAAAATCAAGAGTGGGATGCTTAACCAACCTAGCCACCCAGGCACCCCAACAGATGGGTTTAACAACAAGAGATTATTCCCACTCCCAGGGACAGACTTTTTTGGTGGCTGTTATAGTTGCCTTTCTTAACCCTTAAGAGTTGCTGTTATAGTTGATGTTGCCAATTCTTCTAAACATAACTTCTGGGTATTACTGTACATTTAGAAATGTTTTTCTTACTTGTCCCCCATAGAAAGTAATATCTTCTAGAAAGCCTTTCTGGATTCTCCCATGCCAATTCTGAAAATTCTGTACCACTCAACATTTATACCATTTTACCTTATATGTAATTTCACTTTAATTATGTATTTGAATTCCATCAATGATATCAATTTCATTGCCTAGTTTATTTTCCTAAATTTTTGTCATATGTTTTCTGCACTTGCTTATAAACTTAAAGGCAGGGACCATGCTTTCTTCTGTGTTTACATGACTTTATAGTGCCTAAACACCCAGTGGGACTGAAGAAGGACTAAATGATGGCTAAATGTAGTATGGAATGTGATTCAATACATGAAGTAGATACCCAGAAAATACTTGCAGTTGAGGAATTTATCCTTGACCTCTGACAAAATTAGTCTATGGTTAGTTTATGTTCAGAACTGTTTTCTTGTTATCTTGGTATGATCAGTTGCCATTATTCCTTAATCTCTAAATCCTACAATTTTTCTCCTTTTTCTACTGTCATCCTCACTCATTTTAAAATGATACAACTCACAGTTGGTGTAACAGATGAAACAGGAAACTAATTAGCAGCTGTTGTCCATCTGTGTGTTTATATTAAATATTTTAAAATAAAACTGCATTTGCATTCTGAATGCTCTAAAATCCATAAAATCTAAACTTGGGTAAAGGCTCTGTCTTGGTTTTGAATTTTATGGTAGACTTCATCATAAAGCAAAACAAAAAAATTTTTTTATGTCAGAATCAGGATTGTAGTCATTTAGTGGCAGCTGGGTGGCTCAGTCGGTGGAGCATCTGACTCGATCTCTGAGTCTTGAGTTCAGGTTCCATGTTCGGCGTGGAGCCTACTTTATAAACAAACAAATAAATAAGGATTATAGTAATTTAAGACAGACACAGATTTTAAAAAGCAAAAAAAGTCTGAAGTGAAAATGGTCTCCCAAAGCCCTCTGAAATCTGAAAAGATGTTATAGTCAAAAGATATTATACCTTCTAGACATATTCTTTCACAGAAATTGAAGTACATAAAGTATTGAGAAAGCTACATGCATTCCCTGATAGATTTATTTTGAGATATGCTTTACCTTTCTGTTAAGTTTAAGCTTTTTTAATGTCTGATTAAGTTGGAATTCTGGGGAGAGTACTCTTATTATTATTATTGGTAGCCATTCCCCAAGCTGAAAGTGAATGTCATAGCTTTGGGAAGAAAAATGCTTTTACTTTGTTTACTCAAGTCAAATAGTTAAATGCTCCTGATGTTCAAAAAGTGAGAGGAAAAAAGTATGATCTGCAAGATGAGTCTTACACTGCAATGCTGGAGTCAGTTTCTCCCTCTATGCTTCAGTCTCTATGTGAAAGGAAAATAGTCGTTGTGTTTATACTAATTTCAGTTATTTCCAGAGAATCACAGTATCTTAGAATTGAAAGGAACTTCTGATGTTAGCCAGTTCAGACTTTCACCTAGTCAAGATGTTAGAGAAAATTTCTGACAGCTAGCCATCAGGTTTTTGTTTGCCACTTTTAGTGAGAAAGATCTTCATTCTTTTGTTGAATGGCTGCTGTGGCAAGTCAAAGTCTTCACCCCTGTTTCTTCCATCCATTAGTCCTAATTCTGCCCTCTGGAGCAATACCAAATAAATTTACTCCCTCTTCTATATGACAACCTTTCAAAGAAGGCACTATTTATGATTATATAAATGCGAAGTAGTATCTTCTCTTCCATCTGCAGACAGTATTATTATATTACGTTATAGTCGTAACAGTTGCACACTCTTCATTCCCAAAGCTATTATAGAGAGATTGAGTTGAAGCCAGGGTTAATTTGGTTTATTTATTGAGTGCCTACAATGTACAGGTCAGGGCAACCAAGAAGCCTAGATAACATGAGAGACCTTGTCTTGTGAGACAGCTACACATTATCATATCAAATTTATAAATTTGCCTCTTATCACAATTTATTGCCTCTCTATGCTTTTTAGTTCTTTTAACTTAAATTCCATTTCAACATTAATATGCCACTCTTGCTTTTTTGCTTATTTACACTTGGCTGGTGTCTCTTTACCCTACTGTTGATTTCCAGTCTTTCCTCTTTCACTGTACCCTTTGTGAATGACATTCAAATGGGATTTGACCTTTAAAAAAAAAAAAGGCTCAATCTCGTACCAGCCTTAAGTCACTATAAGCCTAATCCTGGCATAAAGTTTATTTTGCTTTACCATGAAGTTTGCTATAAATTATTCCTTTGATATTTTTTCTCCCATCTTACTTTATGTTTACAGTTCATCCAACTTTGTTATTTCTTCCTTGTCCTTTTTCCTGTTATTGGTTTCATCCAGGTGCTATTTTTCCCTTTTGCCCCCTTACTACTTTAGAAGGTATGCTAGACTTTACCATTCCCCTCGTGCTTTCCTTCCAATTTCTGATACTCATAATCAAATATGCATTTCTCCACTATTATATTTTTTAAAAGGTGCTAACTATAGCCTTCTTCCAAGACATTCCCATTTCCTCTATGTCCCTACATCAGTGAACTTTTAATTCCCCATCTCCTCCCACCCGTAAACTTTGAGATATTGCTGAGAAAATGCTTTGAATTCTAGATGAGGATTAAGTTGTCTTTTGTAGTAAGTCTGTACACCTTCTGGGGAATCCATATCTAGTATATACATTATAATTTCCCAGTTTATTTGATCATTATTCATTTAGATTTAGCTATATATATAGTTTTATAAATGTGTTAATATATGTATTTCAAAAATGCTTCTTACCCTCCTTGTCTTCCCCTGTCTTGAGATTTCTGATCTGATCCATT
The DNA here is from genome assembly GCF_018350195.1 of Panthera tigris. Taxonomy (NCBI): domain Eukaryota; kingdom Metazoa; phylum Chordata; class Mammalia; order Carnivora; family Felidae; genus Panthera; species Panthera tigris. The sequence goes on from NC_056665.1 coordinate 112,492,775, forward strand.
TTTTTTCATTTAGAGTCATTATTCCAAAACATTACTGGTTGATTTATTATCTGAATCTTTGCATTTTCACAAATATGATTCTTCTATCCTTATAGGTCAATGGTGTCTGACTGGGTATAGGATTTAGAGCTTGCAGGCCTTTTTTCTCAGAGTATATTTATGGTAATCTATGGTTTTGCAGTTTGGGTATTGTAGGTAAGAAGTCCAAAGCTAATATTATTTTCCTTTGTTAATAACCCCCATGTTTCTGTCTGACAGCTGGTAAGATTTTCTGTTTTATCCTTGAAATTACAAAATTGTACCAAGACATTCTTAGGTTTATATTTTTTGGCAATCTTGTCTTGAACTCAGTACATTTTTTTAAATTTCCAAGACCTTTTCAAATAAATGAAATTTTCTTCCTTCATTGGTTCCTTTTTTCTTTTGGAATTCCTATTGGTAATCTACAGTCTCTTGCTCTGTCTTCCAATTTTCTTATTATTTCCTGCACTGACTTCCCTCCCTTTGTATTTTTGTACATTCCTTTGAGGTTTTTCTGCCACTTGGGCTTTCAGGCCACTGACAGAGTTTGCACCAGGCACTATCTCCACCTTCATTTACTAAATTTTAAAATTTGAAAATCATGTTTTCCATTCCAAAACATCCTTTTCATGTTGTAAGTCTATCTCCATTAGTGCTTTGTTTGTTGTTATTGCTGCTAAAATTATTTATTTCCCCCAGCAGCTTTACTTCAGTAGCATCTGTCCTAAATATTGTGCTTATCCTACCCCCCTCCAGCTGCTGGCCTCTTAGATTGCTGGTATTTTCCTTTGCCTACTGAGAGTTTTATTTATTCTCAGCCCGCAGGAGGCTGCTAGGGTAGTGTGGCCATTAGGTGAACATGGTTGTAGTGGGAAAAAGGATCACAAGTGGTAAAAGGCACAGAAATCACAGCTCATGAATTGCAGAGCACCAATGGCAAGCTGCCAGTGTTCTAGTGAAATGCAAAAAGAAAGAGAGAAAGGAAGGAAAGAATGATACGTTTGTGCTTAAACTATATTCCACTTAGCTTCAAGTAATTTAAATCAATGAATGTTAGAAATAGAAAGAATGTGGTCGAAATGTTCTTATTTTACAGGTAAGGATAATGAGACCCCAAAAAGTGATGTTTGTTTTTCAGAGTCATCTTAATTAGCGGTAGAGACAAAACTGGGTTCTAGACCTTCAATTAATAGTTCAATTTTCTGTCACATAGTACTTCATTTTTTAGCTTTTTGTTCTAAATCAGCTCTCTTGTAGAATGCTTTTATATAATATTGGTACTCTAAGAAAACAGTGGGTAGTTACTTAATAATTCAAGTGAAAATGGATAGAAAGAGCTAGTAAATCCAGACTAATGCTAGTATTAGATTTATCTTCAAAGAAATTATTATTAATCACCATTCAAATCTAATTAAAACTGCAGTTGTTAATGAAGAAATAAATGATATCACAATATTCCTTTAAGATGTGCTGCACTTTGAGAAAAGGAGAGCTACTGGTATATACCTAGGAAACATAATCTGCTTAATCCAGTATCCCCTCCAGTAGCAATGCTGAGAAGATAGTTCAAATTTTAAAAGTACAAATTGTTGGGTTTTTATCATCTCTATTTAACATATACAAATAAGATTTATATAGTTAGGTTAGAATAATAAACAGTTTTTATCTGAAGGCACACTGTATATAACAAAATATATTTCACTATGTGAATATTACTGTAGTTTAAAAGAACAGTAGAATGAACATAGGGTGACCTTGAACCTTTCACCACCTCTGTGAACCCCAGGGCCCTCTCTCCCTGTGCCTACTCATAGAATGATGAAATTAACACATAGCTGTGAAAGTGCCTAGTTCTTTTTTTTTTTTTTAAGTTTATTTATTTTTGAGAGAGAGTGTGTGTGCACAGGAGGGGCAGAGTGTGAAAGAGAGAGAGAGAGAGAGAGAAAGAGAGAGAGACAGAGGATCCAAAGTGGGCTCTGCACTGACAGTAGAGAGCCCAATGCGGGACTCAAACCCACAAACCATGAGATCGTGACCTGAGCTGAAGTCAGATGCTTAACCTAATGAGCCACCCAGGCACCCAAAAGCGCATAGTTCTTTTACAACATACATGTTATTGTCATTACTTTTATTTCTTAAATACCAAATTATCTAATATGTACAAAGTAATGTCATATGAAAAACACATGTGAGATATATACAGTCATATTAAAGGATCAGATTATAATGTTTTAGTTTTACTCTCCCATCTTTCAGAAAATTATATACCATGCTCTTTCTAACACAACTGAGAAAATCATGAATTGTTTTTATTCTACTGTAATATCCACAATTATAATACTTGTTACCTATTCCTTTTATCATTCAGATAATTGCCTAGTCTTAGAAAGCAAATCTGTTTTTATTTCTTAAAAGTAAAAAGGTGACAGAGAGGGAATATGAAATAAATGAAAAATATCAGCATTTGTCAAATCTGAGAGATGAATACATGGGTGTTATGCTATTATCTTATATTGGAAATATGTTGTCATTTAAAATATAATATGAGAGGCGCCTGGGTGGCTCGGTCAGTCAAGCATCCAGCTCTTGATTTCAGCTCAGGTCATGATCCCAGGGTCATGGGAGCAAGTCCCACATCAGGCTCTGTGCTGAGCATGGAGCCTGCTTGAGATTCTCTGTCAAAGTAAGTTAATTAACTAATTAATTAATTTAACAGTATATATCATAAAAAAGAGAGCAAATGTCTGACTTGTAAACAAGCCCATAAAGTCATGTTTAGTCAAAATCTTACTTAGTTTCCATCTAAATATAGGATTAAGAATCACATTTATTTCATTCCCCAGAATTATACTAACATGTCCCCACATGTACTTTTCTAGTTAGCATAGGCAGACTCTCACTTTTTTGCCTTAACATCCTCTATTTGGTGCTTTTGCACAAGGGCCCATTCTCATGAGAATTTTCCTCATATGACATTTCATACTCCTGAAAAAACTGGACAGTCAGTCTGGTTAGTCAGTAGGATGGAATAAACACATAATGAGGATCCAGAGGTTTTAGTTCTAGCTTTGCCGCTTATTGCTGTCTACTCTACCTTTAAAACACTACTTTGCTCTGAATATTACTTTCCTTTTCTGTAGAATGGGCATGATAATACCTGTCCAATCCACCTCACAGACTGTGAAGTAATAAGTGGAGTTATAGTATACGACATAAATGAAGTCATAGATCCTCTGTTTTCGTACATTTGTACCTGTCCCTCTAGTAAGCTGTGATCTCTTACTAGATCCCAGGCACAGAAGCATGCAACAGAAAGTAGAGTCAAAGAAAGGGGCAGAAGGAGAAAGAGAAGAGAAAGACCTAAAGAATGCACCCAGCTGTGATACTGAACACAATGAACCGCCCCCCTCCGCCCCTCAAAGGCCTTTCCAACCTTAAGATTCACAGGAATACACGAGCAGCAGAGTAGAAAGCAACATTGACAATATTCTTTGAAACATAATAAATTATAGTAAGGACTTGGCATAAAATCCCTCTTTGTTTATTTCTGCAAATTAAAATTTTTCATGTGGAGAGTTGATGACTCTGCAGTTTTATAAAATAGGGGGAAAAAATCTCCCCCAGATAATATAAAAACAATGATTAAGAAAAAATTCACTGAAAAGTGTTTTTATTTGCATCATCAGCTGGCCCATCCCAGGACCTTTATCCACATACAAAGATTAATCCATGAAGATGTGCATGTCACTGCTGCTTTGTTTCCAAGGACTTTACTATAATCCTCTAGAGCTGACATGTTATAAATTACCTATTATAAAATTGGTGAAATTGGCTAATATCTCTTTATATTAACACAAAATTGTATTTTGTTGATGATATTCATTGTCCATTCACCAGAAGCACATTCTACATCAACCTGTGTTTATATTCTTTCCATTTACTCCTTTTTCCAACCATTTGACTCACCCTAATGATAAAGGGTCCGAGAGCTCTAGGCATGCAATAATCAGGAACCCAACATGTGCATATCTTATAGTATTTTAACACAACTAGATAAGTTCCTATCTTTTTCCCTAACACAAAATGAAAAAGATTGATGAAAAACCTGTACAAAATACTTAATTCAAAAATACTTTAGGGGCACCTGGGTGGCCCTGGGTGGTCAGTTAAGCGTCTGAATTCGCCTCAGGTCATGATCTCGCAGTTCATGAGTTCAAGCCCCGCATCAGACTGTCTCTTGTCAGTGCAGAGCCCACTTTGGATACTCTGTCTCCCTCTCTGTCTGCCCATTCCCTGTTCACACTCTCTTTCTCTCAAAAATAAATGAACATTTAAAATAATACTTTAAATACATCCATTATTGAATATAATTCTTCCAAGAGGTTTGCCCAATGTGTTTAACTTTGAAAGGGATTTTTTTAAGTTTTTTAAGTGTTTTACACATAGATCCTAACTTTATTAAATATCTGGGTACCTTTTCGGCTGCATAAGTAATTAAGTGGATGATTTTAAAGAGTCCTATGTTTCTAGTTTGAACCTCATGTGAGCCATTTTTCAAACTTCTATTTTTGTGTTTTCTCCTTGGGAGCTTGCTTCCCAAAGCCAAACAACCCCCAGTACCTTCATTGACAGGCCAGTGCTTGAAGAGGAGAATTTTATCCAGATCCAGTAAGAGAACATTAGATGAAACTATTTAGGCCGGAACCAGGCCTGGCTTGCTATTGAGCCATTTAGACTTTTCACATGTAGTTCTGAATGTATCTGAGGCCCAAACTATGATTTTCTTCTGTTTTAGTCATGAATATTCTCCTATAGTGTCAAACATGCTAAAGTTGAACTCTGCCAGATTGTTAGGTGTGTTTATATGATAAGCTTCTGTCAGTAGTGCAGCAATAATAACAACAACTAACCTTTCTTTTAAAACTTAATTTGGACTTCATACTATTCCATAAACTGTTTTATATGTATTATGTCACTTAATCCTCATAACAACCCTATACTATCTCTACTTTGTAGAAGGAAAGCTGAAGCACAGAGAAGTTAGGCAGCTTGTCCAAGGTTCTCCATCTAACAGGTAGTAGCCCCAGGATTTAAACTCAGGCATCTGACTTTAGAGCATACTCTTGATCTCTGTGCTATACCACCTCCCAGTTGGCTTATCTCCTATAGAGCCTTAGAGAACTGAAGGTAGCCTCTCAGATGAATCTCAAGCTCCTCTCCTTACCTATCACCCCTGGAAAAAGAGTGAAATGATGTTCTAGTTACAAATCTTCTACTTCTCTTCCGCCCCCTTTACCTCCTTCTCTTTCCCTCCCTCCCCCATCAAATAGTGCATTAAGGTAAAGGGACATGAAAAAACTTCACGACCAAGAGAAATTTGGGGAAATATATGCTATCTCACCGAGCTACCATTTGATTTCAAGTTAACAAAAAAACATGAGGCTAGCTTAAGCAAAGGAGGGGTTTATGGAGCAAAGGAAACAATCAACAAAACTAAAAGGCAACGAACAGAATGGGAAAAGATATTTGCAAATGACATACCGGACAAAGGGCTAGTACCCAAAATCTATAAAGAGCTCATCAAACTCCACACCCAAAAAACAAATAATCCAGTGAAGAAATGGGCAGAAAACATGAATAGACACTTCTCTAAAGAAGACATCCGGATGGCCAACAGGCACATGAAAAGATGCTCGACATCGCTCCTCATCAGGGAAATACAAATCAAAACCACACTCAGATATCACCTCACTCCAGTCAGAGTGGCCAAAATGAACAAATCAGGAGACTATAGATGCTGGAGAGGATGTGGAGAAACAGGAACCCTCTTGCACTGTTGGTGGGAATGCAAACTGGTGCAGCCACTCTGGAAAACAGTGTGGAGGTTCCTCAAAAAATTAAAAATAGACCTACCCTATGACCCAGCAGTAGCACTGCTAGGAATTTACCCAGGGGATACAGGAATACTGATGCATAGGGTCACTTGTACCCCAATGTTTATAGCAGCACTCTCAACAATAGCCAAATTGTAGAAAGAGCCTAAATGCCCATCAACTGATGAATGGATAAAGAAATTGTGGTTTATATACACAATGGAGTACTACGTGGCAATGAGAAACAATGAAATATGGCCCTTTGTAGCAACGTGGATGGAACTGGAGAGTGTTATGCTAAGTGAAATAAGTCATACAGAGAAAGACAGATACCATGTTTTCACTCTTATGTGGATCCTGAGAAACTTAACAGAAACCCATGGGGAGGGGAAGGAAAAAAAGAAAAAAAAAAGAGGTTAGAGTGGGGGAGAGCCAAAACATAAGAGACTCTTAAAAACTGAGAACAAACTGAGGGTTGATGGGGGGTAGGAGGGAGGGGAGGGTAGGTGATGAGCATTGAAGAGGGCATCTTTTGGGATGAGCACTGGGTGTTGTATGGAAGCTAATTTGACAATAAATTTCATATAATAAAAAAAAGGAGGGGTTTATGGGAAGATGTAGGGCTATCTCATGGAACCCAGGAGCAAAATAGGCCTCAACTAGAACTAAAACTAGAAAAGCAGAAGCTAGGATTGCTCCCTTTTTCGATGTACATGTTGAATGTCCAGGGGGGAGAAAGAGAACATCCCCTCTGCACAGGTAAGAAGTTCTCAGAAAACAAGGGTATTGCTAGACAGATATTCCTCAAAAGTCTCCCTTCCTGCACTCTGTCATTTAAAGAGGAATGCAAGTGCAGTGCTTTATAGTTTCAGATAGTAACTAGATAGTTCTTTTTAGCTCACCCTTGCCTTCCTATCTGCCCATAAGCCCTCATGCCTGGCACTTTGTTTTATTTCTTGCTTCATCAATCTCAAAGTATGCCTTTGTAACCCTTCTAACATCCAGAGGATAGACTCTTGATTTTGCTCCACCTCTTCTTCCCAGGCCTTTGACCTGTGCAAGCAATGGTCCTGTATGTTTGTCTTTTCAGTTGACTGTCAGGAATCTGCCTAGTTTCAATTCCTGATGTTCATCCTGTCCTTTTACCCTCTTAGAATATTTCATACAGTCTCTGCCTTCCTAGTTTTTTCTCCTACCCTTTTTTCCCCAATAAATACCTACTGCCTCTTCATATTTCTAGGGACCCCCCCACCACCACCCTTTTCTTGTTAGATGAAGTCCCAATTTTTGACCTTAAGGGCCCTCCAAAATACTATCCTATCCCAGTCATTCTACATCCTTGCCTTGCCTTGCCTTGCCTTGCCTTGCCTTGCCTTGCCTTGCCTTGCCTTCCCTTGCCTTCCCTTCCCTTCCCTTCCCTTCCCTTCCCTTCCCTTCCCTTCCCTTCCCTTCCCTTCCCTTCCCTTCCTGTCCCTTCCCTTCCCTTCCCTTCCCTTCCCTTCCCTTCCCTTTCCTCCCTTGTAGTTGTCAAGGCTAGAAACTTGGGTTCAGCCCTGACCTCTCCTTCTTCCCCCTCTCCCGTATCCAATACTAAGTTCTAAATATCTCTGGAGTATATCATTTCTCTCAGTCTCCATCACAACCTGCTCCCCAAGCTGACACCCCATGTCCTGATCGCTGCAGAAGCCTCCTGACTGCCCTTGCCCATGCTAGTTCCCCCAGACTCCTACAGAATTCAGTTTCTAAATCTCAAACCTGCTTATGTCATTGTCCTATTTAATATGTTAAAGATGTCCCATTGTGCAGAGGATAAAGGTAGATTTCTCGTGGTCAACAGGCCCTTCATAGTCTGACTCTGATGGTTTATTTGATATGTCAACTTGACAGGGCCATCAGGTGCCCAGACATTTGGCCAAACATTATTCTAGGTGTGCCTGTGAGGGTGTTTCTGGATGAGACCAACATTTGAATCAGTAACTAAGGCAGGTTGCCCTTTCTGATGTTGCTAGGTCTCATCCAATCAACTGAAGACCTGAATAGAAGAAAGACTGAGTAAGAGGGAAATCCTCCTGCCCAATTGTCTGAGCTGAGACCCTGGTCTTTCCTGCTTTCAGACTCAAATGGAAAATAGACTTACATGACTGTTCTAGACAGTTTATTTTCTCCATATTAATCCCCAGTGAGGCTGCATTGCAGGCTGATATTCTTTTTTATAAAGCCTTTTCTCATTCCTTCCACCTGTAAACATCCAGCCCATTTCTCAAGGTCTAACTAACTTGAGTCATATCCCCTCTAAAGAGTCTTGTGTGACCTCTCCAATATCTAGGGTCACGCACTGTCCTGATTTGCCTGGGATTTCCTATGACATGTGACTTTCAGTACTAAGTCTGGGATTATCCTAGGCAAACTGAGATGGTTAGACAGCCTACCAACACCTCAATGTCTCTTCCTTGTTAGAACAAAAAGTCCTGTGAAATTATCAGTAGCCACTATTTCTGCACTTATGATGTCCTTTCTCTGCAGTAAGACTTAGGCTCCTATTGGACAGAGACCTTTTTGATTGCCACTTCATACATAGTATAATGCTATACCCATGTTAATGCCTACCCAGTGAATAAAGTGGTTTAGTTTTAAGTTGGCACTCATATGTAAAATCTTTTCCATATGATTAACTTATTTGTCTTTATTTCTTTCCAGCCCAGATGACTTACTCAATGCCTTGAATGAGGGTATCAGTCGTGCTGATGTCATCATCACATCAGGGGGTGTATCCATGGGGGAAAAGGTATGAAAAAATGGGATTCATGAAAATTTATCTGCTGTAATGTCCTTGCATATGGTTTATTAACTATAGTCTGGTACATATCTGTTACCCATAACCAGACCTGCACAAATCTGGAAATCCCTAGGGCTTCAGAAATTTCTGGGCATTCTAAAAGGGATGCAGTATGCGTAGATCAGGAGCAACTTGGAGAATCCCACAGCATGCAAAATGGTTCCGATGTTCCCCTGTAGATTTGTGTTTCTTTGCTCGCTCAACTTTGCTATAACATTAGGACTTCCTTTATACATGATATTTAACCCCAAGATAAAGCTCCAAGATCCTGTCCTCCCCTGCCACATATTCCAAACCTGATAACCCTTAGCTTCCCAGAGGGAAGAAAGATAGAATTAGGCATTCCATTGCCCCTTTTGACAAATAATAAGGCTCATAATCATAATAAATGAAGGAAATAAAATGCAAACATATATATATAAGCATATATAGGATTTTATAAGACTAAGTATATTTGCATAAAATATATGCTTAGTCTTTTAAAAATCCTAATTCCAGTGTCCCAGTATCATTAAATTTATATATCTTAATGAAATGTGTTGGTTCATGACGATTATTGGGACTACTGAATAATGTTATAAAAGCAAAATATACTTTACTACAGTAACCAACCTGATGTTTTGGCTCAAAAATATTTCAGAACACAAAATGTTTTTACTGGCCTATAATCCCTTTCCATCTTTTATTTTTTCATATTAATGACTAAACTGAAAAATTATAAAAATATTGTCAGAATGGCAGTTTTTACTAAAATTCAGATTTTCCAAGAGCATAATTAATTTTTGGCTAGATCTTATATATATGATTGTTCTTGGTCTCTGCCCTCTCTAGCTATAAAACTGCCTAAATTTATAACCTTACTCTTTAGCAGAATTCAGTTGTGTGAATAGAGAATGTCTACCTTTCATTCACAACTAGTTTTAGAGTGTTTACAAACAGCCCTTAAGTGGCCAAAAACCATAGAAGAAAAATAGAGAATCTCAGTCTAAGACAACCATCTCAGATTACATCCAAGAATGAAAGTATTGAAGTGTGGGTAGGTATTCTCCTTTTAGCAGACAGATGGCTAGGTTAGTCTTAGCGTCTCACAGAAGTCCTTAGCCCCAGGTGGAGCAAATTGCTGCAGACCTCTTTTGAGATCACAAAGGCCAGGGCTGAAGTCTGCATTGTCACAGAGCTATAAGAAATAATTTTCAGCCTGTCTGTTTTCATTACCATCAAACTCCCTGTGGTAACACAAGAGCAAACCCTGAAGTTAAGAGTACTTAATGTTAGGGCACCTGGGTGTCTCAGTCGGTTAAGTGTCCAACTTTGGCAGGTCATGGTCTCATGGTTTGTGAGTTAGAGCCCCGCATCGTGCTCTGTGCTGACAGCTCAGAGCTTGGAGCCTACTTTGCATTCTGTGTCCCTCTCTCTCTTTCTGCCCCAGCCCTGCTTGTGCTCTCTTTTTCTTTCAAAAATGAATAAACATTAAAAACAAAAATTTTTTAAAAGAGTACTTAATGTTAAATTTGTTTCCAGGGAGTATTTCATGTATAATTTATCTTGGTTGCAAATGAGCTTAATTATAGAACAATACCTGTTTGAAAAACCTGAAGTTTGACTTTTCCAATATTTCTGAAAGCAACTAGCTTATAACATACATAGGTTTGGCAATTGTGACTCAACTCTGGTAAGGACAGAACACTTCTCAACCTTAACCTTCTTTATTAGTGCTCACAAATATGTGATTTTTCCTAGGGACTTAAAAATAAAGAAGCAATATAGTAAAGCACATTGGTTTTATTTATTTTACTATCTGTATGGTAAAATACACTAAACCTTTAGTTTACTAGGGAAGAGATTTTAGGAACTAGGCATCCCGTAGTATTCCATGGGAGCTAATAATTGTCCTTTCTTCCTCCTTGAGTGGGAATGAGACAAAAAAGGAACTGGGAAGAAAGACATAAAGCCTAAGTGCTGCAGACTCCTGCCAACCTTCTAGTTGCCAAAAAAGAATTTCAGTTGTACTCAGTGGCAGGAGGAAAGAAAAGCATAAGAAACAGAATATCTGCTTCAGCCAAGGGCTAAGCCTGAAAACCAGTCGCTGAAAAGGCAGGGAGGTCAAGGAAAGATCCAAAAAGCATTATGTAACAAGCATGAATCTTGTGTGCAGAAACTCAGGTATGCAAGAAATTTATTTACTTGATTCAACTTAAATCCTACTATGAGCACCTATGCTACAGAACAGGCAAGAAATTTTATGAAGTCATTATGGAACTCACCCACTCAAGGATTGTGCCAAGAAACCGTAAAGGGCTTAAGAGGCCAACAGCAGATCAGGAAGACACGTGTGGTCACCAGTCTGCACCGGATACACCTAGAGCATCTCTCTAGTGCCATTAGGTCTCAGTTATTTGCTCCTTTGGGACTTGCTAGACACACTGGGATCATGGGGAGGCTGGGAGCCTTAGGGCAAGGGGAAGGAGCTCCTAATGCTTGTGAGACCCACAGACCTCAATCCTCTTCTCAGCCAAGAAAAAATGGCTCTTCCACAGTTGCTTCCCTCAAAATCTTTTCCTACTTCCACCTCCCTCTGCCCCCAAGTGTTTACTTTTGTAAAATACTGACAATTCCAAGTGCATAGTATCTGCTTTTTGCTATGAAAACTAAAGAATTATATGCATTACTATGCAGAGTACTATACAGTCAGTTAAGCCTCCAAATCTTGGTTTTGGCTCACGTCATGATCTCACAGTTCGTGAGATTGAGCCTGCGTCAGGCTCCACACTGTCAGCACAGAACCTGCTTGGGATTCTCTTTCCCTCACTTTCTGCCCCTCCCCCATACTTGCTGTCTCTTTCTCTCTCTCTCAAAATAAATTAATAAACATTTTTAAAAGAATGATTACATTACTATAAATTTTTCACAACCTACAGGATTGTAAAATAGCTCAAAGACAAGGAAAGGCACAGATAACCAAGGAGGATACACTACACTGGACACCCAGTAATTTTTTTTTTTTTTTTGTCTATTTGAAAGTCTCTTAATTTTTTCCTGACAGTGTCTCCCTCCTATCTCATATGATCAAAATAAGCATAAAGATCATTATTGATCACCAAAAAAGGCTGGTCTCAAAGGCTTGCCCTGATTATTTAACAGCAAAAGCGTTCATTAACCATATAGGCCTTCTTGACTTTGTTTTGCAAATCTAGAGCCATACAGCAATAGACTATTAAAATTAATCAGTATTCCAAACAAATAAATACAATAAAATTTCACTTATTGTTTATTTCAGTCCTGTGTCATTCTTGTTCTGCTATATTTGGGTTAGCAGTCCGCTTTCATGAAGCCATCTGTTTCTATTCTAAAGAGTCCTGGGACTCCTGACAGAGTCTACTGGTACTATATAAAAGTTATCTCAGCTGTATCACCTCAGGTGCCTGTACCCAAGAGACTATTCTTTGAAGTGTCAGTAGTTCAAATTACCTATCCATGGTCCTTTTCCCTAGTGCTCTGAATCTGTCTTTGTTGCAGGTACAAAAAAAGCAGAGCCTTTAAGCAAGCATTAGAGTAAAACAGAAACTTTCCAAAGATGACAGACACTTTATGGCTGTACTTAATTTGTTGCTGTAACTAATAATTTCAGAATAGAAGATAAGTAAAATTCTCCATTGAGATACAGTATGTAACTATTTCATAAAAGTTTTTATGTGTTCCCGCTGAGAGTGCAAACATATATGGGCAGTAAGGCATTGCCAAATCTCTACACAATTTCTAAACTATTTATATGAACTTCCACATATATGGATCTAACCTTGGGCACACTGAGCATGTCTTCTCAGATATGACAGCAACTCCCCACCCATGAACCTCTTACAATGGTAACATATCGAAGAAACCTAAATCTTTCTAACATATCTTTTTATAAGATGAAAGAAGAAATCTTTGTGATTTTCTAGGGACCCTCTAGGAAATTTCAGAGACAGTTTTAGATGTAAAAGATATTCTGAAATTTTTACCTTTTACTAAATTTAGATCTCATCTTTACAAGGCAAAATCAAAAGAGCTGTCAAAAAAGAATTGAGTCCTCAATTAAGATAGGATCATGAGGGACGCCTGGGTGGCTCAGTTGATTAAGTGTCCAACTTTGGCTCAGGTCATAATCTCACGGTTCGTGAGTTCAAGCCCTGCGGCAGGGTCTATGCTGACAGCTCAAAGCCTTGAACCTGCTTTGGATTTTGTGTGTCTCTCTCTGCTCCACACCCCCCCTCCCCAATCACTCTCTGTCTCTATCTCTCTCTCAAAAATAAATAAACATTTAAAAAAAATTTTTAAGATAGGATCATGAATACCTGAGAAACAATACTAGTTGCCTAATTTTTCAAAGCAACAATAAAATATTTGGAAATAAACATAGAAAGTAGCATGATCGTAAAAAATCTTAGCTCATTCATAAATGAGGAAACTTCATTTTTTATTTTTTATTTCTTTTAAAAAAAGGCAAAATAAACATAAAGCACAAAAGGAAGATTACACAAAAAGAATAACCTTTAGTTTCATGGGGAAAACATTAATCACTAAACTAAAGAAATAAGCTCATCAAACTTGAATGAACTTACTAAAATTTTAAAATAGTTCTCAGCTTCATTTCAGACACAGGTATTATAAACCAAGGCAAATAAAAGTGTCTTTCAAAGTTTTGCCCTTTATCATGTTATTTTATATTTTGCAACAAACCGCCACTTTACTTTAGAACAAAGAACAAGGGTCCCTTGACCCTTTAAGTGGGTCTGCAAGGTCAGAACTATTCCTAAGACTTTATCTGAACTTATTATTCTTTTTTCTCTCATAAATGTACAGTGAGTTTTTCCAGTGGCTGTATATTGTGTAATATCTCATCAGACTCAACACAGAAACAAGTAAGAGGATCCAACTGACTTCTATTAAGCCAAATGTTAAAGGAATTGTCAAAATTATAGAACAATGCATAAAAAATAAGTTACTTATATAAACACAACATGACCATATCATTGCTGTTTCCAAATGAACCAACATTTTTTTTAATATTTTAGTTTTAGTTTCTAATACAGTAACTATCAATAGGCATAACCTACATAAACAAAAGCTCTAGGGATCCATATAAATTTTAATAAGAGCGTGTAAAGTGTCCTGAGATCAAATATTTTGAGGGCTGGCTGGACTTTAAAAAAAAAAATACTCTTTTTTCCTTGAAAAACAAAAGAACACACATCGTTATACTTCTCTGTCATTACTGTTACTAGCATAATTATAACCACCCATATTTCATCAAAATGTTTAAGGAAATAACTAATTTTTTCTTTCACAGTGAAAACTAGATAATTGAGAAATCATATGTAGGCATTTGAGAAGACTAGCAAAGTTCATAAACACACAGAATATAACTTTCTACAGCCACATGCGTCCTTTCTGTACTTTCCTGATGTAGTACAGATGAACAAACATATTAATTAACATAACCTAAAGATACAGCTTCTCCCTAGCATATAAAAGTAAGAAACAAAGTATATTAACTTTCAAACAAAAGTGTGGATGGTACCCAACTTATGGTAGTTCAACTTAATGAATTTTCAACTTTACAATGGTGCAAAAGTGATGCACATTAGTAGAAACCAGACTTCAAATTTTGAATTTTGATCTTTTCCCAGCCTAGCGATATGCAGGGCAATACTCTGTCGTGATTCTGGGCAGCCACAGCAAGTCGCAGCTCACAGTCAGCCACAATCCCAAGGGTAAACAACTGATAAACTTACAACCATCCTGTACCCACACAACCATCCTCTTTTTCACTTTCAGTATAGTATTCAATAAATGACATAAGATATTCAGCACTGTATTATGAAACAGGCTTTACAGAAGGGTTCTGTAATGTAAATGTTCCGAGCACACTTAAGGTAGCTTAGGCTAAGCTGTCATGTTCGGTGGGTTAGCTTTATTAAATGTATTTTCAACTTATGATATTTTCAACTTACAGCAGGTTCAGGAGGTAACTCCATCATGAGTGAAGGAAGACCTGTATATTAAATTATGCTTAGTTATCAATGACCCAGGATTGTGTCTTACTTAGAAATCATCCGGGTGTCTGATGATTATTCATTGATTAAGTTAATTTAATATCAGTTCAATAAGATTTTAAGTTACTTAAAGATCTTGAAAATTATTCTCAAGCTGACATACTACAAACATAATTACTATTGAAATTTAAAGTTTGTCAGGATAAAGAGTCAATTATATTGTACCCAATATTACATTTTTCACATTCTTAAAATATATATATAGGAATAGCATTAGCTTATTTGATGAATAAACCTATGTAAGTTTAGGAAAAAAAAACCCAAGCAAAATAAAAAATATTTGCCTAATTATACTTAACACTGATAAATAAGAAAAAGAACATTGGTGGGTTTTCTTAATAACTAAAACTTATCTCATTTGCTAAAGATTTACCTTAACTTGTAATCTTTGATTCTTAAAATTATAAGAATACCTTTTAATGTAGCTGATTTAAAATATGTTAAATTTTCTTCTAGCCTGATAATTTTAGGAATATTCTATTTATATAAGCAGTTATTTATCTAAGTCCATCAGAACAGAGCACCTTTTAATTTAAGAGACAATATAATTGTTTTGGTATGTTTTTCTTCTTCCTCCTGGTAAAGCAAACTTTACTGTGGCCCTAAGATGGGGGCTCTTCTCTCTAGATCCTGCTAAAACTGGAGGGTTGGGGATGAGAGGCTCTTGGATTGCCCCTTCCAACACCTCCATCACATTCAGACTCAGATGAATAATAATCTTGTTTATCATCAGTTTTCTACAGCTTAAATTTCCTCAAGATTTCAGTTTAATTCCAGTTAGTTAACACAGAGTGTTGTATTAGTTTCAGGTGTACAATGTAGTAATTCATCATTTCCGTACATCATCCTGTGCTCATCATAAGTGCACTCCTAAATCCCTATCACCTATTTCACCCATTCCCTCCTCCTCCCCTCTGGGAACCATCAGTTTGGTCTCTATAATTAAGAGTCTCTCTCTCTCTCTCTCTCTCTCCCCCCCCTCTGTCTCCCTCCCTCTCTCCCTCCCTCCATCCCTCTCTCTCTCCCCCACTCAATCCCTCCCATTTTTCCCCTTTGTTGTTTGTTTTGCTTCTTAAATTCCACATATGAGTGAAATCATGTTATTTGTCTTTCTCTGACTTATTTTGCTTAGCATTATACTGTCTAGCTCCATTCATGTTGTTGCAAATGACAAGATTCCGTTCTTTTTATAGCTGAATAATATTCCATTTCTAAAGCTTAATTTTTGTAAAATAGCTCAAAGATGATGAAACACACAAATAAGCCAGAAGTTTGTGCTACACTGGACATCCAATAATCTTTGTTGCCCATTTTAAAGTCTTTTGCAACTTGTCTAATGTTGTTTGTTCTTACCTGAGTTGTGGAAAAGGCCTTGCTTCTTCATCCATTCATTTTTCTTCTTCCTATCTGACTCCGGCTTTCAGAATATCAGACAGAGATCCTTGCTGCTTCTATAGGTAGACAAAAACTTAAAAATAATGATGATTCTCAGCCTTTATGGCTATGTCTGGTACAAGCTGTCCCTCTGTCACAGCAAGATTAAGCATTCCTTCATGTTCACAAAGAATGAAAAGGGACATTTTTAACAACAGAGAGGTTTTTTGTTTTCAAGAAAAATAAAATACTTCCATTCATTTAGCAAATATGTAATGAGCATATCTGCTTTCTAAAACTCTGTATCATAACCTTTAAAGCCTACAGGTATAGCTTCTGCCTGTCTCTCCAGCCTCATCTTATGCCTCTTTCCTACTCATTGTCTTTTTAGTTCTAGGCACATTCTTTACTGCTTTAGAAGCTTTAGTATGTACTTCCCTCTGCCTGGAAGTATGGCTGAATCCTTCATATGGCTGGATCCTCATCCTCACCACCTCTTTTAAAATGGCCTTTCCTTATCTGCTACCCCACCCAATTATTCTCTATCCTAGTACCTGTTTATTTCTTTCATAGCATGTACCACACGTTATAATTATTTTATTTGTTGCTTTACTTATTTTAGTCTGTCTTCACCAGTAAAACACAACAGAACATCTTTGTGTCCTGTTTATTCTTCTTCACCATTATATCTCTAGCACATATAGAATCCCTGATATATAATAGGCACTCAAAAATATTTGTCAAACTAAGAAATGAGTGAATGAAAGGCATGTGCTATTCACTAGGGGTTTGTTATATATACACAGGGTTTCTATGCTTACAAACTGTATAGTCCAGTAAAGGATATATACCAATTATCAGGCAATTGCAGTATAACCTATGTGTGTGATATCAGAAGGACATAGTGTTATAACAGCACATAAGGTCTAGAGATTTATGCTCCTACTATAATACAGTGGCTTATTTGAACCAAGCTTCCCACCAAGAACAACTATAAAAGCTATATAAATTTTTAAAATTTTTTAAATAAAAAAAAGAGAAGAAAAAGCAGGTGTCTGAAGAGAACAACGGAGGTATCCAGGATTTAAGGCACCAAGATCTCAGAGAAAAGTGAAGGACAGAGAAGTAACACTAGAATTCTCTGCCACATTTTTCCTCAAAGCATTTACTAATTCCTAAGCCAGAGGGATGGGGGGAGGTGTAATGGTAGAAGAGGCCAAGAAGCCAACCATAACAGAGTAGATAAGAGGCTAAGAAAATAAACAGAATTTTAGCAGTCTTAGCCGTTCAGGGCCTGCAGTGGGGAGGGGCCCTGGCAAATATCTCAGGCTCTTAGTTTAAACCTTTGAAGTGCTCTAGGAATAAGGACAAATAGGAAATATACCAGCCTTAGCAAAGACTGGAATTTTTTAGTCAGAAATATTGTGTAGGTGTGGAAATGCAGAAAGGACTAAAGAACAAAAAGAAGTGTTAATATGCGGGTAAATGTAAATGACTATTGATTATATAAAATAATAATGTCTTATGAAGTTAAAATTGGTTTGTATATAAATATTATATATTAAATCATAAATGTAGAGTATATGTTTATATAATATATATAGAAATATATATAATAGTTATATATGTACACACATACATACACTAGATATATACATACTAAATATTATATATACTAAATATTTATATAGAACATATGGTACATCATAGCACAAAAAGCAGAGAGGAATAAATGTAGTTAGCATATTTTAAGTCTCATGCATTGTCTGGGAAGTAATAAAAATATCAAATTATAGTATACTATAATAAGTCAAGGATGCATATTATAATCTCTAAAATAACCACTAAAATAGGGGATGCCTGGGTGGGTCAGTCAATTAAGCATCCAACTTTGGCTTAGGTCATTATCTTGTGGTTTGTGACTTCGAGCCCCTCATCATGCTGTGCTGACAGCTCAGAGCCTGGAGCCTGCTTTGGATTGTGTCTCCCTCCCTCTCTGTCTGCCCCTCCCCTGCTTGCACCCTGTCTCTCAAAAATGAATAAACATTAAAAAAAATTAAAATAACCACTAAAATAATAATAAAAAAACTAGTAACTAACAAGCTAATTGAAGAGAAAGAAATTAAAATAACAAAAAGTGGTGAATTCAAAAGAAGAAAAGATGAAATAAAAACAGAAGTAACAAATAGTAGGGTGATAGTCTTAAACCCAAATGTAGCAGAAATTATATTAAATGTAAATGGACTAGATCCTCCGATTAAAAATTGTCATCCTGGATTATGAAAAGACAATAAATTGTATCGTGGTAATAAAGGGCCCACCTTAAACGGAAAGATACAGCAAATTGAAAGAAAAGATTAGAAAAAAATTGCAATAAAAGATAGCTGGTGTGGCTGTATTAATATCAGAGAAAATTAAGGTAAGCAGGATTGTAGATTATTGGGAGGGACATTTCATATATTTAAATGGATCAGTTCATCAGAAAAATATAATAATTCTAAATTTGTATGTAACAACATAGCCTCAAAATAAACATAAACAATCTTTTGTCCAAATCTAGCCTTGGGAATGAAGGGGAGGCTGAGAAGATAAGTGAAACTGAGATAAGCTGTGGAGAGAGGAAGGTAGAAAGAAAGAGTATTCTAGACAGAAGTAAGAACATTTTCAAAGAATGGAGGCAAGAAAGTTTCAAACTGGAGAAAGAGAGATTGAGGAATGGGGTTGGATGGGAGGAGGATTGCCTGATGAGAGCAATGAATGATAAAAGGGGGTTAGAAAATACAAGAATCATAGATATGATATTAAAAAGATGAGACTCTTTCATGGAAACCAGAAAGTTTTGAAGTATTATATGGTGACTTGATCAGATTTGTTTTCAGATCTCTCTTACTACTGTGGGGGGAATGAATTGGAGGAGGGCAAGACTATTGCCAAGGAGACATATTTCAGTAATCCAGGTGAGATGATGTTGGCTGAGGCTGTGGAGATAGAAGGGAACAGATTTTTAAAATAAAGTATCCTAAGCCTGTACAATATTTAAATTTTAGTAAGTGACTAGACTTACTCTTAGATTAATGAATAGGAAACTCGGCAATAGAGCTAGAGGTTGAGAAATTTTAAGGACTGCAGTTTGTTTTCTTTATGTCTACAAAACCAACCGCATGGCAGTGTTGCCTTTCATTTTCAAAGGTCAGGTTTTGTCAAACCACTGTGGATTGGTTGTAACTTTAAGCTGGTTGTGTTTTTGTTGGCAGAATATACATTTGGAACAATTAAACTCCCTTTACTCTCTGTTTTAGAGCTCCCTCCCTATTTTTTATTTTAGTTGACTTACTTAGATTTGGCAGTCTGTGGGCAAATGTCCAAGTCTTTCCTCAAGGAATGTGTGCATTATTTTAAGTCCATTAAGTAAAATAATATAGTATACATACATGTGGTTTCCCTGCCCCAGCACAACTTCTTAAGCTTCTTATTTGCTAACATCCTTTCTCAGACATAAAATTCTATATTAAAAGAGAAACAGTAACCCATCAAGTAATGAGTTATATGCTAATGTGGTTATTTCGTTTATTATCTAATTGTACTAGAATGTATTTTTTATGAAAGCAGGGACATTGTCTCTTTTGCTCAAGCCCATATCCCCCTTGCCCAGATTAGTACTCAGCATATACCAGGTACTCAATATTGAAGAATAAATGAATGACAAGAATGAAGAGATGAAGGAATATTTGTCTTAAGTAAATCAAATTCACTAAAATAAGGTGTTTCTTTTCATTTCAATCTTATAAATTCATTTTATTTTCATTTGAAGTTTTGAAAGCTGATATTAGAATGTTTGAAAGTAAAGTGATTATTTTTCATATTTGCAGGACTATCTCAAGCAGGTGCTGGACATTGATCTTCATGCTCAGATCCATTTTGGCAGGGTTTTTATGAAACCAGGGTATGAAAATAATCTTGTTATCTCATATATGGGGTTGGCTTGGCTTGCTTTGACTAACAAAGTTTTAAATGTTTTCTTTTTACATTTTCTATTATGGATTATTTATTCTAATAAAAGAAATAGTATTAGAATTCCTTGCATCGTGTAGCGCCTACCTGAAATGGGAATTCATCTTCTTTATGAGTCACTGGGTTTATTATAAACAAAGCAAAGCAATTTTCCAAACCTTTTCTCTGTAGTTCCCATGTCTAGTTCCTTCTTTCTCTTTTTCTCTTTCTCCCCATACTGCTGCTTTCTTTCCTTTCAAAAACATTTTAGTATGAAAATTCTCAAAATGCACAAAAATAAGGAGTACAGTGAAACCCCCGTGTACTCATCACCTAGCTTCAGTAACTATCACCATTTTCCCAGACTGTTTTATCAATCCTCCCTTCCCTTTTTGAGAGGACAGAAGGCTAGATTGTTTGTTGGGTTGTTTGTTTGTTTGTTTTTGGGTTTTTTTGTTTTTTTATTGCTTTAAAGCCAATTCTACAATGTCATTTTGGTATACATCTCAAATAATAATAACGATAACAGCAGCATTCTCTTGTGTAATCACAGTGGTATTCTTACCTAACAAAATAAATAAGAGTATCTTAATATCATCTAATACCCTGATCATATTCAAAATTCTCCCAAATGTTAAGAAAAAGAATGTCTTTGGGGAGCCTTGATGGCTCAGTTGGTTGAACATCCAACTCCTGATTTTGGCTCAGGTTATGATCCCAGGGTTGTGGGATTAAGCCCCATATCGGGCTCTGTGCTGAGTGTAGAGCCTGCTTAAGATTTGCGCTCTCTCTCTCTCTCTCTCTCTCTCTTTCTCTCCCTTTCTCCCATTCTCCCTTTCTCTGCCCCTGTCCCCAGCTCGTATTCTCTCTCTGTCTCTCAAAATAAAACAAATAAATTAAAAAAAAGAGAGAATGCCTTCTTACATGCTTTATTTGAATTAGAATTCATCAGTTCCACAAGCTGTATTTGGTTATTAAATCTATATTGAATAAGAACATTTACCTCTACCCTCCTTTTTTCATGCCACTGACTTGCTGAAGAAACTGAATCATTTGTCCTAACAAATGGATTTGGCTAATGGCTCCGTTGTGGTGGTGGTGAACTTGTTCTGCTCTCTTTCCAGTATATTATATGGACTAGAAGTTAGATCTAAAAGCTTGATTAGATTCAGATTCAATTTTTCTTCCCTTTGCAAAAATACTTCATAAGTACTCTTTCATACTGCTTCTTACCACCTCCTGGGAAAAAGAAAAATAACCACATACCAAGATCTGGCACATCTCCTAAAGCTAATAACTCCCTAAGGAAGGGCTGATGGAGGTTCTGTAATCAGTTATAAATCCTCAAAGAATGCCAAACAATGGTGTTGATGAAAATGTGTGGCCATGTCTTTAAGCAATAGTTTGCCTGTTCAGACCTGTTACTCTATAAACTTTTCCTTCCCCATTCAAAGGCTTCAGTGTAGAGGTGAGCATTCAAATTCTAGCACACCTCCATGCTGTCAGGGACAACAGTAATTATGCTTTCGTTTCAGAATTATACCCTGATGGGTATTCATGTGAACCCTAAGAGAGAGTAGAGGTGAGACATCAGTTGTTAGGAGTGAGCTATGGGAACATCATAAATTTCAGAAGCCTTTTTTAAGTATAAAGGCATCCCTCCTCAACTCCCCGATTTATTGGGTACCTCTCATCAGGTCTAGGATTAGGCTTTATCACCATGATTTTACCATTTAAGTATGAAGTTAAGATTAACCCTAAAGTCTTCTCCACAATTTGATAGAATGTAAAATTCCTGGCATTATATATCTGTAGTTGCCCCAATATGGCTACTGCTAACAAAGTCCTTTTATTATTGAGACTATTGAATTTGAATCATTCTCATTAAGAATATTTTGTCTTAAGTAAATATTATTATGTTGTGAGTGCACAGGCATTTTTTCCCATCCCTGTAGGCAGTACTAATTTGATTAGAATACAGAGGACATCCCAAAAGCATGTCAGTGT
This sequence comes from Panthera tigris, assembly GCF_018350195.1. NCBI lineage: Eukaryota > Metazoa > Chordata > Mammalia > Carnivora > Felidae > Panthera > Panthera tigris. Next base: position 112,514,971 of record NC_056665.1, read on the forward strand.
GCTTCTTAGTAACCTCAAAAATTGAATTGACTGTTCTTTATGTAGTGAGAAAGAAGCTGATATTAGTTGCCCTCACCTCTAGAGGAGAATTATTTGTAATATCTATTATTTAAGTCAATCTCAGCACCTGTAATGTATAATTTTGGTACTATTTTATTTTCAGTTTATTTTTTTACCACTTCAACTTAACGCTCTCATCAGTTCCTAATGTTTATTCTCCTCCCTTAAAGTCATAACACTCTGCAACCTCAGTCATTGTATAAATGCTGTTACATTCTGATCTCAAGAGGAGAACTGAACAATAGGTGCTGAGTTAGAAGGAAATGGCTTACCAGAACTTAAACAAAAGCTTCACAGTCTTGTAATAGGACACTCATGATAGCAGTGCATGATAAAATGTTTTGTTGTAATGGAATGTTTTTTAAATGAGTACCTTTAGAGAAATCACAGTACCTGTCTGCAAGATGTAAAAGATAATTTAAATTGGCTTTAAATATAATAGAAGGAAAGTATTATGCATTCCCTCCTCACTCTTATTATGTGTGTTAGTTTGCTATAATAAAATAGTTTAGAAGTTTAAGTGGGCTTCCTTTTACTTGGCCAGAATTTATACTTGTCTAAAGATAAGAATTTAAAAGTAATTGCTCCTTAATAGTAGAACAAGAAGTATAAAAAGCTCAAGAACAATTTAGCTTTGTTCTTCCCACATACAGTACATTAAGAATGTAATTAACCTCTTTCATTTTAGACACAGAGATATTCAAAAAGACATTTGAAGTATTACCAATCAGGACTACCAGTCACAATTCTATGGGTCGTCTACAGTGAACATAGCTGTTGTCAGGAGTGTATCTTGGAAATTATTTTCATCACATAGTAACAGTCATTGCCAAATAACCTATTCATAAATTGGTATGATAATGTAATCTAGTTTTTCTAAAATACAGCCAAGAATCAGGAAATAAGCAAAAAGGGCCTCAGAGTAGCCAAAAATAGATGTTACATAGTACACATACTAACACTTCACAGCAGACCCTCTGAGAGCCTTGTCCAATTATGAGCCATAAAATTAAAAGAATCTTGGTTCAAATCTTTGTTTTCCCATTTAGTAGCTAAGTGATTTGAGCCAAATTTCTTAATCTCTGAGTCTTAGTTTCCTCATCTATAAAATGGGATGATACCTGTTACTTCATGGGATTGTTGTGAAAGTTAAATGAAATAATGGATGTAATGCATAGATGTTTCTTTCAAAATAATAACATTACTATTATTATTATCATTCTGACAATATAATTATTACTAATCCTCTCTGGTTCCTAAACCTAAAGCCAGCTTTAAGGGACAAGATGACGGAGCCTAGCATGAAGGGGAGCCACAGAAAAAAACTAAGGGAAAAGAGACAAGAACCTCAGTGTGTGGGATGAAGTTATGGTTTATAGGTGAAAACAATGCACAATATACCCTTGTGACCCTACATCACTGTAGGATAGCAGAGTAGAATAAGTTAATAATGATAGTTGTGAATCATCAAAAAAATGTTAATGTTCATCATATTATTGCAAAAGCTAATAATGAGTGATCCATTTTTGAAAGACAAAGTTGCAAAAATAATAAAAATGATTTAGGTACTGAAAGAGATAATTTTTCAACTATATGGAAATTTTAACATTCCCTAATGATTCTACATTACTCAAGTTTCATTAATATAAGGAAATCTTAGCTAAAAGTTTAAAGCATAAACATAAAGCATAATCAGTAGAAAAAAATATCACTATTCTTGACTGCCTGTCCACTCTATGCCACTTACACTCAGCCCTCTCCCACACCCCCATGATCAGGATTCATGTCAGAATCTTGAGGAAGTATAATTTATAAATATTTTTAAATTAATACTGCTTTAGTTTTGTTCTAGTCATGGTATTTTATTTATTTTGACATTTCAAAAAAATCCCTTCATAAAAAGCCAGTGTTGTGTTTATTGCTGAGTATAGTTTTAAATGGTTGAGGAGTACTCATCTTGAACAACAGGCAGTTATCTGATAGACTATCACCAGCTAGTCTTGCAGTAATAAGAATGATTGTTGTAGATCTCCAGCAAAATAGTATGGACGTTATCAACTAGAAGGGTAGAGAGACTCCAGGATTTGAGATACACTTCTCTGGCACTAGCAGGACATGGGAGAAAAAAAAAAAAGCTACAGAAAACCAGGAAGTTTGGTTACTTGAAAATAAAGATGCTAAAAATAAATTAATGTAAATGCTTTTGAAACAGTTCATGGTATAAAGGTTTAAAGAAGAGTCAACAGAAAAGTATTTTTATATGATAAATACTCTATATGAAAATCCACATAGCAAGAAAACTGGAGTACTTAATTTACTTGTCACATTACTTAGCAGTCCCTAACAAATGATCTCTTTCATTCTCTAGCCTGCCAACAACATTTGCAACTTTGGATATTGATGGTGTAAGAAAAATAATCTTTGCACTACCAGGTAAGAATAATTGAAACAGTTTCTTCTGCTTTTCCTATAAAAATGATCAAAATCATTTTGAAACCCAGGTGACCAGTTCCTTATCAGAGCACTCCATTTGGAATCTGAAAGACCTGGGCTTAAGACCCAGCTTTACTTACTGTATGACCTTGGGCAAATCACTTAAACTTTTTAAAGCTGTTTCTTCATCTATACAATGGGCTAAAGCCTACTTTGTCTGATTGGTGTAAAAGTCAAATTAGATAGTATCTTTCAAATTATATCCCAAACCCTAAAATGGTAGCCAAGTGTTAACTGTCACTAGATCTATCTGGGGTACCTGCTTTTCCTTATAAAAAATTGGTCTAAGTTAGCAGTCTAATCACCTCCCATAGCTAGAAGTATTGTGTTTATAAGTCCAAAGGGCCTTGAATCACCCATGAAAGTAAATGGTAAACAAACAAACAAAAAAAAAATACAAAACTGGCTTTTGTTCTTGCCAGGTTTGGACTGGGATGGGGCAGGCAACATGGAATGAGGGGTTTCTCAGCCAAACCCCAGGCATCATCAGTCTGACCATATCACTGTCCCCATCCTCGCTCCCGTGTGAACAGAAACTCACATGTTCAGACAGTAGAAAAAGCGAAGTGGTTCCGTTTATAAAGACTTTCAGAGTCAGTTTTTTATTGATTTTTGGCTTGCAGTTAAAGCCATGCTTTTAAAGTCATTACCAATCTTGATAAATTCTAAAGCAGTTTAGAGGTTTTGTGTATCTACTTGTTATTTTTTCCAGCTTTTAAAATTATCCTCTGATCTGTAGCAGCGTCCTATTCTCTATGTTTTCGGACAGATTCCTTCAGAAAATAACCTGCTTATTCCTTTCAGATGCACAAATCTGGTGACTTTGGGATACTTATCTGCTTTTGATAGTAAATAAATCTCAAAATAGAGTATAAGGAAAGGAAGACAGGCAGAAAATTTTGAAAAGCATTTTTTGGAGTTTTGAATTTTGAAAGCATTTCTAAAGCTCCTATCTATAAGCATAAAAGATTAGGTTTATATCCTACAGGAAATGTTAAGAGAGAAGACTGGTAAGTAAAGTAGTCCTCAAATGTATCTGTAGTAAAAACTCCTTAGGGCCTTTAAGGTATGTATGCTCAGATCCTCTGGAAAAATGTGATTCTCTTCCTAGCTTCATTTTGCCTAGAAAAGACTGTTACTTTGTCTACAGAAGACAGGACTTGCCCTATAGACAAAGAATTATACTGGGAGCCTACTTTGCCTTTACTTATGAACTATTGTTCATCTGCCAAAGAAGTTATAATTAAATAACCTATTTTCAAATTGCTACTTTCATTTGAAATTTTCTCTGCCCAGCCTCAGTGAACCAAAAGAGGGCAGCAACAACCCAGATGTTCAGATTGTGGAATCAGTAAAGTGGTTCCTTTTAAAAGGATTTTAAAATTCATGATTGTATTTCTGCTTTTCTGAAGGCTGCACATTTAAAACTGTTACTAATCTTGATAACTTTGTTTGTTTGTTTGTTTGTTTGTTTGTTTGTTTGTTTGTTTTGAAGAGAGAGAGAGACAGCATGAGCAGGAGAGAAGGAGGAGTAGAGAGAGAGGGAGACGCAGAATCTGAAACAGGCTCCAGGCTACAAGCTGTCAGCACAGTGCCCAGTGTGGCTCAAACTCACAAACTGTGAGATATTGACCTGAACCAAAGTTGAACATTTAACCAACTGAGCCACCAGGAGCTCCTAATCTTGATAACTTTTAAAGCAGTTTAAAAGATTGATGTATCTACTTGCCATTTTTTTTAACTTTTTAAAATTACTGTAATAACATATGTTCACTATAAAAACATTAGAAAATACAGGTAAGCGTTAAGAAATGTTATTGGTAATCCCTTCCCCCTACACACAAAATAACCACTATTTGCAATTGTTTGCGATCCATTTTCAATTAGAGTAATTTTATAAAGCAGCAGCATTACAAGAATGCCGTCATCGTTGCTGAACAATAGCTTTTTGCTTTTTTCTTTTTTTTTGCTTTCCCAGAAACATGTTCATCTGTGTATTTTGAGACAGGTGAAAAGCAATTAATTCTCATTAAGAGTCTGCTGTGCTGTTGGGCAAGACAACTCATTTTTCTATTGAAATTATTACTATTACTCATTACTTTTTACAGCTTAAAAAAATCTATTCTTAACTACTTTTGTGGGTAGAAGAAAATTAAAGGTATGGTTTTAGCTAATAATAGGCTAAACCATTGCCTTTTACTTTGATGATGCAATTAGCAGCACAAGCCAGGCCAAGGGAAACTAAAAATCTAATAGTCGATCCCAAGCCCTCTGCATACATATACATGCTCGATACCACTGGATTAATGTATTAGTAAAATTGGAATTTTAGACCCAGGAGGGATACTGAGAGGCATGTAGTCCAAACCTTTCATTTTGGGAAGAGTAAAATTAGATTCAGAAAGGTTTGGAACTCACTCGGGCCGCTCAGTTTATTTAGTTAACAGTACCACACAAGAAACGAAATCTGTGATTCTCAGCACAGTCATTTTTTTCATTGCCCACCTTTCTTTCCTTCGAAGGGCATGACCCACCCAGATTTCTTCTTGGAGAGGTACAACTGAATTCTTCAAGTTTTGTTTATAGTTTTAAAAGAACTTGGTATTTCTATTAGTCTGCCCAGACTGCCATAACAGACTATCACAGACCAAATGGCTTAAACAACAGAAATTTATTTCCTCACAGTTCTGGAGACTGGAAGTCTAAGATCAAGATGCCAGCAAGGCTGGTTTCTGTTGAGTCTTTCTTCCTGGCTTGCAGATGGCCAACTTCTCACTGTGTCCTCACATGCCTTTTTTTCTGTGTACATGTGCTCCTGGTGTTTCTCCCTCTTTTTATATGGACACCAGTCTTGTTGGATTAGGACCTCATCCTTATGACCTCATTTAACTTTGATTACCTCTTTAAAGGCCCTATTATCTATAAATACAGTCATATTGGGTGTTAAGACTTCAACATATGAATTTGCAAGGGACACAATTCAGCCTATAACAGTATTCCTCTTCAAGTCCTTCGCAGCTTAAATTGTTTAGTTTTATTTTTTTAATTTAAAGAGATTTCTGGGTAGAGGGGGGTTATGGATACATTTCTTTGTGCTTAACGTATTTTCTAAATGTTTTTGTACAGAGCATGTATTACTGTGGCAATTTTAAAATATTTTAAAAATAGCAGGTACAATCTGCTTTAAAAGTTACAAAGATTAGTAATGACTTTCAATGTATAGTTCCCAGGAAATTGGAAATAAAAACTGTGTTAAACAGTTTCTGGGAATCAGAAGTTTCTGTATTTCACTGGTAGACAAATGTTTATACCTTCTGTGGTATTTGGTTGACTGTAGCTCTATTCTGGCATCCTTCAGGATTTAAGGTGATTTAGAAGATTAGGAGTTAGTGGTTAGTCACTTCACTCTTTATGATGCCTGAAGGTATAGACAATCGTAATTTTTTGGCAAATTTTTATACGTGTACTATAAATAACTGCTTGGTTGACTTTCAGGGAATCCTGTGTCAGCCGTGGTCACCTGCAACCTCTTTGTTGTGCCTGCACTGAGAAAGATGCAGGGCATCTTGGATCCTCGGCCAACCATCATCAAAGCCAGGGTAATGTTTTCTAAATGACAAGGAACCAAAACTGAAGCCTAATAACAATTAAGGATATGATTTTCCAACTGCCCAAAATAAACATCCAGAATTTTGTAGTCGTTGTGAGGGAAAATGTAGTTATATTCTCCCCATCATGACAGAAATGGAGGGGAAAGGGTCCCATTTATTCCCAGCCCACATTATTCCACAACTTCTAAAGTAAATAATTTTTTCTGGCAGAATCCATATGGAAGTGGATATGTAATGATAAAATGGCAAATAGAATGAGACTGGCACTACCCTAAAATAAACCTATATGGAAGGAGGGACAAGAATTCCCTTTCAGCTGTGTAAAGTCACACAGCCAACTATTTATCTGCTCACTTTTTCCGCAACCTCTCTGATAAATTTTAAACAATTTGGAAAAAGACAGTCAAAGGACTAGAAGGAGACTAGCGAGTTAAAATAAAACGTTGACCACATTTTTAGGAAAAGGACAACTAAGGCTGAGAAATTATACTTGGTTAAAAGGCCACTTAGAAATTAGAGTCCCCTTCTCCACCAACACTAACTTCAGTTTGATTTACTACTACTCAACTAATTATGTAACACAATTTCTATATAACTAATAATTAATTCTCTTGGCAATGTGACCTACAGTATCAAACCATTGCTTTTTTTAAAACCTTGATTGAGATACAATTGACATACAAAAAATTACATATATATAACATACATATTTTGACGAGACAACATACGCATATGCCCATATCATCACCACAGTCAAGGTACTAACATATTTATCACCTCCATAAACTTTCTGTGTTCTTTTGTGGTTTTATTTGTTTGATTTGTGGTATGAACATTTAACATGAGAACTATCCTCTTAACGTATTTTAAAGTGAAGAACACCATGTTGTCAACTATAGGTACTGTGTAGTACAACAGATCTCTAGAACTTACTCACCTTGTATAAGAGAAAATTTATACCCATTGAAAATCAATTCCCCATGGCCCACTCCCCTCAGCCTCTGACAATCACCATTCTATTCTCTGCTTCTATGACTATTTTTTTTTATAAAGAGCTTTTTTTTTTAAGTTTATTTATTTATTTATTTATTTATTTATTTATTTATTTATTTATTTTGAGAGAGAGAGAGAGCACATGAGTGGAAGAGCAGCAGAAAGAGGGAGAGAATCCCGACCAGGCTCCACACTGTCAGCGCAGAGCCCAATGTGGGGCTCCGTCCCACTAACCGTGAAATCATGACCTAGGTGAAATCAAGAGTCAGATGCTTAACTGACTGAGCCATGCAGGTGCCCCTGTGACTGACTATAATACCTCAAATAAGTGGAATCACTCAGTATTTATCCTTCTGTGACTGGTTTATTTCACTTAGCATAATGTACTCTAGGTTTATCATATTGCCACAAATGGTAGGAATATCTTTCTTTTTTAAAACTAAATAATATTTCATTGTATTAATATAGCACATTCTCCTTCTCCATTCATCTATCAATAAACATTTGAGTTGTTTACATATCTTGGCTATTACGAATAATGTTACAGTAAACATGAGAGTGCAGATGTCTCTGAAATCCTGATTTCAGTTCTTTAGGATATATACCCAGAAGTAGAACTGCTCAATCATATGTTCTATTTTCAACTTGGGGGGGGACCTCACACTGTCTTCCACAGTGGCTGAACCATTCTACATTCCTACCAACATTATATCCAGATTCCAGTTTCTCCACATTGTCACCAATACTTATCTTTTGTGTTGTTGTTGTTGTTGTTTTAATAGCTATCCTAACAGTTGTGAGATGGTATGTCATTGTGGTTTTGATATGCATTTACGTATCTTCTTTAGAGAACTGTCTATTCAAGTCCTTTGCCCATTTTTAAATCAGGTTATTTGTCTTTTTGCTATTGACTGGTAAGAGACTCTTATATATTTTGAATATTAACCCTTTATTATATAGATGGTTTGAAACATTTTCTCCCTTTTCATAAGTTGCCTTTCCATAGTGTTGTTTCCTTTGCTGTGCAGAAGCTTTTTAGTTTGATATATACTGGATATGTATTTTTTATACATAAAATACTGGATACGTATTTTTTATTTTGACAATTATGGATAATTGTCTATTTTTTATTTTGTGGCTTGTGCTTTTGGTGTCGAATACAAGAAGTCATTGCCAAGACCAATATCAAAGAGCTTTTCCTGTATGTTTTCTTGTATTTTTACTGTTTTGGGTTTTAAATATAAGTCCTTTATCCATTTTGAGTTAATGTTTGTGTATTGTGTAAAAAAGGAGTCCAAATTTAATCTTCTGCATATATATATCCATTTTTCCAATACTTAAACTGTTATTTTTTGAGAGCTTTGAAATAAATTCCAATATGACAGAATGTTATGATTAGTTGACAGGAAGAACACAAGGCATAGAGGAGGAAGAAGGAATATTTATAAAATATTATTGTGAGAATATATTGGATAAAACATTAAGGAAACCTAAGCTTCAGGTATTCTTTCTTTTTAATTTTTTTAATGTTTATTTTTTATTTTTGAGAATGAGAGAGAGAGACAGAGTGCAAGCAGAGGAGGGGCAGAGAGGGAGACAGAATCCGAAGCAGGCTCCAGGCTCCAAGCTATCAGCACAGAGCCTGACATGGGGCTTGAACTCACAGACTGAGAGATCATGACCTGAGCCAAAGCTAGATGCTTAAACCAAATGAGCCACCCAGGTGTCCCTAAACTTCAAATATTCTTAACATTGACCTTTTAAATATTGAGATTTTGTAGGCCAGCATATGAAGAGATATCCTCCTTTTCCTAAAATTTTAGTAAAAGGTCAACTATATATTCTGAAAACAGATTATCGGGGGATTTTCCAATAATCATGGTGGTGGTCTTATTTTAAATTTAATAGAAAAAGAAGAAAAACAGCCATCAGTAAACAAAAAGTATTCTGATCAAATCAGAAGGTCAGAGTCATAAAGCTTAGACATCTAAACCAATAATATGAATTTGCTCACCATTTTCATATTTGCTAAATTTAGAAAATAAGAAAAATCTGCATTGTTATAAGAGAGAAAAAGAGGATTTCTCTTTGACTTTGCAAAGTTCTTATGAATCCTTTCATTTATTTCTCATCTTAACATTCATTATCTCTTCTCTAAAACTGACATTGTGGCAGCTATCCTTTCTGACAACAGTGATGAGCTAGAGCTCTACAATCACACTGATGCATGGTACGTTGTTCACACTGCTGCTCACTCCTGTCAACTCATGGAATTGAGAATTAGTCTAAGAATCAGTCAAACTCCCTTCTCCCACAGAGCAGTGTCACTGGGACTGTCAGATGGGTCATCAGTGTCCTTGGCTGTTTACTTCTTTTGGTTTTAACTCCTAAAATCACCCCCACACCTTTCCTGACATAACTGTCACTTTTAGAACATAACTTTATTCACTTCCTTGAAACATGGTAAAGCCTCTTGTCTGTGTTTTCTGACCATCCAATATGCAGCTTACAGACACCACTTATTACTGTTCTCCAAAATGGCCACCAAAATCACAGCCTCTCCCAATCCTTACTGCTTTCAGAAAGTGAGGTAGTTATTAAATGCTGGTGTCGGTAACTCGTAGTGCTGGTTCTGAGATAGCTGTCCTGTGGTTAGGGCAATGCTGCATTATTTTGAAAGGTCAACAGAAAAAATGTCATCCTTTTGTATCAGTGCATTCTGACATCAATTTAGAACACTTGCACTATAACCTGGGTCAGTTATGGTTGAAGTTGAAATACTTCTGGCTTTCAGTAGGCAATTAAAAACGTAACCTTAATTCGCTGAATTATTAACCTAATGCTTCTACAAACAGATATCCTTTTGTGTTTCCTTAACACATTCCCTTAATATCCCATCAAAGTGCCCTCTACTGCCCCTTGTTCTTAACTCGTTTCTCTAGAAATATACCTTACACAACTCCTATTAGTATTAACAGCCCATCTCAGGCAATGATTAAGAGAAGGGAAAGGGAAAATATTTTCATCTCCCATGGGATTAGGCCAGCATGTGCTGGGAGAGTATGGACATGTTGAACTCTACTGGGTTATTCCAATTTTCCCATCTTATCTCTTCTCTTGAGCATTATTGTCTTCCTGCTATGAGAACTTCATGAATGCTTTCTGGCTGATGTCATAAACAGTAAAATACAAAGCATTTTAACAAAATGTTTATTTTGTTGGAAAATTACTAAGGTGTTTGCAGCTGTAGAGAGAAATATGATTACTTATTGTGACAAGATCAGTCATTGATCATTAAAAATGTTATTGGATGCCTGTTATATCATAATATTATGTCCTATAGATTAAAAATGGATATGGAAAATTATAGGACTTTCCATGATTTATAAGAGATGTAAATCAGTTTTAACGTATTAGGAAATGAAAAATATATAAATGAAAATATAATTTATAGAAATTTTGGAAAAGTTAATTTGAAACTGATCCATAGCAGCATGTGCAAGCATTTTAAAGTTACATGATAAATTTTAGATAAATGATTTACAGGGTAAATAAACTCAAGGATCTCTGTGGTAGACTAATGAAATCAGCACCTCATAACTTTTATAGCACTTACCAAAAAAGTTAATGTAAAGCTGCCTGAACCACTCTTTGGAAGCTTTGACCAGATTGGAGCAAAGTCCAGGCCCCCAGCATCAACCAGGGCTTTGAGCATGTTATCTTAGGCCCCCGCCCAAGTAGAATCCCCTTTGGTCATCTGTTTTCTCACAAATTCTTTTCTCCAATCTGTACAGTCCTGCATCCCAACCTATTCCCTTGAACCTTCTGGAGCTTTCACTTTTTCCTCATTCAGGTCTTTGGCAAGTGGCTCATAGTCTACCTCTCTAGCTCACCTCTTACCATCAATTGCTTTATTTCTACAATTCTAAATATCTTTATTTCTACTTCAGCAAGTCACGTATACATCCTTTTCCAATACCCTAAAGTACTTCATCTCAAAATCACCAACTCTGGTGTACAATTTAGGAACAAGGGCAAGTTACTATCAGTCTTTGTAAAAAGGGTATAAACACTCCTTTCACCCCTACCCTTAAGTCCTTAAGCCACACTGGCTTTGTCACTTTCCTCATCCAACCTAAGTCCTGTGGTGTACCACATCAACTTTTTTTTTTCCTCTTCCTTCCATGATAGCCCACTCTAAAAATCCACAAACTTGGATCAACCCTTCCTTCTTTATCTTTCACTTTTATTCCTAGGCCACAACTAGAGAAGAGTCTACAGCTGTCACATTAGCACTTCTAATTTACAAACCTCAGCAGGGGCCCAAATTCCCTTCATGATCCTTTTATATCCTATGGATCAGCTTATTCCATTCCTTACAGCAGCCTTCCAAATCTTCACCATTCTCCTAAAGCTGCTTCCACCATCCATATCCTTTGACTTTTGTAACCAAATAAGCCTGGCTTTGAATGATGGCTCCAACATTTACTAGATTATAATCCTTGACATATTTAATGGTTTCCTTTCTTCTAATCTTGCTTCCTCTTAAACCCCTGTTCTAACTCTAATCATGTAAGCATCTCCAACTAAAATGCTTCCATGCTTCACATGATCCCAGGGTTAAATCCAAACTGCTCATGTGAACGTAGGAGACCCTTCACCCCACGGCCTTTTTCCCTCTCCAGCTTCATCTGTTTCTCATCCTGAACTCTCACCATAGTAGGCTATTTACTGCTTCCAAAATGGACATGAGATCCCCTGCCTATGCCTGGGATTATTCCCCTTCCTAGAAGGTTCTTCCCTAATCACCACCATCTCCTTTCTCAGTTTTCGAGACTTCTTAGTCATAAGACTCAGAAATCACATCCCTGTGAAGCCTTTCTTGGTGTCCCTAAGAAGGGTTGACTACTTAGCTTCTTTGTGCCATTTTAATACCTTGTTGACAGCTCTGGAAATAACGTTATTGCACTGGATTTGCAAATAATTATTTACCCTGAGAAATTTTTTAGGTCACTTCTCTATAAGATGGACAGGACAAAGAGGAAGAACAAAATATTCTCACCTTTTCTTTATTAATAATTTTTTTTTTAGGTTTAAGTTCATTTAGGTTCACCGCAAAATTAAATGGAGAGTACATAGAATTCCCATATACCCACTGTCCTCACACATGTACAACCTCTCCTGCTATTGACATCTACACCAAAGTGGTACATTTGTTACAACTGATGAACCAACTGACACATCATTATCACCCAAGGTTATCAAGGATTCACTCTTAGTGTTGTATATTCATTGGGTCTTGACAAATGTATAATTTCATGTATCTACCATTGTCCTTTCATACAGAGTAGTTTCTGTGCTCTCCCTATTCATCCCTCCCTCTGTGCTATAATCGTGATCTTTTTACTATCTCCATAGTTTTATCTTTTCCAGAATCATGCAGCCTTTTGAGATTAACTCCTTTCACTTAGTAATAGGCATATAAGTTTCCTCCTTGACTGGTGTACCACCATTTATTTGTCAATCCACCTACTGAAGGACACCTTGATTATTTACAGATTTTGGCAATTATGGATAAAGCTGATACAGACATCTATGTGCAGGTTTTTGTATGGACATAAATTTTCCCTTTACTTGGGTAAATAGCAAGGAGCACGATTGCTGAACTGTATGCTAAGAGTATGTTTAATTTTGGTAAGAAACTGCCAAACCATCTTCCAAAGTTGCTGTACCATTTTGCATTCCCACCAATAGTGATTAAGAGTTCCCATTCCTCCACATTCTCACCAGGATTTGGTGTGGCCAGAGTTTTGCATTTTGACCTTTGGTAGGTGTGTAATGATATTTCATTGTTTTGGTTTGCACTTCCCTAATGACATATGATGTTGAATATCTTTCAATGTTTACTGGCCATCTGTATATCTTCTTTGATGAGATATCTGTTCAGGCCTTTTGCCCATTTTTTAATCGAGTTGTTTGTTAATGAATTTTAAGAATTTTTTGTATAATTTGGAAAGCAGACATCCATCAGATGTCTTTTACAAATATTTTTTCCCAGTTTGTGGCTTATTTCCTCATTCTTTTGACCTTTTTTTTCCTCTAATTTTCTCCCTTAGACATTTACATGTAGAACATATATGATACTATACCACATAATACAGTTTTACCTCTTTTTTAATGTTTATTTATTTATTTAGAGAGAGAGACCGCATGCACACAAGCAAAGGGAAGGGGCAGAGAGAGAAGGAGAGAGAGACTCCCAAGCAGGTTCCATGGTGTCACTGCAGAGCCCAACACAGGGCTCGATCCCACAAACTGAGATCATGACCTGAGCTGAATTCAAGAGTGGGTCACTTAACCTACTGAGCCACCCAGGTGCCCCCAGTTTTATCTCTTGGGTGACTACTGCATGTCAGAAAAATATTTGAAAAGAAACAGAGGAAATAGTCTTAGTCCATAGCCCACTCTAGTTTTGAATGAATAGAAGTCCTCAAAGGTGAAACATCAGGAGTGTCTTGGGAGCCCAGTCAGTTAAGCATCTGACTCTTGATTTCGGCTCAGATCATGATCTCATGGATCATGGGATCAAGCCCCGCATTGTGTTCTGCACTGACAGCACAGAGTCTGCTTGGGATTCTCTGTCTCTATCTTGCTCTCTCTGCACCTCTCCCATTCATGCGCTCTCTCTCTCTCTCTCTCTCTCCTTCAAAATAAATAAATAAACAAACATTTTTTTTTTAAAAAGTGAAGCATCAACTTTTTCACCCAAAAAAAATGTGTTTTGTGTTTCCTCATGGTACATCATTCATGTAAGCACTGACACTCATAGTAAATAAGTCATTTCTTAAGCTATGTGATATAATATGCCAGAACTATAATATCAGTACAGCTAAATATATTCGTTAATAAAGTATTCTGCATTTTCATAAAATACCATAAAAATCTAGTCGGTTTCATCTCAGCAAAAGGAACAGCTGTTTGTAAGGCTACAAAAAAAATTGTATTCACCTCAATTTGATGCAATTGATTCTTGTTCTTTAAATTAACATAAATTTCTTCCTTTAAAACAAACAACCCCATTTTGTAGATAAACAAACAAGTATAGAAAAGCAAAATAATTTCCTAACATAGCATGCCAGTTAATGGTACACCTGGGAGTAGAAGGCAGAGGTCAGATATCACCCCATTCTAGTATTTGTTCTCTCGTACTATCATGAGCCAATCAGTGCCTTTGCCAGGTGAAAACCTGCTCAGACACCTAACAAATAACCCAGCCACGGGAATAGTCTTGTAGTTTAATTCTGGAGAACCCCCATACACAGATTGAAAGAGAGAGACACATTTTTGCCCTCAGCTAAGCACACAATAATTCAGGAATAATGGCAAGTTACCCGTCAGTAGATATGAAATAGAGTATAAACATAAGCAATATCAACTGAAAGAGTTTAGTATGATTTAGCCAAGGAAAAACACTTCAGCATTGAATTTTATTCTGGATTCCAAAGGAAAAGCAGAGACTGTCAGAGTGAATAATTAGAATGTTTAAAAAACAGAGTAACCAGAATAGATTGGTGATAGATTTACCTGAATCAAAATTTCTAGGATATTCTTTTTTATTATTATTAAATATAATTTATTGTCAAATTGATTTCCTTATAACACCCAGTGCTCATCCCAACAGGTGCCCTCCTCAATGCCCATCACCCACTTTCCCCTCTCCCCTGGCTCCCCATCAACCCTCAGTTTGTTCTCAGTATTTAAGAGTCTCTTAGAGTTTGCCTCCCTACCTCTCTGTAACTTTATTTTTTTCCCCTTCCCCTCCCCCCATGGTCTTCTGTTAAGTTTCTCAGGATCCACATATGAGTGAAAACATATGGTATCTGTCTTTCTCTGCCTGACTTATTTCACTTAGCATAATACCCTCCAGTTCCATCCACATTGCTGCAAATGGCATGATTTCATTCTTTCTCATTGCCAAATAGTATTCCATTGTATATATAAACCACATCTTCTTTATCCATTCGTCAGTTGATGGACATTTAGACTCTTTCCATAATTTAGCTACTGTTGAAAGTGCTGCTATAAGCATCGGGGTACAAGTGCCCCTATGCATCAGCACTCCTGTATCCCTTGGATAAATTCCTAGCAGTGCTATTTCTGGGTCATAGGGTAGATCAATTTTTAATTTTTTGAGGAACCTCCACACTGTTTTCCAGAGCGGCTGTACTAGTTTGCATTCCCACCAACAGTGCAGGAGGGTCCCTGTTTCTCCACATCCTCGCCAGCTTCTAGAATCTCCTGATTTGTTCATTTTAGCCACTCTGACCGGCGTGAGGTGGTATCTCAGTGTGGTTTTGATTTGTATTTCCCTGATGAGGAGTGACGTTGAGCATCTTTTCATGTGTCTGTTGGCCATCTGGATGTCTTCTTTGGGAAAGTGTCTATTCATGTCTTCTGCCCATTTCTTCACTGGATTATTTGTTTTTCAGGTGTGGAGTTTGGTGAGTTCTTTATAGATTTTAGATATTAGCCTTTTATCTGATATGTCATTTGCAAATATCTTTTCCCATTCCGTTGGTTGCCTTTTTGTTTTGTTGATTATTTCCTTTACAGTGCAGAAGCTTTTTATCTTGATGAGGTCCCAATAGTTCATTTTTGCTTTTAATTCCCTTGCCTTTGGAGATGTGTTGAGTAAGAAATTGCTGTGGCTGAGGTCAAAGAGGTTTTTTCCTGCTTTCTCCTCTAGGGTTTTGATGGTTTCCTGTGATCACATACTGGGTCACAAAACAGCCCACAATAAATATAAAAGAATTGAGATCATACCATGCACACTTTCAGATCACAATGCTATGAAACTTGAAATCAACCACAGGAAAAAGTCTGGAAAACCTCCAAAAGCATGGAGGTTAAAGAACATCCTACTAAAGAATGAATGGGTCCACCAGCCAATTAGAAAAGAAATTAAAAAATATATGGAAACAAATGAAAATGAAAATACAAAAATTTCTAGGATATTCAAGCTGTAATTGAATCATTTGATCTAAGCAATACCTGTTCTAGTTGAATAAAAGGTTTCTCTTCCATTTTAAGGTAGAGTAACTTCAATGATTATTGTGCTAATGGAAAATGTTAATTCTCATACACTGGAACAAGTCTTATATTCACCAAAATTGAACTAATCTTTGATAGGCTATCGTCCATAATTATACACTATATAAACTTGTTCAAGGAGTACTCTCTTAGGTACCTACTACCAAGACATTATCACTTTGATTTATCAGATTTCAGGATGAATTTAATGAAATAGATTTTTTTAATGGCTCTAGGTTAAAGGTTGATTAGTCATTCTACATTGCATGTGTAAACTGAAGTTGCTATATTAGAAAGGTTTTCATCCTTAATGGAAAGATATGAAAGATGCCATTCCATAATTCTTTTATTACCAGTGATGTGGCTAAACAAAAATGGTATAACTTTTAGTAGAGACTACTTTTATTTGCCTGAAAGAGATTGTATGGTCAGTATTGGGACATGGGGAATATTCAGGAGTAAAAGAAAGTATCCCTTTTATGTTAAAGATAGGTCTATGAATTGGTAGCTGAAGAGTGCGTCAGTAAATATTTATTAGATGGACAGACGGGTGGATGGATGGACGGATGGATGGATGGATGGATGGACATACATATAAATAGATATTGAGCTTGTTTCTTTAGGTCTATTTCTTTTATTTTCGGTGGTAAAATATCTGCTTTGATTTCTCAATTCATAGGTCAGAGGTACCTGTGCTATCAACCCATAAAATTAGACTTCAAAAATAGACCTTCTCTTTTTCATCTGCCCTTTTCCCCACTGTGAATACCAACTTCTTAGTCTTCTCTTTTCACTGGAACAACCCAACTTCTGGACTTCTGTATTAAGAACATAAGGTGGTAGAGGTGGGAACAGCAGAACGCCAAGATATTTTCCATGTCTACTTTATTCTTTGCACAATTTCCACCACCCTGTAGTTTTAAGGGATGATCAGGTGATCAAGTTTGTTTTCATTTACTCTATATTCTATAGCTTTCATGTGATGTAAAACTGGATCCTCGCCCAGAATACCATCGCTGTATATTGACTTGGCATCACCAAGAACCACTGCCTTGGGCACAGAGCACAGGTTAGTCATTCACACCTGTGGGTATGTCTATCCATGTATCCCATTAAAACACAAAATTTATGCATAACCCCCTCCTTGGGTACACCTAATTTAGTAATTGTTGTACATTTTCCTTTTTGAAAGATTAGATGAGTTAAATTATTCCCTAACAGTATAGCATAAGAAGAAAATAAGAGTAAAAACAAAATTTTACTTATTCCATGGAGCCATATTTTCTAGATAAACACAAATTTAGAATTATGGAAGATTTTTGTCTATTTGTTCAACCTCTAAATTCTGAGCACAACTTTGGTTGTACTATGACTATGCTACTCTGAAATGTGAGATTAAAGTTCAATTATAATGTGATTCTCTGTAGCCTCTACTATACCTTAAATATTGGTAAATTTTAAGCACTGAGAAATCAATATTGATAACTCAAGTATTCTATAGTTACCGCCTCTAGACTTTAAACTTTTATCCCCAAGTATTCTAGTCATAGTTATATAACTTCTGATGTGTCTCCAGAAAACTGTATTACCCTCTAAACAAAGGTCCTATCAAGTGCAAACATCAGTTAACAGAGGGAATAAGTACATAGGCAGTGTCTCCCCCAGACTTACATTCAAATTGGCCACCAACTAGTTAGTAGGACTGTAGGCAAATTACCTAACCTCTTTTGAGTCTTGTGCAAATTAAATAAGATAGTTAAGTAAAATGCCCACCACACTGTCTGGTACTTAATAAATACTAAAAAAAAGTGGTAGCCACTGCTATTATTATCTTGTTTTAAATAAGTTTTAAAAGCCTCTCTTTTCAGACACACATAACATTTTTTAGCCTGAACTGAGAAATTCTATGGCGTTTTGCATAATGCTATAAAATCCTATTTTATTCTTTTTAGGCAATAATTTCTACTGTTTATTTTTAGAGTTTAGTGAGAAGGTAGTAGGATACAGTAGCAAGGCCACCTGGAAAAGGGACTGGGAAGTCCGATCTTCTCTCTTCCTCTTGAAGACCTGTGTTTCTGTTCATGGGTGTTTATTTTGAAAAGAACCGCAAGGGCTCCAAATGTACACAGTGTGCTGCTTATGCTGCTGTAATGAGATATTTCTTTCTAGGTAATCAAATGAGCAGCCGTCTGATGAGCATGCGCAGCGCCAATGGCTTGTTGATGCTACCTCCAAAGACAGAGCAGTACGTGGAACTCCACAAGGGCGAGGTGGTGGATGTCATGGTCATTGGACGGCTATGATGGTCCCAGAGGGAGAAAGCTTTGATGCATGTCCACATATCATTGACTGTATCCTGTAATATGCAACGGCACAGCTAGTTTTTCTGATCTGGATAAAAGTTGATCTGTATAGTCAACATCTTGAACTATATTTCAAAAGAATTTAAATACCTTTTAAAGAAAAAACACCTAAAAATAAATCTTAACAGACAACTCTATTCTGATTATATCAAAGCAAATTTTTTCTTTCTTGCAAATTGCTTTGTGTGTTCAATGCTAGGTCTGATAGCGATAGCTTTTAGTAGACAGCAGTAGGTGCCTGCAGAACTTGTGTTTTTCTCATCTTTAAAATACAACTAATTATGCTCTTAATCAAGGCTGTCTGCTTATTTATACTAGCGTAGGCAACACTTGGATTTCCCTTCTTAGTATGCTTCATAACCGCTTTTCAGAGAGCTTTTGCTTGTTCTTTATCATGTATCGTGTTTATGTGCACAGTGCCAACAGAAGAGTGACCGGGTGGAGGCCCAGCCCTGCTGCAGGGAGCACCCTCACCTGCAGAGCGCCCGGGAGGCGCCTCACCCCGGTAGCCTCATGGCACAGTACTCTGGGGCGGTAACTGGATACCTTTTATTTGAATAAACAAACTGGGGGAAAAATGCTTCCTTAAGTGCTGACAGCCTTTTTAACCAATACATTTAAAATTGTACAGAACAAAAAATAAAATCAAAGACTGATCTTGTACAGATATTAGTGTTACCAGCATTCATGTGGAAATCAAGAGCAAAGAAAAAATAATGTTAAACAACTCTGTACCATAACATTTTCTGTAATGATACTGAAACTTAATGAATAAAAAAAATCCTTGATCATTATTTAAAAATCTATTGTGTTGGCGTGTTATTAAAAAACAGAAGATTGTCATGCCATTCTGATGGGATTCTGCTTGGATAAAAGGAATAGTTAAGATAATGTGGCAAGGGTAAGTGGTGTAAAGGTGATTGAAATGTAGTATAATATATTCTGGGGAGCCTGGGTGGCTCGGTCTGTTAAACATCTGACTTCAGCTCAGGTCATGATCTCACGGTTCGTGGGTTTGCGCCCCACCTCAGGCTCTGTGCTGACAGCTTTGAGGCTGGAGCCTGCTTCGGATACTGTGTCTCCCTCTCTCCACCCCTCCCCTGTTCATGCTCTCTCTCTCTCTCTCAAAAATAAGTAAACATTAAAAAACTTTTTTAAAAATATATTCTGCATTTTATTATATAGCGTTGTGATCTACAGCATTGTGAAAATACAAATTAGAAAGTACAAGACAACCTATAGTCAGTCTGGTCTTTCCAGTCATGGATAGAGAATAGCAAGCAAATTTGGAGGGAAGAAATTTGATACTGAGGAAAAGAAACTAATTTCTTATTAGAGATGCAATAAAAACAAATTTTAGACATCTACAGTTATTTGGAATGGAGGAAAAACAAGAACTAATGAACCACAGTATTGCAGATGAGTAACTGGAAATTTTTTCATGTTAGGAAGGAAGTGAGAAATGGGAAAATTCTGTGCTACACATGGAAAATATACAAATAAAATATACTTTATCCACTTGGCTCCTGTAGTAAAAACTTAAAGGCACTTTCTAACTGGTGATAACAAGGGACATTAAATATCCTGTAGGGTATACATAGCAAAGCAAACAACAGAAATTGGGCTACTAGTGAATAAGGTCCCAAATGATGATGGTGAATAAAGCCAAGTAGTAAACAAGGAAAATTTGATACTGATATCTGATATTTCCCGAGTTGAAAATAAAATGATCTATGTTTTAAATCTTTTATATTTTCAGTTAAAGAACATAAGATTAATCACTAGAAGTTAAGTGAAAGATCATGTAAAGTATTCTTTGCCTACATTCATTCATTCATTGAGCATCTACTATATGCTTGGGTACAAGGTACATCCTGCTACTATTTACAAGGATGAAAGGAATAACAGCTGACACTATACTGCATCAAGGGAAATAACAAAACCGTACAAGGAACTATAAGATTTAATATGGTTGATATTTGATAATATATGTGATAAATGTGATAAATGCTATAATTCAGATTTAAAGAATTGGAGGAGTTCAAATGAGAACCTCATACAAGGTTAACATTTCAAGGGGCAGGGTGGCATTTTGGTGGATCTTGAAGGAAGGGTAGAATTTTAATGATGATGATGATGCAAGAGGAAAGGTATTGCAGAAATAGAATTATGGACAATTGATAATAATCATTTTTATTATAGAATGGAAGTTCCACAGGGCAAAGATTTTTGTTTATTTTGTTCACTGGTATTATCCCCAGGTCCTTAGAAGAGTTCCTGACATATATACACATGTGTAAATATCAGTAAATATTTGTTCAGTGAAACACGTAATACAGAACTTACTATATGCCAGGCAAAATTTCTAAGCACTTTTCATATGTTTAATTTTCACAACAACAGAATTAGTGTTATTATTTATTATTTCTATTTATAGATGAGGAAACTGAGGCACAAAGAAGTTAAGAAACTTGTCCAAGGTCACATAACTAGTTAGAGAAAGAGCTAGGATTTGAACTTAGCAATCTGCCTTCAGAGTCCATACTCTCTTTTTTTTTTCTTTTTCTTTTTCTTTCTTTCTTTCTTTTTTTTTTTTGAGAGAGAGAGAGAAAAAGAGAGAGAGAGAGAGAGAGAGAGAGAGAGAGAGAGAATCTTAAGCAGGCTCCACGCCCAGCCTGGAACTCGATGCTGGGCTCCATCTCACACCCTGGGATCATGACCTGAGCCAAAATCAAGAATTTAACACTTAACCAACTGAGCCACCCAGGTGTCCCCAGAGTCCATACTCTTAAACACCAAGTTACAGAAACAAAATTGATACATTTGTAAGACCAAAAAAAGTACATGTTTGAGGCCAAACTATGAAGTTCTTGAAAACTTGAAAACCAGGTTAGGGAGTCTAGATCTATTCTAGAGATAATCAAACTGTTAGAGACTCCTGATCAGGGAAGTGTTCGGATCAGAACTGTCTTTTTAGGGAAAATGGCCTGGCAGCATTGAGGAGGACAGATTGGATTGAGGAGAAACTGGAATGAGACACCAGTTAAGAAGTGATCTGGTGGTGAGGGGTAATGACAGCCTTAACCTTAGTGGTGGAAGTGATGGTGATGGGGAGATCACAACAGATCAATGTACCTCTGAACATAAAGAATGGAAAGAATTTTGTTACTGATCTCAAGTTTTGGAAGGGAAGTTAGTAGGAGTAAGAGATGAATCAAAGTCCTACATCTTGGCTGAGAAAATGTTAAACCATTAGCAAAAAGAAGAAGAATTTTTGGGAGGAGATGATGAGTTTGGATACGTATTTGAGATGGTAGAGGAATACTAAGGTAGATATGTCCTGTTGGCGTTTGAAAGCATAGGTTAGGAGTTCACAAAAGAGATACTGTCTGGGTGTAATCTTGGGGATCGTTCACATGGCAGTGGTATTTGAAACATAAGGGTGGTTGGGAAAGATTAACAGGAGAAGAGGATAGGGCCTTGAGGAGCTCCTTGTTTAAAGAGTTGGACGGAAAAGACCATGAGTGGAATGAAAAAAAGAGCAGTTTGCTGAAGAGAAGGAACCAAGTAGTGCAGTATCCCAAAAACCAAGGAGAGTTTCAAGAAGGAAGGATAATCAACTGTCAAAAACAAAAATGTCAAGCATGAAGGCTCAAAAAGATTTGCTGATTAGGCAATCATTTGTGAGCTGCAAGAGTGCAATTTGAATAGTGGGTTGAGGACAAAAGCCAGATTGCAAAATAGGCACTGTGAATATGAATTATTTGGAATTTGTACATGAGAAAAGATAGATACTTGGATGGTAGCTTGAACTGATAACCAGGCGGAAGAAAGATTTTTGTTTGTGAGTTTTGAGAAAGGAGGAAAACAATAGCGAGCATATTAAAAATGCAAAAGTAAGGTTCCAGATGGAGAAAGAAAAGGAAGAAAGGGCTGGATTTAAGGATGCTTGGGGTCCAATTAACCTGGAGTAGAAATGGAACATTTTTTCCTTCTGAGTTAGAAAAGAGGGGAAAAAAATGAGTGTATTTGAAGTAGATACAAGGGAAATTTAATTTAAAATTTAAGATTCAATGAAATGGTTCTACATTTCAGGGCACAGTGGCACAGTGGGAATCAATGTCATTTAATCTATTTGCATTTATTTGATCTAAGTTATTTTAGAATTGCACATGTATGATGTGTTACCCTTTTTTGTCTTAGTTGATACTTAAATAAAAGACTATAGATGATGTCTTCAGATTCTTGCTTATAACTATATGGAAGTCAAGCAGTTCTTTTTTAACCTACTTTTTTGGTTCTATGTTTTAGTTGTCTCAAACTATATCACACAATGAGAAAAAGAACATAAGCACATTAAGTGCACCAAGTAAATGCTATTAAGTGATGTTGCATGTACAACAAGTGGATTCTTCGGATGGCTTTCATTTTTTAAATTATTTGCTAATGAGAAAACTTTGTGGATCTGACCCACAACCAATTCCTGATCTTCATGAAACTCTATATAATAAGGTAAGTCTTTATCATTCCCAAATATAGAAAGTGGACATTTGTGTAAGTACAAAATTCAAATCAAATAAACTATGCATCTTGTTATACCAATGATGATGGATCTGAATTAAATAATGCATTGCATTCTAACATGCTTATAACAAGCATTAAGCGGGACTCTAACAGAGAACTACATTGTTACAATGTTCATCAATAACTTGGCCTAGAGACAAAAGGCTAAAGAGTTGCTTGATTTTAGCCATTTTGTATGGTCAGTTACCAATATTTCTCCTGTAGTACTTTTGCAATAACTCAGTAATTTATTTAGCAAGGCTTTATTAAGTCCCTGCAGTGTTCCAGCCTCCATGCTTGGCACTGAGGATACAGTGATGAGTGAGACAAAGACTCTGACATCCAAGTAGAGGAGATAGATTTTGAGAAAGAAAAAAAATTATTTGAAATACAGATTATGAAAAGTCTATGAAGAAAATCCAATATGTTAGAGATTAACTGGGTAGAGGCCTAAATCATATTTGGTGGCTGTGTCAGGGTGCAGCCATTAATAAAAAAGGGAGAAATCACACTATGAAACTTTAATGTAGGAATAAGTTAAATAGGTGTTAGAGACCTGGAAAAGCGCAAAGGAAACATTAAGATGTCAGAGGAATAACTACAGGAAGCAACTATCACAACTGGGTCTGAGTGGCAGGAGGAAGAGTTTAGAGTAATCAGAATCTAGAAGCTCAGAAGTCAGAGCCTTTGGAGCTAGGACTCAACCTTTTAAGGAGTGGGCACTGCCCAGCTGCTTATTCTGAGTTGGGGGGAAAAACGGAGGCTAGAACCGGTTGCTGTTGCCAGGGCGACACTGACAGAAACAAGCAGGAAACAGGAAGGACCACCAGTTCCTTCTTCCTTCCCTCTGCTTTCCAAGCTCCCTGCAGTCTAATGCAGCCTCTTACTGAACCTAACAGGAAGCCAGCTGGCAAAAAACTGCAGAGTTCCAGCCCCAGCACCACAGTGCAGAATGCAATGGTAGATTTGGAGCTGAGAGACGATCACTGGTCAAGTGATGGAGAAGGGTTCTCTAAACAAGTGACTTTTGAGCTCAGATCTAAAGAATGAAAATAAGCCCCACATGTTAATAATTAAGAGAATAGCATTTCAGAGGAAAGGGCTTAAAGAATACAACATCAGAAAGGAGTCAGAGTATGATGAGGGATGGGAGTGTAGTCTGAGATATAATTCGAGGGAACTGAGGCCAGGATGGAGCCAGATCATGCCCACAAATATGCAGGCTGTTGGGTGTAATACTAAATACACACACACCTTATAATGCAAATCTGCTAAGAGCATTGGGAAGCCGCTAAAGGTTTAGGTGGGAAAAAAAAAAAAGTCTATTATTTGCTAAATACCCATTGAATACAAGGCACCATACTTGACAAGGATTCTTGCAAACAAGGAACTCATTCTCTACCTTCTAGCCTGTTCCTCTGTCTGCATTTTGATTTCTGGTCTACCCAGTTTCCCAACCAGAAACCTCTGAGTCATTCCTTCTTCTCACTCCCCACGTCCAATTCGTCACCACATTCTGTCAACTCTACCAATAGTTATGAAGTAACCCTCTCTTTTCTATTCTCACTGCTACTACCTCGGTCTTTCCTCTGCCCCAAGAACTGCCCTCCCCATATCCAGCCTTCACACTGCTGCTAGAGTGATCAATCCAGAACACAAATATCCTCAGGCTAAGACTCTTCGTTTGAAAACTACTTCAGCAGATGAGGTCCAAGAACCCAGTTAGGGCATTCAGAGCCTTCCGGAACCCAGCCCCTGCCTCCTCCAATTTCACTTTTCCCCCCTCCAACTTTATGTAACACCAGACAATTTGCAGTTACCCCTTCAAACCATGTCATTTTATGCCTCAGTGCCTTTGCACAGGATGGCTACTCTTTCAAGGCTTAGTTTGGGCATTAACTCCTCCAGGAACCCTTCCTTAAATCTCCAAACTAGACTAAGTGCCCCTCACCTATGCTCCTATTTATCACTGAATCTCATTGGAATAGTCTGCTTATATGGCCCCTCCCCCAGTTGATGGTAAGTTCCTTGAGGGCAAAGATGTTCCTCTTTGTAACCCCAGCATGCATGGTGCCCTGTAAGTGGTAGGTACTCATTACTGAACAGACCAACAGAATTGACCTTATATAGCACTCAGCAGGGGGCCAGAGCCAGAACCTGACAGGAAAATTTCATATCCCAAGCTTAGAACATGCAACAGAGAAGAGCCCATAAAGGTATGAGTTAGTGAACACATCTCATGAAGGGACAAGGACAGAAGCTAATTGGTCATGGACCTCACTTTGACAAAGCACCTCAAATGCTGACTTGTGGCATCATCTCCAAACGAAGTTACACATATGGTTTTATATTCTATGCATGTTTTAAAAACATTAATATTTTAAAGGTAAATGTTTAAAATATTCCATGATTATTTCCCTCTTTTGCTATTCTTCACTTTTTAATATACCAATAGCCAAAAAAAAAAAAAAAAAAAAAAAAATGGAAGTGAGATAATACCAAAGACTTTTATCAGAATTAACATGGACCTGGAAAAAGATGAGATCATATTTATTGAAAAATGTTTCCTGGCCCTGAGGCAGGAAGAACAGGAACATGGCAAGTGGTGATCATTCAATAACTGGGCTGAATGAAGAAATAGGTGACTAGAAATCTAGTCCATAGTACTCATATGACTACAGGAAGAGTTTTCCAACCGGAAGAGGACATTCAGGATAGAAGACAGGAAAAGGAGTATCCAAAGCAAAGGTAACAGGAAGCCCTTTGAGTCTGTGCGTGGAGAGACTGCCCTTGTCTGCAGACTGAACCAGTTACATGTGGAGAGCTATCACCAGAACTGATGCCTTTTTTTTTTTAATTGGGAACTCTTTTTTTTTTTTTTTTTAATGTTTCTTTATTTTGAGATAGAGACAGCACGGTGGGGGAGGAGCAGAGAGAGAGGGAGGGAGAGAATCCCAAGCAGGCTCCACCTATGTGCAGAGCCCGATATGTCTAGAATACACCAGACGCTGGAAGCATGAAGACGCCTCTGCCCTCTAAGAATGCTACATTCTTTTGAAGCTTTTCTTTACAGAAGCTCAAAGTGATTTAACTATGTTGAAGTTTCAGCAAATTGGGATGTAAGGAAATTGATGAATTATCAATTGAATGGTAAACAGTATAAAGCGTCTTCAACTTTCTCAGCATGGTATCTTTTCCATGGTGATTCTACTGCTAAGTTGACTTTTTTCTCCAAAGAAGCCTCTGTAAACTTCACAGACAACCAGAAGTACCGCTCCCCAGCTGCCAGTGGGAATGCTGGCCACACTTGATCTCAGCGGCTGACGTTCAGGGCTGCTCCTTCCCAGGGCTCTTCTCTTACTTCAGAGACTGTGTCAACACATTGTGATGCAGGAGCAATAGAACAATGCCCAGAGCAGCCTGGCCTCCTCTGCTTCTTTACTAAGTGGTTAGTTGCCTGCCTGGTAGACATAAACACCTTCTGACAAAGAAATGTGAAAAGAGTTGGAAACCTGCTGTTTGGAGACTATTCTGCTACTAGACATCCAAGAGATCTCCAGAGATCTATTTCAGCCTCACATCTACGTAAGTACAATTTCAGTGCGAACCTGAGGAAGAAGGAAATGGATAGTACTTGAATGAATTCAAGTACTTCAAGGGCAAAAATGTCTATTTTCTTTCCATCTTCCTCTTTTCCTTCTAGTTTCATGTCTTATACTGCAACCAGAACAGTAGGAAAGCTCAGAGACTTAACTCTAGCTACTGAATATTTCTTAAAAATAATTTCATTGAGAATTTGCGTTAAAATGAAAGCAAGTTTTCTAATTGTTTTTAAATTTTGGTTTTCTGGGCCGCCTGGGTAGCTCAGTCTATTAAGTGTCCCACTCTTGGTTTCGGCTCAGGTCATGATCTCACGGCTTCGTGAGTTCAAGCCCTGCGTGGGGCTCTGTGCTGACAGTACGGAGCCTGCTTGGGATTCTCTCTCTGCCCCTCCCCCACTTGCTCTGTCTCTCTCAAAATAAATAAATAAACTTTGAAATTAATTAATTAATTAATTTTGGTTTTCCAAACCATTACCCCAATTTTCTTTCATTGAGTGAGAATTGAATGAACTTTTGGAAAGACAGTCACTTTTCATTATTCAAATGGGAGAGAAGATCCAGAATACAGGGCTTTCCTGTTCAAAGCTGAACGATTAGCTGGGGGCCCCATGGGGAGAATGGGGTCCACAACAGTCCAACCTTCTCAAAGGTGTGACCAGAACTGCAACATAGAATTGTGATGCAGCAATCCTAAAACTATGTTTACTAGTGTGTTAAGAATGTTTAAAAAAAAAACTGTCTAAGGAGATGTTATGCTTCAAAGTGCTATGAAGAACCAACCTGAAAGCACAAGTACCCCAGAGAACAAGTAATGGGTAAACACTGCCATTTAAGAGCTTTTATGTAATTACAGATGAGAAATAACGCACACAGAAGAAAAGGCAAGATAATCTAGGTGGTCAGTATAAGGGCGTTCACTATAGAATTCTTTTTGTTTGGTTTTGTTTATTCTTGAGAGAGCCAGAGAGAGAGCATGAGCAGGGGAGGTGCAGAGAGGAGGGAGACAGAGGATCTGAAGCAGGCTCTGCACTGACAGCAGCGAGCCCGACTCAGGGCTTGAACTAAAGAACCATGAGATCATGACCTGAGCCGAAGTTGGGACACTCAACCGACTGTGCCACCCAGGCGCCTCTCACTATAGAATTCTTAAAACTTTGCTATAGGTTGGAAAATTTTTTATAATAGACTACCAGTGGGAAAAGATCAAATGGGAATGGTAAATAGCAAACAATTATAGACACCCTTCCAAATTAAGTGATCAGAAAAGGCCCTGAAAACATTTCCATGTTGGCTCCCAGACTCCTGCTCCCTCCCTTTCCCAATTTCCATTAAAGTCAAACTGTCACCAGTCCACAAAATTCACAGTGACTTCATTCATTCCTGGGAAAATCAAGACATTCCACCACCGCCCACAGGTGAATATACTTCATATCCACACTATTCTTAGCCCTAATAGGGCCTTGGTCATCTTGAAACATTACCCAGAGAAGGAAGTCTGGTGATGTCATGGGAAGTCTGGAGCAAAGCTGAAGTTCCATCCCTGAAATATATACAGCTCATTGCCTCTCTGTGTTTCATGTCCCCATTAAACTGCTGGCATTGGTTTCTGATTTGTAATCCAATTTAATATGGAATCTCTCTACCTTTTCTTTTTACTAAAGTAGCCAACAATGCTTTTTCAAATGACAGTCATATTGTAATTCTCCAGAAAAACGCAACCTTTTGTAACTATCTCCTGAATTAATCTTCATCCGGTTAAAGCCAAAAGAGAGAAAAGAGGATGGGGGGGGGGGCACTAATTAAAAGAAATAACAAAGAATGTAAAGAATCTGCTTGTGACAGGATAAGTTAGGGTCCATCTCAAATACAATTAGATTCCTTCACGCTCTGTAACACAGTTAAAACCCTTATACACGCTCTCCCCGTACAATACTTGCTTAATTAGATGTAGAAAACATTTATTGAGCCTAGGGAAAGGCATAAATTATCACAAAAACATAAACTGTGATTGTGAAAATGAATACACAATCCTTGTAGAACAAGTTATAACAAAAGATTCTGTGTATATGTGAAATGAAGCCAGGTTCCCCTGATGCCCTATAGCAAGTCTGCTTTGTTTCTCTGCTCTATTTCACACATTCATTCAAAACCTATTTATTGTAATTCTATAACATATACATTCACTGGCCCTTTGATGTGATCAACCTTTTTTAATACTAAAATTTACTTTTTATTTATGAGTTTTATACTGCAGACCTTTATTGTACATGTAATGTTAATAAAGCAAGGTAGTATGAACTTCCATAAAGAATTTGCATAAATAAGCCTTGCTTTATTTTTAAAATATTTATGTAGAATCTACAAATGGTGTACTCATTAATATGAGTAACACTGTTGCAAATTTCACTTGCAACATCTCTCTGCTCAGATTTCTCATCATAATGATTGTGGTCATATCATTCTCTAAACTGCAGTGGTCACAGGGCAACGCAAGAGAAGCATAAATGCATAGGAATTTATACTTCGTTATCTACATTTATCCTTATTAAAAATGTGTCCGTGGAGGGGCGCCTGGGTGGCTCAGTCGGTTAAGCATCCGCCTTCAGCTCAGGTCATGATCTCACAGTTTGTGAGTTCGAGCCCCGCATCAAGCTCTGTGCTGACAGCTCAGAGCCTGGAGCCTGCTTTGGATTCTCTGTCTCCTTCTCTCTCTGCCCCTCCCCCACTTGTGCTCTGTCTCTCTCTCAAAAACAAATAAATGTAAAACTTTCTGAGGGGAAAAAAATGTATCCATGGAAATAATGGAAATGTTCTAAAGTGAGATTATGGTGATGGCTGTACAATTCTGTAAATACACTAAAAATCATTGAAATGAGTGAAGTTGATACTATGTAAATTATATCTCAATATCTCAATAAAGCTATATTAGAAACTGATCCATAAGTAAAATTATTAAGAGAACAAAAATATCTGGAAGAGCCCAGCCCACACAAATTAGAATTATTTTGAATCATCGTAATTAATAACAATATCTCAGGAAGGGTTGCTAATTGGATAAGAGGGCTGGGGGCTATGAGCTATCAGGCTGTTCTGGTCTTCCCACAGGAAAGTACAGCAGAGCACAGGGAATTATCAGAGTGAGGGCCATGAATTATCTACTGCTTTTTAAGAAAAACTCATTTCTCAAGCATCAGCTTAGCCACTGGGCACAATTAATTTTGGTACATCTTACAGAAGATTGTGATGTTCCAAATAGGTCCACACCATGATTGGTAACTCCTGCTTTTAAAATATTTAATGTTATAGGAAAATATTAATATGTATTATATGTAACACACAATGTATATATCTAACATACAACATTGTGTATTTTACATATTATATAAATATATATTTATAAAACTAAAAAGATATATATACCAAAACTTTAGTACTATCTCCAGATATTGAGAGTAAACCTACTAAGTAGGGTCTTCTTTAAATTTTTTGAATGTCTATTTATTTTTAAGAGAGAGACAGAGTGTGAACAGGGCAGAGAAAGAGGGAGACACAAAATCCAAAGCAGGCTCCAGGCTCTGAGCTGTCAGCACAGAGCCCGACACAGGGCTTGAACTCGCGATCATGAGATCGTGACCTGAGCTGAAGTCGGACGCTTAACCGACAGAGTCACCTAAGCGCCCCTAAATAGTTAATTTAACAGTTGATGATTATGCTTTGGGATCTTTGACAAAATGTGTGGTGGTGTGTGTGGTTAGCCAAAATTGGTTTCATAGAACAATTCATATGTCTCAAGAACAGTGCAGTCTCAGCTCATGACCAGGATAATGGGAGAGGTGTGGGCAGGGTTTGTGGTGGACAGATTGGTAATCTCGAATGACAGTTACAACAAAACCAGTTAAAATTCACACATTTATTTTTACCATCTATACACATGATCCAAAAGTGTCAAAACAATTCTGGAACAAATGTTTAGAAACGAACACCACACAGGTGAAGATAAAAGATTCTGTTCCGTTTTCAGCTCCTTAGCTGATCTCCTCTTTGTTCCAGAGTTCAAAAGGGATGAGAAGGGCAAGGCCCAGTGTGGCTGCAAATTCACTGCAAATTCCTTCTCTGTGGCCCTAATTTCACAATTACACTTGCACCCTCAGGTTCTTGCATCAAAGGGATCCTGGGGACCACATAAATGACTGCTGGAAGGGGCATTCCCTAGTCCTAGTGACCACAGAGAATCCACAGATTATCGTGAATTTGCTAACCGTAGACATTGCAGGTTGTCACTTTTCTTAGAGTGATTTTTTTTTTTTAATGTGCACTTTGTCACTCACTTCTGGATGAGCAGAAGTTGACTACTGCATTTCATCAGATCTAAGATCCATCAATTATTATATCCATTATGTTATGGACCACGGAGAAAGAAAAAAAAATGCTGCTAATTACACAATTAAATGCTTTCTCATTACTTAGAAGTTTTCCACACAATGTCTGTCATACTCTATTCTGTCATCCTCTGTGCATTTCTTAAAAGAGTGCTCCACTCCAGTCTCTGGGAACTTCTTCCTAAACTCTGACAGGTCTTCTGCAAGTTTTATACTGGAACTTTCTTGACCACATCAGAAGGTATCAACAAAATGTTTTCAGATTATCATTAGAAACACATTTTATTTTTAGCCAAGTATAAATTAATATACAGTGTTATATTTCAGGTGTACAATATAATGATTCAACAATTCTATACATTTCTCAGTGCTCATCAAGATAAGTGTATTCTTGGGATGCCTGGATGGCTCAGTCAGTTAAGCACCTGACTTGATTTCAACTCCGGTCATGAGCTCACAGTTTGTGAAATCGAGCCCCGTGTCAGGCTCTGTGCTGACAGTTCAGAGCCTGCTCAGGATTCTCTCTCTGCCTCTCTTTCTGCACCTACCCCGCACACACTCTCTCTCTCTCTCTCATAAATAAATAAACTTAAAAAAAAAAAAAAAAAGAGGGGCAACTGAGTGGCTCAGTTGGTTGAGTGTCCAGCTTCAGCTCAGGTCATGATCTCACGGTTGGTGAGTTCAAGCCCCGCGTCAGGCTCTATGCTGACAGCTCAGAGCCTGGAGCCTGTTTCAGATTCTGTGTCCCCCTCTTTCTGCTCCTCCCCTGCTTGCATGCTGTCTCTCTCTCTCAAAAATAAAGATTTGTTTTTAAAAATTAAAAAAAAAAAAAGATAAGTGTATTCTTAATCCCCATCACCTATTTCATCCATCCCCCTATTCACCTCACTCTGGCAACCACCAGGTCTCCATATTTAAGAATCTGCTTTTTTGTTTTCTTTGTCTGTTTTGCTTCTTAAATTATTCCACATATAAGCATATGGTATTTGTCTTTCTCTAGTGACTTATTTCATTTAGCATTATACCCTCTAGGTCCATCCATGTTGTTGCAAAGGGCAAGATCTCATTCTTTTTTATGGCTGAGTAATATTCTATTGTATATATACATATACATCTTTATTCATTCATCTATCATTGGGCACTTGGGTTGCTTCCACAACTTGACTTTTGTAAAAAATGCTGCAATAAACATAAAAGTGCATATGCCTTTTTGAATTACTGTTTTTGTTTTCTTTGGGTAAAAATACTCATTAGTGGAATCAAATGGTAATTCTATTTTTAATTTTTTGACGAATCTCCATACTGTTTTTCACAGTGCCTGTACCAATTTGCATTCACACCAACAGTGCATGTGGGTTCCTTTTTCTCCATATTCTCACCAACACTTGTTATTTCTTGTCTTTTTTATTTTAGCCATTTTGACACATGTACAGTTATATCTCCTTATAGTTTTAATTTATATTTCTCTGATGATTGCTGATGTTGAGCATCTTTTCACGTGTTTGTTGGCCATCTGAATGTCTTTGGAAAAACGTTTATTCAATTCCTTTGCCCATTTTTTAATTGGGTTTTGTGTGTGTGTGTGTGTGTGTGTGTGTGTGTGTGTGTGTGTGTGTTGAGGTGTATAAATTCTTTAAATATTTTAGGTATTAACATCTTATTGGATATATCATTTGCAAATAAATTCTTCCATTCAGCAGGTTGCCTTGTTTTGTTGATTTGGGGCGGGGAGGGAGGGGGTTGGTTTGGGTTTGGGTTTGTTTTTATTTTTGTTTTTGTTTGTTTGTTTGTTTTTTGCTTTTTGTTTTGGTGTAGTCCTGATAGTTTAACTTTGCTTTTGTTTCCCTTGCCAGAGGAGACATATCTGGAAAAGTATTTCTACAGCTGATGTCAAAGAAATTACTTCCTATTTTTCAAAGTAATTTTATAGTTTCAGGTTCACATTTAGGTTTTTAATCTATTTTGAGTTTATTTTTGTATATGGCATAAAGATGTAGTCTAGATTCATTCTTTTACATGTAGTATCCAGTTTTCCTCATACCATTTGTTAAAGAGACTATCTTTTTCCCACTGTATATTGTAGATTAATTGACCATAAAAGTGTGGGTTTATTTCTGGACTCTCAGTTCTGTTTCATTGATCTATGTGTCTATTTTTGTGCCAGTACCATACTATTTCAATTACTACTAGCTTTGCAGTGTATCTTGAAATCCAGGATGTATTGCCTCCAGCTTTGTTCTTTTTCAACGTAGTTTTGGCTATTTGGGGTCTTTTGTGCTTCCACACAAATTTTAGGATTATTCCGGTTCTGTGAAAAATATTGGTAGCTTGATAGGGATTGCATTAAATATGTAGATTGCTTTGGACATTGTGGACATTTTATCAATATTCATTCTTCCAATCCATGAGCGGGGAATGCCTTTCCATTTGATTGTGTCATCTTCAGTTTCTTTCATCCATTTTATACTTTTCAGAGAACAAATCTTTCACCTCTTGGGTTAAGTTTACCTCAGTATTTTATTCTTTTTGGTGCAATTATAAATGGGATTGTTCTCTTAAATTCTTTCTGTTACTTCATTATTAGTGTATAGAAATGCAACAGACTTCTGTCTGTACCCTTCAACTTTACTGAATTCATTTATCAGGTCTGGTAGTTTTTGGAGTTTTGGAGTAGTTTTTGGAGTCTTTGGAGTTTTGTATTTATAGTCTCATGTCATCTGCAAGTAGTGAAAATTTTACTTCTTCCTTACCAATGTGGATGCTTTTTATTTCTTTTTCTTGTCTGATTGCTGTGGGAAGGACTTTCAGTATTATGTTGAATAAAAGTGGTAACAGTGGACATCCTTGTCTTGTTCCTGATCTTAGAGGAAAAGCTCTCAATTTTTCACCATTAATTATGAAATTAACTGGGGTTCTTCATATATCGCCTTCATTATGCTGAGGTATGTTCCTTCTAAACGTACTTTGTTGAGGGTTTTTATCATGAATGGATGTTGTACTTTGTCAAATGCTATTTCTGCATCTTTTGAAATGATCATATGGTTTTTATCCTTTCTCTTATTGATGTGATGTATCACACTGATTGATTTGTGAATATTGAACAACACTTACATCCCAGGAATAAACACCACTTGATCATGGTGAATAATTTTAATGTGTTGTTGGATTTGGTTTACTAATATTTTGTTAAGGATTTTTGTATCTATGTTCATCTGAGGTATTGGCCTGTAGCTTTATTCTTTTTTGTAGTATCTTTGGTTGGTTTTCAGGGTGATCCTGCCCTCATAAAATGAATTTGGAAGTTTTCCTTCCTTTTCTATTTTTTGGGTAAGCTTGAGAAGAATACATTTTAACTCTCCTTTAAATGTTTGGTGGAATTTGCCTGTGAAGACATTTGGCCCTGAACTTTGTTGGGACTTTTTTGATTACTGATTCAATTTCATTGCTAGTAATTGGTCTGTTCCTCTATTGCTTTAGGATTCAGTTAGGGAAGATGATATGTTTCTAGGAACTTAACCTTTTCTTCTAGATTTTCCAATTTGTTGGCATACAATTTCTCATAATATTCTGTTATAATATTTTGTATTTCTGTGCTGTTAGTTATTCTTTCTCCTCCATCTCTGATTTTATTTGAGTCTTCTCTCTTTTTTTTTTCTTGATGAGTCTGACTAAATTTTTATCAACTTTGTTGACCTTTCCCAAGAACCAGCTCCTGGCTTCATTGTTCTATCGATTTTTTAGTCTCTATTTCATTTATTTCTGCTCTAATACTTATTATTTCCTTCCTTCTATTGGCTTTGGCTTTGTTTGTTGTTCTTTTTCTAGCTGTAAATGTAAGGTTAGGTTGTTTATTTGAGATTTTTCTTGCTTCTTGAGGTAGACCTATACAATCTTCCCTCTTAGATCAGTTTTTGCAAAATTTCAAAGATTTTGGACTATTGTGTTTTCATTTTCATTTGTCCAGAAGTATCTTTTGATTTAGAAACACATTTTAAATGACAATTAAATGCAACCCATGTAGTACAATAAATGTACATAATTTAACATGAATAACCATAATTAAATTTGCGCATATGCAGCCAAATAACAACCACCATGCAATTCCCCCCCCCCACCACCACCACCAGCTGAGTGATCACAAGGAACATTCCATTTCAGAGTTAAGCTGAGGAAAAATGTTTCTTAGAATGAATGAAACTTGGGAAATATGAAACTATAAGTGAGCAAGAGGGAACCCAGGGCAGCAAATGCTGAGTAAATTATACTTTTTGACAGAGGGGCAGGTGTCAGTAGACCAATATAAGCTCTCAGGTGCTCACTATGTGACAGCCATGGTGTTCAGTGTTTCCTATACATCACTCTATTGAGTTAAGTAGTTTTATCATCATTTTATAGATGAGAAATTTGAGCTCAGAGATGTTAAGTAACATGCCCAAGGCCACAAAAGTAGGCGACAGAGCCCGAGTATGAACGTGGATGTGTCTGACTCCAGAATCCTTTACAGTCCCAGTTATACCAATTTCCACACTGGCCTATGGCATTGAGTTCTGTAGTTATTATGGTTGTGGTTTACCTTGTCCAGGTATTCCTAAAGGGGTTATTTAAATCAGAATTTTACAGAGAGAAAAAAGTATTGTCTGTAGTGACTGCAAGCACAATATGGAGAACGATACACAAGTGACAAAATAGTGAGCTGGAAAGTTAGTAATATAGGCTACTCTGGCTTTTTATGGGAAGAAAATAACTCAGGTTTCTTATGACCCTCCATTGTACAATAGTCATTTGAGTCTATATTACTTCCTTTGTCACATTATCAAATATCTTACTTGCTTTAAGAGCCCAGGATTTTACCATTTGGCAATTTCAGGTCAACCATGAGCTATGAACTCGTGACTGTCTGGTTCCACTCACCAAAAGACCATGATTAGAATCATTGACAACAGCTCAGCTCAGATATAAACAGCAGCCCTCTGAGCACTTCACCCACCTTGCTTCGTTAGGAAAACTCTTTCTAAGGCATGGACCTCTCAGGTATGAAATAAAAGTAAGGATTTGTACTGAAATTTTCCTCCTTTGTATGCACTTTATTTTCTATTTTTGTCTCCTTCACAAAAGACTTCACCATGAAAAGGAGGAAACCCAGACTGAAATGAGTTAAAACCTTCGTCTTGGAGAGAGGATTGTGGCTTGGCCCTGAGTTAAGGTGAGATATGTTGATGCATACTAATGAGACCATATTAAGCTCTACATCGTCACACACACTCCTTCCCTTTCTCTCTCCATTCTGTCTCCTTTCCTCTCCTTTCCAAGCTGTCTTTGCCTCTTTTCCTCTTCTGGAAACTCAGTGGACCAAGAATGCTACTTTTCTAGATCTCAAGAGGGAGACACATGAACTCAAGACGGAGAACATGAAGAGAGAGTTTGAGCTGAGAAAGATAAGTGTAAGAAATCACAGCTGTTCTTGAAAATGGAGGGTGAACAACTGCTGTGATTTTGCTTGTCACCCTGACCCAAAGGGTTGCTGACCTTTGTCTTCTTTCCTCCATTATACCTTGCTTTCATCCAATAATGCTCTTTTGTAATGATTTCTTGTCATGTTCCAGAAGATCCCCCATATATTTAGGCCCCAAAGAATCCAGTTGATGTTTTGATCACTTGCCGTGTCCTCTGTCTCTGTTAAGGCAGTTTCACTGTCTTTCAACAAAGTGATGATAGTATAAATGCTTTGTGCTGTTGGGTAAGTCATGAAAGAGAGAAAACGTAGATGACAATGAGACTTTAGGTGCTTTTTTCCTACCATCCAATCACTATAAGGGTCCTTCCACTGTTGTTGCAAAGGTCTTTTCTAAGAAACCGTGGCTAAATAAAGCCTTTTTGCACTCTAACCCTCAGAACCTGTCCATCTTCTCTAGATCTTCTTTTACACCCCCCATCCTCTTCTCTATACCTTTTACTTCCTCTTTCCTTGTAGTATTATTTCCATTAATATCTTTAAAACATCACAAACATACAGAAATATTGCAAGTACACTACAAAGGTCTTTTTTTTCCTGAATCTTTTAAGAGTAATTTGCCAACTTGATGCCCTATTACCTCCAAATACTTCAGTTTGTGTTTCTTACCATCAAGGGTATTCTCCTCCAGAGCCAAAATTTAACCATCAAAATCAGAACATGAATGTTGCATATTACTATCATCTAATCCTGAGACCCCATTCAAATTTTACCAGTTGTCCCAATAATGGGCTGCCTAGCCAGTTAAGAATCACAATTGCATTTAGTTATCATGTCTCTTTAGTCTCCTTCAGTCTGAAAAAGTTTCTTAGTCTTTTCTTTGACTTTGACTTGCATTGATATTTTTTAAGATCACAGGCCAATTATTTTGTCAAATATCCCTCTAACTGGCTCTGTCTGATATTTCCTAATGGTTGGATTTGGGTCATGCATCTTTGGGAGGAATATCACAAGGGAATGCTCTGTGCCCTCATTGCATCCTATAAGATAATGCACCATTTTGATTTGTTCTGTTACCGATGTTGTTCATTCACCACTCCACTATGATGGTGTCTGCACGGCTTCTTCAATGTAAAGTTACTTTTTCCTCCTTGAAAATTAGTAAGTATGCTGGTGGAAGGTACTTTGAGCTATGTAAATTTCTGTTCCTCACCAAACTTGTAATTTATTCATTTATTTATATCAGTATAGATTCTCAAGTTTTCCTATTTTATTTGACCAATTCCCCTGTATATAACCAATTACCCTCCTCCTCTACCATCCTCTCTCCTGCTCAGACACCCTCCTCACCATGCTAGGCTCTGATTTCTTATACTGTACTCCCCTTATCCTGACAACAGAGGTGTTCTTGCCTCCTTTGGGTTCTGAGCCAAGGCTCCCCACTCCCCCAAGTACAGATTCCTGCCTCTCTTTGTCCCAGCTAATGGATTGAAGACAAAATTGTTCAGGAATAAAAGGGAATAGGAAGAAGGACGTCTTCTGTATTCTTTGGTGCTCCCTCTTTTTCCTCTTTTCCATCTGTCCTGACCTATCCTGACCCCTCTCACCCTTGCCAACTCTTGCCAAGTCCTTGCTTTCCAAGCACTCAAGGCAAAATTGAACCATGGACAGTGGCATAAGCTCCTCCAGTCAGACTATGAGGGTTTGAATCCTGGTATGGGGACTTAGTTCCCATCCTCTCTGTTTTAGATGGTGGTGGTGGTGGTGGTGGTGGTGGTGGTGGTGGTTTTATCTCTTTCCCCTTTTATCCCCTTAATGCTGTTTCTTTCTTTCTCATTCTTTTTCCATTTTGGCTTCACTCTAGACTGTTTTACTTCCTTGCTTTTCCAGACTCTTTTTACTTTCCCCATGTTCATGTACAGATGTGTTGAAGGGAGGCATTGAGTTGCCACCAGCAGAAGGTCTGATGGGGAATTCCCATGCCCACACTCATATGCTTAATGGGATGTCATGTAGCAGTGGTGTCTGCATCCCATGACCCTGGCTGGGACAGCAGCAAGACACGTTCACTACTTACCCCTTCACTTGAGCAAAAGGGAAAAAAAGAGTCTCTGAGGAAGGACTGAGGTGGAACTATACACCTGAGGCAGAACACATAAGCAGCTTGCTGGTTAAGGAACCTTCCTCTAACTGGCAGGGAATTTGTGAAAAGGGAAGGGTGATCTTTTGAAAATACGAACAGAATTACATTCTGAGACCATGTTCCCTTCCTGGAATTCTGTCATTTCTGGTAGATAAGAGGTGAAATCCAATGATGTATAGCCATTTTTCTTTGTTGAAGCAGTTTCTGGGGAGAGAGCCAGAACGAGAGACCAGAGGAGATAGACAACAGTCATTGGTTAGAAATCCTCATCCAAGAGCTAAGGATCAGTCAAGGGTGAATGGTCAGGAAAAGATGTTCTCAGTGTAGTGTAGTTTTGATACAGTTTTCACAAAAAAGGATTTGAGAACTCTTCATGATGGCAGGAGGAGTGGTACTATTAATTAGGAAGACAGAACATAATGGTTTGGGGGATGTGGTGTGTGTGTTTCAAGGCCTCCTAGAGAGGTTCTTTCCCTTTCCTAACTTTCCCAAATAAATAAGTGTTGCCAGCCCCATTCCCCAGGCATTTTCTGTTACATGGATCTTTTCTAGAGTCTTGAGAGCTCTAATCATCCAGTATCCTTTTTTTTTCTTTTTTTAAGTTGCTTATTCTTCCTATAGAGTGTAAGCTGCATGGGGACAGGGATCTTCTCAATCGTGTTCAGATGTATCACCAATGCCCAAAGCAGTGACTGGCATATCATAGATGTTGATAAAATTTGTTGAATTAATAAGTAAGTGAGGCAACTTCATCATATTAAATTTTCTCTGTATCTGTTCATTGTATTCCTATCCCCTCGACTCTCTGATGTTTGTGAGTAAGCACCATGAAGAAGAACAATAGGAACTCTACCACAAGGATCAATAAGCAAGATGCCATCTCCGTCCCACCCTTCCAAGATGCAGGAGATCTTCAAAATATGTTGGATGGAGGAGAGTATGCCCCTTTTGTATCTCCTCCCATATTAGAGAGCAGTTTTATCCAGGTAAATCATATTTGAGCCCTGAATTAAGTTCCAATAACTTCAGTAATTAATTTTCTCAAAGAAACTGAAAAGATTGGGAGGAGAATTATTTTAAATGTGATAAAGGACTGCATGAGACAGTTAAAGGGAATAGTTTTGGAACTTTAACCAACCTAAAATAATTATAATGTTAAAGGAAAATTCACTTCGATTTTTCCCAGCAAACTCTCACCCGGGAATTCTGTTCTAACTCTACCATAATTGTCATTCTATCATGTCTTCCCAAAATGACATGAAGGAATGACAATGAATTCAAACATCTCGCCACAGGAAAGCATTCAGATGGCTCCTTTCTTAGATTTAGAAGACATTTTAAAGAATAAAATGTATGACATGACTGAGTATTAAAATGAATTTTGGTTGGGATGAGCACTGGGTATTGTATGTAAGCGATGAACCACAGGAATCTACCCCCAAAAACCAAGAGCTCACTTCCTCCTGCACCCTTTTCCAATAACCTTTCACAAGCTCTAATGAACACTGGGAGAGATAGTTAGCGCCCTGTAGATCAGACACACCCCATATCATAACTGGGTAAGTTATTCCCTTCGACATACACAACCTCTCAAGGTTAGTATGTCTTTGGCAGCAAGTTGCCACAGGTTATGCCTCAAATTTAAACAAAAAAGAACAATGATCTCAAAGTAAAAGAGCACAGCTCCCTTGCATGGAGTCATCGAGGACCCTGGTCCTCTCCTTTTGCTCTATTATCCTCAGGTTGGCTCCCCTCAGGACATTACATGCAAACAGGATGGTGACAGCTGCCAGAAACAGACGAAATGCTCTCATCCTAGCAACTTTCTGTGAGGGCTGAGAAACTGTTCCCAGAGCCACCAGGAGGCCCCCGCTGTGTCTCATTGGCCAGGAGGGGGTCACATGCCCCTGCTGAAAGCAAGCATTGGCAAGGGGATGAAATCACCATGACCAGTTTAGGTTTATCAGTATTTAACCCCAGAGCTGGAGCACCATCCCTGAGGGGCAAATACTGGATGAATTCTGAATGCTGTTAATCAGGCATGGCTTTGAGTAGGTCCATAGTGTGGGCTACAACCTTTTTCTGAGTATATCTGTTTTTAAGTGATTTTTTTTTTTTTTTTTTTTTTTTTTTTTGAGAACGTACAACTGAGAAACCAAGTGTTGCCCCTCTTTGGCTTCCTTC
This sequence comes from Panthera tigris, assembly GCF_018350195.1. Classification (NCBI taxonomy): domain Eukaryota; kingdom Metazoa; phylum Chordata; class Mammalia; order Carnivora; family Felidae; genus Panthera; species Panthera tigris. The sequence goes on from NC_056665.1 coordinate 112,555,904, forward strand.
ACATCCCTGTCTAGCCACTTTTCAGTCTTCTCATCTTCCAACTGGCAGAGATTTTTACTGGCCAAGATTCTTTGATTTGGGGATTTTTGCACATGCTATTCCTCTGCCAGGAAAGTTCTCCTGTCCAGCCAGTTTATCTCATATTGTTCAGGTCTCAGCGAGAGGTCTCTTCCTCTGGGAGATTTCTCTGACCCTGTGTCCAGGGTGTGCTGGAGCAGCTAAGTGTTCTGGAAGTTTGCAAGTCTACTGTTTAACACAGCCATTATTAAAAATTAGATTGTATAAACTTATATACTCAAACCTCATCATTCCTATTATTTTACTACATTTTACTATTATTTATGCTCTTGAGGTTATGGATATAAAAATTTGGCAAAGGTCAGTGAAGACGTGTGTGAGAATCAATTGACTATATTGAATTTACAATGAAGAAAATTGTAAATATCATTGTTTGTAAATTGTGCTACTCATCTTCTATAGCAGTAAAATATGTAATTATCATATGCATATCTTCCAAGAGATAGTTGTTACACATTTACCAGCACACCACTGCCTGTATCTCCTCTTAAATCAAGTCTCCTGTTATATGCTTCACAGCACAGCACCCTGACCTTGTACTTGGGAATACTTCTTGCAATAATGATTAGTGACATGTTTGCTTAATGTTCACCTTCCCTGACAGAACCCCCGTGGCCCAGGGACTGTGTCCGTCCATTCGCTGTGATATTTCTTTTATTTTGAAAAAATGTTTTAATGTTTATTCATTTTTGAGAGACAGAGAGACAGAACATGAGCAGGGAAGGGGCAGAGAGAGAGGGAGACACAGAGTCTGAAGCACGTTCCAGGCTCTGAGCTGTCAGCAGAGCCTGATGTGGGGCTCGAACTCATGAACCACAAGATCATGACCTGAGCTGAAGTTGGACGCTCAACCAACTGAGCTACCTAGGCATCCCACACTGTGATATTTCTAAGAATTCACATCAACAAGTGATTGAACAAATGCATCATGGTTCATTTCTCCATTATTTTCTGCACTGCTCAGGTAAGCCAGGTTGTTGGGGCCATATACTTTATCACAAAACCCCTCTTCCTGTTCTCTACCTTAGGTTAATAGGAGAGGTGAATCCATTTACCTTCACAACCGAGCCAACTGGGTGACTGTAGGCATCTGCTCTTCCAGTAGCACCCACAAGACCCCCAATGTGATGCTTCTGGCACATCTGACACCTGAAGCCCAGAAAGATACAGAACCCCTATTTCAAAGTCTCCTGACATCTCCTTCTCCAGAGAACCTGGTGCTCACCAGGTGAGTTACAAAGGGAAGAGGTTAAGGATCTCTCAGAAAACATGCTTTACCCCTGAGAAACTGAAAATAGAAACACCAATGATATTTGCTCCAAGGGAGCATCTCACTTGCACTGTGCGACACATGATAGAGTCGTGTCCTCAAAGTCTGGGAAAATAGCTTATGACAAGCTGGCAGTCAAACAGGTAGTTAATTTTTAAAAACTAAACCTAAGTAACAGGAACTGAAGATTCATAATAAACTGCCTCTCTAGGGCATGTCCTTCTTTGCCCAGCATCTTAGCCTCCATCAGTACCTCCATCTGGTCTTGGGGTACCTGTGTGGCTCAGTCTGTTGAGCGTCCAACTTCGGCTCAGGTCATGAGCTTGCAGATCGTGACTTCCGGGTCCTCATCGGCCTTGCTGCTGTCAGTGCAGAACTTCGGATCCTCTGTCCCGCTCTCTCTGCCCCTCCCCAACTTGCACTCTCCCAAAAATAAATAATTAAAAAAAAAAAAAGGATTAGCTCTAGTCTTGTCTCAAGCCACTAACTTGCTGTATGACCTAGAGCAATCACTCAACTTCTCTCTCAGCTTTCCAGGATTAACTAAGTAGGACAACTTCTCAAGATAAATAGTTGATACTCTGATTTTTTAAGCTCATCAGAGTCTTAGGAGTATGCTTTGAGCGAGATGGCCCTCAGGAGCCTGGTTACATGTACTAAAAATCAAAGTTTTAAGCCTCAAAAGCTAAGGACCAGACCTGGGAACATGGTGGCCACAAGAAGGTACTGTTCAACCTTGTGCCTGCCCCAAACCAGGCCCATCTGGGAGACAAGCCTGTTTCCCTGAACCTCACTGTCACAACTGCTATGCAACATAAAAGGAAAGGCCTTTTGACAGGTCTCCAATCAGGCCTCCAGATGACATTTGTGTTTGTTTGCAGGTTTCTCCCTCTACAGTTTGTGACTCTTTCTGTGCACGATGCTGAGAATATGCGCCTCAAAGTAAAGCTGGTCAGTGGTCGAGCCTACTACCTGCAGCTCTGTGCCCCTGCATGTAAACAGGACACCCTATTTTGTCAATGGGTGGAACTCATCTCCCTCTTGAATCAGGAGAAAGCCAAAGCTTCCAAACTGTCAGAAGTCTCAAGCCTCTCGGAAATCACCAATAGCACAGATATCACAGGTTCAGTGGACATCATGGATATTGCAGCATTTGCAGCCATACAGACCCCGCACATGTACACATGTTCAGACCCTGTAAATGCCATAGAAAGCATTGATTTCTCAGAATTCACAGATGTCACCGATGTCACAGACGTCACAGATGTTCCAGAAAATGAGGTCACAGAGGCCCCAGATATAAAAATTGTCACAGAAGTCACAGAAGTCACGGATGTCTGTGATGTCCCAAACAACTCGGAGGTTACAGTGGTGTTTGAAAACGATGACATACTAAGGGCCAAGCAAGAGGAAAAGGTATGTGACATGGAAGACTCATTCTTAATAATCAAGAACAGGAGTGATAACCAAGATCGCCCTTCTTGGTTAGCTCCTTGACATTGATTATCAAAATGCTGTGAAATGTGCTCTGAGTAATTTTAATGAGATAGTATCCCTGAGCCCCAGTATAAAGGAGTTGTAAGACATATCCTGAAAGAGGCGTGACCATGCTTACCATCAGATTTAACCCAGTATCAGAAAACTGTGGTGGGATGGAAAGAACTTTGGGACCAGGGTCAGAAGACTTGGGTTGGAAACTTGCCCTGCTGCATATCTGTTTGACCAATCCATTGAAGCTGTGTGAGCCTCAGTTTCCTCATCTCCAAAGTGAGGATACTGATATGTAAGGGCTATTTTAAAGTTTAAATGTATATAAAAGTACACACTACATTGAAGGATGGGGTGAAATTTCAGTGGGTAAAAGTGAGGGTGGAAATAGAAAAATAAAATACCAAAAGAAGTAAGTTGCTTTAGAAAAAGCCAGAAAGTGAAAAACCACAGAGCCATATCCAAGAACAGTTAGTTCAGTTTGGCTGGAGCATAATATATACGGAAAATATTGGGATATAGGATTCGAAAGTTGTCTGCAAACCTTGAATGCCAAATTAAGAAGCGTGTACTTTGCTCTTTGGGCAAACTTTAACTGTAAAAAACCTCTGTGTGAGGGAGTGAAGGAGCTGTGTTTTTAGAAAGGTTAATCTGACGGTAACATGGAATGTAGATAAAGAGAGAAGTTTGAGGACTACTGAGGAAAATCTCCATGGGGCCCACAAGAGAAAAGTCATAAAGGGCAAGGATAAATATTTTACAGAAGAAGCAACTGCAATAAATATCGTGGAGAAAATTTAACCTCACTAGTAATCAAAGGAATGCAAACTTGGGGGAAAAATAACCTGTTAAATAAAACTGTTAATTAAAAAAATAAAAATAGGGGCACTGGGTGGCTCAGTCAGTTAAGCATCCAACTTTGGCTCAGGTCATGATCTCGCAGTCCATGAGTTCGAGCCCCGTGTCAGGCTCTGTGCTGACAGCTGGGAGCCTGGAGCCTGCTTTGATTCTGTGTCTCCTTCTCTTTCTGCCCCTCCCCTCTCACACTGTGCCTCTCTGTCTCTCTCAAAAATAAATAAACATCGGGGCGCCTGGGTGGCTCAGTCGGTTAAGCGGCCGACTTCGGCTCAGGTCATGATCTCGCGGTCCATGAGTTCAAGCCCCGCGTCGGGCTCTGTGCTGACAGCTCAGAGCCTGGAGCCCGTTTCAGATTCTGTGTCTCCCTCTCTCTGACCCTCCCCCATTCATGCTCTGTCTCTCTCTGTCTCAAAAATAAACGTTAAAAAAAAATAAATTAAATAAATAAATAAATAAATAAACATTAAAAAAATTTTTTTAAAGAAGAAGAAAAATAGTCAGTGTTAGTAAAGATGTGGTCAACTTGGAATTCTTATAGGTTTGTGGTAGGGATGAGAATTGGCCCAAACTTTCTTGAAATCATTATGAATCAAGAACCTAAAAATATTTATACCCTTTGATTCAGTGACTCCATTTCTAGGAATCTTTCTTAAGGAATTAATCAGAAATAAGAATGAGGATTTAGCTGTAAAGATGTTAATTATACTATATCTATACCATGTTGGTAAAAATGAAATAACGAAAATTTGAAAGTAACCTAAATATCCACCACAGGGGAATTGCTAAACTAATGTAAATCTATGAAAGACAGGTGCCTTCTTTATTTTTTTCAGGAGCAACAACAGTATCAGGCAAGACCATAGACAGTCAGTAAATATCTATTAAATGAATGACTACTCTGTAGTTATTAAAATTGTTGGAAAAATTTTTCTTGCAGAAATTTTCATGATTGGGAAAAGTTGAGTGAAAAGTGAGTATGATTCCTATTACATGAAAATACATTTCATGCTCACAAACAATAGAAGGTGAGAAAGTCATACTGTTAACAGCAGTTTATTTCTAGATTCTGGGATTAATATTTTCCTCTTTACACTTTTCTGAATTTTCTATTTCCTACAATAGAAATAATTTTTAATTCAAAAAAATTCAAGCAGTTTTACACAATTTTTAATGACATGAGGAGAATGCTTTTAATAAAATCATTAGGATATAGAACTGAAATGTTATCACAAAGAAGAACAAAATAAATAAATGGGCACAAAGACTAAATGACATGTGCCATAGGAATAGTTATTTCTGGCCAGTGGCCTTAAGCAGACAATAATATTCTCCCTTTCACTTTATATCTTCCAGGATTTTCTAAATATTCTACAGTAAGTATGTGTTACGGAAAAAACGTGTTTTCTTTAAGGAAGAAGAGTATTGTATTATTTTCGAGGGAAGTCAGGAGAGGCGATGGACTAAGCGGTGCTGATGGGAGGAGGAGGGTGCAGGTATGAGGGATGTCAGACAGACGGAGTCCTTAGGACCCACTGACCAATTCCTCTGAGGCCCGAGACAGATTCTGAGGAAGACAGTGAGTGGTGAGGAGAGGTGATGCATTAATAGAAACCAAGAAATCAAGACAACAGGAGAGATTTTATAGTATTAGTTCTAGGTATTGGTTCTAAGTCTTTCGAGAAATAAATGCTTTTGTCTTATTGTGAACCTCCCAACTCATGCCGCCTGGTAAATGCTCTTAAATAAAGAGCAACATTAGATTGGAGAGCAGGTGGCAAGGCATTTCTAGACAACCTTCCATGCCCCGACAATTCAGAAAGAGGAAATGCTGTAATTAAATACTAGTTTTCTTGTGCGAGGTGACAGCGGTGTGCCTGACCACAAGAGCTTCTGAATGGGCTGTGTCAGGTCCCACACTAGAAGCCTCTGATGCCCGCCTGGCCTCCTCAGTGGCCACACAACACCAAGCGTCATTCCCTCATTACTGCGCCCAGGCACTCGAGGGCACTCAGTTAATACGAATGACATGATTACTGTATTAGATATTGCTCCAGAAATCATCTATTTCTGTGTGACACCGTTCTGTTACCTGATTTGCTGCTCTTTATTATTTTCAAAGGAAAAAATGGAAAACATTCTGAAACCTGGGTGTCTACGAGATACAAAAATTAAGAATGAATGCAAAGAATCCTCAAAACATGTCACCATCTCAAATGTAACACTGACTTTCGAAGGTGAACGATGTTTTCATTCTACTTTGACTCCAGAAGAAAGTGACATAAATTCATTCAAAAGGATGAGCATCATTAGAACATCTGAAATAAGGACAACTGATTTTAGCAACACAGCTCTCAAGGCTGAGGAATCCAGGTATGTGAGGCAGGGAAATGTCAGGGATGCTAAGACGCGAAGTAATGTAAGTGTGTGCTTTAAGGTCCCCGCAACTCTGGCCCTTGCTACTGAACAGTCTCAGCTGTAAATACAATGTAATTGAATGATGCCATCGTTAACTCTCAATTATCCACTGAGCCTGGGTGGCTCAGTCAGTTAAGCATCCAACTTCGGCTCAGGTCATGATCTCACGGCTTGTGAGTTCAAGGCCCACAATGGGCTCTGTGCTGACAGCTCAGAGCCTGGAGCCTGCTTCAGATTCGGTGTCTCCCTCTCTCTTTGGCCCTCCCTTGCTCATACTCTATCTCTCTCTTTCTCTCTCTCTCTCTCTTTCTCTCTCAAAAATAAATAAAAATTTAGGGGCGCCTGGATGGCTCAGTCGGTTGAGCTTCTGACTTCGGCTTGGGTCATGATCTCGCGGTTTGTGAGTTCGAGCCCTGCATTGGGCCCTGTGCTGACAGCTCAGAGCCTGGAACCTCCTTTGGATTCTGTGTCTCCTTCCCTCTCTGCCCATCCCCCACTTGTGCTCTGTCTCTCTCTGCCTCTCAAGAATAAAAATAAATAAATGTATAAAAAATTTTTTTAAAGTAAATAAAATTTTTTAAAAAACTAAATTATCCACATTCAGTTTAACCTTGTCAAATTTTTATTTCCCTATCAACTTCTCACACCCTTCAGTTCACATTTGAGTCTATCTGGTATCAACTGTGTGTGGCTGAAGAATACAGGATAGAATCAGTGTCCACAGTTTGGAGTTAGACTATGGGAACTCTTTCTTTCATCGTTATACTTCTATTTTCTCCTCTATGTATTTCTCATGCTTTTGTACATTTCCAACTAGTAAGTTAATAACCTGAAAAAAATATTTTCATAATTTTAATACACAGTTGCAAGCTGAATGTGAGGGAGCACTGATGTATTCTAAAGATAAAAGTTAATCCAATCATTTCAGAGTAACTACTAAAAAGAAACCAAAGAAAAACACAGAGGTCTAAATGCTTACAATAGCAAGACTGAAAATAGGGAATGTTAATGAACTATGTCTAAATTCTTTTTTGTTTGTTTGTTTTTATCTTGAGAGAGAGATAGGGAACAAGCAGGGGAGGGGCAGGGAGAGAGGGAGACAGAATCCCAAGCAGACTTTGCACTGTCAGTGCAAAGCCTGATGTGGGGCTTGAACCCACAAACTTGGAGATTGTGACCTGAGTCAAGGGTTGGACACACTCAAGTGACTGAGCCACCCAGGCGCTCCTGTCTAAATTCTTTTTAAATATAAAAAAGGAGCAAGGGAAAACAAAAACAAACCAAAAATAAATAAATAAATAAATAAACGAGAAAAATTATTAGTAATGTGACGTTCCACAGGGTTTGGCTGGTTCTTCAAAAAGAATGACAAAACAGGCAAACCATTGGACAACTTTTTTTTAATAATAAAATTAGAAATTTAGAGGTCATCATCAACTAACAAGAACAATAGTAAAATGTTATTGAGAAATATTACATACAGCTTTTCTTTAATAGCTTTGAAACCCTAAGTTAAATAAATGACTTTAACAAAAATACAAAGAGGCAAAACTGGCATAGTCACAACTTGAGAACATAGAACAACGTCACCCAGGAGCTCCCACGAAAGAGAAAAACATAGTTGTGACTTTTACTGGACAGGGTTTTAGATACTCTAAGAATTATCTCTATTTAATGTAAAATTCTCTTTTAAATATAGAAAAATTATGTTATGTTCTCCTAATTTTTTGAAGCAAATAATTTGTTTGGATTATAAAGACTGACAAGAAATAAAATTCTAGATTAATCCCTACTTAAGACAATAAATGTTAAATTCATAGAATCTTAGCGGGCAAAATGTAGCAAGCGCTTAACATGAAATTAAGGAAATATAAGTCCTTATTTAAAGGAAGAGCAGGGGTGCCTGGGTGGCTTAGTCGGCTAAGCGTCCGACTTTGGCTCAGGTCACGATCTCACTGTCCGTGAGTTTGAGCCCCACGTCGGGCTCTGTGCTGACAGCTCAGAGCCTGGAGCCTGCTTCAGATTCTGTGTCTCCCTCTGTCTCTAGCATTGTCTCAAAAAATAAACATTAAAAAAAAATTTTTTTTTTAAATAATTATTCCCAACCAGAGACAGCATTGTGGGGTTTTTTCTAATGTTTAATTTTTTTTAGAGAGAGAGAGAGAGAGGGGGAGAGAGAGAGAGAGAGAGGCAGAGTGCAAGCTGGGGAGGGGCAGATAGAAAGGGAGACAGAATCTGAAGCAGGTTCCAGGCTCCAAGCTGTCAGCACAGAGCGGGGCTCGAACTGAGGAACCCGCAAGATCGTGATCTGAGCTGAAGTTGGATGCTTAACCAACTAAGCCACCCAGGCGCCCCAAGAAATTTAATGAAGAAATTGTTTTTAATGAAAAATTATAGAAGTGTTCTACTTAAAACTTAGAATAAATTAAAGATGTTCCTTATTAACATTTCTATGTAATATAATTTAAGGGAGTCTAGCAATTGCAATAGGACAAAGAAATATGATTAATAAATGAAATTTTTAAAAATCACTCTTTGCAAATAGAAATTTATATTTAGAAAACTTGACAATCATCAAAAATATTAGTTTGTAAACAACTTTAAGATAGTCACAGATTAGAAGATAAACTCACAAAATATCATTTGTTTCATGATTTTTATTAACAAACCAAAAATACATTGACAAAAGAGAATGTATTTTTCAAAAGCAGCAATAAAAATTAAATATTTAGTGAGAGTGATAAGAGACCTGTATACATGGAATTACAAAACTCTAGTGGCAGAAACCAAAGACACTTCAATAAGGAAAAATAAGCTTTCTATCTGGGTAGGTATATTTAAGACAACAAAGATGACAAAGCCTAAATTAATTTATAAATTTAATATAATACCAATTATCTCAATAGGCTATCTCATAGAAATTATAATATAAAAAGTATGTGGAAAAGAGAAGAGTAAGAATCTCAAGGAAACTTGGGGCTGGAATATATCGAGGGATTCAGTTGTATAAAATCTTAAGCCGTATTATAATTAAATGGCCATCAGAAAGTTTAGGATATAGACATTAAGACAATAAAACTGAGTCAAACTGATAGAGGTTCAAAAAAAAAACATGAAAAAAAGCAAAACTCTACAAAATGTCAGAGATTTATGCTGTACCACAAAAAAATTTTCAGATGGGAAAAGAGTAAAATATTTTTTAAAAATTTTAATGTTTACTTATTTTTGATAGAGAGAGAGAGTGAGCAGGGGAGGGGCAGAGAGAGACGGAGACACAGAATCCGAAGCAGGCTCCAGGCTCTGGGGGCTCAAACTCACCAACTGTGAGATCATGACCTGAGCTGAAGTTGGACGCTCAACTGACTGGGCCCCCAGGTACTCCAAAAGAATAAAATATTTTAAAACTAAAATAAGCCAGAAGAAAATGGAACAGTTGAAATTGCCTCAATTGCATAAGAAACATCACTTCTTGTCCTTTGAAGCAACAGAAGAAATTTTCAATGGCAAAGTTTGGTTCATTCTTTCAAAAATATTTACTGAGCACTTTCTTTGTGCTAGGAACTGGGGATACAGCTGTGAATATAAGTTATAGGATGTTTCATTCTAGTGGATCTAGATAATACACAAATAAAATACATTATGCCAGCTGGCATGTGCTGTGATAAATACAAAAATAGAGGGGTGCCTGTGTGGCTCAGTCAGGTTAAGTGTATGACTCTTGATCTCAGCTCAGGTCATGATCTCACAGAGAGATCATGGTTTGTGAGACTGAGTCCCTGTGCTGACAGCTGGGAGCCTGCTTGAGATTCTCTCTCTTCCTCTCTCTCTCTGCCCCTCCCCCACTCACGCTCTCTCTCAAAATAAATAAATAAACATTAAAAAACAAAATAAAACGGGGTACCTGGATGGTTCAGTCAGCTGAGCTTCTGATTTCTGTCAAGTCATAATTTCACGGTCCGTGAGGTTGAGCCCCACATTGGTTTGCTGCTATCAGCACCAAGCCCACTTTGGATCCTTTGTCCTCTCTCTGCTCCTATCCCACTTGCACGTGCATGTGCGTGTGCTCTCTCTCTCTCTCTCTCTCTCTCTCTCAAAAATAAACATTAAAAAAAAGCTTCAAAAATAAACCCCAAAACAAAAATAGGATAACAGAATAGGGGGTGATTTGAGGAGGAGGAAGGATATCTTATAGTGGTCTGGAAGCTTCTCTGAGGAAGGACAGAGATCTGAAAGCAAGGTGGGGCTCTGAAAGAATAGAGTTCAGGTTGATTGATTGCAAAACAATTATAAATATCTGCCAAAAAAATCATTTTAATAAATACATAACAATACAATGGAAAAAGAATAATAATAAATAATCTATAAAGGTTTTACCTTCCATATATATAAGTAGCTGATGGAAATTTGTGAAGGATCCAATTAACAAATGGTTTAAAGTTATGAATAGAACATTTACTCCAGAAGACAAATAAACACTTAGTGAGGGATCAATCTCACTAATAATTAAAGAAATACAAGTTAAGCATTTACCATTTGGCTTTTGATTAGATGTTAACTACATCTAATATTGATGGGGACACTGTAAATGGTGGGAACTTTCTACAGAGGGATTTGGCAATTCACACTACAAATAGTTATACCCCTTGACTTAAAGGAACATGTAGCAAAGAAGTAATTTGAAACAGAAAATAATTTAATTGAACATACTGTTTTGTAATTAAAACCTGAAAGCAATCCAAACAACCCCTGGCAGAAGAATAGCTAACCAGTAAATAGTATGTTAATTTAGTGAAACAGCAGGTCCCCATTAGGAAAAGAATCAGAAAATTTCAATAAAAAGACCTATATGACTATAAGGAACTGCAAACTGGAAGTGTGAAATTCTGAAAAATGTATATACAATGGTATTTTATTTCTGCAGACAGGATGATAAGAAACCAGAGTGTTTGGACATAGTTGGTGATTAAAGGAATTAATATTTGTTGTAGCTTTTGATAGATGTTTCCATTAAACTTTTATTGTACAATTAATTACATGCATAATTTAAAAATCAAAACTGATGCTAGGATGCATTAATTGGAAGACACAGCAGCTAGACAATGACCTTTGCAGTCAGACAACCCTGGGTTCAAATTCTGCCTCCTCTAGGGCAAGTTAAATTAGTTTTTTCAGGTCTCAGTTTCCTTATTTGTAAAATGAAAATAACACTAACCATGTAGTTGTTACAGGGATTAAATAAACTGATATTAAAAACTTCACAATGCCAGGCGCTTGGTAATTACTCAAAAAAAAAAAAAAAAAGAATAGATTAAAAGAGGGAGGAAAGGTAGGGAGGAAGGAAGAGAGAAAGGGAGAGATGGAAGGGAGGATTCAGATTCTAGATTAGACTGAACATAAATCTAACATAGCTTTGACTTACATTGAATACAGTAGAAAGATGATACTATACCTCTGAAGTAATCTTTCTACTATACTATCCAAAAACTGAACCCAGGGTGGGGAGGGGGGCACAAAACTTAAATATTTTTTAATGCAGGGAAGAAATCAAGGCTATTTAAATTGAGGAAGAAAATGGGAACAGGTGACAATTACCATCTTCAGCATATGAGGAAGTCCAAATTTAAAGGCTAAATTTAAAAAGGTGGATTTAAACTGAAAATTATTTTAACTAAACAGTTTACAAATAAAACTTTATTATGTAGTAAAACAATATAGCAGACAATCAACCAATCTATAAAAAAAGCATTAATGCATATTACTGATTGGATATTAATAAACAACGGAACTAATTTCTGGAGGTTGTAGAATCTTTCTCCTTGGAATCTTCTCAAAAACAAGCATCAGGCCATTTGTCCTGGATAGAGTTCAGACATTCTTCTGCAAGGGGTCAAGACTTGTTCGTGTTTCTTATGTAATTTTAATCTACTGCTACAGTGAATGACAGAAAGCATGGTGAAGTCGAATATAAGTACATCCTGAGGACTCCTTAAAGGAGTGGAACGGAATGGAAACAGTAAATGCACCTGAGTGTGTTGCAGCATTCTTAGAAATAGAGCAATAAAAGTATGGAACGATCTCGGGACACATTAGATGCCCAGTAAATTGTCATTATTAACACTAATAATTCATTTCATTTCCAATAGTGTAGATAAAAGAAATTTGGCTATTCTGGCTCAAAAAAGCACAACACCAAAAACCTTTACTCAAAAATATCTTAAGCAACTGACGATTAATTACTCAAAGCTGGCTTTCTTTTTAACCTTTTTTCCTGGCCAAGGAGGGGTCAAGGAAAGCAAAGGAATAAGGGTGATCCTTAGGAGAACCACACATCTTGAAATCATCTGGCTCTGTGCTGACAGTGCAGAGCCTACTTGGGATTCTCTCTCTCTCTCTCTCTCTCTCTCTCCCTCCCTCCCTCTCTCTCCCCGTCTCTCTCTCTCTCTCTCCCCGTCTCTCTCTCTCTGCCCCTCCTCTACTCTCTCCCTCTTTCTCTCAAAACATAAAAAAACTAAAAAATAAATAAATAAAACTAAAATATTAAAAAGTATAAGGATAACTTAAATTTTTAGGATGTAAAATGTTCTGTAGGTGCAAAGATTTGTTTAACTATTATGATCACTATTAGAAACAATGAGAAAATGAATCCCTATATAAATGGCAAAAATCATAGAATTTAACAGATAAAAAGGATCGTGAAGGTTAACAAATCCCAATTTCTTCAAGGTTCTGCCTTTCAGTCTCTCAGCTTCCTCTCTCTGCTGACTGTACTGGGGACAAAGAAAGAAAAACAAAGCAAAAAACAAATGTGGGTTCCAAGTAATCCTCTTAACCCCAATTTAATCAAGTATGGGTTCTTTTTTTATTGCCTATTTGCATCTGGAACATAATTACTAGCCAGAGCCTAATTTGAGAATGTTCATTATGAATGAAAGGTGTAATATCCTAGAACAGAATAGAATTCAGTTTATTCCTGGAACATTTGTAAAATTAAGTCAAGACACTGAAAGTGATAAGTAAGTTCTATCTAGTTTTCATCTCCAAGACCATGGATTTCAGTGACATTTTTATAACTGCGTACTTTGGGAAAATGAAAAAAAAATTAAACAATGAGCTTGTTGAATATTTTGCCCTCAGATGTATTAGTTTTAAAATGTAAACTGAGCAGTTTCGATCTGAATGAATGAAAGACTATGGAGACTTCTATAACATTACCTTAGGATTTACTTTATAGAGCATTTCTATTTCTATTCCTTCTTATACCTTGACACTATTGCTACTGTGACTCTTTCCTTTGTTTTAAAGAGGATAATATCAGGCTTCATTTTAATTTTGCACCGATTTTTTAAAGTACATTTACTTAATATTTCTCAGTCTCAAAAACTTTTATCATTAAGCTCAACCTTGGGTATTGAGGAGGGCACCTTTTGGGATGAGCACTGGGTGTTGTATGGAAACCAATTTGACAGTAAATTTCATATATTAAAAAATAAAAAAAAATAATAAAATAAAATAAAATAAACCTAAAAAAAAATAAATAAATAAAATAAATCACTGACCTATTTGGTGAAGGCTACAAGAGAATTTATTTGCAAATGCCTTAGAAAATGACTAATTTACCTTTATTTCAGATAGATCCATTGTAGACCTCCAACTGGATGTATTTGCCAGACCTCTTAAAATGGATCATAATTATGTCTTTATACATTTATCTGGGAAGCTATTATCTGAGGGTAATTATTCTTCCCAAATGCTTTTTTTTTTTTTACTCAAACAGCCATGCTTCCAAAATATTTATTGAAAATGTAGCCAAGAAACAAAGATTTGGTGAAAATTTGTTTTAGCATGCTAATGAGGTTAAGAAAACAAGTATTTTAATTATTGTTATTAATTTTAAAAATCAGGAATGCAGAAAGCTTCTTTGTCCAAAGACATCCAAAAGCTTAGTTATCCAAAAGCATTTCCGAAAGTGAAATGGTCTGAACACCTGACAGATAGTTTTCTATTTTATCCAGTAAACTAAGTAAACTAACCAAGTACTAACTTAGGCAAATACTTGAGCATGTCATTTGCCTGCAAGATTCCCAAGCGCTGTCACCTCCATCAGGGCCATAGAGATTGTGATGAAGCCAGAAGAGGTGGGCACCTTCTAACCCCAGGCATCCATCTATTCCAGAATTTCTCCCATGTCTCTATGAGGGCCTATATTCCCAACACAATAGACTCTATGGAAGCCCCTGAGCAGCAGCGATTAGCTTCTCTGCCTCAGCCCCAAATGAGTTTTCCAACGCTGGAGAGGCAGCAGGATAGGGATGCCCACAGCCTCACCGAATGACAGGTGATAGAGAAAATAAAAATAGATTATGTGTCATTATATACTATTCACTTTTATGGTTTTTACAGGTTGGATAGCTTGCATGTTGACAGAATTGTAGGTAATTTTACTCTAATATGTGTTAATAATGTAATACCCTAGCTTGCTACACATGTTTCATTACCACCTACAAAGCATTTAGGAAAGGCCAGTTACCTCCTACTTAGTAATTCTTTTCTAAATATTTGTGGTTACACTGGCAAAATTTTGAAATGTGCTGTTTATTTTTGCAGGAGCATGAGAACTGATTCAGGCACTTCAGGTATGGAACAAATTCCACTACATTTCTTTGTGATCTCTGGTATCCAGTAGTCAACCCTGGGTCCTGGAAGAAAGTAGTTATGAGCAAAGGAATCCAGCTAGATGTTTTGATGTGTCCCCTTTGCTCCATTCTGAGAGTCCCACCATGCAGGAACTATTCTTCAAAGCCTGTCCTCATGCTATCTTGCAAGTGGTAGGCATCACTGCACTTTTTCTGTGCTGGTAGAGTCAGTTTCCCAGTTCCCTGAATCCAGCTCACTGAGCATGAACCACTCCCAGGCCTGCTCAGCAGGCAGAACCCAAACAGTAGGGTCTTGTATCCTTGCTGGTTTGGAAGGAAAGTGGTCTACCACTAAATTTCTTGGTAAATCTGCAATTGTATAGTCCTTACTTGTATCTGGGGCTCCGCTTTGCTGTCGGGTGATACTATTTAATGTTTTATTCAGCAGTTGTTTCTTTACATACTCTCATGTCTGAGGATCTTTTAACTTCTTAGCAACAAGTTTTTAACATGGGGGTTGTCATATGGCACCAGTGGAGATCTGTCCCCTTGCTTGCTGCTGACCTACTTCTAAGTTACTGTTTAAGTTGAGGGGTGGATAGGCCTCAGCTCCAGTCATGCACATAAAAGAACATCATGGAGAGAAAAAAAAATACTTCTGCTTTAAAATCCAAGAATCCGTGAAGGCATTCTCAGTCACATTTGCAAGAGTCCTACAAAGAAGAGCAAACAACTAGAAGATAGTGTTTATATAAATGGGATTTTTGTCTGTAGACCTTACCACTGAGCTTTGGTGTCCAAAAGTACCAGATGAACTTCACTGAGATGTGAAGTTCCAATCTACAGTATTGAACCTGGGAACATTGTAGGGAAATGCCATTGTAGTTTATAAGAAAAATGCAAAATCTCCTTTGCAATATATAGAATTTTCACCTACCAATTTTTCCTTAAGTTGTATTTCAAAACGAAATCACAGTAAATTTATAGAAATTCTAGAGATGTCCAATAGCCAGATATTTTTGTCTTACTTTCTAAAAGCAAGGATAAATCTTGCAGCAGCCTTATTACTGATAATTAGTATGTTAGCATATGATTAGCACATAATTAGTACAATCACATACAACATACATTCTGAAGCACTAGTTATTTATGCATTGGGAATTTATAATTAATGTAGGATATTGATACATTTATTTTCATTCCATATGTGACTGATTCTTTCACCTGTCTTCTGGCACAGGCTTAGTTTTGTTGAACTGAAGAAGCATTTGATCCTTATCTATTATATATGATGCACCGTGGCAGACTCTGAGAGAGATTAAAAATACATAGTAGGACATCACCTGGCCTCAAGAGATGAGCCCAAGTAACATAAAGTAAAATGTTATAGGTGCTTTCAGAGAAAAATGGAGAATATAGTTTTAGCTCAAGAGAGAAAATCATGAAAGAGTCTATGAAGGAAGCAGTCTTTGAGTTAGGAAAAGGGAAATAAGAATATCCTGGGTACAGGATACAGTAAGAGCAAAATTGAAGAATAAGTGTTGGGCATATTCAATTTAGGAATAGTGAGAGATGCAGCTGGAAAGCAAAGCAGGATCCAGATTATGGAAGTCTTGGGTCATCTAAGGAGTCTCGATAGTACAGACCTCCTTTTGGCAGGTAAGAGCCACTGAAAGACAAATAACGAAACGAGTGTTATGTTTTAGAACGATTACTCTGACTGCAATCTCTAAGAGAGCTGCAGCAGGCTACAGGTAGGAAATCATTATAATGGTCCAGGGTGAAATGTGTCAGTCTTGAACCTAGGGGGGGGAAAAAAGCCAGATGGAAACAAGGATGTGAATATGCAGTTAACAAGATTTATTGGGCTGACTACTTGTGGGGACAAGAGAAAAAAACAAAAACAAAAAAAACAACTGAGGATGACAGAGTTTGAGAGGCAACTTAACTAGGAGGTAATGAGTCCATGAAACAAGCTGGGAAAATGAATTACAGGAAATCTGGAAGGCAATGATGAAGAAACCAGCTATTAAATACTGCACCTGGAATCAAAAGCCCTAGGTTTGAGTTCTAACTGCACTTCCTCTGTTCCACGGATGTGTCATTTAATGTCTCTGGACCTCAGGCTTCTTCAGCTGCCAAATATGTGTGCATATGGGTGAGGAATTGAAGAGGGCATGGTTAGCTGTCCCAAGACCCTTTCAGCTGTTATGACTTTATAAGCTGACATGTTTATGGTCTTGGTGGCCCATCTTTGTAAATTTAGCAGGCAGCTTAAAATGGGGCTCTGAGAATCAGGAGCTAAGCAAAGGTAGAGCAAACATGCAGTGACGTTTGTCACACTCAGCTTGTTAAATCATGAGGATGGTACAATATACAAATTTGGCTTGCAGTTTTCACAAAGTATTAATTATTTTTCCTGGTTTTTTTTTTTCATATACTTTCTTATTCTTTCCACTTTTCTCTCCTGTCTTCCCATTTTTCCTTACTTAGGCTTGCATAGTATTTTGATTTTCCCTCTGCTTAGCATTTCTTTCCCCCTTTTTACAGTCCTCTAAATCACTTCTTTTTCCCCTTTCATACCCTTACTCACACTTAACACTTTTTACCCCAAGAAGAGCAAGGATTAGTAGAATCTTAATCCCTTGTTCCATTGAATTTAGACTAAATGTAGACTAAAAATGAGTCTGTGAATCTGATTTCTATTCTAGGCAGTAGCCAGAATAGTAACTGCTCCCCACTGCAATAAAACAAAACCCTGGTCCTATTAACCTGGTCAGATTCACATTCACCCAACTCCAGGCAATGCTACCTGAGGACCATGGTCTCTTATTCATGTCTCAAACCACTCAGCAGTTTGACAAAAGGACACTTTTACTCCTTTCTGAGTAAGGCTTTGGGTAAAGTGGACTCTGAATGTACTGTTTTCATGAAAAGGCTGCAGGAAAGAGCCTAGGCTAACACTGTCTCTCAGGATCTGGGTCCATCTGTCCCTTTTCTTGACTTTTAATTTCTTACCTATCTAGGTTTTACTCACTTTAGCTCTGTTGATCTCTTTACGCTGAGCCCAAACTTAGGCTTACCTTTGATCCTATAGTATTTTCCCAAGATGGAAAGCAATCAGACAAAGGATAGACATCCAAGAAATAGAGAAGGGAAAACTGCTACCAAACACCGGGAATTTCCTCCCCATTTATATCCATCTTTCTTTTCCACTTTCCTCTTAACTATTGCAAATCAAATTCCTTGCAATCTTAAACAGCCATGTTCATTCTGTTTATGAAACCCAGTCTAAAAAAGAGAAAGGATGGGAGGACCCTAACAAGGAAACTGTGAAATTTAACAATGGGCTCCATTGGGAAAAATAAAGACATTTTTAAATTTAAGACCAAATTGAGTTCTCTCTCCTGTGCTTTTCTCTCTTGCTTTTGGCTTTTTTTCTTTCTTCTTCACTTCCCCTCTCTAATGATCTCTGTTTCACTTTCCTCACTATTTTTCTTTTCGCCCTCTGGCTCCCTCCTCTCATGTCAAATCTTTTACTTCCCTCAAACTTGTGCCTCATCTGTCTCCCCCTTTCTCAGGGGAATGGATGTGAGGAAAGGAAAGTAAAACAGAAAAGAAAAGGCCAATGGAAAAAAACATGTAAGACAACCTAAAGGTAATTTTTTACAATTATAAGTTGCTATAGATGATAAAGGACAGACATGACACTTTCACAAAAAGTTGTCAATAAATTGAATCTTTTGACATTGAATCTTATTGCTTCTATTGTAGTAACAATAGAGGTGGAATGGAATGTTGAGGGTTCATTGTAGTTTCTGCTCTAGAATCCTTCAAGTGTCAAAATGTAATGTCGCACAGGGATTAGGGGAGCTTCAGGTGAGGCACTGGAAGAATATTACTTGCTGCTGCTTTTACAAGTAATTCCATCATTCTCATCCCTATTCTTTCTCTTTGTTCCCTCCTCAAACTCTTCCAACCTTGGCAGGAACCACATGGCCATATCTCATCTGGGCTCTGATGTTGGAATTGAGGTGCCACCTTTCTTTCCACTCTTCTGTGTCACTCTGCCACCACAGTCAGCTTAGCATTTGGGCACTTATTAATAGGAACTCACCCAGATGCACACCATGGGCCAGATGTAATGCACCAGAGGAAAACAGTGTAGCCAAAAGATAAAAGCCCATGCACAATACCCCCTGGCCTCTCTGCACACTCCTTCGTCTAGGCCTGTTCTTTCATCATTTCTTTCCTCCCATAAGTGTGCTCTTAATATTGTTCTATGGTGGTGGTGGACAGTAAAGGAGGCACTCAGGGTGATGTGTGTTGGTACCTAGGGAGGGTCCCAACCCCTGTCATTTCTCAATATATTACAGCATTTAGAAAGAGAAATTCATTTAAAGATAACTCCATATTCTACAATGATCCCATCTTTTGACTGATAATTTTCTATAATGATGAAATTTCAAACCCCAGGGTCTTATGAAGAGAGATCTGCAAATGCAAAGAAGGGCAAAAATAGTAATATACATACCATATTTAAATCTTGGCTTCCAAAATTTAAAAAGTGGCTCCCAGATATTTAAACTGTGAACTGCTGATATATAAGAAAAAGTAGATGATTAAAAAAATTTTTTTTAATTTTTTTTTTTTTTTTTTTTTTTTTGAGAGAGAGAGAGAGGGGGAGAGAGACAAAGCATGAGCAGGGAGGGGCAGAAAGAGAAGGAGACACAGAATCCGAAGCAGGCTCCAGGCTCTGAGCTGTCAGCACAGAGTCCACATGGGGCTCAAACTCATGAGCTATGAGATCATGACTTGAGCTGAAGTCAGACGCTTAACCGACTGATCCACCCAGGTGCCCCAGATGTTTTTTTTAATGGTGAAAAATTTTGGGTACTAATCAAGACTTCATATTATCACAACTGAGAAAGTATGAAAGTTACTTGGCCCCTTATTTATAGTGAGCATATATTATGTGTATGTAAATATATATATATATATGACTTATTTTAGGACTCAGACTAGGACAGATCAAGGACTTGCAAATAATTCAATGACACATCTATAAATTTTAAAGACTAAAGCCCATAATCTTAATCTTGGCATCTTGATTTATTAGATTCTTATATGAGTAGAAACAACTTTTAAAAACAAAAAATTTAAGAAATTATAAGAGGTTCCTTTAACATCACGTCAACCTCTAGATTTAAAAAATGAGATCTTATCTGTCCAAAGGATCTTTACTGTTAGATTAAGAAGAGAAGCTATATTAAAAATGCAATTTTTCTTATTTCAATCACTTATTTTACTTATATTTAATTTTTTAATGTTTTACACTTAACAGTAATAACTTTAAAAATATTTTGTGTTTTAGACCTTTGAATTGAACTGACTTTTCCATCTTTTTGGCAGATAAATACAAACTACTAAACTAAAAAATAAGAACAACTCAAGAAATAATAACCAACAGAAGAGAAAAACAAGGCAGTGTCTTCCATGTGGCAGAAATAAAGGCTACTACTAATCAATCATTAAGTATTTAAATCCATGCCAATCTAATTTCTTACATCTTGATTATTATAATAGGGGATATCAGTTTTAAAGGAAAGTAGAGAAACATACAGAACTATTAAGATTTTCAAATTATAAACTCAATTTTTATCTATAGGGCTTCTTTGCTTTGGAGTTATTGGTTAAATTTGTTATTCTCTTTGGTTTTACTTTTCTCACTTGGACATTAGCCCAACTCTGTGTTGTTTCTAACATTAAGCACTATGAGGTCCTTGAAGGGGGACCATGGTCTTTAAGTCTTTGTGTTCTAAGTGTTGAGCACATGGCCTGAGAGACAGTATTTGCTGAATCAATGAATGCCACTTCCAAACAGGTTTTTTAAAACTCCTATACTTAAAAAAAAAGAAAAAAGTTTATTTATTTTGAGAGAGAGAGAGAGAGAGAGAGTGCACACGCACAAATACACAACAGGGGAGGGGCACAGGAGAGGGCAAAAGAATCCCAAGCAGGCTCCGTGCTATCAGCACAGGGCCCAATGTGGGGCTCAGTCGCATGAACCATGAGATCATGACCTGAGCTGAAATCAAGAGCTGGACGCTTAACCAGCTGAGTCATCCAGGCACCCCTAAAACTCCTATGCTTTTAAATATGGAAAAAGAATTACATACAGTCCCTATCCAAAGAATAGTTTGGATTTTTAAAAGCCACCACTTACTCCTTTTCAAAAAGCTGCCAGTCATTCTACAATGTGCTTTGCATGCTTTCTCAATCTTCACAATCTAAAGGGGTATTATTACTTTTCTCTTTTACAGATAGGTGGTGAAAGTGGAGCTTACCCAAGTTACTTGTTCAAAATCATGTAGCTAGGGAAAAAAGATACATACATAGAAGATATCTCTCTCTCTCTCTCTCTCTCTCTCTCTCTCTCTCTCTCATTCTCTCTCTCTCTCTCTCTCTCAAATTTCACACAAATTGTACTGGTATTTCTACTGTGTCCTGAGTTGCAACAAGGAATATGTCTCACCTCCATTTTCTCCTTCTTGTCCCACAGACAAATCTCTAGAACTATATGGTCCAGTATGGTAGCAACTGGGTCTATGTGGCCACTGAGCACTTGAAATGTGGCTAGTGCAACTGAGAAACTTAATTTTAAATTTCTTTTAATTGTAATTAAATTTAAATTTAAAAGCTGAAGCAGCATAGAATATTTTTTCATTAAACATAAATTTATTGTTTTGGTACGGCTACATTTTTTCACTTTAACTGTTGAAAATTTAGCACCTGAATTGAGATATATTTTCAGTATATGATATACATCAGATTTTGAAGACTTAGTACAAAAAAAATAAGAAAATATCTCAATAATTATATTCATTATGTGTTTAAATTACAGTATTTTGGATATATCAGGTTAAAACTTATAAATTAATTTCATGTTTCCTTTTACTTTCTTCATTAGTTACTAAATAATATCTCACAAAATTACATATGTGCTAACATTACATTTCTATTGGACAGGAAAATCCTCTTTCCATTCCCCTCAGCCCACAATCCCAGGGAATTACTCCTCCTCTTATCTTTGCTCCAGAGGTAAAAGGCATTTCTTTCCCATTTCCACAATCAAGAATGAAATAGAAGGGGTGCCTGGGTGGCTCAGTCAGTTGAGCATCTGACTTTGGCTCACGTCATGATCTGACCGCTTGTGGGTTGGAGCCCCGCGTAAAGCTCTGTGTTGACAGCTCAGAGCCTGGATCCTGCTTCAGATTCTGCGTCTCTGTCTCTCTCTATGAGTTCATGACCTGAGCCGAAATCAAGAGTCAGATGCTCAATCAACTGAGTCACCCAGGTGCCCCTAAATGTTTTCATTTAAATGAACCACTTTCCTTGTACCATTTGCAATTAACCACGCCCCCCCCCAACTCCCACCCCAGCCTACTCTCACCCCTTACAACCACTGAATGGATTTTACCTTCTAAAGATTTGGGTTTTTTTGATGAGGAAAAAAGTTTGTAAATCCCAGATATCTGTTTCCACTGAGTTTTTGCAAATTCCTAGTTAGAATTACCTCCTTTATCTGATCTGTAATTTCCATCAGAAACTGTTCCTCCGACTGACTTCCTTGACCCTGTCTCATGGCAGGGGTATGTTTGCTTTGAACTGACACATCCATTAAAGAATCACACATATAATAAGACCTTATAATCACTTAGATGTTAGAAAAAAGATATCTAAGCTTGTCAGAGACTTCTGTCAGTTCAGGAATAAAAGTGAAGTGCAACTAATTTTGACTTTTGAAGGAGCTTTCTGCCTTCTAATTCTCAGCTGTATTAATTAAATGAGGGATTATTGGGGCGCCTGGGTGGCTCGGTCGGTTAAGCATCCGACTTCGGCTCAGGTCATGATCTCACAGTCTGTGAGTTCGAGTCCCACGTCAGGCTCTGCGCTGACAGCTCAGAGCCTGGAGCCTGTTTCAGATTCTGTGCCTCCCTCTCTCTCTGCCCCTCCCCTGTTCATGCTCTGTCTTTCTCTGTCTCAAAAATAAATAAACGTTTAAAAAATAAATAAATAAATGAGGAATTATTATAGTAGTTAAAATCAACCATGAAGCATAGGAGGAGGTGGTAAAGAGCAAATAGTTTTCTTTTCCTTTTTCTTTTTGCATTTGCCATACTCTCTCCCTTCTACACCACACAGAGGACCACTTAGGAACAAAAACAATCATCTTTAGACAGAAGTTATTCCTAAAAAAGTTCTGACATGTTAAATTTGTAATGCTCATTAGAAATTCTAACGGCAATGTTGAGCCAACAGTTGAATACATGATTCTGGAGTTTGCAGCAGAAGTTCAGACGAGAGATCAATTTAAAATTGACAGTGTAGGGTCACCTGGGTGGCCCAGTCAGTTAAGTGTCTGACTTTGGCTCAGGTCATGATCTCAAAGTTTCTGAGTTTGAGCCCTGCATCAGGCACCGTGGAGCCTGCTTGGGATTCTCTCTCTCTCTCTCTCTCTCTCTCTCTCTCTCTCTCTCTCTCTCTCCATCTCTCTCTCCACCCCTCCCTCTCTTTCTCTCTCAACATAAATAAACTTAAAAAAAAAATTGACAGTGTATAGATGGAATTTAAAGCCATGATATCAGATGAAATCATGTAGGGAGTGAACGATGAATATGATAAGAAAAAGGACAAATGATTAATGCATTCAGTGTAGAACGCTGTTATAAGCACTTTACATATATATTCAGTCTTTACAACCACTGTAGTAGGTAGCTACTTTCATGATCCTTAATTTATAAATGAGGAAACTGAATCTCGGAGAAATTATTTTCTTTTGATCAAACGGTCAGCAAGTGGTAGAGCTGGGATTGAAAGCCAGGCAGAGAGGAAGTAAACACTGAATGTTAGAATCTTGGGACACTCCAATTTTAAGCATTCAGGGAGATAAAGAACCAGCAAAGGAGATGAGGAGGAGGTTCCAGTGGGTAGGAAGAGAAGCTCTTTTCAAGAGCCCAGAGGATAAAATGGAGAAAATGCTCAGTGGCATCCAATGCTGCTGGCAAGTCAAAGAAGATGAGAACCAAACATTAACCTTTGCATTTAACAAAGTGGCTCTAATTAATGACTTTGACAAAGGTTATTTTGAAGCAGTGGTGGAGTTAAAGCTCAGAGTCAGTCCAAGAGAGGATAAAAGAGGCATTTAAGTTCAACTCTGGAGTTCAGCACAGATAACATCCCATTCCCAGTCATAGATATTCACATATAGATATGAATTAAAGCAGCAGCGAAGATTTGTTGTACAGACAAAATAGAGATTTGATTGGGAGCTTAGTGAGGAAAAGATACGGGAAATTTTTATAGCTATTTTCAAGGAGAACAAACTTGATTTCCTTTCTCTTGGCATTAAGTCTTGATCTTTCCTTCATTTAAAAAATTTCCAAGGGGTTGGCTCAGTCGGTTAAGTGTCTCATTCTTGATTTCCGCTCAGGTCAAGATCTCATGGTTCGTGGGTTTGAGCCTCATATGGGGCTCTGTGCTGACGATGCAGAGCCTGTTTGGGATTTCTCTATCCCTCCCTCTCTCTCAAAATAAATAAATTAAAATAAATTTTTTCAAAGCTCCGAATTTGTCTACCTCCTCTCTTCAAAATAAAATTTTTCCAGGACCATGTTTTATGTGTCTACTCATCCCCAGCCTGGCACAGAACCATCCAAGTAAGGTACAAATGAAAGTGTGATAAATGACTCACATCCTAAATACTGAATATCTTACCCTGACGTTATGGTTGATACTTGTTGTTCCCATAATAAGCCCATACTTTTCTTTGCGTACTTCACCTATTTAAATTGATAAACGTTTTTTACTCATCTTTTTAAAGTCATGTACAAGACCTTGGTTTTTCTATTATTGAAGGTATTTTCATAATAGTTTATTCTCTATTCCTTTCTTTGTCACCCATCATTACATAGTATGAGACTTTACCTTTGAGTCCACAGAACACTTTATTTTCATTTACCATACTTTCCTAATGTATTTTATCTATATGGGATTGTCTTGTCCCTCTCCCAAGCTGCCTGTTAATTCCTCCCGGATGAGAACTGTCACATTTTAATTCCTTACAGTACAGCAAGTATCAGCATATATTTTTTGAATTAATGTGTGAATAGTAAAGCTATTTGAGTTGAATGATACTGACCTGTACTAAATAATACTGCCGCTAACCTTAGACAGTGGGACCTCTCATTCCGCATGGCAACAACTGCATAATGCTTTTAGCTTAGAGACATAATTTTTTTAGCTAGATGAAAGGTGAAGAAACACATCAAAATAATAACTAAACACAAGGAAATTCAAAAACTTCAGGGCTTGTTGGTTTGCTTTCTTTAACTTTTTAAATATTTATTTTTGAGAGAGAACAGAGAGAGTGTGCATGCAAATTCATGGGGTGGCAGGGAGGGGCAGAGAGAGAGAGGGAGATACAGAATCCAAAGCAGGCTCCAGGCTCCAAGCTGTCAGCACAGAACCTGACGTGGGGCTCCAATCCACAGACCATGAGATCATGACCTGAGCTGAAGTCAGATGCTTAACCAACTGAGCCACCCAGGCACCCCTGTTGGTTTGCTTTTTTTTGGCTATTTTATACTTTTTAAATATATGTAGTTAATAATGAACTCACCTACTAATTGCTTATTTCATAACATACATGAATCAATGAGTATTCTTTTAGTTTACATATTTCTGATCTCTGGTTCATACAATTATAGAGATTAGGCTGCTAACTCAGTTATGGAAACAGCTTTAACTAGTGCCTAGAGGTAAGAAAACCAGAGGGATATTGATTATAACCTTTAGTTAAGGATTTCCCATATAATGGTGAATGGTAGAATCTTGAAAACTGAGATTTCAGATCTGTTGCAAATGTCTGAAATGAAATATTAACATATTTCCTCAAGACTTTAATGAAATAAAATAGTATAACATTATATTATATAAACATATAATAGAGGCTGTTGGCAGATGCCAAAATAAGGAAGGCAGAAGGGTATTTGCTGCCGTTACTTTCCACTGTACACTTGACTTTACAGTTTGCCTTTTACTACTTCACCCAAAATACTTAGTTACAAATTTGCCAGAGTGATTCGGTGGGTGAACTTCCCTATGACAAGAATGAATGACTCTTTTGAGGTTTTAAACCACAGATTACCCATTTCATTCTTTTTTAAGGATGAATACTATATTTATATTCTAACCCCCTAAGCCATCCATGTTACATTCCATATACAGAGGCTACCAGAATTTTAAATCTAAAACCAAACAAACAAAACCCGGAAACAAGAAACATATTACAGATGAGAAAATTTAGGCCCAGGAATCTTGTCATGTATCCCAGAAGTAGTTATCATCAAATCACAGAACTAGTTATCATCAAAACTACAACTCAAATAGAATCACCTTACCTCCACTTTCTATACCTTTTCTTCTTCTTCTTCTTCTTCTTCTTCTTCTTCTTCTTCTTCTTCTTCTTCTTCACACAAGGATAGTAATTTGAATGATTTGGGGATTCTGGGAATGTAATATTTAGCAGAGAATACATTTTTTTTTTTTATCTGCCATTGGGTCCACCCTCTTTTAAAACGAAAATACCTTTAGGAAGCAAAAATAATATTTGGAAAGCACTTTAGAAAGGTATTTCCCCATATTTTGAGATCAGTAGCTGCTCTCTCACACAGATAGTGATCGCCATTCTATTAGGGTGGGGTCCTGTGACAGAGGAGTCCAAGCAGCTGGTGAAGCAAGGCTAGGTAGCTGGAGGGTTCATTTGGGCGGTGGTGTTTTGTAAACCTGCTTGGGGCCAGGCAATTGGAAGATATGGGTAAAGAGTGACTATCTTCCTAAGGGGACATTTCTCTGAACAGGTAGATCAGTGGTTCTTAACTGCAGGTGATTTTGCCACCAGGGGACCTTTGGCAACGTCTAGAGACATTTTGCTGGTCAACAATGGGGGTAGTGGTACTACTGGCACCCAATAGGGAGAGACCAGGGATGCTGCTAAACATCCTACAATGCACCGAACAGCCCCCATGACAAATTAGCTGGTCCAAATTCAGTAGCGCTAAGAATGGGAAACCCTGTGCCAGAGGAAGAAGAACTCATCGAGGAGCTTAGAGGAAGCTTCTTGAATTATTATTTACTTTACGCATTTAAGAGAAAATAGGTCACATACACGCCTTTTTTTATTTCCTTTTTGGATGTAGGAGTCCTGGAGACTTTTTGTGGATTTCCTTGCACTGCATACGGGGTGGCCCAGGTAACTAAGTGCATTCACTCGAGTTTTGTGAAACAGCTGTGGCCCTTCTTCCTTTCCGTTTTTCAGAACTCGGTCCTAGCTGCTAGCTTTTTGGAGTTTTCTGCCGTAACAGAGAATTCTGTGGGACGCTACACATATCCAGGTGTTTAAGTATGTCATGGTTCTTTAAACAAATGTTAGATTGTGTGACGTGCCTCACAGAACACTGGAATTGCCTCAACGGGAATCAGATCTTCTTCAGGAGCTGACTGACGGGCAGTCAGGGAGACTAAGGTCAAGGGCTCTCCCGACTACAGCCCGCGTCGGACTAAGTCTCAGGGAAATCTCACGTCCCCACACGGCTGGGCCGGGCGGCTCAACCTCAAAGCGGTCGCCTCCCGCGGACGAGCAAAAAGCAGCTCGGGTCTCACTTAGAGGCGCGCGAGTGCGCGCGACCCACGGCTCGGGGCTGCGGGGCGGACCAACGAGTGGGCCCTCCCTCCACGCCGGCGCGGGATTGGGCGAACCGCGCCAGCCTCCCGGCCTAGCAGCGGGCGGGGCGCGCCGAGGAGGGAACTGGGATAGGCGCGCCCGCTGCGCCAGCGTCCCGGGGGCGCGTGCGCGGTCTCGCGGCGGCCGCGGGGGCCGGTCTCGCGCGGTCTCGAGGCGGAGTTGCTGGCGGCGGTGGCGGCGGTGACGGCGGCGACTGGCGGTGGGGCGCAGGCGGGGTCTAAGGATTGTGAGGTGGGGAATCGGGAGTTTCTGGGTTCTTTATCCGGTATTTTAAGTGCCGCAGGGGAGCTGTCGTTTGTGCAGTGTGTGGGAGCGGCCGGGGCGGGAGGATCGCCGGCCGCCGTGGCGCAGAGGTAAGAGGACCAGCGGCGGCTCTGTGTGGAGATCTTAATCAACAGGTCCCCGGGAGCGCGTCGGGGGAGGGGCGGCGGGGCTTGTCCCCTCCCCCACCCGCCGCTCGCACTGCCCGGGCGGGACCGGCGGCTGCTCTGCTGGCGTCTCCAGGCGGCGGGAGCCGCGGGCTGGCGGCGCAGGGCGTGAGCCCAACCTTTGTCCCCCGGGGGGAACGCTGGCAGGCCCTGCCCGCTCCCTCTGCCTTGGCGTGGGACCACCCTGGCGGGGGCTCCTGCCTGCTCGGCCCGAGACGCCGGAGGCACAGCAGGGAGTCCCCTCTTCTCTGCGCCCCCGCTCCCGAGTTCGCGACTCCTGGGACTCCCCCTAAAGCGGGAAGGGGAGATCGGCGGGGCGAACACTTTCCTTTAGAAGACGGAATGTAGTCAGCGTTCCTCTGCCTGACTCAGCTCCTGGTATTCGGCTGCTCTTTGCGTTCTTTAAACAAATAAACAGTTCCTACTTCCTTGTGTCCACTTTTAAAGAAAACCCTAATCTCGTTAATGGTTTCTGATAATTTACTTCAAGTTTGCAAGGTGAACTTTGAAGCCTGTAAATTGTTGTAACCTTCATTTAATGAAAGACGCTTTAAATAATCTTTGGTGCAAATTATGTAACTTCCTAATAATAATAACAACTCACCTTCTGTTTAGTTGATTGGCATACAGTAATGTGTACGGAATTTAGGTTTCGGTCGGAAGGTTTTTCTTGGCAGTGGCGCTAAAATTAAAATCTGATAGCTAGGTTTTTAGAAGTATGTAAGTGTGTGTTTTATCTCCGTGCTTGTTTAGAATTGTAAGAATTTAGGTTTGGAAAGCCCATAGAACAGGACTTTTGAAATACTGATTTTCCTGACGAGGTAAAAGGTGTTAATATTTCTGATTTTTAAAAAAGTAATCTCATGCTTTAATAATAGTATCCTAATTATGCCTTTGGAATATACCAGAAGTTAATAACCTATTAAATTCTGCAGTAGGAGCAAATGACATGTGGTTATTGGTGTCTTTGATGTTTAAATATTGGTGGTAATGAAATTGTTAAGTAAGCTTTTTTTGAATTATGAACTACTGTGTGTGTGCGTGTGTGGTTTTTTTTTTTTTTTTTCACTAGTTCCCTGTGGACATGGCATAATAAACTTTAAAAGGCTCTTTAAACTATTGTAGTAGGCTGAAGCTATTAAATTATAATGTAAGGTCTTTATAGATGAACAGGCAAAAATACGAAAAGCAATTCATTATTTTATCTTTTTTAAAAAAATAATTTTTATCATGTATCTAAATGACTTTTGGTAGACAGACCTGAACTTGACAAGTAAAGGTGGACTCATTAATAATATTAACTTGATTTAGAATATTAAAATGGGAGAATTTTACCTGAGGGTGACCCAAGTCAGTATGGTGGGTTTTGCGGTTTATATGCTCTTTCTAAATTATGATCTGGATTAAAAAGTTCATCACAAACCAGGAAATTTGGTCCATTTTATGTATCAATATACTAAGATGTTCTGTTTCTCTGATAGTTTCTGATTTCAGGGTGTCTGAGAAAAAATAGTTTCTCAACATAGATTCTTTATAATTCTTGATTATATATTTATTGAATCATAGAATTCTTGAGTTGGAAATAATCTTAGTGTTGTATAGCTTAACGTCTTCATTTTCTAGGAAAAGGAAAGTGAGGTTTATAGAGTTAAGGAGTCCATAGTTTGACTGCTTATTAGTGGCAAAGTTGAGACTAAATGCTGAATACTTGTCTCCAGATTCCAAGTACAGTGCTCTTTTCACTATATACTATTGTTAGATAAACAAACCAGTAAACTATTCTTCTCAAAATCATATATGTAGCTAGCACGATTGAATCTTCCTGCATTTCTTTTCTTTTTTTAAATAACCACTGAATGCAATTACTTCACTGCTTTCAGTTTTTCAATTATTTTGTTTTCAGATTTTCAGTATTTTAAACAATGTTTAGTGAATATCTTTGTGCATGTTCCCTCAAGCACATGTGTGAGGGTTTCCCTAGAAAGTATACCTACCTGTAGGTGGAATTGCTGGGCCATAGGTTGATGCGCATTTTCAGCTTTGCTAGCTGCTATCACATTATCCTCTAAAGTTGTAACAATTTGCATTACTGCCAACAGTATACACGTCATCCTTGTCCGCACTTGGAATTGTTAGGTGGCATGGTCAGATAATTAATTTTATGCCAATCTGATAAATGATGTTTTGTTTTCTTTGTTTTAAAAAGATTTTAACTTTATTTTTAATTTACATGAAATGAAATTAATGCTTTTTCTTGGACAATTGTTTTGACAAATGCATAGAGCTGTGTGACTACCAAAATCGGGTACAGATCCAGCACCCAAAATTCCCTTAAGCTGCTCTTCTGTAATCAACCCTTCTTTCACCTGTAACCCTTGGCAATTAATGACCTGTTGCCTTCCCCTGGAGTGTGTCTTTTCTAGACTATCATATAAACGGAATCAATTAGTATTTATTTAGCCT
Organism: Panthera tigris; assembly: GCF_018350195.1. Taxonomy (NCBI): domain Eukaryota; kingdom Metazoa; phylum Chordata; class Mammalia; order Carnivora; family Felidae; genus Panthera; species Panthera tigris. The sequence goes on from NC_056665.1 coordinate 112,586,342, forward strand.
TTTGAGTCTTGTTTCTTTCATTTAGCATAATACAGTTGGATATTCATTCGTGTTGTGAGGCTATCAGCAGTTCCTTCTGTTTTACTGCTGAATGTAGTATTCCATTGTATGGATTTACCACAGTTAGCTTATTTGCCAGTTGAAGGATATTTGAGTTAGTTTTTTAAATTAAAAAGATTTTTTTAACCATGAAAAAGCTGCTATAAATCTCTAGGAACAGTTTTTGTGTGAACATAAGTCTTCCTTTCTGGGTCATATGGTAAGTGTGTGTTTAAACTTAAAAACCGGTGTGTGGTAGGCAGAATAATGGCCCACAAAGATAGCTTAATCCCTAGAACCTGTGAATAAATTAGGTTACGTGGTAAAGGCAAAATAAAGTTGCAGTGGAATTAAGGTTGCTAATCAGTTGACTTTAAAATAGGGAGGTTATCCTGGATTGTCTAGGTAGATCCGATGTATCATGAAAGTGCTTTTTAAAAGGGAAAGAGAGAAGCAGTATAGTAAGAAAAAAAAAAGATGTAAAACAGAAGCAGCACCAGAGGGATAGATGAAGAGTTCTTGGTTTTGAGGATGGAGAGAGGAGTCAGTGATAAACTAAAGGAATGTGGTCTTTAGAAGTTGGAAAAGGCTAGGAAATGGATTAACAGAACACAGCTTTGCCAGCATTCTTGATTATAGCCCAGGGAGACCAGCTCAGATTTTTAATGAAAAGAACTGGAAAATAATAAATTTGTGTTGTTTTAAACCACTAAGTCTTTGGTAATTTGTTACACAGCATACTTTTCCAAAGAGCCTGAACCACTTTGTATTCCTACCAGCAATGTGTGAAGAATGTTCCAGTTACTTTACATCCTCATCACTATGTATGGTCAGATTTTTTACCTTTACATTGATAGGTTTGTAGCCTTATCTCATTGTGGTTTTTATTTGCATTTTCTTGTGACTAATATGTTGAACATCTTTTCATATGCTTATTTACCATCTGTGTATCTTCTGGTGAAGCAAAATCTTTTGCCCATTTTAAAATTGTATTTTCTTGGGCACATGGGTGGCTCAGTTGGTTGAGCATCTGATTTCAGCTCAGGTTGTGATCTCTCAGTTCGTGAGTTCCAGCCCCACATCGGGCTCACTGTTGTCAGCCCGTCAACGCAGAGCCGGCTTCAGATCCTCTGTTCCCCTCTGGCCCTATCCTGATTGCACTGCCCCCAAATTGGATTTTCTTAATGATGAGTTTTGAGTTTTTCATGGTCCTTTGTCAAACAGGTGATTTGCAGTGATTTTCTGCCAGTTTGTGGCTTGCCTTTTCCATTCTCATAACCGTGCTTTTTGAAAACAGGTTTTACATTTTGATGAAGTGCAAAGTATCAGTATTTGTGTGTGTGTATGTGTATCTCCTGGCATTGTATATAAGCACTCTGTCTAACCCAATGTCACAAAGGTTTTTCCTGTTTACAAGTTTTATAGTTTTATGTATATTAAATTTAGATCTGTTTTCCTTTTTGAGTTAATTTTTACATAAAGAGAATTTAGGGTTGAGTTTCATTTATTTGTCCAGTTGTTCCATGACCATTTGTTGAAAAGACTATATCCTTTCTCCATTGAATTGCCTTTGTCTCTTGGTCAAAAAACATTTGACTACATTTTTATGGGCCTATTTCTAGACTCTTGTGTTTCATTGATCTGTTTGTCTATCCTTTACCAATATCACAATGTCTTGATTACTATAGTTTTAAAACAAATCTTGAAATCAGGTAATGTGAGTTCTTCCATATTTATTCATTTTTAAAAATTGTTTTAGTTATTTTAGTTCTTTTGCCTTTCCATATAAATGTTAGGATCCTCTTGTTAATATCCACACACAAAAAAATGCTAGGATTTTGATTGGGATTGTGTTTTATAGATAAACAAGGATGATTGATATCTTAACAAAATTGAGTTTTTCCAGTAAGAACATAGTATTTTTCTCCATTTACCTAGGTCTTCCTTTCATATATGTTTTGTAGTTTTCAACATATAAATCCTGTAGGTACTTGATTAAATCTATACTTAAGTATTTCAATTTTTTGGTCCTGTTATAAATGATTTTTTAAAAAAGCATGGGTTCTAATTGACCATTGCTAGTATATAGAAATATAATAGATTTTTTTTGTATTGACTTTGTACCCTCAGTTTTTACCAGACTCGTTCATTAGTTCTAGGGGTGTTTGTTTGTTTTTTGGTGGATTTCCTGGGGTTTTCTAAGTAGACAGTCATGTCATCTGTGAATAAAGAACTGTTTCTTTCTAATCTGATGCCTTTTCTTTTTTTGATTTATTGCACTTACTGCACATCTCACATTCTAATGAGATGTTTGAATAGGAGTGATGAAAGGAAACATCTTTGCTTTGTTTACAGTCTTAAAGGGAGATCATTCAGTCTTTCACCTTTAAATATGATGTTAGCTGTAGATAATTTCATAGATTCTCTAAATCAAGTTAAGGAAATTTTCCCTGAGGTTGCCTGGGGTTTTTTCATGAGTAGATGTTGAATTTTGTCAAATGCCTTTTCTGTATCTGTTGAGGTAATCATGTGGGTATCTTTTCTGAAATCTGTTAATATGGTGACTTACACTAAGCAATTTTCAAATGTTGAACTAGCCTTGCATATTTCTAGGAAAGCTCTGGAGTTGTTTCAAATAAAAGTAATTTTGGGTTATTTTTCTTTGACTTGTATACATTAGCATTTATTCTTAACAATGAAGAAGGAAACTGAATATAAGATTTTGTGAGAGGGGTGCCTGGGTGGCTCAGTCGAGTGTCGGACTTCGGCTCAGGTCATGATCTCGCGGTCTGTGAGTTCAAGCCCCATGTCGGGCTCTGTGCTGACAGCTCAGAGCCTGGAGCCTGCTTCAGATTCTGTGTCTCCCTCTCTCTCTGCCCTTCCCCCGCTCATGCTCTGTCTCTCTGTCAAAAATAAATAAACATTAAAAAAAATTTTTTTTTAATTTTGTGAGTGAAGTGTTGTTGTTTTTTTTAAACGTATATTTATTTTTGGGAGAGCAAGACAGAGACAGTGCGAGCAGGGATGGGGCAGAGAGAGAGGGAGACACAGAATCTGAAGCAGGCTCTGGGCTCTGGAGCTCTAACCCATGAACCATGAGATCATGACCTGAGCTGAAGTTGGACGCTTAACCAGTTGAGCCACACAGGTGCCCTGCGAGTAAAGTGTTTATAAAGGCAGAGGAGTCAAGATATTCTTTAATAGTTATGTATATTTTACATGTTGGTAGGACTTAAGTTTTCTTGGTCTATACTGGAGTTTGTACACTGTAGTTTACCACTGCAGGACTCTTGTCTAAAATTACTAAATGAAGGAAGAAAATATTATTTGTATCATTGTAATCAAATACTTCTCATGCTAATTTAGGAAAGCTGTTTAAATTTATTTGAATGCTGAAGTAAATTTGGAATGAAGATGAAATTATTTAATTAGAAGATTTTTACTTGGAATAAAAGCAATGGGAATTTTGATTTTTTTTTTTTAATGTTTGTTTATTTTTGAGAGACAGAGCGTGTGAGCAGGGAAAGGACAGAGAGAGGGAGACACAGAATCTGAAGTAGGCTCCAGTCTCTGAGCTGTCAGCACAGAGCCTGATGCGGGCTCAAACTCATGATCCATTAGATCATGACCTAAGCTGAAGTCAGATGCTCAACCGACTGAGCCACCCAGGCACCCCAAAAGCAATGGGAATTTTAAAAAACAACAAAAACCCAGCCTCTTTCCTCACATCAGAAAATCAACCACAGACCTTTGAGAAATCACATAAATGTTTGTCTTAGTGTAGAATGAATTTAGTGATGTATTAAATCAAAAATATGAAGTGAAATATAAGTTACCTGTAAGAAAAAGGCTCTTTTTTGCTGTACTGAAGATGTTCCTTCATGCAGATTTTGGGACATGGTAAAAAGATGCATGTTCATTTTAACATTTGGAATTGTGAAGTTTTTCCTCCATCAGTTCAAACTAAACCTTCATTATGAAAATAAAGTTTCAGTAATTTCATAATCAAGCTGTTTAGTTTCAACATTTTTATAAGTTTGGGCTTATATGATTTAATCATAAAATTCAAGCATTGTGGCCTCTGTCTCATATAATTTTAAAGTTTTCTTTTTAGTTTACTAGTTGTCCCAAGACCCTGAACATTGAAGTTTTGAGGCCTCTGAGGTTCTTGGCAATTTTGATCCTCTAAGGCAAGGGTTGACAACTTTCTGTAAAGGGCCAAGATAGTAAATACTTAAGCTTTGGGGGCCATATCATTTCTATTGCAAGTACTCAACTCTGCTGTTACAGTGTAAAGGCAGCCAAAGAAGTGAATGTTCCAGTAAAACTTTATTTATAAAAACAGGGTTTGCCTGACTTGACCTGTGGTTTTAGTTTGCCTACTTTTGTTTTGGGCAAAAAGTCAGCAGGAGAAATGAAAATAATTGTAGTAATGTAGTTGTAAGAGCATTAGGATGAGCTTAGTTGGGAAATTAGTCCATGCTGTAATTCCCAGCCAGGCTCTCACTTTCCTCGTCTGTAACATGTAGCTGCCTCAGAAAATGATTAAAAAGATTAAAATAAGGTATTGAAGGCCCTGAGCAAAATATTTTGACAGGTGGTAGATACTTAGTATTTGCCTCTCCTCCTCCAATTTTGTTGCTGTGTAATGCTTTGTGATCAACAGATATTAAATAATTAAGGAGATTCAGGTTTTTTACAGCTTGTAGTATACCTAAAGTTATTCCAAATATTAGAAATTATTAGAATAAGGATTAGAAATAATTGTGTTTATGTTTATAGCTAAATTGCTTTGAATTATGTTTTTTTTTTTTAATGTTTATTTTTGAGAGAGAGCACGAGCGGGGGGGGGGGCAGGGAGAGAGGGAGAAAGAGGATCCGAAGCGGGCTCTGTGTTGACAGCAGAGAGCCTGACATGGGACTTGAAACACGAACTGTGAGATCATGACCTGAGCCAAGGTAGGATGCTCAAACTGACTGAACCACCCAGGTGGTCCGACATTAGATTGTTTTAAGAGAACTTATTAGTTGTTCAAAATTGGAAGCAGGATCATGGAATTAACTCAATAGTATGCAAGTGACTTTAAGGATTGAGTTTATAATGTTTAAGAATTACAAATTTATTTAAATATATCATAGTTTATTTAACCATATTACTTTATTGTTGGTGGACCTATGAGTTGTTTCTAGTTTTTGGTTGCTATGAATAATATGAGTGTTCTGTACGTTCATCATGGTGTATATAAGTACATGTGTTTCTCTAGGGCTGTGCTCTCCAGTATCCAGTATGGCAGTCACTAGCCGCATGTGACTAAATGTAAATTGACTGAAATTAAAAATTCAGTTCCTCTGTTGCAGGAGCAACATTTCAAGTGCTCAGTAGCCATATATGGCCAGTGGCTATGTTATTATTTGCACAGTGTAGATGTAGAATTTTTCCATTATTATAGAAAGTTCTATTGGACAATGATGTTCCCAAGTATATAATTAGGAATGAAATTATTGGATGATAAGGTATAGATGTTGTCAGTTTATTAGATAATGCCAAACTTTTTCAGTGTGATTCATTTTGTTAATACATACTTCTAGCAGCAAACTATTGAGTTTCCTTAAATTGCCTTACTGAAATTGTATAAATTCCACTTTATTAATACTGGACATGTAAATTTAACTATTATTAATGTTTTATGAATCCGATGGTTCTTTGGACCCTTCACCTGTAACACACACACACTATTGGGCGTAGAGTATTAGGGGATTCATGGAAATTAGGTCGTGACCCCAGATTCAAACCTCTAACTCACGTGATTCATCTAAGGACTATATAGATATCCTACAGATATTTTTCAAAAAAATTTTTTTTCCTTTCTAAGTTTATTTATTTATTGGGGGCAGACAGAGAATCCCAAACAGGCTCACTGTTGTAAGTGCAGAGCCTGACATGGGCTCAATTTTACAAACCTTGAGATCATGACCTGAGCCAAAATCAAGAGTCTGATGCTTAACTGACTGAGCCAGTCGCCCCTACAGATGTTTTTCAGAATAATGATTCAGTTTAAAAGTAATCAACAGATACTTAAGAGTTTATGAAAGGAAATTTGATAATTCTTTGTAGGTATCTGGAAGGGACAGTGTTCCTTTTATACCTTACCATTTGGACATAATACCTTATCCTTTTACACTTAAACTTTATAGTAAAAGTAGTAATTCATTTGGCTAAATCACAGTACTTTTTGCTTTCCCCTAACTCTTACCTAGAACAGTATCTCTTGCCCCATCTCTTAATGTGTTATATAGTATGTATATCCTTTGTGTATATTTTAAGTATTAACAGCTACATTGTAAGGTTTTTATTAGTATTCTCCCTTTTACAAATGAGGAAACAGAGGCTCAGAGAGATTAACTGTCTTATCCAAAGTCTTATTGTGAGTGATAGCAAGGATTTGAATTCAGTTTATTTGACTCCAGAGACCTTGGATTTTTCTACTTTGCCTGTATTTTAGTCTGCCTTAAGAGTTATTTTAACAGTGTCTTTTTGGTATGATGAAAATCTTTTTGAGGAATGCCATGTTTGATTTAGTGTTTGAATGTACTTGAATTAAAGTGAAGAACCGTGAAACTGTAAATTGTAAGCTCCTTAAGGATTAGGAGCTATTGTCTTTATCTTGATATCTCACTGCTTAATATGGCCCATAGTAGATGCATGTTACCAGTTGGCACTTTTATTATTTGTTTAAATTTTAGCCTTGCTTGTGAGTTTAGTAAATATCAGAGACTGTTCTAACCTAGTCACCCCCTGGAACTTGATAGAATTTGAGATTCAAAACGCAATTCCGTATATCCTGTGTTGGCCATAAATGTATTTAATGGCGGTGTCTAACTTTCACATAGTCTTGATTAACTTTCTATAAAGATATAAACAGATAAATTTGCTAATGGCTTTTTCTTGCTTTTCCAAGGGCCTTTACTGTGTAAAGGCATTACAGTGTAGTTACAGTCCTTGCATAGATTAAGTACTCAGGCTATAGAGTCAGAGTTATGCTGCGATACCTTCTTGTCTTGTGTGTGACTCTGGGTATGTTAACTTATCAAAGTCTGACTCCTTATTTGCAGAATGGAATTGTATCAGTGCCCAATTCAGAGGGTGGTAGGGGAGGACAAACCTTTTTCTATCCTCTTAGGTTCACTGTGACAAAAGACAGATTAACAGGAAAAGTGGCTTATTACTAACTGTGCATATGGAGATCCTCATAGAAAAGAATTGAAGTCCCAAAGAAACAGTGAGGCTGAGCAATAAATTGTGGAAAAGTGACAAGACAGAGGAAAAGAGGTTTAGGCCTTTAAGGAATATAAATTGTGGGAAGGTAAGTATGTGGGGAAAACTAATGGAAGATAAAGTTTATTTTAGTAAGGTTTGTTATACAGATTAAAGTTGGTGCCTTCTCCATTGATGAGAGTAACTTCCCAGGATTGAGTCCTCTTCCTTGTACCTTTACAAAGGGAAGTTTCTGCCTGCTTTTTATTTTTATTTTTAAACGTTTATTTATTTTTGAGACAGAGACAGAGCATGAACAGGGGAGGGGCAGAGAGAGAGGGAGACACAGAATCTGAAGCAGGCTCCAGGCTCTGAGCTGTCAGCACAGAGCCCGACGCGGGGCTCGAACTCACGGACTGTGAGATCATGACCTGAGCCGAAGTTGGACGCTTAACCGACCGAGGCACCCAGGCACCCAGGCACCCCTCTGCCTGCTTTTTAACCAGATAAGGGGAGGGCATTGAATTTTTTTCCCCCGTGTGTACTGTCTTTTTTTTTCCTTTTTTTTTTTTTTTTTTTTTTTTTTTAAAGAGAACTGGCACAGAGGAGCTGGGGAGAGGGGCTGAGAGAGACTCTTAAGCAGCTCCACACCCAGCATAGAGCCTGTGGGCTTGATCTCACAACCAAGAGATCTTGACCTGAGCCAAAATCAAGAGTCTGACACTTAACCAACTGAGCCACCCAAGCACCCCAATTTTTTGTGTTTTTTGAGAAAGCGTGTGAGTGGGGGAGGGGCAGAGGGAGAGGAAGAGAGAACTTTTTTGTTTGTTTGTTTATTTATTTACTTAGAGAGAGAGAGAGAGAGAATGGGAGAGGAGCAGAGAGGAGAGAGAGAGTCCCAGGCAGGCTCTACACTGACAGTGTAGAGCCCAAAGTGGGGCTCAAACTCAAGAACTGTGAGATCATGACCTGAGCCGAATTCCAGAGTCGGCTGCTTAACTGACTGAGCCACCCAGGGGCCAATTAATTTAAATTTTGTTAACATATAGTGCGATATTGGTTTCAGGAATAGAATTCAGTGATTCATCACTTACATACAACACCCAATGCTCATCACAACAAGTGCTGTCCTTAGTACCCATCTAGCCCATCTCCCACCCACTTTCCCTCCATCAACCCATGGTGCTCTATCATTAAAAGTCTCTTGTGGTTTGTTTCTCTCTGTTTTCTTCCCCCTTTCCCATATGTTGATTTGTTGTTTCTTAAATTTCGCATGAGTGAGATCATATGGTATTTGTCTTTCTCTGATTGACTTAGTTCACTTAGCATAATACATTCTAGCTCCATCTACGTCATTGAAAATGGCAAGATTTCATTCTTTTTGATGGCTGAGTAATATCCATTGTGTATATATTCCACATTATCTCTTCATCAGTTGATGTATATTTGGGCTCTGTCTATAGTTTGGCTATTGTTGATAATGCTGTTATAAATATTGGGGTGCATGTACCCCTTTGAGTCTGTATTTTTGTATCCTTTGAGTAAATACCTAATAGTGGAATTGCTGGATTAAAGGGTAGTTCTATTTTTAGCTTTTTGAGGAACCTCCATACTGTTCTCCGGAGTGGCCACACCAGTTTACATTCCTACCAACAGTGCAAGATTGTTCCCCTTTCTCTGCATCCTTGCCAGCACCTGTTGTTTCTCGTGTTGTTAATTTTAGCCATTCTGACAGGTGTGAGGTGGTATCTCATCATGGTTTTAATTTGTATTTCCCTGATGATGAATGATGTTGAGCGTCTTTTCATATGTCTGTTAGCCATCTGTATTCTTTGGAAAAGTGTTCATGTCTTTTGCCTATTCATTGGATTATTATTTTGGGGGGGGGAGTAATTGAGTTAAGTTCTTTATAGATTTTGCATACTAACTCTTGACCAGGTATGTTATTTGCAAATGTCTTCTCCCATTCTGTAGGCTGCCTTTTAGTTTTGTTGATTGTTTCCTTCACTATCAGAAGCTTTTTTTTTTTTTTTTTTTTAATTTACATCCAAATTAGCCTATAGTGCAACAGTGATTTCAGGAGTAGATTCCTTAATGCCCCTTTAGCCCATCCCCCCCCCACAACCCCTCCAGTAACCCTCTGTTTGTTCTCCATATTTAAGAGTCTCTTATGTTTTGTCCTCCTCCCTGTTTTTATATTATTTTTATTTCTCTTCCCTTATGTTCATCTGTTTTGTCTCTTAAAGTCCTCATATGAGTGAAGTTATGATATTTGTCTTTCTCTAATTTCGCTTAGCATAATACCCTCCAGTTACATCCATGCAGTTGCAAATGGCAAGATTTCATTCTTTTTGATTGCCGAGTAATACTCCATTGTATATATATGTACATGTACCACATCTTCTTTATCTATTCATCCATTGATGGACATTTGGGCTCTTTCCATACCTTGGCTATTGTTGATAGTACTGCTATAAACATCGGAGTGCATATGTCCCTTCGAAACAACACACCTGTATCCATTGGATAAATACCTAGTAGTGCACTTGTTGGGTTGTAGGGTAGTTCTATTTTTAATTTTTTGAGGAACCTCCACACTGTTTTCCATAGTGGCTGCACTAGCTTGCATTCCTAGCAGCAATGCAAAAGAGATCTTCTTTCTCTGCATCCTCCACAACATCTGTTATTGCCTGAGTTGTTAATGTTAGCCATTCTGACAGGTGTGGGGTGGTATCTCATTGTGGTTTTGATTTGTATTTCCCTGATGATGAGTGATGTTGAGCATTTTTTCATGTGTCGGCCATCTGGATGTCTTCTTTGGAGAAGTGTCTATTCGTGTCTTTTGCCCATTTCTTCACTGGGTTATTTGTTTTTTGGGTGTTGAGTTTGGTAAGTTCTTTATAGATTTTGGATACTAACGCTTTATCTGATATGTCCTTTTCAAATATCTTCTCCCATTGTGTCAATTGCCTTTTAGCTTTGCTGATTGTTTCCTTCGCTGTGCAGAAGCTTTTTATTTTGATTAGGTCCCAGTAGTTCATTTTTGCATTTGTTTCCCTTGCGTCCAGAGATGTGTTAAGTAAGAAGTTGCTACGGCCAAGATCAGAGAGGTTTTTGCCTGCTTTCTCAAGGATTTTAATGGCTTCCTGTCTTACATTTAGGTCTTTCATCCATTTTGAGTTTATTTTTGTGTATGGTGTAAGAAAGTGGTCCAGGTTCTTTCTTCTGCATGTCGCTGTCCAGTTTTCCCAGCACTAACTTGCTGAAGAGACTGCCTTTTATTCCATTGGATAGTCTTTCCTGATTTGTCAAAGATTAGTTGGCCATACATTTGTGGGTCCATTTCTGGGTTCTCTATTCTGTTCCATCGATCTGAGTGTCTGTTTTTGTGCCAGTAGCATACTGTCTTGGTATTACAGCTTTGTAGTGTAGCTTGAAGTCCGGGATTGTGATGCCTCCTGCTTTGGTTTTATTTTTCAAGATTGCTTTGGCTGTTCGGGGTCTTTTCTGGTTCCATACAAATTTTAGGATTGTTTGTTCTAGCTCTGTGAAGAATGCTGGCGTTATTTTGATAGGGATTGCATTGAATATGTAGATTGCTTTGGGTAGTATCGACATTTTAACAATATTTGTTCTTCCTGTCCAGGAGCATGGAATCTTTTTCCATTTTTTTGTGTCTTCTTCAATTTCTTTCATAAGCTTTCTATAGTTTTCAGTGTATAGATTTTTCGCCTCTTTGGTTGATTTTATTTCTAGGTATTTTATGTGTTTTGTTGCAATTGTAAATGGGATCGATTCCTTGATTTCTCTTTCTGTTGCTTCATTGTTGGTGAATAGGAATGCAACCGGTATCTGTGCATTGATTTTATATCCTGCAACTTTGCCTAATTCATGGATCAGTTCTAGCAGTTTTTTGGTGGATGTCAGAAGCTTTTTATCTTGATGAAGTCCCAATGGTTTGTTTGCTTTTGTTTCCCTTGCCTTCATGTCGAGTAAGAAGTTGCTCTGGCCGAGGTCAAAGAGGTTGCTGCCTGTGTTCTCCTCATCCAGGGTTTTGATGGGTTTTGATGGTTTCCTGTCTCACATCCATTTTGAATTTATTTTTGTGTATGGTAAGAAAGTGGCCCAGTTTCATTCTTCTGCATGTTGCCATCCAGTTTTCCGATACCATTTGTTGAAGAGACTGTCTTTTTTCCGTGGGGTATTCTTTCCTGCTTTGTTGAAGATTAGTTGACCATACAGTTGTGGGTCCATATCTGGGTTTTCTGTTATGTTCCATTAATCTGTTTTTGTGCCATTGCCATACTGTCTTGCTGATTATAGCTGTGTAATATAGCTTGAAATCTGGAATCAAGATGCCTCCAGTTTTGTTTTTCTGTTTCAGGATTCCTTTGACTATTTGGGGCCTTTTGTGGTTCCATACAAATTTTAGGATTGTTGGTCTCGCTCTGCAAAAAACGATGGTGCTATTTTGAAAGGAATTGCGTTAAATATGTAGATTGCTTTGGGTGGTATAGATACTTTAACAGTGTCCTTCCAGTTCATGAGCATGGAATGCTTTTCCATTTCTTTATGTTCTCTTAAACTTCTTTCATATGTATTTTATAGTTTTCAGAGTATAGATCTTTTACCTCTTTAGTTAGGTTTATTCCTAGGTATCTTATTGTTTTTGGTGCAATTGCAAATGGGATCGATTACTTGATTTCTTTTTCTGCTGCTTTGTTACTGATGGATAGCAGTGCAACAGATTTCTTCATGTTGGTTTTATATCCTGAGACTTTGCTGAATTCATGTATTAGTTCTAGCAGATTTTTGGTGGAGTCTTCTGGTTTTCTACGTGGAGTATCATGTCGTTGACAAATAGTGAAAATTTGACTTCTTCCTCGCCAATTTGGATGCCTTTTATTTTTGTTGTCTGATTGCTGAAGTTAAGACTTTCAGTACTATGTTAAATATTAATGTTGAGAGTGGACATTTTTGTCTTGTTCCTGACCATAGGGGAAAGGTTCTCTGTTTTTCCCCATTGAGGACGATATTAGCTGGGGGCCTTTCATACATGGCCTTTGTGATGTTGAGGTATGTTCCATCCATCCCTACTTTGTTGAGTGTTTTTGTCAAGAACGGATGCTGTATTTTGTCAATTGTTTTTTCTGCATCTTTTCACATGATCATATAGTTCTTATCCTTTCTTTTATTAATGTGGTGTATCACGTTGATTGATGAATGAATATTGAAACAGTTCTCCAGCCCAGGAATAAATCCCACTTGATCATGGTGAATAATTGTTTTAATGTACTGTTGAATTCAGTTTGCTAATAGCTTGTTGAGAATTTTTGCATCCATGTTCATCAGGGATATTGGCCTGTAATTCTCTTTAGTGGGGTCTTTGTCTGGTTTTGGAATTAAGGTAATGCTGGCTTTGTAGAATGAGTTTGGAAGTTTTCCTTCTATTTCTGTTTTTTGGAACAGTTTGAGAAGAATAGGTATTCTTCTTTAAATGTCTGGTAGAATTCCCCTGGGAAGCCATCTAGCCCAGAACTTTTGTTTGTTCTGAGATTTTTGATTACTAATTACGTTTCTTTGCTGGTTATGGGTCTGTTCAAAATTTCTATTTCTTCTTGTTTCAGTTTTGGTAATTTGTGAGTTTCTAGGAATTTTTCCATTTCTTCAGATTGCCCAGTTTGTTGGCATATAATTTTTCATGGTATTCTTTTATAATTGCGTGTATTTCTGTGGTGTTGGTTCTGATCTCTCCTCTTTCATTTGTGATTTTATTTATTTGTGCCTTTTCTTTTTGTTAAATCTGGCTAGGGGTTTATCAGTTTTGTTAGTTCTTTTAAAGAACCCGCTCTTAGTTTCGTTGATCTGTTCTACTGGATTTTTGTTTGTTTCTATATCATTTATTTCTGCTCTAAACTTTATTATTTCCCTTCTCCTGGCTTTAGGTCTTATTTGCTGTTCCTTTTCTGGCTTCTTTAGGTATAAGGTTAGGTTGTGTTTTGGGGACCTTTTTTACTTCTTAAGATAGGCCTGAATTGCAGTATACTTCCCTTTTAGGACTGGCTTTGCTGCATCCCAGAAGTTTTAGATTGGCATGTTTTCATTTTCATTTGCTTCTTTGTATTGTTTTATTTTTTCTTTACTTTTCTGGTTAACACATTATTCTTTAATGGGATGTTCAAAACCTTCATGTATGTGAGCTTTCCAAATTTTTCTTGTGGTTGACTTTAAGTTTCATAGTGTTGTAGTCTGAAAATATGCACGGTATGATCTCAGTCTTTTTGTACTTGTCGAGGACTGATTTGTGACTCAGTATATGATGATATGAGTATATGAGAATGTTCCATGTGCACTTGAAAAGAATGTGTATTCTGCTTTAGGATGAAATGTTATGAGCATATCTGTTAAGTCCATCTGGTCCAGTGTGTAATTCAAAGCCATTTGTTTCCTTGTTGATTTTCTGCTTAGGTGATCTGTACATTGCTGTAAGTAGGGTGTTAAAGTCCCCTATTATTTTTGTATTAGTATCAGTGAGTTTCTTTTTGTTTGTTATTAACTGATTTATATATTTGCATGCTGCCAAGTTGTGGGCATAATGTTTATAATTGTTAAATCTTCCTGATGGATAGACCCCTTAATTATAAGGCCCTTCTTCATCTCTTGTTACAGGCTTTGTTTTAAAATCTAGTTTGTCTGATATAAGTATGGCTACTCCAGCTTGCTTTTGATGTCCATTAACATGATAGATGGTTTTCCATCCTCTCACTTTCGATCTGCAGATGTCTTTTGGTCTAAAATGAGTTGCACGGTGCCTGGGTGGTTCAGTCAATTAAGCATCCGAATTCAGCTCAAGTCATGATCTCATAGTTTGTGAGTTTGAGCTCCGCATCAGGCTCTGTGCTGACAGTTTGGAAGCTGCGTGGAATTCTGTCTCTCCGCCCCTCCTCCACTGGCACGTGTGTGCTTTCTCTCTCTCTCTCAAATAAGTAAACTTGAAATAAAATGAAATAAGTCTCTTGTAGGCAGCATATAGATGGATCTTTTTTTAAAATCCATTCTGATACTGTATGGTTTTTAAAAATATTTATTTATTTTTGAGACAGAGAGTGAGAGAGAGCGCACATGTATGAGTGGGGGAGGTGCAGGCAGAGAGGGGGATACAGGATCCAAAGCGGGCTCTGAGCTGACAACAGAGAGCCTGATGCGGGCTCGAACTCAGGAACCATGAGATCATAACCTAAGCCAAAGTCAGACACTCAACCAACTGAGCTACCTGGGTGCCATCCCACCCCCGTATGTCTTTTTTTTTTTTTTGGAGCATTTAGTCCATTTACATTCAGAGTAATTATTGAAAGATACGAATTTAGTACCCTTGTGTTACCTGTACAGTTGGTGTTTCTGGTTATGTTCTCTGGTCCTTTTTAGTCTTTGTTGCTTTTGGTCTTTTTTTCTCCCCACCTCCACTCAAAGAGTCCCCTTTAAAATTTGTTGTAGCACTTGAAGAAACAAAACAAACATACATAGGGGAAGGGGAGGAAAAATAAGCCAAAAACAGCGAGGGAGGCAAACTGGAAGAGACCTTTTTTTTTTCTCCCTTGCTTGCTTGCTTGCTTGCTTATTTATTTATTTATTTATTTATTTAAATTAAAGTTAGTTAACATACAGTGTAGTATTGGTTTCAGGAATAGAACCCACTGATTCTTCACTTACATATAACGCCCAGGGAAGAGACTCTTAAGTATAGAGAACAAGCTCAGGGTTGCTGGAGGGGTGTTGGGTAGGAGGATGGGCTAAATGAGTGATGGGCATTAATGGTGGCACTTGTTGGGATGAGCACTGGATATTGTGTGTAAGTGATCAATCACCAAATTCTACTCCTAAAACCATTATTATACTATATAACTAACTTGGGTTAAAAAAAAACAAAACTTCTTGTAGGGCAACTCCTTTAGTTTTTGTCTGGGAAACTCTTTATTTGTCCTTCTATTTTGAATGACAGCCTTGCTGAATAGAGTATTCTTGGCAGCATATTTTTCACGTTCATGTTGAACATATCTTGCCACTGCTTTCTGGCCTGCCAAGTTTCTGTGGACTGTCTTCCCTTGTAGGTTAAGGACTTTTTCCCTTGCTGCTTTCAAGATTCTTTCCTTGTCTTTGTATTTTGTGAATTTAACTGATACGCCTTGGTGATGGTCGGTTTTTGTTGAATCTAATGGGAGTTCTCTGTGCTTCTTGGATTTCATGTCCATGTCCTTACTCAGATTAGGAAAGTTATCAGCTATAATTTGCTCATATAACCTTCTGCCCCTTTTTCTCTCCCTTTATCTTCTGGGACTCCTATGATACAAATAGTATTATGTTTTGATAAGTCACTGAGTTCCCTAAGTCTGCCTTCATGATCCCTGACCTGTGTTTCCCTCTTTTCAGCTTCATTATTTTCTGTAATTTTATCTTTAGTATTACTAATTTGCTCCTCTGCCTCATTCATCCTTGTTTTTATGGCTGCCATATGGGTTTGCATCTCGGTTAAACATTTTTAATTTCGGCCCAACTAGATTTTAGTTCTCTTATCTCTGTAGAAAGGGATTCTCTGGTATCTTCTATGCTTTTTCCAAGCCCAGCTAGTGTCCTTATAATCGTTGTTTTAAATTCCAGTTCAGAGATCTTACTTGTATCTTCATTGACTAAATCCCTGGCTGTCGTTTCTCCTGTGTTTTGTTTGTTTTTTTGAGGTGAATTCCTCTGTCTTGGCATTTTGGAGGAAGAAAAAAATAATAGTAATAGAATGAACTAAAAATTTAAAAATCAAATAAAGGAAGTTGTGTTTTGGTCTGCTTGTTAAGAGAAGCTTGATAGAGGGGCACCTGGGTGGTTCAGTCAGTTGAGCGTCTAACTCTTGGTTTTGGGTCGGGTCATGGTCTTGCAGTTCATGGGATAAAGCCCCATTTTGGGCACTGTGCTGACAACACAGAGCCTGTTTGGGATTCTCTTTCTCCCTCTCTCTCTGCCCTTCATTGGCTTGTGCATGCACACTCTCTCTCTGAAAATTAACATTTTTTTAAAAAGAGAAGCTTGATAGAAGAGAAAAAAATTAAGACTAATCAAATAAAATAATAGATTTTGCTTTTGTATACAAGAAACAAAAGAGAAGAAAAACAACAACAATAATTAACAAGCAAACAAATCAACCCAGATGAAGCTAGATCCAGTTTCCCCTAGAGCTGAAACTTTGCAGCAGTCTATGATCAGTTGACTAAGCTCCTCATAGGAATTTGTGCTGGTCTTCTTGGGGAGGGGCCTGCTGCTCTTGTTTTCAGGCCAACTTGCTCTAGTGAAGATGTGCCTGGAGGGCTCAGTGGGGCAGGGCTTGGTATAACAGCTCCTTTCTCCACTTGGTGGTGCTCTGTAGCTCACTGGAGTCAGTCAGTGTTGGTGGGCTAATGGTGAAAATGGCTTCACCTGTTTTCTAGTCTCCAGAGTCGGAAGTTCATCCCCTAACAGATGAGTGACCAGTCATCCCTCCCGTGTCGCCCCCACCGCCCCCAAATCAGCTTCTCGCCTTCCCCCTGTCTGTATCTGAGCTGTCCACCTACGAGGTGGTGCCTCTCTCCAGAGTTTTATCTAAGGAGTGGCTGTGTTTCAAAACCCCACACATCAGAGACCCCCACGTTTTTGACCCACTGTGATCTTCTTGGGGAGGGTCTCACTGTGCTGTGTCCAGGGCCGGCTTATCCCAGGACACACGGAGAGAGAATCCTAAGCAGACTCTATGCCCAGCATGAAGCTGGCAAGAGTCCTGACCATGAAATCATGACCTGAGCCAAAATCAAGAGTCAGTCATTCAGCCAACTCAGCCACCCAGCCACCCCTGCTGTTTCTTAATTGCCTTTAGCTCAAAAAATCCTTATGCTAAAGTGTCACATTTTGGGGTGGCATAGTGTAATACACTTCAGAGCTTTATTTTGAGGATTAACTGAGCTGCTGTATCAAGAATGAGTAGCATAGTGCCTTTATTAAGCACTTTATAAATGTTAGATAAGAGATTATAAACCTGTGACATTCACATGGAATAGCAATGAACTGCATTACATTTTAATAAATACTTTTAGTGGATCATGTGATTAACAATTGCTTAATTAATTAATTGCTTAATTTGATTAAGCAATTTTATAGGAATTGTGTGAATTGGTTGTTATAGACTGAGTTGGTGATGAAAAATTGTAATTGTGTGTTGAAGTAAAGTTCTTTTCATCTCTGAATTAATAGTGCAAATCAGTGGGGGAAATAATTGTTACCTTATATATAAACAACTCACATATGTAGTGAGGTAAGTTTTACTCAATTTTATCAGTTTCTCTTATTGACTGAAGCATTACTCTAGGGTGTTTTCCCCTAGGTTGTTTTTACTGTACACTTTTAAATAGGCATTCACAGAATTGAGTTTCATTACCACGATTTAAAGTCTTCTATTTAGATAAAGCATTTGTTTAATTTTACAAATATCAACGTGCTTGTGTTAATATTTTGTTTACTTTTTTCCTTGTGTAATGGATGCCTTTCATACCTGTCTCTTCTATTCTTTCCCATTTATACAGATTTTTCTTAGAATGCTCTTCCTCTGCAAGTAATTCTTATAGGATTTTCTGCCATTGTAGTATAGCACTTACTAAGTAACATTGCAGTTGTATAGGGTTTTGTTTATTTGCTTATCTGATTATCATACTAGATTTTAAGTTTCTTAAGGATAAGGAGACTGCCTTAGCAGTCTTTTTCTTGCCAGCAACTATCCAAGCTTTTATGCCAAGTGGGTACTTACGTTGTTGGATGAAAGTGTACTTTATAAATAACTGTTTTTAACTGCAGAATTTGCAGTACAGTAATCTTTAAAATTAACCTTTTGTTGTTATTACTCATGTTGCATAGTATTTCCCTTATGTTTCTTGCCTTCCAATACTATCTGGTCAAAATCAGAATTTGCAGTACTATAGTACTAAAAGTTCAGTGGATTCTAAACTTGGTGACATTTGTATCCTCATCAGTCTTTTGTCTTAGATTCTTCTTTCCTATTCTGTTGATATAACCCTAGTTCTGGTCCTGAAAAATACTGTGTTCCTTCTTTAGTCAGATTTGTAGATAGCAGTAGATAGGAATAGTTGTTAATAATTTTGCTTAATATCCTTTTTTTTAAGTTTGTTTTTGTTTTTTTAAGTTTATTTATTTATTTTGAGAGAGAGAGAAAAAGCGTGCATGTGAGCTAGGGAAGGGCAGAGAGAGGGAGACAGAGGATCCAAAACAGGCTCTGTGCTGTTAGCAAGAAGCTTGACATGGGGCTCGATCCCACAAACTGTGAGATCATGACCTGAGCTGAAATCCAGAGGTGGACTGCTTAACCAGAGCCACCCAGGTGCCCCAATTTTGCTTAATATTCTTGTCCTAATAGCTCAGAAATGGTTATTTGGTAGTTCTTTAATGACAGGGCAAACTATTCTCTTTTTTTTTTATGGCCAGTTGTTGAATTGCATACCAATGAGCCATGTAGGTCTAGGTAATCATCTACTAATTTGCTGACCTTTAGAGTGTATTATTTTCTTGTAAGCTATAAATCACTTGAGGTCAAAAGTTGGAGTCTCTTACAATGCATTTTTACAGACCTGAAACTTGTGATACATGTGTTCCGGGGAAGGCAGTTGACTAAAGGATTGACACTCAAGATTAAAGGGAATGGAGAAAATCTATATGGGATAGGTATAGAAATAATGTATCTAGAAAGCAAAGGAATAGTCATGAGAGTTTGATTAATTGGGATTCTTTAAGAGTTTGTCATTGTGCATTATTAACATGATGAAAGAATCAGTGCTATCAAAATTGTGAACCTGACTTCTGTATTTTAAAGTGTAGGTGGTCCCATTTGGAAGTTTTTCTTATTATTGCTCTTACTCTTTTTGGTGTTATTGATGTTAAATGTTTTATCTATTTTGAGAGAGAGAGAGAGGGAGGAAGAGAGAGAATCCCAAGCAGGCTCTGCATGCAGAGCCCAATGTGGGGCTCAATCTCACAAACCTCGAGATCATAACTTGAGTGGAAACCAAGAGCCAGACACTTAACTGTCCAAGCCACTGAGGTACCCCTTATTGCTCTTATTCTTATGGTTTCCTCTCATTTTTAGGTAAAGATGTTATATAGTCATTACTGTGTGGTAGAGGCAGTTCTGAGTGTGAGTCTTGCTCGTATTGATGGTTTAAGTTCTTTATTTAGGAATTTTTTTCTTTTAGGAATTCTTATTTTATTGTTTATGAAATTGTTTAGGGCCTTTGGGATAATATTTTTATTACTTCTTTTTGTGAAAAGATTCCAGAACTCTTGAAAGGGCTTTGTTGGTGCTGTAAACTTTTATAGACTTTAAGAAAGTAGTTGTAATTAAAAGTTTCTGTAGTTTTTTTTTTCTTTCAAAAAGGTAATATCTTTGTGTTTTTCCTCCAGATTATAAAAGTAACACATTTATTTTGGTCAGCATTTTGTAAGTTATCCAAATAGTACAGAAGTACAAGTAGAAAGTAAAACCTGAGAGGTCTGTTATCTTTACTTTTCAGAGATATTAAGTGAAAACGGTATTGTGTATATTCTTCTAGATTTTTTGTTAATAACTTTATAAACATCTTTTATTTTTTCTTGTAAGTTTTTATTTATTTGTTTTGAGAGAGCGTGTGGGAGGGGCAGAGAGAGAGGGAGAGAGAGAGAATCCCAAGCAGGCTCTGCACTGTCAGCATGGAGCCTGATGCGGGGCTCAAACTCCTGAACCAGATCATGACCTGAACCGAAATCAAGAGTCAGATGCCCAACTGACTGAGCCACTCACGTGCCCACATAAACATCTTTTATGTGCATTTGTAAAAATGGTATGAAATGTAAACACCATTCTGAAGCTATCTTTATTCACTTGCTTTTGTTCCATGTCAGTTCATACAGAGCTTCAATCTCTAGCAGCCACATTAAATTTTTTTTTAATTAAAAAAATTTTTTTTAAAGGAACAGTTAGTGGCAATATAATAATATATTTTATTTAACATAATGTATAAAATATTACCATTTCCACATATATTAAAAATAATGAGATGTTTTACATCCATTTTTTTTCCATATGGAGTCTTTGAAATTCAGTGTGTGTTTTACACTGATGGCACATCTCGATTAGAATGATAAATTTTCAGGGGTGCCTGGTGACTCAGTTGGTTAAACATCTGACTTTGGCTCAGGTCATGATCTCACAGTTAGTGGGTTCGAGCCCTGCATCAGGCTCTGTGCTGACAGCTCAATGCCTGGAGCCTGCTTTGGATTCTGTGTCTCCTCTCTCTCTGCCCCTCCCTTGCTTACACCCTGTCTCTCAGAAATAAACATTTAAAAAAATTTATAGAATGATAAATTTTCATTGGAAATACTTGATCTATATTTAGGTTTTATTATATTTATAGTTGAAAACATAGATTAACATACCCAGATTATTCCAAACATACTTTATAGGATGAATTTCTAGAAAAAGTATTAATAGATCATAGGATTATTTAAAAATTAAAAAAAAATTTTTTTTAACGTACATTCAATTTTGAGAGACAGAGCATGAGTGGGGGAGGGGCAGAGAGAGAGAGAGAGAGAGAGAGAGAGGGAGACACAGAATCCAAAGCAGGCTCCACGCTCTGAGCTATCAGCACAAAGCTGGATTTGGGGCTCAAACCCACGAACTGTGAAATCCTGACCCAAGCCGAAGTTGAACACTTAACCAGCTGAGCCACCCAGGTGCTCCTGGTTTATTTAAAATTTTTGGTAGACTTTGCAAAATTGTTCTTCATAATATTGTACTGGCTTATAGAGTCAGCAGTATACAATGTCTGTTTTCCTATGTTTCCAACACTGAAGATGATTGGTTACTCACACAGAAACTTTTTACCAAGGTAAATATTTTTACATATTTATACTACTTGTTTTTCTTTCTACTTGTTGGAAGAAAAGGGTCACTCACTATAAATGTTTCCTTGCGGAGAACAACAAAAAGCAGACTCAGAAGTCATAAAAAGCTGTGAGGAATTAAGATTGGGTGCAAGGATGCAAAAGAATAACACAAAGAAGATTTAATCTGCTCTAGTACCAAGTAAATCAAGGTCTTAAAAAATTTACCCCCACGTGCCCTTTCTTAGGAAGCTTTTGGAAGTCTCTCAAGGGGAAGGGAGTAGATGAAGAAAGAGGAGAGAGGTGAGGAAAATTTCTTAGAATATGGATACATGAATGAAGATGACTTAGAGAATAAATTCAGATTGGAGCATGTTTTTGTCAGATCCCATGCAGAAAACAGATGACAAAATCAACCTGAGTAATGGAAGAGAGTTTTAATGAAGGGACTATTTAAAAGATGTGGGGTGAATTAAGGGAACCAAGAAGTATCCCAGCGTTAGCAACAGCCGGCTGCCTACTAAGCTTAGGGAGTAGTCACAGGAATTTACTAGAGCTGCTACTGTAAGTCGAGGAGCCACCTAGTGGGAACTGTGGCCTTAGAGGAACGTAACCCCTGCCATATCACAGGAGAAAGGTGAGGATATAAAGAACCCAATCCTCTCTCCTCCCTCCCAATGGGTACTTCGCCCTAGCTGAGCCCACTGGAAGCCAGAAGATAAGAAAACACGGTAATGCAGTCTGTAGAGGTCAGCCTTCTTAGACCTGGAGTAGATGGAGAAGGATGAGTGAATCTGGGCAAAAAGAAAAATATCCAGCTTAGAGCTAGAGAATGAAGGGCTCCAGGAAGGAGATGACTATAAAACAAGCAAGAAAGAAACTAATAGGTTACCTGATTTATTTGAATGTGTACATTAAAGAGTAAATTGATTCTTTTACCAGAACGCATGGAAATGTATTAGGGATTTAAAAAGGAAAATATAACTTATGGAGAGAAGAAAATATATAAATAAATGCTACAGCAGGGACATAGATTAAGTATCCTAGAAGTGTAGGTTGTGGATTTGAGCAGGCAGGAATAAGGAAAATTTCATAAGACTCTTAATGGTAGAGGAAAATTTTAACAGATAAGGAGTTGAACAGGAGGATTTTTTTTCCCCCCTGGATGTAAGAAATAATATGTAAAAAGCTGTGGAGGTGGGAAATTGCAGGGCTTGTATTAGAAATAGCAGGTAGTTTTGGAAGATAAGGGAGGGAGAAATAGAGTGGGAAAGGTATTTTAGAACTAATTCAAGGGAGCCATGTGAATGACAGGCTAAGGAACTTGAAATGGGTTCTCCAGAAGTTGTTAAAGTACCCTGGAGTCAAACAATTCAGTTTGAGGCCCAACTGTGCCATTTAGCTTTTGACATTGGACAATTTAATGTCTACTAAGCTAAGTTACAAAGTTTGGCAAGAAGATGGTTGTGAGGGTAAAATGAAATAATGCAGGCTAGGTGTTTAGCACAGTGACTGAATGATACACAGTAAACGCTTGGTAAACAGTAGCTTAAGAGAAGGGAATGGCAACAAAAAAACTTTTGAAAAGGGACACTCATGATAATAGGTGTGCTTCAGGAGAATTTATTTAGTACAGTTGACCCTTGGACAACACAGGTTTGAACTGCATGGGTCCACTTACTTAGAGGGTTTTCTTCTTTTCCTTAAATACAGTACAGCCCTATAAATGTATTATCTTATTATGATTTTCTTAGTAACACTTTCTTTTCTTTAGTTTACTTTAGAGCTAGAGAATATAGTATACAATACATATGACATACAAAATACTTGGTAATCAACTGTTTATATTATCAGTAAGGTTTCCTGTCAACAGTAGGCTGTTAGTAGTTTATGACTCCTAACCCCCATGTTATTCAAGGGTCAACTGTGTAAAGTGAGTGGCAACTAGAAAGACCAAGATTGGGGTGACTTAAGTTCATAGAATAACCCACAAAAGAGATAATGTGAATATGATTTAAGGTAGTGGTATGAGAATGGAGAAGCTAAGGGTATATGTGTGAGATATTATGGAAGGAGAATTGATGTGTTGGTGTAATTAATTATTAACATATTTAGGGATATTACAGTTATGATTCTTAGTACTTAAATTTGCACCCAGGGACAGCTAATTTATCTGACAAGACTAATCTGTCAAGTCTGTCTTATTTTTATGGTATTCATTTTTCAAGCTATAAATTAATATTAAAAAGTTTGTCACGGTAGGACATGTGGCTCAGTTTGGCAGCACATACTGAAATTGGAGCAATACAGAGTAGAGAATAACATTTTTTAAATGTCACTAGGAAACTGAAGTGTTTGTAGCTTAATTTTAGTTTTCAAATGAGGAGAGAAGTTTCTATGAATTTTTACCATTTCTCTACTTGACGACCTCTCCTCTGCTGAGTGTTTAGAAACTTTGAGCAATAGATGTCATGCTACCACAGTCTGGTACTTGTAGTCTGTTAACATATAAGCGAAATTAATTACTGCATTAAAATTTGTTTTATGAAGCAGTCAGTTGAAAAGATGAATTCTCTCCAATCATATTTTAAATGTGAAAGAATGATGTAATTATGTGAGTTTTGAATGAAGTATGTAGTCAGTGCTTAGTATCATCTTATAGAGATGTAACTAACAATGGACTGTGGATCCACACAAGAGTTCACTGATGTGGATTTTAGTTCCTGTTCTGTTACTTGTAGCTCTGTGACTTAACTTGTTGTGCCTCCACATCTTCTGGAAAATGTGTAGATATCCAACCTGCTTACCTTTCAGGCAAACTGGAGCTCAAATGAGATAATGTACTTGAATTTATTATGGAAATTGAAAAGCTTTACAAATGTAAGGTATGAATATGTAAATTACTTATAAATTTTCATCTCTAGCTTGTCCTCTTTGGTTTCCCTGTCTAGCATTAACAACCAGCCAAAAATGCCCTTTTAAAATGGAATTTATCTGGTGCCTGGGTGACTCGGTTAAACGTCGGACTCTTGGTTTCATCTCAGGTCATGATCTCAGTTTGTGAGATCGAGCCCCACATCAGGCTCTGTGCTGACAGTGTGGAGCCTGCTTGGGATTCTCTCTCTGCCCCTCCTCCCCTCCTCTCATAAATAAATAAACTTTTAAAAAAAGTAAAATGGAATTTATCATCTTTCCAGTTCTCCCTATCTTCCTCCTCTCCCTCTCAAGGAGAAAAACCTTATTCTCTGAGTTCTTCTATTTTAAGGTCCCATAATTTTTCCCGGGTTCAATTGTCATGCTCAGTATTTTAGAATTATATTTGGCTCCTGGTCTCCAAATCCTACCAGATCGTCCTTTGTAATAACTGTTGTTTGAAGTTATCCCTTTTTCATTCCTTCTGCTACTTCCTTTATCCTCCCATGCATCAAGTATTAAAACATTATCTCTGTTGGCTCTTCTACTTACATTTCCCCTGGTCAACTCTGGTTGTTACAGTGTAGATGTAACTTTCTAAAGAGCCCATTTTTGCTTTTTTTTTTTTTTTTAAACTCAGAAACCCATAGTTTCCCATTGCTTACAGGAGAAAATGCAAACAGTTTAGCTTAGCATTGAGAGTCAACTCTGGCTTTATCTTCTATCTCTTACACTGGCTCTGTTCCTTATCAAGACTGTTCTTGTTCTCCAACTAGGCCATATATATTCTTGATTGGTAGCAATATGCTGAAAAGCCATAATGTTGCAAGTAATTTTATCCCACATGTTTAAAAATCCATTTCTGGTCATTTTAGAAATGTTATAAATTACCTTTTGTCCTAATAATTTTTTTAGAAACTTTCCTAACCTTTTGGACTCATTTAATCTTTTATTACCAAGTTGTTGAAGGTGATAATGGGGAGTTCAAGTAACCAACCATTTGATATCTTTGATACTGTTTGGCTTTTAACCAATTCCTGCTGTGAATTCACCATCTTAAATGTCTCCAAAGACCTTCAACTTTGTGTTTGATGTAAGCAAATGGAGAATTTTCTCACTGGATTAAAAAAGAAAGTTGTCAGTAATAATTTCTGAGTTAATACTTTGCATGAATAGCCCAAATATATTTGAATTTTAACTTGTATTTACTTAGTGTTACATATAGCTAAAACTCCTCTGTGAAGACAGTGTATGGACCATTAATTCATTCTGCAGGATTTTTTATATAATGTCAGTTTGTGAATCGTTTTGAATACACAATGTATATGAATATACATTGGTCTTTAATTATTTTGAGTTTCTTTCCAAATGTTCTTTTTTCTAAAAAAAGTTGTTTGTATTTTTTTTTTTTTTTTTGAGAGAGCATGCACAAACAGGGAAGAGGTAGAGAGAGAGGGAGAGACAGAATGTCAAGCAGGCTCCATGCTGTCAGCACAGAGCCCGACGTGAGGCCCAAACCCACAAACTGCGAGATCATGACCTGAACTGAAATCCAGAGTCAGACACTTAACTGAGCCACCCAGGCGCCCCTCCAAATGTTCATTTTTGCCACTTGTATATCTTCTTTGGTGAAGTGGTCAAGTCTCTTGCACTATTTTTAAAATTTGGATTATTTGATATGAGGGGTTATAAGTATTTATAGTGGATGTAAATAATTTGCAAATATTTCTTCCTCTTTCTAGGATACCTTTTCATTTTCTGAACAGTATCTTCTAGTGGGATATTTTGGGGTGGCACATTTTCCACCCTTCAGTGGATTCTAAAAACCATGTAGAATCCACTGATCTTGGCAACTGACTAGATAATAGGGCTTGAAAAAGATAAAAATCTTGGAGATAGTGGTATAACTAACAGCAGTAGGGAAGAAGTTGAAGTCATTTAGGATATATTGAAATTGAGATTCCTGGTGATATTCGTGTACAAATGTACTTTCTGTTCCCTCAACTTAGAACCCTTTATTTCTGGATCTTCCCACAGCTGACTCATTTTTTTGTCATTCAGGTCTCAGTGCAAATATCACCTCCTAAAATAGGCCTTCCCTGGCCATCTTATCTAATGTTGCAACCCCTTCTAAACATCACACTGTTTATTATATTACTGTTTCACTTTCTTTTTAGCTCTTTACCTGGAGTCATCTTACCATATATTTGCTCCTTATTACCTATCACTCTGCCAGAAAGAAAGCTCCATTAGGACAGGATCCTCTCCTGTCTTGGTCCAGTGTAGCATAAAAGTTTCCCTCTCTGAATTAACTGTGGTTCCTGACTTGTCATATTCCTTTGGATCTTTTTGGATCCTTCACTTCCCATTCTTTCAGAGTCATAAGCTATTCTTAATATTTAAAGTTGATTCAGGGGTGCCTGGGTGGCTCAGTCGATTAAGTGTCCGACTTCAGCTCAGGTCATGATCTTATGGTTCTTGAGTTCAAGCCTTGCATCAGGAGTGGAACCTGCTTGGAATTCTCTCTCTCCCTCTCTCTGCCCCTTTCCCACTTGCACACTCTCTCTTGCTCTCTCAAAATAAATAAGTAGGGGCGCCTGGGTGGCTCAGTTAAGCGTCTGACTTCAGCTCAGGTCACGATCTCGCCGTCCGCGAGTTCGAGCCCCACGTCAGGCTCTGGGCTGATGGCTCAGAGCCTGGATCCTGCTTCCGATTCTGTGTTTCCCTCTCTCTCTGCCCCTCCCCCGTTCATGCTGCGTCTCTCTCTGTTTCAAAAATAAATAAACGTTAAGAAAAAAAATTAAAAAAATAAATAAGTAAACTAAAAAAGAAGTAAAAATTAAGAAAGTAAAAATAAAATTGATCCAGAAGTTATAGTTAAAGAAAAATATAAATTGCATTTTTGTTTGAGCCTTAACCTAGAGGTCAGAAGGTTATCATTAATAATCTGTAAAGGGTCTTATCAGTTATGTTTACCTCTTTCTTCTCACTGATTTCAGGTAATTTGTACTGACTTTAATTGATGACCAGTAAATATAGGAGGATTTACATTTTTACTACTTCATACCAAGAAATCCTAGCCATCTGCAAACAGAATTAGATATCTTAATGAGTTAACATTTCTCAGTCTCTCCCTCTAAAAAACACTGCAGACCTTTACACTTCATTGTCCTCTGTTTTACAGAGTAAGAAAGTTAGCTTGAGTTCTGTGAAAAAACAGAGAAGAAAAGCTAAGAGGATAGTAGACTAGTGCTTTCCAATTTGCATAACGTAAGTTCTTTTCACTATTCTTGGCTTGAATCTTCTGTTAGCTGACAAAGCTGTTTCTATGGAAACAAATAGTCCAACTTCTTAGAATGTTAGAGGAATGCTGATCACTTAAAATGAGACTTCCCAGCTGCTAGTCAAAGGGCATTACTTGTGGGAGTAGGGGAGGAAGGATGAATTGAGAAAAAAAAAATTTTTTTTTTTTGTTTTGAGTTCTGGACACTAGTGTAGACAACCATCTTCATATTCCTCAGCTGTCACACAAATGTTTCTCTTAGTGTGGAGTTTTCAGTGGGCCTCCATCCCTGAGGCTATTTCAGGCCTCCCAATCTTAATGATTTGTAATTATTTGAAGCTTATTTAGCTTCCTTTTACTCCCTTCTCCTATAGCCAACTCGCATAAGCAAAGCTCTTTTTCCCCTGCTGGTTTGAAGTTAGCATTGAAACAGCTTTGGCCTGCCAACCTGAAAGTTCATTTTCTTGTTTTTTGGACTATGTAAAGATTTTTAACTTTTTCTTTTCTTTCTTTTTTCTTTTTTCTTTCATGAGCAGGGGTGTGAGCTGGGAGTCTGATGAGGATTTGAAATGTGGGCTTTTGAGGCATTTTAAAAACAATTTATGGAGCACCTGGGTGGTTCAGTCAGTTAAGCGTCTGACTTTGGCTCAGGTCATGATCTCACCTTTCATGAGTTTGAGTCCAGCATCAGGCTCACTGTTGTTGGCACAGAGCCCGCTTCATATCCTCTGTCCCCCTCGCTTCCATCCCTTCCCTCTCTCTCAAAAATAAAATAAAATGTTAAAAAAGTAAATAAAAATAAAAATAATTTACAACTAGAAGATTGAGAAGAGAGGAATACTCTAAGGGCCAGGAATTTGTAACTACATTATCTGCATAAGGTGGTCTTTTATTTACATATAAGGAGGTAATTCTTTAGTTCAGTTATTTACCAGCTTCTCAATTGTCAAAGGACTTTCTCTTTTTCTTTCTTGTGTGTGTGTGTGTGTGTGTGTGTGTGTGTGTGTGTGTGTGTGTGTGTTTTGGAGAGGGAGAGTATTAATTCCTTTGGACTGCCACATTTTATTGTGTGTGTATGTGTATTTTGGAGGGGGAGAATATAATTCCTTTGGGTTGTCACATTTTATTGATGTGTATTGACTACATATATGAGTTGGAGTATTCACAGTTTGTTTGAGAATTATGATCTTGATGCTAGAACCATAGGATGTAGCATAATGTTTCTTTGATTCTGGAATAACTTTTGAAACATTCATGGCCCTCATGAATTAACTTGTGAGCATTACAAAGTCTTTTGGAGTGTTGTTTGATGAGATCATTATTTAATTGAGGTGGTCTAGAAAGGTTTCTTAAAGGAAATGGGGGTTGAGGTAGATCATGAAGGCAGGAGATGAAAGGAGAAGCATATCCTATTTCTTATTTCATAAGGCACTTGGGCAGGAAGAAAAAAGATAAGGGATAGCCATAAAAAGGAAGCTAACTTAGAAGGTTTATGCAGGAAAAGTAGTGAAAGATAGTTAGAAAGTTTGGATTTACCTTGTGAGTTGGGACTCTGTTCTGTAGGCAATATGAAAGCCATCAGAGGTATTGAACAGAGGAGTGATTTGTTCAAATACTGAAATAAGCATTTATTCCTTATTAGATATCCCTTACTAGGTGAATAAGACAGTGCAATCACCTTGAAATTAATGTGTCCAAAACTAAACCCATATTACTCTTCAATTTCTGTCCTCTTCTATCTAATTCTTCTCCTGTATTCTCCATCTTAATGATATTTGCCACCTACTAACTCAAAGATAGTTGTCCTGGAGTCAACACTGCTTGGGTTCCTATTCTGAAGCCTTCCTGTTTGCTTGGCCCCTATGCTGGGCAATATTCATGGATCTAGAGATGAGTCAGTGTGGTACCTGACCTTGAAATGCTTCTAGTCTGATGGGGCAGACAGAGATACAAATAGCTATAGTCTAGTTTGATCAGAGATGTGATAGGAATTGTGGGATTCCAGAGCAGGCATATAACCAGTTTGGGGAGGCCTAGAAATTTGGACGAGGATGTATTTTGAGACTTTTGAAAGGAGACTAGGCAGGGCACCTGGGTGGCTCAGTTTGTTAAACATCTGACTTAGGCTCAGGTCATGATCTCACAGTTCCTGGGTTCAAGCTCTGCATCAGACTCTGTGCTGACAGCTCAGAGCCTGGATCCTGCTTCAGGCTCTGTGCCCCTCCCCTGCTCGCACCCTGTCTCTCTCTCTCTCAAAAATAAATTTAAAAAAATTAAAAAATATTAAAAGGAGAGTAGGAAAGGATTAGATCCTAAGTAGTCTGATTCTGGAGCGTGTTTTCCTAACCATTATGTTGTCTTGGGTAACTGGGTAGGTATCATGGCATTAATTAAAATTGAGAGTAGAAGAGGAGGATTAAAGAGAATATGAGGGGATTAAAGGGAAAGAATGAGTATAACTCTGGACGCATTAATTTCTAGATCCCTGAGGACCTTTTGGTAGATAGGCTAATGGTCAGGAATCCTATCTGTATAACTGTATGTAGTACCTAGCCAAGAATAAATGCTTATTTATATTTATGTATGAATCACTCTTTTCTAAATCTTTGATGGCTTTCTTACTGTCTTGAGAATTAAGGACTTTATTTAAGACCTTCCTTAAGTTGGACCCAACTAAACTTTCTAGCCACTATTCTCTTGTACAAGCTGACTGCTTTAGTTCAACTAGCCTTATTTGTACTTTTCCCACACCTTTTATCTTCCAGTCTTTTTGTTCATATGGCCTCTTTTTTATTTCTCCATTTTATCTTCAAGACCTACTTCCTCATCTACAAAATAGGCATATTTGGAACTGTATTTAGAGTAGTAATGAGGATTACTAAATGAATGAATACTGGGTAAAGTGTTTGCAATATTCTCCAGCATGTAAGTGCTCAGTAAATGTTAAAGTTGTAATTGTTACTACTACTGCTACTGCTACTGCTACTGCTACTGTTGCTATTACTACTACTTTCTTCTCCTCTTCTCTTTCTTGACTCTTTTGGCTATATGAAATAAAGACGCCAATTTTTAGCAATTCTATAACCTATATATTTTTTTTAATATAACTTTTCTTCATCACTTTCTTAATTCAGTACCCCATTTCTCACAGTTGCCTTCAGACTGGTCTCATTACCACCCTTCAGTCTTGTACACTTCTACCAGAGTGATATTTCTGAAAAAGCGAATGTGATCATTTCAGCTCTGCTTTAAATCCTATAATAGTTCTTACTACTTTAAGGATAAAGATCGAAGTCTTTAGCTCTTAAATTCTCTGTCTGGCCCCCTGCTTGCCTTTGCAGTTTTATCATTACTCATGTATGATATGCTCTCATTGTCACATCCAGACTATTGCATTCTGTTTTCTGCAAGTGCCATATTTTCATACTCTTCATTCTTATTGGTCATGTGATTCCCTCTGCTTGGAACAGACTCTTCTTTTAAAGATTTTTTTTTTATGTTTATTTTTGAGAGAGAGCACGTGAGTAGAGGAGGGGCAGAGAGAGAGGGAGACAAAGAATTCAAAGCAGGCTCCAGACTCTGAGCACAGAGCTTGTGGGGCTTGAACCCACAAACTGCAAGATCATGACCTGAACCGAAGTTGGACGCTCCACCAACTGAGCCACACAGGCACCCCTGGAACAGACTCTTCTATCTGGCCAGTTTTTTGTTGCTCTTTGAAATGTTGCTCAAAGAAATGTATCCTTATGTTTTGCGTATTGGCTGTGACTCCTTACCATATACTAAGTTTTAGAGTCTGTGGTCTGTGCGGTCCTCTGAATTTCTGATATTGTTACTTGAACAGCTATTTACTGGACATTCTCTTTATGATATGCGTTGTGGTAAGCACTAGGGAGTATAAAAATAAGACCAGACTCCTGTCTTTAATGAATTTAGAATCTAATGAGGAGAAACAAACTGGGGAAGAATAATCATTCATTTTCTTTGCTCTCTCTCCCAGTAGAATGAACACTCCAAGGGAAATGACCAAAATGGAATTTTAAATGGATTAATATCAGGTTGCAGAAATTTTTCTAAGAGTAAAAGATTAGATTGAGAAAGACAAGTATGCTAATAGTCCAAGCATGAAAACCCTGACCCAGATCACCTGGCCCAGTCTCTCTTGCATGAGCTATAATCACCCCCTCCCTGATGATCTGTTATGGTGAATATGGACACAGCCTTACAATTTTTATGCTGAGAGTTGTAATTTCAGATCATAATTTTGTAGAATACCATTAAGGCAAAAATTACATTATTCATTATTAAATTTGATTTTTAATATCCAGTAAATATTATAATTAGAGGACGAGTTCAGACTTTTATTTTTCTGGAAATATGCGTACTCCTAGATTTTTAAAATCAAAATTAAGTATAGCACTACAGTAACTCCCACATAAATTTCTGCTTAGGTGTAATGAGAACTTAAATAAGCTGAATTTGCATTACATATAGTCAATATATAAAACTTAAGAATAGCCTAATGTGGGGTGCCTGGGTGGCTCAGTTGGTTAGGCATCTGATTTTTGATTTTGGCTCCTGTCATGATCTCATGATTCATGGGTTTGAGCCCTACATTGGGCTCTGTGCTGAGAGCACGGAGCCTGCTCGGGATTCTTTCTCTTCCTTTCTGTCTGTGCCCTGGTCATGCTTTCTCTGTCTCAAAATAAATAAATACATAAGGAAATAAAATAGCCTAACGTAATTCTGATAGTTCTCATTTTAATGAAAAAGAAGGCAATCTAATTATAAGATGTTTATATGTAAGTCACATAATTATAAAGAGAGAAGTTAAAATTTGGATATAAGACAGAAAAGTCTACCAAAATTCTTGTGAAAATGTAATTCTGGTGACTTATGTAGCTTGCATCTGTTCTCCTGCTTGTTGGTCTAGTGGTTTACCTCATAGTCTAGGTAGGTTTAAGAAGTCTGTGACAAGGTGTTTGTTGGACAGAAGATTGGCTGGCATTTAGGAATATTATCTGAAAACTCTGCTTTTGCTGAGTCGGCATGTCCTCTAACCAATCTATTTACTGAAGTGATGTTCAACTCAAGGAGGAAGCAGATTTATTATTGTAAATATTTTTAAAATCTTGAGCAGAGAAGACTAATTAGATTTAATGTGTGGGTTTACACATATATAAACAGTCGCCTATTTATGCCTAAGAAATAGCTTGATGAAAAGCCAGTGTCATCCATGAAATATTTTTCTTGTCTAAAGTATGTTGAAGGAGGGGCACCTGGGTGACTCAGTTGGTTGAGTGTCCGACTCTTGATTGCAGCCCAGGTAATGATTCCAGGGTCATGGGATCAAATCACCCTGTGTCAGTCTCTGCACTGAGCGTGGAGCCTGCTTAAGATTCTCTTTCTCCCTTTGCCCCTCTCCCCAGCTCCAGCTATCTCTCTCTCTCTAAAAATAAAAAATAAAAATAAAAAATATGTTGAAGGATTTTTAAAATAAGAGAATCAAATTAATACTAAGAATTAGTATACATATATATATCCTTTAATTTTAAAACTTACATACACTATCTCATTTAAAACTCAGAATAATCCTATGAATAAATTTTCCAAAGGAATCTAAGGTTCAGAGAGAGAAACTGACTAGTCTTAAGTCTTAAAGTTAGAGGAAGTGGCAGAGTCAATTAAAATTCAGTTTTCTGGTCTATAAGTCCTATATCTTCTTCTTTTTTTTTTAATCTTTATTTATTTTTGAGAGAGAGTGCAAGTGAGAGGAACAGAGAGAGACGGAGACACAGAATCTGAAGCAGGCTCCCGGCTCTGAGCTGTCAGCAAAGAGCCTGACGTGGGGCTTGAACCCATGAACTATGAGATCATGATCTGAGCCAAAGTCAGACGCT
This sequence comes from Panthera tigris, assembly GCF_018350195.1. Lineage (NCBI taxonomy): Eukaryota > Metazoa > Chordata > Mammalia > Carnivora > Felidae > Panthera > Panthera tigris. Next base: position 112,619,673 of record NC_056665.1, read on the forward strand.
CAACTGACTGAGCCACCCAGGTGCCCCAAAGTCCTATATATTCTTATTTGCTGTACAGTGTGACTTTAAAGTTTTTTTGAGCAGTGACAGATACTACCATTTTCTCTGAATGAATCTTTGTAAAAAATTAACTTTTAATTCTTTTTTTAATGTTGACTGGTTGTGACTACTGATAACCCACATATATTTTTTCACTTAGTGTGGTTTTATCCTATAGATGCCTTAGCTGCTAATTAAAAGTTTCTTTTTCATTAGGTATCTCCTGCATCTCATGAACTCCTAAAAGTTAATTGTCCTCCATAATACTGCCTTAATCTCAAGTGAGCCACTAATATCGTTTGCTATATGCCAGTTTCTTTAGCAGTTAACTAGGAAGTTATTTCAATCTTGTGTATTAATTGAGTATAAAGTACTGTACAAAGATGTACAGTATAGTATATAGTATAGTACAACTATACAGAGATGACTAAAACATCTTTATACCTTAAGCAACCTATTCTCTACTACACTAGTACCTAAAACTTTCTTACTTTCCCGCTTTGCTAAATTTTGCAATACATGATTTTCCTCAGCTATAAAAAATGGTATGCTTCAAATTCCTGGGAGAGGATTTTTTTAAATATTTGATTTCCTCAGCATTATCTGTAAAATGAAAAGAAAGTATTTAATATGTATAGCCAAATGTACACTTATGAGCTACTGTATTGTGCATAGATTGGAAGTGTGCTGTGTAAAATCTGTTTTTATATTGTAACTCTTACACTTTTTTCCCCCCATTTTTCCCCTTAGATTTCCTTCATGGATACATTTCATAGCATTATTATGTGATGTGAGAAGTTTTTTGTTTTTTGTTTTTTTTGAAGTAACATGGATTTTATACTACAGAATCAAGAGATTGGCTTTATAGGAGAAATTGATTTATAAAAAGTGGTACAGGTTTTTATAGATAACCATGACAACATCCCATATGAATGGGCATGTTACTGAGGAATCAGACAGCGAAG